>NW_026535835.1:2492500-4892500 GCF_028551555.1 Melozone crissalis
CATCCAACCTGGCCTTGGAGAAGAGGAACAGCTAAAAACTTTTCCTACAAACTCCAATTTTCACTGTGGGTTCCCAGCCTGGATAAAAACCTCAATGTTTTGCCATATTTGAACTGTACATTCATTTTTCAGGGCATCAAAACCCAGTACTTGACTAGAGGAAAGCCTGTGGAAGGATCACATGAGTTTTTCAGGCTTTTAAATAAAACAATAAAAAATAACAACAATTTAAAGCCCCCATACCCAAGTGTGCTACCCTGTGATGTCTGATTCATCCAGCTTCACATCCCCGTGCCCACAGAGCCTGCAGCAGATCCATGGCAGCCCCACATCCTACAGGGTGCACAGCCAGAGCTGCCCCAGCCCCAGGTCAGCAGGGTGGGAGACAGGAGGGCTCTGACCCTGATGCTTTCTGCTGTCACAGAACCAGTAAGGTTGGAAACTACCTCCGAGATCATCAAGTCCAACCATTAACCCAGCCCACCATGCTCACCACCAACCCATGTCCCCAATGCTACATCCATGTGCTTCTTGAACACCTCCAGGGCTGGTGACTCCCAGTGCTCTGGGCAGCCTGTTCCAAGTCCTGAACAACCTTTCAGTGGAGACATTTCCACCAATAACCAACTCAGATCTCCACTGGAGCAACTTGAGGCCGCTTCCTCTCATCCTGTCATGGTGGATGCTGTTCAGCGTGCTGTGACCTTCATGAAGGAGCACCATGAAAAAGACACTTTAGGGGCACAGGCAGGTCTGTGCTGACCCTGAGTGATTTCAGCTCTTCTGGGACCCAGGAGATGCAGAACAAGGGGTCTTCATGTAGGGTTCCAAGGAGAGCTTCATTGAGCTTCTCCCCCAGAGGGGTCAGTGCCAAAGCATCCCTCAGGCACGGCAAGCGGGGTTTATATGGGAATGGCAGGGGGTGGGACAAAACACTGGGACCTATGGGATGAGGGTGAGGGGGCAGAGCAAAGCAGAAGGACCAATGGGGTAGAAGAAATCAGCATATGGCTGCAAAGGCCTCTGGGAGTGAGCATTTGCTCACCCCAAGTGCGGGGTTGTGCCAGGGTTGGCTCTCCAGGGAGCAGAGCCAGATTTTCCATGGCTGGTTCTGTGCCCCTACACCTGTCACTGCTTACCTGGGAGAAGGGACTGACCCCACCTGGCTGCTCCTCCTGTCAGACATCTCTGTCTACAGTAAATACCAAATAAAGGATAAAATAACAATGCTGTCAGGACCCAGGGAGATGTTTGGGAGCAGCTGATGGGCACGGGCCCTGCCCTCCATGTGGCTGGAGAGAAGAACAAAAGTGCCCTTTGCAAACATCAGAAACCCCCAGCGTGAGAGAGGCCAACAGTGCTGAAACTTCATGAAAGGAGCCTGGAATCGGTTGAACTGCTGAAGTGATGAACAGCCCTGAGCTCCAAACCCGCCCATTTTCAACAGGTTCATCTCTTTTATTTCACAGGAAAAAGACTAACTTTCCTTTAAGGTACCAGGTTGACTGTAGGGATGAAGTTTTAATTCCTGTTAATAAATGTTTTCACACATTCCCTGTGTGTTTCCCTGGGCAGGTTTGGAGATTTCTAAAAGAGTTCATCATTCTGCCATTTCTGCTTCTGGAAATTAATGAAAATTTTACCATTCAGTGGATGAAGCATTAGGCCAGATCTGAACTCCAGGTTTATTGAATTCTTACTTTGTTATTTCTCCAAGATGCTGACAGAATCAATTTATGTTTGAAAACGTCTTTGAGACTCCTAAAGCATTATAACTCCAAATGACAAATATTTTCATTGTGAGTGATTTTTAAATAGTCAGCAATTCATCAAGTTGTGCAGCATCTAAAACACTGAGATCCATTCTGATCAAAACTTATAATTATTGCTCCAGTAGAAATATTAAGTAAATTACTACAGTGACAGCAATTTTCTTTTTCGTGCCTGAAATTACAGAATTTTTATATGCAAATTAACTTTTGTAATACAGTGGTCACTAAATTTTGAGGGAAAAGCCACAAAGCTTTAATTTTCACGTATTATTTACCTCACAATTACCAAATTTATCACTTGTTGAAGCACTGGCACAGCATATTTTCCACACAACATATTTTCCACATCCATGGAACTGACACAGTGCAGATCTTAATTTTCATTCTGAGTGAGGTCTCCCACTGCACCTCACATGTGGGTTTGTCAGCAAGAGCTCCATGTGCCTTCACTGGGCTGAGCCACAGTCTCACAACTGGGGATCCTCCACAAAGAAAGAAACAGCTGCCAAAAATCCTTACTCTACTTCTATTGGCATCCCATTAAAGCAAAAAAACCCCACCCAAAATAATGCATAAGTAAACACAACTCAACTGTGTCTTGGAGGTGAAAGAGAGACGTTGTAAATAGAAAAACTGGATGAAAAAGACATTGTGAATGGAAAAATTGGATGAAAAGCTGGAGGTTTGGTCAAAGTCTGCAAGTCTACCAGACTGCAGCTCCATCCCTGAAGTTGGCTGCTGCAGAGCTCAGGGATTTGAAGGCCAGGCTTCAATTACACTGCCCTGTTTACACACTTCTTCTCTGCCTGCCCTTCTGCTGCCCCTGTGCTCAGATGTCATATTATCCTTATCAGCAGATTAAGAAACCTCTTTGCAGAAACACTTATCTGTATAATACCAGTGATGACACTTAAGCTTCAACTTTCCTATTTAACACTCCATGTGCCTCACTGATATCATTCTGGACAGATGAAATTATGTGTTCAAGACTTTCAGGGTCAGAAGAACAGCCAAAACAGGTTGGGATAATGGTCCATCCAGCCTAACCTCCTGTCTCCAATCTGTTTCAGAGGAAGAGACAGAAATATCTCAAAGTCATAGGATAAATCTCCACCAAATAAACTTTCCTGCTGTCACACAAGATTTATAGCCTCACTTAAGGTTGGATGCTTGACAGCTCCCTCCTAAAACTCTTCTTTATTTCTAGTATTTACTGTAACAGCTGGAGACACTCTTATTGATATGAATCAACACCAAATCCTTCTCAAAGCCTGACCTGAGGTATAATTTTTCCTGGGAAAAAATTCCCTTGCTTGCTCTTAATTTTGCAACTTCTCACTTCTTGGAACTTCTCCTTGTTCTGGAATTGTGATCCACTGTAGCCAATAACCACATCTGAGGTGTCTGAAATGCAGGAGGTGTTTCTGAAACGCAGGACACAGCTCCTGAAGGGTCTCCAAAGAGCAGCACATCTCCCTTACTCCTGATTTCACTGAAGTGAGAAATGAAAGCCAGGCTGCAGGAAGGCAAACCCCAGCCACTGTTTGTCCCAGTCAGGTACTGAACATCCCTGAACATCCTTGCTGTGGCCATGTTTTCAATACATGCCACAAAGATGCTGTCCTGTCATGGCTGGGTTCTTGTGACGGTGTTCACACGGGTCTGAGGATGAGGGAAGAGATGAGGATCTGACTCCATGTTTCAGAAGGCTGATTTATTATTTTATGGTATATATTATATTAAAACTTTACTAAAAGAATGGAATAAAGGATTTCATCAGAAGGCTGGCTAAGGATAGAAAACGAAAGAACGATAACAAAGGTTTTTGTCTCAGACAGAGTCCAAGCCAGCTGACTGTGATTGGCCATCAATTAGAAACAACCACATGAGACCAATCACAGATGCACCTGTTGCATTCCACAGCAGCAGATAATCAATGTTTACATTTTGTTCCTGAGGCCTCTCAGCTTTTCAGGAGGAAAAGTCCTAAGGAAAGGATTTTTCATAAAATGTGTCTGTGACAGGTTCTCATTTCCACGTTACATTAATCCAGTACAGCTGATCCCATTCTCAAAAGGATGAAAACTGTGCAGAACATTTCTGCCTTCACAGCCTGCTGAGCAGAACACAACAGACATTGAGATAACTGCTCCTGCATGGCCTTGTTGGGGTGGTGACAGGAACTCCTCACTCTGGGCTCAGTCTAAGGAGAGGGGACAAACCCCAGAGCAGCAGCCCCAAGGATGGCCCGGGCTGCAGAGAGGTGTGCTGCCATCAGGAACCTAGAGCAACATTTGCTAATTGCATTGGCACTCTGTGTGACCTCGTCAGGAAGGTAAAATCACTATATAATTATATTGGCTGCTTGGAATTTCCTGTAGGGATGTCCTACTGTAACTTGGGTCGGAAAAGCAAGCAGGAAAATGCCAAAATGACCCCACAGCTTCCGACCAGACCCCTGGGGGCAAGCAGAGGACAGTGGCCACCCTCCCATGCTTCAGCTTGACTGAAGCAGCAGTTTTCCAAGATGACAAACCTGCTAGAAATGACAATATGTAAGGGCCAGGGAGCCACTGAGGTGAAAGACTCTCTGGGGAATGGAAATAGTTTGTAGCTGGACAGAAAAAGTGCTCTGTAGACCTGGGTGGCCTGGATTATGCCCTTTTCTGACCCAGAGATGGGGCAGCTGAGAGGCATTTTAAAAACTTTTATTCTTTTTTCAGTCTCATGTGAAGGGTGAGCTAATACAGATGTTGTAATTCATGCCATCACAATCAGAAACCAATTATTTCTTAATTACAATACACTAGACGTGTTTCTTGGCCTATCAGCTTTTGCCACACCATGCTGTAAATGCCTTAAAGCCAATCACCTAAAATTACCCCTCATGGGTCCTACTACAATGCACCTTTCATAGCTCTATTTCTCCAAAATATCTGATATTATTTACAAAACCATCCTTTGAAACTTGTTTCTAGTTCCATTTCTCTCTCTGTCCTATTCCATGGCATTTCTAAGTCAGCATTTCTCATCTCAAGGTTTACATACAGATCCATACTATGTGAGCCTCCTGTCAAGCTTTAAAAATTCTCTCCAAATTCATTTCCCACAGCCTTGCAGCACTGTAGGAAGCTGTGGCACATGGGGACCTTGGTGTAAAAGACAGGGAGACAAATGACAGGGGTCTGGTCTTTTCATTGTTTTCCAAGTAATGGATTGTTCTCACATAAAATTTCCTGTCTTCAAAGTATGCCTGATCAAAGAGTAGATTTCTGCTCAGGGCATCCAGAGGAGGAGAGCTGATGTAAAGCCTGGCCTGGTGTTGCAGAGCTGCTCTTCACTGAGATACATGCTGACAGAATTTGGGACCATGTCTCAAGGTGGGAAAAGGCACCAAATTCCCAGAATAAATGAAGTTCTAAGACTGGTAAAATTATGTTTACCTGGTACTCAAGACTGGTAAAATTATGTTTACCTGGTATCTGTAGTAGGTGTTCATACTACAGATGTTTGCACCCCATTTGTTTGAGAATTAGAATAAAGAAAATGATTCGCAGTCTTATTTTGATGCATTAATTTTGCATTTTCCCCAATTACTTTGCCTGCTGAAAAGAGAATTCCCAGTGACTTCTGAGCGTGTGCCCTTTGGAGATTCTGCTCAACAAACTCCCAGTTTAGCAAAATGAATGCAAGATCCTTTCCTGCATTTTGGTTATTTCTTAATATACCAGTTTTATTGCAATGTATCAGTTACCTGCTTGTGTTGGTAACTGCTGAGTGATCTCTCCCTGCCCTTTTCTGCACCCATGAGCCTTTTGTTGTATTTCCTCTCCTTTGCCAGCCAAGGAGGGCAGTGCCAGAGGGGTTTTGGGGGGCACCTGGGGCTATCCAATACCATGGGGGTGATACATGAGAAAAAAAGGCAAATTAGCCCCATTTGAAGCATTCAGTGAGGAAAGTGAGGCCATCTTTAATTTTCCCAGCTGCAGGTACGCACAGAAAATCAAACTCCTGAAACTGTGAACCCATCTGACTTTTCTTTCACTGAAGGGAAAAAGGTTCCTTTCAAGTATGCTTCAAAAAAGAACCAAATTAAAAATTCCCCAGACAAGAGACATTCTCAGCCAACTTTCATTGCCTGGGAATGTTTTTACGGCCAACTTATAAACTGCTCCAAACAGGTTTTACCAAGTAATGAAAGCACAGCCAGGACCATGGCTAAAGGTCTGAGCACATGGAGTTTACACTGAGCCCAGCCAAAGCGCTGCACACAGGCCAGCAGTGCTCTGCAGATGGAGCAGGGATGCAGCACTCCAGGCTGGGTGACATATTAAGCTCGTGACAAAGCCGTGATGACAAACTTGCAGACAGCGAAGCCGAGACCGCGAACGCGGCTGCCAGAACACAGAGAGCGGCGAGAACAGCCAGCCCAGACGCTCTCACAAAACCCCAAAAACACCAACAGCCGCGCAAAGATGTAAAGAATCTGCCTCAAAATGCAAACTGGGAGTTCTCTCAGACTGTGAGCACCAGGGCAGCCAGAGCCCAGCCCAGTGTGTGCTCCTGCTCCTGCAGCCACACGAGCCTTGAACTGCTCAGGGATCTCTCCCACAGCACCTAAAACATAACACTTGACTCTTCACTTGAACTCTTTTTTCATTTCTTTTATGCTACACATAGAATTTCTATGTTTAACTTTAACAGGAATCTTTAAAATTTAATATATTTTTGTGTGGGCTTCGATAGCATGTGTTTATTATTTCTTGGGAATCTGTAATCCTGTTTTCCTTCCATGTTAATCATAGAATCAGCTGGTACAGAGGTCCGCTGTCTGACTTCCTCCACACAGCATCCATAAAAAACCTCCAGGTACTGAGAAAAGATAAATCCACACAAATTACTGGGCTCCACCACTGAAACATCCAAATTCCTGCTGTTCAGTAGAAGTCCTGGTAGAGTAAGTGGTAAATAAATGTAAATTTAAAACTATTAAAAAAGTTTAAAACACTTAAAACTATTTAAAACCATTAAAAAACTATTTTGGGTAGCTATAAGAGGTTACTGTTGAAATGATTATATAAAAGGTACTCAAAAACGGGACTTGAGTGAAAGTTTCACTTTGAAATAAACATTCCACCAATAACTTGCTCCAGGCCCTTTTCTGGCTTACAGCAAATGCCATGTCTTTCTTCTTCATGTATTTAAAAAACAAGAGGGTTCCCTCAGATTGTCACTGCAAACAGAACAGGGAAAGGTAATTCTACCTATGGTTTCTGTCCCTAGAATGAAGCCAGTTTCCTGCTCACATAAAAGGGAACATTTCAAAAGTTATGAATAAAATCAGTGCACACCCTCATTGCTCTTCTGTTTCCTGGAATAATACTTATACTCTTTTTAAACAGAAAGTCAATTTACACTGAAAAACTTATTATACACTGGATATTAATCCACAAACCCCATCTTATTTTGACCAATAGGAGATGAAAAGGTGATATCCAAAATACACAGCTATTTTGCTGTAGTAATCCCAGACTGATGAGTCCATGGAGGGCCACAGTGTAACTACAGAAACGCTCAGTGCCATCAGTATTCCAAACACAGGCAGACAGGCAGATGTCCCATTACACAGGGAATGCCAAATGTCTATCAATGAGATGTTACCATGGCCAGAAATAACTGAGGTAGGATGACTGAGTGGCTCCTTTGTGAGACAGTCCAAGTGGGGGAAATATTTACTCTTCAAGTTGAGAAATCTAAAATCAATCTAATGTCACTTAAAAATAGGAGCTGCACTGTAACTGATATGCTGATCATAGAAAGCACACAAGGAAGATGCTGCTATTTCTGTAAATACAAGGCAGTGCAAATGTATTTCCACTGAATTCAGGGAATCTACACTCATTTATGGTAGATGAACATCGGATCCTTTATATCTGGAGAAAGGTAGGATAAATACTAACCCACCATGCCAGCAGGTTCCTGTTAACTCTCCCAACTTAAATGGATTTACACCAGAATTTATTTTTTCCTAGACTCCCTACTTGAAAAACTACTCAGACATTAAAAAAAAACATTTCGCAAGACTAAAAGTAACCAATCACTGAAGTTTTCTAAAAATTCTACTAATGGAAAACTACATGGACAACATTCAAATGCACATTAGTGCTCTAAACCCAGTTCTATTTCCACAAGCCACTGAGAAGCCTGACCTTTGCTGTCCCCCAAGAAAATTTAGGACTGCAGAGGATGAGGCACCTTTTGCCAAAAGCCTCAGGCTCCTGAGCCCCTGCCTTTACAGACCTGAGCCCCAGCTCAGTGGTGAAGCTTACAGACAAAATCTGGTCTGTGTACCTTCCATCAGCTGCAAGTGTCCATTCACACCAACATTCTACCACACTGTGCCAAGGAAACAGAGCAAGGAAAAAATATCCCCATCCTGAGGACTGCTTCATTTGATGAGTAAGTACCACCAAAAACTTCAAATGCCTTCAGACTCCCCCAGCAGCAGTGACAGCAGCAATCTCCAGCCCTTCTGGCAGGACAGGTGGTGTGCTAAAGTGTCTTGTATCATCCTTCCTCACATCCAACTCATCTGTTCCTTTACTGAAGAACACAATCCACATTGTTAGGTTTGTGTATGTCTGTAGTTTATGTAACATTTTGTGCTGTCTAATTGGTTCAGTAGCAATTAAAAATAAACCCATGGCAAAGCTCCACTTGCTGGTTTCACCTTGTCACAAATGTGCTTGATGCTCACTGTGTCTTAAATAAAATGTATCACTGGGAGGGAGAGATTTATTCTGTCGATTTTTTGCCACCATTTGGTATAATTATTCCTGACAATTTGCCCATCACACTGCAAGAGTCTTTCCAGAAGGAGAAAAATACTACTTTGTGTTCTTGTGATCACAAGTCTAATTGAGCGGAAAACAAATCTGTTAAAAAGAGAGAAAAAAAGAAAAGGAGGAAGAAAAAAGAAGATAAGAATAATGAGAGATTGTGGAAAGACAAGCTAATCTCGCACTTGGTTAAAAAAATATGATGAGCAAAAGAACAAGGAAACATGCAACCAACCACTCCTGAAATCTTGAATAGATTTTCTTCCCCTGAAGTCCAGAGGAAGTCTCTGCAGCAGATGCTGTAAAACAACTGATGACACTCAGGTCCATTGTGCTGTGATGTACAGGGGTTTTTCCTGGTTTTTAATGCTCCCTTTCCACATTCCCTGTGAGCAGTGGCTGGGGCAGGGCCCAGCTCTGGAGCTGATGGGAGAAGGGCCCTTCCCTCTCATCTGGGGCAGCACAAACGAGGGCCACGTGTGTAATTCAAGCTGACAGGAAACATTAGCATTGCTGTACACTTTGTCAATTAAATGATGGTTTAATCAGCACAAATCTGAATGGTCAAATAATGTTATAATTAAAAGGAAATAATGGAAAGTGGTGTGGTGATTAATTAACAGAACAGCAAGTACCAGCAGCACATCTTGTCTGTGATATCACTTCTCCCCCGCTCCACGCTGGCTGGGGTGGGGGTGCTGGGAGGCACGCTGACCTTGCAGCCTCAGAAAATCCATTTCAGCAGCAAAGATCCAGCAGCAATGGCAATTTTCACAAGCTCAAATAAATGAGGGGGAGCTTTGCCTCTTTACCTTCCCTGCAGTGCTCTTCAAAGCACTGCCACACACGATCACTACCGACTCTTGACTTTTTGTTTTGTCTTCCTTTACAAACAGCAGACTGGATACCTTGTAAACCCTGGACACCTTGACATATATTCTGGAGCACCAGGAGATAATGCCCTGTGTTTATCTCCCACTGCCTGATGTGTTGATCAGTGCAGCAGCCCTGTCCATTTCCCACTGCCCTGGCACACAGCAGCTCGTGCTGCAGAGTGTGACAGGCATTGTGACACACAGGGTCAAACACTAAATCAAATTGTGACACACTGCATCAAATACAAAATCAAATCGATCACCAAAGCACTGCAGCTCTCAGGAGGCTGCACTGCTCTGCAGATGTGCACTGTATGTGGTATGAAAAGGTACACTACAATGTCAGGAGTTTTAAGATTCAAGAAAGAAAATAATCCAGTTTCCTTGTGGTGGGTGCTTGTCTCTGGACAGAAGTGATTAACTGCCAAATATTCTCAATATTCCTGCCTCTAAAGGAACTTTAAAGCATCAGGGGTGTTTTAATAAAGGCCCCAAATGAAGGCATATGAAAATGGAAAGTGTTTTTTTTAGATGACATAAACTTTAAAAATCTGTGCTTGATTTGAGCTGAATGTGATCAAACCTTAGACTGGAACCTGCTGCTAAAGCTCAGACTGCTGGACTGCCATGGGATGCCAGCTCTGCTGAGACTGCCTGGCCTCCAGCAGTCAAAGGATCCAAACACCATCCTCTCACCCTGGGTCATCCACCCACCCCCTAATGATCAAAAACCATCAGAGCCCACAGCTGGAACAGCACAGCCCCGAGGTGCACAGGGTGGGATTGCTGGGGTGCCCTGTGCAGGGACAGGAACCGGACTTTGATGATCCTTTGGGTGCCCTGTAGCCCAGGATATTCCATAATCCTAAAAAAGGCTGATGGATGTGTTAAACCAAGGAGTGGAGCAGAGTCAGGCCAGGTGCTGTTTGTCAGCACAGGGAGAGCTGCCCCAGTGCCAGCACATTCATTTCCTGAGGTCCAGGGCTGCTGAACAACAGAGCTCCGAAGCCTCCTCACCCAAATTTGTCATGTTTTGCCTGATTACAGTGAAACAGCAACATGCACATTCAATCACGGGTAAAATGAGGGTGGGATGTTTTATTTAATATTTATACGCATGGCATACTGGCAAAATTACTGGCATCTGTATGTGTGTGAATGACTGTTTTGAGGAACATGTGTTGTGTGCAATGCTGTTTATTATCAGTAAATGAAGCCAAAAGCTAAGTTGAAAATGAATGCTAAATTAAAAATTATATAAAATGAAGTGAAATGATTTAATTAGCAGATTATAAGTGATACGCTTTACTATTAGAATTAGCTTGGGAGGGATTGAGGGAAGGGAGGAGGAAAAAAAAACCTTGACTAGACACAGAAGGGTGGAAAAACATTCCTTTTCCCTCTATCTGTGGAGTTACAAACACAGTAACATATTGTCCTGGTGTTTATAATCACAGACTCTGCTGCCGTCACAGTGCTTGCTTAATGAGGCAGCCAGTTAGAAATAATGAGACTTTGAAACAAATTGTTCTTGCTTCTGAAAAGAGAAAGAGAAAGATGTGCAGAGCTCTAATACAGAGTATTTCGAGCACTTTGCTCACATCTCTGTACTCAGCTCCTCATACTGGATCCCTCCAGTGGAATTGATGAGTGGAGAAATGTGTTGTGCTTTCTTATAAAACCAGGAAGAAAAGCTCAGAACTCTATTTATTCCCAGGTTTTTGCCTTTTACTTGTTGCATGACTTCATTAAAAAAGCATTGCCCTGTTAAATTAATTAACACATGTGAAACACTTTGAACATTTTTGTTTGGTCTCTACCTTCAAAACTGAATATTTCACTCCTATAATGATCTTCTATTAAAATTGTCAATATTTTTCGCCAGCAGAAATTGATTTTGCTTCTCTGAGCCTCCAGGAGAAGCTGGAGAAGGATCTGTCCCCCCAGCTCTCCATGGGGGTGTCAGAGGTGGGAAATCCATCCCTGCACGCCCTGGCTCCCCAGCACTGCGGGCAGGGAATGAAGGAGGATTGCAGCAATTCCCAGCATTTCCCTGGACACCCCATCCTGTCCCAGCACTCTCCTCCTCCACAGAGACTTCTCAAACAGCATATGGAGCTCACAGCCCAGCTCTCTGTCCCCGGAGTGCTGCTCCCCTGGGCTGCCTGTCAAACTCCCACTCCCCTGCTCCAGGGGGAGGAGAGGAGCCCGCAGCACCCTGAGAATGCTCCGTGCTCAACGCAGCCTGGAAAAACCCATCAGCACACACAAGCCCCTCTCTGATAAAATAATCCTGCTTAAATTCAGAACCCACAAAACCATGACAACTTTGGTAAGCTTTCAAAGTAAAAGCCTTTAAATTATTTTCATTTCCAAACAGGAAACGAGCGGAAATGTAAATAGATGTATAGGGGCAGCAATACTTGGATTTATTTTGGTGGAAAACCACAAGCAGCTGCCCCTGGTGACCAGCACTGCAAGCCTCCAGTGCAAGCCAGCATGGAGAAGAGATTCAGCCTCTGACCCTGTGTTCTGGGGTGACATTATGATGCTTGTATCCCCATTTGTGTGTTCCGTTCATGCTGGATATCATGTTCTGTGCCTTCAAGACTGGTTCTGAAGAGTGAATGTTTTGTTTTGGTTTTGCTCTCAGCAGCTACCCCATGGCTGGTGGGACACAGACAGAGCAGTACATGGTGCTGCTTTTGCTTCTTGCTTTGCTCTAGCTTTTTTCCTTCTCCTCACTAGTTAGTTTAGCTCAGCAGTCCAAATTTTCCCTGGGCTGTTTCTCCTTTCCCTGTTTTGGACCCACTCGAGCCTGCTCCGGGCTGGGCCCTGGCAACACCGAGAGTTTGCACCTTGTGGCTGCAGCAGCTGCCCCAGCACAGGAGGGACTGAGAACGGAGAGACCACCCCCAGAAAGACTTTCTGAATTTGTCATCTTTGTCAGAGCGGTGACAGAGTGGTGTCACCTGGTATTGTTCATTCTGTGTGCTGGGGGTGCTGTGCCTGTTAAATAAACAGGTTCTGTGTGCTGGGGGTGCTGTGCCTGTTAAATAAACAGGTTCTTTCCACTTCAAGGAATCCTTCCTGAACTGGTTGTGGGAAGGAGCTGTGTGGGCTTGCTTTCTGGAGGGGCCCCCTTTGGAGGTTTTCTCCCCAAACTTGCTGAAATTCTCCCAAATTTGCCCTAAACCAGGGCACCCTGCAGAGCAGCTCATCCTCACAGAAGGCTGAAACCTCCCAGCAGCTCCTCCTGGAGCGAGGACATGGACAAGCTGCAGGAGGAAGGTGCAGAACCCTGGGGAGGTAGGAGGAAGATGCTCAGCAGCATCCAGGAGCGAGGGCAGCCCTGGGAGGGAGCAGGGAGGCTGCCAGAGGGAAGCAGAGCCAGCCCAGGGCTGCTCCAAGAGCAGAGCAGCTGCTGGCTGCTCACACAGCCATACGGCTGCTTCCCAGCCAACATGCTGCTCCCAGGGCTGAGCAGCAACTGCAGAAAACAACAGACGGCAAATAATGAGGGCTGTACATCACGTGGAGATGAAAAAAACAACAGGTTCTCCAACTGAGCATGCCTGCACCTTTCAGCTACTGCTTGCTAGCTGGGATCCAGGACCAGGGGTTGGGTTATAGGAGCTCTGGCTCTTTCTCCAGAAGCAGAAAGAGCACAGTTTGCAGTCTGCACACAAGACAATAACCCACATTGCTTACTGTGGGCATTGAGAAGCCTCTGATCAAGCTGCTAATTTGAAAAAAAAATTGAAAAAAACAAGATGGAGAGTGAACTTAATAAAAATCACTTTATATGTGTTTGCTTATAGAAAAAAAAAATGCAGGCTGGAATGGGGAGGTGGGAGGGTTTTTTCCCTAGTCTCCCACGTACTCCTAAAATGGTCTGTGCATTGCCTGGAAGTAAATCAATACTAAGCACAGTCCAGGCGAGACTGCCATCTTACATGAAGCACTGACTGTAAAATAGACACAAAAGACACATGATACTCTCTAAGGTCCCCAGCAGCTATAATATCCATCCTTGGCAGCTCGCTTGACATTTCCTTGCCCTGCTTCCCAGTCCTCTTTCTTCTCCCTCCTCCCTCCCCTCTCCCCCTGTCTCTAACAGCCCTGCTCTGCTCTCAGGGGCTCGCCGACCGGGTGAACAGATAACAAACCTGTCAAGAAGGGTTTAGCTGGGGAATAAATCCTGCGCTCGCCAGGAAATGATGTGTACAATGGGAAAATACAAGGGATGACATGAGCCTTCCCTTCTGAGAGAGTGGCCAGGAGATGCTTAAAATGTTACAGCTCGTGCTAAATGGACATTGGGATGGCTGATTAGATCGTATCTCAGACCTTTCAAGTGCCTCCCTTCCTCCCCACTTCTCACTGCTACTGAAGGCACACAAAGAAAGCAGACAAAGCCCATCCCTGCTTCTACTCCTTAAAATATATATATGTATTTTTAGAGGCTTGGCCCTGAAGAAGGTGGGGCTGGCATGTGCTAAGCTTAAGGTCAAGGCTAAAATCACTTTTAGTGGCAGGAAAGGTCACATGAAATCCAGTGGGTAGTTACAATTTCCATTTATAAAAGGAAAATAGAAAAGCAGGAACCTTATCTTGGGGACTTAATACGTGTGTTGGCTTATTGCTGTTTTCAAAGGGCCTTTTGCACAAATCTGATTTGCACTGGACCAATAAAGATTCATTACACTTTTACACAGCAGACTTTGCATTTCTGCTCAGGATTTAATTATGAAAAACAGAACCCATCCCATAAACAGATGCTAATCACAGCAGGAAAGTACTTTCCTTTGAGTAACAAGGTAGCTCAGAAAGTTTGCTTGGAAATTTGCTGTATCAGCAAGAAGAGCTGCTAGGGAGGAGAAGAGGGAGGCAAGAAGTGATCCCACCCTTCTCCCAGCCAGCATCTCCTCACTGGGATCTCAGGGAGCTGCTTTTGATGGAAACAAGAGCAGTTCCATGTGGCAGCAGTTCCAGTGGCAGCAATTCCATGTGGCAGCAATTCCCTCTCCAGCACACACGCCTGGAGAACAACCTTGTCTCCAGCTGCTTTTTGAGATGCCAGCACTGGCTGCTTCCACCTAAACCCTTAAATTCCAGTCTTGGACAACTCTGGATTCAGGAGGAATCTTTCCTTTTGGTCTCCAGTCCAGCCAGCTGTGCAGCTGCTGTTGAGGACTGTGCTCTGCATCCAACCACACACACCATGGCTCTGACAGGGATGTCTTAAAGCAGTGTCATCCACCAGACTGATATTTTACAGAGCTGGGGAATCTTCACAATGAAATCTCTGCCAGGGCACTTCCAGCCCTTCAAGTCTAAGATGCTGGGTTTTACTTTTTTAAAATACCTTTATTTGAGCTGCTGATACCACAGTGCAAGTGTGACTCCAGTGGATGGAAATTACAAAAATTGTGCCTGTTAAGTGCAAAATGAGCAGTACAGGGTGGATACTCTGGTGAGAAAAGCTGTGAGCAAAGCAATGCCACCTGCACAGAGAATGCTATCCACAGAAACTCTAAAACAGTTCAGTTATCACAAATAAGTCATGGAATGGTTCCTTAAAGTTTGATATCACAATCAGGAAAACATGGATTTTGCTAACTTTGCACCAAGTGGTGTTTAAAGACACATTACAAAGTTAAATCCACTGTGCAGTAACCAAGTAGATGAAAAATATGAGTGTTTGTAATACTTGTCAGTCAATGGCAGCACCAGTTTACTTAGAGCAATATGTATAATAATAATATATCTACATAATATACAACATATACCTATAGTATATACATGTATATACTATAGTAAAAACAATATATCTAATATAATATAATTATTATATTATATTTTACATAGTATTATTATATATCTATAATAATATATCCAGTGTTTTCCAAGAGAAGCCACAGCCCAGGGTCCCCTGGTCACTGACCAGCCCTGTCTAAGCAGATAAAACCATGAGAATGACAATATTGTTTTAATCAAGGCCACACTTGGCCCAGACAAGTCATCCTGTGCCTCTTCAAACTCCCAGACAAGAATTCTCTTTGTGATATAGCACAATGCAATAAACCTGGTGCGCACAATCTTGAAGGAACAATGCCTTTAGTAATGATATTTTCATGAGGAAATGCATAGGCTAATCACTCTGTCTTCCAACTTATCTAAAAAATCCTGCACCCAAGAAATGCAGTGTTGAAGGGCATTTTTCTGGAGTTTTGCTTTCTCTGTTTGCTTTGACTTGGGGTTTTGTCCTCATTTTTGGTGGAGCAGGCAAGCCTAAGCAGGAATGCCACAAAAATGGCTTCAGCTAAGAGGAAAAGATGGCTCTTGAATAAGATCACATCTTCCTTTTTTATTCTGTGTAAGTGTTTTCTTCATTTGCAACTGGTATTTTAAGGACGAGACACACAAAGTACTTATCTATTATTAGAGGAGCTGAGCAATATAATATGATCCTGTTTATGCCCTAATAGCAGCGAGTGATGGGCTGGATTGCCACAGACACCATTTTATTACTGCAGGGCCACATGTGCTGGGAGCTGCAGTGACCTTACACTCAGAGGTTCCCATCTTATTTTCTAGTGCTAAGTGTTGCTTTTTTTCCATTTCTGGAGGGGAAGAAGGTCACTTCTCACTATTACTGTTCCATTAACTTCCACTGCAGCACACCCATTCTTAATCCAATAGCACCTTACGTTGTGCCTTTTAACTCAATAATGCTTTATTTCCTCAAGTCTTGCCTACACTGCCCAAATTAATACCTGAGGTTCTGCAGGCACCAAGAGCAGAGCAGAGATGTTTAGTGGGAGTACTGAGGGGCTTAGGCATGGTCACAAATCTCTCTTCTTTTCACCTTTGCAGTTGTGTACAGTGAGTGATGGGCCCCCCACACGTCTGCAGATCTGCTCTGGACCTGCATTCTCATTTTCAGACCCATTTTTCATGACTTACTGAATAATGCTGATGCCTTACAACATCTCTTAACATGCATCAGAAAAGACAAAACTTGCATTTTTAGCAATGCTGCATTTTATTAATATCACTCTTGGGTCAGGGTGTTGTTTGGAGCCAATGGGAATATGTGTGAATAGAGGGTGAGAAGCCACACACTGTGGGACAACTTTGACTTTACTCAACAGTGGCTTTGCTCACCTGAAGGAAGAGACACAGCCCTCACCTGTGGCTCATGTATCACTGCAGCCCCTCAGCAACACTGCCAATATGATTTTATCTAGCCATTGGTCTGGGTGCAAAAAGGGGCTCTGGTTCAACTTGTTCTGCCATTTCTAATTTATCTTCTTTAATAAATAAATAAATAAATAAGCAAATAAGCAGGGATGTTTTATTTAAGAATCTGATTCTAGACATATCAATGCATTAACATGCATCCCTGCAGATTCAGCCTTTTCTGATTGAATTCTGCATCATTTTTACTCAGTGAATGGAATAGGAAAAGTCCAGGATGCCAAGAGAATAATATACTACAAGCTGGTGTTATGATGACATGCTTCAAATAATCCCCTGCCAAAATGAAATTTAATTATAGCCATTGTTTGTATTATTCAAACAACTATTGACAGTAAATCTATCCAGCATGACGTTTCCTCTTTGTATTCACTGCAGCCCTTAGACTGGAAGGGAAAAAAAAGAAAACCAAGGAAAAGAAAACGTTCTCCCCCCGTCCTCCTTGCCTGGTATCGGGCTACACGAGGCCACTGAAGCCCAGTTGATTTCCCAAGTCCAATTATTTTGCAGTACACAATCCTGCAGAAGAGCCCGCTCACCTGGGGACCCGGCTGCCTAAACACGCCGCGCTTAATGGAGTCCCTCAAGCTGGCTCCATTTCATTGCTTCTAACTAATAGGCTGTGATATTTTTTTTCCCCAAACAGAACACAGCTCTTCCCACTCCTCTCTCCCATCCTCCACACAAAATCCAAGTGGCTAACGAGGCATTAGGAGACCACCTTGACTGCGAGCCTTCACTACCACCTGCTGACTGCTGGGCTGAGTGCCACAGAGCTCACCTGGGCTTCTCCTGGGCTCATCCTTCATCTGCTGCTCACCTGGGGGCTTCTCCTTCACCTCCTGCTCACCTGGGGCTCATCCTTCACCTCCTGCTCACCTGGGGCTCCTCCTGGGCTTTTCCTTCACCTCCTGCTCATCTGGAGCTCCTCCTTCACCTCCTGAGATTCTCCTTCACCTCCTGCTCCCTTGTGCAGCTCCTTCCACGCTTCCTGAGCTTCTCCTTCCCCTCCTGCTCACCTGGGGGTTCCTCCTGCACCTCCTGAGCTTCTCCTTCCCTTCCTGCTCACCTGGAGCTCCTCCTGAGCTTCTCCTTCACCTCCTACTCACCTGGGGGCTCCTCCTGCACCTCCTGAGCTTCTCCTGCTCCTCCTGCTCACCCCCCACCCCTCTCAGGTGCCCTCCTATGGAGTCCCCTGAACCTGCAGGGGACAGAGCAGCAGCAATGCCCTGGAGAGATGCACCATAGGCTCTGGGCACTCCTCACAGCTCAGGGTGAGGAAAGAGGCTGCCCCCATGGTGCCCTGCAGCACTATGGTAATTTATGCCAGTTCTGTCCTCCCCATTGGCCTTCCCTGCCCCTTTTTCCCTATATGTTCATGTTCTAGAGAGTTCTCCCTTCCCTGTGTTCCCATTGGTTTGTGTAACCCCACCCATCCACCCTGGCATTTCTCATTGGTGCCTTCCCTGGATTTATACCATGGACCCTGCTGTGTCTGTGTCCTTGGCCCCTGGATCCCTTCAGTGTTAGAATCTAATACACTCTCATTGGAACTCCACGCCTGGACCCTCCTGTGTCTTCACTGTTGAGTTGCTTCATTTGTGTGTCTGTTTGTGTGTCTGTCTGTCTGTCTGTTTGTGGGCTGTGCTCTCTTGGCTCCCACCCCTTGGCCCAAGACACTCTCAGGGAAGATTTCCTCCACCACCACGGACCACAACTTCATCTTTCATCAGAACATGAAGAGGAATTAAAAGCACAGTCCTGCAGCTAGTGCCTGCTGGCATGAATGCCACTAGATCCATTCAAGGCTTAACAAGTGCTCTTTCTTAATGTGTTGATGATTTTAATGATTTTGGTAGCCAAGAATTTCTTACTAATCTCTAATCTAAACCTACTCACTTTCAGTTTAAAGCCAACTGATCTTTTGTCCAAAAAAATCCCCTGTCCCCAAGGTGAAAGTCCTTGGTTATTAAGGTTTTACCTATTGCACACATAAACCTCCCATCATCATGGCAATCTTGAAAAAATATTTGCTTAATGCCATCACAGGAGTTAAGGATGTCAGCTCTCTTCTCCACATCCTGAATTTCTGAACAATAACCATAATGACAGAAGACACTTCAGTGAAATTTGAATCTTTCAGTTTCCACAGCCTGGTAAAAACCAGAAGAATTCTTTAATTTCTAGGTGTGGCCACAGAAGTAAATACTGGGCTCTTCAAAAGCTACCAACAAACTTAATTTTTAGGTGCCAAGCCTTTGTCACAAACCAGAACCCTCAGTCTTAAGTTTGGTATTTTGGACAGTTTTCTTAAAACTGAGAAGTCGTGTATCACTAATCCCATCAGAAATTCTCTGCCAGACACTGTGAGTGCTCCAGGCTCCACATATAAACAACTGAGTGATCGACAACGATTTTGGAACAAAGCCTTGGCTCTCTTCATGGCCCTACAGAGGTGTTTAGTGCTTCTCTCTTTCTGCCAGGCTCTGGTAACATCACTTTTATCTGTTTGTCTTTCAGATTTTGCCTTTTTAAGCTGGGGCTGGTGTTGAGGGACGCCTATTGCTGGGTTTCTATGAATAACCTGTGCAGGTGAAACCTTTGGGTGAAAGATGGAAACTCCTGAAGGCAGCAAGAGTACTGCAGATTTTGGTTTGGGTTTTGGTATTTTTTGATAAGAAGCTTCTTCATTAGAGGACCTAACACAGCACTGCCTGCATCCATCCCACCTCCCCCAGCCAGGGTCCATCTGCCTGAGGAAAAGGGGCTGTGCTGTCCAACTGTGACAGCACAACATCCAGACTGAAAACCCCTCCAAGCAGAGATGTCTTCAGGGCTTGCAGTCACTCCTCAGCTCCTGTGCTTTGTTACTTGGAGCATGACATGATAGGAAGGTTTAATCACACTTGACATTTAGCTTGAGGTACAGTAAGTACACCCAAATCACTGCTTTGGCCCAAAGTGGCTTTGATGTTCCCATGGGAGACAGTTCTTGTTGCCTTCAGAGGTTAAACCCTGCCTAACTCCAGAGGTGGAATGACAGGAGCTCAGGGATGAGTGGGAAAGCCTCTCCAGTGATCACCTACATCAACAGAATACCTTCCACACAACCTATCACGACTGTAATAGTAACTTACAAATATATCCTCTATTTGAAAAGATTTCCCAGAGAAAGGAGAGCTTCCCTGATTGCAGACACCAGTGTTACTGTGTTATTGCAGAGCACATATTAAAATGCATTAAGACATAACTAGGGTTGTCTCTATGTTATGCTGCTATTCTTAAGCTGTTATGTTACTAAGCCACATTGGCATTTTTCAACTTTCCTTTGATGTTCTCTCTATTATCTTTTTATAGCATAATCACACATTTTGGTATGTCGAAGATCAAAGGGAAGCTGGAGCTTCTAAGGCTAAGCCTGGATATGGGGCCTGTAACTAACTGAATTCATTATATTTAACAATATTCTCTAAGGAGTGGCAGGGTGAAGTCATATGAAATAATAAACATGAAGGTAAATAGTGAAAAACTACTGGAGTAAGTTTAATGACAGTTTTGTTTTATGCTTGTCTCAAGTTCCTGCACCAACCCTGTCACCCTGCACTACAGGAGTGATGACACTCACTGACACTCAGGCCCTGACACCTGGCTGTGACAGCTCTTAATACTCCAAATTTTCCAGTTTAACAGCTCTCTCACCTAAAATTATACCATTTTTAATAGACTGCAATACTCTTACAGAGATTGTTTTGAACAAATGTTCTGCACTTGATAAACAAATGGGGGTATTTAAAAACATTCTCAAAGTAGACAGGTGTAAATAAGAAAACAGGGCTTTATAAAGAACTGAATTCCTTTAGGCACCCTGGAACTCCTATGTCAAAAATACTCATCTTCTGGCAGCCTTGGTAAGCGTAAAATTAGCTGTAGCTGGCGTCACCAGAAAGCTGCAACACACAGCTGAATGACAGTCAGAAAGGTGTAAAATTCTTTTCTATTTTAGAGAGGACAAAGAAATGTATTCTAACTTGGTCCTTGCAGCTGAATGCTTGCTGATGAGTGAAAGTGCAACCATATTAATTACCTAAGCACTGGCTTTCAGCAAACAGCCCTGAATTGCACAGCCAGGTGTCATCAAGGGCTTGCTTTTCACACTTACAAACTGCAAGTTAATCTGAATAAACTTGTGAAGTGTTAATTGAGCAGTGCTGCAAACCCCTGAGCAGACACAACGGCTAAGGACAGCAGCCTCTCCTCTGGCCAGAGATTTCTTGGGGTGTCACCCAAGCAGGGTGAGGAGTTACTGACTCCTGAAATGCAGTGAACAGCTTGAGAGAGCTGCTCCCCCTGCCCTGTTCCAGAGGGAAAAGGAGCAGCTCAGGGCTCATCACCTGCCCAGCAGCCCAAGGGAACTTGTCTCCCTCCCCACAGAGAGGGGCTGCAAGAAGAAGCTCCCAAATCTTTCAGTTCAGCACCAGGAACAAGAGAGAGAGGGGTGGGAGAAGCAGTTCTTCCAGGGCCTGTCAAAGAGTAAGAAGAGAAATTAGGAAATGGCTCTTCCCTGTTTCTGCAGGTTCTTGGATTATAGCACCAATGGAAGCATCAGCATGGGGAGACACCAGACATAAAAATGGGGAAGAAATGGTTTCTGTTGAACCTGAAACAACCTGGAATGGCTCCAGGGGTAGCAAGTGCCAGCTGGGAAGAGGTAATTTCTTAAATGATCCCAACTACACTGCAAGACAATACCTGACTAATGTGAAAGCTATTTAGGATGTAAACACAACTGAATTAACACTGCTCTAAACTTAAGTAAGGAGCTTAATGTGGCTTTCAGCACACTTCTGTGCAAATCACACTTCTCAGCATAACTTCCTAAGAGTCTTCTTACAGCCAAGCCCTCACCTGAAAACATCTCTACCCTTTCTACACTGACATTTCATGGATCAGAAATCCCCTTCAGGTTGCTCAGGCAACACCCACACCTGCAGCAGGAGGGCAAACAGGGCTCTGCTTGTCAGAGACACCACGTCAGGGGCAGCAGCAGCTGCAGAGCACACTGCACTGGAGCAATGGGAAATCCAGGTGGAACACCGAGTCACCCCCCAGGAAATCCCTCTGGCTGCCCTGGAGGACTCCAGCCCCTGCCCAGGGGGCTCAGAGACCTTGGCACAGAGCCCAGGACCCCTGTGCCTGTGATTTAGCCCTTAAAAAAAAACAATTACCAACACTATATGAAGAATTACAAGCCATAACAGTTTAAGTAGAATGATAGTGAATTTATCACAGGGTGAAAAACAGATTTTTGAAGTTTTTAGAATAGAAGTTCAAAAAGTAAGATAGAAGAATCTAAGCGTGTCCAGCCTTTCTCCTTCTTCTTGGCCTCCATCTTCTGCTGTGATGTTGGCACTTCTAGATTAGTTTAGAGTAGAAGCTCACTGTCTAACATAGGTGATAGGTATTGGAAAGTAATTGTAAATACTGTACACGTAGTTTTTTAGTATAAAAAGATAACAGTGCCCTGGGGGCAGGCAGAGTGCCTGGAACTGTCCTGCTGAACAGACCTCGGCAGGGCAGGAGAAAGAATTTTATAGGTAAGATACAATAAACAACCTTGAGATCGAGAAATGCAAAGTTCTGACTCGTTCTTCGACCTCTGAGCTGGGAAAAGAGACTTTCTGATGTATCTCAAAGTCACTCTGACCAGCTAGAGACCCCGAGAACACTGCACTGGAGGAATGGGAAATGCAGGTGGAACTCAGCCAGGACCAAGGAGATAACCACTGGCTACTCAACCCTAACAACCAAAAGCTACCAGGCAATCCAGTCCCTTGCAGGGAATGATTTCTGCTGATCTCTACCTGTGTGTAACTGAAATTCTTGGTAATTTCAAGAGAGAGAGGATTAAAGCTCCTGGAACTTTGGTGCTGTTCTGTTAGCCTGAATTTTCTTCTGAAGCCCCAGAACCAATTACAAAGAATCTACTGACCTAGCCTTTAGTAACTGCAGCTTAATGGGAGAGGCAAAAAGAAGTCTGATTTTCTTTTATTCCATCAATTACCCAAGATCCATCCATATCTCACGTGGATATGACACATATAACTCTTCCCTTGATTTTTCTTGAGAAAGCCCTTGAGTGCCTTTGCACACACTTGGTTCTGCCTCAAAGCTTTTCAGATTCAGCATTTAAATCCACAAAGAATAACCAAGAAATCAGCTTAATACCCCCAAGGTGAAAGTCCTCTCACCCAGGGCTGCTCTGGCTTGGACACAAACCCATCAAAATCCAGGAACCCACATGTTCTGAGGGGTGGGCTTGGCCACTCTGAGTCCTGTCTCAAGTGTGGGGATGCTCAGAAAACATCAGAAACCCACAAGGAGGAGGAACTGAGGGTTCAGAGCTGCCTGGCACTGGTGCCAAACATCCCAACCCCTTCTCCCAGCCTCCCTGTTTATTGCAATACAAACAGGGGATCCAGGGAGTTTATTTTTAGAGTGCTGCTCAATTAATCTTGGTTTTCCTGATAGACAACAGAGAACTAGTCTTGCAGCTCTGCATTAAGCATGCTCATTTTTTATCTCTATTTATTGTACAATAATTTAACTTTATTGAAGTGAGGGTTTAAGTCCCCAAGGCAGATTGAAGTGCTGAGCCTGGGTATTCCAGTGAAACAACAGTCCTTGTGCCTGTATTAGTGCCAAACTTCCCTGAAACTCTAACTTTCAACATAGCAGCTCTTTTCCAGTGTGTAAACTTTCAGAATTTCAAGTTATACTTTTTGAAATGTACAAAACATACACCATTTTCCATAGAATACCTGTTTCTCTTTAAACATTCACTGTTATTTTAAGGATTTCTCAGCATTTTTATTTACTTTATGAAAAGGATTCCCAAACAATTCTCTCTGTGTGATAAAATCTACATGATGGGACTGACAGCTGGCATAAAGTATCTCTAGGGAATATTCCAAACTGCCATTACACTTCATCTATGAGCCAGTCAAGAGACAGAATTTATAAATTATTTTCTATCCAGAAATGTATATAACCCTAAACATTCAAATGTAAATGTTTAGGGTTATATACATTGTATTTTATATATATATATGGCTGGGCATGAAGATCATGACCTCAATACCAAAATTAGTATTTCTCCAAAGAGCAGTAATATAAAATCTGACCTTCTCTGAAGGTTTTCAACTCTACACACGGGATGTGAAACAGGACAGTAAATGTTATTCCAAGGCTTTGATAAAGAAAGTAGAGTTATACCCTTCCTCCAAGGGAACTTGAATTTTAACAGGGTTTGAAAAGTACTGCAAAACACTAAAAGTTACCTGTGTTGTTGGCAGCAAAACATGGAGAAGAAAATGATAATAAAGGGTAATACAACTGGTTCTGTTGCACCCAGGGCTTTTAGGATGGGATTAAAAATGATTTTGTGTGATTTATTTGGAATCACAGCCCCACAATGGGACCTGGGGAGTGCCAGTGGGACACAGAATAAAATCTCTGTGGTTTTCAGGAGCTCTGTCCCTGCTGAAGCTGTGGGTCACAGCTATCATGTCAAATGCAAGCTGGTATTTTTTTGTTATTATGCCTGAGTGGAAAAAAAAGGTTAAAATAAGGTAGGAATAAGCCCTCCTCCAAAGGAATGGGAATTGCTACTTCCAGCAGAATATTGCCTTGTCTGTTCCTGTGGTAAAACTCCTCAGGCCCCTCCAAAGTGTGCTGGAAATCAACCAGAGAAGAAAACTGGGTTGTTGTTTTTTGGCTGTTTTTGGTGAGGATTTAGAAGTCACTTCTGCTGTATCAGTCAAAGCACTGCAATCCAATCCCAGCAGATTACTGTCAATCAGAGGGTGTTTTTCTCAAAGCTGCCAATGGGATTTAGATGCACAACCCTTATTTATTTAAGAGGAGATCTAATTCCAAGTCTGGACTTGAAAGCAGAGTTATTTATATATATATATATATATATATATATATATATATATATGTATATAAACGCACACACACACATGTACCTAGTGTCTGAAAACACAACCAAAGGCAAGGGAGGGTTGTTTTGACAAAAACACTGAAGACAAGAACAACAAACCCATAGGGAACAATAAATGTAATGGATTACTGATAATGTCAGAAATGTCTGGATGGCTCCAGCTAGAGAAACCCACTACAGGCTTGTTTATACTGAAACAAAGCAATACATAATAGATTGGCCATTTGAGTTTTGCTGTTTGTGAAAGGAACTCGAGCCATTCTGTGTTTTCTTTGCATCTCCTGGTATCACTGGAGGTAACCATTAAGCTCACTTTACTTGTGAATAGGTTGAGACATGAATCCAAGGTTACAGACAAAATCTCTGATTCAGCAAAGCACTTAAGCACATGCTTAGCTGTAAACACATGTACCATCCCATAAAAGTAAAGATAATCATGTGCTTAAGTGCTTTGCTGAATCAGGGCCAAAGACAATAGCAGAGCCAGGAGGAGAGCCAGGCATCACTAAAACAACTAGACAACTTTCCCTGCAACATAAATGTTATAAAAAGGAATAGATCATAAAGAAGATGGTTATGACTTTTTAGAAGAGTTAAGAACAGCTGTCACAAGGTGGGGGGTAGGGGCTGAAAATAAACAGGCATTTTAATATTGGTTTTCACAGCATCCTTAAGAAAGCAGAAGGTAATTTGCTTCCTATTTCATCTGATGCCACTCTTCAAACCTGCTTCCTCACTCGAGGAAAATCACAGTGCATTAACTAGCAGCTCTGCTAATTGATTTAAGACTGATCATCCTTCATTACTGTATCTTTGACTATTAAAATGATAAAGAAAGAGCAGACAGGTGAGGGAGAGCAGGGACTAGATGACAAGTAGAAAACATCAACATTTTTCTCTCTGGGATTTTTATTAGGTAGAAAATGATCATTTCCCTGAGCATCCCTTTATGTTCAGAAGTAGCCAGCACACCAGAAAGGATACAGGCAGGATTTTCAGCCCATTAAAGCCCTGCCACAGAGAACCCAACCATCAGTCAGGTTGGGATGCTGCAATTCACAGCCCAGCCCGTGTCAGGTGCCCATTCCTCCCCTGGCACAGCCTCACACAAAGCAGCTCTGCCATCCCCGTGGGCTCAGGGCTCCTGCTCAGGTCACAGGGATGAAACTGGAGGTGCAGAAAGCTCTTGGGGAAAGCCCTGATTTGTTCAAACAACGCACTGTACAGTTTTAATAGATTTTCTGAATACATTTCAGAAACCTTGCAGGATTTTTTGGGGTCATGTATCTGCTCTGCATTTCTTTTCAATTGGAAACTGCCTTAAACTATCCAGTTCAAGGTCTCTCCTATAAAGCCCTGCCTTGCAATCACTCTCTCCTTTCTCCGGAGCCACAAGTGCTGTTGTCTGGATTCCCTGAGAGCAGCAGCAGGTACCACGGGGCTAACCACACATTTGGTTCACATTAACTTATCTCCCCCTCGTGCAGGGCCATAAAATGTTAATTGGAATATGCAGCTCCAACACACACCACAACACGAGCAAGGCCAGCCAGCACTAAAACCTAACTGTGTGGCAGCTCTGTTTGGAAACAAACTCCAACCTGTCAGCTCTCATTTGGAGAAAGCAAAAAAGGCAATGAAATCGAGCCAATCTTGTTCCTTCTGGTGTAACCTTGTAAATTCCTATGGGGCACCACAATCACACAAACCAAACTGCTGGAGGCAGAGATGGGAGCTGCCTTTCCAGCTCTGCCCAAATGGCAAAATATGATGAAAACCAATCAGGACCATAGAGACAGGGCAGAGCTGAGCCCAGGACAGACTGCTCCTGCCCTTCACCAGGGGTTTTGTCCAGCAGCACTCCCTGGAGTCAAGAGCCCCTGAGCAGGGGTGCTGTAAAGCAGATGTGCAGTTTGGAACTGGCTTCTTCAGTCAACAGCAGCAGTAAAGCCAACAGCTGGGTTTAGGGGATGTCTCACAGCCCAGTTTATGGAGTCATTTCCTTCTTGGCATCCTAATGAGCAGCTTCCTACTCTTCAAAATTATTTTAAATTAGTTTTGATTAAAGAATAAATTAGTAATTAACCCCTCATCATTATAATAGAATTTGGAGTGCTCACAAATCCTACAGTTTGGGAGCCAGAGTTTAAGCACAGCTCAATAAATCCATCCATCCATCCATCCATCCATCCATCCATCCATCATCCATCCATCCATCCATCCATCCATCCATCCATCCCTCATCCGTCCCTCATCCATCCATCCATCCATCCATCCATCCATCCATCCCTCATCCATCCATCCCTCATCCATCCATCCATCCATCCATCCATCCATCCATCATCCATCCATCCATCCCTCATCCATCCCTCATCCATCCATCCATCCATCCATCCATCCATCCATCCATCCATCCCTCATCCGTCCCTCATCCATCCATCCATCTCTCATCCATCCATCATCCCTTTTTACCACTCCCACCCCTCACCACGAGGTTTTTCACAAGTCAGACCTCAGTTCAACCATCCTCTCCTGCATCCCCACCCCTGGTGAGTGACCACACCCCAGAGAGCCCTCCAGGAGTAAAGCCCCACTCAAGCAGTGACACAGCCCCACAAATCAGGAAAAAAACCCTTCCATAGCTTTTGGCACAAACAGAGATTTAATGAGTTTGGCACTCAGACCTTCTAAATCAAAGTGGAAAGTCTGAATTTTTGGTTAGTTTTTTACAGGATGAAAGTGTTTGCTGTGCCCTGTGTGCCCCAGTTCCTTACAGCCCCAGTTCAGTCATGTCAAGCTCTCCCCCTGGGCAGGTACAACACCATCTTGCCCTTTCCCAGCCTGTACAAAAGATTGCCAAGCTCCTCAGAGGAGCATCTTGCTGTGGCAGAGGGGATCCAGAGCACTCTCACAATAAAGCAGTTGGTGTTTGCAGAGCTACAGAAATACAAACAGGCTGCACTGAACATCATTCAGCAAAAGCACGTCAGTGCTCTTGCACACAGGAGAAGCAATGGTAAATAAGACATGTCCTGACAGCAAGGGAGCTGCTGACATGAGAGATGGCTGAGGGACAGTGCCCTGGAGTCTGCACAGGGAGCCCAGGGAAGGGCAGGGAAAGGCTCTCCCTGTCCCTCCCTGAGACACAGAGAGCAGGTAAAGGCTGTTCCTGTCCTTGTGCCTCCCTTTGACACAGGAAAGAGATAAAAGGTGTCCCTGTCCCTCCCTGAGACACAGGGAGCAAGTAAAGCCTGTCCCTGTCCCTTTCCCTCCCTCAGACACATAGAGCAGGTAAAGGCTGTCCCTGTCCCTGTCCCCATCTCCCTGTCCCTGTCCCTGTCCCTGAACCTGTCCCTGTCCCCGTCCCTGTCTCCCTGTCTCTGTCCCTGTCCCTGTCCCTGTCCCCGTCTCCCTGTCCCTGTCCCTGTCCCAGACACACACACAAAGGTCCTGGGTGCAGGGAGCCAGGCCTGGCTGTGCTCTCTGTGCAGAAATCCTCATCTGCCCCCAAGGGAGGCTGTGTTTGATGAAATTAATGGTGGGTTTTTATAGTCACCTCCAAAGGCATTTCCTCAAACCCCACTGTTATCTCTGAACACAAAGTGTAAATAACAATATCCATTATGTCCATGCTTCATTCAGCACACAGAGATAACTTCTTCTCCCTTCCCAAGAGGAGGCAGTGTGATAGAAGCCATGAGAAGCCATGACTCCAACAAGTGTGGGATTAATCTCCCACCATCAGGTGAGAGGCAGATCATTAGAGAGCCCTACCCTGCTCTTGTTCCATCACAGCACCATCCACTCCTCCTGAAGGATGGCACACGCTCATTTCCCTTTTATTGAGTCAAAAATAAGACAGTAATTGGATCGAGGCTTTCAGGGGAGAGGGAGGGGAAAAGGATCTTCTTAGACTGCCTAATGCCAATCTTCACGACCTGTCTGATCTCCCAGTAAATGCCACATATAGGTTAATCCTCACAAATCCTCACAACGACCTTGTCAAATCAAAGTGTTCATCAGTTTGTTCGGGGGCTACCAGATAAGAATAAACAAATGAACTCATGCTGCATGTCTCCCAGCTGTCACTCGGGAGTGCTTATAGACAAGGTCTCTTTAGTGGGCACCCTGCAGCAAAAGAACTCTGACTGGAAAATGTGAGGAATGAACAGATTACCAGCTTAACTAACCCACCTGTGAGCACCCTGCATGTGAAAGATACATGCACTTACACACTTCACTCTGTGTGCCCTAAGCATTCTGTTTTCTCCTTGATATTCCCAATTTTAAATAATATTTATTTGCAAAAGGCACACATGCACCCAGAGTACAGAGTATAACAACCCAATGCTGAAGGAGAGCGTTACAAGGACGTGCTTTAGACATCCAATTGTTCCTCTGCCTTCCAACCCAATTAAAATGCAGCAGTTCCTCATTGCCTCCCAGACTTTCTGCTTGGCCACTGAGCCTCTTTGGGGGCACAGGGGGGCACTTGGCCCCTTTAACCTCAGGGCCATCAGAGGAGGTGCTGCTGTCTCTCCACCTCTGCCTGTGCTTGGCCTGCTGCCATGCATGCATTCCGTGCTGGCCTGCAGCCACCCAGCAGATGGCAATGACTTTCAGATGGGAGCAGAACATTTTGAACTGGTGACCCAAAGGGTGGAAGGTTTCCTATCCCTCTGCCTGCCCTCTGGCCCCAACATCTGTGAACTTGCACTTTTCAGAAAAGGCTGCAGGCACTGAAAAATGCACACACAGCATCATCAGGAGGTTTGGGGTTCTCCCTCTCCTCACAACCTCCAGCACTACTGTGTCACACTCCAAATGCTCACCTAACCACAGCTTGAATTATGTGAACACCCAAAGAGTGACGTTTTGAATGTCTGCTTGTCATCTTGTCTCTCAAGCACCTTTGCAGTTTCTGTCATGCTTTCTCTTCACGGGCTGAGGAAAGTCGAGTCAAAATCCATTATCTGTCCCTCATGTCTTGGGAGACAGCTCACTGTAAATCACAAACTGCTGCAGGCTGCAGTTTGGGCTTGCACTTTCTCTACCACAACTTTGTTTTATCTATGTATGATTCTAGCCAACAATTTTATTGTTTCTACAAGTTTTCTACAATTTTCTTGTTTTCTAAAATACATATTTTGAAGGTGAAAATTTGTGGGTACAAGTACACTGCAAAGTACCCAAAAGCCTCTGTGCTTGTGTTTTTTCCCTCTATACATGATATCCCACTAAATCCCTAAAAAAGCACATCCTCCTGTATGCCCTACCTTCTGTGACTTGGGTTTGGGTTTTTTCTCCTTTTTTCTTCTATTTCAGAATATGTCAGATTTCAAAGGTCTTTGCTTTCATGTACTTCATCCTCAAGACCATCACCACAGCAGTTGGTCCTGAGGCCAAGAAGCAAAAGAAGTTGTGATCTTTTCTGAACCATGGAGGTCTCTCAGGAATCAGATGAAGTGTCGCAGACATTTTTCCACAGAAATCCTTTCTTTCAGATTTCTGTAGCTTCTGGGAAGCAAGGGCCCCCAGAAAGAGAATGTAAACAATTGTTATCGGCTGCTGTGAAATGCAATGGGATGCATTTGTGATTGGTTCATGTTCCATGTTTATGGTTAAGAGCCAATCACAGGGCAAGCTCTCTGGAACACAGGGACAGAGAATTCTCTTGTTTTTAGATTCTTTCTTGCTATTCTTACTGAGCAGCATCTGCAAACTTCTCTCTCTTTATTTTATTTAGTATAGTTATAATGTATTATATATCATATATCAATAAATCCAGCCTTCTCATCAAGAAACAAGATTCTCGTCTTTCTCTCACCATGGAGACCTTTAACAGGTCCCTGTAATAATGAAGATCCGCTCTTTCAGGACCTGAACAAAGGAAAACAACCCTTCTGGTCCTAGGAAACTGTTCACTGAATTTCTGAATGACAGAAGGCTCAAAAAGCATCTCAGCAGAGAGGCACAGCAGGAATGGAGGGACAGGACTGCAGTGAAGGGCAAACCCCTGCATGTGCCAAGAGAATGGGGCAAAAGGAAGGAGTAATAGAAAAAAAAACCCAAAAAACTATCAAAAAACATATCAACAAATCTAACATATTTGCCACCATGCTTTTTGAGGCATGTGGAAAAGGCTGCAGTTTATGCAAAACCATCGCATCTGCAGACTTTTCCAACTCCATCATTAATTAGTGGTTCCTCCTCTCAGTCCTCATAACAAACCCCAGGCACCAAATCCCAGAGTAAATCCTGCTCCTGGCCTCAGAGTGTGAAACAGACAGCTGACTTTGGGATGATTCTTTATGTTCAGAAACACGAATAAATCACACACCATCAAGTTTATAATTTTTCCTCCTCAGAGAAATATGAAATATTACAGATCATCTTCACTACATCAGTTTCTTCACAGTCTATTAGCAAGCAAAGTCTATTTTTCATATAATTTACCAAGCCACTGGTCTAATTTCTCTTATTTCTTTTGGAGCAGGAAACATACATAGATCATGTTCTCCTGTTACACATCACCCACAACCAACCTTCCTGTCTTCCATCCCAGGCTTCCAAGAAGTTGTTGGAGTTGGCTCGAGGTGGTCCAGATCTTGAGTTTCTTTATAAAAAAATCTATGAAAAAAAGCTGACTATCAAAAATAAAATCTATCATCACTAACTTCAGGATGTTTCAAGCTGGATGCTCAGAAAAACACTTATCCCCAAACACGAGCTCTGAAAGGCTGGCAGGTTTTGTGGTGTAAGGGAGGATTGTTACAGTGGTGCTCTGAAATGAGGTTTTCCATCGCAATTTTACTACACAGATTCCTCACTCTCTGCAAAAAAAACCCTGAAGAAAACCCCAAACAAAAAAAAAAAACCATGACCATGAAAACCCCCATAGACCAGGAAACAGGCTCAAACCCCCAAAAACTCCTCTCTCAGTTTCAAAAAACACCTGAGCCAACAGGCTGAGGGTACAATGGGCCATGCTGGCCCCTTTGTGCTTGCACATCCAGGGGAAGGGTGGCTGCAGAACAGAGCACATCCCTGGAACTGCCCTGAGAACACAAGGAGAACTCCAGAGCCACCAGTTTGGTATTTTCACCAAGAACATGAGATCAACAAAGAGAAGGCACGGGAAATTAAAGTAAAGTACAGTACAGTCTTGGTACAGTCTTTCCTTCCAACAAAGCCCTTGCACAGAACATTTTCTGCCAAAGATGGATGTGATTTCCCTTGCTTGGAACAGGGCAGAGAGAAACAGGTGAAATTCCAGCCAAAATAACAGGAGTCAAGAGACACAGGCCCAGCTCATCTTTTCCCCCAAAAAATCACAAAAATCTGCAGTATGCCAACCTTCCCCCCCCCCCTTTTTTTTCCCCCTCTAAAAGATTCAGTTTCTCTGGAGAACCAAAGAGAGAGGCTGAAAGGATTTCACATTGAACCACTGCAAAAATTGCCACAATTTCTTCCCTAGCAGCTGAAGAGTGAATGGCATGAGTCCAAATGTGGGCAAGGGGAAGGAGGTGACATTCACTTCTCCAGTCTCTGCCTGTAGCCTGCAAGAAAGGCTGGGCTGGAGAAACACTTTGGAAGATCTGCAGATGGAGGAAACTATCAAATGCCACGACTGCAGTAAGAAATGCCACTTGTGAAAAACAAATTCTTAACAGGGTTGCCAGGCTTGGACACTGAAATATCAAATATATATGGAAAAAACAAAGCCCCAAAGCTTCAGCATTTTCTTCTTCATAAAGCAAAACTGAGACCCAGCTCAAAGTGTAGAAATAAAACTCTGTTGGTAAATTGGGAATGGTTTTTCTGCCTCACTTGCATGGGGCAAATCAAGCTGGCAGCTCCTGGAGGGACTGGTGTGCTGGGCTTGGTGAAGCCTTGCACCAACTACTAAACAAGGAATTATTGATTTTATTCTTAGGGCTTCTACTGGTAATAAACTGCAGATCTGTGTTCCTTTCTGCTCTATTCAGGCTGATCCCCCAGGGCACTTTCACAGTGGACCCAGTCACACCTGCTCCAAACCCCACAGAGAGCATTGGCTGCTCCTGACCCCAAAATGAGAGCTGGGTCTGGGACAGGGGCCCTCCTGCTCCTCTGAGGTTTAATCCACCTCAGCAGGACGTGCCAAGGCAGACGAGGAAAATAAAGCACCACAGCAAAATAAAATACACGAGGGCAGTGCCCTGCATTAAAGCATCGCTGGTCCAGTGACTGCCTGGGGTCAGGTGGGGTTGTAGTAACCTCAGTTATTTCTCAAGATTTTTTTGCTCATAATTTCCAATTCCCCTGAACTGTTGACTCTCAAAATCACTTAGCAATAGAAGTCTTTTGCTCCTTCTTTGCACAGGAACAACCACACTATAACAGAAAACATTTATTCCAGAGTCAAACATGTATTCAAAACATTAGCTCCAGCAAAAGAAACAATCAGACACAAGAGCTTTCAGTTCCATTCCCAACAGAACACTTAGTAAGAAGAGAATGACTTTATCAACAAGCAGTAAAAACCTTAGTTTCCCATGTCTGAAAGAGATTTCATTAAATGCTTCCCTTGACTAGGTGCAGATCATTATATTTCTCATAGACTGTAAGCAATGTGAGCTGTGTCTGCACCTCCAAGCCTGTGCTCTGACTGACAGCTCTAGGAATTACAATAAATACTGCAGGAGCACAGGCAATGCTTTCCTAGGAGCCCACTGCCAAGCTGAGTGCTTCCTTGCAGAGAAACAAACCAAACCAAACCAAAAACAAAACAAAACAACAACAACAAAAAAATAAACTGGAATAGCCCACTCAGAGCTGTGCCTCAGATAAGAAGGACACTCATCAGGGAATCCCCTTCCCATTCCCCACCCCTGCAGGATTCAGGCTCTGACCCAGGACATGCTCCCCTCCCCAGCCACAGCCTCTGAGGTTTCTCACCTCCCCAGCTCCTCCCAGGCCACCAAGGATGCCACAAAGGGGGTCCCTGCCCAACCCTGGGGAGAGCTGAGCCTGCCCAGTCCTGTTTCAGACCCTGCCAAGCCCCTCCTGGCACTGGAAGCTGCCCAAATAATCTCCAAGGTTGGGCTGCATAATCCATGCACTCCCTGGCAGTGATAAAGGCCACAGGGATGGAGGAAAAAGCCAATTCCCAGCCTGAGAAGGATTAATCTTGCTATGTAAAATGTATTGGCTACAGCCAGGGTTAGTCAGCCATGGGACAGTCTCAAGCCACAATTAAACCAAGTGCATACAGAAAATTATGCTTCTTGCAAAGACAGAAGAGGGCAAAACACTGTTAAATTACACTGCTTGCTACATTTTTTACTGAGTAATCAGTGATGCCCTGAGAGGTGTGAGGGTGGTACTTTACTCTTCCTTCCCCACTCAAAACTGCTCAACCAGTCCCGATTCAGGCAAGGACACTGCACCAGCCTGGGGAAGCAAGGCAAACCCACCTCCAACTCCAGCACTAATGAGGATTGTCTTAAAAGAGAGGATCAATCTTTTCCAGCCGAGTTGTATTTCTCACTCGCAGATGAGTTTATCACCAATAGCTAGGAACACTTTCTGCCACTCCTGCCAAAGGGCTGGGTTATGACAGTTCCTTCCCTGTCCTGAGTTGTGAGATGTGTGTGTGTGTTCTGTCCCCATCTGTCAGGGCTGGGGCAGTTCTCTGCTGTCCTTGGGGCAGTTTTTTCTTTCTCTCTCCCACAGCCAACCCTCCCTCCAGCAGATCTCTGCTGTCCATGGCCACTGAGTGTCCCTGCAGGGCTGATCCAATCCCAGCATCCCATGGGGAGATGCCCCGCCCAGGGGAGGAGCCAAGCATTCCTCCCTGGATCCAATCTGGGCCTGGCACAGCACAGCAGCCTTTGCCCCCTGCATTGCCAGAGGAGCAGCTTTCTGCTGCCCTGCATGGCCAGAGGGAGCCCAGGCCCATCTGCAGCAGCCCTGGAGCTGCAGAGGAAAACTCCCCCCTTGTGCAGGATCCCTGCTGCAGCAGAGCCACAGCTGGCACTGCAGGAGGGCTGAGCCCCCATGGGATGGGGCTGGGACACCGCCCTGACACACAGGGGGCAGGGACTGCTCTCACTCTGGCTGTGGTTTGGGGTTTTTTATACTATTGTATTTGTATTTTTAATTTTCCTAATAAATAACTGTTATTCCTATTCCCATATCTTTGCCTGAGAGCCCCTTAATTTCAAAATTACAACAATTCAGAGGAGGGGGTTTACATTTTCAATTTCAAGGGAGGTTCCTGCCTTCCTTAGCAGACACCTGGCTGTTCAAACCCAGACACTCCTGGACCCAAGAACTGCAGCATTGCCCAGCGGATCAGGGAACATCACCCAGCACTGCTGGGGAACTCAAACACAACCCACAGCATTCCCACCAGGCCAGGTTCCAGCTCACAGCCATGCAGCACACAGGGCAAATTGGAGGTTTAACCACTTGCACTCAGTTTGCAGGAAAGGTTTGTAAAACAGCAAAAACAACTTGCAAACATCTGTTTAATTCCCAATTTCTTTACAGCTCTCTGTAACCACTGTGCTGCTTTAGAAAGGAACAGGGGTATTGCAGGTACGAGGCAGGGAAGGAGCAGCAGGACACCTGCATGAACAGGATGCAGCTTCTCCATGGATTTTTCCAGCCCCCAGAATCAGATCAGCAGAAGGAAATGCAGATGTAGCAGTACAGCTGCAGCACTTCCTGTTTTAGCTTCATTTTTGTCACTCCTTAAGGCATGTTTGAACACACACTGTGAATAAACACCAGTAAAAGTTGTTTGTGTGCACAAAGGAAAAGCTCTTTCCCTTTCTTTGGTGCCAGCCAACACCATGAAGACACTCCATGGATACCCACACTTAGGACAAAGGACAGCAAATGGAAATAGTTCCATGCTAAAATACAGTCAGTGATCACTCAGAGGCTCTTAATGCTGCAGCTCTGATTGCCCTCACACACCAGCAGAGACAAAGGAATGCAATTTAACTGTGCATTCCTAAGAGGAAATTATATTCCCCTCTCTCTCTGTCTCTCTCAAGCATTTGCAGTTTTTCAGAAAATGACATCAACAGTATAAATCACCTGGGCCTAATACAATGGACAAAGTCAGAGTAATCAATTCTTATTTATTAATCAGCCTTTTATCATGATGTTCCATAATCATTATACCCCAGTTTGGACACAATAATAATGAAGCTAACAGAACAAATGCAATTTGTGGTGAGTAAGATGTTGGCAGGCAGGGGCAATAACATTGCTTGATGACAATGTATTTAGGCAAACAGGTCTTGGTTGTAAGGAAAGATATTAAAATGGACAGAAACACACCAAGGAAAAGAGGTATCAGATGTACATATTTTCAAGTTGTTATTAAAAAAAAAAGGAAATAAAGAAGATAATAATGTTAGAGACCAATCTGCATCATCAGAAATGAAGGGCTTAGGGTTATATAAAATCACAGGCACTGTAACAGCATTTGAACATCCTCACAGAATCTAAATACAGAGTGAGGTTACAAGAGTCAGATGAAGCGAAAAAATGAACACTTCTCTTGGAAGAAAATGCTTTTAATTACAAAAAGTATTCTGCCTGGGACAGTGCATGGAAAGCCTGCAAATCCCAGCTGTTTGTGCACACCAAAAACAAGAACCACCCCCTAAACTCTTGGCTACTTCATTTGCCTCGCCTGTGTGAATGGAAGAGCTTAAAAAATGGCCCAGGGAGAAAACCACAAAGCAAGGAATGGTGCTTAGATCCTTGGGAGCAAAGTCTGCTGCAAATGCCACATTGCTGGGGGTGCTTTTAGCTCTCAAAAACAACCTTGTTCCCATGATCAGAGGAATTTCTGGGTGAGAGGGATCACTGCAGCACACGAGGCACAGTTCAAAGGGACAGCAAGCCACACAGAATAATTCTGTGGCAATCTGACCCCTTGAAATGCTCAGAGCAGCAGAGCCCTGCACCTTAAAAATCTCAACTACTAAAAAAGACAGGGTGGAAAAAAAAAAGGAAAAGAAAGGAAAAAAACTTGTTTATAATAAAGACTACATTCTGTAGCAATTTCCTAGATTCCTGGGGTTAGAAATCTAGATTGCCAATGGATAAGTGAGCCTTAAAATCACATCCCTGCTGACAAAAATTCATTTCTTATAACCGTCTCCATTTACCGGAATGTTGAATCTTTCCCATGGGGAAGGAACAAATGAAAATGTTATTTCTCTGCTCATGAACTCATACCTTTCTGTCTGCTTTTCACTGTTGGCAATTTCATTCTCTTCCAAATTTGACTAAAGCCCATGACCTGGGGGAAATAATGTCTATATAATAATCTTCTGAAACTCTAATTCTGAGTCATGTTTTTTTGGATGTTGCCTCACACTTTATGAAAATTGCACTGAGCTACGAAATGTAAGTGATGTGATGTCTCTGCTTTAACATAATAATTTTGTCTGGTGACCATGTTAATAATGATAATAGTAATAACAACAATAATAATAATAATAAGAGTCTCATTGAAAAGCAACAAAACTAAAATAAAATTAATAAACAAACCAATCCATGCCTAATGACAAAGATGCTGCAGCACCCCATTCCATAGGTTCATTTTCACTGCCATGTGGAAAGAACCAGTCACAACTGGTAGCAGGTTAATGGGGTGAGAGAAGCAAGCAGAACCATCCTGACACTGGCTGAGCAGCTTAATAGCCCTAAAGCTGCCCTGGCTGTGCTTGGGGGACCCCATAAATCCCTTACTCTGCTCCTGCCTGGGCTGAACCCCACATCTGCACGCGGGGAGAAGGCACAAACACCTCCATAAAGCATCATTATTGGCTGGGGCCTCTCAGGCAGCTTGCTGTGCAAACTCAGCAGTGGGGATGTTTGCAGTTGATCAACTCTTCCCCCAAAAGCAGAAATAACTGCAGTGTCTGTTTATTGGCTCCACAGCCACACACCAGCTGCATCCCTGCCCAGCTCTGTAAATCTACCCAAAAAAAGCTGTACATTACCAGATGTTTATTTTATTTTATTATCCACACCGACCCATAAAATCTACAATACAGTAGATCAAATTGTAGAAATCATTAAAAACTTGCTCTGAACAAAATTGGTACTGCCATATGTTTTGGGCCTTCCTCCACGTGAAGTTCCACTTAGCTCCACAGGTATAAATCCAGAATAACCCCATTTTCAGCAACAGCTATTTCACATCTGCAGAGTTGCAGCCTTATGGGTGTTGGTTTTTGGTCTCTCATGTTTCTTATTTATTCCTTTATATTTGTATTTATATATACACATACAGATATTACACATCCAACTGAGAAATGCCAAACAAATGAGGAATGTTTTACAGGTTGGAACAGAAAAGCCTGGCTATGACAACCTGAGAAATTTTACCTGATGTACCTGAACATCAGATTGCAGTGAACCAAAGCCCACAGCAATGCATGCTTGCTGCCAGGCAAACATCCTGTAAGATTTTTACAGAGCATCCTAAATCTGCAAACTGGTGGCCATAAAGAGCATCTTGAATCATGAAGAACAGGGGGAAGTGAGAGCCCAGACCTTTGACAGCAAACAACACATCCCAGTGGGATGAGAGGGTCCATGGTGTCCCTCTGACAGCCTCTGGAGAAGGGATCTGTCAGAGCCAGGTCCTGCGTGGGCTGGGGCAGGCTGAGCTCAGCCCAGGCATGGCTGGGTCCCCTCTGCCTCTGGGGCCCTGCAGATGCTCCATCTTCCTGTGGCTGCTCTGCAGTGAAATCCAGCCCTTCATGCAGCTCTGAACCAGCTCAGCAGGCTCAGGTCTGGGCTCAGGCTCTGGCTCAGGCTCTGGCTCAGGCTCTGGGCTCAGGTCTGGGCTCAGGTTCTGGCTCAGGCTCTGGCTCAGGTCTGGGCTCAGGTTCTGGCTCAGGCTCTGGCTCAGGTCTGGGCTCTGGTTCTGGCTCAGGTCTGGGCTCAGGTCTGGGCTCAGGCTCTGGCTCAGGCTCTGGCTCAGGTCAGGGCTCAGGTCTGGGCTCAGGTTCTGGCTCAGGCTCTGGCTCAGGTCAGGGCTCAGGTCTGGGCTCAGGTCTGGGCTTAGGCTCTGGGCTCAGGCTCTGGCTCAGGCTCTGGCTCAGGTCTGGGCTCAGGTCTGGGCTCAGGTCTGGGCTCAGGCTCTGGCTCAGGCTCTGGGCTCTGGTTCTGGCTCAGGCTCTGGCTCAGGCTCTGGGCTCAGGCTCTGGGCTCAGGTCTGGGCTCTGGTTCTGGCTCAGGTTCTGGCTCAGGCTCTGGCTCAGGTCTGGGCTCAGGTCTGGGCTCAGGTTCTGGCTCAGGCTCTGGCTCAGGCTCTGGCTCAGGCTCTGGGCTCAGGCTCTGGCTCAGGCTCTGGCTCAGGCTCTGGGCTCAGGTCTGGGCTCAGGTCTGGGCTCAGGCTCTGGCTCAGGCTCTGGCTCAGGCTCTGGGCTCAGGTCTGGGCTCAGGTTGTGGCTCAGGTTCTGGGCTCAGGATGCTGTCCCTGAGTGTGTGCAGTGCCTGCCCACACACTGCCATGGAGGGGGTGACTCTGGGATACAAAAAGCTGGGGAAGGTCACTGAATGAAGGAGGAGCCTCATCCCTGCCAGCCCTGGGCTCAGGGGCAGGTCTGGAGCTCAGAGCCCAGGGCAGAGCACTCCTGCAGAGCTCCCTGGGCAATGGCTCCAGCTCCTGGCAGCCAAACCTGGCAGCAGTGACCCCCCAAAATCTGGGACACAGCTCTGAGTGCTCTGCCCAGGGTCTGTCCAAGTGGGTGAAGCCTCTTGGAGCCTCATCCTGAGCCCCTGAAGGGACACAAACAGCCCTGACTGGGGCACAGCTGGGCACAGCTCAGCCCATGGAGCTGCACTAATGCACGAGTTCCCATGGACTGTGCAGCTCCATCAGGCCTGGCACAAGAACAGCCTCAGGTTTAAATCAATCCTCCCTGCCATTTGTTTCCTCCACACAAGAACTTTAATTTGCATATTCTTCCTAAAGCATCTTTAGATCCTTGGATGAAACCATCTGAGAAGTGCACGCTCTTAATTTGTTGTTGTTGTTGTTGTTATTAATGGTGGTGCTGTAATGTATTTAAAAAAAACCAACTTTACAACTTCCTTACATGACAATGGTAAAAGGTTCATTTTAAATAATCAAGAAAGAAATCATTTCCATTAGATAAAGCAGTCAATAGCATCAGGAATGTGGCTGCAATTACTTGTTGCACTTTACAATGAAATCCTTGTAGTATAATAACCACAAGATGATGAAACACATTTTGTCTCCATTTCACATGACTGACCCCAATTTTGCCAAGGACATCTGAACACATTGAACATACTGAGATCTTCCATTAGGATAATGAAAATACACATTATTGAATTCTGTATTTGCTTTATAGTGCTACAAATAGCAAATTCAATCTTTCTTACTTTTGGTAGCGACTACACCTGCATAATTGTTCACATTTCTCAGAGGCTGAAATAAACTACAAAATGAAGAAAGAGAAAGATGTTGACCCCACAATCCATTATGCAGCACTTAGCTGATTTTATTTGCTGCATGTGTTGAGTAAAAGGATTGTGTATGACTTAACAACCTACCAAAGATATCCAAGTGCCCTGCACAGGCTGCACAAACCAGCCAAACTCTGCTGAGCAGCTGACAGGAGGTGCTGGAGGTTCCCTGGGAAGCAGCAATTGCCAGTGCTCACAGCCATGGGGGAAATTCAGTTTTGCTCCCAGGTACAAATATCTTGCTTTGAAATGCCTGTGTGTCATGGCCAAGCCCAGCATGGAAACACATGGTCAGCCTTTTGCTATCCCTTTTCAAGAGGGGAAATTTCAGCCACAGAAAACTCCTATCAAAGGCAGCCCCAGCTTTTATCTGTTCAGTGCAGATGACACCTACCTTCTCTTTGCTCCCAGGTCTGTCTCTGCTTGCATACAACAATCTGCTTTAGATCGAGATATTTTCATCTCTTTTCTTATCCACAAATCTCAAATCACTGAAATTGAAGCCCCACAACTGAGATGCTCAAGGCAACACTGAAAATTGATTTCTATCAGTGAGAAGGAAAAATCCAGTCCTTCAGGCTGCTGGTTGAATACAGTAAAGGTTTAGACTGCCAGATGTAATAAATACTCCTGCCTCTTTTTTAAGCCAGTGGCTCATTATTTTCTTTTCATTAGCTTTAAACTTCCCTGCAATGCTAGGAACATGAGTTATACTTGCAAGGTCCCTGATGTTTCATTTGGCTTCTCTTTCAGGGGCTGGCACTCAGAGCCAAGGAGGAATCCAGTGAAACAGGCACTCATCACTCCCTCCTCTGCAGGAGCAATGCTCCAGGTGTAGTCACTTCTTATTCCAAAGAAGGATCCAGTCATGGATCACAGCTTTCATCTGCTGAGCTGTGTTCAGTGCAATCTGCTGAGACATTTACAGGTTATATATCCCACAGCCATTGCTCAAAACAATGTAGTAAGTCTGGATGGCAGTGAAATTTGGATCATTAACACCAGCTCTCCTCAACCAAGGAGTGTCCCTGCCCCCACATCTCCCCACCATAATTTAGAACCTCAAACAATGGTTCTCACTGCTCTGTGAATATGAGGGATTTGATCTCAGACAATTTTGAAGTCTGCATCACACACAGAAAGCTGCAGTGTTGAAAATGACATCACAACTCCACAGGGAAGACATTCCACACTCTGACTGCAACCCCAGCACCTTTCTGCTGTACTTGGCTGAAGGACAGGTATGCAGTGACAGTGAAATTCACAGGCCAGAGAGGAAGTCTGAGTCTCCAAATTCCAGAAGTGCATTCTGCAAATTGTTACCCAGGTCTGCAATGTAATCAGGAAGGAGAGAAGTTAAAAGATGCTGCAGCCTCTGGCTCAAGGCACCTCCACTCCAGCCCAGCTTCCTCAGAGGGGTCATTCTGAGAACGCTGCAATGCACAAGGACCTGCAAGGCACTGGGGTCAGCAGGGACAGTAAGGCCATGGGTGTGCACATCCTGTGACAGCTGCAGGCACAGCTGGCCAGCAACACTGAGAATTCAGTGTGCACCTGTCCAACGGGTTCTGGATGCTGCTCTCCTTCACAGGTCAGGAAGAATCACCAAGAATCTCACCATTTATTTGGAAATACTGCAGCAGACGTGGTTGGGTGAGAAGGTATGAACATGGTTTATGTGCAGAGAGCTGTACATTGCTCAAGTGCACTCGTGTCTCATGCAGATTAGGAAAATTATCAGTTCTGTTCTGATGTTTTGTGCCTTTTCTGCACAGAGACATAGAAAATATGGAGGGAACACCAATGTCCTGCAATGTCCTCCTACTTAGAGCCTCTCCCAGAGATCCCAGCCTTCACTGCTGTTTCTCTGCACTGCAGGACTTCAGCCTGGGCAGCTCCATGGCTCTGCACCAGCATCAGAGGCACAGAAAAACACAAGCTTGCTCTCAGAGTCTGCTGTTTTACACTCATCACAGACAAATGGGCAACTGCAAACATCTAAGCACAAAGCATTGGAGACCTTGGAAAGCAAATTGCCTTCATTTGGGCTTCTGCATGTTTTGAATGCCATGATCTGATCTCTAGCTGTTACTGCTGTAACAGTCTGGAAGATCCATTAAAACTTGCACACTCTGGTTTTCAGCCTTTCATCAGAATGCCAAATTTACCTCCATCCACTTCATCTGAGGAAAGCTGAGTTACAACACTGATGCATTTGGAGAAGATGCTCTCGAGGCAAAAACCTGTTCCATAAAACACAGAATCTGAGCTGCCATTGACATGCTGGCTGAATTTCCAAAACCATTCAAGTTAAATGGAATGGTTAAAGAATAATTTCCACTAAGGAAATTCAAGTTAGAATGGTTCTTTAGCAGTCATTTTGACTGACAAAGGATGGATGCTCCATGCCATTACACTGCTTTTACTCCAGTGCAGTTCTATCTATTTCAGTGTTTACTAATTCCAGTTCAAGGGAGATGATCAAAATTAGAGTCAATTGAGTCTGATATAAAGAAGTTCTCAGATTTCTCCACTCCATTAACATCAATTTCTGCACTCCATTAACAGCAGCTTTATTCTGGTGTAACTGCATTGATTTCAAAAGAGTTACACCATCCTGATGTCGGTGTTAAAGAAACAGAAAATCAGACCATATTTCTTTAACAGTTTTATTATTCTGAAAAATATTACTTCCCTCAGACCATTAGCACAAACGAAACACACAAATATTCTTGTAAAATGTAATAGCTGAACAATCTAGCAGATGAAAACTGTATTTAGATTCTGACCCAAAGCCTACTGAAGTCAGTGACTTTTACATCAGACCCTTTGCCCCCTCTTTAACCAAAGTTCACACACCCAGCACCAAGGATGCTGCAGCCCTGCCCTGCAGTGCTAAATGGACTCACCTTTGAACCCCAGCTGCTGAAAATAATTGCACTGAGCCACGTCAGCTCCTTCCATTCTGCACTAAGCTGACAGCTCCCACATAAATTGGATTCCAAGACCAGGAGCTCCCAGCACAAGGCTCTGGGGTTTGCTGTGTGCCTGTGCATGGACACACATTCCTGCAGACACATAAATACCAACTCCAGGTATCACAGAGGATGAGCTGCTCTATTAACTCCCAGTCACTGAGAATTATATGTACTGAGATCAAACAAAGAATGGGCATTGACTCCAATATGCTTTAAATCAGGCCTAAAATAAAGAGATTGGTAGGACTGAAGTACAATAGCCTCTTAAATATTTCAAAAGCTACAGTTTAGCAGAATGAAAATGTGCCATAGCAGTGCTGTTCCTAGAAAACACACACACCAGTCTATGCACATGGCTGTGAATAAACAGCTGACAGTCTCTGCATTTACTCTGAAGCAATTGCTTAAATAAAAAAATTGTCTGTGACATAAATAATCCAGTAGGTTAAATTCCCAGAAGTGTCAGCTTCTGTATTATTGATGTCTAATATTTTAAAATAAAATCAAGTACGATTAATCTTCTTGTATTACTGTAACGAGTGGAAAGAAATCACTGGCAGAATGCATTAGTGGTTATCAAAAACAATCAACTGCATTTTCCACATTCAACCAAAATGAGTGGCTGATACTAGAAGAAAGATTAAATGGAAAACTGATCATAGGATATGGAAGGCTCTCTCTGTTTTTAATGGAAATACATATGAAAATATCATTACAACTGTGCTGCTAAGTATGCAATACTGAGGTTGCTGAACCAAAATAAATTGGTATTGAAATGCCTGACAAAAAGGTAATAACCTTGAAATGGGTTTGATGGTTCACTTTGAACTCTAGTTCCACTACATCTTAAAAAAAGAGAATAATCTAACAGAATACTGCAATACCACCCATTCCCATTGGGTGCAATGCCCTGAACATTCTGGGTCAGGCCATGGCCCTTCAGTGCTAATCAGGGTGGAGGGGGCTCAGGTACTGAAAATAAACCCCTGTGACCAGCCCAGGAGAAGGTTCTCAGTCAAATACTGCCACACAACTAGAACCATGGATGTTTTTCAGAGATCCTGACTGCGCAAAGCTTTACTCACACCAGCTCAATGCACAACCCCACAGAAATGCCAACCAGAGTAAGCACTACAGGTTAACTAACTGTGTACAAAAGTTACCAGCTCTGCCTATGGAAGTACAGGTCTGTCAAGATTGTATAAAATACTCACCTCAAAAAAGCCTTATCCTTTCCCAGGAGGATAAAAAAAAAGTTTAAATCAAAAGAAATGCTTAATTCACATGGAAATGTAAAATCCATGGGATTGGATTCAGCAGTGTTGTATCAGGAATGCAAAAGTTGTGTTTCAGTATTGATTAATGGCAGCAAGGCTTGAATTTGCTTGTAATTTACAATCACTTCCTTCAACAAATGTCTTCATTTAGTATTATTATGAGTTTGGCATGACAAGATTATTACAAATCACTCTCTATCAGGAAGAATCACCAAGGAACCCACCATTTATTTGGAAATACTGCAGCAGACATGATTGGGTGAGAAGGTATAAACATGGTTTATGTACAGAGCACTGTACATTACTCAAGTGCACTCGTGTCACATGCAGATTAGGAAAATTATTAGTTCTGTTCTGATGGTGTTCACAATGTGCTGCAGCCAAACACGAGGAAGGTGCAGCCCCTCCTGTCTGGAGATTCCAGCTGGAATTGCTGCTCTGGTCTGCTGAAGGCAGGAGAGCCCCAGCAGTGCAGGGAGGGCAGCACAGAGCCAGCCAGGCTGGCAGGGATGGCACTGGGAGCCCTGCAAAGAGCCAGGCTGGCAGGGATGGCACCAGGCTGGCAGGGATGGCACTGGGAGCTCTGCCACAGCCAGGCTGGCAGGGATGGCACTGGGAGCTCTGCTCTGCATGCAGGGATGTCTCAAACTCAGATGGCCAAGGTAGTTCCCATGCCCTAGAGCATCTCCCCCATCCCCTGGTGGCAGCTGTCCTCCCACCACAGGGGGACAATGACACAGCTCATGAAGCAGCTTCTGGAGGGCTCAGCTTTTCAGCTTGGGGTATTTTGTCTCCAATTTGAGTTTAGCTCACTGTGATTCAGCAGCCATTGGTTCACTGCCTGGCAGAGGAGTGATCTCCATCACAGGGGCAGGACAGACAGCCTGAGGCCACAACCCCTTCAGCTGCTTTTGCCTTTAATTTGCCACAACTTGCAGGTCAGGGAGCGAGGCAGGACCTCAGTCACAGGGCTGCATTTCAACAGAGCACTTGGGACCAGTGAAATCTGCAGAACAAGCAGTGATTAAAGCCAAGCAGGTGCCTAAATGCTCAGCCAGACTGAGACCATTTAACCTGCACCAAGAGCCTGGACTTGCCTGGACAGCTCAGTTGGCAAAATTCATCCATGGGATGAACGCAGTGCCTGTCCCAGCCTGTGTGTTAATTATTGACATTGCTTGGGTGATTTTAGAGTCTTATATTGATGTGTTACTCTGAATGAAAAGCTTTAACAACCAATATCACAATGCACACACATTGCCAATGAACAGGCCAGGACTGTAAATGCAACATAAAGCACAAGAGAACACACAATTCTTCCAGCCTTGATCATTCACACTGAATTTGCAAAGTGCAGATCATGGCAGACACTGAAACATTTTCTCATTTTGAAATAAGTCCAGGCAAGCACCACATGCTGTGAAATATTATCTTATGGGAGTTGTTTTGATAAAAACAAATGGCCAGTCCTAAAGATTAATGCTTCATATGATGTATTCAGGTTATTAATCCCACCTTCTTCTTTGCACCAGCCCCAGTAGTGTGTGTTTTCTGGAAAACTGCATGGAGCCAGATGGTTAACTATTGGAAATCTATACTAAAAAGATTAATGTTACCCCATGACAGGGATCAGTCATTTGTAGAGATTTCCTAATACAAACGGTGCCATTTGTTTATTCAGACTGGCTGGATGAGCTGTACTCTGAGGAGAGCCTAATTAGTTCTCAAAGATTTTCAAAACATTGGGGCCCAGCTGCTGAGCTCAGCTCCACATCTGAAGGGAAATTACAGAGGTTTCCAAGTACCACCAACACCAGGCAGGCAGGTAAGAGTGACTGCTCTGCAGGTGCCTCTGAGCTCTTCACTCTAACAGGGTCTGGGGAAATGTTTTGGTGTTCTGGACAAGTTAAATATTTACATGTGGCCATTGGAAACCTCCAGTGCCAGGCACAGATTAAATACTGCAGTTTTGGGTGCCATCATGCTTTAGACAGGAGAGCTGGGCACAGGCACAGTGTGAACACCCACCCACCCCATCAGCCTCAGCTCAGCCTACTCAAAGGCACAGGAACAAATTCCAACCTTTCATGGTGCTTTTGTGTGTAAACTAAACTTACTGCAAGGAAAGAAACAGGCATGCATTACATGAAAATTTCAAAGTGTGAACAGTGCTTACTAAATTTCACAGTAGCCCTTCTTCCAGATGGATAAAAGAACCAATATGTGCAAGGCCACTGCAATTTCCAAAGCACTCAGATTAAACCCCCTGCATTCAGGGGGAGTGGTGAAGCACATGCTTTAAAGTGAAGCACACACTTAAATCCCATTGACTTCAGTTATGCATGTGTGCTTACACGCTCTCCTGAATAAAGCAGATGTAAGCATGTGTTTAAACTTGAACCTCTGCTTTGTTGAGATGAGACTGTGAAGAGGAGAGTGAAATTTAAACTGATGCAAGAAATGGTGCTTTTATCTCCAGGCAACAAGGCCTTTCCATCAGCAGAGAACAGACCAGAGGGTACAAACAAGTATTGAATGTAGGGAGCCCTTGATGCAGGGAAAGATTGGTGTTTGACTCTGTGATTCAGAGGGCTGAACAATTGCTTTATTAAACTATATTATATTACATTAATACTGTATTATAACTATACTAAAGAAATACTGCTACACTATACTATACTATACTACACTATACTATACTATACTATACTATACAAAAGAATATTAAAAACCTGTGACTGTCTGAGACAGCCAGGACACAGTTTTGACTTAACTGGACAAGGAAACAAAACAATCCTTAGCAGAATCTAATTGATAAATCTCTTCAGGTAAACAGTCTTCCTAAGACATTCCACAAGTGCAAAAACAACAAGAGCAGCAAGTAGAGATAAGAATTGTTTTCTCTTCTTCTCTCTGTGCTTCTCCAGGAAAAATCCTGGGAGAATTATGTTTCTCTATGTTCAGAGAATGTGAATGCCACATACAGGTGCTTTTCTTTTCCTTCAAAGGGACATAAAGAATGAAAAAAAGCCAAAGAAAACCATTAAAACATAATGTTTTTACATAAACTATCCAAATGCTCAGTTCATCGGTTTGAGAGCACTGACAGTGTTGAGGCTGAGGCCAGGCCAGATGTTGAGCCACAAACAGCTGTTGCAGCTGAGGCCATTGCAAACTCCCCACTGGGTGTTATTGCTCCCCATGGAAGTTCCCACATTGCCCTGCAACCAGGATCTGCTCATGCCCCTTCCTGCACTGCCAGCAAAATCAACCACACCAGCCTGAAAGAGCAGAATGAACTGGAGCTGTGATTAAATCCATCCAGGGCTGGGCAGGGAAGGAGGTGCAGGAGCACCCCCAGTACTGGCAGGAGGTTCCAGACAGTGAGAGCAGCCACAGCTGACACGGCCTCAAGGTTCACAGGCATGCTCCATACTTTGGAGGGATAGATCAGGATTTTTTTTTTTTAAGTACCACCTAACAAAGAAAACACATTAAAAAATAAAAATGGTGTGTCTCAAGAATTAAAACCATTTGAATCATTTTTTTTGGTGCAAAGAAAGGTCAAGTACAATGAGCTAGGCTAAAAAAACAAATTGAAGAGCACATGAAAACATCAGTTTTGCTGTACATAAACTTCTTGAGTGAAACAAGCAAACTGCCGCCAAAAAAGAATATTTTTTAAAAAAGCATTTTCCTAGAAAGTCACACAGAAAAATATGATTTGTGAGGTGTGTCACACATCAGTGTTACTCACTGACCCCTCCAGAGCAGCTCAGTAGCTGGGGTGGCCTGGCAGGGCTGAGGCAGCCACTGGAGCTGCTGGGAACTGGGAACTCTGGTACCAGCCTGGACAGGTTTTGTTTTGAATTCTGAGCTTTGCACATCCACAACCACACTGATGTCCATTGACAGCAACTGTGAACTGGCTTCTGATTGATGAGGTCACATAGTTATTTACAATATATAATGATATAGTATATAACTAATTATTACAGAATTGTTATTAATTACATAATATATAATTATCTATTACTATATAATGGTTTTGCATTATATTCTCCTCTCTCCATTGGTTTTGGGTTCTTTTCCATCTCAAACTTCACAACTCACTTCTGTTATGAGCTTTTTGAGACAAGGACTGTTGATATATAGAAACTAATGAGAGGATCTCAGATTCTGCCATAGTACCAAAATCAAAATCATTCTGGCACTACATAAAAATTTCAACCAAAATGTTTTACACCTCATCCCAAAATCACATCCCCTTTGAGCCTGTATCACTTATTCTATATGTGTACATTCATGGTGCAGTATTTTCTCCCAATATCTATGCAAAAGCTCCATGAACAAAGTAGGATTAACTACACTTAAATCAAGTCACCTTAATTTGGAGAAGTGAGAGCTTTAAAAACAGGTATTTATTAAGAAAGTGAATTTCTAAATAGTATCCTTCTCAGTGGTATAAATATCCAACACAGACTTAATCAAGAGCACATCTTGGAGGAAATATTAAAGTAGCATATGATTTGATACCAGTGAAAAAAAAGCAATCAAAGCAAAGCATGGCTATAAATTAATAAGAAAAAGTTATCTATCCAAACCAGACTAAAAGTAATTTTGTAAGTCAGCAGTAAAAAGTTGAATAAACACTAATTTAATCTATTTTAGATGCAGCAGTCAACAGATGAAATATTTTACTGCTCTCTAGCTATGTGAACACAGTCAACTGACACAATAATTGAAGAGAAGGGAGAAACAGAGACCCTGTGGAAGCAGGAGCACAGGAACAAGGGGAGACACTGAGCTCCTGGGCCAGGGAAGCTGCTTGGCAAGGCAAAGCTGGAAAACAGAGATTGGATGCAATGACCTGCAGATGATGGCTGTGACCTATTCCCACCATCCTGCCTTTCCATGTGCTTTTAGGCAGCTCAGTCACCCCTTTATAGGGAACAAACATTTCCCCTTCCTCTGGGGTATGCAGAGAAAGGTGTCAGACCCCAGGACATTGCTCTGGCTGCCCTGGGGATTTGAGACCCTGGCAGGGGGCTCAGAGACCCTGGCACAGAGTCACAAACACCTGTGCCTTTGATTTTAGCCCATGGAAACAATTACCAACTTTGTGTGAGGAGTTACAAATCACAAGAGTTTGAGTAGAATGATAGTGAATTTGTCACAGGGTGAAAAAGTAGAATTTTGGGGATTTAGAATGGGGGTTCAAGAGGCAAGATGGAGGAATCTGGGTGTGTCCTGTCCTTCTTCTTCTTCTTGTCCTCCATCTTCTGCTGTGATGGTGACAATTCTGGATTGGTTTAGAGTAGAGACAGACTGTCTAACATAGGTGATAGGTATTGGAAAATTATTGTAAATAAAGCGCACCCAGTTCTTAGTATAAAAAGCCAACAGCACCCCAAGGGCAGGGACTGTGCCACAACCCGCCCTGATGGACAGATCTCAGCAGGTCAGAGAGAGAATGGAATGGATAAGAGAAAATAAACAACCTTGAGAAGCAGAGCTGAGGAATCTCAACTTCTTCTTTGGTCATGGGGCTGGGAAAAAAGAGACTTTAATACCTTGGGGTCATCTCAACCACAGAAACCCTAGAAAAAGGAACAGTTGGTTCCTCCAAAGGGGTATCCTGTATCATAAGCAGCAAATTTCCTGGTACTGTGCAATGAGGAAGAAATATATGAGAGAAACAGAATTCAGTGGAATTTCTTGGGATTGCCACTTCTCAAAGCCCTGTATTCCAATTGTTCCCTTACATATTCATCACCAGCATCAGACAGAGGCCCCTGGAGAGGACCTGGAGAAGTTTTAGGAAGCCAGGCTACCAACAGCCAAAGAGTGCTATGATTTATTTCCTAGCTGACATTATTTATGCAAGTGAGCCTGTGACAGCCTGAGTGCCCACAGCTCTCCCCACGCTGCCTCAAGTTCTCTTTATCTTTCCAAAGAAGCTGCAGCAAACCCACCTTCAGCTGAACATCCCAGGTGATATTTTCAAGAAATAATAAAGAGGCTTTAGTTATTATCACTCCAGGCATTTGTACTGCAGATAGGCAAGGAAAAGGACTGTATAACTGAGCTCAGAAATGAATGAAGAGCAAATTCAAAGCAGTTTAATGACACTCAGACAATGACAGCAAAGCAAGGAAAGAAAAAAGAAACACTGGGAACTGAGCTGCAAAGATGAAAGCAAGAAGTAATCAATGGATAATTATGATACAAGCAACAAAATTAAACCTAAGCTTTGACTCTGAAAGGCACCTAAGCAAGCCAGCTCCTAAGCCTAAAGCCAGGCACAAACTTGATAAAACTGCCAGCAGGTTAACTCAACAACAAGCCTTCCTCAAATCTTCCTTTTAAATAAATGAATGTAGACATTAGAACATGGTTTTCTAGTTAAATACAACAGAATTTCTAGTGATTCAATGAGAACAAAGTCCTTTGAAGCAATGAAGTACTCTCTAAGAAAGAACATGGTGCTCAGAGGGCTGTCAAGTGGCCTCTTGCTATGAATTCATAATGATGTCAACCTTTTATTTACTGTTTCTGTACTACAGAGAATTTAAGTAAGCACAATGTATTTAGTAAACCAAAACCATGAAAATATCTGCAAACTGCTGGGAAACACTGGGCAAATGATGGGCACTGGGGATGAATGAGGAAGGTTTTGACAAACAGAGGGGGAATCACAAGAAAGTGTGTTCTTTTGCTTTCTTGGGGTTAAGGAGTCCTTCTACCACAGAATAAATGCAGTGTCACACCAGGTGGCATTGACTGGATACATCACAGAGCCAAGGAAGACACTCTGCTCTCACTGTCATTTGCAGTGTTTCTTTATTTTTCTTTTTTTTTTTTTAACAACATTAAATTTGCATTAGCTTGGATGGAGAAAAAAAGATGGCATATAAAGGGAGAGAGGGCTGAATTAATATTCATAAGCAACATACTGGAAGAAGGAGAAGGGATGATTTGAGGGAGCTTGGAATGGGAGAAGCAGACATCAGTCCTGGAGACCTCCTGCGTCACACACCCTGCTCCCGAGCAAGCCCTGCTGTGTCCCTTCCCCATCCACACCAAATATTGCCTGCTCTGAACAGCTCTTGGGTTCCCCACTCCAGGGCACTCAGGGGAGGAAGCTGTTTTGGCTGGAGCTGGGCAGGAGCAGGTGGCACTCAGCAGCTGTGAGTGATTCTGCTCTGCTTGGCAGCTCGGCGGCTCCTGGACCCGGCACAGCCCGTGTGCGGTGGGGAAGGGCAGTGGGGAGGCAGCAAACAGGTTCTGGTGCTGATTAACAGCATCCTGGGCTCCAGGCTGCCTCCTCCAAGCTGGCAGCAGAGGTGGCTGCAGGGATGTGGCAGCTCGGGGCAGGTTTGCTGGGAGAGCCTGGCACAGCTGGCACCCTGAGGGGAGCACCCTGCAGGGCAGATGTTACTGCTGGGCAGGAAGGGAGGGAAGGAGGGAGGAGCAGGGCTCAGCACCCACCAGGTGGGAGCAATCTGTCACAATCAGGGCCTTCCAGAGAGCCCCGTCACACAGCCCCTTTAGCTGTGCTGCCAATTCTCCAACCCCTGCATGAGCCCATCTACAGAAACAGGGGCTGCAGCTGGAAAACTTCTGGGCTACTGCTGCTGTGCCAAGGTACAGTACAAATACTTCATTTGTTACATTTAATGCCATATTTCATCACAGAAAAAGCAGAACCTGGATACCATAAGTGTGGCAAAGCCATCAAACTGTTTGTCTAGAATCAGTTACTTCCACCTTCAGAAGCCACAGGAGAAAACAAAAGCATGGAAGCAGAACAGGAGGCAGCAGCTTCCCTTCCCTTCCCTTCCCTTCCCTTCCCTTCCCTTCCCTTCCCTTCCCTTCCCTTCCCTTCCCTCATCACAACAGAGGAACATGGACTTGCCATGACCATCTCTTTTTTACATGCTTGAAAAATCTCAAATCCCTCTCTTTTCTTTCAGCTGTGCACAACGAAACCTCTCATACTTGGGGTCAGAAATGATTCCTTGAAACTGCAACACATTCCTCTGGCACTCACTGATCTACCCCAGCCCAGCACTTGGTTTGAAAGGCTCCTTGCATTTCCACATGGCACAAGTGTCACGACGTGCTGTGCTGATGCCACTCCAAACATGAACTTCACTCTCTGAACCAGCCTGGCACAGGCACTCACCAGAACAGTTTTTTTTTCCCCTCTAAGCTCACCTTTCATCACCACCCCTGACAGACAAGTCCTCCTTGGCGAGGATTAACACTTTGCTAATGAAGTTATCTCCTGATCTCTTATTTTACCTGCTATCTATTCTGCCACTGAACAACAACCTGTTTTCAGCTGCTAAGGTGCAACAATTAGTCAGTGCTATCAATATTAGGAGGTTCTATTACACTAATAGCATGAATCTGTTTGCCCAGCACTCCACAAACACACAGGTGGGACTCTGATGAACACACTTTCTTGTGATTCCCCCCTCTGTTTATTAATAACCTTCCTCATTCATCCCCAGTGCCCTTCATTTGTCCAGTGCTTCCCAGAAGTTTGCAGATAAATATCTGCAGATTTGGTTTTTATTTATGGATTTGGTTTAATATCAGAAGGTTTGGTAAATATCTATGGATTTGGTTTACTACTAAATACATTGTGCCATAGAATAAATACAGGCCATGGAATGAAATGAACAGCCAAAACATTCACCATAAATTCTCATTGAAACCACTCTCCTTTCATTCACAGACAGCTGATTTTTACAGGTTTTTCCTGTAACTTATTTTACAGTGATGCTACATAACATGGCCAAATCCACTAATATAGTATACCAATCTTGTCCCAGAAACATAGGCAGGAATGCAGAGATGTGCTGGCACAGCCCCAGCAGGAGTGAGCAGGGGCAGCAATGCCCCAGCAATGCCAAGGGCAGGGCTGTGACTGCAGGAGTGTCCCAGATTGCAAGGCAATGTGTATTCTATTCTATTTGCCATCTGTTAAAGGTGGGGCAGTTATCTGCTGTTCACTGGGCAGTTTTCCTTATCTCTTCCACACCCACTCCTCCCTCTGGAGGGGACATCTGCTGATAACAGCTATTGAATGTCCCTGCATGGCTGATAAGAACTACAGCATCCCATTGGGAGATGTGAGCCCAGAGGGAGGAGCCAAGCATCCCTACCTGGATACAATCTGGAGATTCTGGAACGCCAGCACAGCTTCTCCACTGGATTTCCCAGAGGAACAGCAGCTGCCTCTTCTTCCCCTGGATCTTCAGAGGAAGAATACATCCTTCTCTACAGATCCCCCTTGCTCCAGCAGAACCACCCCTGACACTGCAGGAGGGCTGAGCCACAATTCCAATGGGACTGCTGCCAACACCCTGACCCACAGGGTGTCAGGTTGGGTTCTGACTCTGGCAGTGTTTTTTTGGCTTACTGCATTGTTTATTTTATATTTTTATTTTCTTCCATAATAAAGAACTGTTATTCCTGCTCCCATATCTTTGCCTGAGAGCCCCTAAATTTCAAATTTATAACAGTTCAGAGGGAGGGGGTTTACATTTTCCATTTCAGGGGCAGCTCCTGCCTTCCTTAGCAGACACCCGGCTTTCCAAACCAAGCCAAGGAGTCAGAGCCCTGCTCAGCTCAGACCCCAAACCACACCATGGCTGGGCTGAGGAGTGCTGTGGCATCCACACCCCTCTGTGGAGGGAGAGTTCACAGATCAGGAGAGATGAGATTTCAGGAGGTGAACAGAAGCTACTTCAGCTGAATGCACATTAACCCTCAGGTAGAGTGAAGATGAAAATATTTGCCCTGCTTTTTCTTTTTTTTTTTTTAAACAGATTTACCATTGCTAAAGGAAAGGCCATCAAAAACCTTGACTTCCTAATGGTCTGAGAGCAGCAATAACCTAATAATCATTTTCTTATGGACAAAATACTCCCAAATATTTCTAATGAACCATTACAGCATGCATTGCAACTTTACAAGCCTTCATTTAATTACTTCCACTGAAACAAACACACAAATCTTCCAGCTCGGTGCTGCCACACACACAGACTCTCTGAGCACCAAGCCCTCAGCAACCTTCTTCTGATGGACATTTTTTTTCCAGGAAATGACACAGAGACATAGGTAAAAGGTGATTTAGATAGACTGCTGTGTCACAAATTGTCAGGATCTGATTTAAAGACCTTGCCTTTGTCAAGAAAGACAGTTGGGTGTCTGCTTTAAAGAAGTACTGGGAATATTTTCATCAAAGGTTTGAATTGAAAAACAGTGGGAGGTAAATATCTGAGATGTTGCCAAGAAAGACCACTATATCCGTGCAATTACCATTAACAGGGGACAGCAGTGGTTCAATGAAGTAATTCAATCTGGTGTCCTACATTTTATCAGACAGCAATTTTGAGTTCTGACATAAAAGGCTGAGAAAGGGGATTGGACTCTTTTCTCTGAAATTCAGCCTTAATTCTTGCAATCAGGAGATGTGTTCTCTGCTTCAGGTACAAGCCTGCTACCCCTCCAAGGGACTCAAAAGAATAACCCAATATTCACCTTCAAAAGAAGAATAACCTAATATTCACCTTAACACCACTCATTGGCATAGGAACAAGTCATTCTTTGGGCAAGGCTCAGAGCTGAGTGCCTGCAGTATTACAGCAGTGTTTTCCTCCTGATTTAACTAGCTCAGATTTCCTTACTTGTGAATTTTGCAAGAAGAAACAACCTATTGTTTTTTTTAAAAAGCAAACAATATGATGCAGCCTAAATTAATAAATGCATTCTTCCAAAATTTAAGAGAGAGAGAGAGACAGACTGTATTTCTCAGAAAATGGCAAAATGAAAAGCTTCTAGAAACTGCCATCAGAATAACACCAGCACATGGCTTCTCCTCATCATCCATCCACAGTGCACACTCCTGGTTCCTTGGGGGCTTTTGAATTATCTTCCTCCACAGAAATCCTGTCAGTCAGTCCATGCCTGCACTGGTGCTTTCCAAGGTCACCAGGTTTGCAGGGCAGCTCTGATTTCTCCTCTGCAAGGCAGCCCAGGCTGGCACAGGGCTCTCACACTGGGATCAGCTTCACTCCCTCTCCACACAGGGCCCACCCAAAGAGGCACCACAAACCAAACCTTTCCCAGGGAAATCACCACATTACCACATTTCAGCCATTCATCTCCTTTCTGCCACAATGCTTTTTGCCCTTTGCCATTTTGAGCTGGTCTATAAATTCCTGTGTTACACCATGCAGAGGTCTTGCCAAGTTCTGTTAACAGCACATGGTTGAAAATGTTAATTCATATTTTACTGAGCACAACAATAATGCCATGAGATAATTTGCAACAGGAACAATCCAGTATCACTCTTTCCACTGGGCTAGAAATTCCACCAAGTTCCAAACCATCACAAACAAGAGAAAACTGGCTCTTGTGTCATACAGAACTGGTCAGCCCCCTTTACACGACACAAAGCCAGGAGTCCCTGCGGCACTCCAGTGAAGGATTGCACAGCCCTTTCCTTTCATGAAACCATACAGAACCTCCTCCAGAGACCCAACACTATCTTTCCTCCAAAATATCAAACATACAATGCAGGCAATACTGCTGAGCATTCTCTTGTGCTGATATGAAACTGAGACCCTCAGAAGATGGAGGCTCTGTATATGACAGCTTAACTGCTTGCAATCAAACTAATTTGCAGTAGGATGACCTGAAATGAGTTTAAAAGCACCATAATGCATGTTTAGCAATCAGTGAAGCAATCCTTTATTATTCAGGTTCACATCTGCAATTTGTGTCACGTGTTAAGTGAAAGAGAAAGAGAGGGAACACAAAAAAGAATAATTTTGCTTTGCAGGAGTTGATGAGCAGAACATGAGCCACAGTAACATGGGGCATTGGAGACCAAATGCCCCACTGGAGACTGACTGACAGCAATTCTTAAGTCTTATAGAAATTATGTCCAGAAGAAGAAACTATTAAATTAAACACTTGCCTGTAAATGATTGTCTTGATTTTTCTAAATTGATTTTTGTTGGAAAAAATTATTAAGCAAGTTCACCTGAAATACCACAAAAATAGGAACCAAGAATGCCTCCAGGGTTCTGAAGTGTAAATGAACCAGCCACTTCCAATACTCCCCTTTCTACTGGTTACAAAAGAGGGACACCCTTCTGATAAATAATGGAGAGTTTTCTATCACGCCTCCAAATACATAAACTCTCTTATTTCCTTCCTTTTTCCCTTCTTTTTTTATGATATCTCCATTCATCACACTTGTAATCCTTGGGGAAAAGGTGGCTCCAACAAGGTAAGTGGGCAACATGCACAGAAACAGGAGGAAAAGGGAAGCATTTGTTGAGGAAAGGCAAGAGCAGCAAATGTAGCACCATTCCAGAAATTTAAAAAATAAAATAAAAAATAAACATAAGAAAGCCATGGAAGTGCAAAAGCATGAATAATTTAATTATTTATTGATAATTAATACTTATTACTTATTATTTAATTGTTAATTAGACAAAGCACAGAACTGTTCAAGAACTGCAGCAGGAGTGGGCTTGGGCAAGGAAAGGGAAGGCCCAGGGCAGCAGATTCTGCTCCCTCCTGAGTGACAATTCCTTGGGGATGTCACCCTCTGAATCACTAAAGTATCTGGGGACTGTCCTAAAGAAATTGATATAAAGTTATTGAAGAAGTTCCATTGTTCAGACAGAGGGTGAAATTCTGTGTTTCATCAATGAGGGGACAAACAAGAAAGACCTGAAGTTCTGAAATCTGCTCTCAGTTCTGTCTGGCTGCGTAAGACACTGCTGTGGTGCCCTGCTCTCCTTCTCCTTTGTAACATTTGGACAACTCGGTTCCACACACACAGTCCAAAGAAATACATAGATAAATATCTTAAATTCAAAGCATGTTATTCAAAAAGCATGAGCATGCATTAGGGCAGGATTCTACAGTGTTTGAGGAAATACCATCCTGAAGGGCTGTAAAAATAACTCCAACCTTCACCCCCTCTGCTCAAAATTTTCTGAGGAGAGACCAATCCTGACCAAATTCCAGCCCAGGTCATTTATTCTGCTTGCCTAATCTTTCCCCAAATGCTGACATAATAATATGTGAAATACAGAGTTTTCTTCTCCAAAAACTGTTGTTTTGCTCCAAGAATTGTTATTGTGATGAGCAGGATGCTGGAAATGCAGCTGCTCTTGTTCTTCTTGCTTTTCTGGTCATGTTGTTAGCAAACTCTTTAATGAGCCTCAGCTCTCCCTAGGAACAGCACTATGGTTTATAAATGCTAAAATTAATAGACCTGGGGTAGACTTTATTACATACAATGTATTTAGCTGGCAATGATGATGTCTCCCTTACAGCAGCAGTTAGAATAAACTGCATTTTTAATGGCTCCTGGAAAACAAAAGACAACACCTAAAAGATTTGAGATGAAGAAACACCAGGTTTCCTGGTCTCAGTGCACCCCACCAAATCCACTCCACTGAGGGCTGCAAACACTAATGAGTAATTACAGCCCACAGAGAGATTTCTACTGGGGATCTTGTCCACTTTGCTCCAATCTGAATTTACTATCAGAAGATTCATAACCTCTGTTGTCAGCTTCACTTCTGCAAAGAATGGGCACATGGAGAATTTAAAGTGAAGTTAAAATGGATTTCAATATACCCTTCACAATAATAGTTGGTAAAACTGATTACAGTGAGAAAATTGGAGATCATTCATTACCCTACTAAGCAAATTAGGATTTGTTAACAATGATTTATAGTGGCAAAGAGAGGATAACAAGGATCCTCTTTCCAACTCCATTCACAGGGGACATGACAGCTCATGGTGTGGTGCCATCCCACAGCCACTGTGCAGAGCCTTTGTGGAGCTCAGGGTGTTTCACACACTTTTACATCACCAAAATACACTTAAATGTTTGGTTTCTAAAGTCAAGCTCTAAAATTATCTGAGTAGCTTAATCTACTTGCAAGCACAGTTTTTTATTTACCAACACATTGGTAAAGGTGTGGAGTAAAGGACTCCATCCCTTCTGCAGCTTTAGCAGGTTGGATTTATTGAGCCCCTTTCAAACAACACTTTTGATCTGATCTGTTCTCTCCTGAGGAACCAGAGGGTCCTGCTGCCCTTCCCTGCAGTGGAGTCTCTCCACAGCCTCTCACCCAGCATCACCAACCTGAACACCTCAGGGAGCAAAGCTCAGCTCCTCAGGAGCACTGCCAAAACACATGGACCAGGCAATGAGGGAAATCTGCTCTTTGAAGGGCTCTCTGAGAGCTCAGAATGTGCTGCTGTAACTAACTCCACATTTAATTCCACATTTCTGCTGCAGGATGATGTCTCAGATGGAAATCACTCCCAGTGCACGGAGAAAAAGCTGCCCTTATCTAGGCCAAAGCCTGGTTCTTCCATCATATCCATACCAAACACCACTGGTGCTCCCCTTATTCTCCCTGGGATGGGTTTTTAGAGCTCTGTGTAATGTAATGCAACATTGCACAAGGCAGTGTCCCAGTGGCACGCTGGAGCTGCACAAACATCTGCTGAACCCAACCCACTCAGGGCCAAATTGGATAGCACAACTGATTAGCCAGAGCCCTGGGGAATAAGCTCACAATTTATGTCTGCCTGAGTCACCAGCCCATGTGCAAAGCACAGTTTTAGCTTTTCTTTCTTCCTTTCTTAAGGTGGAGCAAGAGCACTGTTAGGAAAAGAAGGGTCACAGGAGGCTTCTGCCTTCCCAGTGTTATTTCCATCATCAGCTTATTACCAAATTCTACCCAATTCTGAAAAATTCATAAACTCTGTATTTGGAGGAAAAGAAAATAACACAAACATGCAATCAAAAAACAACCATTAAAAGAGGAACAGAAAATGCTCAGAAACAAAGACCCAAGAAGCAGACATGTACAGAAATGGAAATAAGTTGCCAAAAGCAGAGAAACTGTACAATTGCCAAAGAACCTGACAATCTTGGGAATCAGGGTTGTTGTTTGGAAGCAAAAGACTCAGTTATTTAAGTTTTGGTTTCTGCTCTGTTCTGTGTTGCAAACCAACGAACCTCTATCCCCTTTAAAAGGAATTTGGCTGGCAAGATACACAAATGAGCAAAACTCATTCTTCAAAGCTAGGTAAGAGAAAAAGCTTTACTGTTACACCAATTCTAATTGTATTCTAAAACATCTCAACCTCCTGAAATCTCAAGACAGCTGGACAACATTAGAAACTCCCGTAATTCAAACAGCTTTCCTTTTAAAGTTAAAGAGATGGTGATTTTTTTTTCCAAAATTCTCACTACTTTCCAATTATCTGATCTGACATCTTGATGAGATGTAATCTACCTTATAATCTGCCTTTGATGAGAGACAATGACAATTTGCAATGCAAAAAATATCAAAGACAACTGGGAGATCTTCCAGGAAGTATTAAGTTATGATTTCTTAGGGTGCACCAATATTAACAGCATGCCTAAATGTTTCTTCACATGCAGCAATCATAGACTGGACGGATCCCACAGGAAGCAACAAAGTCAGGTCAGCACAAAAGGTTCCCAGGAAAATTAGAATGATTTTTACCTCCTCTTTTCTGACTATTGGTTTAATATATGCAAAAAGAATGGGAAAGTGTCTCCTCTGACAAGGAGCACCAAGACAGGTGAGACACACTCCAACAAAAATGTCCTCTGAACAGAATCTACAGAAATGCCAACACCTGTGAACGGAGTAGAAGAGAGTTGTTCCCAACTGAAATCCAAACTGAAGGTGAATTTAGAGCTCATTGACAGCTCTGCACCATCCCCTCTCCTTCAGGGGCCCCTCACACTGGTCCCATTTTGCTGAAGGCAGCTCCTTACACAGTTTGTTCAGTCCAGGGCAGCTCTGTCACCCCAGCTGGGTGTGGGCTGGGCTGAATTACCTGGTGGAGATTCCCAACCCTGTCCATTGCCAAAGCAGGCTGGGAATGCCCCCAGAGCATTTTTCCTTTCCCTATTGCTTTTTCAGGAGCACTTACACAGAGACAATAAGAACAGAAGATTCAGTCTCCAGCTCTGCCATTCAAATATTGATCTGCTTACAGAATAAAATGAGGTAAAATTCCAGCCTTCACCACTACCACTGAAGCTGCACAATGAATTACTGGGCTGGAGCTATCACAGAGATACTGGAGGAATGATTTTGTGTTCCTGGGAAGTGTCAGCTTTATAAATGTTCCCCTAAACACTCAGTGATCTCTATAGAGTAACAGGACCTAAAAGTCATTTTGGCTTTGCTGTGGCATGCACAAACATTGCACACACATGGCCCAGCCCAGCCCTCAAACCTGAGAGCCTGGGGCAAGCAGGGCCCTCCAAGGGGATCCCAAGCTGGATTATCTCTGTGCTAGGCAACATGGCCTAACACATGAAGATTCCATTCATACTTGATTTAAACAGCAAACATGTGCTACTCACTGCATACCTCAGTGTTCATTCCTTTCTGAATTAAACCTGCTTCCCTCTGCAGTAGATGTCCATCAGTCCATTTGTACCTACCTGGTTCCTCTGGTGAGCTGCAGTACAGAATATTTCATAATAGGCCAGTATACAATGTCCATCAAATCATTTCCAATTATCTATTAAACTAGAAGTTATTTTTACTATTTGAAACCAATGACCCCTGTTTTGATGTTCTGGATTAACACCAAACACAAAAACTAACAGTCTTTTTCTAGTTAAAAGCTTTGGAAAAAAGAAATCAATTCAAGTGCATATTCCTTTGCACATTGATAATACAATAATTACATTGATCAGAAACATATGCTAATTGGATCACTCTGCAGCATTTTTCTCATTGTCTGGTACCACAAAACACATCTGGGTTTTATTTGCCCCATGTAAGTTAATAAGAGTATGGGCTTTTTTAAAACAACAAGCAAGATAATCCTAAAAACAATTTTCCAAAGTGAAAAGGGAGGGAAAACACCCTTCATGTTTCATCCAAGACTGTGTAAGTGTAAAAACAACTTTAAGATAGAAACTGAAGCACATTTTCTACCTACTTGGCTATTAGTAAGGAAAGAAAAAAAGGAAGTTAAAGACTCTCAATACTGTGGCTATAGAAAAGAAACAGCTCAGTTAAATATATTAATGGCACCAACAAGGGATGTCTCCCCCACCTACACAGCCTCAAATTGGAAAGATTTAAGGTGCCAATCCATCAGCCCTAGAAGATGTCAGGCTTCTTCTTGTTACTGAATCCCTTGCTCAGGAGAGCTGGAAACTTTCAAGCTTTCTGTTGGAGCATAGGGGATGCTGACACCTTCCAGATTTTCACTTTAGTGGACCAACCCACAGACAGTATGGTGCAGGGAACAGCAGATGGCTTCTCTTCTGTTACCTCTGCTGCCTAGAGAGGAAGCTGAGCACAGCTCTCAAACCATGCCTATTCAGCTCTCCCTGCGAGGAGAACAAGGCTCATTTATCCAAGGCACAGCCCCCCAGCCCATAACACACCTGTCCCATTCCAGAGCAGGTCTGCAGACCTCTGTATGACTGGAATTTTCCCAGACAAAGGAAAGAAATTTGTTCTGAACAAATGGAAGGATATTCAAGGTTTACTTTTAATTCTAAATAAATGTTGAGCCATTTTTCCCTTCATCCCCTCCCTCTTGAAAATACATGACACAAACCAGGGCAAGTGATGAAAAAAGGAAAGCAGCTTGTTTTTGTGTTTCACAACTTACCTTACACTGGTCTGGGCTTTGATATAATTAGAACAACTACCACAAAACTTTTCCACCTGGGATGCTCTTTTCATACCTCACCACCAGCAGTTCTGTTTGTGCAGAAGTCCAATGTAAATCCAGCAGGACACAGCATTTCTCCAGGTATTAAGCAATTTTTGTGCCATTTTTGTGAGACCACACGTTCACAATTTAATCCCGTAACTTTCTGACAGGATCACAGACGTCTGTGACAAAAGACTAAATTCACCATGAACTAATAGAAGAAAATGACTCTCTGGGAATGTGACAAGAGTGCAGCCAAGTTTTTCCATCATGTAATTGAATACCACAGAGTTTACTTTTCCCCAGAGTTCAGTGAGAAGATAGGAGGAGGCTTTGATTATACTGATAACTTCACAGAGCAGTGCCATGGGACAGGGTTCCCATCTTACCCACCTGGTTTTGGACATACACAATGCTCTGCTTCTCCCACAGTTATTATAAAGGCAGAAAAGATGTGCTTGGAGAATACAGCATAAATTACAAGAGAAACAGGATATGAGCAATTTAGATATAAATCTTGGAAGAAAATAAGCAGTACATTGGCTTGAATGGAAAACTTTTTCCACTCCCAATTTATCTGTGCAAATAAAAGGAATATTGCTGAATGTGGGAATGAACAGGAAGGTATTAATATAGACTGTTAAATCAATACAGGTGCATGCAAATAAATCACAAAATCAAAAAAACCTGATCAGTTTTCAAACCAGCTGGGGCCTGATCTGCTTCTCAGGACATAAAATGGAAATGTGCCATAAATATAACTTCTGTGTTTTCCAAGAGTGTCCATGAGCCATGGGCTTTTAAGCAACAGGTAGAAATCACTGTGCCATATTCTCTGGGCTGTGGTACACAGGAGATGAGGCAAAACATTGTAATGGGCTCTTTAAAATCTGTGAATCAACAAGAACAGGGGCAAGGGGGAATCAGGATCCTACCATCTCCCATTAGAGAGCTGGTGAGACCATGGCTCACTTTATTTGCTATAATTGTGTAAATTAAGTGCTGTTAGAATGTATGTAGTAATTAAAATGACACCTGATTAGTTCAAGGAAACACAGAAATGTTACTTGCAGGGTGTTTGTGAGGAATAAATGAGAAATGTGCACTCAGCCCTTGGGCAGAGGGGGTTGTGGGGTATTGCCTGTGTCCATGAATTCTGTGTGAGGCATTTTGTGTGAGGAACACTCTGCTGCCGAGGCACGGGGTGAAAGTGGAGGTAGACACTTACAAAGTAGCCTGTTCCCAAGCTGGAAGGAGCTGAGCTCTGCAATAAAACACAAAGACAAAGTGGAAAGTCAGTGATGGTTTTTAACACGTTCCAATCCATACAGCTCATTACCGGCCCTTTCCAAGCTTTTCATCACCACATCACAGCCCCAGCGTCCTGCCCCTTGTCAGCTGCTACTGAAACAAACACAATGTTGCTTAATTTCTCCCTTTACATCTCTCAACCACTCCGAGATGGTAACGTGCTATTTACTGAATTCCAAGCTTCTGCCGTGGACGTAATTGCCAATTTATTTGACAGGCAGCTGGGTAATGAATTAATGATGGCATTTCGCCCTGCACTGAGACTAAACAGACACTCATCAACCAGCCTCCCTGACATGCTGACATTCAATGCCCTGGACTCCAGCTCCTCAGCTTCGTGGCCACAAAGGGGCAGGAGGGAGGGGGAGAAAGGGAAAAAAAGTAGACTGACTTCAAAACAAAAAGCCCGGTGGGTTTGAATGACTTTTTCAGTGTATGACCTGTTTGCCAATTTATTCCCAAAAGGCCCTGGTTAGTACACACATAGTGCTTTTCTAAAATGAGACATTTTGTAAACATAATTAGTAGTCTGAAATGTAAAGAATGCGTGGGCACAGAGAAGCTGCTTTAGTCAATGTACCATTTTCTGGAGAATGCAGTCACTACAATTTCCCATTTGGATGTCCACATTGTTTGACAAACCAAGGATATAGAAACAACAATCCCAAAAAAAGCCAACAGGAAATATCTATAGTGTGAAATAGATTTCAGAACTCAAACCTATAAAAATAATTAGAACTAATATTACTACCATGGAAAATAATCAATTTGTTTAAATGCTTTTTAAAAAAATAGCATCCTGAAATTCAGTTTAAGTGGGACACGATCACAACCTCTATATTCACAGGAATTAAGGAGATAAAGGGTTTTGTTTCATTAGTTTTTCATCTAAGCAATGGGGATTACACAGCAGGTTCTCTCAGAGACATGGGGGATCCTGGTGCTAATCCAGGTCAGCCTGTTCCATCAGAGGGGGAGCAGTGCCCAGCTCCAGCCTCCAGAGCCCGTGGGCACAGCAGCAAAAGCAGAGGAGCATTCTCTGGTGAGGGTGCCTGAGAACCAGTGGGGAACTCCTGGAGCTCCATTCACACTCCTGGAGCTCCATTCCCTTTCCTGTAGCTCCATTCCCTTTCCTGGAGCTCCATTCCCTCTCCTGGAGCTCCATTCCCACTCCTGGAGCTCCATTCCCTCTCCTGGAGCTCCATTCCCACTCCTGTAGCTCCATTCCCTCTCCTGTTCCTCAGCACAGCCTCCCTTCCCATGGTGACAGAGCCTGGGGACAGCCAGGCCTGCAGAGGGACCTGGGCACACCACTGGGAATACGCAGAATTTTTGTCCCTTCCTTGCTGTTCCAGGACAGGGAGCCAAAGTGCAGATCTGCAGTGGCTATCAGGGAAGGGAACTGCACACAAAGACATTCCAAAGTCCCCCTGTCCCCACTCCTGCTGCTCCCCTGTGCCACCACACCCACAGGACACCCCCTGGTGCCAGGGGTGATGGCCCTGAGAGCTCCCCTGCTGTCCCTGGGCACTGGCACTGCCCTGCCCACTGCCCAGCCCAGCTGCTGCTCCCAGCTGGGCACAGCCCCTGGCACAGCCACTCCATGGCACAGGCCCTGCTTTGGGGATGTCAAAAAGATTTTGGCTTTTTATACATTTTTTATATATTCAGAACTCTGTAGACTACTATTATACAGTTACATAGCTTAACTACCTCTAGTCCTTTTCTTAACCTTTCTTTTAGATTTTAGAACAGTAAGTTCACCTTCCTGGACTCTGTTATTCAGTCTTTTTTGCCTCTATAGGGAACCAAGGATGTTTTATTTTTTCCACATATTGTAAACATAATAAATGTGGGGCTAGAAGCTGGGGGAGCAATGGGGGCTTCAGTGGAGGGCAGAACCAAGATGGGGAGATTACTTAATTAACTGTTCCTCTAATTGGATACTTTCTTGAAGTATGCTAATTTGTTAAACTTATAAAATTGTCCAAGTCCTGTATCACATGTGCATTTTGCCATACTTGCACCTGGAGGACCTTCATTAAAGGTAACAGCTTTTCATCATCTTACTATTGTTTGGCTTGTGACTTTTGGCATCACTGGGAGCCCCTGTGGCCCTGCAGCCCTGGCACAGAGCACACCCTGCTCAGCACCCCACAGGGCACACACTGCCTTCCCCTTCACTCCCCCTGCTCCCTGCTCCATGCCACTGAGATTCCTTTCATTTCAGCTGGAGATTTACCCACAAATACCACACGTGCAGTCGTTAGAACCACTTTTGTTTCAGCTCTGTGCAGACACCAAGCGAGTCCCACTCTTTCACTCACAGTTTTTTTTAAACTTACTTTACTGGCTGAAAGCTCCAAAGTTTGCATTCTGCATCTGTGTGTAATTTTTGTCTGCTTTTTATTCCAAGTTTTGGAAGGATAGAGTATCAAAACAAAACAATAAAGAGGAAGAAAAAAAGAATAAGCAAACAAAATATTTCCCACTGAATATTTTCATTCCTTCAAAAGCAATGCTGCAATGGCTATGGGAGGACAGTCGAAACATAGCAGTCAAATGACTTCCACTGAACAACTGTGCAATTTCAGGGAACTGGAGTTTGCTGGATGGAAATATAGCCCTTCACACATTGCATGCTGCATATGGAGAGTACAGTTTGCAAACTCTGTTTAATTGAAGTATGAAAGGCTGTGCTGCACATGCATGAATGACTGTCAGCTGTGTAGAGCCGTGTGCTGGCAGAGCACAGGGGCTGAAGCGAGGGCTATGCAAGGAGACAACTTCTCACCTTTTGGGAACTCCCAAGGGCGAAGGGCTCCCACTACCCCGTGCCCAGCCTCAGGACCAACTGTGCAAACATCTTTACAAGCCCGTGCTGAGTCGTGATCCTGCACTGGCTGGTTCTATAGCTCTTATTTAAAGTGTGCCTATAATAGAGGTAATGGTTTCACTTTCCGAAACCCTTTGCAAAAATAGGACATTAGAAATACTGTTTGATATTCACACAACCACCAGCAGAAGCCTGCATCAGGTGCCCATCAGCAAAATACACTTGCTTAAAATTGACAGGGTTCTGGGCTTTTTTCCCCACCTCTTTTTTTTTTTTTTTTTTTTTTTTTTTTGGGTGGTTTGTTTTTTTTGGTTTTTTTTTTTTTTTTGTGTTTTTTTTTTTTTTTTTTTTGTTTGTTTGTTTGTTTCCATCCTTTCTTAAAGAAAAGAACTTTGGCCCAGAAGCAAAAATGTAGCAACCCTCGTGTAAGCATTAGTTTATTGTGTACCAGAGAAAATTACATCCTTGAGGTCTTGGAAGGCACAGTTATACCCATTTTGCATATATATTGTGCATTACTTGGGGAGCTGGGTGGGGAGAAAGACTGTGTTGTACATATTTGTTCTGGCTATTGTTTATGCAGGTCTGACTGAATGAAGGAACAGTGGGTATCATTTCAATTTCTGATGTCAACATCAAATTACTTATTTAATTTCATGCCTGGCGAAGCATTGTATAGCTACACGCAGAATCATTTCACTTCATTTGTTATGCTGTGTTTTCTTGGCGATTGGCTTGCCTTCCAACTGACAGCTTTAATTACGACATGAATTTGATTGCACTGCCGAGGAATTAACATAATGCAACAAAGCATTTAAGCACCCAACCTTAGACACACAAACACACACATGCCCACCCTCGCAGCCACACGCACACAAAGCACAGGCACTGCTGCTGAGCAGCTCCTGGCACACACACACAGGCACTGCCCTGCTCCTGGGCCTCACACACTGCCAAAATCACTGGGGATCTGCACAGGGAGCAGCACTGAGGGCTTCACACTGAACCAAGGATGTTTTATTTCTTCCATATATTTTAGACATAATAAATGTGGGGCTAAAAGGTGGGGGAGCAATGGGCGCAGAACCAAAGGGGAGGAGATTACTTAATTAACTGTTTCTCTAATTTGATACTTTCTCTGAAGTATGCTAATTTGTTAAACTCATAAAATTGTCCAAGTCCTGTATCACATGTGCATTTTGCCATACTTGCACCTGCAGGACCTTCATTAAAGGTAACAGCTTTTCATCCTCTTACTATTGTTTGGCTTGTGACTTCTGGCATCACTGGGAGCCCCTGTATGTACAGAACCCAAAGGCTGTCCCTCCATTTGTCTTTGGCTGTGTACAGGGGAGAGGGATGAGGGACAAAAGAATTGAAAATATCCTGGATTTGGGGCTGAAAGCATGATCTGCCCACAGGATTACACTGCTGGAGTCTCTTCCAAAGAGCCACAGACCTGGTGGGAAGGGAGCTCAGGATTTCAGGGCTTGGTCCTCATTGTCACCTCCTTGCTGTGGCTCCTCTCGAGCACAAAGTGCCCAGCACAGGAGGAGCACACAGACACAGGGACTGGGAGCAGGGGAGCATTCATGAAGGGTGCAGCAGCTTTGTTGAGCTTTATTGAGAGCCCAAGAGCAGACTTTTAATGCAGGGACAAATGGGAAGATTCCTGTCCCATGCCCTGTTCAGGAACTGGAAAAACTTTCCAGACAGAAATGTGCCAACTGCAGCAAGAGGTGATGAGGTGCTGAATCCCATCCAGTGACCATGTGGGAGAGGCTTTTACTGTTCATCCCTTCACTGAAAGCCTGCAACCATCACCAGAGGCAGCAGCCAGGGCTGAGATCAGGTAGACCAGGAATTTAGGAATGTGCTCCCAAGAAATCAGGTGGTTTGATTTTTGATTTGCAAAGAGGTGGCTGAACCCCTGAATGCTCGGTGCATTTACCATCCAGGTTACATGTAACTCTTATGTTTTCCTCAGGTAAATCTCCTGGCAGCTTTGTAAAACATGACAAGAATGTATTCCAAAGAGGGAGGACTCAATTAAAAATAAATACATACAGGGAGATAAAAAAAAGAAGTTGACTGAGCTCCAAGCTGAGCAAAAGAGAAAGCGCTGCCATCTTGTCTCCAAGCAAGATCTCAATAAAATGAATTCTACTACTGGCAAGATTTTGATGAGATTAAACTGACTACAGCACCCTATATATAAAGGAGGAGCAGCTCTCCAATTTCTCTTTTAGGCCCCTGGAGCTACCTCTGTCCATAAAGGAAAAAAACAAGTTGTCATTCCTAAAAAAAAAAACACACAAAAAACCTATACCAGAGAGAAAGGCAGAGAGCCATGGGTTTATGAAATTCAGAGGGGGAGCTGGATCAGGGCACTGCTTGCACTGGAGCATTTGAGCAATCATTATCCCTAATCTAGCAGGGGTCAGATTCTCTGCTAATTATGTTCTCTCACAGAGGGGTGGGTGTGTGCACACGTGTGCAGGCGAGGACAAAGAGAGGAGTTGACAGAAATCAGTCTCACTGCATTGCATCTGACAAGAACAGAGGATATTCCCCTTCCTACTGTCTGATGCTATTTCAAGCCTCATTATGAGAAAAATCTCCTGTTTAACATGGTCTTCTCATTGAATTATCTTCTTTTCATTTTTGCCCACCTCTCACAAACGCTGCAAATTACCTGCTTGGATCTCATTAGCCTGGCAAGGAGTCCCTCCTTGTAAACACACTTTGCATCACTCTGCATTATCCAAGGGCTGCAGGAGCATTTACAATAGGCAAAGTTGAAAGATCCCCGACAGGAGAGGGAATGAAGCCACTGACATGTCAGTTTGCAACTGGATGTTCATTATCCCCTCTCCCTCGTTCTGCACCTGTCACTGAGCTCTCAGCAGGCCCTGCAGGAAGGCCTGTGAAGCTCTCACATTCCTACCTCACCAGCCTGCTCAAAATTGGGATGGGAAAATGGATCATCCACCTGGAGAACGTGCACTTCAGTCATTAGCCACATTTCCATACAGGAGCCATGCCTTACAGTGCTGCCAGGTGACAATAGTGGAGATTCATTACATTTCATGGCCAAAATTTGCTTTCTGACCTCAAGATTAATCTGCCTGCAATGTTTTATATTTTTTGTTCTATCTTCTGTTGGGTACACTTTTTGTATATTTTTTTTTCCTGAGAAAATAGCTGTAAAAACAGAAGCAAAGCTTCAGAGAAAACTTGCTCTGTTGTCTGTAGCTTTTTCTGGACAGTAAATAGTGGGCATCATTAGACATCTGACTTCTTCAAAAAGTATTATTGAAAATAAACATTGGGAAGGTCCTTTCATTTCAGCACATGAGGTGTCTGACTTTGAGAGAGGGGAATGGAAGGGACAGCCCTGAAAGAAATTTGGGGCAATGGGATGCACAGCTCTGAACCAAGTTTGGGAGAAGGGAATGGGATGGACAGGTCTGAACTGAGTTTGTGAAAGGGGAGAATGGGATGGACAGGTCTGAACTGACTTTGGGAGAGGAACAATGGGAATTACTGCTCTGAACTGAGTTTGTGAAAGGGGGGAATGGGATGGACAGCTCCGAACTGACTTTGGGGCAATGGGATGGACAGGTCTGAACTGATTTTGGGAGAGGGGAATGGGATGGACAGCTCTGAACTGATTTTGGGACAACGGAATGGACAGTTCTGAACTGACTTTGGGAGGGCAATAGGATGGACAGCTCTGAACTGATTTTGGGAGGGGAACAATGGGATGGACAGCTCTGAACTGACTTTGGGGCAATGGGAATTACTGCTCTGAACTGAAGGAGCCTGGGGAGGGCCAGCACAGAGCAGCCCCAGTGAGAGCTGTCTCATGAGTGTTTTACAAATCTCAGCTGAACTGGTGATGCCAGACCACAGAGACATGCTTGTATTGCAATGAATTATCAAAGCAAAGGAAGTTTCCTTATTAAGCAAAACATAAATTATGTATAACACTTTAAAATATACATCTCCACATATATTTACATAACGTTTCTTTTGAGCAACCTGTGAATCCCTCTGTCCTCTCCTGGGTGCACTAGGGAAGTTGTATTTGCTCTCTACTTCCTTTTAATTTGCCACAGCACCGAGACAAAGGAAAAGTATTGTAAAAACATCAGAGAAAAACTGGATTTGATGGGTGGAAGGGGACCCAGGACTCTGCTCTCACTGCCAGGTCTGGCAGTGCAATTCTGTGAGCTGCTGAGAAGCCCAATAAACCTCAGAGCTCTCCACTCACGACATGGCAAGGGAATGACAAAGCTAAATTAAAACCGTGTTTGTAAGGAGCTGTGACATTTTTCGCTGAAGGTGCTGTGTAATTGTGAAGTTGGTTGCAGTGGCTCCCCAGCTGCCACAGGGCTCAGATAAGCCCGGGTGATGATGGTGACAGGCTGACATCCAGCTGCCTTCCACTGCTACCTGTACAGAGCATTTCCTTACTGCCTCCTCTGGCTTCACTCTCCTCTTCCAAAGAGATCTCACAGCCCTGAGACTGACCTCAGCTGACAGCTATGAAGGGCAAGCTCTGAAGTGTTTAGCGGAATGTAACCCATAAAGGCTGGCTCTGGGGAAGAAATGGACCTCTAAATGTGACAAAGGGATGTGGAGAGAGAGTGCTACACATTTCACACTTTCACAGAAAGAAAAAAAAAATCAGGCATCTGTTCCAGTGATATGCACAAATCAGCAAAAATTGCTAGCTGTGTGCCTTCAGGCTTAAATTTGCACAACGAAATGTATCCTTTACAAAGGTATTTCTTTTAATGCCTGCTCAGTTCAGTTTTATTGGATTGGCCTATAGAGGACACCATCTGGTATCTGTCATCCAAACCTACACAGACATGCTATCGATAAAATCCCCATTTCCAAAATGTGGGTTAGTTAAAAGTAGGGCCAGATTGCTGGCTGGTACAAATTGGGTTGACTGATGTAGCTATCCATGCTTTTACCAGCAAAGGATCTGACCTACAAAATCTCCAATTTAGATACTCTGTTGGGACAGGGCTTTCTTTATATTCTGTGCTGTAAAGCATGTGGCACAGAGGACACAGAGCCATGAATAAAACACTCAAGGATTGTGATGGTACACATAATAAATAGTAATCTAATTGGAGCAACAGAAAGATTTCTGTAGTCAGTGCTCTGTCAGAACAACTCATGTGTGTCACTGGTGAATGAGCAGCATTCCCCCATGGAGAAAAACACTTTCCACAGGGCTGCCATCTCAGGCCCTTCCAAGCACTTTAGGTAGAGCCACAAAGGCAGAGCTTATGCTATTGTTGGCCATGTTATAGCAATTCATTATACATAACTGAGTCTCTCTAGACACTCAAATACTTCTCATAAAGACAGTATGTAGCCCAAAGAAATACATTCTTTTCCTCCACCACTTGGGGTAAAAATGTTACTCACTTCTCAGCTATGCAGAACATCTTAACTTCATTAAATGGCCTTCAACTGCTTCCAAAGAGCTGAGTGTTTGCACGCAGACAGACATTGTACCAATCTTTAAGAAGTTTACTGAAGCAGGGCAGGAGACCTAAGTTACCTCTTCCTCTCCTGTGATTTGCCAAAACCCCACACCCTGTAGGAGCTGTAAAGTCGGTGTGCACCTTTATTCAGTGCTGGGATCACGCGGGATCTCTTCCTACTGTGAGTTAATTTTCTCTTCCTACTCTAGGTTAATGTTCTGACCCCCATGTCTCATCTGAAGCCCCAAAGGGAAGGAGATTTAGCCACGAGCCATCCCAGGAGCCCAATCCCCAGCTGCACTTACATCGCTGAGCCTCTCCCGGGAGCTGCTGCGCTGGAAGCCCTTGGACTCGCCGCTGGCGCTCTCGCTGTCGCTGTCCCGGCAGCTGTGCTGGCCTGGCTTGAGCTGCACGAGGAGACACAAAGACAGCAGGGGTTGAGCCTGGTTCAGGTGAGAGCCCTTGTCCCACTGTCCCTTATGCCCTCCCAGCAGCAGTGTGGCTCTGTGGCAGTGCTCCGTGTCCCTGTGCCAGGCACAGCCCAGGGACACCACGGATCTGGGGAGCTGCAGCTGCTGCAGGCAGGAGCTCACTCGTGTCCCAACAACACTCATGGCCCAAGGAAATCACAGTTTGAAACCTTCCTCTGAGACCTTCACCTTTCAGGCTTCTCAAGGTATTTCTGCTGTAGATGAATGTTTTGGTTTCCATCACAATGCAGCACTCACAGCATCAGTCCCTCCCTCCTTACAGCATAGGAGCATTGAGGACCTGAGATCAATGGGAGTCTCCCCAGGGGAAGAGGAGGTCACCACTCCAGAGAAGCCTTTCTTTTGCTGGACTAGCCCTGAACCACACTGCCTGGCACTCTAAACAGTGTTCAACCAACAAACCTCAATGTTCATAAAACAACAGGATCTACTTAATAGGTATCAAACTGCTTTTGTTTTTCAAACCAGCTTTAATGAACTTTACTGGCATAGTAATAAAAAAAACTACAAAAAAACCCCTAAACTACATTTTCATTACAATTGAGAACACATCTGCTTTCTCTTACACTTTGGACTGTTGAGGTCACCACATTACACAGCAGTGTACTGAGAGGAACACTCACAGACACCCATTACACATGTCCACGAGCACATGCACACCTAGAGAGCAAGAGAAAGAGATGATCCACATCCCCTGCAATGCTGAAAATGCATATCTTTGTTTTAAAGTATCCCTCCCTATATTTTGCTTGAATGCATTAAAATTTTCATTTAGGCTTGCTGATGCTTTGAACTAACTCTGGTGGTTAATGCTGGCAAGAAATCTCTTTCAGAAATTTAGACTTAAGATCACACACATAAATACTGGAAGCAGAGGTAAATGCAGAGAAAATACTTGGTGAGGTACCTAATGAAATACTTTATGAGAGACCTACTAAACTTAACAATATTCATATAAGAAACACCAAACAACTCCTGCTAACTTATTCTGATTGTTAATATGATGATGGTAAGTTCCATTCACACTCTACTGGAGCAGGTATTCATTCATCTCCATGCCATGACTGGAGACCAAAGGTTCCTCTTCCAACACTCTCTATCACCCTTTTCCCCTTCTTTCTTCTCTCTCTCATTTATTTCCAGTTCTCCCAGAAACAGGCACACACAAAAATTCACACAAATGCACTTTTACAGGTGCACACAAATAAAACCCACACTTTGGCTGATGTTTTCCTACCTGTACACTCTGTTCACCCACAGCCACAGCTGCTCCCTCCCAGGCTCACTGAAGGAGCACAAAAAGCATCCTCACCCTCAGGTTATCACTTTCTCCCTACCACTGCCAGAGCAAACTGCATCTGCAAGTTTGGTATTTGTGTGCCACTTCTCCTTAATCCCTTACTCCCCTCACCACTTAAGGGAAGCTTTGGGTGCTCTCTGTCAGTCAAATCAAAATAAGGACACAAAGTCCATGAAACTAAAAGTTCCAATGCACAACTGAGTTGCAATGCATGAGCACAACTGCAAAAAATGGCACAGGCAAACTCTCAGCCCAAAGAAAATGTAGCAGAAGGACCAGAGCTATTTGTCAGACACCTACAGTTCAATAAATAAACTAAATATTCCACAACTCAGCCAGAACATTCCCAGTAAAATGATTTTTATTTCCAATGGAACAGTTTATCAGTCAGATCTAAGAGATCTTGGGAGCAGCTCTTGGAGGCAGAGGGGAGGATAACGAATTCAAGAAATCTTACACTTCATCTATAACTCCCTGATCTGATCTAGGACCTCCATGTCCTGTAATTTTATGGTCCCAAGTTTAACATTTACCCACCCAAAGGAAAATGGATCAAGTTTCCTTGGCTTGGTCTTTTGTCAACATCCACCCAATGATGGAAAAGCTCTTATTGCAAGTGGGGTGTTAAGAATTTTTTTTTCCAGCCTTAGATTTTATTTCTAGAACCTAAATTTAGTTTGTACACAATCTTCACACATTAGTTATTTGCTAACTAATAATAACAGCCCAGTTTTATAATTCTTCTACATCACGAATTCCAGCTATTTACAGAGAAAAGAAGAAAAACCCAGCAGGTGTCAATTTTCTAGACACAATTTATAAGGAGTAAGAGAACATGATGAAGACATCTGAGCCTGAAACTCTGTAGAAAAAAAAGTGAGGGACTGCAGGGACTAGACAGCAAACTCAGAAATAAGTCCAAGTTAAGATTTATAAGCTTTCCATATTTTCCTTTCTTTTTTTCCAAGCTGAGCTTCTCCATGTGCCAAACTGTTGAGGGTTTGCATTTTATTCCAGAACCCATCAATCTGTGTTAAATTAAAAAAGTAAAGCATGGAAATGTGCCCGTTGTCTTCTCTTAAGAACCTAAAGTTACACTCAAACTCACATTAGAACACTTAATGTGGACAGGCCATGGGTCATTTCATCTCAATCTATTTGCACAGATTCAGCTGCTAAAAACAATGCTGAAACAGCACAGGGCTGCTCAAGAGGCCCACAGATAACAGAGGGGATCTTTAGTTACACTCTGTGCATCTCATTCATCACCTGGGGCACACAGGAACCCCAAAATCAGTTTCCCCATGGAAATGCAACTTTCCTTGGAAAAAAATTGAAGTGCAATGTTGAGAGCTCTTGTTGCTCTGTTGTTTCTAGCAGGGTACCCTGTGGTGGTGCTCACAGGGGTCCGAGGATGAGGGAAGAGATGAGGATCTGACTCCATGTTTCAGAAGGCTGATTTATTATTTTATTATACATATTACATTAAAACTATACTAAAAGAATAGAAGGAAAGGTTTCATCAGAAGGAAATAGAATAGAAAAAGAATGATAACAAAGGTTTGTGACTGACCAAGACAGTCCGAGCCAGCTGACTGTGATTGGCCATTAATTAGAAACAACCACATGAGACCAATCACAGATGCACCTGTTGCATTCCACAGCAGCAGATAATCAATGTTTGCATTTTGTTCCTGAGGCCTCTCAGCTTCTCAGGAGGAAAAATCCTAAGAAAAGGATTTTTCATAAAATATCATGGCTACAGTACCCCATGCAAACAGCAGCAGCACAAAAATCCCATTATTCCTGTCTGTGCAGGGCTGGGACTGCACTGGGTGATCCTTAGGGGTCCCTTCCCACTCAGATTATGCTGTGGTTCTACAAAGGTCTCACTGAGGAACTTCCCACATTAACACAGCATTAATTCTTCTAATTTGCACCAGGCAAGGAGTGCAAAAGGGTTTACAAAAAGTGACTTTGATTCTGTGCTTTCAGAGTGGGAATGAATTTGTCCATGAAGGGAATCCATCTGAAGGGTCTCACAAAGAGGAAATACAGACTTTTTCTAGACTGAAAGCCCAAAACCCTAAAAACTCAGAGTGTCTGACTCACAAGGAGTATGTGCAGTCTCAGGGACTCCCCTAGACAGAGATGGGTACATGCAAAAAAAGCACCTCAGGAACACTTGCCCAGGCTGAACCACACAGGACTCAATCCTGGGGCACACCCACTGCTCCAAAACTTTTCTAGATTTTGGTCATTCTTAGCATTGCATTTTTTGAAGTCTTTCATTGTACTGCAGAACCTGTTAGTTTGTAATGCCTTTGAATCTGCTGGAGGACACCAGAAGTCAAGCAGAACTGCACAAAGTCATAACTACATTTCTATTAAAGGAAAGGGCCAAAAAGCAGATTTGGAAGGGTGGTTGCTGGCTGAGGGCTCAGCAGAAGGTTTTATTTCTGATTCTTTACCACACCTGCCCCAAACGGAGAGGAATAGGTGTTTCCTGCTCCCCAAAACTGGATTGTTGAGAAGATTATTCCCTCAGGGCAGTTTCTCCAGGGGGTGATGGTGGATTCCATTTCACCATAGCCAGGGATGGAGTAAAGAAGCTGAGTTGGGGGGCACAGGGTGGCATTGCAATTTTTGTCATTGTTTTGACTACTCAAACCTATTTTTATTGAAAATGAATTGAATTTTTTCCCCCAAGTGGAGACTGTTTTGCCCATGACAATAATGGGTGATTTCCTTGCCTTTACCTCACAAACTTCTTCCCTCCCCGCCCAGCTGAGCAGGGGTGTGAGAGGGGCTGGGGGAGTTTGGCCTCAGCCATGATGTGGGTTTTGAGTCACAAAACTTCAGTCACAGCTCTGCTGCCCTGCAGAGTGATGAGGAATGGAGGCAAAGCTGGGCACTGGCATAAGGGACACTGAGAGCACAGAGAGGAGAGGAACAAGATATGGAACACCAGGAGGAACCATTTGATGAAGAAACAGAGACTTGCTCAGGCCTGAAGGTCCCACAGAAACCATCCAAAAATTATGAATAAACCAAAATAGATGCAGAAATATCAACATGAAACTGCTGTCACAGCAAGTGCTAACAGGAACTCTTCTGTCAGCCCACGGAGAGATTTTCAGGTGACTTGGAATCTAACAGAACTATTTTTGCAGCAGGGAAACACTCAGCCCTACTTTGTGACAGTGAAAGTGCAAACTGAATATTCATCTGTGTCCAGGGAAAGCAGCTCTGCTGGGCTCCATTCAGTGCTAGAGGGTAGAGCAGAGCTAAACTCTCAGGTTTAGGAGCAGGACAGAGCTGGAGCTGCTGTGCCAGCCAGACACTTCTGTGACATGACAGGAGGGGACAAAGCCATAAAAACTCTCCTAAGGGCAATCCATGGCAGCAGGGCTCTCCGTGGCCTTTTCTCCCAGCCAGGAAAAGAAGGAAGGAGAGAGTTGATCACATTAAGAGTGTAAGAGAGGATGGAAGGGCAGCTGAGCCCCAGACTCCAGGGAGCATCAACCTCTGGGGATCACAGTTGGCTGTGCTGGATCCCAAACCCACTTTAGATAATTCCATTGTAGCCCATAAACAAGAAGCAAAATAAATAAACCAGCTGAGAATTTGGCAAAAGCCTTTTTCACAGAGCTTATATATCATGTCAAAAACACCCTAATGTGGCTCTCCTGAGCTTTTTTATTTTCAAATACATTTTAATTTAAAAACCCCACACCATTTGGCAGCAGTAAATCTATAGTATAGTGTTGAGGTGCCTGAGATTCTATGCCATATGGAATTAAAGGATTATTTCACTACATTATACTTTAAAGTTATGAATACTCACACCTCTCCCTGTTAGAGCACAGCCAGAGCCCTGAAGGGAGGGGACACCTGCTCCCTGAGAGATGGCAGAGCCCTGCTGTGGGGAGGAGAATTCCACTTCCACTTCTGCCTGTCATCCTTTATTTAAACAGCTTTGGCAAGGGTGAGGCAGCCCCTGCTCCCACCTGGGTGAGTGAATTCCCCAGCTCAGCTCAGCTACTCCTGCATGTGCCATTAGGAATGCTTCCCAAAATCCTGGCCAGGCACAGCCCAGCCCCAGTCATGACCCATAGCAGGAGTTTGTCCTGAGCAGGGCACAGCACACACACATTTCCACTGCCTCCATTTGCTCTCTGGCCTTTTCCCAGCATGGAACAGGACACAAGAATGGGAATTTTGGTCACTTCTGACAGGCACAGCCTTTTCCCCAGCGAGGCACACACGGATCCAGGCAGAAGCACAGACACACCAGGGGCTGCTGATGAGTGCAAGCTGTCACAGACATCTTTTATGGAAAATCCTTTCCTTAGGATTTTTCCTCCTGAGAAGCTGGGAGGCCTCTGGAACAAAATGTAAACATTGGTTATCTGCTGCTGTGGAATGCAACAGGTGCATCTGTGATTGGTCTCATGTGGTTGTTTCTAATTAATGGCCAATCACAGTGAGCTGGCTCAGGCTCTCTGTCCAACACACAAGCCTTTGTTATCATTCTTTGCTATTCTATTCTTAGCCAGCCTTCTGATGAAATCCTTTCTTCTATTCTTTTAGTATAGTTTTAATGTAATATATATCATAAAATAATAAATCAGCCTTCTGAAACATGGAGTCAGATCCTCATCTCTTCCCCAATCCAAGAACCCCTGTGAACACGGTCACACAAGCTGCTCCTAAGGCCAGGGAGCACAGCCTGGAGATGAAGCCTGGCTGAGGGCAGTGAGATCTCAGTTATCCCAGCACAGCCCAGGCCTGCTGGGCCATCCTGCAGGGCTCTGGCATCCAGAGAGGCCAGGCTGCACAGACAGCCCAGCCCAGCCCAGCCCTGCCCTGCCCAGCACACACAGCCCTGGGTGCTGTCCTAGGGTGACGTTACAATGCTTGTATCCCCATTCCATGTGTTCTGTTCATGCTGGATATCATGTTCTGTGCCTTCAAGACTGGCTCTGAAGAGCGAATGTTTTGTTTTGTTTTGTTATCAGCTGCTCCCCCGCTGTCAGAACCCAGGAAATTCCTCTGGCTGCCCTGGAGGACTCCAGACCCTGTCAGGGGGCTCAGAGACCTTGGCACAGAGCCCAAGACCCCTGTGCCTTTGATCTTGACCCATGGAAAAAATTACCAACCTTTATATGAAGAATTACAAGTCAAGAAAGTTTAAGTAGAATGATAGTGAATTTATCACAGGGTGAAAATGTAGAATTTTGGGGTTTTAGAATGGGGGTTCAGGAGGCAAGAGGGAGGAATCTCGGTGTGTTCTGTCTTTCTCCTTCTTCTTATCCTCCATCTTCTGCTGTGATGGTGACACTTTTAGATTGGTTTAGAGTAGAAGCTTACTGTCTGACATAGGTGATAAGTATTGGAAAGTAATTGTAAATATTGTACACGTAGTTTTTAGTATAAAAAGATAACATCAGCTCTGAGGGTGGACAGTGTGCCACCAGACCTGCCAGACAGACCTCAGTGGGCTGGAGAAAGAATGGTATAGATAAGAAATAATAAACAATCTTGAATCCTGACTCCTTCTTCAACTGCTGGGCTGGGAAAAAGAAGCTTGTATGTATCTCAGAGTCGCTCTGGCCAGCAGAGATTCTGAGACTCCCCCGGCTGGTGGGGCACACAGACAGGGCAGTACATGGTGCTGCTTTTGCTTTTTGCTTTGCTGTTGCTCCTGCTTTGCTCCTGCTTTGCTCTTGCTTTTTGCTCCTGCTCATTAGTCAGTTTAGCTAAACAGTCCAGATTTTCCCTGGGCTGTTTCTCCTTTCCCTGTTTTGGACCCACTCGAGCCTGCTCCGGGCTGGGCCCTGGCAACACCGAGAGTTTGCACCTTGTGGCTGCAGCAGCTGCCCCAGCACAGGAGGGACTGAGAATGGAGAGACCACCCCCAGAGAGACTTTCTGAATTTGTCATCTTTGTCAGAGCGGTGACAGAGTGGTGTCACCTGGTATTGTTCATTCTGTGTGCTGGGGGTGCTGTGCCTGTTAAATAAACAGGTTCTTTCCACTTCTCTCCAAGGAATCCTTCCTGAACCAGCTGGGGAGAGGCCGTGTGGGTTTGCTTTCTGGAGGGGCCCCTTTGGAGGTTTTCTCCCAAATTTGCCCTAAACCAGGACACGTGCCTTCAACCAGCCAGAAAAGAGCAGCAGCACATCTCATGCAGAACTCCATGTCAGATTGCAAAGAAAACATTTTATCAATGATCAAGAACAAATCTGGCTGTATGAAAACAAACAAAAGGAGAACTGCATGGCAAGAAATAACCAAAAAACAACAGGATAAATCAAGCGCTGTTAGTTCTGATTTCAATCATTATTAAAAGCTGTCATTTCAAAACTTCTATTTATAACTCTCCTGCTGCTGACAGAAGTTAGACAAATACTCCATGTACAGCACTCCCATGTCACCCACAGCATTAAAGGTGCTTTGGGTCTGCAGCAAAACCTCCCCAGTGCATTTCTAACAAGGCCATGCACACCACAACTGCCTAAACAGGGGAGCAGCACAAGGAAAGCAAACCAGAGGTGAGATAATGAGGAGGAAGAAAATTTACAGCACACAAGTTTAGGCAGTAAATATGGAAAAAGAATTCACACCATGTGTGGACTCTGAACATTATTAATGCAAAGACATTTTTCACCTCAGGGAAGAAAAATCTTGTTACCTGAGAGATCCAATAAAACATTAGGAGAGGCTCTCTGTTTACCTCTTGATATACAATCTTATGACAACCAATGCAGATGCTCCAAGCAATTGCCAGCTTCTGAGGATCCAGGCCGCCATGCCATCATCCTGGGATCTGATATCCCTACCAGAAATGAAGCTTAATTTTTTCGCTTACTTTTATGGTAAAAGTGAGGTAAACCAACAAAGACAACATCTTATCTTTTGTTTCCCTCCTACCTTTAATTAGAAGAAAAAAATAACTTTTCTGTTCCAAAACTCTTTTTATGAAAAAAAACCAAGAATAAACATATGTACATTCTTTCAATTTCCTGTTGACAATTAAAAAAAAATCTAAATTGAACAAATAACTACAAACAATTTTCTAATCAGCTCGATGATACAGAACAAGGGTGTCTTTAACTCACTTATTCTACAGCACTGCTGGTCATTTCCTGCTGCCTCTAAGCTGATCCAGAGTCTGCTGCTGCACTTGCTCAAGAAATTGGAGTAGGGGAACTCATCCCTTCCAACCTTAAGTGGGGGAGATGCAGCAAAGGAGCAGAGCTCCCCCCCTGTGCTCCTGGGGAGAATTTGGCTATTTAGCATTGTTATTGCAGACACACCAAGGGATGGGGCTCTGCTGGCAGGAGCAGGAGCTGAAGCAACACAGGCTAAGAATAAACAGCATCCTCGCCAGGCGGGGGTGGGGGAGAAAGAAACAGGCATTTATTTCCAGATCCTCTTCTCCTTCATTATATGCTTGGGCAACCTTAGATCCACAGCACACAGAAGGTACTCTGAAGGAGGTCTGTAGCTCTGTTTTATCTAAGTTTCACAGAGAATACAGCCCATCATTTTTTCTGTGCTGTTTATACAGAAATCAAAGATAAATTTGGCATAAACTCATCACACCCCAGAATCATACATACATTATACACCACAGAAAGTGTAACAGACTCGCTCTGTTCCCCAGCTCCTGTTAAGAGTGGTATGAAACAGCAAGCTGTTGGCAATTGCAGCAAATGAAGCGTATTTCAGCACACTTCAAAAGCTGAATTGCAAAAAAATATAGGCTTCTCCTGACCCTTTGCATTTTGATGGTTGCACAGTGAGAAACACGGCCTTTAAAATTACACCTTGCAAAGCTCTCCATTGTACCAATCAATCTGTGCAGGCAGCCTGCACAGCCCAGGCTGGGAGCAGAGAGGGATGGGAGCCAGGCTCGGGCTGCTCAGGGACAGCCAGAGGGGCTGCAGCCAGGCTGGGACCCACCTGCCCTCCCAGGCTTACCCAGCCCTGCTGCTGGGCTTCTTTGTGTGTGTGTGTGTCCCAGCCTGGATTTACAGGGCCCTCCCTAGGCCCTGTGCAAGGGAAACTTGTCTTTGTCTGGTTAAAAACCATCTCTGAGAAACACAGATGTGCAGTGCCACAGGAGTGCCATCCTTGTCTGCAAGGATATACACCCACCCACATTCTGATCCATCCATCCATCCATCCCCACTCCCATCCATCCATCCATCCATCCATCCATCCATCCATCCATCCATCCCCATTCTGATCCATCCATCTGTCCATCCATCCATCCATCCACCCATCCATCCCCCATCCATCCATCCATCCATCCATCCATCCATCCATCCATCCATCCACACTCCCATCCATCCTTCCATCCATCCATCCATCCATCCATCCATCCATCCATCCATTCATCCCCATTCTGATCCATCCATCCATCCATCTCCATTCTGATCCATCCGTCCATCCATCCATCCATCCATCCATCCATCCATCCCTCATCCATCCATCATCCATCCATCCATCATCCATCCATCCATCCATCCATCCATCCATCATCCATCCATCCATCCATCCATCCATCCATCCATCCATCCATCCATCCACATTCTCATCCATCCATGTACAATTTCTGGCTGTTATTCAGACTTTTACACCACTTACACTTCCTGCTTCTGCTCTGCACATCCCCAAACCAGATTTAAGGGTTCTGGGGAGAGTCATGAACTCTTGCTGCCGCTCCTGTCCCCCCTCTCCCCAGGAGTACCCAACCAGGAGCAGTGCACATGGACTGGCTGCAACACTTCCCACCAGGGACTGCTTTCTGAGGTCCCATTTAGGCTTTGCTCATATAGGGAATGGAGAACTGAGCTGGCAGTTTTGCCCCAGCATTCTGTGCCTATTTCAGAGCAGGGGTCAATGACGAGTTTCCAGATCCTCGGTAGCCCACTGTCAGCTCTGGTTTTGGTGGTGACAGGCACAGGAGACTCAGGGACTCTGTCCCAGCCTCAGCCCAGGACCTGTGAGGAGCTTCTGTTTCTGTCACACAGGAAATGCCAGGTGAGGTAGGAAAGTGAAGGCAAACACCACTTTTAACCTGAATCTCCAGCAAGGGGAGAGGACAGAAATATTACCCCACTGAGCCCAGTGTATGATACCCAACTTTCTAAGGAGGCCTCTGGCTGCCTTTGAAATGTGTAACTCAGGGAAAGAACACTTAAGTAAGAAAATCAGATCAATCTCATGATGGAACAAACAGAAAATAGGCCAGGTTGAAAAACTCCAGCAGCTCTGCAGCTCTAGAACTGTCCACAAATCCAGCTAAGAGCCTCCATCTGCTTTAATGAGGGGAAACACAACCACAAGGTAGCTCCTGTAGAGTTCCACCTGTTTCAAGCCCACAGGATAGTTGTTCCTCAAGTGCAAAGGAGATGCAAGAAAGGATGAGATCTTTTGGAATACCTAAAGAGGTGAAGCAGCCTGAGAAAGAGCAGTGACTGTACTCACTGGCTTGAATTAGCTCATGGAGACCACCATCCTTTCCTTCCTCAGTGCAGACCACTAATGTCACACCAGCTAACATTACAGAAGTAAATAAATGTCTTGAAGGAGGAAGTATCAGTATTCATGGATGGACCTCGGGATGCTTACCACTGCTAACATAAAGGAGCCCTGTTATTTCATTGTTCAATATAAGCCCAGAATAAATATTTAATCATTTGGTTGCATAAATAATGATTTGAAGGTTGAGCTATTGGCTTAAAACTCTAATACTATTTTAAGCCGTTTAACTGCCCAGCTAGATAAATTATTCAAGACTTAAAAGTCATCCTGTGGTCTCTGTACAAGGAGAAAACTAGGAAGTTGTAACAATAATGACAAAAGCAGGGCAGGATCAATCAAACCACATGATCGCTAACACAAACAAGCAGCAATTAAGCAGCAATCAAGACCAATCTGACTGGAGTTGATGTCCTTTTATGCCAATACTCTCAGCCCAAAGAGCAAAACTTAATAATGTTTTGCAATTTATCAAGGGAGCCATAACTCTGCTCTCAGTGACTTGGCCAAGAGGCTATTATGATAGCATTTCTCTATAATTTAATAATGTGAAGGAAGGAGGGGGGAGAGGGAGTAAAAGCATTTTGACATATAACTCACATCTATACATATTGTATTTTCCTCCTGCTTGAATGGCAGAAGCAGAAGTCACAACAATACACCTCAGTACCAATTTGTTAGCAGGAAAGGGAAGCTGAAGTATCTGGCAAAGAAAATCTATTTGAAGCAGCACAGAAGGGAAGGGAATGAAGCATCTGAATTCATTAGCAGCTGTCATTGATGTGGAGATGAGTTTAGTCATCACAAATAACTCAGGAGAAAAGCAAAAGGAGGAACTATTGTTGAAGTTTTTTGAATCTGGATTAGTTCTGATAGATGGCAAGGTGCCACTGGGGAACACTTGTGGTGCACCTGCCTCTGTCAGAGGGGGGCTCTGGGCAGAGTCAGCACCCCAGAATTTTCATGGGAGCTCTGAAAACACTCAGCTATCCATAATTTTGAGGGGGGCTCTGAACACACTCAGCTATCCCAGCGTTTTGGATCTTCATTTTCGTTTTTGTACACCTCTCTCCCTCCCTCATCTAAGCAATAATGTAAAATACATTGCAGCACTGTGCTTTCTGACTGTTCTGTCCATCCATCCATCCATCCATCCATCCATCCATCCATCCATCCATCCATCATCCATCCATCCATCCATCATCCATCCATCATCCATCCACCCATCCATCCATCCATCCATCCATCCCTCATCCATCCATCCATCCATCCATCCATCCCTCCATCATGCATCCATCCATCCATCCATCCATCCATCCATCCATCCATCCATCCCTCCAGTTCAAAGTTTCACCTTGAACTACTTTTGCCAGTTGAAATAATGAATCCCGTTGTTTGCAAATGTCAAAAAAAAAGAAGAAATCTCCTGATCAATCTTGTAGTCTGTTCCCAGTCAGCAGTGACCAAAGGTGATTTAATGCCTGATAGATCTGATGAGCTGGTTGCCTCAGCCCAAGTCCAAAACATCTTCATTTCCAGAAAATCATTCTGCCAGCCCGTGCTATCCATCCCTGTGCTGGCAGCCTTGGCAGAGAGGTGACATCAGGGTAAGACCCAATGGCCACCAGAATCCCAGGGGACAACTGAAGGATTGCCACCAACTTCAAGGGATGCAGAAGCCATTTAGGAACTGGGTGGCCACCATAAATACTTGATGGAGTGTTTCTGTACCTTAACCTGATAAACCACCCTACTTTAACTTCTCTTTTCTATGCTTTAAAATTATATTAAACTTACCCATCTTGAAAATATAGTCATATATTAGATAAGTGGAGCTTTATTATTGTTTCAAGATAAGTGCAAAAAATCTATAATAGAGGACTACTATCAAATTACAGTTACTTGAATTAATCCTCATCCTGGCATTTAATAATTTGTAAAGTGCTTATTCAGAAAAAGGTCAAAAATCACTTGGAAAGATATGTTAATGGCTCTCTAAGTAATGTTTAGACTTGCTGAATAAATTTTCACACTTAAGTCACGTATAACAAGCATTACAAAATGTATTATAAATCATGCTCTTCACACTGGAGAGCTGTGTGTACATACATGTTACAGCAGACAGCACTTCAGCACTTAGTTAAATTCACCTCAGAAATAAAGTAAGCTTAGCTTTGCTCTTATGCCAGAAATAGATTCAGTGTATGCTCCCATAAAGAAGAATATTCACCTGAGTCAGGGCCTGCAGGAACCCATTATTGTTCATTTAGATGATTAAAAAACCCATCAGAAATTATAACCCAAATAACTGTCAACCCCCAACTTCCCCAAAACTCAATCTTCAAAAAAAAAAAAAAATTTAAAAAGCTGTAAATAATTGGAAGTGGAGGAAGACAAAGCCATGTGCTGATGGATCAACATGGAATCCCTTCCATGCTCTGAAATATTTGGGCTTTAAAATGACCCACAAGACTGAAAACCTAAGTATCAGCATGTGAGAAAGCAGCATATTACAGTTTAAATCAACCATTATACAGGCTCAGCAAGCATCAGCACGCTCCTTCCATGCACTAAAAAACGTCAGCTTCTCCTTGGTGTATAATAATTTGTGAAATAAAGCAGGCATGCAAAATATGGGTGGCAGGCAGCAAATGCTGAGATTTGGGGCACCAAGGTGTTTTAAAATTGTTTTTCACTTTTGCATCCAGCATCCATTGAAATCTCAACAGATCAAAGTTTTGCAGACAAGGAAAAAAAAGCCTACAAAATTAATAACTATTTAAGTATTCTGTTTCATCATGATAACAAACAGATGGTTTTAATATTCTAGAGGCTAATTTCTGAACAATTAAAAACACAGCAAGACATTAACATCTAATGAAACATTTTAACTACCAGTATATGCATCTGCCATTAATTTCCACACAGTAAGGTCTTGGTTCTCTTCAATCTGTTCTTTATTAAGGAAAGTTTTTCCACTCTGAATTTAGTGAAGTAGAGAATTAACAACTGTTTTCAATCAGCAATCAGCATGATATTTCGCCAGTGTGCATTGAAACCGTCCACACTATCAGACATAAATTTACTCCTATGATGGCTTTGATCTGCACACTGAGTGGAGATGTTAGAGGGGAATTCATTTTCTAATTCCATTTTCATTTAGAACACAGGAATTAACCCCTCACAGATCTCATGCCTCTTTTTAGCTACTTCAGATAAAGGACACCTACTTAAAATGTTGTGCCCTACACGTTACTTACAACCCAGCCAAACAAACTCATTTTTTAAAAATCAATGAAAGCATTCTCATGCAAACTGTATGGAATAAAGTTCTTCAAAGGACAGGGGAATTCTATATTTATGAGCCTCTAATTTATATTTCCTTTTTTCATCTATGATAAGAACATGGGGTAATATTCATCAAAGCTCTACCCATGCAAACACTAGTTGATATTGAAATCTCTATGCCCCATACCAGCTAATTCCTGTGTTCCCTCCTCAGATATGCAGCTGATGAATTTTTCTGCAGGTTTTCCCCAATTTAGCAGGTTATGATTTACATTAGGCTGAGGCAAGTCCTTCTCTTGGCTCCCAGGGTGCAGCAAAAGGCTGATGTTATTCAATATTTGTTGTCAACGCCTGGCTACTGTAGGAATGAAGCCAATAAATAAATATCTTGAGGAATAACTCCAAACACCTCCCTGTGGGGCTGGAACACAGGCTCGCTGTGCATTAAACACGTAGGCACCTCCCTAAGTGTCTCTGGTTTTCAAAAGGGTTAAGTTAGCAAGGAACTGGGAATGATTTTAACAGAAACCACATTCTGCCCAGGTTCCTGTTTTGCTTTTAATCATGTAAATTATGTAAACATGGAATTGCAAGGCTAAACTAATAAACATTGGAAAAAGCCTTGAGAAAACATAGATTTGGGGAACGAGCCAGCTGCAGGACTCTGCCTCCTGGATTCACTTTGTGCTGTTCAGCAGGGATTTCATGGTGCACCAAGAAATGTTTGTACTGCAGTTCAGTAGAACAGGAGACACTCTGGTCACTGCTTCCAGTCAGGAGAAACAGGGCCATGAACCTGGGTTTCTACCTGCAGACTGATGCCCCACCAAGGGGTATTTACTGTTCCATCTCCCTCCCTCGAATTCACACCAGAAATAATGTTCTGGGTTCAATGTACTTCCAGCAATAATAACATATTTCCATAGAAATTTCTGTAACAGACCACCAAAAACACATCCCATCCCCACCACACTGAGTGCCTGTACCCTTCTCAGAGGCTTGGCCTGAACAAAGCTGGCTCTGCCTCAGTACTTGCTTTTTTCCTTTTTTAATAGGCTGTTGCAGGTTTAAGGCCAGATCCAGAGAGGCTGAGAACACCCACAAACCTATTTGGAATTTCCAAAACCCCATTTCTTTGGGTTTCCAAAGTCTGGAACCAGAACAGTAGTTAGGTAAGAAGGACATGAAAGATTATTTATTTGACTTCAAGCACTGCCATCACCATGAATTTTGGGGATTAGGGCTGGGAGTTTCCGATGTGCTGAGCAGAGGCACAGGGGTGTAACCTCACTGAAAGACAGTGAGCTCTTGGCTCATTTTATATCCACTTTTGGGGCAGTGAAATATGGCTGAAGTGGGGTCCCAGGAGATGCCAGATGGGATTTCAAGAGACCTTTCCAGCCAGTCATATCTGGTTCAGAGAAATGTGCACGCTGAAATGACTGTACTGGGAGTTTGCCATGTAACCATTAGCTCTATAACCACCATTAATATACCTTGGAGGCTTTGCCTTATTTTTATATGTCAGACAGTTTCAGGCTAGCACTGTATTTAGTGAGGAGAGCACAATATTAAAATGTGACTTTCATACTTTTTATGCTCCAAGTGCCTGGATCTACTCTTGGCACACTACAAAAATAATACTTTTATGATTCAGTTTTTCCATGAAATATTTATAATACAAGTATTGAGTGATGGAAGTGCCAGAATATTACAATTGCTGCACTTGAATTCCTGGAGATTGGAAGCTTTTGTTTGGTCTAGCAGCGTGAAGGAAAAGCGTCCTGCTAAACATGTCTCTCCCTTCAGAACCACATGGGAAATAAAGATTTTGGGGCAGCTCTGCCTCAAGTATTTGAGTCCTCAGCTTACCCACTGCATCTGAGGAGTCTCAGCACTGCAAAATCACAGAGCAGAGGAAGGTGCAGACACAGGTGGTCCTCCAGCCCAGAAGGAGGGGTCCCTGCATCCCTCCTGACAGCAGACCCTGAGTTAAGGCAGCCCAAACCTGCTGCAGACATGTGTGGTATCCACATGCCCTCTGAACAGAGAGAAGCTGTGAGACAAGCAGAGAAGAAGGAAAACACAATTCTTATCTTGCTTGCTGTGCTAAAGTAGAATGCAATATGGAGATTGTTCACCCAAAGTGAGGATGTTTTGTTCCCTTGGCCTATCAGGGCCAGGTGTGTGTGTGGGACTGTCACGGGACAGTCAGGGGAGAATCAGAGATTCTGTGCAGTTGTGAGCAAGAGTGAGTGCAGGGCAGATTCAGTTTAGATGAAATGTACATAGTACACTATAATAAAGTAATTTTTTAGCCTTCTGATGGTGGAGTCAGATGCATCATTCTCTCTCCCCTTTGTCAGAGTCACCTTTCATTTACAATAGACATGCAGTGAGCTCTGCAGCCCTGCAGCTGCATTGGTGCACTGCCCTCCCCTGCAGGAGTTACCTGCACAGCCCCACTGCATCTCCTGCCTGCAGTGTCCCCTGTCCCACCTGTCATCATGGACATGCACAAACATCTCTCCTCTGCTCCTTGCAGCACCTTCCTGTGCCTGAGCACTGTTATCACTCCACTCCTTTTAAACTAAATTGCCCCAGTTTTTTAAGCCTCATTTTCAGACTTTCTCCATGTACTCCACATATTTCTCACATCAATTATTTCCTATTCTGAAGGGAAACTCCTGCAATATCCACTTGGAAATACAGAACCATAGAAATCATACTGATGCAAAATGAGTATTGAATGAAATATGTAAGGATGAAATGGGTACTGAGAGCTGTGGCCTGAATTCAGCCCAACAGACTGGTCAGGCAGGTTCACTTCTGGGTGCCAGCCTTGAGACACCTGGAAATACCTGGAGTGATCACCTGAAGTGTTCTCAACACAAACCTTTTGAATTTATGCTGCTGTTCCCCTCCTGGAAGTGCTGTTAACTTCTTTTCTAAATAATACCAGATCTGTAAAAGATATTTCCTGAACAGAAGTAGTTACAAGTACAGATACAATTTACAGAAGAGCTGCTCAGGAGAGGCTTTGTTTAGTTCACTGCACCTTGATTTAGATCTCTCCTCATTCAAAACCTTATCTGAAACAGGTATTTTTCTAAATATTAAGAGTTTTCAATAGAAATTTTCCCTCTTAGTAGTTTTTTTTCCCCTGAGTTGGAGCTGCAGGGACCAAGTGTAGCTCCTCGTGATGCTTTCACAGCTGGAACTCATCTGCTGTAAGAAGCTGTTGCTGAAGTGATCTGGAGAAACACTTTTCCAATCCATTTCAACAGCTTTCAAAGATTGCTCAAAGATGCCCAACAACCCCGTTTTCCTTGCCAGGCCCTTCTTCCTCACTCCTGCATTTACTTACAGCAGGAGCACTGAATTAAATTAAAACTCAATTTGCTGTTAAACGTCCTGGTTAAGCAATCTGAAACTGTGAAGGTTTTGCTGGCATTCATAAATGTATTTTACAACAGAATCACAGGATCACCAGGTTGGAAGAGACCTTCAAGGTCATTGAGTCCAACCTGTTTCCTGACACCTACACTGAACCATGGTACCAAGTGCCTCATCCTGTCACCATCATATTTTCTGAAAAATCTCCTTGCCCAGGATTCTTCTCCTGGGAAGGTGAGAAGCCTCAGAGAAAAAGGAAAACAACATTTTCTCATTTGCTTCTCCTGTGTTTTGCTGCTTTGGAATGTGGTTGGAGATTGTTTATCCAACATGTGAATTGTTTTGACTTAATGACCAATCACTGTCCAGCTGTGTCGGGACTCTGATGAAAATCACGAGTTTTTCATTATTATCTTTTAGCCTTCTGTAAGGATCCTTTCTCTTTTCTTTAGTATAGTTTTAGTATTATAGAATGGAATGGAATGGAATGGAATGGAATAGAATAGAATAGAATAGAATAGAATAGAATAGAATAGAATAGAATAGAATAGAATAGAATAGAATAATAAATTAGCCTTCTAAGAACATGGAGTCAGATTCATCATTTCCTTCCTTCCCAGCCACGGGGGACCCTGAAAATACCACAACATCCAGTCTTTTTTTAAACACACCCAGGGATGGTAACTCCCCAGGCAGGCCATTCCAGAATTTTATCATCCCTTCTGTGAGAAACTTTTTCCTAATATCCAATCTATATTTCCCTTGAAGCAGCTGGAGACTGTGGCCTCTCATTCAAGGAATGGCAGAAGGAGATGATTTTTCTGTGACAGGCTGAGGGCTGGTCTTGAGAGCTGTACATGAAAACTGCCTGGAAAAGGAGGAAAAGGAGGAGAAGGAGGAAAAGGAGGAGAAGGAGGGAGGCTGGAGGAGCTGCTGGCTGGGTGAAAGGCAATGTTATTGCCTCCTTTTTAAGGCCACAGAAATGCCACGCTGTCAACCTCTGGCATCCCCCAGCAAACCATGGCAACAGCTGCCTGGCTCTGCAGTAATAAACAGAGCCAATTTAATGGCTTTTATTGTTCTGCTGTGATGTTTGAGAGCAACCACTTCTTTCCTCCCAGGACTCCTGAGCCCGCAAGGGCAGCAATGAGAGAAGATCTCATTTACCTAAAAGCGCTTATAAATTTTTAATTTGCTTTAACAAGTAAATTAACAAGTCCCTCATTCAGGCAAGTTTTATGGCCTCTTGCCACTTGGGGAGGGCCATAAAAGTTTTATAGATAATCCAGAGCTACTGAGATTGCTCATAATAAATTGTCTGTTTCCTGTTATTTTATCAAACCATTGGGCTTCTAATGACTTAAAGTCGCAGTTTCTTTATATCTACACTTTTTATGAGCCCGTATTTATAAACTGTAAAGAATACCTTAAATTATACAGGGCCCCTGCTAATCATTACAAAGCCATTTTTTTAAAGGAGACAACCCTTTTGCTCACGCCCACCTAATAAATTTTAAGATATTTAAGGGGAAAAAAAAATCTTTTTGGAAACAGCACACTGATTGTACATTCTATTTTAAGATGTTGCTTTAGCCAAACTTTCATTAATGAATACTTTGAAGTGCATGGAACTCCCTACACTCTGATTTCTAACAGTTCTTGAAAAAGTTCTCAGGATTCCAAGCACCTTAGGCAAGCTTGGCTTTGGGATTCAGGCTTGAGAGGAGGCAACAGTGGAAAACCATCATCTCTTCCTGTGCTGGTGCTCACAGGGGTCTGAGGATGAGGGAAGAGATGAGGATTTGACTCCATGGTTCAGATGACTGATTTATTGTTTTATGATATATATTACATTAAAACTATACTAAAAGAATAGAAGAAAGGATTTCATCAGAAGGCTGGCTAAGAATAGAATAGCAAAGAATGATAACAAAGGTTTGTGGCTCGGCTCTCTGTCCCAGCCAGCTGACTGTGATTGGCCATTAATTAGAAACAACCACATGAGACCAATCACAGATGCACCTGCTGCATTCCACAGCAGCAGATAATCAATGTTTACATTTTGTTCCTGAGGCCTCCCAGCTTCTCAGGAGGAAAAATCCCAAGGAAAGGATTTTCCATAAAAGATGTCTGTGACATCTTCCCATGGAGAAAATGCAGCCTGCAGTGGGAGCTCAGTGTCTGCCCCAGAGCACCCGTGGTGACACTGGGACAGAGCCCTCAGCCCTGAGCTGTCCCCACCATGAGGTGCTGGGAGCAGTCACTCTGAAATCACAGCTGGCACTAAGGCAAGGACACAGCAGCAGGTTTAAACCACAGCCCCAGCACTGCCAACCCTGTCCCCAGGTGCCACATCCCTACATCTGCCAAACCCCCCAGGACAGTGACCCCACTGCTGCCCTGGACAGCCCCAGGGCTGGGGCTTCCTGTGAAAACATTTCCCAATATCCAACCTGACCCTCCCCTGGTGCAACCTGAGGCCATTTCCTTTTGTCCTGTCCCTTGTTCCTTGGGAGAAAGGCCTGACCCAGGCTCTGAACTTGAGCGGCTATAAGAGTTTTAGGTTTTTATCTCACTGACTACACAGATTTCAGTGAGACTGGACTCTAAAAGAGACAAACTCTCACTCTTCCAGTGAGATGAGCTCCCCCTCTTTCCCCTGATTCCTGACACAGGAATTATGTGACAAAACTATAGGGAAAAATTACTGGTTATGTTTCCTGGTGTAACATATTTGGGTGGAGGGGAAGGAGAAGCTGCTGCAGATTCTGTCCTCCAGAGACTTGAATATTGTGACTGGATTAAAACCTGGACTCACTCTGAAGTTGAGGTTGATACAAAGCTACAGGAAATGGGATTGTGTTAATAATATAGCAAAAGTATAAATAATCAGTATTTTCTGTAAATACAGAGTGTAATGAAAGCATAAAACTACTTCAACTAAACAGGGGATATTGAATTTTACTTTAAAACTCCTCATTACCTTGCTGTGAAATACAAGTCTGTGGAACTGGAAACTCCATTTACACTGAAGGAGAAAAACACTGCAAGATCAGAATATCATCCTTTACTCAGCAGAGCTTTCCTGCTTAATGGGAAATTCCAGCAGGACAGGCAAGCTGTAAAAGCTCAGGATACTATTTTTGAGAGAGAAGCCAGAACTGGTGCTAAATCCTGGAATATGCCCATTATCTGTAGCACTGAAAGTGCTTGAAGTTTTATTTATTGATTTTTTTTTTCAGTTTGAAAGTGCCATAGATTCATATCTCACAGTATCAGGCCAGATTAAGATCCATTGTGTAATTACAACCGTGCTCATGTACTTTCATTCTCGGCTGTTATGGTTACCACAGGCCAGGAAAAGCAGCTGCTGGAGAGGATGGACCTGTTGTTCAGGCATCATTATACACTAAAGGAGAACTTGTTCAACTCTTCTGGCAATAACTGTAAGTACAGTGGAAACAACATAAGAAAAACAAGCCATGAACCCCTCACCAAATGACAATTATCTTGTGGTTCAGGTTGCAAATTCAGGGTTCTGCTCCTGCTCCTGCAAGCGCAGAAATCCTTGAGATGGAATGAAAAAAACTGCAGAGAATGCCAGAGATCACATTTTTCCAATTCCCTGAAGTCCTTCTGGGTGACTGAAAGTCTATCTTATTTAAAAAGCAGAACTTAACTCTATAAATTGCCCAGCAGAGCAAATCCAAGGCCCCACCCATCTGTGCTCACTGAGGATGCATCTCCCTGCATCAAACATTAACCACTGTCTCATCACTCATAAAAGAAACTCAGGGTAACAGGGGGAGTCATACAGAGATGATAAAGGAACAACATCCAAAGGATCCTACATTATAAGAGACCTCCAACCCAAAATCCTGTTGACTGCTCCTAAAGAGAAGAAACCCCAAAGCTTGTGGTATGCAGAAAAAAAAGAGGAAAAATAAGTTCTGTGAGCCGTGTAAAAGACTGAGGGTGACTCAAAGGGGACAAACCCATCGTCCACATTACAAATTATATTTACCCAAGCTGCAGTATTAGAAAGATGTCAGCAAGAGGGTGTGGGTGCAACCAGGATGGAACCTGGTCAGACTGGCATGAGCTTATTGAATATAAGGCATACTTGAATCTGCAGGTAAAGGTAAGATGTGAAAATACAATTTCTGCTGATGAAAGCCACATATGTTGTTGGCAGCAATATTTACTAAAACTGGATAAAAATAGCCTGGTTCAGAGGAAAGGTTTAATTTTTTCCCCCTACACTTCTTTCCAAAGTGACATTAGATGTTCTGCCCCATCTCTGAAATCTCCTCATGGCTATAAATGGATGCAGAAGTGAGAAAGAAGAAATGCAGCAGAAGCCTCTTTTTTTCCCCTGGAAAAACACTGACCACATATGATTTCCAGACTTTCTCTGACAACAGTTACAAGTCTTTCTGACTCTGAAGAGCATCCAGTCAGAAACTCATCTTGAGGGAATTGCTGTGCTTTAAAGATTCACCTACTTGAGCCCTGGCTGTGGCTTTTATTTCTCTATAAACACACACACATTACTTCTCCAACCAAATCCTTGCAAAAACACTCGCCCGCCTCTGCTACAAGACAGAAGATATTTCCATTAAAGTAAGCAAACTCATCTCTGGTGCACCTAAGGCCTGCAGAGTTCCTAAGTTTCAGTTCACATTTCAGGTTAATCTTTTCCTTTCCTAAAGAACAGAACATCCTTTTTCCTGATCTCCCCGAGGGCTCAGTATTTGCAACATCAAACAGAACACACAAACCATCGCGCCCCCTCCAAAAGCCCATTATACTGTCAACTGCCTTCCTAACTGCAGCCAGGGGAGAAAGCTTATATACTGATTCCAGAGCTCTTTTACTGCTGGAAAGTGTCCATGATTTCTTCAAGCTACTGCTGCATTTCATTTCTCTAAAGAACTCATAATAAGATGGGCAGAGATCCAGGAAAGGAAAAAGAAAAAAGAAACCCGACCAAGCCTCGGCGCTCGCAGCCCCCGGGCAAGGCCAGAGCCACAGGGCTCTCCTGCACCCCTGCCAGTGACCCTCCTCCATAAATCACACTCTCAAATGCAGACTCATGAATCGGGCTGCGAAGGGAGAGCAGGACCAATGCCTGCTAGTGAAGATAATGGTGTATCTTGCAGAGGATTCCATATCCAACCAAGAATGGAAAGATGTGAGAGCCTGGGAGGAAAGTCCCATACAAACGGCAAGAGTTCAAGAGAAATTACTGTCTATTATGAATTTTGCAAGGAGAGAGCAGGTTGTTATTCTGGGAGGAAGGCCCAAGAGATGGCTGTGACTGGGCTGGGATTTGGGTCTCAGCCTCCATGGCTCAATAAATGAATATTTGCAAGGCGCAACGTGAGCCTCAGTGGGAAGCTGTTGCTGGAGAGTAACACACTATTACCCTACCTAGGAAATTTTTTAAAAGGCAATAAGAGAACATATATCAAAACCAAGGGTGTCTGTGCAGCTCTGCTGAATTGGGAACAAATGTTTTGCTGGTGACAGATTTTACCAGCTATTTACATGTTTTCTTTCATTGTGTTTGAAGAGTTCATATCTGCTGTGGCAGATTGCTGACTGGCCCCAAGCCTGGGTTAACAGGAGGGGGGTTTCATTTTTGTTGGAGGAGCTCATCAGGGACACAACCCTAGCAAGGCACAGAATCCCTCCTTCCTCATGGCCCAGCCAAGTGCCCCTCTCCCGCCATGGAGTGTGGTGGCTTCTGTCTGAGCAAACCATCCCAGTGACAGCCACAGAGCTCACCCAGAGCTGGCTGGACTCAGGAGCACTAAATATAACTCCCAGCCAGACAGCCAGCACCACCCACAGCTCTCATTCCTAATTTCTCAGTGAACTCCTGGTAAACCACAGCTGACAGGGGCCACAGGTCTGGCAGGTGATATTTCCAGCTGGACTGCTCTGAAGTCAGGGGGTTATGTCAAGCTGCAGCATCCAAGTGATGGTAAATGGAGCCCTGGACCGTGAGGAAATGGCTGGAGATTGGTTACAGCCAGGAGAAATTGATCTGTCTGAAAAAACAGCCCAGGAATCACAGGATTAATGCTCAAATTCCAGCTGTGTTGCATTGTTCCTTTTCCTCCAGCTCTCCAACAACAAAGACGTGCCTCCTCCTCTGGAGACCAGAAAAGTTTTATTAAAAATCTTCATACGACTGTTGCAGCGGAGGCCCTGTTAAAAGCATCATCGGAGAAAAATGCAGGATTCATAAAGAAACCATCCTACAATTTCCTTTCGATCTGGCATTGATTTCAAAGGGGCTACCTGAGCCAAGAGGCTTTGGCCAGCTCCCCTCTGTGCCCGGGGCAGGGTGAGGCTGAGCCTGCCTGGATGTGGGCACGCACTGAGAGCCAGGGGGGAGCGTGGAGGGCAAAAATAAAACGGGAACACTTCCAAACCTGCAGCTGTGCCGGCCCATTAAAAAGCTGAAACTCGTTCTACTGTTCGACCTCATACTTATCACCACATAACTATTCATCAAAGAAATTTCGGTGCAATTAATTAAATTATTCCCCTGCCTGTGCCACAGAGTCGTTATCCAGGATCAGCTTTCACTCGCAGTCTCTTAAGCTCGTGTCTGGATGCCAAGTGACATCTCCAGGGCTGTCCAGCCTCAATAAAGCTCTGCTCCTCACCACTCACTGAGCCCATCATTTCTCTCTTTTATTGCCATTTATTTTCCACTAGGATTTTGCTGCCAGTATATTGGCAGGACTTCCAGTATATGGATGTAATGAAATCCACCACAGACACTTAACATCGGGTCAGGCTTCAGCTGGGCTCATGTGAAGCTGTAATATGATAAACAAATGCTTCCAGGAGGAGGATTTTATCTGCTCCAAAACAGAGCAAGGACTCCTCTGGTACCCAGACATGAACTGGGAGGGAGTAATTTCAAAATCCATATGATAATTAGCTTTATAGCCAAAATGTGCTCAACATGAGAAACCTGAGTTACAGCACAGATCAACTTCTCTATAAAACTCCTCAGTATCACAGTTTGCATATTCCACCCTTTTTGTGTGTGCTTTGTTTGTTTTGGTTTGTTTTTAACAGCACTGTTAGTATAACTCCAGTGGCTCAGCACACCAAAGTGTGGGGGATTTGGTGGGCTCTTAGCTGATCTACCACAATTTCTAAATGTAAATTCCTTAATGTCAAGTCCTCCTCAGCTCTTCTGGAAATTTTGCAGGACCTGATGGCTCTGAGCATGGTCTGTGGCCACTGCCACAACAGCTGATATGATGGCACCAGAGCATCCTATCTGCATCCCCATCAGTCCAGGCCAGAACTGCTGCCAGTCTCTAAAATGTGAATTACACAAGACACCAACAGTCATGTCCCAGGCACCTCTAAGGGCCCTTGTGGCTGGAGTTGAGAGATGAAAGAAACACAAAAGGAAAATAAAAAGTGTAACTTTAGGGAGAAGTAAAAAAAAAAACAAAAAAACAAGCCTTACAACAGTTTCTATCTGGGCACAGTAAGTCTTGCTCTACCTGCAAGGCTGTAAATCAATAACGAAGACATTCTATCAGAGAGGCTTTATTTCCAGCACGAGTTAATGGACATAAATCTCCTCCAGGCAATAGATGTAAAACAACAGACTGTGTGATCAAAGGCGTGGGGGTTTTACCCTGGGTTGGTTTTGTGACTAAAATAATCTTTTCCCAGGAGAAATGGAATTTTGCAGTTCTTCCAGGGAGACAGAGAAGTTTGGTTCTGCACCAGCAACTGCCCTGATGTTGTGCTGGTTTTCCAGCTCAGGCATCAGTTAGAGGAATTTGTAGCATCTGTGCAAAGGCAGCAGAACCCAAGTGTTGCTAAATAAATGGGGGAACTGGTAAAGAGGGCAGAACTTTGCCTGAGTAGCGCTTATCTTGAAATCTGTTTGCAAAGTTTGTTTTTTATGAAAATGCTGAAATGTAGAATGAAGGCAAATAAAACCTGGCTCAAACCAGGTCTGAACCAACCTTGTGCATCCTCCCCCTCCAGTGGGGTTTTGATCCTTCCCCAGTGCCAGGTCTGCCCAAGGTCATTGATGCAGACCTACAGATAAACCAGGGCTCTCCAGGGCTGCACAACAGGCTCTGATCACTCTGGATGGTGAGAAAGGCACCAAAGGCTCTGCCAGGCACATCAACTCTCCAGCACTCAAAAGGAACTGCAGCGCCTGGATTATCCCAAGGATGTGAATTTACAGCACCTGGATTATCCCAGGCATGTGAATTTGCAGCACCTGCATTGTCCCAGGGATGTGAACCTGCAGCACCTGGATTATCCCAAAGATGTGAATTTACAGCACCTGCATTGACCCAGGGATGTGAACCATCTCCAGACCTCTGACATAACACCTTATCACAAACTCTGGTCTCACAGCCTATACAGGGTATCAGAGAGCAGATGTCCATCCCTGGGTTCTGCTCAGTGGGAAAACCCATAATATGTCTGGTTGACTTTCCTATAAGTTGCTAGTGTCAATAAAATTAATGTGACATTTACAACTATTTTGAGGGTAAAAATGAAGTTGCTTAAATTATTCTGCAGAAGCAGCATGAGATCGAATTATTCAGTTGACAAAATCTAATTAGGTGTAAATTATTTCAGGTTATATGAATTATAAAACCTTTCAGAGAGAACTCCAACTCAAGGCTCAATGTGATCCAGTGAATTAGCATGCCAGGCATCTGTGTGCCAGAGTTGGGTTTCAGTTGGGACAAAGTCACACAGGTCATTAATTTTTTCGTTCCACCAGCCACCACGCTCAGGCAGGCAGAGGAAGCCATGCCCCATACAACTGACATTTTATTACAGCTGGAAGGCTTTTTCCACACAGAAGATTGGAAGAATTTGAGAGCTGGGCAGTAGATGCAAAAAGCAGCTCTTACTCTTAACCCTGAGACAGAGCTGAAGCTCCTGATGCCTGGGGATAGCAAGAAGGGAATATATTGGAATATATTCTCCTTGGAGCCTGGTGTCCAGCTCCATCCTTCAAGCAGAAAATTCCTCTGCAGTCACATTAGAAATGTTCCAGCATGTGGTTAAGTTTAATAACCACGACCACTTTAGCAAGTGTACTTTGATGCTCTGCAGGATCAGCATGTCCAGAACCTGCCTAATTACCACAGTGTTTATTTCTCCTGCTAAGTTTAATTTTTGCTGTTTAGATGCAGAAATGCCATCATTACCTTCCACAAAGCCAAGCAGGGCATCTTTGAAGCCAAACTAAATGTCTGAGAAGCAGAATGCTGAGGAGCTCTGAGGATGGCAGGGTGTCCTGTGCTGTGGAGGAGGAATGATGAGCAGCTGTGTAATGAAATGTTTTGGGTGGGAGAAGACAAATGCTTTATGAGCTGAGCATCAGCTTTGCTCACTTGCTGTCGGCCTGCTGCACAGGGAGGCTCTGGGCACTGTGGGAAAGAAGCACATCCAGCTCCCACAGGAGCTTTGGAAATGCACACTGGGATTTGACATGATGGTGATTTTCCATTTAAATGCGCCACGATTCAACATGGATTGCTCGATCTCATATGGGACTCAAACCACCTTCTCACACTGCTTTCCATCTCCTTGAACAAGCCATTGCAAGGAAACACAAGTTATTTACTATTGCTCACACTCCCTGTGCAAGGATCAGAGGAAATTACTGGAAGCAAAGCAGAACATTTGGTCACAAAGCCTTGGGAAGCATGCAAAAACCCCACAGTCCTGATTTTCTCTTTCTCTTTAAAAAGTTCAGCTGTGCTGCTAAGCTCCAGCTGGGGCCTTTCTCAATGGATAGACACTGCAGCTTAGCTTAAAATGATATGCAATGCTATCAGCTGCTCTCTTGTTCCATTTCTACACAGAATGCATTTCTCACACACTATTGACCACAATCCCTTGAAAAGACTGGTGAGGATTACATATTTTAGATGCCTTTTGTCCTACCTGAAACAATAGACAGTAGCAAGTGAATTGGGAAAAAAACACAGTTAAAAACAAGCAAAAAAGCAGACACAGAGAGAACATGTGTACATCAAACATTTGACAATTATTTGCTCTAACTGACTCTTCATTTGCTTTAGAGATTTAATAATTAAAGTTGATTCCTTGCTGCCTCACAGTACCTGGACACAGAGGAGCACATACTGCCATTCCAGGCAGGCAAAGCTGGATCTGAGGTGTGGGATGAACCTCTCCCTGGCTTTCCTGCATTCTCTGAGAGCCCCACATCGCCAATTTTCTAACTGAAAACTTAACTACAGAGAGGTTGGAAATACCAAGAATGGCCTCAGATGCATCTGATCACTTAGGCAGTGTCAGTCCTGTGTGCAGATAAACTGCACACTCAAGGATAGATTAGAATGGAGAGAATCTTGCATTTTGAAGGGGCACACAAAGTCATCCAGTCCAGCTGCAGTGGGTATCCCCTCTTCCTTCCCCCAGTACAAATATATATATGTGTATATATATACACATTTAATAGTCAGCCCTAATCCCATACCAAGATGCCAGGGAAGATAAAGTCAAAGCAAGATAAATCCAGCACTCTTTGCTTCTATCTTTGTAACAAGAGCTGGTGGCAGTGACAGAGATCTGAGGATAAACACAAATCTGCTGTGGTTCACTAACCTTCACTCCACAGTGATTGATAAGTGTATTTTTAAGTGCTGCAGGTATCAGGCTCAGCTCTGGGCTCTGTATCTCTGTCCTGTTTGTAAGAACATGCTGCAATGTACTCTATGACTGAGGGACCAAACAGCTTCTCCAGGACTGGAGACGGCGATGGAAGAGGAAAATACCAACCCAATTTCCCTGCCTCAGCACAAGGACAGCAGGGCGAAAAGTAAAGGAAATTAGACACAAAACAAAGCCCAGAGGAGGAAAGGGCATTTGTGAGCACAAAGTGATGCCCCCCATTTTGTCAGCACTCTCCCCCAGCTCCGGAGGAGTTAAGGCTGAGGCGCTGTCCCCGGGGTGGCAGCCAAGGCCACTCACCCACGATTAGAGGCTGACAAGCTTTGTCAATGCAATCTGCTGAACGCCGTGAGTGACAAGAGATCAATATTCCCCACTCTCATGGGTCATCACAGGTGACAGAGGTCTAAGTAATAAAACAGCCCTGGCTGCCTCCTCTAACTTAAATGCTTCCCCAGCCACAATATTTCTTTTTTGTCTAAGCGCCTCTAGCTAAATTCTGGCGGATCGAAGCATCGGATGGGCTGTGGGTTCTGAGGAATTGCAGCGTGCCAGGATTGATGCTGGCCCAGGAAGGCTCAGCAGGCTGGAGACACAGGCTCAAATAAATCACACACCACCAGCTCAGCGCTGTAACCTGCCAGCACCGGCCCTGTGGCAGCCTGGGGACACGAGGAGGGTGTGGGGACCAAGTGTGGCATGGAGCCACCTGCCAGCCCCAATCAGCCCTCTGAAACACTCACAGCAAAACCCCTCCTTCCCCTCATCTGTGAGCTGTTCTAGAAATCACTGGAAGTACATAAATTGGCATTCTGCTGTTAGCAGAAGACAAAGGTGCTCTGCTGTAAATCCGAGGGAAGTGCTGGTGGGACTAAAGCTCATGGGGCTCTTGAAGCAGTGGTGTTTTCTTTTCATGAAAATCCTTTCTTTAGGATTTTTCCTCCTGAGAAGCTGGGAGGCCTCAGGGATGTAAACAATGATTATCTGCTGCTGTGGAATGCAGCAGGTGGGTCTGGGATTGGTCTCATGTGGTTGTTTGTAATTAATGGCCAATCACAGTCAGCTGGCTTGGACTCTCTGTCTGAGCCACAAACCTTTGTTATTCTTTTCCTTTCTATTCTTATCTTAGCAGGCCTTCTGAGAACCTTTTCTCCTATTCTTTTAGCATAGTTTTAATGTAATATATATCATAAAATAATAAATCAGCCTTCTGAAACATGGAGTCAAATCCTCATCTCTTCCCTCACCCTCAGACCCCTGTGACCATGGTCACACAGTGGGAAACACTGACCAGTGGGTCTTTAGAGCATGAAAAACCCTCCTCCCTTCTGAACACTGGAAATGAGTGTGCAGGTTTTAAGGGAATCCCCTGCCTTATATCAGTCCCCTACCCTTGCCCTGGTGGGACCAGCAGTGATGGATTTGTTCTGTACAGCTGTGCCACAGCCAGCAACCACAGAGAATCTCCTCATTTTCTAAACCCACAGACTACCTCACCCTCAAATAACTTGTTGTACAGCTGTGTGCCAAGGAAGAGCTCATGCTTCAAAAAATGCAGTGATTTACAGCTCAGAACCCAAATTTAAGGCAGATGAGGAAAACCCTCATGGTTTAGCCCTTAGGAAAATCCTGCCCCAATTCCTGCTGTCAATAATCATTATGGACACATGCCATTGATGTCCATCTGGGATCTGAATGTTGTCCAGTTTTTTCAGCTGTTTAGAAGCAGCTTTCAATGGGAATAATCTCTTTAACCAAACAGCTTTGCAAACACCACGTTTCACTACATTCCTGGGAGAGAGGCAAGTGATACACGCCAATTTATAGGGAATAAATGGAGACACAGAGCAGAGCCAGAGGCACAACTGGACACAAAACCCCACGAGAATGTAATTTCACACTTTCAACTCTGGACAACAAATATGTCCTGGAAGAGAGTCTCTTCTAGGGGATGACTATCAGTTGTGAAATTCTGTTTAAACAGGTGGCAGGACGATGCTGTGCTGTTTGGAAATAATTGGGGCACTGTTTCCACACCACCCTCATGATCTAAGACAGGATAAAAATAGACTATAATCCTCAAAATCTGTATTTTTACACAAGTTCATCCTTTTTCACTACAAAAAGCAAACCAAAAAGCTAATTCTGCCTAAAATATGCATTTATTCTGCCAGTTATTTATATTAATTACAGAACTTTCCTAATTCAAAAAAAGCAACCCAGTTCACCTACACCAGTGTGGTTTCCCCAGGTAAATGTTTGAGAACTGAAATAATGTATCAGCAGGATTTTTTATCTATGCATGGGACACTTCACCTGGAATGGCCTGAAACAGAAAAAATTAACCCAGTACATGGGATTATGTCAAAAACCTTTAAAGGCTATCAATGAAATCATCTGTCCAAGGGAAGCTGTGTTCTTTTTATGGCCAAGGAGAATAAATGGAGATGAGAACTCTGCAGCAACATCTTCAGGAATACACAAAAGCAGATGAGGAAGCACATTTCCTAAAGAGAAACTGCCCTGACTCTTGGGATAAAATTAGATGTCTCATAAAGGAAAGGTCAATGTTCTAATGCAGGATTTGGTTCTTTAGCACACTTGACTAGTGGCCAACTCAACCAGCTGGACAAGCACTGGGGAAGAGCATGTGGGAAGGATCTATTTCAGACCAAAGTAATCTTTTTAGTCACTAAATTCAGCTGATTTTCTGAATGATTAGAGTGGCTGTTCCCACATCCCTGCTGAGGCAAGGCTGCAGGACAGGAGCAGTGCCAGGATGTGAACAGCAGATGAACACGGCCAGCCTGGGGACAGCCCGTGGTGTGCCCAGGACAGGGGGTGGCACTGGTGCCATGGAGGGGAGGGCACACCCACAGCAGAGCAAAGCCAGCCCAGCTCTGCCTGGGGCACAGGGCACCTCAGAGAAAGGACATTTCAGGGCACAACTGCCCCCCTGCTGCTCCTAAAATGCCCATTTTACACTGCACTGTACGAGCTCTGCTAACTCCACACATTCCTCCTCACACTGGAGTTTAGGTGCAGATACAACACACAAAAATTGGGTGAGACAGAAATAAAAACCTTGAAGCTTTATTTCTTCCCTCCACAAGTTTACTGCTATTCTCTCCCAGTCAGCCATCCAGCCTTTTTTTCCCCTTTGGCCTCAGAGGCTTTTGACTTTCTCGAGATATGACTCCAGAGTCATTTAAAAATAGAGAATGAAAGCAGGATGGCTACAACGATCTGATAGCATCACATACAGCTCTTAACCTAATTTATTACTGATGATGTAGTCATTAATGTACTCTGAGCATGCACTATACACTCCTCTTTAATGAAAAAGTAGCTGGGGAAGCTCATCCAACTTGCTTCAGAAAGTTGAGTCCCTAGAGGCTTACATGTCATCTACCCTTAGATTTATCCAAGGCTGAAGGAGATATTTTAAAACATATCTTCTTGTTATTCTTTTAAAAGATGGTTCCCTTGATGCTGAGCCTTGAAAGTTTAGCAGCTCTTATTACCAGGAGTGAACTAAACTAAAGCAATTGGTCTAATGGTTGTTACACTGTGGGTACAACTCGCTTGCCATGTTCTCTTCTCATCCACTTTCATCTCCAAGTGTTTATCTGAGCAGGAAAAGTTACTGCAATTTTTCTTCTCATCAGCAAGGAGAAAAAAAAAAAACTGGCAAAACTAGACTGGGGAAAGCACAGGAAAAGGAACTATGGAAATAAAAGTCTTTGGGACAAATTCATGGAGTACTCTGGGAAGATAAGAGGAGCTGCAGAGACAGAAAGGCAGCACAGCCCCCCTCCAGACTGCAGCAAGGATGCTCTGTAATTGGCTAACACTGACTAACAATGGAAAGGAACTTTTTAAAAGCCATCAAGCTTTTTAAAAGCTTCTCTCCTCATGACCCCACTGATCTGCTGAAGCCTCTGGCTGCAGAAGCTCCCAGCACAGCCCAGGTCTGCAGCCATGGCCCTGGGATGATCCCATCCTTCAGAAATCCCACAGCAAGCTCAGGGCTCAGGAAATCATGAGCTACAGTGCAACAGAAACAACTGCTAGGGAAACACAAGGCTTCCTGGGGAACGAGGTAGGGAAAAAAATTAAAAACTCAACAAACCCAAAAATGTGACAGAAATATAAACCCTCCATCCCAGAACCAATGGTAGATCATGTCTCATGCAGTGAGTGAGAAGGCAAATCATTCTTTTGGAGAAGGACCAACCACAAGGAAAAACAAATGAACAATAAAGGAAATTAAGAGGTATGTGAGCCTGGAAAGTGCTCAGTGGGAAGTGCTATTTCCACATATCAGGCCTATAAATCATCCCTCTCCTGTCCTACAGGCACGCTAACACCTGTAGAGGAAGCAGAGCTTTTCCTGCAAAGGAAAGAGCAATAGAGATTATCTGGATATGATGTTCCCTTCTGCATGCCAATTATGGTGCTAAAAGGCCAGCAGAAATATTTAAGATGAAGGAAGTCAACACCTCTTCATTCCTGTCTGGTGAGCAGCTCCTCATGCTTTTCATGCTTTATCAAACATGGATCATGTCTGCCCAGGAAGGTTAAGTGCAGTGCTGAGGTTTTCAGGTTAACTGCAGTGTAACTTTGTCAGCATTTCCATTCCTGTCCCTTTCTAAAGGATTTAAATACTCAAATGTAAACGTGCAACTCAAAGCCAGGTTCAACCTGCAGGATCCTAGGCTGGGGGGAACTTTTTTCCTTTTGTGGACAGCACATTCTTACTACTCATTTATTCTAGTTCCTTTTCTTTCTTCCAAGGTGAAATATTGTGGGGAATCCAGAACTCCTGAACAACTGGCCAATATGATTAAGAAGAAGCCATTTATTGTTTACATTGAACACAAACTACAAATTACAAAGATTCTACAAACTACCACGTACACACTTCTTGTTTGGTGCCTTTGTCTTGTTCCTTTGTTTTCTATTTCCATTTCTCAGTGTCTGTGATTGGTTACAGCCTAGGTGTTTCACAGTCTTCTGTTATCCAGTTCTTGAGTCTTGGTATTTGGTTTCTCAGCCTCTTCTTTCTTAATTTAGCACAATTTATTTTAGTAGCCTTGATGAATTCCTGAGGCTTTGATAACAAACTTAGCAGCAGGCTGGCTGCACACTATGGCCTAACCCTTGCAAATACATTGCAACACCTGGAGAAACAAGGATTGATAAAGCGATGGATGGCAGGTGGCACCCCAGAAGCCATGGGGACACCCAGTCCTGCCTAGATGTGGGAAATCCAGGACTCCTGAACTTCTGACCAAAAGCAGAAGCCATTCATTGTTTATATTACACACATTTTTATAGATTCTACAAACTACTAAGTACACACTTCTTGATTGGTGCCTTTGTCTTGTTCACTCATTTTCTGCCTGCATTTCTCAGTGTCTGTGATTGGTTACAGTCCAGGTGTTTCACAGCCCTCTGTTATCCAGTTCTTCCTGTCTTGGTAGTCAGTTTTTCAGCCTCTTCTTCCTTAATTGAGCACAATTTATGTTCCAGTAGCCTTGATGAATTCCTGAGGTTTTGATAAAGTTAGAAGCAGCCTGGCTGGTGCACACTATGGTCTAACCCTTGCAAATACATTGCACCAGTGTAAGGAGCAAAAAGACAAAGATCAGGTTATTTTGAGGGTAGGAGCTTGGACATGATGCAGTCCAGCCAGACTCCACCCCTGTCTGAGGCTTTGTCCTTTGTGAAAGCCTTTGCTGTGACTGCAGCCCTGGGAGCTCCAGGCTGGAGGAGGAACCTCTCCTGCTGGAATCCTCTCTGCTGACACCAGAAGAACCATTCAATGTGCTGTGTTAGCCCAAATGTCTTTCAGGCCCGTGTTTACCTAAGATAGCATTATCTGAACGTGTGTATTTGTGATCCAATTCACCTGGAGCACCCCTCCATCCTACAGGAATAAGACAAGGACGTCCCAGATGGTGGCAAGGTAGAAAATCTCCTCCAATGCAAACCACCTCTGACCTCTGGGATAATAAATTCGTCTGCAAATGACTGGGCAAAGTCCTGGAGCCTGTGTGCAGGGAAGATAAACAGCCCTCTTTGTCCTCGGGGCCAGAAGTGCCCATTGTATGGAGCTGGCCCAAAGGATTAGTGCTGCCATGATTATTTGTGTTATATGAGCTATTTCAGGAGCTAATTGACCCCAGCACAAAAGCAGGGTGAGAAAGGCTTTTGTAGCTAATAGAATGAGCAATACAGAAAAGGGTAAGGTGCTTTGAGCAATTGGGCCACAGCACACAGACACTGACTCAGTTTTAGCTGACAGCATCAAGCAGGGCAATCTAATCTCCCCAGTTAGCACTAAATCAGCCTGGTATAAATGAGCCCATGACAGAACACGGGGAAATGGGACTTGCTAAAAGGATAACTGAGGATAACTGCCTTGTGAAGCATAAATATTGAGGATGTTCAGAACTCTTCATTGCTCGAGCTAAGCATGCCTGGTAAGAGCTGTGCAGGCAGAGCTGTTGGATACTCAGAGCTCTGCTTTTGGAGGGCATGGTGCTAAATGTCAGTATCCACAGAAGGTATTGTGAAATTACAGATATATGTTCCCTCCTTCCTTCCCTGTCTTGAGTGCTTAATGGCAGGGGAAAGTATCGACACTGAGAAACTGATGGGACACTTTAAACATTAAATCATAAAGCAACAACAACAAAAATCAAAGCCATTTTCTCCAGGATGACAGGCATGAGGAGGAGGAGGATGGGCTGTGGCTGTAGTGTACAGTTATCCCAAAGTAAACTGCTTGCCTCTAAATTCACTTGTGAAGAATCATGGAATCATTATGGTTGGAAAAGACCTCTAAGATACTTGTGAAGAATTATGTATTTAAGGGGGAAAAGTGAAGCTGAATTTAGAACTGAACATATTTTTTCTGGCATTTAGTCACAGCTCAGCAAAGCCTGTTTTATCTCAAATTCAGAGCTAAACAGAATAAAGGATACAGTGAAAAAATTAAATCGCCCTGACCTTTCTAAAGCCACTAGAAAAGCTGCTGCAACATAATGCATTACAAATTCTGCACTAAATATGGTGCACAAGAGAACACAGCCTTGTAAATATGCAACAGAAGAGAAATAATCATATTCATCATTTATTTATTGAACCTACATGGACCCCTCACTGCACTATCCGAGGCCACCACGGGCATAAAGGAATTAAACAGCACAAAATCGCAGCCAGGAAAAGCAGAATTTATAGGTGCTTCACAAATGGGGTAATGAGGCAGAGAAAAGAGAAGGTCTCTGTGGACAGACTGAGCCTAAAGCAGAGACGAAGTCAATCCAGTGTCCCCTGAGCCAACACACTTTAGTGCAGGATTATTATTCCCTTCATGTGTTTCAGCAGTGCCCATGCCCGGCAGGAGCTCCCTGCCCAAACGTGTCCCAGCCTTTCCATGGAGCAAAAGCATTTCCAGACCTTTCTGCTGTCTCACAGCAGCATCCTGAGGCTCAGCAGGAGAGACCATGGCAGCCCCATGGCATGGCCTGTGTCACTGTGCTGCCCAGGGGTCCCACTGCCCTCTGACACACCTTTAGCCCAGGACACCATCCCAGGGGTGTTCCAGAGTGTTCCCCAGGGAGGAATGTTCATATCTGCAGCTCAGTGCCAGCAAATGGATGCTCTGACTGGAGCCAAGATCCCCACACCTGAGGGGCACAGGCACCTCCGAGCACGGCCTGGTAAGAGTGGAATCTGATCTTCTTTCTGCCAGGGTTGGGATTAGATGTTCCAGATGGTATTTCTTGCTCAGCCTCAGGTCAAATGCAGTGTTTTCTTGGGGGTCAGTGCCTTTCAGCACACAAAGTCTAGAGTTGTCAGTAAGCAGGGGTCCAACAGGTGAGTGCACAGGGCTGGGGAGCACTTTGAACACAATCTCCCCTGTCCCACACCAGCCAGGTCCATGTGCAGCCACAGCAACCAGCACTGACACACCCCTGAGGCTGTGGGGCTTTGAAGTTACCTTGGAATTGATTTTAATCACCTTGTACAGAACTGTCTTAGGCTGGGTGTGTGTGTTCTATCCCCATCTGTCAGGGCTGGGGCAGTTCTCTGCTGTCCTTGGGGCAGTTTTTTCTTTCTCTCTCCCATAGCCAACCCTCCCTCCAGCAGATCTCTGCTGTCCATGGCCACTGAGTGTCCCTGCAGGGCTGATCCAATCCCAGCATCCCATGGGGAGATGCTCCGCCCAGGGGAGGAGCCAAGCATTCCTCCCTGGATCCAATCTGAGCCTGGCACAGCACAGCAGCCTTTGCCCCCTGCATTGCCAGAGGAGCAGCTTTCTGCTGCCCTGCATGGCCAGAGGGAGCCCAGGCCCATCTGCAGCAGCCCTGGAGCTGCAGAGGAAAACTCCCCCCTTGTGCAGGATCCCTGCTGCAGCAGAGCCACAGCTGGCACTGCAGGAGGGCTGAGCCCCCATGGGATGGGGCTGGGACACCTCCCTGACACACAGGGGGCAGGGACTGCTCTCACTCTGGCAGAGGTTTGGATTTTTTGTACTATTGCATTTCTATTTTTAATTTTCCTAGTAAAGAACTGTTATTCCTACTCCCATATCTTTGCCTGAGAACCCCTTAATTTCAAAATTATAATAATTCAGAGGGAGAGGGTTTACATTTTCCGTTTCAAGGGAGGCTCCTGCCTTCCTGAGCAGACACCTGGCTGTTCAAACCCAGACAAGAACAATGTTCTGAGACAGGGCTGTGTTCAAAAGCCCCCATGAGGGTGGTGAGCACACCTCCCTTGGCACCCACAGCTCCATGGCCTGAATGCCCTGTTCAGGGACAAAGGCAGCACAGATGGCAAGGGTTAAAGTCACCCATTGTTCCTGGCCTCTGCAAACAATGCAAACCTACTTAGCTGAGGTAATGTTTTAAGCACACTTATTTCCATGAAGCAAATCCAGTGTGTAATTCCAGGATTAGTCCAGAAACTAAGAAGCTTTCAGTTTCCAGCAAAGTTAGTTTCCATTTCAAAGTTTAGTTGGGCCTTAGAAGTTAATCAAAACACAGGATTTCACAGTTTCACATACACTTGTTATAAGCAGAGAGATATTATTAAAATACATACAATTGTAATGCTGAGAGAGGATTCTTTACCATTTCCTGTTATTCAAATAGATGAGGAGCAAGGAAGAGGACAGGAGGAGTTAGTACAAATGTGCAGGTACAGCACTGACACTGCAATCCTTATGGGAGAGGTTTTACAGGCCATGAGAATTGTAAAAATCTACAAAGGTAAAAAAAGATCCATTTTTAATGCTTCTGTAGGCATTAATACCTCTACAGACATTAGACAATAATGAGAAAATCTAAGGAGGCTCCTCCAAAGCACCAACATGTGTATGAGCCTCAGCTTTCAGGAGGGAGGAGGGAAAGAACCAAAGCTGGATTTATCTTAAACTAAGTATGATCCATGAAATACCACAGCTGGTTAAAATAAAAATGCCTCAAGTTCAATGTTAAAGTTAGCACATTCATAAAAATTAAAGGTCTGCTATTTTTGTGTATCCTTCTATAATAACTTCAACTTTTAAAAGAATAACACAGCCATGAGCATGACTTCTATTCCCTTAAACTTTTCACAGTACTACTAGAAAGAAATAGGATACTCTGACTAGATTTTAAAAGAGTATTGATGTGTTTTCCTACACATCCAAAATAACTGAATCACCACGTACAATCTTATTTTAAACAAAGAAGTAATTAGTGCTAAAGTCCAAACACCCTCATGGACCAACTGGGAGCAAGGCAGAACCACCAATATTTGGGACCACAGGCTCTGTGCTCAAGAGGTGCAGTTTATAAAGGGTTAATCAAGCAGACATAAAAGACACTGTAGCAATACAAATATTACAGATGGGATTTTCACAAGGATGGGTGTAGTTCTTGTAGTTCTCTTTCTGCTCACACACTTTTAAACATCCCTTTAGAAACAGTGATGAAGTAAATATTGAATAGAATGAAGAGGGTAAAAAAATAATGGTAAAAAATAAGCATCTATTCTTGAGTCACTTACTGATGTCCTACAGGTCATTTCTTCAGTGAAATTCACATTTATTGGCCTAAAACTCCCCAAAGAGCAGATCTGGCAGTGGAAGGAGCCAACTGCTACTGCTCTGCACTCGCCAGGGAGCTCAGCTGTGCTCCACCACAGCAAATCATGTTCCTTTGCTTGCAAGCTTTCCTGGAAACTGCACAGGACCTGGCTCATTTCAGCTGCAAACACTGTAAGAATTTTGGGAAAGGCCTTTCTCCTCTCTGCTGAGGCTGCAGGCTGCTCTCCCCTCCACACTGCATTTTTCTCTGCACGAAGGTTCTGCTCTCTGAGGAGTTCAAGACCTTAATGGCAGGTTCCACGAGGTTCCTAATGATTTTCCATCCTCCTCCCAGCTCAGTTCCATGGGATAAAGCTGCCTTGGCCCTAAGCAGGGCTGGTTCAGGCTCACTTTAATTGTGCCCTGTCCAACACCGAGCTCTGCTGTGTTACCAACTGCTCCCTGTGTGCCTGGAAATCAAAGGTACAAATGCACACTCCACGAATGGCTTACATTAGTGCCATTAATTCCTCCTCTCAGCATAATCCTTCATCTGGGAGTTATTCCAAAACATAGGAGTTAATGACACTAATATAAACCATCCCAATGTAGCATGTGTTTCTTTAGCTTTTATTCCCATGACTAAATGTCTTTTTAATGCACTTTTATTTACCGTGATGGAAATAGTTTTTCCTGCTTCACTCCATCAGAAGTCTGGCTCTGTCACATTAACCCTTTTCTGGGCAAGGCTCTGTAGATGTATTTCCCATTATGACTCTGAAATTAAAACCTTCTGCTGACATTCCAGCAGAGCCCTTCCAAGAGCCCTGCACAGAGGGATGGTGATGGCCCCAGCAGGCTCTGCAATCTCCGGGGACACAGTGCCCAGGGCTGGCCAGCCTGGCAAGGGAAAACCTGGGGCTGAAATGTTTTGGGATGAAGGAACAGAGCTGCACAACAGCCCTGGCCCCCATTCCCTGCTGACACTCCTGCCCAGCCAGGGAAGCAGGGAGGGAAGTGCCTCTGGATTTTCTCAGAGGTGTGAAATACAGGCGGAGGGGGGGAGTGGATTAGAGGGATGCAGACAAATACTGCTACTCCCCAAAGAAGGTTTGCAGAAATTCCTGCTGAACAAATGGTCTTTCTCTGGAGGAAGTGGGTGAGGAAGGAAAAAGCACATAAAAAGAGTAATGAAAAGAAAGCAGAGTACTTTATTTCGTCTCCATTTTGCTTTCCCTTCACTCCACAGTTGCCCCCCAAAGCAGAGCCTGTCCTGTTCTTGGCCTTCTAATCTGGAGTAACTTTAATGCTCACAACATTTTCCTTTTCTTTTTTTTTTCAAAATTACACCTTTTAGAATTATGGTTAACTTTTCTAATCCCTTTGTATTCTCTTATTCCTCCTTCACTGGTGCTGAGCACAGGGCAGGTGAGGAAGAGCAGGTAGGAGAGGAAGGACTGACAAAAGGCTGAGAAGTAAAACAAAAGCAATTTGCCTCTGAACAGTACATTAAGAAACAAAGTATAAACACTCTGAAATGTTCAGTTCTGCCTTCCAGTTCACCTAATGCTGCTCGGTATGTAATATCCTTTTTAAAGCCTTTAAAAGGAAATATAGAGACCCATCCTTAAACCATCCTCTGGGATTTTCTGGAATGTACCCATGAAGGAAATACCTTCCTGCAGTGACACTGCACTGCATTAACCCAGCAATTCAGCAGACAGCACTTCTCCAGAGTTACACAGTGTATAAATACAGGGCATATGAGCAGCATAAACATGGGACACTTGCCAAAACATAATTCTGTTTGGTAAATCTGAGACTGTATCTGAGATGTTTAAAGAGTCATAAATAACACTGGGGGACCAGCTGCCCCCAGAAGTCAACAGGCTCAGGCCTAATAGATGGATTTCAATAAATTCAGGCTAAATCCTTACCACAGAAGATGTCTATTGATACCTTCTGCTAAGACTTCAAAAAGCACAAAAGTGTTTTGAGGCTCTCACTTTTTATTATCGAAGAGATCCATTTCAAAAAATTTCTCTATTAAGTAAATTCCTCCATCTGATTAGTTTCTTACAGTAAAGATCATTTACCCTTGGGTTTAGATTTGAAGCGTGAGAGGTTGAGCCTGAGATTTTTGTGGGGAACGGGGAGATTAAGGATAAGTCAGTTTTTAATTTAAATAGAAAATGTTTTGAGTATTAACTGGTTGATCTGAAGGTTCAGCGATGAGCGCTGTAGGCAAAGTCTTGTTCTTTGGCACAGACACTCCTGAGGGGAGGGGGAACTCACAGGGAAGGCAGGAATGCAAACCTCCAAACATCAGAGATCTGCCACCACAACCACCAGAAAATCAGTTAGCATCAGTATGATTTTAATTTTGGCAGCGAGATAATAAAGCCACAGTGAGGGTGAGCATAGTGAATTCTGACAGAAAATGAGAGGAAGAAAGAAAAAGATGTGAAAGTAAATCTAGTTATTCTAGAAAAGCAATCTTGGCTACACAAGTTAATGATAAAAACATGCATTTCTACTCAAGTGGTTTTCTCTTACCCATTAGAAGTTAAAATGGAACCAGCTCAAAAGAAACAGCCCTTGTTAAGAACATCCCATCATGAACATTCTCATGCATTTAGCTCCAGTAAAGCTCCTCTGGTTTGGAGAGAGCTCTGGAGCCCCAAGGTCTGTCCCTCATCCAAGGCAGGCCTGGCACAAGGGAGAGGAGGTGATTCCCCATCCACAGGGCCTGGCCTTTGCTGGCAGCTCTTTGTGCCCGGCAGAAGCACCAGGGAAAAGAGACAGAATAAAAAGCAGGTTGGAATTATTCCAGCACAAGATATTGGCTCTCCTTCCAGCCCTTGTCCCACTGTTCCCTTGCCCCACTGTGTGTGGGGCACTCAGCTCAGCTGGCCCTGCCTGCAGTGGGCAAAACCAAAACCAGCTGATAACCAGAGAGAGCTGCCAGCATGGAAGACAGTTTGCAAACATCCAGGCTATATTTATAATTTTTTTTGATGCCATGAAAGAAGGATGAAGGTTTAAAACCACCATGAAGCTCAGTTTATTAAACCTTGGGCAGTGCAGCAATGCCTGAGATGCTGAAGCTCCAGGTGGGCAGGCAGAGACATCTCCTTTTGGTGAGTGCAGAATGACTTTCTGACTCCTTTTGACCACCAGGCAAATTGTTCTGGCTCTCCTGCTGTTGCAATTTGAGAGTCTGCAGTGCTTCCTTTCCAAGAACCATTTGGGAGCAATACAAATGGTGACCTCCTTTGGAAGGAAGATACAACCTGTAACAAAGGTCTCATTAGCCTCCAGTGGGGACACAGGCTCAAAAGCCTCTGTGGGACACTGGAAATCTCTCCCTTCAAAATTAACACAGAGCCTTGTGACACTGTGCAGTGAATTACACTTCCTGGACTCTTGGGACCACAGTTGTGGACTTCTCAGAAAGAAAAACTTTCAAGAGAATAAATGAAGAGCCTCAATCCGAACTCACACAAGCATTTGTGGGTTTTCTTTTTGAGGCCAAACACATTTGAATCAAGAGTGTATTTACCTGCTAAGAACTAGGAGTCACTTGAAAGAGGAAAGGAGCAGACTGGGAGCTTGGAATACCACGTGCATGGGTAAGAAATATTCCTTTGGTTTCACCCACAGCTCAGTATTTTCTCTGGAGAGTGCAGTCCCAGCAGCACTGTACAGCTTTGACACTACCCAGGTGTGACACCAGCTAACTATGGATCCCTAAAGCAACCAGAAAAAGGAGATTTATGAGCCTGCTGCTGCTTCAAATACCACATCCAGCCCTGAACCAAGCAGTACAGACTTAGGCTTGAAGAAATAGAAATCTTGGATGTGTTATCTTCCCAGGTACAGCTCCGCCCAGGGAATTATCACCTCCATAGCTGTGTGCCTTTAAATCCCTGTCATTCCTGTCCCCTCTCCCACATCTTCTTCCAAGTGCCCCTGACCTGGCAGGGGAGTGTGGGGACACCCCTGTCACACAGATGTGTGGGCCTGTGTGACACAGGATGGAAACTGAGCCCTTCCCTGGGGTTGTGTTGGGTCAGCTGTCTCTCTCTGGCAGCACTCACAATCCTGTGTTTCCTTGCAGACACTCAGGGAAGCACAGCACCTGCTCCCAAAGCCCTTGGAGTCAAAAGGCAGACAGGCACCCAGCTAAAAAAGGGAAAAGAAAAGTCAGGAGGAGAAACAAGGGTGGTAGGATGGAAAGTGGTCACTGTCTTCTCCCTTTTGTCACTGATCCCCCTTTACAGACAAGACAAAAAGCAGCCAGTGAAAACCCTTACTATTCATTTTCCTTGGTACTGAGATCAAAAGAAACCAGTTGTGTTTTTTTCCTAGAAAGTCATTCCATAACCTTTACCAAAAAAAAAAAAAGAAAAAACAAGGGAAATGGGATTGCTTTAGGCTTCTCAAGGATTTCCTACAGGAAGCACCCTGGAAAATGACTGAGATGACAACATGTGCTGTTCAAAATGTAATGTCTCCACGGACATTGAGATTTTACACACCAAGCTCATACTCTAAAAATAGACTAAAAAACTGAAATTTAAAAAAAAAAGGAAAAAGAAATAGAAGCAGAAATTCCTGCAGTGTTTTCTCCAGCAAGCAGTAAGTGCACAGTCTATCTTTCTTAAGTGCAATACACTCCACTATCAATTTGTGCACTGGACCATTTTTCCTGAAAGTAATATCCCCAAACATAATACAGTGTTTATTTAGCTCTACAATTGCATTACCAGTGTTTCAGAGTTTAAAACAAAATGAAGACAAATCAAAAGACCTTGGTAAAAGAGGGGGAAAAAAATGTATTACATCAGGTTCAGGACAGCTACAGGAGACAGGCAGCACTGGGGACCAGGATTTGTATCCAAAGAGGCAGCACAGAAAAGGACCAAGCAAAGGCTGACCAAGATGGGCAGGCAGCAGACTGAGGCTTCTATCACTATGAGAACACATGAATTTCTTGCTCTCCATATGGCAGCTGTGCTTTCCCAAGAACTCTACCTGTTGGCAGATGAGAGATCCTGCTGTGGCATCTGAGGCAGGAGGGCAGTGGAGCTGCATCCTCAGCTCAGGAGCACGGGAATGGTTTGATGCAGAGCAACACAACTCTTAAAGGTGATGGCTTGATCAAAGCTGCCCTCACCAGAGAGCTCCATTTTACACATGGGAAAAACTGAGACTCATAAAGCAAATTAGAATCAGGTTTAGAGTTTTGAGCTAAGCCTCCAGCACTTGTTTTATGGATAAAATCTGTAGCCATCCTGTGCTTTTGTTTGATTGTCTACAGGGCTACAAATACCTTAGCCTGAATTTTCACCACTGGTTAGCAAAATTTACACTTCCTTTGAAAAGGGAGGTGAAATACAAAGAGCAATTCTTTTAAATGAAATATGAACAGCAGGGCTGACTGCTTTCTTACACCACCAAAACTGAGTCCACTCAGGAATGCTCCAACAGAAACTTCCAATAATGCTAATAATAATCCAGAGATTCTGTACACAAACTGTCTAGAGCCCAAAATAACCCAAAGGCATGCTGGAACTGTCAAGTTACAGCAAGTTTAATGTTTTTGCATTGCACGTCTTACAAGGCAATTTTACTTGTTAAATATGCTAAATTCCACTTTTAATTTATGTATGACCAAACATCCCTTATAAAGTTCTAAGAATGTCTCCTTCTAATTATGGTCCTATCTTCAGTCTGTTTGCAAAGTTTGCTTATAGGTCTGTACAGGTTTAAATCCATTATTATTGCAAGGATTATGTTTACCTGGAGGGCAGGTTTGCTTCTCGACAAAGCAAACCTCCATGTAATTAAAGAACAGCTACTTCACTCCTGCCTAATGTGGCTGTACCAGGCATCAGATACAGGGGAGTTAGTGAAAAACAGCATTTGGTGTAGGAAACTGAAGCTCTACAGTGCAATTAGACTTATTAATGGTGTTGCCCCACAAGGATGCCAGCCACAGCGATGCTCTCTGTCATCCCAGCCCCCTGGTCCTCATGTGACACACAAATCCAAATGACAGCTCTGTGACAACAAGGAAAGCCACCTTCTAGGCTCTGAGCCTGTGTTTCTACCCATCAACAACAACAAAGGTACTTGAAACAGAAGCCATTTGCTAACTGCCCCACAGAATCCTGAAATGCCTGAGCTGGAAGGGACCCCCAAGGATCATGGAGTGCAACCCCTGTCCTCCCTGCCCAGGACATCACCAAGAGTCCCACCCTGTACCTGTGAGCATTACCTGCAGCTCCTGGAGCTCTGGCAGCCTCGGGGCTGGGCCCATTCCCTGGGCAGCCTGGGCAGTGCCAGCACCCTCTGGGGGAAGAACCTTTCCTCAAATCCAGCCTGAGCCTGCCCTGGCACGGCCCCAGCCGTTCCCTGGTCCCATTCCTGGCCATGAGAGTGAGGAGCTCTGTACCTGCCCTGTGCTGCCCCTCCTGAGGCTCTTGAAGGCCACAATGAGCTCTGACCTCATTCTCCTGCAGCTGAACATTGCCGTGCCCTCAGCTGCTCTCACACAGCTTCCCTTCCAGACCCTTCCCATCCTCGTGCCCTCCTGTGGGTGCTCCCTGATGGTTCAATGTCCTTTCCACACTGTGGGGCCCAACCTGCCCCAGCCCAGAGCAGAGCAGGACAATCCCCTCATGGCCTGGCTGGCCCTGCTGGGGCTGGAGCCCCAGGGCAGGGATGGCCCTGCTGGCCCCAGGGCACTGCTGGCTCTGATCCCTCTGGCATCAACCTGGACCCCCAGGTCCCTTTCTGTTCCCCCACTGTGGCTGAATTCTTTTCAAATAAATCACGACACCCAGGAAAAGTCCTGCATCTCAGCTCAAAGTTGGCCAGCGATGTGGAAAACTACAGAGAATCATGAGATGTTTTGGGTTGAAAGGGACCTTCAAGACCATCTACCTATAGGCAGGGACGCCTTCTGCTAGACAAGTTGCTTAAACCCCAATCCCAAGAGATGTCCTCCTGTTGTCCCTCACCCTGATCTGATGAGATTTTCAAAGACATCAGATAAAGTCCATTTCAACTGAGCAGAGCCACCAGGATGCTGCACATCCTTGCTGCACCAGACTGTACATCTCTCATAATCTCTCAGCACTGTCAATATACTGAAAATGTACTGAGTGATGACAATGACAGAGCAGGCTTGGCACGGGGTCCCAGCCCTCTGGAGCAGCACTGGTGGCCACCACAGCCCTGGCCAGCTGGCACAGGCTGTCTGAGAGAGCCCTCCCAAACAGCCAGGGGCTGGGGCAGCACACAGGCAGCCACAGGAGGGAGGGAGGATCACAAATGAGCTCACGGTGTGTGCACAGGCACTGCCTGCCAGGCAAACTGCCCACGGGCATGGGAACAGGGCAGGGAGAGCTGGAGATAGGCATGGAGTGCTGGAGATGGGCAGGGAGTGCTGGAGATGGGCAGGGAGAGCTGAAGATGGGCATGGAGTGCTGGAGATGGGCAGGGAGAGCTGGAGATGGGCAGGGAGAGCTGGGGATGGGCATGGAGTGCTGGAGATGGGCATGGAGTGCTGGAGATGGGCAGGGAGAGCTGGGGATGGGCAGGGAGAGCTGGAGATGGGCAGGGAGAGCTGAAGATGGGCATGGAGTGCTGGAGATGGGCAGGGAGAGCTGGAGATGGGCAGGGAGAGCTGGAGATGGGCAGGGAGAGCTGGGGATGGGCATGGAGTGCTGGAGATGGGCAGGGAGAGCTGGAGATGGGCAGGGAGAGCTGGAGATGGGCAGGGAGAGCTGGGGATGGGCATGGAGTGCTGGAGATGGGCAGGGAGAGCTGGGGATGGGCAGGGAGAGCTGGAGATGGGCAGGGAGAGCTGGGGATGGGCATGGAGTGCTGGAGATGGGCATGGAGTGCTGGAGATGGGCAGGGAGATTCAGAGATGGGCAGGGAGAGCTGGGGATGGGCAGGGAGAGCTGGGGATGGGCAGGGGGAGCTGGAGATGGGCAGGGAGCACCAGACCTAGGCAGAGAACACCAGAACTGGGCAGAGAACACCAGAACCTGGCAGGGAGCACCAGAACAGGGCAGGGAGCAGCAGAGCCAGGCAGGGAACACCAGAACTGGGCAGCTGTGGGCAACCCAGCAGAGCAGCAGGAGTGGCTGTCTGGCCACAGCCACGGTGCCAGTGATTTCTGGCAGCATGCAAGAGAGCACCAGCAAGCCTTGCTTGGAGCACATCTAATCCAAATGGCAGTGTGGAAGTCTGGAAGCCTATCTGGCAGCTTTATATCCAGACATTAGGCATGATGAAAGTGTGGTGGAAGGACAACGTGAGAGAAAACATGCCAGATTCTGCAAGTGTGAACATGGCCTTAAATTTGTATTGGCCAGGAAAAAACAAACTGTCACCCTTGTAATAAGCCCTGCTCAAAGCACATCCTTTTGGAAAATGAGCTGGCCAGACATTTATCTCGGCCAGGGCAGAGATGACTTTATTTTTGATGGGAGTTGGCAGGAAGGAAGCCAAGGAGGCTGAGCTGCTACGTGTTTGCAATGAGAGAAGCGATTGTGAATGTCCATCTCACACTCTGTTCCACAGTCCATCAGAGGGGAATGCTGCATCATTCATCTGCACATGAGGACACAGACATGCTTTCCCACACTGCACCTCAAGGCCTATCGATCATTTTTAGCTGAAAATTGTTTTCCAGAGCCTGGAAGATCTCAGAACTTTGGAGCAATTAAAATTCACTCAATTTCCTTCACCTGTTCTGTTGTGTTGTCCAAAAAAGTCTGTGCAGTTTATTCAGTGTGCTTACTTGCCTTAAACACGGAAAGAAGCTGTACAAACAAATCCTTCTAAGGAAATCTATGGGCTTTAAAAGATTGGACTACACTAACCTCTGGAAGAGAACAGTGATAGCTGCAAACTCTTACACATAGAAAATAATTAAGACTGAGTAAATGAAAAATGCTCCAAGAGCTCAGTACTCCCAGCAGCCAGCCCTTCCTTTTGGCATGGATTCTCCCTTTTTTCGGTGTGCTGTGAGGAACTGAGGGGCTGGAGGGGCTGCAGAGGAGGTGGGGGATGCTGTCAGCACGATGGTGCAGATCAGGAACCCTCCATGGGAGCAGTCCATGCTGGAGCTGCTGCCGTGGCCCACGGGCTGCCTGCCCCACCTCCCTCCCCAGCACGTGCCCATCAATCTGCTCCCCCTCCGCCGTGGTTCTGGGGATTGACTGATTATATTTATCACACTTGTAGTTCACAGGGCAATGGTTTAAATTTCATTCAATACACTCCATCTGGGAGCGCTTTTAAAACACACCCACAAGCACATTTCTCCCTCTCACCCCGCACCCCCGCAGCGATCAGCCATCTGTACTCTGGAAACAAATCCTAAAAAATTATTCTAAATTAAAAACTCATTTTAAAAGAAAAGTAGTATTAAACTGTTTTATAAACATAATAAACCACAGTAAGCCTTGGTTGCAATAAATATCCAACTCTTGCCTACAGCTATTAGAATCCACAAGCGTATTTTTAAGTTTGCTAGCAAACAGTATATTTATTCTGACCATGATTTGTCTTCTGTGGTTTAATGCTCTCTCATGTTTCTTTCATATGTTTACAGAGGTGGGGGGAGAGAAGAGAGAGAGAAAGCAGGCTGTCCTGAAATCTGTTACAGGCTCCTGTAAGCCCTGATGGCTCTTGAAGCACTGCCACTTCTGCACTGGGGACAGCAGCATCACCAAGACATGAACTGTCCCCCCTGCCTCGGGTACATTTGGTCACACGTGGCCAAATTGGTCACAGAAAAAAAAAAAAAAGGAGAACAAGAGCAAGTTACAGACCATAATGCAGAGAGGCAGCACAGTGGGAATTTGCTGCCTCTAGCAGAGGTGCCTACGCACAAAAATAAGGGTATTTGTGGGAGGATGAAAGAAGGTAAGAAAGAGGAGCAGAGGTAGACATGGTAAAGGAAATAACATTCAATAATAGGGTCATCTGTGGGGTAGAGATGGTTTACCCACATAGCCCTGAGGTAACACCCACATGCTAGTCTGTAACACAAAGAAATCATGATGTTAATTATTTCTGTTGTATGGGAGAAAATATCACATTTAAACATCTCAAAGGATTTATAATCCAGTAGAGCTGTTGGTTCACCAGCAAATGTTGGTAAGGATGTTACCCCTCCCCGATGTTTCTCCAGCTGATGTGAACTGGACAGAACGTGGGGCACAGCCTCAGCCCCATGGGCAGGGCTCAGCACAGGAGCTCCCCCAGCCCAGAGCCCACAGGAGCCTCTGCAGCAGCCCAGGGATGGAAGATGGAGCCATCCCAGGCTGTGTGTGCTGGGGAGATGGCTCCATCCTCCCCCAACCCTGATAGAGCCATTTCCACTGCAGCCCTGGGGATTGATGTCAAAACACTCTGCATGTGGCCATGCAATGACTTCAGAAGAGAAGCACACTTGATTTTTATCAGATGTTTGAGGCTATGGTTTTCTAAACTGATGGAACACGTGTCAGCAAAAGCCCCTAAGCAGTCCTGCTGCCTTCAGAAGTTACTGGCAGATGTATTGCTTTCAGGACCCTCTCTGGAAAACCTTGTGCTCCACCTTGTGCTTTGCACCCCCTGAATTCACCAGCTTTTTACTGGATTCAATTATTACTAATTATCTTATGAGATGTGATCTGACCAAAAATAAGCATATCCACTCAAAGGTCTCCAAAGGGGAGGACACCTTCCATGCAAGAACTGCACCAAGGTTTCAGGGATTAGCTACTTCCAAAGTTTCTCCACGTGCATTTAAAAGAAAATCAATGCAATCAGGTTAACTACAAAGCTGTTCCTTTCCATTTTCAAGACTCTTATAGCCCATGATGTGTGAGTAACTAACACAAGTGAGGTTTTAATGACTGGAATTTATACTGCTACCAAGTGTTACCCCAAAACAGAGGAAAGGGAAAGTGATGGAGGGCAAAGAAGTCCTGAGCAAAGCTCCCACACTAAAGAATTTATAAGCAAGAAGAACAAACATTCTCTCTGGGAATTACTCAAGGCAACACAGCAAAGAATTATAGCACATAAACTAAGGTTACATAAACAGTCTAATAAAATCCTGAGACTGATTTATGGAGCAGAGACATCTTGTAGTGTACTTCCATGGACAGCAGTTCCTGCTCAGAACAGCAACCATGTTGTAATTAGTGAAAACCAACAGAGCATCCCATCTAAGAGGGGACAATAATAAGAGCCAAACATATAAATAAATAAATAGCCCAAACCAACAAAATCAGTCCAACTCTTCTTCCTATAGGCAGATACATAAAGTAATGGCTGGAAAACTTTGATCTTCCCTGCAATAACCTCTGTAAACATGTGCAAACACAGATTTACCTAATTTTCAATGAAAAAATTGGTTCCCTGGAAGTGGTGACCTCTAAAATTATACACAGGGCAGAAAGGATGCCCAAGGAGCCCCAGCTCAGTGTGTCACATGGGATGGAGCACATTTTCCCCGTCCCAGGGCTGGAACCTGCTTTCCATACAACATTTTTGTCATCATAGAGTATTCTGAGCTGGAAGGAACTCATAAGGATCATCAAGTCCAACTCTTCAGTCAATGGCCCGTACAGGAATCAAACCTCACCTTGGTGTTTTTAGCACCAGGCTCTAACAAACTATTTTACTGAGGTTTGTGACAAAACTGGCTTTGGTGCCAAGGTCAGACACAACATCATCTCAGTGTACAAAGCCAGAAAAGAACACCAGCAGTCCCTCCCTGTCCAGCAGCCCAGCCTTCCCAGCCCTCTCTGCCACCAGTTCAGTTTGCAGAACTCATTCCTCACCAGTTCAGTTTGCTCAGCAGGCACTGCAGCCAAGCTCCTGACTGACACATTGTGCTGTCCCCTGTCAGCTCAGTGAGTCCCCCGTGCCATCTGCCCTACAGTTCTGGCCAGCAGCCTCTCAGGGAGAGAGGTGGGAGGATGGCAATGTACCAAGTGCCCCTGCAGTGTGTGTGACAGCATTCACATCTTCCCATGCTGTCCAGGCTCTTATGGAGTTTAAATATAAGCCTTATTCATGCAGATAAACTACAAGCAATGTCACAGCCTTAAGTGATGGCTCATTTAGGTTGCAGCTACTACTTTTCTCCTTTCCATGATACAGAAAGGTGATGAAGCTGGTAGTGGTGGTGGTTGTCATCACTTAATTCTCCCAGGTAATTGTGATACTACAACGGGTCTGATGCACAAGATGGGGTGGGAGGGACAAGATAAAGGTGGGTCAAGAACACAGAGGGGTTCCCCTTGTCCACTGTGGATTAAAGAAACCAGACATGTACTAGAGGTCCCAAGGGGGTTTCCTGGAGGGGTTGGTGTTACTGATCCAGGAGCAGAAGGACAAAACCAGTTGAATTTGTGCAGCCAACACGCCACTGGGGCCTGGCAGGGCCCGCCTGCCACCGCCGGCTCCCTCCAGAGCCAGCAGCCTTTACGAGCTTTCATAGAGCCTCATGGAGAATAGGGCTGCGAAAGTGCTGAGGCCCCTTTAAAAGAGATTCTCCCAGAGAAAGTTCCAGAAGGAGAGGGCTCGAAACAGAACTAAAGAGTGCCATCTGCTGCAGAGAGCTGGAGCAGCCTCGGGCCGGCCGAGCAGCGGCCGGGCAGCGGCAGCGCCGGGGCGGGCACCGGGCTGGGGCAGGGCAAAGGCTACGGGGGGACTCAGGGAGAGAGAACTGAGGGTTCCTGTGGGGTTCCTGCTCCCTCTGGGCTGTCTCCAGTGGCTGCAGCCTCATTCCCTGCAGGCCCAGGGGCTCTGGGATGGGAGGCCGGGCACCAAGCCGTGCCCTGAGGCGCCTGAAGCTGCCACCGGCCTCGCTGGAGCAAAGCGGGGATATATAAAACCCTGGAGCTTCATCTGACTGCAATCTGCTCCTGCTGGCTTTTACTGCTGCTTGCAGTGTGACACCTCAGAGGCCGCTTGCTGAAGAGAGACTAGAAGAGCAAGGTTGGGACTTCAGAGGGTTTCCACAGCTCGCAGGGGGAAAGTCTGAGGCAAAGCAGAGCTCGGAGCACAGCCGGCCATTCGGGACAGCACAGGGGTGTGTGGCTGAGGGCAGAGGGACACGCTTGGGAACAGGTTCCAGGCTCAGCCAGGCACAGCCCTGGCACAGCGGCGCTGTCCCCGCCCCGCCACCTGCACCTGCACAGCCCCGCTGGGCACGGCACCGCTGCAGGGTGAGACAGCACCCACTGAAAATGCCCAGCCACCGCCATCGGCCCTGGCACAGCCCTTGCCGGTCCTGCCTTTCTTTCGGTGCCTTTTGTCCCCGGTGTTCCCTGCCAGCGCCGAGCGGAGCGCGGCGAGCGGCGCCCGCCCTGGTTCGCAGCCTGCAGATGGTGCTACCGACCAGCTTTTCCCATCCCAAACTTCCCTGCAGCCCGAGGAAAAACACCCGAGTGCGGGCAGCACAGCTCCCGCCCACCCCAGGCCGGGTGTCCTCAGCCCTCCTGACACCGTCCCCCTCCCTGCAGCACCCCGAGCCCGAGAAAGGCCGCAGTGCCCCAGAGTAACTGAGAGAGTTTTGTTTGAAAAGTCATTTCACAGCGGCACAATCGCAGCTGTCCTGGTGGAGCTACAGACCAAATAAATGATCCTGGTGTTTGCAGGCATTGCCCTCACCCAGCAGAGATTCACCCCACGAGGGCTCAGAGGGACACCGAGGGCTCCTGTCCTGCCCTGACCCTCTGGCCCCTCTCCATCCTTCATCCCACCCCTCTCCATCCCTCATCCTGCCCCTCTCCATCCCTCACCCTCCCTTCTCCATCCCTCATCCTTCCCCTCTCCCCTCTCCATCCCTCATCCTTCCCCTCTCCATCCCTCATCCCACCCCTCTCCATCCCACATCCTGCTCCTCTCCATCCGTCATCCCAGAATCTCAGGCAGCACAAGTAAAAGTGCTCAGAGCTGACCCACAGCTCTCTATATGATGCCCATCCCTATTAGGAGTCAGATATAATCCTATTAAACCCATGGGGCTTTTGTAACTCTAAGATAAAGTTGTATCTTTTTCTCCCCATCAGCACAACTTTGTTCTTTTTAATTAACTGAACTCACAACCCAAAATGTATTATAGGCAAAACGAGTGCCAAAAAAATCCACAAACAACAAAATGCCCCTCTTGGGTTACAAATTTCAAAGCTGTGACCAGATCATGACTTAATGTTCACAAACAAAAAGAAAAAACAGGTTTCTTCTCAAAGGGAAGAAAATTCTTCAAATTTCCAGCACTTAAGACATCATATTTAGGTGAAAATCTTCCATCATTTAATATAAAGTAACTTTTCCTGAAGCATATAACAAAACGTAGGTTCCCTGAGCGCAGCTGGAATACCTTTACAGCAGCAGCCAACACAGTGGCTTCCCGAGAAGCAAAGAAAACCACTGAGTTCCAAAATCCTCTTAAAACTAACGACAGATGAAGAAGCTGAGCTGCCTTAATAAACTGGGCTGGTTTTATGGCTTTATCCTTCAAGATGCCAAGTATTCCTGCTCCAGCTCAGCAGAATCCTTCAGGACAAGCTTAACTTTAAATACAGGCAGAGTTTTGTTGCAGTTAATGGTGCTGCCCAGGGGCTTAAGATTAAGCACATGCTTAAGTACTTTGCTAGGCCTGGACCCACACTTATAAAGATCAAACTCTTAAATTTTAGAGCCTGAGTGTGTGTTTAACTGTTTATGTTGAGCCTGTCAAACTTTTGGCTTCTGATTATTCCTGCAAGAGAAGTATTACATCAGACAGAAAATCCTGAATAATTACTGGTTTGGAAAATCTGAAGACAGGGTGACTGGAAGCAGACTTCTTAAGAGTAAATAGAAATTTAATAAAAATACTTTAAACAAAATTCCTGTGGAAGTTTTATGAATAAAACAAGTTCTGACAGGAGGAGAGAGGCACTGAGAGCTTTGGTAAACTCCTGCTCTAGCAGGAGCTGGGCTCAGAACAACGCAGTAACCCAAGGGCAAAGGAGAACCCAGGGAAACACCCCGGACACCACAGGCAGTGCTGAGTGTCCCAGGAGGGCAATTTCACACTACCACAGAATCTTTAAGGTGGGAAAAGCCCTCCAAGATCAGCAAGTCCAGCCACTCCCAGCAGTGCCAGGGCCACCCCTGACCCCTGTCCCCAGTGCCACATCCACACATCTTAAACCCCTCCAGGGGTGGGGACTCCACCGCTGCCCTGGGCAGCTGGGCCAACAAATTCCTTTAAATGTCCAACCTAAACCTCCCCTGGCTCAACTCGAGACCATTTCCTCCTGCCCTGTCAGTTGTTACCTGGGAACTTTCCTCCTCCTTCATCTCGTCCTTCCATCTTCCTCCTCCTCCCTCTGCACCAAGATTGCTTTTTCGCTTTTGTTTTAAAGCTTTGAGGAGAACAGTCTTGTAAAAGAAGTTATGCAATGCTTCATATAATAGAACTAAAGATGTGAGAGGAACTTTCATGAAATGCTGGAGAAGAAAAACCACTAAATTGCTGTAAAGCGACCAGGACCAAGCGAGATACTACTGTAATTAAACTGCCACTGGCTTCCTTGGCTCCTTTTAAAACAGCTTTTTTTTTTTTTTCTTAGAGTCTCTTAATTTCTTTCTCTGCTCTTTTTTTTTTCTCCAATGTACTGAAAAAGTAGGAAAATGCTCTCTGCTTATTAATGTTTTTATTTCAGTGACCTATATTAATGTTCCTTGATAACCTTTGAAAGGGAATATGAGATTTGATCCAGCAAAAGCTGTAAATACATTCTGAACTGTAAACAAACAAGGCTTATCTCATCTGAATAAGCAAAGTATTCTGGAGCTGGGGTTGACATTCTTAGCATCTTTTCAGATTGAATAGATAGAACAATAAAAGGGCCCAGAAAGCAATTTAAATGCATGGGGCTATAGGTTTGTCAAAAATTATTCTTCACAAGCTGGGCCTCGGACCTGTGGGCAGGAGAGAGGCTGGCACTCTGAGCCTTCCCATCTATGGATGCACAGAAGACCACAATCCATTTTATTTAAATTATTTACATCAAACAAAACCCACTGCACTAAAGGCACAAATCCTTTCACCATTGGATGTGACAAATCTAAACCAGGTTTGACACTTCCCAATCCCTTTTCCTCTCTTTAAAGCCGGGCCAGGTAACAAAACTTCTTTGTCTGTAGCTGAGCCAAGCCAGGGCATTTTGTCAGCTTGGAAATCAAGCAAGACATCCCTAATCTCTGCAAAGGGCTAAGCCAAGGACACCCCTGAAAGCCTGTACTTCCACTCCCATGCCTTTGTCTCACAGGAGAAGGGCTGTAATTATATAAGCATGTAGAAACACTTTAAATGCAACTGTCCTGAGGCTTCAGTCTCAATAAGCTGGGTAAAATGAACTCAACCAACTTTAAAAAAAAAAAAAAAAAAAGGGGGGGAGAGGGGAGATGGGAGCAAGAAAGAGAATTAAAGGTATGTGAGAAAATGTTTCTCAGGCTCTTTATGGCTGATTGAGCTAATTTACTGTGGAATGGGCAGCAGCCTATCTTTAGATAAATGCTAATGAGGACTTTAATGCTTTCTTCAGTCTGGCTGCTACTATTATGCTGAAAGGGAAGGTCAACAGCTAATAAACCCAGTTAACAAGCCATTCTGAACTTCACTTTAGCTTAACACTCTTCAAAGTTGCAGTCATTAAATCCATAGGCTATTAGGAGCTGCCCTCCTGTTTTCACTACGAGCAAAGGCAAACTTTCAATGTAGTCATTAATTGAATTAACAGACTCTAATCCAATTTGATGTCGTGTAAATTGAAATGCACATAAGAGTGAAGATGTGTGTAAAGGAGTTCCCCTTTTTCAGGCTGCTTTGTGTCAAACTACTTCTGTTATCACTGCTACATGCCTCCCATGAAGGGTGCTCTCATGTACATAACCCTTAACATCAGCTGCTCTTTGATATGAATATAGTTTGCTCTGAGAAGGCAGAGGCTGGCAAGACAAAAACATGTCTTACAGCTTATTAAACTGCTCAGCTCAGCGAGACAAGCTGGTTAGCAAGGATCTTAAAATATATTGCCACCATTACATTGTGTTACTCTGCTTTGAAGTGGAGAAATATCACAGGGGCTTGGCAGACAGGGAACCTGGGGTAGGGAGATGGTAAGGGAAGGAGGCTGGGGTAGGCAGGCAGGGAGGGAGAAACCTGAGCATCCTATGATAGATGAGCAATGCCATGGTTGACTCTCACAATTAAAAGGCAAATATCCTGTATGTATGTCAGGAGCAGTTTTACAGATTTATAGCTGTGTTTTACCCCCCTTGTGTTGTTCTCAGGGGTGCCCTGGGTTGGGGACATTTGGGAGGGTCACTCGTTCCTGTGGCAGCCCCTGAGCTCCAATCAAGGTGTCAGGCAGGGATCTCCAGCACTGGGCAGGGAAGGAGGAGTCCATGGACAGAACTTTGGGAGGGGCCAAAGGGTTAAAAGGTGAAACCTCCATTGTGTGGGTGAGCACATGGTGATAGAATCTTTTGCTCCCAGTGCTGTATTATTTTCTCTATTTAGTCTTCTGCTGTGTTTTTGATAAGGTTTTAATAAACCTTTTATATTTTTAAAAATAAAGATCGTTTCTCACAGTCTTGGTTGCCAGCCCGAGCCACAGCTCCCCTTTGGGCAGTGTGAAGTGGAGCCTAGGCTGGGCACACCGGCCTTCAGCCACCAGGAAGAGCCCCACAGTCACCAAAACATGTCTGAATTAAAAATAATAATAAAATTTGGTTTTAAAAGGGCAAAAAAGTGCTTTGGTTTCTTAAGTTGTGCATTCAGCTCCGTGGCAAGTGGCTGCTGAGCCTGAGCACAGCACCAAGCACAGAGCCTGGGCACAGTGGGGACGCCGTGTCCCAGCACATCACAGGCGGGTGTGGGGGCAGCACAGCCCCTCCCTGGGACAGCCACGGAGCTGAACCCGGGTGTGAGCAGCAGGAAATCAAGGAATTCTCCAGCTCAGACGAGGAGAGGGAGCTGCTGGATGATCCCACACCTTGCCTCTCCTGCAGGAGCTGCCAGCAGGGACCTCCCAGCTCGCCCCAGGACACTGAGCTCCCCTCAGCACTGAGCCCTTCCCTCACCCACAAGGCTGCAAAAAGCACCACCACTGCAAATTCAACAGGGAATTCAATCCTAGAGAATAAGAACTTCTCCAGTCTCTTACAGAAAGAGCTGTATTACAGGCACTTGAAAAATATCTAGGTTACCCATTAATCCAAATAAAACACAAAGGCAAGGAAGCTAAGACAGTTATCCACATACAAAGTACTGGCAAGAGTGAGATAAAGCTATTCTAAGCCTACAGAGACCATTTATAATATTCCTTTAATATTGACCTGCATAATTGGCACACTACTGGAGCAGAAATCCAAGCTTCCATTATTGGAGATATGAAGATATAAAACCACATTCAAGAGGCAATAGGACATCTGGAGAGGAAAATGCATGCGTATCCAAATCATTGTGTTCTTTGAGACACAGAAAAATACAATGCAGCTTTAGAAATAACTAAATATAGTAATTTGAGTTCCACTGTAATTAAGGAAGAAAAAAGCATGACTTCCCCCCATCCTTTTAAGACTCATTGTTCAACGTCACAGTGATATTCAATTATTCCATATAAAGAGCATTTACTTTCTTTTCTGCATCATTATTATATTATCCACTATTTGTATGACTACAGAATGAGGAGTAATACAGGCCCCCAGCTGAGACTGACAGCCCCCCTCTGCTCAGCCCTGTGAAGACACACAGCACAAAAGCATCCCGAGCAGCTTTGTATTAGCACAGATAAGAAAGCCTGGAAGAAAGGGAAGGTTGGTATTTTTATTTCATGGGTGGGGAAATGAAGGCAAACGGAGAAAAAAAAAGACCCAGGAATGTTATAATAAATGATTTCACACAAGATTGGCTCTATCATCAGCAGGCAGGGCTTTGTGGATTTCAGGGACACGTTTTCAAGGCTTAAGCAGGAATGTAAAGCACACATCAAGCTGTGCTCACCAAAGTAGATTTTGGGCACAGATTCCCAGCCAGCCTAGAGAAACCCCCTCACCCACCCAAGGCTGTGTGAGCACTGGGTGCTGAACACCAGCTTTGACTCTACTGCCACAACAAGGAGCAGGAATCCAAAGGGTCCCTGGTTCTGGCTCAGGGCCTGGCAGCAGGTGCTGCAAATCCTCCTCTGTCAGTAAAACAAATTAAATACCAACAGGCAAAGAGTAAAACCCCAAGCCTGCATATCAGCTGGACCACTCATCTGTATTTCCTGACTGCAGCAACGTTTCAGCTGTCACTGCCAAGAGAAGCCCAACATGCACCTTCAAAACGTGAACATTCTGTCACATCTGATAATTCCTCTTTTCGACAGACACTTTTATCGGGAAGATTGCAACAAGAAAAGGTACTTTAAAAGGCTAAAGTGACAATGGTGGCAGGAGCTGACACTGGAAAAGCATGTTCATTTAAAATATCAATGAAAACATACAGGGGAAAAAAAATCTCTGCAGCCTTTTCCAAGTTCCAGCAGACACCAAGTCATGCAGGACTGAGGTGTCCATCTCACTGACCACTACACCTGGTGACCAGCAGAAGCCCCCAAGGTTGGCATTGCCATCTGCTGCCAGAGGCTTTGCAGCTCTCCATGGCACAGCCCTGCAGCTGCAGGTGGCTCTGCACAGGGCAGAGAGCCAGAGCCTGGCCAGCCCCAAAGCTCAGCTAACAGCAGCAAAGCTCAGCTAACAGCTGCGTCTGGAGCTCACCCCAGGGCTTTAGGGTCTGCTTTGGGGTTTATGGCTTCACCACAGGCTGGAGGGGGCGCAGAGGGTCCCTGGTGGCACCTCCGTGCTCAGGCAGGGCCATCCCAGAGCAAGGGCACAGCATTGTGTGCACAGGGCTCTGCAGGATCCCCAATGCTGAGGGAGACTCCAGCCCCTCCCTGGGCAGCCTGCTCAGGGCTGGGCACTGCCCAGGGCACAAGTTGTGCCTCCTGGGCAGGGGCAGTGCTGGGCTCAGGCCCTGCCCGTGGCTCTGGTGCCGCTGCTGGGCCTGGAGCAGAGCCTGGGCCCTGCTCTGCCCCTCCCTGCACACAGGGACAGCCAGGCCTGAGGGCCCCTCTCAGCTGGGGCTCCTCTCCAGCCTGAGCAGCCCCAGCTCCCTCAGCCTTTGCTGGGCACAGAGATGCTCCAGGCCCTCCTCATCCTCACAGCCCTCCAGTTTATGGGAGGTCTAGAGAGCTTCTAAGTAGGGAGATATCAAGGAGCAAATGCTTTCAAGCCCATCTGCCAATGTATTTCTGGATCATTTAAGTCATGGAGACTAGGGAACCCACACACCATCCATATCTGCAAAAGCACAGACCTTTCCTAAGGTCACCAGATTGAGTAAGTTTGATGAAAATGTGTTTTTTTAAGCATTTGGAGCACAGAATCTGGTTCTGGCTCTGACAAGAAGGGCAGTTTCAGTGCAGGTTTGTTAGCACAGCAGTCTGTAATTACCAGCCACCAAATAACACCCCAGTGCACGAGCCCATGAAATGTGCAGCGAGTGTTCCTCCCTCTCACACACCATTGCTGCTGTGGTGCAGCACGCAGCCAGCAAGGCTCTGAGGCTTCTGAGGAGGAGCTGAAAGCCCAGAGTGGCAGTGCAGCTTGTTGGGTTGGTGCTGCCATCCCCACATGGGGAAAGGCTGTGCCACAACTCAACCCTCAGGCACCAGCCAGGGGATTTTCCTTCTCCCCCAGGTGTCAGTCCTAGGAAAACAGCATCAATATTAATAGGAGACAAAAGGATGCAAGAAACCCTGCGGAGTGTTACACCACTGGGAGGTACAGAATGTCACAGTGGGAAAATGGATAATTAATGGGTCTTTGTGAATTTGTGTGTTGTAGCTATTTTCACCCAAGAATCTTAGAATGCATTTCAAATGTAATCCAACCTCAGGCAAAAAAAAAAAAAAAAAAACCACCAAACAAAAACATATTGCTGTAGTATTGTTGTATCTACATGGAAGTGAAAGGAGATGTGGAAATGATGGAAAACATGGAACAATTCCCAAAGAAAGGGTTCTCTGGGCTTGATAAAATCCAGTGGCTGCAAGCAGAAGTGAGAAGAAAAGTTGGATTATAAATAGGCTGCTAATTTTTAACTGTGAGGGTAATTAACCACTAGAACAACTTCCTAAGGACTGCAGTGGTTTCTCAATTACTGGCAATTCAAAGTGAAGACCAGATTTATTTATTTTAAAGATATGCTTGAACAAGAATTAATTACATCAACTCCTGCTTCCCAAGTGCTACAGAAGCTCACTCCAAATGATCCAAATGATCTTTTGTGACATCCTGCTCCTGGATCAGATTGGACAGCAATCCAGAACAACTGGGGGCACTCACAAGGAAACACAATTGCAATTGCACTGGTGCTGGCCTGGAGACTCCATCCCTGCTCTCAGAAGGGTCAACATCTGAACTGAGCATCAACACAGGGAAAACAGCCCTTGGATAACAATTCATCCACTTGGGGTGCAGTATTCAAATTCCCCTATACAGTAACAGAGAAAAAAATTAAATGGGGCAGCACCAACTAAAAATTTAATTCTATTGTAAAAGGCATAGCCATAAAATACTTTGTAGCATACAAGGCACATATGAGGCTCTTCATCCATTTGGGGGATGTTTTTCTGGGGCTTTGCTTGGTTTCCTGTTCCCACAAAGAGCTGGTACTCTTCCCACATCTCAGAATATTGTTACCTCATAGACTCAAGTTCACCTTGATACAGTGGAAGAACACAGGGACTTATCAAAGCACTTCCATTTTGGGGGGAAAGGATTGGTAAAAGATGGAGTTCAGCAAATGCCCCACCTGTGGTGTGAGCCCATGGTGGAAATGTCTCCCCTTTGCTGTCCCAGCCCTCAGAGGCAGCAGCAGAGCCCAGGCTGTCCCAGGGCTGGAGCTGCTTTGTGTTTGTAGCTGTGTGTGGTTGTTTTTATGAACTGACACAACACTCCTGTATCACCAGTGCTCATGCAGCAGGACAGGCAGGAGCATCCCCAGCTGATGTGGCTGACACACTGCACACAGAGTGCACACACACTGCAGACTCCAGAAACCCAAAACTGAAGCCTTCAGTGCCAGGCACTGCTCTCCAGTCCCTGGGGTGCTTTCAGAGCTCTGTGATGGCCCAGTGACTGCTGCCCGTGCTGCACCTCCCTGCCAAGCAGGCAGCAGCTGAAGGGCTCCACCACAACATGCCAAGGCATTCTGTTTGCATTCCCATTGTCACTTGATGTAATAAGTGTTGATCTCAATTCACTAAACATTTGTGTCAATTTGCCACTCCGTTTGGTTTCGCTTTCAAGGCATTTCTGTTGCATTAAAAATGGCATTACACTATAAATTAATTAGTTGCTTTACAAACTTAAGGTACATTATTATCCTTCCAGCTCTCTTTGGAACTGCATCTTCACCTTTTTTCAGTGATGTGCAAGGAACAATTTTTACCATTAAAATGTAACTTTCAGGAGCTCTCAGAGGAAAGCCCATCAGAGCCAGCATAATAATGCTGGAGCATTCCAAAGTGCATTATGGACTGTATTTATAGGAGCTGTCCAGCCATTTAATGGGTTCCTGAATGATTTGCTTAGGTGTTTACTTTTCCTAAAAGCAGTTTATAACCTCTGCTCTTGTCTCTGAAGTCCCTCTTAAATCATTCTGCAAATGTCCCCCAGGGCAGTGAGGGGAAGGGCTGCAGTTGCCCACCTTGGGCTCTGTGCTGTGTTTGCCCTCCAGGATGCGCAGATCTGCTGGCACAGAAATAGGCCACAGCTGACCCCGATATGGGGCTGTGTAATTCCCAGACTGATTCAGCTCAGTAATCCCCACTGGAGACACTTTCACTCCCTTCAGTGCATGTGCAGCCCTGCACCTCTGTGTTTCACAAGGCTGGCCTGCACAGAAAGGCATTCAGCAAAGCCAAATATTGGCTCTTTGCACCCAGCCTTCAGCAGATGCTTTTCTAGCCACGTTTTCTGCATGTGGCACAATCCCTTGTGGTATCAGCAAGAAGAGTTTGGGGCTGCTCCTCTTCCCACCTCCCTCTCCCCCATCCATTAAGAGTGAGAATGTGGCAATGTCACTGCTGCCTCTGTAATCTATCACCTCGAGGCCCTTTCATATATCAATGTTTGACTGCTTTCTATGTAAAACAGGTCATTAAGTTAATCAGAAATTGACTACTACTACAAACACCTTTTGAATAAGGTCAAATTAAGATAAAAGTCCTTGCTCTTTTCGTCTCTCAGCAACAAAGACTATAACCAGGCTGCTAAACCCACCATTAATGTCAGTGTGCAGATTAAATGTCATTAAAGGCAATTTGTCACTTACATACACACTTATCTCAATCTAATAATTAGCAAAAGGTCAGGCAGATAAACCTGTGTGTTTCAATCCACAATAAATTTCAGCTGCAGGAAATGACAAAATAAAAGTTTAACCATATATACATGTATTTGTGTTTGAAATATATGTGCATAATTAAATCCAGGAGAAAAGAACCATCTCTGTTGAAGACCTAACCAGTTTCAAGCCCTGCTCTGACACTTTGCTTAAGCTGTGAGGAAGCCAATTGCACGATCATGGATCAAAGTAATTCCCCACAGGAGTGAGCAGAGCAGCCCTTGCTCGGGGTGTGACAGCCACAGAAAGTCCCAGGCACTCCCCAGACCCATAACCAGCACCACAACTGGCACCTGGGCTGATCCAGCTGAGATGTGAGCTCAGGTGAATAAATCCAGGGACTGAATCACCTCTGACCTGCAAGGTGAGCCCTTCCCTTGAGGTGTCAGGGGCAGTGCAAGGAGAGAAAGCAGCTGGGGAGAAAGCAAACCCTTAAATTCCTCTGCCATCTCCACAAACCCTTCAATTCTTCAGCATCTCCACAAACTCTTTAATTCCTGTGCCATCTCCACAAACATTTAATTCCTGTGCCATCTCCATAAACATTTAATTCCTGTGCCATCTCCATAAACCCTTAAATTCCTCAGCCATCTCCACAAACCCTTAAATTCCTCAGCCATCTCCATAAACCCTTCAATTCTTCAGCATCTCCACAAACCTTTTAATTCCTGTGCCCTCTCCCCACCTCCCCAAGGCTCAGGTGTGCCTGAGGGGTGCCAAGTGCAGCTCTGCAAGGAGCAGAGCAGCTTGCCCCACGCTGGTGCCTCCTTTTGGCCTCAGTTTATAACCAAAATTCCCAGACAGAATTCTACACCACCTGTAGAAGATGGAACTGTCACACCTGGATTGTGGCAGTGATGACAAATCTCCTTTCAATGATGCTGTGGCTCTCTGTGGATGGCAGGTTTGGCTCAGGGAGGGGCAGGAGGGCAGGGCTGGGAGCAGACAGGGAATTCTGCCCCATCAGTGCCACCTGTCCCCAGGGCACAGCCCTGCTGCAGAGCTGGCACCTGCACTGCTGAAGTGACCAATTCCAGTGTGTGCCAGGCTGGACATCAAACCATGGGATATTCCTTTGTGGAAAGGGATAAACTTTAAATCTCTCAACACTCAACAGACAAAAACCAATCAGCTTAAAAAATAGCACACTCCAAAGCTGATAACTCAGTACCTGAGTTCACACTGCCATTGGATCCTTTCCAGCTTTTCCCATCCAGTTGAACAAATTCCCAAACCCAATCCCTGTTCACAGACCATGCTCCCATTGAGTATTTCAGACTTGCCTGACTCCAATGACCATTAACAGCACATTTTCAGTTCCTTCCTGTGAGGATACAGCTGTGATATGGATATTCATAACTAAATAAAATACAGAGACAGCGCAGTATTTTGCAAAGACATTTTAAATTACTCTGGTCATGTTTTGTTTGTTTTATTTCACATTGGCAGCACTTAACCCATCTTCAGTGTCTAAACTGGTGCTTCCTATGGCAGTGCAGGGGCAAATTGTCAGCATTCAGCCTCTCCCTCTGCTTCTAACAGAGCAGGGGCACAGTTAACTCAGGGTGATGATGTGTTGTTTTAATCATTCATAGCAGAGAAAGATGGTTTCAAGGAATCATACAATTTACCCAGCTTCTTGTCACAAAGGTACTTCATGATTAATGGAAAGTAGATGTGTGAAACAATATATTACAGCAAAACAGGATTTTATGTCCCTTAGCTGCAGAAATTTTTGGATACCTTATTTAAAGAAGAAAAATAAATCACAGCAAGCATGAGTTTTAAAAGCAATGACAAATTCCTCTCAGCACAGGTTTTTAAAGCTTTGTTGGGGATTTTTTTTAAAGGTTTACATAGGGATGGGACATAGCCTTAAAGAATAATTCAGCCTGCTATTTACAGAGAGAGCTGCTGCTCTGACTGTCTGACCATCATCAATCAGACTGGGTGGAAAACTCTGCTCATCCATTATTCATGTGCTGCACCATACCTCCCCAAAAGGTAAACAATTAAAAGAGAAAATACAAAGGATGGTAGGGGACAGAAACAAAGTCATCTTCAGATTACAAGATAGAATCTGAAGGAGAAGATGTAAGGAGATGAGTGGGAGAGCTGAGCATAGATCCAAGTCTGACTGCTGGCTAATGAGAGCAGGGAACAGATCCCAGCAACAAACCACATCCACAGGTGGGCTCTCATCTCATCATCCCAAGTCTTCTTCATGTCCATACAGAAAATGTTATTCCTAAACAGCATCACAGCAAAATATCCCCAAATATTTCTAAAGTAAAAGAAAAATGCAATTTTAAAAGACTCAACCTCAAACACAGCTGCTTCAGCACTGTCAGGTCCCTTTAACTTCAGGCTTTGTCCACACTGAGGAAAGAAAACCCATCTGTCCCACCTCTCATGGTGTAACAGGGAGGCTGCTTCTGGCATTTCAAAGAGCTGGCTGGAGCAGCTGAAAGCTGCAGGAAAAGGCCTTGGGTTTCAAGAGAAGCTTGAGATTTTGGACTTCTCAGGGGTTTGGCACATTTTATTAGAGGATGGACCTTGGCATCAGCACTACGAAGGAAACACCTGAAGGACACTGTACTCAGTCCCCTCCAGCCCTTGTAAACTGAGGTTGGAGTGTGTTTAAAACCTCCCTGCTCTTCTCCTTATGCAAGTGCATCAGCTGTCACCACCTGCACAAACTGATCTGCAGGAGACTGATCTGAGGAAGCACAAGTCATTTTTATCAGGTGTTTGGTTTTCAAGATCATCTGATGCCTCAGGTTTAGCTTTTCTATTTTTCAGATTCTGTGCTGCTTCAGTGTGTGGGTCTGGGCTTCACATTAGGGGATGGTGAGCTCTGTGCACAGAGCAGGGAGACAAAACAATTCCTGCTCTAGCTGGGGACCAAGGACAAATGATACAAATCTCAGCCCAACAGCACAAACAGCGTGGGCTGGAGAGAGAAACACAAGGATGGGACTGCATGGGCTGGAGCTGGAATTGGACAATTAACTCCAATATGCAAATGGAGCAGAACTGATAAAAGTGACAGACCCCATGAGCAGTCGTGCATTTTGTGACCATTTTGGTTCACCTGGGGTGCAGCCCTGGCTGGGCTCTTGTGCTGCCCAAGGTGGATCCATTGAGGAAATCTTTTTAATAAATCCCTACTTTATTCTTTAGCTCTGTCCAGCCTCTGTTCCAGCTCAGCCTTCACAAGGCATCAGCCGATGGGTTGGAGATTCTACCCCTGGGATCTCAGTGTCCTACAATACTCATCTTGGTGGGAAGTGTGTGCATGTCTCAGTGTCCCCTCTGCCAGAACTCTCACTCTCTGCTAATGTAAGGAACAAAAGGAAGCATGTGTAGCCTACAGGATTACAAGGAAAACATGAATCCTTCATCCTGAGGTCCAAAACACACAGCCCAAAGCCAGTGAAGAGCTGTGAGTGGAGGTGGATCCAGAATCATTTCCCAGCCCTCAATAATGAACAGCACAGAGGAGACAGTGTCCTGCCTGGCACTGACATTATCATTTGCTCACCATGAGTTTATATCCACAAAATATGAACTTTTTTCCCTTTTCTAAGTGGTGGAAGAACGTGAAGGTCAGGCTGAAGCAGCTTTGACTGTGCTGCAGTCGTACTGCTGTGCCTGAGAGTGCCAGTGCCTTGGGAAGGTCAGCAGCCTGCCAGAACAATGTGCTACCCCACAGCTGTGGTCAGGACTGCTGTGTTTAAAGGTTACAGTGATTAAGCACTGTGATTAATTTAGTCTCAGCAGAATCAATTCCACTCAACTACTAATCTAATTTACATCCTGGAGAGGACTCTGCTCTTCCCTGGTCGGCGTGGGTTTGAATTTAGATTCATTTTTCCCTAAGAAGTGTGTTTTGAGGGATCACACTGCAATTAGCAAATGTTTTGACAAAGCTAATGGGAGAGTTCTGTCTCTGTGTCACTGCTTCCTGCCATCTGCCCTTTCATAAACCACAGGCAGTTCCCAAACCCCCTGAGTGTGGATCTGAAGGATGTTGGGTGTTGCTACCCCACTGTAAGGGCACTGTGGCAGGGAAATCAATGCCACAACTTCATTCAAAATGCCTGGGCAGCATCAAAGGCAGCACAGGAGCAGGCCAAGGGTGGGGATTCTCCCCCTCTATCCTGCAGTTGTGACACCCCACTGGAGTCCTGTGTCCTCAGCACAGGAAGTACCTGGACCTGCTGCAGTGAGTCCAGAGGGGGCCACAGAGATGCTGCAAGGGCTGGAGCCCCTCTGCCATAAAGGAAAGGCTGAAAGAGGTGGGATTGTCCAACCTGGAGAAGAGAAGGCTCTGGGGAGAGCTTAGAGCCCCTTCCAGTGCCTGAAGGGCTCAAAGAGAGCTGGAGAGAGACTTTGGACAAGGGATGGGGCAACAGGACAAGGAGGAATGGCTTCCACTGCCAGAGGGCAGGGCTGGATGGGATATTGGGGAGAAATCCTTCCCTGGGAGGGTGGGCAGGCCCTGGCACTGGGTGCCCAGAGCTGCTTTGGATCCCTGGCAGTGCCCAAGGCCAGGCTGGATGTGGCTTGAAGCACCCTGGGACAGTGGAAGGTGTCCCTGCCCATGGTAAGAGGTGGAACCAGATGGGTTTTAAAGTCCCTTCCAAGCCAAAACATTCTGTGATTTTTCCCCAGTTGAACAGGATCCATCAGGAAAGATTTATTCCAAAAAAACAAGATATGTTTGTCAGACTCAAAAAAGTGATAAGATTACACAGGGGGTGTAAAAGCAGCAAATGCAGGGTAAGTGTAGGCAGATGGGTCTACTACAGCAGGATTCTGGTAGCCACAAAGAGGAAGAGGGGATACATAGTGAATTCCCATCAAAACAAACTATGGGACTCTACATGTCAGTATGTATTAAGTAGCAGGTGAATGATACCATTATATTCTGAAAATTCAATGTAATTGTATCCTGAAAAATCACTGCCTAAGTTAGAGGTGAGTGCAAGACAGAGCTTAATGCCACTCAGCCAAACATTTAGGTTGAAATAGCTACAGCTCTCAGGACTGGCAGGGACATGAGAGAAGCCCCATTCACAGGCAATACAAAGAAATTACTTTAACAGCTATGATTTGGTCAGTGTATGACTGGAAGTCACTGGAACATGCATACCTGCTAATGTTTCGTTTTCATTCTGAATAGTCATTTCCAAAATATATCAAGAACTGTCGCAGACATCTCTGCATGAAAAATCCTTTCCTTAGGATTTTTCTTCCTGAGAAGCCGAGAGCCCTCAGGAACAAAATGTAAACAATGGTTATCTGCTGCTGTGGAATGCAACAGGTGCATCTGTGATTGGTCTCGTGGGGTTTCTAATTAATGGCCAATCACAGTCAGCTGGCTTGGACAGAGAGTCCGAGACAGCTGCCTTTGTTATCATTCTTTCTATTCTTAGCTTAGCCAGCCTTCTCATGAAACCTTTTCTTCTATTCTATTAATATAGTATTAATGTAATATATATCATAAAATAATAAATCTGCCTTCTGAAACATGGAGTCAGGTCCTTGTCTCTTCCCTCATCCTCAGACCCCTGTGAGCATGGTCACAAAGATCTTCCCTTCTCTAGGGAAGCACAGGAATGGCTGAAAATCACATGAGCATCTTCTCTGAGCAGACCAAGAGGAGAAAACTTTTGCTCCCTAAACCTACAATGGATTTGCTCCACCACAACTGATACAACATTAGGATACCTGCAGCCAGGGCAACCTGAGCCCTCACAGAACACCCCTGCTGAGCCATCTTTACTGTTAGCTCCCTCACCTTCCTGCAGAAACCCCTTCAATTATGGATACACCAGAGGAACCCGACCTGCACATCCTGATCCCCTTCACGTCGTCTCCCTCAGCCCAAGTGCTCCTGTGTTTTGTCAATACCAGCCTAGTACAGCTTCAAATATTTAGCTTAACTTGATCTTCCGAGCTGCAGGAGAGAAAAGCCAGAGTCTCCTAACACCATTTGTCGAACAAACAATTGATCCCAGCAGAGGATGGCGGGGCTGCTCTGCCCCCGGGCCGCCCGTGACAGATGCCAGTGGTGACAGCTCTGTCACTTGGCAGGCTGGGCTGCGGCGGGGGTGACAGCTCCTCTGATTCCTTCATCAACCGATGTGACTGAGTGACCTTTTCCAGTCTCAGCAGCTGCCTCCCTTCTTGATTCAATCATGGCAGAAAATAAGTCCCTTTGGGGAAATCCTGCCCTTTCCGTAATTCGAAATGACCGCGATTGTCATCGGGCCTTGTTTGCTAAATGCGCTCCTGCGTGGTGGCAGAGTCCTCAGCAGGGGCACGTGGCTGGTGTGCATGTGGGATGGGAGAGCTGGCTGCTCCTGGGAGAGCCTTGGGAATGCTCAGAAATTCCTTGGCAGTATTTCCCTGACCCTCGAGGGGGTTTCCATGACGCTGTGAGAGACCCTGGGCTGGGGAGGCACCCGCTCACCTCTGGGTTTTCAGTGAGGGGGAACAAAGTGTAGCAGCATGAAAAATGGAACGTGTTCATGCAGCTCCACAGACACACTTTGTTCTTCACGGTGGGAAAAGAGAAATGCCCTTAATTAATAACAGTGACAGAGCAAAGGGGTTTCAAGTAGCTTTGCCATAAGCCTGCTTTGCATCCCTGCTCGTTTATCAGGCTGGCTGTGGCTGCAGGCATGGGGAGATTGCCATGGCTCTCACTGCACCCCAGCCATTGGAGAAAGCAAGTAAAAGAAAAGATATGATAAACCAAAGTTCCATGCAATGAGCAGTCAGTTTGGAATTGCAGTAAGTCTGTTCTGGCTCAGCCTCTGTCTGCTTCACGCCTGCTTTCTGCATAAAATTGAGCAATTGAATCTTACCAGCACAAATGCTTCAGAAAAGTGAATTTCAAAGTTGCTCCCAGGATTAAAAGAATCATTATTTACATCTTCACAGAATTACTTTTGCTGAGAAATCACATCCTCACAGCTAATCACAGCACAGATTTATTTTTGGCACAAGGACTGCCTGTCTTTAGGTATTACCCTGGCTCCCTCTGTGGAATTGTGTGAGCCCCTTCCATCCACAATAAATTGCCATAACCTTCATTGGGGCTGCCTCATATGCTGTATAATACCATCACAGAGCTGTCCTACATGACAACACATCTAACATGACAAGTGAAATTTTAATATTTGTGATAAACTCACAGATTACCAAAAACCCCTATTTATAAGACAGAAAGTTCAAGCAACAAAGAGGAAATCACAACCCCTCTGTATATACTCAGGCTAAGGGAAAAGAATAGGCTGAAATTGTTCAATGAATTCTCTTGTAAATCATTTACTGCACTCTGGCAGAGAAAATGCAGTTTAGGCAGTGTGGGACAGGCCAGGGGATTGCAGGGCCACTGGAGAGCTGCAGAGAGAGAAGAGGCAGAGGAAGGTGCAGTGCCCTGGCTCTGCCCTGCCCAAAGCAGAATCAGCCATGACTCTGAATGCCATAGTCCCAAGTGCCCCAAGAAATTCAATCTGCCCTCTGCTGAAAGCTCCTTTCCCAAAAGCATGATCTGTGTTTATCTCCTGTGTTTATCTCTGTTTCCTTCTGTGCTTTTGACACACTGATGGCAAATGGTGCCCACTGCCCACCCAGGCTGGGCTGGGCTTGGCTTTAAGCTCCTTCAGCCAGTCTTTCCTCCTCAACCAGAATTCTGTGAACCATCAGGCTGCTTCACAGGGTAAGAGCTTGAATTATTGAATTTCCCAAATTGTAGGGAAAGATGAGGGAGGGGTGGTTGTCAGGCAGAGAAGCAAAGGAGAATTTCCCAGCACAAAGTGCTGATGGTGCTCAGAGCTGCTGGAACCTTTGCTGCACCTTGCCATTATTGAGGGATTACAGGACCTTCTGTGCAGCTGCTGAGCCTGCCAAGTCCCACGAATGCTAACCAAAATCCCACACAAGCTGCTAAAATCTTCAGGGGGTTTTACAAGACAAATTTCAATAATCCTTTTAAGTGCTTCTTTAGAATCGAGCATGAATTTGTCAAATCCAGGGTAGCTTATTCTTCTTAAATTCATAACACAACCAACTAGTGCTACGTGCCTTGCAAGGAACTCCTAGTGCTCCCTTGAATAAATGCTGCAGAATTTTAATATTCCCTCACTACTTGATATGAGAAACTGGGCTGGAAATCTTGGGAGTGCAGACAGCATGAATGGTACTGTATTTCCTGACTTTGATCAAACAGAAAAAACAAGGATATTGATGAACAAGGATTACACTCCAATTCAGTGTTCCCACCTCTTCAAGGAAACCATTAGCACTGATTAACTTTGCAGAGCAGGAAAGTCTAGCAAGCAGTTATCCGTGAGGGGAATATTTTTTCTCTAATTCTGTTTCAAATTAATAAATGCAAGAGGATGGGGAAAAGGAAAATATTGTTTTATCAGGCACTAGGAGGAATTCTGAACAGATGAAGGAGAGTGAAGGAGAGGAGGAACTTAGAAAGATAAGGTGGAACAAAAAGGAAGGCAAAGGGAAAAAAAATGAAAAAAAATTGGAAAATTAGTTGATGGAATGAAATTTTGTTACACTAAATGAGGAAATTAAAAGAAAATCATGCAAACCTCTAAGTCACTTGTGTAACTCTCCCACCCACATCTACCTGATAAAGTCATTAACTGCACCCCCTTGGTCACTGGGGAATGAAAGTTCCCCCAGATCCAAACCCCAGAGCACAAAACTCTGTGTGCCCTCCCCACTTAGAGCTGATGCTCCTTGTCCCCTCTGCCATCACACACAAAACCACACACAAATAAACACACAAACATCAAAAATAAACACACAAACATCAAAAATAAACACATAGACACACACATAAACACAAAAAAATTAATACACAGACACACAAAAATAAACACACAGACACACAAATCCAGGTGCGTTTGGTCCAGAACAAAGCAAACAAGCCAGCACAGATCCAGATTTCTTTGAGACTGAAGTTTGATTTAGCACAGTGGTACAAGCCCTGATCTAGACATTGGGTCCCTACCAGGGAGATCTTCACCCCTCACATGCAGGAATCCTGTATTTGCTCAAAATGAATTTTTTGTTTTCCATTTGATGTCTGGATACTATTTTCATCCTGCCTGTCCTTACAGAAGCAGCTGGGATTGCCTCTCCTATCACATTTCCAGCACAGGTGAATAAAACCCAGAAAAAGTGGATTAGATCACAAAAAAACCCCAAATCCAAGAAAAAACCACAAGGAGGGAGCCCTGTGGGTGCCCTTATGAAGGCACCAGAGGTGGGAAATAAAGGAGATGTTTCAGAGTGCTCCAGCTCTCAACTTTCCAATAACATCATGAACCTGGCCCTGTGGGGTTCACAGAGCTCTGCTTTTCCTGCTGACAGCTGGAGACTGCAGCTCTGGTAGCTGAGCTGAGAAAATGTGCTCTAGAAGGTCTCCAAGAGAGGGAGAAAAAGAAAATAAACAGTGAGCCCCATGGTGTCACTTTATAGTCACTTCTGTGACAGCAGCCACGCTTTTATTCATGGCACTCAGTAAACAATTCAGAGCAAATGTTTTTTTGGCTGTGGGAAGAGGATGCTCTTTTCAGCACAGACACAATGCAAAGGCAAACAAAGAGCAGCAAACAGGATGGCTCATTATTACCTGTCTTCTTCCAATTACACTTATTACTCTGGAGGTGACAGGACCAATAAATGTGCAACACAGTGCCAAAAAAAAAAAAAACATATTCACTCTGCAACAGTGTTTTCTGAGAGAAATATAGAAACATCCAAAGTACCATTAAATAAAAACCATTCATTAGAAAAATGGGCTCCCCTACAAATCACACACCTCATCATCAAAAGGACATTGCTGTTGTATCTTTAATCATAATTATGCATATTGATACCTGTAAACTCGACTGTTAGGATTAAATTTCCAATTTAAAATGCATTTTCATGCATTGTTCCCTCCTCAAATAGTTTCTATGGTGCTCTGCAACAAAGGAACAAACTTTTGATCCCCGACTTAGACTGGTGAAAATCATAGAATGGGTTGGGTTCAAAGGGACCTTAAAACACCTCCCACCCCACCCCTGCCATGGCAGGGGCACCTCCCACTGTCCCAGGCTGCTCCCAGCCCTGTCCAGCCTGGCCTTGGGCACTGCCAGGGATCCAGGGGCAGCCCCAGCTGCTCTGGGCACCCTGTGCCAGGGCCTGCCCACCCTCACAGGGAACAATTCCTGATTCCCAATATCCCATCCATCCCTGCCCTCTGGCAGTGGGAGCCATTCCCTGTGTCCTGTCCCTCCATCCCCTGTCCAGTCTCTCTCCATGTTTCCTGTCAGTTCCCTCAGGCCCTGCAAGGCCACACTGAGGTGACCCCAAAGCTTCTCCTGTCCAGGTGAGCATTCCCAGCTGTGCCAGCCTTTCCTCCCAGCAGAGCTGCTCCATCCCTCTGCCCATCCTGGAGCCTCCTCTGGGCTCCTCCAGCAGCTCCAGCTCCTGCCTGTGCTGGGCCAGGGCTGGGGCAGCTCTGCAGGTGGGGGCTCACCTGGGCACAGGGGCACAATCCCAGTCCCTGAAATGGACTGGAACACAGCTACTGGTGCAGACACCCCATCCCTCACCCCCACCCAGGCTTGGCTGCTCAGGATTCATTATTTTACCCATTCTTCCCGCCTTTGACAGAGCTTTCTTTGCTCACAGTTGAACTCTGCAGGTGGGACTGAGGAGCAGAGTTTGCTGTACAGAAGAAACCACACCAGGGGCTCATCACCAGTTTGCCTCTCCCACATGAATCCATCCAGCTTTGCCCTCCCTGGGGAAGGCAGGGCTGTGGGCATCTGCTCATCTGCAGCTTCAGGACCTCCAGCTATGTCCAGGGAGCCCCAAAAGTTTTCAGTCCTTGGCACTGCAGAGCCATCAGAAGGGCCACATGCCAGCGCTGCAGAGCAGGTGGAAATCAAAGGGAATGAGGGAATTACAACATTATGTACAGCCATTTTTGAGATACTAGAAACCATTTCCATTCCTTTCCACATGTAGCTGTGTTGGAATTATTTGTAAGAGTCCAGGTTTGTATTCCAGGAACACAAAGCAAAAATGTACTCCTGTGGAAATACACAAACAAAACTCCCTCTAATTAGTATAAATGTGCATCAAATTCACACAGGCAGAGGAATTCTACAAAACCAGAATCCCTCAGACAGGAGGCTCCTGGAAACATTTGTAACTGCAGCTCCACAGTGTATTTTCAAAGCATGTCAGAATACAAGAGGAGGATTAAGTTCCTTCCACTGCCACCTCCTCCTCCTCCTTGCAGGGATGACACTGCTAACAGGATAAAGTGAGTGACAGGGTTATATGATCATTACATAAAGGTAGTACACATGCAAAATCCTCAGAACATGGAAAAAAAAATTATCAAAGAGGTTGCACCATCTGTCTGTGGAGAAAAAAACAACAGCTGGTGCAAGGAGCTGCAAGATGCCAGCCTTCCAAGTGACAAGATGGGAAATGACAGGAAACAGCTTTTCACTCTTCTAACAGCAAAAGAAACGTACAGCCCGTGTTCTCGTGTTTGAAAACCTCCAGATGCTGCCCTCTTCTCACATTTCCATATCTTTGTTCATGCAACATCTGAAAGCTTTTCTATTTTTACAGAGGGAGGGGAAGAAAGCACAAAGCCATCAAATGTATATATATTTTTTTTTTCCTTGTGAGAGGATGTTGAATGAATTTTAATCATGATCACAAGAAAAAAGAAAAAGAAAAATCAGCAGTATTTGATGTGAGAAACCTTTGAAATTTTCTCATCCTCAGAAGAAATTGCAATGTTTGGCCTTTATAAAGGGTTGTGTATGATAAATATTAGCTTATTCTGAGACTGATTAGGCCTTTACATTGATTCTGGACAATGCTAAGGGTCACCATTAATCAGAGAATCATGGAATCATGATGATGTGGGTTGGAAGGGACCTTAAAGATAATCTAGCTCTGTCCCCCTGCCATGGGCAGGGACACCTTCCAGCAGAGAAATGTTTTGTGACAGCAGCAGGCTCCCCTTGAACAGGTAACAAATCCCCTTTTTTGGGATCCAAACATCCCAGGCCCTCAACTGGCCCTGGGCTGAATGTCCCACCCTTCCCTGTTGGTGCAAACAGTTTTTCCAAGGTGTCTGCCCACACCAAGCTGTGTGCTGAAGGAACAGAAAGCACCCAAACCCATCCCACAGAATCCCTGGCTGTTCCCAGGGCTGCATCCTGGGAGGGGTCTGTCAAATGTCACCTCGTGTGACCCCACAAACCCAGGTTATTTAGCACTGATACAGACTCAAAATGGGAAACACACTGCAAGGTCAGTGCCCCAAGCACAAACTGCTGCCATGGGGGTAACCTGGGCACTGTGGGCTCACCCCAAGCTGCTGCCATGGGGGTAACCTGGGCACTGTGGGCTCACCCCAGTCTGCCATGGGGGTAACCTGGGCACTGTGGGCTCCTGGCCCTCCAGGCAGGGTGTTTGTTCCCAGTTCCCAGCACAGGGCTCAGGGAAAGCTCAGCTTGGGGACAACCCTGACCTGCAGAGCAGGGATGGATCTGGACAGCCTGAGGCTGATGATTTCTGCCTCCCCAGCGATTAGCCCTTGGTTAATCCAAGTGTTTTGCAGCAGGAGATGAACTAAGATTATTCACTCCAGAAGGAAGGGAGCAAAAGGAAAGGTGCAGGAATTCAGCAGGAATCACAGCTCCATCCCAACAGCCACCCTGCAGGACACTCAGTGTCTGACTCTGGGGTTCACCTCCCACCCCTCACCAACAAATCACTGCCTTCCTGGATTTATTTTTCTATCCTGATAGAAATCTTAGATCACTGCTGAGATTTTTGGTTATTGCATCCCAAAAGGCTCTGTCAGAGACCAGCGTGAGACAGCAATGCACAGATAACTGAGACAACAGCCCAGTAGCTGGTGGAAAATCCAGGTTGAGCAGGTCAGGCAGGATGGGGTGGCAGGGGCAGAGAACCAGTCCTATTTTCCTTATCTGACCCTTGAGCTTTTCCCAGCTAATCCTCCTCACAAGAGCAGTTGGTTTTTTGAGCCAGGAGCAAGGTTCCCAAAAGCCATCATGGCATGAGCACCAGCCCATGCACAGCAAGTGAAATCATAAAAAACCACTTTAAGCATCATCAAGCCTAGAGAGAATTTACAAGGTGTTGTTTATTTCTACCTTTGATTCTCTACATGGTCTCTACAGATCAGAGTACTTAGAAAACATAATTATTTTAATTAGGAGTAATTCAATTAGAATATCTCATTGCCAATAACATTGCTAATAAGAAATGAACACACTTGACTTTTTTTTTTTTTTTTAATCTTACCTTTGGGGACTCTCTGAACACTTTCCCAGATGTGGAAATACTGCTTTGATGTTGCATGTCTAATCCTTTTCTCCTGTAGGGTCTGATTCAGTGTGCATTTAAGTCCACTCAAGTCTTTCCTTTGCTTCCAGAGGGCACAGGGCTGTGCTGCCCCACAGAGGGTGTGCTGCCCCACTCAGGGCTGTCCTGCCCCACACAGGGCAGTCCTGCCCCACACAGAGCAGTCCATCCCCACACAGGGTGTGCTGCCCCACTCAGGGCTGTCCTGCCCCACACGGGGCTGTGCTGCCCCACACGGGGCTGTCCTGCCCCACACAGGGTGTGCTGCCCCACACGGGGCAGTCCTGCCCCACACGGGGCTGTGCTGCCCCACACAGGGCTGTCCTGCCCCACACAGGCTGTGCTGCCCCACACAGGGCTGTCCTGCCCCACACAGGCTGTGCTGCCCCACACGGGGCAGTCCTGCCCCACACGGGGCAGTCCTGCCCCACACAGGCTGTGCTGCCCCACACGGGGCTGTGCTGCCCCACACAGGCTGTGCTGCCCCACACTGCTTCATGGCAGGGATGTGTTACAGGGAGAACACCAGAATGAGCACCCTGGCTATGCAAACAGTGATGCCAAGCAGCTCTGGTGGGGTAACCACATCAGTGAAAGGGTAAAAAGCATCTCCTGGAGAGCCCTTGCCGAGGGGTCTGTGACAATAACTCAGGAATGTGCTTGAGCTCCCTTCAATGAGCCCATCCCAGTGGTGACAAGAGCAATGACAATGTTTTGCTCTGCCAGTTTGGGAAGGTGCAGTGTGTGGTGCCAAACTGAGGTCACAGTGTGTGACAAAGCAGAGCCTGGGAGTGGCTGCAGCACTGCTGGGTCACAGCACAGCCCCAGGGGGTTCCAGGTATGCCCTGAGCTGTTTGTCCCCAGGGAGATGGCACCCAGGGGACAGGGCGCTCCTCTGCTCCCCACTGGGGCCCTGTGGCTGTTCTGGCCATCAGGAGCCACCACCCCAGCCAGGTGACCTCCAGTGTCACAGATCAATGTGGGTGACCTCCAGTGACATAGGTCACCCTGAGTGACCTTCCCAGTGTCACAGATCAGCCTGGGTGACACCAAGTGTCCTAGACCAACCTGGGTGACCTCCCCAGTGTCAGAGACCAACCTGAGTGACCTCCCAGTCACAGACCAACCTGAGTGACCTCCCCAGTGACACAGATAAACCTGAGTGACCTCCAGTGACACACACCAACCTGGGTGACATCCCAGTGTCACATCAACCTGGGTGACCTCCCAGTGACAGACCAACCTGAGTCCCACCCAGCTGGTGCTGTGGGGCACAGGGATGGTGGCACATCCTTCCCAGTGCAGCCACCTGGGCCAGCCAGGCTGGGGTGAGTTCCAGCCCCTGGGAATCAGCTCAGGAAGCACCACCTAAGATCTGTGCTCACATTTGTACACCCTAAACACCAACAGAAACCACACAGATGGAGAACATTTTACCCTTTCTAACCATTTTCTCTGTGATACAGCCAGCAGGGCTCTGAGAAAGTTGCCTTGGCAAGCAGAGCTCAGCTGAGCTGTGCTCAATTAGCTGCTTTACCCAGTTCATGCTCATCCTCTTAACCAGCAGCCAGAGAATATTTGAATGCTGATCTGTGTCAGCCTGAGCTGTGACACCCTCCCAGCACAGTACAGCTCCTCTCAGATTGTACTGAGCAACAAAGGGGCCTGTTATCCAAGGGTGGTACTTGAAAGCCTATCTGCAAGAACAGATCTCATTATTTTAATTAAAAGCTTCCACGTATTATTTTCTGAGCTAACAAATATGGCCATAGTTGTAATTACGGAATCACCAAATATAGTCTCAAGATCTTGTTAATAATGATATCCTTTTTAAAATCTCATAATCTTAAAAAAATGTTGTAATTAAGTCACCAAGCAACTATATTTGTCTCCATGAAATAAAGCCAAATCTACAGATAATTGCAAATAACTCATTTCCCAGTGGATTAATTTTTTTGTATGCCAATTAGGCTCACAAATCTCAAGCTGTCACCTTCATCTCCAGACATGCAGCCGGCTGAGAGCACAGCCATAAACAAAACAGCCCAAGTGCCTCTTGTTCCCTCAGTAAGAAGGAAAATGAAGTTAGCAGCATACATTTGTAGATGTCAGCCCCCCGAGAGCAGAAAAGGGAGAAAAAATAGACTTTGGATGTAGGACAATTAAACCAGTTTGTCAGGCTTTTGGGAAGCGTTCTGGGACAGCTCCTGGGAGACTTCTGTGGTTGCAGTTTTGGGGTAACAGCTGCCTGGAGACTCAACCCACACATCCTCAGCCCCACCATCCCCAGCCATGGGTGGTTTTCTCTGCCATGTCCCAAGTCCTGGGAATCCTTTGGGAACCATGTTGAAGACTGCAATGCAAGATGTTCTCTATTACCATCTGTATGGCAGATTACCTTTGTCAAGTGGGCAGTTTGCCTTATCTCTCTCTCTGAGTGACCACAATCACACCTCCCTGGGGAGGGGACATCTGCTGATAACAGCTACTGAATGTCACTGCATGGCTGATAAGAACTACAGCATCCCATTGGGAGATGTGAGCCCAGAGGGAGGAGCCAAGCATTCCTACATGGATATAATCTGGAGATTCTGGAACACCAGCATGGCTTCTCCACTGGATTTCCCAGAGGAACAGCAGCTGCCTCTTCTCCACTGGATCTTCAGAGGAAGAATCCATCCTTCTCTACAGGATCCCTGCTCCAGCAGAACCACCCCGGACACTGCAGGAGGGCTGAGCCACAATTCCAATGGGACTGCCACCAACACCCTGACCCACAGGGTGTCAGGTTGGGTTCTGGCTCTGTCAGTGTTGTTCTAGTGTACTGCATTGTTTATTTTATCCTTTTATTTTTTTTTCTTTTCTCTATTAAAGAACTGTTATTTCCTGCTCCCATAGTTTTGCCTGAGAGCCCCTTAATTTAAAATTTATAGCAATTCAGAGGGGTGGGGGAGGGTTTACATTCTCCATTTCAGGGGAGGCTCCTGCCTTCCTTAGCAGACTCCTGTCTTTCCAAACCCAGACAAACCTCAGCACAGATCCTGTCTGTCCCCCCCATCCTGTGACACCAGAGGGACTTGGCACAGGCAGGGCTGGCAGGAGCCACAGCTGGAGCTGCTGCTGCCTCCAGCCCTGCCATGAGTCCCTTTGGGAGGCCCAGGGGCAAAGCTGCTGTGCCCCATCCTCAGGCACCTGCACCAGCACCTCCTGCAGTCCCTCAGAGCATCCACCAAAGGTTGTGCTGCAAGCTGCTGACTCCTGCCTGGGGAATGTCCCAGAACAACCATTTCTTCACAACATGTTGGCAAGACTAAGCAGTTACCCCAACCAAATCAACAAACAGCTTTACAGCCTAAAAAATTCAGAAGTGTTTTGCAGCTCCTACTCAGGTGCAAGGGAGTCCCTTTGCTGCCTCTGCTGGAGCTCCTGCACTCAGACATGCAACCTGCCCCAAACAGTTCAACAGCAGCAGAACTGCCCAGAAGCACAAACACAGGGTGGCTGAGAGGTTACGCACTCACAGAAAAGGGGAACAACTCTGTGACAAGTCTTTGTTTCAAAAAATAACAACACACAATTTATAAAACATGAAATTGAAGCACAAGGTGTGAGCTGGTGGCCCAAGCTAAACACACCTTCAACATCTCCTTGGTGCAGTGTCTTCTCCTGGACAGGTGGCCCAAAGCCTTGAAGCTCCTGAGGTGTCTGGGAAGCCTTGGCCAGCACAGAGGATCCTTTGACTCGCTTTGTCCTTCTCTGGAGTGGGGATTAAATGTTTCCACACAAAATCCTCGTGCCTGACAGGTAACCAAAGCATTTCCCATCAACACTATCCCTGTTCCCATCCTCAAGTCACTCAAGGTTCCCTTCAGGCCATGCAGCTTAATCCTTTCCCTCTTCCTTTCCAATAATCCCTGACTTCACTCTGCAGGGGAAGGGCACACCAGGTAACCTCTGCCAGCTGCACTGTTTCTGCATGTAAAAGATGGAAAACATGTAAAAGATGTACAACATGCAGTTTTTCCATCCTTGTCACTGCCCAAGCCCCCAATGCCTGCATGAGGACATCACCAAGCACACACCTCTGTAAATTCTGCTGCCATCCTGGCCCTGCATCTGCTCAGGAAGGGGAAGAGGCCAATTCCTGGGGAGAGCTGCACCCAAAGGACTTAAAGATTGCACAAAAGGAAAAAATAAATCTTGTGGAAAGTCAGATTGCTAAAATGGGATATACCCATGTATCTATTCCCATAACCAAGGTTTCAGAAATGCTGATTAATCCCTGCAGCCTTAAAGCACTGGAGGTACATCTCTGTCACATTTCTGAAACCTTGGTCACAAAGTACCTTTGTAAAGATGCAAACAACAGCCTGAACAGCACATTCAGCCCTTTGTCAGCATCACTGCAGGAAAAAAAAATAACCAACCACAAAGTGTTTGTAACAAAACACATTGATAGCCATATAGATATTTCATTTTTTCCCCTTCCTGAATTTAACAAAAGCCTGGATCTACCACTCAAATTAAACACTGTGCAGTAAAGCATAAAGTCTGCATTCAACAAGTTTAATTACTGTGTAAATGAAAGAAATTATTATTCATTCATGACATTTATTTCAGTTGCAGTGCTAGCTGCCTTTACAAAAGTGGGGTTGGGGGTGCAGGGGGAGGAGGAGGCTGGGTGTATAATTACTACTATATTTCTTTGCCAAACATTAGTGAACTGAGACAAAAAGTGCTTGTTTTCCTTGGAGAGGAAGAAGCATGTGAGCTATCAATGCTGGATCTTGAGGACGCCCACAGCCTTGACACGGTGCCAGGCTCTGCTAGGTACACCAGCATGGGGAGCCTGATAACACAGAGCCCATTGAAGGGAAAGCCAGAGCAGGGCTGGGCTGGGTCAAAAGGCACCCAAACGATGGGAACAGTCCAAGGCAGCAGCCCCTGGGCAGTAACAGAACCACTGTGCCACATGAAAGATAAACTGGCAGCTGATGCTATCGGGGCCTGCCCAACAATGCATCTTTTCTCAGGGATTTTCACAGGGCTTCAACTTCAAACAAAGGAAAGGGAAAATAAAACCCTCTAAGCTGATTCAGAGCAGGCATTTTTGGGAGTCTGAAGAAGGCAAGGGAGAGGCTGCAGGAGGATTCCCTCCTTACACTTACCATAAACCTGACACACTTATTTTACCTCATCCTGCACGTTGTGCTGATCCCAGAGAAGAGCTGTTACCTGCTCTGATCCACCTGAAGTCTAAACAAATTCCAGTGGCTAATCAAAACAGATCTTCCAAAAATGTACTTTCCCTAGGAGAAACAATTCCTGTACTTCCCTAGCCCTCCAACTACCAGCATTTCATCACTGCACTACACAAGAGATTATGCTCAGGCAGAAGTGGCCTCAGTTTGCTTTAAGGAAAGAAAAGAAAAAAAAAAGGAAAAGAAAATCAACACTGGGCCACACAAGTTGTATGTAAAAAATGACAGCTGATGTATTTAGATAAGTGGAATGAGCAGGGATGATCCTGGAGGTCAGCTAAGTGGGGGAATGACTGCAGTGATGCTTCACATCCACATTTAGAGATTCCACTTCCTCTGTTGTGCTAGCCAGAACACACATCCTTTTTAAGAGGGGCTGCACAGAACTGCCACAGCTCCCTACCACAGCCAGGGCCGTGGGGTGATGCTCTGAAAGCCCATGAAGTGTGTGCACTCAGCTGAGGGAATCAACATGACTCATCTTCTGCATTTCAGAGGAATACATGGCAGAGTCAGCTCTGATCTCATTCCCCATTCAGAATGAGTCGCTCTCAAGTTTGTTCCCAATTCCTTGCTGAACCTAATCAAGCCAAATGGAACAAGCCATAATCCAAGCAGAATTCAATGAACTGCACCCTTTAAGAAGGCTATTAAAGCTTGTTCTCAGGGTTTAAACCAGGAGAAGATTTAAGGTGGAGATTATCCCACATCTGCTTGCCATGACCTCCCTGTGCTGGCAGCAGCACTGCCTCTGTCAGAGGGAGCAGCTGCCCAAGGGTTCCTTTGGGACACTGACAAATTCTCTCACACCCTGCACACCTCTGACATCACAGCTCGTGGTTTTACCCCCAGACTGCATCAGCATCCCCTCAAATGCTCGATTCTCCGAGAATTTCAGGCCCAGAGCTCTCAGAGGTGCTGGTTTGGTTCGAGCACTCTGCCCCTGCCATGGGTCAGGAGCAGCCACAGCTTGATCCTCCCTCCTGATTAGACCAGGGCTTGGCAGACACAAAGCACTATCTCCTCCCAAAACCTGATTACTGCTGCACCCTAACAACCACAGTGATAACAGGGAAGGTAATTACACCCAGAAATAGGTTACACACCAAAGCCAAGTACTTTGGCCAAGCCTGCACAACAGTATCTGCATTCACTTTTTCACTGTGGCTCAAAATAACGGCTGAATTTATGCCATTAGCAAGAGGAGACCAACAGCCACATCATCTTTGGGGTTTTCAGCATCACTGAGAGCCCAGGAAGAGACAGGGACATCATTCCACAATTTCCATCAGCACAGTTCCCATGGTGAGTGACCTGGCTGGGGATGGCTGCTCCCTGTGCTGGGTGGAAACATCAGCTGGGGTGGAAACACCCCAGGGCAAGGGGAGCCCTGTGAACAGCTGTGCTCACAGCACTGAGAGTGGTGTTCTGGGGAGGTGAGGAGGCAAATCCACTGCCCCAGAGCTGGGGAGTGACTGCAACATGGAGCAGCAGCTGAGGGAGGAGAAGCAGCCACAGCAGCAGAGTCATTTCCAAGCAGCCCCTGCAGCTCAACCTCTCCTGGGTTCATGGCAGGAGCTGCAGGACTCCAGGAAACACCTCCTTGTCACAGACATCTTTTAAGGAAAATCTATTCCTTAGGATTTTTCCTCCTGAGAAGCTGGGAGGCCTCAGGAACAAAATGCAAACAATGATTATCTGCTGCTGTAGAATGCAACAGGTGCATCTGGGATTGGCCCTTGTGGGTTGTTTCTAATTAATGGCCAATCACAGTCAGCTGGCTCGGACACAGAGCCCAAGCCACAAACCTTTGGTATCATTCTCTCCTTTTCTATTCTAGCCAGCCTTCTGATGAAATCCTTTCTTCTATTCTTTTAGTATAGTTTTAATATAATATATATCATAAAATAATAAATCAGTCTTCTGAAACATGGAGTCAGATCCTTGTCTCTTCCCTCATCCAAAAACCCCTGTGAACATGGTCATAGCTCACTGCACACACCTGGCACACCTGCACACACCTGCACACACCTGCATAGCTTTGCCAGTACCACTGACAGCCTCATCTCAGCCAGCCAGGAGTTTTCAACTGCTGACAGAAAGGAACAGGAATGGGCAAGAGCTCTTTCTTCCCACCTTCCACCCTAACCACTAACTTATTCATCATTTCATAGTAAATGGGCAAGAAAAAGGTGTTGCATTGATAGTAACAGAGATGATTTCTTATATTCCTGTTTCTTGCCTTGAGCTGCTGTGCTGAGTGATGCAGGATCCCCCCTGGCCACAGAGAGGGCACCAGCACTGCCCTGCAGAAGGGAGAGTGCTCAGTGCACATTCCAACGTTCCATGGGAAGAGGAAAGCCCTGCACTGACACAGGCAGTGGCCAGGCAGCCTGGAAAGCACACTCAGGCTGTCATTGGGCATTTCCACAGCCAGCTGAGACCCATGAAAAATTCATACAAGGCAACACCAAAAATAAAGCTAATTACTTTAGGCTTATGATAAGAGAGATCTTTTTCCACAGGCGACTTTGCAAGGTCACCTTCCTTGCTTTAGTCTCTCTCTTCCTTGTTTTCTTTTTTTCTTTTTTTTATTTTTAAACAAATGACATTGAGCTGCTTTCAAAGCTTATCTAATTCTACCTCAGGGCAAGAAGGGGTTAAGACCTTAAAAAATACATAGAGATGAATGGAAAGCCAGGCTGGCAGGGCAATGTTTTAAAAAAGGAAAGGAAGGGGGAAAAAAGGAAAAAAGGAGTATTTTCTTACAGTCAAAACAGAAGTGCAAGCCCAGAGTTTAAGGTCAGTTCCTCTCCTGCAGTGCTGGGAGCTGTGCTGTCAATCTGCTGCTGGTGTCCCCCATGCCAGGACACAGGGCACAGCACCAGGGCAGCATTCACCCCAGGGAAAGGGGGATGGAGGACACAGCTTCCCACTGATCCAAAGGTCCTCTGGGAAAGATGGAGCCTCTGCTTTATTAGCAGTGACATTCAGCTCTCAGAGCAGCAGGCTGATACCTATTTAATGGAATGCCATTTTCCAGCAGGGAAATCTGTTTGTCAGGCTCAAGCCAGAGCAGAGCTGCTGGTGGGACAGGACACCCCCAGCACAGCCTCAGCTGCAGGAATGTGCTCATCTCCAAAGGGAACACAGGGCTCTGTGCTCCAGACCCTGCTCCTGATCTGCCTAAGTGTTGCTCTAGTGAGGGGAAAAGTAACAACACAACAGCTTTATGTTTCTCCTGTGAGGAGTCTGCCGTGGGCAGGCAGGACCCTGTGTGCCCAGGCAGAACCTCACCCCGCCTTCACCCTGTGCCATTTCTTTGTGCAAGTCCCTCAGGCTTTCAAACTGCTGCTCTTACATGCCAAAGGAGGAATTGACTTCATTTTAGAAATAGATTAGCTGCATGACAGACTAGGGTCCTTCAGGATGAGATATCATCATTCTCCTGTTAGGAATTCCTCCTCAGCCCATGGCACTGACCTGCTGCTGCCCCTGTCTGTGTGACCCTGGGACTGTGTCACTGCTGTGTGTGACACACCAGGGATGATGGAGTGAGGACAGGGGCTGGGGCACTCAGGAAGGCTCTGGGAAGGGAACATGGCTTTGGCTCATTGCCTGCTGCAGTGAGGCCAGAGGGGCTGCACAAACACCCCAGACCAGATCTCCAGTCAGGCTCCCAGAGATGCAAACACCAGCTTGGTGTAAAATTCAATATCACACAAGGAATCTGGGCATCTGCTTCTCACTGATCCCTTAAAGCTTAACTCCTTCATCTGCCCTGGGAACTGCAAGGATCTGTCTGTAAGCAAATATCCTGATGAAGCTGCTCCACAATTTTGATTTTAGCTAAGTCCTAATCCCAACTAAGAAGATCTATAGAATTATGCAAAAATTTCCCCATCACAAAACAGAAGCATTTCTCAGAAAAGGTTTCCATGGAATTCCCAGGCTGCTATCTTGTCTCCCAGCCTTTGCAATGCCCTGAGGCAGTGACACAAGCACCTAGCAGTGCACTCCAGGCAGACCCCTTGGCTTTCACTGCACTGATTGTGGGAGTCAGGGTTATTGCAGGAAATTAAAGGCTGTTGCTGTTTGCTTACATACACCTCAGTGAATGATTCCAAAATAGGAAAAATATCAGACTATCAAAATCATACAGGTCCAATCAGTGTCTGTGTTTAAACCCAGAGGAATTATGTGTCTCATGTAATTGCACATTAAACACTACATGCAATGTTCAAGTATTACATTACATATATAAACATGCCCACACACAGATGCTTCTAGACAAATCTTTTGAGTTTTGACTATGGTCATGACAAAAATCACTTTGCAGCTGTGCAGGGAGCTCTCCCCAGGTCAGCACTGAGCACTGACTCTGTTTCACAGGGCTCCATTGGATAGAAATGCCTGTGGAAACACAGGCTGCATTTTGACTTTTGAAGAGGATGAAAGGAATAATGTGACAGCCATGGATATGCTGGGCTCCAGAGGTCCCACATTTCCTGGTGTATTTATACCTCTGCTCTCAGAGGTGCAAAGCCCAGGGTGTGAGCTGTGCTGAGTGCCAGGGGGAGGGCTGGATGTGCCCAGCACTGTCCTGCTGCTCCCTGCCAGCACAGGCAGCTCCCCCTGCCCCTGGCTGTGCAGCTTGGGCAGCAAACCACACTGCAGCAGCCACTTCCATCGCTGAGAGATCTGTTTGTGTGTGCTCAGTGCTGTGAACAGCCTTGTCCTGTAGGGCCCTTGCAGCTGCCAAGCTCTCAGGGCAGGCCAAGTGTGGCTGCACTCAGGCTCTGGCTTTCCTGGGGTTCTCCAAGTGCTACTTTGGGTAAAAACAAAATCTGCAAGTGTAAAGCTGCCAGACTCGTGGCCAAGGAACATCTGTAGGTGCTTGTTCATTCCCACAAACAAGGATCACTCAGAATATTTGAACACACACTTCCTCCCTGTGCTGGAGGCACACAGGGAGCCCATCTGTGCCCCCACAGTCACTGAGCACCCCAGCACCTCTAACAGTCCAAACCTGATCACCCTGTAGAGATGGGGAAATTAAAAAATATTCCTTTTACACAGAGAGGCAAAATTTCACCTACCTATAAGCAAGTGTGTTTAAATTAAAAAAATTAACCTACAGGCCCCATGGCCTGGGCTGCTGCACTGTCAAGGAAAAGCAAGAACCCTCAAAGCCATTCAGGCCCTGGAGTGGGCTCATTTCTGTCCTCCTGCATCCAGGGGCCCTAAGGAGATGAGATCCCCAGTTCAGACATAGTGCATGCTCGACGTTAGAGGAGAAAGGATTCCAATCTGAGTTGCCCAGAGTGAGAAGGGAATGTTTACCCTGACTTTGAACCCACAAGTTCCTCAGCAGCTCTCACTATCCCTCCCCTTGTGGGTGCAGGACCCCACACGGGTCACTCACTGCCTGGCACCCTACAGCAATGAGCTGTTGGTGCCTCTCAGGGCAGGCACTCCATCAAACAGCCAGAACTAATGGTGTTTAATATTTCTCATGAACATGTAAGATATCCCCATGTGACCAGTCCACTGCCCAAGGCCAGGAGAAATGTGGTTTTAACAGAGGTATCTTTGAAAGAACTGAGATTTTATGTAAAACCAAATCCCAACCCCACACAAACCTACAAGGCAAGAAGAATGCAATATAAAATCTCTGGGGCATTATGCCAAGGCACTTTTTGGAACACTTTTCAGTATATCTAACAATTTTTAGATTTATTAGAGATTTAGATATATACCTTTTTTTGGTCTCAGAGTAACCACTAGATGAGGTGACAAAGGCAGCACCTCTTTCAGTGATCTCCCTCCACAGCCAGTGCAAGGACCCAGATCTCTCTCTGTCATCTTCTGTCTGTGCTAAGGAGAAAAGTGGGATTTTGTGCTCCCATTTTCTCTCAGGAACACACCATAGTGATATTCAAGCACTGAATTAGCCTGTTTGCTAAGACAAAACAAAAAAACCTTCAATCTGAACATTAAGCTAAGGAGGGAGATGATTTTGGCTTGTCTTTGGTTTCCCTTTTTTTACATGGATGGGAAGAAAGGAAGTCTGGGAAGCTGGTGAGGACACAGCAGGAGCAGGAAGCAGCAGCAAGGGCTCTCCTGGCACCGAGTGCTGCCTTCCCACAAGGAAGCACAAGGATGCCAGCACTGCCAGAGCTCTGACACACCATCCATCCCTGAGCACTGCCAGAGCTCTGACACACCATCCATCCCCTGGGGAAAGCAGCTCTGAGATCCCAGCAGGCAGTGCTGGCAGTCCCTGAGGAGTGAGGGGACACTGCCTGCACTGTGAGGTGTCCCTGTCACCTCCCACACACCACATGGGTGCCCTTCTCTCCAAACCTATCAGCCTGACCCCTTTCCTCTCCTCATCCCACTCCCTGTGTCCTGGCAGCTGCAAACTCAGGTTATTCCAGAGGAACCTGCACAAGGGAGCAGAGAACAGCAGGTGATGAACCCCAGTGACATTGAGGTCCAGGAGCCCAAAGCAGTCACAGGAGAGGCAGAGTGGAACCCAGCACAGAAAGTGGAGGCAGAATGGAACCCAGAACTGTCTGTGAGAAGCTGCTGATTCTGTCCAGGCAGTGCTGTTAATGTATTCTAACACCGTTCCAGCCTTAACTCTCCTGGATTGACAACAGAATTGAATTACCCTTCCAAATCTCTCTCTTTCAACTTGTCATAAGATTTTTTAATCCAACAAGAAGCACTTCCTTGGCAGAGTTGCCATTGTTACATTTTTTCCAGCTTTTCTGATTTAGGAATTTAATCTTTTTAGCCATGAATTGACTTCTCTGAACTAGCACTCACAGGGAAAAAAAATTCAGCTCTTGCTTGCCATGCAAGCTGCCAAGTTCCTAGGAGCAGATGGAATGGATCCTGGGCTTTTAGAGGAGATCACTGACAATCACAGAGAGCACAACAAACACAGGCCAAGTTTCAAGAGGCTTGGACAAAGATTGATCACAACACAGAAATGACAGAGCACTAAACAAGGAAATAGAAGCACTATCTGTTCATCTCCAACATCTGTGTTGTGTAGAGCACTGGAAGCTACAAATCCTGCTTGAGTAAAGCTGCAGAGTAATGCAAGCCACGTGCAGCCCTGAGATGGGGACCCCCTGCCCTGCCTGACAGGCTCAGCCCCAGCACCCTGCCAGCTCCCACTGCTCTGAATTCATTCCCAAACATGAAGAGCAAAGCAGAAGCACCAGCCACAGGGGAAGGAGAAAGGAGACATTTGAACCATTGCTGAGACCTACAGATGATGTCTGCCTTGCAGCATAACTTTAACAAGGTGTGTTAGAGCTGCCACACAGCTGAAAAGGGTGGTCAGACAGACCAGCTAGAGAGCTTTCAGAATATTCCTGTGATTATCACTGAGCTATAGGCAGCATTTGTGCACAGGCACAGCTTAATTCCCCTCCTTTAAGCTCCTCTGCCTTCTTTCCCAGTTTATATTTGGATGCTGAAGAAAGGAACCATTTAGTTACTGAACTCAAGTTTATGATACTGGCAGTGAAATTCAATCCCATCTTTTAAGCAGATTAGGACCTACACACAGACCTTTGAACCTGCTGTGTTACCGTGTTGGCTTTCACAGCTCATCCCCAAAGGAGTAAAATTACTCCATTTAATTAGACTCCAACTCTCCTCAGCTGCCCCAGAAGTTTCCAGTCACCTCATTGAATTGTGAATGTAATTTGGGATTAAAGGTTTGTCCTGATTTTGCACTGGGGTGCTGAAGAGCTTTGCAATGCAGTAATTCACCCATCTTTAAACTTTTCTGGGGACACTGCAGTGGGAATGCTGCTTGGCTTCCCTTGGTTGTGCCTTGTCCAATGGCTTCAGAAAAGTGCACTGGAATTCCTTCCAAAAAGCTGCACAGACAATACTCCTGATAACACATGTGCTTCATTTTCTCCAGCTTCATTTTATGGCTGGAGAAAATGAAACACAGAGAAGAGGCAGTGTGAGATTCTCCTTCCCAGACCCAGAGCACCTTCAGTGAAAATTAGGAGTCCAGCAGTTGTACCACACTGTGATCACTGTGTGCCATGCCTTTGTCTGAAGGTGACAACCACAGCCAAACCCAAAGCTCAGAGCCTGGTGGGTGTTGGAGAACGTGTGTTTAATGCAGCAGCCATCACACAGGACAAGATGTTTCACAAAGAGCTGCCCCAGTGCCACCAGCACAGAGAGAGGCTGTGCTGGGCCAGATCAAAGGCTCAGCTTGCTCAGCATCCTCGTTCCAGCAGTGCCCATAAATGGGTGTCCAAAGGAAGAGAATAAAAATAGAATAAGTACATATAATACTCCTGTCTCTCTATTTATATGCCCACATCTTTCCCCCTTGCTTCCACCACCAGTCACTCCCAGCTCACTGAGCTCCTGACATCATTTCTGCCTGTTCAGTGGGAATCCGTTGATTTATTTTCCATTAATTTGCTCACTTTCCCACAAGTGATGTAAACTTTTAGCATCTACAATTTCCCTGACAACACTCAGTTGCTCTGGCCAACAACTTCCCAAAGAACCACCTACTTCTGATCTCCTTCTCTGGGCTCTTACCAACTCCTCTGGCATCCCCATCCTTGTGTCACAAGGCAATGAACAATTCCATCCTCCTGGTGTCCTGCCCCAACTCACAAACCTCTGCCACATCTCCTTTCCTTATCCCCGCAGCTGAGGGGCTGTAGCTCATTCAGTTCTTGCTCACACAGAGGCAGTGTGACCCCTCTGAACAGCCTTGCTTTTCTTCTCTGAGCCCTCAGTGTCTGCAAGTCCTTGGAGAGGAAATGATGAGAGCAGCACATGGCCATGGCACAGGTAAATCAGGAATTTCTGATTCCTCAGCAAGGTTCCCTGCTCCATCCTGAGGACACTCCCTTATCTTTACCTGGTTAGTCTTTTATACCACTATTAAGCAATGTGCTGATGTTTTGATGGATATATCCTTTAGAACTCCAAAATCTTTGCCTAGAAATGGAGTTAGAACCTCCCTAACTTCACTTTTGCATGGAAATCAGCTCAGAGCCCATCATTTCATTAGGATTGCTTTAGGGAAGAATCACCAGGGTCCCTAAAAGCAGCACAAGGTTTGGCACAGGCTTGCTGCTGAGTGAACTTGGGCACACTGATCCCACTCAGAATCCCCTCTCACCCCATGCTCTGGCCCTGCACCCACCCCACACCATAAAAACAGGATTTGACCAGGCCTGGTGCTGTTCCATACAACCAGTGTCTTCAAATTTGCTAAAAGCACACATAAATATTTCATAGAGCAGACAATGCTGCTCTCACATCTGATTGCAAACAAGATTATTTTTTCTCCCAAACAAATCCAATAACTTGATTATCTGCTCTGGTCTGCTCTTATTTTTTCTGCTGTACAATTTTCAAATATTTGCAGTTGTAAGTCTTTCAAAGCTTTAATTTGCTTAAAATGATTCACAAGCACCTTGTTAATCTTTTATCAGTTTTATTACAAACTGTAAACAAAACCCAGTTCTTAAATAATTAAAGGGCAGAACTAGCCCTCAGGCAAATGAAGTCCAGGAGGGGAGAATAAAAAATTTAAAAATCAGAGTAAGCCTGTAATTTTTTTTTTCCTTCCCACCTACAGAATTGGTGAATCAAGCTTCAAAACAGAGAGGAACTCAAAAAGAACAGATTGTGTGTGACATCTCCCCAGCCAGTTTCTCTCATCTACTGTGTCCTGAATATTAATCCATCAAGTACCTCCACGTTACTGGTTACAGAGTTAAACACACCACAGGCTCTCAGGCAGAAGCTGGGTCCTGGACAGGGGTTTAGGAGAATTCCTGTGCATTTCTGGGTGCCCAGCAATGCCTGATCAGCCCAAAGGATCCCTCCCAGAGAGCAGCCCAAGGGAAGGCAGCTGGAGCTCACTCCTGTCCCTGGGGACAGCCCAGCACCTCCCTGCAGGGCAGGGCTCACTGGGCACAGCCATGGGACAGCTCACACAGCTCCTGCCCAAAGCCCCAAAGCTCCAGGGCCTGCAGCTCCTGGCACAGGGGTGACAGCAGCTCCTGCTTGGAGAAACCCCACAGAAAGGAGCACCAGGAGGAGCAGAGGATGGGGCAGCTCTGCTGGGATGGAAGCCTGAGAGAGCTGGGATTGCTCACCTGGACAGGAGAAGCTTCAGGATGACCCCAGTGTGGCCTTGCAGTGCCTGAAGGAGCCACTGCAAAGATGGAGACACAATGCCCAAGGGATGGAGTGACAGGACACAGGGAATGGTTTCTCACTGCCAGAGGCAGGGATAGCTGGGAGACTGGGAAGGAATTGTTCCTCACACCTGGCACTGTTTGCCCTGAGAAGCTGCCCCATCCCTGCCAGTGCTCAGGGGCTTGGACAGGGTTTGGAGCAGCCTGGGATAGTGGAAGGTGTCCCTGACCATGGCAGGGAATGGAATGGGTCCTAAGGAATGGGATGTTTTTGTATTTGTGGGGTGGCCAGACGAAGGGAGGAATGATAAATCTGACTCCATGCTCTTGAAGGCTAATTTATTATTTTATGATACTATATTATATTAAAGAATACTATACTAAACTACACTAAAGAATACACAAATGATATTTACTGAATGCTAAAAAGATAATAATGAAAACTCCTGACTCTCTCCAGAGCCCCAACACAGCTTGGCCCTGATTGGCCAAAGAGTGAAAACCACTCACAGAAACCAATGGAACAATCACCTGTGGATAAACAATCTCCAAACACATTCCACATGAGCACAACACAGGAGAAGCAAATCAGATAATTCTTGTTTTCTCTTTTTTTCTGAGGCTTCTCAGCTTCCCAAGAGAAAAATCCTGGGCAAAGGGATTTTTCCAGATAATATAACAGTAACAAGGATGTAGAATGGGATGTGTTTTAGGGTCCCTTTGAGCCCAACCAGTCTGTGAAGGAATTAAGGAATGGGATATGTTTTAAGGAACGGGATGTGTTTTATGGAATGGGATGTGTTTTAAGGAACGGGATGTGTTTTAAGGAATGGGATGTGTTTTAAGGAAAGGGATGTGTTTTAAGGAATGGGATGTGTTTTATGGAATGGGATGTGTTTTAAGGAACGGGATGTGTTTTAAGGAATGGGATGTGTTTTAAGGAAAGGGATGTGTTTTAAGGAATGGGATGTGTTTTAAGGTCCCTTTGAGCCCAACCAGTCCATGACTTGCTCACACCACAAGGAATGTCACTGTTCAGTGTCTTCCCCACAAGTGGCTCCATCCCACCATGAGCAGCAGCCACCAAGGCCCAGCCCAGGGGTCGTGGGCACATCCCAGAGAGGAGCTGGAGCCCAGGAGCACAGACAGCCTGGGAGGGGAAACTCCAAACAGGGATGCTGGGACTGAGGGAAGAGCCTGCTCTGAGCCCTGACAGGACAGCAGGAGCTGGGCTGGAAATGAGGGCCCCAGGCAGGAGCCCCACACAGAACACACAGGGCGATGGCAGTGCTGAGTGTGGTCACCTGCAGAAAGGGCACTGCTACATCCACACCTTGCTATAAAACTCACCTGCAATTATTCAGATTGAGAACTGTTATTTAATGTAATTATCACTGCTGTTACAGGCTCCTGGCATCTACCAACGCTTCAACCCAGCTGTGCTGCAGAACAATGCTCACTGTGGCTGTACAAGCATCTCAGAAATTTGGATACAGAACTTCCAGCTTTCTAACATACTGAGAATTTCCTAAGATATTCAAATGGCATTTCCTTCTAGTTACAGAAAGGACCTTCTAATGAAGCTTTCCAAAGCATTGCAATTGGAAGAAAACCTAAGGAACTATGAAGGCAAGACTGAGTAAATTCTAATTATCTTTTGAAGGTTACACTACCATGCACACAGAAATGGAATTAAATGCATTACAGACCTAAAAACGTGTAATGGATGCATTGCTAGCCTATTACATGCAGTTCATTGTGCAAAGGTTTTTGGTTGTATGTTTTGTGCAGTGGGCTGTAAAAGTTGCTTAACAGGAGAAAATACATTTGATTAAAAATTTATATCAGAAGAATGTTACAGGGTTTTTTTTTCCTGTGCTATTTTATCTGCCACTGACTATTCCCATTAGTATTCAGTTCTTCTCAGTCTCACAAGACTATGCAAAAAACAAGGACTGAGGGTGGAAAAGTTTGAGGTGTAGATCCCAATCCATGTTAAAGCTGTCCAGATGCTGGCTCCAGGTGGAAAAAACTGCACATATTTTGCACATAAATGCAAAAAATGCACTTATAGTGGGAGGATCCCAAAGTGTCACTGAGATGCTTAAACAGTTCTGCTCCAGTGACTCCCTTTGTGAGAAACCTCAAGGGGGAAGCAGGTGGTGCTTGGACTTCCTGATGCTGAGAGTCCCACAGGGCTCCCAGCACCTGCCCGGGCAGGAGCAGCCCTGAGTCATCCTGACACACAGCATGCAAACACTGCCCCACATCAAGGAAGATAAAGCCCTTTACATCTCTATTATATTCCCAGGAAAGCCCAAAAACTTCGAGGCCCTTGCTGATAACTATTTAGAGCACAAAGCAAACTGCAAACAGAAAGAAATCAGAAAGGTTTTACAGCTTAGTTAAACGCCCTTATCCAAAACCACACAGGAACCAGTCCAACTACCAGGAATTGGCAGAACTGAGGAAGATCCATTTAAGTCAAAATAAATAAGGAAATACGTAAATAAAGCAAAATAAATAAGTACTTCAGTTGGATCTGCTGACCTCCCACTCCTCTGGGGCTGGAGACTGAACAGGGATGGAATTCCCTCCTCTGGCTCCCAGCCCTGCCTGCTCCTCTGGTCTTGCCAGGCCATGGAGACACAAGCCCCTGTTTGCTGCTGGTGCTCCAGCCCAACCCACAAGTGAGGCTGGAAGGAGGGAAAAACCTCCCCAGAGCCCCTGGCAGCCCTTTGCCCCCTTTGCTGGGCAGAGCTCAGCAGCTGTGCAGGCTGCAGCCATCACTGGTGAGATCCTTGTGCTCACTGAAAGGCCAGAGAAAATCAAAATGCAATAATGGAAGGCCAAAACAGAAAGCAAGGCAGCTCTGTGTGACAGGGTTTAGTGGCACTCACAGGGTAACACAGGGAAGAGCTGAGTCCAAGTGAGCACAGGCTCCTGAAGCACAAGGGCACATTTGGATGAGAGATTGGGACAAAACTGTTCCCTGTGAGGGTGGGCAGGCCCTGGCACAGGGTGCCAGAGCAGCTGGGGCTGCCCCTGGATCCCTGGCACTGCCCAAGGCCAGGCTGGGCAGGGCTGGAGCAGCCTGGGATGCTCCAAGGTGTCCCTGCCATGGCAAAGGGTGGCACTGGTTGATTTTTTTGAACACTTTTTCAAGCCAAACCATTCTATGATTTTATGATTTGTGGTAATTTGTATTTACAAGTAAATTAAATCCCTACATCTGTTTTCCTTGATTACATTTAATCTCTGTTCACGAGAATATAAAATGACAAATCTCACTCATTTCCCTAAAATGCTGTCAGTCACAGTTGCAACACAACTTTAAAAATGCAAACTTGTAGTATTCATAGGCAGGCAAGGAAAAATTGAAAATTTTAGCAGCTAAAAGTGATAAAAATAGTGAGCCAGGTGTCTGTGCTGAGTAATTCAGGACAACAGAACCCTTTGCTGATCATCCCCATCAGATTAGGCAGTAACATCTGATTTCACACCTGCAGAAATCCTTCCAACAGGGCAACGAGGAAAAGAAGCAGCAAAGATAAATAAATAAAATCAGCACAATTATCTCCAGCAAAGACTTTTGGTGAATAAACAGGTGGGTTCCCAAACCTCCCAGTGGTTTGAGTGCCAGTGGAGCAGGGAGCTGCTCTCCTGCTTCACTCCCTGCACTCCTCCCATGCCCTGGGCACAGCTCTGGCCCAAAAATTCACCCAGACTCAGCAATCCCTGACTCCAGCAAGGCAGGGGTACAGATTTCTGGGAGGGTTCATCATGCCAGGCACAATGAATGTTCTGGTGAGCTCAGGTCACAGGGCTGATTTATCACCTCAGCTGTCAGCTCCTCAGAGCACTGCATTATGCAAACACTGAGCACATTTCAGTATCTGCTCAGCAGATTTTGGAAAGGTGTTCCCTACCCCAGCAAGGGGAGGAATTGGTTTGGGATGGAAAACCTTCTTGTGGGGAGTGGGAGGGAGAAGAGGTTGTGCCACACAGGAGATAAATAACCAGATCTTTGTCAAACTGCGGCTAAAAGGGACGAGACAAATAACGAGCAGAGTCAGGGATGGAAAAAAACCCTGAATTCTCTAAAAATACAGCCAACTCATGAATTTCCAGCTGCAGAGCAGCCCTTTCAAGTTGCAACTCTCAGTGCTTGTCAAGAAAGATGCTTCCTGCCTCGATCCCCCCAGAGCAGCAGGCTCTAATGGAAGTCACATTTGATGTGCTCTGTGCTGCTCAGCACAGAGTGGCTGAATTACTGGGTGCAGACCTCATCATACTCTTAAAAAGTAATTTGGAACCAGGGCTTTGATTTAGATGGGCTTTATCCTTTACTTTCAAAGTACAAGTGGTAATAATGCAGTCTGTGAGTTTAACATTTGAAACAGGGGTTCCATTTACCTCTTTGTACTTACTGGAGGAAAATGACTGTAATTGAAATCTTTCTGCTGGAAATGAAGCCCTTCTAACATTCAAAGTGGTTGCTTGTCCTTCAGGCTTTTTATTTTAGCTGTCAAAACTGTAAACTGCCTTTCAGAGTAGTGAGAGTCTTACAAGAGAGGATGAATTGAATGTACCCTGGATCTAGGTAGTGGGTGTTTTAATCTAATTTTCTAGCTAGAAATACAGCACTTCTCTCCCTTGGGCACTGCTGGGAACAGGAAAATTAAGCTTTGCCTCAGTTCAGCAATATCTATCAATGAACCTCAAACAAGGGACAGGCCTTTTCAAGGACAAAGCAAAACCTTTCAAGTCCTCCATTTTCATCCATAAGCTCCCCAGATCCAGGCAGCAACACGTGAGGCCAGACTGCCCACTCACACTGCCTCCCTCCACACGTCTCCCACACTTTCTAGAATTTCACAGATTTTTTCCAAGAGCTTGCCTTTTCTCTTTCCCCTTTCAGATTAAACTGATTTTCTGGTGTCAGCAATATTATTCACATAAAGCCTTTGAATCTTAATTCCAGTGTAAATGCACTCAGACTGAATATGGGTATTACGTCCAAGTGGCTCCTGGCCAGATGACCTTCTATTAAATCTTTGAAAGGGCAAACATGAAAACTTTGGGGTTTATCCTGTGGGCTTCCTTTCAGTCTGTATTACAGAATGTTAGCAATTAACTTGATAATGAACTCAAGATGATGTTGTGGAGCTTTCTGCTTTGGTTAGTTTTATTATCTGGTTATTTTAATCACAACTAAAAATGTGCTGCTGGGAAAAGGTTTTATCCTGCTTGTTTACACAACTTTAAAAAACTGTTCGGATGACTTGAGCAAACTAACACACCAAAGGACATCAGCTTAAGCAATGTCTTTCTCTGCTGTTTCCAGTTCCAACATGTCTTTGGGTGACCATTTTTCAGGCTTTGTGTTGCAGCCACAAATGCATGACCAGTTCCTACCTGCACAGACCAGCCACTGGGCAAGCAGGCAGATGACATGAATGAACTGATGAGGAGATGTCAAGGTTGCAGGTGGATGTGAAGAGTTTGGAAGCTCCCCAGGAGACCTGTGAGGGTTCAGTCCCTGAGGCTCAGGCCAGTTCCATCAGCACACCTCAGTCCAGGTCTCTCTGGAGATAACACAGCTGGGATGAGCAGCATTCAAACACAACCAATGGAACAGTTGATGGCAGGAAAGCACAAAATAAAACAAGCTGACAGTCTATATGGGAATCAAAACTGTGCAATACACACAAGCTTCCTGCAATTACCTCTGACTGTATATAAATATATATGCTTGATCAAAGTGGGGTCTTCACACATCAACATCTTCTGAAGTAAACCAAAAGGAAAAAAAAATATTTGTGATGACCAGAGGCAAGGATGTCAACTTCAGCAAAGCCAGCCAGCCAGTAAAAATGTCAATGAACTTCTTTACAAGAGAATTAAGAGGGAGCAGTGCAATGTCAGCACACACAGGAAGAGCAGCTCCAGTTGTGATGAACTGAGATCCTGCACTGACAGGAGGGCACAGACCCAACCTCTCCCTAACCTAAAATGACCTCCCTTGCACAGGGATTATATAACACTTCCACATGAGCAGAGCAAACTTCAATTAATGTGGTTTGCACAGGCTGCTGCCAGCAGAGACATCAGTGTCCTCCCTGCTCATGCAGGTGCACCCACAGGGCCGTACCCTCACGGTGACCTGGGACACACTGACCTGCCTGCAAACAAAGCCAGCACACAAAAAGGGAATCAAACCAGCTCAGATGGAGCTGGGATCAGCTCCCCATGTGCTGCACAGGCACCACTGCTGGGACAGCAGCACTGGCTCCTCAGCAGCCACAGGCTCTGGCTCCTCAGGAGCCACCGGCTCCTCTTGTGCCAGCCGAGAGGAGAAAGTGCATCTCCAAGGGAGATTTTAAATCCTTTTAGACAAACTGCTGAAAAAAGCTGGTTTGAGAATTTCAAAGGTTCTTCAGCTTAGCTCACATAAACCCAATTTCTAAGACCATGACAACACAGAGGAGTTGCAAAAGAATTTGACCTAATTTTTTAAGCCAGTGTGGTTACGCTACTGCAGAAATACTTGTTTCATGGAGCGTGTACCCAGAGTGTCCAGCCAGAGAACTGCATCAGTTTAATAAATTCAGCATCAATTCACACCTAGGCCACACTAGCACAGCTTTCACAGCCATACTGGGAGCTGAATCAGAACAAGTCAAGCCCCAACTGCAACAAGAATATTGATACAAAATCCAGCATTCAGCAAGGGGGTGTAGCCCTGCCACAGAACCAAACCCAAAACTTCCCAGGAGCCTTTCATTAGGAAACCCCCACTTCCACACAAAGGGTTAAAGTCCCTTATCACACATGAAATCCAGTAAAAGACCAGGCATGCATTTCAATTTTTGCCTTCCTGTTCATTATGGTTTGGGGCTTCCCCCCCCCAAGAGATGAACAGACTTTGCACCTTCCCTGGTGGATCAGAAGAAAGTCTTGTAAGGCACAGGTAACTGTAAGGAGACAGATTAAATGGGTTTCCTGGATTTCATCCATGTTCAAATTTCCCAGGTTGTAGATCTCAAAAATATCTGACTCTGACAAAACTGGTGTGACAGGTTATGTAACACTGCACAGAATCACCCGGTGACAGCAGAGCAGGAACATTATCTGCTCTGCTCAGGGACTCCAGGGCTTTCTGGATCAACTGCAAGGGGTGTCAAAAAAGAAAAAAATAGAAAGGAACTGAATCACAAAATGTAGAGGAAAAAGAAATCCCCATGTGTTTTAAATGGCCAGCCTCAGCCACTGGTACATAACTGGTGATTCCTTAGATTATTTCCAGGAATTTCCATATGCTATATATACTGAGGTGATTTGTTTAATTATAGATGTTTATAGGTCTGATATAAAGAACATACAATTATTGCAGAGAAACATCAAGAAGATAATAACTGCCTAATACAGTGGATTTTTCAGCCTTTTAAAGATTGCCCCAAACAAACAAAATGAAACAGTTACATCTGAGACTGTTAAATATGCTATTTGCAGCCTGGGATAAATGACAGGACAATCTTGTTAAATGAACTATATATGCTTTTTGTTCAATGAAATATATATGCTTTCACCAGTGCAGTATAACTTGAGGCACAAAGAGAAGAAATAAATCAATGTGGGACTATTTGCCAGAACAGAAAATTTCAGACTAATGGCACGTGCACGGGTTTTCCCTCTGCTCTAAAAAGGGCAAGTTGCTAACTGCTCAAGGATGTTTAGGGAAGCAGCAAGGCTGCTCAGTATTTTCATAAAAAGTTGTCTTGCTCTTTTCCCTAATTTGCTGGATTAAGGAAACAGCAAAGCTACATCCACACTGTGCCTGCACCTCAGCACTACTGGAAATCGGATCAGCCTCTACCTTGGGGCAAGAAACCCTCCAGGAGAGCTCCAGTGAACATGCACCACTGTTAAGCACATCCCTGCACAATCTTGGTCCATCCTCCCTCCCCATCCCTGCTCCTCTGCTCCCCCAGGCATCTGGGTATCAGGGCACGGGCGAGATAAAGTGGAAGCTGAGTGCAAGAGGAAAATCCTACAGAAAACACTGTTCTGTGCAATGAGAAATACAGCAAACTCCCATAAACCCCACACCAAAGAGTCTTCAATACATCTTGCTACTTTTTGGTCAATAAAACTTTTCTTGCGGTAATAATCACGGACAATTAAATACTTAGCTACTAGAGGAGAAGAAACAACTGACCTCCCTGCAGAAGCAGGTCACAACTCATAATGGGCTCCACAGAACAAGAAATATTCCTCCCTTTCAAGCTCCACATGAGGAAAACAAACACATCTCTAGTATCTCTATTTTTTTTTTCCCAACACGGCCCTTTAGGAATAAGATCCGAGCTTTCCTCCTCCACCTGCACCGCGCTGAAGTTGCTGCCACATCTGCAGCCCATGTCCTGCACTGCTCCGAGCACAGCCTTGGCTGTGGAGCCACAGGAAAACCAAATCCTGGTGACAATTCCAGGGAAATACCCTTATCTGTGGAGCCACAGGAAAACCAAATCCCGGTGACACTTCCAGGGAAACACCCTTATCTGTGGAGTCACAGGAAAATCAAATCCCAGTGACACTTCCAGGGGCACAGCCACAGGAAACCCAAATCCCAGTAACACTTCCAGGGACACAGCCTTATCTGGGGAGTCACAGGGAAACCAAATCCCGGTGACACTTCCATGGGAAACTCCCCTATCTGTGGAATGACAGGAAAACCAAATCTCAGTAACACTTCCAGGGAAACAGCCACAGGAAACCCAAATCGCAGTAACACTTCCAGGGACACAGCCTGATCTGTGGAGCCACAGGGAAACCAAATCCTGGTGACACTTCCAGGGGAGGGGAGCAGCTGAGCCCCAGCAGTGCCCGGGGAAGGGCTGCAGCAGAGGCTGCTCTTACCTTCTCGGCATGCTTGAACTTGACGTAGAACCAACTGGACTTGATCATTGTCTCACCTCCTGCCCTCGGTCAAAGCCACGAAAGCGACCCGAGCCTGTCCCGCCGAGGAGCCGGAGCTCTCTGAGGGGAGCGCAGCGCTCAGGCGAGGGGCCGAGGGGCCGGGCAGGAAAGGCGCTGTACCCTGCGGCTCGGCGTGTCCGTCCTTCCACCCGTGTCCGTCCTTCCAGCCCGTGTCCCTGCCCGTGTCCGTGTCCCCGCTGTCTCTCGCTCGCTCGCTGCCGAGCGCTCGGCGCCGCTGCCAGCCCTCACGCAGCTCCGCTCCTCACGGGGACTTCACCGCCCTCATCACAAATGGCACATGTCAGTAAAGCCAGGAGGCTGGCTCCGGCGCTGGCAGCCGCCCAGGACCGTGACCTCCCCCAGCGGGATGAATAATGAATTCCAGCACTTCCCTCCAGACACAGATTAACACCTGGCTAAACATTATTCTGACAATGAGCTCGTCCGCGGCGAGAGCCCCGCGTTAACCCCTCGCTCGCCCTGCAGGCAGGGCGGGGATGCTTCGGAGGCTGTCCCGCCGTGCCCTCCCCCATCGAAAGCAAGATTACAGGACTATATATAGTTTAGAAACAATAAAGCCTCTTAGGCATAAAGCAAATATCTCCTTTCCGATTCTGCAGCTGTAGTAACGCTGCCGTGGAAGCAGAGCAAGTCCTCAGGAGCCGGACTCGCTCCTGGATTCCCCTTTCTCAGTCCCCCCTCTAAAAATACCCCTGGTAAGCACATCAGCTATCAGGCTGTTTTAAAATAACATCTGTAAGGACACAAAAAACTCCCAAACCAAGCCCAACAGAACAACCATCACTACGAAATTAAGCTAATTTTTGTTCTTCTGTCTGTTCAGAAACACTGCCCAATTCCCTGGCTCTGCTTTGAGGAGACACATTGATCTGGCTGCAAACCTCGCAGCTCTGCGCATCCACGGAGCAGTGAATATCACGTTACAAACCAAAGGATGGATATAATCAGCCTCCTGTGTTGCTGCTGCACGCAGCCAGAGCTATCTGGCCCAGCATCCTGTGCCCAAACACTTCACAAAGCACAAGGAAACAATGTCAGGAATCTTGAGTCCAAAGATGTGCACTCAGTAATGTAATAAAATGTTATGTAATGTAACATGTAATAACACAGATGGACATGAACTTGTCACACGAGTACCTGAACCTCTTCATGTTTCCATACAGTGATGAGCAAGGTTCAGAATTCCATTACAGAAGTGAAAAAGTCACCTCATTTTGCTGCTTTAGACAGCTGTCTGGTTATTTAAGTGGGTGTCTCACAGTATCTTATCCCAACAAAAGAGGATAATTTGCTTCTCGTCATCTTCAGATCATGACTTTATAGGTTTTGCTTGTCTCCCTTATATCACACCTCCCAGACTATTAAATTTCTCCTTATAGGCAGGCTGTGCATGTCTCCACGGATCCTTTTCATCACTCCCTGTACCTTTTCTAGGTCTAGGTATCTTTTTCATGGGAAGAGTGAGATGAAATAAATACATTTACCACTGACATACCATCTCCTACTATATGTGCACACAAGAGATATAAAGCAGCTGAAACAGACCCTGAAACCTAGTTTGTCAGTATTACTCACCTAAAAAGTACTGTCAGTGCTGATAACAGTGTCAGTGCATTATCTCAAAGTGGTGCCTTTGACAACCTGGCTACTCATTCACCTGCCAACGGAGGTTTTTAGAACTTTTCATAAACTAGGACTTACACAAGGGATCCAAACACCAATATTAGCCAATAATGGTCACTGCACTTAGGTGGAGCAGAGGCTGCTCTGCCCTGAGACCCTTCCCTGCTCACCCACACTCCAGATTTGGTCCCTGCTCTTCCCTGCTCAGACAGGGAATTGGGATGAAGCCTTTCCAAGCCCCTCCACTGCAGTCAGCTGGGCTGGTTCAAATCATGGCCATCCATGGCCTAGCTGTCAGAAATGAATTTCCACTGATGTCACAGAAAAATATTCCCACTCTCCCTTTAATTCTGCATTCCTGTGGGAGAACTAACCTGTGCTAAAAGGGTGGTAGAATATCCCAGCTATTTTTTGGAACTGGAGATGTTAAAAATGGATGAGAATGTCTCCTACAGGGAGCAACATAAAAAGATAATTAAAACACGGGCTCTTATCAGCACCTTCTATTTTCTGCGCCTCAAAAGCTGGTTTTTGAAGCAGCAGATGAATAAAGGGGACAGATCTGGCTGTGGATTTGATTGAGATCAGGTCAGTGCAAGAGCCTCGCTTCCTCCCCAGCTGCTGCCGCTCCTCCAGTCCCTGCGGCAGCGCATTCCGAGCCGTGCCAGGGCTGCTGCGGGCAGCGCCGGGCTCCGCACCGCCCCACGGGCTCCTGCCCGCTCCAGCCCGGGGAGCTCCTGCCGGTACTGCCCGATCCAGGGCTTGGGGCAGGAGCAGAGCCCAGCTCCGGGAGTTCCTGCCTGCACTGCCCCATCCCGGGGCTTGGAGCAGGAGCAGAGCCCAATTCTGGGGAGCAGAGCCCAGCTCCGGGAGTTCCTGCCTGCACTGCCCAATTCCGGGGCTTGGAGCAGGAGCAGAGTCAAGTTCTGGGGAGCTCCGTTCCCGCACTGCCCCAATTCCGGGGCTCTAGGGCAGGAGCAGAGTCCAGTTCCGGGATTTCTCTGCCTGCACTTCCCTGATCCCGGGGCTTGGGGCAGGAATAGAGCCCAATTCCGGGAGTTCCTGCCCGCACTGCCCGATCCCGGCCCTGGGGGCAGGAGCAGAGCCCAATTCCAGGATCTCCCTGCCCCGATCCCGGCGCTTTAGGGCAGGAGCACAGTTCCATTCCATGATTTCCCTGCCCGCACTGCCGGATCCCGGCCCTTTTGGCAGAAGCAGAGCCCAGTTCCAGGATTCCCCTGCCCTCACTGCCCTGGGGGCAGGAGCTGAGCCCAATTCCAGGATTCCCCTGCCCTCACTGCCCTGGGGGCAGGAGCAGAGGGCGCAGCCGGCGCGGAGGCAGAGCCGGCACCGCGTACCAAGCACAAACAGCTGTGGCTCACAGCAATTACCAGGCCTGGATGTTTTCCACTGGTTCATTAGCATCTGGCAGGACCTAAAGTTCCAGGGTCACAAAACACAGAGCTATTATTTTATTTCAGGAAAATGCACAGCGACATCCCTCGAGAGCTGTCCTTTTGTAATCAAAGGACAAGTGCAGCGCAGGGAATGGAGAGGCGGAATTTGCAGCCATCACATCCCCCGGCCGGGCAGGGACGAGCCCGTCACGCCACAGATCGCTCATTTTGTGTGCGCTGTTGAAAGCCCCCACATCAGCATCCACAAACAGCCCCTGGCAGCAGCAGCAGAGCCCGGTGATTCCTTACAGCACTGACAGCGGCGTGGCTCTGCACACACACACACAAAGTACACACCGGCTTAAGTTTTCAACACTTCATTCATCTTTGCAGCAGGACAAAACACATCATTTATTTTCAAACCTGCAGCATCAGCGCTTTGTCTGAACTGTGTTTGGTTCTCTTGTTTTATAGAGCTACAGTCTTTATGGTGTGTGACACAACAGCTTCACTCCTGTTTGCCAATTCCTAGGGATGAGATGCCAGACAAACACCACAGAGGATGGGGCCCACCCCTGAAGGTGCTGCACTCACCTCCAACACCCTGCTACCCCACACCTTCTCCACTCACCCATAAATCACATACTGTTCCTTTTCATGTGACCCCAAAAAGGGAACCATGCTTTGGTAGAATATTCACAACTCTCCCAGAATAATCATACTTTGATTATTCAGCAGGTTTTGCCATACTCTAATAAACCACTTCAACTGTGAGGCAGTGTAGAAAAGAATTGAAATAACCTCCTTTTTAACAGACCATTGGTTCTAAGCCTTTTAATACACCCTAATGTATATTTAGATATCGATTCACGTTCATTTCAATTATTCCCCATGACAAAGCTGATCGCACACTAATGCAATGAGCAGTGTAACAGTGAGTACTGAGCTGGTTTTTGAGTCTCCTAACAGCAGTGGGTACCTCATCCTTTTCTCTCTGGCTTTGGGTTTGTTGATAAGTCAGACTAACATCTTGGTGCAACAAGGGAGGGGGGGAAGGAGCAAATCAGGCACTATTCCCATGCACTATTTCACTTATTTTCACTATTTCCTAAGGCAGCAGTAATCTCTTGAAGAACCCACCTGCACAGCAGAGCCAGTTCTGGAGGTTCTGTGTTCTAAAGAACCCTGACCCTTATGCCAAGCAAAAGCAATCTGTGTGTGCAGGGGGACTAAAGCTAAAGGAGGATGGTGCATTTGCAGCAGGGACTACATCCAAGATGAATTACAGCCATTCCTCTGTTCTTGGCACTACAAGAGCAGAAAATCATCTCCCTCCCTATTATCATAATAGCTTTCACACTTCCCAACCAGCAGAATGAAGTGTGGGGATGCTGAAAGAAACAGCACATAAACAACAAACAGAAAGTTTAGATACAAAGGAAGATCCCATCTCCAGAAAATGTTTACAGCAATTTTTAGAATTAGCCTGTGGGGAGGGAAAAAAGAAAAAAGGTAGGGGGGGGAGGCAGTTTGGAATAAGAATAAATAAAAGGGATTTTGAAATGGTTCTCACAGTTCAGAATGGCTCCTAATGTAGCAGCCAAAGCAGGGACCCCTGGGAGATTAAATGAAGCTTGTGGGATCTGCAAGCCTACTAAGAGAGGAAGTTTTTCCCAAATTCAGAGAACTGGGATTCTGTAGAGTAACTGGGATTCTGTAAATGAAGTACAAATGCTGAAGCTCCTGCCTGCCTCTGAGCATGCCCAGCGCTCCCCCAGCTCTAAAGCAGCAAACACCCAGACTCCACAGCAGCCTTTCTGCTTTAACCCAGAACCACCCCAGCTTTGAATCCCAGCACTTTACATCCTAGAAGGCTTCCAGGGCACAGTGAGGGAAGGGTCAGGCTGCCCAAACTCAAACAAATCAGTGCTGCATCTCAGAGCCAGCAGAACAAATGAGGCTCCTGCAGCCTCCCGAGGCCAGCACTGCCAGACCTTTGTGGGTCACAGGGAGGTCTCCAGGGGACTCTCATCTTCCAGGCTAATAGAAAGCACTGTGGGATTTGCTGTCTGGTTATTAACATGGTAACAATCCCATCTTGTACCTCAGGACCCCGCTCGCCCATCAATACCATCTGCTCCTTCATCTTGAGTGCTGCTGAATAATCCCAGCATGAACAGGCTGCTGTCAGCTCGGGCTTCTGTGCACGTCTGCAGAGAAACTCTCCAGGTCACTGCTCTGAGCCCAGTCTGGGCTGACAGGATTCCTGTGCTTCACCCCCACAGGCACAGCATGGGCTGCATCCCGTGTCTGGTGTTCCTGGCACTGGCACCATTTCAGCCCAGGGGACAAACACCACCACCAGAGTCACCCTTTACAGAAAGGTTTTTGGTTTTTTTGCTTGCCAGTGACTAAGAAGTGCAAGTGACATTTTCCCTGGCAGCTCTAAGCCCTGTCAGGTCTGTCAGTGCTTTAAGGTCTTACAGCTGCCTTTCCCTTGGAACGGGATAAAGCCTAATAAGTCAGACCTGACTCAAAGAGAAAGAGTAGAGATTAAGGTGAGAAAACCAGCCTGAAGTCCTTTATCTCCCCCAGCAAAGTGCCAGTCTGTAATGAGTTACAGCAGGGGTAACCCAGCTGGGGCACATGCTCAGCTCTCCAGGTGAAATTCTGGCTATGAGGCACAACCACAGACCCCTGAAGGAGTCAGAAACACCTCAAGGCAGCCCACAGAGGACAAGAAACAGGCATTTGCTAGTGGTTGACAACCTGCAAGAGACAGACTGAGACAGAAGCAGGACAGCCATGAGCCTGGCACACAAGAGCTGGGCTCAGGATGGTGACAATCTGCTGCTTCTGCCACACAGAGTTAGCTCAGGGTGCAGCAAGGAGAGCTGCTGATGGTTTGTGATCTATATGGAGCTGTGCCAGGAGGTCACGTGTGACTGTCTGCAGCAGGGGGAGGCAAAGGTGGCCCAAAATGTCTTTCTGACCTCTCTGAAAATGAAGGTGCAGTGCCATAATCTGTAATTTAAACAACAACAATAATTGCCAGCTGGACAAAATCGCTCATGATATTAAGAGATCAAATGATGCTTTTGTAATCCTACACAATGGCTCTGCATTTTGTTCCCTGGCTTTCTGGTTTCTAGAGCTCCAGCACTGTTTTGACTGAGGTTTATTATCTTGAGAAAAAGAAGTCACTTCTGAGATGACACCAGCACTCTAAAGTGTTTGAAATGACAGGATTCTGAAATGGAGAAAGCAGTGATTTCTGTGACACTCCATAATTTCCTCCTCCTGAGCACAGCTCTGCAATTCACTACAGAGTTTATGGATCTCCCTCATTCACACATGGAACAGGGATGAGGGAGCAACACATCCAGTGGGGAAGGGGGGCAGAGAAATCCCTGAAAAACCAGAACCTGTGCATGCAATGGATGTGTTAACACTGGAGCACCAACACAAGTTCCCTTTGAACATCAGAAGGGATCAGATGGCAGGGCACCAATGCCCACAGGTAAATCAAGTCCTGTTCAGCAAACGTTGGACACAGAAACCCCCAGCAGCACAGACTGCCTGCAGTGCCAACAGCTCCTGCAGCAGCCATGGACACAGGGCAATTCACACCCCAGCAATGAGTGCTGGCACCTCTCCAACACCCACCGAGGCACAGGCTGGGCACAAGGACAGTGACCAGGGACCAAGGAAGGAGTCACACAGAGCTCTGGGCTCCCAGCACCCCAGCAGGTCTCACATCCCACCCCAGCCCACTCAGCATAATGACCTGGAAACCCAAGGGCACCCCTGGCACGACTCAAAACTCCTCTTGTGTCACACAAACCAGGAAATGCAGCACACTGCAGGGAGGCAGAGCAAAGAAAGAGCCAGCATCTCCCCAGGCATGGGGCTACTCATCCCAGCTCCCAGCACCAAACACCCTGGGAGCTCCTCACTGGGGCTGGCAGGTGCATCACCCGCGACTCTGGGAAGGTCCAAAGTTCCATACACCAGGGTAGGATCAGCTCTGAGGATGCTCTGTGCTCACCAGGCAGAACAAACACAGCCTGGAGCCCACAGCCAGAGCACACATGTTCCCACATGTGCACGGACACCCAGCCAGAACACAGCCAGGCCATTAGCACCCTCACTGTGCTTTCATTTTCAAAATCATTCTAATTCTTGTGAAGTTTCCCTTTAAAAATGAGATTTTGTTCTTTAATATTCATTGACTTCTAGTTTCCTTCCCACACACAAGGCATTATTTACTCTACAGTGGCTCGGTGCATCAATTATGGTAATAGTTTGTGAATAACATTTGCATTATGGGAAAATGAGCCTGGTTATTTAGCACTAGCCCAACCATCCCTCTGGAAAATTGTCACAAACATATGTATCATATGCCTCCACTTAAACAGATCTGTAATTACTCTAGTTTATTAAAAAGAGCCAGCACTTTTTTTTTCTCCCTTTTTTTTCCCTAAATCTTCTTTCTGAGAGCAGACAAACATCTACAGAGCCCTTTCCCTTACTCAGCCAAAGGTAAAGCTAATGACTGCTGTACCATGTCCTCTTATTTTACACTGAGATGTTAGAGGTGAAAAGCATCTTCTACATTAGTTTACTCTAATGCAGAAAGTGTGGCTCAGTAATTGTGGCATTTGATTAATGCTCTGTTTCAGTCCTTTCGGCTGAATTCCAGCCTCAGTTCAACTACTGGAAATTCTGATTAACATCTGTATTACATCAGCACCCAGGGTTTATATTCCACAGGCAGCACTGCCTGGTGCACCACAGTCTGTGCTTCCTCCAGAGCAACTGCTCTGCCCCTCAGAGGGTTTAAAGCAGCAAATAAAGCATTACACTTTGTGTAATGTGTATGGGAGTACCTTGTCAACTTTTTTAGAAAAGCTAAGAAATATAACTCAGACAAGGGCTGAGTTATATATGCACAAAAGCACCCCAGCAAAATGAACAGCTTTGTACACTGAGGATGTGTAGTACCCAAATTCACAGCATTTCCAACACTCAGACTGCAAAATTCTTGCAAATAAGCAGTTCTGTTTGTGCACAGCAGCTTTTGTCTTGCTTTTACAGTGCCCACTGTCAGCTCAGGTGTATTTGGAGAAGTTGATCAAGGCTTCAGGCTCTGTTAGAGCACCAGGGCTTCTCACAGAGCACCAAGTGCTGTCTTTGTAGCTAAGAAATGCACAAAACTGCCCCTCTGCATGGAAAGGGAGAGCAACACAGCCAGGATGACCCCAGCAAAGGTACTTGGCCTCCCAGGTCACAAATGGTAATGTGGGCAAGAGAAGCTGCTGATGCCATCAGATGTGCACAGGCAGCCCCACAATCAGAACTGAACTTGCACAGGGGGAGTACACCACAAAGAGACTTAAATCAAGCCAAAAGAAAGTGGGAAGAGAGTGGCACCCACAGGTAACACAGTGGTACCTGAGCTGAGGCATCCTGGGCTGCACATAGCTGAGCTGGCCCTGCTCTGTGCCAGGCTGCTGGGCAGAATAATGAGTAACAGTCCAGGCCAGTAATGGGACTGGATAGCTGTCACTATTTAACATTTTTTCAGAGCCCAAGACTTGGTGATGTCAGGCCAATTCCAAAGTTTCCAGCCAAGAAATGTTCCTAATGAGCCATCTCAAAAAGCACTAAAAGGTTACATAGGCTATTGACACTGCAACCTTGTTATTCAGCCAGATGTGAAAACAGAACAACAATGCTGGACAAGCTTAGCTTGCTCTGCCTCTGTAACACCTTCCCCTGAGCTCTGTGGGTGGTACACAAGCAATACCCAACCCTCCTTACACCAGCACAGCACACCAAGTGGTTTTTCCCCCCTCTTGTGACAGAATTGAAACTGGTGTTACTTTGTACCAGCACATGGTGTGTGCACTTGGAAATTGCTGCAATGCCTGTATTTCCAGCTCTGGTGTGAAAATCTCCACAGCAAAAGCTGCAGCAGTGGCACCAAGTGCTGTGTGCTGCACCTCACACACAGGCTCTTCCAAGACAGGTGAGGATGGAGGTATAAAGCAGAAATTGGTTATTCCTGTGTGACATTTAAGTATTACGTTAAGTGCTATTATAAAATGCACAGTCAAGGCCAAAAGCTCACCCCCATCCAATCTAGGCAATGCCAGACTCACCACAGCAATTCCAAATCCCACCAAACCTTTTCCCTGTCCTCTGGCCAGCTGAGCAGCACAGCACCATGTTTGCCACAGGGCTCAGGGGCAGAGCTTTGTGTCCTGCCTCAGCAGGAGAGGTGTGCTGGTTTTACAGCAAAGGGAACAGGATGGCACTGCTTGACAAGTCAGAATCAAAGTGTCTGCAAATAGAATGGCAAAGGTCAGAGCGATGCTGTGAGCTGGCACTGCAGTGATGTGCCACGAGCACTTCTCTGCTGGAACACCCTCAGCTCTCATCTTCAACACTCTCTCCTGCTACACATTTATCTTTCCCATCCTAGGAGAGGAAAGATTAAAACAGACATGTAAAAAGGATGAGGAGAAGAAAACTGCAGAATAGTCCCCTCCCTCATTTTAATTATTGATGCAGACAGCCTAAGCAATCTGTAAGCCATATACATAATGTATTTACTTGAAAATCCCAGCAAATCCACATGGTATTACAGAACAAACTACAAGCTGATCTGGGAGCACTGTCTTAAGAACTGGGTAAGCTGTCTCCATGTACTCAAAAATCTGTTTGACAAACGGAAAGATTAGATTAATGTTAATAATGCTAACGTGCTCAGCAGCACTCCCTGCCCCAGCAGCGGCTTTGGGTGCCCGGGGTCTCATCTTTGATCCCTCCAGATCAGCCTGTGCTGCACACACTGCTTGTTTAGAATGACAAGGGCGAGGCTGGCTCACATTCCGGAAGCCCCCCTCTCCCTATCTGATTATAGACCCCAGCAGTGATGTTTAGGGATCAGCCAGAAATCAGTGGATGTTTTACACAGCAAAAGACCATATTTCAAAAAAAAATAAAATCACCTATTGAAACAGCTGCTTCTAGGTTTGGGGCTAAGGAGGGTGGAGGGGGTAAAAGGGAAATGGGGCAAAGAATCAGACTTCAGCCTGAATTTGGTGAGAGATGCTGTGTCCCCCCCTGCTCTGTCACTGACTGGAACCACCTGGACAAGAAACACATTCATTAAAAATAACATTCCCTGCAAAGCTGAACAGACAGGGTAAGCAGCAGCAGGCAGCAGTTTCCTGCAGCATGAAAATGCAGAATCTGTAGCTCATTGAGCCATTCATTGTTTTAATTCCTGAGTTTCATCTCACTCCATGAGAGGCTCTGGACAGCAAAGCTCTCTGTGACTACACTGCACATCCCTCCACGATCTGTGAGGCACAGGGTGGGCACTGCCACTGTCCCCCACAGCTCCAGGGGTGACACAGGGAGCCCAGGGCCAGGCTGAGCCCTGCAGGTCCCAGTGAGCCCCACACCACCCCCATGGCCCAGATGCTGTGAGACCCCTGGGGCACAGCAGAGCCTGTTTGCAATTTTCTTCTCAACCACCAGTACGAAAACACAAACCTTCAGACAAACGGATCCTTCACTTCCTCCTTGCTGCTTTTAGTGGTTTCTTTAATCTTTTAAGCTTCTGGGTCTAATCCAGCAGCTGCCATCAAAAGTACTTACACAACTACAGGGGAGGGAGGAGGGGAGGAATGGGATACACCAAATCATCAAACACATTTGCTGAGCAGCCTCTTTGTTCTCAGCACAAGTGAGTGCCTTTGGAAGTTATCTGTTCATAGCCCAAACACATTTATGTACCTGTGATGTCCTCTGCTGCCCTATCTGTAAGAACAAGCTAAGGAGGAAAGCTACCAATGAATCAGATGGCACATCTGGGCTGGCACTGTGCAGCACAGCGTGGGCAATGAAGTGGGGGATCTCTCCAGTGAGAGCTCTTGCATGAATATGCTACAGTCAGGCAGCTCCCAAGATGACAAACGCTGCTCTTTTCTGAAACTTGAAAATATTTAGTGGTGTTCTTCACAGAAGGCTCCAGTGAGCACTCACTAACTCTGCTCCCATTTCAACAACAGCAGAAAACACATTTCAGATCTCCTGGCAGAAAAGTTTAACACATGGTCTGAGAGCACAGAAAAAGTTCAAAATCCATTAACAAAGATAATCAAAAACTGTTAAAATATCACTATTAAAAACAAACAAACTAACACACTCCCAGAGGACTCTTGTATTAAGCACCAGGATGTTGCAATTTCTGCAGAATGCCAACAGTTGCCTTTGTACTAAACCCCACATTTAAAGGGGCTGGAGGGTTGGAGAGGCACCAGGTGGATAAATTCCAGTTAAGGTTGTGCTTCTGCTCCTGGTGTTCCCAGGACACAGCACACACAAATGCTCTGCTCATGCTGTGCTGTGAATTTGCTGGTGCATCCTCGTCAAGTAAAATCTCATCCCTCAGCATACCGACATCTATGCTAAGTTTCTAAAAATAGCATGTCCTTCTTACATAAACATGATATAAAGGAATTAGGTGACAGCTGACCAAGAGCATCCCTTTAAAAGGCAAACTTTGCTGAGCACCAAATGCAAGCAGCACTTACAAGCAGCCAAGCCTTTTTGTATTAATTGAAGACAGAAGAAAGCTTCTAGATAAAGTCCCAGTTTGCCTGGAAAGGAAAGATATTTCTGCACACTGACTCAATTTCTCCTATTCCCACTTATTTATAAGTTCAGGAGTTTTCCAATGGATTTCTGCTCCAGGAAAAGATCTGCCATGAGCACCTTCCAGGTGCAGGTCTGGCAGGAGCTCTGTGATTCCCATGGCAATGAAGAACTTTGTCATTCAGGCAGAGCTACCATCCAGGCTTTAAAACCTCACCTAGAGTTTTCTAGAAGGAAAAGCTTCCAGAATTTCCAGAGTCTTTTTACACTACATGACAGCTATCCAAACACAAACCAGAGCAGTATTAACTTCTTGCATCTGCAGGCATTCTGAATAATTCTTCAGTGTCTCAGAGCTTATCCCTCCTAGCAACAAGATGAACTTCACCAGAACCAAATCAGCAATGCATAGCAAAGTTAATATGCAAGTGAGTCTGTGGGGGAAAAAAACAGTTTTAGCATAACCTGGCAAATCCCTAAACCTCAGGGAGCTGAATTATATATGAATTATTAGATCAGGATTTGTCTCTATGCCAGTGCTGAATACGTCAAGGAGGTGCAGGGCACCAGGCTGCCAGGAGGTCCCTGTAGCAGCATGGAAAGAGAATTAAACAATCACTCCAGAGAGGCACAACTGAGAAAGGCAACACCAGCCATGCCTGGCTCCAGCCAGGAGGGCCCTTGAGCCATTTGCTGTGGGGCAGGGGAGCACCAACCTCAGCTGCTGTGGCTGGAGCCGCTGAGGCTCTGAATTCCTGCTCTGAATTCCTGCTCTGAGTTCCTGCTCTGAGTTCCTGCTCTGAATTCCTGCTCTGAATTCCTGCTCTGGCTCCCCTGACAGCTCCCAGGGCTCCATTGCAGCCCGGGGGTGCCCTGAGATGTCCCCAGGGCACACAGGGCTGTCACCAGGGATGGCCATGTCTCCCCCTGAGCGTGTTTGCCCTGGCAGCTGTCCCAGTGCAGTCGGGCTCTGCGTTAGGGGCTGTGCTGAGGACACAGCATTTGCAGGTTCCAGCAGCTCTCTGTGGGTGCCAGCAGCACGGTGCCTGTTGCCAGGGAACAGGGCTGTGTCAGGATCTCCCCTGCTGATGCACAGCCTGCTGACATGGCTGGGCAGACCCCACACCTCCTGCCCTGCTGCAGCCTGTGTTTAACTCTTCACTGAAATTTAAACAGCATGCACAAACAGACTGAGCTCTCTCCTGACTGAAGGGCTATCTAGGCCACATTACTTGGAAAAACTCGTTTGCAAGCTCCTGCAGAGAGAAATTAATTTACCTGGGTGTTCAGCAGGCAGGTCAGCCTCCCCTGCCAGCACAGCCTCACAGCCAGGCTGGGCCAGATGGGCTCCTCCATCCTCCCTGCTGCTCTGGGCCTGCAGCAGCACCCTCCTCCTCCTCACTGCCATGTACACAGGACACAAATAATGAGCTGCACCATCAGCTGAGGCCATGACCCCAAATGCTCAGTGCCAGGGTTAAACAGATCTCAGTGAAAGTAAGGCATGGAAACAGGATGTTCTCCCATCCTCAGTTAGCCAGGCTGCCAGAGTTCCTGCCCATCTGCAGAATCTCCTACATTCTCCCCATTCCTGAAATTCAACAACATCTAGCTTGTCTTGTGAATGGCATTGGGAGATACCAGAATTAAGTTTTGGGTAAAGCAGGCTTTATAATAACTACACCTTTTAAAGTATCTTTGGAGCTTTGTTTCTCACATGTGCTATCCCTGCAAGTGTTGAAGCCTTCAAAGCTTCTACAGAGGCTTCCACTCTCCTCAGACTGCACAAATTCTGTGCCAAGGAATTAAAACTTCTTTTTCCTTGTAGCAGAGCAAACACTGTAGGTTTTGTGCATTAGTTTCTGATGGGTATCACAAAGCCCTCAGCAGTTCCCAGCTCTGGCCCAGGACAGTCAATGCAGCAGCAAGCTTTGCTAGCATTTCTTTCCATAACAGAACACATTTTAGATCCAGAAAAATGGAATTCAGAAAAAGGACTGATGTGTTTCAATATTGCTCTGGGCATCTGAGTCTTCTTCAGCCACCCAGCCCTGCAAAGCAGAGGGCAAAGAGCCCCTCACAAATGACTCTTGTTCCCCCTGAATGTTTTTATTCATTGGCTTCAGCGCTGTTGCAAAGCACATGGGAGAGATGGCCCAAAGGAAGGGGACAACATCCCCACAGGAGCTGCTGCTGATAAAAGCAGCATTGAACAGCATTGCCACTGGCTGGTCACATTTTCCAAGGAGAGAGGCAAGGAAAGAGGAGCAGCATTATGTGTGCACTGGGGCTGTGTGACACCCAGCTTCACAGCCAGCCTCAAAGGAGCCCTGACAATCAGCTCTTTGTGAGGCACAGCATATTTTGGGTACATCCACACACTTGAGCCACAGCACATATTGTATTGAACAAACAAATTCTATCAGTGAGCTGTGGAGTCCAGTGTGAAAATGACTGAATTACAGCTCCCATTGAGAAAGAAGTAACAGGTCCTCTTACACCTTACCCAGCAGGACTGCAGAGCTTGAGCTGAATAAAAAAAGCAGCAAGGTAAATTACTGGAGATGAACTTTCAAGCTAAATTAAAGAAAATTTAACACTTTCCTGATATAATTTCCTCTTTTATCTCTCATTTCTACACCCTCATGCACCGATGGATTTTAGCCAGGTAAGAAAGATGATCTACGTTGATTCTTCTCCATTCTTTTTCTACTGAAGGACCAAGCTGTTTTGGAGAGGTAAAAATAAAATCTGAGTCCATGTTATATTCCACATTCTCCCTCCAGCTAGGAAGAAAAGGCTGCTACTGGAGCATCTATTGTTTCTTCAAACAGAACCATATTGATTTATTTAAATAATAACAACCTTAGTGTTATAAACTGGTGTATTTTCATTAGGCACCACTAGCAAGCAAATGCACATAGCAACATTTCTTCAGGAATGTGTCCAACTGCACAGGGGTGAGGGTGTTTACACTTTTCTTTAATTACTTCTTTTGTGGAGCCTCTCTGTTGGCTTAGAAACCCTAGTTTGAACCAGTTTGAACAAAGCTACTCTAGTAGAAAACAGACCAGGAACCAGAAACTCCTTTGTTACAGTCATGCCTAAGTCTCCCCAGCTCTAAGACTTTGTTTTACTCCACTTTTATTTAATTGTCTGCTTTGAGCATTAGTGTTTGCTGTGCTCTGAAATGCCCAGACAGCAAAGCCTGGCTTTGGGCAGCTGGAGATTCCCATCAGCCTGGCCCAGGTGACTCCCCCAGGACACAGCTGGAGAACAGGAAACCAGAACACACATAGAGGTGCCCAAAGAAATGGATCTTCTATCCCAGGTTTCTGTCTAAATGGTCTCTACAAATGGCTGGTGAATCATGACTTTGGTTTCCATTTCCAGCAGAAAGGGAAGCAGCACTTCAGCACCCTGTGCTGCTCAGAGCCCCATTCCTGCTCCTCACACCATGGCCATCACACGTGGGGAGTGGTGCAGGCACAGGATTCTGGTCCCAGCATGAGCAGCTGGGGCTCCTAAAGGAGATTCAGGGCTAGAAATGCAGGAGGAAGCCAGCTGGACCAGCTCCATTATCTCAGCATGCCCCACAGAGGAACAGGGGGCGATCCCTCACACTCCTGTTTGCATTGCAGAGTTAGGAACACACACATCCCCCCCAGCAGCTCGAGCTGTGGCTCCCCACAGACCAGAGCAGGGCGTGGGGATTTGCTCAGCTTGCACAGCTCTGCCTTGTGCAGAATCTGTGCCATTCCCACTGCCTGGTGAGTGCTGTTCCTCTGGGAAAAGTGTAACATGTTCCCCAGGAGGTTTGGATGGCTGCCTCGAAATGCCTGCGGGTTTGGGCTCAGACACTCAGGATGCAAGCACAGCCATGGGGCTGCAATGACACCTGCTGATGAGGGACATGTGGCAGCAGCCAGGGCTCCGAAAGCAGATTACACCTCACTGAGCTCCTCTGGAAACACGGGGCTAGGGGTGGGCAAGTACACCAGGGCATGGAAGAAATGCTGCAAGATAAAAACCAGTCAAATCTCTGTTTCCAGAACACAAGGGAGAAAGCAAGGTACCCACAAACCTGAGCAGCTGCACACACTGTGTAATGGCTTGCAAAAAACGCCCTCCAGCAAAGATGGTATCACAAATATTTTGGCAATACAAGGAAAAGAAAATAAACACATATTCTTTTCTTGGTATGATCTCACATAAAATGAGCATGAAATGCTTTCTCCTCTTCTTTCCACATCTGCTGGGCACCTCCTGTAGCCATGCACAGCAGGAGCCAGGGGAAGGGAGGCAGCATTCAGCATTTGGACACAGGCAGACTGTCACCCGTGTCCCCTGCAGGCACACTGCAGGTAACACAACAGCCCCAGTCCATACACAGTGAGCAGAGCCAAACCCACGGCAATCCATCACACTTCCAGCAAGACAGTCTGTATTTATTCCCAAAACACCAACATACATGGGATACTTAAATCCCTTGAGCTTCCTAAGGACTGTTTCTGTTTTCTCCAAGAGAAGAAGCCAGGATGGAGCTTACAGCTTTTCTGCTCAGCAACCAGGGCCTACAAACAGAGAGGGGGACAGCAGCTGCTGCTACTCAGCTTTAAAGGATGCCATCCATAATGACATTACACTGTCCCTTTTACTCAATAAACACCCAATTTAAAAATAAAACAGAACTCTCCTTTGATCTGTGACAGCTCAGGCGGCTGAGATGGAGGGTGAGGGGAAAGGAGGTGGAAAATGGGCACTCATGTCAGGCAGGGATCCAGAGCACTTGGCAGGACTGGATCCCCACAGAATGCATGGAAATCAGTGTAACACAACAGCAAAACTATGAGAGATGGGGAGATAAATATGCTTCACATAATTTTTTTTAAGATAAAGGTAATAATAAAAACAAATCTGTACATCCCAGATACAAGACATTTTCAGAAGTCTCTCAGCCAGGCAATTTGCTCCTCTCATGCACTCCAGCAAGCAAACATGAAAAGCTTTCCACACACATGCCATGCCCTGGCCCAACCTGGTTTTGCCTCCCATCGAGCCACCTCCTGCTGCCCTCAGTGAGGATCAAATACTGCAGAAAAGAGAAAGTGAAGGTAACCACTCACGCATGAAAACTAACAACAGGAACACAGCAAAGGGAAAGAGCAAACTGCCCTGAATGGGAACCTGCCTGCTGCAGGCTCTGCTGCTTTGCATCTGCCTTGCAGCCATAGATGTTACAATAAGGTCAATGTGTGCATCACCACCTCTCTGACAATAATTCAGTGCACCCAGGGCCTTCAAGCCCCTGTCTGGCTGCTCATGAGCCCCTCGTGAAGTGATAAGCCAGTGGGAGGCAGGGTTCTGCCTTCGCCTTCCCTTCAAGCATCTCCCACCTGCAAACAGGGGAAAATGCAAACAGACAACACGAACAGCAAAATAGGTCACACTTGAGTGACTTCAAACTTCAAAAATAGGAAGGGATTCAACACAGGAGAAAGGAAAGTGACAGGAGAGCGCATCACACACTTCTGATGAATCCATTTGATCCTGTGACTGATCAGACTTTTTCAGTGAGATTGCTTTCTAATTTATGCCTTTAAATGGAAATAAAGACCTTGATCTTAGCATTAAATCTATGCAGATAGATCCTTGAGGCAATACTTCCACAGAAAACACTTCTACAAAGTGCAAAGACATGAAATTAATAATGCAAACACTGTATGTGTGTCTAGAGTCACTCTTGAGGATTCAGCAATTTTGCAGCTGTCAAATCCTCCGGTAACTCCTGCTCTGTCATTTTGACTTTAGTAGTAATTGGAGATTTCCTTAAAGCCTCCAGCCCAGGTGCCTTTCCCTGCCTGAGGAGGAGTGTTTGGGATGGCCAGGGTGGCAGAGGGAGGTGTGAGCTGTCCCCTGCCACCCTGCTGTGCTGGCAGCAGACACCTGACGGGCTCAGTGCCACATCAGCTCCCCACGCCGAGCCATGAAGTGTCAGTGCCAAGGGCTGCTGGAATTAGGATCACTGTTAGATTAGTTAACAGCTGTATAATTAGCCACGCTAAGCCTAGATGTTTCCCCTTGAAATCCAGTTTTCCCAGTTATAAATAGCAGTGTTAATGATCTCCAGCATCACTGCTCACACTCGGAGCCCTCCCTCCTCCACCGGCTCTGGTGTCACTCACTGAATGTCACATTCTCCTGACTTCCTTGCAACAGCTATAAAGGGAGATAAAAGAAGAACTAAAAAAGGCAGAAACCAAAAATAAACCCCAAACTGAAGTGGACCAAGAAGGATTATTTTCTTTACATGCATTAAAACCTTAAGAAATACCAGCTGCAGCTTGTACTTAAACTGTACTTTCAAGCATTAACTTAATTACATTTCATGAGAGTGGGAGGAGATAGCACCAACATTTCATAGCCAGGTAAACTGAGACAAAGGAGTGCAATAGTCTGGAGTCACATAGCAGGATGATGAATGGGACCCAGAATGAAACCTGAGTGCCCAGCACATCACCATGCTATTTACCAAATGGGATAAAACACCAGGGCACTGCAGCACTGAGATGTCTTTCATAAATCTGTCATGTCACACCACATGCTAATGAAGGGATATGAAGAGCATTTTTCTTTATTTTGAAGGTATTCAGTGCAGGAAAATTTCAAAAAATAGAGTTCACGCTCTTTAGATAAATTTGATTTGCCAGTTTATGAATGCAGCAGAGCCCAGATTTGTCATCTCTGAAATCTGAAGTTCAGACAATACAATCCTTAAATCCTTTCCATGCTGCTAATTTATCACCGCTAATATTCTCACCTAACCAAAAGAATCCACACCTTTCAGCAATGATTAAAAACATTTCTTTTTAAACATTTAATCTCAGCAGAGCTTTCTGAAACTCTGCAGTGCGGCAACACAATCTCTGGAAGTGTCCATAGCACGGATTACAGATGCAGTTACTGTAAAAAATTTATAATACACAGATATTTTCAGCTGTTCCAAATTTTTCAATGTGGCTAGCACCACATGTCTGAGAGAAAAAGCATCTTTGGAGGTATAATATAAACAAGTGAGAATGTTAAAAAGCTGTTTCTAGGAGCACTGTTAGGGCTTTGATGTTTAGAAATGAAAATGTGAGATAAATGTGAGGTAAATTGAAGACTGCTGCTCACAGCTCCATGTGTGGTTACAATCAGAGATGGTGGCCTGTGCTTTTGCACCCCAGGTTTGCAAAGGGGGTGCATTCCCTCCAGCAGCACAGAGCCCAGGCTGCCTGAGGAGGGATGGCAGAGCTGAAGCAGAGCACCAGGCTGCCAGGACATTCCCTCCACATTATACACAACATCTGCACTAGTGCTTGCAACCATTAATGACTTGAATGCAGTGAGGAAACAAATCCCCACAGGCTGAGGCTGCAGGGAGCTTCTGAGAGCAGTGCAGGACTGCCAGCATCCAAACACACCACAGCACCTGCTGGCCATACCTATACCTATACCTGTACCTGTACCTGTACCTATACGTACACCTATACCTGTACCTATATCTACACCTACACCTATACCTACACCTGCACCTGCTCCTCAGGACACTTCGTGTGGCACACAGTTTCTGTTAATTGGGGTGGGGCTTTGTTGTAGGCACACAGTTTGTGTTGTAGGCACAGTTTGTGGTCATTGGGATGGGGCTGTGTGTGGCACACAGTTTGTGTTAATTGGGGTTAGGGCTGTGTGTGGCACACAGTTTGGGGTCATTGGGATAGGGCTGTGTTGTAGGCACACAGTTTGTGTTAATTGGGGTTGGGGCTGTGTTGTAGGCACAGTTTTTGCTGTGGCCCAGCCTCATGCCCAGTGGGTCCAGCTGTGAGCAGCAGGTGAGCAGCACTGACAGCAATGAGAGTGCCCAGGTGTGCTGAGCAATCACACAGGGAACAGAGGGCACACAGTGCAATGCATGAACATGAGGGGTGTAAAAGGCTGGGCTAAAGAACCAGAAGTGCAGAGACTTGCAGCTTTCTGATGTGACACGATGTTACTCTGTGTGGGATGAAGCTTTCTGAAATTGTGTGATGATGCTCTGTGCATTGTGCAACTATGTCCCAAATATAATATAAATATATGTCTCAACTGCAACATATACTGTACCAAGTTCCTACAAGCAGGAAAGAAATCTCAGGATGCTTTTCTTTCAGAGGGGAGAAAGCAGCATTGGAGGTGAGGTGGCTTCCCCAGAGCAGCCTGAGATGCTGCTCACCAGCCCCCAAGGACACTGCAAGCACTGCCATCCCTCCCTGATTAATAAACCAAACCTTTGACTTGTGTTCCAGGAGCAGCAAAGGCACAGCACTGTGCTAAGAGCTCCTCCAACAAAAGGCATAAACCCCTGCAATTTGGGATGGTTTATCAGCACCTCTGTGGGCCAGGCTTCCCCCAGCCAGATCTGCTTGGGTATTGATCAGCTGAACAAGGAGACAAGGCTTTACACCACTAAAATCTGAGAACAGGTACTGTAAGCAAATCACAAACCCCAGAAAATATGTATTCTGTGTTTCATCCATTTGGTTGCTCAACAGAATTGTGAAAATCTAAACAAAACCCCACAAGTCACTCAGCAAAATTTTGCTTATTATTTTGTAGTGAGTGGAAACTTCTCAACTGGGCAACTATGCCCAGATAGTGGATGATATTCCCAAATGAAAACTGTGGCTCTGGTGAGCACTTTTTCTGTGAAGGAAACACAGAAACAAAACAAAAAAAAAAAGAGGAAATTAAGAAAGAATGTAAAAATAAAAAGCAAATTGCAGGGGTTAAGGCAATAAATTAGCTTTCCTAATGATCTGAAAGTTCTGGCAATCCCGAGCAGGATGCACTAACCTTTCCTGCAGTTTCTTCTCTCCTCCCCTCCCAGCTCTCATGATGCCATCCCAGTGCCAAGCAGGGAAATCACAAAGGAAAAGCCATTAGAGAGGCAGCAGGCCACTACACTTAGCTGGTCAAGGGTAATTACCCTAATTAAAACACTGGTAGAGCTTGTAAATAGAAACAAGTGACTTGCCAAAGAAAAATCCCCAAACAACCCCACTGCTCCCTCTGTGGTGTCACTGGGCAGGGCAGGACCTGCTGCCCCAGCTCTGCAGCACCTGTGGCTGTGCAGGGCCATCTGCCACGGGGACACTCCTGCAAATGGGAAATACCCGAGCTCCTGGAATGGCTTCCCAAGGAACCCTGGAAGATAAAGCCTGAGAGTGCCCAAGGGCTGAGAGGAAACAATTCATGCTCCCATTCACTTGCTGGCCTCAGCAGCTTTGGTCCCGTGCAGGACCAGGAGCTGGACTTTGATGATCCCTCTGGGTCCCTTCCAGGATATTCTGTGACTCTATGATTTTGGTGCTGCCTCCTTTCACCCAGGCAAAAAATAGCATTTGCACAATCAGTAAAATGCACACAATCAATATCTCCCCAAAAGAGGGTCAATAACTGAAACAGGTATTAAGTTAGAAGTCACACCTGCAACAACATTGAAAGGCCCCGCCCAAGCCATGGCTTTGGTTCTGTTTCAAACATCGGAGTTCCTGGGGTGACTAAGGGAAAACCAACACCTTGAATGAATTTCTGCTGGAGTTTTTGCCCTGTGAAGTCATTGCTGATCACCCCCATGCTTTGACAGAGCTGGGGTTTCACACCCAAAGCTGGTGGAGGACTCTCAGCTATGGATTTCACTGTGCTCTCAATCCCCTCTGTGCTGTGTGCTGTGCAAACACGAGGCATTGCCCTGGCTCTGCAAAGCTCACAAATCCCCAGGACAAACCCTGCAGAATTTGGCTGCAAGCTCACTGGATCCACTGTTCCTGTGAGAGTTGCTGCATGAATATCTCCCCCCTCACACAAGGAAGGAGGAGCACAGGGCTCTCTGCCTCGTGGCATCGCTCCAGGCTCTCTCAAAGCCGGCAGTGGTGTTGCTAAAGAGCCGCTGATCCAGGGCTGTAAGAGCTCTTGGCAAAAGCCTGTGCTGGATGGTGCTGAGCCAGGGAGAGAGGAAAGGGCTGCTGCACTGTGCTCAGACGGAGCCACAGCCCAGCCAGGACAGCTCTGACCTGTGCTGCCCGGGGTGCTGATAGTTCTGGGACAGAAGCCTTTCATCAGGGGAAAAACACATCTTTTTTTTCTTTACACAGAGGGGCCTTTTGTAGTGGGAAAACAAGCACAGAAGATGACAACTCGACATTGTCACCAGGCCAACAAAAAGACAGCATCACCTGAGGCAGATCTGACACTCACAGCACATGGAAGTGAGAGGGAAACATCCACTCTTGGTGGCTTTAGTGACACTGTGCTGTAGGAGGGTATTGTATTTGCAGGGACCCCCATGGCAGGAAGGAGTGATGAATCTGACTCCATGTGCTCAGAAGGCTAATTTATTACTTTATAATACTATATTATATTAAAGAATGCTATGCTATAATAAAGAACACAGAAAGGATATTACTGAATGTTAAAAAGATAATAATGAAAACTCCTGACTCTCTCCAGAGTCCCAACACAGCTTGGCCCTGATTGGCCAAAGAGTGAAAACAACTCCCAGCAGAATCCAGTGGAACAATCACCTGTGGGTAAACAATCTCCAAACACATTCCACATGAGCACAGCACAGGAGAAGCAAATGAGAGAAGAATTGTTTTCCTTTTTCTCTGAGGCTTCGCAGCATCCCAGGAGAAAAATCCCGGGCGAAGGGATTTTTCCAGAAAATGTGAATGCCACAGGAGAGGGTGGCCACAAAATATGAGGTGTGTAAAGCAGAGGGCAACAGGGAATAACAGGGCATCCATCACTGCAGGTGCCCAGAACCAAACCCTCAGTGCTCCAGCAGGGCACGGGGGCAGCGAGGGTGGGTCACTGCTGCAGGGAGCAGCTGGGACACATCACAAAAAGCATTATTAGGGTTCCCAGGGACATGGGGACAAGGAGGGATGTGATCCAACACCCTCATCAGCTGGCACACAAACAAGGCACGCCTTCATCCCCTGGGTGGGGCTGGAATCACTGCTGCCTGGTTTGAGCATTTTCAATTGCTCCCAAAGCTGAGGGGGTTGCAAGGCAGGAGCCAGCCCCTGCTCTGGCAGGAGCCTGAGCCCAGTCATTGTCCCCAAACAATGAATGTCCCTGAGCCAAGGGGCCTGCCAGGCTCCAGCAGCGCTGCTGATGGCTGCAGAAAGCCAGGATCCTTTGGGAGTTATCACAGAAAGGCAACCCCAATATGGTGAATAATGTGCTCTAAATCCATGATCCAGGATGCTGAATAATGGCTTTATTAACACTATACTATACATTAATACTGTGCCATAAGTATTGACATATAAGTTATTGACATTAATACTATGTTATAACTGTACTATATTAAAGAGATACTATACTGAGATACTGTACTAAAGAGATTACTATACTATACTATACTATACTAATACTATACTATACTAATATTAAAGAAAAACCTGTGACTGTCTGAGACAGCCAGGACACAGCTTTGACCCAACTGGCCAAGGAAACAAAACAATCCTCAGCAGAATCCAACTGACAAATCACTTTGGGTAAACATTCTCCATAACACATTCCACAAGTGCAAAACAACAGGAGCAGTGAATAAAGATAAGAATTGTTTTTTTCTTGTTCTCTCTATGCTTCTCACTGCCTTCCCAGGAAAAATCCTGGGAGAGGGAATTGTCTCTCTCTGTTCAGCCGATGTGAATGCCACAGGAATGACTGAGGAACAGCCAGGATGGGAGCAGCCAGCCTGCTGGGGTTTGCAGAGGGAAGCACGAGCAGCAGCAGCACCTTTATCCAGGGACAGTCCCCCTGGAGTTTCAGAAGTTGTGCCTGTGAGGCAGGTTCAGGACACTGAGCTGAGAACTCACTTCATGCCATGGTGTCTCCCAGTTTGTTTTACCATCACTGCCATACACTGACACACTTGGAAGAGCAGCCAGGGGTGGTGGGGGAGCAAACACACAAGTAGGGCATTTCCTTGTAAGTGGGAAAAAATTCAGTTGTCACTCCAAATGGACCAACATTTGCTGGTATCTGTTACTGTAACAAGTGGACAGTTTGAGCAACGATCTCTCCAAACTACCAAACAGTTGGTAGGATGAAAAAATCTCCCAGACCATTTGATACGTTCAAAAGAAATACATTTCTGCACAATAAAAGCACTCCACCAAAGCAGGAGATGGCAGGAGCTGTCCCAAACCACTGTCTGGCTCACACCTACTGCTGCACAGGGACACTGCAGTCCTACACCAAACCAAGCTGCTGGGCACCAAGGCTGGACAGCAGCTACTCCACAGCCAAACACCAGAATTCACTTTAAAAAGTTAAACTGCACCAGAGCAGCTGAGTTACCCAGCATTTTCCTGCACAAACCCATGCTCCACCCCCTGCCACATGGAATTGCAAGTGAATGTTTAAATACACAGGCATATGTGGTTCCTTACTGGGATCACACAAGGCATCAGTGCCTGATGAAGGAAATGGCTGATGCAAAAAAGCCCAAACACACAGCACTCACCATCAGAAATGCTGTGATACAAGCTGGCCTCATCCCATTGATTTTAAGGCAAGTAATTCTCCTTTCAGCAAGGACTGACCTGTGATATTTCACAGGAATGCACTTCCCAAAGTGGATGAGCATTTGCACAATCAATAAAATGCACAGAATCAATATCTCCCCAAAAGAGGGTCAATAACTGAAACAAGTATTAAGTTAGAAGTCACTCCTGCAACAACACTGAAAGGATTAAAACATTATTCCCTTTATCCCTGCATTCTTCTTCTTCTCACATCACAGCAAGCAACTAACCTTCAGAGACCACAGCAGAAATAAATAAAAAAGCCAAGACCAAAGATCAACCGAGATTTTGACTTTGCAAATTCACAGTATTGACAGCACTGCCCTTGAGCACAAGCCCAGCACTTGGGAGGGATGGGTTTATATCCAGCTTCTATAGAAACACCCTCTGAACCTTACAGAGCTCTGCAGTGAGCAGGAATGAAGGACCCTTAATAAAATGACAAGCTAGCACTTAGGACTGTTAGTAAATACAAATCCATAATAAAATGCCTGTGACAGCAGGTTAATTCACAACATCCATTTCTTTTGATCATGATTTGTATTTTCACAGGGTTCCTAAAACCAAGACAGACTTTCCTCGGACACCTTGGTATTTCCATTGAAACTGTTCTGAAATGCCACTACACCATTTCCCCCCCTGAAATAAACCCTAATGGATCAAACTGGGGATCTTTCTGCACACTGTAACACCAACCAAGATTTCAGTGTTTACCAGCAGGAGCACAGTGTGGTGTCTTAGTTCAGATGCTAAACCTACAAATGGAACACTTCTAGATTGATACCAACACATCCCACACTCACAGTGCTGCATATTTTGTTATTAATAAAGAACTGTTATTCATACATACAAATCTGTCCCACACTATTTCACCTAAAACATCATTTGGGTGTTGCAAATTGCCTGTCTCTTTTTAGAGCACAACTTGCTCCCATTTCACACTGATTTGCAGGATATGGAAACCACAGGACATGTCTGAGAGATAAGACAGAGCAAACTGTAAACCTAGGAGTATTTATCACAAAGCCCACATTATCTACTGCTGCAGCCACTGCCTTTTTTCTTCATAGCTGTTATTATTTGCCCATATATAATGGAAAGCTAAATATCCCCATTTTCTACTAGGCTTGTATCCTGCCTTGGCATATTTAACCTGACCAAGAACAGCACAAGCTGGTCACAAGTGTGCAGAAGGATTAAAGAATTAAAGAGTTTTAAAGCAGGTTTTCAGTGGAGAGTCCTTCACAAATGAGAACTTCACAAATGCAATTCTAATTATTCTGCTGGAAATGATGCTTTCCATTAACATCCATTCCTATGTGTGCCAGAGGGGCCCACACTGCAGCTCTGAAATGCCTGGACAGGGCTGTCTCAGGTGTGTCCTGCAGCACAACAGGCAGAAAGCCCATCTTTTCTCATTATTTCCTAAAGATAAGATAGATGAAACACATATACAAACTGCTTTTGTCAGGGCAGCCCTCCAGTAACTGTAGAAATACACATCAAACACTCCTATCAAAATACCACTGTATCAAACCCCTCATCTTTAACTCATCCAACCCAGCCTGGCCATGGCAAATTACTCACATACACATTTTAAAGGCATGTTACAAACCCCCAGCATGAGGCAGTCCACATTGGATCTTCCAAACTTAATTTTGAGCCACAAGACAAACACTTTCAACATAATTATCACTACCATATGGGCAGCTCTGCTATTGTGCTGGTTCTAATTAGGATTGTATATGTTACACATGTTGAAAGAGTTTGCAAATATGTTTTGTGGTTGACAGTTAAGCTCAGTATTTAAAGTAATGTGAACTTTTGTATGTTTACATTGCATTTGCTGTAACAAATACATCATGTGCATAATAAACATACATATGTGCACATATACATGTATACACACTATTTTGTTTTAGCAAAATAAACATAAAACAGGTGTCAGAAATGTTAAAACTCATATCTGGAATAAACATATTCACCAAAAATTTAAATCCAATGCAGTCCTACTCAGCTATTGGCTTCTACAGACAGGATCCAGAAGTATTTCCACTTTCTTACTAACACACTAAATTCACTGGATATTAGTATTTACATCTGTAATCTTGCATATGCTACTCAAAATTTGAAATTAACTTCTCCAAGTTCTCTGTGTATCTATCTATTGAGATGTAGTTTTTGCCATCAAAAGAATGGTATAAGCAATTCAAACATAGAAAATAAAATTTGAGTTTAAAAGCTTGTAATGGTACAGCACAAAAGCCACTGGTGTAGAGGTGTAGAAAGGCAAAGTATCAACAGCACACAGGTAAAGAACAAAAATCAATCCTTTACAAGCACAAAGCCTGGGGCAATTAATTTAATTCTAAAACCTTATACAAATATGCCAGGCATGCAGCTGCTGTCTGTGAATTGCAAGCAGGGCTTTGGAACTCTGCTTTCCCAATCATTATTTTATTAGATGTGTGTACCTCTCCCTTTTGATTTGTGAGAGCCTTACATGATGTAAGAGCAGTACACAGACACATTTAATTGCTAATGATACTGTGCTCTGTTTCAAGTTTCAGCATTAGCATCTCAAGGTAGAAGAGCATTACAATCCTTTCAAAGCTTTAAAACCCTCTTTTCACATAAACACATTACAGCCTGAGCTTCCCTTTCCAGTCTTTTGTCCTGCTCTCACCCTTCAGTTCAAAGTCATAAAATAACAAGATATCTTAATATTAGATAACTCCTGATAGTGCTTTGAAGCAAGAGGAGAGCAAAGCACCAGTCTCTATCAACAACACACAGGCATCTCTGAGCACGACCTGCCTGCCTGCACAGGGGCACAACAGCACAATTTTCACTTAGTCAAAGAGACTTTAAAGGCTCAGGCCACTTAAAAAAGGATGGGATCAGTTGTTTTAATGCTCCTTGTCCATGGCAGGCTGCAGAGGGCAGCTGTGGCAGCTTTACACCATGTCTGCCCAGACAGATTGCACTGTCCTGCTGGGGATGGGATGGAGCACAGGGCAGCCCCGGGCACACCTGACCCATGGGCCTTTCCAGAGCAGAACTGAGCACCCACAGTGCTTCCAGCAGGCACAGAGATCTATTCACACCCAGCAGCATGCAGGGAGTCCTGCTGGCACAGCAGGGATGAGCTGCAAGGAAACCACAACACTGCCAGAAGCAGAATTCTGTCCTTGATGTAGTAAAATTAAATACTGATGCACACTTGAGTGCACCAATTTAATCCTACCAGTCCACCTGGAGGACCTGGCTCCACCATTCCAGCAGGCTGAAATAAAAAGCTCAGCCTAACACATTAACTGTCAGTCTCAGGTTTGCAGCTCACACACCCTATATCGTATCATATTGAATGTAAGCTATGCTGATTTGGCATTATTAAATTATTTGCAACCACATTTGATTGATGAGGAGTAATCAAGGTAGGGGAGAGAAGCTGAAGTGCTTCCATGGTAAGACAGACTGTGGTGTGAGATTATTCCTTATCAGATTCTCCTTATCAGAGAATCCACCAGGAAGGGAAAGTCTGTAGGAAGCCATGCTGGGCTGGATGGGTGTCAGGACTCTGCTCCTCATCAGGAAAGGGGAAATGGGGGAGAAAGATGAGAAACAGCTCTTCTTTAGTTGTAGGAATTACAGGTTTACTAAAGAGAGACCTGCCCTTCACCAGTTAGGCAATTCTCTAAATGCATGCAAAGCAAGAAAAAAAAATATCTTTCCATCTCTCCCTACACTCCACAGAATTAGTTACTCCACTGGAAAAGACACATAATATCTAACCTTTAGGTTAATCCATATTTATAATGAAGATGCTATAATTAGTGATCTCTACCACTCCCATCCAGCCATACTGAAACATTTCTACACTTCTTAGTCCATTAAAACATAATCACAGCTGAATAATACATCAGTAAGGCTGATCACAGGCAAAATAGAGTTTGTCACTTCTGCTCCTAATCTGCTACAGCAGCACAACAGCAGCCAAACCTGTCCTATTTCACAGCACCCAGCAGAATTGCAGTTCCCCATTTCAGCTGCTCTGATGGCTGGTGTTTGAGGTGATGGCAAGGAGGAGCCACTGCTGCTTTTGCAAGCTTCAGTCATGCCCAGGAACACCCAAGGGTGATTGTGAAGATGTTTAATGGGATCACATTCCCTCTGCAAATTCCCTTGCACTTCAGCAAATAGGTTTTAGTAAGGGAAGTTTTCAGGAGCTTCAGAGGGGACCTCAACACCTTCCCAGGCTCTGTCTGCTCCCCAGGGCTTCCCTGCCCCTTGGTTTCTGTCATTTCCTGCCAGTGGCCCCTCAGTACTGAGCCAGGCTAGCACCCACAGCAGACCATGAGGATCTTCCAACACCAAACCCTTCCTTCACTCTTTTCCACAGCCACCAAAGCAATTAAAGCATGGCCATTCACACTCCCATTGTGGGCCCCCCAGCTGACTGCCCAAAGGAAGCAGGGGAAAGTGACACCTTTAGAAGTGTAATTTCTGCTTCTCTAAGAAAGGTTTCTTTCAGAAACCTTTCTATCAGGTTTGTATCAGAAGTTTTGGCAAATTTAGTGTTAACTAAAGTTTTACTGGATGTGGGAGAAGGATTCATCACTCACTGTGAGTCAGTTACAGCCAAGCTAGAGCAGACAACAGAAAAGGGGAGAGAGGCAGTACACAGGTGTGCTTTTCTCTCACAGATTTTTCTATTTTCAAATAGAACCACAGATGGTTTGGGTTGGAAGTGACCTTACAGATAATGTAGTTCCAAGGATAGGGACAGCTTTCACCAGGCCAAATTGCAGCAAAGAGCATGTCTGACTCTCAACAAGTCACACCATCAGCCTCTTGCCTCTCAGCAGAACACATTTCCACTTCCAGTCCTGCTGTCAGACCTGTGTGAAGGCTCTGAATGTTTTCAGTCTCTCACTGTGTAGTCAAACAGCTGCTCTGCACAAGCAAAGCCAATAAATGCCACTTTGGTGAGATAAAAGAACAAACCCTGGAACTCTGATTCCCTGTCAGGTGATGCTGTGTCTGCCTTTGTTATCTGTCTGCCTTTTCCTCTGCTTGTTCACGTGGCAGGAGGAGGCCAGCAGTGACCAGTATGATCAAAACTGCTTCTCGTTAAGGACAAAACCAGAACACACCTCAAACTTTTCCCCCTAAACAAGCATTCTTTGCCAAGGGCAATAAATCACAGAATGGTTCAGGTCAGAAAGGACTTAAAAACCCACTTAGTGCCACTCCTGCCATGGCAGGGACACTTCCCACTGTCCCAGGCTGCTCCCAGCCCTGCCCAGCCTGGCCTTGGGCACTGCCAGGGATCCAGGGGCAGCCCCAGCTGCTCTGGGCACCCTGTGCCAGGGCCTGCCCACCCTCACAGGGAACAATCCCTTCCCCATATCTAATATAAATATCTTCTCTTTTAGTTTAAAACAATTCTCCCTTGTCCTATCATTATCTGCTAATGTAAAAAATCCCTCTTTTTTATAAGCTCCCTTTATATGCTGGAAGGGGCTTTAAAGTCTCCCTGGACCCTTCTTTTCTCAAGGCTGAACACCTTTGGCCTTTTAATGCTGTCTCCAGAGCAGAGGAAGAAACAAAAAAGGAAAGAAATGGAAAAGAGATGAGGAAAGAAGGTGAAAGAAGGGGAAAGAAGAGGAGAGAAGAAGAAAGCAGCAGCCCTGCCCTCAGCGCTCGGTGCCGCAGTTCCCCGGCGCGGCCCGCAGGGGGAGCCCCAGCGCCGCCCAGGAGCGCCCGGCCCGGCCCGGGCGGGCTCCGAGCGCCCCCGGGCCCTGAGGGGGAAAGGGCGGCGCTGGGAACGGCCCGCGGAGACTCGGCAGGAGAGGGGCACGGGGGGCAGGAATCCTTCCCTGTGAGGGAGACCCTGGCACAGGGTGCTCAGAGCAGCTGCCCCTGGATCCCTGGCAGTGCCCAAGGCCAGGCTGGACAGGGCTTGGAGCAGCGTGGGACAGTGGAAAGTGTCCCTACCCATGGCACTGGATAGGCTTTAAGGTCCCTTTGAACCCAAACCCTTCTGGGATTCTACCATTCTCTAGATAATTTATTTTTCTTAAATAAGGATAAGGGAGTGGGGAAGGGGAGAAGGTTACACAGAAGGGCCATGAAAATGATGACAAGGAGCGACGAGGGCACTTGGTCTGTTCACCCTGAGGAGACTGAGAGAAGTGAGACCTGTCTGGGGTCTGCAGCTTCTCCTGAGGGACAGCTGCCATCTCTGCTCTGTGGGACAGTGACAGCACCCAGGGAGGGGCTGGAGCTGTGCCAGGGCAGGGTCAGGCTGGATTTCAGGAAAGGTTCTTCCCCCCAGAGGGTGCTTGACACAGCCCCGATGCTGCGAGAGCTCCAGGGATGCCCAGGCTGGGATTGTTGGGGTGTCTGTGCAGGGCCAGGAGTGGGACTTGGTGATTCCTGCAGGTCCCTTCCAGCAAAGGACATTCTGTGACCAGGAAAACCAAAGGATGGGGGAGGAGTGTTTTTCCTTATGGGCTGCTCTGATCTGCAGAAGTCACTACAGAATGTTTCAGCAGAGATCACCTGGTGGTGGAGAAAACTGGATGCAAGTCCTTCTACACAAAGTTAATGCCAAGGGCCCCAAGTGCCTCAGCACAGTTACTGGTGCAAACACACCCTTCTCCCTGCTCCTCAAGCCCATGGACACCCTGGGAAAATCCTTTCATAAGCACAAGCATGCTTTGTGTTCATGTAAAAGAGCAAGCAACCATTTTCACAAGAGTTACAAAGTCTTGCCTAAAAATAAAAATTAAATTCTTTCAATCCTAGACAAAAGGGCTCTTTTATCTATTTTATACATATATAAATATATATATTATTTACATCCTATTTATTTTTTTTTTACATCTTTCTGACCTAAACGCATCCCTTTTAGCACAAAACTTCAATCAGGACATTAAAAAATAAGAGGGAAGTCCAAGTAGTACTTAAAATTAAATTTCCAAATCACTGAAGTAAAAAAACCATTAAAATATTGTAATTTTTCAGAATTGTGTAGTGTATTGTATGGACAGAAATGTCAAAGGGCTGACTGCCCCCACTCCCCACATGAGCAAACACAACTCTCATCCACTATCAGCAAATCTTCCCAAGTACTTTAATAACCACTTCTTCTTCCTAAAAAGCCTTTCTGGATAGAAAAGAAAAAAAGGTTCTTCATTTCACCTAACAAGCTGCAGAAGTCCCAGTTCAAGGGTGAAAGGAAGGACGGGGAGAAAATTGCCTTTCCTCTCCAATCCAAGTCAAACATCTGAAATGTATTCAGAGCAGCTTTTTGCTGCAGCTCCTACGCTGGCACTGCCCTGTGCACTACACGGGTGCACTGCAGGACTGCCTGTCCCTCCCTGTCCCTCTCTGTCCCTACCTGCTCCCTCCACAGCTCCACAGGAGCTCCACGGGCTGAGCCCTGCTCTGGCACAACCCCCAGAGCTCCTTCCAGTGCCCCTTCACCCCCATGCCAAGCTCAGGGTGCTCCAGCCACGGGACTGGGCAAGGAGCTGAAGGAGAGCTGCAAGAAGAATCTGTGCATCTCCAGTTCTCTTTGTTTCAGGAGAACCTTTTTGTTTCGTTGTGCTTGGCTCCGAGTCACTGGTTTTATCTTGCATTTCACACTTAAGGAAACCCAGCCAGGCCTGCCAAATACTACAAGGTTTTCTGTCAAAACTTGGACAAGCTGAAAAGTTTTACATTCTTCTAACCGTAAACCTTAAAGCAACTCAGACTTTTCTTTTACTCGCAGCTCAGGTTTGAGTGTTCCATGACATTTGGCCAACCTGGCTTGAGTTTTCTGTTTGAGGTTTCATTACGAACTCCTAATTCCAGAACAGAGTAATTAATACTTTTCCTAATAGTATCTGTGGTAAAAGATTATAGGACTTGGAAGAATGACTCTCAGTGCAGTTTGCTGCCCGGCAGACTGAACGCAGTCCAGAAAGGAGATCAGTCATCTAATTCAACTTCCAAAGCTGCGTGCTAACAAAAATGCAAAGGCATTTGGAGACCCAACTGCAGGACCATTCCCTGAGCTGGCCCCTGCAGTGCTTGTTCTCCATGTTACAGCCCCAGAGCTGACCCCAAGGAGCTGCAGTGGACAGCAGTTTCTGTTCCCAGAAATTACTCGCTCAGTGTGACACAATGGTTTGGGTTGGAGGGGCCCTCAAGGGTGACCTCATCCAAGCCCCACTCCAGGCAAGGCTTATTCAGGAGAGATCCAGCTGCTCAGGGGAGAGGTGGATGGTCCAAGGATGCAGATCCCACAGCCTTGGGACTGAAGGGACCTGCCTGCCTCCCTGGCAGATCTGAGCGGAGTTAAATGATTTGGGAGTTTTTTTTTTGAGCTGGGTTCTGACCTCCTCAGCTTTGTGTTGCCCATGTTCCTCAACGCTCCTCTGCTGGCACTGCATGTGAGAGCCAGCCTGGAACCACAATGTGGGACTGACCACACCCAGCTGAGTACAGATGCCAAATCTGGAATTTCTGCTGTCCATTTCCCTTATTTTCTTTATTTGCCCCATAATATGATGATGCTTTAGAGATTAAATACGAGCAGTAAGCAGTGGCACGCTGCAGGCTGGGCAGCACAGAGTGCAGCAACACCTCTGCCAAGGCTCTGCCAGGTGGGCTTGGACTGTGGCAGCCCTCAGCTGGGTGTCAGTGGGACTGGTGGCGTAAGGAACTGTTACACAGCCTTGTTATGGAGCTCAAATGTTTTCATTACCATAAACGAGCAGAAGTTAGGTTAATAATCTGAACACACTGACAGATGTTCAACAAACACTTGGCATTGCTGCAGCCAGAACAAGAAAGAATTCAGTGTTATCTTGGAACAGCCTGCAGAACAACACAAGAGAAGCAGCAAAGCTCTGCCACCAGCTGAGACACATGGATGCACAGAAGAGCCAGGCTCTCTCCTAGCACAGCCCCACGAGGCACCAGGATACAACCCAGCCCTGTGGGCAGACCTGAAAATTTTGCAACTCATAGAAAAAGAGATTTTACTTCCAATGCAAGTGAACAGCACTACAGTGGGGGCAAGGGGCAGGGTGCTCTTGCAGGAAAGTCTCCACTGCTTTACATTAAATTAAGACGTCTCCTGAGTTTTATCTTAAATTCAAGTTCTGCTCAAGTTCAATCCAAGGCCAGTTCTAAACACAACTAAGAGCTCTTACTCCCCTCAAAATGTCATTACTCTATAGAGACACAGGGTTAGTAAAAATGACAAATTTGGGGGGAACAGTGACATGAATGCATTCTGGTCAAAAAAAAAGCTAAACCCCACTAAAGTCTCATTCAACAGTTAATAGAAAAGCTCAGGGAACACCATGTGTGAGAAGTTCCATCAGAATCAGGGAACTGAGCATGGCTGGACAGCACTGACTCATTGTTGATGGTTCCTGTATGGTTTGGGGTGCCTGTGTTGGAAAGGTTCAGATAAATACACTGCTTTGGGGTTTTTTAATGTGTTAACACTACTCATAAGTGTAAGGGAAATAGTAGGATCTAAAGCCTGTAAATGAGCTACAATCTTGGAGGAGCTAAAGATTAGATCGACCTGTGTTGCATCACTTTACAAGTTAAATATTTTTCTTAAAGTGCTAATCCAATCCAAACAAGGGTTTGATTCTAAATTAAACAAACTCCACTTTTATTGGTATTAACAAAAATATGCAATGCTAATTTCAGCAGGCAAGCACTAACAAGAGCAGCTATGCAGGCTGTGCTTTCTCCAGGGCAAAGAAGGAAGGACATTAACTTCAATTTCCGTTTTTTCCAAGCAAAATGCATTATATTACAAAATCCACTGTGAGGTTTATTAAAAAAAACCCCTTAAAACAAACAACAAAACAAAACCCCAAATTTCCTACACACCCATGTTTTTAAAGAGTCTTTTAAAAAACCCACTTTCATTGCATCTCCACTTCTGATTCAATTTGCTGTCAAAGGTCATGAGCTAAAATATACAGTTTACGCTAAAAGCAGGAAGCAGGGTAAGTAATTGAATAACATCAGGAAATGGAAGAATACTGCCATTTTCCTAATGGATATAGTACAAGGTTTATTCTCTCCAAATTTAATTCTAGGAGCTCCTGTAGTAAGAGCTTTATTTTTCTTCAGCTTGAATTTTAGCCTACAAGGTTTAAAGCAAAATCCTCGTGCAATCAAAAGAACAAAATACCACAGCAGCTTTATTTTCTAACAGACAAAGATGATCATTTCTGCAGGAAAGAGAAACCCCCCATCAACAGTGTCTGAAAACAGAGCTGGCATAGCAGGTTGGCTGCTTAATATACATGGGCTGGAAATAATTCTACTAAATCAGAGTCCTGAATTATTCATGAAAAACAGATTTTCATGATTTAAATTAGAAAGACTTAAAATTACAAGCCTTGCATTGCTATTGATAGGTAAGATCTCTTTCCCCCTAAGCGATATTACAGTCTCATACAGCTCCACTCCTGGAAATGCTTTATGATCACTCTAAAACAGTACAAAAATCTCCTGACACTCACTCCTTCTGGAAACAACACACCCTCTGGTACATGATTTAGACCAGTAATAGCCCACCAGTAATGATTATATCAAAATATATCATTATGATAATGAATAAAGTTTGAAGGGATCGTTTTCAGTATTTATTGCATATTAAAGCACAGGTTCATTTCAAACATTGGAAGCACAAGCCTCAGTACTGCAAATAAACTCCTTCCATCATGAAAAACACTGCACTTCTTACAGGAAGCATCAGCCCACAAATCTGACTTCAGATCTTTGCAAAGCACTTTGTAATGATCCACAATGCAGCCTCCCTCCCTGCACTGTTACTGATTTATAAAGACAATGCCATTAATAAGCTGAAGGCTTGCACTGCTCCCTGGGAGCTGCCAGGAATTCCACACATCCACTCATTCCACAAAATCCCGTCAGCTGCGGTGGCTGCAGCGCTTTGCATTAGGAATTATTAATATTCATTCATCACACAGGTACAACCTTTCATCTGCACATCTCCAAACTCTGCACAAATTCGCCAATTAAACCTATCTGCCTTGATTAGGGGTTGGTAGACAAGTTGTTCCTGATGAAGCAGCACTTCCATGCAGGATGAGCTGGGGGCTGTGGGGTGGCTCTGGTGCAGCTCCAGCCCAATACCGTGGCTGTGCCCTCGCAGGGGCCACGTCTGGACCCTGACTGAGCTCCTGGCAGCTCATGCAGAGGCTGCTCCAGGCTTTGCTACACTCTAAGAGTGTTTTTGGAAATCCTCAGCCTGAGCTACAGCTCAGATGTTAATGCCAGCAGCACCTGAACTGAATTGAGTAAGGGCAGCTCGGGCTGGGCAGAGTCCAGAGCAGGAGCAGCTGGGATAACCCAGCATCCAAAGGACTCCTCAGTAACAGCTGGGATAACCCAGCATCCAAAGGGCTCCTCAGTAACAGCTGGGATAACCCAGCTCCAAAGGACTCCTCAGTAACAGCTGGGATAACCCAGCTCCAAAGGATTCCTCAGTAACAGCTGGGATAACCCAGCTCCAAAGGACTCCTCAGTAACAGTTGGGATAACCCAGCATCCAAAGGGCTCCTCAGTAACAGCTGGGATAACCCAGCTCCAAAGGACTCCTCAGTAACAGCTGGGATAACCCAGCTCCAAAGGGCTCCTCAGTAACAGCTGGGATAACCCAGCATCCAAAGGGCTCCTCAGTAACAGCTGGGATAACCCAGCTCCAAAGGACTCCTCAGTAACAGCTGGGATAACCCAGCATCCAAAGGGCTCCTCAGTAACAGCTGGGATAACCCAGCTCCAAAGGACTCCTCAGTAACAGCTGGGATAACCCAGCTCCAAAGGGCTCCTCAGTAACAGCTGGGATAACCCAGCTCCAAAGGACTCCTCAGTAACAGCTGGGATAACCCAGCTCCAAAGGGCTCCTCAGTAACAGCTGGGATAACCCAGCTCCAAAGGACTCCTCAGTAACAGCTGGGATAACCCAGCTCCAAAGGGCTCCTCAGTAACAGCTGGGATAACCCAGCTCCAAAGGACTCCTCAGTAACAGTTGGGATAACCCAGCATCCAAAGGGCTCCTCAGTAACAGCTGGGATAACCCAGCTCCAAAGGGCTCCTCAGTGACAGCTTCTGTGGGCTAAGGCACAATCCCTGCTCCTGAATCTTTTACTTTGGCATGGGAGATATGGAAACTCACTCCTTTTCCAGTTAGTAGGATCAGTCCTCAGCACATCATTCTGCACCATCAAGAGAAGTGAAGACAACCAGTATCAAATCTTGCAAACTGAGAGCATCATGCCACCCAAATATAGCTTTTATTTGACAACACAACACTAAGTCATCAGTATCCTGTCATTTCCTTCTTCAGAACCAAAGCACAGAGCACTTTTCTGGATATTAATTTATTTTCTTAAACATAGGAGCTATTTTCCTTCACCTAGCAAACCCTATTGAGCAGGTTATATAATTAACATCAAAGCAGTTTGAATGCTGCTTGACTTGCTAAAAGGTGGTAAACAAGCAGGAAGCAATAAGGTGCTTTACAAGAAAAGAACATGTGTTGGGGGGAGGGGAGACAATAAAACATTAAACAGATTGATTAGTGATTTTAACAGAATTTCCATTTTTATTAACTCTCTGCATGCTTTGGTACTCCAGTCTTATTTCATTTATAAAAGTAGGAGATTTTTTTGTTCAACTAGATCAGACAAAAACCTGTTCAGAAGGAAATGATGAGCATGGTTGGCAAAAATAAAAGCCCCACGGAGAAACTTCATGTGCCAAATATCAGCTTCTTCCAAGGGCTAGGAGTAAATTCACCTGGCTTTATGACTGAAATATTTTTTATTGACATATTTAGAAAAAGCCAACCTCAAATCACAAGGTATCAAACCTCAGCTTCCAGTTCTACACCCATTCTTAGCTGCATTATTTTTATTGATTTAAGGACTTGAGCCTGGGAACAGGGTTAGCAGGGCTTAGACTTGACAGCATTTTATGAGCAAACTTGGGGGTTTCTCTCTTGTTTCTCTGTTCATGCAGAAAAGAGTTGCATGAGGGGAAACTCAGTTCTTCTTTTTTAAGCCCACAGGTCCATTACAACCATTTGTAATTCCACCACATGGGAAAGGGCACACAGGACATGGGAACTCTGAGGTCAGTGACTCAGTTTTTGCTGTCAGAGACTGCAATGGCCCATGGCTTTTCATATGACCTAAATCAACTTCTGCCTGCAAACCAATTGTGTTCCTGCTTCCTTCTCCAACAATTCCTTGAATGATCTCAGCAGGCTTTCGGCTGAAGGCTTAACTTCCTGCACTAGTTTACACCTCTGTCACATTTTGTAAAACTTTAATAGATCTGAGATGGCTCAGGATGTTAACCATGGACAGATCTAGAAAGACTTAACACACTGTTCCTGTGTCTGTTTTGCTGGAGAGCACATCCTTGTGGTGTTTTCTATGCTAGGAGGAATTGTGATTAAACTGCAATGGCAATTGTTTAATTGAAGAAAGTGGAGATTTGCATTTCCTTCAAGGAGGTGCCTCCAGCTCACAGAGCCCAGCAGAGGAGGAAGGCAGACCCCAGGGGAGCAGCTATGGCCAGAACAGGCTCCTGCACCCTCCTGAGTAAGGGGGGACTTTGTCACAAGTTTGGTTTTTTCAAGGAAGTCCACTCACAACAGAGACTCCTTTCAATAGTCTTCAATAGCCGAGCCAATACAGATGGATAAATCTGAAACAGATCTTACACTGTCTATAAAAATGTGAAATTAGACACATCAGGAGTAGGTATTTTGTCACAGCCTGTTACAGTGTTGCTGATATTAGAGACAAACTTCCAACAGCACTGGAAACACAAAACCACAGTAACTTCTGCAGTCAATCTTCTATAAAAATACTTGTATTCTTGTAGCAAATTTAATAAAAATTCTTAAGAGTCTTTCATTTTTCTCATAGAACTTCACTGTATTTTAATATTGAGCAGCAAAAACTGTTGCAGGGAAAGGTCAGGAAGAAAGAAGAAGTTTGTTTTGTCTGTTTTAGGAGTTGTGGCCTTGCACATTAATGGCCACACTGTGTTCTTCAGCTGGCTCCACACTGATGCAAATATCCATTGGAATTATCCAAGAGTTCAGCAAGCTTAGAGAAAACAATCACAACAACAATCACCTAGGGCACATTTTGCTAGTAACAGAGGAGGCCTTCCTACTGCACAGAGCTCATATACTCTTGATAAACCATTAAACATAGGAAATGTGGGACTTAGATTTAAAAGTTTGTTCCATTTCAGTGGGTTTGGGCACAAATTAGGATGTCTTTGATTTTATAAAATTGCAGCATTATGACATTTGAAACTCTGAAAGCAGAGAACAACTTTCTCCAGGCTGAGGAAATTATCAATAATTTAAAGTTAAGAAGTGCACCCTGTTTCCCCCAGCAATGCCATGCCACCTCTGGGCACACAGGCAGCCCCTGGGGCTGGCCAGAGCCAGCCAGGCTAAATCCAGGGAAAGCTCCAAAATTCCCAATGGCCCCCAAAGCACTGCAAGCCATGAAAGCAATTGTGTGAGCTCTGTGCTGGAATTTCACAGGGATTTATTGCACACTGCCATCCCCTGCCCTCAGCTCCCCTCTTGTGATAAATCACAGCCCCAAGGGCAGCTGCTCAGCCCCAGGGCAGTCACAGGCTCCCTCCACATCCCAGGGACTGGAATGGACCAGCTCTAAAGCAGGAGTGCTGCCTTGAGGCCACCAAGAGACAGAAAACTGAGCCAAGGCACTGCTGCTTCCCTTGGGAAGGCCAGACAGGGAGCCTTCCACACCCTGGGGAAGGGAACAGCTCCTCTCAGTGCTGTTCACTGACACCTTGAAAGTGTCCTTGCACATTCCTCAAAGCCATGGCCCAGGTCTGTGCCCTGAATCCATGGAGTTACAGCACTCAGGAGCTGGACTAAGGCTACAAAAGCCTGAGCAGGAGTTTAAGCATCCATGGGAGGCTGAAATGTTCCTGAGGCTGCTCCCAGAACCTGCAGTGGGGCACTCCAGCCTCCCTGTGCCCCCTGCAGCACAGCAATGCTGCACACCCAGCCTGGGCTGCTGGGAGCCACAGCCAAATCCATCACTGCCATGCCTCCTGCCCTGCTGAAAACTGAGTTTGTAGAGGGAAAAACAAGGATCCAGTAACATAAGCACAGAAGTACATCCTCACATTCAAGTTACAATTAATCTGCAGGCAAACCGATAGGTTAGAAGTCTTGGCCTACATTTAATTCTAGAATACAAAAAAATATTTTAAAAAGTTCTGGATTACTTCCTTTTTAAATTAAAAATGGTCACTTTATTATACTGTCTTATAATACTTAAACTAGCATTTAATTTATCTCCAGGCAGACTCAGTCAAAATTAATTTTTTGTTTAATTCTTAACTGGTAACATGCATGGAAACTTTTAAGACAGCAATTGATTGCATTGAGCATTTAAAATATGGTTCACTTCCTGGCACATTTAACAATCATTTAAGTTTTCAATTAAAGTAGGGTGCCAACATTAAAAGAAAAAAGATAATCCTGAGAGACAATAGCTGCTCTGTGCACAAAAAACTATTTTTTTTTTACTAAAATTCTCAAGATGTCTAATTGATTAATATAATTAGGTTAGCCCAAAAGTGACTGTTTCTAATCTCCTTTTTTTGTCAGTTGGAATTTGCTGGGAGTTTGTGGGAGGTGCACACAGGGGCCCTTCCTCAGGTAACATCATAGTGACATCTCTGCAACTCTATCTCAGAGCAAACTGGAGCCAAAAGACAAAGTGAAATGCAGCAGGGCAGAGCAGAGAGAGTGGCAATATTTGCATTAGAAATAAAAACATGCCAACATTGCTCATTTTCTTGCAAGCCTGATCACACTCAACAGCGACAGCAGGCACAAGCACATGAGGCAAAGAAACCCTTCCTCTGCCACAGCCCTGGGGTGATCAGCTCACACCATCAGCTGGAGAGAAACGGGGGAGATCTTAATATCCCACTGCCTATTCCAGATGTGGCCTGGGTTCCTCCAAGCTCCTCCCTGGCTGCACAAGCTCCACCAGCCAGCAGCATCACAGCAATCACAGACACCACGTCAGGCGCTCATGGCCTTTCTGAGTGCTGGTTAAGGGACAGTCCACCCTGCCCAGCAGCTGATATTTCACCCAGAGTGGCCAAATCAGCCTCTGACAAGTTTTGAGCTTGTATTGTTCTGGGTCTGCACCTGGGGCCTCTGTGCCTGCCCTGGTGCTGAAGCTGCTCTCACACAGCAGGCAGCTCACAGAGCAGCACACAGGCAGGATCAAACCATCACCCCAAACACAGTGCTTCTGAGGCTGAGACACAGGCATTTGCCACTTCAGTACCAATAAACAATATCTGAGTACAGTTCCTGTTACCTTTGGGCACACACACTCAATCACAGCACAGGGGCATGACAAAAACCAGGCCCTTTTCTTCCACTCTCATCAGCCCTGCAAGGGAAGCTCTCCATGGAGAAGCCATTTTGAGTCCCTGGGACTTCCCAAAATGTATTTTTAAGCCTTCTAGCAGGGATAACATCCTGAGTAATCAATTTGACTCATGATTACTATTTCAAACACAGGCTCATACTCAGATGAAAAAAGCACACTTACATGGCAATATATACAGAACAATAACACTGCCAGATGGTATAATACTGAGCAGAATTAATTTCACACATGATGTTTTCAAGGTGTTAAAATATGTCACAGCTTCTGCTAATACAACATCTTCCTCTCCACTCCTCCTTTTAAGAAAATGCTCCCTTCCCACCAGCCTGTATTTTACATTATATGTGTTTCCATCCTGATAAGGGCAGCTGATTGCTTGCAAACCTAATTACAGTCAAATGAAAGTCTTTCAGAACCATCATTAGCAATTAGGACCTGCTGGATTTGCAGTGTATCATTTAGAGAGGTATAATTCAATGGCTTATTGAAAAATTGCAGGTGAAACTGGTGATTATGAGGGGGGGACGCCTGTGACACATCACTGTGGGCGAGCATGGGGTGGAGTGGCAGCTCCCTGAGCACTGAGCAGTGACTGCAGGGGTTTGTGCTGGCTGAGCTCACCCTGCCCAGCCCAGAGCAGCGTCCTGGGACCAGCTCTGCACTCCCTGAGCCTGGCTTTGTGTGTGCTCTCCTAGAATCCAACGTGCCCATTGAGGAGCTGGGGAAAGCCAGGGGGATGTGCAGCACAGAACAACAGGCACACAAAGCCACACACATCATTTTTCAGTCCTTTCTGCAGAGAACAACAGTCTTTTCTGTGCCCATTGAGCTCAATTATATATTATCAGGGCCCAGAAGTTGTTTGGATGCTTTTGAGCAGCTGGGTGCCTTCACAGATGACGCACTGGATACGGTGACTGCGGGTTAAGTGCAGCTGGAGATTTCTGTGGCCTCTGATCAGAGGCAAACAGCAGTTGAGAATCACAAAATGGTTGTAATTCAAGCACTGTTTGTCACCCACGGCGCTCTCCAAACGGGAAACGAGAGGGGACTGAATGGCAGCCCAGCTTTCAGCACATGCTCCCACACAGCCAGGAATCCACACGCTGTGCATGTGTGAAAATAAAGTGTGGGTCCCTGCCAAGGGTGAAATTACCAACTGGCCGGCATGAAGCACTCAGCATTTCCACAGCACATGGCGGAGTGGATAAGCTGAGCTGGACCTCAGCAGAGACAGAGGATACTGGCTCACAAAACCTGCCCCCTTCTCTAGGCATCCCCCCCCTGTTTGCACACCATGTGTAACATTCAGCCCTCAAAAACCCCACACAGCCCAGCCTACACCTCTGCAAAGCCTCACCTCTTCATTCCCTCCCCACAGATCTCTTTCCCCTTTTCTATCCTACAAAGGGTTCTCAAAGCCCAGCTCTACCCTTTATCACATGAACATCTCCCACTGTATCGCTGCACCCACTCCTGCTGTGATGTAACCTCAAAGCACAGTTACCCAGATATGGCCCTTTCTATTCCTTCAGAACTGTAATCTGATATTTTTTCATCATTTTGTGGGTTATTTTTCAAATTAAATGTTGTTTGATATGCTAGATTAATAACCAGTGCTTTGAGTGACATGATTCCAACACAGTTTTGTTACCAGTGGCCCCTGCAGGTGACACTTGTTGTAGGTGCCTTCAGACTTTTGCAACACTGACACAATCAAACCACACCGTGTAGGCTGCAGCAAAACCAGCAAATCCACACATTTCAAAGTGGTGCACTAGCATCTTGTATCTGAAAAAAACCCTAAACCAAGCAACTTCTCTCTTTACATACAGAATGGGAACATTATCTCCCTTTCCATCAATGTGTGGCCATATCCCTGCTGACCTGATCCTGGCTGGTACTACTCCCAAAGTGTGGCTTTGTCCTACATTTTACCAGTCAGTTCTGATGTCTCCTGTCACTTCATACAAAACCAGACCTCCAGCAGTGCAAAACCAGCCCAAAAATCCCACATACAGCTTCCAATCCCCCGCACAAGGTAGTTTCACAGCCCAGGTTCCTTCCTGCTCTTCACAAGTTTTACAGTCACTGAAATCCACCAGCTGCCAGTACAGGAATCCCAAATCCCAGCAGCTGCGTTCAAGGAGGTTCAAGCCTTTATCACTCACTCCGGGTGTTGCATGCTGCAGGCAGGATTTCCAAGGTGTCAGACCTCACACTGCACAAACATGTCCCCATTTCTTCCCTTGCCCAGAGCTCCAGCAGGCAATCCAAGAAATGAAACATTTCTGTGGCTGTGTATAGTCCTTGTAGCTGCTACGGCTCTCCCAGAGCCCACCCACAATTTCATTTTCAATTAGCAGCTCTTGGAAAAGTAGTAATGAAAGCAGTTGCTAAAGAGCACTCAGATGTCATTGAGAGCCTGCAAATCCAAACTGTAAATAGCACATTGTAAATCGCTTGTCAGCACGGCGAGCTCTCGACGGGATCACAGCGCCGGTGACAACCCGGCCCATCTGCTGCGGTCCCTGCGCCGGGCCAGGGCAGCCCGGAGGGCTGGGCAGCGGGGATGGAACTGCGGGGATGGAAATGCGGGGATGGAACTGCGGGGATGGAAATGCGGGGATGGAAATGCGGGGATGGGAGCTGAGGGGATGGAACTGCGGGGATGGGAGCTGAGGGGATGGAAATGCGGGGATGGAACTGCGGGGATGGAAATGCGGGGATGGAACTGCGGGGATGGAAATGCGGGGATGGAAATGCGGGGATGGGAGCTGAGGGGATGGAACTGCGGGGATGGGAGCTGAGGGGATGGGAGCTGAGGGGATGGAAATGCGGGGATGGAAATGCGGGGATGGGAACTGCGGGGATGGGAACTGCGGGGATGGGAACTGAGGGGATGGGAGCTGAGGGGATGGAAATGCGGGGATGGGAACTGCGGGGATGGGAACTGCGGGGATGGGAACTGCGGGGATGGGAGCTGAGGGGATGGGAGCTGAGGGGATGGAACTGAGGGGATGGGAACTGCGGGGCTGGAGATGTGGGGATGGGAGCTGAGGGGGTGGAACTGCGGGGATGGAACTGCGTGGATGGGAGCTGAGAGGATGGAACTGCGGGGATGGAACTGCGGGGATGGAACTGCAACAGCCACCCTGGGCTGCGGGGATGGAGTTGCGGGGATGGAACTGTGGGGATGGGAGCTGCGGGGATGGGAGCTGCACCAGCCACCCTGGATGCTGGGAGCTGCACCAGCCACCCTGGATGGAGGGCTGGGAGCTGCACCAGCCACCCTCACCCCAGGGCTCAGAGCTGCACCAGGCACCCTGGCCCAGGACCCAAATCCACACGGGCATTTCACCCTCTGCACCGCTGCTTTGCCACCCTGGCCCAGGACAGGCTCAGCCACTCGGGCATTCACCCTCTGCATGGCTGCTTTGCTGCACTGAGGCTCACGAGCACCTCTGCACCAGGGCATGAGAGCGCTGGCACTGAATCAGCACAGAACCACACGGTGCTGAGTGACCATGGCAGGGGACAGCGATGGCTTCCACATCAGCCACCCAATTGCTCAGCAGCCTCAAATTTAGGATGTGTAGGTTCAGGGTGACACTGCCAAGGGGATTGTGGACTTAATTCTGAATGGAACAGCTTCAGCACTCCCCTCCCTCCCTTTTAATTGATTTATGTAATGGACCACGAGGTGAAAGCCAGTGGTTTATAACACCTGTAGCTGGGGACTGCCAGAGTCAGTGTATCTTCTGCTGCTGTTCTTCCCATTTTTCCTTTATCTCATTATAATTTACCTCCCAATTCATTTCTCCATCATGAGTTTTCTTCCCTCTATTTATCATCCACCTCCTATTTATTACCTGTTGTCTCCTTCTCTGCACTCCTGCAGTATCTGGGATTGGGATTTGATATTCTGGAAGCATCTCTGGAGTCAGGTGGTGAAGGCAGAGCCCAGCAGCTGCTGGCTCTCATGCACACGTGGGCCAGCCAAGGCACCCCTTGCCCAACACACACACTAATGGTTTAGAAGCATATCCAGAGATGATCCTCTTCTGCAAGAAGGTGCAAGAACCTCCCACCAGGTGAAGAAAAACAGGGAAGGAAATGGTGGAGGTAGCACAAGTCAGTGTCTTTGCTCCTTTCAAATCACACACCCACTGAACAAAAAGATATGATCCTTCCCCCTCATTATCAAAATGCTCTCAACACTCCTTGTGCCCTGAAAGCTCATTGTTTCCTGGCATGCCCCACTGTGCTCAGACCTCGAGGAATAAAATCTCATTAAAACCCATTTAAAAATGTTTGCCACCCTTTTACTACTTTAAAAATGTTAACTTTAAGATTTCCAAATGATTTTTACAGAAAGCACATAAAAACATGCCATCATCAATTAACGTAAAGGAAATTAAATTTAAAACGCTGGAGAAATATTCTGATGAGTCTTATGTTTGCTTAATGCCAACAAAAATTTCCTTGAGGCATTTAATAAGTACATTTATAAAAGCTCACAAAGCAGAGTTCAAAAGTCTTCTCACTAGTAAAATATGAGCCTTAATTAACCTACAGTTTCACATTTTCTGGATTTCAATAAACCTGTAGGCATTTCAGCAGAGCTGGATAAATACCTGTATGAATACTGCAAGGATTTGCTCTGAAAACTAATTAGCAATGCTTTCAATAGCTGACTTCAACTAAATCTGTTTGACAAGGGAGCTTCACACCCTAAATCCTGCAGTGAGAATTACTTCCAGCAGATAACAGATTTCACAGGAAAGCATATCCAACAGCACTGTTAACCACTGGAAAAACTATGAGTGAGCTCTCCAGGTATAAAACATTTCCCGGCAAGGACAGACTGCAGCCAAGGTCTTATGCAAGCACAGGAATGCAAGTGACAGCTCTGAGATTGCATCCTGCCATCCAGTTACAGTAAGCACAGGTGACAATCCAGGATTCCCCCAGGGACAGGACAGGAAGGATAAATTGTTTGTGTATCAAATATAAAGCCCTGATATAGCAAGGGCACTGTATACATGCAGAAGCCTCCTGAACTTTAGGGGAGGGCACTCCTGCTGTGTCGCACACAAGCCACAGTGGCCCCAGCTCTTGGTCACTGCTGTCAGACAAGGTTGACAAGCAAATCTACCCCCTCCTCAGGAGCCCAGGGATTCAGTGGGATGGACCTGGGTGAGGAAAGCAACGCAAGTGTGCAACCCAGAGTCACTTGAGGAGGAAAAGTGTAACATGATCAGGAAAAAAACATGCTCAGAACTTATCAATCTCCTCCTTCTTTTGTGCTCTTCACCATTTGTCTTGAAAGAGGTCAGAAAATGCTTACCCAAAACTCTTTGTATTCTTATGCATGTCTTTCCAAAGAACTCTGCAGTCTTTTCCATGACATCTTTTTTCCATGTTAAGTGCCAAAGTTGTATGTGTTTGTCAGCACCTAAACTGTTCATAAGACTTAAAGGTTCTTATCTGAGAAGCTCTACCCTACCAAATGTATTACATTTATATTGAGCAAGATACTTTATTTCCTCTCAGTCTTATGCCTTCGGACTTAGGCAGAGTACTCAGATTTATCAGCTCAAAGGAAAAGCATTTTCCATGACATTTGTCAACTCAATACCTTCCAAGTCAATGCATATTCATTCCCAAAAACACAACCTCACAAATAATCACCATCAGCAGGAAGGGCAATTTCCTTCACAGATGAAATTCTGGGCAGAAAGGTTCCACCTGGCATTAGGCCCCACCAGGAGAGTTCTCAGTGCACACAGTGAGTCTGACAGACCAAAACAGAGCAGAGACCACAGAGGTGAACACAGCAAACAGCCAAGGAAACACAGCAACCATCAATATCTTCTGGTAATGGAATCATTGCATCTGCTATCCTGAAGAGACTTCCCCACCTTCCTTTGACATACCAAGCAAAATTAAATCAGAAGAAACACCTTTAACAGCTGGCAGTATGGAACAGGCATTTTACAATTTCTTTGCTCTGCTAAAGAAGTGTATAATCTCTTACTATATTCCTATATACAGCTTAACATATAGGCATCAAAATTATAATGAAAACCTATTTCTTCCCAGCTTCTCTAACTCTGCATATCAAAATTGAATACAACTCAGCATACTTGTCATCCTCAATGTTCCTTCCATCTCCCTGAGCTCACAAAATGAGAAGCAGTGAATTCTCACTATTTGCTACAAGTTCTCTGCAAAGCAAGGTTTGGTCTGCACTAAACAAGGATGAAAACTCATTCCATGAATATCAACCATCCCCATTAAACATTTAAATTTTGGTTGAAGAGTCATTAATATCACTCAAATACAGGCAAAAGCTGACCTAGTCCCTACTACTATGTACTATTATCAGCATCATAGAAATCACACTTGTCACCTTTCTTCCTTAAAAAGCACAACAAACACAACACTGCACAGTCATGAAGACAAATCCAATGTTTTTAGCCTCCAGCTTTGCAATCCTGGCTGTTGCCTGCTCACTCCCACCACTGTGGGAAGGCGGACATTCTTGCTCAGGGTGGGTGATGAGTAACCCATGGGAGCAGACACAGCACCACTGACACCTCACAGATGAGCTCCTCACACTCTAAACAACTTTGCCCTGATTAACAGCTGCCCTTCTTGCAATTCCATTCACCTCACCCTGGATGTTCAGAAGGCTCTTCTGCTTCTATGTACAAAGCCTGAAGACAAGAAGGTCTTTAGAGGACAAAATTGGCCTTGCACCCACAGAGAGACCTCATTTGTTTGCCCTGACAGTCTCACAGCCAGCCTGTGGAAAGCTCTTCTCACTTTTACACATTTATTCACCAGATCAGCATCAATGCACCCCTTGCTCTCCTCTCAGTGGCAGGACACTGCACCACCTCACACCCAAGAGCTCAAAAACAAAACAACCACAAAAGCATCAAAAAAACCAATCCCACAAAATGAGAAATTGGCTTCTACATACCATGAACCAACGGGCAGAGCCCTCCCTCCCCGCAGAAGGGAACTTGTCTCCCACCTGTCTGAGGCCCTTGGGGAACTTCTTCCTTTTCCCCAGGTGCTGGCACAGGTTTCGGTCATTTTCCCGGTCCGAGCTGTACTGGTGGTGGTGGAGCCTGTTCTTTTTTGGAAGGTAAGACAGCCCATTGGTAAGTGCTTCCCTTTTCTTCTTGGCTAGAGGATTCTGTCGCTTCTCCACACGTTCCTGAGGTTTCAGAGCTATGTCCTTCTGCAGAGGGAGGAGAAAAACACCACGGTCAAACTACAGCTCTGGTTTGGTTCCAGGTCATCTGCAAAGCACTCTCAGGGCAAAGCTGCAGTCACCAGAAAAGGAACAAACCCACCCTTCACTGATGTCCTCTGAATCAAAAGACAGGAAAATGCTAAATAAAATTGGCAGGATGAAGTGAGTGCATGGATGGAGACACATCCCCCTTGAGACTTCATGCAGCCAACCTCAAATCTCATAAGCATCTCATGTATCCAGAGAGCACACATTTAGAAGACAGCATTTGTTTATCATGCTTAAATTAACAATCTGCTTTGATCTAAACAATGCTTGACTTTTCAATATTTATTCTTATTATTTCTTGTATTTGAGAAGCCAAGGCACGAGCTGACCTAAATCCAATTAGGGCCAATGAATCTCCATTGACTCCAGGGCATGCTTCCCTCAACCCTGACTTAAGCAGTAGATTTCCAAGGCAGAGGGGTGAAAAGTGCATGAAAAAAGCAACTTGTATTTGAAAACTTTGTCACTGACCCTTTAACCCCCAGAATCAATGTCTGTCTATAAAAATACTCCACTCCTGTAGCACAAATGTGAGTGGTGTCACTTCGCCCACAGCTGTTTCCTTACAAATAACCTGCAACACACAGAATCCCTATCTTCATTTCAGATAAATGCTACTTGAAACAAATCTTTTTCAACAGCACAGAACGACAGGCAGAGGAAGAGGAGGCTGGAGAATTCATTAGGAGAGAAGAATGAGAAGATGTGAATTCCAGTGCAGATCCTGCATGCAATAAATGCAATGTCCTGAGTCACATCCTCTCCTAGAGCTGCCCTGGGAAGGAGGGGAGGTGACAGCAGCAGGGCTGAGCTCTCAGCACTCTCTGCTAACGTGCCTGCCTTGGCCCAGAAGCTTCCATGCCCACCATAAGGTGCTGGGTAATCTTGTGAGCCTCTCAGCTGTTGTTTACAGTCACTTAATATTACAACTGACAGCAGGAAGGGCCATTGGTCCCTGTGTCACATAAAGATTGAGGCTCAGGAGAATATAATTCAAATTATGGCACCTTTTTATGCAAAAAAACATGCCTAAAGGCAAAAAGCACTTTGGCTTTAATTAAAGACTGCTCCCTAAATGACTCTCTAAAACACAAGAGCTTCACAAAATTCATAACTGAAACCAATGAGATGATTAATTAAACTGAAGACAGTCATTGTTCAAATTTGATATTTAGCAAAGGGAATGATTTTACAGGCACTAAAGATGGGAGTAATGAACAGAAGCTATAAGACATTTTTTTCTACCTTTTCTTCACCTAAGACACCACAGGACTTTTCCCAGGGTTTTTCTCCACAGTGTTATTCCTATCCCAAACATAAGAGCCTTGTCCAAGCTCATGAAAGAGAATTGGAGCATCCTTAGCTACAACACAGGATTAGTAATTTAAGAAACCTCCTGTGTCTGCTCACTGGTCCCTCCCTGCCCCTACTGAGAAAGGGCTCAGGATTGGCCCTGACCTTCCTCAAATGCTTTGGGATCTCCCTGAGCACAGGCAGAGGGATCCTGTGGAGCTGCCCAAGGAAATTAAAAGCAGGAACAACCCCAACCCCTTTTTTCCTCAGCACACCTTCTGCCTCCCTTCCCAGGAAGATTTTAGGTTTAGCTGCACACCATAAATACAGGAAGGCAAATTCTCAGGTGCAGCAACCATTTCACCAGTGCTCCCCATCAACAGCTTTGTAAAACTACAGCATCCACAAACACCCCTGGACCTCCTGGACAGTGAGGGCAGGTTATAAAACAGCAGATATTTTATGTTAGAACTGATTTGTAACTTAGGGTAGCTGTCATGCTGCTAACCATTCTTTTTTTTTCATATCAGCATTAAAAAAATCCAGTGTTTTATGAGTAGAACATTATACCAGCAAAGACTTCTGTTAAAACACAGAGCTCATGTTTGTAGACACAAATGCTATTCAAGAGGATTCACTGTAAATGTGAAAGGCTGAAGGAGTGAACAAAGGGGAAACTTTCTGGAGAAAAAAATAAAAAATTCTTCTAACGACTAAGTAGCTTTTGTGGGATTTTTCTCCCAGCTGTGAGTGATCTAAATGAAACAGTGGCAGCCTTCCAGAAGCTTATAAAATGTCTAAAGGGGCCAGGCAGTTCCATCAAGAAATAACTGGTTCCTGTTAGCTTTAAGGGGGGTGTGGGATGGGTCAGACTCAGCAGATCACTGTGGGTGTACCTGGGATGACCCTTCCTCAGAGCCCTTGCTCCAGACAGCAGCACAAAGCTTCACAAATTGTCAGAAACACCTGAAGAACCTGGAGCCTGGGAGAGCGGGCAGGCAGGAATCTGCTCACACACCTGGGGCAAGGTGAGGGACACCAAATGCACAAAGCCTGGAGGGAAAGGCACCTTCCAAGGCAGAAGGGAGGATGGGCAGGAGTGTTCAGAGTTAAGGAATGTTCAAAGTTAAGGAATGTTCCTCTTCTGCTCAAAGCAAAGAGACACCAAGGAGCTCCAGATGTGCCTAACTTGTGAAAGGGACTTTAATCCTGTTTGGTGGGTGGGCTTGCTGTGAAATTTAGCATAAGGATTGGTGTTTGGACAGCCCTGTTCCTCCAGAAGAGCTGTCTGTCTGCTTTTCACCAGCTGACACTACAGAGCTCTGGGGATCAAACCCCTTGTGAGGGACCTGTGGGGTTCAGCCTCTCATGGATTTCAACAGAGACACGACTTTGAAAATAAAAGTGTGCATAGAAATGTGTGTTAAATTCTTCATCTGCAGACTAGGTGAGGACATGCAAGAGGACATGATAAAAGAATAAAACTTAGACACAGGTGGACAAAATGCATTAAAAGTAGCTTGAGTAGAGCTCTCCCAGGGTGTTCTCCTGGTGTTTGAGGGGCAAACTGCCTGGGATTTATCACTGGCCAGGGGTCTGTGTACAAATCACCAACGGGACAGGACTGCTGGGAATGTGCCTTGAGCTGTTTGATTTTTCAGCATCAGTCTCATTACATGGTTATGGCAATGGGAAGATGCCAGCAGCTCACATCCCAGGCAGCCGAACAAGAACTCAATGTTACAACTCACTTTATAAGTTTTCTGACCAATCACACAAAGCAAAAGCACATTGACAGTATTTATATCTGCATAGTATATATTCTATATTGACAGTAGTTCCATCCAACCACTATAAGCACAGGTACCTGTGGTTAAACAATGCTGGCTTATTTTGGATACAATACCTGCTTGTGAGCCTTAAAACACAATGCACAGAACTCCCTAATATCTCACTAGATAAACTTTTCTGCAGCTTAGGGAGTTATTCTAGACAAGAGTTAATACACAGACCATTGTTCTCTTTGTCCTCACTTTTCTACTTTTTACATAATTTTTCTGCTGACCTATCTCATGGCTGCTGCTTAGCTCCAGTCACAGTTCTGCTGTCCCTTTTGCAGCTTTCCCAAACCCTCTGATTTTATGGATTCCCCCAGGACTGTCTCAGGTTCTGCCCTGTGGAGCCCCCAGGCTCTGTGGAGGCAGAGCCTGGCTGGGAAGCACAGCCCTGCATAAATCACTTCCCCACTTGTGCCCTTTCTCCCTCATGCCATTTTTATCTCTGCCTTGTTTAGATAGGACAATAGCTGTACCATGCCGTGTGTGCTAGTACATTAGCCAGCACAATCTTAATTACAGTCTTCAGGCATCATCATGATTAGAGTAATAAGCTGTAATTACTCTAAGGTGACAGGACTGCACAGACCTTATCTACATAGATAAGAAGATGTAGCAATATTTCATGTTGAGACAGATTTTTCAGCACTACCCAAGGAGTGGATTCAGCCTGAGCAGACCCCATGAACACTTTCAGGCTCTAATGGAGCTTTTTCTCCTCTCCTGCCAGCATACAAGCCCACACATTATTCAGTAAATCCTACAAACATATTAGGCACAGTTTAAAACCTTCTCTTTCAGAGATATCTTTCATCAGTAAAGTGCCTTAAGTGTATCAGGAAGGTGACTTAAATGTATAAATATGTAATTACATGCAATTCAATACTAAAGTGCATTAATATTTATGAGTGTACCGTATAATCGAAAAAAATTTCCATTTGTTTTATTTCTATTGGGCACATTAATCAGGCTGATGGTGCTGTAGGTGCCCTGGCAGGGAGGGCAGTGGTGCTGAGCTGGCTCCTGCCTGGCAGGGCCCTGCAATCACCCACAGCCCCAGCCCAGCGAGGAGAAGCAGCCCCCAGAGCATCAGTGATCTGCCTCCACCACACCATTCCTCATGGCGCGAGGCTTGAAGGACACACTCCATCCTCATCAGGCCTTTCAGGGAGCTGGGCCTGATTTATTTCAGCAAAGTCCATCTTATTGCTGCATAAATGACAACTGCCTGATTAAACATCAAACCCTCAGAGGCAGCAGAGCAGGGCTTTGTGGGGTGCACTCATCAGCCCCCTGAACCCCACCCCAGAGCCAGCCCATCACTGCCCACCCCTGCCCTCTGACAGCACCTTAAAAACTGCATGGGAATAACTGCATGGGAACAACTGCATGGGAACTACTGCATGTGAGTAACTGCATGGGAACAACTGCATGGGAATAACTGCATGGGAACAACTGCATGGGAATAAATGCATGGGAACAACTGCATGTGAGGAACTGCATGGGAACAACTGCATGGGAACAACTGCATGTGAGGAACTGCATGTGAGTAACTGCATGGGAACAACTGCATGGGAATAACTGCATGGGAATAAATGCATGGGAACAACTGCATGGGAACAACCGCATGTGAACAGCTATATGTGAATAACTACCTGTGAATAACTGCATGTGAGTAACTGCATGTGAACACCTGCATGTGAATAACTGCATGAGAACAACTGCATGGGAATAACTGCATGTGAATAACTGCATGAGAATAACTGCATGTGAGTAACTGCATGTGAACACCTGCATGTGAATAACTGCATGAGAATAACTGCATGTGAACAGCTATATGTGAATAACTACATGTGAATAACTGCATGTGAAAAACTGCATATGAATAACACTGTTCCCCTCCTCATCACAGGATTTTTCTCTGGGAATGCTGGATGAAAAACAACCCTGTAAGCACAGTGTGTAGCAAATACACTGCAGAAGTTTCCCTGGATGAACATTTCAGATGCTGGTCAGGGATTTCAGGCCTTGACCTTTCCAAACTATCCTTGTGGATTATCACTACAATTCCAATGTTGTAAAAACTTATTTTCTGAATTTACACTGAATGTGACCTCAGTAAAATACATTTAAAAACTGATTATTAAAACAGGAGCAGTTTACACTGCTGTGCTAGTTAAACCAAATTACAATTGTAACACTACAACTATATTCTAATTATTTGCACCTCAGGTTCTTGCTAAAGTCTTTTACAGCTTTATATCAGAGCCCAACAATTTATCCTTCACTCCAAGAATAAAATATAAAGAAATTATACTTTTTAAAACATCAAACAGTTATGAAATATCAGTGTAATACTCCACTTTATATATGAGTATTTAGAAAACTAAGCTTGAAGCTGCCAGTCTGCCCTGTTCACTATTCAGACATCCAAAGGTCTGTGCCAAACAGAACTGTAAGAAAGGAACTTCTGGAGCCTGTCAAGGTACAAACAATTCACATTTCATGGGGAACACTAGTGCAGAAGGAAGAAGCTCATTAAGGCAAAAGAAAATACATTTTCAGTAGCTACAAAAGTCAATTTGAAATTCTTTCCCAGTTCCATCCCAAGCCTGCTGTCAGCTGCAGCAGCTGTGAGGGATGGGATGGGACATGGGGGAAGCAAGAAAGAGCCAAAGGGAACAGCACAGAACCAAAAACCATGGCAGAAACACCACCCCACACTCACCCACTGCACTGGGTACAGAGAAATTAGGATGCCTGTAGGGTACAGCTGAGAGAAACCCTACAACTTGGAATCACAGAATCCCAGGAGGGTTTGGGTTGGGAGGGACCTGCAGGGACACTGTCACTGTCCCAGGCTGCTCCCAATGTCCAGCCTGGCCTTGGGCACTGCCAGGGATCCAGGGATCTCCCTCACAGGGAAGCATCACACAGAGAGAATCATTAGCTGGGAATCCAGGACAGCAGCACACAAAAACTGAACCCAAACTGAGCCCACACCTGCACAAACCCAACCCAAACCTGCACAAACTGAACCCAACCCAACCCAAACCTGCACAAACCTGCCCAAACCAAACCCAAACCTGCACAAACCCAACCCAAACTGAACCTAAACCTGCACAAACCAAACCTAAACTGCACAAACTGAACTCAAACCTGCACAAACCCAACCCAAACTGAACCCAGACCTGCACAAACAGACCAAAAACCCCTCAGAAACACTGCTAGTCTGGGTACCCAATTTGCCATCACATCAATTCCTACTGTGTTTCTGTTACATTGGAGAATTTTTACAGCTGATGGATGAAAATGCCCCTAATCTTCAATACCTCTCTCATGTTTCATAATTTGCTGTTTTAATTCCAGCAGAAACAAGATGTAAAGGTCTGAAAATAATGCACTGACCAGCCCTTCTAATCAAAACCAGAAAATAAAATGAGATACTTATAATAACCATTAATTTACTTCCAAATAAAACAGTTAAATGTACTGTGCATTCTTCTGATGAATGGCTAGTTTCTCAGAAGCATTTATCTAGGGGGGAAAAATTGCAAACACTCTTTAAAAATAACACCAGGGGAAAAGGAAGGCAGGTGTAAAGCACAATGCAGAAGAGAAGAGGACTCTCAGTGTCACTGTTATGGTACTTTAAAACAGAAGGCACTGGTGAAGAGAGGTGTGATGTCAGCTATAGTGGGTGCAGCAGCCCATCCATTAATCCCAGCAATTCCTTCAAGCCACAAGGCCTCCACAGAAAGGTTTAATCTTGTTTTGTTTGCTTTGATTGCATAAAGTTGCAATCCATTGCCTCCTGCATCTCTGTGGAATCTGAAAACAAAGTGGCTCAGTGCTGTGCAGAAGGGGCTGTGCAGCAGAGAGGGGATGAAAGGCAGTGCCAGGCCGGGGATGCTGGATGGGTGCAGAGGAAGGAAAACAGCAGCAGAGCAAGTTGCTGTCTGCTCCAGATATGTTGTGTGAAGGCCCTTCTGTGGCAAAGAGATTGCTTTGATTTTTCATCTCAAAACCATTTGTTAACAATAGCATTGACAAACAGAAGGTGCCTTTTCAGCTCCTGATTTAAACTGCACACAGAAATACATTAAGGCAACATTATTGAGGTTACAAAGTCAAGGGCTTGGAAGTTATGAAAGGCCAGGATTAAGGCTGCAGCCACCACCTTAATTCAGGCCTCTTGTGCATGCATGCCAAGATACAATCTTTAATTACATGATCCCATGCTCCTATTTCCCTACACAGAATGGAAGGTGTTCAGCTAATGAGCAACCACTCGGGATTTTGTTTGCTCCTCTTTGTCCACAGTGTGGACCTAGGCCTTGTTTACTGGCACTCCATTCACAGCCTCCTCTGAATGCACAATGATTAATTTCCTCAAGGGCTTTTCTGTACAGCTCCTCCTGATAGTATCAGAGAGATGCTCAACAAATACCAACGGCCCATTTTACACTTGTTTTGCCAAAGGTATTTCACTATTCCCATTTTATAGGTGGCAATAACAGTCCTGACATGTTCAGGTCAGAAACATCTGCTAATTTTAAGCATTGATTGGGAAACACCTGAGATTTGATTTTTCAGAGAACTTGGCTCCACTGAGCACTTTCTCTAATGAAGCACAGCCTTCATTGATTTCAGCAGCTGAGAATCCTGAAAATTGGGCTTTAGTGAGCACCATGTGTTATAAGGACACAGGAAGAGCTGTTTCTGAAATAATGTGGTGCCATGGCCTTCCTCAATGCCCCACAGCAAACAGAAGCTGGAGGTAGAGGAAATCTAAGACTCTGGTGCCAGCTGTTGAGCTGGTAAAAGCTGGTGTCATGCATGGAGATGAGCATCAGAGCAATTGATTGCTATTCATTTATTTCATGTTTTTCAGACCTGACACGGTATTCTCAGCTGTGTCAGCCCCTCCCTGCTCTGTTCTGTCACTCCAATACTGTGCCAGAACTTGTTACACTTGTGCAGAACAGTCCAGAAACTGCTGGAGCCTGAGTTAGCAAAAACCTCATCTTGGAGCCAGTGCAGAGGAAGTGCTGAGCAATGCCAGCCTCCCGTGCAGAGCATGAAGTGTTTTTCTTGAAGCTGCCTGGCTCTGTGGAAGGCAAATACACACAGTTGGTTCTGCTCTGCCTGGCTCAGCCAGAAGCCTGTGAGCTCCTGCCAGGAGATCCTGAAGCTCTGGCTCCAGCCAGCTCCTGCCAGCCTCAAAGCCCCATTGTGTTTTCTCTGGAGATTTTTCTGGGTCTAACACAAAGTGCCAGCAAAACCCAGGGTTTTGTCTTTGCTACAGATTTGACTCCCTGACCTCCAGCACACGCAGGGCTGCCTTGTGAGGCTGAAACTGTGACGGTGCTCACAGGGGTCTGAGGATGAGGGAAGAGATGAGGATCTGACTCCATGTTTCAGAAGGCTTGATGCATTATTTTATGATATATATTATATTAAAACTATACTGAAATAATAGGAAAAAGGATTTCATCAGAAGGCTGGCTAAGAATAGAAAAGGAAGGAATGATAACGAAGGCTTGTGTCTGGGACAGAGAGACCCACTGTGATTGGCCATTAATTACAAACAACCCCATGAGACCAATCCCAGATGCACCTGTTGCATTCCACAGCAGCAGATAACCATTGGTTACATTTTGTTCCTGAGGCCTCCCAGCTTCTCAGGATGAAAAATCCAAAGGAAAGGATTTTCCATAAAAGATGTCTGTGACACTGAAACAGCAGCGAGACCTGGCCTGTCCCTGTCCTCTGCTGACCCCATCTCAACCTCACTCCCTCAACTCCTCCTGCAACCTCTTCAGACCCTTTGGGGTTAACCCTGCTCTCCCTGCCCCTCCAGGCTGGGATCTGGCAGAGCAGCCAGAGCTGTGCTGCCCATGCTGCCCCTGCAGTTTTGGAACACCACAGCTCCAAACCCCTCCATCCCCCTGTGCTCCACCCAGCTGAGAGCCCTGAGGCTGCTCCCAGCCCCTGCAGCCAGGGGAGATGGATTCCCACTGCCCTGGGCTTATCTCACAGAGCTGTGCCTTCAATAAATGTGCCTGGCTTACCCTGTGAGCAGCAGGGCCATGTGCTCATATTTATTTTCTTTGTTTGAGGAATGAAAAGAAAAAGAGATGTGGAGAGGAGTCCCATGGGATGCTCCCTTTAAATCTCCATGCCAGGAAGAAGGCTCAGTGCTCCTGCCCTGCTCAGTTGGGATCAGAGATAAGGCAGAGAGAGGAGCAGTGCAGCAGTGCTGAGTTTGTTTGTCCCCTGTGCTGTGACACACCAGGGTGTCACAGGTCTGAGGAGCCAGCCCTGTCCTGTCCTGTCCTTGCACAGCACTGCCCTGATCTGGGGCAGGGGCACATCCCCCTGTGGGCACGGGCTGGGACTGGCATCTCCCACTGCCGTCCTTGCCTCAGGGCACAGCAGGGCCAGGAATGTTTATCCTTGGGAAAAGGGCTGGCCATGGTGGGGAGAACCCAACTGAACAGAACCACACAGAATAATATGAAACACAAATATTTCAGTATGTCTAGATAATTGAGCAACTCCTCAGTTCTACACCAAAACTTCCAGATTTTTCTTTCTTCACGTAGTTTTCTTAATTTTCACTTTTTTTTTTTTTTCATTTAGAATGGAAAAAATATTTTAAAATTTTAAACTTTCTCCTAAGAAAAATTTTGTACATTTGTATCTGTAGCTATACAGTATTTGCATATATTCATCAAAACACACATTCCAGGAGATTTCACTGGAGGGAAATAAAATCCCACTGCAGGAGCAGCTGGCACAAAGCTGGCTCAGGGCTCCTCCACCCTCCACACACATTGTGTTCTCTGAATAATTCAAACAGCACTTTGGAAACAGCACTTTGGTTGGCAGGCCACAAACCCAGGCAAGGCCAATAAATTTTTCATTTAAAGGGTATCCCCCTTATCTTAGGGTTGCAATAAATGCATGTGGGCTTAGACAGCTCTCATCCCTGCACTGGGAAACAGATGACTTCAGCCTGGCACCACTCATTAGCACAGCACTCTGCACTCATCAAAAATGGATTATGGTTTGTAAATGCAATCAGAAGCACCCCTGCATTCCTTGTCTTGTGGGAAGATGGTGCAGCACCAGCAAAGTCCAGAGCATTCCAAAGGTCTCAGGATGCTCCCTACAATCTCCTGCCCACACTGAGCTGGGACATTTGGCTTTGCTGCCCTGCCATGGATGGGGACACCTGGAGTGGGGACAGAGACACCACCCTGAGCCAGCCCAGGTAAAAACAAGGAGGAAACTGCAGTAGGGAGAGATGGAAACATCCCTGCCATGGCTGGGGATATCCCTACCATGAATGGGAACATCCCTGCCATGGATGGGAACATCCCTGCCGTGGATGGGGACACCCCTGCCATGGATGGGAACGTCCTTCCATGCCTGGAAACATCCCTGCCATGGCTGGGGATATCCCTACCATGAATGGGAACATCCCTGCCATGGATGGGAACGTCCTTCCATGCCTGGAAACATCCCTGCCGTGGATGGGGACACCCCTGCCAAGCATTTCTGCACCCCACAGGCACCTTACACCCCCACAGGGAACCCTCAGCATCCCTCTGCACACCCAGGCCAGCAGGACAGAGAAAGCAGAAGTGGGCAAAGGAAAGGACAGAATGAGCAGAAGCACTCATGGATTGTGCCAGGTGCTGTGATCCATGAGTAATCCAACCTGCAGATTTTTTCACCCAACAAAAAAAATCTCCACATAATGATGGGTTGTAATTATTGAGCCTTAAGAAAAAGTTAATCTATTTTAAAACAAGTATTTTCGTCTGATATGTCAAGAATTTGAACTACTTTCTAAGCTCTTACTGTCTCATATTCCTCTGAATTTTCTTTTTTTTCTTCTTTAGGAACTCCCTGACTCTACCACTGTTTTGGCATGTGGCATACAGCCTAAAAAGACTGATGAGGAAGAATTTTAAAGAGAAAGAACAGTGATTAGAAAACAAGGAGAGAGAAAGAGAGCTCAGCTAGCACCTGAGGACTGCAGCACTTAAGGTGAGCTTGGCAATATTCCTCATTAGGAAAAGGATCAGAACCTTTTTGCAATTAGAGGGAATAAAGAAACAATGGTTCAGCTTCCCATCTGCAAATGAAACCACCTTCTAGTATTCAGGCTGGAAAAAACAGCAAAGAACAAAAGTTTAAGAAACAGAGCAATATGTAACCTTTCCATTTGCTGGCTTATTCTTCCCCAAGGAAAGAGATAGAGTGAAGATCAATTTGATGATCAAAAAACCAGAGGGATTACATTCTTGTACGGTGCTGATCACTGGCAAATCCTCCTCTCTGCAGTTCAGAAGCCCAGCTTAGCATAACAGACAAGATTTATCATTGCCTTGTCCTTCCACCACTCACAAAGAGACCTAAGTTGCTCCTGTCTCCAGAGCCCTCACTCATGTGCGGGAGGAAATAAATACCAGAATTGTTCTGCTGTGTCTGTACAAAGGGACAAACCCTGTGCCCAACACAGAGCCCCTGGGAAATGTCACATTTTCACCTCTATTTCTGCACTGCTGTGAAGGCATCACACCCTGGCTTCAGCTCAGTGGATGCTCCAAAGTCCTTGTGGTATCTCCCAAAACCCACCAGGTACACACCTACAGTTCCTAGGAAGTGAAACAGATCCTCCCTTCCATTTGTATGTAGAATACAGGGTCTGCAGATAACTGGGCACAGAACACAGCATGAATAAATAAACAGGGAAAACCAGAGCTGGCTGCTTTCTCCAGTTTTACCTCAGGGCACAGACCCTGCAAAGCCACCCCATACACCAGAGAAAAAGAGAATGCCCTTCACTGTGGCTGAAAACATCATGTCTACTGCAAATATTCAAGGTATTTTGTACACAGATCTTTTAAAACTGAAGGGTCATCTAATATTCAGGGCTGGAAAAGCAATTTCTGTAATATTTCTTGTTTATAGCCACCTAGAAGCTACAAATGTAGCTTGGTAGGGATGCACCGTCAGGGGATCTGCTTCCAAAGCAGAACATCTCAAGTCAAGAGCTTTGCTAATGCCTGCAGCAAACTTGCAAGTAGTTACAAAAGCTGTGAATCACATCACTTCAGCAGCACTTAGAGTCAAACCCCCCTTCATGGCACGGCTGCAGCTCTGAACTCTTCCTGCTGCAGGAAACATCCCAGCTCCTGTCTCTCTGTAAAACTTGCCTGGAGCAGGAACAGATAAAGCTCTGCAATGATCTCTCCAGAGCCACAGAATGTGTTGAAGAGAGTAAGAACCATAAGCAGGAAATCAGCCTGCACTGGGAAGGAAACCTTTGCTAGGAAAGATTTGTTTTCTAAGCTGCTTGTGGGGGTGGTGTCCAAATCTCTCCTGTCTGACCTTACCAGCACTCGTGCCCTGCCAAGCACAGGATTAGAGCTGGACTGAAGGTAAATTATGAATGTGGGGGCCTGGAGGTGGTGTGGGAATTGCTGATCCCCCCCAGTGCTCCCTGTGACCTGCAGCACTCAGCTAAGCCCCTGACCACAAAGAAGGTATTCAGGGGCCTAAAACTATTTAATTCCCATTGACTGCCTCTCCAAAGGAAATAAATGGCTCCATGAATTTGGGCCTTCAGCCCTCCCATGCAGCAGAGCTCATCTGTGAAATGGAAGTAAAACCACATCCTATTCCATCTGTGCTGTGCAGTGCTAAATCCTGGCAGAGGTGAATGGAGCAGCCCCTCCAGGAACAGCTGCACACCACCATGGAGAGCCCTGCATGGAGAGCTGGGGGGCTCCTGGCACATCTCCCTCCTCCCAGAGCCACACCAAGGCAGCCCCTGGGACAGGGAACAGGAGAGAGCCACTGCTGCACCCCACAAGGCTCATGAGGGCTTGCACTGCCCCTCTGTTCATTTTGGGAACAGCAGCAAAGCCAGGCTCTCCTCTTGCAAACCTCTGCAGTGTGACTGTGTTCACGGGGGTCTGAGGATTGGGGAAGAGATGAGGATCTGACTCCATGTTTCAGAAGGCTGATTTATTATTTTATGATATATCTTACATTAAAACTACACTAAAAGAATAGAAGAAAAGCTTTCATCAGAAGGCTGGCTAAGCTAATAGAAAGAAATGATAACAAAGGCTTGTGTCTGGGACAGAGAGCCCAAGCCAGCTGACTGTGATTGGCCATTAATTAGAAACAACTACATGAGACCAATCACAGATGCACCTGTTGCATTCCACAGCAGCAGATAACCATTGTTTGCGTTTTGTTCCTGAGGCCTCTCAGCTTCTCAGGAAGAAAAATCCTAAGGAAAGGATTTTTCATAGAAAGACGTCTGCGACAGTGCAGCCCTTCAGCTTCATCAGGCCAGGCCACCACAGCCAGGGTGCTCCTGTGACCTTTCCCTGCCTCCTCCAAACACGGGCTTCTTGCACCTCCCTTATTCTCCCCCAGCTGATGTGCAGGGGGGAAAATGTCTTCTGCATTTTCGTCATCCTTAAAGGAAGAGATGAGCATCACTGCTGTCACTCAGCCATGTCTGGGTACATGGTTTGGCTTTCTCCTGTCCCTCCCTCCCTGCCCTAACACCCACAGCACCTCCCTCCCCACTTCTCCATCCCAGTGTTGTACCTCATGTAACGTGGACACTCCTCAGAAAAGGAGTTCAGCACAGAAAATACAAACCAGCACTTCAAAAGGACACCCAAGTCTGCAGCTTTATTCTGGGGTGAAAATGACCTCAAGCCCCTGGACTAAACAAATGCCTGGGGTGAAAAAGATGGAATAAATTAAAGGATATAATTATGGCTGGGAAACGAGAGAAGGAGGTTGCTCAATAGGATGAAAGAGGGATTTGAGGAATAAGAAATGAAAGGAGGTGTCAGCTTGAATCAGCCAGGTTGAAAACTGCTGCTGATTTTGACTGACATACTGAGACTTTCCAATTGCAAACCCTTTCTCTAATAAGCTGCAAATTCACCTCTACACTTTTGCTTTGATCTTAATGCAAATATTTTATAATGGACACATTTAATGATTTTCAGGTGCTTATTGGTTCTATCAGACTTGATACTGGAATCAATCTCCTCTTTTAGAAGGCTTGGGTTAATGGCAAAGTTTATTAAACTGCATGCAGTCATTCAGAGAAGATCAATAGAGACATGATTACAGAGCAACCAGAGGATTAAACATGAGATTTATCACAAAATTAAACTGAATTAAATGTTCTCTGATAGCACTTGAAATGCTGTCGATACCCTTAACTGATAATCTATGCTTTCTGTGTTTACTTAGCAGGCAGCAGGCAAGTCTGACTCGAGGAAATGACTGTAATGTAAAATCTGCAAAGATTTGCTGAGAGCATTAAACCTCACCTAGAAAACCATTATTTCTTCCTGTTAGAAGAGCAAAAGCATTTTGTTTCTTTGCCCATTTCCTCTTTAAGGGAGAGGAGGATGCAGCCCTCTCCCATATCACACTTTGCAATCTCCTTCCCAGGGCCATTATAGGATGCACAGGACACTGAAGGCTCCTACACAGGGTTACCATGAAATATTTTATGGTTTCCTGCTATGGCAGTTTTTACCTCATTCAGAATTAATTCTGAGTTCTCGATGACCTTATTAAAGCTTATTCCACACACTGAGAAATTTGCAGCCTTGCTGCTTCTCCTTTCCCTGTTCTTAGCCCAGCCACCCCCCAGGTTCTTACACTCACACCTCCTCCTCTCTGATGTTCTCTGCCAAAAGAATTCAACTCCAAAGCATCAAAAAAAACCCAATAAACAAACAAACAATAGAACTCAACAAAAAAACCCAACAAAAAAAACCCCAAAGAAACAAAAACCTACAACCCCCCTTAAAAAACAAAACAAAACAAAACAAAACAACCCAAAACAAAAAACCAACAACCAAAAAAACCCCAGGTGCACCAGCAACACAGTACCACTGTGCTTGGAAACAGAAAAGCAAGTCCAGAGGATAAAAATCAGGCCAGTTTTGCAGAGAGGATCTAAATTCAGACTCTATTATTTGAGATGAGATGTGTCCCTGCAAGGGAACAGGAATTTCCCAGCCCCTGCTGAGCCCTGAGCTCTGTTATCAGAATCTCAGAGATATTTCCATCTGCTCTGGGGTTACTTGGCTGGCCTGGCTGCAGGACCAAAACCTCAGCAGGAGAAAAGGGGAAGAGGGAGGGAGGAGAGCCTGAGTACACAAGAGACCAAATGCAGAGTACTAACCCATCACAACCACAGCTTTGACAAGGTTTGATCCTGGGTCTGTGGGTTTCCAAAATGGTCACAACACACAAATGCAACTGAAGAATTCCTTTAAAATGTGATGTTTGTGCTCAACAAGCAAGCAGGAGGAGGGATGGCAGCTTCCAGGCATTTTTCCATCACGCTTTTCAGAGAAAGTCTGTATCCCACCACAGCCCCCACCAAAAGCTTAACAAACCTTGATAAAATACCTCAAAGGAAATGTGACCATCCAACAGCAAATAAATTACCCAAAACAAAACCCATCAAAAAAGCCCTCATCAACCATCATGAATTGAATTTTTACTGACTCAGAGGGGCTTAGCTGCTTTCTAAACAGGCTCAGCTATCCCCAGTGTACTTTGCAAAATTCAATCCAGTAATCCAATCCCAGATGCATTATGTGAAATCTTATTTCTCCAAGCTCTAGAAAAGAACAAGCAAAAAGGAAGGCTTTAGGAACACTAATTTGCCAATAAATACTCACTGAGCCAATTTTGCCTTTACTGCTTTTTGGAGGAAAATAAAAGGCAAAAAATCCCAAAACACAAACTGCTGTCCGAGTACTACATTCCCTGATTAAAACTTCACTTGTGGATAGAAAAAACTCCATGGAGCACATACCCTGAAATTAGCCCAGCATGTGCTGCCCCAATAAACAAATCCTTGGAAACTAGATTCGCATCATTCCCAGTAGGCTTCCACTAGAGAAATCACTGCCAGCTCTGTCCAGAAAGGGAAAATCTCTGTAATATGCAATAAATGGACCAAAATATTTCAGTGTAGAGTGTGGCATGTTCCAGCAGTGACCTGTGGCAGCCCAAACCATGGCTGTTATATTTTATATGGGTGCCATCCCACAGTGAATTCCCAGAGTGATCAGAGGGGCTGAGAGCCCCGAGCTGAGCAGGGACAGCCTCACCCTGCTGCCCCGTCAGAGGGGACAGCTCAGGTTTTTGGGTCCCCACACGCCCTATGGATGCTCCATGGGTGACACAGATGGCATCAGGAGCACAGGAGTGTGGCATTCACATTCTCTGAACAGAGACAGACATAATTCACTCTCTGTTCAGAATAATCCCAGGATTTCTCCTGGAGAAGGCAGTGAGAAAGCTTAGAGAAAAAAACAATTCTCACCTCTTTTCACTGCTCCTGTTGTTTGGCCCATGTGGAATGTGTTATGGAGATTGTTTACCCAAAGTGATTTGTTAATTGGACTCTGGTGATGGTTATTTGGATTGATTGGCCAATTGGGTCAAAGCTGTGTCCTGACTGTAGGAGACAGTCACAGGTTTTTCTTTAGTATCTCTTTAATATCATATAGTATTAGTGTAATATAACATAGCTTAATAAAGCAATTGTTCAGCCCTCTGGAGGCACTGCATGTTATTCCCTGGATGGGGTCACCCTGCAGTGACACAGGAGCACTGCCACCACCCAAAGCAGCAGCTGCTCCATCAGCAGGGCCAGGACCAGGTCAGGAGCTGCAGGTGACATCAAACACCAGCTCTGCCAGCATCCCTGTGCCCTGGCACTGCCCCGTGGGATCCCAACCCATCTCCAGCCAGCAGCCTGCTGCCCTGGCCCTAAAAATAAACATTTCTGCCTTCCTCGTGTTGGCATGCAGAAAGAGGGAGGTAAAACCCACTGTGAAGGACACAGTTCCATATCTCAGTGTACCACCTGAAAGGGGGCTGGAGCCAAGCAGGTGACAGGCAAACAGTGCCAAAAATGGGATTTTTCCAGGCAGTTGTTTCCCTGAACTGCTGCTCTCTTGGAAGCAAGGCCATCCCTGCAGCTCTTACTCATGGAACACTGTGCTGAGACCCCATCTCAGTGACCAAAGGCAGCACAGGGGCACAGAGTGGCTCCTCTTTCTGCCCTGGGCAGAAGCAGCCTGTGAGAGTCTCATAGTTTAGACAAAAAGTGTTCTAAAAAGTTTATTTTAATTCTTACTACTTTTTTTTTCTTTTAATTACTATGAATAAAATTGTCTTTATACCCTTTTAAACCTGCTTTAGCTTTCTCCAAGAAGGTAAACATTCCAACCAGAAGTACATGAATAATTAACCAACACTAAAACCCACCACACTCATTAACACAATAGTTAAAAAAAAATCTCAAAATTTAAAAAAAATCTTAAATTAACAAACCAAAACCATTACAGAGAGACTAAACTACAGCTGGGAATTCTTAATGGGAGGCTCACCCCACCAAATGTGCTCCTTCTGTCCAGTCCCACAGCTTAGAGATGCTGGACTTGCCTTTTCAGGGCAAGCAGGGAGGTGACAGCTCAGGACACAGAGCTGGAGAGGTTCCTGCGGCACCAAAAATCACCTCCCTCAAAAAAGCATTTGCTGTGTGCTCTGTGTTTTATTAATTTAATGGTCAGGATAATAAATTTGTCAGTAATGACAAAGAAATTCCCTGGAAACTGGAGCACTCAAGTGTCATTGAAGCTCCATCTATTTAGCAAATAGATGAATGCCTCTCAGCGAGGCTGGCTGTGATTAAGCAGCTGTCACAGCTCCTGCAGCAGCTGCACAGGCACAGGTAGCTCTCAGGGCTCTTCCTCACAGGGATGGGAGGATGATCCTGATGTGAAAGGAAATCAGCAACTGAAAACCCAATTAATGAACTGACACAGAAGTAATGGGTCATTTCTGTAAGGCTGCTGCTCCCGTTGACTTGTACAAGCTTCAGTTTTTACAATCAGATTCATTAACGTTTCACAAACAAAAAATAATAGATTTGGCTTTCTGGCTTGCTGAAGTTATCTTTGAGTGGACTCATACCTTCATGAGAAAATGTGAGGTATTTTTAGAGGTACTTTGATTTTTGAAACTCATTTTTGTTTTTTCCAGGACTGAGACACTGAATCTATTTTAGTAGCTTGATTTCTTTAAAATTCAAGGTGATAAACTGTTTCTGTTACTTTTAGCCCTCTAATTGAGCTGCTCTTTTCATATGTGTGCTCTCCTCAGCAGCCACTGAAACTGGAGGAAGTTTTCCAGGGAATTTCTATGTGCTCTGTTTCCTAACACACACTGCAAGAGGTTAAGAGAAGAGAATACACAACTTTCTGCTCTCCCACTTTCACAGCTAAAAACTCATGGGAAGTCCCAGTGAAAATGTGGCTGAATAATGGATTGGAGAGCTCCCTGTCCCTGGGTAGGGATACCAAAGACAACATTTGTTTCATTGAGAGGAAAAAGAAATGGCCATGAAGGGTCCTTTAAAACAAGAAATTTAAACAAGAATGAATCAGCAGAAGACTCTGCTTGTACAGAACATGGGTGCACCACGAAGAAATGGTTTGAAAGCCTTTCTCTACAATGCAAGACAGAAAAAGAAAGGAAATATACACTGGGACAGACTCTCAACCTGGAAACAGCAACATTTACACCAGCTGAGAATCTGCTCTAATTAAAGGGAATATTTTTGTCCTGAAAGAAAAGGAAGCACAAGATGGTCAACCTAAGGCAAGGAAGTTTCAATAGAATATTAACTGGTGAGGGTAAAAATTACAGGGTCTACCAAGCATCAGGTGGCACAGAAGGATCACCCAGGAGACAACAAGCAGGAACTTCTTCCTCACTGAATGACTGCACTGAGTCCCCACAGCGCTTACAGCTCACTGAGAAAAGCTTACAGCTCTGTGAGACAACATGATCAGAAATTCTTCCTCTGTGAATCCTAAATATTTACAGCAATGTGCTTGACACTCTGGTTTGCTGAAAACCCAGAAAATTCTGAGGCAAAGCAGAGCAGTGGTGGAGGAAGCTGTGGGGGAAGGGAAGCCCTTCTCAGAGCATCCCCAGCTGAGCACAAGCACGCACTGTACCATTTGGGAGGCAACTTTATGTGCTCTTAGTAGTAGATTAATGAATGTAATTACCTACCATTGTGGCTGTGAATGCTGCAAAACTGTAATTTATAGTGTGCTGTAAAGTTCTAATGTGTTTTTATGTCCATAAGCTGCTTAACCATAATCTAATGCATTTGTACACGAGCACCCTCCTAAGTGGCTCTTGGAGCACGAATCCCTCTCTCTCCTCTGTGTCCTGATCCACCAACCTCTCCTGCTGGCAGCTGAGGAGGAGCAGCTGCTAAAGGGATGGATGAGTTTAAATCCAGTGGCAAGAACTTCTTTTTATCCTTCCTTCCTGGCTGGCCAGAGCTGCAGTGTGGTACAGAGAGGAGACAGCACATGGTGGGTGTTTATTGTATTTGTGGGGTGCCACAATGAAGGAAGGAATGAAGGATCTGACTCTATGTCCTCAGAAGGATAATTTATTATTTACGAGATAAATAATATCATAAATATAACTATATATATTAAAGAGTATATAATATATTCTCTATTATATAATAGAGTATATATTATATACTCTTTAATATATATGATATTATTTATATACTATAATATATTAAAGAGTACTTAATATATTAATTAAAGAGTAGTAAATATATTAGAGAACTAAACTAAACTATACTATACTAAAGAATGCAGAAAGGATACTTACACAATGCTAAAAAGATAATAATGAAAACTCCTGACTCTCTCCAGAGTCCCGACACAGCTTGGCCCTGATTGGCCAAAGAGTGAAAACAACTCCCAGCAGAATCCAGTGGAACAATCACCTGTGGGTAAACAATCTCCAACCACATTCCACATGAGCACAGCACAGGAGAAGCAAATGAGATAAGAATTGTTTTCCTTTTCTCTGATGCTCCTCAGCTTCCCAGGAGAGAAATCCTGGGTGAAGGGATTTTTCAGAGAATGTGAATGCCACAGGTGGGGGTCCCTGTGAGGGGTGGGATGGAACACAGACCCTTGGTGTGATGCAGAGCCAGGACTCAGCCCCACCTCCCTCCTGCACACCAGGACACCAGGAGATCCTGGGACAGCACTCACAGGAACTGTCTCACAAAACCCTTCCCCTTCTCAGTTTCAGCTGCTCTGCTCCTCCTGCTGCAGGACCTGTGGTCACTTCTCTGCTCCAAGAGGAGGGATGGGCCAGGACTCCTGAAGTATGTGCTTATTGTTGCCACTAACTAATTTAGGCAAACCATTTAACTTCTTTATGCCCTTGCTTAACCATCTGTAAAATGGGACTAATAATAAACCTCAGAGGGATTTAGTTAGACTTAATTAAATGGTTTGTAAAGTGCTTTGAGATCCTCAGGAGAAATGTGTTGTGCAAGTGCAAATTATTATTACTGTTACAGTGCTTTCTACTTTCAACACAGTTAAATATTAATGATCCAGTTCTCCTAATGCCCAATGATACAACTTTCCTGAACAGTCATTTTCTCAACTAAAAAGACACAGGACCTGGTAGTAGAACATCAAAAAACTTTCTTTGTTGTTCATTCATAAGTAGTCTGAAACAGCAGATAAGAGTAAATTATAAAAAAATTAGTATGTATCAAACCAAAGATGGGGGTCCCAAATGCAGTCAGATCAGAGCCACACCAATGGCAATTAAATCACCAAATCAGTGCTCCTATCACACACTGCCAGAGACCCAGGGAGGAAATCAGCATCAATGCTGATATATAATAAATGCCTTTGCTGGTTAGAAAGGTGCCATGGCATGAGTGACGTGATTAACATTCAATTAACAGCCCCACGGTGGCAGAGGAACATCAATGCCCTGTTGGTGAGAGTGTCACAGCTCCAGGGGCCAGGGCAGAGAACATCCTGGATTTTCAATAAGGTTTGTCTATTGTGATCCCACAAAAACGATCTGAAAGTTGCCTGCAGGCAAAAAAACAATCAGCCCTGATTCCTCCTCTTTTGTCAGCTTCTTCCAGGCCAACTTAAAAGGAGAAAAAATGAAATAAAATTGACTGGTGATTCAGGTCTGAGGAGCTGGGTGAATGTGAGCTGGTTTGCAAACCCTGCTGAGCCTTTCCACCTGCAGCAAACTCAGCCACAGGAGCAGCAGTGAAAAAAAATAATACAAACACTTCCTCCCTAAAATATTTAGGATACAAAATCACGAAACAAACAGTAACTGTAACCACTCCAACTAAAGACAAATCCAAAAACACTGAATGAAGTACAGCAAGCAGTAAAAACTCTAAAACTTCATCCACTACTAAACATTTCAACCCAAAACTTAGGTCCTCTAGCAAATCTATTAAAGAAAAACACAGCTTTAAACTAACCACAAAAATTCAACAAAGAAGCCCAAATTCTTTAAATAAAGTAATGTGAGCCATCCAATCACGCCAAGCTCATCAGTATAATCCTAATTTATCTTTTTTGTTTGCAGTTTTAGGGGAGACTCCACAGCTTCATGGTCTAACCAAACACTGAACTCTCCCCTCCCCAGGATGTGGCAGAATCTGCTAAAACTGAACCCAAATCACCTCTGACAAGTGTTTTCTTAGTATTTTTCAGTATTTACTTAAAATATTGTAGTGGTTTTGGTAATTGTGAATTTTTTTGGCTAATTATCAATGAGTGTGGTGGGTTTCAGTGCTAGTTAATCACTAATGTACTCCTTGCTGTGAGATAGGATTAGGAGAAAGGCAAAGTAGGCTCAAAACTTTAAAAGGGTATAAAGAAACAATTATTAACAGGAACTAAAATAAAGAGTAATAAGAATTAGAACAAAATTAGAGTTTTTCTCTTTTCCTTATAACTTTTCTCACTGAAAACGTAAAGAAACAAAACTTAAAATTTTAGTCCATTTACTACATCTAAAATAGTTTTTTCTACTAATAATATATCAGAAGCCAAATCAAACATTAAAGAAAAAAAAGGCAATTCCAAATTGGAAGGTATTAAGTTTCCACACCCAGCCTTAGGTGGTCTCCACTTGGAACTGTGGTGTGATTTTTAATTATATGGTGAACTCTGCTATTTCTATTTGATCTTCAATAATAATGACATAACAAAGATATATAATCTATTGATAATTAAGTTAAACGTTTTTGCCATCCTTATGTACTACAAAGTGAGCCTATCTAAAGAAAGCTGATTAAAAAACACTTGTAATTTACTTATATTAAAGATCCTAGAAATAATTAAAAGAGCAAAGAAAAAGAGAAAAGCCAAGGAAAAAAGAAACCACAAAAAAAAAAAAAAGAAGAATCATCATCATCATGCCAGATGAAAAATCCCCTTTGCACTGAACACCAGAATATAAGGATACAAATACAAATAAGGATACAGCAGGTAGGAATGTAGTAAATAGAAATGTGTGGTTTTGAACCATGAAGTCTTTATTTCATCTAACACAAACTCATCTCATTATTCCCTGCAACAGAAGAAACCACAGCAAAGACTTTTAGAAGCCTGGGCCAGCACCAGGACTTAAACTCTGCACACTGTTCTCATCCTGCTCCTACACCATGGGGCAAAAAATATTCTCACTTTGGTTTTTTGTACCTCCCTCATGGATCAGGCAGGTCACACCTGCTCTGCAGAGATGCTGCCCATGGTTCCCTCAACCCACCTGGAATCTCAGCCTCCCTGTGCACAAAAACCCAAAATATCCACCAGGAATCTCAGACTCCTTGTGCACAAAACCCCAAAATATCCACCTGGAATCTCAGACTCCTTGTGCACAAAAATCCAAAATATCTACCTGGAATCTCAGACTCCTTGTGCACAAAACCCCAAAATATCCACCTGGAATCTCAGACTCCTTGTGCACAAAACCCCAAAATATCTACCTGGAATCTCAGACTCCTTGTGCACAAAACCCCAAAATATCCACCTGGAATCTCAGACTCCTTGTGCACAAAAATCCAAAATATCCACCTGGAATCTCAGACTCCTTGTGCACAAAACCCCAAAATATCTACCTGGAATCTCAGACTCCTTGTGCACAAAAATCCAAAATATCCTCCAGAGTGGGATCAGGTAACCATGAACACTTACACAATGCCAAGCTTCCAGAAAAGCATCCCTGAGAAAGGATATCCCAGCTTTCTGCAAACAACCTCAAGGTGACCTGTGTGAATTTTGGATGCTTTCAAAGCCAGGCAGAAGGGCTGTCACCACACCACAAGGTCCATCAGTGATGTCCTTTGGCTCGAAATCATAGTGGCTGAGCCAGAACTTGCCCTGAGGGATAATCCTTAAAAAAACAGCTTTGAAACACAAACCAGGCATCCCCAGCCTCTAATCCAGGGGTGCAGCCACCTCTGAGCAGATGAAGGACCTGGGTGCCCTGTGGGGAGGCAGGAGCTGCTGGCACACAGGGATGAGGCTTCTCAAGGAATCACTGCAACTCCCCCACTGTCACAGGCACCTTTTCATGTAAAATCCTTCCTTTAGGATTTTTCCTCCTGAGAGCTGAGAGGCCTCAGGAACAAAATGTAAACAATGATTATCTGCTGCTGTGGAATGCAACAGGTGCATCTGGGATTGGTCTCATGGGGTTGTTTCTAATTAATGGCCAATCACAGTCAGCTGGCTCAGACTCTCTGTCCAAGTCACAAGCCTTTGTTATCATTCTTTGCTATTCTTAGCTTAGCCAGCCTTCTGATGAAACCTGTTCTTCTATTCTTTTAGTGTAGTTTTAATGTAATATATATCATAAAGTAATAAATCAAGATTTCTGAAACATGGAGTCAGATCCTCATCTCTTCCCTCATTCTCAGACCCCTGTGAACGCTGTCACACCCACTGTTTATAAACCTCCTCCCCTTGAGCACATTTCACACAGGCAGGCCTGCGTGCCATCAGTGAGGAAAAGAAGAGTTGTGGCAATTTTATGTTAGTCATGATTTCAAACCCATCAACTTCAACATAAGGATTTCTATCTGTTTCAAAATTTAATTTATTTTGCCTTCTAGTGTTCCTAAATTAGGGAGATGTTTTATTGCTCTGGTTGACGTTTTTATGAAAACTGAAACTAGGCTTCATTTTTTAAGTGAAATTTCTCCACTTGAACAGCTAATTAGTGCTTGTGCTCACACTGGGGATGCAGGTGCAAAAACACAGACAGACCTACACACACACAGACAGCCTGGGTGGAAAGATGAATATCCTTTTGAGAATTTGGACAGCCTGTACCTTTGTCACTACAGTAAATGGCAAGATTTTAATATTTTCCTACTGCTCCACAATTAGAAACTGCATTCATGACTGGACACTACAATCCCTGAGTCTGCATTTTTTCCTGAACAAGGATTAAAGCAGCACTTAACTCCATAGACTGGCTGCCAGTTATTACAGTAATACAATCCATCTTTGCTCCCTCTTGTTTTAAAGCAGAGGTAAGTGCTCTGGCAGCCTTGAGCTCCTTTTTTTGCCTTCACCAGCTGATTATTTTCAGGATGGAAATGCTGGCCTCAGTGGGTACCTGCAAACAGCCTGCCTGCCTCTAATGATGATCTACCTGTCTGCTGCTTCCAGGCCACCTGTTTGCAGCCTCCCTGGAAGCCTCACAGATAGATAAAAAGCTTCCAATATTTTCTCCACATAAACTGCAAGCCATCCATCAAGTTGTTTACATCACACCAAGATCTATGCACCTTTATCATTAGAGGAGCCATCTCCAGGAATGGGATGAACATACAGACATCATAAATCTCCCCTTTTACAAGGGGACTGCATGATTTTGTTGAAGGAAATGCACCCAGCAGCATCCCAGCATCAGCCATTAAGGGGGTACAGAACAACAGAAGGACACAGAGGCAGAATGTTTGTAAAACTGTTGCCTGTGGTTTTTTCAGGTCATAGGGAGGAAATGATGAATCTGACTTCATGCTCTTAGAAGGCTAATATATTATATTATATTATATTATATTATATTATATTATATTATATTACTATAAAAAAGATATATAAAAACTATACTAAAATATAAACTATATGAAAATATATATAAAGCTGTACTAACTGTATATACTATACTATATATATAACTAAACTATACTAAAATATATATATAAAACTATACTAAAGAATAGAGCAGAATAGACAGAATGTAGAAGATAATAATTAAAAACTCGTGGCTCTCTCCTCAGAGTCTGACACAGCCTGACTGTGATTGGTAATTAAGTTAAAACAATTCACATGTTGGATAAACAATCTCCAACCACATTCCAAAGCAGCAAAACACAGGAGAAGCAAATGAGATAAGAATTGTTTTCCTTTTTCTCTGAGGCTTCTCAGCTTCCCAGGAGAGAAATCCTGGGCAAAGGGATTTGTCAGAAAATATGATGGTGACAGGTGCCTTGTTCTTCTAAAGTTCTTCTAAGCTTTCTGATGTTTACATTTTTGTAATGGTGCTTCTCATGCACCTTTCATGTAAATAATGATTGTTTTGCATTCCTTTCTGGAGGAGGAGAGAATTGATGGGCTGATGGTTTGACCAGTGTGGTTGGAGAGGTGGCAATTCCATCCTCCAATCCATGGTCACTTTTGGAATTCTATAAATATCAAGGTCCAGAAATAAATGTGCCTTTTTTGCCTTGGACATCTCAGCATGTGAGTGTCGTTCATTTCCTGTCCTGTTGTGACATAAAACACAACCAGAATGCTCAGAGAGGACACGGTGGGTTCTACAGCAGTGCTGCTTTGCTTGTGCCATTCCACAAGGACTCTTAAGGCCAGGTAGCTCCTTCCAAAATTTTGAACCACCTCCAAACCTGCCTGGCTGTGGATTTTTCCTGTGAACACAGCCAGGGCCTGGCAATTGGAATCTCACAGCAATTACCATTCTTCTACAGTTGCAGTAAACACGATCTGTCAAACTGGGGAACGTGCCCAGGCTCTGAAGGATCAGGCACAGCAGGTCTGTCCTCAGGCAGAGATGTCACCTGTCCAGCCAGCCCCTGCCACCAGGAGACACCTGAGACAGCACTGGGAAGGGAAATGTTCATCCCTTGGTGGGAATGGATGAGCACAGCTCTGCAGGAATCCCCCTTTGTGCAAACCCAGGGCACAGGGAATATTTCTGTGTCTGCTCTGGGCTGCCCTGACCCCCAGGGCAGCCCTGACTTTGACCCCCATTCATGGAGAAAGTTTCCTAAACTCCAGAATAGACTGGAACCCACAGAAGTGTGAAATAGATTATAGAGAGCAGTGTAGGTGTTATCACTTGGTGAGAAATTGAGGTTTTGGGATTTTTAGTATGTGGATGGCAGCAAGATGGAGGGCACAGTGTGTCATCCTGGGTTTCTTCTCCATGCTTCTTCTTCCTCCTTCTCCATGGGTTTGGGTGGCATTTTGTAATTGGGTGGAAAAGTCCCATTGCAGCTCTTTGGGATCAGTTATTGGGTTAAAAGGGGAAATAATCCAGGTGTCAGTTCCTAATTGGATAGTTTAGTCTTAAAAGCCCTTGTAAAAAGAGATTGTTGACCATTTTGTGCCTTCTAAAGCAAAGCTGCTGAACTTGTGGTAGTGAGACTGTTTTACTGATAAGAAATAAAGCTGAGTCCCAACATGAACTACAGCCTCAAGTGCCTTCAATCAGACCCAGAGAAACCACAACTGGTACCCCCATATCCCTTCACCACAAAGCTGCTCTGACATCAGGCCAAGCTGTACCTGGGGATTCTCCTGGGGCACAGACCCACAGGGACTCAGCAGCTCTGCCCCAAACATCCCCTAAGGGAATGGAGTAGGAAGAGGAACCTGGGAAGATCATCAGCAACACCTCAAAAAGCTGTCAGAAAAGGAGGGGAGAAAAGGAGGGGGCAGGTGTGAGGGGACTGAAAGGCAGCTCATGTGTGAATCAAGTCTGAATGACACTCCAAATGCAAAAAGAATGCATGCTGTGATCTGCTCAGGGTGGGGAAGAAGAGAAGTGTCCACCAGTGAGACAAGTATCCCAAAGGGACCTCCTGTGGATCTGCTTTGAAAACTGCTTTCCTGTTTATCTGCCAAAACAAATAAGGACAGTCAGAGTTTGCTGCTGTAAACATCTTTCCTCTTCTTGAGACAAATTCTCTCACAGAGTAATAATTTCTTTTTAATTGCTGCATTTAGACAAAATAAACCACTTGAGAAGAAGAGGACATGCAAAAAAAACAACAAATTTGAAATGAAGTCTGGATCTTCACTTGAGCTACAGAACTAAAAGCAGATTAGAGTCGGTGTGCAGAGTTATTAGAGTAATACATGAAACTCCAAAGACAACCAGAGCAGGATTTGCTGTGTCCCTGCAGTGTCACTATGCTGTGACCCACCCTGTGCAGGGGCCATGGGCAGGGATTGGGCTCATTTTCACACCTAGGGTTCTGTAACAGAGAACTGCAGATCCCAAACCTCATGTTCCACCATAGAAGAACCAAGCTGGTTTTGTCACTAGATGGGAATAGGTGCAGTTGCTGGTCTTAGAAGGCTGAAATGCAATAAATTACTGGTTAGCCCACTGAAAAATAAACCAAACACAAGATCTTCCCCCCCCCCCCCCCCCCGTTTAAAACTCAACTACATATAAAATTACAGCATTTGCTATTTCAGCAGGAATGTTTTAGGCCACAAGAAGCTGAAGATACAAGAAATGATTTCAGGGAGAAGTAACAGCTTTTATGAGAGCCACTGATATGTGGGGAAGAAGAGAGGAGCTTCTGGGCACACACAGCCCCGTGAGGCTGGGGCAGCTCAAGGCCTGCTGAGTTTCCCCAGATGCCAAATAAAGGATCAGTTAAATGTGATGGGCAGTCAGATGAGAACAGAAAGACATCTCTTCCAGTTCCATTTCCTTTTCCTTTCAAAAGCAAGCCATGTCCTGAACAGCACAGAGAATAACCCCCAGCAGGTAACCCTGCCCTTGAAAGCATCTCTGGCACTTCCCAAGCCTCTCACTGGAACGGTGATAAGCAGAATGATAAAGCCCAAACACACAAATGTCAATGAAAGGCAGCTCAGGGAAGAGGATAAGGCTTTCTGTCAAAGTGCTTCCCTTTCTTCCCTTTATCAGCTGCTCTTCCCCATGCTCAGTTTGTTCCTGAATGCGCACAGCACCAAACAGGCAGGGAGGGAGAGGAATCATTGGCAGAGAGGCACAGGAATCATTCCTATCAGTGACAAACTCCAAGATCATTGATTGCCTCTCTCTACAGGCTGTGTGGAAACCAGCAGGAAGAGCTAAGGAAGAAATGGAATTCTGGTGTTAGAAAAACAAGTTTTAATGAGATGCACCTAAGGACTCACCTCTGATAAGCCATTTTTGGACAGACAAGCCCAAACTGAGTTTTGTATTTACATGACAAATTCAGTTTCACTAGAGACCATTCTGGCCAGTTTGACACACTGGTAACAGTCAGGGGTTTTATGAGGTCCCTGTGCTCGACAGCTCTGTGCTGGCATCTGAGATTACAAATTGCCTCTCTTGAATCTACAGGGCTATGGGTTTTTGTGGCATTGACATTTTCCTTTCAAGCATATCAGTTCTTCCTTCATTTCAAATGCTGGTTGCTCATTTTATCTGCCCTTTAAGTGTTTAAAAAGATTCAAACTGGATTAAGAAAAAAAAAAAATCAAACCCAAAGCCCCACAGTCTTCTGGATTTATGTGTTTTTCTGATGTGTTTGCCATGCTGTAACCAATCAGATAAGCTCCTTAGTTCCCTCCAGTGATGGATTATTGAGTTTTTATTTATGTTTCTCCTTGTTTAGCCTCCCAAGCACCAATACACTTGTACCAATGTCTCAGCTTCGACTCCCATTAAGGAAAGAAAGAGCCGGCAAATGTGATCAGCCTTGGAGATTTTCCAGAGGCAGAGTGCTCCTGAGCCCTGTCCTCTGCTCTCAGTGCATTTGGCACTGGCTTTGCTCCCTTCCCAGCCCTGCTCCCCAGCATGGGCTCAATACAGCCTGCACATCACTCATTGCATTTCACACCCACTTGCTGACACCTGACAGGCAGGAGGGAAATAAAGAAAAACAGCGCTGAGCAATGAAGGTCAAAGAGAAGTTCAAGACTGACAAAGGCTGTGATCTCCACCTCCCAAGTGCTGTACAAAGTGTCCCTCCTGATCTTCACTTACTGAGTTTTTCTTTCCCCTCCCAGGGCAGGAAAGCACTTTTAGCCTAATGGTCTGCTTCAAAATCCACACACTGTGGGTTTCTTCTCATGGGAGGATTCCAACTCTCATACTTAAAGTCAATCTTAATATACTTATCTATTTTAATTGCTACAGAATTGTTCTCCAAAGCACTGCATCTCAACAAACTCACTGTGGAAGTCTGAAGATATTTGTGGTGATAACAGAATGATGATCTCCTTCCAGGTAAGGGTCAGTTCCCTTGCCAAAAAATTTAGCTTTGCAGAAGGGTGGAGAATTAATTGCTGAACAGCTCTTGGCACCAGTTAAACCTTTCTTGTACCCAGGAGCAGTCTGAGCTGCCATCAAGCAACCTGGACTGATCCTCAGCCAGAGCTCGTTGAGATTTTCCCTACCTGAGGAGCACATTCCATCAATATAAAGTCTGAAAAGCTCAACTGGAAATGCTGATTTATCTTCTGGGGGTTCATTCCTGCTACAAGTTAGCTCACCTATGGCTGAGTTGGGATTTTTTCCCACATCAGATAAGAAAACAGGCAGAGCAATGTGTAGGGAGCAGAACTCCTCCTGAGCTGGAAACCACTGGCTTTGCCTGCACAGAAGAAACAGAAAATGCCCACAGAGTGAACCCTGCTGGAATTCAAGGTCAGAATTCAAGGAGACCCCAGATCTCACAGCTCTGCAGTGCAGGGAAGATGGATGATGAAGCCAAGCCTGGCCCAGGCTGTGCCCTGTGGCAGTGACACTGCCCAGCACACACCTGCAGCACGAGCTGTGCCAGCCTCACCACCTGGTGCCACCACAAAACCTGGGCTCTTCTCCCTGCTAGGACCAAACCATGAGCAGCAGTTTGCTGTCCCTGTACAGGCCTGTCCTCTCCTGCCCTCTGCAGTGTTCATTTCTCTATGGAGCAGTGTTGTACCTGTGGAAATATTTTCATTGTCACAGTGTCACTGAGCTCAGCTCAGCACTGACAGGCCCCCAAAAGAAAGCAAACCCAGTTTTAACAGAATTTTATATGTTCTTGCTATGAGATAGGATTAGGAGAACAACAAAGCAGGCTCAAAACTTTAAAAGGTTATAAAGAAAAAATTATTAACAGTAACTAAAAGAAACAGTAGTAAGAATTAGAAAAAAAGTTTTAGAATTTTTCTCTTCTTACACACTGTTATATAAAGAATGGGATAACACTGCAGAGCTCCATCCTAGGGATTCATCACTGCACAACAACCAGAGATTCCTGACACAACTGCTGGCTGGAACCCACCAAGACAAACACAACATTTTCAAGGTCCTAACACCTGCTGAATGCATTGCAGACACCTTACAAGGCTCACAGGAAACATGCCTAGTGCCAACATCCCTGCTATGACAAGCCACTTGATTTCTCCAATTCAGCGTGCTCCCAAGTGGTGAGGAACATCTGTGAAGAACAAACATTAAGAAGATATTACACAGTCAGCAAAAAATCCATTTCCTCTCCAGTGCATGGGATTGCACTACACATTTCACAGAATTAGTTTACCATAGAAGACAGCAAATCAACTATAAACCAACTTGTTCACATGGCCCACGTGGCACTGAGAGAAGAGCTCTCAGTTCCAATCCTTCAATCAGATGCACACATGCTCAAAGCAAGGCTCCTGTGGCTTGGGGGCAGGTAAAACACCCTTGCTCTTATGGAAACTGCACATTTACAATAAAAAACAATGAAACACACAGAGAATTCACTCATCCTCACAAAGCAAACTCCTCTCTCAAACTTCTCCACATCCCTAGGATACTTTAACCCTTTAATCCAACGCCTAAACATAACCAACTTCCTCAGTGGAGGACAAAACATTGCCTCCCACCTAACTGACCTCTCCTGATACAAAATACTAGGCCCAGCAGGACCAGCCAACCTGCAACTAACAGCAACCAAGGCTGCCACCACCCTCCACTCCTTTGATTAAGCCCAATCAAAGCTTACTTTGGATCATTCCCTTTATCCATCCTCATCATTTCCTCTCCAGTGCATGGGATTGCACTACACATTTCACAGAATTAGTTTACCATAGAAGACAGCAAAGCAGCTATAAACCAACGTGTTTACATGGCCCACGTGGCACTGAGAGAAGAGCTCTCAGTTCCAGTCCTTCAATCAGATGCACACATGATCAAAGCAAGGCTCCTGTGGCTCGGGGGCAGGTAAAACACCCTTGCTCTTATGGAAACTGCACATTTACAATAAAAAACAATGAAACACACAGGGAAGTCCCTTTGATTTTTGCATACTCCTGAACTCAGTCACTGTGGCTGGTGCCCAGCTGCCACGCACAGGTCAGTTTTGGGGCTGGATGGACAGTCCAGCTCTGCAGCCCTTGGCTGAGGGAGCAGTGCAAATACAGCACACAGAGCAGCAGCAATGACCAGCCAGTGCAATCTCACACTGCATCTGCTCCCACCTCTGGTACTTGTTTCCATCCTACAGAGATATTGATGCAAACATATTCCAAAGCAGAAAATGGGTTAAAGGCCAGAGCTGAGGAAAAATGAGCCCTGTTCCTCTTAACATTGAACTTGTCACTTCACAGTGAGGACTAAGAGCAGTGCCTCAGTGTCTGCAGCTGGATTCCAGCTCAATCACTGACATTTTGGGATTGACTAATGCCTGCTTGCAGTCTTGGATCACAAGGGAAAAGCAAGAAGGGAGCAAGGCAAGCAAACTATTATTGCTAGAAACATGCAAAACATCTGAGTTGTTCACTTGTATGAGGATTGTTTTTTCTTGAAAAGCCATGAGTACAAGTCCCAGTTAAGAAATCCAAATACCTTGGATGACTGAGCCTGAAAATCATTCAGATATTAGTTATTATGTAGGACAGGCTGAGACAACTGTATTTAGTGCTCACAACAGCCAAGAAATTGAGGTAAGTCATCATAGAGAGGGGAGAAGGGAATGACTGGATGGGCACGTGTGTGAGTTAGTTTGTATTCAGCCATGTCAGCTCTCTTTGCACAACAGAGAGAAGTGAGTTTTAGGAGCAAAATGAACCATGAAAGGTGGCAGGTTTGTCTCTAGTGGCCACAAGGGGCCAGAAATTCAAAGGTGTGAACATGACCTTGTCATCAACAGCTATTAAGCAGACAAATGCAGCTAAAGGTTTATCAAAACAGAGACACTGGCCTACATGTCCCCTGGCAGCAGCACTGAACTCTTCTTAAATAACCTTTTGTTGAAGATTTGGGAAAACCTGTTAGTACATTACACTTTGCAGTGCTTTAAGGAGGGCTTTTGTTTCAAGTGACACTTCTTGCCTTCCCCTTCAGCCGTGCACAGTTTTTACAAGGAATCACAAAGGTGTTGCAGGGTTCTGGCTGGGATCAGAGGCTGACATGTTCCAGGGGACACAGCTGGAATTCAGGTGAGAGCAGCTGGAACTGCTGCAGTTGCACCCCTCCAACACTCTCCAAGACAAGACAAGACAAGATCAAAACATGATGTAAGGCTAAGAGAAGAATAAAATGAGAGAAAATGTGGCATCCACCCTTTCTAACAACCACATCTCTGCCCAGGACATGCTCTCATCAGCCACACACAGACCCTGGGGCGCAGGGACATGTCCTGCCTACATCACAGCAGGTTTTCACTGCTTCTCCCATTCCAGGCTCACAGTGCCACTGCAAGAGCCAGAGGGGAGACTCTGATTAAGCAGAAAGCAAAAAGAAGCAGCAAAATTAAAAAGGAAAACTTTAAATTGTAAATCAGCACAGGAGACAAATGGTGAGCAGCTGATGCTTGGGCTCCCTCCTCCCCTCCAACATGTTTGAGATGTGCCTCAGGACCAACACAGCACTGACAGGCTATTGCAGCTTCTGGAAGACACTGAGCATGGCTGGCCTGCAGAGAGCTTCCCATCTTTCTTTCTCATTTTTTTTTAAACTCCTCTCCATAGTTTTTAATGACCTGAAAAGGGCAAGATAGGCAGAGCCATCCTACTCCTCCTGCCCATAAATTATGTGCACTTTCCAGTGTAGCACTGGGTTGGTGATTGTTTTCTAATCTCTCTTTTCATCAAGACCAAAGTGGTCTCACAAATACTGGAGTGTGTGAGTAGGCCTGACCATGGAATCAGGGCAGCTTTCCTCCCACCATCTCCATGAAGGAACTGAGAGCAGATCCCTGTTAGCCAGGACAGGCCAGAACAACAACTTCTGCTCAGCCACAGTCAGAGTGGAATCCAGCACTGGAAACTGGAAGGATTTTCATGCTGGTTCAAAAGAAAGTCAAATCCCAATATAGTTCTCTGCTTTCCTTCATTTCTCAACATGCATGTGGTCATGCCCATGGATTCAATGCATATCTGTTACAAAGCAGATGAACTGCACAGCCTCTTTCTTCCCTCTCTCTTCTGCTTCCATGCAGAAAATTAAAGATTGGAGGGTTCACAGTCTATACTAAAACCACTGGCTCAGATGATGAGGGAACCACTTCTTTGGGAGGATTAACCTGGAATAGATGGCAAAGGAATGCAATTACTTTTTTTGCTTTCAGTGGCATTAAGCACAAAGAGTACCCTCAGTTTAGGAAACTTGGCAGTATCAAAACTCAGTTGATGATAAAGATAATTAAGAAAAACTGTAACATGAGACCAGCTTCCACAGAAATCTGCAGCTGTGCAAAGAGAAGCCTAAAGTTGTCTGTTATCAGCTCAGGAGGCACTGCTGGGGCCATCTCCACCCTGCACTGCTGGCACAGGAGCTGAGGCAAGATGGAAAAGTGTGGTGTACTTGCAGAGAAAACACAGAAAAATATATCCCAGTATGGGGGGGGGGGTTCAGTCATGAGCTCAGAGAAGAGCCATGAAACTGAGAACAAGGAGGATAAGCTGGGTGTCAAGTGTGCACCTCACTGAAGGAAGAGAGAAGGTAAAAGCAAGGACAGGTTACAGATGCACAGGGAATGGAGGATGAACAGAAAATAGAATTACTGGAGAAACAAAAAACCATGAATAAAAATATGTGATGAACACAGAGGAACTGTAAGTCACTTCAGGAGGCTGAGAATGGCTTATCACCTTTCTAGAGGAAATACAAACCTCCACTTGCTTACACAAATTACAAACCTCTGCCTCTTACACAAATTTCAGGCAGATTGACAAACTGAGAAGAAGAAGACAGCACCTCCCAGAGCTCCCCAGGCTCAGACCCAGGCAGGGCCATCTCACACCCCTGCACAACAGGAGCAAACTCCTTGGAGTAGAACCCTTTCAGAAGTTTTCCCCCAAATTTGCCCTGAACCAGGACAGCTTTCCTTCCATCTCCATGAAGCAGCTGAGACCAGACCCCTGTCAGCCACAAGCCAGGAGTTTTTCTTCCTTTTCCCAGAAGTGGATCATTAAGTGCTTTCTTCCTTAGTGAATCCCAGCTGGAAGCACTCACACATCCTTGCTCTGTGAAGCCTCTGCTTTTAGATTTTACCAGCCATGAAGCTGCTGTGCCCAACACTCTCCCTTCACCACAGGCTGAAGTGTCATCCCAGCAGAAAAGGATTTGCCCCATGTGGTGGCACAAAACTTTATCATCATCCCTTTTGTGGGATGCTAAAGGGATCTGGGAGATCACAGACCTGATGAAAGAGCAGTACCCAGTTAACACACTTCCTACTATGCTTTTAGCCAACTCTACAGGGGGAAAATGGCATTTTTAAGCTCTGGCATCTGCCAGCTCTTACTTGACAAACTATTTGCAGATATGGCAAAACATATCACTGCCTTGCTATGAACATCATGTAAGGACTCACTTTCTAACTCAATGTATGAGCAGATTTTCAGCTCCCAAATTCAGTTTGCTATTCCTCACAGACAGACTTACTAGATTTCCTTTCTTTCCTGCATTCAACCCCATGAAATGTGCAGTACTTTAAAACACCAGCACTTATTATTAAATTTTAAGTATATGGTAACTAGAGATGTATAAAAGAGAGTTTTACAGAGTCCCTCCAAAACAAAGCACTACATTTTTGTATGCCATCTGATAACTATGAGAACCATCAAGCATTTAAGCCTTGGCTGTAATTTCAGAAGAGCTACATATAAAACCTTATTTACAACTGGGTCTTTCCTTTTTCTTTCCCCACTGAGTCATCCTGGTCTGTTTAGTCCTTAGAGGGGCTGTGCATGAGAGACAGCATTGAAAATGCATTATTTCAAAAAGAAATACAAATAATATTTCATATGTATATATATAAATAAATAAAAAAGATATATGTGTGTGTTATATATATATATTTTATATATTATAAAATTATATTATATTTTTATATTATATATATTTTATATACTATATATTTTTACATATGTATTATATATATTATGTTTTATATACACATACATATATATCTATTTTTATATATATATATATATACACACACACACAAAAAACACATAAGCCATAAGTCTGTATTCATTCATACCATGGTTCCTGCCAGGCAAAACCTGAAAAAGGTTTTGAAATGAAATATGTATTTTCATACAAATCACTGGAAAAGAGACCAGAGTCACAACATTGCCTAGAGCAGCATCCAAAAAGGGACCTTGTCAGAGTAATCATTTCACAATATGGACCTGTGTCTAAACTACTAACAATGGGAGTTTTTAACACTGGTTAATTTACTATGAAAAGTGTATTTAACTTTACTATATTTCATATAGAATATAGTATTATACTGTATTTACTACAGAAAGTGTATTTACCTTGCTGTCTCTGGTGCATCATTAGAAGGCACCATCCAGCTTCAAGTGCTGTGTCTGATTTCAGAGATCACAGGCTACAAGTGATTTGAGTATTAGCGATAGACACACACTCCTGGTGACTTTGTGATGTTTAGGGACCCCCATTTTGACCATCAGCTGATAAGCTCAGCACCAGAAGCACAAACTTGCCCCTTAAACTGGATAAATCACTTTTTGGACAAGGAACCACAACAGCCCAACTCTCCACACACTGAAGCAGCACAGAAAGTGAAAAACACAAAAGCTGAACCTGAGGCACCTGAGCAGCTGCTCTGCACGGAGGCACCGCTCAGCAGCAGCGCTGTGCAGGGTGGGGAGAGGCACCTCCTGTAAATGTCACTGGGTTTCTAAAGGTTAAGTAAGCATCTTGAGAAAGGCCTTCGTGCTCCTGTGCTCCACCTCAGTGCAGGCTGATAAAGGATTATTGAAAAAGGAAAAAAAAAAGCCTGCAAACAGATAAAAAGCTCACAGGTTGGTGTTGAACAATTGAATTTTTCCGTGCCCAGATACAGTAGTAGATTACCAATGGCAGATTTACCATTATTAATTATTAGAGCAAAGTATTAAAGACTGTTTTGCTTAATTAATAATCATCTATAGATAAGTGCTAATTCATATACATAACTGTTTTTTAAATCTATGGCAGCTTCCTTTGGAGTGCCCTCTGAAACATCTGCCCTTGAGGTCAGAATTAGTGGAGTCACCAGCAGCTCAGTGAGTCAGGTTGGAAACAAGCCCCAAAACTTGGTGAGAGCTCTGTGCTGTACCATGAGCTCTGTTACTGCTGTTATTTGAAGGGAAACAGACTGGCAAAGCAAGAACCAAGAAATAGTGGAGCCCAGGAAGGACAGCCCCAGCTGGACACTGTCCTGGCTCACTGCAGGAACACCAACACCTTCTTCCCTCACAAGCAGGAGTTTGGTCTGGTCACACACAGCGCCCAGAATGAGAAAGGTGCCTTTGGAAGGGAGGAGGACAAACCTCAACACCCTGTCTGCCCTCCCTCCCCACATCTCTGGCAGCTCCCTGCCAACCTCACTGGTAAAGGGCCATAAAATCAGAACAAATTGAATGGATCTTGCACTATGAAAAGAGGAAGCGATTTCTTCTCTTCAACAGGTACAGAAGAAAACAGAAGTAAAATGGAGTCAGAGAGTAAAAAAGGACTGATACCAGATACCTCCACTTTCTTTATATGTCTAGAGAGTAGCAAAGGAGACTAAAAATCAAGGGGAGAGAAGGGAACTGGGGATAGAACCTGGATGTGAGGAACACCCTGAGGAAGAAAAAGCAGAATGAGGAACAAAAGATGACAAGGAAACAAAGTAAGCAGCAGAGAAGAGAAATCCACCAAGGGAATAGAGAAAAACAAAAGAGCAAGAGCGCAACAGAATCTAGTGGGGGAGGGAGGCTGGAACAAGAACCACTGAAATGGCTCAGAAAACTCAGACATGTTGTGTAAAAAAAAAGCCACAAACTATAAATAGAAGGAAAAAGAAGTGAGAAACCATACAGAAAGATTAAAGGCAAAGGAGAGATCAGCTTTAAAGCCTAGCCTGCACAAAGCTTGCAAACATGATAAGAACAGAAGGCAGGTTAGCACCACAACATCAACCCCTACCCAAAGAGCAGTCACAGGGGCTCGGCCCAAACCATCCTCCCACATGGAAAGTATGACTGAGTTTGGTCCAAGGATGATTTGGCCCTGGGGCCAGCAGGGCCATCCCTGCCCTGGGGCTCCAGCCCCAGCAGGGCCAGCCAGGCCATGAGGGGATTGTCCTGCTCTGCTCTGGGCTGGGGCAGGTTGGGCCCCACAGTGTGGAAAGGACATTGAACCATCAGGGAGCACCCACAGGAGGGCACGAGGATGGGAAGGGTCTGGAAGGGAAGCTGTGTGAGAGCAGCTGAGGGCACTGCAATGTTCAGCTGCAGGAGAATGAGGGGAGACTCATCAGGGCTCCATCGTCCTCATGAGGGGTAGAGGAGGGGCAGACACTGATCTCTGCTCTGGGGGACAGGAACAGGACCTAAGGGACCTGGAGCTTTGTCAGGACAGGGTTAGCTTGGATTTGAGGAAAGGTTCTTCCCCCAGAGGGTGCTGGCACTGCCCAGGCTGCCCAGGGAATGGGCCCAGCCCCGAGGCTGCCAGAGCTCCAGGAGCTCCAGGGATGCCCAGGCTGGGATTGTTGGGGTGTCTGTGCAGGGCCAGGGGCTGGACTGGATGACCCTGATGGGTCCCCTTTCAACTCAGCATATTCCATGATTCTGTGGTCAGAATACAAAGCTCCTACATAATAAATATTACCAGAAAAAAACCCTTTCCTTGTGAGGTCTCTTTAGTACTAGAGGGTCCTTAAGATACCCCTGGAGCTGAAAATGGCACAGCTTCCTTGCAGTGCCAGCTCTGGTTGCCTGTAAAGGAGATGGAATTCAGCTACAGGAGGGTTAAAGCAGAGCACTGGGGTAACCATATGACCCAGCTTTTCTGCATTTCTTCCCTTGCTCTGCAGCAAATCCACCACATTGTGTCATGGAGGTGTCGAGAAGGAAAACTGCACCTCCTGGAATGAGGCAGCTGCTGGTGCACATCCCCTGCACCTTCCTGGCTGCAGGCACACAGAGCAGCACCCCTGCCATGTCCTGCTGGCCCTGCAAAACCAGCTCAGCTCCAGAGAGAGACATCTTCCCCCTGCCAGCCCTGTGTGAGGCTCACAGCACCCTGCAGCAGCCCACTCCTCATCCCTTCTGACATCTCTGCACCCCTCCCACTGCCAGCAGCAAGAGCAGGCACAGGAACACAAATTATCCACAGAGCAGCTCATGGAGCTGCTGCTGCTTTTTAAGGTTGGTAATGTTGGCAGAACAGCTCTGAGCACAGAGCTGCACAGCAGGACAGCTGTGGGCACAGGCAGCTCACATCACCTGAGCTACGGGCAGGCAAACCCAAAGCACTGCCAGCCACCAATGAAGATGTAAAAACAAGGCTGCTTTGTGAATTAAAGCACTCTTGTCAGGAAAGGCTTGCCAAGTGACTTGGAACAGCTCCCCTTCATGCCAACTCCCCTTCTGCACCCATCTGAAAGGAAACTGTTCTCATTCATGCTGGTATAATGTGATTTATGTGTGGGCCAGGCTGCTCCAGCACAGCTTATTCTGACGCTTCTACTTGAGTCCAACTTTTTAATTTATGTCCAACTTTTTGGATGTTTTAAGTCACCTAATGCATAATATATTTAAAAAGAAATCTGAATCTTTATTGCAATTATGTCTGAAGCACTCCATGGCAATGTTTATCTGTCCCTGAAAGAGTGTCAGAGGAGACGCTGTGGTAGGTTCAGCAGGAACAAAAGACAGTCCTGCTGCTGGCTGAATCTGCTCCCTGCAATTTCTGTTGGCTGCTATTTGTCAGACAACAATAACAAGCCATGATTTTTGAAGCAAAATGCACTGGTATTTGAATGAGTAATATCCAAGAATTCGGTCAGGGGAGGGCACATTCCTTGCGTTCGTATAATATTTCACAAATCCTCCAAAGTGCAGCAGCACACAAGGATGTGGTTTGTTTCTCTTTCAAACAGTCATCTGCAAGCAATTTCATTCAGTTAAATATCAGAATTAAATTTTAGCCATAGTAGTGCTTCTGTGCAAAGGAAATGATGTTTTAAATAGGCATGCAGATGTGGTCCTGCAGATTGGGGCTTAAAACTGAGTAAATAACTGAAGGGGAGAGGCACTTACTCCTGAATTACTATTCCCAACTCCAGAATGAAAGTTCTATATATGACATAACTAAAACCACTTTGGAAACAGAACCAAACTGTTATGCAATAAGCTTTGTTACTCCCAGAGAAAAGATGATCAAATAAGAAATACAGTTTCAAATTCAAAAGGTTATATTTTTTAATTCCTACTATTTACTCTGTTTAGATGAGCCCAAATAATGCTGTGATAATAAAAATATTCTGTGCTACCCCATGTCTGAGACAGAAACAGCCAATAGCACTCACCAACAGGCACAGCAGAAAGGCTTCCTAAATGTGGGTTAGTACAGATCTGATGCAGCTATCCAGGACTTCCCAGGAAAACCTGGGTTCTTTACCAAAATCTCCCACTGCTGGGTGTCCCTCTGCATGGGGAAAACTCAAACCAAGCTGCAGGAATGTGCAGGACTGGCTCTGACGACCAGGGACAGTTTCCTACCTCCCAGCACAATTTTTGCATCAGTCACATCCCCCTCGGGCTGCCTGTCTCAGAGACAAATACTTTACTTTTTTCCTCTTTTAAATCTCTTCTAGGTGAGTACAAAATAATCCCTGTTCCCCATGAACAATCAGTGAGTTGCCAGCAAGTGTGGAGGTAACCACTTCCCACATGGAAACACTCAGAGAATGTAAGGGCAGAAATGTCCAGAGAAAGACAAATGCCTCCCAGAACCAGCCCTCACCCAACAAACACAGACTGTCAAGACTGACAAACACAGACCCAAGATTTTAGAGAATGAGGTTCAAGCCAGGCCAAAAGCTCAATCAAGCCTGTGTTTTCCAGCTCTCAGTAAAGTCATTGGTGCCCAGAGTTAAAATCTGGTTTTAACTGGGAGTGGAGGGCTTCTGTACTCTCTTTGTGCTCCTGCAATAGCTACTCTGGGGTGGGGAAAGACTTCAAAAATTTCATTTCAATATTTTGCTGGGAGTATGCTTTCTTTTGTTCTAATACAAAATGGTAATGTTTTGGCATGTCAGAAAAAAAACATTAACAAAAGCACAAGATAATTCCCTCTTCATGCCAGTCCTGTGTCTGGCTTGAGGAAGAGGAGGTCTGCTTGCCATGGGGGAATGTCTCTGAAGGAAAACAACTTTTGGGACAAGGTCTGTGTGTCCCATAGCAGGACTGTGCTAACAGGCAGGATTCAGCTTGATTTCACCTGGAAAATGAAAAGCACTGTGTAGCTCTTAAATATTTTATTATTGAAAAGGGATCATTTCCAACCGAGAGCTTTGTTTACAGCTTGGCAGAGGGAATGGAAAATATCACATGTTGATATTTGCATTTATCACCTCTGAGCCCTGGGAATGGGTAACCCCATGCACAGAGACTAAACAGTGGCAGTAGCCAAGCACCCCCTCAAATCCAAGCCAGTGCCTTTGCAAACCCATTCAATTCACTAAATTTAAATGCACCAATACCTTTAAATCAGAAACAAACTCTCCAGTGTTCTGGGAGTGAAACAGCACTAAACTATGTGGTAATGCCAGGGAAAGAAATACCTCCCTCTCTATAATAAGCCCACAGGAGACCACAGCCCCTTACACAACTATTTGCTACTGAGGGATTATTGCTGAATTATTCCTGAAAAAGAGTCTAATAAAATTTGAGTAAAACCAGAACCATTCCCACTGTTGTTATCAAAAGACTTGTCTGTACCTGCATAATAAACTCTTTTACAGGGAAAGAAAATGAGAGCATTAAAATCTACTCTGATGAATGTCTTCCTAATGAAAGTAAAATATTTATCACTTAGCAATTCTTGCCTATGGACAATGAGTAAAATATTTTGCTGTTAGATGCATAATGACCACGGAATTAAAACGTGTCTTTTCATCACAACATGGAAAATTAAAGAGTTTTTAAAATTAAGGACCAAGCTAAAACAAGCCTTGTGACAATGAACAGCATTTCTGTGCTCCACTAATTCCAAACACTGCTTGACAGATCAAATTAGTGTATGCTAGGGGCTAAATATGAATGCCATGGTTTTGGGCCTTTTAAAAAATGATTTCTATTAAAGCACCATGTGAATTAGCCCTATTCTATATTGCTAAAACAGCCATGTGAGTGCCCTAATTGCAGGTGATTTAAAAGTCCAGGGACAAAATGCCATTTAATTCTGTGGTACAGTGACAACTTCATAACCTGGAGGTTTCTGAGCTTACCACCAGAAAGGTGGAGGGAAAAAATAAATGAACAAAAAACCTGTAAAAGATAGGCCTAAGCCTATTTCCCAAGAGACAAGTGCAGGCAGACAGAGAACAAGTGGCGTGTCCAGTGTCACACACATCACAGAATCATGGAATATCCTGACTGGAAGGGACCTATCAGGGTCATCCTGTCCCACTCCTGGCCCTGCCCAGACACCCCAACAATCCCAGCCTGAGCATCCCTGGAGCTCCTGGAGCTCTGGCAGCCTCGGGGCTGTGCCCATTCCCTGGGCAACCTGGGCAGTGCCAGCACCCTCTGGGGGAAGAACCTCGTTCTCATGTTCAGTATGGTTACTGGGAAAGAGCCATGAACTGAATGTAAGTGTTGACGCACTCTTAACTCTCCTGTTCTCAGGTCCATAACCATTTCTCACCTTCCTTTATATCTCAGGTTGCAAGATGTAGCTGGGTGTGTGTGTTCTATCCCCATCTGTCAGAGCTGGGGCAGTTCTCTGCTGTCCATGGGGCAGTTTTTTCTTTCTCTCTCCCACAGCCAACCCTCCCTCCAGCAGATCTCTGCTGTCCATGGCCACTGAGTGTCCCTGCAGGGCTGATCCAATCCCAGCATCCCATGGGGAGATGCTCCGCCCAGGGGAGGAGCCAAGCATTCCTCCCTGGATCCAATCTGGGCCTGGCACAGCACAGCAGCCTCTGCCCCCTGCATTGCCAGAGGAGCAGCTTTCTGCTGCCCTGCATGGGCAGAGGGAGCCCAGGCCCATCTGCAGCAGCCCTGGAGCTGCAGAGGAAAACTCCCCCCTTGTGCAGGATCCCTGCTGCAGCAGAGCCACAGCTGGCACTGCAGGAGGGCTGAGCCCCCATGGGATGGGGCTGGGACACCTCCCTGACACACAGGGGCAGGGCCTGCTCTCACTCTGGCTGTGGTTTGGGGTTTTTTGTACTATTGCATTTGTATTTTTAATTTTTCTAGTAAAGAACTGTTACTCCTACTCCCATATCTTTGCCTGAGAGCCCCTTAATTTCAAAATTATAATAATTCAGAGGGAGGGGGTTTACATTTTCAATTTCAAGGGAGGCTCCTGCCTTCCTGAGCAGACACCTGACTGTTCAAACCCAGACACTTGAACTCCCCACAGTGCTGAGTTCCAGGTCCTGTGCAGCCAGTGCCAGCCTGGGCTCCTGCACCCAGGGCTCACCCCACCCCTGGAGCTCCTGCTGAAGGTTTTGAGCCACCACAGCTCCAGGATGAGCTGCTGAGCACCCACAGGAGCCCAGCCCTGGGTGAACCCATTCCCAGGGTGGGGATCCCTGGCAGAGTTTGGTCCCTGGGAGCTGCTGGAGCTCACAGCTCAGTGCACTTCTGCTCTGCTCTTACACTCACAGCACTTGCACTCAGGGGCTCGCAGCATTTCCTGGGAATTAAAAATGGATTTTACAGTGTTTCATTAAAAATAAATAACCTACTTAAGGGGGAAAAAAAACCCCAGTATTACCAAAGGTAAACACACCAGGAGTCTCAACTAATGTTGACACAGCACAAAACACATATCAAATATTTGTGAATGAACTTTTTAATGCAATTTACAGGAACTTTTCTGTGTTTTTTAATATTTTGACACTTTGTCATAATTTATTCCTTACCCAAAGCAGGCTCTGCTTTTAGCTGACAACTACCTTTTTTAATTTAAACCACACTATAAATGTAGTAAATTTCCAAAAATATTTCTGAAAGCATGTTATCCCTGGCATTTAACCACCAGCTTGTCATACAGCCGAGCCCTCTAACCTTGGCACTGCAAGAGTAGACTTTAGTAACCACTGCTTTAAAGAACAGGGGGGAAAAGGGCAGATTTTTGGATGACAGGAAGATGGCATTTTTACAGTGACAAAGATTTATGATATTTAAATTGCTCAGCTAAACTACTCCAGTGTAATGACTGAAGTTCAGATGGGTATCCTGTATTTAAATGCACAGATATACTGCAGGGCAGCTACTTCTGGATGGTTTTGATGGGCTTATTTGCAATAAAAAGTCAGATTTCAAGGAAGAACCTTAAGGAGTCAATTGGCTGGTGTGCTGTTTGAAATCCAACTGGTATTTCAATGGCTGCATTATCCACTGATGTGTTAGCTGGCTCTGGATATGGGGCTAAGTCTTAATGCAGCAAATATCTAAATGAAATGCTCCAGCCATAGCAGAGATCTCTGCACGAGAACAAGTTCAGCTGAGTTCCTGAGGGAAGGGAAAAAAAAACCCCTGCAAAGAGAATGGAGTTGTCTGTAACAGCTGACAGAAGTTCAGATGCAGCTAGTCAAGTGCAGCCAGTTATGATTCAGTTGTATAATAGCATTTGCACTGACAGACAAGACAATCTTTCTTACAACTGTCTGTAGCTTTTTGGCTTGAAGAATCTTGATGTTCTTATAAATTGCAACTTCCCATCACATTCAAAATGTCTATATATTTTTACAGGACACAAGGCATTTGTATGGCATCTGTTACAAAATATATATTCCTACTGCCTAGAAAATGCATTTCAAGTCTTCATACATTAAGTCTGATTTATTCAAGCTCATGGAAAATCTATTTTGAGCAATCTGTCTGGAACACAGGATGCATGAAGAACTGGGGTGCCAGAGACTGCTTTCTGATTCTCTGCCCCTCGGCACCAGCACAGAGAAAAGTTACTTTGACCTGAAACTAATGTAAATTGAAAGTGCTGCAACCTGAGCTACTCCTAGAATGTAATTCCTATCCCATTTACCTGACATCATTAATCTGTGCAGCACTGATCATCAGTCAGCTACCTCAGTTCACTGCAGTTGCCAGAGAGCATCCCTATTTATGGAGATGTTACTCTTTCCAGCACAGAGGTTGAGTTTTTGCTCAGATCATCTAGAGATACTATTTGCAGATAATCTCCAGCTGACAGAGGCTGTTCCAGGGCTGGCAGAGAGCACTAGCACTCCCAGGAACATGTGCTCCTTATCCAAGCATTTTCCATGGCATTTCCTGACCACCCTGCACTGCTGCCAGCACCACATGCTGAGGAAAATGTCCCAGAATTCAGAGACTGCACCAGAGCTACCAAAGCCCAGAGATACACCCCCTCAGAGAGGTTTTGTGCTTTGCTATTTCACAATTCCCATGGGCTCCAGTGACAACCTGGCCTCAGAGCCCAGGCTGGAGGAGCACGGGATGGAGCACAAATCTGCACTGGGGGGCAAAGTTACACTGAGGAACCTGAGAATAGCACAGACACAGCACAGAGCAGTCACAAAAGCACAGCACTGCATTGGGCCAAGCTCCCTCTCCTGAGCACTCACCAGGTGACTGCAGAGCCCTGGAGATGGCACAGGGCACCACCAGACAACTGCTTCTACCTCCCATTGTGCCCCTTGCCCAGATGCTTGGAGATCCCTTACAAATATCCAAGAGCCATGGGTGACATCTTTTGCATTTCTGTTGAGAGATTTCATGCCTACTTATAGATTGTCTTCATTATTACCATCATCATTATTAACAATACAGACACTCATAGCTTCACACTTTCACAGAGTCATAGAATATTCTGGTTTGGAAGGGACCTACAAGGACCAAGTGCAATTCTTAAGTCAATTGTTCACAGAGGGATCAAACTCACACCTTTGGTGTTATTGGCACCTTGGTTTTATTTCCTTTAATCTCTTTGCACCCTGCTTATGATCCCTCCTTCCAGAGCACCCAGAAAAGCCTGTCTGCAAAAAAGACACTCAGACTGTAGGACAGAGCAAGCAGGTCCTTGCCATGGGACCACTGCTGCCCCACACACCCTCATTCACAGAATCACAGGATTAATGATGTTGGAAAAGATCTTTGAGATCATCAAGTCCACCCTATGACCCAACACCACCTTGTCAACCACACCATGGCACTGAGTGCCACATCCAGTCCTTTTATAACACCTCCAAGGACAGAGACTCCACCACCTCCCTGGGGAGCCCCTTCCAATGCCCAATCACCTTTTATGTGAAGATTTTTTTCCCTAATGTCCTGCCTAAGCTTCCCATGGTGCAGCTGAAGGCTGGGTGCTCTCATCCTGTCGCTGTTCCCTGGGAGCAGAGCCTGACCCCCCCTGGCTGCACCCTCCTGTCAGGGCCTTGCAGGGAGTGATGAGGTCTGTCCTGAGCCTCCTCCTCTCCAGGATAAACACCCCCAGCTCCCTCACAGGATTTGTGCTCCAGACCCCTCAGCAGCCTTGCTGCTTTTCTCAGGATGCATTTGGGTGGCTCCAGCCCAGCACACAGGCAGCCCCTGAGGCACAGGCAGTCTCCCTCCTTTTCCAGCCCACAGCAGGGAAAGGCAGCCAGCTCCCTCCATTCTAAGGAGGAGAGGAGCAGCTTCACCGTGCCATGGTGTGGCACAGAGGCTGGGCTGCCTCACCCTGTGCAGAGGGACAGGAGCTGGTGGCCACTGCAGTGGGCAGGGCAGGGTGAGCACAAGGGCAGCACAGCGACCCAGACGCTCCATCCCCGTCACACACAGCACACATGGACAGGAGCTGCACTGCAGATCCTGCTGGCAGCAAAAGCTCCAAGCAGGAACACTCCTTCCACACCGAGCCCTGTGCAGCTGGAGCAGGCCCTGCCAGACACACAGCACATGGCCCTTTGCGTGTCACTGTCCCAGGGAACCCTTCTCATCCAGAAACTGAACCTCAGACTTCCCTCCTCTGAAACTACAGCCCACAGTGCTTTGGTTTTTAATAGAAAACACCGGTCTCTGGAAGTATGAAATACAGACATTTTAATTCACCCTTATCAATTTGTGGCAGAGCCCATAAAGTGTGTCTGGAGAGCATCAGCAAGCGAGCCAAACCACGTGGGAGCCTGAGCAGGGAGAGGGACCCACTGTGGGATACCTTGCTGAGACAATGTGTTTTACAGGAGGAAATGCAATGGCCTCGCGTTATCAATAACATTTAACTGAGACTGCTATTGGACTAAAGACTTCTGTAAAAATCTCTCTTGATTTTGGACTTGGAGCAAACCATTACCTGCTTCCAAGAGACTTCAGTGTAACAATATTCTCTTTACACTGTCGTGGAATAAAAGCTGGGAATGGTATCAGCTCTCAGGGCATGCAGTGACAAGTCTCAGTGAAGAATGAGCCCCAGCCCCATGCCAGCAAAGCAGTTTGAGGTTTGGCGATGCAGGGCCAAGCTGAGCAGTGCAAAGAAAACAAACCTCTGCTATGAGGGCTGCTCTACCCCTGCCCTGTGCAGGACTTCAGCCATCAACTTCAGCAGGGAAGCCAAGACAGAAATATCTGCCCCTTTCAAATTCAGCTGCTACTTATTAACATATTATTTTCATATCTGGATTTTTTACTTCAACAACAAGCACATATGTATTCTTAAAAGTCACTGTTCAACATGACACAAACACATGCCTGAATGTGTTACTGGTTCTTGACCAATTTCTGACTGACAGCAATAAATTTACTCTTTAAATAGAAATTTAACAATATCAATAATAAACCACAGCATGGATTTAAGTGGGCACTAAATCAAACATTCAGGGCAGACATTGTCAGGCAATATCCCCTTCCACACAACCTGTGTTTGGGAGTTGACAAAAGCCCTACTCATACTAATATAACACAGTTTATTTTCCAAATCAGACCTCAAAAGTGCAGCCTTGCATGAAATCACCCTCAGAAACCAATGAGGTTCTTCTGTGACAGACCACAAGACATAATAAATGGAATATTAACAATCAGCCTGCAAGGAACAGTATCCATGTCATCCAGTGCAGTTATTTCTCCTTTAAAGTAGAATAAAACTGCATAGATTTGTGATGTTACCCTTGGATTGCACACACTTCCTAGGGCACAGACTGTGAGAGCAGAGTTAGTGTTCACCTGCAGGAAGGTGCCCAGCACAGCTCCTGCCCAGCCTTCAAACAGAGAGAGGCTGAACCAGCTGCTCCTGTTAAAGCAAAGCTGTGCATGGCAGCATTTCCTCCAGCTGCCTGCCCACACTGGGAACACTGCTTGAAAGCCTTGGTGAGATTCCCTTCTTTGCCACAGGATAATTTTTGTTAACACCAACACCTCCAGAAGGATGGAGCTGCTTCCTGCTCAGCACCATGTGTTGTCACGCCAGGGAATGTGGGTGCAGCTGAGAGCTGGGAAAAGAACTCAGAAAACAGAGAGAACACAGCTTCTATGTTGCATTTTAATTGCAATATTTGGCAAAGCTCATGTCATTTGGGGTCTGGAGACAGGAATTGTTGTACAGCTGCAGTGAGAGACAGAAAAACAATCACCATGTTACAGTATGGAAACATTTTATGAGAGAAAGAGCACAGCCAAACCTTCCTTTCACCAAATACAGAAACCAGAAGTTTTTAATAGAATTCTGGGCACTTCTTTGAGTAACTCAGATAAGTTTCAAGCCCCAGACCGCATTTACTTGTTTATCTAGAGATAAGTAGAGCACTGAAAGATGAGATTAATTTTTCATCCTGAAACATGAAACTTTCCTCAGAACTCCTTCACAGGAGAATGGAGCAGAGGATGGAGCACAGAGGGTGCCTGTGATTCTACAAGAGCCTTCTGGTGGACAACAGCTTAGGAAAAGCCTCAAAGCCATGACAAGAGCTTTCTCTGGGTCTGATCTTTCCTTTGACTCCTCCAGTTACAAGCAGAGATGTTGGTTAAACCATCACCCCTTTAAATCTTATCCCAACCCACTGCAACTCCAAGCATTGGATCCTCTCACTACCTCTAGAGGAAACCAAAAAGAATAATTAATTTAGCTGGACACATCCAAAACCCAGATCTGTCAGCCCTGAGTCCCTTCCAGACCAGCCTAACCCTGAACAAACCTCAGCCAGGCTGGCACAGGGCATGGCTGGTGCAAACACAGACCCAGCCCAGGGCAAGTGCCCACCCCCAAATCACTGCTTAGCTCAGCTCTGCAGGTCTGTGCAGCAGATCCAAGGATCAAATGCTGACAATTTTATTTGTCACCCAAGTAAAACCAAACACAGCCACTGTTGTTTGGGAGGATGCACCCAGAGCAGTGCTGGAATGTGGGACTGACACACTGCAGTGACTCAAATCTCCTTGCAGATGGTTTCCCTGCCACCCCAGCCACATGCAGCAGGATCAGAAAGGATGCCTAGCAGAACACAGGGGCTCTTGAACAATTCTGATGCTCTAAAATATGCGAGAGGGAGAGGGAGCAAGAGAACAAACATTTAATTTCCTTGTAAAACAGATGACTGCATTGTAATTTACTAGCAGCTGCTGGCAACAAACACCATCCTCTCATATTCCTATTAGCCAAGCTACAGCTGATTTATTAAAGGCTCAGATACATCAAAACAAATGACTGTAACATCATTTATATTACTATTTACAGCTTCTTAATAGGGTTACACGAAGGGGCAATGCAGCACAAACTGGAATCTGGTTACAAGTCTGTCAAGCAGCAGCAGAGCATCTCTCTGTCGCTCTCTCTCTAGCACTGAGCTCCCCTGTATCATTTCCAACAATTACCTGTGTTCCTGGGAGGCTCAGGTGTGCAGGAAATTGCTGGTGGCAAAGCAAGCAACTCTTCCCAAACTGCACAAATACTCAGTGGGCTCTGCTGCTAGTCAATGTAATGCTGATTAAAAAAAAAAAAAAACCACAAAAACAAACGAAAACACAAGAAAAACCCAAACCAAGCCTCTGCCCAGCTGTGAGACTCGATCAAATACTGTAGCCCAGTAAGGAATTAATGTTATCACTCCTCTGCAGAGCACAATGCTCCCAGAGCTGCTCCTGGAGCCACAGGCAGCACATTTACAGACAGGCTGTGTCAAACACAGCCAGGGATCAATATCCTGCCTGGGACTGAGCTGGGCCAGCTTTTCAGAGCTGTCTCTGCTGGGCTGCCTGAGGTTTCCCCAAAGCCAGAGATTCCTCAGCTCTTTGCTCATGACAGGCAGGGAATGATGTGCCCACTACAGAGCAGCAGCAGCTCCAGGGCCTGCAGGGTTGCCATGGGCAGTGATGCCATCCCAGCTCTCTCATGGGATCACAGAATGTTAAAGGGTTGGGATGGACCTTAAAGGTCCTCTGATCCCAACCCCCCATGCTATGGGAGGGACACGTCCCACTGGAGCAGGCTGCTCAAAGCCTCATCCAACCCAGCTTTGAACTCTGCCAGGGCTGGGACATCCACAGCCTCCCTGGGAACCCTGTGCCAGAGTCTCACCACCTCACAGGGAACAATTTCTTCCTAATACCCGACCTAAATTTCCCCTCTTTCCATGGGTACCCATTCCCCTTGTCCTGTCTCTAGTTCCTGATGCAAAGCCCCTCTCTGGTTTCCCTGTAGCCCGTTCAGGCCCTGGAGGTGCTGGGAGGTTTCCACACAACCTTCTCTTCTCCAGGCTGAGCAGCCCCAGCTCTCCCAGCCTGTCTCCATAGGGAGGTGCTCCAGTCCTCCCATGGCCCCCTCTGCACTTGCTCCAGCAGTTCCATGTGTTTCCCATTCTGGGGACACCAGAACTGTGCACAGGACTCCAGCTGGGGCTGACAAGAGCAGAGTAGGGGGAGAATCGATGGCTCCCTGGACCTGCTGGCCACTCTCCTTTGGATGCAGCCCAGGACTCGTTGGTGTCTGGGCTGGGATCACTCACTGAGGGCTCAGGGTGGGGTTTTCCATCACCCATCACCCCAAGCCCTTCTCCCAGGGCAGCTCTGCACCAACACTCTGCCCAGCTGTGGATTGTTCCAACCCAAGCACAGGACCCTGCACTTGGCTTTGCTGAACTCCATGAAGCTCACACAGTCCCACGTCTCCAGCCTGTCCAGGTCCCTCTGCATCCATCCCTTCCCTCCTGTGTGTGACTGCAGCACACAGCTCAGTGTCAGCAGCAAATCTGCTGAAGGTGTCCTTGATCCCACTGTCCTTGTCACCAGCAAAGCAGTTGGACTCTCCTCAGATAATGCAGGGTGTGGGCATGAGCAGTTCTCTGCTGGGCAGAAGATAAATTCAATCTCTTCCAATTATTAGGAAAACACAGCCTACTGTGTGGACTTTCACATTTCCTTTTCTCTGTTTTGAATTAGCATATCTAAGGTTAGTGGCACAACTTCCACAGCCTGGGAATCTCAACCCCCATTGTTAAGAGCCAAAACTACTGGGACTGGAAAATGAATGTGTTTGTGATCAGCCTGAGCATAAGGCAGGAGCAGTTTGAGCCACTTCACATCCTGACTGATCTACAGAATCCTCCCCATGCAGACAAGTTTCACTCTCAGAGTCACCCAGATTTTCCCATGCACCCAAATGGGATCTGCAGTGGGTGCTGTGAGGAGAGCACAACCCCAGCTGGGACCAGGGGCTGGGCTGTGACCCCCAGTCCCTCACACTTTGAGGGCAGGCTCCTCACACCCCCGCTGGGACCAGGGGCTGGGCTGTGACCCCCAGTCCCTCACACTTTGAGGGCAGGGTCCTCACACCCCAGGCCCTGCTGACACCACACACAGCAGCACTGTATCTGCCCAGCCCTGGGAGAAATAACCCATCATCCTCACAAGCCATGGATTGCTCCATCTACCCAGATAATATTCTGAGCACTGACAGACTACCTCATCTAAAGACTTGAGCTGACAGGACATACTTAAAAGGATTTTTAAATTAAAAGGGAGCTTTGTATTAGGAACATAAACCCTTTATCAGAAGTGTCGATGAAGGCAAATGGAGGATTCCTTTGCTGTATAAATTACACAAGGAATTCCCAGCCCACCCCATGAATTTTGAACCAATGTGTTCAAGCTTCTGGTTTTCTCTAACCCATAAAAGCTCCAGATAGTCAAATATTATGCTTCTGCTTTTTAAATATTTCCATTTAAATGTAGATTTTGACCTTCTTGCCAATGAAATATTAATAAGAGAATAAAATATATATTACTCTTCTTCTGAGGGAGAGGTCTCTCTAACTCTGTCATGTTCCCCATTGGTTTTTTGAAGAGGATTTCTTCAAACCATGGTGAATTTATTCCTCATTTCTATACTTTTTTAGGCCATGGCAGCTGAAAACAGAAAGGTGATGCCTTTATTTTTAACATCCGGGGGAGAAGGGAGAGAAATTCTTTTTCTCTAGATCAATGAAAAATAAACAAGGACGCCGAAGAAACCCTGTCATTTCCAGCAAGAGGCAAAAGGCTAATTTAATTTGAAGTAACTGTGTTCCTAAAGAAGGACACAGTATAAAGATTAACTGAGATCTCCATTTCTTTATATAACTGCAGCCCATTAAGTGGGATAGAGGATAAAACTCACAAATTGCCCTGCTTGTCCATCTTTATCTTCATCATTGTTCCAAGACAAATACCCTCCCCTCCCCACAGCATTATCTTTCTCGCTCCTCCTTTGTCGTTAAGGAAAGGGAAAACAACCAAATCCATCACTGTGCTGCAGCACAAATGCAGCTCTGTTTGAAGGGGATCAGCTCTGCTCCTGCTGATTTAAATGAGAGCCAGGCGGGACCCCAAGGATGCTCATCAGTCCTAATTACAGCTGCATCAGGAGAAATGTTCCATCTCTGCAGAGTAACATCCTCCTTTACAGGCCATGGCAGGGTGCATTGTAAAAACACAGGGGATAAATGTTGTTGGTATCCAACACAACAGCCTCGAGCCCCTGCTGCTGCTCTGGGTGTTTTCATCTGAGTCCTGTCTCAGGTAACACTGCAAAGCCACCACAGACTGGTGGGGAGGGTGACAGAAATCATCTGGTAAGCTATGGAAAGATACATGACAGCTGGAAAATCTAAGGCAGGATGGAGTGAGACCTTGGGAACCTGTGAGTGCAGATAAGAAATGTGAGCTGTGATGGAGGAGCCCCTGGCAGGGCTCTCAATCACTGCTGAGTGCTGCCCTGGGCCCAGGCATTTCTGGAGAGAGGCATAAAGCAGAGATCAGCAATTTCTCAAACTTTATTTACCAGCTCTTGCTGTTAATTCTCATGCCAGTGCCTCTCTAATCTAACTCATGGAAAGTATCAATTCTGACTTCTCAAGTATATCTCATAATTTGGTTAAATTACAGCCCTGTGCCATCAGCCCCCGTACTCTCACCACCTCTAGGGCAGGGTGTAATTTAGAGAGGGTGGGATCCTGAAAGGCAGCTATGAGAGTTAAATGCCCAGCTGCAGCTGAATTTCAATAAGCACTGGGTACACCTAATTCCCTTAGGCTCTTTTTTAAATCCTAGCATCTTTTTTTCGCCCCCCTTTTTTTTTTTTAAGATGCTACCAAGGAAAGGTCAACCTAATTTGCCATAGCAGCAAGTGAAGGCAAAAGATCAGCACATGCTGACAGGCTGTCTGAGAGGTTTCATTATAGAGCTGTTTACAGCATTTATTTCTCCTGTTGTTGCTGCTGTTTTCAGGGTCAAGGAACTGAGATCCCATTTCAGTAGCAGAGATCACTGGTCAGGGAACAAAATACTTGAATTTTACTCATTTTACTCCTTCCTCACAGGCTCGTTGACTCATATGCTGAGATTTTTCTGAATGACCACATGGTCGTTGGAAGTTTATATTAATGCATGTAGAAACTTCAAGCCTAAATTCTAGTACTAACATCACCAATTAGCTTTAGTACAACTGGGAATTTCAAGTGGAGTGTAATGCCAGCTTAATTCACAACAGCATATCAACCAATCAAGCCAAGACAATTAATTTGAAATTTGTTTCCTTTGGAACATAAAATTGGTTTTGGGAGGGAGAGCTGCATTAGTGAATGGTACTTTCTGAAGCAGTCTTTCTTCACACCATTTAATACTCCAAAGTTCACAGGAAAATGCCCTAAAGGTCTGCCCCTCCCCTAATATAAACACTTTAGCATTATTTTCAATGTGTATTACCAGCTAATACAGGACGTACCAATGACTGTATCCAACTGCTGTGAGGTTCTCCACAGCCTCTACCTCCCTGAGAAGGGCAGGTACAGGGACTGCTGTGAGGGAGGGGACACTTCAGGCTGTCTCAAGTCAGGAGATGTAGGTGAACACTCACCTGAGTGCCCATGAATGGGCACAGCAGCCCCTGAGGAAGAACTGCCCTGCAAAAGCTCTCGAGCCACTTCACAACCTCAGCTCCAGCACAAGGAACAGAGAAGTGGCTTTGGCTCAGTTTCTGACAATCCAAAGAGGACAACAAGTCAGAGGGAGTGCAACAGCATGGCCAAGAGCCAAGGCTCAGAGATAAAAGACAGTAAAGGAAGACCTTCAGTCACAGCCAAAAGTTCAGCCGACAACAGCATTTCTCTTCCAGCAGCAGGAAAAGAACCTTCACGTCAAGTAAAGCACATCTCCTGACTGCCTCAAAAGACTGCTAAAAAGGTCAAGAGATTTTGTATCTCCCAGCTATGTGATGAAAGATGTGCCACAAAGGCATTTGTTTCATATTGCTTTTGTCAGGTGATGGCAATATTCACATGTGATGAATAGATCTGCAGGCAGTGCACTCACACATTCACATCTCGCTGCCCACACCACGGGGGCAATGCACCACAGCCAGGCACAGCAGCACCACCCCTGCTCAGCTGGGGGACAGCCAGGAGACAGGAAAGCTTCTCATCTCTGAAGGAATTTAGGGTGAACAGTACTCCAGAAGCGACCTGTGAAAGTTATGTGACCATTTATGATGCATCTGCATAATGTTTTGCATGGAGAACACAAATGGGTTTTTAGACCTTCCAAAGGCCTTTTGTTGGCCCCAGCATGGCCACAATCTCTTGCTGCCACATTCCCACAACCAGTAGTTCTTTGTCTCATCAAAAGTAATTAAAAAAAGGAACAAACCCACTACAAATTACTTGAAAGTGTGGTGGTTTTTAAACTCCCCTTTTAAAATGCTTCCAGGCTAAATACAGAAACAGCTTCCAAGAAAGCATACGCACCATCCCCCACAGAGTTAAAAAGCAAAAACCTTTTCATGCCCATCCACAAGCACACACTGTGTGACATCAGCACACTGCCCTAGAGACACTCTGCCCCAGCACAAGATACAAGACAGAACAGAGACAATAAGAGACAATAAGCTTTTTCCTCCCACTCTGCACTCCTCAACCATGAGCCCAGAGAATCCATTTTCAGGTAAGAGTCCTCAGAGGCTCTGCTGGCTTTCTATTCTGGATTTCTTTCTCCACTCAAACAACAAGCAAGAAAAACTCCCAACCCAATTTATCTAAGTGTCTTCAGCAATATCCTTTTCAGACTTTCAAAGAGCCACTGGCAGTAGTTAAGCTGGTGCTGTTTAACTTGGACATCTGTCCACCTAGGCTGGGATGACCAGCTCAGTTTACATCACCGGGAAGCAATCAAATAATAATTACTTTGGGTTACTACAGACTGGAGCTGGATTTGAGTGAATGATTTCAGAGCACTGGAATCCATTACCAATAACCCAAACCAGCTGGGTTCTCATCTCTGTTACAAAGAAAGCAGCAACAATTCCAAACATTAATTCAGACACTAAGTACTAGGCTGGATCACCAGTCCATGGGAGCAGTGGCATGTATTTTGACATAATTACCTCAAGATGGAAGTGAGAAGGACATCCTATGGAGAACAGTTCAGAATTTACATTCTGTGCCGCATTTAACTCTCTGGAGTTATATGGAAAAGGTTTGTATTCAATAAAAAGCTCCATTTAACATTATTTCCTTTGCAAAGGCAAGCTGGATAATGCTGGTGGAAAGCAGGATTTTGCAAATGCAGGCTGCAGTCTCTCAGCAAAAAGGGAAGCCAGCTGAAAAGCAGGAAAACCTTTCCTGAAACAAGTTAGACTGTGCAACAAATTGGTACATCCAAATAAATAAATCCCTGAATCTCCTCCATTTGCCTCTCTCAAAGCAATGAGTCAGTGCTGACTAATTGTATTATAATAGGGGAAGCTTATAATAGGCTTACAAACCATGTGTTTACAGCTCTTACTGCTCGGGGCTGCCTGGGAGTGTGAAGAAGCTGCAAGAGAAACGCTCCAGAGTCAAAATCTCATCAGGTGTGTTCTGCGACTGAAACCACTCTGCCATTCACACCAAGATGGGGTATGAGAAAGTGGGACTGAAGAGAAGGAAAAGGAATGTTATCTCCTCATTTGGGACCAGAGATCTCTACTTCAGAGCTACATCTAACCAGGGGGACTGATGACAACCAGAAATTCTCCCAATTTCTACAGGAATCAACCCTCTGAGATCCCACATGCTCTGAAGGGCCAACTTCATTGAAAAAAGGGAAAATGAAAAGGAGCCATTTCTTCACTACACCCTGGCAAGGACTGAGGTACCTTATTCTATGTGTTTGTTTTCCATTTGCTGTAAAAGGGCAGCTCTTTGGAACAGTCTGGCAGAATAGCACAAATAGATTCTTAAATACTGTAGGACACAAGAAGCAGCCTATGGGAGGGGATCATGCAGCTGCAGTTCAACTTTGTAAGAGAATTTCTAAAAACAAGATCTTAATTCTTATTTTCTCTGTTTTTTTACTGTAAAAATCATAATTCTGAGTTTTCTCTCTTCTAAAAGCTGTTTTATTATGGTTGTATGTCCATTTAGTTACAAATTACTTCACCAGCAAGAAAAGATGCCACTTTCTTTTCTGTATGCTTAGAATAAATTAGAGATGCTTTTCTCCAAACACACTCATGTTCAAACCCTGAGAGCCATCATTCTTGCTGTGACACGAGGAGCCCACATGCAAGTGTTACAAATACAATCCATTATCTCCTGACTTCAGTAGCCTCTGTATGAATTCCACAGTCAAAGGGAACTCAGCTGTTTCTCCAAATATGCAGGACAACGTGCTGCCAGCTCAGGAAAACAGGTTTTCCACCTGCAGCAAGTTGTGAACCTTGCTTACCTTGAGATTATGAAAGAAAAGGCATCACAGACACCATCAAAGTTGGAGCAGAACCACTATTTGGTACCCTCCTAATTTGTCTTCAGGGAAAGGAACAGCTCAGAAATATGACAGACCACAGAGAAATCAAGGAATCCTAAAACAGTGGATTGTGACAAAATTTTCTAAAAGACAGAGCAGAATGTGCAGCAAGATGCCATGAAAATTAACTTAAAATCCCAGTTTCATGTCCTTGAGGATCAATTATAGCCTTTGTGCTTAAATGCATTTAATACATCAATGCTGTAGTGAGGCAGGATCTTTAGTGCTGTAGCCAGTTCAACCTCACTGGTCTGTTAATGGGACAGGTCAGCACAATCCCAACGTTGTGAAGGACAAAGAAAGGCTGAGGATAAATCCCTGCTGATCCTACTGTCACTTAGGTCCCACTAAAGGCTGGTATTATGTTTATCCAACACCATTAACCTCAATTTCTCCTGCACACAACTAAAACCCAGCTGGAGCAAGGCAGCTCAGCCAGGGCCCCTTACACAGACCCAGGGCAGTCCCAGCTCACAGATGGACCCAGGATAGTCCCAGCTCAGCCCAAGCCCCTCAGACAAACCCAGGGCAGTCCCAGCTCAATCAGAACCCATCAGACAAACCCACAGCACTCCCAGCTCAGCCAGAGCCCCTCACACAGACCCAGGGCAGTCCCAGCTCAATCACAAACCTCACACAAACCTGGGGCAGTCCCAGCTCAATCAGAGCCCCTCACACAGACCCAGGGCAGTCCCAGCTCACAGATGGACCCAGGATAGTCCCAGCTAAGCCAGGGCCCCTTACACAGGCCCAGGGCAGTCCCACCTCACAGATGGATCCAGGGCAGTCCCAGTTGCATCAGAATCCCTCACACAGGCCCAGGGCCATCCCAGCTCAATCAGAACCCCTCACACAAACCTGGGGCACTCCCAGCTCAATCAGAGCCCCTCAGACAAACCCAGGGCAGTCCCAGCTCACAGATGGACCCAGGGCAGTCCCAGTTGGGTCAGAATCCCTCACACAGGCCCAGGGTAGTCCCAGCTCAGCCTGAGCCCCTCACACAGACCCAGGGCAGTCCTATTTCAATCAGAACCCCTCACACAAACCTGGGGCAGTCCCAGCTCACAGATGGACCCAGGGCACTCCAGGCAGAGCTGCAGTGAGGCGTTTGTCCCTCGCAGTAAAGCTGAACAGAACAGGCCCCGGGCTCAGCACAGGCCTTGAGCTCAGCACAGGCCCCGGGCTCAGTGCCCTCACTGTGGAACACCACACGCTCCTCATGTCCTGGGAACACACCTGGAGAGGCACACAACTGGGAGAACACGGGCACCTGCACTCTCCTCTCAGATCCATCAGGATGGCCCTCAGGGAAGCTCTGTCCTTACAGATTGTGGGGTCTTGGCCACGCCAGGCTGTGACAGACGGCAGAGTGCTGCTCATGGGACCAGAGAGCTTCCCAAGCTCTGCTGCAGCTGAGAACATTGTGATCCCATGAACTCAGTGTCCTTTATTTTCAAAGGCACAACACCTCCTTGTTTCATTTCCTGCACTCCAACTGCCTTTCCTCTCACATGAAGGCTTCACCACCAGCCAGTTAAAAGAGGGACTGGTGAGCAGCCTCTGCCTCCCAGGGATTGCACCTTTGTTCCCTGAGGCTGTCAATCCCCACAGTGCCACCATTATGGATTTTGTTCTTACAGTTGCTACTGCCATCCTCCATGGCAGTGCCAACCCTGGCTGTCCAAACAGATCTGCAGGACTGCATGAAGCTGGGAAGCTTCCCATTTCTGCAGCATAACCAAGACTTTGCCTAAAGCAGCAGACACAATGCCTTGAAACCTTCCAATTATGCAGCTGGGGAAGCCCTCACCCTCTGAAATTATCAAATAATAGAGAGACCATGAGAGAAAGAACAGGGGCGGGGTGGAGCGCGGAGGGAATATCTATGGCCTTCTGTACCCAATTCTGTCACTCTGACATTTCTTTCAAATACAATTATTTAAAGCCTCCTGATGGCAAAGCTGAGGAAAGGGACTAATAGAGGCTTGCACAGTACCTCTCCATCAGGCAGTTCAATAAATCCTGGCAGTGCTGTGATTTGTGTTGGGAGAATGAGCTTTTCAAGAGCAGAACTATCACTTTACACCGTCAATAATCTCACTGTCAAAAACTCCCCGAGTAACCTGACCAACACTTCAGAAGCTTAATTTATAGATGTGCTATTTGCCTTCAAGGTATTTTATGCAGCTAAATAATGGGAGTGGATATTATTCCAAACTATTCTGCAGCTTTCCCACGTGGAGTTGAAGAACATGCAGGAGGACAAATTTTCTATTAGCTTAGGGCTAAATTCTTCCACCATGTGACATCTGTTTGATGCCATTTACTACTATTGGAGTTGTTTCCAAATTATACTCTGGAAAATAAAAGTAGAATTAAGCTCCAGCACTTCCACAGGAGGTGAACATCCAGTGATTTAAAGGTCATCCTGTTCCACCCCCTGCCATGGGCAGGGACAGCCTCCACTAGACCAGGGCTCCAAGCCTTGTCCAGCCTGACCTGGAAGACTTCAAGGGATGGGGCAGCCACAGCTGCTCTGGGCAACAAATGTTGGGGGAAGATCAGAACTAAACAGGAACAGATCCTAAGAGCCTGGTTCTCACATCATACCTCTCTAACACTGAGCTCAACAGAGACACTTAAGTAACAAAGCCATGGAAAAGTGCCAGAGGTTCTTGGCTTTGCAGTGGACACTGGTACAAGGATTTGCAGAAGGCACCTCTGACCACCACTTCTCCCACCCAGGACACCCATGGGCTGCAGTGGGATTGCAGCAGGCCAAAGCATCTGCCCAAAATTTCACCACTGGGATACCCATGGCTACACTGAAGTTGCCAGGACCAATACTGATACATAAATGCACAATCTAGAAAGATCTGGGCTCTAATGCCAATTTTCAGGTTTAGGGACATACCCATAGAATCATTCAGCCAAGTTGGAAATGCAGGCTCTCTTTTTCCCTGATGGAATAAGGGATGGGCTTTTTACTCTCCACCATAACCCACAATGATGTTTAATACAAAAGGCTGTATTTCATTTATTCCTGGCTCTAAATGCTGATCAGGCAAAGATTAATTATGCAACTATAACAAAGGATACCAGGGAGAGCCCCTGGGCAGGCACCAACCATGACAGTGCCATGGTATCCCCGTGCATCTGAGAGCCCCAGGCTGATCCAACCAGAAGCAGCAACAATTCCCTTGCTGTGGAGCAGGGTAAGCCCTTGACCTAATAAAGCACCAGCAGCAGTGTGGAAGTCACAAGCATTTGCACACACTTATGGTTGAAATGAGTCACAGACAAAAGTCAAGGCAATCTGAACCTCAACCAAGGGAAAAACTCAGTTCTACACCCAAACTCAGCAGCTTGGAACTCTGCATTTCTGTAGTGATACATGTGCATTCCAGAACAGCCCCAGTACTCTGCTTGGTCAATACCTAGTCAGATTGCCCCCTTTTTTCAATTCACAGCTGAGCCACTCTAAAGGGTTTTGCTTTTAAAGCTCTTGCTCTAACAAAAGGCAAGGACTGAGCTGAGCTTTTTTTTTTTCTCTTATTTATTGGTTTGCTTTAAATAACAGTGTTTCCTTGACTAATGAGTCATTTGCCAACAAATCAAGATAATTATCCAAAGGTCAGTACATCAACAAGGTCCCTTTTTGCATATTCCTGTGACTCAAAAGCTGGCTATCTGCACTGCCAGCCTCTGACACCCTTCAGACAAGGGTGGCAAAATCACTTAAAAGCAAGTGGACGTCTGTAGTAACCTGTCTTTGTATGGACTGAGGAACTCTGCCACTGCCTACACACACACAGAGCAGAATTGTGTTCACACTTACAAACAAACCCAAATAAGAGCCCAAAAATTAAATATTAAACAAAGTGAGAAGGGTCTTAAACAACCCAAAACTCTTTGTCTTGTCAGACCAAACTGAGTTTGACATCTGATACTCTCCCCCATAACTCCCTATAGCACTGCAGTTTACCAGAGCCTGCTGAGGCTGCAGAATAAATTAATCTCAGTTTACCACCCATGCAGGCACCATGTTACCTCTCCTGGAAGGAATTAGAGCACCTTAGCTACATAATAGATTCTGTGCCCACTGCTAGCAGCTAATAAAACACAACTCAATTGGTACAATTCCTCCCTCCTGCTCTTTCTTTTAGTAACATAAAACCCGGTGTATTTTCTACACAGTTCCAAAAGCAGCCCAGCAATAAGAGCAGAAAGCACAGCTGCCTTGTCCTTACTACAGGGTATGCAGAGCTCAAGATTTAAATTCCCATTTCAAACCCATCAAACAGACCAATTCATCTCCTCAGTCCCTCCAGCTGAGCAGCTCTGCACTGCTGGCTCCCCTAAGGAAGCCCCTTTGATGACTGAACTTGGCAGAGCAGGTGCTGACTTCTGACACCAGCAATAAGCAAGTGCATGGCTCCCTCCTGCCTGGCCAGGAGATACCCCAGAAACAGCTGGGGTTCTTTTCCTCCCTCTTTGATCATGCTAGTGGTAAAAATGAAGATTAGTCTTGGGGATGATCTATCCTACAAAAGACAGAATGATCACCTGGCATTTACCTCCAAATCTCTTCCTCTTCAATACATAAACTGCTCTAGTTTAAAGTTGGCACCATGTGGCAAGGAAAGCTCTTCTCTAGGCCTCAGTTGCACAAAGATCTCAATGGGAATACTGACAAGATTGACTTCTTCTGCATGTTTACCAAGTGTCGGAAAATATTTATGCCAGCCTTTTCCACTCCTTCTGTCCTCACTCCTTAATCCTGGTGCAGTTGGAATAGCAACTCGTGACAAGTCTACAAGCAACATGGTCCAGGGGAAATATTTATACTCTGCTCAGATTCAGAGCACTCCAGGGCTGGGAAAAGGCTCCTGGAACAGGCAGCTCCCATCTCACTGCCCTGCCAGTGCTTTTCCTTCCCTGTGGCAACAGGCACAGTGGGAGCAGGCAGGGTAACAAACACTTGGCTCTCCCTTGCTCCATCCCAGCCTGGGCTCTTTGGTCTCTGCAATTCCATTCACCCCATGATGAAGGCAGTCTGAGTGACTGCCCAGTGCAGCATGTTGTATGCCATGTTAAATTTGTAGCTGAGGGTTTTCCCTCCCTTGTACCAGGAACAGGTGTCTGAAGGCAGGGGTTGATCTTGGTTGTTAATTGAAGAATCAAATTCTGCCCCATAAGTCACAGCTGAGCCACAAAGGCTGAAGTACAAACCAGTGGCCTTGTCTGCAGGTGTGTGGAGTCCCTCTGGTACATAAACTACTTAACTGATAGAAAACCTGCAGATATTTCTAATGGCTTGATGTCCTAAGGAAGAAAGTCTCCCTTTCTTCCCTAGGGCAGTTCAGATGAAGGGAATTGGAGGGTTCCCTGGTGCTGAGAGGAAAAAACCTCACCATGATATGTTCTGTGCCACAGCCAGGTCATGGCCCCTTCCAGACACATGGTGATGTCTGAACTTATTGCTTTTTGTCTCTTATTGTCTTATTACTTCACTTTCTGTCACTGCTCCCCAGCTCGTTTCCCATTGCAGTGCAGATTGCTCTGCCCTGCTGCAAACAACAGCCACGATCAATACCCTCATATCCAGAAAACAGTCACACACACACACAAACACAGATATATTAACTGAGTTTACATGCCATTTGCACACTTCATTGTGGGCAGTGTGATAGATGTTAATAACTCCTGCCATAATATTTACCCTTTCTGCTGCTGCACCTGCCCATCATTCATTTAAAGTCTCTCCTTCCCTAAGGCAGGTGGACATTGTCTCCCACAATGGCACACCATTCTCATGGGGTCCTTCAGCCAGCAGACCCAAGCTATGACATGATCCCACAGTATCACCCTGTGGGATTCAGAGACCTTCAATTGGCCACCTTAACTCTGTGGAATGTTGGCAGCAAGGGAACAAGAGCAGGTGAGGACAGAGAGATGTGTGAGCGTGTTCTGGAGCAGCAGCATGGCCTGAGTGGTTTCTGTGCTCGCTCTCCCTCACTGCTGAGGGCTCAGCACCCCAGGGGGAGCAAAGCACCAATGGGTAAAACACTCACAGGGGTGAGTGATGAGACAGTCACGTGTCACTGCACACAGCAAACCCCAGCTCCCAGAGGAACAGGAACAGAGGTTCTGAGCCAGCCCCTGCCTGAGCGCTGCCCTCTCCACACAACAGAGCAAATGAAAGGGAACAAAGCCATGAATGACACATGAGACACAGAAACCTCCTGTTCTCCCCTGTGATAACACAGCACAGCAGACCTGCCAAGTGCAGCTTCTCCTAGGGAATGGACCTGAATGAAATGAGACTCTGTAAATCACTACCCCCAAGAAGAAGCTTATGAAAGCTAAGGACCTTTATCTTCTGAAGAAATCTCCAAAAAATCATAGCAATTTAGTACAAGAATACCATTAGAACATCTTCAAATATGTATTTTTTAATTAATTCCAAACAATCTTTAATTTCTCTGCTTGAATCCCAGCATATAAAATGGAAAGTACTGTGATCATGCCCTTGTTAATGAGCACTTAGAGGAAAATGGGTGTTTGAATCCTTTGTTTCCAGAAGAAATGGATTCAAATGTGTACATTCAGTTTGGATAGACAGGAGCTCAGCTCAGTACCATATGAAATTATTTTTGTTTTATCTAATGGACTGAAAAGCATGTTTTGGCCCTAGCTCACATGCTTGGTCTGTAATTTAGCTCAGATTCAATGAAGCCTTAAATCCAGAGAGCCAACATCAAGATTTTCACAGCTAACATTTTTCTGAAATTAAATTTAGATTAGTTCTTGAAATGTTTATGTTTAATATTTGATCTTACTTTAAATAGAGAATACAAGAACTGACATCAGGAGTAACACGGCTTGGTAACCAGCAAACAGAAGGGAACAGGGTGCACCCAATGCTGATGTTGCTGTACCACAGCTGAAGTTTCCTCAAAACTTTCACCCCATGAATAATACTTCTCATGGCCAACTTAGAGAAGGAGTTAGGACTTTGCAAATGAATTTTATCACAAAGCACCACCAAGATGTGTCTTCATTTACAAACTGCCAGCAGCCAGACCAAGAGCCTTTGGACTATAGAGCAACAAGAGATGTGGTTTCTTTTCTTCTCAGAGCTTTTACCTGTGTGAAGGCTTCAGCTGTGGCTGCCAAGCTTTAAAAGCTGTTTTTGCAGCACAGAGAGCAGAGCAGGGACAGGGGCCCTGGAGCAGCCCCCATGTCACTGTCCCATTGCCAGCACAGTGTTTGCTTTGGACTGGCCCTTTGGCTGGAGAACCCAAAGCTTCTTGCAGGCAATAACAGACTAATCACTTAATACACTGCTCTGAGCAATGATTGTTGTTGTTGTTTGATTCTGGTATTTTTAGGAAGAGGTAATCCTGGATATTTGCATCTCATTTCCCAGAATGCCCTAGGGCTTTTCCAGCAGTTGGAATCTTACAGGATAAACATCTTCCCCTGATTGTAATTGCATTATTAAATATGATTGCTCTCCTCTTCCTTGAATTTTTTTTAAAAACAGCAACAAAGAACACTGTGAGCAGGCGCCCTGTTGACAGCATGGAGGAGAGCTGCACAACAGAGACAGGCAGGAATATTTCACCTTTAACTTCCAGATGCAAAAAAGACTTCCAAGCCAGGAGTCTCACCCCACCACACAAAAGCTTAGTCTTCTAAAAAACTGCAACCATAGGAAACCTTCAGCTATCAAAACTGAGGCCACCACAAATGATTGTTTCCTTTTCAAAACACATTGCAATACCTCTAAGAAATCCTGTCAAAGATCAGGGTTCTGTTACTGTAAATCCTACAGACACAAATAACCATAATCATAGAAAAGTCACACAGTGCAACTGCAGTCAGGGAAGGGGGAGGTTATGGAGGAGCCTGACATGCTCCTGGACCCACATGAATGTGCTGCTCAGTTCTAAAATTACACTGAACAGTTTCTTACACCTAAACCACAGCAATTAACTCAGACTCTGCATGCTCCAGTGACTCGGCTGCCTAAATTCCTTTCCCTCTAGAAAGTTCCTCTTCTTTATGATGCCTCACTCCCCCTTTAACAGCCAAGGCTCCCAGTTTGGTGAGAATCACAGGAGCAAGAATGCTGGCTATCTGCTCTCAGCAGCAACTATGATACTAGTCCCACCTTCCTTAAAACAAACAACAAACAAACAAACAAACAAACTTCCAAAACCAACAAATAAAACCCAACCCAACAAACAAAAGCAAACCCAAAGAACACCAAAAGATAATTAAGTGTGTATGCACATTGCTTCACTGTAAATCCTACTGGTTAGGAAAAAGAAGAATAAATAATACATATAAACCATATTTGAGAAGTGTGGCAGCCCAGTGATGTTCCTCCTGACTGAAATAGGGGAAACAGATTTCCTATTTGTAAAAAAGGAAATGAGGAAAAGGTGAGGAGCTGCAGGCAGGTGCAGCATGGATGGAGGAGAAGGGCTTCAGGGTATTGATGGCCAGAAATTCAACATACCCTGGCCATGTGCTGGCCCCCAGCAACCCCCTGTGCCCTGGCTGATCCCCCAGCAGGGGCAGCAGGGGGGTTGGAGTGAGATGAGCTTGAAGGTCCTCTCCAATCCAAGGCATTCATCACACAGAGCAGTTACACAACCATGACAAAATATACAAAACCTGAGAATGAATGTGTTTCTGCCTTACTTGCATATTTATGGAAAAGAGAACAGACTCTGATGAGAAAACACATGACAGAGCATGAATTTTCATCTCTAAAAGAGGAAAAACAGGTCCTCCTGCACTTCATGGGACTTCAGCAGGTACAGTGAAGAGTTTGGTTCATGGATGCTCCTGGCCTTGACTCAGGAAAGCCCTACTCCTACACCAGCTGATCTATTTTAAACTCCTCACCAGGACTGTGCATGCCATGGCTATATTGCTATTTCACAAATATTTACAGTTACACACACACATATATAGCAAAACATGCACATTCAGACTGTGCTTTATGCAGAATCTCGTGCTTAGTTATTTATGTGTCTTTCCACAGAGCATTAAGATAATTCCCTGCAGAAACCCAGCTGGATTGGGGGCAGGAAGAGAACGTGCCACAGCAAACTGCACACTCTAAGTAGCAGTTAAACTGCTTGAGACCACTTTTCTGCTTTCAAGAGCCTCTGCTCAAGTGTTTTCACCAGGCTTTCCATGTCTAACAGCCTCATGACATGGGAATCAGTAATGCTTCTTCAGTGCACTTTAAAAAAAAGTTAAACGTCTATAAAGCAAGGCCTCCCATACAGCAGATGGTCTAACCTCTTGAGTGTCAAACTCCTCCTGTGTCAGGCAGCCCAATTAAAGGGACATTTATAGCAGCATGCCTCTCTCCACTGTGCCCTGCCTCCCACTTCAGCCCAAATGTCCCAAAGGGTAATTGCTCAGCACACAATTACAAACACCAGTTTGCCATAGTTCTTTCTCCCCAGTCTCTAATTGGGGCAAACTCTGATGATGGTTAACCTAACTCCTGAACCTCAATGAAGAAAACTGTTAAAAAGAGAAGACCTTAGAGAAAACATGAAAATCTTCAGCTAACTAGCATAGCTCCAGTTCTCCTGATGAGGATCATTGTGTTTTAGCCTCTTGAGATGCAACAAAGGTCTCAGTCATTTCCAAAAGACCAAAAAGCAGACATGGCAAATAAATAGCAAAAGAAAAATCATTGTATTCTAGAGGTGTGCCATCACTGAAGCAGGATGTACTGCAGTGTAAAAGAGTGCCTTGGACAAGTGTAACCTATCACATCAGCCAGTCCTCACAAAATACATCAGCAGTCCCATTTCCCAAGAGCAGCAGCAGCCACAGCCAGCCTGGGGCAGGACCAGCAGGACACCAGCAGGTTCCCGTGGCTGAGGTGGAGCAGGCAGGGGCAGTGCTGCTGTGAGAGCTGGGGGTGATCAGTCACAGCAGAGGACAGGCCAGAGGAGCTGCTGAGGCTCAGGACTGCAGGGCAGCCCAGGGAGAGGATTCTGTGCAGCCCTGGCCTGAGCCAGTGATCCCTGAGGAACCAGGGCCATCTCCTCCCCACACCACATGGGATGTGTGTGGCTGTAGGAGCATCGGGGGTAGGACTGTGGGGATGGATGGAGAGCAGAGATCTCTGCAGCCAGGTCAGGAACTTGGGGTTTATTGCAAAGGGCCTGGGGGCAGGGCCCTGCTGGGAGCTGCCAAACACAGCTCAGAGCAGGACTGAGAGGAGAGAGGGGGAGAGAGGATGAGAGGGTGAGAGAGTAATAAGGTAAGAGAGCGAGGTTCCCGTTACAATACAATAAATCTTCTGTGTTGAATATTCTCATTCTCACTAACCAATCCAGTACAAGATACAAATCCTACAGCATTTACATGCAGCCTATAAGAATCATTACATTACCATACTGTGTTACATTTTAAACCCTAAAAACTCCTCTTTGGGCCCCTTCTGCCAAGCTGCAGGGTCTGCTCTGACCCTTGGGCCTGTCTGCAAGCAGAGGGTGTTGTTCCATCAAAAGGGGATCGCCTTCAGCTGGCCACACCATTGTTTTCCAGTTGTTCAGTAACTGAGGTATCTCAAAGCTTGCTTTCATTTCAATCTCACTTATAGTTTCTATATTCTCAAAATCTTTTGCTAGGCAATCTTATTGATAAGGCTTTCCTGTTTCATCTTCCCCAACATATGGTCATTCCAGCCACACAGAGATCAGTGGACACAGAAGGGTTGGTGAGCCCTGTTTCACAATTTGCTGAATGTCTCCAATTCTTCTTCCAGCCTACAGGAACTGATAATTTTTCCAGCCTACAGGAGCTGTCTGCTCCCCTCCTGCCCCTGCTGAACAGAGGGGAAATGTTAGCACAGAGCTTCAAAGCTCTGCCCAGGAACCTCACAGCACATACAACAGACTTGAACTTAATGTCTTCACACCCTCCTAAGTGAGAACACCCACAAAGCTCAGTTCTAGGTCTGTTCCTGGAGGTGGAGGGTGACAGCTTTCACACTGTCGCAACAGAAGATGGCCAGGCTGCTTTGAGCAGGTCTGAGGTACAAAGCAACACAAGCTCCTCCCATCCACCACATGCCAGCCCCAAAAACAACAGCGCTCGCACAGAGCCACGGCTTTAATGCTGAGAAAGGATTGCTGGAAAAGGCAATCAGACACCAACAAAAACATAATCCTCTTCATGCCCAAGTGCATGTTTCTGAGATGATTTACTGTATTATGATAAAGGGGATCTCACTTGCAGAGCCTGCAGCCTGCAAGACAGGGCATCAGACACACAACAGCTCTTTTGATGCTGCTTCAGAAGGAGAGACTCTTTCCTCCCTGCTGCTCAGGGAACATTGGCAGCACAGGCAGGTTCTCCAGACGTGGCCTCGCTCTTCAGGGCTGCTGGATTCAGCAATTTAAAGCAGATAACAAGAAATGGCTGGTTATTTTAAACTGGCTGCAGCCTGTACTCAAGCAAGGAAAATGACTGGTGGAAGAGCTTCCTCCTACGACTCTGGAATGTTGCTGGGGGTTAATATTTGCTACTGAGACAGAAGCACTGATACCTTGTGGGTGGAAGGACAGTAACACTTAGAGACTAGAATAAAAACCTACATGCCTCATGAAATGAATTTCATTGCCGGCTCAGCATCAATTTATTCTACTAGAAAAAAAACCTGACTGATCAGTTTAGAGTGGAGTTCTTCAGCAGAAAGCTCAATTTATGACTACAGGCTTTACTAGTATCAGTCTGTAGGTTTCCAGGCATGTAAAATTCCAGTTAAATACACAGTGGCAGAATTAGCTGTGAGTTTCTTAAGCACTTTGGAAACCACAGACTCAATTGAAGTGCAGAGTTGTTCTTGTTATTGCTATCAAAGATGAGACATTCATTTAATGTGTGGGATATGCTAAAAAGGAGTGACAGGTGACTGCTGCCTATCAGAAAGACTAAAGGGAAAGGATAACATTTTTTAATCAGGAGGATTAAATGCACCACATCACCATGCCAGGTATTAGCTATTTTCTGGCCACTTAGAGAGCAGAGCAGCTAATTGTGTGCCTAAAACCTCAGCATCATGGAAATCTGTTTCAATCACATTACATTCTCCAGTTGAGAGGCTCTCCTAAAAAGCTGTTAAGAGTAAATATGAAACAAGGCTTTGAAAATGTGCAGAAGTCAACCCACTTCCACACTCATCTTGCTCTTTTGACCATGTTGATTAGTGTGATGGGATTTAATACCCCAGCCTTGAGCTTGTGAGAGAACCATAGAGCTGGAACTTAGTTCTGCAGGTTCAGTCTCCTCTGAAAGTATTCACCCTGCATGAAGCTTTTAATAATTTCTAAAACTTTCAACTTACACAGGAGGATCAAAAGACAGACAGAAACAGAATCCAGTCTCCACTACCCTGCCTTCCTTTCCTCTAGACAGATGAGCTCCACCCAACGCATCTTTTATGAGGGAAGCAGGAGAAAGGAGTAGGCTCTACTTTAATCAGTGTGGGTGCAGGAAGAACATTGCAGCAGGTGCACTTCCAACTCCTTCCTCGACTTCCATCTCCCATTCTGAGCAGCAGCAGCCTCCCTGAGATCTGCAAAAGTGAGCTATGAACCTCCTGAGAAGAAATTTCCCTTGGGAGATCCACCAGCTCCAGCTTTGCTCTGAGCCAGAGCCACTGCAGGAACAATTCCCTGTGGGGCTGAATGTTCCTCCCCTGCTGGAAAGCACAAGTGCAGACACACACAGAGGACTGGGAGGTGGAAGATGAAGCCCAAACTTTTCCATCCTTGAAGGAAGATGCACATTTCTGTGTTTGAAAGGGGCTGTGGGAGAAGGTGGGCAGGACTTTAATTGCATCCAGATTGTTTTGTCCTTCCCCACTTCATCTCTCTGGCAGTCTGACTGTCAGCACCCTCAGCTCTGCAGCCCTGCACCAGCTAATTGTGGTTCTTACACACACACCCCCAGATCTAACTTGACACAATGCTAGATAATTGGCACCTCCAGAGAACAGGGAGAGATGGGCACGGAATGTGAATTACCTCCTGCACCTGCAGCAGGCAGAGCCTCCGAGACAGAGAAGTCACTGGCAGGGAGCTTGCCCTGTGCCCAGGGACACAGTGGCAGCTTTGCAGACAAAATGACGACTCAATTTTCCAGTGCTGCCACTCTAAAGGTCCTAAACACAAATATTCCCTGACAGGAAAAAGAAGGGCAAAATGAATGCTGAGCAGTAGGCCTGGGCAAGAGAAGCAGGAGGGGGGGAGAAGGGCAGCAGTAGAAATAGGGATTTAATAGTGGAGTTCAGACTGAAGTGAAAAAAAGAATCACAAAATTCTCACTCTGCCTCCTTGAAGGAGCTCACACTGTGACTGTGCATTTCTGTTGGCTGTCAAATAGAAAAATATAAGTGGGACATTCAGCTCTTGAATCAATGTTTATTCGATAAGGTCTGTGCCAGAAAAACAGGTTTCAGTCTCAAGTGTAGGAAAAGACTCTGAATAGCTGCATACAAACAACAGCAACACATCTGCACTTTTCCCACTTCCCACCCTTCCCTGCAGGACTGACCCAGCTCTGAAAGAGGCTCAGGCAGGAGCTCTGTTACTCCCAGCTCAGCACAGGGCAGGGAGGGCTCACTGCTCACAGTAATTGCCGCAGCACACAGGTTTGCACAGAGGAGTGCAGTTTTCAGTTTACTCAGAAATATTTACTTTAAGTGCAAGATAAATCAGCACAGCCCAGAGCATGAGAGCTTTCTGGTCTGTCTTTAGCTCCCACATCCTCATGCTCACATCTGGCTCTGTCACACCGGGCTCCATCTCCCACTCCCTTTTCCCTTCATATCTTTAAAGAAACCAGACCTTTTGTAATCATGATATGTCAGGGTAGCTGTTGCTGATTCCTTGACTTCTGGGACTCTGGGCCCTCCTGGGGGCTCCCCTGTCAGGGCAGACCCTCCTGGAATGGTTTTGTGTCAGGAAAGAGATGCACTGGATCTTTTCAGTCTTCAGGTTCTTGTTTATTGTTATCTTATCTAGAGTTTTGCATGCTGTCCACACCAGGCTCAGCTCACTGGAAAAGCACCACAAAAATGGCCAACAATCTCTTGGTACAAGGTCTTTTAAATCTAAACTATCCAATTAGGAACTGACACCTGGATTATTTCCCTTTTAACCCAATGACTGATCCCACAGAGCTGCAATGGGGACTTTTCTGCCCAATTACAAAATGCCACCCAAACCCATGGAGAAGGAAGAAGAAGAAGCATGAAGAAGAAGCCCAGGACGACACCCTGTGCCCTCCATCTTGCTTTCATCCACAACATACTAAAAACCCTAAAACCTAAATTTCCTACCTAAGTGATACACCTACACTGTTCTCTATAATCTATTTCACACTTTTGTGGATTCCAGTCTATTCTGGAGTTTAGGAAACTTTCTCCATGGATGAGGGTCAAAGTCAGTTCTCACCTGGGGGGTCAGGGCAGCCCAGAAGAGACAAATATTCCCAGTGCCCTGGGTTTCCACAGTGAGATGCAGCACATGGCCCATAAGGATGTGAAAACCTTGACACCAGCTGAAGATGTGGAGCACACCTCAGAGAGGAGGCTCAAGGCACCCATTGTCCCTGGGGATGGCACAGAGCTCTCAGAGCATCCACAGAGCCCCTCAGCAGAACCTGCTGGTGGTGATTTCTGGTGCTGCTTTAAGATCCTTGCCTCCAGGGCAGGACCAAGCTGTCCTCAGGCTGGATCATGGAGGCCTAACTGGGATTAGCCCAGCTAAACTGGAGCTCTGACACTGCAAACAAGATGGGAAGGGCTTTGAGGGGGAGGATGATGTCCTCTGGGTAAGGGGCAGGGGAGCAGCAGAGCACAGGGCTTAGCACAGAAAGCAAAGCAAAATCAGGAGACACAGTGAATGGAAGAAAGGAAAAAGATCAGAATAGGTGCTGGTCAAACAATGAGCAAATTCTCCCTTTGAATGTGACAAGATGGCTCTGAATAAATAATAATAACATAGCTACATAAAGGTCATGATCTCTGTGCAAACCTCCCACTGCCATCAGTAAAAAAAGTCCATTACGGACTGAGATTTCAGGAGCACTGGATTTTATATGCTGGTCTGCAAGCATGAATTTTGTAAAATAGCAATGTTTCCTTCAGTCTCTGTTTCTGACACTTTGTCCACATTGATACTTGTTAATCTTCTACATTCTCTCTATTGTTATAGAAGATCCCCTATTCTATAATCATGCTGCCAGTTACAGTAACTCCCTGAAAAGAAAAACAAACACTTGCTTTCAAAGAAGATTTTTGTGTTCTAAAAGTAAAAAAAAATTCAGAGAAAGGCAGAAATAGATGTCCAGTCACTAGTAAAGAGTACTTTAGAGGGCTTATAATCTATTTTCAAATGCAATTTTCATGTTCAAGTGTATCAGAAAGTCCATGGAATTTTGATTTTTAAGGGCCAGACTCCATGAAGAAAATGCAACCTGGGCATATCTGTGAGTTTTAGCAGGTCTTCCATTACATATTTGTCACCTATCTATTGAAATCCTTGGAGACTATTTGAAGCAATGACTTAGAATCCAAGCAGAAGTCCACAAAAGCCAGGCTTTAATGCAGGTTGCACTGCACCATCACAGAGGTGCTCTTTCCTATTCTTTGTTAGTCTGCTGCTTTTTGGGAAAAAAAGAGATCTTTTCAAAGCAGACACCTGAATTGGCCCAATGATGAAATCTGCATCTGAAACTCTGGCAGGGGGAAAAACCTCCATGAATGACAGCACAGTACATTGTGTTTCTGCTCCACCAGTACTCACATTTATTATTTAGTGACACCACCTCAAGCTATTATTTTCTTACAACCAGTGCTTCTTGCCTTCCAAGAACTCAGCCAAATTCCATAAAATACAAGAGCAATTAACTTTGTTGGGAGGAGAATAAGCCTAATGTCAGATTGCTGTGGAGACAGATGTGTCCCAGAGGCTGAAGCTGTCTCTGGTGTGATGAGGCACAGCCTGGTAGTGAGGGACTGCTCCATCTGAACACACCCTGAGCTGCACAACCCATAAATGACACCAGGACCAGACACTGGCCTGTGTGGACTCGATTGTTTGTTTTAGTTACAATTATTCAAGAGCAAGAAGCCACATGATGCAATTTGTGATAGTTAGATGGATGTTTAAAGAGAAAAAATGGACAAGAATCTCTTTGCCTGCCTTTAACTTTCTAAACTTTGCAATTTTTTTCTCACTTCCGACAATTAGAAAAGCCTTTCTTCTCCTTATATACATAGAATAAAAATATTTATTCCCCAATGAGACTCCACAGGCATTTGCCTGTTCCTTGGAACCCAGGAGGATGCACAAACTCACACAGCACATTTCAGCAGCTTACAGGGTACCCAACAATGCTCCAGCCACACCAATGAGCTTCCACCAGTCTTACAGAGGCAAAAACTCTCAATCCCTGATTTCTCATTCTTGGGGAGATATTGCCCACAAAATGAAGCTAAAAAGTAAGGTAAGAGAAGCACCACTCTGCACCTCCCTGCAGCTGTTTGTGCACTCTTTTCTCATACAGTTTTACTGGTAACAGGCTAGCAGTGAAGACTGCTTTGGCAAGGAACAGACCCACAAGAAACCACATCAAGGAGATGATGCCTAAACCCCCTCAGGTGCACAAAACAGAGTTTTCACATTGCTAAACCATTTTCTTAAAGAGAAACACTAGGACACAAGAAGACAAAGAAATCCTAAGTCACCTCTGTCACACAGTAAGCAACACCAGCTCCACTATCCCCCCATGCTCAGGTACATGATGGTGAGGAGGAGGAGGAAGAAGAGGTAAAGAACACTACAGCTTCTCAGACATTTCTCTGACACAATACTCCCACCTGTGTTCACAGTCCCCCAAAGCTCTGAGGAGTAGGTGAGGGTCTGATAACTGCTTTAGAGAGGGAGAAACAGCCCAGTGAGACCAGCTGATCTCCCTGCTGTCACACAGGAAGCCTGTGGTGAAGGAGGGAGCTGGACACATCTGGCTAACATCAGCCCCAGAGGTCAGCACAGGGAAGGCAATGAGATGCCTCAGTGCCAGAAGCTGAGCTTTATAAAGCAAACATCACACAGAAGTTGGAAAAATCACTGCAGTGAATCACACTCACTCAGTATTCAGAGACACGCTCACATTACAACCACAAGCACTTATTTAATTAGAAAAATGATCTAATTGAGATGCATCCAAAATTGCCTCCGAAACAACACAAGCAATAACACACGTAGCTAAGGAAATATGTGGGTTATGAAGGTGTCTGGGTTTGGTGTGTGAGGGAGGGAGGGAACAAGGGTAAATCGTCAGACTTGCTCAGCAATAACGCTGAATACATTTATTAAACACAATCAAATTTTACAAGGCGCTGAAGTGATAACACTGTAGCAGTGGGAAGTGCAAGCAGCAATAAATATCTTGTAAACACAGAGGTCACAGGCCCAGGTGCTTTTGAGCATGGGAAGGGTGGCTCACTGCAAACAGGATGCTTCAGAGCCTGAGCAGGGAGCTCTCTTTTCTTGGACAAGGGGTGAAACAAGACAGGATGTATTATTATTTAATTTATTGCAATAAATCAGGAGTCAAAGCAATTCAAAGGAATTTGTATCTTATCACTATGTAAAGAAAAATCAAACCTCTATCATTTCAGATCTAAATACAATTACAGGAACAAAATAGCTTTATGTTTAAACCATCTAACCGAGCCTGACAGATGGATACTGTTTATATCCATTTGTATTTATTGAACATAGTAAAAGACTGCAGCTGTTCTGTCAACACCTAGCTGCTTCCAGGGTGTTTGGAGCGGTATATAAATGTAACAGAATTTTATGGATAAATATATTCCATGGAATAAACATGGAGAAGATACTGTGATATAACACATATTTACATTAACATCCGTAACACCTTGAACTGGTTCCTATTGATCTTTAAGCACTTCACCAAAGTGAAGTGCCTCTGCACCCAGAGGTGCACCCAGTGAGCACGCAGAGCTCCCTGCCTGCTTTAATCCCACACCCAAAGCCTGGCCCTGCTGTCCATCCCCTGCCCTGACAGCTCATTCCTGCCTCAGGAATGCTGGGCACAGCCTCTGGCTGACAGCACCACACCAGATCTGCCCCACCAGCCAGAGGACCAGAAAGAGCCCTGTAATTAGCAGAGATAAAATCCCACACCTCATCAGGGAGGTTTTGCATATGCATGAACCACTGCTCCTCATGTAAATCACACACCCTGCAAGGCTGGGGAGGAACCCTCTGAGCCCTGCAGCTTTTCCTGGGGTGTCTCCTGCTCCCAGCCCTGGGACACGCTGGACTTTGTGCAGGGGGAGAACAAACTGCACCAGTGCGTGTGGCTGAGCTTCAGGCACTGCTTTCTTTTACATTTCACCAGCAATTGTGGAGCACACTCCATTGCAGTCTGTGCTTACAGAACTGGATAACGGAAAGGGAAGAGGGTGAGAAACCTCCATTGGCTGGGAATAAAGAGAAAGTTTTAAACTGAAGGCTGCATAGGTCTGGGAGGTGAAACAATCTGAGGATAAGACTTTTGTGGGAGTCCTCTGGAGGCAACTATTTTAGGCTGCTGAGGCTCTTACAAAGAATTTCAGTGGAGGAAATGGAGCATTTTTTCTGCTATGGATTGCTCCCTCACCTTCATAGTCCCTACACCCCAGGCTGTCCAAGTGCTGTGTAACCTACTTTAATGCTTTTCAGAAAATACAAACAAGTTTTATGGAGCTCTCTGGACAGGAGGAATGGAAAGATTTTGTTTGTCATCTTATTGCAAAGTTCCCATACCTTCTTGGTGATTTCTCATTGGCAGCTCCTCACAGCACTGACTCCTTCTTCACAGCACAGCCAACAAACTCCAACTCTCTTCTCAACCAGCTAACCCACTCTTTTGTAGCACTCATCCTCATTGGACACAGCTGTGGCCTGTTCCTAATCTTTGGTGATTAGTACAGCTGCAACTTCTCCGGTGTGGGATTATCTTCTGCACTCTTTATTCTCTTACATTCTATTCCCCCACAAGATTTTACTGGGAGAGAAGAATTCTTAATATGGCAATGAGAAACATGCTGGAACACACTAGAAAACAGATCAGAAATTAAATATGACTTATCTGGAAGCAAGCACGTGGGTAGAAATGGGGAGGAATCCAGCTTCCTTTCTGCCTGAATTGCTGAACTATCAGTCATTTCTGAGCAGTGTGAAATCACAGTGTTCATTTTAAAATCATCAACAACTGATAGCCAAATTCTTTTCTAACAGAAAGAGATATCCTCATCTCCACTCTGTGCCTGTGGAAGGGGCAGCATAGGAAGGTAAAAATGGAAGGGGAAGGAGAGCTGGCCTGCTAATCCCATCTGGCCAGCACAGGAACAGAGTGCAGGCTCCCTCATTCCCAGACTGGAGCCACATCCCCAGAGCACCACCATGGTTTTCCATCTGGAAACGTGAGGTGTGTGCACACAGGCAGGAGCAGCAGCAGCACGGCTGAGGCCTGAACTGTGCCATGAGAGCCATCATGTGCACAAGTGAGCGGGCACGGTGCCAGGGCAGCCCTCCGGGGGGAGCCGTGCCCTGCCCGCTCACAGAGCGGCTCCAGGGGCTGCCACAGCCTCGGCAGGGATCATTAGCCTGGCCCTCCCCTGCCTGGGGCCAGCCTTTCATAATTACCCTGCAGGAACCCAAAGCTGCTGCTCCAGCATCTTAAACACAGCAATCACCCTCTGGTGCTGCTCTTCCCCTATAGGAGAGAGCAGTTTCTACTTAGGCAGCAGCCAGAACAGAAAATACTGAGAAGGATTTGAAGGGGAGAGCAGATGCCCACCCCTCCCTCCAGGATGGGGATGGGACTCTGCTCTGGAGCTCCAGGAGGGAGATGGGATTCTGCTCTGGAGCTCCAGGATGGGGATGGGACTCTGCTCTGGAGCTCCAGGATGGGGATGGGACTCTGCTCTGGAGCTCCAGGAGGGCGATGGGACTCTGCTCTGGAGCTCCAGGAGGGAGATGGGATTCTGCTCTGGAGCTCCAGGACGGGGATGGGACTCTGCTCTGGAGCTCCAGGATGGGGATGGGACTCTGCTCTGGAGCTCCAGGAGGGCGATGGGACTCTGCTCTGGAGCTCCAGGAGGGAGATGGGATTCTGCTCTGGAGCTCCAGGACGAGGATGGGACTCTGCTCTGGAGCTCCAGGATGGGGATGGGACTCTGCTCTGGAGCTCCAGGAGGGAGATGGGATTCTGCTCTGGAGCTCCAGGACCTGCTCTTCCTCAACACCCTGAAATTTCTCCTAAGGGCTGGGCACTGGGCTGTGTCTGTTGTGGGAGGTGTTCAAGCACTATTTCTCCTGAGGCCAGCACGCAGCAGGTGACCAGCATGGTCCCAGAGCTGGAGCGGAGCAGGGTCAGAGCACAGCCCGTGCCTCAGAGGGGAGCTGGGCTCAGCCAGCCCAGGGAGCAGAACTCACCTGGACAGGGGCTGTGTGAGCACATCCCGGTGCAAGCACTGAGGTGTGGGACACAGCAGTCTTAGAGCACCTTTGGAAAATAATTTGGAACAAAACAAATCAACCAAGACCCTTGAAGTTGTTTGTTTCTGCTCTAAGTTCTGCAAATAACAAACAAGGTGTCTGCACAGAGGTTCCAGCCAACAGCTGCCATTAACATACATAAATCTTCCGTTCAAAGGAAGCCTCCAGCAGTCAGTTTTTCTATCTTAATTTGATTCTTTTGACTTTTCCATCCTGTCTGTTTTCATCTTTCCTCATTAAAAGGATTTTTTAAGAAGGGATTTTTTTTAAAAAAAAAAAGCCAAACATGGCTAATTATTTTAATGAGCTACCAAAAAAAAATATAGTTGCTTTCTACTCTGAATATAAGCAAATGTCAACATTGCATGGGGAGCAGAGGCAGCATTGCATCTTATTACTATACCATCAGCTCCTATATTTGATTAATGAAGACTCACAGGACTAATTTTACGCTGCTTCATTAAAAGCCTGGGGCAATTAGCATAAAGGTTAGACTACTACATTATTGAAATGTTATTTTTTTAAACAAAATAATTTGCTTCTTTTCCTTTCCCTTTGAAAAAACAGCACACACTAGATAGACAAAAGGAGTTACTGTCTTTTTCAACTTCTTCTGCAGAGAAACAAGAATTGCTAAATCTCATCAAGGATTTTAGCAAAGCAGCAAAGCAGCTGCCCAGTCTCTACAAAAGGGTAAAGGCAGTGCTCTCCTGTAAAGCAGCACACAAAGGGAACAAACAGCCTTTCTGCTCACAGCTCAGGGTGGTGATAAACTTAAAATTCAGCCAGCACCTAGAGGGAGGGGGAGAAATCACTCATTCCAAAGAGCACATCCATTCCTCACACAACTAAACCTGTCTTGCAAACCTCTCCAAATGATGATCAAAGGTAAGAGCGCATATATGCAACACTGCAAGAGCTGAAGTGTACATCACAAAAAGGCACAGGCATCTCCTATTCTTTGAGGCTTTATTGAAAGAACAGAGGAAGAGCTGCTTCTGAACTTGCAGGTGAGCAAATCTCTAAAAGCACATAACACTGGCAGCCTTGCTGTGCTGTTGATTCAGCATCCTGCTGGACAGCACGACAGAGCAGGGGTCAAACCACTTCACCATTTCCCTGCTCCCTTTTTCCTCTCCTTCCTCAGGTTACCAGCTCTCTGCAAAGCAGCTTCCTCCCAAGCCTCCACCTCCTCCTCCTCCTCTGCTACAGCCCCAGGAATGGAACAAAAACATAAAAAAGCAGCAGCAGCCCTGAGGAACAGACTTGATGAAAAAGAAAAGCTAACTGCCAGACAAGGCTTCAGTCTGCTGCGGCGCTGCTCGGCACGTGGGAGGACTTGCCAAGATGTGCACAAGGCTCTGCTCTGCCTTGCAGCTCCTGCTGGCACTGCAGGGGTTAAAGCAATCCCAGCCAGGCCTGCTGGAGAAGCACTACAGCAGGAAGAAAGAGTCACAAATGATTTTTCTTGGCAAAAGCAGCTCGTTGGAATAGTAGAAGGATTGTGCTTACTCCTCATATATAAATGCCAAAATGAGCCTTGCTGACACTTTCCTGGCACGCCCAGCCCTTCCAGCGGCCCGGCACTCCAACCAAACTTTTGGAGGGACAAAAGGACACACAAGGTGTTTCTTCCCCAGCCCTCCTCTCCAGTGGCACCATCCAGCCTTTATAGAAAGCACCCAGCATGGATTCAGCTCAGCTCTCCCTTTGCACAGCAATGATTTTTGTGGCCAGCGTGTGGGGATGGGTTGTGTGAAGCACACATCAATTCTGGGGCATCCATGAACACTAATTTCAGATAAGACCAAGTCTCCTGGAACATCAGAATTTTGCAGCTTGCTTAACCAGCAGCCAGGCTTTCCCCTAACCCTTTTCCCCAGCCCCACAGTCATGCTTGTTGGGAGCTGGCAGGGAGTTTAAGGACACCCTTTCCCTGGCCCTCTGTCCCAGCACAGCAATTTACAGCCTGCAGAGCCGGAAGCTACATCCAGATCATCACATTTAATAGACACTAATCTTCCTAAGGGTCTAATCCCCTTGTACTGCTTCTTTAGACTCACACTTCTGACTCCTGCAGAAGTTTCACGTGAGTTTTGTAATTTCATTTTGCCCTGCTAGAAGAAGCAAAAAAAGGAAAAGAAGAAAATAAAAAATGCTTATCAGTTCCAATTCTATCAGACTTACACAAACTGATATGATTCAATTATTCACTGTTTCATCATATGAAAAAGTGGCTCCACAGCCAGTGCAGAGGTTCGTGGCAGGGCTTTAAGAAGATGAAGGTCAAATGGCTATTTTGGGAGTAATTAGCTTGTTCAAAGGCACATGTGATGCAACCTTGGCTGCTCTCATGCCTTGAACAGGGATGGCTGAAGTGTCTTTGCAGCTGAGGAAAGAAGGTGATGCCCTCTGTGCCAGAGGAACTTCCCCTTCCTCATGCCAGGCTCACTGCTCTGTCACTGGCTCCTCACCTCCTGCCACCTCTCCCACCATGGAGCTGCTCCCTGACACATTGATATTCAGCAGCATCCCATTTCCAGCATTTTGCCCTTCTTTTTAATCTCTCCTGTTTCCCTTGGAGAGATGGGTTTTCTTTTTTGTTCCTGACAACCTACAGCCCAAACCAACCCCTTTTTCTCTTGCTCTCCAACAGTAATGACAATAAATGCCCAGAACTTCTCCAAATATCTCTGGGGACACTCAGAGGACTATTCTTAAAAAGGCAACTGAGAGGAACAACTTCTTGCCAGGGGATTTGTATCAGATTCCCCAACTCCACAGGCAAAAATACACGTTGGCAAACTGGAAAGGAGCAATCAGCTCTCTGAGAGCATCTGCTGCAGCCCTGCACCACGAGTAGCAGCTCTCTCATGGTTAGCCAGGGTCTTCTAGAGCCCCCACAATGCCAAAGATTAAATCCCCAAACCTCCACATCTCTTCAGGAAAATAAAATGAGACAAAACTATAACTAATTTTAGCCATAAAACCAGAAAATCTTTACTGGTTTAACTTTTTTCCACCAGACTCTGATTGATTTTTGCACCAGGATTATTAGGAGCAACTCCTATTAGCTGTGATGATGCTTTATCCCCACATTCACTTCAGAAATCCATGCTGCCTGCAGCAATGCCCACTCAGACTGAAGGGTTTATCAGGAAAAGATCACCCCACATACTCATCCCCCAGCAAGTGTCCTTAGTGTGGTCCAGTACACCAGGGCTGCACAAAGAGGAAATGTTTGCAAGGCAGTCAGCTTTGTCTGTAAATATATACATCCAGCACAAGGCTTCTGGGACTGTCAGACTGCTTTACAAAGAAAGACACATTTTCCCTGCTTACAGTATGGAGGAGAGCCAAATTCTCAAATATCAGAAGGGAAGATACTGTGCTGCAGGTGGGAACTCAGCTTGGACCTGCTATCTCCAGGATCAGAATCCTGTTAGCAGAAGCTAGGGAGGGAAATAAAGATCCAAAGAAGGTTCACTGTGCTGCTGTTGCAGGAAAGAGAAATTCAGTCCTACAGCCCGGGTTGTTAGGAGGAGATGGAATGATAGCAAAACAGAAAAATCTATCAGAAAAATTATCAGCACTGATGGAAATGTCATCCCCACCACTGAAGAACCCCCTAAACTGCCCTGATCTCACAGGGCCCTTTTTCTAACTCCATTCCTGGGCCTGGAAGCTCAGCAATCAGTCTTGTAAATTTTCAATTTTCAAATCCAGGCAGGAGGTTTGTTTTTCTTGAGCAATGTTCCAATGCTATTTTGTGCTGTACAGCTTCCAGTATTTTCTTAAGTGCCTTGAGAGGCTTGGCATGAAGGGCACTGTGGAAATGGAGCTTTAACTGATTGCTTCCAACTTCTGCCTTGTAACCTCCCTTCAAAATGAGGCATTTCAGCAGCAAGAGAGACACTTTTCCCTGAACACAAGGGGAGCTGTGCCTGCTGCAGCACACACCAGCAGCAGAACACGTTTCAGCAGTGCCATCAGCAATGTCCCTTCCCAGCAGGTCTCAGATTTCTGCTGCTGACAGTGACCCTGAGATGTGTTAGAAAGTCTCTTTTCCCAGGCCAGCAGTTGAAGGAGGGGTAAGAACTCTTCATTTCTCAATCTCAAGGTTGTTTATTGTGTCTTATCTATAAAATTCTTTCTTCTGTCCTGCAAGACAGTCAGAGGCACTCTGCCTGCCCCAGGGCAGTGTTATCTTTAAAAACTATGTGTACAATATTTACTTCCCAATACCTATCACCCATGTTAGACAGTGAGCTTCTACTCTAAATCAATCTAAAAGTGCCACCATCACGGCAGAAGATGGAGGCCAAGAAGAAGAAGGAGAAAGGCTGGACATGCCCAGATTCCTCCATCTTGTCCCCTGAACCACCATTCTAAAAACCCCAAAAATCTATTTTTCACCCTGTGATAAATTCACTGTCATTCTACTTAAACTTTTGTGGCTTGTAATTCTTCATAAAGGTTGGTAGCTGTTTTTTCCAAGGGCTGAATCAAAGGCACAGGGGTCTTGGGCTCTGTGCCAAGGTCTCTGAGCCCCCTGACAGGGTCTCAAGCCCTCCAGGGCAGCCAGAGGAATTTCCTGGGTGCTGACAAACACTCCCATCCACCAAGCACCACAAATGGCTCCATTCTGGGGCAGAACCCTCACCCTTCTCTGTGCCCACATTACAAGGCACACTGGATATTTCTCCTTCTCAGCCCCAAGGACTGGCTGACAGCATCCCTCCCCATCCAGAAACCATGTCCAACCACGTGGGGAAAACCTTCCCAGCTACCAGAGAGCTCAGCCCCAATCACAGCTTCATATTCACTGATAAATGAACACAGCAGAGCCCACTGAAAGGAGCCCAGCTAATTGGAGGTGTTGGGGGATGACTAATTCATGACTGGCCATGGCCAGGCCAGCTCCTTCTGTGCCTGCAGACCCGTGTGCACCGTCCCCAGCTGCCATCCTGACCTGCAGGTCAGATCCACAGCACCTCTGGGAGCAAGGAGCAGGGATAAAGGGAAAGCACTATAATGCTTTTCCCCATTAACACTTGACTTTGGGCAAAGAGCATCACACTGTTCTTTGTCCAGCATCTTTAAAGATTTTTGAAAGAATATCCTAATTAATCTGTGGAGGAATTCAGGCAAGACTGCTTAAAGCATTTTTAGCTTAAAAATGCAGTGTTGTCAAGCATTTTCCTTGTTCCTGTTTCACAATGTTCTCGTGTGTTTGAGGCCATTATACAGGAGCATAAAGCATCAATAAACCCCAAGATTATGCAACAGCATTAAAACACATAATATTTTGGGGCTCCACAGAATTATTATTTAATGATAGCAGTTTTCCTGCCTTTCATCCAGAAGGACCCTCCAAAGTAACAGCTCTCCCAAAACAGAAGAGCAGCTGCCTGTGAGATGGGACAAAACAAAAACCTTTGGGGTGGCTTATCAGGGGAGAAAAGGAAATGACAACTCTTGTCCATAGGAAGACACCACTGAAATTCAGCTAAGTGGGATGAACCCAGAATTCCCTGGAGAGAGCATCTGAGGATTTCTGCTTATCAAAGTTTTGCTGCTGATCCACAGACATAAAGCTAATAGTCACAGTAGTAACATTAATAATAAAAATCATTATCATAACAAGCCTTCTGGGCATGTTTGCCTTGTCACTTCTTATGTAAACTGATCACATTTCAGTGAGAGCCCTGGTCACTTCCAGAGCAACTTCCAGCCAATTGTGTCAATACATCTTACAACCATTAACAAATCATGCTAAGATAACAAATGTTATTGTCCTTTCATGTCATGATTCAAAGTCTGTTGGGTAGTATGAGAATTTGGATCAATTCTTCACTGCTTAAAAAAAAAAAAAAAACAACAACAAAACAAAACCAACCACAAAGAAGAAACAAGGGGAAAAAAAAGTCAAAGTTATGCAAGGTTGATTCTTGGTGCTGCAGCTAAGAAACCAATCAGGACTGATTTGGGAGAAAATCAAAAGCAGCAACAGATACTTGTGCTAAAGCAGAGCCCAGGCACTTCCCAAAGAGACACGAGCTGAGCAGCACGTGCTGAGCTGAGCAGGGTGGCTGAGGGATGTGGGCTCAGTCACACACAGATTCACCCATGAGAGCAACCCAGAGCAGGTGTGTTGCCCTCTGCTTGGTGGAGGTGATGCCTCAGGGTTTAACTTTTCTATTTTTCAGACTCTGTGCTGTTTAGTATGTGGGTCTGGGCTTCATATGAGGGGATGGTGAGCTCTGTGCACAGAGCAGGGAGACAAAACAATTCCTTCTCTAGCTGGGGACCAAGGACAAATGATCCAAATCTCAGGCCCAAGAGCACAAACAGCGTGGGCTGGAGAGAGAAACACAAGCAGGATGGCACTGCATGGGCTGGAGCTGGAATTGGACAATGAACTGCAATATGCAAATGGAGCAGAACTGATCAAAGTGAGAGACCCTGTGACCAGTCGTGCAGTTTGTGACCATTTTGGTTCATCTTAGGTGCAGCCCTGGCTGGGCTCTTGTGCTGCCCAAGGTGGATCCATTGAGGCCTCCAAATAAATCCCTACTTTATTCTTTAACTCTGTCCAGCTTCTGCTCTAGGTCAGCCTTCACAAGGCATCAGAGGAACTAAAACACTTGACAAGAAGCAGCACGTTCCCCACACATAAATACAGCACTGTCAAAGAAGGGAGGGGAGGCCTCCTCCCTGCTTCTCTCCTTTTGCTTATTTTCCATTAGCCACAACACAAATCAAACTGCCAGGCTGCCAAGGCCTCCAAACCAGTCAGCACCAGCCCAAGGAGAGCTTTGGGATGGTGTCCCCACTTTGGGGGCAGCCCCATGAGCTGCTGTCCCATTGTGACGGTGTTCACAGGGGTCTGAGGATGAGGGAAGAGATGAGGATCTGACTCCATGTTTCAGAAGGCTGATTTATTATTTTATGATATATATTACATTAAAGCTATACTAAAAGAATAGAAGAAAGGATTTCATCAGAAGGCTGGCTAAGAATAGAAAAGGAAGAAAATTATAACAAAGATTTGTGTCTGGGACAGAGAGTCCAAGCCAGCTGACTGTGATTGGCCATTAATTAGAAACATCCAACATGGGCCAATCACAGATGCACCTGTTGCATTCTACAGCAGCAGATAATCATTGTTTACATTTTGTTCCTGAGGTCTCTCACTTTCTCAGGAGAAAAAAATCCTAAGGAAAGGATTTTCCATAAAAGATGTCTCTGACATCCCTCCCTGCCCTGACAACACCCAACCTCAGAAGTGGCTCATTCTCCACCAACACAGCTGCTGGCTCAGGGTCACACCCAGCATCACTCAGCCCAACCAACCCACCTGCTTTTTACTGCACAACCAAAATATGCAAACCTCTAAATCATCAGGCACTTTAAAAATTGTGGGTTGACATGAAACACTTGGTTTGCTACAAAATCAAAAGCATAAAGCGATGCAGAAATTAACATTTTACTTGTCCAGACTGGGGTATTGCTTTAGGCATGGTGCTGCACTGCTATTTGCTCTAGGATTTATTTAACAGCTAGATAGAACTAAGTTGGCCTTCAAAGAAGAGCTTGAATCTTCCCTTTGAGAAAACAACTGAAGCTATATCTCAGTATTATATTATTTCCTTGAATCCAGAAGAGGAGGAGGGTTCAGTTTCATAAGAAATAAAATCAAGAGACTCAATTTCCAAGTATTTGGGCTTTTTACTCTCATCTTATGCAGGAATTAATTTTATCACATACATAGAAATAGATCTCACTTCCTATTAACTCCTAAGGAGAAAGAGCCAATCTTGAAACTACTACTGAAGAGTCACCTTAACACAATTTTTCATCTCTGTAGATAAGGAGCAGACACTGTACTAAGTCACATGGTGCTTAATGCATTTCATAAATTAATTGGTTCCTAAACTAACTTATATACAGAGGAGTTCGTAGAAGTTTGCAAAAGGAGGGCAGGGAAATCTTGTCTATCTGTATGGAGCTGGAGTTTGTATCTGTGCCCTTGAACATTTTAGCTGCTCTGTTAATCCAAGTTTCCCCAAATCCTACCCATACACATCTTTCTCCACAACTACACAGCACACATTTAGTTAAATCTGATGACAGCAAGTCTCCTACCAAAGACTGGCTCAGTTATCAAACAGACAAGTAATCTTAACAAGTCCATTTGCATTTAGATTTACAAACACCCAATTTGGGATGGAGACTCCTATTTTATATTTTACCAAAGAGAAACTTAAAACTCCATCGATGGTGGTGTACCAATCATCAAAGCACTAAAGCTGCCCTCTCTAACAGGTTTTTCTCAACAGTAGATCTGCTCATTTAGTTTTGAATTTGAGTTTTGAAACAAGGGGAATTGTTTCATTGGCCATTGAAAAAGACCCCCACACATGGAGGGATCCCAAGTTCTCCACACTCATTTGTTTTTAAACATTCTCTCACCTGAAAGAGGGAGGAGAGGAAACCAAGGCAATGCTTTCTGTGCAGCCCTTGCCCCTCATATCAGTGCTTCAGCTTGGTGCTACCCTGATTGCCACATCATTTATTTAACTCCAGAACTGGTGTGCAAATAAGCTTTTGGATGCCAGCCACCGAGGAGTTCCCAACACAGAAACTATGAAGTCTTTTTCTTTATTAAATACCCTCAAATCAATGTCACAAGCAGTGATACCCAGGGATTGGGGTCAGGAAAGGATTTCTTACACTCTGCCCACTTTTTGCTTAACACTTCCAGCTTTGTGCACTGCACCTTTTGTGATTTTACTTTGTTACTGAGAAAATAATGCCATTAAGTGCTAACAAATCTAATCCTTATGAAAACATGTACTTGTCCTGCTGGTTTTCTCTCCAGCTCAAACTGACTCCTGTACACAAAATCACCTCAATGCAAATTCACTGAAAGAGTTTTAGGCTTTTTCTAAATGGATGAGATTTATGCAAGCCCAATTCAAACCATTCATCCAGGGCTGACTGGAAATCACTCAGACTCAGCTCACCTGGGAACTCTGCATGGTTGGAAAGCAAGCAGTGTTGGGAACCAAGGAGCCATTGGAGAGAGCATTGGATTCCTGCTCTTGGCTTCCTGCAGCCAGGCCAGTGAACTGAAATGTCATTTCAGCCTGTACCTGTTCCCAAATGTACAACATCAGCTCCCAGTCCTGTCCTTCTATGAGACTCACACGTGACAGTGACACAGCAAAGAGGAGAGTTACTAAAAGGACAGTTAGATCAAACTACACTTGAATAGATTTTTTTAAATTTGAAAACAGTTTCTTCTTCCCCTAGATTTGACATTTAGGAGAATGAAAGCTTGTTCCCATTCATAGCCACACCAATAGCTGGAGCAGTTTAAGTAAGATTTTATGGATAGGGTAAAACTGCACTGATGCAATAGAATTGATTGAGAAAATGATTTCATTAAAATGCTGCAGTCGACTCATGTAGGAAATATTATTTTGATTTAGGGATATCAATTTAGCATAAATCAGCAATAAAACCATTTAAGATTGTGGTATATCACTGTGGTTTTCTCGTCTAGGGGAAAAGTGTAAAAGAGCACAATTGAAAATATTATTAGGAAAAAACAGAAGCATAAGAGCTCATGAGAACAAGAGCTATGAAATGTAGAAATGACTTTCAATTAGTAACTGCTAAAACAGAAACACTTCTGCCTAGTGTTGCCACTTATGGACCATTCCAGTCTGCTGGAAAGCACGTGGCTGAGGCAGGATAGTAAAGCAAGAAACCAGGTATATCAAGCTAGATTAAATAATGCTTTTATCCCACCAACACTATCTTACCCAGGCAAACCAGTTCCTCTCTCTGGGCTGCCTGCTCTGGCACTGTATTTCTGGCCAAGGTGCTTTTTCTCCAAGAAGGAAAGTTGCATATCAGACTTAAGAGGAATCTGGCCCAGTTCCACAAAAGGTAGTTTTAGGGAACCTTGAAGGATGCTAAAAGCCTCCTTTCTTACTTATAAGAACTCTCCAAGAAATTAAAATTTAATTATTTTAGGCAAAAGGAACATGAAGATGGGTAGATGAATGAACAGATGAGCTTGTCCAGCCACAGAACTACACAAGGCTGTGCGATCTGCTAAAACCAGAGCTCCTGCTACACACAGCAGAGTGGAAGCAGGTTGGAACTGAAAGTGCTTGTCATGGCAACTGTCCCCTTAAATCAGCCTGGAGAGAGACAGTCCATTGCTCCAATATTAGTGTAAAGAAACTGCATCTCTCAAAGCCCAGAAGATTCCATAACCTGAGGCAGGATAGTAAAGCAAGGGATCAGGTATATCAAGCTAGATTAAATAATGCTTTTATCCCACCAACACTATCTTACTCAGGCAAACCAGTTCCTCTCTCTGGGCTGCCTGCTCTGGCACTGTATTTCTGGCCAAGGTGCTTTTTGTCCCAGAAGGAAAGTTGCATATCAGACTTAAGTGGAATCAGGCCCAGTTTCACAAGAGGAGGTTTTTGAAAGACCACACTAAAAGCCTTCTTTCTTTCCTCCATTCTTATGAGAACTCTCCAAGAAATTCAAATTTAATTCTGTAGGCAAACAGAACATGAATGAAGATGTGTAGGTGAATGAACAGATGAGCTTGTCCAGCCACAGAACTACACAAGGCTGTGAGATCTGCAAAAACCAGAGCTCTTGCTCTTGTTACACAGCAGAGTGGAAGCAGGTGGAACTGGAAGCTTGTCATGGCAACTGTCCCCTTAAATCAGCCTACAGAGAAATAGTCCAGTTCTCTAATACTAGTGTAAAGAAACTACATCTCTCAAAGCCCAGGAGATTCCATAAGCAGGGAAGGCTAGAGAAAGCCCTGCTTTCCATTTGGTTCTCCCTGGGAAGGTTTTAGACCTTGACAAAATGCCTAAATCTGCTTCATTTGGCCATGGATTTTCTTCTTCTGTAGCCCCTGCATGTGTGTAGAGCCCATGGACATCCTGACAGCATGTACAGCTACCTAACGAGCTCCAGAACAAGAATTTTATTTGGCTACAGAAAGCTGAATGTTTCTAAGAAAGCCATTTTCCTCCTTACACTGGTCTCCAAGAGATTCACCCATCAAAACAAATAAGCTGTTGAACTGAGTGAGGCTACAGCCTGTACTAACACTAAGAGCACTCCTGTAATAGCTCAAGTCCCTTCCTGCTATCTTTCATCTGCTTTAGCTCAGTGTTGCTGGTGTATGAAATTTAAAGAGCTCTGAAAAAGATGTTAACGAGCCCTAAAGAGGAGAGTGCTCTTGCTGCAGTCATTCCCAGGAACACCTGTGAACTATTGAGTTTAATTAGCCTACAGCTGGCACCGAGTGTGTGTGGAAAGACAGGGGATTTATTATCGGATTGCCAGGCCTTAGATTGGCTCTTCCAGCACATTTTTTTTTCCCTGTTTGTTTGTTTTGTGATAAAGGACACACAGAGAGTGAGGGCAATTTAACTAACAGGGGATTCCCTCCTTGGAAAGGGTGCCAGGCACGGCAGCACTTGGATGCTGGAAGAGCCTGGCAGGGTGAGCTGTTGGCAAGCTCTGCACCCCAGCCCTGTTATTTACCATGTGGCACAATTTACTCCCAAACCTATACCTTACAACTACAGAACAGCCAAGGGCCTGAATTTTCATTTCAGTAGCGTGTTACACTTCTTTTGTCACTCCTCAGGACTCCACTTAACTCCACAGGCATCCTAAAACAAACCTAAGAGGTGGGAACAGCCTCTGCTGCCACTTCATTCTGCCATCTACAACACCCAGTGACTTTCAACACAGGTAGCTGCTTCAGCACCAATTATGTCACAGTATCACACACAGCTGCATGTATTTTCATCAGCAACCGTGAATTACAGTTGTTCATCCTCAAATATCTCCAACCCACCTGCCTGAAATCGTGGCTGCACTCCCATGTGACATCAGTTTTCTCCTCTGCCCTAGGCAGAGCTGGAAGAGAGAGTTTGCTCCTTTGCCCTCCTGTTTACTAGGCAGAGTTTGAAGAGAGAAATGAAAGGAAGCCAAGCAGAGTGGGAGCTCAGTCTCCTCAGCTCTCCCCAGAGCAGGCAGTGCCCAGTCCCCAGGGCAGCCTCACTGGCTGGGATGGAAGCTCCTGGCACTCTCACAGAAAGAAGAAACAGTTTGGAGGCTTTTATCTTTGAATGACTACTCTCCTTCCTTGTGCTGAATTCAAAATACCTCAACAGAAACAATGCCCTACTTAAACCACAATGTACAAAATAATTATCAGCCTGACATCATTTTTACTGACAGCAGCTCGTCCCCACAGCTGCAGTGTGAGCTGATTCCCAAGCTGATGGGACCAAATCCTGCCATCACCTTGACACTGCCAAGTCAGTCCTGCTGACATTTCTTCTAGTTGACATTGGAAAGCCTTCAGTAAATCTGTACTGACATCTTAAATTCTCTTTTCTTCCCCCCATACTTTCCTCCTGTCATGTCATCTCCATAAAATTGCCCTGCCCTTGTTTCACTTCATTTTGACATCCTATTGTTACCTGCACAGATCCTCTTTAGCACAGTGCTTCTGTCACAAAGGCACATCTCCAAAGAGCTGACACGGGAGCACCTGGAGAAGGAGTCTCATTAAAATGAATTAAATGTCTGTGTTATCACTGCTACCCCTTCCCAGCAAGTTACTCCTGAAACCACAGCCTCACCCTGCAGTGCTATGAAGCACTTGAAGAGAGAATAACCTGCACATCCTGACTCCTGTGACAGCCAGGCTTGATCCAGTCTCTAATCCTGGGGAGAGCAGGGGCCAATCAACAAACTACCCAGTGCTAAGGTTTAGTGACAACCCAAAACCCTCCTGCAGGCTAAGTCTGAAAAACACAACAAATGAGCCCCAAATTTGGGCCAGGCCGGGCAAGGCCCCACACCCAGCACCAGGGCTGGAGGGTGATGCCAACACAAATACCATTCTCAACACTTGGTACCACTTGGACCAACATCCCTCTGCCCCTGGGATGCAGCTCAGACCCTCCCCAGACCTTCAGCCCCAAGAGTGACCCAGATCCTTCCCAAACCTTTAGCCCTGGGAGGTGTCCCAGAACCTCCCCAAACCTTCAGCACTGAGTGACCCAGACCCTCCCCAAACCCAAGGCAGCAGCACTGCCCTCACAAGGAGGGGCTGCACAGCACCTTCCTCACCCCATGCCCTCATTAGCATGTTCATCAGGCTCATTAGCAGGCTCATCAGCCTCATTACAGGGCTGTCCCCTCGTTAGCACTGAGGGAGCACCACTATGTCCTCAGGGACACATGGCCAGGGACCCATTCCATACTGAATATAATTAACAGGTTTTTAAATCCCCTGTTTGAGGGAACCTCAGGCCTTGTGCTCACCCCATTCGACAGCAAGGAGATGCATTTGTGCCTGCTGGGGTGGGGAAAGCAGGGCAACAGACGTGGGAAACCACAAGGCAGCCAAAACCCCTAAATGCTTTTGTGGTGTCTAACAGATTCTATGCTTATATAATATACACAAAATTTAAAAGTACTTTATATACATGGATTATTTCCTAAATTCAGTTGTGTGTTTTGAGATGTAAATAGGTACCTGCTCTAGCAGTGTAATTAAGCTGTCCATGCAATTAAAAAGCACATTGTTTTATTTGCATAATTCCATGCAGCTTTTTCTTTAGGGATAGACCCTGAAATACAATGTTTTCCTGACACCAGATTTTTCTCTTTGCTTATTGATCCATATTTCTCCAAGATGTAAAAATCACTTACAACCCAGGAAAGCCACAAGGGCCAGACCAAAAGCCTGCAAATTCAAACACTGATGTGGATTTCATACACACCAAAACCCAGAACAAAGAAATGAAATCTATGTACTCCTAACTCTAAAATGAGAAAAAAATCCCTCCAGATATTTCCTGAATTCCAAATCTGCAGTACACAGGTCCATCAGACAAAAAAAAGAATCCAGGCTAGGAGAAAAACATATGAAAAAACACCCTAAGCGATGAGCAATTAATCAACTTCTGCTACATGTATTTAATGTATCTAATATGCAAAAGCTACCAAAACTACCTCTGCAAAGATGTAAACTCAAAACTACCTCTGCAAGAAATACCTCAAGTCTGTAATGTCTTGTAAAAATCCCCTCATACCTATTCCTTCCTCCCTCCCAGTGCCTGCTCCCATCCCTCCTGCAGACTCTGGCTCTCAGGTGTGACAGAGGTGTCATTAAAATCCCAGAGAGTTTAGACTCACAGCCTTTAGAACAGGTGTCATTACAATGCCTGAACTGAAGCCTGCCACACTGTCACCACCACAGGTGACAGGGCTCATCCCAAACATCCTGACCCTGCAGTTGTGGGTGCTGTCCCAGCCCCAGGAGCTTGTGCAGGTGGCACTGAGGGCTGTGTGTCTGTCCAGGTCTCACTCTGTGTGGCACTGAGGGCTCTGTGACTGTCCCACCCTGTGCAGGTGGCACTCTCTGTGTCTGTGCAGGTGTCACTCTCTGTGTCTGTGCAGGTGTCACTCAGGGCTCTGTGTCTGTCCCAGCCTGTGCAGGTGTCACTCTCTGTGTCTGTGTGACTGTCCCAGCCTGGGCAGGTGGCACTGAGGCTCTGTGTCTGTGCAGGTGTCACTCTCTGTGTCTGTGCAGGTGTCACTCAGGGCTCTGTGTCTGTCCCAGCCTGTGCAGGTGTCACTCTCTGTGCCTGACCCCAGTGTGTGGCTGCAGGGCCCAGCTGCCCACACATGGCTGCACACCCAATAACTGAGCAAATCTCAGATGCAAGCACGTTAGGGATGGCATTGCTACACGTTTTTTGATCAACAATACATCAGCAGAACATTTTGCTGCTGCTGTTAACTCTCCTCTGTGGTTCAGAAACAAATGCTTGAGGACATGTACTACTGCTCTCCTACTGTGTGTACAAGCTACACCACTGTACCCTGCACACATCATCACTGGCAGCAATTACTGTGAATATTGAAGAGATGGAACAGGGTTTGTGATGCATTTTCCTGGCTTTTGTGAAACATTTGTTCACCAGATTTGCTAACTCTCAAAATGCAAGCATACATGAGAGGTCTGCTAATCCAGGGAATTAACAAGGTACTGCTCCAACAGATTGCAAGAATGCTCTGTTTCATACTAATGGGCTTTAGACAGGCAAGCAGTACACCCTGTGAACAGCTCACCCATTTTACCTAAAATCTAGAAATATATCAGGTGATTGAATACAAAACAGAAAAAAATTATGCTTGCAACCTTCTGAAACAAAGGTTCTTGGGTTGGGGTTGTTTTCCTCTCTCCCTCCTGATCTCTGGTAGTCTGCAAAGATATAACCTTAGAGCATAAGAAAAGAAGATTTAAGAACACGTGAAATAATAGAGCCCAGTTGCTATCACACTGTGATTATCAGCACTACTGCCAACAACCCACACTGGAGCCAGAGACTCTTCAAACACCATAAATTCCAAAGAACAGGCACCTTCATCCATCTCTGAAACCCTGCAAGGTCAGGGAAGGCTCCTGCTTTGCTGCATACCCAAAACAAAATTGTTCCGTGCAAATAAATAAATATATAAGTAATAGACTAGCAATATACTCAGATTTTCTGAATAATTCAAGTCCCATTCTTAACAGTGACAGGAATACAGCAGAGGTTGGCTTGGAGATGCTGAGGCAGCCAGTGGTGGGGACAGGGGGTGGATGATCTATAGGAATCTCTCCAAGGTGGGGTCTGGTTGATGGATGGTTCCCTTCCAGGCAGAGCTGTTTGGGTTTGGATGTTAACAACAGCATTTCCATTCCATGCCAAGCATCACTGCTACATGTTTTTATGTCCTTTAGCAGATGTATTAATACAATACATACTTCCACAGTATCTCCTTCCTTGTAAAATCCAAAAATACAGGGCCAATGTCCAGCAGCTTTACACACTTCCATGTGGGCATGGCTTGCACACATGCACAGACACATGAGGAATTTATTTCCAAATGCAGCCACACATGCAACTTAAACACTTTTAAAGAGAGACATCCATTTTTACCACAAGGAAAAAAAAATTAACAGGAAAAGGCCTCTCCCTGCAGTAGAGAACACAGCACTGTAGGAAAATCTATAATCCCAACATTGCAATTCCCAGCATTGAGCATTCAGTCACACTGAAAGCTTGACACAGCAAATGAGCCAGCAAAGGAGCACCATGAACCCATTCAGGACACAGCATTTAGGACAAAAATCTTTGTGTGGACACTTCACCAAACAGTGCACCAGAAATTATTTTCAAAACCCAGAAAAAGATAGGAAGCATCCCTACAGTCATGAAAATCTGACATAACAGCACATAATTCCATCCTCACTCAACACCTAAAACTGGAATCAACCTTGAAAACCCTTCAACATAAAACAATAAGGATGCACAATAAGGAACTCTTCCAAAACCATCATATCTGCCTTCCCCAGAAACTCTTCCTGCACAGATCCAGTGATGCTGCGCCTAATCCTGCTGCTGACAGGGATGTTGGATTGCTGTTAGTGGCTGGCTTGTCCTGCAGCTCCAGTCCCTTGAGCAGAGGGCAGAGCAGCTGCTCACCAGGGCTGGGGCTGCACACACCCACATCCAACACTGCCTTGGTTCTGTCTCCAGGGCTCATTAGCATTAATTATGACTCACAAACCACAGAGAAGCCGTGCAAAGTGAATTCACAGAGCTCCCAAAGCAGCACACAGTGCCAGTGTCCAGGTACAAGCTACCTCAGCCTGACATGGGCACTTCTTCACACAAAGGCAACTCAAGGTGCCTGTGTGTGAACAGCACTGAGCTTTTCTCCTACAGCAGATTTATGCCAGGACTTGCTCAGTACTTTGCTCATCCCACAGCATCTCCAGTGGCTTTCTGCAGCTGAAGTTACCTGCTTGCCTCCTGCACCTTCACCTTCTCTGCTGAGGAGGTGGGGAATCAGAAATCACAAATCCCTCGTTCTGACCTCCACTGAGTACTGCCATTAGCTAATAAGAGAACGGGAGAGGAAAATGGCTTTTTAAGCTTTTTAAGTACACTATTCACATAAGACTAGTTTTTGCTGAAAGAGCACCAAACATAAACCCCTCAAGAATCCAGTCTCTCATATTCTCATAGCTTATACCTCCACTCAGCTTCAGTAAGCCAGGAACAATATTGCATGCCCAGACTCTGTATCACTGGGATCACTGGGGCTCGAGTAAAGCAGGGAATTAGCCAGCACCTACTTAATTCCAAATTCATTTAATATCTCTATACCCCCTCCACAAATAAGCCTTACAACATTGTGAGCCAATCAAGCCAGGCAGTAGTAAAATATTTTTTTTAAAACCCTTAAATCTAATAGAAGATTACTGCACTCAAGCGTAGAAACAGTTTTAAGCCTAAATTTGGCAAGACACATTAGTTTTATATGGAGCTAAATTATTTCCAAGTGTCCAGGAAATACAATTCAGTAATTACAGCTATATTAGCTGGATGCAAATGAAGCAAGAGGCAGAGTTTATTTACCACTGAGTGGCTGAGTCACCCTGGGCATCCTCCAGAGCCCAGCCCTGCTGCAAGGACAGGCTTTGCTGAAGGTTGACCCAAATCCAAGAACCAAAGGTGTCGCAGAAAACTTTTATGGAAAAGCCTTTCCTTGGGATTTTTCCTCCTGAGAAGCTGAGAGGCCTCAGCAACAAAATGTAAACAATGGTTATCTGCTGCTGTGGAATGCAACAGGTGCATCTGTGATTGGTCTCATGTGGTTGTTTCTAATTAATGGCCAATCACAGGGAGCTGGCTCAGACTCTGTCTGAGACACAAATTTTTGTTATCATTCTTTGGTATTCTATTCTTAGCCAGCCTTCTGATGAAATCCTTTCTTCTATTCTTTTGGTATAGTGTTAATGTAAGATACACCATAAAAGAATACATCAAGCCTTCTGAAACATGGAGTCAGATCCTCATCTCTTCCCTTCTCCAAGAACACGGTCACACCAAAGCACCTGGCAGATGGTGACAAGGACTTGAAGCCACGTGAGTGACATGGGGATCTATTTGTAAGATATCAATACACAAGGAGGCCAAGCTTTTGAAAAGCTCAAGTCTCTCTTTCTAACACTAACAGAGGTTTGATTTTCCAGACCGTCCCCATGCTGGGACTTCTCTCAGGATGTGTTCGGGGCACAATTTTTACAAGACATTTTCCTCCTGGCTGAAAACAGAGTTCCCACTAAATTAAATGAAGCTAAAGCCTATCATCTGTGCACCCTGCAGAAAAGACACCATTATCATTGTCAAGTGAAAACCTGGAAGCCAAGCAGAAGGCAGAATAACCTCTGCTCCCCATCAGGCTGCTGTAAAAGCAGCGCACTGAGCTGACAGCAGAAATGGATTTGATAATGCAGCAAGGGAAAATACAGCGTGGGACAGCATTTCCAGTTCAGCATTCTCCACCCCCACGTTTTCCACAATAATTAATAACCAAAGCTGTTCATGTTTAAATGATCCATGCTTTCCAGGGCAGTCAGCAGTGCCTTCAGAGGCTTTCCACTGGGGCTAACACTGTTAACTGCAGGGATGCCTGAGGATACAAACTGTTTAATGGATGAAAGGACAATTCTGTACTGTATCCAAACATTTAGGAATTTTTCTTTTAAAGCTGAAATAGCTCAATAAAGTATTTTAGGGTTCCCAAGTTTTGTGCAATCCTCCGGGTACATCAGGGTTAAAGGAAAACAAAGTTTTTCCCAACCCTCAAGTACTAATAGCCTTTATATTGCTCTTCCCCATTCCAATGGGGCCAGAACATCCAACCTACTTCTAATCTTCCCAGCAAATGGTTATCCAGGGAGAGCAGGCAGGGATCAGCCAACCCAGGAAAGCTGAGCAACAGGCAGGGAGAAGCTTTCTCTGGTTTCTCACAGCACCAGACACTAAATCACTCCCAAACATGGCTCCAGGACTCTGTGTTTTGTTTATTTGCTCAAGTCCTTGGGAACCTCTGCAGTTACCAACACACTTCTCAGCAGTTAGGGCAACAAGGTATTTTAGCATGGAATTACAATCATGATGATCACCAGGTTTTCCTGCCCCTTCTTCTCCATAACCCCTCCCTGCCCACTCCCCCACCCCAGGATTAACAGAGACAAAGGAAACTTTTAAAACCAAAGCAATTTCTCAATTTTTTTTTTTTAAGCTTAATTTTCAAAGAGCCAGGGGTACAGAAGTTCATCCTGCCTGTGTGTGTTTCCCTATCTGTCCCCCTTGTAATAACTTTAATTTCAAGTCAATGTGACAGCAGGGCAGAGGTCTCCACAGTGCCAGGTTCCCAGAAGTTCAGCGAGGAGCCTGCAGCTGTGCAGGGAGAGGAGCCTGGCTTCCCTCACCTCCCACCACGGGGAAGGCTGCCTGTTAGCTCACACCTCATTAGACAGCACAAACCCACAGAGGAAATCAATTACCAGATAAAAGTCCATCGGAAACCAGCCTTCAATCATCCTGCTGCTCATGCAATGCTGCGCTCGGAATTCTCCTGACAGCCTGATAACAAGGGCGGCCTGGCCCCTCCCTGGGCAGCACAGGAGTAAATACATCAAGGCCCACAAAAGCCATCCTTGGCTCCTGCACCACCTCAGCCTCACCCATGGCCTTGCACTGACAGGGAGCAAGGGCAAAACATCATTAAAATGGTCACCAGGTACCATCAAGAGCTCAGGGACGAGAAGCATTTGTTTTGTAAGGGGATGGATTTAGAGCCATGAGATTGATTGTAAACGTGCACCAAAAGATGGATGTTTCTCCCATCAGGCAAAGTTCAACCCATTCAAACCAATACTTTGGAAACGCTCAACTTCTGAACATTCTGGTGTCTCATTCCTTTTCTTTGTGGCTGCAGATACCAGGGATGCAGGTGACATCCCTACTTAATGTCTGCACTGCCAGGCCTTGCAGAGGACACCCAGACACTGCAGCCTGTCCTCTGCTGAGGTTCCCCACCTCCCCACCCACCAGCTGAACTCCTCTCAGCCAGGGCTGATTTCTCCAAGCAGCTCCAGAGCCAGCAGCATCAGCTACACTTGCCGGAAGGATTTAGAACAAAACAAAAACCAGCAAAAAGCAAAATAACCATAAGTGCCGTACTAACAGCTGGGCTCTTTCTTTTTCCACTTAGGGACTTATTTCTCTAAAACAGAGGCTTCATTCTTCAACATAAGACTTGAAATACATGGAAAATGTGAACCAGACCTATCACACCAGGCTACAGTTTCCAGCAGGATAGTTTAATGGCTCGTTGAAAGCATTCTTCAAATGTTTCATTCCTGCCATTCCTTTCCCTTCATGGTTCTTCTTTATGGACAGATGCATGGGAAATGGGGCAAAATTGGGTGCACAAGGATCAAGGCAGTATGCCCAAGCATGCCATGTGTTCTGTGTGTTATTGGCAGAGCTACAGATTGATTTATTTATGTGTTTTGTGACAGACATGGCACTGGCTGCTCAAACAGACAAACCCAGACTAGTGCTGATGAGCTGGGACTAACTGAGCTCTGTGAGGGCTGGGCTGGCCATTATCCACAGCTCATGGATGACTTGTGTGCCTCTGTACAAGCTGTGGAGACAGCAGTGACTGCCACTGGATCTCTGTGGAGCAGACAGAGAGGGCATCTCCCTAGAAAGGCAATAGCTGGGAGGCAAAATGTGGCAAATGCTTGCTCTAATTAAGAGGGCAGGCAGCAAAATTTGCCTCCACTCCCACCAATTTCTCCAGGATTTGTGTATCATTTGTATATCTATAATGTACATCTGTGTACATTATATATTATTACATTATATATTATTGTATATATTATATAGGGTATGTATTTTTATTGTATATATTATTACATTATATACATTATACTGTATAAGGCATGAACAGTCTTTATCTCAGGCTGAAAGCTTGAGACCATCCCTTCCCTCCCCAGCTTCCCACAAAACCAACTCTTCAGGAGCACAATAGGAAACAACCAAGTTTCAAGCAGACAAAAAGTGTGTGGAACTCAAGGTACCAGTAACTTCAGTTCCAAGTCTTGGGCATCTCTTCCCCCATTTATAGTTCACAGCCATCCAATCAAAGAGCATAAATGTCATCATCAGAGAAGGTGTCATGAACAAGCACTACCACAGTGCAAAAGTCTTCTTTATAGGCATTACCTAGAAATAATTCTGATTTGTGCACCACTGTTAATAACCATGAACTCAGTTCTTCTTGGAATTGAGCCATCATTTACATAGAGAGAAGCTCAAGGAGCTGCTGAATGCTGAAATCTGGGGATTCTATAGCAGGGGTGGTTCTGCTTACATGAAGACAAACTGCACAAGCTCAGCACAAAACGATGAGGTTGGGATTAAGAAATTACTTCAGCTTTAAGAGTGCTCTGCCTTAGTAAATCTAAGTCAGGCTCTCAACCTTGCAGTGTCATTTTTCTGTGGTTCTGTGTATTCACATCAAAGGACAAGCCCAGGTGGGGAAGGGAGAGGAGCAGCCACAGCACAGGGGGAGAATCTGGAGCTGAAATTCATTCCAGTCTCCAGAAATCATCTTGTATAACTGGTAGTACAAATTGGCTTTAAGAGACAACTCAGCTGGCACATGTATTCCCTGCTGAACAGTGATACCTATTCAAATGATCAAAACTTGTCAGTTCTTAAATTCAGGATAAATCCCAGACCTCAGAAACAGGCAAATGGAAAAAAAAAAAGAAAAGGTTCAAAAGCAGTAAGACAGCAAATGTTACTCTCAGGACCAATCTCTCTGATATGCCTCAAGCTTGCTAACAGCATTCTAATGCCACAGGCACGTTACTTCCCTTTGCCCTCATATTTTATTTCACTGAAGCCCTGTCCTAATAACTGATTACCAAATACCAAACAAGCTGTAGTGTTATCTTGCTAGCTGGTGAAATATTTAGGTCCATTTAAGTGCCATGCAGAAATGAGCCTGAATATATGGGCTGTAGCAGGCAGAAATAGGAATTTTGCATTCAGGGACAGGAATATCCTATGGAGGTCCATTCCTCACTCCCAGAAAGTGCTCATGCCCTCTCACCAGATCAATGCAAAGCAGGTGCAGTTGCCATAGGATAAAATGCCTCCTTCACATTTAATATGGAAATTACCATTCCTCCACCACATTCACAGTAAAGGAGGGAGCTGAGTGCCAGCCCCCATCCTCCAGAAGAACTGCTCACCTATATAAAACACCACACAAAAGGAGTGCTTGCTTTTTTGTACATCTCAATGGAAACAACTGGCCTATAATACACCAGGTTCCTTACAACCATTGTAACATCCTCTTTTCCAGTCTATGCAGTTTAATTTTTCAGGAATGTGTGAACAAGTTTAAAAGGTTCCTTACACCCATTGTAACATCCTCCTTTCCAGTCTATGCAGTTTAATTTTTCAGGAATTTGTGAACAAGTTTTAAATAACTGCCCAATGGCTTTAATCAGAGTGGGCACTGTCCACTGCAAAAATCAAAATCCACATTTTCAGAGGTGTGACATACACTAACTTGCTTCAGCTTTTTCTCAGGGCATTTAGACACAGCAGCCAATGTCCAGGAGAGACAGCAGTGAGGCCAGCAGAGCAGCACTGCTATTTTAACTTAGCTGAGGCTTCATGTGCCTGCCCTGCTCCATCCTGAGTGCTCACAGCACCTAAGGATACAGGGGGAGTGGAAACAGCCTGAGACAATTCCCACACCACAGAAGCAAAACAAATCTCTTCCTCACCCAAAGGAAAATAAAAAAATTGCAATATCTGGCCTTCAATCGTTGCTTGCTTCCAGATTGCAAAATGTTCTCTGGGTCTGGCAGTGAAAATCTAAAATAGCCTTCAAACAGCAGTTCTTGAGAGATTTCCAGTCCAAGTGCTCAGGGTCAGGGTAGGCACCCAAATGTGTAAATCCTGCTCTGAAACAAACACTTGTGCCACAGCAGTTGCCACACACCTGCAGGGGTGGATCTTACTGTGAAGGGCATCATTGCAATTTCTGTGAAGTGTCCAAAGTGCCACAAGCCCCACATTTGCAGCAGCTGCACAAGTGGAATCATCAGTGATTCACAGGCTGCTGTTCTCTCAGCAGAGCCCTCTCTGGTCTTTCGTGTGAGACAGATAGTTAAATTTGACTTTATTTGCATCATGCTTGCCAAGACCTGTGAATTGGGAATTAATAGCTCCCACTGCTCCCACATTGCAGCCAATTTTACTGCATTCACTCCAGCACATATCAATGCACAGAGGTCAGATGCAATTTTAATGAAAGGCTCTACTGTTCTATTTATTTTAATACCTTTATTGCACCATCAAATTTCTAATAATTAGGCATATTATAATTACAGTGAATTAAACAGTCTTCTTAAATGCATCCCCCACATTATTTTATAATCAATTAAAATTAACAAAGTTGATTGTAAAATCTCATGTCTGGTGTATACTAATGCCTGTTCTCATCATTCCACAAAATTCTACTTCCGTAACAGCCAACTGCAAAGATTTCTGTACTATCAGAAGGTCTATAATAATCCATTTTCTTTACTGATCCTCTGATACCTTCCACAGAGTGCCATTAATGCTTGGTTTGGCTGGCTTTTTGCAGATCCTGGCTGCAGAGGGCTTTAAGGGAGCTGATGTGGTAGCACCAGGTACAGCAAATTGTCCCCATGCCATGGGACAGCAGCTCTGGGCAATCCCTGCTGCTCCTGCAAGCAGCACATGGGGACAGATGGGATCCAGTGCCTGCTTTCCTTTCCTCTCCAGATTCCCCAGAGAACTCCCAGGACAGCAGCACCTTCCCAAGGACATCACACTCAGGGTGTCCTGCACTCTCTGATTTCCTCACTTCCCATCACCTCTTTGCTTTCACAGCTGCTCAGCCATCCCCACTCAGGCCCTGGCAGCTCGGCTGCCTTACAGCTGGGTGTTTCCTTGGCAATTATATCTCTTCAGTTGCTGAAAGCATCAGAAAATGACCCCAAAAGACCTCCTTTCTCTGTAAGAGCAAAAGGGAGCTGGTGGAATCACAGAGGTAATACAATTTTCAGTGTAAGTACATTAGCTCATGGAACTTCTTGCCACAGAGTCATCCCAGGGCAAACAGTTTGACAACCACTCTGTGTGTGCTCTGCACAGCTCAGAACCAGCAGCACAGAAAGGAACAGGAACAAATGGCACCCACTGGATGAGTCTTGCCTTTTCTTCTCCTATTTTGGGGTTATTCTGAGAGAGAAGTGTCTAGAAAATGAACTGCCAGGAGAAATGATGCTGTGATCTCTGGGACACCAGAGTTACAAGGTGAGGACTCATTTCTCAGAATGTGCTTGCAAAGGGGAGTCTGCACAGTCTCACTGCACAGATGATGCATCAAGGTCTTCAAGAAAATGAAGAGGCACTGTCGCAGACATCTTTTCATTAAAAATTTTTTCTTAAGATTTTTCTTCTTGAGAAGCTGAGAGGCTTCAAGAACAAAATGTAAACAATGGTTATCTGCTGCTGTGGAATGCAACAGGTGGAGCTGTGAGTAGATGTTTAGAATTAATGGCCAACCACAGCCCAGTTAGCTTGGACTCTCTGTCCAAGACACAAACCTTTATTATTCATTCCATTCTCTTCTTAGCTTAGCCTTCTGACATGAAACTTTTCCTTCTATTCTTTTTAGTATAGTTTTAGTGTAGTGTATATCATAAAATAATAAATCAAGCCTTCTGAACATAGAGTCAACATTCTTGCCTCTTTCCTCACCTGAAAACCCCTGAGAACATCATCACAGAGGAACTCTATAAAACACCACCCCAAGCCCCAGGATTTTTGCAAAGCTTCAGGATGGAGCTAACAAGAACTCTCCTCCCACTAAATTTCCCTGAGAGCAACTTAGGGCATTAATTATACAAATGAAAGCTGACTTGCTAAACTTTGTGACCAAGAGAACACAGAACTGGGCAGTACTCAGTGCATTTTGCTTCTGTCACCCTGGATGTGCAGTTTGGCTTCTCTATCCTTCAGTGCTTTTATGTTTGAGGGGTGATGGGTGGATTTTGGCTCAGGAATTCCCCTGGCCAAGCAAAGAATCCTTTCGGTCCATGTTTCTGCAGCACCTGACACAGCAGTTCCCCAGACCCTGATGTACCCAGCTCAGGTCTGACTTCTGCAGTGCAAAGCACAATGTGATTAGGGGCTCCTTGAAACACCCTGATTTTCCTGAGCATCTCAGGGCACTGGAGCAAAAGGCTGGATGTGCCTGGTATCACTGCCTAATGTGCGTGGCCAGCTAATGGCAGGCACTTTAATGATGACACAATGCAGATTGCAGGCCCTTTTAGCACTTGTCAGCCTGCCCTGCTCCCTGACACGGCTCTGCACTGAAATGTTCTTTTCCCTGGCAGCTTTGGGGCGTGATGGGAGCTGCTACCCATGGCAGTCAATGAGTGTGAACTTCCCTGTGCCACGGGGCCTCTCCACAAGTGCCTCGGCGTGGGAGGTGGCACTTGTCACACTGTCAGCCCTGCTGCACAGCCAGCCCAGCACGCTGCTCCTGAGACACCCTGCTCTCCCTGCAGCAGGGAAACAACCCCAGTTACATCACAGCATCTCACAGAGAGCAGATCTGCTTACTCAGAGCAAGCTTTTTTATTTTTAGCCTGCTTGGAGGAGGCAGTGGCTGTATAAATAAAGGCTGCTCTGAGTCTGAGTAAGCACGGTGCCTGCACGGCTGCTGTCAGCACCATGAGGGAACAATCCTGGAGCCAGGGCTGCAGTGGGAGCCCACAGTGAAGGCTCTGTGTGCAGCACAGAGCTGTGGCAATGCTGGAAATCTCCCTGGAAATGCTCAATCCAGAGCCAGACAGCAACAGGAGCACAGCACGTGGCCACAGGGGCTCTTTTCCAGCACCCAGGGACTCCTGCTTTCAAGGAAAGAAATCAAACCAGCACAGCCCTACGCAAACAGGATCCCAGAAGAGCCTTCAGGTGCTTCCTCTTGGCAAAACACACACTCAGGAAGTTTTTACAGCCTGGAGCAACAAAGTCATCCTTGTAGGCAGCACCTGCACCATCTCCTGATGGATGCAGTCCTCTCCTGCAGGACATCCACAATAAACCACTTTGGAGAAAGCCTGAGAAGTGCCGGTGCACCCCAAGCTGCTGGGAGCAGGGCAGGGCTTGTACCTGGGGGGTTGAAAACTGTTGTCTTTGACATCCTAAGCAAATTTTCTGTCTGCTTGTTGATACATTCCCTTGCTTCCTTTCTCTACCTGTTCCTCAGCATTTCTGTCAGTTGTGGAGTAATAACCAGCCTAGGGAAGAGCAGGCTGGGCTCTAACTAAACACTCACTATTTCATCTACTTTCCCAAAGAACAAATGCATAAAGTAGCTGGAAACACCATCCCTGACTGCAGTTACATGCCATATGCCTTGCAGTTAATCCTGAGCACACCAACACCAACATTTCCCATTTATGGGCTTAGATTTCTCTTTTCTCTCCCTGAGCTATTCCTCACCCTCCCTGCAAAAGCTCCATCCTCCCAAGCAGCTCTCCCAGCCCAGAACCAGCCCATCTCTGCTCGCCATCCAAATGGGCACACTTCACTGCTTAAAGCCTTACAGCTCTTCTGAGCCCAGTAATATTTGAAAGCAATAAATAAATTCATTGTTCTCCAACTGAGCAGGCTTAGGAGAATTTGTGATGCTGAGGAGGATCCCATCAGGCAGGGACATGACAGCTTGTGGCACATCGTGCTGCTCTCAGCCCTCCTGCTCCTGGCACACACACCCTGTGTCCTGCAGATTTCTGTCACAGCCCTTGCAAAGTTACTTTCCAATGTGACAGCTTGCTTTTAGTGGATTTTTAAATCACTGGCTAATCCTTCTAGCTGTATTTAGTTAATCTGGGAACAAGGAAAGACAAGGGTTGGGTCTTGCTGCGTGTCCAGCAGGCTCCGTGGTATGTGCAATTCAAACAGCCAGAGATGTTTTTCCTTCACAGCCAGTGCAGTCTTTCCCTGTGCATTAATGGGAATTAGGAGCCCTCATACATGTACTTGACATGTACCCTAACACATGCTTCAAATCCAGTGACAGCAAGGCTCCACTTGGAAACCCTTTCAAGAGAATCATTAAGCACACATATAAATCTTGTTAAGAGTCAAGCCCATGTTTTGAACTCTAGTCACTGATGGTTCAAATCCAAATTTCCAGCACTTCCAAGCTTCCTTAAAAGGAAAAAAAAAAAACTGCAATAAAATTAATGATCACTACTGTTTACATTTCTGTTGGTGCATTTCAGCAAGTAAGATTACATCCACATATTCAGAAGTCAGAGACACATTCCTCACAACTCTATCAGCTCAGGACTGCCCTCCAGGCTGGGCTTTTGTGCTCAGTTCAGCACTCAGTTTGTAAAATGCTTGTACTGTATTATTCTGAGTCTGTACCCCTTATTCTGAGTCACACTAACAGCAGCTGCAGAGGACACACAGAGAAGCAGAGCTAGAGAGAGAAGGACCATGAGATGTGTCAGCAGCATCTCGAGATGTCCTTCCAGCAGCTCTGAGCTTGGCTGAGCACATTTGGTGGTGGTGCTCTGAAATAAAACCACATCCCAAAGGTATCTAAATATCCACACAACTCTTCCTGCTCTGCTGTTTCCTGGCACCATAAAAAAAGGCAGAGCTCCAAAAATCACTGTCCATCTGGGAATATGCTTTGTGATTTCTTACTACACAGTATTTTATCCCACAAGCACCAGGATAGTTCTGCTTGCAGTGATTGCTATCAGATTTATGTCCCAGAGAAATCAGTGTCCCCTGTCCTCCTTTCAAACTTCCACTCTATCTCCTGTAATGGTGAAGGGGTGAGGGGTGCAAACCTGCCAGTCTTCCCCAGCACAGAGCCCCCCACAAGCTCTCTGCCCCTCAGCAATCCCCCTGCCAAAATGTGGAGGAGCTGATGGTGCTTTGTGTGCCAAGCCTGCTCTCCCAAGTGACATTTCAGACTGCTGGGCTGTAACTGAGGCAGCTCCAATGTCCACCCAATGGCCACAGGTTTGATAACATCTGAACCAGGTGTCCCTGCTCTGAGCAAAGGAGAAGGAGAAGGCAGGATTAATGACTGCCTGCAGGAATTATTCACAACTCATTGGCATTCCAGAAGGAAACATGTCAGCCAGTTGAGAGCCAGAAAGAATATAAATATTCCCTTATTTATTCACAGACTATTTGTTCATTCTTCCAACACTAAAGTACATGAGACAGAGCAAAGCATTCTATGCCTGACATAGATCATTTCTGTTTCTTAAAGTGCCTCTTTCCCTGCAAACACTAAGGCAAGTACACTAATAGAAGTTAAATCTATTATCATAAACTTTATTAGAAAGAGGTCCTGAACTCTTGGGATGGGACCCTTTTAAATATAGTTGAAAATATACCCTGGTTTGGCAGAAACTCAGTTTTCACTTCTTACCAACCAACATCAGAGCTGAATTTATGCCTCAGTTAGTTCAAACATTGGACAGAGAATGAGGCAGGGCTGCATGATGAAGATAAATCCTGGCTTGGCTGAAGCTGATGGCAATGTGCCCACCAGCTCCCAGGGAGCTCCTTCCAGGGATGCTGAGCAGCGTGAGGAGCACCCTGGTGCTCATCCCTCATTCACCACAGGGCTCTGGGACACATGAGGAGAAGGCAAAGCTTTGAGAGGACGAGAAGAATTTTCTTAGTTGTGACTGCAGTGATATTTGGGAAAGTCGTGCTCGCTGCCTGTCACAAACTCCCTGTGTGCACTTGGGACAGTCACTTTGTGCCTTTTCCCAGGGCTTGGACTGTAAAATGCTCAGGAAAGGCAGCAGCTCCCTGCACAACAGGGCACTGGTGGTGAATCAGCAAAGAATATGTCATTATCTGCTTTTTAACTGCAGCAGAATGGAATTAAACCAGGATGGGGACTGCTGCCCCAATGGAGAGAGGCACCTTCAGACAGGATTGAGCTCCCCTGCATCCCCGGCTGGGAGTCACCTTCCACAAGTGCTCAGCCACTCAGGGACACCAGCCTTTCAACAGCTGAAGTGAGGCAAGATAAATCCTCCCTCACTAACAGGAAACAAAAGAACTGCTTCTGCTCCCCAACACACAAAATGTGCTCAAAGCCTTTCAAGCTGCTCTTTCAGCTGCTGGCTCAGGGTGCAGCACTGAGTTCCTTGGATCAAATCACAAACTTGGCATGGACACAACATGGTGGGGCTACATAATAAAACTAAACTTGTGTCCTCTGTGCACAAAACTCTAGCTGAAGCAACCTCAACTTTCTCCTCCTTGCTCTGGAGGGCCTGGCTTTGCACCTCAATGGTCTTGAAAATGAAAAAGGTGTCTTTATTTTTGTTTTCTCAAGAAAATTGTTTTTAAAATTGCACTTTTCGCATGTGAAGGTTTTTAGTAGCATGACCTCCATTATTAATCAGAACAGAATGCAAAACATCTTAAAGCAATCCTTCTAAATAGCAATGTTTATCTATTCAAAGAAGCAATTAGGGAGGCTCTGCGTTCTAAAAGCACTGAACGCTATTTCCAGTTAAATGCAAGGACATTCATTACAACTGTCATCGTCTCAGGGAGAACTGGAGCTAACACCACTGGAGTAACAACCCCGTTGAGTGCATATTCCCAAAGTCACCTCTCAGCCCTGCAGTCCTTGGCTCCCCTCCAGCCTCACCCCAAAACTACAAACACCCAGGTGTCTCTGTGCCACCACAACAACATTCACTCAACTTCCCCGCTTAGGATTTTATCTCCCACCTAATTACAGCTGAAATAACATAATAAGGTTTGTGCTCCCTGATATATTTAATAGATTTTTCAATATTGGTTTATCCAGCTATGTCAAAATGACAGCCCCACTTAATGTTAATCAGAGGTTGCGTGTGAGCATCAGCGCTGAGCTCTGCACAGCTCAATGGAATTATCAGGGCTGTGAGACACCGTCGATATGTTTTGATCTCTGTGTCAAATGAATTTGGTTACTTGTTAATTTTTTCCCTTTATGTTTCGCTGCTGTTTAATTGTTTTGTCATCTGTGTGTACTGTGCTCTGTGTAATTGCAATATTGGATGTTCAGATAAATCAGAGGGCACGGAGTGACATTCATTGTCACTGAAAATCAGGTGTTTTTCTTGTTACCTACATACCAGCAGCACAGTGTGTGTATGCCTGGAAAGCCCAGCTCCAGCTTCCAAGGAGCTGTTAAAAATCATTCTGACACTTCTCCAGCATCACTCAGCTACCAAAAAATACGATCAAACAACCCACATGGCTTTGGCATTAAACGGTGAGAACTACCTAAACTTCAACCACTACTCACCCAGCCTGACAACCCCACTGTGCACACAAGTACAGGGGGCAAGAATTTGAGTTCTGCAGAGCTCACCAAGCCCACCTTTCCTGGCTCAAAACACAGGATCAGACACAAAGGGCTGGAAGGAATCTCCTTTTCCCAGGCCAGCTGCCTGCAGCCCTGAGTGCAGCCCAGCCATGGGACCCCCAAGCAGCAGTCCTTGACATCTCAGAAATAAGGGATGACCAGCATGGAAAATCCTCTGAGCCACTCATTAAATGCTATTGCCTATTCTAACTGCACCAAACCAACTCCCATTATTCCCCAAAGACTTTAATTAGAGCATGATGATCTCCCTAAGGAACCCACATGCAGTGTAAATCCCAAGAGCAGTGCCATGGGGTGACCATCATTTTTCCATCTCAAAATTAAAACTCTCCAGCAAAGCTGACTTGGTTTTAAATAAATGATTTTTTTCTAGTGACACAGAAACATGGAATCACAGAATTGATTAGCTTGGAAAACACCTCTCAGATCATCAAGTCCAACTGTTCCTCCAGCACTGCCAGGCCAGCAATAACCCATGTCCCCAGGTTCCACATTTACATGTCTTGTACATGATACTTATTAAGGTCACCATGAGAAAGCTAAATCAGACCTATTTAGATCCCTATTTTATCAAAACTCAACGTGTAGAAGTGGATTCAGAGCTGGCAGCACAGAGATCCAACCACCCAGCATCCAGGAGTCAGCATCTGGATGCAAACACCATTGGCATTTTCATCCAAATACTCCAAATTTGGGCCATCCCACAATATACTATAATTTACCATAAACAAACCAGCAGTAGAGGAAGCTGAAGACAAAGCAGCTGAAAGACAGTCCTGTTTGATACTTGTCACTGTCAGAATCCTTGAGAGGTGTCAGGCAAGCCAACACACAGTCTATCCATCATGAGAGTCTCTTTGCATTGACTGACAGATCATACAAAGCACTTGCAGTTAACTTGGGCTTAAAATATCATCATTGGATTCTTAAAACTCACCTACTACAGTCTGCCTTGCTTAGCATTGCTAATGGTTTCAGAAAATCAAATACTTGTAAATACATAAGTATATACTTATATACTTGCCCCTGATATCCAAATGAAAGCATAATTTGAATGCAATATCTGAATGTATCTGAAAGGCCAAAGCAGACAGGCTGGGGTCAATTATCAGAAATAAACCAATAATTTTGTTTACTCCTCTAGGTCTGAGATGTAGGAAGCTTCCTGGGGCACAAGAGGCAGGAAATCATTTAGATGGATTTGGGGGTTGCATGTTTTCTTCCCTAATTCCAATAACCAGCATATCCATTGCCCTGACATCTGGTTTTCAAATGTTCACTGAACACACAAATCAATTTTCTCAGATGTTGCAACCCAAACAAGCCTTTCCAGCAAAAATGTGTGAGTCCAGCAAAAGCCAGAGTTGGAGGATCATGTTCAGAAAGCTCACCAGGAGCTGCTAGGCTGTCCTGCAGCCACCCAGGCTTTCAAACACGTGTGTCTCAGAGTAAATTCAGATATTTAGAATTCAGGGAATGCCATGAGGATATTTATGGGAATAAATAGCACCAGATCTCAGATGAGGAAAACTAAATTACATTTTAATTGATCAGCCTCTGCCATGATCTTCCAAAATCATGGTGGGAGGAGGGGAACTCAACTTGAATTGCCTTTAAAAAAAAGCCTCAGTTCTCGGAAAATTTTGAGCTGGATTCTGTGAGATTTAAGCCCAGCTACCAGTGCTCAAACTGGACAGTTCAAAACAAAGAGACACTCAAACCACCAGCCCCGAGACTCTACTCCAAGAGCTTTGTTCTTATGCAGGGCTCAGCTGAAGCCAAATCCCAAACTGTTGTCAGCAGCTCTCACAAGGTTTTGCTGTTTTGCTAAATCACCCTTTAGACTCTTCCTCCACCAAGGAGTATCTCAGAGGCAGATTTGGGGCTCAGCTCTGCACAGCAACACCCCAGCAGTGCCTGACTGCCAAACAAAAACCAACCCCACTGGATCCCCTGCCACTGCTGCACAGAGCTTGGGGAAACACTCTGAGCTCCTGGGACAGGTTCTCAGCTCCTTGCTGGATGTGGTTGGGGCTCCTCACAGAGCTCTGTGTGCTGGGCTGCCTCAGCACACCTGGGGCTCATTTTGTTGCTGGAAAGCACAGGGAGGGAGGGCTGTGCACAGCCAGGGCAGCTTAACCCTTCCCTGCCTCACTGCCAGCAACCTGAGACAAACCTCTTCTCTCACAGGTGAACATTTCTTTTCCCCCCTTAATAGGAACCAATTTTGCTCTGATAAGAACCAATTTTGCTGGCTGCTGAAGTGGAATCTGTGTGCACACTGCAGACAGGGAATCAGTCAGTCATAGAATCACAGAATGGTTTGGGTTAGGAGTGACCATAAAGCCCATCCTGCTTCCCCCCTGCCATGGCAGGGACACCTTCCACTGTCCCAGGCTGCTCCAAGCCCTGTCCAGCCTGGCCTTGGGCACTGCCAGGGATCCAGGGGCAGCCACAGCTCTCTGGGAGAATTCTTCCCAATATCCCATCCATCCCTGCCCTCTGGCAATGGGAGCCATTCCCACTTGTCCTCTCACTTGAGACTCATGCAAAAAGTCTCTCTCCATCTTCCTCACAGGCTCCCTTAAGGCACTAGAAGGCAAAAATTAGGTCACCCTGAAGCTTCTCTTCTCCAGGCTGAACAATCCCAAATCTCTCAGCCTTTCCTCCTAGCAGAGGAACTCAGGAATAAAACTGCTACCTACATGTCACTCTGTGAAGCAAAGCACACACCAAATCTTGCTAAATCTTTCTCAGATCCAGCTGTAAACCCAGCTTGCAGCAAATCTGTGCTAAATCCCAACCCCTCCCCTGTTCTCTTGTCTCCATAGGAATTCCTGCAGCTGAAAGCAGGTGAGGAACCCTCACCTGCCCTGTGCTGTGAGGGCCAAGCAGAGTCATCAGTGGGGCAGCACAGCACCCTGGGGTCCCCCAGCACACAAACCCTGCCAGCATGGCAGCTTTTATGGCCAAGGCCATTTGCAGCCCTCAGCACCTGCTGTGCAGGGTAGGACACAGGGGAGTTCTCAGTCCAACAGTCAATAGGATTCCTGTGCTTTGCATGAACAGATTTGGGCTCAGCTGTTAGACAGACAGGCCAATACAATATCAATAATTCCAGGTGCAGCTAAGCATGGTCCTGAGCTACTGAGAGGTGTCAAAGGCCTGTTCTGAAGAGCACAGCAGTTTCCCCTCCCTGGGAGGCCATGGGGCAGATGTGAACCCACAGCACCCCAGCAGATACCATTTTACTGTGCTCCAGACAGATTAAAACAAGTTGCCTGAGGGGACTCAGTAGGTGACCAGTGGTGTCAGGCAAGCTCAGCTGTGCCCCTTCTTCCCTTGCCTGAGAAGCCCAAGACACACAGGTTGCCATGCCAGGATTAAACATCTCTGTGTGCTTCTGAATCAAAAGGCACAGAGAGCCCCTCTCATGTTACTTGGCCTTTTTTGTAAGATTTTTACTCAGACCCCTTTGTAGGATTTCTCAGAAGATTTAAAACAAAAAACGTTCACTGAACTTTCTTTTTCCACCATCTCTTCTGCATTTAATTTAAAGGTTTACCTCTTTGTATTTCGAAGGGAATTTGAAATGAACATGACTGTATTTAATTCCTTGTTATTGCACTGGGAACATCAAGGGACATCACTGCAGCTCTTGGAGCAGGTTTGCTACCAAGCCAACCAGCATGGGCTCCTACTGCTCCTGAAGCCCACAGCAGCCACCCAGGGCTCCTGCTCATCACAAGAGAAGGATCTGGAGATGTGGATGCTGGAAGGAGGGGAGGGAGAAGGGACACAGAGTTGCAGGTGTTGCAAAGCAGCATTTTAATGTTTTTCATTGTCAAAACTGGTACTCACCACCATCTCCTTGGTTTCCTAACCAAGACAGATCCCACACATGGTGCTGTCTCTCCTACACACTCATCCCCTCATGTTCTGCCTCTCCTCCACATCCACCTGAGCCAAACCATCCCCATTCTTCCAACAGGGCAGTGCCAGACATATCCTGGCCTTCCCAATGAGCATCACAACTCTGCTTCCTCAAAAAAATGTGTTCCCTTTGGAACAAATGTGACGTTGCAGGAAATGAGGGAGCCCAAATCCAGTCATCACTTATGACAAAATACTGCCAGGCTCTAAGAGCAGCCTGGCCTGGCTGAGAGACAATTCTTGCAGCTTAAGTGATTATTTTTGTTCTCTGACCATCTCCTCACCATATCCACACTGCAATAGGCAATGGCCAGCTGCCATACCAGTGCCACTCATCAGAGCTCTAATTACTGCCAGTGCTGGAAAAGGGCTGGCAAATCTAATCCTGGCAACCACTGGGGGACATCAACCTGAGCTTTGTGCTGCTCCTCAGTGCCCTGGCTGGGGATTTCTGCTGTTTTTGTACACAGGGTTATGTAGCACGTGCCTCAGCTGGTGGCAGTGAGGATTCCTCCTGCTCCATGAGTGATAGGTTTTACAGCTCACCGGTGCTGCCCTCACAGGCAGAAAACTTCATTTTCCTCCATAAATAATCCCACCACTGCATCACTGCAGGCCACAGCACAGGCAGGACAGGGTATCCCCTCTCAAGAATAAAAGAAGTTCTGCTTAGAGAGGAAATTCAGGCTCAAGAGTCACCTCAGCAACAAAAAGTTGGCCTGGGTGTTTTAATTTCCAAACAGTGTTTGGATTTTTATAAGATGGTTTTGTAAGAGGGTGTCTCTGTATCACTCACCTGGCAGAAGAACTGCATACATTTTAGACACTGAAAAGCCACATACAGGTACCTCTCTTTATTTACATACATAAATAAAACATACCAGAAATTGAAAAGCAAAATATGTATGTAGCCTCTTCCCTGCAGAGTTTATTTTTAAATCTAAGAGTCCTTTTGCTTTCTTAACACTAGAATGCAGAACCACATCTAGGACCTTTAGGGTTAGAGGAAGCACTAAAAAAGCCACGAGTAATAAACCCAAATCCACAAAAAATGGGTGCTTGAGCGCTCATATGCTGAGTTAGTAATAAAATATTTCTGCTGAATGTGGTTCCCCATTCCCACTCTCCCCAAGTCACTGGGCACAGCACACACAGGCAGGGGTTACCCACAGAGATGTGGTTCCCACCCTGCTCAGTGGGATGCAATATCCACAGGGACAGCACCCATCTGGAAGCTGTTCAGGCTCTGGGGCAGCACAAACACCTCACTCACCTTTCTTTGCAAAACACCCCCAGGAATTCAAATGCATTTGATGACCAGCACCCATTTGCTGTAATTAGGGAAAATACCAGCTCCTTCCAAAAATTTCTACAGATCACAGCCTGTGAACTGAGAGTCACAGGCAAAAAGAAAATCTGTGATGTGGATTGAAAACAACCCCCAGATCAACCAAATCCCTTCACCAGAAACCTTCCTCTCTCCCTCCAGCTTGACTAAAGGCTCTTCACACCTTAGAAGACTGGGACAGAAGTGGGAAATATAGTGGGTTTCAGTCTATTCTTATCATTTCTAGTTTTTGGGCTTTGGTCCTCACTGTCTTTAGACAGTGAGTGCTGATAGTTGGTACATCTCTAGCAGGTGTTTTCTTTATATGTTCACTGGATGTTATCTAAGTAGGCATTTTAACACAGGTATACTTATATCAGCTATTTCACTAAGCTTAATTAATAACAGGAATAAAAACAACATCTTTTTAACAAAGCTACTTTAACACTACACATATAAAATTTATTTTAATATTTGTGAAAAGCCAATATTATAATATGTATCTATAACACACTGCTCTAGGAAAAGAAAATACAGAAAGAAGAGCAACAGCACCCCTAAACTCCCATCTAACCCAAAATGTGACACCTGATCACCCACATCTTCAGCCCAGCCATCATTAGCTGCCCAGGAATGCCATAAATGAAATATAACTTCAGAGGTGGCATGAATGACAGACTGGACTAGGAGACTGAGTTTAACCCCCTCCCCTGTGACCCAGACCTGTAGGACTGCATCTGGGCCCAGGGGAGGACAAGCAAGTCCTGATGTCAAGGGAAAGAAGGGAAAGAGGCTGAAGTGATTATGCAAATCAAACTTAAATTGAAATTTCAGCCTAACCTGCTGGGAAGAAACTCACAAACTAGGGCAATTAGAAGAAGCAATTATTACTGGATATAAATAAGAGAGATAATTTCATTTCTCATTGAAGCTATAAGGGCTTGGGGACCTCAGCGACGGAGCCAGAGAAGTTTCCAGTAACACAGGGGGTGGCTGTTGGTCCTCCTCTACAGTAATGGCACGTGTCTTATTCCCACAAGGAAACATAAACCAGCCCATTTGCCTTCACCACAGGGCAGTTTTACCTTTGTGGCCCCAGAGGCCCCAGTTGAGATGTTCAACATATGCTGCTGCTGCCATGCCAAATCACTGGGACAAAAACCCCAAAACAAGCCCCCTTTTTGGCACCATCTAATATTCAGGGAAATGGACTGGATGGGGAATTTAAGATGACTGAAGGTTTCATGCAGTCCCTCGTGAGAAATTATGACCTATTTCCTTCCTTTGATTGTATATCCTTCCTGAACTGACTTTTGGATCATTCAATATTAAAAATGCATTGCCCTATAAATAGGCAGGGTAAAGAAACATTCCTTGCACTTTAAATCACTGTGCTCGAGATTACATTCAAGCCTTATTACTCTAAAGAGACCTGGGATCTTCTTCTAAATGACTGAATTGGGGCAGACATTTTCCTGACAAGATCCTAAAAGTATTCAAGTCCATCCAGGCAGCAACGTCTGGCTTTTGTTTGAAAGAAGAGATTTCTTGTTCTCAGCAATGCTAGAAAAGCAATGTCATGTCATGTTTACTACTTCCCCTCTATTGACTTCTGCAGCTGGTGAATTTTTTATGACAGAAATTACAAATATTTAGCCTGCTGATGGCAGGATGAGCCAAGTATTCCCAAGGCTCCTGCACACCAGAGTCCTTTGTTTCCTGCTTTCAGCTGCCCATGTTAGATCTGCTCACATCCTGGCATCTGCCGGCACAGAGATGGGAAGATGCACGTCAGCCATCCATGCCAGGGGCTGAGGAGCTGCAGCACAGCCTCTCCTGCCCTCTGTGTGTGTCCCCTGGACATCATGGTGCACACCTGGCACACAGGGCAGGGAGGCTGGGACAGGGCAGGCCACAAGGGACAACACCTGCAGAGCCACAGTGCTGCTCACCCAGTGACCTCTGGGCTGTCTGGGCATAGGAGCAATGGGGGTAGGATGGTGGGGATGGATGGAGAGCAGAGATCTCTGCAGCCAGGTCAGGAACTTGGGGTTTATTGCAAAGGGCCTGGGGGCAGGGCCCTGCTGGGAGCTGCCAAACACAGCTCAGAGCAGGCTGAGAGAAGAGAGGGGGAGAGAGGATGAGACGGTGAGAGAGTAAGAGGGTAAGGGAGCGAGGTTCCCGTTACAATACCATAAATCTTCTTCTGTGCTGAATATTCCCATTCTCACTAACCAATCCAGTACAAGATACAAATCCTATAGCATTTACATACAGCCTATAAGAATCACTACCTTGCCACACTGTGTTACATTTTAAACCCTAAAAACTCCTCTTTGGGCCCCTTCTGCCAAGCTGTAGGGTCTGCTCTGACCCTTGGGCCTGTCTGCAAGTAGAGGGTGTTGTTCCATCAAAAGGGGATCGCCTTCAGCTGGCCACACCATTGTTTTCCAGTTGTTCAGTAACTGAGGTATCTCAAAGCTTGCTTTCATTTCAATCTCGCTTATAGTTTCCATATTCTCAAAATCTTTTGCCAGACAATCATATTTATATTTATAAGGCTTTCCTGTTTCATCTTCCCCAACACCTGGGGATCCCCACCCTGCCAAATACAGGTAAAGCTGCAAATCCCCACCCTGGAGCTGTCTCAGAACAGGTAACAGCACCAGCTGCAGGGTGCCAGTAGTGTCTGTGGGTTCCACATCTCCCTGGGCTCCTCCAGCACAGAACACCCCCAATGCAAGGGCTGAGTTTCAGTTTAAGTAAATGTCACAAAACAGAAGTTCTCAGGATTTTGCTAGGAATGTTCTCTTTTTGCCCACATACTCTCTGCACGAGGCACCACACCACATGAGTTGAGCAACTATTATTTTTAATTCCTCCACGACAGCTGTTGTTTATAACTAATTGAAACACTTTTTGTCTAGATAAAAATATCTGTGATTTGCATTGCGGGGAGAGCGTCCCCCACACTGGCACAGAGGCCATGGAGCTGCAGCACAGGGGAGGCTGTGGAAATGTGACCACAGGGAGAATTAATATTTCTGAAGAGGCTTTAATCAGGCAGCCCTGGCAGCAGAAGGCACAGGGGCTGTGAGATGGAGCTGAGAGCCCAACAAGGGCACAGGTTGGTGGCACCTGCAGCGCCTCACTGTCACCAGCACCCAGCTCAGAGCAGTGTGAGATGGACATTCCAGCATCCCCTGGGGCTGCAACACATGAAGGAGGAGTTTTTTAGGGCCTTCACCCCTAACACAGGGTGTGGAGCAGACAGGGACAGGCTCTAGAGGAGCAGAGCACCAGGACAAGCTCATTGCAGCAGAGACACTGCAATACCAGAACACAATTTTCACCATGACAGTAATCCTGCAGTGGGAGGCCAAGGAATTGGCACCTTGGATGTGTTCAAAACTCACAGGGGCATGACCCTGAGCAAGCCAATCTAAACCTGAGCTTGCCTTTCTTTGAGGACAAGCATTGGACCAAAGGACTTGGATCAAAGACCCTTCTAACCCTCACTATTCAGTGATTCAAATCATGCTTCAGCTCAACTTCAAAATTATCAAATCTTAGTTTTGGTAATGAAACACTTTGACATAGGAAAGCAGGGGGCTCAGACCATACTAAATAGCAGCTGCCCTTATTGATTCAACAAATAATCATGTGTATCTAAATACACACATTTTAGAAATGTAAATAAATGCATTAGCTATGTATCAAATCACACCACATTATGCCAGCTCAATAATATGATCACTCAATAGACTATGAAATGCAAAAATAACATGGGAGAAAGGCACGCACATAAAACTACCCTGCAAAATTCCCCAGCTAAATTCTGACATTTTCTAGATCTACATATTTTTTATTTCCCAAATGTTTCTCCATGGAAATTATATGGGAATTGACACATTTTTCCTAAACATTTTATTTATATCAAATACTTGGTTTTATTTTTAATCAAATAGGTTTTGGCAAAACATTTTTCCAGCTTTGCTTGTAACACCCTCCCTGCTCCTGCAAGAAAAAGGAAAATGCTCTGGGCTTTGCTGGCACCCATTTTGTCACTGCAAGAGCCATACATGGGATGTATTTGTCCCATATACATGGGACAGACGGAGCAGTGGCTACCCCAGGAACAGAGACTTCAGGGACCACATCCAGGTGATGCTGCCACCTCTCACCCTGTGGCAGACACCAGAGCACTGCCAGAGCCAGCCTGGCTCCTGTGCAGCTCCCCAGAGGGCTGAGCACAGCTCAGGGACACTGGACTCATAAAAGATTTATCTACTCCATTTCCCTGCCAGCAGTTCATCTACATTATTGTACAAGCTGTACTGAATTACAGCACAAGAGTGGAAAACACACCATGGCAGACGTGGAGCTGGTATATAAATCCATGCATTCCCCTGGAAGCCAAACTGCCATGCTGGTTTACACTGATGAGGCATTTAGCCTGGACTTTTAATCCTAATATCTCATTATTTTCCAAATTATCTAAGTGACAGAATCTGGTTACAGATGCAGTGTCCTATAGTTTGCAAATTGGAAAAGGGTGACATGTCAATGAAGATCTCTTCCAGCACTTTTGCCATCCATAATCCTTTCAACTCTTTCCAGTGTTTGGCTTTTTTAGGACTGAATGACTTGAGAAAACTCAGAGTGTTTAAACCACTGCACACAAATAAATCACTGGGCTGTCTTCTCTTTCCCAACTCATTATATACAAATGTAATTTTTTAAAGAGAAAATCTCATCAGCCCAAGGATTCAGTGACTTAGAAAGCAATTACAAGTGGTAAGAAGTGACCCAGTGTCTGTTTCTCCCAAAGCCAGCCCCTGGCAGCACTGCAGCATCCCTGCACTCCGTGTCTGTGTGACAGCTTATTCCTCTGACACTGAGATTCAGCCCTGGGTATAACTCAAGTGGAGACAGGGGAGAGCTGTCAGCCAGGCCAGCACCCCCAGCAAACCTCCCAGCTCCCAGGGCTGCAGCTGCAGCCTCACCCTCCTCAGGAAATGAAGGTGGCTGCAAACCCACAGAGATGAGATACATCACAGTGAGAGCCATTATTTCTAACAGAGGCCATGGTAAGCAACAGCCTTGTGTCTCAGTGAGCCAGTGGGCAGAAAAATGATTTTATACATACATACATATTTAACTCTGTCCAAGCACCTACATACATATGTAAATAAGCACCTTTTGCACGTGACATTTCCCCACAGAGGCTCACAAAGACCTCTCCATCCTTCTGCCTCCCCCACCTCTGTGCTCTGGCCTCCCCCAGCTCCATCCTCCCCTTTCTGTTTGCCATCTGGTACCCATCAAAGGCAGTTAGACCATGACACATGTGTGCTTACCAAATCCTTTAAACCTAACTAGAGCACTGTTTTTTTTCTTCCTCATCAGAAACCACAAGGAACCCTTATTCAGTACATCTGGACCTTCTAATAGGGTAACAGCCTGGCTGTGCCAACTCTGCTTTCTGTCTGACTCCATCTTAATCATTCACAAATCACAAAAGGATTGGGAGAGGAGAGAGCCAGCACAGCAGCACCACAAGGATGGCAGCTGAGAACAAAACAGTGACCACAGATAGTGTCTGGATGAGTGCTGGCGTGTACCAAACCAAGATATATAACATTCTTATTTCTATACACATCCCAGTGCTCAAATTTACTGGTCCCTCAGCCAGCAAAGCCCCCAGGTTTGCAGTTTGCCCTGGAATATTCATATTCCCTACATGAAGGTGCCACAAGGACAGCAAACTGCAGCTGGCTGCAGGAGTCTGTGCTCACGTGAGATGCTACATTCCCAGGGAAATGGAAGGAAATGCACACAGCTCCCCCAGCTTTAATCAGCACACTCATTTAGTGCCCTTCTGGTAATGCCACTGACTTCACTGCAAAGGTTTCCACAATGAGCTTTTTCTTTACTCCAGCTACTCTTTTTTAAGCCACCTTTCCAGGAATCTCAGTGTGGTTTGGGACTCTCAGCTTCCAATAAAAAGAATTTCTAAATATCACAGAAGGACTTGAAAACGAGACCCAGTGACAGACAAAGCCTTCCTTCCTTCCCTTTTGGATAGTTATTATAGTGATATCACCTTTATGTGGGGTCCAGCTCCTGAGTTTTATGTGACAAGGACAGAAACACTAAATCAAAGAGCTGATCCCACAGATTACCTCCAGTTATCCCTCAGCCAGCAGGGAGAAAGAACCCCACCATGCACAGCACAGTCAAACCCCTGCAGGAATACAGAACAAGGAGTAACACTGCATTATCACTCACACTTAAAAGATCCACAGGTTCTCCTTCCCTCCATTTTGCTCCACTGCACCTTCAGCCCCTTGTACACACCACAGGAACTCATGGCACAGATCAACAACCTAACACAGCTTGTGCATCAACACAGCCCTCTGCCATTTCCATCTGATCCCCAGACCAACAAAAGGCAGAATAAGGGTTTGTCTGAAGACAAACTCAGAGCTGCTGCTCCCCATGGGCAGGTGCTCAGCTCCCCACCCCACGGCTGTCCTCTTCATCCCAAAAATGGCCACATTCTCCTCTCCAGGCACACACACACAAGGATGGGTGTGTGTGATGTTTGACCAAAATAGGCCATTAAAGACAAGACATTAATTTGTCTGAGAAATAGAGGGAAAAAAACCAAAAAAACAAAGCTCAGCAAAACAAAGGAGGGGGTCTTGACTTCCTGCCAGGAGCTTGAAGATTTGTATTTATTTATGCTTTTCATGGGAAGGCTGTTCAGAGGCAGTAATCCATGACATCTGGCAAAAGAGTAGGGAAGGCCTTTTGCTGCAAGTTGACTGATATTAAATGCAAAAATAAAAAGGAGGACAAAAATCTCTAATTGATGGTTCTGCAAGCAACTGCAGCCAAGAGAAGACCTTGGCAGGCTCTGTGTGCACATTTCAGGCCATGGGATTGCCCCACCACAGCACTGAGCACTGCCCTGGGTATGTGGAGCATGGTGATTCCAGGGGCTGGCTGCAGATTTGTGACAGAAAGAAAAGACAGAGTTAGCAGATGAAGAAATGGCACAACAAATGTCTAAACCTCTGACTGGAGAGGTGGGAGCCCATCTGAAATCCCCCAGCTCAGGGAGAGCCTTTGAACAGGCTGAACTTCCCCCTGGCAGCTGGGGCTCCTCACCAAACCATCTCTCCAAGCCTCCATGTGGACCCTGGTTTCTGATACAGAGCAAATAAACATGAGGTGTTCCTTTTCAAACAATAGGATGAGCTGAAGCGGTGTGCAGCTCTGCAGGGCCAGATACACATCGACTCAAAGTCTGAAATTAATATGGAAAGTGATTCATAACAGGAGGAGACAAAACAAGCCTATTCATGCTACTCCATGTCAAGCCATCTTATAGCTATTTTGGATCCAAATCCTCTCTCTCCTCTTTTCCAAAACCACAAAGAAAAGCAAACAGATGTCAGCCATTGCAGATCTGCAAAGAAATGAACTGAACAGCCCATAATAGCAGTGTTTTTCTTCAGCTCCTTGCACTGAGGGCTAGGAAGGAGTTTCTGTGAGCCCTGCTGTGTGTGTCGGTGAGCCAAGGCCGTGCCTGATCCATCTGGGACCAGGCACAGTCCCACGCCCAAGCTCCAAGGGTTCCATCACATTATTTCCTGTGGAGACACTATGGGAAGGAAAAAGACACCCTGTCAACAGGCAATCTAGAAAAAGACAAGTATTTCAGAGTTAAGGAGTGATTTCAAAAGCACGTACAGGGCTCAACCCTGGAAACTCCATTTTCAAAAGCTGCTTTGAAGCACGACAGCTCAGGCACTGCTGAAAGTCAGTGAGGGAGACAGAGCCCAAATTGCTTTACAAAATCTTATCCATATGCAATTAACATCATTGCGAAATACTTTTGATTTTAGTCTTTTTAAAATATGCTGGGTATAGATATTATAGCACTAGAGCCCATCACACCCTTCAGTGATTCAAGAGATACTGATTTCTATAAAGCAAATCTAAATACTAAGTGTGTTCAGAAACTCTTTGGTTATACACAAAAGGATTCTCTATTATTGACTTATCTCCTTCTTCTCTCATCTGCCTCATGGCAGATTTTGAGCCACTAAGGGCCACTCCTGAAGACCAATCCACAAGTGCAGCCCTGTGTGGTGTGAATACCCAGGGAATCTGACTTCTTCCAATGCTCTGGCTGCTTCTAGAACGCGTGTGAGTAGCACTCCAAAGGAAAATTTATTTCACTCAGATTCTGCATTTCCCCTCCCTGTGCTGTTCCTGATTTTCCTGCATTTGTCAGCATGGCATGGCAGGAGCTGCTCACCAGCCAAGGCTGGCCATGCACAGCTGGAATGGGCCAGGTCAAGCTGCCATGTAAAGGCCTGGGACAATCAGAACAGCCAGATCCAGCTTCCACCATGTGCCACAGAGGTTTCAGATCTGCTGAATAGAAATTAAAGGCAGAGAGCTGCGTCAGGAGCTGCTATTCCCGAGGAACCACCAACTCCAGGCAGGAGCTACAGCCCAGCCCTGCTGCACCAGCCCATCTCCCTCCTGCAGGCAGGTCCCCCACACACCCTCAGCTGCAGGGTTACAGAGGAACAAAAGTGAGCCATGTCTGGATTTTATTTCTTTTGCCTACACTAGAACAGTTAACCTATTGTTTGCCTCAAAATGCATTCAGAGAAGTCAGGAGACTGAGGGAGGCAGTCTTGTAGCAACCACTTCTTCATTAACAGCAATAGAGCTAAGTACCCATTTAAACCATGTTTGCTGTTCAAGTCTCCTTTTAAGAGGATGTACATCTCTGTATTACTCAAATGACTAGGATTACCTCATTTTAAAAAATATAAATCCAAGACTACCATTTTTCACATACCCTTCCCCTGCATAACTTACTTTAATTTCTAATTTACAACTATAAAACATAATCTTACATTAGAATTTGCATAAAAGCGAACAGACCTGCCGCAAGATATTAAATTTTAAATTTGCATGCTAGGGTGGCCAAGGAATATTACTCTATCCAAGAAGTTCCTGCCTGTAAATTTGAGAGCTAGTACGTGTGATGAGAGCAGAATTTGTACACTTGAGTGAAAGGAAGCCGATTAAAAGGCTTTGGTGTGGTTGTTACAGAGCAAGAATACAGACTGCACATACAGAGAGCGGGGCTGCTGCACACACACACACCAGTGTGCCACCCGATCCACCATTGTGTGGCCAGGGTTGGCCCACACAAGCAGTCTAAAAAATAATAAAATAATTTTTAAAAAACCAAAACCCACACTGTTAATAAAGCTTAACAGCATGCTGCAGGCTGGAAAAACTCAGCATGAAACCACTGGTAAAATTTCCTTCTTATTTCCAGGTTCTGCCAGTCAAATGAGCAGGCAGGGCTACCTTAGCACTGGGCACTGCTGCCTTTTCTACATTCCACACTGAAGATCTGGTTTGTCATTCCAGATTTGTGAGCAGGCTGTGCCCTGGTCAGAGCCCATGCTCATGGTGAATGTTTGGGGGCTGCTGGTGAGATGTGATAGAGAAACTGCATGAGGAGATGAACAAACAGGGCCCGTGGCACTGCCATTGCTGGGTCTCTTAAACCAACGTTCCATGAAAGCCTCCCCCTCAAATCCCACCAGACAGAAAACCTGGCCCATTACAATCCCTGTTCTGTCCTTCCTGGGGTCAAAACCTACTACAGTGTGTCACTGGAGAGCTTCCACCTCCTCCTGGCCACCCACAGGGCTGGAAGGAACCCAAAGCCAGGGCAGAGGCTGAGCAGATTACACACGTTGTGTTTCAGCCTGTCCCTTGGGGTCTCACAGGCACAGCTAAGCCAGCCCAACCACCAGGCCAGGGGAACTGAGCAATGCCTTCAAGAAGTGTGAAACCTAAAGGGTTTCACCCTGAGTTCCAGGAGAAAATCCTCCTTCCCTCCCTGCCCAAAGCTGTTGGTGCTGAGCCCAGAGCTGGCTGAAGGGGCCATGCAGGGCCCTGTCCCCCACAGCCAGCTGCGTTCCTCACCCAGAGCTGTTGGTGCTGAGCCCACGCCTGGGCTGAAGGGGCCATGCATGGCTGCCCCTCAGGCCCAGCTACACACCCTGCCCAGAGCTGTTGGTGCTGAGCCCAGGCCTGGGCTGAAGAGGCTGTACAGGGGGTGCCCCCCAGGCTTTACAGCATGCTGCAGGCTGGAAAAGTTCAACATGAAACCACTGGTAAAATTTTCTTCTTATTTCCAAAATTCCCAGCTGCAGCCCCTGCCCAGCGCTGTTGGTGCTGAGCCCAGCCCTGGCTGAAGGATGGAGGAGCCATGCAGGGCTGCCCCCCAGGCCCAGCTGCACTCCCTGCCCAGATCTGTTGGTGCTGAGCCCAGCTCTGGGCTGAAGGGGCCATGCATGGGTGCCCCTCAGGCAGGCTCAGCTGCATTCCCTGCCCAGATCTGAGTCCAGCCCTGGCTGAACTGAGTCCAGCCCTGGGCTGAAGGGGCCATGCAGGGATGCCCCACAGGCCTAGCTGCCCTCCTTGCCCAGATCTGTGGGTGCTGAACCCAGCCCTGGCTGAAGGATGAAGGGGCCATGAAGGGATGCCCCCCAGCTCCCTCCCCTCCTTGCCCAGATCTGTGGGCACTGAGCCCAGCCCTGGCTGAAGGGCCCATGCATGGCTGCCCCCAGGCCCAGCCACAGCCCCTCAGCGCTGCTCCCCTCCCTCTGCCTGAGCTGCTCGCTGAGCGCCTCCTCCCTGTGATCAAAATGGACGAGCAATCATTGCCACGACAGGCGCTGCTTTGTTCTCACCAGCGTCTTTCTTGCTGCCAGACTCCCTGTGCCGGTATCTCCAGACTTGCTCTGTCACCACATCCTCTGTACTCAGCTGTCACACACACGTCCTTCTGCCACCAGCTACCTACTTCTGTTGGCTTTCTAAAACTTTGTTAGCTCAATTGCACACTCCAAACTGCCATTATGTTGTCTTTGCCACAAAGAAAACACAGGCCTAACAATGCTCTCATTTTCTACCTGATTAAAGTACAAAGGAATTAAATTTTTTAAGCTGGAGTGCTTTTTAGTCCCCAGGCCAGTACACCATTCATTTCATATCACTGGAATGATATTAAAGGTGTCTTCTCAACCTAGCAAAAAGATGAAAAACAAACACCGTGAAATAAATTGTCTCACCCTTCACAGCTGAATTTGTCAGCACTCACCCTCATCTGCTATCTCCAGGGAGCTCCTGGGAGACACCTGGGAACCTGGGAACCTGGCACAAAGGACCTTATCTCTGCACCAGTGCTGAGCCAGCAGACAGCAGCAGCTCTGATTGTCACTGTCATCATTTTAGGACAAGCACCTTGACCCTCCCTGCAGCCACATCACCTCTGGGGGACACAAGACTCCCCAAGCCCAAACTCCAGCCCTCAGCAGGGTGAGCAAACACCCTGGGCTCTTGGGCCTGGCATGCCACAGAGACCACACAAACGTCTTTCACTATGCAAGTGACAGAGATCAAGCATTGAACTTAAAACCAGTCTCCAGAGGGTTTGATGACTCAAGAGCTCAACAGCCTGGGGACAAGGGTGGCTGCCAAGCATCTCCTCACACAGCCACTTCATGTGGAATGTGTCCTTGAACAGTGCAGGGGATGAGAAAGCATGTGCAGCTAAGGTGTAAAACTCAAGTGGGTGACACTCTAAACAGAGAGGAAACAGAGGAGAATCTGATATTTCAATGTTATTCCCTCGTTTGTATGGCAAGAGCTTTGGTGTTTAGACAAGTCCCAAACAAACCAGAAACAGCCTGTAGCCTCCTCCAGCTCTGAGCACCAGCCTGGCGCTCTCAGTCCCACTCCAGCTCAGAACTGGTGCCATGTCCATGTAAGGCTTTTTCCTCAAAGTCTCTATAATGTCCCCAAATAACATTGTGTTACCTGTAGAGCTGTGTGATGACCCAGATGCTCTGGCTACAACATCAGTACAGACCTCTCAGGGTTTCCTCCTTTTGAAGGTCACCTTCAGGTTCATCAACAATAACACATTTTATTATCAAAAATCAGTACGGGAGTAATTCTCTAATCAAGCAAATTATTCCTTTAAAATAAGACCTGAAGAGCGTCTTAAAGACACTTATATAAAACAGATCTTAGATATAAGTCAAAGACAAGCATATAACATTAAAATGTCCACAGACTTCCATGATTTCCTTTTTTTCTTTACTTGAGAAAAACCCCACTGCCCCATTTACACATGAAGCCCCACACATCCCTCTGAACAATCAAGAAACTGATGAGGGTAGAGTTTGTAATAATGCTGATTTTCATAGGGCTGGACCCTTAACATCTAGGAGACCTCTGATGGGTAACAAAGAAAATCCATCTCATACCCAACAAGCTTAAATTCACTACCTATACCTTGAGAAAAACAATGAGCTCTGAAAATAAAGGCAGCACCTCCATGTTAGGAAAGGTAAAGGAGAAAAACACCCCAACAGTTAAGGCACTTATGACTAAGGTGCTTTGGGTTCAGCTTGTAGCACTGGCTTGCTGTTAGTCCTTATCCTGTGACCTTCACCATGCTCTCCAGAGTCTCTAAAGATTTCTAGCCACCTAAGCTAGACTTAGACTTCTAAATACCTTCAAGCATCTGAGTCTAAACCCCTTCAAGGCTTCAGATTCATCATCAAGACATAAGTATTCCTTCTTCCTTTGCACACTATTTGAATGGTAATTGTTTTAAGACACTGACCATCTCTGTGTGCACACAATCCCTCTGAGCTCAGTTCAGCATGGCACATTGGTGTTTTTCAATCCCCTCTGCTGACACCTATCCGAGGGAGAGCACTGTGCCAGCACAAAGGAACTCGAGTGAATCCGATTGCTGTCATCACAACGTTCAACTTGAGTGACACATTAAACATCTACAAGTGAACAGCAAAGAGTTTGGGACTAAAATCTAAATCCTGGCACAGGCTGAAACACAGGCAAGGGCGTATTTTTCCTCTTGACTTTTATCTTCAGCATGATCTTCCAAAGCGTGGGCAGGAGGAGGGTAAAGGAGCTGCTCAGCCATGGCATGGCTCATCCAAGTGACACAGCCACCCACAGGGGAAACCACAGCTGTGTGCACAGCCCTGGGGAGGGGGGCCCTGAACAGAGCCTGTCAGTGCCAGATTTGCCATCCTTTCATTCCCACACTGATTAATACAAACCCAGATCATTTTGTAGCAATTAATGCCTGGGCACAAGAGCTGCAATTTTCAGAGGACTCATTCAGTTCACCTACAACATGGCACCAATGCATACCAACACAGGCAAAAATAACACATGTATGCCAGGAGATTCCAAACACCAAAACTCATCACCAATCTTCTGTTCTTCCATCACTGCTCCAGTTTCTCTCTTGCCTCAGGTCAGCAGTGGGCCAGAGGCTGCCTGCACACTCAGACCAGCCCCATCATGGTGAGTGGTACCACTGGAACCAGCTCAGAGGCTCACAGCTCCCACACCTCTGGAGTGGATGGACAGCAGGATAAGAACTCAGAGACATGTAAGCTCTCTCCCACTGTAAGCAAAGATCAGGTTCATCACCACCGGAGGATCCTAAATGTCTATAGGACCTGATGAAATGCATCCTGGAGTCCTGAAGAAGAGAGTTGTTGATGGAAGTTCCAAGGCACTCCCCATGATATTTGGAAAGTCATGGCAGTCAGGGGCAAGGCTGCAATTACCACCTGTGGCTCATGACAAGCAGAAACCCCTCTCCACTCTGCCAGGCTGAGTGTGACACTGCACTCCCACAAGTGCTCGTGTACCTCAGAAGCAGAAGAGATGCTGGGCACCACCTCACCAGCACGGTGCCAGGGAGGCCCAGAGCACCTCAAAGTACCAGCAGCTAAACCACAACAGCTCCAGACTTGTTGTCATCTTATTGCAAAGTTTCCATACCTTCTGGGTGATTTCTCATGGGCACCTCCTCGGAGCACTGACTCCTTCTTCTTCACAGTACAGCCACCAAACTCCAGCTCTCCTCACAACGCAACCAACAAACTCCAACTCTCTCCTCACCCAGCTAACCCACTCTTTTGTAGCACTCTGCTTCTTACTGGACACAGCTGTGGCCTATTAAGGGCAGGCCTGTTCCTAATCTTTGGTGATTAGTACAGCTGCAACTCCTCAGGTGTGAGATTACCTTCTGCACTATTCTCTTACATTCTGTCCCTCCACACAGACTGGCACCAGCCATCCTGTGCCGCTCCAGACTGAGGAACCAGCTTGCTCATGGCCATCAGCAGTGCCTGAACTGCCATCCTTGCACAGCCCTGGAACCCAGCACTGCCTGTGGCCATTCCCACACAGGGAATGTCCATGCACCAGGTGCCTCAGGAGCATGTCCAGGAGGGGGAAGGCTTGGGCACAGCTCTTCTTGCACATTTTAACTGAATTTGTGCCTCCAGCACAGAGACTGCACAGGAACAGGGCAAGGGAAGAGCTCACCGTTGCCATTGCTAGCAATGTTGGCAATGTTTCCTCCAGCCCTGGAGGAAAGCTCTGCATGCCACTCCAGATCTACCAGTGATGCAGCAGAAGAGAGAGCCCCATGCAGGACAAGGCTGAGCAGCAGCAGCTCCTGCCCATGGCACTCCAGGCAGTTGGTATTTACACTGCTGGCACCAGAGTTAACCCACAGTCTTTAATGAGAGCAGACCCGAGGCTCTCAAGCAGCCTCTTGGCACAAGCTCTCATCTGTATTTTAAATCCATGCTTAAGAAGGCCAAACGTGCTCCAGCAGTGCTGCTGTGCTGGCTGTTTGCTTTGATTGCCCTTTTTGGCCAAAGTGCAGCTGAGATGTCGATGCCACCACCCAGCACAGATGTGCAGGGCACACAGCAGTCAATTAGTTTCAAATAGAGCCATACATGTTTTGCTGGAAAACATTATGAAGAAAAGCTGTCAGTCCTGAATGCATATTATCTCTAATTATTCCCATTAAAAAAAAAATTAAAAGGATGGTTGCCTGGTAGCGTTGCAAGAACCGTTTTGTAATTAATATGACCTTCATCTCCATATGGTAATTAGCAAACATTTATATTACCATTAAAAAGACCATGTTCATTACATAACCTCACTTTTTTCTATTAGCTAACAGAACCAGTAAAACCAATTAAATCAAAGCCTTGAACTTTCACAAATAATCCAAATAAACACACTCAAAGCTACTTTTTTTTTAATGGACACTTGCTGGCTGATGTGAAAACCAGGAGAAGATGCTTCCTGAGGCTCTGGCAGGAGGGTTGCACTCTGCTCCTCCTCCCAAGGAAAGGGCTGGCACAGGGGTGGCAGGGCAGGAGTGTCCCACGAGTGCTCCAGGAGCCCCTGGAGCAGGTTCTGCTCACCTCCCAGAGCCATGGGTTACCTGTTTGATGGTGCTCACAGGGGTTTTTGATGAGGGAAGAGATGAGGATCTGATTCCATGTTTCAGATGGCTGATTTATTATTTTATGATATATATTATATTAAAACTATACTAAAGGATTTCATCAGAAGGCTGGCTAAAAATAGAATAGCAAAGAATGATAACAAAGGCTTGTGGCTCGGCTCTCTGTCCCAGCCAGCTGACTGTGACTGGCCATTAATTAGAAACAACCACATGAGACCAATCACAGATGCACCTGTTGCATTCCACAGCAGCAGATAATCAGTGTTTACATTTTGTTCCTGAGGCCTCTCAGCTTCTTAGGAGGAAAAATCCTAAGGAAAGGATTTTCCATAAAAGATGTGTGTGACACAGCTGCACCCTGGATCTCACTCTGGGAAGCTCCTGCCTTTCCCAGGGCACTCAGACCCACACCCAGGTGATGGACCCTGAGCAGGGACACAGTTCCCAGCTCTGCTCCCAGTGGATCAGCCCTTCCCAGCTGTTTGTCCCCTCACCCATGAGCATGGGTGGCAGTGACCCCAGCTCCTCTCTACAGGCCAAACAGAAATATCTATAGAAAAAAATAAGACTTCCTTGCTAATACCAACATTAATCTGTTTTCTCCTCCTCTAAGCCAGGTTGTTCTACTTCAGGGAACACTAATGGTCAGCATTTCTATTGATAGTTTCTCTGCTTACATTAATCCAAAATTTCCTCTGCTGTTTTTTTGCATGCTGCAATCACTCCTACTCCCTGGAGTGACTCACCATTTAACTGGTTTGCTAACAGAGGACGTGATGTACCAGTCAACAACAACAAAAACCTATTATCACACTGTACTTGTTTTTCACAGAGGTGGGAGAACTTGTGGTAAGTCATTCAACAATGCCATAACTGAAAACGCAGGGGAGAAAATATGATCAAAACCAAAAAGCACACTTGCCCACACACTTCCCTACTCCTCTAACACATCTGCCAGTGAAAAGAAAAAACCCAACCTTCCCATAGTTTGAATTCTGCTAATAACAGCTCTGCTTTACAAACGTGCATTTCCTGCTCCTGATGAAAGCTGACAGCTCGTGTGGGGAGCAGCACGGGGGGAGCGACACCAAACGACTCCTGCTAATCAGTGCTTTCATCAAAGAGAAAGACATGATGTAAATCTAATCCAAGGGAGCTTTCTCTTTTACTTGCAAGCTGAATATCGACAAAAAAAAAAAGAAAAAAAGAGAGAAGGATTTACTAATTGGAAAGATGACATGAAAATGTTAATAAGGTTGTTAAGTTGACAGGGCTGGGAAAATGTAAATTTTATATACATGTGTGTATATATATTTCCAATAATTCTTGCACTATAAATGATTTAACTAGGACTAACAAAAATATGTAGAAATGAGAAAAATATTTGACTGAGAACTGCAGAAGAAATTCAAAGATTCCCAGGCCATTGGAGTCACCAAAGTCAAACACCCAACTCATGCCATCTTTCTGCAAATTCCAGCAATTCTATTCCCCCACAATTTCCCATTTTCCACTTGGTTCAGGCTCCCACTAAATGACTTGAATGCACGTGGTTGGAGAAATCCACAGAAAGGTTAACTGAGATGAGCAGTGGGATGTGTGACTGAGGCTGCTCCCCCAGCACATCTCACACACCCCAGACACTCACACTGTGCACAGAAGCACCAGCAGCACCAGGAATGTTCCCTTCAGAATTTAACCCAGATAAACACACACCTCGTGCATAAACACTACACAAGACCTCAAAGCAGCTGCCTTGTCTTTTATTTCTTCTGAGGCAGTCAAAAAACCAGGTTAGATTGTGATAGCAATGTACTGTAAACTTATGAAGAAAATGATTCCTTTAAAATAAGACCTGAAGAGTATCTTAAAAACACTTATATAAGACACATCTTATATCTAAGTTAAAGACAAGCATATAACATGATCACAGATTTCCATGATTTTTTTTTTTATCTTTACTTGAGAAAAATCCCACTGCCACATTTACACATGAAGCCCCACACTTCCCTCTGAACAATGAAGAAACTGCTGAGGGAGAGTTTGTGAAAATGCTGATTTTCAGAGGGCTGAACCCTTAACATCAAGGATACCTCTGATGGATAAAAAAGAAAATACAGCTCACACCCAACAAGCTTAAATTCACTACATATACCTTGAGCAAAACAATGAGCTCTGAAAATAAAGGCAGCACCTCCATGTTAGTAAAGCTAAAGGAGAAAAACACCCCAACAGTTAAGGCACTTATGACTAAGGTGCTTTGGGTTCAGCTTGTAGCACTGGCTTGCTGCTAGTCCTTATCCTGTGACCTTCACCATGCTCTCCAGAGTCTCTAAAGATCTCTGCATGTAATGACCTGGCCACCTAAGCTAGACTTAGACTTCTAAATACTTTCAAGCATCTGAGTCTAAACCCCTTCATGGCTTCAGATACATCACCAGGGCATTAGTATTCCTTCCTCCTTTGCACCCTATTTGAATGGTAATTGTTTTAAGATACTGACCATCTCCAGGAAGGTTCCCTTCAGGATTTAACCCAAATAAACACACATCTTATGCATAAACACTACACAAGACCTCAAAGCAGCTGCCTTGTTTTTGTTTTTTCTCTGAGGCAGCCTAAAAAGCAGGTTGGATTGCGATAGCAATGTACTGTAAACTTATCATAAAAGCAGGATAGAGAAACCAGCTACCAGCTGTGAAGAATATTTGCAACTGTAAATATTGTATTTCAACTGTAGAGAGGGTAAATACCATGTTATGGAAATGCCTCCTTTATCGATCTGCTCATCAGAAAGGAGAAAGAGAGAATATAATTTGGTAGTTTTCAGCAGCACACAGTTTTGCAGACATTGAGAATGTATTTTTGAGATACTGCCTTCCATGAACAGCAACAGAGATCAGCTTGCTGATGAATGAATGCAATAACTTCCATTCCAACACCTGCAAGGAATACCTTGCTTCCACTTATTTTGGAAAAAATGCAACTTGAGGAATCATAGAATCATGAAAGTTTCATTTCTACTGCTTTTATTTATTTCTGCTTGATGGCATCTCTTATGACACCAATCCAGGGCAAAGTCCACATGGAAATTTTAAAGTATTTTAAGAGCACCACAGGCCTGCCCTGCTGAGCAGAGTCCAATTGGAGCAGCACATAAGTGGGGAGGATATGACAAAACCAATCATATGCACAGTAATGCCTGTCATTTAAAACCACAAGTGGAAAATTAATTTTTTCATCTTTCTCTGAGGTGACAAAAAACCAAACAACCTTTGACCTAAGTATGGAGATTAATGCAAATGCAACCATCTTGTTTTGAATGATCTGTCCAACTTCCAGTAAGACCAAGAGAGATTGAAGCAATTAGGAGCTTGTCCAATAGCCAGAATTTTATGGCTCTAAATATTACCAACATGGCATTCCCAGTGCACACCTCTGCAGGGCCAATCCTCGTGATGCAGAGCTGCAGAAGGAAAGCCTCCAAAACAGCCATTTATTCTTTAAAAAATCACCTTCTCTGGCAGAAGGTAGCAAACAAATGCCAATATTACACTGTACCTATTGACATGAATGACACTGTAGAAACACACCAGAGCCTGGAAGCACCAGGAGGGACAAGAGGCTGCCAAAAATCAGACTGTACAAATGAGCTTGTTCAGCTAAGAGGGTGAAAAACAACTCTCTCACTTCTCCTCACCTCTCTCCCACAAGCAGAGCAAACATCCATGAAGATCTAAGCTCATTCTAGACAGCTTTAAATGAAACTTTACTAACACAGAGCAGGTAATCTCCAGATTTCCAGGTCTCCCTCCACTCTGGACAATGGCAAATGTCTATCCTCCCTAAGGCAATAGGACAGCACATCTGCCATAATTCCAAGTGAAACCAAGTGGAAGGGAGGATAATCTGTATTGGAAAATGCAGCACATTCTTTCATTAGTTGTCAGAATAGAAGGAGTTTGGTGAAAACATCTTTCATTTCCTAACATCCCCTACACAGCTGGAAACGTCACAGGGAAGGTATTGAGTCAAGGCAGGTCTGAGTGCTTGGGACTCACCATGTTAAGGAGCCCTACTGGCCTGGGACACACCAAGGCCAACCTGGCAGAAATCCTCAGTCCCAGGAGCCTCTCCCAGCTGCTTTATTGACTCTGCAGTGACAGTTCCTGCCTGGAACCAAAGGCAAGGCAAGATGGGAGAAAAATTTCACCCCAAGGGGAGCTATGACTGCTATCCACCATGGTCTGAGGAGCCACTTCTGAGGAGCCACTTCTTTCCCACCAGGGCAGTTCAGGCAGTGTAAAACACGAGCACAGCTACAGCCCAGCTCCTCACTCAGAAATATTTTGTGAATGAATCATCCCTGGTTTGTGTTGGCTGCAAGGACCTGTCAGACACGGGCAGCTGTTCCAGCAGGAGGGAAATCAAACAGAGACCTGGCCACAGCTGAGGGAGAGGCTGCAGCACAGGCAGTGAGCAGCAGCCCAGCAGCATGAACCAGCACAACAGCTCCAGGCACGCCTGGAAAACACACAGGAAGTGGAATTTCATTTCTGGCTTAAAAACTCTTTTCTTTATACGTGAATTTTGTCAAGAGAACATCAAATCCCATTTTCACTGGGGATGGCTGCACTGAATCAGCAAGGTGAATGGGAGCTGTGTAACACAGCTCAGCAAAGGGATGGGGGAATTCTGCAGCCCAAGGCAGGAGCAGCCCCTGTGTGGGTCAGTCCCAGGGCAGGACTGGTAAAGCAGTTCAACTCACAACACACTGAACTACAAGACTCCTCAAATCCAATTTTTTTTGTCTTGTCACCACTGTCTTCACAAAGTCTACAGTACCTTTCACCTGTAACTCTGGGATAATGGCAGGTTCCAATAACCCCTGCTGGCTTTGGGAGCACCATACAGATATTTTCTCCTGTTCTGGGGTTCTCTGGAGAACCATCATTATACAACTCAGAGTTGGATCGTGCTGCACAGCAGTGATTTTGCAAAGTAAAACAATGGCCAACAAAGTGTCCAAGGCCAGGCTGGGCAGGGTTTGGAGCAGCCTGGGACACTGCAAGGTGTCCCTGCTCATGGCAGGGCGTGGAACTGGAGGATCTTTACTGTCCGTTCCAACCCAAACCAGTTGGTTATGAAATTGCAAGCACAGCACAACCATCACTCATCCCAGTCTTGGGAGAATTGGTTCTTATCAACCAGCTTTAATCCATTTCAAAGAAAACAATATTATTCAGAATTTTTTGTTGTTGCTTTCAAACAAAAAAAAAATTGTAACAACACACTTATTTATCTAAAACACCCAGAAATTGTACAATTCTCTTCTAGTTTAAAATACAAATGAATCAGGTTACCTGCCTCAGCTTCCCAGAGACCTGGGAAGAAATGAAGGTGAATTCATGACTTTCCTCTCTAAAGCCCTTCCAGGCTCCTTGCTCACAGGTGATACAAACAAGCATTGCCAAAACCCAAAGCTGCAAACACATGAAAGCTTGCTGCTTTAAGGCAAGATGCTGCCCCACTGCTAAATCCAAATCAGGGCTGGATTTTCCATGCTGGCAGTGTTCAGAAAAGCACTCAGAAACCTGGTGTTCATCAGAAATGTTACCATCATGAGGCTCACAGATACCAGTCACTCCCTAGTGAAGATTTTCCTAATGCTGAGCAGGGAAGCTGAGATTAAAGGTTCACTATTCCCTACAGAAAATTAATTTTCTACAGTTGTTAAAAAACTTGTTTCTCTAGGAAAATGACTCACTTGACTAGATAAACACTTCTATCTCCTCTAGGAAAACGTGTTTCCTTGAACCTTGTGACCTTACATTATACAGTTTAGTATCATCACAGAACAGGATTTCGCTTTTCATGCAATTTTACAAGGTAAAATCCCAAACACCACTGGGAAAACATTTCAAATATTTTTTAACATTGCCTTAAAAGAATTAACACACTTGTTTCCCCCTCCAAACGTGGTACCATCTTGTTAATTACCAGGCATGTTTCATGTACATTTTCAAAGTGGAGAACAAAAGAAGTGGGAGGAAAAAGAATTCAGTGATGCATAAGATGTTCTGCTGAAAACAGAAGGTGGTTTTCAGTTTTAAAACTAACTTGGATTTTAATTTGTGCTCCACACCTCCAGCATGGACACAGATTGTTGTCTTGGGCACTGACAGGCTGGGGGAAAGGCAGAGCTCCAGCCACAACCAAAGGCAAAGAAAGGTTTTGATGTAACACCTGAACTCCCAGCACTCAGGTTTGGGGATGGCCACGCTCACAGCACCTTCCCAGCCCCCCTCCAGTGCTCCATCAGACCATTGATGCTTTCCCAAAGCTTGGGAAAACTCAATCAGAGCTATCAGGAGTGCTTTGCTTGTGCTCAGCATTCCTGTGGCTCTGAGCTCCCTGTGGAAATCAAAGGCAGGGGGATGAAGGCTCCATGTGAGCTGGAGCCAGGCAGCAAACCAGGTGCCTCTATTTCAATATTTGGCTGATAGATCTATATCCAGCAGGGATAAAAAAAGTCCTTTAGAAAACACAATATTCAATTTCCTTTTCATCTCAGGGATGCAAGCCAGGCTTGGTACCTTAAAAACCTGGCGCTGCAATAATCTTTTCTGTCCCTTTTTACTTCTTTTTTCCTTTTTTATTTTCTTTTTCTAAAATGAGGAAACACTGCTTTCATTCCCCTCTGGAAGGCCTGATCTGAGCAAACAGGCACCAATGACACCAGTGCTGCAAAGATTTTTTGAAGGAAGCCAAAACCAAAGTGTAAGAGATTAAAGAGACAACTCCCTCACAAGCCAAATGATTAAAGCCTTTTCTCTTTGAAACAAGCATTTCCTTGAAATAATAAAAAACAAAAGGAAGACTAACACTGCTCCAGGTCTCCACCAGGTTTTTCTTGGAGTTCTCCATGCACATTGGACACCCCATGGAAATCACTTATGGGTACAGCAGGATCTGAAGCTGTCATGTATTCTTTGGCATCTCCTTCACATGCACAACAGATTAATAACAGTTTTCTTTGGGATCTGGATTATGCCCCAGAGAAGTGGAACTATCAAGAGCCTGCAAGCACCAGGATTTAGACCTTGTCATTCAGAGGGAAAGTTCTTGGGGATTCAGGATTTTCCCATGTGCAGGGAATGATGTGGCTGCAGCAGCACACTAAAGATATCCATAACCTACCTCCCTGCCCCAAGCTTAAAAAGATCTTCTGTCTGATATCCTGAGCAAACTCCTAAGTGCCTGCTTGCCACAGGACAAGTTGTGGCAGTCTATAAAGGTGAGATTAATGTCATCCAAGTGCTCATCCTGTGACCAGATCTGCTCTTTTGCTCCCAAACATGCAGGAAATGCAAAACCAACATGCATTCTGTGCAGGAAATCTTAATTACTTTACCATTTGGGTTTGTATTCTTTTCAAAACTGCAATTTTAAGGAAAAAATGTGTTTGTTGTGAAAAATCATCACAAACGGGTATGGTTTAGGGGAGAAAAATTAAAAAAAAAAAAAAAGAAAAAGAGGTTAACCTCTATTTTGTAATAAAACCAGATGACAGTCCTCTCTTCTGCAAAGTGCATTGCCTGGTGAGAACAATTCTGTTCTTCTCTTGGTAACATTACTCTGTCTCTTTTAATACACTCTTCATCCATTAACTTTGACTCCCTATGTGTCTAATTCACAGCTACACACCAAACAAATTATCTGGAATTAAAAACATCTCACTCATTTCCTCCTTCCACACCTCCACGCCACGTCTCACAAAATCATTTTGCCATGAGATGTCATAAGGAATCTCTAATTCCTCTGCAGGAAGGGGCTGCTGGGGAAGGCAGATTCCCTTTGCATGACACCAGAGCCCCATGGCCAAGGTTTGCATTTGGAGGGTTTGGTTCAGTTCAGCCCCCCAAGAGAGGCTGCCCCTGTTTTCTGCCTACATGATCAGCAGGGAAATGCTGCTGATTCCTGAGCTGGGGTGGTTTTCCTCCTCCTCCTCCTCTGTCAGCCCAGCCTCCCACATCCAGCATAAGCAATGACTGTAGAAAAGTCCACTTAATCACCTCCAAGCTTCATTTACATTTCATATCCATATCTCATCTCCCTAGCTCCTCCCTCTTCTACAGCAACTTCTCAATCCATCACCTGCTTTTTTCTCTGCAATCATCACTTCTGTTTTTAATTTACACTGTGTCTTCCCCTCAGGAATTCTGCTCAAGGAGGGCACATGCAGGATGAATAGTCCTGGCGCACCCTTGGGATTTGCTGCATTTTCTGTGGACCTCCCACCATCCCTCTGCAGCCCTTCCAGCCCAGCCACCACCTGTGCCCACAACTATTCAGGTACCTGTTGAACACTGATGTATTTCTCCTTGACTTGCCCCTGTGAGCATGCCAAAGCTACTTTATTGGCTTCCTGCAGCTCCAGCTCAAACTCTTGCCCAGCTCCTCCAACTCTTTCACTTCACAGAACAGGATTTCTGTTCTGAAGTGAAATCACCAGTTCATGTGGTAGTTTCCTTTAACTGGTTTCCATCCAACCAGCACCACTTCCCTAGAGAAGGGAGTGATTTTTCTCTCCAACCTCAGCCCTGCTATGAAGGAGCAGATCTGTCCTGTGGCTTGGGATCAGCCCCACCAGTGCAGACCCCAGCACGGGATAACAACTCCTGATGGACCCAAACCATCCCAGCTGAGCCACATCCCACACACTGACACAATCTCCTGCTTCAAAGCTGACTCAGCCTGGAGAAACCTTCATCACCTTTGCCACCTCACACAGATTTCAGTGCAGCAGGACAGAGTGGAGACCCTTTCACCCACCAGCCACAGAGCCCAGGTGTGGCTGCTGCTCACAGCAGTGCAGGAGGTGCAGTGGGACCACAAGTGACAGCCACATTCATTCCTGGTTCCTTGCTCACTGCACAGCCTTAAAAAAGTCACCTTTTTTAAGACAAAGTGCAGAGGTGACAGCAGGGCCAGCAGATCCACCAGACCCTGCTGCTCTTTCCACAAGGGTTGAGGTCCTCTACTCCCCTCGAAAGATTTTGACACCAATTGAGCATAAAACTAGAAAAGGGGAGAAAAATCAAAACAAAGCTACACAGATGATGTCATTTCAGCTAAAATGATGTTCCAGTTCCCTGAGCTCTATAAGATCTCTGAGTCTGAACAAGATAGCCTGAACTCCACAGAGAGCCTGGTCTTGTTCAAAACATCTCCACTCTAACGTGGAGCCAAAGACAGCAACCTTCAGAGCAGCCCATCCCAGGGGAAGGGCTGTGCATGGAATCACAATTGCACATCGTGCCTGGAGAGCACGGAAATGTAACAGCTTCCCCAGGCTGAAACATAACTGACCCTGCAAAAAAGAAAGGGAATGAACAACTTAACATCACCTACAAGGTGAGAAAGAGCCACTTCTGGGAGGTGATGTTCTGGGTGGGCAGCTACATAATGGAAAGCAAACTGGTGACAGTATTTTTAGGTCTTTGTTTTTAATTTTGGACACAACTTCAGCGGCAAACATGCTTGTTTTAAGAAGGTAACCTTTCCATGACTTATTTTCAGTCCATGGATCCAGATCCCTCTGCAGAGCTTCCTGCCCTCCAGCAATCAACACTCCCACCCACCCTGGTGTCCCTGCAGACTGAAGGTGCCCTCAATTCCCTCATCCAGACCGCTGCTAAGGACACTGAACTGGGCTGTTCCAGCACTGAGCCCAGGGAACACCCCTTGTGAGCAGCTCAGGCTGGGGGTACCTTCCCTGCCCACCCCACTGAGCCATCTGCCCGTGTTTCACCCAGCACTCAGTGCAGCTGCCCCAGCCATGGCTCACAGTGTCCCCAGACAGAAATTCAGGGTTTTGGTGTAATTTTTCAGACAGTTGGGATGTGTCTTCCAAGGCTGACCAATATCCATGAAAATTACCAAAAGGATATTGGTTCGTTTGTGGAGTTAGGGCTGGGCAGGGCATTCCACCACGCCTTGAAGGTGGCCCATGTAGCACTGGAATGCTCACTGTGATGGCTCCCTGTGGATTATGGGATTATTTATTCTGCTCCCTGTCTCCAGCTCAGGGGCTGGGTCCTCTGAGGACAACACGTCTTGCTATTAAAGACTGAGGCAAAGAAGGCTTTAAGTACCTCAGCCTTTTCCTCATCCTTTGTCACTGTGTTTCCTCCTGCAGCAGATAAAGGATGGAGAATCTCCTTGGCCCTCCTTTTGCTGCCAGTGTTTTTATAGAAACATTTCTTATTGTCTTTTATGGCAGTAGCCAGATTAAGTTCTAGTTGGGCTCTGGCCCTTCTGATTTTCTCCCTGCATAACCTCAAACATCCTTGTAGTCTGCCTGAGTTGGCTGCCCCTTCTTCCAAAGGTCTAATGCAGAGCATTAGAGGAGATTTATGTTTACTGCTGAGTTAAAGGTCAGGAATGGAGGCTTCCTCCCTTCCCCATCTCTCCCCTCCTCTCTTCCATGAAGAGACTAAGGCTGCATAATCTGCTGCGTTTGTTTTCATACAAGAGCTGCTTTTAAGCCCTGCCCTGATGATCACACAAGGGTAAGCAGATGAAATCCAATAAGTGGCTCTACAGGACAAGACACATGACGAGACAGCCTGCCAGACTCCTGCTCTAATGTACACGCTGAAAAGGAGCTTATGCAGAGCCTGGGTAAAGAATGCTTTGTTAGGGAACACAGGCAGCTCACACTGCAGTGTCTGTTCTCCATTAGCCATCCATTTAAAAACACTTCTGATTATTTTGGAAGTACTTGCATTGCCCTTTCTCGAACTCAATATTTGCAGTTAATTGCATAACTAGTGCAGTTGCCTCCAATTTAAAAGCACGTTAAACCAAATTTTTATTTAAAACAGCCGTGTTTCCACTCAGACGCTGAAAATGAGGGCAGATCCAGAAGACAGTGTATTAAAGAGGACACCTCTGCTTCTGACAGTGTATATGTGCACTTCCCAGGGCCTGAGTGACTGAAATATGACAGAGGACATGGCAATCCAGACCAGCACCTCCAGGGTTAAAGAGGAAACCAGCCAACATGTGCTTTTGTGTAAAAATCTAATATAAGCATGCACTGCACAACAACAGTGGGCAAGGGACTGTTCTTTGGGGGCTGGAGCTGTCCCTGTGCTCATCTAGGCACCCTCCCACACCTTTTAGAGAAGGTTGTTTCCATCCTGGTCATTTATCCTGCTGGAGGCCCAACAGCACCTACAGAGAAAAGCAGATCATGGGAAAACTAAATTTTTGTTGGTATTTTTAAGTGTCGGTTTATATAAAACATAACTATCAAACCTACCATCGGGATTTATGGGGTTTATTCTCTGCATTTATGGGAGTGTTTACCATGGGCAAGGCACAACCATGACTCTGACAGACCCTGTGCACCTCTGTCACATCTGGGCCTGGGGCAGTCACCACTCTGGGTTCCTTTCCTCCATCCCCTGCTGTTCCTGTGGCCTGTCCTCTCTCCAGCCTCACCTCCCACCCAGCTCTCAGCATTCTGCACACACAATCAGCCACCCCAGCAGTTCCTCCCTGCTGCAGCCTTTGAAAATCACAGCCAAACAAGTTTTACACAAGCATCATCTCAGGAGTCATAAATCTCCCCCTGGAAACCTGACTGAAGTGCTGATGTTACTGCCTTGGTCGAGTGCTAAGGTCTGTATTTACTGGCGCCCTGCTCTTTTTCTGTTTAAATAAAAAGTGCCCAAAATGATCAGCTTTCTGCATCTATATCAAGAATTATTTGTTCGGCCAGTTCAAGCTCCCCCAGCCTGTCTAGAAGCAGCAGAACTGCATCAAATCTCACAAATACAGGCAGGGAGGGCCAACATCAATGTCAAGTGGCATGGCCTTAGCAATGGCACACGAGGGGACCTGACCCCAAAACCAGAAACCAACACCCACCTCCCGCTCCCCTGTTCTACCAGCAGCCAGTCCATTGACTTTGCTTTCTTCAAATACTCTTCAAAAGCTTCAAACATAAATGAGTAGAAATGCTTAATTATGATACTGGATATTTTAATTCCTTTTAGAAAGAAAAAAAGAGTAGCCTAGAGAAAGTCCAAGTATTGCATTTCAAAAGGATGCATTCCCATGAACTAATTAAGATTTAAACCATGACAAGCTGCAAGTATCTCAGCTTGCTCTATCCAAATTCAAGCACTAGACAGCCAAAGGACCTAAGAACAATTTGGAAATTACTTCTGGGAATTAAGAGAGTTGCATAATCTGATTTAGTTGTTGCTTTTGTCAATAGAAAGATATGAAATGTCTTGAATTTTCATGAGAGTCTGAAAGTAAGTGGAAGGGAAAAAAAAAGAAAAATAATCAATAACCTAATCTATAATTTCATTGATGGTGAGGGTGACAGCTTGTGCAGGGCAGGGGAGGGTTTGTTGTCAGAAGAATGATTTGCTCCTGAGACCCAAGGCTATCTCAATCTGAGTATATAAAGCTCTCAGTCAATGCACAGAGGCTCCGTGTGCCTTACCAGGGCTCAGGCTGATCTCTAATGTCCTGAAAGGATAGATTTGCAATAAAAATATGTGAAAACATTTAGAGACATTAAGTTTACAAGATGACTCTGATCCTGTGGATTAGTGCCGAGTCTGCAAGTGTGCTGAAGCCTGCCAGGGAGAATAAAGTACTGTACTGTCCTTACACTAAGAGCAATTTAATTTGTATGTCCAGATGTTCATTTCAAGATTTTTATCCATTTTGAAGAGTTATATCTCCTTTGCCTTGGAATAAAAACATAATTATGTGCAAGCCATTTACAAGATTCCTGTGGCAAATATTCCTAACCCTGCTGGGTTATTTTAGGGCAGTGAAGCCATAGTTAATACAAGGGAGGAGGAACGTTTGACAGAACTATTGAAATAAATAAAAGGACTCACTCAAAATGCATGTCAAAGCATGTGAAAACCTGAAGGTTACTGAAGCCCAAGAGATCCCTCCATCTCTTGCCAGGCCCAGAACTGTTGGGAAATGTTTCCAGCAGCAAACTGTCCCACTTTGCATTTCTAAGAGGCTGAATCCCAAGAATAATAATGCACAGAAAATTGCAGCCCTTGGCTTTCCAGCCAGACAGTAATTCAATGAACAATGCAGCCAGCCCATCAAAACATCCTTGCCAAGTTACACAAGTACCACTTGTAGGAAGAGCTTTCTGCTAGAAAAAAGAGACAGCAGAGGAGAATGTGCTGGCAGAGAGGAGCTGCTGGGAAGGGCTCCCTGCTAACGGGGTGGTTAATTACAGCACCTCTCTCTCCCCAGGGCACTGCTGGTGCCCAGGCACATGTGGGATGTGCAGCACGAGTGCTCTGACACCAGGGACGAAGGGGATGGAGGGTCCAGGACATGCCCCCCACTCCTGCCAGGACCCTGCCCTCTCCCACCAGCGCTGTGTGTCACAGCACACATCCACACAACGCAGAACAGGGGCTGGCGGGGTCCTTTTGGGTCCTCTCCTTTTGTCTGCGTTCCAGGAGAGCACAGCCAAGCGCAGTCCTGCAAAGCACCCAGTGAAAACCACCCGAAATAAGCTGCAAATTACAGCCCTTTGCTGCAAGGAGAAGGGCTTTGAATGGGCAGGGCACCGATCCAAAGGCTGCTAAGGAGCCTCCCAAGGATACAGGACACATTTCAAAAGGAAACACAGATAAGTGTTTTCTATTTTAAGCGTCACCTGCCCCACCAAGTCAAGTTCCCAACCCTTTGGGTTTGGGTTTTTTTTAGCTGCAGACCTTCACCCAGCTTCCCTAGATTCCCTCCTCATTTTTGGCTCCATAAACGCTGCTCAGAGCAAAATGCCTTTGTAATTCTGTAACAGTGCTTCCCACTGCTCCAGAGCTCAAATCCTAAACCACACCAGCAAGGGCTCCCTGCTGGATCCAGAGCACTGGGACGGGGATGGGGATGGGGATGGGATAGGGATGAGGATGGGATAGGGATTGGGATGGGGAATGGGGACAGGATGAGGATGGGGAATGGGAATGAGGATGGGGATGAGGATGGGGATGAGGATGGGGAATGGGGATGGGATGGGGATGGGGAATGGGGATGGGAATGAGGATGGGGATGGGGACAGGAATGAGGATGGGGATGGGGATGTCTGCTCTGCACCCCCCCAAGGAGGAGGCCTAGAACCCCCAGCCCACACCAGGGCATTCCCAAGGCACATGAGCCCATCAGGCAGTTCCAGGGAGCTCGGAGTGTGATCCAGGATCACGGAGGGAGCACAGACACAGCAGGGATGGCCTGGCAGGGGCAGCTCTCACCACACACCACCCTGGGCTCTCACACCAAGCCCTGCCCAGGGGTCCTGGTCAGCTGGGGGTGCTCAGCGACCCTCAGCAAAGGGACCCAGCCCTGGTGCCACCATCCTGGCCGTGCTCCAGCTGCTGTATGAACAAGCAGAATGGTTTGCAACCACTGGTATCACCATTCCCACAGCAAATACTGTAAAGCACAGTTTGTTTTCTCCTAGACAGGACACCAGTGCCTCATTTGGGTGTTGAAAATAACCCCAGAAATCCACAGCTAAATGCACACAGGCTCGAGCTGGGCTCCAGCTGAATCTCCAAAGGCTTTACACTGTTTGCTCCAAGATCATACCATTAAGCTTCACTGCAAAGCTCCAAGGGTGTGTATTAATCACCTCTGTCTCTGGTGCTGTTTGGTTAATGACACTTCATGCAAGCAGGGCCTCAGGTTGCCCTCACCTCTGGGAAAGGTGTTTATTTTGAAAGATAGCTTGAAAATGTGCCAGAAACACCAATTTCTAAACCATGCAGCCACCAGGAGAAAGGCAAAGCAAAAAGAAAGGATGTTGTGCCTGGAATTTAGGAAACACTGAACAGACCAAAATGAAATAAATATATTGCATTTACTTGCTGTTCCACTTGATTTTGTGCTCACTTTGGCTAAGATGAAAAGAAAATGGGCCCAAATCTCAGCAGCCTTGAGCAGACTCTGCTGTACTGGGCTGAATTCCTGCACTGGAGCCCTCGAGAGCAGGACACCCTCAATCCTTCTGCTCTTCCCCCTGGAAATTCCATGCTGTGAGGCCATACTGAGTGTGCAAGGAGGGTAGAAGCAAGGGAATTTTTTGGTTTTGCATTGAAAACCAAGCACACTCAGTGCAGAGGATGTGATGCTAGGTCGGCTTGCAACCAAACCCTGGGTATTGTGAAGATTTAAATTGGAATCTCAACAAAAGAGAAATCATCACTCAGGTGTCAAATAGAAGGTTTTTTTCAAGGCAACTATCCCTTTGACATGATAAGGCCAATCCCCAAACAAAGGTGTTCAAAAGGAGTTTCTGAGAAATTCTCTTTCAGAAACATCAGCTGAGAGCAGCCGCGCTTTGATTTCAGGGTCAAATCTGCTTGGATCAAAACAACAAATTAACTCTTGTGCTATGACCAACACCTGAAACACAAAATACAGCCTAAAAATGAGCACAGCCTCCTTTAAAGAACACACACAGAAATAAAAATATCTTGGGAAGCTGTCAAAGGAGCCATCTGGAGACTCCCACCACAGCAGCACTGAAAGGTGAACAACCACCCCCATCTTCACTGCCCTTCTGCAGAGCCCAAAAACACAGCAGGGTGAGAACAAACAGCAGCAGGTTTAACAGTGGCAGAGGAGAATCTGTGCAACCACACAAGATCCAGCTGGGCATCCCTGTTCCCCAGTGGGATCAGGTACCACAGCCACGCTCTGGGCTCCCAGAAGAGCTGGATGCTCCTTTCTGTCACTATAGGACACGAAAAAACACAAGTGCACACTGCTGTTCTCAAAGTGAAGGAAAAAGGGAAGTTTATTTTCTGACTCTAACATTTATAGTCTTCCAAGAGTGACAGTGGATTGGAGGGTGACAGTGCCACCTCTCCAATGACACTGGACAGACCAACAGTCCATCAACTTTCTCTTCCTCCATAAAGGAATGCAAAACAATGAGTTATTTACAGAAAGTGTGTGAGGAAGTTCGCTACAAGAATGTCAATATCAGAAGGCTTAGAAAATCTTAAAAAACCAGGGTGACACCTTCCCCTGCTGATCCCACCCCACCCCAGCACAGCCACAGCTCCCTGGACATGCTCAGCTCCTCCTTCCCCAGCACTGGGCTCTCAGAGATACAATTAAGCTCAACACCTGCACTTTACAGCTGTTCCTTTCTAAAATGCAGAGAGGTCTTTTATTTTATTTTTTTTTTCTTCTCTCTCTTTAAAAGTGGGATTGTGGGATTTTCTTAATAAATATTCAGCATCCTCACCAGAATAAAATGGGAGTGAAAGCAAGGCTGCTTGCTTTTGGATGTGCTCCGTGCCTCTATTTTTCTATGTAACCTGCTCTAAAAGTATAATGATCAGCATTAAATCCAAGCTTGAAGGCACAGTGCTAAAGCCCAGGACAACAGTTACATTTCTGTGAGGATGAAGCATGAAAATTCAGTGACAAATCCATTTTTCTTATGCAGAGTTGTGGCTTCAGAGCATTTGTAAAGACAGAAGAGGCCAGCACTGGGAGGATAATAAAACTATTGGCTACACTTCTCAATCTCTTATAGGTAGCACTCCATCCCCTTTAAAGGAAACAAAACAAAAAAATCCCCCCTAACAGAAAAAACTGATGTAAAATACTCCAGCATATTTCCTGCAGAAAACACACACAAAGTAATCAAGTAATCCACTGCATTCTGTAATCATCTAAACATTAAATCACTGCAGAAAATGTCTTATTGCACAGGAGTTTGGTGGATTCTCATCAAGCAGCTGCCAGGACATATGGCTCAATATGTGGGTGATGGTGTGGGGAAACAGGAGCAACCTCAGCCCAGAGACCCTCACAAGGTTCCTCCAAGAAACAATAAAATTCCTTTGTTGATATTTAACAAGTATTGCAGTTTCCTCTTTCTTCTGTTTCTCCCATGGTGTTGTGGAACCAAAGCCATGCAATATTCCCCCATGGCGGAACCAAAGCTATGCAATATTCCCCTTGTGGAACCAAAGCCATGCAATATTCCCCTTGTGGAACCAAAGCCATGCAATATTCCCTTCGTGGAACCCAAGCTATGCAATATTCCCCTCATGGAACCCAAGCTATGCAATATTCCCCTCATGGAACCCAAGCTATGCAATATTCTCCTTGTAGAACCAAAGACATGCAATATTCCCCTTGTGGAACCCAAGATATGCAATTCTTGTGGAAGCAAAGACATGCAGAATTCCCCCCTGAACACTGCATTGGGCTGTGCACCTTTGGTGAACTTGCAGAGCGTTAAAAGTACAAGTGAGTCTTCACAGCACATCAGTTCAATGGACCAAATAATTCAATGGCTCTTCTGCTCCTCCAGCTGCAGAGGTTTAACAAACCCAGAGAGCACTGCAGGGAAGCAAATCTCAAGCACAGCCTCTAAACCAAACCCACCCATTTTGCAGGTGAGACCCCACCTGACCTTCCTGCACAGCGCAGGTGCTCCTGACTCCTCTCTGCTGCTCAAAAGCATTTCAGGGAGCACAGCTTCTGAGCCTTACATTGCACCTGATGGCACCCCAAATCTCACCTGGGCAGCCCTGGGCACTGCCTAGGAGCCCCCTAAAGCCCCTGGAAGGCCAGGTGTGCCCGCTGGAGACATCTGGAGGGCTCTCCATCTCCTGGGTGACAAACACACAGTGCAGAAGGATGTCAGGCAGTTTTACAGAGTTACAGCAGACTGTCTAGGAATAAAGGCAGGCTTGGGAGGTTAGGAAGTCACTCTGAGCTCTCTGACAGGCTGACTGTGAGGTCTGACAGAAGCTGCATCATTCTCATTTCTAAGGGGGGTAATAACTGTGCCCCTTTGGGCAGCCTGGACTGTGGGAGTTTGTAAGTGTGGAGGGAAGGGAGCATCACCCATGGGGAGTTCATCAACAGAGCACCAACACAAACACACCCAGGTGGGGCTGGGTGCTCCTCAGTGGGCACATCTGAGAGCTCTGGCCCAGCCTCTTCCACCAAATCCAGCAGCAAATCAGCAGCAATTAGAGCCCTGTATGGAGGCAGGGTTTTAATGTGCTCTTCATTGCCATTTATAGCTGTCTGCAAACTGCAGAGCTGCACAGATCCCACTGTCTGTGAAAGAACTCAACCATACATCCTTTTAGAAATTTCTGATTACTCATTAATGGGTAATAAAAAAAGCATTTAGTGTGAGGAGGAGGAGGAGGGAGTACCCCTAAATCTTACACAAGCCTGAGCCCCACTGGTGTTAATGGAAAAACACTGAATATCGTTCAAGGTCAGAAGTTACCTGGAAAAAAAAATAATCCCAAGAGAGTCTGGAGAGCATTTTTTCCTTCTCTTTTCAAGACTTGAGTTGTGCATAAAAAAGCAACCTTTGTGCAAACCACAATGAACATTTGTCCAGCCTGAAATGCATCCCACACCCAGGAGCAGCAGCACACTCACTGCAGGTTTGGCATCCAAAGAGAAGCAGAAAGCTGGGGCAGGAGCCAGCACAAATGGACATCACTCCTTCCACACACATCAAACAGAGCCTCAGCCTGGTCCCTCCTCTGTTCTGAAGCACTTTGCTATTCCCTACTTCATACACCCAAACATGCAGCTTAATATTTAGGGGAAGATCCTACTACAAGATGAGAAGGAAAGAAGATTCCCTACATATGAATTTATTCTTAAGATTTGTTTATACATAATTCCACATGTGGCTATTGCTCATTGCAGAGAAAAAAACAGCTTGTTCTGGTTTAACCCATCTTGGAGGTGTGAGACTCAATTCTCCTCTTTTTTGCGCTAGTTTTATAGTGATATGATTTGAGTGATGGCAGAGTGACTCCTTAAACCAAGCCCAGCCCCACTGGCCCATCTCTAGCTGCACCAGAGCAGTCACCAGTGCAGGCTGGCCTCCCCAGCACAATCTGCTCCATTTAAATCACTGCTGCTTTTATCCTGATAGAAATAATCCCCCAACAGAGCTGACTTCACCCCTCAGTCACCCCAGCACGAGCCCAGAGCTGTGCTGATGCCAGCAGAGTCACTCACTCCACATGGACAGCCAGGAGCAGGGATGGGCCTGGGAACAGGACAGCAGCTGGGCCAGGGCTCCTCCGTGGGCCAGGAGAGCCCCTGGACCTCCAGAACAGCCCCTGGACCTCCAGGACAACCCCTGGACCTGCAAGAGAACATCTGGACCTCCAGAACAGCCCCTGGAACTCCAGGAGAGCCCCGGGACCTGCAGGAGAGCCCTGGATCTCCAGAACAGCCCCTGAATCTTCAGGACAACCCCTGAACCTCCAGGAGAGCTCCTGGACCTGCAGGAGAACCCCTGGACCTGCAGGACTCCCTCTGGACCTCCAGGAGAGCCCCTGGACCTGCAGGACACCCTCTGGACTTCCAGGACACCCTTTGGACTTCCAGAACAGCCCTTGGACTTCCAGGACAGCCCCTGACCTCCAGGAGAGCCCCTGGAGTTCCAAGCCAGCACAGGAACAGTGGCTGCCTCTGCCAGCCAGGTATATTTTTGCAGCTCACTTAATCCCTGCTGAAATAAGATCACTGTTAAGGCTGGTGAAGCAAGGACATCTTAAAGACTTCTAAAGCACCTCTGCAGCCTGTCTCAGTGCCTTAATCAGCACACTGAGATCAGCAGGCTCTGCTGAAGAGTTCCTGCCTTACACTGAAATGTCTGCTCTGCTCTGGAGGGCAGTAAAGGCACCCCCATGCCTCCTGGCAGAAAAGTTCTATTTACTTCATGAATTTTTGAAGCTGCCTCATGAATTAATGCACAAAAATAACTTTCATAGAGCCCTCATTTACAAACGCTCCCTGGAAATGTCGGCAGTATTTTAAATATACACCTAAAAATAAAGCAAGTGAACATTTAAAACTCTCTTCTGGCAATGGCTCACAGTGGGGTTCAGCACAGCAAGAAGCAATGAGGGGTGAACAGGAACCCCAAAAAAGATGCTTACAGTGCAGGGGGATGTGGGAAACAAACTCCACAGACCCCAGCAGCCCCAAAGGACAAGCACCATCCTCATCCTCATCCCTGTGGATCCTCACCTCCCTCTGGTAAGGGTCTGGAAAAATACTGGGCAAGGGCTGCACCTCAGACCTAGGGATCACTAATTGGTCATCCCACCTTCTGTGAGACACTCAGAAAACACCACGTCACCTCCTGCTGCAGGAACAGATAAAGCACAAGACCACCAAGTTCTGCACATCTGTTCTTTCAGAATGGATCTCAGTTCAGGTCCAGCAGGTCTGCACAGGATGAAATATGTGACCAGTTTACCCAAAGCACCTCTTGCTCACAACAAAGCAAAGCTGAGGTTCATTTGTCCTGCCTGTGGCTCACACCACAGCCAGCTCACATTCCCCTGGGTATTTTGGGCTGTGAGGCACTCAGAGATCCATGGGGATGAAAGGAGCTATATAAATGTAAATCATCCTCATTAATGTAAATTGTGGGACAATGCAATGTTTACAGTGAACAATCCCAGGGCTGAGCTTCAGAGTGTGTATGTTTGTGTATCATTTCACCAGTGAAGAGCACAGCCCTCAGTGCCTGGTAGCTGGACACCAGAAAGATCATCCACAGAAGATCCAGTTGGGAATTACCACACACAGTGACCAGGCCAGGCTCCAAGGGCAGCACCCATGGCCACACAACATTCATCTCCCTTGTGTGCTCTTGAAAGTCTATCAAAACCCCTGAAATTCTTCCCTTGCACAGTTGTCCACAGTTGGAATTTCTCTGTAACTGCAGAAGGTTAATTAACATTTTTAAGACCACTTCTAAAAACCATGGAATGTGCAGCTACAGCTCAAACTGTGACACACACTGGCTCAGACCCTACCCAGTACCCACGAGATCCCTCAGGAATTATTCTGCAGGTTTGGGGTAAACTTTGAACCAGCTGGCTTGGTTCAGGCCCTTCTCTGCACCCATTTCCCAGCCTCTCCATGTTCAGAGATAACTCCAGCTCCTGTCCATGTTACACTCATCCCAAGAGGACACAGTCTTTCCTCTTAGATAGCCAAACCAGATCATCACAAATTTGGACACACCTTAATGCACAACCTCATTGTGTTCACTGGGCACAGGGAATATGACTTGAAGGTCCAGCTCAGGTCAGAAAGTGTAAAAATCTGCAAGCCATGATGAAACTGGAGGAGCAGGGCTGGCCCTTGGCTCTGCTGCACCTTCACCTGCAGACTGAGCGCTGCAATCTGCACTTAGGGAGGGAACTGCTCCCCAGCAGCCTGTGTGTCCCTTAGGGCAAAACCACAGCTTCTTGTTCCCCAGGAGATGTGGCCAGCAGCCTGTGTGTCCCTCAGAGCACAGCCACAGCTTCTGCCGAGTTTAGGATGGAGTGTGCCCCTGGGCAGGTGGCTGCCAGAGCCATACTGTATTGTATTCAATATTCAATGTTGCAGAGCTGTGTTTACCTCAGAAATGCTAATGGCAGGCCAGGTTCAGTGCTGGGATGAGCTCCCAGGGCTTGCACTGAGCCTGCAGAGTTTGCAGAGCACAGACACCCACACACGTGCACAGAGGTGCACACAGGACACACACAACCAAAATGCCTGCACAGACTGAACCACAACAGCTCCAGCTTAATCCCAAACTGAAAAGAAAGAGCAACTCATCAAATTTGAATTTCAGCCTTTTTCTTTTCTGTGCTTTTGTTTCAGTATTTAGAGCTCCAACTAACAAAGCAACAGACACAATGCCATCTCCTTGGGAAACACATACTCAGCTCCTTCCATCTGCTCCTTCCCCAAGCCCCTTGCATTCTGCAAAGCAGATTGTGCTGTGAAATATTAATACTTTGCTCTTCTATCATTATTTCCAGCCCTATCATTGTTCCCAGCTTCTGTCCCCCTTACATTTTTTCCAGGGATCACAGCGCTCAATGGGTTATGTTACTGCTCACTGCACCACGTCTGAGTGGGGCTTTCATAAAAAGGTGGAAGCAGTCCAGAAGCAGCTTCTAGGGAGCCTTCCATCTGCAGCAGCGTTTTATTTCGACAGCAGAGGGGAAATTGGATCCCTGTGTTGCTGATGGGCTTTGGGAGTGACTCTTCAGCCGTGTAGGAGGAGTTCATTTCCACCAGGGCTGCGGTGCCGGAGCTCCCCGGGGCTCTTGGGGCTCTCAGGGAACAATGATCGTTCAGTTCAGGGCAGTGCTGAGTGCCCTGAGCTCAAGTGATGCTTTTGCTCTACATTTCTTTGACTCTGACTCTCTGCTATTTAATCTGGATTTCTGCTCCATCTGCCTTCTGACTAACCACGCTGATTTATTCCATGTGCTTGCTGAAGAAGCTTTTCTTTAGCACGGGAGAGTGGCTACAACAGAGCAACAAGTTCTACAAGTTTACTTCAGCCCAGCTCTGAACCCCCTTTCTACAAATGTCCCAGCAAACACGTCTGTGAGCAGGAGTTTCTGTGATTGCAGATAATTTAGATAAAAAGGAGTGCACAGAAAAGGCAACCCTGAGCCAGGGTCTCACCTTGTGCAGGTCAGCTTTGGCACCTTTGGCTGCCAAACTGACCCACAGATGTTTGTGCCCAACACTGGGGACAGATTGCTCTTCTCCAAGACCCTGGATTCAAGGGCATTGCTTCTTCTGAGTCCCTGTCTGGGGAGATAGGGAGTCTCTATCGGAGACATGGCTGTCCAAGCCCAAAGCTACTGTGTTTTTTAAGGCCACATCTAAACAGAGATGATATTTAGATGTGGATGATTTCTCAGTGCCATTTCCACGTTTTGTTGGATCTGGTGGTAAATTAGCAACAGGCTTGCTCTTCTTCTAGGAAAAGAACATTATGGCTACCAAGGTCTTAATGAAACTTCACATCAGACAGTTGTGCTACCCATCTGTCTCCTGCTCAGTTGGGTAAAACAGGCGGCATCTAAAAGGTAACTCCCACAAGAAAACAAGCTTTTCCCTTCTCAGACTGTTAATAAGAAGAGCAGCAAACACCAAAGAACAGCTCCAGAGATCCCTCCATTCCTGTGCTCCCCAGCGCCAGGGAGGGCTGGGGCAGAGCTGGAGAGGTTCCCTGGAGCAGTGACAGCCCCGTGCCACACAGCAAGGCAGCCTGGCCAGGCTGCACATCAAACACAGGCTCTGAAACCAAGGGTGAGAGCACAGCCCAGCCTGGGACAGGCCCAGGACTGGCCTGGGTACCACTGTGGAGCCAGCCCCAGTGTCCCCAGAGAGATGATGGCACTGGAGCTCATCTGCCACCACTCCTATCTGCCAACCCAGGCACAGGCATCGGCAAACCCTCTGCTGGCCTGCAGCAGTCACAGTTATGGATGTTTATGTTTTTGCAGCACCATAAGTCACCTTGGAGTGTCTGGCATTAAGCAGGATAATTTGCAGGTTTTTCCAAGGCCTCAGATTCCTCAGTGCTGAGGTGTAATGGCCCGAGTCCCTCAATAACTATATTTTTTCCTATTCACCTAAGGTCAGAGAAGGCCACTTAACCTTATTATTTCAGAAGGCTGAAAGCTTTGACAATTATAAACAGGAGAGTAAAAACACGAGCTAAATTTGTGTAATACATTACTTATCCTTCCCCAGCCCAAGCAAGAAAGGTGAAGATGGCTCTGACACCAACTTCCTTACCTAGGGCCTGGTTTGAATGGGACCCACAGAGCTAAAGGTGGGAACAATTAACACCAAAGGTGGGAACAATAAACAACACAAATTAATCCATATCCATGATGGGGATCCAAGTGGGTTTGTTCCTACCACACTTCCAGACTTCAGAAATGCTCTTCCAAGGCAAAGCTGAGGTAACATGGGGAGAAGTGTGCAAATATGTTAACAGAGGAGCAGACACAAATCAGCTGCTCCTGGCACACTCTCAGTGATCCTGTCCCAAGGGTCCAGCACCTCCTGGCAGCAATTCTTTGTTGATCTTGCTGCTGTGGACTCTCCTTGCAGCTGACCACAGTATTCCACAACAAGAACTTTCTGCTGCAGCCTCTTCTGACATTTCCTTAGAAATTCCCCAGTCACCGGCAGCACTTGCACTGCAATTAAAACCCAAATAGGCAATGGCACACCCCTGAGAACATCCTTACCCAGCCAGGGTCCCTCTCCAGGAAAAGGGGTCCTGCACAGCCCCCTCAGCTCCTGAGGGAGAAACAGGGCAGAAATCCCTTTTCCAAAAGAGTCAGTGATAAATGCATTAGGACTGGGCTATGCCCAGCTTGTGCAAAGGGAAACAGGAAGAAAAAACATCACAGCTTGATCTACACGATGAGGAATTTTTAAGATAGGTAATGACAATTCCAAACCTCCAGCTGCAGAGGCACTGCTCAGGTGAAGCAGCATTGCCTGGGCACAACTTCATGAGCTTCCTTTGCACTAAAGAGACAGGCAGAACAAATCCCTTCTTAAATGCAATCCTGCAACCCATTTCAATAGCCAGTGCTGGAAGATGAAGCTTCCGTCAAGCCAGTCAGGGCTGAAATATTGTTTATTGTACCTGAAAATTAATTTCATACCTTTTGGGGCATCACCAGATTGTTCAATCACTGACTGTGCACATGAACCTGCAAGTTTAGTGGCCAATTTTCTTCAGGCGCGCACTAAAGTGCACCCATGTAGTTAAGATCAAATTCAGCCCATGGTGTTGGAACATTATGGTACATAACTCAACAGAAATGTCAGACCTGTGACTGTTAAAGCACAATATTTACTGTGCACCACCACAAATTTATACAGCTCAACACTGCAGCCCTTCCTAGGCATACAATGGTCCAGGAAGACGGAAGAATTAATTTTTCATGCGTTGGGTGAGAAGCTGGTGTGAAGTTTTCCCTGTGGATCAGCCATGGGCTGTACACAAATTCTATCAGTGCCTGAATTCAGATGTAGGACACAAGGGCATCCTGAGCACACAGCTACAGCAACCCAGGAGTGCTGTACACCAGAGGACATCACCCACACTTGGCCAAAGACTCCCACATTTATTTTTCAGGAGCAGACTTGGACTCTGTCCAGTGGTTATAGTGGCAGGTGACCAGGAGGTCACAGTGACTCTGCTGGGTTACAAAGGTCTGGGGAAGAGAGGAGGTCTGACACTCAGCCATAAATCTGTGGTAAATTTACTGACTCCCCACTGTTTCTTCTGGGCAAACATGTTTACAAGCAGGTGCAAAACTGAGTTTTAAAAATAAATATTAACTGTCAGAGTTCACAGGCCACAAACTCACCCTGTTTCTTTTAAAGTAAGTATAAACACCCAAAGTGTTTATTCAGGCTTGCTTGCCCATGTCCATCATGAGAAACATTGGGATGTGAGAAATATCAGTGCTGAGGGAAGATGCATCCATGTTTTCTGGGCCACTAGACCTGCTGCTTTTCTGCCAAAGCTTTTCTGGAAAGGCAGTGAGTCAAGGTCCTCAGTGAAGAGAGGGATCACTTCAGGGCACCACTGACAACATGACTGTCGCAGACATCTTTCATGAAAAATCCTTTCTTTAGGATTTTTCCTCCTGAGAAGCTGGGAGGCCTCAGGAAAAAAATGTAAACAATGATTATCTGCTGCTGTGGAATGCAACAGGTGCATCTGTGATTGGCCCATGTTGGGTGTTTGTAATTAATGGCCAATCACAGTCAGCTGGCTCAGACTCTATGTCTGAGACAGAAGCTTTTGTTATAATTCTTTACTATTCTATTCTTAGCCTTCTGAAGAAATCCTTTCTTCTATTCTTTTAGTATAGTTTTAATGTAATATTTATAATAAAATAATAAATCAGCCTTCTGAAACCTGGAGTCAGATCCTCATCTCTTCCCTCAACCTGAGACCCCTGTGAACACGGTCACACATCAGCACCAGACACAAGCATGCCTCAGTGCTACCCCTCAAATCATCCCAGCACTGCCAAGATGAAGCTGAATTTCCCCAGAGCAAGGATTTCTGACCCAACAATGCACCAGGAATGTGGCTTGAGCAGGCTGATGTACAATCACCTGGTGGCAATGGCTGTGGGGCACTGCAAGCCACAGCATGAGAGTGTACATAAATAACACCTGCCCAAATGTGTGTTTATACAGAGCAAAGTAATAGCTCCATCAGACCTTTACATTCTATCAACCAAATAATATGAGTTTTTAAAAGCATTTAGTACTTTTAACAGGCATTTTAACAGCTCTCATAACTCAACTGCATCTTTGCTGTAAATCACTTGACAGTTGAATACTCCATTATATGATCTAATCCCCTTCAGCATTTCAGAAATGAAGAAAAAAAAAACCTTCCTAAGGTTGTTTAGAAAGGCAAACAACTTTGCTAGGTGCTTGTAATGGGAGGAAAACCAGCCAGGCAGAGGCCAGTGAAACTCATGTGCCCTGCTGTGTGTGAGCACAGAGGGCAGGGCTGAAAGGAGCTGGGCCTGCCCAAGAGCCAGTGACATCCAGGCCAGCAGGAGGAACCTGGGGCAGCTGAGAGGAAATTATTGAACAGGAATTGTCAAACAGGAATCATCAAACAGGAATAGGAATCAAACAGGAATCACCAAACAGGAATAGGAATTGAACAGGAATCAAACAGGAATCCTCAAACAGGAATCAAACGGGAATTCTCAAATGGGAATCCTCAAATGGGAATCGGAATCAAACAGGAATCACCAAACAGGAATCACCAAACAGGAATAGGAATTGAACAGGAGTCAAACAGGAATCCTCAAACAGGAGAAGGAATCAAACACAATCAAACAGGAATCCTCAAACAGGAATCCTCAAACAGGAGAAGGAATCAAACAGAATCAAACAGGAATCCTCAAACAGGAATCCTCAAACAGGAATCCTCAAACAGGAGAAGGAATCAAACAGAATCAAACAGGAATCCTCAAACAGGAGAAGGAATCAAACACAATCAAACAGGAATCCTCAAACAGGAATCCTCAAACAGGAGAAGGAATCAAACAGAATCAAACAGGAATCCTCAAACAGGAGAAGGAATCAAACACAATCAAACAGGAATCCTCAAACAGGAATCCTCAAACAGGAATCATCAAATAGGAATCAAACAGCAATCAAACAGGAATCATCCAACAGGTATCAAACAGGAATCAACAAACGGGAATCAACAAACGGGAATCAAAAAGGAATCCTCAAACAGGAATCCTCAAACGGGAATAGGAATCAAACAGGAATCAAACAGGAATCGCCACCTCCCAGCCCAGCAAGGACAGAGACCAGCTGAGGGGAGTCATGGGGAGCAGAGGGTGGGAGAACACAGGCTGTCCACACACATTCCCACATGTGGCCATGAAACACTGCATTTGGAGCATCCAGCCTCCATTTCCCCTCACCTCCCTCACAAGTGCTGGCTTACATCCTGACAGCCCCATCCTGTCTCCTGCCCCAAAAGGAAGGCTCAGTTCTTGCTTTCCCTTCTATATTTCAAAACGCACAGACAGAAGCAGGAGAGGCAATTAAGCCTAGATTTAGGTAGAAAGGAGATCTGCAACAAACCAGTGTTTAAGAAACACTGTTGTCACTATAGGACACGACTAACACAGCGCTGTTCTCAAGGTAAAAAAGGGAAGTTTATTTTCTGACTCTAACATTTATAGATTTCTAAAAGTGACAGCAGATTGGAGGGTGACAGTGCCACCTCTCCAATGACACTGGGCAAACCAACAGTCCATCACATTTCTCCTCTTCCATAAAAGAATGCAAAACAATGAGTTATTTACAGAAAGTGTGTGAGAAAGTTCATTACAAGAACATAAACATCAAAAGGCTTGGAAAATCTTAAAAAATCAGGGTGACACACAGCCTCAAATCAGACATTTCACTCTGCTTCACTCTGCCTTTATGATCCCTACTCTGAGGAGCTCTTTAAAAAAACAAACACACGCAGGCTCTTGCTACACACATATATCTGCATCCAGATGAATGCTTTGGTTCACTTAGCACAAGTTTTTCTTGGCTGTGAAAGATGGCAGGCTGGGGAGGCTGGATGAGCGTGGGGAAGAGCTGAGACAGCTGGATCCCAGTCGTGTGGAGCCTGCACCAGCCCCGTGCAAAACAAGGAGCAAGCCAGGGACAACGCAGAGAGGCTGACATCACGCACAGACAGCCACAGTGACACACTGGGGGTACCACAGCAGCCACATTTCTGAAAATAAATGCTTGGTGAAGCTCCTGCAGGCTTGGAGTAGGGATTTATTCTTCCCCCCTTTGCAAAGCACATAATGCCTAAGAGACAAAGATCTCGGCTGCCTCATTTGTTCAGAGCTTGGACCTGCAAACACTTCCCCAGCTCTCCAGAACTGCAGAGTAGAATTTGCTGTGCTGGGACCTCTGGCTGGGTCTGCTGCCCTGAGCCTGGATGGCAGAGCAGGCAGGATGAGGATGAACCTCCTGTGTCCCCATGCCTGGCAGTGCCCCTGGACACACCAGGACTGTCACGAGATGGCAGTGAGGTGGGGATGAACCCCTGTCGCAGACATCTTTTCATTAAAAATCCTTTCTTAGGATTTTTCTTCCTGAGAAGCTGAGAGGACTCAGGAACAAAATGTAAACATTGATTATCTGCTGCTGTGGAATGCAACAAGTGCATCTGTGATTGGTCTGTGTTGGATGTTTATAATTAATGGCCAATCCCAGCCCAGTTAGCTTGGACTCTCTGTCTGAGACACAAACCTTTGTTATTCATTCCTTTCTATTCTTAGCTTAGCTAGCCTTCTGAGATGAAACTTTTCCTTCTATTATTTTTAATATAGTTTTAATGTAATATATATAATAAAATAATAAATCAGGCCTTCTGAACACGGAGTCAACATTCTCGTCTCTTCCCTCACCTGTAAACCCCTGTGAACACCGTCACAAACCCCCTGTGTCCCCATGCCTGGCATGCTCCTGGACACACCAGGACTGTCAGACTGGTCACCCCACAGTGACACTGTCCATGCATGGCTTGGGTTCACCATGTGCCAGAATAATACAGCCAGCCCTGTGCTTGCTTGTCGTAGACATCTTTGTATGAGAAATTTTTCTTTAGGATTTTTTTTTTCCTGAGAAGCTGAGAGGCTTCAGAGACAAAATGTACACAATGGTTATCTGCTGCTGTGGAATGCAACAGGTGCATCTATGATTGGTCTCATGTGGTTGTTTGAAATCAATAGCTAATCACAGCCCAGCTAGCTTGGACACAGTGTCCGAGCCACAAACCTTTGTTATCATTCTTTCTCTTTTCTATTCTTAGCCAGCCTTCTGATGAGAACTTTTTCTTCTATTCTTTTAGTATAGTTTTCATGTAATATGTATCATAAAATAATAAATCAGCCTTCTGAAACATAATAATCATAAAATAATAAATCAAGCCTTCTGAAATATAGAGTCAACATTCTCATCTCTTCCCTCACCCAAAGACCCCTGTGACCACGGTCACACTTGCTAAATAACAAGCACCCCTGGAGCTGCTGACAAATCCTCCTTGCAAACCTTTCCTCCAGGCAGCTTCTGCCCCAATTCTCCTTGCATATCTGAATAGAACATGGGCAGAACCTCTCAGGCTGGAGAGCATCCCTCAGCTTGACCCCAAGCCCCAGTAAACCAAATCATCACATCGTGGTGAATCACAGAGGAAAACAGCAGAAAAACAAGCAAGAGAATCTGCTGGGACACAACAAGGCCCCACAGAAAATCTTCCCCAGCAGGCTTTTTCAGGCAAAGGAAGGAGGTGAAATACTAAAGGGTGGAAGAAGGTAAATTATCAGAGTTGAGACATTTCAAATGACTGTTCCCTGCTGCGTTCAGCAGCTTTCCTTGATGGAGTCACTAATCACTGTAGTTTACTGAATGACCTTGTTGTGGCCATCTCATCTTCAGGGGACCACAAACTGCAGCAATCCCTGGTGCAGGGAAATGCCTTTTGGGCTGTGCTAAATCACACTGAATGCTGACCACAGGCTGTCAGGACAGAGCAGAGGAACAGCCCACTTTGGGGTAAAATATCTCCACAGAGGCATTCATGCTGTCCAGCACATACAGCAAGCTTTGTACTCCAGGCAGAGGTGGAAAGATTGGGACAGAAATCCTCCTGTACATACATTTAAAATACTGGCTGTCACAAGCTGGAAAAATGCTATAGAAAAATTAAATATTTACTTCTTCTGTTTGTTAATATCTTTCATTAGTTACTCAGCTGTAACAGTCATTAAAATGCTGAAAGGGAACTTCATGTAAATTCATCACTAGCCTGGGAATACTCCTGCATTTGTGAGCAGGCTGCATGCTGCAGCAGAGCTTGGAGCCTCAATTTCCCTACAGGAAAGGCCAAACGTCTGGTTCACTCACAATTTACAAATGATTATTTTTCTAATTAATCATTCATCAAAAAAACACAAATAGCAACAGGGCATGAAAGGCAGTGCTGGTGCTAACAGAAGGCAGAGTCAATCCATCACAGCTCACCCTCAGCTGCTCCAGGGGGACCCTCCAGGGCTGCAGGGAAGGAGCTGGGGAAATGCCCTCTGCTCTCCCCAGTTACCATAAGGAAAGGGATGATGTATGTGTGTGTAATGCCAAACCTCATCTGTGTCAACTGGAGCTGCAACAGGTCTGTGCAATGTATTGGGAGCTAAACGTGATGATGGTGTCAGGGAAGCAGGGTGGGATCTGGGGATGAGGAAAGGAGGAGCAAGGCAGAGTGTGGGAGGAGAGGAACTTCAGCAACACAATGCACCACAAGGCTGGAGAGACACAGAAAAACAGCCCTGGGGAAAGAGGCCACAAGGGAGATGGCAGAACAAGGAACAGGGACCTGCCAAACCCCTCCCTGGTTTTCTGCAGCAGTGCCTTGGCTGCACCTAACCCAGCACCCACCTGCACCCACAGGAGCTTGGTCCTCTCTGCCCTCCCAGACACTGATCTGTGACTGCAAGGGCCAACACACTGACCCCTTTTTTACCTTAGTTAGGATTAAGGATCTCTGAAACCACAAGCAAATCCTCTGACTGCATAATGTGCCTGGATATCACCTCTGCCAGTGTTCACAGTCTGACCCTGCAGCTCTCTGTGCTGCTCACTTGCCAAAGGGCTTGCAGAAGAAGACAACACATCCACACAGTTGGAGTCTGAAAACAAACTGTAAATGTACAATATTGTCACTTTTCCACACCAATTCTCTGTTCTCATCATAATTAATCCAGGCTAGGTGTTTGCTGTTCTCCAAGGACGGCTGTTTGAAAGGTGTAACTATTTCCAGGACCCCAGAGCTCCCCTTGCTTTGGCTCTGCCTTGCTCAGGCTGCTGGCCAACCTCTTGCCAAGACAACAACTCTTCAAAAGGCAGTATGAACTGGTAAAAGCAGGCAGCAGCATGATATTTCAGCCTTGCTATAGTCTCCTGCTGCTTTTTATTACACTTCACAGGGCTAGGCTTGAACCATATAATCACATTTCAAAGAGACTGCAGTATTGTTGGCAGTTGCTTCATTCTTGACCACTGAGATTGTGAGATCTGTCCTTGCTGCTCTGAGAAAGAGAAGATTTCCTCCTCCCAGCTATTAATTAAACAAACTTAAACCCTACAACACAATAACAAAGCACATCCAAGATAACCAGGACTTTTGCAGGATTGGCTTTTACTGAAACTCTGCCAGTGCAGCCTCTCCATGTGTTGCACAGGGGTGGCAAAGCAAAACAAGCCCAAAACAGGGAAATTATTCTGGAGAACAGAATACCCCATACATCCTAAAATACACCATTGCCCAGCACCCTCAGAGGAAGCAGTGACCTGTTCTGTGATGGGAGACTCTTGAGGACAGACATAATGCTAATGAGGGAAGTGGAGAAGGGCCTGTAGCTCATCTCCTGGAGCTCTAGTGGGTCTGTCCTGAATGGAGTTACCAGGTCCAGATCAAGGTGAGTTATTGAAACTGCATGGCCAAACCTTGCACTGTTCTCATCCTAATTCTAACACCCTCAAGAAATTTGCACTGACTCTCTGGATGTGCCAGACACAACAGTGGGCCGGAGGGATGCTCACCCTCCCAGAGGGCAGCATCACAGCCAGAATTTGGGAAACCTTGGATGAAAACTGTCGCAGACATCTTTTATGAAAAATCCTTTCCTTAGGATTTTTCCTCCTGAGAAGCTGGGAGGCCTCAGCAACAAAATGTAAACAATGATTATCTGCTGCTGTGGAATGCAACAGATGCATCTTGATTGGCCCATGTTGGATGTTTGTAATTAATGGCCAATCACAGTCAGCTGCCTCGGACTCTCTGTCCAAGCCACAAACCTTTGTTATCATTCTTTCATATTCTATTCTTAGCCAGCCTTCTGATGGAACCTTTTCTTCTATTCTTTTAGTATAGTTTTGATGTAATATATATCATAAAATAATCAATCAAGCCTTCTGAAACATGGAGTCAGATCCTCGTCTCTTCCCTCATCCTAAAACCCCTGTGAACACCATCACATGAGCTCACTGGTCCCTTCAGAACCTGGCAAGCCTTGGATGCAAACCCTGCACACTGTGAGGTCACTGTTCCCCTCACATTTCAGACACTCCTGTACAGCACTGGGGCCATTACGTGCTGGAGACACTGGACAGGAGGATCTCATGGGAATGAAGGAACACATAAGCTGCTCAGAGAGCCAGGAAAGGATTTCCTTAGGAGACAAAATAGGAAATCCTGAGCTTATCAACAACACATACAGCACAATACCCAGCAACCTCCCAAGACAGCACTTTACTTAATGGCATGAACTCAGCAAAGTGAGAGCAGTGACAGTGCCTGAAGGGAAGATGGAGCAGTGGCTCACACCCCAGTTGCTCCCGCGGCACCTCTGCAAGGGCCCAAATCCACACAGGGATTTTACCTTGTAAAATACCTTACAGTTTTACCTTGTAAAACCCTGCCTGCAAGTTGCTGATGGCACAGGAGGAGCTGCAAGAAACACAAATTCAAGCATAGTGTGAGAAGCCAAACCCACCTTCCTACAGCCCAGGAACAGGCAAACGTGGGCTTCAGACTTGCCATGGGGGAGGAGAGAATCACTCCAGCATTTCTATCCACTTCTGGGCAAGTCCAACAAGAAACTCAATCCAGCCACCAGCATTTCAACACTGGAGTCCTATATTAGCTCATGAGCACTAAATGAGGGCAGAAATCCATAACAACAGAAGCCACTGATAAGAAAGGATCATGGGTTCCAACTTTTTCTGGTGGTTGGCCTCTTCCCTCCAGTACTTGCATTAGTGTTTCTGTGCAACAACTGTAACTGTAAACAATTCAGAATGAAGTTGCTTTTGGCCTCAGATTTGGGGCACTTCTAAAGGTTTTATTACCAGGCAGACTTCTCACAGGAAAACTATGACATAAATGACGTGTCTGAGTATTTTTTCTAAGTGAGAGTATTTCCTGACATTATTTTCTTGTGTTTATGTTCTCTCCAGTGCATCCTCTTATAGCAAATCTGTTTGGAAGGGCTCCATTCCTAAAGATGACACAGGCTCCAGGAATGCCTTCTGCCCAAGCCATATTCCTAAAGAAACCAGCTGTACCACTCGTGTGCTTCACCACAGTCAGATGCACAGGGGCACTACACAAGCAAACCAAGAGCACCAGCACACTGCAGACTGGGCTATAAATACCCAATTATTTCAGTTTTTGATGCTACCACTTTTCCCAGCCTATTTAGCAAGATCAGTTTCTGACCCAAGATCTGCATTTACGTAAGAGACTCCCCCATCCAAACCCCATGGTCAGGGACAGAGTGCTGAAAACCAAGATGAGCTCTCTATGAACATCTCCAGTGCTCATTCCAGCTCTTCAAAAACACAGCTAACCTACTCCCTGAAGGAGGACATGGTAATCACTCATACCCTTTATTTTTAGCTTTGCTCTTCCTTCAAAGCCCAGCCAGATATGTGGAGCTCTGCAGTGTGCAAAGAATCCCTGCTCATGATTAACATCTGTGTGAATAATAGAGCTTTAATCTGGTTTCAGTCAGTTACCTACTGCTTCAGCAGTTTAACATCATGTGGGAGCAAGAGCAGTGAGGGTATCCATCCAGCTTTCTGATAACTCCAAGTAGTACTGCAAGGCTTAATTAACTGAGATCATCAGATGAAAAATCTCATCATATAAAAGGTAAAACATCTGCTGATGCTCAGGCAGTCCTGAGATGGGATGCTACATGGAAATCTCAGACAAAACTCCAAAGAGAAGGAACTGAGAATCATCTGCCTGTAAGAATTGTGTTCCTCCTGCTCCAGAGTCCCCTCCTCAGCTGAGTGATGGGTCTGAAATTAATGGCAGGAACACAAGCAAAATTCAATGTTTTAATCAGACACCTATCTTGAAGCCTAATCTTCCAGTGAGACCAGTGTGGACTGAGCTGCTCCTTTTCAAACAGCACAGGGGTGAAGGCAGCTCAGGCAGCAGATCCACGTCTCAGGCCATGCACATCCTTCCTGTCATTGCACAGGTGGTTTTGGTGCCACCAGTCCTGCCTGAACAGCAGCAGAGAGGGAAATGCAATTCATGCAGGCCACACTGTGCTATTGCTGCAGCTCATTCTCCTTCCACATGAAACCTTTCCCCATTCAGAGAGGGGCTGATCTGAAGCCAGCCAAAGTCACTGGGAGAGCAAAGTATCAAAGCTGGGAACTCAGAGGAATCAAACCCTGCTGCACCAGTTCCTGCTCTCAGCACAAATCAAGTGAGAGGAACAGCCCAGCATCTAAAGATGCTTTGAAAGGGCAGCTTGGTATTTTCCAGGCCTCCTTGGACATAACTGACCCAGAGAAGGTCCCTGGCTGCCCCAGCCAGTTCCCTTTGAGCAGTGCCCATCTATCATCCCAAGCCATTCAGCCATGAGTCACAGCTGTGCTCAGACCCTGCTCAGACATCTGCTCTCCTGTTGTCCGTGCTCAGATCCTGCAACACATCCAGGTTCTGCTGGAGCAGTAGGCAGACTGCAAAAATCATTTTCAACTCACCCTCCTCATCATGTAAGCCAAGCTCTCTTCTCCACCAACTTCTTACTCACCACCACTCCTCTACACCCACATCCACAGTGCTCAGAGACAGTGCTGCCTCTCTGTGAGGCCACTCTGATCCATTTCTGCAAGCCCTGCACACTCCAGCAGGCACTGAGAGTCCCACAGCTCTCACACCATCCTCACACAGAAATGCCACAACAACCAACAGCATTAATCAATTAATTACCCACAGGGACACAGCTCCACCCAGGGCACAACCCCACAGGCTGGCAGTGCCTCAGCCACACTTAGGCTGGAACAGCCCTTTGACAACACCCAGTGCAACCATTCCCCATGTCCCCAGTGCCACATGCACACGTCTGTTAAATCCCTCCAGGGATGGGGACCAGCTGGGCCAGGCCTGGACAGTCCTTTTGGAGCATCCTGACTCCTGGCACCCACCTGCCTGCTCAGGGCAACTCTGCCCAACACCCCTTCCCACACTCGTGATTAAATCCAGGCAAACCTTTCTAGAGGCTAGGCTGGGTGACATAGCTCTATCTACTCTCCAGTTCACAATATATATTGATACTGATTTTTTCCCCCCCAAGAATATATTTAGGAATAATATATTTTAATGGCAAAAAGATGCTTTGTTCCATAGGGTGTGTGTGTGTGTGTATTTGATTCCTGTGCTTCAAACAGGCCCAGGAATGGAATTTCGTACTTTCATGAAATTAGGAACAGATGTTGTGGACTGTTTAAACCAGAAGAGAAAATAACAAGAGGAACACTCCAAGGAAGGTGACATGAAAAAAATGCTGAACCTTGCAGGAAAATGGAAATACAATAATGACTGTGGGACTTCTGGGACACATGGGTCCATGCCACAAATCCCTCAGGAAAGACAGCTCCCATCTCAGGCACAATGAAGTTTCTTCTACATGAGCTAGAGAGAGAAAAGTAATAGATAACAGCAGCCAAATATAAAGTACATTTATCTTCTAGTACAACAGAGATGCAGTTCACCTGAAAATATAAATCAGGGCACATGCAAAGAGAAATCTCTTCCTTTTCTATCAAGTTTAAATCAAAATATTAAAACCAATGAAAGGTTGAATTATGTTTGGCTGCTGCTTCTCTCTTTATTCCTTTCTGGCAGGTCCCTTGGCTGGGACATTGGGCAGCATCACACCAGGCACTTCTGTATTTGTTCAGTGCTCTGTATTTCCATTCCAGCTTTCAAAAGTGATGGAAACCTCTCCTGATGGCTTTCAGTGCCCTGTTTGTTATCACAAGGTCTATCTGGGGCTGAACCCAAGCCAGAATCCTTTTGGAAATGAGCAGGTTTGGAATGAATGCCCACATCTCTCTGTCCCACTGGCTCAGGGGATCCTCACCTGGAGGCAAAGGTGCCACATCTCCATAAGGACAGGCCCTGCTCAGAGTGTCAGGAGTGCTTCCAGCCCCTCTCTTCAGCTCCACACAGCACTGCCTGGCACCACTGTCACTGTCACACCCCTTTTGCAGAGCATTATGAGGTATGGAGGACATCAAACAACTTCTGCCTCTGGTCACAGAAATAAGGGCAAGAACGGGACTGGAATTCAGAGCCCGAGCTCAGCTCCTGCCTCACGCTTCCTGCACACAGAAGAACCCATATTGGACTTGCAGATCACACATTTGCATTGCAAAGTGAGGAGCAGTGCATAAATGCCTGTATGTACAAGCAGATGTGTATTCAGCAGGCAGATCTTTGGAAATTCACCACATAACAGTCTGTCTACAAGTCAAAAGCCATCTCCAATTGCTAAAACTTAAATCAAAACACAAGTTGCTACAATTCATAAGGAGCTTAATATTTATTACCATGTATTGCAAGCGTGCAGCTATGTAGAAAGACTCCCTTACTGTCTCCAGTGATTATTCAAGGGACTGGGAAAAGAAAGAATAGCCTTTGATAATAAAAAAAAAAAAGCAAGTGTGGAGAAAGCAATGTATTAAATCCTTTTCACAGCCAAGAGGCCAATGAAAATGCTATATATTTATAAAGGAAATGAAAACCTGTCAGGGACAAAATGAACTGAATAACAGAGCTTGGGCTGAATAAAGATAAGCAAGAACTCAAGAACGAAAAACACCACCGGGGTGGAAAAAGGAACATTCTCTGCATCCCTGGGAGGAGAGCCTGAATGGATGTACAGATGTGGGGACAGGTCAGAGAGGAGTCCCAGCTGCTCCTTTTCTGATAACCTGCAGGCCAAGTGAGGGCAGCAGATGTGCTGATTACAGGATGGGCAGTGCTGAAAGCCCTGGAGCATCTCCTGTGCCTTCCCTGGTGGGGATCCAGGGGAGAGCCCCCGGAGCAGGGGATGCTCAGGACACAGCCCACAGTCTGCAGGGCAGCACTTCAGAGCCACAGTCACCTGCTCCAGGCTGGAATGAGCTCTGCTCACATCCTGGAGCTGTCCCAGCCCTCTGCTGAGCCCACCAGGGGCTCATGGCTGTCACAGACATCTTTTATTTAAAAGCCTTTCTTTAAGATTTTTCCTCCTGAGAAGCTGGGAGGCCTCAGGAACAAAATGTAAACAATGATTATCTGCTGCTGTGGAATGCAACAGGTGCATCTGTGATTGGTCTCGTGTGGTTTTTTCTAATTAATGGCCAATCACAGTCAGCTGGCTCAGACTCTCTGTCCCAGACAGAAGCTTTTGTTATCATTCTTTTCTATTCTATCCTTAGCTCACCTTCTGATGAAATCCTTTCTTCTATTCTTTTAGTATAGTTTTAATGTAATATATATCATAAAATAATAAATCAGCCTTCTGAAACATGGAGTCAGATCCTCTCTTCCCTCATCCTCAGACCCCTGTGAACACATGGTCACACATGGCTGCAGCAGCCTTGGAGCAGGCTCAGCTCCCAGCCCATGGCACAGGATGAAGCCTTCAGGATACAGAGACAGAAAACCTCTGATTTGCCACAAAAAAAGAATGCTCCCAGACCAAAGATCTGGCCTGTATGGGCTGGTCTGAATTCTAATTCCACAACTGGAAGAGCTGGCCCACTGTTGTCTTATAGTGCAAGAGCTCTATTGTCATTACATTGCAAGGGTTCCACGTTGCTAGTTTTATACCGCCTTGACATTTCTTGTAGGCAGCTCCTCCAGGCACTGACCCTTCCTTGTCCTCACAGCAGCCAACTGACTCCAGTCCCCACCAATCCACTCTTTTATAACACTCTTCTCATTGCCTACAGGTGTGGCCTGTTAACATCAGGCCTGCTCCTAATATTTAGTAATTGGCTCAGCTACAACTCTTTAGGGGGTAAGATTACTTTCTATACTACCTTTATTTACCTATATTCTATTCCCCTACAACCCATCATATTTCTAAATTCTTGATGTTAAAAGACTGCTTGAAAAATCACTGGGAAATATAATAAGTCATGAAAAGTCACAAAAAATACAATGGTTATAAACCCTATCTTGATAGAAACAAGGCTTTTTAGTGTGCAGATGACTTGGATTCAGTTCCTGATATTAAATAATTTAGCTTTATGTATCTAATTGCAGGAAGTTTGTGTGATTTTGAAAATAAACAACATAAGTATTTCATAATTCAGATACTTAATTACTATTACCATATTGATTGCAGGAAATAGGATTAACCACACATTATATATTGTCAGAGGATAATGTCAACAATCTTGAAGTGAAGGCTACCAATGAATTAGCTGGCTGCACTGCATTAAAAACAAAGCACAAACCATGGCCATCAGGAAGGAGCATTCCCAATTAACTGGCATGTTCATCATCCCACATGGACTTCCCAGTAAACCCAGGAGGGGAGCAGAAACTGTGTACAGATGCAAAGTTAGACTCATGCTCAGGAGGACGAAAGTTGGAAGGTCTTTATCTCTTGAAGTTTTCCTTTCTGAGATGACTCATCAGAATAGTCATTAAAAAAGTCCTGAAATGAGTCCTACAAAGAACGATAAAGCTCCTTAACCCACCAGTTCCTACAGAGATGTTTGGTGAACCAGAAGGAGGTGAAGGCTGACCTACAAGAGAGACTAGATGGAGTTAAAGAATAAAGCAGGGACTTATTAAGAGGCCTGAACAGATCCACAAAATTGGTCACAAAATGGACAACAGGTCACAGAGTCTGTCACTTGTATAAGTTCTGCTCCATTTGCATATTGGAGTTAATTGTCCAATTCCAGCTCCAGCCCATCCAGTCCCATCCTTCTTGTTTTTCTCTCTCCAGCCCACATTGTTTGTGCTCTTGGGCCTGAAATTTGGATCATTTGTCCTTGGTGCCCACTGGAGCAGGAATTGTTTTGTCTCCCTGCTCTGTGCACAGAGCTCACCATCCCCTCATATGAAGCCCAGACCCACACACTGAAGCAGCACAGAATGTGAAAAATATAAAAGCTGAACCTGAGGCAGCAGAGGGATCTGCTTGAGTGTATTTCCCAAAGGACTCCTGAGGGTGGCCCAAGCTGTGCAGCTCACCAGGTGCCCTCCTCCTCCTCCCTGTGCCCCTGCTGGGCTCTGCTGCCAGGGCAGAGCAGTCACAGAGGCAGAAGTGCCTCAGCATTTACACCAAACCCACCCAGGGCCCTGCCCCTGCTCCCCTCCCAGCACCCTCACACAGGGGTGTGCCATGGGACATGCCTGGAAAGCTTCATAAACACTGCCATGGTTTTGCCTGAGGGACATTTAGGAAGTGATGCAAAGCTTTGCCTTTCTCCCAGTCCTATCACCCTGTCTCAGGGCAGGAGTTGAGTGCATTGGTGATTGGCCAGCACTGAAACCCACCCCACTCATCAGCACATGTCAAATTTGGGGAAATCTTAAATTGGCGAACCAAAACCACTCCAAACACCAACAGCATTTCCTACCCAACAGAGCTCTCCAGAGCAGCTGTTTTCAGTCCCTGCACAGCCATGCCCACCTGCAGCCAGGAAGGCTGAGCTGTTAAACCCCCTCACAATATCACAGAGTACAGCCTGGACACTCCACTCAGCTCTCTCAGCACAGACGTGCTGTCATCTCACATGGCAGCAGCTGAGGTTAAGTTGTGCATCAATGAGAAGCATTGGTCTCAAATCTGAAAAGATGCTTTTAAAACCAAAAACCACAAAAATGCACTGGGTTTGCATCTTCCTCCCCACAGACTGCAGCTACCTCTCCTTACAGCAACAGAAAGGGCAAGAACAGGAAAGCAGCAGAGGCCTTTCCCTTGTACATGAAAAGCAGGTTGAGAATCTCCACACAGGCACTTCAACATCTCTTCTGTACAGAACACAATGCTCTGACACTCTTGTTATTTGCTTTTCATCATCTCAAGGATTGCACAAATCCTCGAGTGTGCTGGGAGCTGTTGGACAGATCCTGCAGGGAAGGAGGCAGTGAGGGATGGAGGAGGGAGCCTGGCAGCATTTTCTTGCTCTGCACAGGCAGGGATGGCCACTGTGACCACGGCAAAGGGCATCTCCAGGTGTCACACACACAGCTTTCACAGCCCTGCCTCGCTCTTTTCTCCACCAGAGGAGCAGGAGAACACAAACCCCAGCTCAGGGTGAAGGCACAAACCTGCTGCAGTCACCCACCCACAGACAAGGGAGTCCCCTCAGGGCAGCTCTGCAGCTGGGCAGCAGCTTTGCAAAGGAAATGTCTCAATGCCTTTTAGCCCTGAGAGCAGAGTAAATCCCTTCAACCCTAACTAGCATCCAAATTAGCAACCCAAGGAATGCCAGTGGATGTCCCCAGAGAAACTGGCTCTGGCAGAAGGAATTAGCACTTTGGTCCTGCTCTCTGGACAGCAGAGCTGCACTCGTTTGCACCCACAGCTAACACAGTGCAGGGCACAGCACAGGAGCTGTTCCTTGAGGGCACAGCCCCTGATAATGCACTGGGGCCACCTGCCCATCCTTGGCTAATGCTGCATTCCCAGTGACGGTCCAGGATCTCCCACCATGGCTAATGCTGCATTCCCAGTGATTGTTCAGGATCTCCCACCTTGGCTTCATACCTGCCTTCAGCCCCTGCAGAAACACTGCTGCATTCAGAGCTCACCTGACTGAAATGAGCACTTACATCTACAGATTTCTGCTTTGGCTCCTTCCAAGACAAGGTGGGAAGTGATATTCATCTTTCAAATGCAGAGAAGCCCTGCCTGGTTCCCAAGGCTGGCATCACTGGTACAGCACTCACAGCCTGAGGGGGCTGCTGGGCATTTCCCACAGCCTAAAACAGGTGAAGTCCAGAGAACAGTGTTCCACAGCAGCCTTACACAGGGATTTAGGAGCTAGAATTTACATCCTCATCTCCCCCAGAGAGAGGGCAGGAAAGCAGAGCTGGACTCACATGGGGCTGGCAAAAGTCCTCAAATCCCCCATGAGCACCCTGAAAGGTCGATTACTGCAACATTTTCACATGCAAATACCTCAGAGGTAGCTTCTCTGATTGACTTTTGCCAGATTGATCCAGGGCCCACAGGCACTAAACTCGGGCTTTAGCAAGCAAGAGCTGTGGTCTGATTTCAGCAATGCCCACAGCAGCAGGGAACAACAGACAACTCCTGGCACTGCCATGGAAAGCCTCTGCTTATTATCTTTAAAATTCTGGATTACATGATTCAGCTACAAAAGATCTCCCATCAGATGTGACAGAAAGAGAAACTGCTGTATTTACACAGAGCAGCACACAGCACATGTTTGTGTGTGTGTGTACACACCTTCCGTATATTTTCCCATGAAGTTACAGGAATCAAAATCCATCTCCATTTGAGTCAGATAACCCCCACAGACTTTCTTGAAAATCCTTCCTTTTTCATTTCCCCAACGTTACAAGCTTAACCAAACATCCTAAAACTGAAACACAAATGAACAGCAATGACTCTGCCTGACTCCACCTCATCTACACAAAAGGAACATTTATAAACTCATTACCAACACTAGCAGGATTTCCTTGCCCTCTCTGGAACCCAGCAAACAGTGGCCAGCTGCTCAAAGTAGCACAAATCTTGGTGACTCTAAGCCACATCAAGTTTTAATAGCAATGCAAGGAGTAGGTAATGAAGGCAAACAGTTCCCACCAGGAGAAATTCAATTATCATGTTCTGAAGCAATGGCACACACTCCTCCTGCTCCACGTTGGAAAGCACAAAGATGCTCAATGAGAATCAGATTTATGGCACATTCAAAAGCATCAAATAATAATGCTGACCTGGAGATAAGTGCATTTGAACAGAAGTACTTCCAAGAGGACCCAGCAGGAGATTTCATGGCAATGCACAATGTTTCCAGCAAACTCAGCTGAGATTTTGGAACTTTGCACAGGCAGAACTTCATTTAAGTCTATTTTTTGGCATACTGTGTGACCATGGAGGCCATCAACATAAAGATTGCTTTCTCCAATGCCAGTTCATAAAGAAGCACCAGCAAAATACACAAGGTAGCACCAAGAACCCAAGGAGCTCTCCCACATCAGGCAAGGAGCCTCTTTCCCCACAGAAATCCCACAGACTTGGGGCCTGACACCACATTTCCCACACTGGCAATAGCAGCCACCTCAAAAACAGATCCCTAAGGAGTTAAATTTAGAGATGAACTCTCAGTCCCACTTTTGTGGTGACTCATTCAGGGCTGTGAGTTTAGATGATGACTTGGCTGTTTTTTGGAAGGAGGACACCGAGGTGCAGCCCAGCTCTGCAGTCATTCCAGCCAGCACACGCGTCTGCCTGCAATATCAGTGTCAAAACACTTCCAGCAGAACTGGCAAACCATAAGGATGTGATGACATCCACACTGAAGCCATGGTGCCCCATCAGACAGCAGGAGGAGGAGCTCAGGCCTGGGCAGAGTGAGCTGCAGAACTCCCTAGCATGGCTCCCTGCACCCCTTGTCCCACTCCCCTGCTAATATAACACCTCAGAGAGGCATGGCAAAATGTAAACATGGAAAGCTCAGATTTCCTGATAAGACAAGGAAAACCACAGTTCCTGACATCTTGTGTTTCCAGAAATCCCATGGCAGGTCTCCTTGTTGGAGGTGACCTGAGCCCCATCAGGCTCCAGCACAGGTCATCAGCTTTTCTTCTACACCAAACAGCTCCAACTGCTCCATCCCCTCTGGAGTCTGGCACTTTGGAGGTTTAACACCTTCTGGCTTTGCAGAGGAGCCACTGTGGGGTGAACACTGAGGACATGAGCAAGGAGCAGCTTTAGAGGGTGCCCAAAGCAGCTGTCCCCAAACCTTCCTTTTGCTTGTGGCATTTGATGCCCATTTTGTTACAAAATCCCAGTCAGCCTGTAAGAAAAACTGGATGATTAAATAGTGGCAAAAGCTCATAATTATAAGTCTACAGCAACCAGGCAGCACCTTGAAAGGAGAACAGGGAGGCTACAGGAGACCTTGCTAACAGTGGGCGGGTGAGCACAGTGGGTGGGTGAGCAGCACAGTGAATGTGCCCACGCCTTTGGTACCTCCTGGCTGCAGCTGCTGTGCAGCCACTTCTCCTCCTCTGTGTCTGGCAGCTCTCCACTCTGTCCATCCCCTCCTCATTGTGTCCATCCCTGTCACAGGGGCAGCTCAGGCTGTGGCAGGCCTGGCCTTGCAAAGCCCGTGTGCTCCCCTGGCACAGCAAGGCAGGACAAAGCCACCGCTCCTGGTGGCACTGCCACCCTCCTGGGGACAGCCCACAACACTGGCCCTCTGTGGAAACAGGGCTCCAAGAGTGCTCTGTGCTGCCCTGTCCTCACAATGGAGAGAGTGTGGAACCTTCTGGAACCTCTCACCACAATGGGGGCACCTTGGGCCTACCCATCCAAGGCCACTCGCCTCAGGTTTACATTGAGCCACTCACAGAACCACAGCACACTCTCCACGCTTAATGTAAAATATTAATGTCTCATTTGTTCAACAATTTTGTGGAAATTAAAACTTTTAGGTTAATCATATACTGAACAATTTTAATTAAAGCAGTTATAAAACAATTAATCCATGAGAGCAGGCTTGGATCCTTGCCAGCCTTATTGGTTTAATACATGTAGGCAAAGCTTATTTCTCCCCGTGTTTGACTTAATGAATGCTAATAAGTGACACAAAATATGCATGCAGCACTCCTAATATAGTTAGTCCATCTGGTTTCACTTGCATTTTGTATTTGTCATTTTGCTTTGATAGAGGAATTGAAAATGAATTCTCTGTGCTAGAAATTAGAAGAACTTTGTACCCTGCTTAATTTAAAATAATTTTTGCAAACCTTTGGGGGAAAAAGAGACAGCAATTGAGTAGAGCACATTAGCCAGTTATCTTTTAGGTTGTTCCAAGGTTGGAAAAGAGCATAAGACCAAAATATAACACTGTGCCATAGCATGAAAGAACAAACAACACACACTCAGCTTTTTTTTTCCACCAGTATTTCAAAATATGTTTTTTGCTTGAATAGATGGTAATATAAAGGCAGGGGATAAAATATGATTTTAAGCATCTGAGACAAATCCTCTACTATTCCAATTTGTTCTGCATTACAACTTGTTTGATCCATTTGGGGATGTACTTGTTTGCCAAAGCAAGCAGAGCTCAGCCTCTTTGCTGAATATTTAATCTATGCCAATTTTTTGTTTTACCTTTTAGCACTTATGTTTGAGTCACACAGCCATGTTACTGCCAGTAACACCCCAGACCATCACTGCTGGATGCACCCACCCAACCCTGCCATGTAAAAGCCATGGGCAAAGGCCCTGCAGAACTGAACTCCTCTGCCTGCAGGTCTGACCAGCCTGAGAAGAGCCTTATCATCTCCCAGGGATGTGCCAAAAATGAAAAATGGGTTCTTCTTTGCCTAAAATCCAGCTAACACAACTCTGAGATCATACATGATGTGTGACAGCCATGGGAAGGGGCCTCTATGGAGATTCTATACCCAGCACACCAGAGCATCCCTCTGCAGAGCCTCAGAGAGCCCCTGAGCAGCACTGAGGGTCCTTCCACAAACACCTCTGGGCTCTGCACCAGCTCTAGAGCTCCAGACACAGCCCCCCAAAAACACAGTGACACAGCAGGAGGCACAGCCTGAACTGTGCAGAGTTCCCTCCTTCCCTGCCTGAGGTAATTTCCTATTTCTGCTGCTGAGATGTCCCAAATGGTGACAACGGGGACCCTGTTAGAGCTTAAAAGCCAGCTCTGTTCCCAGGGCACCAGTGTGCCAAATTCAGTCACACCAGGACAAGCAGGAGGAAGGGAATTGTGTGTGCATGTCTTGGAAAGTGCATGAAAGGCAGGAGGGCAGGAGAGGTGAGCAGCACCAACCTCCTGAGCACCACGAGCTCCTTGGACCCTCAAGGTGATGAAGGGGAAAGTTTCCTTTCCAAAGTGTCACAGACATCTTTTATGGAAAATCCTTTCCTTAGGATTTTTCCTCCTGAGAAGCTGGGAGGCCTCAGGAACAAAATGTAAACAATGATTATCTGCTGCTGTGGAATGCAACAGGTGCATCTGTGATTGGTCTCATGTGGTTGTTTGTAATTAATGGCCAATCACAGTCAGCTGGCTTGGACAGAGAGTCTGAGCCACAAACCTTTGTTATCATTCCTTCTTTTTCTATCCTTAGCCAGCCTTCTGATGAAATCCTTTCTTCTATTCTTTTAGTATAGTTTTAATATAATATATATCATAAAATAATAAATCAAGCCTTCTGAAACATGGAGTCAGATCCTCATCTCTTCCCTCATCCTCGGACCCTTGTGAACACCATGACAGCAAAGTGCTTCAGAACTGCAAAAGTGACAATAAATCTGTGCACCAACCAGTGGTATTATCTGCTTAACCTGGTAATTGGTTTATGGGCCACCCTTGGGCTCACCTTGATCTGCAATTTCTGAGTCACACTGCTCCTCACTCAGGAAAGGTGCTCTGACCACTGCAGGGAGGGAATGTGGGCACACAGCTCCACACCCATCCCACACCTGTCCAGCAGCATTTAGAGGCAGATGACCTGAAGGAGAAAAACCTGGGACACCTCCAGGGAAGAAGATGGAGCCTCAGTCCACATTAAATTTCCAGCCTCTCACTAAAAAGGCCAGCTGAGCAAGGCAGCACAGGAGGAAGATGGAGTGTAGGGAACAAAAGGAAAAGACAAGGAGGAGGTGAAACAAATGGGAACAGCTTCAGGTACATGAATAACTGCCTTACAATGAACTTCCTCACTGTTACTGAGCAAAATTTGGGAACTGATGTGTGAAATGCTCCCCTCTGAGAGCCCAGGGCACAGGGGAGGGCAGCACAGAGCCCATCAATGTTTCAGCCTGGTTAACCCCTCCTGTCCTGCCTGTGCCTGCACCCAGGGCAGATCCCCATGCCTGGCAGCTCTCTGCACATTTGCCAGCTCAGATCTCAGGCACAGCAGTCTCTTCAACGATGATATTGCACTTTTCTGCCAGAAAGGTCCCAAAATAGCTCAGGAATCACATGCAGGCTGCTGGAGCCCATGGTGCAGCAGGCAGTGGGGCTGGGGCTCCTGCTGAGGGGATGCCACAGCAGGTACCACAGAGCTGTGGGTGATGCCCCAGCAGGAACTGTGAGGTGATGCCCCAGCAGGTACCACAGAGCCCTGGGGTGATGCCCCAGGAGGTACCACAGAGCTGTGGGTGATGCCCCAGCAGGTACCACAAAACCCTGAGGTGAAGCTGTCACAAACCAGCACCTCCTGTGCACCTCCTGCCCAGCACCAGGGGCTGATGTTCCTGGTGGGGACACCAGGATGGGCAGATTCTGTGCAGAGTGACAGCAGAAAGGGAGAGCCAGCACCAAAATGAAATTAAAACAGAGCACCTGGGTCGCCTCTGCGTCCCTAGAACTGAGAGCTTGCCAACAAGCCCTTTGTAAGTGCTAAATACCTTCTCTGTGTGTCACCTAGAGAAAAAGAGATGTGAACCCAGCAGAGCAGCTTTGCTTTTTTTTTTTTTCCCCTTGCCTTTTTTTTTTTTTTTTAAAGTGTTTAAACATCCTACAAACACTGTTTAGGGAAGTCAGCAGGAGGTCAAATAGAAGCCTTGTGTCTCAGTGGATAACAATCCTTCTGTGAAATCATTCCAGCACAAATCAAGTCGCTCTTACATCTCCCTCTCCACCTTTTTTTTTATTTTATTTTAAAGGCATTTTAGAAAAGCTCACTTTGAAGTTTAAACCTTCTGCAACAACACTGCTTGCCAACAAGATAAAATATTTAGTACTGCTATACACTAAAATCATATCTCTAACAATACCTTCCACGCCTGACATAGCACTAAAGTTAATTCAGCCAACAATGCAATGCTTGCATTTTGTGTCTCAAGAAGCAGCAACTTATCTTTTTTGTATATATAAATTACATACACTATTGTGCCATTTAAACCTAAAGCCTCCTGTTGTTAAACAGAGAATAGAAAGATCTTTAAATACAGACAAAAAGATCAGAGCTCCAGAAAGAGCTGTGACAAATGCAGGATGATGTTACCAGCCTGGCAAAATAAATGATGCTCCCCAGCAAATCCTCCCTGCTTGAGCTGACACAAATCCTTCATCTCAGGCTGGCTGGGGCTGCCTCCCTCTCTTGGAGGGTCCCTGATGGGAAATACCACCATGGATTGAGGGCTTGAATTGGAAAACAAAACAACTGCAGGTGACACCAGCAGTGCCAACAGCCAGTGTGACACCTCCTGCATCCCTGCCTTGGAGCCAGGAGAGCCCTCCCTGCAAAGAGATGCACCCCAGCAAAGGCAGCATTGGTGCAAGGGTTAGGGAGGAGAAGGGACACTCATCCTGCAGTCAGCCTGACCTTCTGGCTTTGCTGCTTGAGAAAACAATGGAAATGTTGCAACGTCTGCAATGCTTCGTTGGCAAGGCCGTTTCTCGTTTTTTTCCTCCACTAGTGGTCTTGCCTTCTTTAGTCACCTCTTAAAAACAAACTTAAAGAACCAATAACTACCTTCCCCCAACAAAAACCTCACCATCTGTTCCAATTTCTGCCCTTGCTTCTATAATCTGCTCTTTACCATGCAAAGAGGCATCACCTCAGTGCCTCACGTCCCCTCTCCCAGCATAATTCAATGCATTTTACTCTCCCACATAAAATTAGCAGAAGTACTCCCAAAACGTCTGTCTTTTCTCATCTCTTTGCTGTACCTAGAGCTGACAAACTCCTCTCCAAGCAATTCAATTCCCCTCTCACAGATGCTCAGCACACATGCACTCAGCAATGCCATCTCCACAGAACCGGCTCCCAGACTCAAAAAAAAGGCAAACTAATTTAAAACAAAAACATGAATGCCTTTTCTATCCCTTTTGCCTTCACAAAATGGGATGCAAACCACAGCAGTGCCAGTGTGAATCAGCCCCAGTCCCCAGCTCATCTCTGGAGCTCTGTCCTACCCCTGGACACATTCCCTCCATGGTCCATGGTCCCAGCTGGGATGGGATTTGCCTTCCCATCCTTCTGCTCCCCCACCTTACCCTTGTTCCATTCAAATGCTGTCTCAAACCTCCATGTTCAGCTGTCCAAGCCTTCCCACCAGGAGCTTTAGACATGTTTCACATCCTCTCCTGCACTCTGGTGTCTCTCCCATCCCTGCCCAAAGCCAAACCCATCCCAGCAGACTGGGGGAGGCCCCACTGCAGGCACGGGGCAGAAAACATCACAGCTGGGAGCTTTTTACAATGTGAGCCAAACAAAACCCAGACACTGCCAAATAACTATTACCTGCAGCTTAAGTAACTGCTTTTTGTAGGTTTATTATTTTTTAAACAATAGTTTGTGTGTATGCATCCATATATGTGGTTTTTTTTAAAGCACAGACAGGATTTTCATGTCAGGGATTTTATTTTGCTTTTCTTTGAAATTAAGACCATAATTCACCAAGTGCAAACTTCTGCTAGGAACAAGCATTTCTAAAAATTCATCCTCTGCTTTCCCATTTAAAATTACACAATGACAAGAGCCTCGATCTTTATCTCACTTACACGTGCTGTAATTCAAAGGCAGAAGCAGAAATACTACACATTTATTCCAGAATAAATGCTGCATTTGTATCCATGCCATTAGGATCAACAGCACAGAATCAAGCCCTCCTAACTCAAATCCAACACCAGGACAGCAGTATCTATCAAAGCTGGCTGGACAAGTATTTAGGCAGAACGTCCAGGTTGTTGTTTCCTCTCTGCTTTGTGTTTTTTAAGAAATTTGGCTCAGGGATCTGACTGCAAACAGAACAACCTGATGGGCAAGGCAAGAAGCAAGATCCTGCCACCATGGGAGGCAGAGGAAGGTGGAGAGGAACTCTGAAGCCCAGAGCAGTGAGCCCTGTCCCTGTGAGAGCACCCCAAAGGCTGGGGAGCAGTGCTGCTCACCTCCTGCATCCCCCATGGCAGCCAGGAAATGGGACTGAGAGATGGAGCCCTGCAAAATGATCTACGAGGAGGAATCAAATAACAGTAATAAAAAAGCACTCCACCTGTGGGTGATCATACTTTTTAAGATGGATTAACAAAATGACTGCTTATTTATTGAAAATAATGAATAGCCTAGTGCTTTTAGTTCAGAAAGGGATGCAGGGGGGAAAGCTGCTGCAGCAGGGTTTTAAATAAACTGAAAACTTATGGCAATGGCATGCATCACAGCCAGGAGGGGAACAGGGACTCTGGGGAACATGACTAATGGCAGCTCCTGGAAAGCATACCAGGACTGTAAGCAAAGCCAGTAAAAGAGTCAAATGGAGAGAAGGAAAATGTAGGTTTGCTCAGCCTGGCTGGAGATTGATGCTTCAAACCAGGATTTCAAAGGATTCTGAAACAAAGGGAAGGAAATGCTACCTCTGAAGTAACCCTTGCATCAGGTTCTGTCTTGTGTCTCTGGGCTCTTGCCAAGCCCACGTGCAGGAGCATCTCTATCAGCACATGAGCCAGAGCAGAGACTGCCTGCAAGGAAGAGGAGCAAACTCAGCCTGGACTCCAGGGTCTGTCAGTCAGCACTGAGCTCTCAGAGCAGATTTCCAATTCTGGGTATTTTCCTCTTACCAGATTCTTTTAACATCTAAATCTTAAAAGCATCTTTCATCAGAACCTATTAGTGATGCAGGGAAGGTTCTTTGTTTTACAGAGCAGTGCAGAGAAATCAAGGGATCGGATTTCTGGGTCTAAATTCCCCTCCCTGCACCATGGGCTGTCTTTGGTACACCTTGTCTAGAGATCTTCAGGGTGCTTTGCCACAAGAAACCTCAGGAGTGAGGATTGAGGCCAGATCCAGCTGTTCTTTACATGACTGCACAAGACCAGAAGAGGAACTAAACCCAAGTTCTCCTGTTGATCCTGCCCATTTCACATCCCCCTCCACCAAAAAACCATTCCCTCCATCCCTGATAATTCACAAGTGGAGAAAAACAACTATCAGCAAAGGTATCAGGTATATTTTAACCCAAATAAAAGGTATATTTCAACCCAAATAACCAGAAGAGCAGTGCAACAGCACAAAAGTAAAAATGCCTTTTGGAGATGAAGCTGTAAACCCAAATTTAACTTTACCCTTGGGGTTTCATTAAGCAGCAGCAGGAAACAGGCAAAGCAAGGGTGACACTTCACCAGGACCCTCATGCAATGGGATTAGGAACACCCCAAAGGTAACACAGCAGCACCACAGACTTTTTGACTCAGCAGTGTAAGAGGAAAGTGGGGTCGTTCAGGACAATGTGATCTCCAGTACACATGGGGGGAAAAGTAAAATGCTTCCCTCTGGATTAGCTTCCTTCCCAACTGTACCCAGCGAATCATGGAAGCAGATTAGTTCTGGGTGCTCATTGCAGCCATAATCCTCTCACCCCAGTGCTGCTGCTGCCTTCATGGTGCTAATTCACTGAAACAGAAGATCCCTACAAAAGCCCTCACAGCTCATCTCGGTTCCCAAGTGATGGCTGAGAAAAAAGAGGATCTTATTCAAATTTCAGCTGCCACACTGCAGAAGCACGGAGTACTTTACTTTGGCACCAACACTGCTAAACAAAAACTACCTCAAGAACTTACTAATTCATTTTAAATGAAAAAAAAATGCACATTCTTGGTTTTTCTGCCTGTCACATTTCTATTTGGACATCCAGGACTTGCACAGCACTGAACAAAAAAAAAATATACTGCTCCTGACAGCTCATTCCTATACAAGGAAGAGTTAGATGAAAACTGAAACTCAGCATCCAAGCTTTTAAGAAACTAACCTGGCAGATTGCATGCAAACTTCCTTGGCAAACACAAACAACAGGAGCTGAATAATACATAAAAAAATATATTGACAGAACTGCTTCTGTGCATACCACTTTCAACGTAGATGATGGAAGCACCAGAGAATCTTTATGGAAAGCCAGCACTGACTCGGCTTGAAAGGCACCTTAACAAACAAAGGAAGTACTTTAAAAAAAATGCAGTGCTAAGACATTATCAAAACATGCATTATAGCTTGTGAAAGCCCTCTGCCAGTGAGTGTGTCTGCAGAGGACTGTGCAGAGCATTGATCTGTCTGTGTTCTGGGTGCTTTTCGGGTGATGCCTGACCGGAGTTTACAAGGGCAAGCTCAGAGGTCCCCGTTGTTTATTTCTCTGCAGTCTTTTACTTGTCACTGATAATAGTTTTCAAGCCATCCAGCCTGGGAGGGTGCAGACAGGGGTTTGCCAGGGGTGAGAGGTCAAAGCAATAATGTGCCGAGCAGGGTCAGAAATATTTATCTGCACCAAAATGGTTCTGGATAATCAAATAGTTGAAAATTAGCTTTGTGACAGGGCTCGTATTATTTGCCTGTTTTCCTTACACAACAGAAATAAGGAGCAGGGCCTGTCTCCAGTGGGGAGGACACTCCACCATGTCTGTCTCACCTGCTGCATGCAGAGTTTGACAATGCTGCTATGGCACTTACCAACCTGCTCCTGCCACCTTGGGAACAGCCCCAGCCCTTCTGAGCTTGCTGAGGGCACAGGGGCTGCAGTCAGAGATTCAGGGGTCCGGGGCAGCTCTTCCCAGGCATCAAACATCCTGATGATAAAGTCACCGAGCTCCCACACCTCTGGTAGGTGGTAAAGGGGGGAGATCAGACACCCAGCTAACAATAAATACTGAAAACAAGATTGCTTCAGAGCTGGCTGAGAGCTGAAATCTTCTGGACAGATAAAATCACTCACAAAAATACTCCTGAGGGTGAGCCCTTCTGCAGAGCAGCAGGCACACCAGCACTTGGTATTCTCTGTCTCCTTTCTACTCTGCCAGCTGTTTTTCACTTCATGTTTACTGGTAATGCAGCAGAGCATCAGCCCCATAGATCTCAGTATTCCCTCACTCTGAAATGGGAAAACATTGCTCTTGTTAAAAATTTCTGACTGAAGCAGATCTGCTCCTCAGATAATATAATGACACCGAGGTCCTCCAGAGAACCCCCTCCAAAGCTAATAAAGTGAAAACAAATCCAGTTACATCAGGTTAATTTAAAGAACTTCTCTTTTTTAAATGTACACGAAGAGAAAATGGAAGAAACCTTCTAAATTAATTCCAGCATTATAAATTTGATTTAGTGAGTGCAGTGTGCACCACTGTGAGAGCAATAACAATATAGGAATGTTTTAAGCAGAGAAAATAAATTATTTCAAAAGGGAGTGGTGAGGGGAAAAAACAGCAAATGTGTTAGAGAGAACCCACTCCAATATTAATTAGAGATCTGCAGTTCTGTTTGCATTGGCTTCATTAAATGAGGAACTGGAATTAGCAGAGGCTCCAGACTCAATGGAGAGAAACAGCTGGAAACTAAGCCAAGCCCCTCCAGATGTGCCTGGTTCTCATCCCCAGCCACAGAAGAGCCCTGGGTAGACCAGCTCATGTTCCTGCTCCCATTCTTTGCACACACAAGTGCAAAAGATGAACTCCATCTCTGGGGAGCAGTTGCAGTCCCAGCTACTACCAAGGAACAAGGGAGACTTCACGCTTCAAATCAATGACTCTATCCAAGCTACAGCTCCCACAGGGGGTTTTAAACCCATCTAAAGTGAACAGTGATCAAGAATGTGAAGAGCTTCAGCAAGCAAGCAAATGAACTGCAAGGTTACACTACTGTCTTGGGTTGGAAATGCAAGATGTTATCGGGGGTGTGTGTTCTATTGCCATCTGTTAGGGCAGTTCTCTGCTGTCCTTGGGGCAGTTTTTTCTTTCTCTCTCCCACAGCCAACCCTCCCTCCAGCAGATCTCTGCTGTCCATGGCCACTGAGTGTCCCTGCAGGGCTGATCCAATCCCAGCATCCCATGGGGAGATGCCCCGCCCAGGGGAGGAGCCAAGCATTCCTCCCTGGATCCAATCTGGGCCTGGCACAGCACAGCAGCCTTTGCCCCCTGCATTGCCAGAGGAGCAGCTTTCTGCTGCCCTGCATGGCCAGAGGGAGCCCAGGCCCATTTGCAGCAGCCCTGGAGCTGCAGAGGAAAACTCCCCCCTTGTGCAGGATCCCTGCTGCAGCAGAGCCACAGCTGGCACTGCAGGAGGGCTGAGCCCCCCTGGGATGGGGCTGGGACACCTCCCTGACACACAGGGGGCAGGTTGTATTGACTCTGACAGTGGTTTGTTTTCTTTTTCTGTACTATTGCATTTGTATTTTTAATTTTCCTAGTAGAGAACTGTTATTCCTACTCCCATATCTTTGCCTGAGGGCCCCTTAATTTCAAAATTATAATGATTCAGAGGGAGGGGGTTTACATTTTCCATTTCAAGGGAGGCTCCTGCCTTCCTTTGCAGACACCTGACTTTCCAAACCAAGACAGGGAGTGTGTCCCCATGTTCCCCATGCCTGGTTCCTTGGGAGCCAGGGTGGAGCTGATGTTGGGATGTTCTGGACACCTCCTGCTGGGACTGAATCTTGGGCAAACCCTGTGCTGGAGCAAGCAAACAGAAAAATGCTGAAGGAGCTGAGAACAGCAAGCAAGGAGAGCCACCACTCTTCCAGGATAACCCCAACTCAAGGAAGCTCCCAGCCAAACAATGCACCTACCTGTCCCAGGTAACTCATCCTACAAATTCTTTCATTTTCACAAAACCAGGGATTTTTTTCTCCCACCCCAGGACATACTGACCCAAAACACATTCCCTTGATGCCACCCCACATCTCCTTGCAAAGCCATTGCCATGTTTTCCTTTGGCTTGGTATCAATACTGGCCTCTCAAACCCTGGTAGCTTGCAAGCAACTGCTGAGGCTACAAAACCTCCCCCCAAACCAGTGGGAGACCTGAAAGAACATCAGACCCTTGCCCATCCATATGTGAATTGCTGCCCCTCCTGGAGGAGCCTTGCTGCTGTGGGGGCAACACTGGGGCCCTGCTCCATTCTAGGGGCCCAGCTCCTCCAGCTCCAGATGGAAAAAGGGAAAAGCAAACGTAGCAGCAATTTAATCCAAAGCAGATAACCCCAACCATGGATGTATTCAATGAAAAAAAAAACCACCCAAAAGACAACACAAGGAACAGCAAATTAATACACAAGCTGAGCTCTTTTTTATATATAACATCTGTCAAAATACTGAAGTGTTTGCTTTTTTTGTACAAGCAGGAGGTTATGATTGTGCAGACAGTCATAAAGCAGGGCAGTATTATAAAAATTAGGGATTTCCTTCATTGTCTCTACTGGTTTGCAGTTACTAATTATGAGACTGCTAAGTGCCAAATGGTCAATGAGCAAGCGTAATTGTTATTTAAGTGCAGGCAGCCAGGTTGCAGATACACTACAATACACATATGTACATTTAATCCACTGCTGGTTGCATGTGGAGTCAGGCCTAGCAAAAGGGAAGACAGCAGCACGTGTTTGGGCACACTCTGCCAGAAGGCACATCCAGGCAGCTGAGAAACAGGCTCAGTTTTCCTGACTTGGGCTCCTTACTGCAGGAACCAAGAGCAGGAGGCAGAATATAGAACCAGTGAATCAAAGAATGGTTTGGGCTGGAAGGGACCTTGAAGGTCCAATCCCCCTGCCATGGGCAGGGACACCTCAACAAGATCCAGCCTGACCCTTAGAGTGTCCAGGGATGGAGCATACCCCACCCTCTGAGCAACCTGTGCCAGTGTTTTATCACCTTCACTATAAAAATGTCTCCCTTATATCTAATTTGAATCAAGCCTCTGAGTTTGAAACCAATTCCCCTGTCCTACAGGCTCTATTAAAAAGTTTCCCCATCCTACCTTATGGTATTGAGGGGCTGCAGTAAGGTCTTGCTGGAATACTCTGAATTTCTTTAGGAGCCACAGGAGACATCCACACAATGCAGAATAGGGACCACAAGTGAGGCTTTAATCCATTATAATGCCAAAATCTGGCCCCTCTCCACAGCAGGGTATGGGCACTGACTCATTACTTCCATGGGCTGGAAAGGGTGGGAGAGGTGGCAATGGGGTGCAAATCTTGAATTAACAGTGCCACAGGGCCACATCAGTCACTTGCAAGTGCCCAGAGGTGCAGCAGAGTGAGGATCAGTGCATCACCCTGGGGATGGCAGGGAGGGAGCAGGACTGGCACTGCTGCCACCCCACCCACGAGGGCTGCTGTGTCACCAGGGCAGGTGATACAGCCACAACAAGAATGAGGAGGAGGAGGTGAAGCACCTCAGAGCCCAGCTGGGTCCATCCCCCAGCAGTGCCCAGCTGGGAGCAGGGAGCAGCAGCCAGGGAAATAGCTCACACCTCTCAGGATGATCCCATCTGACAGGGACTGGCTGCTGCCAGCAGTCCAGCACCTGGCTCTGCTCCATCTCTGCACCAGCTTCCCAAAAAAGCCAGTGCTCACTCAGCATGTCCTGGGACAGGCAGCACACACTGAGCAGAGCAGGGAGGGTGGCCCAGGGCAGTGAGCTCACCTGAGCCTCTGGCATTGAGGTCAATTTATCCTTTCTCCAAGCCCCAGCTCCCCAGAGCACCCCTGCTCAAAATGGGAGGGTCTCATCTATTTGACCACCACTCCTGAGACGGGAAGAGTCAGCTGCAAAGGGGACATGGAGGAGCCACAGGAATGAATGAATGAAGCAATTCTTCCCAAGTGGCACAAAATAAATACAGCATGATAATGAGGAAAATACCTTTTATTTTTATCCATTTGCAATTCAGTTATCATCTCAGATTTGCAGCTCTTCTTCACCTTGCTAGCTTCTGAGTTATTTTAGACTTTGGGTCAGCTTTTTAGGTTTGATTTTTCTTTTTTAACTGCATTGTTTTCCTGAACTTTTCTGGGGCACTGCATTACAATGGACTCCACAGAGCTAGTCTGTGACAGTTCACCTTTAAAGGATTAGGCAACCACAGAAAGTATTACAGCAATGCAGTTTATGTAGACCTGGAATGTATTCTCCAATGAGATTAGCCTATCTAATAGGATTTGGGGAAGCTTTCAGGGCCATTAGGATGCCCCCTACATGCTAAAGGCTCCAGATGCTGTAACCATTTGATTTAATCTAATCAAGACTGCCTAGGTGTATTTTGTCACTGGATGTTTCTGTCATTTTCACACTACATCTCAATAGACAACTCCCATCCAGGTTCCATTGTGCACAAACAGGCAGACACATCTGAGGCTGATCTTCAATTCTAAGAGACACTAATTATTAAAGCCTGGGTTTACAGTCTAATCCTGCAGGGAATGGAGCATTCCCTTAATGCTGCTGAAGGGATGCTCTGTGGACCCAAGTTTCCTTTATTTTACCATAAAACCACTCTATTCTACCCCTGTTTGTCACCCAGCCCTAGGAAGAGCCCTCAGTGCTCCTGGGTGCCAGGTGCTGTGCAGAGCAGCAGCACTGAGGATCAAAAGGAAATAAAATCATCATTCTTACCCCAGAGCTGTGGCTGTGCAAACACACACAGCTGGACACAGCTGCAGGCCAGCACAGATGGGAGCTGGCTGGGCTGGGAGATGCAGGGGCCTCTGCAGACATCTCCTTTGATAAGCAAAGATGATGCCATAAATCCACTGATGAGCACTTACCCTCTGCAAGTGAGCAAGGGCCCTGGGAGGGATGAGCAAGTGCAGGAGTTACCATCTCCTCAGGGGCTTTTAGCCCTAACAAAAACATTTCCCTTCTCCACAGGTTAAACAGAGATCATCAGGACACATTCTTTAAACCCCAGCCTGCAGAGGAAAGCAAAGGTCAGCTCCCAGGAGGGCACTTCTGGCTGACAGAGAGGCAGAGAAGTGTCCTGCATCCCTAAAACACATCCACACATCAGCTGAAGGCAGCTCTGCACACACAGCTCCCACCAAGCAGGGAAAGCGTCCATGGGTGAGAGGGGCTGGAGCAACACCTGCAGCATCCAGGAGTGACACTTGCAGTTATCTGTTGCCATCCATATCATTATAAGTATGAAGCAAAAATAAATATTTAGGATTCAGGAGGCTGCACTGGAGGAGGTTCTGAGTGCCAGCCAGATTCACCTGAGGTGTGGCTGTGACTGTCACTCATCCATCTGTGTCACTTTAAGCCCACAAAGAGCAGCTCTAGTGCCAAGTGGCTTTAACCTGATCCTGCTGCAGACCTATTCAAGCCTTCCTTTATGTTTATTTTAAAGGACTAGTTCAGGCATCTCTTCCTCAGTGATATTCATCAGAGGGAAGGAGCAAAGATGAAAGCCTGCAGCAGCCTCTGGGCAGGATTTGTCCAACCCTGTAATTCAGTCCTCCCAACAGACCAAAATTTGAGAGGTATGGGCACACCAGGAAACATGAACCATTTGAGCTGATCCTGACTTACCAGGAGGTGAGAAAGGGATTCCTCATTCCCCAAATACCTTCTCATCTCACTTTTTTTATTAAATGAGTATTTTCCCCATTATTTTTCCAGTGGAAAAACAATTATTTTTAGAATCAAGGCCAAAAGGCCCATTGTTTGTTACTGACAACTCAGAAGCACAATGTTCCCCCAAAAGCCTTCAACCCTGCCCTACAGAAATCTCACTGTCAGCAGCCTGGCCCTCCTGGATTGCAGCACAAACACCATCACTCATCCCATGGAGCTTGTGTAAAATCAAAACACACCACAGGCACAGCACAGGGTGGATTTTTGTTTTGGGGACTGGCTCATATATAGCAATTTGTGGTTGTGAACAGTGAGTGGAGGTTACAGAAGCAGCATTTCAGGAGATACCAAAGCAAAGTCAAGATGGATGGAAGGCAGCAGATGCTCAGCTCTGTAATGCACAGAACCTCCACTGATTTCAACAGCTTTATATTCAGATGCAGCCATCCCCAGTTTCTGCCTGGTGTATTTGGTTGCCAAATGCAAGGTGTTCTCCAGTCCCATGCCAAGGCACAGGAGAACTCTGAGCAGCTCAGGTGAAATCCAACACTGGCATATACCAATAACTTCACATGCAAATTGACTGACTCACTGCAAATCTTCTCCCCTTGGTATTCATGAGAAAAGCCAGGTTTATCTCTCAAGTTCCCCCAAAATGCTTAAACCCTGCTTTAAAAGGAGAATTAAATCTGCATTCAGGAAGTTACTTTGGATGTAGGTTGGTGCTAACTCGAATTAAATTATAGTTCTATTTTTCATAAACAAAAAGTTTTGTCACTTCTAGAAGCCCTGGCAGAAACAAGTGGCCCCATTGCTCAATTAAATCCACAGAGTCAAGTCATGCAGAGGCAAGTCTGGCTGTGCCACACGGACTGCAGGTGACCTAAAGCAAGTCACTCAACTGTCCCCAGGCTCCCTGTCCCACAGGAGAGCATTCCATGGTATTTCAGCAAGTCCTGCTAAGTCTTTGGGAAGAAAAGACTGAAGAAATGCAAATATCTTGATGCTCATTCTCATTGCTGCACACCAATATTCCTTTTTTTCCTGTTTTTTTTAAACACTATTTGATTTCCTTTTGCCCTGCCTGTGCACAGTGTGCTCATGTAAGAAAAGCAGAATGAGCTGCTCTAGGTTGTGCCTCACAATTTAACATTTCCCTCTTCCACAGAGCTGCTCTGGCTTGGACAGGAGGGAGCTGGAAGGGAGAAGGGCTCAGGACAGAGCCCCCATTTTGATGGGGACTAATGACAAATCCCTGACCCAGCATTTGGCACAAATTAAAAGCCATCCCAGTTTGTAACACTTTCAGAAATTTCCCTAAATGCACTGAACCTGAATGCAACTCCTATAACAAATCCAGCTGCTGTTTTAAAAAAATAAAATAGTGATAACAAAAAAAAAAATCTTGCAGTCCCTCCACAGTCCCATCAGTGACTACAGAGGGATCAAGTACAGAGAAATACAGGAAATAATCTCTGAAAATTAGTGAGAATTGGCATAAACTGAATGGATGACCGCTGCTAGTTTAGACATTAAAAATCCTCATTTTCTTCTTTTATGTCAACTTTGCAGATTCTCCTCTTTAACAAAGCTGAGATTTAAAAAAAAAAAAGGAAGCTATATCTGATCTCATCAGCCATTCTGTCTTTAAAGCATTTGACTACAATCCACACCAGACATACTTAGCAAACTTTAAAATACAGCCTCTCAACATTGTTACAATTAAGTCACTCTGAAATGTCATGAAAAGCAATCTAGTCCCATTAAAATCTTCACACTCATTAAAAAAGCACTTACAGACTCGAAAATGTTCCTAATACATTATTTAAAGACACAAGATGTACAGTGACTAAAAACCTTGTACAGAAAAAGAATAGCAACAGTCTGCTTTAAAAAAGCCTGTGTGCAAATGTGTGTTATAATTAGCTAATTGGGAAACTGCAGGTAGAAGGCAGTTTGTCATCTACTGAGTTTTGTCTGGGGGTTTTATTTATTTCACTCTCTTTTTTATTAAAGGAAGAAGGAAAAGGGTGCTTTCTTTTTATTCAAGGAAAAAAAAAAATCCCATTGTAGGCAATTGATGATCATTATGCAGATGACATGTGCCAAAGCCATCTCTTTTCCTGGAAGGGGTAGGGAAAGCCACAGACATCCTCCAACACCAGGCAGACAAACAAAGAAGGGGTCACTGGAAGTTGTGAATCCCTGGACAAAGACAAACGAGCTCAGGCTGTAACACAGCCACTGCCCTCCTATAATGCTGCATCATTTTTTTTTATGTCAATAGAAGATGAAGGTATAAAATTTGCATCTTTATGGAACCCACTGCTAGATAAGCCACATTCCCACAGAGCCCCTGAGCAACAGAACAGAAGTGGATGCTTCTTCCAGTGAGGCTCTCACTTCTCCCTGCACCTCACCTCAGTTAAATACTTGGATTTTACGGAGGATTTTTCACAATTCTGACCAGTGCAAGAAGGAAATCAGGCTGCAGGAAGGCATTCAGCCATCATTTGAAGGAGTTGGAAGAAAAGAAAGAATCTGGAAAAATGGATCATTGTGAGAGGGATCTCCCTGTTTTCAGCATCACCAGGACAAAGCAGTTAATTTAAAAGCAAATTTGGAGAAGAGGACAAAGAAAAACAGTATTTACTTGCAGAGAATGAGGGGCAAGAGCTCCTTGGCATCCTACAGAAGCTTCCAAACAATCAATAAAAAAAAAGAATAAAGAATCCAATCTTAGTCAGCTCTCTGAACAGCCTTCTCCCCAGCCCATGACCCTCTGGAGTGGTTCAGGGAGAGCAGCAGGGCTCAGCCCTGTGCCTGTTCCCCAGGAGAACATGATGCATGCATCACCCTGAGCCAGGCAGGGCAGCCACCTCGCTGGGTGCTCTGCCAGCAGCCAGCTGAAGGTCTGAGGGAGATCAGAACAGGCTCAGAGCATAATGAGTCTACCCAGCATAATCAGCCACCTGCACAAGTTGTGACTAGGGATCTCCTGAGTCATGCTCTTTAGCAGCCTTGCTCTGTGTCTCTTCCACAAATGCCTCCAGCACATTTCCAAACCCACATCAGCTTCTCACACCCACCCAGAGGTGATGATTTCCACAGCTTGCTGCCTGCTTGCAGGAAGAAATATCTTCTTTTGAGCCTCCACACTTCATCTGCCACCTCTAGGTCTGGTATGAAGAAGAACTTGAACAGTCACTCCCCATCTACTTTATTCATGGCTGCATCAATGTTTATCACACTCCTGCTTAATCATCCCTTTTCCAGAGTAGAGCTCTCCTCTGTTCACCCACTCTGTACATGGAAGGATTTTTTTTCTCTCTCTGATCACCATCTTCACAGCCCATCCCTGTACCTCTTCCAATTTTATTACACCCTTAGAGAAAGCACACTCCAGACACAGCAATCCATGGATGTCTACAGCAGTATGATGGCATCTTCTTTTTCTCCTGTATTTCTGCTCAACAAGTCCTGACACCCCATTTGTCCTGTGAATTCTCTGAACTGTTATTATTTCTTTAGGACTGTCCTCAGAGGGCAGGGGAAGGGATGTGTGCAGGTTGTGTGTCAAGCAAGGGAGTGTGTGTGTCTTGTTCTTCCTCTGCTCCTCCACAGTGCAGGAGTGCTCAGACTCATGGCCCAAAGCCTGGGGACAGAGCAGGTGTGGGTGGGACACAGCAGGACATACCCAAACAGGACTGGGATCCATCGCACACTGCTCTTCCACCTTCACCCAGCTGGTTATTACAGCTGAAACACACAGATATATCACAGTGATTTGTAATTCCAAATCTCCAATGAACACACTCAAAAACTTCATGACTGTAGGCACTGAAGGAGTGTCTGATTCAGGCTGCAAACCCCAGAACTATAATGCTCATTATAATACTATTAATATGTAGCTAAAGTGTCAGAATAAGATTCTCTATCTGATACTCTCAGAAGGGGGCTACAAAAGTGATGAGCAGACTATGTGAATGAGTTTATCTTGGAGAATAATGAGTTTATCTTAAAAGAAAAGCCCATTGCAGGCAATTTATGACAGTTATACAGGTTAGAGAAGGGGGGAAGCATGGGAGAAAAGGAGATGAAAGAGAGAAGCAAGAGCATCTTTTACAAATGCCAAAGACCTGAAATAATGTCACTTGAACTGCCAAAGGCACTTCAGCTTTCAGGCAAATCAGTCACGAGGACGAGCAACTTCTCCAATCATAGCACAGCTGCTTCTCCAAAAATCTCTCCTTAGCTCCAGGTTTGTCCCTGCAAAACCTGCTCCTGCTCTCTAACGTGTCCCAGGTCCCTCCTGAACAAAGGCCACCAATTAAAGGGACACCAAGGTTCCACTGTGACACAGACATTACTCACTGGGGACCCAGCCCGCAGCACCAACTGTTTGCACTTGTGAAATGGCTGCATCTGAATTTGGGCCTCTGGAAGCACAAATCTCACAGATCTTCACCTGTGAATGCTCCAGCCCCTGCTCTCCCCTGGGACTGTTCTCCCTGGAAAGCCAAAGGAAGGTTCTGACACCATGACTGTCCTTGTGCAAAATTTATCTTCTGAAAGCATCCTTCCCAGCCACGCTGCTGCCAGTACAGAACTCTGCCTGCACAACCCCATCCTCTCTCACACTGCCCCACTCAGGTTTGGGTCTTTTGGTAGATTTTAATAGCTGATGCAAATAGTAGAATGTTACAGGGCATAAAATAGCCAGAACAATCTGGACATGTTTTATTACAGTGCTTTATCATTTAACACACAATGGGGGCATGTATTATGAAATACCACACCACTGAAGGTGAGATATTCTATTTTAATACAACTCCACAGCTTCCACAGGAGAACAGATTGTTTTAACCTCAGATCCAGTAATTTCCAAATATGCAAAGATAAATGCTAGTGCTGGTACAAAATGTGCTATTGTGAATATTGAACAAAGTCAATGCTCAGTGGGAATTCAGGGAACTAACTATAGTTCTCACATGGCTCCAGTACCTGAATTTGACTCTCCAAACAAAAAGGCAGGGGTTGGCAAGCACTCAGCTGTTTTTTTCTCTCCTAGAGCCCTCCCAGCTCTGGGGGATTCCCACAGCTCTGAGATTAATGCTCTGAAAATGGCTCTGCAGCCAAGGCGAAGGTTTAGCTAATTGAGGCAAGGGAGGATGTGAAACATGGACTGCATCCACCAGCAAACCCCACAGTGACCCTGTGAGCGCTGGGTGAGGGTTTGGTGCTCACAGAGCGCCAGCACCAGCTCTGGGCTCGGGCTGGACACAGCGCCCCTGGGAGCTGAGCATGGAGGTGCCACTGCAGGGAAACTCCCAGCCCAGATTGGAACTGCCCCCAATCCTGCACACCTCCAGGGAGGTTAAACCTGCCTGCTACAGCCAGCCTGCTCACAGAATGCAATCATTCATACACTTCTAAAAACATCAATCAGTTAACAAGCACTGTTATCAGAACAGGGACTTTGTGCCTTGTGCTCTGAGCAGCCATTTGCACTGAGCCCATCCTGCATGTGCAGGACAAAAATCACAAATTTCCTACAAATCAGGTAAGTACAAAACAGAAGGGAAAAAAAATACCCTAAACAGCACATTAGTAATGTTTGGCCTCATTCTGCTCCCCATTTCCCCCTTCTCCCAACACATTTATTCTCTTTAGTTCTGCTCCTCTGTACTAGAATTAAAAGAATATTCATCTTTAGTGCCCAGCAGAGGACAAATCAGGCTGTCCACAGCAGGAGCCAGCCTGCAGCCTCTTCCAGAGACAGCAGGAAATGGCTCTGCTGCCTGAATGGGCCATTGCAATCAGACTTGATAAAAACATCCAAATATAAACCCCACAAAATCTGGGGACAGACCCTGCCTGAGCTCACTGTGAGCACACCACACATGGAAACACCTGCAAGGAACATCTGGGTGAGGAGGCTGGGAGCTGGGGTGAGACATGGGCACTGCTGGGGCTCCACTCCAGCACTCAGAGCCCTGCTGTGCTGCCAGCCCAGCTCACCCAGGGCTGGCAGCACCCTCCATCCCTCTCAAAGCTCCTCCCCAGCCAAAGGCACCATCCTCTCCCTCACCTGGGGACTCCCTCTTTAGAGTTAGGGGAGTCCCTTCAAAACCACAGCAGGGAAGAGCCCAGACATCAATTTGTGCTTTCATCCAGCCCATATAAAAGTGATTTGTTACATTTATTATTGTTATTTCTTAGATCCCTCCAATTTTAAGCACTCCTAGAGCCTGCCCTTCCTGTTGGGCCCCTTTGCCAAGCAGGCAGCAGAGAGGCTGAGCACTCAGCAGTGCTCACAGGGGATGCAGCAGCTCCACACCCCTCTGGGCTGTCAGCTCACCTGGGGGACAGGTGTGACAATGTTCAAAGGGGTTCTGGGATGAGGGAAAAGATGAGGATCTGGCTCCATGTTTCAGAGGCTGATTTATTATTTTATGATATATATTATATTAAAATTATACTAAAAGAATAGAAGGTTTCATCAGAAGGCTGGCTAAGAATAGAAGAGCAAAGAATGATAACAAAGGTTTGTGGCTCGGCTCTCTGTCCAAGCCAGCTGACTGTGATTGGCCATTAATTACAAACATCCAACATGGGCCAATCCCAGATGCACCTGTTGCATTCCACAGCATCAGACAATCATTGTTTACATTTTGTTCCTGAGGCCTCTCAGCTTCTCAGGAGGAAAAAATCCTAAGGACAGGATTTTTCATAAAAGATGTCTGTGACAGACAGGGACAAGAAGGGTCTGATCACACAGCACTGAGGGCAGCACAAATCCTGTCCGTGAATGCAGGGAGCAGGGCTGGCCACTAATAACTCATCCATCTCTCAAACACCACACAGGACTGTGCTTCAGCCTTTACAGCAAAGCTACAATGCTGAAGGGAACCCCTGTGCCCAAAGGAATCCTCACCCCTGAGACTGGCAGGGCTCTGCACCGCTGGGAAAAACAGTGAGGGCAGAGAGTGTCTGTGTGTCCTCACAGCCAGGAGGCTGTGCTGAGGTAAAACCAGAGAGCAAAGCAAACACAGCAAAGCCCAAGAATGAACAATGCAGGAGGAAATGCTGGAGAGAAGCATTTACACCTGTGTGTAGGTTTAAATGCAACTCTCCTCTTCCTACAGCCACCCACAGCCATCTCCTCCACCCCCAATCATTCATTCCTGATAACTCCCATTGACACCAACAGAATAATTTGCATTCTGTCTCAAATAATTTATTTTTATGTGCTTTTAAATCTCTCATGCTACCTAAACACTTGCTTTGTGTCTTCTCCAGGTGAGGAGCAGGTCCATACACCCCCAAAGGCACCTGCCAGTGCAGCACCATCCTCACCTCAGCAATGTGTCCCACCAGAGCAGGGGCTCCCCAAGAGCTGGCTGGCACATTCAGAGGGCAGATCTGCCTGGGTCAGTGCCACGGGAGATCCCGTTTCATGGCAAAACAATTGCTCATAAAAATTCCATTTAAGTTGCTCTAACTTAACATTGTCCAAATGAAAACCCAGAGGCTACAGCTGAACGCCGGGTGACTCTATTGAGTTGAAGGGCATTTTTTTATTTTTTGTCTTGCCTTTTTTTTTTTTTTAATATTCATTGATCTGAACAAACATAATAATCACCATCTGTTGTGAACACAGTTGGAATGGGAAATAAACCACACAAAACAAAGGAAAAAAAAGGAGGATCACATACAAGACTGGTGTAAACCAGCATAATTCCTCTGACCCCAGCAGATCCATCAACACTCAGGTAAAGTGTTTCATTCAATTTCTCTCTGAAATTGCTCATAACATTAAAAATACACTTTAGCTGGAGGGGTTTTGGTTTGGTTTCTTTTGTGATGCAGGGCTGCTTTCTGTTTCCTTTTGTTCTAATGCTCTTGTACACTAAGTGGAAAAGGATCTCAGATCTTGACATCCCACTTCAGTAGAAAGATGTCACAGACAGCAGCATCCCTGCCTCTGCCTGCCGAGCCAGGCAGTCAAGCACCTCCTCAGCCCCTGCATTACCGGCCTGAGACACTGAATAAATTCCCTCTGCTCCTACACAGAGCAAAAACAACAAAACACTGGCAGCAATGTTTAATGACTCAGTGCCACGGAAAATAAATGGCTTAAAACCATAAGTGCTTTTTGGGAAAGCAAGCTCTTCAGTGCTGGAGAGGAGCTGAAGCTGAGTGGATGCTTTCAGCACTCACCACCTCGTGTCCAGCACCCCACCACGGAGATGTCCCAAATGTTTGTGATCCCTGGCACCTTGCTGGGCTGGGGGAGCACAAGGGACCCTGCTCTGGGTACTTTTTGCACATGCAAGGGGTGCAGTGCATGTGCAAAAAATCCAGTGGTGCTGATGTTTTATGCAGCACCAGAAAACCAGCACCACTGAAGGTTTAGCCAAAATCCAAACATTCCTGGCTCATGGGCACAGTCTAACAGGAGGCATGGACCAACTCACAGCACTCAGGGATAAATCAGGGAAAGAAGCTTTGGAAAAGCAGCCTTGTCCCCATGTATTATGTATTTTCTGCTTATCATCTTGCAAAATCCTTAGAAAACTGCAGTGCTGCTCACGTGAGCAGTGGGGCTGGAGAGAGACAGGGGTGTCAGGAGCAGCCCTGAGCACAGCCCTGGACAAGGCCATGAGCAGAAGCTGAGGCAGCTCCACACCTCTGGCCCAGCTCAGGACACCCAGCACAGTGCAGAACACCACAGCATCTCCACAGAGCTGCTCACAACACAGGGGAAAAACAGCAAAAATACAGGTGAGGTTTTCCATCACTCACATGGAATGGCAACAGATTCATAAGAGCTGGATATTAAGCACAAAAAAACCCAATAAACAAAAATCCAACAACACCTCCAGCCTCCCAAGAGCCACCTTAGTTCTGTTCCCATTTCAATAGAACTTCTGCAGCCAGAATCCTGATGGCACTAGAGAATGGTACAGACCACCCAGAACCAGGATGAAACTCTTCACATAGTTAGAGGAATTGATTCTGGGCAATACGGGAATTTTTGCTGGATTTGGAGTATTTTTCTGGGTTCTGGTGAAAGCCAGCACTAAAATGATGCTAGGCTTGAAGTGGAAAGGGGTCTCATATCACTGGAGCAGGAAACAAACCGTGGAAAAGCTCAGATGTGATGTAGGATGAAAAGCAATTGGTTTCTATCTCTGGTGACTTGTGAATTCATTACTGTATTCCCTCTAAAGCATCTCACACTGATCTCAAAGCTTCATGTTGTCACCAGTTTCCTGGACAAGCAGGATTATTTTGGGATTAATCCTTTGCTAGATTTAGCAGTGCCTCACACACTGAAACTCCACATGAGAGCCAATCTCCCTGATTTCTCCACCTGACTTCTCCCGGCTCCCTCTATCAGTACTGGTAAGTATTTCTAAGCCCCTGGCATCACTCAGCCCAGGACAATTAGCATTATTTTGTCAAAAAGGGCTTTAAATGAATGCAACTGTACCACACCACCATTCACACCGTGCTCATCAGGCTGACAGACGGGGGTTACATTACCTACTGCTTTGTAATACAACTATTATACACATTTTTCCTGGATAACACTAAGCCTGAGTCTTTTGCAGTCCTCAGGGAGCCTTCTCACTGATGAGGTGGATCTGGCTGTAAAAGGCAGAGTGACCTAAAATCAGAGGCTTAAAGAGTTGCGTAACCTTTGAAAGAAAAAATAAAATTACAAATTAAATTTCCAAATAAACCAGAACCTCAAGGGAAGAGTCTCAGCTTAGTATTTGGGAGCCCTTAGCCACATGTTTCCAGCTAACATTTAATGTAGCTGGAAGGGTAAATCCCTCTCTCAAGGAAGAATATGGCCTTTAGGTTTCCCATCCCAAGGGATTAAGAGTGGAGAAGAGGGTTATTTGCATTTACATTTGAAAAATTTGTATTGCCAGATACTGAAAGGAAAAAATAACTATATAGTAATGTCTGCCCTCAACTGTACCCTGCAAAATCAAGAAAGTGGACAGGCTAAACAGCCATCCAGATAAATCATTCAACATTAAAAAAAAGAAAATCCACCACAGAACCAACCCTAAATTTCCTGCTTTGATGTTTTCATACTACATGCAGGGTGTAAAAGTAGGTACAACAGGGCTTCCTGCAACCCAACAACATCAACCATGTGGGTAAAGCCTAATTTTTCATTTTTCATAGGTTATTTCCTGGCATCCAGCAGCAATACCAAAGCAGAGGTTTCCCCACCTGTTCACAAGCCAACAAAACCTCAAACATCACCAGGTCAGGACCCTGGTTTTGTGTTGATTTGGGAGCTTATTTGCTCTCTGCTCTCTCTAGAGAAGGGGCCAAGGAATCCACAATGGTTTGTCATCTTTGTGCACCAGGAAAATTAAAATCCCCAGTGCATCTGAAACATGAGTTTGCTTATGTCTCTGCATTGTAACAATGAATGAACTTTATCCTGTGCAAAAGGTGAGCACAAAAGCAAAATTCACTTCAAGCTCTCTGTTTTCACAGGGATATTGAGAATAAAAGGTACAAACAACCCAGAAAGAAACAGGGCTGACCTGTCCCTTAGTCCCTCTTCAAACATGAACTTCACCCAAGCTCTTGGCACTACAGACCTTGCTCAGCAGATCTGCCTTATCCAGGGTACCACGTAGGTACCATGTGTAAATCCAGGGGCAGATTTAAAAAAGGCTCTTGGGAACACTGCTCCCCCTCTGCATCCATGGGCTGAGCCAGACAGAGAGCCCAAGCCCCAGGGAGGCTTTCCATCAGCTCAAGGCAACGGTGCAACAACACAAAAGCCAAAAATGAGACTTTACATACACGTACACACACTCACAGACACACAGGGAAAATTGCTATCAATTATGCTGGTTAATTATACATTCTAATAGAATTAGAGTAAACCCTCCTCATTATCTCCTGCTCCAGCCCCTGCTCCTCAGCGAGCTGACCACACGCTGCACTAATGCCAACAGCCCTCCCCATTAACCTTTATCTGTGCCTCGCAGCTCCGCTGTTTGCTCCGTGTACCACGCTTGTTTTGACCTTGTTTCTGGCTGACCTTTCCTTGGAATATAACATTTGTAGCAGTCCTGGAGACTGGCTCATCTCCCGTGGCCTTGGAGCCACGATGGGTTTCTGCAGAGGAGGATCTCAAACACAGGGTGCCTTGTTTGTTTGCACCGCGTCCCCGGGATCCTCACCTTCCTCACAGAGGCTCTGACACCACCAGGACAGCTTACAGCAGCTGCTGTGTGCTCAGTTATTAAAAGGAAATCCTGAGGGACGTTTCATTACAATTATTATTATTACTGTTTTGCACAGAGGCTGTCAAAGAGGGGTAATCACAGCCATGCGTGTGAGCAGAGCACCGAGTGCCTGGCTGTGCATCTCGCAGCCACCAGGGCACAGAACCCCCAAACCAGGCTGTAACCCCCAAACTGTGACTGCAGCAGGTTAAAGGGGCCTTCCACAGCTGTGATTCACTGCTGGAGGAGGCAGTTTGCCGCTGGATATTCAGGGATGCCTGTGTGGGATGGTGGGCTCCTGAGAGCAGCACATCCTTCAGCATCGCTGCCAAGCCCTGACTGCAGGGACAAAATCATCCTCATGCACAGGAGGAAGCTGTGACCTGCATGATAGCTTCTCTGCAAAGTAAACCTGCTCTGTTTTAATTTTTTTAAAAAAAGAAAAATAGGGAAATGGACCCAGAATAAAGTTCTGCTTTGAAGGATTACAGAAAAAATCCATCAGGAGGAGGAAGCATCTTTCCAAAAAGGGCAAAGTCCCAACTGCCACATAACTGATTTGACACAGCAGTGCAGAGAAGACAGTAATTTATACTCCCAGGAGCACAGGGAGTGCAATTTAACAGAGTTTCCTCTTTTTTCCCTACAGTAATAACACAAAGTGGCAAACAGCTTCCTGGTTTCAGTCTCTGCTGTGCATTCCCTGACCTTCCCCACTGACTTTCATGGGGGCTCGAGTGTCAGAGATAAAACCTGAAAATCCCATTTGTGAGGGAAGGCCCAGGTAAGATTATGCTAGAAAAAGAAAAAGGTAAAAAGAATAGATGAATAAAAAAAGATTCACTGAAAATTTAGCTCAGAAATGGTTCAAACTTCCAACTTGGCAAAGGGAGGTATTAATAAAAAACTAACACACACAGACCACTAAAGGCCACTGACAAGAAATGCTCTGCTGACAGAAAAAAGATTTGAGTTTTTATTTTTTTTCCCCTGACCCATACTTCTCTGGAGATACGAAGCTTAAACAACTCAACATTTAAGGATCATCAACAAAAGTCACAAATAGCTGTATTTTTAAAAATTGCTTTAACATTTTAAACCCTCAAATGTCACCCAAAATAACTGCGTTCAGCTTGAAAAATGGTATTTTTCACTTTGCAGATGTCCAGTGCAGGGCTTATGTCTCTCTTTCAAACAGCATCATTTCAACCTTGCAATGGAAACTTCTTTCTTAGGAGAGGCTTAGGGACTGGAGAGGGAGAGATGCTCTGAGCACAAGGAAACTGAAGGCCATGACACTCTGTGCTTGGGGCCAGGGAGCCCCAGAAAGAGCCTCTGGGTGACAGAGGGACACAAAAGCCACCAACCACTTCCAGCAGGAGCAGAAGGAACAAACACAACTCATGTGGAAGGGCAGTGAACCTGCCTGTGGCATTCACATTTTCTGAAAAATCCCTTCACCCAGGGTTTTTTTCCTGGGCAGCTGAGAAGCCTCAGAGAAAAGGGAAATAATTCTTATCCCATTTGCTTCTCCTGTGCTGTGCTCATGTGGAATGTGGTTGGAGATTGTTTACCCACAGGTGATTGTTCCATTGCATTCTGCTGTGAGTTGTTTTCACTCTTTGGCCAATCAGGGCCAAGCTGTGTCGGGACTCTGGAGAGAGTCAGGAGTTTTCATTATTATCTTTTCAGCATTGTGTAAATATCCTTTCTGTATTCTTCAGTATAGTTTAGCATAGTATTCTTTAATATAATATAGTATAATAAAATAATAAATTAGCCTTCTGAGAACATGGAGTCAGATGCGTCATTCCTTCCTTCATCAGGGCACCCTGTAAATACAATAAATACCTGCTGCTGTTGTGTCCCCTGATCCTGCTGCTGTGCTCCCTCCAGCCCCTCCTATAAGTGAGATAATCTGGCCTTTAAACAGGGATCACAGCTCCTGACCCCACCCCAAACTTGCCAAGCAAGGGAAAGCAGGGCCCGCCAGGTGTTGGGGTGAGATGTCCTCTCAATACCTGCTAGGTTTTGAAAAGGCTTTTATGTGTTAGATCCACCCCTTTTTTAATACTATGAGGACAAAACGGCACTTACGAGGGAAAGGAGCATAAAAAAGGTAATAAACACTTAATGATCCAATAATTGGTTATATCAGAGTAATCACTGTTCAGTAATTAACTCCCATTCCTGCTTGCTCATTTGATATCTTCTGTACCCTTTGATAGGTTCCTGTGAATATCAGCATTCCTTAGAAACTCTTACACTGAAACCTTTTGATGAAGCTAAAAAGCAACGACACCATTAATCACTGCACACATCCCAGTGGCTTTCAGGCTCCATCTGAGACGAGGCCTTTCCTCCCTGCACATCCCTCCTCAGCTGCCTCCACCACAGCCCCTTGGCCCTACAATTTGAGATTTTCTCCCTTGCTTCTTCATGTTCCCAGGAAAATGAATTAGCTGTACATTTTCTGTGCCAAAGGGTTAGTGGGAAAGCACACCGACATAAAATTGCATCTTGAAAGATAACAAAAAAATAATTACATTGCGGTGTCACGGAAGGATACAGGGAACAGCTGGCATGTCGTTGCAATGTAAAACTGGAATTAAACTCAGGTTAGTGTCACTTCCAGCTAACAGCCCAGGGTAAGCAAGAGCAGACAGGCACAGGGCTTCTGCCACAGCCAGTCCTTCCTCACCCCAGCCAACAAAGCTCTGTCCCTGGGGACAGCAGAATGTGCTCACAGCTTCATTTCTACCATGGCAATCCCAGCACAGCTCAGGCAAAAGGGAAATAGGGCTGTCCCTGACAGAGTGCCCAGATAATCAGCTTTATCCAACAGGTACTTCTCCAGCCCTAAAGATCCTAGACATAAAGATCCCTACACCTCCAGGTCCTAAAGATCCTGGACATAAAGATCCCGAGACCTCCAGGTCCTAAATCTAACCAGCTGTGACAAGTATTTTAAGACAAACTGATATAATGAAAGGAGGCTTCATTTATGGTCTTTAAACTTTAAAAACTGTATTGCACAATTTACTTCTCTAGAGTAACAGCTCTGTGATTTAACTGCTCTAAGTTTGTTTAAGAAAAATGATATAGAAATGCTGACTCCAGTTTTTTCTGAAGTAATAGATATCATTGCCTGCAGGGAAGGAAAAAAAAAGAGCTAAATTTGAGTTACTCTCTTTGGAGTGGATTTTTATCTCTATCACATCAATGCAGAGCCAAAGTAAATCCATGGTATTTCCTTATAGTCCACATTTATTGCAGTGAGACATTTGTTCAATCAAAAGTTCTTTCTTGAGACAAATATCTCCTGAACTTAAAACTAGTCAAGCTATTTCCCCCCTTTACTCTATATTTACAAATCCTTTACCCTATATTTATTTTCAGATGCCACCATTTTATACCAAATCAGATCAGCTGCTTGCAGTGGAGCTGCCTTTGGCTGCCAGGCTCTGAGTATGAGGCGCTTTTCTTCCAAAACATAAACACACCTCCACCAGAAAACCACAGAGCAGTAACTTCTGCCTCAAAGGTTTTAAAAATCAGGGGGCACAGAAGAGCACAGAAGAAAAAAAGATGTTCAGAAGTCAAATATTCTGCCCCAGTTGTCAATACTATGCAAAATGCTGGTATTGCAAAACTGTATTTTTAACTGCTGCTATATAAATTAATGGAGGCCAGTTAGCTCAAGGAATGCTGATCCTGAACATGAAATATCAAGTTAAACAAAACCACATGCACAGAGCAGTCAGTTCTGCCCTGCATGGGCCAGGGGGATTTCCCAAAGCACAGTGAGCTGGAGCCACATTTGCAGATCTGAAGCAGAGGGATTGTGAGCTCTTTGTATGTTACTCATGCACTTCAAGGCATTAGTAGTGATGGGAAGGGAGGGAGACAAGGAAACAGATTGAAAGGGGCAGGAAAATTAGAGAGAGCTCCTTGCCATTAATGGAAAAATAACTACAGAGTGTTGTAGCAGATTTCTCCTCTTTTGTATGCATAGGAATATTTATTTAATCAATGTTCTGTAACAAAACAGGCCTCTGGTGAGCTATTGTGGAGAGCAAACTCAATTCAGAGAGTGGTGATTTGAATCTTGCCACCTGTTTAGCTGGTACTGGAGAAAGCAGCAATATGTGGTGGGATGGGAAGGTGTGTGCCCCAGGGAGAGGAGGGAGCACCCTGCAGAAGGTTTCCCAGAGGAATGCCACTTGCCAGGGAAATCTTCATGACTTGACACCACCAGGACTTGTGCAAGCAAAGCTGCAAAGTTCATCATTTCTCACAGGGAGGGATAAAATTCAATCCCATACAGCAGAGACTCCTGATGCTGTGTGCTGCTTCCAGACCCGAACCTGTGCTTGGATCCAAACTCATCCAGCTGAAAGATGGAAAAAAGGCTCATGCCAGTGAGTTATTCCATTCCCACTGTTACCAGTGGCCCCCAGCCAAGCTCTGCTGGGCTTTTCCAGCATGGCCAGGGATGCTCCAATGTGTGGCCACTCCTGCATCCCACAGGATGATGCTGAGCTGCATCAAGAGGCAGAGCTTGGAACATGCCTGGGCCCTGGAGCTCCAGAAACTGTCCCACCAGGCTCCATCTCCTGAAGGCCCCAAACCAAAAAAACCCCAAGACAATCTCCCAAGCTTCCCCTTAAAATAAACAATTATTTAAAAACAAGCCACTGTTAGGGAGGTTCATATTAAAGTCATGTTTCTGTACACTCCTTATAACATCCTGCTCCTGACTGCACATCAGCATGTCCTGACTGTAAGTGCACTGTGCTATGGCTTTTAACACACTCCCACACTTTCTGATTTAAACATCTGCATAAATAAATCCTTAAATAAAGCCCTCACAAAGGCCCACAGCAAAACCTGGGGATATCAGAGGGAGCTTCTCACTAGACTGTTTCTTTCTCCCTTCTGCACTGTTTGCTGTAAAAACACACCATATACATGAACTTTGTGTTCACCTTACACAAACCTTATGGTAAAGCAGCTTTGCTCTTTAATTTGCTACACCAGGATTAAAAAATCCTGTATTTATTTATTTTTGCAGGCCAGCTAGTACCAGAGATATACCAGTTTTATGACATATTATACCTGCAGACCCTGGCATTAATGACAGACCTAATTTACTTATCACCATCACAGCTGCCAGAGTTAGTAATACATCCTTTAACATTTCTTATAGGCAGAATGAGAGTTTCTTCCCTATTCTGCAATGGATTTAAGGGAGAGATATTACCATAAATAGCCATGACACCCATCACAGCTGGAACATATAATGTTGTAAGTGATTTAAAACTGAAGCAAGCCATAACTGAGCAAGACCAACTTTTACACTCTTAATAACTGTAACAGTATAAAGAAAGATAAAGCATTAATCAGAATTTCCTTGTGTTACCCTTCACATCAGATTTCCTTAATGAAGTTGGCTGTTGTCAGCAATATTAAGGCAAAATTATAGCTTTATTTTAAAAGGTGGTTGACAGCAAAAAAAGTGCTTTCAGTTATTTAAATAAGTGTTCTAGGCAGGTCCCTGCTACATGTGGTACAGGCACTGGTGCTTTATTGTCCTACAGTAAAATTATGTAGATATTTTATGTTAACCACTTACTATTTCAGCACCCTGCAGATGCTAATTAAGTAGCCAGGCAAACTCAGAAGAGGGACAATATTATTAAACCTATTTTGTGGACAGAAAAACTCAGCTACAGCAAAACTAACACTCCAGCTGCTCAAGGTGATCCCTAAGCACATATTTTGACTTCACACTAAATCCTACCTCACACATCAGCATTGTCCCCACATGCCTGCTCTTCTCAGTCAAGAAACCCAAATCTGCAGCCTGGATCTCAGGTCCCCAGAGATTCACATGGATCCAATCCCAAATCCATCCCTACTCAGCACAAGCCCAGCAGGTGCTCGCGCAGTGCTGAAATGGGAAGGGAGTGACTGCTCCAAGGTTACCAAGGATGGCTGTGACAGCACAGAAACTGAAGGACAGGCTCAGCACCTTCATTAAAAGTGTTTGTTTGAGGGAAAAGAGGCATCAAATAGTTGTTTTGGAAGCAATCTATGCAAATGCTAACACATGGTGAAGGTGGCCATGGGAGAAAAAAGCCTCCATTGGCCTCAGGGTCCCAGACAGGCAGAGCACAGAACTGAGCAGGCTAAAAAAAGGAACATAAAAACAGTAATAAAACTAAAATAGAAGGATCTTCTTGATGTGTATTATCCCTTCCACTCTCTAGCTTTGCCCTTTAGATGGTGTAGGAGCATGAGCATCACTCCAGGCTGGGGACAGGCTGTGTGCCATGTCTGTGCCATGTGCATCCCATGATGAGAATGCTGCACAGGCCCTGACTGACAGAGGCACTGCAGACCTGCAGCCACCCCAGGAAAGCCGCACCTCAAACTGTGAGCACAGAAAAAGAGGTAAAAGCTGAACAGATTGCCCTGCACTCCAAAATGTGTGGAGCTGTGCAGTGTAAAATGAACACAAAACAAACACACAAAATGTTCAGAACAGCAGCCCAGCATGGAGGACTTTAAAAAAAACAAACTTAAATTTTCAAAGCCAGTTTTGTGGGGTTCACATTCTGTGTATTTTTCCATGTTGTAAATGGCATTTCCTGATGAGATAACTTGTCAGTGAGGATGGTGAGCCCTAACAAACACAATGCAAGGTGAGGTGTGGCCACAGCCCCCAGAGTGCAGCTTATACCATGCACCAGACACCTCCTTCCCCATGCATTTGAAAGAATCTTGTATCAGATAGATATTTTCAATAAATAAACAAACCCTTCCCTAACCTGTAACATAAACCAACACACTGCAGAGCAGCCTACCCCCATGAAAACGCGGTGACCCACACTCTAACACAGTAATCTAATCCTTGAACTAAAGACACTTTAATGCCTTTACAAATCCATATGTTTTCTAATACCACCATTGCTGTCAGCAGACTACAGGAGCGCCTCTTTGAAGATGGAAGGAAAATGACAAAGCACATCATTGTGAAGGCAATTATATGCTGCAGTAACCATTTTACAATGGCCCATATGGGCTGTATTTCAACAACGCAATTTCCAAATCTGCCTTAGCAAACATATATCTCTGTCCCAATCCCAGGTAGATTCTGCAAAACAAAATAAGACTGCAGCCAGAACAAATCGAAAATATGGATAACAGATGTAAAAATATGCCAACAAGGACACCAGAGCAATTTTTTGTCAGAGTACCAAACAAAGAGAGCAGCCACAGCAGACCTCACGAGGCCATTCACAGCAAAGCTGCCCATTCAAGGGACTTAGAGACCTGGGTTTATCAGAAATCTGATTTTACACTCGTGTGCTCTCCTATGCAGCTGCCCAATTCACTGCTGCAGCACCAGCCCATCCACCTCCCCAGGGACCACAGGCCAGGGGAGCTGCACTCCCAGTTTAGGAGCTAAAATCACATGTGAACCAAGGCTGTGCTCGCTTACTCCAAATCCTCTCTGACAGCCAGGACCAGGGCCTAAATAAAGGGAAACAAGGGGGAAAAAAAACCAACAGAAAATCCCCCAAAACCCCACAAAACCTCTCTTATCCTTGCCCTTGTGATGGCAGTTTCAGAGGCCTGCTCTGCTCACCTTGCCTGTGGTGGCTGGGGCCATGCCAGCAGCCCAGCATCACCTCCAGCAGCCCCAGGGCTGCTCTGTGCCTGCTTCCTTAGGAAAGGAGTGAAACTGCAGCTCCAACCCAAAATCTCTGCCTCCTGTTGATGGAGAAGCAGGAGCCAGAGCTGAGGAGCAGCATTCACAGGGCAAAACTATGCAAAAGCTGTACTCTAGTGAAAAGGGGGTTTGATTGTGTTCTTTCCAGTAGTCCTCTGCAGTGGTTCATTGCTTCTGAAGGCTCTGCAATGGGACCTGTTTGGGGATATCTCTGTGCCAGTGGCACAATTTTCATGGGGCTCCGGGGCTGCACTCAGGCCCTACAGGCAGATCCAGGCTGCAGGACACCAGTTGGACAGTTCTGCATGTATTAGTAGCAGTAATAAAGACAGGAACAGACATGAACATACTTCTCCTTCTCCTAGAAGTGAAAATAGCAATAAAAAATTTCTTAAGCTGCCTATGACAAAGACAGGAATGGTAAAGGTGAAAGCTTACAAGTTCATTGCTAATTCATTAACAACAAGCTGTCTGCATCAAATATCTTACATTTCAATGCCAAGAGCAACAAGCAAAGGAGCACATGCACAGCATGGAGCAAAAATCACAGCAGAAGGGAAACATGGAACTGGGTGTTCAGTAGCCAGGTCCTGCAAAGTGCATGATCCAGGTCTTATCACTGTCAGCTCCTCAAAATGGTCTAGTGAATCTGGGCAAAAGCATTTCAAAGACTTTAATCCATGTGAAATATTACTTCCTGGAACCGGAAATTCAATCCCTAGCAATGAAAACAAAAGCACACTCATAAATGCACCTTTCAACTCAGCCAATATAGCCACATTTAGGCTCATGCTCTCACAAAAAAATCCTTTACTCATTAATATAAAGTAAACTTGAAATGATTGCTATAATTGCAGTTAAAAAATTAATCATGTTTTGAGATAAATGCAGATAAAAGCATGTTTTACTAATTATCTTTTGAAGCTTCGGCTCATGAAAGATTAAAGGTGGAAGAAAAGTTGTTGAAATATTGAAGACAAAAAAATCCTACCATTTGAAATCACTTTGAAGCCATGTACCTCGTATGAGTGATCCTTAATGTCCAGATGTACTAAAAAAGGAGTCTCTTTAATTCAGAAGAAGTCTAACAGAACTGCCAATTGGAGTTTTTATGCCATCAGCTCCCTGGAAATTGGTGTATTTAGCACAATTTCCCACTCTGCACAACTCCAGACCATGGTGGGATTTTCTTGTGGTTCATCCCCAGCTGGGACAAAAAACTTCAAGCCTGAATTCAAAACCGAGTTCCAGAATTTCAAGTTTCATTGAGCTCTCCAGAGCTCCCGTAGTATCAACCCACTTACAACTAGTTTTACATATCTAAGCAACCATCTGAGGAAGCCACAAAAGATAGCACTTTTCCCACTCAGGGAGGAGGTGCTGGAGGCACAGACATCAGGGTTTAGCAGCAGACCCTCCTCACCAGCCACAGAGTTACTCGCAAGCCACATGCAGACTTGTTTCTGTCCCCAGGCACTTAGAGGAATGCAGGTTATCTGGGGTGTGAATTACCCAAAAGCAAGGCTGGCCTTTCCATTCACAGCCCTGGAACTAACAAGGCAAATAATTCCCTTCCTGCTCCACACCACCAGGCTGTTTGACATCAGCAGTTTGCAGCCTGAGCGTTAATTAGGAGAGCAGATCTATTGACCACAGGCTGAAATGGATGTCCACAACTCCACTGGAAATGTTTTAGGCTTCTGCAAATTGAAACAAGTTGAAAAATGCTCTTAGGTAAAATTCCTAAGCAACTCTACAGCCATTTCAAAGAACCTAGTAACGATTTCCATCAGATCTGAATTGGTGCAAAAGGATAAATTTTAGAAGTTTGCACCTGCAGCATGACAGAAGCAAAGCCTGTTGTTACAGGGCAGGTTTCAAAAAGCACTGAACTGTGCTCGAAAGCTACAGAGTGTCAATGTCAAGGACTCTTCAGTGCTCCGGAGCTTCAAGAGTCAGGGCAGAGCTGCGATGGAGCAGCTGACACCTCTTTGCTGAGGGAAGGGTCCCTCTGTACAGAACATTATTGCCCAGCTGCACAGCCCCTGCCCTGCACTTATCCCTGCTCCCTTCCCCTCACCCCGCAGCCTTTAACCCTCAGCCCATCACAAACCATGGTGGCACCAAATTATTAAATTCTACCCTTGCTGCAAAGCTGAGCAGGGCTAGGTAAATGATTAAATAGTTGGGTTTTTCATAACCACACATCCAAGGAAATTTGCCAATGCCTTTTTATTTGCATATCTGGCAGACTGCCCCAGACAACTAATACATAAGTGACAGCATACAGGTGTATTAGTTTAGAGTTTGCCTTTAATCTAGAGGTGTCAGTTTGCTTCTGTTTTAATTACATCCATCTTGATATGTTATTACAACCTCATGAAACTTCTTCATTATGTGAATGGCTATAAATACATACACATGACAAACAGTTGTTATAAATTTTCTGGTTCAGCAGTGGAGGCACAATATCTTAGCCCACACATCATGTTCATTTCAAATTGCAGTTCTCCCTCTCTTCTCTACCCCACTTCATTCCCTTCCTTCTCTTTTCTTTCATCCAATACCAAAATATTTCCCCCTTACATTTAATGGATTCTCTAATATTTACTAGCAGCAGCATCCCAATACAATATTCTCAGCTTAGGGAGCTGTTTCAACCCTTGTGTGTTCTGGGCTGCACCTCAGTGAGATGTCTGTTTGTCATTAGGCAAATATAAGGAGATTGCACTGAGGCCTTATAAACATGCAAAGATCCTCTTTTGTAGCTACATAATTCACAGAGTTTTTCAATACACATTCTGAGGTTGAAAACTTGGCTAATCCATCCACCAGATGTATCTTTATGATCCCAGAACTCATTAAAATTTACTTTTTTTCCCTCTTTTTTTAAAAGTCCAGCAGACTCAGCTGTTGAGCTACATTAATTGCATTTTTATTTTTTTTTCCATAGTTAAAATGACTAATGCTAGCAGAGTCACTGCCTACAAGCACAATAGCCAGACAGTAAAAATTAGTAGGACTTCTAATCGTTCAGTAATATCCAAATCCCATAAAATTAAGAGAGGCAATTTGGTCCTCTCAAAACAGATGGTTTTGATTTTCAGTATTTATTTTGAATTTTCTTTAAGGGGAGAAAAGAGAGGAGAAAAGACACAAATTCACACCAAAAGATTCCATTCAAAGGTCAAAGTGTCCTTGACATGCATTAAACCCCACAACGCCAACAGAGTCAGAACATAAATTGATCCCAACAACAGCAGCACTTCTTCCCTTGCCTTCTCACCACACAGACCCCTCGGAGGTCAAAACTACTTTCACTGCCTCAGATCTCCACCAGTGCCCTCTCATGGATGCCACACCATGCCAGCCATGCCCAACAGTCTGGGGCAGGCTGGAGAGCGTGTGTTACCCAGCTCCTGCAACAGCAGCATCTCCCAGCTCCTTCTGGAAACTGGGAAATAGATCCCAGGTTCTGGAGGAGCCCTGGAAGACACTGATGGAACCCTCTGGAAGCATGTGGTGCTAAACACCTGGATGTGCAGGAGACAAGAAGAAGGTGATAGAAGTCGTCAGGAGCCACATGAAGACCAAAGCCACATTCCTGGCAACGAGTCAGGTCCTTTGGCCACTCCTCTGCCATTCCCACCGTCCATGTAAGCAAGGAGCCAGGTCCTCCAGCCACCTACCCTCTATTCCCACCTTCCGCAGCAGTAAATGTCTCATAAAGACAAAAAAATTAAACAGATTATCAGACTGAAAGGTCTCCGGTCACTCAGGACTTCCAGAGAGAAAATAAACAAAAATCAGTGCCAAGAGCAATTATCACCATGTTTGTAACTCATCTCAGTCTCAGAAATAGGAAATGGTGTGCAAACAACAAAACACAGGCTGTCAGGATTTGCCGGGAAGGAGAAGTTTCACCACACAGGTTTTGTACCCTGCTCTCCTGTACCCAAGTGAGGTCCTGGAGAAGTCAGGCAACAATTTCTGTCTCACTGGTTCCACTTCACAGGCAAAGGAATTAAAATGCCTTTACTACAGCAGGAGGGTGAGTTAGGAGCAGCTGTAGGACACTCTAGAGCAACGTGGCTCCCCAAGGATGGGTCACCTGGGACATGGTAACCCAAACCTGCACCTAGGAGAACAGGCAACAGTGGCTCTGGATTCCACTGACAGATAAGCAGGTACCTGCACCAGGTATTACACACTCTTCTCTAAAACACTGCTCCTCTCACAGTCAGCCTATGACAAAAACTTTCATGAATTTGGTCTGGATTGGACCACTACTTAATTCCATGGGAGTGTACAGCATGCTTTAAAGTGTGATACAAATGCTAGCATTACTCCACAACACACAAGTACCTCTTCAGAATTTCAGCCACCCAAATGTCAAACTAACCTAGAACCTCCTGTCTGCTTCTGGTGTTCACTGTCATCCTGCACCATCCAAAACCTGCTCCAGGTGGCTTCACACAAATGATGCTCAGCAGAGGGCTTGTCCCAAAGGCTGAAAGTGCTTGCCTCTTTTCAGGAGCTCACCCAACAAAGGACAAGTCCAAGCTTGTGGCTGGATGGGGAGGATAGCTTGACAGCAGTTTTATTCTCAAACCATTAAGTCTCCTTTGGTACTAAATAAAAGTAGGAAAAGAGACAACTTATAAGAGCACAAATTGTAGAGGAGAAGAAGTTTCCACTTTAGGAAGCTGGCAAACACATGTGAGCCAGATTAAAGGGTGATCATTCCTGGAAAGAACACCGAGCTGAACTCCTGCATGGCTCTGAGTAACTGTTCCTGTGTGGAGCTGCTGCATTAATCATATCAGTAATGAGTGCATCAGCCAGCATTACACAACCAGAAGTTCAGCCAGCCAGAACTTGGGCACATCAGATATCAGCACACCTCTGCACATCTCCCATGCCTTTGTCTCGGGACATTTTAAAAACAGCAGGACTGAGATGCACACCAAATACCAAGTAAATCCACATGGAGCATTTGCACCATGATCAAATTAAACCTCATGAGAAAACCTCACAAACAGAATAGTATGTGCAGGGCCAAGGGATAATCCACTTCTTCTGCTGACTTATTCCACCACTACTGCACAGGGGATGACAGAACCAAAACTCCTGGCTATAATATTTACCAGAGTGAAGACATAACCTTTTGGTTAAAACCTTCTCTCTCCACCACACGAGTGTGTGAAGTTCAGCAGCAGTGTTGCCAAGATACAAGGAGAAAAATCTCAAGACATTAAGGTAACACACTATTTAAAGGCAAACAGTAGAGCAGAGCTGAGCTGGAGATGTGACAAATTGCCACTGCACGTTCTGCTGTTACAGCAAAACAAATCCCTACCTGCATTAGCCATTCCTCATTACTTACAAAGTGGATTTTCATATCCATTTTACAACAAAGGAGTTTAGAGGACTATGATGTTCTGAAGTGGTCTTCACCACAGCTTGGCACTGAGTCAAAACGACAACAAACCAACTATACAAAAAAATGCACGCAGCTGGTAATTTGTGGCACATACAGAGCCAAACCCCAACAAGAACACAAGATACTGAACTGATAAATTATAAGGATGATGTACAAAAAGACAGAGAAATGTTGGAAGCAATTCTCTCTTGGAGAACAAGGCAACACTGCAGTTCAAGTGCAGGAAAACTGAGAGTTAAACATTTCCACATTTCAGCCTGCAACTTCCTAACTCCATTACCTTTTTATTAATTGCATTTGAGACTTCACTAAACTTGAGCTTGGGCTATTTTTAAAACCTATCTGACTCAACTTATTGTTGCTCAGAACAAAGATTAAACTTCTAATTTAGCTGCAGATAATTACAATGCTGCAGGTCAGACCCCCAGTGTAATGTGGTAGGGTGTCCCAGTCAAACTGAGAGGTGTTCAGAAAAACCCCAAAAAACAAGAGTAGCAGAGCTGGGGGAAGGAAGGGATGATCTTCAGTGAGAGAGGAATCTTTCTGCCTTCCTCCCAGCTGAAGTTACCAGGATTAATGACTCCTTAAGTAGGGACAGATTTGGTTGAGTGCCTCCCCTTGGAACTGACAGCAGGGCTCTCACCAAGGAGCATTTTTGTACACAGCAATGGATCTTTCCTGAAACTTCCACTTTTGGAAACAACATCCCCCTCTGGCTCTCTGTGCTCCCATACAGTCCCTGCTATTTCTCTATTGATCTCAGTGTTGTAAGTCAATCTTTCAATTACTCAGACCCTTGATGTCTTTCTGATGATTTTTTTTGCCTTTCCCTAATGATCATTTTCCTTCCAAGTTCCTGATCCTTTACCCTTATTTTATAAATCATAGAATCATGTAACTGTTTAGGTTGGAAAAGGCCTCAAAGATCAGAGAGTCCAACCATTAACTCAGCACAGGCAGCCCCACTGCTAACCATGTGTCCAAGTGCCACATCTACACTTCTTTTAACTCTCTCCAGGGATGGTGACTCCACCACTGCCCTGCACTTCACACTCCTTCAGTGCCAGCAAAAGCCCCAGGAATTAAATCAGAAAGGGCTTACTTACTCCCCCAAATAGCAGGAAAAAAAAGATGCCAAGATAAGGGAGGATAAGGGTGTCTTTTGTCTTTTGATGTGCGGGGAATTTCTCGTTAGTGCTAATCTTCAAGAGCGGTGCTAGTGGAGATTAATTGAATCACATTCATCTAAAAGAACTTGTCCTTATAGTTTAAACTCTTCCTTCTTCAACTCAAGGCCATTGTGCCTCCTACTACCACCTATGGGAATGGCAAAAATCCCCACCTTCATTACATGGTTACCTTCAGGAGCTTAAAAGAATATTTATGCAACTATCTCAATCCTTGGTCATTATCTGCCCGAAGAGACAGCTTTAGCTCTCCACCAGCTCCTGAAATCAGCTGGAGTTAGGAGAGCCCTGCCTCCCAGAAAGCTACCAGGCTTTTCAAAATAATTTTAAAGTATCTTTAAAGTATTCAGGTACCCAAATGATAGCAACATATGTTTCCAACACCACCCTAGACATTCCTTTTGTGGAATATGCATCCTGCTGTTTTCAGTCCCACTTTCAGTCCGAGTCGCTGCTTTTTCAGGTCTGGTCTCTGAGGTTTTCATCAAGATAGTCAGCTGCCCTGTCAAGGTTATCTCAAAATTTAATCTCAGGTCAGTTTACTGTTTCCTCTAAATACACAGTGAAAATAATAAATGCATCACTTGGTATGATATCCCAGTGTCACACAAAACTTAATGCCTCTCCTCATCCCCAGATATCTTCATTTAGTTACTCCCTTCTTTTCTCTGATGGTCTAAATCTGCAGACTTGCATGTGCAAACAGAGACTGGGACAAACACCTAAGCATCTAAGCAGTCAATAAACACAAGAAGGGCCACCAAGATTTGCTGACAGCACTAAACAAACATCTGATGTTATGATGCTGCTGTGGTAAGGCAGGAAGATCAAATTCCTTTTGAAATATGAAGGGATAGAGACAAGGCAGAACAAACCTGCTTGAAATCTCAAAGAATTTAAGCAAACAGGCTAATCAGGCCAGCTAGAAGATTGGTGAGAAGAGAATGATTTGGGGAGGAAAAGCACACAGCAAGCCAAGCCACTCTGGTGTCCAGCTCAAAGCTCCTGCTGTCACACAGCCAAGCTATTTCTATTTTCAGTGGGCTGTGCCTAGAGATGAGTATCACACAGCAGTTATTAAAGCAAATTCCTGCATTCAGATGCATACACAGAGCCACACTGTCAGTGCACACAGACACACAACTGAGACCACAGGACCTTCAAAACCTCCCTGATACTTGCACGTTTTGTTTCTGTAGTGTCTCTATTTTAAAGCCCAGATCAGCTGTTAAGCTTTACTCCATCTAGTCTCATGCTATCTCTGCAACTTGTAAAAGTGCTGCAGCTAACATCTGCCTAAACCACACAAACACCATGGAACAATTGCTTAAAAATTATTTACACTAGGTGGATGGAATCATCTGACACAGAATTTGAAGCTCATTAAACAGCTCCTTGACAAATATTTGTCAGCATTTCTCATTTGTAATTAATTATATTGGGCTTTACCTGATGATAATTTAGCACGGTCTCAAAACAGACTAATGCCTGTGTGCTGAACAGAAATTAGCTCAGCAAATGCACACTGAGAAATTGTGACAGTTTTATGAAACAAGAATCCCCATCTAAATGCGAGTCTCCCGCTTCCCACCCCACTTCTATCTGGGCTTTATAAATATCTGTGTCCCATTTCAGGCTTGTCAGATGAGCTGCCTGAGTTGAAGCTAAACAAACATCCGCAGAAAAAACTCATTACCTTACTCAGTGTTCAGAAAACCTGAAACCAACTGCTTACTCCATAGGGATGGTCAGAGCTGACTCAGGAAACATAAAGTACTTCCCAGGCTTTAAGCCATCTTAACATTCAGGTCAGATTTCCTTTCTCATCACAGCAAACCATCTTCAGCACAGCACGTCAACAGCCATGTCACGTCAGTCTGCTGCCTGGACACCTCTGCACCAGGGGTAGGAGGGAGACAAACATCTGCCTGAAATCTCACCCCACCAGAGAGCTCTGCAGAAGCCTCCTTGCCAGCACTGCCAGAGCACATCATGGACAAAGTCACTCCAATGGATTGATTTATCACATTCTGAGAAATGACCTTTCCCTGTCAAGCTGGTGTCTAAAATGCCCACCTGGATTTGGGGAACCTCACGCTGTTATTGCTGGCAACAAACACACCAGCAGGGCAGCACAGGCTCCTCCAAGCTGGGAAAAGCCACTGGGCACACTAACACAGGTACAGAGGGTCTGTGCCTTCCTGCTTTTCCAGGCCGGACATTTGGGGAGCTCAGGGCAGCAAAGTGTGAGTGACTGCTCTGGAGTGAACCACAGGGCTTGCTGCTGTCAGTCCAGCAAGGCCACCACAGGAGAATCTGGCAGGACCACATCTCAGCTGCTTTACTACACATCAAGGGCTGGTTCCTGAAGGTCAAAGCTCCAAAATGTTCCCCAATGTAGGGGACAGGCCCCTGTTGCACACAGCTACACTGAAGTCTTGCAAGGCCAGGCAAGGATCAGTCTGGCCACATCTGCAATGACACTGGAATTGCTCAGCTGTCACTCCAAGAAGGAAAAAATCCACAGTGAGATCCCACTGTCTTCATTTAACTCCCTCATCCTGTGTATTCCCCACAGAAACATTAGAGACATCAAGGTATGGGGTGCCACAAATGCAGAGACACATAACCAGAAGCAGATGGCCTCTACTTCAACACCAAACAATTTACACTTGAGAAGTATGACAAGGCTACTGACACCTGGACAGAAAAGCAGTTCCCAGAGTGGGAGCTGGTTAAAGTTTTGCTTCAAGGGATGGGAACTTTTATCAACATAACCACAACAGATTGGATGACTCCTCCTGAAGCTACAGTGGCACGGGATCTGTGTTCTTGTGCAGCACCTGGGTCCCTTTGCCATCCACAAGCTTCACACAACCTGGTATTTTGCACAGGTTGGGCTTTTTCGGTCACCCCAACAAAAAGCAAAAACATTTAGTAAAAGCTGTTTAGTAAAGAGTAAAAAGTAAAAGCCAATTTAGTAAAAGGTGAAATCACGCTGTGTGAAAGTTCTTGCTCCTTTTTTTGCAACTTGATACATAAGAAGGTGAGGTGGTGACACCTCACACCCCCACAGCTGCAAGGTTGTCCCCAAAGGCAGAGAGCTCAGCCTTGTCCCTCCAGGGTGGCTGTCCCCTCCTGCAGGAGCCACCATCCACCCATGTCCCCTCTCCATAACCATGGGTTAGATCCTCCAGTGGGTGAAATGTTCTGCACTTTCCTTCTCACAGTTTTTCACACCAGGCAGACAAAACACTGTCCCTGCACCCTTTCAGCTGTGCTAAGCCCAAGAAAAGGCTGAAGTTCAAGCCCAAGGCACGGGCTCTGAAAGTCTTGTCTACATTCTGGGCACGAGTGTCTTCTGGAAGCTGGGGAAAATCTCCATGGCCTCCAACAAGCTGGGGGCAGAGCTTCTTGACTCAACTCACACACATTAACACCTAAACATCTCACCAGGGCTCGGCTATCTCACACCATCAGCTGCTCACAACCTCCTCACCAACACCACAATCACAATAAAAACTTCAGGCTGCTGCACACAACACACAGAGCAATTCCTGCCACACTGGGCTTGTGCCTTAGACACCTTCATCTCCCTCTGATCTTCAGAAACAAGTTTCTAAACGTGCACACGGAGCTGCAGGAAAAAGCACCTAACAACGATTTTGTGACATTATTTCTTAACGCAGCATGAAATCGTTAGGTCAAAACGTGCCACCTATCACATGAACATTAAAAGTGTGTCAAGTCTCAGTGTGCAAGCTATTGTTTTATCTGAACATGATATTAGCTGGCAGAACTGGGTAATGTATCTGTGCTCCTTTTTAGTGATACAGGATTATGAGAGGATGCAAGTAGTAGCCATGCTTGGCCTGGCAAAGAGAGCACAGCAATTATTTTCAAGTAGAAAATAAACAAATAAGAAGTGAAACAGAATAAAGACATTTTCTAAAATGCCCTACCAAGTTCTAAACTTGCTCTTCACTTCCTCTCCAAAAAGGACTACAGCCAAATTCTCAAGTCCTTATTCCCATAAAAATGCTTAATGACACAAACTAGGGCTTTGTTTGAGGAAAATCAGAATTTTGTCCGAAACAGAAGCATACAAATTTCTCTCCTGACAATAATCACGTATTCACACTTTTGGTCCCTCTGGTTTGAGCAGGGCACTTGTGGATGGGCTCACCAGGTGAGAAATGGTGGATAAATTGTATCTGGACATTACCTCAGCATTTGTTCCTTTTTGCTTACACGAGTCTAACACCAACCATGTGGAGGTTTGTTGGAGTGAACAAATCCTCTCTTAATTACACCAGAGTAAGTTCTGTTGGAGGCATAGTGTGGATGGATACAGGTGTAACCAAGGACAAAATCTGGCTACAAAACATGAAACAAAATGAAACAAACAAACAAACAAAACCCTGAAAATCCACTAAGTATTCCTGGCTAAATATTTAAACATCTGAAAAGCTACACAGATTTTTTTTTTTTTTTTGTTAAACAATCAGCTTCACCTCCACATTTATTTTGACAGTTCATCATCCTTCCAGTTGTGCCTCCAGTGCACGTACACGCAAATAAATCTCCTTTTCACCACAGCAAACTTCTCCCGATCAGAACTTGCAAACAACAAAGCCCTTCAAGCACACAGGCTGGAGGTTCCCTTCCATGGCAGCATCACCACCAGGACCCAGGCTGGGCTGACAGCGGTTCCACGCTCGCGAGTGGCTGGGCGGAGGGAGCGCGGAGAGGCGAGGCCGGCCCGGGAGCAGGGAAGCGACGCCCGGGGAGCCCCGCGGGGCTTCTCCTCCCTCCGCCCGGCCCGGCCTGGGCTCTGCCAGCCCCTCGGTTCGCGCCGGGGATGACTCGAGCCGCCCGCCGCCGGGCCCACTCGTGACACGCCGGCAGGGAGCGCGGCAGGCCGGGCGCCCCCCGCCCGCGGCGGCACCGCGACCGCCCCGAGGAACACGCGCGGCCCCGCGGACACGAGTGGGCGGCCCCGCCGGGCCACGGCGGCGCGAGAAAAGTTTGATCCGTGGGAGGGGAGGGGAAGCGCCGCCGGGGGACCGTGCACAACTCCCCGCTCCCCGCGCGGGGGGATGGCCCCGGCCCCGCCGCCCGCCGGGAGCGGCGCGCCGGGCTGCAGGTGTCGGCGGCAGCCGGGAGAAGGGAGGGCAGCGGGGCACCCCGGGGACGGGGAGGGGGCGGCGGGACCGCCCCCGCGGGCACCCCCGGCGGGCCGGCCCGGGGACCGGGGTCAGGGGCGGGGGGGGTGTCCGGGGGGCGCCGCGGGGGCTCCCCCGCCGCTGCCCCCACACAGTGAGGCGCACACAAAGCGCCGCCGCTCCTACCTCCAGCGCCTCGAAAGTGACGAAGCTGGACATCGCGAAACCGTCGATAATGTCCTCTTCGGCCGAGGAGGACTCCCGCCGCTTCCTCCGGGGGGGCCGCGGCCGGGACGGCGGCGGGGGCCCATTGTCTTCCTTCTCCGAGCCCGAGGAGGAGAGCGCGGCGGCTCCGGGGCCGGCGGCCCCGCCGGCGGCACAGCCGCGCCGCCCGCCTTTGGCTCGCCGCTCCCGGTCGCGCTGGGACCGCGATCGCCGCTTCTTCCGAAGCCCGTTGCATCGCGCCGGGCCATCCATGTCTCTCGCCGGCTCTCCCTCTCGCTCTCGTCCCCCCCCGCCCCACCGCAGCCACAAATCCGGCTCCCCCGGCGGAATAACGGGGGAGGGAGGGAGGGAGAGAGGGAAGGAGAAAGGGAGGGAGGAGAGGACAGCAAGGGGGTGGGGGGGATGAAAGAATCCGAGTGCGGTTCCACCACCACCAGCAGCAAGCACCAAATGTAAGAGATTCCTATAAGCGAGCCAAGGAAAGTAATGGCTGATCTCAGGTCGCCTTTGTAAAAAAAAAAAAAAAAAAAAAAAAAAAAAGCCACGGAGAGAAAGGAAAAAAAAAAAGCCTCACCAAGCAGGCAATAAATCAGAATAGCGGAATGCTTTGATCAAGGGGCTGGGAGGACGAGGATCTTCGAAAGAGAGGAAAAAAGGTTGAGAAGAAGGGGGGAAAAAATAAAGAAAGGAGACCCGCTGGAAGGAGGGAGCTGAGAGTATTTCCTTGCACAAAATTTATTTTCTTTCTTCCTTTCCTCCCCAACTAAAAGAAGTTCCAGGGGGGGAAAAATATATATGTAGATGTACAGAACTCCCTTTCTGTCTGCGTGTGTGTATGTGTGTGTGTGTGTGTGTGCAGGGAAGGGTGCAGCCTTCCCCTCCCCACCAACACGCACTCCTCTCCCCCTCCTCCTTTATCTCCCTGGATCAAACACAATAATAATAATAACGATGCATCCAGATGCAATTTTCTCAGGCACCGACCAGGGATGGACTCGGGAGTGGAGATCAGATCCCAGCCCGGCCCCTCCAAAAACAAAACCAAACAATAAAAAGAAGAAAAAAAAGGAAAAAGAGAAAAAGGGGAGGAAAAAAAGAGCCCCAAAACACGCCCACCCACCCCAGCTATTAATACGGATCAATCATGGCAAATTCATCGTATTAATTGTGGCGAGGAGGGGGTTGCTGGTGCTGGTGACAATAGATCCGAGCGGAGGGGAGGCGGCCCCCGGGAGGAGCGGCGGCGGCCACAACAACACGGCGGGTGCCCGGGGACGCGGCGGTGCGGGCTCGGCGCGGAGCGGGCTCGGTGCCGCCCGGGCGGTGCCGGTGCCGGTGCCGGGGGGCGCCCGCCGAGCCCCGCGCGGGGCGGTCGCGGTGTCGCCCCCAGCGGCCGCGCGGCCCCGCGCCGCTCACGTGACCGCCGCCCCGCCCGCTCCCCGCCCGGCGGCGCGCGAAATGCGGCGCCCCCGCCGCGCGAAATAAGTCTCGGGCATGCGCGGGGGGCCTGCGCGGTGGGGCGGGCGGCACGCGCTGTGACACCCCCTCACAGAGCCCCTCTGACTGCCCCTCACAGCGCCTCTCACAGCGCTCCTCACATTGCTCCTCGCACTGCTCCTCACACTGCTCCTCACAGCACCCCTCACACCGTTCCTCACAGTGCCCCTCTCACTGCCCCTCACGCCGCTCGTCACGTTGCTGCCCACTCTGCTCCTCACATTGCCCCTCACACCGCTCCTCACATTGCCCCTCACACCGGTCCTCACAGCACCCCTCGCAGTGCTCCTCACATTGGTCCTCACATTGCTCTTTGCATTGCCCCTCACACCGCCCCTCACATTACTCCTCAACACTGCCCCTCACAGCACCCCTCTCACTGCCCCTCACACCGCCCAGGCCACGCTGCCCCAGCCACTCCGTCCCTCAAGCTGCCCCGGGATGTCCTCACGGGAATAGGCGTGGAGGGCACGCAGTCTCCCTCTCTGGAGTCATTCGGATGCTTCCCTGGGTCACCTGCTGCAGGTGGCCCTGCCGTGGCAGGGGTTGGAGTGGGTGATCTCCTGACGTCGCTTCCAGCTCCATTCTGGTTCCGATTCTGTGTCCAGCCTTTGTCCCCTGCCCGATCTCCTTCCCTCACGGCTCGGGGCTGCCTCAGGTGCTCGTCCCTCACGGCCTCGGCTGCTCCGGGCGCTGCCCCTGCCCAGCCTTGCGGTGGGTTGTGCTCCTGCTGTCCCTGAGGTGAGCCCGCACCCCTCTGCCCCAGGACGGCGGCTGTGGCCCTTGCCAGGGTGACCCTCCTACATGACTGGCACAGATGCTGAGGCTGCGGGCAGAACAACTTGTGGCCGCCCACCTGCAGCTCACCTGTACTTGGCTCTGCCTTGCCCACACTGTGCGTGGCCTTTTGCCTGTGTCAGCCTCAGCTTTGTTGTCTCCCCTCTTCATGTTCCCACCTCCGTGGTATTAGGGCATACTGCCCATGTCACCTCAGCACCAAGAGGGCTGTGGAATGAACAAATTCGCTTTTTAAGCTGGTTCTTATGATCACCCTTCTCACCTTGTCTGTCTCCTTCCCAGGAGAACCTGCTGAGGGAATAGGCTTGGAAGGAGAAGAGGGTGTGGAGCTGTTTGGTCTGGCTTTGGGGAGAAAGCATTAGGAGCAGAGCCCTGGGGGAACCAGGACATTTTCTAGGAAGAGAGAAGGAGAGAGGAAGAGCAAGGAACAAGATGGGGAAGAAACCCCAGCCTGTGAAGTCTCAATGTTCAGAACAGAGAAGAGAGGCTCTGGAAGCACTGTCGGGTGATCATCCTGTTGTGTAGTTTGGAATATATTGGGAGAGATTGGAAGGGCAGGAGAAAAAGATAAATTGTTTAATATTCCTTCTCCACAAAGAACCTTCTGTACAAGAACCAAGTCTGTCTCCTTTAGTTGCTAATCATTCCTCCATTGAGATCCCCAGCCAGGGGAACTCACACAGGCTGAGTGTATTTTTCCAATATTCTCCCTCTGGGCTACTCTGACTCTCAGGGGATGAGGCTCTGCTTGACTGTATAATACGTTGTTTACTCTGTACCCTTAGGCCACCAATGGAGTAATTTTTTTAGTATGTTTTCTATGACTACTGAGTGATTATGTGAAATACTGGGAATCGGACACACCCTCTGTATCCAAAAGGCAAGTGACACCTTTGTCACCTCTCTGCACACCACATCTCCCGGACAGCACACAGTGACTTTTAAGCTGGTGTGAGCCAGAGGAGGAGGAAGCACAAAGCTCTGGGTAACCCGAGAGTGTGAGAGCGTGTACCTTACAGAAGGCCACGCTGCCCATGGCAGAGGCACATGGCTAGTTTTTAAACATTCTCAGATATCAACCTAGAGACCATCTCCTAATCTGACCTTAGATCTCCCTGTTCAGATTTTTCTTGCTGTTTAACAAATGCATTTCTCTATCTTACTTTGGGTTCTTTTGTCTCATAGCTGCCTGCCAGTTCTATACAATCTGACTACACAGAAGCTGCACTGGTATTGCTCAAATGTTACAATTTCTGTGTATAGCAAGCTCAAATATTATAAGATCTCTGTCTTCTGAAAAATATTAAGCTGTGCTGTGTCAAACAACTGTTACCTGTTGAGTTTTTTTGAAAATAACTCTGTAATTTTCAGGGCAAAGTAATTGATTATAGTTTCCTGCATATCCATCACCATTAAAGTGACTTGAGAGACCTGTAGTCAGATACATTTCTGCAGACATTCATTGCGTGGCTGAAAGTCTGCTCAGTCTGTTTTCTTCTTGAATGTGTGTATGTGGATAACAGACACGATACGTGATTCATTTTGCATTCTTTGTAGAAACAAATCCCCAGACTTGCATGTCTATGGAAAAAAGTAAGATTAAAACCCATCCATCTAACTCGTCCTCCATTGCAAAACATTTTTGTTCTGTGTAATATTTATGGCAAGCATTAGAAATCACAGGTCACCTTCTTGGGTATGATACAGGTGAATTATCCCTTTTCTGGGTGTGATCGAGCAGGAACATTTCCACAAACCGTAATTGATTTGGGAGTATCAGACAGATCCTCAGGAAGTTCTTTCTCCACTGCTCTCTTGCCTCCAGCTGAGTATTTCAAGTCATCTTAGCAGAAAGAATACCACAGACCTCCATGCACATTTGTTCTTGGGCTGCCTGTTAGCTTTCCTCTAGAAATACATCTTGCCTGGCATCTGGTGTGAGAAAACAGCATGCTTTTTCCCTCTCTTTTTTTTTTTTCTTAGGCTCTGGTACCTTGCTGAGTCACTGTTTTTGAGGTTAATGACTAGTGTACTCAACTGGATACTCAGTAATTAACACCCACGGAAAGGGTACTTCTCCAGCATGTAATAACAGACCTATAATCTTCTGATTTGAGACAGATATCAAAAGCTTTCTCTTCCTAAATAACGAAGACAGAAAGGCTAACACAGACCAAAAATTGCCACAATTGCAATTTCCATGTCACCATTATGCACTGGAACAAAATAAAATTTGCAACTGTAAAAACACTAGAAGCCGTTTTCTTAGGACTAGCCCCTGGCATACCTATAGGAAAGGATATTTTAAACTAACTTGAATATCAGGAGATAATTCATTGCTTGAGGAAATGGCAAGAACCTTGCTTCTAGCAAGAGTAACTTGCACTGTGCTTTGGCATTAAGCTCCAAAGATGGAATTTTTAAGATTTTTAAGTTCAGTTCACATAGGAATCTCAGCAGAGGCAAATGTGCCTTTCTGAAGTTATCATCCTTTTAGGAGATGGGTGGTTTGAAATAGCAGACTGTCTGCCTTGCAGACTATTATTTTTGTTTAAGAAGGAGTTTGATCTGGGAACACAAAAAAAAAAACCAAGAGAAACGGAGAAAAGAGCCTTTCTGTTATTGTTTCCACCCCGCTCTTACAGTGCATTTATAAGAATAGCAAATGATGAGAACCAAAATTCTAATACAAAATAAAAGCCAGGGTGATTGTGTGGATGGCAGAGGAATTTAAAACAGTTCCATAAAACTAAAGCAATTTTATCCAAATTGTATTGCTTATCAGAGAGGATTGTCTGGCTTTAAGGCTAAGGGCTACACTGCTGTTGTTTTAAAAGGTGTTTTCCTAGAAGATGGTTGGAAACAGAAACAGTTATGGAAGAAGGAGCATCCAAAGTGAACCAACAAGGAAGAATAGAAACCTGTGGCCTTTAAAAAACCCAAAGAGCTCAAGACTAAAGATAAAGGCAGTACGAAAAGTGGTTAGTTGAAACCCAGGGGCAGGCAGGTTTCCAGAACAACCTGGAAAGAAAATACTCAGAGAAGAGACAATTGTTCCTTTCACAAATGAAGGGACTAACCCAGTCAGTGGAACTCACTGCCATGAGGCAGCTCTGAGGTCCAGAATAATGAGAACTCTCCAAGTAACCAGAATATTGGTTACAGAGTGGCTGAGGGGCATGAACATTTTAATGCCTCAGAACCTAAAACAGTTTCTAAAACAAAGCAGGAGACAGGAGACTGAACTGATGGACCATCAGCCTGATCCAATCTGCCAGGTCAGGGCTGGCACACATCTGAACCTGTGTTCACTTCTCTGTGTTTTAGTTCCTGCTTTTGGAGCAATGCTGCATTCCTCCTCACTGGCACCAGATCAGGAGGCACTTGACAAAATTTGGTAAATTAAACTGGGCCTGAAAAAGTTGAAGTTCAGATTTTTGTAGCTGGTTGAAATAATTGTGTCATGGGCAGCTATTTATTAAAAATAGCTTAGAATTCAGGAAATCTGGGAACTGTGGGGAGAAAAAAAAGAAAAAGCTGAACAGCATCAGCAGAAGTACAGGTTTCCCCAGAAAAGGTGAAAAACGAATTCATCTATTTTTCTTGTTTTTCTAGTTGGTTGTAATAAAACTCTGAAGTATCTATGACTGATTTTATCAGGGAAAAAAAAGAAAAATCAGACCATGCAGGGGATAAGAAGTTCAGAATCTTGATTTATTCACTCACGTGGATCTATAGTAATTTACAGCAGGGGAAAACGTGGTCCCTGGAGAACAGGTCAGTCATGAGCAATAAAGCTGTGCATGTTTATCATGTATGGCCAGATAAACTCAAGGATTTTTGGATCCTGCTAGTTCCTTGAGATTTCTTAATAAACACCCTAAGCTGACTAAACCTGTGTTTGTAATTGCCTGAGATTCCTTATCCCACAGCATGAACATTGGTGAATGGCAGCATTCATAAACACAGGGGGAAGCAGGTGTCCCTGGCTCTCAGGAAACTTCATTTGAAAATGTGATTCCGAGTTATGAGGATAGAAAAAAACTGTATTGATTGTGAAACTGTAAAGGATGGTGATAAATTGCAAGATCAGAGTGTGTGTCATTGTGGCTGGAGTATCCTGAAGAGTTTGATGCTGCAGCCCTGTTTTACTGAATATCTCATATCCAAAATATCAAATAAATAGTATATTCATGAAATTTGGAGATCACACTGGATTTGGAAAAACCATGAATATTCACATTGGTGGAGGAACAAGTAAAAGATTTTCAGCAAGAACAGGATTTTAAAAAAGAAAATAAAATCACAGAATAGAATCACAGAATCATTAAGATTGTAAAAGATCTCCAAGGTCCTTGGGTCGAACCTGAGACAATCACTGCCTTGTCAACCAGAGCAGAGCACTGAGCTCCACATTCAGATGTTCCTTTAACACCTCCATGGATGGTGGAGCCACCACCCCCCTGGGCAGCTCTTCCCAATGGCCCACCACCCTTTCTGAGAACTTATTTCTGGGAAAGGTAATTAATTATATCCACTGTGGAACCAAACACCAACTGCAAATTACAGTTCTTCAGTTAGCATCCTATGAAGTGGGCTGATCTTCTAGGGTGAAATTCTGAGCTCAGTTACATCTAAGTGAGAAAACTGTTATTTTCTTCAGGAAATTCAGATGGGTTTACAATTTGATCATGGGAATTTTTAAATGTGACTAAGAGATTTAGGACCTGCCCTTTGGTCTTTTCAAAAATTGTTCACCAAAGCATATTGCTAAGTAGGTAGCACATCTCTGCCCTGAAGATTGGTCAGCTTTTATTACCAGAAAATACCAACTGTTTACAATTTAGTGGTGCTGAGTTCAGATTGCAGTATTGTATGCTGTACTGGTTCTGCTGATATGTCACAGGAAACAACCAATTTACAACTTTCCTTCTCTCCCACCTTCACCAAAAAGCATGTAAAAGACACACAAGAATGGGTTTTTTCCACCATTTAAAATCAATGTTTAAGAGAATCTATGTTTTAGCCCAACACAGGTTATGATATAGAGAGAACTACACGAAATTTAATAGCCTGGGTTATCCAGAAGGTCAGACTACCTGATCCTGGTCTGTTCTGGCCTCTTAAGTCTAGGAATAAATTAGAAACCTGATCTCTGAAAGTTTTAATTTCAGAGCAGTCTTTGTGAAAAGGGGTGGAGTAGAATCCCTAATGAATTACATCCTTCTCCAACATTCATTTTTCTCCCTGAGAAACGGTTTCTTTTGAAAAACAGTATTTAGTTCCTCATCTTCTAAATTACAAAAAAATTATATCTCTTTATGTCTTACACTGTACTGTGTGCCAGCACAGCAATTATTAAAGCATTTTTATTGATATTACACAGCTCTCTTTGAAATGTGAATTAAATTTATCATGAAAATTGATTTTTAATGACAACTCAAGTTTACATTTCTGAAGTTCATACTTTCCCACTATTTTTCGCTGGCACTAGAGTAGTACAGCTACAATACCTTTATTTGTCAGAAATTGATTAGGAAATATCCTGTAGTTTACTCACATTTGTCAGTGTGGTTCTGCTGATGAAAATAATGACGTTTTCTGTTGGAGTTCATCTGCAGAGACCAGAAGTGAGCTGAGTGGTCCAAACCTGCACACCCGAGGACCTGAAGTCCCTCATCTGCACTTCAGCATTTATAACACTGTCTTGGTTTTTAAAGCTGTTGAATGGGCTCAGCTTTCATTCTGGTTTTATGAGAATTATGGGACACACATCCCTGGAATCAATCTGTCATCCTCTGCCTCTTTTTCCCCATACATTATCTTTCCTTATTACTAATGACATGCTCAAGGTAACTTCTGGATTAGCAGCTTGAACATGGCCCTAGATGCTAACCCAGTTACACTGCAGGGAATGCTGCTTTTTAATCTGCCTGCTTCTTCAGCTGCTCCAGATGGAAAGGCAGAGAGAATTTTCTGGGCTTGTTATATTGGTGTGTTTTGATGAAAACAGTGGTCTGACACAGAACATGCAGGAGCAGTCTGGGCTCACAGCATGACTAGGTGTCCTCTGGCCTTATGTAATCTCAGGACAGAAAAGTACAATGTGAAATCAAATGCAATTATTGACTACTCCAAACAACATTACAGCAACTCAGCATCAAGTGTGCTTAGTGCTCAGGTAGCTTTCAGAAGGAAATTAGGGCTGTATTAGTGCAAGTTACTGTGGATAAAACCCTCAGCTTGGCAAAAATGTCACTTATGCATCTCCAGAATCGTTGTATTTCTGTAAGACATATCTGTGCAGGAGTTGGGGGGAGGCTTGGGCTGTTTTTCATTGGCTGATGGGGGAAGGATTGTTGTTTGCTGTTAAAAATGATCCCAAGCAAACTTTTACAAGGTCTTCTGTGACTAATAAAACCTGAGTCTTTGAAAATGTACTACAGCTCAAGTTGTTGTTTAGAGATAATTCTCTTCGATCCAGATGCTTCCATCTGAAAGTGCAGTGCAGAGAAAAGAAGAAGGGAGAAGGAAATTTGATGGAAAGTCCCAGAAAACAGAGGGAGAAGAAATCTGCAATTTTAACACATCATGTGCTGAACTTGGGCACTGAGAAGTCCCCTGGCCAGTGTGCTTACCTGTGCAGAAATCGGGGGGGTGGATAGTCCTGTCCTGGCTGGGTGGGCTACTGACACATTGGAGTCTCCTCTGGAAGGTGATCTCAGACACAGTGAGGTTTTCTTGTTCTTGGTATAATCTCTGTAGCAGTGAATACATGATCGTAGGTCTGTGAAAGTGCCTAGGAGTGCCCTGAGATTCAGGCAGAGGACTTGGATCATCCTCAGCTAGTTTGGCATATTCTGTAGATATAAAGGGCAGTAAAGTCCTTTCCTCTGTGGATTATATTGTGTATTTCCAGCCATTTTTCACCTTTTCCTGCACTCAGACCCAAAGGCATGTTCATGAGCAAATGAGTGAGACAAGGGGTGGAGGCATTTTCTCACAGTCCTGCAAGATGTGGTATGGCTGCTGCTCCTACAATGATGCAGCCTCTCCCTCCAGGGAGGAATGAACATATTTTCCTGCCCTCCCATCTCCTGGGTTTTTAATCTCATTTTTTCCAATCTTTATGCCCTTCTACCTGTTCTCTCTTGCACCTTGTTCATGACCACTCGACTTTGCACTTTGTTCTGGAGAAATGGAGATTTCAGCCATCTCTGGAAAAGCAGGTTTGTTTGTTTGTAAGCAATAAATCATGACTGGCAGCCTTGTGTCATGGGACACCAAATCCTTCCAACTATTCGAGATAACTGGAAATATAAGGCGCCTTTAAAAATCCTGGAATGGTTTGGGTTGGAAATGACCATAAAATTAATCTTGTTCACCCCTGCCATGGCAGGGACACCTTCCACTATCCCAGGCTGCTCCCAGCCCTGTCCAGCCTGGCCTTGGGCACTGCCAGGGATCCAGGGGCAGCCAGAGCTGCTCTGGGCAACCTGTGCCCAACCTACAGATCTGATAATATTCTGCAGATAGTGTACAAGCAGCCTTGATATTTACAGAACTTCACTGATAATGTCTCATTGTTTGCTTGCCCAAATCTAAAATATCCCATCAGCAGACACTGTATATATTCTGTTCTGAGAAGGCAATCCCTTTTTATCTTCCATGAATTTGAAAATACACCATGCTTCTTGAACAGAAAATAAAAATAATAATGAGGCAGGCACAAGCAGCATAAATCAATATAGCATTATTGATGTCAACAGAGCTATGCAAATATATACTCACTGAGGATGACACATAAAATCAAGCCCTAACTTTATATGGAAAAAGATAGAAACTACAGCAGCAGTATTAACTACACTTTTCAGCTATGCTCAAAATGGATTTTGGAATAAGTCATAGTTGTAATAAGTAATTTGAGAGGGTTGTGAATTCTTCTGTGAGCTTGTTGCATCAGGAGACAGAAGAAAAATCAAAGCACAGGCTTGCAAGTAATATTCCCCCCTGATATTAACAATAAAACTGTAACACTTCTTGGTTTTAAATAACAATTCTAACCAGTTTCTGCAGGTTGTTGTAAATTCTGCTCTGCCCCAAAGAGTCAGGGTTGCAAAGAGCCATAAGAAATGCCACTGCAGGTAAGTGATTTGCATCAGCATTGGTCAGCTTTGAGGTTTTACTGAAAAGAACATTATTGCAGAAATCATTTCTGGCTGCAGTGAGCATTGTGGTCATACTGCAGGGGAAGTTCCCAGTCAGGGGATAAAGATCCTAAAGACTAAACACCAAACATACCAGTGTCAGCAGTGCATTGCTACTCTTCTTAGCAGAAGATGATGTTGGATTCACACAAAGCTGTGGTGGTGACAGAACAATAAATCTTTTCATTAAGCTGCCAGTCCAACACTAGTTTACCAGCACAAGACTTACCATATGTGTGAAGCCCCTCTGTGATCTGATGAGCTCCTCCTTGCTCTGAGGTTCTCTACTGTCAGAACTGACCACAGAAATGAGTAAACAAAGGGTAAACAAAGCTAAGAACACAAGAAAGATTACTTAATCAATCAACATCTTGGCAATTAATGCATGCATCTACCCCAGAAGTTCATGTAACAAAACTTGTATGAGTTAAATATTCACCTGGTATTCATTTCACAGATGGAATTACACCTCATGTACATAAACAGAGATAATTACTGAAACACCAAGATCAGCTTGGCTCCTGTATCCTGAAAAGAACAAAAAAGAAAAGAAATCATTGCTGCAGCAAATTGTAGAAGTGTTAAAAGGCTCAAAAGAGTTTTCAACTAGTAGACAATTTTAAGTAAAGCTAATAAAACATGGCCACTTCATTATTCATTCATGAGAAAAGGCTGAGTTCAGACACTGTGTTTCAGAGGAGAAGCTGCTCTATAATATCCTGTCTCTTGTTCATCATTCCCACAATCTCCATGTACATCTTGTTTGTGTGGCAATTCTTTCAGTGCACTGAAGACCAACCAGCCCAGAGAAGTCAAAGAAGAAATCCCCACTGTTTTAATAGACCTTAAATCCAATCTTGATCACCATCTTCCAATTCTGGGATGAAGCACTGCACAGTACAGAACAGAACCTCATGCTGACAGCATTCTGCTTTCCAGGGAATAACCTCTCCCTTGTTTCCCTGAATCCTTATGAAAATCCTGGGTCTGCTCCTCATGGGTTCAGCTGCAAGATTCTCTTTGCCTTTAATTTGCAGCAGGATTGGAAGATCAGATGAAGAGCAACATCAGGAGATTTATGATCTGTTTTCTGGCTCTGGTTCTGACACATGTCATGAATAATGGTGTGCAAATTACTCCAGTCATTTGTTCTTCACTCAGATGGCCATGGAAACAGGGATGGAATTAATTTCCCTGTTTGCAAAGTGCCTTGACTCCACTCACAGGAGCAGAGGTGAGCCAAGGCTGTGGCTCTGAGGACAGGCTGCCTCAGGCACGGAGGGCTATGGTGAGCAGAGGCTTCCAGAGTCAGACAGTTTGGATACAATCTGTAGGAATTTTCATAGGCATCCAGCTCACCAAGACAAGTTTAGAATATCATCTTTAAGCATCACCAGCCATAATCACTCCAGCATTTTGCTCCAGTCATCTTCTCATGCATAGCCAGTCCACCACTTTCTCTTTGCATTCTTCCTGCCTCTTTTCAGGCAGAGCCCTTCGAGCCATAAAACTTCCAGGAATGTAACCTACTGTTATATGAGGAAAACACCAAATAGTTAAATAAACAAGGAGCATCAGGGTCCATTGAAGAAAGAGTTTGATTGGGCAGAAACTAGTTTATAATTTCACTGGTCTGATGCACCTTATTTTCATCTTCTCCTTTTGCTGTCAGAGTGTTGTTGCCTTTTAAAATTCAAATCCCTTGATTTGACATTTTCTTCTATTCTCCATGCCACTTGCTAAAATTACTTTTTCACTTTCCAACATAGCTTTTTTTTCCTGAACTGAAATTTACTTGTAATTTCTCAGGAAAAAAAAAATCTCCCTGTTAAAAAGCAAATGCCATGGATAATTGAAGGGGGAAGGGGAGGAAAATAGGAGAGGAAGGATTATTGCTTGTAAGGGCATAGTTGAGGTAATAAAGGAAAACAGCAAGTTCCAGCTGTAAGGGTTGGTTAGATGTCTCCAACACCACAGAGAGGGGATCATGACCCCCTTGAGGTGGATGTACTTGTGCAAGCAGTGGTTCTTGCTTGGGGCCATTGCTTCTATCATCTGTCCCAAATCAAGTAATAGCAGCAATAGCTGAATCATAAGCAAATATGGGCCATTAGATCATGAAAGAATGGTGCATAGACCTTTACAGCACACCTTAGAAAATCACAGTAGTAGGTGGACCAAGGACCAGCCTTTGAAGGTCCCTTCCACACAAGAGCTGTGTCCCAGCCCTGGGACACCACAGAACAAGTTGAGGTGGTAGAGACCTTTAAGATCATTCAGTCCAGCCATTGCACACTCATGGAATCATAGAACCCCAGAATGCCTTGGGTTGGAAAGGACCTTAAAGATCATCTCATTCCACCCCTGCCATGGCAGGGACACCTCCCACCGTCCCAGGCTGCTCCCAGCCCTGCCCAGCCTGGCCTTGGGCACTGCCAGGGATCCAGGGGCAGCCCCAGCTGCTCTGGGCACCCTGTGCCAGGGCCTGCCCATGAACCAATGGCTGGTACTGCATGCACTGGATTTTTCTGGGAATGCCACAACAAACCAGAGTATGGAAATGCTAGACACACTTCCAGTAGGAAACACATTTTCTAACATCTCAACTTAGTAGGGCTTTATTATTTCAGCTAGCTGCAAAATCAGAACATGACTCAGTAGCCTGACAATGTTATCTTGTCAAGATCCCAATTTGTTGACTCTTGGAGTTTTTTTTTCTTCTTGCTTTCTATCTGCTTTTGGTTTATCCTCAATTCTCTTTTCGTTTCCCTGTGTATTGATTTGCAATTTTCCTTTCTGCTTTTCACATTTCACACACTTAGATTGCAGTGATTTGGCTTCTTTTCTTCCTTCACTGGTATTTAATACGTGCACTTGTCTCCATGCTTAAACATATGGAATCTCAATATCTTATCAGCTTCTCAGAACTCCCACCATGACTTTTCTTCTCTTGTTTTTGCTTGGGTCACACTAATGGTGTTCTGGCAGCTAAATGTTGGGACCTCTTTTCAACTAAAATTAATCAAACAGAAAAGCAGAGTTACAGGGGTTCCTCTGATAACTCCTCTGGTCTTTAAGCAAGTTCACAGGCTCAGAGATTACAGCCATATTTATAGCACTGCTGAAGAAATGTTAGGGGTTTTAGCAGAAAGTCTTATTTCTTTATTTATTATTAACATATTAATATAAAGGGAAGTACAAATGCAGGAGTGTGAAATGCGATTGTCACTGGGCTCAGCATTTCAAATGGATGCAATATTCATGGGCAACAGCTCAGGAAAGAGAGAGTGCAGCTGTCTGCAGGCCTGGGGTTTAACACAGAGCAGCTGGGCTTGCACAGGCCTTTCCAGGCAGCAAACTTTGAGCTGCTCTCCAGATGCTTCCTGAGCAATGTCAGCTTCTGGCACAGCATCTCTGGGACTGTGGGGCACTGCCCACCCTGCTGTGTCTGTCTTGCCCTCAGCCATGGGCACGAATTGCAGCCCAGAAGGGAAGGCATCCCAGCTCCTCTGCCCAGTGCCTCCCAAGGGGCTAAGTGGTATTTGTGGTGTCTTCCAGTGCAGCCTGTACCCAGCACCACAGCTAGAGGGGAAAACGTGCCTCCTCCTGCACCCAGGATGGCAGTCAGGAAGCTGCTGTATGTGTGAGGTGTGTAGCACCAAGCATTTTAAACTAGGTTATGGTAAAAGCTATTCTGCTTCAGTTTAACCTTGCTGCCATGAGAAATCCCATTTCAGAGAATCCCAGACTGGTTTGATTGGGAGGGACCTTAAAGATCATCCCACTCCCACCCTGGAAGGTAGGGACACCTTCCACTAGCACAGGTTGCTCTAAACCCCGTCCAACTTGTCTATAAACACTTGCAGGGATTTCAATATTTGAATCTGTGTGATTGATCTGAAGCAAATTTTTCAGTGTAGAAATAGGCACAGGCTGGACCTACAGTCCAGGCTGAATTATTGGAGGTGTTCAAGAAACAACAGGATATTTCTTTTTCAATTGAAACAACTGGATGTAGCACTAGTGCTCTGGTCTGGTTGACAAGGTGAAGATTGGTCAAAGGTTGGACTCAATGATCCTTGGAGGTCTTTTCTAATCGAAATGAGTCTGTGCTTCTATGATTATATGATCCCCTCACTGCAGTAAGAAGTCCATCAGAGGAAATGCAGTGCACACCTTTGCTGAAAGATTGTGAGTGGCCAGGATATCTCTTAGATTGCCATGACCCCAGGAGAAGCATGAGTTTTGTCCAGTCTGGTTTTGTCCCTTTACAACCATAAGCTTTTAGTTTTGTTCAACACCTTCATTTAGTCATTCGGATAGTTTCAACTAAAAATTAAACAGGCAGTTTCAATGAGATCTTGACTTCATAGAGTAGGATATGACTGGCTCTTACTTCAACTATTTGTTGTCCAACTCCAGTATTTCTAGAATGAGAGCAGCTGAAGTGGCTGTTCAGTAATCTCAGCTTTTAAATAATAATAGGAAAAAGATATTAGCCTTCAGCACTTTGAAAAATAGTTTTACAAGCCTATAGTATGTAGTATACAAATCACATCTTTTCACAATCAGTTGTTCAATAACATAGTTTTCATAAATCAGCCCTGTAATTTTGCTGGTTGTTGCCTTGATTTTAGAAAATCTGGATTTCAGAGCTTTGAGCATATGAAATATCTATATCAGTAATTACTGAAAATCCATTTTTTTAAAGACTGATTTTTGAAATGGATATGAAATCAATTTACCTATGTCAAGCCTTAGAAAATGAATCCTTTGTTCACAGAGTTAGTAGAAAATTTGGGGAGGATTTGCTGTGCTCATCATACAAATGAGAGCTAATAGCTGTTTTGAGCACAGTGCAGAGCTGCATAAGATACTGAAGATCTGTATAACAAAGAGGTTTGGGTCCAACAACATTAATTATTACGTTGGGGTTTTTTTTCATTATTCAAATCCTCACAGGCAGTATGAGATGTTGCATTTTGCCAGGAAGCTCTTCCAGAAACACTTCAGCCATTGCTCTCCATGGAAGGAGCTGTTGTTTTCCAGGAGCAATTCTCCATCAGTGGGCTGTAAACACAGCTCCAGTTTTGGTAGCTTGTCTACACTAAGTTTGTGCATAACAAAGTTTTCACAAGAGGATTTATTGACTGATTAATCATTTTTCCCACAGAGTAGAAAATATTATTCTTCACAATTTTATCTTGAAGAAAAACCAGGAAACCTCTCTTGTAAGAATCTAGAACACCCCTTTTTGTCAGTGTGTGGGAGCACTGGGAACGCTGCCAATGCCTCTGCAGCTCACAGTGCTTCTGGAGAGACTCAGCAGAGAAACTTTTTTCCTCCAAAGAGCTGGATGCTCCTGAGGAGACAAGCTGATCCTTCCAGAGCTTGGGAGTGCTGTAATAGTGGGAATGAATAAACAAAAATTACTAACCTTGAAACAACCAAAATTTGGGGAAAGTCAAGACTGGACTTTTGTTGATGTCATAAGCAATAATGATGTAAAAATCAAGAGCCAGTGGCAATATAACAATAACAAAAATAATCTCCAAGCACAATACTGTACATTTTAGACAATCAAAATTACAACCCATGGGAGTACAAGATTAATTAAACTGTGACAGAAGACAGTATTTTCAAAATTGAGTGAGATTATATACTTTGAAGAATCCTGAATGATATAAATGACATCAAATTCAGGAATGCCAGCTCTTTCAGATTTATTGATTTGCAATGTCAATCTTTCTACTTGCTTTACTTAACTGGCAATGCTGCCTGCCTGTAGAAAAAAAAAGAAAAAAAGAAAAAAAGAGAAAGAATAGGGCAAAAACCAAGTGGTTCATAAAGAGTACCCAAGTTGAACAGGGCCGTGCTTTCTCCTCTTCTGCCCTCTCTCTAATATCCCTTCCCTCCCCCTCAAGCTCTGTTTCTCACTGGGGGTTAATGAAGGCCTGTCTGGGTTTTTTTATTCTTGTTACAGTTTTATTAGGAGTTCAGTTCCTCCTGCATCTGAAATTCTGTGATAGCTGGAGAATAAGTTAAATGTGACACTACATAAAAATAAGAGACTTGAGTAACTACAATAGGAAGAGATTTACAATCTGAGTGTGTGAAGCTTTGTGGTGATGTTTTTTGTTGACACTTAATTTCACTTCTGTGTCTGGACTCACATTTTCCTCTATTAAACCTTCACCTAGCTTCTCCCTTCTGAACTAGGGGAGCTGGATAATGCATTTATTGAGCGACCCCACTGAAGAATTAACATGTGAGTGCTTTGACTGAATCACAGGGGAAAAATCTGGGGACAGAAACCCCACATGGTGGGACAAGGTGGGAGCTGTCATCACCCAGGCAAAGCACTGACCTGCAGAAAAGTAACTGCAGGGATAACAGCAAGTCAGGACAAATTGTCCCCACATCCCACGTGGAAGGTTTCATTCAATGAGTTTACTCTCAGCCCTCAGCAAGGATGCCGTAACACTTCTAGTAAAAACAGAACAGATCTTTACCTTTTTCAAAAGAGGTTCCCTCACCCATCTTCTCCTTCCATCACCCTTTAAAGAGCTGTCAAGCAGCATGTTTTATTTTTGCTGAATCCAAGTTTAGAGTGTGAAGAAACAAACCAACCAGGGAGACATTTAAGAGAGACTCTGCATTTTCTGCACAGTGCATGGACAAACCAATCTCCCTCTGAACACCTACATCCACCATCATCTTTTCTTCTTACCCTCTCTGAGCTGAGTCACCTGAACCAGTTATGTTCTGGCAATAGAGAAAATAAAACAATAATAAATAGAATAAATTAATAAAGCACCGTGTCAATAAATATTAATAAATGTTAATAAATATTCATAAATGTTAACAAATGTTAATAAATGTTAATAAAGCACTACGGGCCAGATTCCCACAGAGATTCCCCTTGCAGGGATAGAGTGGGTGCCTCCATGGCTGCCACACCACAGCCCCATCCTGCCACATTCTTCTCACTCCCCTGCCTGCATCCACTCCTTCTTATCAGAGCAAGTGTTCCAGGGCTGCAAACACTCTGTTTTACATGTGCACAGTAGCAACCACAGTGCAATTCCTGCCCTCAGGCACTCACACAAAACAAATCTCAAAAGGAGTATTGTGTTTTTGCCTCTCCATGTGGCTTTGTGTGGAGCGTGGCTAGCTCTGGGCTCGGCTTGGCCACAACCATCTCCCCTGTGTGAACAAGGCAGAGGGAAGCAAGCCCACAGGAGCTTTAGGAGTGGGTAAGGAGAAGGACTTCAGGGTGGTTGCACAGAGCTCTGGAAGGTTCCTTGACCTGGAGTGACTTGTGGAGGAATTGTGGCAGCAAGGGGAGACTGGATGATTGAGTGCTTGGAATGTTGGTCACTGCTGAGCAGTGCCAGCGCCTGAGACCTTGCTGGGTCCAACCAGGCAGTGAAGCACAGCTCCTGTGAAAAGCTGAGTGGAGACAGCAACCACCACTGCCCTGGTGTAGGAGGCAGCAAGAAGGCTGTCAGAGGCCACCACTTGGGTGATTTTGACAGCTGACAAATATCCTGGTGGAGAATGACCCTTCATCAAAGGCAAAATTAATTATGGATGAGATGTGAAGGAAGTGTTCAGGAGTGATGTGTTTGGTTGTTAGGTACTGGTGGTCCAGGCTCTCAAGGTCACCACTAAAGGGGATGTTTAATGCCCAGCTGACACTCCCCTTTGATTTCAAGCTCCTTTTAAAATTAATTTGCACACTTCCTAGCCAGCTCAGATACAGCCTGGATTAGTAACACACACCACTGCTCCTCTCAGCTCCCTCTCCTTTCTCTGCCTTTGAGTATTGCAGCTTCTCCCTTTGCTCTTGCTTATCTGAGATTTTCTATCTATCTGCAGTGTTTTCTCTCTGTGCTGCTCTTATTTCCCTTCTCTGTCCCTCCATGTAATCCTTATCCTTCTCTAAGCTTCATTTAATCCTGGCTGCCCAATTATGCAAATGGCACATTTACATTTTTACAGGGCTCTTCCACCCCTTTTCACATCGTCATTTGTAATACAAATCATTCCCCCTTGCTTCGTGACTGCCCCTCAGCTTCCTCACTAGGATGTGGTGTTAAAAACGTGGGGCTCAGACCTAATCCTTCCTGGGAGCCACAGCCCCAGTGCTGCCTGCACAGAGAGCTCAGAGGAGCACACCAACCTCCTTCTGCTGTGCTGGATGGAGGAGAATCAAGGAATCACAACATGCTTTGGGTTGGGAGGGACTCAAAGCTCAGCCCATCCCACCCCTGCCATGGCAGGGACAGCTCCCACTGTCCCAGGCTGCTCCCAGCCCTGTCCAGCCTGGCCTTGGGCACTGCCAGGGATCCAGGGGCAGCCACAGCTGCTCTGGGCACCCTGTGCCAGGGCCTGCCCACCCTCACAGTGAAAACCAGATCTCACCTGACCACCCCCAGCCATGAGCTGCAGAAGGGCTGTACTTGCAAGAAGCTGAACTGGGAATCTTGTCCCAGGTAACCTCCTTCTCTCTTCCACTTTGTTCCAATGATGCAGGTTCCTTGTAATTGTTTTCAGAAAGTTGTGGTTTTGCATCTATCCCCCAAAGATCAGCTGCACTGGTCTATTGCACATCTGGGGGAAAAATCATAGAATCATAGAATTTTAACAAGTTTGAATGGGCCTTAAAAGTCCTCTAATCCCAATCCCCCATGACATGGGCAGGGACACCTCCCACTAGAGCAGGCTGCTCAAAACCTCACTCAACCCAGCTTTGAACACTGCCAAGGTTGGGACATCCACAGCCTCCCTGGGAACCCTCTGCCAGAGTCTCACCACCTCACAGGGAACAATTTCTTCCTAATACCCGACCTAAATTTCCCCTCTTTCCATGGGTACCCATTCCTCTTATCCTGTCTCTAGTTCCTGATGCAGAGTCCCTCTCTGGTTTCCCTGTAGCCCGTTCAGGCCCTGGAGGTGCTGGGAGGTTTCCACACAACCTTCTCTTCTCCAGGCTGAGCAGCCCCAGCTCTCCCAGCCTGTCTCCATAGGGAGGTGCTCCAGTCCTCCCATGGCCCCCTCTGCACTTGCTCCAGCAGTTCCATGTGTTTCCTGTTCTGGGGACACTGAACTGTGCACAGGACTCCAGCTGGGGCTGACAAGAGCAGAGTAGGGGGAGAATCGATGGCTCCCTGGACCTGCTGGCCACTCTCCTTTGGATGCAGCCCAGGACTCATTGGTTTCTGGGCTGGGATCACTCACTGAGGGCTCAGGGTGGGGTTTTCCATCACCCATCACCCCAAGCCCTTCTCCCAGGGCAGCTCTCTGCCCAGCCACATTGTCCCAACCCAGGTGGGTGTAGGATCCTGCAGTGCACTTCGCTGAACCCACACTATCTTCAAAAACAAAGTTCAAGTAGAGAATTTAAATGCTACGTCTTATACAACTTCATTAATAAAACTCCCAAGATTTTACAGTAGCACCTTCAACCTTAAGTTGCATTTACTACGACTGCACTCTGAAGCAGATATTATATTCCTTCATCTCTATAACATATTTTTTTTTTCCAGTAGAGTAGCATCGGTTTCTGCTTCCCTTCCCTCTCTTGCTTGGAGGAGATTTGTTTCTGCAGACGAGTGTTTTATTTGGGTAAGGCCTTATTTATCTTTATTCTAAGTACATCCTGCTCTGAGTTTACATTGGAGAAGACAAGGTCAGGGAGGCATACATCTTATTTAGACTGGAAAGTGCTGAAGTCTGAGGGTTCCCAGTGAGAAGTCTCCCAGCAGTAGGCATTACTCTTACTGCTCTCTCAAGATGACCTTCATTAGCTCCCACATTAGTTCATTACCTCATCTCCCAAGAACTTTCATATCTGTAACATGGTACACAGTGGTAAAAATTATATTTAAAATTACAAAAGCCATCTTAGCTTCACTAGACTGGTGACTTAGATAAAGCACCATTGGCATCTCCAGTCTTCACCATCCTCAAACACTGTTAATTTAGAGGGATGATTTTCATGTTACCTGCAGATGTAGCAGCACAGCCCCAGCATGGCCATCACCAAAGGTCAGAGAGGCAAAGGCTGGAGTGCAGCAGCATCAGCCACAGTTTACAGAGAAGCATTAGGGATTAGCCTGAGCTCAGGAAAGCTGGCAGCCAAGCCTGGGCACACCAAACACTCACCGTGGAGTTTGCTGTGTGATTTACCTACACAGGAATTTTTATAACAGGAATGTATTTTTCTTCTTCTTTCTCTGTCAAGCTTGAGTGAGCACATGGTTACAAGACAAAATTGCCTTTGCTCCCCAGCAGTGCTGTCCCTGCCTGTTTTCCATCACTGCTCTCACACCCATTCTTCTCTGTCAGTTCCAGCTCTGTTCCAGCACCTCATCTTTGCTCTTCTGCTCTTGGCCAAGACAACTTGGAAAACTCACACTGCTGAGGGTGAACTGGGTATGTCAGAGCACTGTCTTCTCTCCCTACAGTTCCCCATGTTTCTAAACACACACATTTACCTTTGAGCATTTGTTTTAATCTCTCTTTTATCAATCTTTAGATAAAGCTCCATTGGTTTTCTATCCAGTCCAGTCCCTCATTTGAATTCCCACTGCATGGCTTTCTCTACTTAGATTCAACTTCCTTCCCTCTCTTATCACCCCTCTTATCTGCTACCTCCAGCTTTGCATCTTTTATCTCCTCTTTTTCCTCCTGTGATAGATGAGTAATGTGATGGTTGACTCTCTAAATAAAAGGCAAATATCCTGTATATATGTTAGGAGCAGTTTTACAGATTTATAGTTGTATTTTACCCCCCTTGTGTTGTTCTCAGGGGTGCCCTGGGTTGGGGACATTTGGGAGGGTCACTCGTTCCTGTGGCAGCCCCTGAGCTCCAATCAAGGTGTCAGGCAGGGATCTCCAGCACTGGGCAGGGAAGGAGGAGTCCATGGACAGAACTTTGGGAGGGGCCAAAGGGTTAAAAGGGGAAACCTCCATTGTGGGTGAGCACATGGTGGAAAAAAATCTTTTGCTCCCAATGCCTTAATATTTTCTCTAATCAGTCTTCTGCTGTATTTTTGATAGGGTTTTAATAAACCTTTTAAATTTTTTGAAAGTGAGCATTGTTTTTCACACTCCCCCTCTCCTGTTTCTGTCCATGTTTAAGTGAACTCTTCATGCACCACTGAATCCAGCCCCTCACATGGTTCCCAGTCCGGATCCCAGCTGGGGCTGGTTCCTCTCCTCCCACCCTGCCGGAGCAGGGGCTCCCTCCCTGCATGCCCGGCTGGGTAAATGGCCAGTGTGAGGAATGTTCTGAGCTACAGGAGCCCGTGGCAGCGCTAATGTGCCACCACTAGTGCGTCTCACTGCAGTCCTCACATCAGTCCTGGGGGAAATTACAGCCAGATGATCTACTGCTCTCGCCTCCTGCTTTAATCCAGGCTGCTTTGCGTCCTGCTGGAGAGAAGTACAGTCACAGTGGTGGCTGGAAATGACTGCTTTTGTCCCAGTGCTGTGCCATGGCTTGTGCCACCCTGTGCTGGCTCCCATGGCCTGCTCCATGTGGTAACCCAGCACATCCCTCTGGCTGTCCAGCATGACCAGGACCCCTGCCAGGGGGCTCAGAAACCCTGGCACAGAGCCCAAAACACCTGTGGGTTTGATTATGACCCGTGAAGCAAATTACCAACCTTGTATGAAGATCAGCAAGCCACAACAGTTTAAGTAGAATAACAGTGAAGTTATCACAGGGTGGAAAAGTAGATTTTAGAGTTTCTGATATGGGAGTTCAGGAGGCAAGATGGAGGGAACTGGGCGTGTCCAGCCTTTCTCCTTCTTCTTCTCCCCCATCTTCTGCTGTGATGGTGGCACTTACAGATTAGTTTAGAGTAGAAGCTCACTGTCTAACATAGGTGATAGGTATTGGGAAGTAATTGTAAATAATGTATATGTAGTTTTTAGTATAAAGACATAACACCACCCCAGGGGCAGACAGAGTGCCTGGAACTGTCCTGCTGGACAGACCTCAGCAGGGCAGGAGAAAACTTTTTATAGATAAGATGCAGTAAACAACCTTGAGACTGAGAAATGAAGAGCCCTGACTCCTTCTTCAAGCACTGAGCTGAGAAAAGAAACTTTCGAACTTTTCTCGGAGTCACTCTGACAGGCTAACAATCCCAACAGCTCCATGCCCAGGGAGGACTAGCAGAGCCAGGGGTTGATCAACACTGATGGCCAGGACAGGGAGCTGGGGCTGGTAGTGGCTCTGTGGGGCTTGTTGGCCAGCGGAGGAGGGCAACAGCCATGCGAGGAAGGGAAAGGTCACAGACCAAGGGAAGGTGAAGGTACTTAAAGCTAAATGTCAGAACATCAATTTGGTGAGCTAAGGAAATGTTTCCCTCTTTGCAGAGGGCCTTCAGAAGGGCCTGGGTACCACATTGGCCCTGCTCTGCTGCCTGGCCACCACAGGGAGTGTTTGTGCAAACAGCTCCTCAGCATCACTCAGCACGAGCACTGAGCCACATTCAGGCAGGACTGCTGTCGTCACGGATCACTGGCTTATTGAGACTGAGGGGTGAAAACCTGCCTGTAATGATTCCCTGTCACAGGCACTGCCACCCCTTTGGTGCAGCTGTAACCGTTTTGTCTGGAGCAGTGGGGCCTTCAGAGTTAAAAGCTGGGCTGCAGCTGCACCTCGGGCTCTGGGACGTGCATTCCCAGCACGGCAGCCACGGGTCAGGCTCTGTAGCAGACACATCCCAGGAGGCTGAGTGTGCCTGGAGCCTGAGAAATCCTGGACACCGCTTTGAACTTCAATTATTAATAGCCACCTCAAGGCTTCCTGGAGAAGATGAGCTGAAAACCACAGTCTGTGCTTCACTCTGAGGATACTCCACCTTTATGTTTGTGTCAAAACAGGGGGCTTTCACAAATGGCTTTGTTGCCAGGGGCTTGAATTATGTACAGGGAACTTGGTGCTCTGCTGCATCACAGTAAACAACAGCACATTTCTATGGATTTATTAATCTGGTTTCTATGCATTTATTTTTCTGTAGTGGTTTAAGCAAATAAAATGCAGTAACAAGAGGGTTTTTACTCCGTTAATTAAAGAGGAGAGCAGTTCTAGGCAAGCATGACATTAAAGACTTGCCAAATACCTCTTTTCTGAAAATACTACCAGCCACTTTTAAGTCTGCTCCAATTCTTAGGCTTTAATGGAAAGTCCTTTCCAGACCAACTTGTTTGAGTTTCAAAACAAGTTGGCTGTTGGCAAGTGTGTAAAGGCAAATGGGCAGGAGGAGAAAGGGGGGTTATGGGGAAAATAGGGAACAGAGTGCCTCTGAGATAATAGCTTAAAAGTTCTGTGAGCGTCCCCCTCCCAAAGCATTGTCACAACTTTGTTCTGTCTGAGGCTCCCAATTCAGGGATTGTGTGGTGAACCAGTTTCAGCAGTTTCTAAACTCTAGCTGAATTTGGCCCTAGATGTCTAGAATCTGTTTGATTTAACATTCTTGTGCTCTTTCCCCAAGTTTTAAAGCTTTGTCCTGCTGTGCTGGCTTTGACAGGAAGCCCAAATCAGTCCTCAGTTTCTATAACCAAGACATTGCCACAAACGGCTCTGTGTTAAAATCAATGAGAGATCTGACCTGTTAATTTCTGAAGTAGCCTCTGGTATGCAGAGTGGCTCTGCAATATTGTCTGGCTCTCAGATGTGAGAAATGACACTTTGTATTGCCCATGGGGTGTTAAAAATGTGTAGATGTGAAGTAGATTGGGAGGTCTGCCAGTTCAAAGTTAATGGAAATTCTCATAATTTCCCCAAGTGACATTAGTGACCTGGGCTTGAAGTGAAGCCAGGTCTGGTTTCACATCATCTAACATTTCACTAAATGTTAACTCATTGATATACAATTTTTATTAGCTATGCCAGAATTTCATAATTTACCACAACCTCTAGATACATATTTTCCTTTTACAGTCCAGAAGATGTTTATGATGGTCTTTGGAGATGCATTAAGGGGGCGTTAGCACAAATAAAGCTCCCTTCCTAATCTCCAGGCAAGCTGCAAAAGCAATTTAATCTCAGCTCTCTGGATGCCCGGGGTGCTGCTTTAGCACAGAAGGATCCAACAAGTGCACTCCAAAGCTCTGGAGGGCAGATGCTGCATGACCTGGAGCTGCTGCAGTGGGAGAAGGCAGCACAAGGATGCTGAGGGGAGAGAGCCCTTCTCAAAGGCAGCCCACCAACAGAGTGTTATTTTTCAAAATGTACCCACTCAACCCAATGGCACCCACAGCGGGGAAACATAAGCTAAATTAGTGACCTTTCAGGCCCAGATGTTAAGAGAGTAGAATAGCTGAGAAATCCAAGGGCTAAGGTCAAGATAAAGAGTGCTGCATAAATGCAACAGCTGTAAGGCACTGAAAAGGCATCAGAGGCAGAGAGCACCAGGAATATATAAATCACTCGGAGCAGTCTGCTGCAGCAAGGCGTGCTAGGCTAGACAGTCTCTTTAAACTATTGCCAACACTTTCCAAAAGTGTGTGGTTAAAATTAGGCTTTCCAAGTCCATATTTAGAAATTGAAAGGCACCAGAAGTACTGAGCACCCATCGAAGCATATGGGCTCACAAACCCTCTGGAAATCAGGTCACACATTCGAGGCAGAGCTTTCTGTGCTGTCTTGTCCCTGAACTGAGAATGTCTTGGTCTGAGGGCAGTGTTACCTCCACTGCTTTTCAGATCCAGACTAAAGAAACAGCTAAGACTCAGCTTCTTGATTATGAAAAGCTTTGACCTATATAGAAAACTCAAGAAGCCTGAGCAGCAGAACTAATGAAATATGATTTCCAGCAGTTCTGTCCAGCCTGATTTCCCAATACCCATAAGGAGTGACTTATAACAAGGTCTATCTCTTCTATACTCCCCTCATTTTCGTAGAACTTGCATAACTTTAGTGTCTTCATCAAGGGTGCTTAGAGTGAGGCCATGTTTTCAAACATCTCCTTGCTTATTTGGAAATATTCTCAAGGGTTTGGGGACCCTGTCACTTACAGTACAGGTTATACAAACCACAGAGAGACACAAACTCAAGGGCTTTGTGTTGTTGATGTGTCTGCAGCTTCTCTCAATTATTACAGAATTGTTACAAAGTAGGACCCTTCCAAAGGCTACATGTATGCTTACAGAGCCTTTTTGGAATTTGGTTTTGTCAGTCTTTTTGTTGTTTAGGAAAAAAAACAGAGGTGCTGGTTTGTGCTAAAATATGTACTATATTCTCCAATTTGCTTTACCAAGAAATTGACCTGAAACATTCTAAAATCTGAGAGATGGGAAAAAGAAAAGGATAAATCACCTTTAATTGCTACATATGGCCAAAAAAATTTCCCAACAAAAACCAGTTAGTTTACAAGTCTCCTTGTTTACTCACAGACCAGAGTCAACTCACAAAGGATGTAATTCTTCATCTCAGATGGGAGATAAACGTTATTCCCCTGGACTCAGACACACATATCTGTAAACAACAGTGAGTATTCCTTTGGTGGATGCAATACCTGTGACCCCAGCAGCTCCCTGTGCTCTCTGCAGGCAGAGGCTGCAGCAGGAGTTCACAGGAGCAGCAGAAACAACTGATTAATTTGGGCACCAGAGAGCCTGGGCTTTATTGCAGAAAACACCAGGCTCCATGTGGGAAGCTGACCAGCAGAAAAATCTCATGAACCACTGGGCTTTTTACTTCACCAGGTCCCAGTTTGGTCAGATAGAGTTCTGGTTTATTCACTGCTCATTAGTTTTGAAGGCTCTGATTGTGTAAACACTCGTGTGTTTGTGCTTATTCCTGTGGTTCCAATTTTTGCTCAAAACTGTTGCAGGAAGTTCAGTGTCTGTGTTTGTCTTTCATATGGAATCGAGTTCTATCAATATGGCCTAATTAAAATGAAAATTAGGCAGCGATTAACAACTATTTCCCAAATCAAGAGGAAGCAAAAAAGCCCCTTTGAGACAATGCAAAGCTTTGTGCCTTCTGACAAAATTCTATCTTCCCCAGTCCTTGCCACATTCAGGCTTTACTGGTAGGAAGAAGAAACTCATAAAAATACTCTTGTTTTCTCAGAAAGGTCTGTTTTTCCATTTAAAATAGCTTGGAGAAAATACCCCACCAGCAATTTAAAATTTGTTTTCTCAAAGCAAACCAAAATGTACTACAGCTCATCCATATGTACATATAAATACAAAGCCATAAACAAAACACTTATAGAATCCTTGATTATTAACGTGTGTGTTTTGTAACATTACTGGTTTCTAGACAAACTTGGCTCACCTGGGGGATCTTTGCTGCTCTGACAGATGCTCAGAGCAGCTGCAGGGCCCCTGGTGCTGGGCTTACACTCACAGGTGAGGCTGTTCAACCCCACCCTGCAGGGGGATCACAGGGGCTGCTTTAAAGAGCCCAGAGCAGGGCAAGGGAACACCAGAAATGTCCTTGTTTGAAGCAGTTTGATGGGTTTGAGTTGTGCTCAACCCTGCAGGCATGGGTGATGAGGGTAAAAGCCATACTGGATCTCTGTTCACAAATTCTACCAATTATTTTACTTAAAACCTTCTTCCACTGTCCTCACCCACATCAACAGATACTATTAAAAATAAGTTAATTACTTGAGCTAAATAACTTATAAAATAGAAAAGGGGGGATTGTTATAGATGGATAATGAGATGATTGGCTCTCATAATTAAAAGATAACTATTGTGTGAATATTAATAAAAGCTTTAGTGATGTATAGTTATGTTATTGTAGTTTAGATGCCCTCTGTTCTCCCCACAGTTCCCTTTCCCCCTGTATTGTTGCCATCACACAGCCTGGGCTGTGCAGCACAGGTACAAAGAAGCTGCACAGGTGTCCCTTGCATGGGGCAGGTGGGAATGGAAAAGCTTGGGGGTGCTCAGGGGGTGGGCATGGCAACACCTGAGCTCCAATCCAGGTACAAAGCAGTCCGCACTCATAAATGGCAAAGAAGAGCTGAGTGACAGACCTTGGGAGGGGCCGGGGCTGGCTGATGCAACCCCAGGGGTATAAAAGTCTGAGCATCCATCTTGAAGGTGAGCTGGCCACATGGTATCAACAAGGGGTAGTTCTCAGTGCTGTGAATTTTTCCTTATATAGTCCTTTTGTTGTATTTTTGTCAAGGTTTAATAAGCCTTTTTAAATTTTCCAAGTGAGCAGTTGTCTCTCACTGTTCCAGAGCTGCGCAGGCAGCTGAGCCCCAGGCAGGGGCAGGGCTCTGCTGGCTCAGACAAGGTCAGGCCCTGCTGCAGTGTTTGCCATGTGTGTCTCTCCAGCAGCTGCCAGAGCACAGGGAGCAGCAGGCACAGCCACGGGCTAATGAAGCTCATCTGGTACATTAGGTACAGGAGGTGTAATGCAGAAGATTGCATGTTGAAGCCCTGCTATTAACTCATGCAAAAGTTGGCTGTGTGCTCTTCCTGAAGATGGAGTGGAGGCTTGCAGTGTCATTACTGGGAATAAAGATGATAAATGACACTTGCTTTTCTAACCATGTGCGTCTTTTCCCTCCAGTGTGACTCAAGTTCCTCCTGTGATCCACTTGGGGCAGCTACCACTCCAGGTTTTTTATTCTCATGCCTTTTACCAAGCCACTTGAAAGCATTTGCTGTTGGATGAGAGCACCTCTTTCTTTGTATGCAATTCTGCGTGTTCCTGACTGGGTGAGGAGCCCTGTGGTGGTTTTGTATCCCTGTGTCTGGACCTCTTTCATCCTCCTCTGTGTAGTCACCAGGGTCTAGGGCTCTTCATGTGTCTCAGGGATTGTGCAGGGGCTCTGGCTGATTTGGGTGGAGTCACTCCACAGGAACATTCAGAATTTGGCTGCTGCTCTGTGCCCTGCCACACATTCCCTGACAGCCCAACAGCAAAGGGCACAGAGGGATGAAGGGTTTGGCTTTGAGCCCAGACCCTGCACTGAGCTGATTCCAGGGGCTCAGCTCTCCTTCAGGCAGATCCTTAGGGGGCTCAGCACTCAGGAATATCCCTGCTGATGGCAGAGCAGGGTGTCTGGAGAGCTCAGCATCTTTGCACTGAACTCTCTGGACTCCATGGAAGCTCCTCCTGGTGCTTGAATCAAAGCCAAACTCACCCTGCTGTCTGTTCCTCATTGTGGGGAAGCACTGCTTCATCTCTCCAAATGAAACTCAATCCACTGAACTCAAGAGGACTTTTGCCTTCAGCTTTGGCTGAGCAACAGGATTTCTGCCACTCTGCCTCCACATGTTCACCAGTGACCCTGGGAATGTCAAACATCTCCTTTGGTCACATCAGGGCTCAGAGCTCTCGTGGGTGTGTGCAGCCACAGCCTCTCTGCTCCCAGGTCTTCTGCGTGCTGAAGGAATGAAAAATGCTTTAAACAGTCAGTGACAAATTTAGTCCTTTCATGGGAGTCCTCAACCAGCTCATGGGATTCATATGGCAGACTGAATTTCTCTGTAAATTAATCCACAAAAGTGCTGATCCCCCTGGGGTGCAAGTGATACCATTCAGAAGTCACAGATAACATCTTTGCCAATGTTCTGTAGTATCAATGCTGTTGTCTATCTTATTTTCTCCCTTATAATTTCTTCCTATTGGTCTTCTACGTGGAACTAGCATTTTTGTCCTAATTAGACAATTGCACATTATGATACACTAATTTGTTAACCTATGTTCACAAATCTTTTAATTACAGCAGTTGTCTTTGATGTGCTGTTATTATTCAGCAACAGCAGTAAACAATTCAACAGCTAACTGGAAGGAACTCATTATTTTCTGAGAGATGTTGTCATTATTTTTCAAAGTATTTTTTTCCTAAAAAACAGGCAGTGAAGAACCAGAGAAAAACACAGAGAGTCACTTCAAAAACCAAACACCCCATTCCACCACACTGATAGTTATTATTGAAAACACAAATATTTTTAAAGCATAAATAAGTTGAGGAGTTATCCTTCACACTTGTAATCCCCAAGTGTCAAATCTGCCAGGGTGACTTCTCTGGAGTCAGCACAGCAACAGGTCCTGGATATGGACCCTCCACAGTGCACCCAAATTTCCATGTAAGCACTGTGTTAGATGGGACACAGCCACCTGGGAGAGGCTTTTGCTGATTTTTAAGGGTGAGGTAAGATTCCACATGTTTAACTCCCATGGGTACCCTTAAAGAGAAGGTTTAGCCCTTCTTTTGTCCTTACTTCTTGCTTAAGAAAACCATAGCTAGATGATGCATTTTTTCTCTTTACTGTCATTGAACTGTCTTTAATCTTTTAAGGATTATATTAATGTTTTCAATAATTTTTCCCCTCTGGAGCAGGGAGATATGGCTTGAGGAGTCCCTGCTTGTGGTGATGCTTCACTTGTCTGGATGAAGTGTTTGCCTCCTGAAGTCCTATGCTTTTGATGATGCCACACATATCCCACCACAGCCCCATTCATGTGTGAACATCGTGAAATCCCAGAGGGGTCTGGGTTGGAAGGCACCTTGTTCCACCCCAGTATGGGCAGGGAACCTTCCATGAGACCAGGTTGCTCCAGGTCCCATCCAAGCCAGCCCTGGGCATTTCTAGGGATGGGACATCAGCTAGGAAGTTACCTCCCTTCAGTTTTCAGTGCAAGTAAGCAAACTCATGTCTGGTGTGTCTCTGCTGAGACTGAAGGAATGGTGCTGTTTGTTTGGGGCAGCCCTGCAGGTTTCTCTGTGACCTTCCTTTCCACCCCTCCTCTGAGCAGCTCCCACCTGCAGGAGATAAAGACTTTGTGCTGGTGCTGGTGTTGTTTGAGGCCACCTCACCCTGCCCCACTGCTCCCAAAGCCACACAGGTATTTCACTGAGTGGGGAACCTGTGAGCCCTCAATGCCCACGCTCCAGCCTCTCAGCAGCCCTTTGTGTTCCCCTTCCCTCCCCAGGAAGGGAGGTGTCGCATACAGATTTGGATTTTAGCTGGAACTATCAAACTGTGGAGGCTTGTGTTTTATCACCAAGCACAGCATGAAGACACCACAGTTGCAATGTACAGATTGCCAGGAACAGACTGTCTTTCTTGAAGATCAAGTTGTCCATGTGAATATTTGCCAGCTGCAAAGGACAGATTCAGATTTCTGGATGCTCCACTTTCCCAAGCCTGGGAAAGACTTTCTCCTGATTTTGCATCCCTCAAAAGATCAGCAACAGCTGCTGAGACCTCTTATAAGAGTAGGAAGAGGGAAAGGGAAGCATAACCAGGCCATCTGTTGTAAAACCACAACTCCTTATTGATTTCAATAGACTATTTTTGGTCCAAGCAGTTCCAGCACACAAGCACTCACACACCCTTTCTGCTGGCAGCAGAAAGCCATGGCTGTTATTGAGAACAGCAAAGCGAATAGCACAAAGTAGCATTGGGTCTCCAAAGCAAAATCAGCCACCCCTCCTCATTCCTGGCAGATGTTTCCCTAACCCCTTCTTAAAGCCTTGTAATGATGGAGGTGTTACGCCCTTTCCAGCAAATCTCCTCCGGTGCTGAACCCTTCCTGCCCTCGAGTGCTTTTTCTAATGTGCAATCTGTGTCACCTCGGCGGCAATTTAGGGCCATTATTTGTTGCTCTACCCACTTTTCTGGAAGAGAGGAGCAGAGCAGATGAGATAAGAGCGAGGGGAAGGGAAGACATCGGCAGAGTTTCCTGGGAAGCAAGCCTTGCTGACCTTTCTGTGCTTTCCAGCCTGTCTCATTTCTCCTGCTCTGGTTTCCACTCCATAAAACCCAGTAGCGAACGTGCCGTGCTGCACAGGCTGGGGAGAGCTCAGAGGGTTCATTTTGTCACAGTTTTAAAATGTCAGATTAGGCTGCACAGTCACATTAGTACTGTTAGCTTTAATATACTCGATACCTAATCTGCCAGGGCTTCTTTATTGACAGGCTGCCTCTCTATTTGAGCTTGAATAAACTTGTGCATAAAATGTTATCGGCAATGACAGCTGAAAAGAGGTCTATTGCTCTTTAAATTTTTGATGGGAGGCAAGCATTCTGTCATTTGTGATAGCATTATATGTAATCCAACATAACAACTTGATAGTCTGATATAACAACATTCCAGCTTCCCTGCTACCATTGTAAAGAGATGCTGTGTACAAGCTGCTCCTACATGCAATAATATCAGCACTGACAGCTGGTAAAAGAGTCAAGCTCCTCTCTTTCCATTTCTGGGAAGCAACCCTCATCTTTAGTGATATTTTTTTCCTTAGGTGTGGACAAATCTTTGCCCAAAAGTCCTGGGGAAATTGTGCTGGTTTGGAAATTCATTACAGGACAGAGCTGTCTCATGAGATGTCTTTATTTTCACAGGGCTGTGGTACAGTGGGATGGAGTTCTGTCCTGTGCCACAGCACAGGAGTTCTCAGAGCCTTTGCTCCCTGCATGTATTTCACTTACACCTTCCAAGTTCTCTCATCACTGTTGGTTTCCACTGTTGCCCCAGCCCTGGAAGTTTCCCAGACGAGGTTAGATGGGGTTTGGAGCAGCCTGGGATAGTGGAAGGCATCCCTGCTCATGGTGGGGGATTGGAGCTGGATGAGCTTCAAGCCCCTTCCAATCCAAACCATCCTGATCCCCTGCCAGGCAGGGACTGAGTGCTGTCACCTGGAGCCCTGACCTTCTCCTGCCTTTGCTCTCAAGAACCCCAGGACAATCTCACCCAGCAGTGAGATTAGTACAGCTCCAGAAGAGGTGTGCTCTGCCACCCTGCAGGGACTCTGCATCCTGCTCCTCCAGAGAGCACCTTTCCCTTCATGCTGGACACTCCCTACATCCACACTCATGCAAAGGAAGTGTAATACATTAATCAAATGTTTTGACCAGAACTGGTTTAATAATTGAATTTTAACTTTTTGTATTGTAGTATTTTAACTGCTTGAGGTCAGATAATTTGGAAATAAACTTCAAGTTAGTTCTCACAAGAAGAAGATCAATACACAGGATAAAAGATATCCATTGGATTATGAACAGATCCTGTCCTAAAGAAATATCTACTCTGCTTTTTCTTTTGATTTTCACTCTTTTATATCTCCTCCATGCTTGTATAATTAAGTCAATGAAAATCCAGTGGAGCAATGCAGTTTAATTTAGCTGAGCTGCACCAGTGTGAAACTGGTATGGAGTAAGGAATCAGTGCTGGCTGATGGGGCAGCACCAGCTCTGGCAGTTGTGTCCAGAACCACTCCATTTCTTCACATACTCCACTGCACAGTACAGCAACATCAGCAAGCCCCCAAGAGTCATTGAGAAATATCCAGAGGTATGCTCAAATGGAGGAGCACATTTAAAAATTGCACCATATGCTCCTGAACGAGCTGTCAGGCAACACTTCCAGGCAGGTGGATACCAGACCCAAACACAAATAGCTGAGGTGTATTTTAAGGCACAGGTTTGAGGAGGAGGCTGTGCTTCACCTGATCTCTGGTTGGCAGAGAACATTGTGATAACCTCACCTGCCCCTGCATAGAACAGGAATCACAGAATTTCACAGGGGGTGGTTTTCCCTTCTGTTCTCATTTTTATTCCTGTCTGTACATGTCACAGCATTACTTACATTTGTGCTTAAATCTCTCAGCACAGAATCACAGAATGGGTTGGGCTGGAATGGGACCTTGTAGTTCATCCCATCCCACCCCTGCCATGGCAGGGACAGCTCCCACTGTCCCAGGCTGCTCCCAGCCCTGTCCAGCCTGGCCTTGGGCACTGCCAGGGATCCAGAGGCACCCTATGCCAGGGCCTCACTCAGCCCTCTCACACTCCAGACTTTCTTCCTAGTATCTAATCTAATTTATCACCTTTTCATTTAAAACCATTCCCCCTTGTTCCATCAGAGCAGGGCCTGCTAAAAAGTTTGTCCTCATCTTTCTTACAGGTTCCTTTAGATACTTGAATGTGCTCTAAGGGCTCCCTGGAGCCTTGTCTTGTCCAAGCTGAACAATCCCCAGCCCAGAGCCTTCCCCACAGGACATGTTCTCCATCCCTCTGTCATAGATGAGTAATGGGAAGTTTGACTCTCACAATTAAAAGGCAAATATCATATATATATGTTAGGAGCAGTTTTATAGATTTATAGTTGTGTTTTACCCCCCTTGTGTTGTTCTCAGGGGTGCCCTGGGTTTGGGATGGAGCTGGACAGCTCATCTCTGCACAGAAAGCAAAGTGGCAACTGTGAATTAAAGAAGGTGCCTGAGTAGATTTAAAAAGGGATCAAAACAGTGTTAGGGGCAGCACAAAACTGGGTGAGGAAAATGCCTAAGGGAGAGTAGCCTTACTGAGGCTAAAAAGGCTGATGCTGTCCTCATCAGAGCAAATCCACCAGCTCCATTTGGGGGAAATTCATTTTACAGACAGGATGGTCCCTCCTTACCTGAAGTCCACACCTGTCCTAGTGCTGATCACCTCGGGGTGAGCTGAGGCGACGCTTCCTCATAACCCAACTGCCTTTAACAGCAGCTGAGAGAGCTGAGAGGGAGGCCAGAGGTGTGTATTAAACTGTGGACAGCTTTTAGTAGTTGATAAAATGCCTTTTCAGTGGTAACTTAAATCAGAGGGTGAGAGAAGTGGAGGGAATCTGTGATTTTTTCCCTCTGCCCATGCACCAAAGGCAGGCTCTGAGGGGACAGCCACAACACCTTACCACCATGGGTTAATTGAGTGCTGCTGCTTTAGGTCTCATTCATGCTGTATTTTTTCAGTAAACACACATCAACTCTGAAGATCTTAATTAGTCTTTGGAAAAACCCAATATGCTATAATTCTTCCACTGAGGTCTACATGGAAAACAAGGAACATATTTCAAATGCAATGGCAACAAACAAACAAGTGTGCACAGCCCCAGTCTATAGACCCAGTACACACACATGCACTTCCCTAATATGCTTGCTTAGGCTTTACAATCTGTTTATTAATTCGTGAGTAGACTTGATATGCCCTCTGGAAAAAATACTAAAATAATATCTCTCAATTGGCTTCACTGCTGTATGCCTCTAATTAAGTAATGTACACCTCCACTTGCTATTAAACAGTTCCATGATTTTTAACACCAGTGTTGTTTGGTGCCAGCTATAAAAATTTTTAACAGCTCTCCTGTTACCACTCTTCTCCTAAGTACATGAAAGTGGCTCTACATATTTGACCTTTCCCTTCCCTGCTCCCACATTTTAACCCTTCTTTCCCACTGCAGCAAGGAGTGAAGCATTGAAGGTCTCACAGAGATGAAAATGAAAGATCCCCACTGCTTGGCACAGGATTTTCCACCAGCATGCCTCTGAGGGCAGAGCACTCTGGGTTTCCCCTCAGACTGACATATTTTCTGAAAAATCCCTTCACCAGGATTTCTTCTCCTGGGAAGCTGAGAAGCCTCAGAGAAAAAGGAGAACAATAATTACCTGATTTGCTTCTCCTGTGTTTTGCTGCTTTGGAATGTGGTTTGGACATTGTTTACCAACAGGTGGTTGTGTCATTGGTTTCACGTGAATTGTTTTGACTTAATGACCAATTACCATCAGCTGTGTTGGGGCTCTGGAAAGAGTCACATTTTTTTTCATTATTACCCTTTAGTCTTCTGTAAGTATCCTTTCTGTATTCTTTAGTATCGTTTTAGTATAGCAGAATTAGAATAGAATAGAATAGAATAGAATAGAATAGAATAGAATAGAGTAGAGTAGAGTAGAATAGAATAGAATAGAATAATAAATTAGCCTTCTAAGAACATGGAGTCAGATTCATCATTTCCTTCCTGCCATGGGGGACCCCAAAAATACCACAGCCAGGGATGGTTTGAGGAGCAAAGTTCTGATTTTGTGAGTGAAACTAACACACAGAAGTAAAGCTGATCCATAGCAAAGGCCAGCAGAGATGCTATGGCAGCATCTTCCTGCCAGGAGCTGTCAGCCTGGCACTAAACAATCACTTTAAATAATACAGAAACCCTTTAGCCACCCCACAGCCTAACACCCAGTAATCTCTAACAAGGCAAGAGCAAATCCATGGCATTATTTTCCTTTTCAAGGTAAGCAGGGGAATGTTCTCAGCTGGAGCTGGGCCACGAGGCTGACAGGTCTGGGGACGAGGCACACCCTGCATTTACGGGAGTCAGGTGGGTCCATCCAGGAATCACTCATACAAAGGGACCCTCTGGCCCAGTCCTGAACCAAAAACCTCATCTGGAGGAGCAGCTGCTGTGTCCTGATCAGTTTTCGTGGTCTTTTAACCTAGGAGGAGTGAGGAGGAACAGCTCATTGTGGCTGAGAGACTGCTCTGGGCCACCATCACTGTGTCTATTTTCCCCTTACAATTCACAGATAATGAAAATTCTGATTTTTACCCATGAATTGAAGAAAGAAAAGCAGATCTGCACCCTGTCCACAGGGAAGGCACAGGCAGATAAGCAATTTCTTCTGACCACTGACACCATGGACATACTGAGCACTGTTAGGAATTCTAGAATGGATCATTCTCAAAACCCCCAAATGTCTGATCTCTAAATCAGCACTGTGTGATCCCAATGAGCAGGTCAGAGCAGTGATTGCCCCCTGGACACCCTGCCTGGAGCATCCTGAGTGGGACAGACAGAGCAGCAACAGCAAGGACAAGGTGCAGCCTGAGCTCTGCTGCAGCCCCAGCCCTTCCTGGGCAGCAGCTGCACATCTTGTGCAGCAGCTAATGCATCTGTGAATGATCTTACCTGTCCGTGAAATCCTTTGTAACATCCTGGGAGCGTCACAGTTTAACAATACAAGTGTGAAAAACCCTCCTCCTGTTCTCAGCAGCGAGGAAGTCTGGCAAGGGCTGAAAGCACTTGAAATTAGATCCTGAAAGGCTTTTGCCAGCAAACCAGCATCCATCCACCCCAAGCGGCAGTCCCTGGCTGTCTGGTCAAAAGGTGCAAATGGCTCACGGCAGCTCTCTGCAAAATTACTTGTCCTGGGAGTTATCAGGCCGTGCCACATAGGATGCACACCACATCCTGCCACAGACCTATGGAGTGTCTTTGTGGCCTTAAAACAATTTTTTCCTGGTTTTTGCTTCCTAAGATAAGGGGATGTTAGTGGTGATAAAAACGAGAGCAGGCTCCCGGTACTAAAGTGATTTCAGCATTTATTATAATAAAAGAAAGGCCCAAAGCAAGGGGGCCTGGGCCGAGCAGGAGCGTTCCTGTCGGGGATGGAGCAGCACCAGCATTGGGGCTGCTCAGCAGAGATGGCCCCGATGTTCCAGGTGGAGTGGGAGAGGTTCCCTGGGTCAGAAGCCCCTTTTTATCCTGTTTTTGGTCCCTTTGGATTGGTTTCTGTTTGGATCCTTCATTTGCATGAAGGTTTAAGGTGCTCGATTGGCCTATTACAGTTCTGTCCAGGCCGGCTTGTTTTGCTTGGGGGGTGCTGCACTTTACTGAGGTGTAATTTCTTATAACTACCCTTTTAAACCCTTTTACAATATAACGACCAAGCTAACAGTACATACCTAACACTTACCAACTATTTTACAGCAGTTTCTAACCTATTTTTAACAAGTGTCACAGCACCTGTCAGGGTTCTGGCTGCATTTGCTGCCTGCTGGCCTCATGCAGGAGGGCTCACCAAGGGGAAGAGCCTGTCCTGGTACTGCCCTGCCTGTGCTGCTTCCCAGAGCTGCTCCCTCACCAAATGATCTTCTGAACTGTGCACAGGTCTGTCTCAGCCAAGGCCCTTGTGTCTGCAGAGGAGAGTCAATACACAGGGACTGTTGTGCAGTATTGTAAATCAAAGGCGACTCCGACGTTGGTGAGGGAGAGAGAACGATGCATCTGACTCCATGGATATCAGAAGGCTAATTAATTACTTTATTTTACTATACTACATACATTTCATGTAAACTGAATCTGCCAAGCACTCACTCTGCACACACCTGCTCACACTGCACAGAATCTCGTGGCTGTCCCCCAACAGTCCCCCCACACACACTTGGCCCTGACAGGCCAAGGAAACAAAACATCCTCACTTTGGGTAAACAATCTCCATATTGCATTCTACTTTGGCACAACACAGGCACAGCAAGTGATAAGAATTGTGTTTTCCCTTTCTCTGAGGTTCAGGGAACGTGAATCTCAGAAATCCTTGGGAAGAATTGTGCCTTGCTTTTCTCTGTGAAGAGAAATGTGGCGACGCTGCAGGCGGTCAGGAGACCCACACTGACAATCAAAGAGGGCACAGTAACAGAAAGCAGCACAGTCCTACCAGGATGTGTCCCTCAGGACTCCCCAGAGGTCCCTGGAGCAGCCAGGGGCTGTCACACCTGCTGGGGGTGGCACTCATAAATAACACCCCTGTGCCAGCAGGGAGGTGTAGCTGTTTGCAGGCATGCAAACATGTGAAACAGACAGACAGGTGCCATCAATCCAGCCTCAGCCCCAGCCAAGTCCTGCTGTTCACTGCTCAGATTCAGAGCACCAGGCACAGTCTGGAACTGACTGGTGTCCTCAAAAGCCACTTCTGAAGGCAGGTTTTGCTTGGAGGAATTGCTGTGTCCCTGCACTGCCACTATCCCTAGAAGAGAAGTGTGCCTAATGGGGGAGAAGGGTAATCTCATTTGATATGAAATTATATTAGTGACAGTTCATTCCTGGCACTGCTCAGAGGGCTGGGCAGGCTGGATGGTGCTTTCATGGTACTTACTGATCCAAAAGTAAATAACTGAAAAGAAAATGTCACCAGGGGATGGGCCATGGGGAATGGGGAGAGAGCAGCAGCAGGAGCACATGGGGATGAGCTCAGGCACCATCAGCAGTCCAGCACACAGATGGAAAAGGAGAAAAAAGGGCAGCCATCCCTCAGGGCAGGGATGAAGATGAGCACAGGAAGAGGAAAAGGAGTGGACAGCAGCAGGGCCTGCTTGGTTATCCTGGGGTGAAGAAATTTCCTGTAGTGGCTTTGCTGCCCTCAGTGCTATAGCTCAGAGCAGGCAGGGCTGGCAGCTGCCTCTGCTTTGCCCCAGGACAGGCACACCAGGACAGGCACTCCACACATCTCTATCCTGCTGCATTTCTTCACTGAAAGGCACTTCCATTGAATGGAGAGTCAGCAATCTGTATGCAACTCTACAAGCCAATCAGTGCTGTGGAACTGAATATTTGCACCCTGATAAAGACCTCATAAACACCAGGTCACTGCCAGATTCCTGAAACCAAAGTTCATCATCTGGTGCTTCATCATGTAGCACCAGCCTGCCAGGTGAGCAGAAAGCACCAGCACACCCCATCTCAGGACACCTCTGGCCTCACCAAAGCTTCAGCCCATGGGTCTGGGTGCACTGGGAAAGCTGGGACAGGTGCTCATGGCCATCTCCATCCCTGAAAATCTGAGCCAGCTCAGGCTTTGCAGCTGGGGACCAGCCATGAGAAAGATGCTCCCAGTGCAGAGGAGGAAGAGCACTGAGACATTTACCCATGGATTGTGAAAGAACCTACAACTCCCAACCCACATGGAGACAGTGCAGAAACAGCCCCAGCACCAGCACACCCTCCACCTGCCCTCCCACCTTCCACCCTCTGCAGCAAATCCCAGCTGCCTTTGCCCTGCAGACAGATCCCTGTGAGGGTTTCACCTCACAGAGAAGGAACAAGACCTGTGAGAGCATCCTTGTGAAGAAACAAGGGCATTCTCATCTCTCAGCTGGGGAACCAAGACCCAAATGACCCTCCTTGGCCCCTGCATCCAAGCCTGGAGGAGACAGCCCAGATCCCCTCCTGTGCCCAGCTGGGAACATGCACTGCTGCCTCTCCCCTCTGAGCTAAGCTGCAGCAAGATGCCTTGGGTCCATGGACTGACCCTTGCCTTGCTCCTGCTGTCAGAACACAACACCTGCACTGTCATTTAACAAACAGGTCAATAATTAGTTATTTCTGCTTAAAAGCAGCAATAAAGTACATTATTTGTGGTTTATTACTTACAGTTAGGAATATAATGAATCAACACCCACAACATCCACTGGCCATTTAAAGATTTTGGGAGCTAAGATTGCACAGACAAGAATCCATTTTACACATTAAAGTATTCCAGGGAGTGGGAAATGACCTTGTTTGTGCCGTCAGGTGTCCGGGGGGCAGGAGGCCCTGTGAGATGCCCTTTCCCCTGGCCATGGTGGTGCTGAGTTCCTGGCAGAGCAGCACATTCTGCAGGGCTGGGTTACAGCCCTGGGCTTGCAGAGCTCTCACATCAACTGCTCTGTTGCAGGAGGTGGTGAAGCAGCCAAATGGACTGAAACACAGCCAGGCGTGGCACTCCCCAGGAGCACAGGCAGTCTCTCACTTTCTTTTGCAGTCTTGTCCTTGCTGACAGCTCTGCTGCATCACATGCAAATGTCAGAAATGTCTTGTTCTATTCTGCTCAGAAAGGAGAGGTTTGCTTTCTCCACAGTGAGGTCCCAAACTCTGTTTCTGCCACTCTCTCACCTCCTCCTGCTCATTTCAGGCTGACTGTGGTCCACAGACTCTTTCTGGTGGCAGCCTGCCTTACTTTGCCACAAGCCCAACAAACAGCCCAGCAAACAAAATTAGGAGATTTCTTTTGGTTGATGCCTTCAGCTGGCTCAAAGTGAGGACCACCAGAGCTACCACAGGAAATCATCATCAGCAGATGATGATCTCTGAGGAGACCTCAGTGGTTTCTCCTCAGAAAGCTGAACATACACTGGATCTCCCATTTTCCCCTGTGTTGAGCGAGCTGGTGGAGGAACAGCAACTTTCCATTTTGTCTTGATTTGAAAATCCAGGTGTCTGCTGAGGAAGGCAGGAGCCTCCCTTGAAATGGAAAATGTAAACCCCCTCCCTCTGAATTATTGTAATTTTGAAATTAAGGGACTCTCAGGCAAAGATATGGGAATAGGAATAACAGTTCTTTATTAGGGAAGAAAATAAAAATAAAATTTTAAAATGGAGTAATATAAATACAATTCTGCCAGAGTCAGCAGAGGAGCTGCCCCCCTGTGTGTCAGGGAGGTGTCCCTGCCCCATCCCATGGGGGCTCAGCCCTCCTGCAGTGCCAGCTGTGGCTCTGCTGCAGCAGGGATCCTGCACAAGGGGGGAGTTTTCCTCTGCAGCTCCAGGGCTGCTGCAGATGGGCCTGGGCTCCCTCTGGCCATGCAGGGCAGCAGAAAGCTGCTCCTCTGGCAATGCAGGGGGCAAAGGCTGCTGTGCTGTGCCAGGCCCAGATTGGATCCAGGGAGGAATGCTTGGCTCCTCCCCTGGGCGGAGCATCTCCCCATGGGATGCTGGGATTGGATCAGCCCTGCAGGGACACTCAGTGGCCATGGACAGCAGAGATCGCCTGGAGGGAGGGTTGGCTGTGGGAGAGAGAAAGAAAAAACTGCCCCAAGAACAGCAGAGAACTGCCCCAGCTCTGACAGATGGGGATAGAACACACAGCCCCAATAACATCTTCCACCCTAAGTCACATTTCCAGGATTATGTCCTATTGAAGGCACAGCTGTGACTCAGAGGGGACAGCTTGGTGTCCACACTCACTCCGTGCCACTGCCACAGAAGCTGCCAAGCCCAGCTCTGCCCTTTCAGCCTCTTCTAAAGCTCACAGAGCTCTCTCTGTGCCTTCACACGCAGCTGTAAGAGCTGGATTTGTTTTTTCCCATGCCCCCACCAAGGTGACAAGTCCAGCTCTGCAGTGGGTGCTGCCCCTCTCGTTGGGCACACAGAGGGCAGCCACAGCCTGTGCTCCCTGTTTGAACGTGTGCTATGGAAGGGATAAGCATCAAAGAAATTATTTTTTAAAATGTTTATTGGCATGTCATTTCAGGACAAAGAGGTTTTTTCTTCCTCCACGTTATCACAGATATCAAAACAGGAACAGACCAATCAGGGCCATTCCCTGAGCCATTCCCTCAAGGGCTTGGTGCAGGGCAATGTGTTACAGCAAAGCAACACTGTTGGTATACTCTAAACCATTTGTACCTGTGCTGAAATATTACTGAATTAATTCCTTGTGCTGGGAACAGTCCCCACATGATCCATCTGGGATACAAGGCCATGTGGATGGATCCTCAGTATCACATTCCTGGTCCTTGCCATGGTCTGGTGTTTCTCTCCTGCCATCACAACATTCTCACTGCAGCATGGGGACAAAACACATTATTCTGATCAAATACACCTGGGGGAATTCTTCTGTGGCAATTAAAGAGGGACACCATGATTTTACTGTAAATTAGAGCCCAAATATCTACAGAAAGTGAGGGCAGAAAGAAGGGGCCATGCTCAGGTACATTATTTAGAAAGACAGGTTTTGCCCATTCCTAATAAACCATCTGCATGTGATATGTTACCCAGGTGGCCACAAGGTGCCCTCTGGGGTTTGCCCACTGCTGAGGGGTTCCATCTGGGCTGTGGGCAGGTCTCTGGACCAGGAGAAGTTGAGTTCAATGTATTGCATCCTAAAACAGGACTTGGTCTGGGCAGGGCTCAGCAGTTCCTTGCAGGAACCTCCCCTGCCCCAGCAGCAGAACCCTCTCAGCTGAGCTGTGCAGGGAACAGCCCCAGCCTGTCTTGGCCCGGGATCAGCAGGAAGGCTGCTCCAACCTAGAGAGCATCAGAACTGCAAGAGGAACATCTCTGCAGGGCACAGCAGGGCTGGATTGGGTGTTTGTGGCTCTTCAAGGCTGATCTCACAAGCAGAGCCATCCAGGCAGGAAGAGCCTTCAGAGCAGCACAGAACCCCAAAAGTCCCAGAGCAATTAAAACATGGACAGAGGGCACACAAGGGTTGTTTGGATGGGGAAAGGTGTTGTATTTATAGGGAATGCCTCAATGAAGGCAGGAATGATGAATATGACTCCATGTTCCCTGAAGGCTAATTTATTACTTTATAATACCATATTAAAGAATACTAAACTATACTACTCTGTACTATACTATACTAAAGAATACAGAAGGGATACAGACAGAATGCTAAAAAGATAATAATGAAAACTCCTGACTCTCTCCAGAGTCCTGACACAGCTTGGCTCTGATTGGCCAAAGAGTGAAAACAACTCCCAGCAGAATGCAATGGAACAATCACCTGTGGGTGAACAATCTCCAAACACATTCCACATGAGCACAGCACAGGAGAAGCAAATGAGGTAAGAATTGTTTCCCTTTTCTCTGAGGCTTCTCAGCTTCCCAGGAGAGAAATCCTGGGTGAAGGGATTTTTCCAGAGAATGTGAATGTGACAGAAAGGAGACTGGCATGTTGAAACAGAGGTGCAGAGGAGCCAGGCCAGGCTGAAGGTGTCCCTCAGCCTGGCTCAGGATGGTGTTTTGGATCTTGCTGGGTCCCTGCACAGACACAGGGACAGCAGGGGAATACAGCAGGCATCACCCCATTTATGTAGCTCAGCAGTGCCAGAGGCAGGTCCCACTGGTACAATACCTCCTCATCTCTTTTCACAAATAATTGCTCACAGTTTGGGTTGGTGCCACTGATGTCTGTCCTGCTCACCAGCAGCTGCCACTCCCATGGGGAGCACTGGCCACATTTCCCTCCCACAGGGACCAGGCTCTTGCAAGGGTTTGTGCTGTGTTTCTAACTACAGGCTTTGATACGAAATGTTCCTGAATATGTGCTGGAGCAGCACTTTGCTCCCACCCCCTTCCAGCTTTTCTTGGTATCAGAGGCCAAACCACAATGAGGGAAATTTTTTTGTTCCATATCTTTACGGTGCTTCTTCCAGTAGCACATAAAACAAATTAGCCACTTAGGCCATTATTAGGCACTTATGGCCTTTTGATGTTTATGATTTATAACAGCAATTTGCACTTATGTAGCACATTTCAGTTGAGGCTAATACAGCAATGATAGTGCTTTGCATTGCAGTCTCGTCCTCCCTCTCCAGCTCTTGGAGAGCTCTGGGAACAGCAGCAGGGAGCTCCTCTGGGGTGCCAGGAGTCCTGTGCTGCTGGGCATCTCTCCATCATCTCTCCATCATCGCTCCATCTCATCCCCAGACTGGGATCCTTGCTCAGGGCCAGCCTTCCTGGCCAGGCACCATGGCTCTGATAGAGGAAAATGCTGCAGAAAAGGCTCTGCAGTCCATAAGAGCTGGTTCAGCTCTGTGGTAGGCACAGGAGACTCTGGTTTTCCCTTGACTGCTGTTCTTCCAGCAGCAATAACAAGCTTCTTTCTCAGTGTGAGCCTGTGCTTTGCTCCAGGGCTGGGCAGGGAGGGTCAGCTGGGCACCCCTGAGCCCAGGGCAGAGCCAGCAGGTCCAGGGGCTCTGCTCTGCCCCTTATGTGGCATCTGGGATGTGCTCCCGGTGTTTGAGTGCCCAGCCCCAGCACAGGAGCCCTTTGAGTTCATGCAGTTATTAGGGTAGATAGCTTTAGGACTTTAATTGTGTTTAGGGTGAGGAAAACGGTTGCGTACAGGTAGAAGTTGAGGAGGGTGAGTTTAGGGTTGCACATGATGATGATTGCTATTCAGCCTAGGTGGGAGATGGAAGAAAAGGCTAGAATTTTTCAGATGTGTGTTTGGTTGAGACCCATTCATCCTCCCAGGACTGCTGAGCCCACACTCAAAAGGAGTCAAACTCTCCTGGCCTCTTCAGGGACAGAAACCCAAGCTCCAGTGAAATGTGGCGGGAATTCCTGGCTCTGGGCATGGTTTATATCCCAGAGCAGCTGAGTGCTCCTGTACAGAACCCAGCCCACTGTCACCTGCAGCCTTTCCTCTCTCAGGATTTACAGGAGACTTGGCAAGAGTTATCTGCCTGTCCTAGGATCTGATTGTCTCCCTCAGCTTTGGCATCTTGCTGCAGCTTAATTTAGCTCAGAGGGGAGAGCCAGCAGTGCATGTTCCCAACTGGGCACAGGAGGGGCATCTGGGCTGTCCCCTCCAGGTTTGGATGCTTTCCCCTGCAGAGGGGAACAGGGGGATTCATTTGTTTGGATCCTGAGAGATGAGTACGTCCTTGTTTCTTCACAAGGATGCTCTCACAGGTCTTGTTACTCCTTTGTGAGGTGAAAGCCTCACAGGGTTCTGTGTGAAGGGCCAAGGCAGCTGGAATTTGCTGCAGAGGGTGGAAGGTGGGAGGGCAGGTGGAGGGTGATGAAGCTCTTTCTGCACTGTCTCCGCGTGGGTTGGGAGTTGCAGGTTCTTTCACAATCCATGGGTAAATGTCTCAGTGCTCTTCCCAACTCACAGCTGTCCCTCTCTTTGCTCCTGGGCACCCCCTTGGCTACTTCCCCTCCTTGCACAGTCATGGGGAGATGCTCAGAGGCAGCAGAAACAAAGATGTTCCGAGCCACTTCGCCAGGATACAGGTCTGACAAAAACTGCTAATGATGCAAACTCATTATCTGCAAACACGCCCCATTTCTTGGAGATGTTTTAGAAAATTAAACATGCTGTTGACTCAAAAGTTTACCTTTATGCAAATCAAAATGTCAACATCTGGCAGGAAGAGTCATGGAATTTTTTTCAGCCTGTCTGTAGCAAGGGGCTGCCTTCTCTATTTTGGTTTTGCCCAGACACTCCTCATCATAATCATGCTAAGCACATCCTGAAATGATTTTTTCTGGTAAAGGCAAGTGTAGAGAGCTAAGCATTAAATGCTCTTTCAAAGCCACCAGGAATATCAGTGTTTGCTTGTTTTCTGGTCTGTAACAGATGCTGGCATTCAGCATTTGGAGTGCCTGGGGAAAAAAGGGAAAAACAAAGATTGCCACGACAAGGTTAGCAAATGACAGTTATTTGTCAGCAAATCTCCTCCCCCTGCAGGGAGGCTGCTGCTCCTGAATGGGAGCTCCTGGCTCCCTGTGGGCTCTGCACAGAGGGGCTCTGGTGGCACAGAGTGACAGGCAGAGCCACCAGGTGACAAACAGCCCCACAGCACCAGCTGTGCTGCTCACCCCAACCCACTCTGGCAGCTTTTGGCACCTTTAAAAGGCACTTGGGAGGAATCAATGGCAGGTAATTGATTGGCAGCTGCTGCCTCCAACAGATCTCTGCTCACTGGCACTGGCAAAACCACTCAGGCAACAGAATTCTAAGATCAGCATAACTCTGGTGAGTTTAAGGGAGCTTTAAGAGATGTTTGAGAGTAGGAATATTCACCCACACACACCTGCATGTTCACACAGAGGGTCCAGTGCCAAGCTCTGTAAGTGTAAGGCCCTTCTACCTGTGCCCAGCACAACTTTCTGGTGGCTGGCCCTGCACAAGGGTGATGCAAAAGTGCCCAAACATCCCCCACTGGCCTCATGTCTTGGTTTGGAAAGCCAGGAGTCTGCTAAGGAAGGCAGGAGCCTCCCCTGAAATGGAAAATGTAAACCCCCTCCCTCTGAAATGTTAAAAATTTGAAATTAAGGGGCTCTCAGGCAAAAATATGGGAGCAGGAAATAACAGTTCTTTATTAGAGAAAGGAAAAAAATAAAAGGATAAAATAAACAATGAAGTACACTAGAACAACACTGCCAGAGTCAGAACACAACCTGACACCCTGTGGGTCAGGGTGTTGGCAGCAGTCCCATTGGAATTGTGGCTCAGCCCTCCTGCAGTGTCAGGGGTGGTTCTGCTGGAGCAGGGATCCTGTAGAGAAGGATGTATTCTCCCTCTGGAGATCCAGTGGAAGGAGAGGCAGCTGCTGTTCCTCTGGGGAATCCAGTGGAGAAGCCGTGCTGGTGTTCCAGAATCTCCAGATTGTATCCAGGTAGGAACGCTTGGCTCCTCCCTCTGGGCTCACATCTCCCAATGGGATGCTGTAGTTCTTATCAGCCATGCAGTGACATTCAATAGCTGTTATCAGCAGATGTCCCCCTGGGGGGAGGAGTGATTGTGGTCACTCAAAGAGAGAGATAAGGCAAACTGCCCACTTGACAAAGGTAATCTGCCATACAGATGGTAATTGTAAACAAGTTGCCTTGCAATCTGGAACACCTCACTTGCCCACTGTGGGCATTCTCCTTCCACCCCAGTTCTGTGCCATTCCCTCCTGGATTTCTTTCTCTCCCTCCTTTTAATTCCTGGGAATTAAAAATGCCAACTTTTCCTCAGCTTCCTTCCCTAGAGTGGGTCTCAGCCATGGTACAGCTGCTTTCCTGTTCCTTATTAACCACCAGGCAGCTCTTGCCTCTGGATTCCCTCTTGGGCCAGACCTGCTGTTGGCACACTGAGCTCTCAGGCATGCCATGAGCACCAAGCCCTTCCCCATGCTGTGCTCCAATCCTGTTCCAAGCTATGGGAAATAGAGGGGAAAGCAGCTCTGCTGTGCTCTTGGCAGTGTGCAATTAGCTTGAAGCACTGACATATAAATAAAAAACAGTGGACACGCACATAAACAAAATCTATTGCACCTCCTGCTTTCTGGAGTCAAGTGCTGTGCTGGGAAAACATTGCCTCTTCATCAGGTTTTATCTCTGGCAATCAATTCATTGGGCCAACCAAGAAGCTTCAGAGGAAAGACACAGATTTTCCGAGTTTTGTTTTCAGAGCTGGCCAATTCCTCTCCATCACCCTGAAAATGAGTTTCTGAGCAAGGCTGGGAAAATGCAAAGCCAGTGGGACCCAGCAGAGCTCTGGGGTCCCCTCCTTCCCCCAGCACTTACCAGGGGGTTCCAGTCATGTTGCTGCCACCACTGCTAGGACAAGACAGTGTCCCCAGGCTGGGTCAGCAGAGGCTTTAGTGCAGGAGCACTGTGACTCCTGCAGAAGAAAAAACATTGCTGCAAAGAGTTCAGAGGCTGATGTTTTGGTAAGTGAGAGTGTTATTTTTTCCCCTCATGGCTATAAATCTATAGGTTACATTCTTCTCAGTGCCACAGGGAAAATGCTCTTTTATGAGAAAGGCAAAGAGTGGAGTGAGTGAGCTGATATTACCCTTAAAGGAGGCTGGGGCACACTGGGGCAGTCAGGAAGCCTTTGGGCAAGTTGCAGAATGGATTTTGCTTTTCTCAGACACAAAACACGCTCCAAACTGTGGCTGGCTGTTGACTGGGTCACTGTCACATTTCCTGGAAAAATCCCTTTGCTAGGATTTCTTCTCCTGGGAAGCTGAGAATCCTCAGAGAAAAATGAAAACAGTAATTATCTGATTGCTGGTCCTGTTTTTTGCTGCTTTGGAATGTGGTTGAGAGATTATTTATCCAACAGGTGGTTGTTTCATTGGTTTCATGTGAATTGTTTTGACCTAATGACCAATAAGTGTCAAGCTATGTCAGACTCTCAGGAGAGTCAGGAGTTTTTCATTATTATCTTTTTAGCCTTCTCTAAGTATCCTGTCTCTATTCTTTAGCATAGCATAGCATAGCATAATATAATATAATATAATATAATATAATATAATATAATATAATATAATATAATATAATATAATATATAATGTATTTGCCTTCTAAGAACATGGAGTCAGATTAATCATTTCCTTCTTGCCATGGGAGACCCCAAAAATACCCCAGCTGGGCACACACTGGTCCCACCAGGAGAGTGGAATTTGCAGCAGAGCAGAGGATCAGTGATGTGCTGCAGCCCTGCCTGTCTCACCTGGTCCTCTCCAGGTTCTGGGTGTCAGTGGCCTGGCCTGAGCAGCCCCTGAGGTCACTTCTAACAGGCACTGTGGGGCTGGTTTGGGCCAGGAGGAGGCAGAACTGGTCACACATCCCTGTTGGCTTTGCCAGACCTGATGGTTATTATTGGTACTGGGTCATCCTTCAGCTGCCCTCAAATCTTCCAGGTGAGCTCTGGGCTCAGTTGTGCTGAGGGTTTCCCACCCACAGCCCCACCACACCTGCAGGGCTGGGGCTGAAATAGGAAATGGTTCCCTGGCTCAGAGATCACTGTGAAGTTGTGTCCCCAGCACTGGAAGGACACAGCTGGTGGCTTCCTCAACATCAAGGATGGCTTCCTCATCAACCCCCATCCTTTTCTTCCCTAAGCACCGAGGTTTGGGTGACACTGGTGAGATCTGGTGCTTTTCCCCCAGACCCTGAGGCTACAGTCCAGTGCCAGGTTAAAGCTCCTCTGCAACCACAGGAGCTGGCAAAGGGCTTTCCTCTGCACCACCTGCTACAGTCCCTGAATAACAAGAGCACAGGTGCTGAAGCTGTAAGAAAAAGCATTAGAAGATATCACAGTGCAAATAAGCTGCAAGGGAAGATGAGGCAGGAGCTGCAATAAGCAATATTTGAAGGACTTCCCTTCTCCAACAGCGTGCATGTCCCAGCAGTGTGCTGATCCTGGGGCTGGCTCATTCCCCTGATGGATGATTTCTGTTGTGGTCACAAGGCAGGCTCCAGACTAACCCACTGCCCCCACAGGCAGGCTGCAAGCTATCTACCACAGCAGCTTTGGCAGGGAGAGCTGACCCAGGGGGCCATGGAAGGAGCCAAAAAATGATGTTCTCCATTGCCAGAGAGATCCATCACAGCACACAAAGCCCCACTGCCAGACATACCTTGGGCTGGCCACAGCCAGGAGCTGCAGAGCCGGCCCTGCCACAAGAGCTGCTGACAAATGACAAATGCAGAGGGATGAGGAGGAGGATCAGCAGCCCAGGCCACAAGAGAGGCCATTGTGGGGCTGGCAGGGAGCGTGTGCCAGGCTCCTTTGTCACCCTGCTGCCACTCAGGGCAGGGACAGGAGCTGACAAAGGCTCCTCAGTGAAAGAACCATCTCTCTGTGTGTGAAATGCAGTTTGCACTTGTGCTGGGCTGATGGGATTCAAATGCAACTTGTTGTGCCAGCACTCCAAACAGAAAGCCTTGCAAGGAAGAATTCTTAAAATGCTCCACTGGAGATATTGTGGCTGTCTCACTCAAAGGGAGGTAGAAGGAAGAGGGCTGGGGAAAACAGAGAAAAGGAAGCATAGATGAGTTCTGTTATGCAGAAGTTATAGCCTGGAGAAGTCTGTAAACTAAACTAGACCCCAGAAAAGCAGGAGACTGGTGCCTATCCTGTGAAACCCCTCATTCTGCCTTGTATCAGGTTAAAACTGGAATCTCAAAGGTTTACCTTTCTTCTAGGAACTGAGCTGGGGCACAGCTGAGAACCTGCTATGCTTAGATGTGCTCTCTTTATGGCCTGGGTCTCCAAATCACTCAGAGCAAATACCTTTCCATCCTTATATGATAACACTCATAAACACAGTCATAAATGTGCAAACCTTGGCACTGTCTTGATTTTAAAAGATTGGGATTTTTTTTTTTTTTTTTTTGCTGTTTAGTTTCAAGCAAGGAGAGATTATACCATGGAGCTTAGTAGAGTTAGGCTGGCTCTCAAATTTATAATCCTTCCTTAGCTTTATGCTCAGGATGAATGTGATGCTGCTCCCAACCTCATGGCAACCCTGGTGCTCAGGGCTTGTCACTGTCACATTTTCTGGAAAAATCCCTTTGGCCAGGATTTTCTCCTGGGAAGTTGAGAAGCCTCAGAGAAAAAGGAAAACAATAATTATCTGATTTGCTTCTCCTGTGTTTTGCTGCTTTGGAATGTGGTTGGACATTGTTTATCTGGCAGGTGCATGTTTCATTGGTTTAATGTGAATTGTTTTGACTTATTGGCCAATCATGGTCAGGCTGTGTCAGGAAGGAGTCACAAGTTTTTCTTTGGTATCTTTTAGCCTTCTGTCTGTATCCTTTCTGAATTCTTTAGTATAGTTTAGTATAGTATTCTTTAATATAATATAGATCATAAAATAATAAATTAGCCTTCTGAGAACGTGGAGTCAGATTCATCATTCCTCCCTTCAATGAAAGGAAAATACCACACAAGGCTTCCAATTCTGCAAAGCACTTGAGCACACTGAACACACCATCACTGGCACATCAAGCACATGCTCATGTTCCCTTGATTTATCTGAGATAAGCACCAGCACGTAGAGCTGGGAAGGGCCTGAGGAGGTGTGGGCAGTGCCTGGCTGGGAGCTCAGCAGGCTCTGCAGAGCAGGAGACACAATCCACCACATCCTCCAAATGAAGTGTGTGCTCAGGTTACCTGCTTAAGTTCTTATTCTCTTATTGTTGGGCAGCAACAGACACCAGATCTTTAGGCAAGGTCCTCAGATAGCAGGAAAGCAGCCCCAAGAGCAGGAGGATGCTCAAGGGGAGCAGGGCAGGGTGCTGGATTCATCCAGGGGGTGCTGAATATAAGAGCTCTGTGGGAAGCTTTGTTACCCAAAATATTTATTCCTCTTGAAAAAACCTCCTCTCTCTGCAACTGCAGTAGAAGCTGAACCAGACCATCTTTTGCCCTTTCTGAAGCTTAAGCCTGGTTTACTTTGCATTTTCCTGTCTAAAAGCTGTCTAACATCCTAGGTAATTCACAGAGGTGGGTTGGAAGGAATCCTCAGGATCATCTCACCCCATCCCTGCCATGGCAGGGGCACCTCCCACTGTCCCAGGCTGCTCCCAGCCCTGTCCAGCCTGGCCTTGGGCACTGCCAGGGATCCAGGGGCAGCCACAGCTGCTCTGGGCACCCTGTGCCAGGGCCTGCCCACCCTCACAGGGAGCAATTCCTCATTCCCAATATCCCATCCATCCCTGCCCTCTGGCACTGGGAGCCATTCGCTGTGTTCTGTCCCTCCATCCCTTGTCCCCAGTTCCTCTCCAGCTCTCCTGGAGCCCCTTCGGGCACTGAAAGAGGCTCTGAGCTCTCCCCAGAGCCTTCTCTAGGCAGCCTCAACTCTCTCAGCCTGTCTCTATAGCAGAACTTCTGACATCTTCTGATAGTTTCACCTTGTAGCAACTTTCACCCCAGACATAAAATTCCCATTTAACCATTTAACCAGTGCCATAAAGACATCAGCCTTCCTTGTCGAATTTTGCCAAGAGTGAGAGTTGGCTGTGGGCCCCAGTATCCCTGAGAACCTCTCTGAGCTGGTTTTGCGTGTGTGTGTTTTATTTTTGTGTTTATGGCTGGCTTCAAGTAGAGACACCAAATACCAGAGTAGCACTTTCTAGCATTCTGCTCTGTTAGATTTAGAAATAAGCTGTTACATGACCCATAAAACACATGAAGCCTGGTGGCCCCCTCACCTTCTCCTGTGGGGACCCTTTGAAGTTTATTAGAAGTGGGAGCTGGGGGCCTTTTCCTTGCTGAGCAGATTAATGCCACCTCACGTCTCTGTGTGTCCACCTTTTCCATCATGTGAGAAACCAACACGTGTGAGCTGGTTTCTCACATGAAACCCCATCTCTGTCAGGTTTAGCTGGAGGTGGCCAATGGTCCTTGAGGGTGGTGGTTCCTGAGTTTCACTTTCATTCCAGTGTGTGGTTCCTGAGTTTACACACATTCCAGTGCGTGGCTCCTGAGTTTTACTTCCATTTTTTATCTAGAAATTGGGTTAACAGGCAGGGGGAAGTTGTCACTGGTTGGGAATCAGGCAGCAGAGCAGCAGAAGGCAGCCCTGGCTGGGGCTGGTAGCATGGAGAAGGGTCCTTGGGACACACCTGGAGCTATCCCACAAAAAGCAGGAGAGCCAGCTGGGAACCTTAAAGCCCTGCTCTTGTCTGTGCAATAAATGATGAAAACACAGGAACATCAATAGGTTCTGCTAAGGAAGATGCTCCTGTCTTTTGACTTTGAAGCCCCACCTGGTGTCTAGGGAGGAGCTGGAGGCCCAGGAATCCACCCCCAAGGTGGGAATCCCCTTTCCAGCCGCACTTGGCTGTGCCATGTGTATTTCTGCACGCAGCAGTGTGAAAATCCAATGGTATTGACTGGAGCATGCAGGAAATACAGTGTCTCAGCCCAGCAAAGCCCAGATCAATCAGCTAATTACCTCAGAGGAGGTTTGCAGCAGGCAGCTGCTGGTCCCTGACAGAGCCTCTCAGCCCATCTGCTGCCAGGCTGAGTTCTGGGCTGTGCTGGCAGAGTTCAGAGCAGCCCTGAGGGCATCTGCAGAGCTGTTCCCTCCTGCCACGCCCGGCTGGGCTTGCTGCTGCCTCTCTGTCTGCCTCAGTGGGCTCAGGCAATCTCACTGAATCTGTTCTTATCGATTTAGGAAAAGGCTTTGATTCTGAAAACTGCAAGCTCTTACTCACGAAACTATGACAACTTGGTATTAGCTGCAAATCAATGACCTTTTTAAATGCAGTCTAAGCAACAAAACTCACTTACTGCTAAACCCTGATAAGCCTGGTTCTGGGACAAGTCAAACCTTTATCTTAACTGCCATATGATCTTTTCCAGCTTGATAGTTCCATTTACTGTATCAATAAGGATTATAACCCATCTGCAGTGAGATTTCACCCTCCCTGGAAGCTCTTGTACAGCAGATGATATTGAAAAGGAAATATTTTTTTAACTTCTCTTTATACCAAGTATTTCCCAATATATTATTCTTATTCCCTGTTTCCTTTCTGTCTTGGTTTGGAAAGCCAAATATCTGCTAGGGAAGGCAGGAGACTCCCCTGAAATGGAAAATGTAAGCCCTCCCCCCTCCAAATTGCTATAAATTTTAAATTAAGGGGCTCTCAGGCCAAAAAAAAATACGGAAGCAGGAAACAACAGTTCTTTAATAGGGAAGAAAATAAAAGGATAAAATAAACAATGCAGTACACTAGAACAACACTGACAGAGTCAGAACCCAACCTGACACCCTGTGGGTCAGGGTGTTGGTGGCAGTCCCATTGGAATTGTGGCTGCAGCCCTCCTGCAGTGTCAGGGGTGGCTCTGCTGGAGCAGGGATCCTTTAGAGAAGGATGTATTCTTCCTCTGGAGATCCAGTGGAAGAAGAGGCAGCTGCTGTTCCTCTGGGGAATCCAGTGGAGAAGCCATGCTGGTGTCTCAAAACCTCTGGATTATATCTGGGTAGGGATGCTTGGCTCCTCCCTCTGGGCTCACATCTCCCAATGGGATGCTGTAGTTCTTATCAGCCATGCAGGGACATTCAATAGCTGTTATCAGCAGATGTCCCCCCAGAGGGAGAAGTGGGTGTGGAAGAGATAAGGAAAACTGCCCACTGAACAGAAGACAGATGCCATACAGGTAGCAACTAGAATACATCTTGCATTGCAATCTGGAACATTTTCCAGTTCCTTCTGTCTGCCTTCCCAATCTTGGCTGTTCTGAGGCCAAGCAGAAGCTGTGAGCACAGCAGAGAAGGTTATTCAATGACAGAATAACCTTCTGGGATGGTGGCCATAGGCTGGACTTGTCCACCTGCAAGCCCCAGCCTAGAGACACTTGTGGCCTCCTTCCTCCTGGGGTTCCTTATCCACCCTTCCCATCAGTGGGTGGGAATAATCCACCAGGACTGGCCTTGCTGGGCTTGGACAGTGCCAGGAAAATTGGCATAATCAGGTTAAATTCAGACTTCTTTTGGTGGAGTGATCCATAACATAATCCCTTGTGGTATTTTTGGGGTCCCCAATGAAGGTGAGGAAAGGAAGGATTTGACTTTATGTTTTTAGAAGGTTAATTTATTATTTGATGATATTATATTGTTAAAGAATGTTCTACTAAGCTATACTAAACTATACTAAAGAATAGAGAAAGGATAGAAACAGAAAGCTAGAAAGAATAATAATGAAAAACCTGTGAGTTTTTTTAGAGTCTTGACACAGCCTGACTGTGATTGGTTATTAAGTTAAAACAATTCACATGGTGGATAAACAATTTCTAACCACATTCCAAAGCAGCAAAACACAGATTAGATAACATTGTTTTCCTTTTCCTCTCAGGCTTCTCAGCTTCTCAGGAGAGAAATCCTGAGCAAGGGGATTTCTCCAGAAAATATGGCAGTGACAATCCCTCCTCTTGAATTTTGTCTCCCCTCCCATGTGGGTGCTGGCTCTGTCCCCCAGGGAAAGCCCCATGAGGCTCCTTCTACCTGGGCACCCTTTGGGTGGCATTTAGCCCCCAGCTCCCTGTGTGGGCATCTGGAATGAGATCCTAAACACCTTCCCAGCAGCTCAGGAACTGGGGAGGCTGCTCCCAAAGGAGAGGCTGCTGCAGGCAGATGCCACCTCAGGCCAGCTGGGTGTCACCCCAAAGCAGCAGGAGACTGGAGGCACTGGAGCATCTCCACCCAGGCTCTGCAGACTCCAGGGAATCCGGGAGAATAATGGGCCCGTTTATTCCCCCAGGGGGGAAATGTCAGAAAACACTGAAATGAGAAAAAAATTGCCTCTTTGTTCTGCAAATGGTCGTCATTGTGAGAAAGTTTATCCACCCTCTGGGAATTCATTTAGCATCATCAAAGAGAGGCTTTACAAAAGTGACTTCTTATTTACCCACAGTGGTTTTAGTGAGCAGTTTCTTTACTGGAAGGAAGGTGCAGTGGAGTTACCCAGCTGAGAGAAGCTGTGTCTGCCCTGCAGAGGTGCAAAGGTGCATGGCAGGGGAAGCCTGCTCCTATTCACAAGTGATTTAAGCCACCATGAAATGCTGCAGGAGCTCCCTTAGCCATGGAAATGCCCTCACAGGGGTCAAGCTGCTCAATGGAGCTGATTTTTCCTCCCTTCCCATGAAAGCGTGGTTAATAAGATGTTTGTGTATACAGGATTTAAGAAGTTTAAAACGCACTGGCCAGCCATGAGCAGCCCGTGGGAGGCCTTGGGGACAGCACAGAACAGTGTTTTTAGGAGGATGTTTTATTTATGGTATTCATGGCTGGTGCCATTACAGGCCCTGCAAAGATCAGACCTTGCTGTGAATATATATTCACTGAGGAAATCATTCTGGCCCCAAAAACCTCACACTGAGCACCTCAAACAGACATGTCCTCATGGAAAGCATTTTCCTGCTCCAGCAAAGTGTTGGTTACTGGTTTATGTAAAAAAAAACCCTCTCATCTTTTTGCCAGATTCATACCTTCACACTTTTAAAAATCATTACACTGAATTCAACCAAGTGAGAAAATAAATGTTTTTTCAGCCTTCTTGGAGATCTTGATTTTTTTTTTTAAACTTTGAGGCTGCAGTATAGCAGAGTTTTGGTCAAACCACAACCCCACTTCTTACAAAAGATAACCAAAGGCTGTAAAGTCAGCCTTTTTTGGCAATAACTCTGCCTTTAGCAGCCCTCCCACTCTTCTCCAAGACATCCCTGACCCCACAAAGGCACCAGGAATGAGCCCCCAGGGATGCTCAGAGGAGATGCTATGCTGGGACAGGAGGGTATGGAGCTCCTCACACAAAGCCAAGTTCACAACTGGCCTTCAGACAGACATCAGCAAAAAGTGACTTATTTTCCACACTGAATTCAGATGCAAAAGGGGAACCCCATCCCCCCCCACCCCTCCAGTTCTGAGTAATTTTGCAGCTTAGGAATATTTCACATTCTTCTCTCACCATAATGTGAAGGCCAGATATAACTTACTGATTAATGGGGGCCATGGAGTGCAATAAATGCAGCTTTAAAGGAAATTCATTTCACAGCAAGCACAATCAGTCTTTCAGAACCCCACCCCCTGTATACACTGGGTGGTTTTTTGCCTGCAAATTTAAGAGTGCCTGAGGGAATTAGGTACCCAGGTCCCATGCAGAGTCTGTGGGGTTCGGCTCTTTGCTTCCTAGAAATGTTTCTATAATCTCAGCCCCTGGGCTGTGTCCTGGACTGCCCTCTCAGTTTGGGTTCTTGCATTGGTACACTCCCTAAAATACAAATAAAAGCTTTTCCCTTGTGTTTTTTTGCCTTTTTTACCATGTTTTACTAGTGGAGGGGTGAGCTGGGGCCCCACAAGCACCATTGTGAATGCTGTGCCTGGCCTGAACTCTCCAGAGCATCTTCAGCTGTGGCCAAGACAAACCAAAATTGGGAAAGGAAGCACGGCTGCTGAGGAACATGATCACACTTGTTACTCAAAGGAGTTTGAGTGCTTGGGGAAGCAGCTCATGGGACTTGTCTGGTGGGTCAGGAGAGGAAAAGGTGACTTGTTATATAAGGGATGAGAAATGTCAAAAGAGGAGCAGAAATTGTGCACTATAAATATTGACTGAGAGTCACACAACCAAAATTGGACCCCCAAGTTGCTTGGATGAATTAATCAACACCCTCAAATTCACAAATTTGGAAATCTGTGAGCTTTTCAGGTGAATATTGCACATGTGGGGGAAACCAGACCAGTGCTGGGTGCTCACAGCACTGGGGGCATCTGAGCACTTACATGGTTTTGTGTACCAGGGCATTCCATTTTCTTACTCCTTGGTGAAGCAGAATCACAGAATCATTTAGGTTGGAAAAGCCCTCCAAAATCCCCCTAGCACTAATCTGTGACATTCACATTCTCTGAACAGAGAGAGAAAATTCTCCCTCTCAGGGTTTTTCATGGAGAAGCACAGAGAGAAGAGAATAAAAATAATTCTTATCTCTACTTGCTGCTCCTGTTGTTTTTACACATGTGGAATGTGTTAAGGAGATTGTTTACCTGAAGTGATTGGTCAGTTGGATTCTGCTGAGGATTGTTTTGTTTCCTTGGCCAATTGACTCAAAGCTGTGTCCTGGCTGTCTCAGACAGTCACAGGTTTTTTTTTTGTATCTTTTGTATAGTATAGTATCTCTTTAATAAAATATGGTATAATATAATATGGTTTGGTTTTAATAAAGCAATTGTTCAGCATTCTGAATCATAGAGTCAAATACCAATCATTCCCTGCATCAGGGGCACCCTGAATTCCATACTGACCCATGTCCCCAGGTGCCACATCCACAGGGTTTTAAATCCCTTCAGGGAATGTGATGCCATCACTACCCCAGACAACCTGTTCCAATGCTTTACAGCATTTTCAGTGAAGGAAATTTCCTGATATCCCACCGAAACCTCCCCTGGCCCAGCCTGAGGCCGTTCCCTCTGCTCCTGTCCCTGTTCCCTGGAGCACAGCCCGACCCCCCCGGCTGTGCCCTCCTGTCAGGAGCTGTGCAGAGCCACAAGGGCCCCCTGAGCCTCCTTTGCTCCAGGCTGAGCCCCTGCCCAGCTCCCTCAGCCCCTCCTGGGGCTCCAGACCCTTCCCAGCTCCGTTCCCTGCCCTGGACACGCTCCAGCCCCTGCAGAAATGCCTTGTCTATAGTGAGGGGCCCAAAACTGACCCGAGGATTGAAGGCGCAGCCCAGGCAGGAGGTTTTAAAGAAGAGCTGGGGGATGAAAGAAGCCAGGACAGCTGCCTTTCAATAATAATTAGAGAGGGAAAGGAATGCAAACTCTAATTATTGAAGATGCTGCACTGGGAGCTGCTGGTGGCTGAGCCCTGGGGCTGGAAGGTTCCTCAGGCCCTGCCAGGTCCCTGCCTGGCCTGGGAGAAGCCTCCAGCCTTTGACAGCCCAGGGGTTGCTCTGTGCAGTGCCCTGTCCTTCCCTGAGCAGCAGAGGTGTCACACACACCCAGGCCAAGCACAGCTCTGGTGCTGTTTGGGATCTCCATGAAGAGGCCCCAGCTGAGCCTACAAACCCTCTCAAGACTGGGCTCACTCTGACAGCTCTGAATCATGGATATGGGGCAGAACCAGCTGCTGTTTAGTGAGAATTCACTAAATGATGAATGATGAATTCACTCTGTGCTCCCTTCTGACAAACAGGAGTGCTTGGGTGGTGTTTGGAAGCAGCTCTGCGCCCAGAAGGTGCCACAGAGCATCCAGGCCCTGTCTGTGCTGCCCTGGGCTGCAGAGCAGCACTGCTGGTTCAGTTCTTCTGTGGCAAACTGGCACTTACTAAAACCTGGTTCCACGCTGTATAATTTCTATGGCTTTTATTAATGCAGACAGTATAGGCTCCATAAAGAAGAAAAATTACCAGTGGAAGATAAAACTAAAATACTAGTTGCATTACAATCACATTCTAGTGCTGCAATAAATTGCATGAAGCCAATAAAGCAAAACTAACTGAAGATATTTGACACAAACCAAAAATGAAATGAGAGTCATTATGCAGTCTGCTACAGGGACCTGCCTTGATGTAGTTAAAGCAATAAACTACCTGGGAGTAATCTTTACTTATTTTAAATTGCATATTCCAATTGCAAAGCTGTTTCTGGCATTTCTGCCACACTTACTTTAGTCTGCTCAGAAAAAGAATTACATGTCTGGATAAGTCATGTCCTATTAAATGTGCATCATATCTGCAGCACTCATAAGTCACTTGAGTCATAATATTGTTTATTCTAACATTAGTCATTATTTTCTGTCATAAATTAGCTATTCTCCAGAAGAGGGGGGATGAGATGGAGCCAAGGTTGCAATTATTTCCTGCATCCATGTTGGCACACAGAGCAGATGAGGTGGCCATCTCTGCAGAGGAATTATCAGCATCAGGCCGTGGGTCAATTATAACAAATGTATTCATGCCATTAGCCCCCAGGTACCTTCAATAATAAGAGTTTGCATTCCTTTCCCTCCCTAATTATTCTCCTCCATGGTCTGGCTGACCCACACATGTGTCAAAATAAGCAGCAGCAGCAGCAGCAGTGCCTTTTGCAATATTCAAGGTTAAACCCTCCCAGCCATCATTTCCTGCCAGCCCCTCCAATCCTGCCTGCCCAGGGGATATTTGCATGCAGAGAGGGTGCATGGTGTGTCTTTGCCATGTAACCAGTCCTGCTGCTAATTAATTGTCTGCTGGGCTGCCTTTAGGAGCAGAGGGAGCAGAGAGAGCAGCAATCCCCCCCTGCTGCCAGAGAGGGAGGGGATGTGGTTCTGCTGCCCTCCAGCCAGCCCAGTTCCACTTTGGCTGGGCTGGGGCTGGAATTCTGGAATTTCCCTGTCCTGGGGACATCCTGTGCTTCACCCCTGGGCTCAGGGCCCTGATGGAGCACTTTTGGTTGGGATGCATTAAGTCTTGTTTGTATACAAACCCCTTTTAGTTAAAATGGAGTGTTTTGCCCCAAAGGGAGCCAGGCCATTATAGCAGTGAATGGTCCTTTATAAGACAGCTCATTCCCTCAGGGAAGAGGCAATCAGTTGCCCCAGCTGAAGACACATTCATACTTGAATTAAAAACCTTCAATAGCTGTTTTTCGAAATTGCCTCTCATACAGAGCGAGATGCCAGGCTCAAAAAAAGAGAAGAAAAAAAAGAAAAAAAAAAGAAAAAAAGAGAAAACCAGCTGACTTGCACATCAGTTTGTTCCCTTAATAACACACCCATCCCCCTGGGAATCTGAGGAAAACTAGAGCTCTGCTTCATCCAGGCTTCAGGCTGGTCCCATGTGGGGCCAGCTGTGCAGAGAAGAAGCTGGGCTGCCTCAGACCCATCAGCATCCTGTGCCAGGATCAAGTGGAAAGGCTCTTTACAAAACCAGATTGGTTTGGGTTCAAAGGAACCTTAAAAACCACCTCATTCCATCCCCTGCCATGGGCAGGAACAGCTCCTTCCATCCCAGGCTGCTCCAGGGCTTTGCTTGGGCACTGCCAGGGCTCCAAGGGCAGCCTCAGCCCCTTTGTGCCAGTGCCCAGCTCACCTCACTTCCACCTGGGCTGGGTTTGCTCCATCACACCCAGGCTGCCTTTCTGAGGTGGCAGGAACACCTCAATGTGCTCTTGCCTCCTCTTTTCAGCATGATGGGAAGGACCAGAAGTGTGTATGTTGAAGATTGCAATGCAAGATGTTTTCAATTACCATCAATTACTGACAAAGGCAGATTACCTTTGTCAAGTGGGCAGTTTGCCTTATCTCTCTCTTTGAGTGACCACATTCGGGAGGGGACATCTGCTGATAACAGCTATTGAATGTCACTGCATGGCTGTTAAGAATACAGCATCCCATTGGGAGATGTGAGCCCAGAGGGAGGAGCCAAGCATTCCTGCCCAGATACAATCCAGAGGTTTTGAGACACCAGCACAGCTTCTCCACTGGATTCCCCAGAGGAACAGCAGCTGCCTCTCCTTCCACTGGATCTTCAGAGGAAGAATACATCCTTCTCTGCAGGATCCCTGCTCCAGCAGAACCACCCCTGACACTGCAGGAGGGCTGAGCCACAATTCCAATGGGACTGCCACCAACACCCTGACCCACAGGGTGTCAGGTTGGGTTCTGACTCTGTCAGTGTTGTTCTAGTGTACTGCATTGTTTATTTTATCCTTTTATTTTTTTCCTTTCCCTATTAAAGAACTGTTATTTCCTACTCCCATATTTTTGTCTGAGATTTAAAATTTAAATTTATTTAAATTAATTTAAAATTTATATCAATTGGGAGGGGTGGAGAGGGTTTACATTCTCCATTTCAGGGGAGGCTCCTGCCTTCCCTAGCAGATTCCTGGCTTTCCAAACCAAGACAGTGTATAATCTCATTTTGGACACTGGCGGAGAGCAAGTATCTAAAAGAGACTGTAAATGCAGGGCAAGCCCATATGGGCAGACTCCATGTGGGATTCTCTCCACATCTGGTGATCCACAGCTTCCCACCTCCAGAGACTCAGATAATGCCATCACATTTAACAGCTGTCAACAGATTTTTGTCCCACAGGTTCAGGTTGTAATTGGATAAAGCTGTGTCAATATTTTGTGTCCAAGGTGTTGTGTGACAGCAGTTTCAGCCCAGTAACAAGCAGGGAAAAGCAATATCTCCTCTGGGATTTTGGCCCTGCTTTTGCTGGTGCCTCCATGTCCATGGAAAAAACTGAGGAGAAGGACACAAGCTACCTATGCAAATGTTAAAGATTATTTTTTAGTCTTTTAAAAATAAAACAGCTCTCAGGCACTGAAGGAACACCATGAGCCCATGTCCCAAGGACACACCTTGCCTCTTTTTCCAAGCCTGCCCTTACCAGACTCAGACTTGGTGCTCACTGCCTTCCCTTCCTTACCCCTCATTATAATTAAAACACAATAAAAGTGACAAGAAAGCTTTTTACACCTAGAAAATACCTTAATATAATATAATATAATATATATAATATAATATAATATACCTTAAAGACTTAGCCTTATGGAGAGGAATTTAATGTTCTCTTTATGCAGCCTTGTTTGGCTTGGTGGGAATTCAGAGCCACCCTTGTTCCCACTGAAGCCAGAGGCAGGACATGAAGCAGCTCCTCCAGAAAGGCCCTGGCAGAGATGGCCAACACACCTTATAAGCTGATGAAGCCAAAAGGAAAAGAAAGAGAGGAAACCCAAGCAAATTTAATAAGAGAAAACCACTGCTTTTCCCAACCACTCTACTTGCTTCTTGGTGGGTTTGCTGATTTTCTGTCACTTCCACACAAACACAGCTGCACAGACACTGCAGGGGGATGTGGGGTGCTGGGGCTGCAAAGTGCCACATTTTCTGCATTTACACAATATTTCCAAACTCTCTGACCATGGGGGCTCTGTTTTAAGGCTGGGGCTTGTTTTACCTGGCCATGCCCAACCCAGGCTGTGCCAGGCTGCACTGGGAGCTGCTGTGGACTGGAACCACCTCAGCTCCTGGTAAATAAATCAGTGCCTGCTTATGTCGCAGACATCTTTTATGAAAAATCCTTTCCTTAGGATTTTTTCTCCTGAGAAGCTGAGAGGCCTCAGGAACAAAATGTAAACATTGGTTATCTGCTGCTGTGAAATGCAACAGGTGCATCTGTGATTGGTCTCATGTGGTTGTTTCTAACTAATGGCCAATCACAGTCAGCTGGCTCTGACAGAGAGTCTGAGCCACAAACCTTTGTTATCATTCCTTCCTATTCTATCCTTAGCTAGCCTTCTGATGAAACCTTTTCTTCTATTCTTTTAGTATAGTTTCAATGTAATATATATCATAAAATAATAACTCAAGCCTTCTGAAACATGGAGTCAGATCCTCATCTCTTCCCTCAGACCCCTGTGAACATGGTCACATGCTTGTGCTGTGGAAGCATTTGCAAACAAGCACCCAGCTCTTCACCCCACCTGAGGCTGTGTCTGTGGGTGCCTGCTCAGCCTGCCAGGACACTCCAAACCCCTCTCTGCTCCAAACAGCATCCCCCCTCCCTGGGAAGCAAGTGGGGCAGGAGGTTTTGCTTTCTGTCTGCAGAGTAAATAAGAGCCAGAAATGTGCAATTCCACTTCAGTGCAGAATCAAGAGGTCTCATCTTGTGACTGAAGCATTCACAGTGCTGAGTACAGATGCCCTCCTGTTCACCTTTAAAGTCTGCATCCTCTCTGTGCTTCCCACGCCTCCTTTGCCTTCACCTCCAGGATGTCTGTCTGGCTTTTGAAATATCACTGCTCTCCTACTGTTAAAGTATGTGGAAGGATGAATCTTTTATCTCCCTTTTCTATTTGGGAGGTTGATTCTGGGTTCATTGGTTAGTTTTAAGATGTTACAAAAGCATCTGCCTGGTGGGATTTAAAGATGACAACCCTCCAGTGTTATTTCAATGCAGGTAATGGCAAGTAGATCCCCCTGCTTTCTTCACACACTGTTAGGAGGAAAAGCCTGTTTGGAATAAGGATGTAGAGATAAGAAGAGATTAGAGATTCAAGCTGAAGGCAGCTTGCTTGCATAGAGAGCACGGGGAGCAGCACAGCTGAGCCCAGCTCTGCCCTTCTGCAAATGATGCCCCAGAGCAGCTGTGGCTGCACCTGCTGGCCTTGGAGGATGTTCCTGCAGCCCCCTAGACTGAGCCTGGCTGTAAATCCTGGCCTGAGCTCTGTGAGAACATGAGGGGAACTGTTTGTGAGACAGGTCCAGCCCAGGCAGGCCCAGGTTGGGCTGGAGGCTGCCCCAGGGAAGTGCTGTGAGCCCCCCCCATGGAGCTGGAAAAACATGGGCTGGATGGAACTGAAACTGCTGAGAGACAGCTGGAGAGGTTTCACCCACATCAAAAAAAGGACTTGTGACAAAATCAACGATTTCTGAAAAATGCTGGTGTTGTTGCCAATGTGCACTGTTGTTTTACAGGCAATTTGGGGGTAAATTTTTCAGTTTTGCCAGGTTGCTTGGCATAACTCGAGAGCTCTGCAGGTCTGAGGCACCAGCCTGGCTCAGCTCACTCCTGAGAGCTGCCCACACCCACAGCTGAGAGCATCCCCTGCTTCATTCTCCTCTGCTTTGCTTCTCAAGCACTGAGGAGAGCTCCAGCTTCATACGAAGTCGAAGTCATCCAATTTTCTGGATCAAAGTGTCTCCTGTTTTTGTTGTAATGAAGCAATTTGACACTTTTGGTAATACAAACATTCCCAAGTCTAATTAGAGGGGCAGCTGTTCTCAATATCTCCAGCAAACTCTTCCAGATTAGCACAAGAACATGGCCAAAAATCACAGGACACCAGAGGATGGGAATATTTCCTTCCAGCAAGGCTCTGCTCCAGGTCCCATACCCCTGCCCCATGCTTGACAATAACACAAAAATGCCTGGGTTTTTTGGCTGCCAAAGCCATTGGGGAGTGCTGGTGCAGGCTGAGGACCAGAACTGAGCAGGTCAGGCCCTTCAGGCTCTGCAGGAGAGGAGCAGGGACCCAGTGCTAGGTGAGCTCTGAGCTGCTCCAGGACACAAAACAGTGGAAGGGAAGGGAAGGGGAAGGGGAAGGGGAAGGGGAAGGGGAAGGGGAAGGGGAAGGGAAGGCTGCCTTTGTGCCATGGAGCTCTGGAACTGCCTGGGAGGTGCCTGAGGTGTTCCCTCAGGCACCTTATAATCTATACCTTAACTTTTATCTATAGCCTATCATAAATGCTATAATTACATATTCACGTTACTGTTCTCCAATCACTAAAAGTTAATACATTACAGTTTAAGCTAGAAGTTGTTTCTCAGTTTCTTGCAGTGGAAAATTCTGAGACCTTTTTTTTACTTGCAACATTTGCTGCCTTGTTTGCCTGTGCTATCTTTCTGCTTGGTAAAAACATCTTGTTTGGGGTGTGTTTATCCTTTGCTCTAAGCCATAAAAACCCCTTCTAACTAACACACCCTTTGCCTCCTTGGTTATCCAGTGAGACTGGCTCAGCAATTCTTTTCTTCTATATCAAAACTTGCTTCCATCTCTATTCCTTCATCAGACTCTACATTTAAAAATCTTTCTGCTAAGCATACATATCTGTGAGACTTTCTTGACAAACTTTCATCCTTTCCAAGTGTCCAGAGCTGGCCTGACAAGGCTGGATCCCACAGGCACTGTTGGCTTTGCTCACATCTGTTGTGCTGAAAATCAATTTATTCATTTTGTCTCCTGAACAAGTATTAAGATGAATATCAAAACATAATTGTCTCGACAATCTTTGGGCTTTCACTTATCAGCTGATGATAAGACTATAGAGGGATGTGTTCATTTGTCTGCAGATCTCTGTAATCCTATTAAGTTTAGAGTGATAACTGTTAAACTGTACATATACACAGCTGTGCACATGTTTGTTGGGGAAGGCGTTTAACACACACATCCACAGGCACACAGTCTCACAATTCCCTGCTGCACAGCCAGGCTAAGTGCCTCTATATGGACACCCCACCTCAATTAGCCATAGATCACTCAGGGTCAAAGACCCCTCCTAGCAAACTCCAGGAATGCTGCTGGAGCTAAACTAGGAAAAAGAAACATTTCCCTCTGCATTTTATTCTGAATTTCCTTCTGAGAAGAGGGAATTTTCCTGGCTCTGTGTTTCATACCTGGAATCTGTGGGACCAGGCTGGGGCAGAGCTGCTGTCACCCAATGCTTAAACCGACCACTGGTACTTTGTCTTGGTTTGAAAAGACAGGAGTCTGCTGAGGAAGGCAGAAGCCTCCCCTGAAATGGAGAATGTAAACGCTCCCCACCCCTCCAAATTGCTATAAATTTTAAATTAAAGGGCTCTCAGGCAAAAATATGGGAGCAGGAAATAACAGTTCTTTAATAGGGAAAGGAAAAAAATAAAAGGATAAAATAAACAATGCAGTACACTAGAACAGCACTGACAGAGTCAGAACCCAGCCTGACACCCTGTGGGTCAGGGTGTTGGTGGCAGTCCCATTGGAATTGTGGCTCAGCCCTCCTGTAGTGTCAGGGGTGGTTCTGCTGGAGCAGGGATCCTGTAGAGAAGGATGTATTCTCCCTCTGAAGATCCAGTGGAGAAGAGGCAGCTGCTGTTCCTCTGGGGAACCCTGTGGAGAAGCCGTGCTGGTGTCTCAAAACCTCTGGATTATATCTGGGTAGGGATGCTTGGCTCCTCCCTCTGGGCTCACATCTCCCAATGGCATGCTGTAGTTCTAATCAGCCATGCAGTGACATTCAATAGCTGTTATCAGCAATGTCCCCTCCCAAGGGAGGTGTGACTGTGGTCACTCAAAGACAGAGATAAGGCAAACTGCCCACTTGACAGATGGTAATGGAAAACATCTTGCATTGCAATCTGGAACAGATGTGCAGAGCTGAGACATCACTGTGGGACTGTCTGATGTGTCCAGAGCTGACAAAGCACTGCCTGCCCTCCCTGCTGAGCTCTCCTGACACTGGAAACAGCCCCCAGCCCAGGGAACCATTTCTGCTCAGTGCCTCTCTGTCCTGGGAGCTCACATTGCAACAACCCAGTGCCCCTGCCCTGCCAGGGAGATGCAGCTGTGGGAATAAATCACAGGGACTCCATTTTATTCATGATGGAAAAAGCCCCCTCTTCATTCACATAACTCCTTTTTATAGAGTTTTACAGACCTCCTCTGGGACTCCAATTGATTAGTAATTTTCTTGCCAATTACTTTATTGGTCAGCAACAAGTTGTTATTCTGTATTAATTGGTCATTCCAACCCCTGGTGGGTATGTGCAGGGACAGTTGTTTCACAGAGATAGTTTTCATTTTTCTATCAAAGGTGTAAAAACAGTTTATACAGGTACAAGTTGTCTTTCACCCAGGAACAGATTTTTATGTTAACAAACTGCTCACATTAGGATTGCTTTCACATGGGAACTTGCAAAGTGCTAGCTTGGCTTAGAAGAAATGACAGTCCAGGGAGAGCATGCCTGATTTTATAAGAATTTTCTTTATAATTTTTGCACCTTACCACAACACACAGCCACAGCACCATCCCTGTGTACAGCCAGGTCCATCCCCTGCCCCTTCTTTGTGCTTATTCGGGAGCACCCTCACACTGTGCAGGCATCCACCACAGACTATTTCCTGCTCATTGCCTCCCTAAATTACTCTGAATTCATTCTCAACAGTTTTCCCAGAACCCTTCTAGCATTAAAAACACCATTTTCAAAACAAAGATACCACAGCCAATGAGGGGAATAAGGACTCACATGCCGAGTCTGTCCTGGCTGCTGCTGAAGGAGCTGGGAGAGCCTTGGGAGACCACCCAGCAGCACATCCCACTCATGGAGCATCTCCCTTCCTTCCCAGGCTTGAAATTTGATCCCAGCTGGGCTTCTCACAGAATCACAGAGTGGTTTGGGTGGGAAGGGATCTGTAAAGGCCATCCAGCCCAGCCCTGCAGTGAGCAGGGACACGAGCTGGACCAGCCTGAGCAGGGATGGGGCGCCCACCACCTCTCTGGCAGCCTTTGCCAGTGTTTCACCACCCTCAGGTAACTAATGCCAGTGGCTGCCCATTTTTAACTCTTTCTGCCCCACACAAATCCCTGCTGTGCTGTGGCAGCTGGACCTTACTAGAGCCTTGGGGCAGCAGCAGATGGTGTGGGACACTGAATTTTGGACATCAGTAAACCTGGTTGTGCTGTGCTTACCTCACTGTCCTGAGGTGGGAGAGATTCCTGGTGTCACCATTGAGTCAGAGATGACATAGAGTCACACCAGAAAGCAAAATGGCAAAGCCCCCCTTTGTTTACTCCCCTCCCCTTTTATAGCTTAGTTTGATACAGGTGGCCATGATTGGTCATTTATTCAATGCATTTCACCTGCTTGGCTAATTAAGGGGACACCCATTTGTAAACAACCTTATGAGGAAAACAGCAAAACAGATTGTTAAAAACACCACCTGCAGATTGTTTTAATATTTGGCTATCATTGCTTATCTCCTTATCAACTTATCTGCTTTCTCTTTCTCTGACCAGGCTGTCACTTCCACACCTGGGAAGTTATTTCCTTGTTATTTCCTTAATCCAAGCTGGGAGGCACAAAGGCATACAAAAAGGAGCTGTAATTTATTGTGGCTGGGGTGAGTGGGGCTGTCAGGAGAGGGTTTGTTCCTTGCTGGGTGCTGTTTGAGGAGCAGAGTCTTCTCCCTGACTCCTGTTAAACACTGAGCTGAAATGCAAAGTGATGGGATAAAAAATATCAGGACAATAAGGCAGGAAGTAGCATTAGATATATTGATAATTTGGGCAAATCACTCCTGTGGACCTCCTTTGATTACTTTATCTGTTCAGTCTGCCTTACTAAGTGCTGCTATCACACAAGCATAATAAAACAAGAATATATAAATGGAAGGAATTAAGAGCCATCCTATTGGGACCAATTTAATCTTTGCTTCATTTAAAAGGAGAACATGGCTCCCTTATCTAATGTACATAAAATTGCTCTTTATTCCCCAGGTTTACATAGAGATGACAGATCTATATAAATATGGATCTGCTCCTTTTCCCTACTCTGGTGAGAAGAGCCACCTTCTACCACATCTCTGGACACCTGAAGGAGTCTCCCTCCTGCCCTGTGGCATTTCTGAGAAAGGAGAATGAGGATATGGCAGCATCCTTTGGAAGGCACAGGCTCTGGCAGTGGATGTTTGAAGGTAAAAAGCAACAAGACCAGTCCCAGGTAAATTGTAACCATAACCCTGCCCTGCTCAGAGGGACATGGTGCTGGAAGGAATGGGTGAAACCCAGCCAAACCAGCCTCTCCAAGGGCACTGCATTCCTTCCATCCTTGCTTTGCTTCTGGGGGTCACAGAGCAAACCCACAGGGGGTTCTGAGCTGTACAAGACAGGCAGGGAAGCCTGTTTCAGTCTGCACCTCTGGGAAAGTGTGTTTTCTGGTGATAACTGAGTTTTAACGTAAAAACCTGGATCTGTGGAAAAATGGCTTCTGGTGGTTGCTCTAAATCTTCTCCCAACACCCTTGAGACCATGGTTGAGCCTTTCCTGGGGAGGGAAAGGCTGCTCTCACCAGAGCTGCTCTCACCCACATGGCAGCTCAGCAGTACCCTTGTCCTGGCAGGGGTGTCTTTGCTTTTGGCAATTCCTCAGTAAAACTGGGGACTCTGAGTGGCCTAAACGTGACATTTCACAGGAGACTTTGCATGAGAGGAAGCCATCCCCATTTCTGAATGTGTCCTGTAGAAAAGGACATGATTCCATCTGGGCAGGGATGGGAACCCACAGTGACTCAGGTCCCACTCAGTGATGGGAACAGGAGCAGTGAGAGGTTGGGCAGGGACACTGGGCTTGGCTGAGATCCACATTTCAGCTTCAGTTTGGATCTCTGGGTGTGGGGAAGTGTGTTTGCTGGTGATAACTGAGTTCGAACTTAAAAACCTCAATCTGTGAAAACAGAAATGGCTTCTGGTGGTTGCTCTAAATCTTCTCCCAACACCCTTGAGACCATGGTTGAGCCTTTCCTGGGGAGGAACTGCAGGGCTGCTCTCAGGACCCACATGGCAGCTCAGCAGGACCCTTGTCCTGGCAGGGCCATCTTTGCTTTTGGCAATTTTGAAACTTCTCAGTGCTCCTGTTCCCATCACTGAGTGGGACCCGAGTCACTGTGGGTTCCCATCCCTGCTCAGATGGAATCATGGCCTTTTCTACAGGACACACTCAGAAATGGGGATGGCTTCCTCTCATACAAAGTCTCCTGTGAAATGTCATGTTCAGGCCACTCAGACTCCCCAGTTTTGCTGGGGAATTACCAAAAGCAAAGACAGCCCTGCCAGGACAAGGGTCCTGCTGAGCTGCCATGTGGGTGAGAGCAGCCCTGGAGTTCCTCCCCAAGAAAGGCTCAACCATGGTCTCAAGGGTGTTGGGAAAAGTAATTTCTGTCTCCACAGATTGAGGTTTTCAGGTTAAAACTGAGTTATCACCAGCAAACACACTTCCCCACACCCAGAGATCCATACTGAAGCTGAAATGTGGGTCTCAGCCAAGCCCAGTGTTCCTGCCCAACCTCTCACTGCTCCTGTTCCCATCCCTGAGTGCAACCTGAGTCACTGTGGGTTCCCATCCCTGCCCAGATGGAATCATGTCCTTTTCCACAGGACACATTCAGAAGTAAGGATGGCTTCCTCTCTTCTTCACCTCTGAGCTGGGAAAGAAAAAAAGAGGCATTTGTGCTTTCTAACATGCTAAAAGCATCAGAGGACTCCCTGCTCTTTCAAACCAGCCATCATAAGTGCAATTTCAAAGTGTTCCTCTCTGCTAATATCCAGTGGCTTTTTAAAAAGCAGCTGACAGCAGTGCTGGAATGGCTAATGCCTAATTAGCTAATGGGTAATGATGCTCCTGTGAATAAGGCTGACATTTCACTCTGTAATTATCATCTGGGCTGATAGCACATCCCACAGTGGGCAGCGCAGGGTGCCTTGGGACAGGCCTGTGGCATGGCAGGGCTGAGTGATGCTCCCCCTGGCCATGGACAAGTGTCCCCTGGGCTGCCACCCCAGCTGGGGCAGTATTGGGTTCTGAGTTGCTGAAACAGCTCCAGAGATATTAAAAATCTTTTTTTCCCAGCCCCATGACTGAAGAAGTTGAGATTCCTCAGCTCTGCTTTTCAAGGTTGTTTATTTTCTCTAATCTGTTCCATTCTTTCTCTGACCTGCTGAGATCTGTCCAGCAGGTCAGGTTGTGGCCCAGTCCCTGCCCTTGGGGTGCTGTTGGCTTTTTATATCAAGAACTATGTGTACTTTATTTACAATAATTTCCCAATACCTATCACCTATGTTAGACAGTCTGTATCTAAACCAATCCAGAAGTGTGACCAGCAGAAGATGGAGGACAAGAAGAAGGAGAAGAAGGACAGGACATGCCCAGATTCCTCCATCTTGCCTCTTCAACCCACATTCTACATCCCCAAAATTCTACTTTTTCACCCTGTGACAAATTCACTATCATTCTACTCAAACTTTTGTGGCTTGTAACTTCTCACACAAAGCTGGTAATTGTTTCCATGGGCTAAAATCAAAGGCACAGGTGTTTGTGACTCTGTGCCAAGGTCTCTGAGCCCCCTGCCAGGGTCTCAAATCCCCAGGGCAGCCAGAGCAATGTCCTGGGTTCTGACAGCCCAGCACAGCCCAAGGCTTTGCCATGGCTGCCCCTCCCCGCACAACCTCATTTGCCACCTCAGGTTTGCAGATCTGAGCTGAAAATGGGATTTTGCTGGGTGCTCCAGCTGCCAGAGCTGTGAGCAGCTCTGCCCTGGCTCAAGGGCTGTGTCTATGGGATAAATCACACAGACTGCATTTTCTTCATGGTGGAAAAAGCCCCCTCTTCATTCACATAACTCCTTTTTATACAGTTGTATAGACCTCATGGGGGACTCCAATTGGTCAGGAGCTTTCTTGTTAATTAATTATTGGTCAGTAACAAGTTGTTATTCTGTATTGATTGGTCACTCCAACCCCTGGTGTGTAACTGCAGGGAAAGTTGTTTGTGAGAGACAGAAAAATGGAAACTCTCTAATGGTGTAAAAACAGTTTATACAGGTGCAGGTTGTTATTTGCTTGTTATGTTAATGAACTGCCCACACCAGGATTGCTTTCACATGGGAACTTGCAAAGGGCCTGACAAGGCCAGCCACTGATTTTAGGAGAGCAGGATTGATTTTATGAGGCCTTTCTTTGTGATTTTTCTACCTTACTGCACCATGTGTCTCCATCCAGGAGGCACTGGAGGAGCTGCAGAAATCCCTCCCTGCTTTGCTGGGACTCACCATAGCACCTTGAGGAATAAACATTTGATAAAACATTCTGAAGCTGAAGGCTTATATGCTGTATGCCCCTAAAAATGTCGAAGTCCTCTATTGCTTTCTGCAGAGTGAGCCAAGTCCTGCTCCTTGAGCCTCACTGCAAGGGGCAGCCAAGCCCCAGCCTGGACCAAAGTCCAGCCCTTAGCAGAGAGGTCCTGGTGTCATGAGTATATATTGCTGTATCTATACTATGGATACAGCAATATATATATATATATATATATATATATATATAAAATTAATAAATAATATAATATTGTCATATAAATATATTGTATTATTCATTATAATATTAAAATATTAATTATATTAGTTAATATAGAACATATATTAAATATATTAAATATAATAATTCATATATTAAAGATGATATTATAATATCTATTAAATATTAAATTTGTATCAATATATTTATAGATATTCGGTTTTAATATATAATAGATTATATTTTTATATAAAATTATGTTTATTTATTTATTTATTTAAATATCTCTATTTTAAATATTACAATTTAGTAGATAAATTATTATATTATTTATCTAAATAATATAATATATTTGTATTAATTTATATAAAATTGTAATATATTTATATAAACAATAAAATAATATAAATTTGGCTTCAGCACACTGCTAGGAAAGATCTGCCTATACCAGGTTTCAGTCTCCAGATCACTGTGTCTTTTTTCTTTTTTAGGAACAACTCAGTTTTGTTCGTTGGGCAACTAAAGATTGAACACCAATTTATAGATATTGGGGAGGTTAATTCCAGTGTGTTTAAGTGCAAAATCAAACCCTCTGGAGCTTCTGCTTTGCTTTTCCTCAGCCCCTGCCCTGCTCCCCACACTGGACACCCTCTCCAAGGACAAGCCTGCAGCTTCAGGGTCTCAGCCAAGCCCATCTCAAATCTCCATGCCAACTGCAGCTCTTAGGAAAAAAAGTTACTAGAGGATCTGTTGAACAAAGAGCCGGCGCTGGAAACTTCCACCCATTTTCCTGGGGTTTTAGGGATGCCACCATGCCATAGAGCATGGAGGCTGTTGGGGAGCTGAGAGAGCTCCCACATGGACACAGCACTGGAGGACCCCTGGGAGATTTTTTCTCCTATCAATCTCCAAATCTATCATTTGATGCATTGCCAATTTTTAGACATGCAGTGCTCCCAGTTAAAGGAGCTTGCTGGAGCAGGGTCAGAAGGGAGGCACACATCAGCCCTGACACTGAAACAGGGATGCTCCTGCACTGGGCAAACCTGACCCAGCCCTTCCTTCAGCAGGACCAGACACACCCTGCACACTTCTGCTCTTCTGTGTTTCTCTGGAAGGTGGGGAGATGGGCCAGAGCTTGTCATTGTCATATTTTCTGAAAAATCCTTTCGCCAGGATTTCTTCTCCTGGGAAGCTGAGAAGCCTCAGAAAAGAATGTAAATAATAATTATCTTATTGCTGCTCCTGTGTTTCGCTGCTATGGAATGTGATCTGGAGATTGTTTACCAACAGGTGAATGTTTGATTGGTTCAATGTGAATTGTTTTAACTTAATGACCAATCACAGCCAGATGTGTTGGGCTCTGAGGAGTCAGTCATGAGTTTTTCATGATCATTCTTGTTTAGCCTTCTATCTGTATTCTTCTCTTTCTTCAGTACAATACAATACAATATATAATATATACAATACATAAAATAAAAATAAAATATAAAATAAAAAATAAAATATAATATAATAGCCTTCTGAGAACATGGAGTCAGATTCTCATCTCTCACCTCGTCCTGGGTACCCTCACAAACTCAACAAGTGCTGCCAACATCAGAGCGTATGTGTGAAAACAGGAGTTCCTCCAATACAGCACTGAACTGGCAGATTGAAGAATAATAACAATAAAACCAATAATAAATATGGTTATTAATGAGCAGAAGGAGCCCTGGGAGACACATCAGCTGTTTGAACAAGCACATATTTCTGTCCCTCCCTCCCTGTGTAATCAATGTGTATTTATTTCTTTCTTTAGCTCAATGCTCACCCTTTGAGGAGAAGATGAAAGCGTCAAGATGATCCTCTCCTTATCATGCCCTGCACAAGGGAAAGCTTTGAAGATACAATATGCAGAAACACTGGGCTCTCCTGTGACTTCTCCAGATTTAATTAGCCCAACCTTGTGTAAGGATCCTGCCTCCCCCTCCAGACAGCCCTTTCTTACCCCTCCCCAGCCTCAGACAAGCTCCTGGACTCACTGGCAAAATAGCAGCTGCTCAAGCCCTCAGTTTAATTCAGAGCTTGGCTCTCCAAGATGAGCTAAAAAAAAATGCCACCCCAAAGATGGAGCTGCTTTTAGCATTATGCACGAGCTGCAACTGCCAAGGAAAGTTTATCTTGGAGCCAATGTGAGCTCTGTTGCTCCAAGTTAAATATTTCCATTTAAAAAGTAGAATGAACTATACTGTGGGACTTCCAATTGCTTCCTGAAATATTAAGAAGGAATATCTTTAAACATTAATATTTTGTTACAGTGCTGAAGCCTTTCTAAGGGAGGGTTATTTTTTAGAGCTGTGTATTTTTCTCTGCATAATTGGAGCCTCTGATCTGTGCCTGTACTCTGTGCTCCCAAAAGTCCCTGTACACCAGCAACCTTCCTTCCAAAGCAATCAATAAAAATCCTTCTTTTTTTCTCCTCCCTGCTATTTCTGCTGCTAGGAGGAAATGCCAAGGACACCATGAGGAAAGTGCCCCATGATGGGACCCCTCAGGGCTGCCAAGAGCCTGGTCCTGTTGCACCCACCCATGGATGGGCTCCCATTGCCCATCCCACATGGACCAGCACTGGAACCAGCTGGAACAGCTCCTTCAAGCCAGCCAGGCCTCTCCTGTGCCCCATCCCATGGCCCATCCATCCTTTCTGTCACCAGGGATTCAGCTATCAAAAGGGCAGATCAAGAGAGCAGATTTAATGCTGCTTTCATGGTGGGAAGGGGAAAAAAATTAAAAAAGAAGAAGAAAGAAGAGAGAGAAAAATTATGTTGCTTCCAGGCCATTTACATGTTCATTTCTCAAGAGAATGTGACACTTTATCCTTTTCTTCAAATTAACTTCTGTGTCACAAGTGGAATAAAAGGATTGGATAGATGGGAACTGAAACATGGAGAAATGAAGGACTGGGAGTGGCATGCATGGAGTGTTTGTGATGGGCAGGACAGCAGTACAGCCCTGCTGTGCCAGCCATTGTTCAGCAGCTTGCCATGCTGGCCCAATCTTACAAGGTCTCCCAGAAATCCCTTTTTTCCAGGTTTTATTCTCACCCTCCTTCAGAGCAAACTAAAAACCAAAGTGCTTTCCTGAGCAGGCAGTTGGAGCTGCTGGACCTTCACATTCTCAGTGGGACAGTCCCCAGGGTGCAGGGCTGGCCCTCAGCTGGATGGGGACAGCTCAGGGAGGACATCAGAGCCAGCAGGACAGCCCCAGCACTCACACTGGAGGCATGGGGGTGGCATTCACATTCTCTGAAAAATCCCCTCTCCCAAGATTTTTCTCCTGGGAAGCTGAGAAGCCTCAGAGAAAAGGAAAACAATTCTTCTCTCATTTGCTTTTCCTGTGTTGCGCATTTCTCCATGTTTCAGTTCCCATCTATCCAATCCATTTCCATGGGTGAGGGAGGAAAGGAGGCTGCTCCTCACAGACCCAGAGCTGCTCTGTGGGGCAGCCCTGGCACCTCTCTCCTGCTACACTCTGGCCACTGAGGCAAAAGGAGGCAATTGGGCAGAAAAGTGAGGAAGCAATAGTGGATGTGACAGCCTGGTCAGAGAGTGAGAAAACTAGATCAGTTTTCCCAGAATCACCCTGGGAGACTTTTGGGAGTTGAAGATAAACAATGATAAACAATATTTTTAAAAAACCTACAGGTGCTGTTTTCCTAATATCTGTTTTCTTGTTATTCTCATAAAATTGTTTATAAATTTTAAAGTAAATAAATAAATTTTTGGAGTGTCTTATTAATTAACCAGTCAGGTGAAATGCATTGATTAACATTAAATTGATTGATTAAATTGAATGATTAAATGACCAATCAGGTCCACCTGTATCCATCAGGATATAAAATAAGTGGTTGGAAGTAAAGACTTGTGCTTATGCCACTGTCCTGGTTTAGGGCAAATTTGGGAGAAAACCTCTAAAGGGCCCCTCCAGAAAGCAAACCCACATGGCTTCTCCCTGCAACTGGGCTGGGAAGGATTCCTTGGAGAGAAGTAGAAAGAACCTGTTTATTTAACAGGCACAGCACCCCCAGCACACACAATGAACAATACAGGGTGACACCACTCTGTCACCGCTCTGACAAAGATGACAAATTCAGAAAGTCTTTCTGGGGGTGGTCTCTCCATTCTCAGTCCCTCCTGTGCTGGGGCAGCTGCTGCAGCCACAAGGTGCAAACTCTCGGTGTTGCCAGGGCCCAGTCTGGAGCAGACTCTAGTTGGTCCAAAATAGGGAAAGGAGAAACAGTCCAGGGAAAATTCAGACTGCTTAGCTAAACTGACTAATGAGCAGGAGTAAAAGCAAGAGCAAAGCAGAAGCAAGAGCAAAGTGAAAAGCAAAGCAAGAAGCAAAAGCAGCACCATGAACTGCCCTGTCTGTGTGCCCCACCAGCCATGGGGGAGAGGCTGACAGCAAAACCAAAACAAAACATTCACTCTTCAGAACCAGTCTTGATGGTTCTGAAGGCACAGAACATGATATCCAGCATGAACAGAACACACCAATGGGGATACAAGCATCACAACACCATCCTAGGACAGCACCTCAGCCTTCTGATGGTCTCTGTGTCATTTGTCACTAAGCAATGCCAGAGCTGTGGTCACCTCCTGGCCTGCAGCCCCTCCAGAGACCCAGGGCTCACAGGAACAGCAGCAATCTCAGCTCTGAGCATCCCCTGCTCACCCCAAGCCCTTGTGCAGACACATCAGCAGGGCTGGAGGGCCATGAAGGGCCATGGTTCCTCTTTCCTGGTGAAATCAGCTTTTCCAGCCCATGGAAGCAATGCCACCAGGCTTGGTTGGTGAGGAGCATTCATGTCCCTGTCCTCACTGCCATCCATGCACACAGCTCTGATGCCAGTGCCTGTAAGAGGCATGTGCAGGGCCTGGTGGCCAGCAGAGCTCCTGAAAGGAGACTTTAGAAGCCATTTCTCCCCCAAAACTGAACCCAGCTCCCTCCCAGCCAGAAGCAGGCACACAACAGACCCCCACAAATGGCTTTTGGAAGTTGCTGTCCCCCTACTCTCCCTGTTGCAGGGTTTAGCAGGTCCTGGGATAACACAGTGACATTTGGGGATGCCCTCTGGGACACAGCAGTGCCTTTGCTGTTTCTCTCAGCAATTTCACATGCCTGGGAGTGAGGTCAGTAATTTTCACCCACTGGCACAGGTAGGATGTGCTTTTTGGGAGGAAAGGAGCCTGTTCACAGCAGCATGGCATCCAAAACCCCACACAGTGACACAGGAATGTTCAAATCAAGGTGTGCCTGCAGAGGCAGCCCCCAGAATTCAGGCAGTCCCCAGAATTCAGACCAGAGCTCAGAATTCAGGCAGCCCCCAGAATTCAGAGGTGTCCTGCTGAAACCCTTTATGTGGCACCCCCCTGACTCTCCCTCCTCCAGTTTCCTGTGTTTCAGCCCAAGATCCTCTCAGCTTTATTTATTCTGGGCATAAACACTCCTGGCAGCTCTCATCAGTGCACAGACAGGTCTCCCCCAGCTCCCCTGCCCAATTAGTGCCACTCTGCCTGTGTGAGGAGGAGCAGCAGCCCCTGGCCACAGAAGGCAGCTCAGCATTGCCTGTGGCTACAGAATGCATCACACCTGCCTGCCTCTCACTGCCTTGGGTGAGCTGAACCCAATGAATATTTCAATAGGCTCTGCTTGCCCAGGATACTATTAATTTTGGAGTCCCTGTAATCCAATTCCTTTTCCTCCAAGTGGGTGGTGATTATTAATTTCACAAGCTGTGCTTCCACCAGTTCCTTCCCAGTCCCTTGTGGCTGAGGAATATTAATCCACATTCATGCTGTCATTCAGCTGCCCAGGAGACTCTGCTGTGAATGGTGTTATTATTAATACCACTGCTCCACACATGGGTAGAGCAACTTAGAGGCACACAGGTGGGTTGCAAAGGGCATTTGCAGAAAAGCACCTCAATTCTGGTGTTCAGACAAATAAAACAGGGCCCAGGAAGTGCTTTTTAGAGCTGTTTCTCCAGGTGCTGGTCCTGCTTTGCCAGGGCACAGGTGACAGATAATCCCAGAAAATCTTGGACCTGTGAAGGGCCAAGAGCAGGAGAATATTAATCCACATTCATGGATTAATCCACACTCACCCTTTTCCCAGCCATATCTAGCAGCCAGCAAGGAGCAAATACTTCTGTCCTTCTTTTGGGGAAAAAAATAAATTAGAGAATCCAAAAATTATCTCTCTACTTAAATGAAATAGCATAATACCCTGGAATGTAATCACTTTCAACACCCCAGCCTCATTATCAAGTTTGCTTGGAATTAGGCATTTCATTTGTGTTCTGCTGGAAAGGCAGAGGGTGGAAAGCAGCTGTTGCATTTCTCTGCAGAGCAAAAAAGCCTTTCCCAGGCAGCCAGGCTTACCCAGACACATTTCAATCAAATATCCCTGGGAGGGGTTGGACAACGCATCAAGGCTCCCTTGAATGTGGGGCACTAAGAGGCAGAGAGATAAACAGGAAAGAGAAAGTGGAGAACTATTAAATGAATTAAATTAAATTATAAACACCCCTGAGGTCTCTCACAGGGGTCAGGGCATCAGTGAGTGACAGAGGAAGGGAGGGCAGGGCTGAAGGAACCTTGTGGATCACAGGCTCAGCTTGGGGAGCATCCACACTGGTGCTGAAGGCAGAGCTCAGCCAGAGCACCAGTGGGGCTGTGCCACGGGCTGCTGCTGAGCAGAGCATCTCCACAGCTGCAAACCCCCCTGAACCACCTTATTCTTCTCCCTCACTCCTCCTGAACCACCCTGTTCCTCTCTCATTCCCCCTGGATCACCCTGTTCCTCTCATTTCTCCTGAACTACCCTGCTCCTCTTTCCCATTCCTCCTTAATCACCCCAGTTCTTTCTCTTACTCCTCCTGAACCAGCCCAGTCCTCTCTCTCATTCCCCTTGGATCACCCTGCTCCTCTCTTGTGACTCCTGGATCACCTTACTCCTCTCTCATTCCTCCTGAACCAGTCCAGTCCTCTCTCTCATTCCTTCTGAACCACCCTGCTCCTCTCTCAGCCCACACTTCAGAGTGCTCCTACCCCAGATAATCCCAAGTGAAGCAGCCTCACCCCTGAGCTGTCTCCTTTGCTTGGCTGTGGCACAACCCATGGTGCAAAGAGGCCCCTTCCCAAGGCAGTGAAGGCCAGCAGCACTGAAACCAGAGCATGTTTCAGTTTTGTACATTTTTGGCAGCTGAGATGGGCTGGAGGCTTCACAGATGTAACTGCTTCTGCAGTTTTTCCTCCTAGAAGAATGCAGCCTTCCCAAACTGTCAGCACTTCAGCCAGCACAGCCCCAGCAAAGGCACCAACACAATTACAAAAGCAGAGCAGGGAAAGAGTGTTCCCTCCCAGCCCTCATCCAGAAAAGACAAGAAGTCAAATCCCAGGGCTGCTGAGCCCCACTTTGGGCAGCAAACTCTTGGTTTTCCAGATGCCCAGGCTGGCAGAAGTGCCAGCCCCACAGCCCTGCCTGCCCAGGGTGGCTGGCATGGAGCAGGGACAGTGGGTGCATGATAAAAACACCACACACCCAGAGACACTTTTGGCTGGCTGGGTGTGTGGTGTTTCACCCCAGAGACACTTTTGGCTGGCTGGGTGTGTGGTGTTTTGTTGTCACTATATTACAAGAGTTCTACTGTCAGTACACAGCAAAGGTTCCATGTTGCTAGAATTTTGTACTTCCTTGATGTTTCTTGTAGGCATCTCCTCTAGGCATTGACTCTTCCTTGTCCTCAGAGCAGCCAACTGACTGCAATCCCCTCAACCAACCAATCCACTCTTTAATAAAGACTCTTCTGATTGGCTACAGGTGTGGCCTGTTAACATCAGGCCTGCTCCTAATCCTTAGTAATTGGCTCAGCTGCAACTCTTTAGGGGATAAGATTACATTCTATACTACCTTTATTTACTTATGTTGTATCCCCCTACAGTGTTTCCCCCACAGACGCTGTTGGCCGGCTGGGTGTGTGGTGTTTCACCCAGGGACACTTTTGGCCGGCTGGGTGTGTGGTGTTTCACCCCACAGACACTTTTGGCTGGCTGGGTGTGTGGTGTTTCACCCAGGGACACTTTTGGCCGGCTGGGTGTGTGGTGTTTCACCCCACAGACACTTTGGGCTGGCTGGGTGTGTGGTGTTTCACCCACAGACACTTTTGGCTGGCTGGGTGCTGCAGCTGGGCCCGTGGGGACAAGGCCAGGCCTGCAGGAGCTCTGGTGGTGCTGGGATGGAGCTTCCCCCCATAACAGGGGCTGCTCCTCAGGTTTCCTTCTGTGGAGAAGCTTTAAGGCCATGGTGAAGGAAAGGAGTCGGTTCTGATGGAGGGTTTGGATCCTGAGCTTTATTCTGGCCCACAGGCCTCTGAATGCAGCACCAGCTCCAACAGAACTCCCTGAGCCCATGGTTGCTGTTCCTGTTAACCCCGGGGAGAGGGGCAGGGAAGGGGCAGGGAGCCCCCAACCAGGGACAGGAAGGGAGGGACAAAGGGACAAAGGACACATGGATGGCCCAATGCCCCCCAGGGGTAGAGGGCATCCTTTGGATCTTACAATCACTCAATGCCCTTTTGTAATGCCAGGACTGACAGACAGGGCTGGGAGAGGTCAGGGAGGGGAAATGAGAGGTGGCTGACACACCTGGGGAAGGACTGGGATAACTGAGGCAAGCTGCAACACTCATGGGAATGGGTGAACTAATGCTGCACCAAGCAAAGGTCTCACCAACCCTGGTAACCCCAGGGAGGTTCCTGCAGGGAAACCTGCTGGTTTTCTTCCCAGGAAGATGTACTTCCTTGGAGCCACGGCAAGGTTTCTAATCCTTTTCCAGAGGGCTGGAGAAAAGCTGTCCTGGGCTGTCACAGCTGCGCCCTGCTCACTCACAGCCTCAGCTATGTCACACACTTTCCCCCAGACCATTATTTTGACAAACAAACCTAATCTGGATGATCTACTGCTGATATTGGTGTTTTGCATCAAATGTCTTGCTCTAAATGGCTTTAATTGCAATTCACACAGGTTGCAGATGAATGCTAGGTGGAGAAAGGCAAACTGCTCATATGTGTGTGTGTGTGTGCAGCTGCAGAGCAAGGGCAGGCTGTGAGCAGCTGGATGGGCTTGGAGCAACCTGCTCTTGTGACAGGGGGGTTGGAACAAGATGAGCCTTGAGGTCCCTTCCAATCCAAACCATCCAGGGATTCTGTGACTCTCCACTCCAGCCCTACCAGTGATGCCTCACAAGTGATACCTGAGGGAGAGGGATGGGTTCGAGAAGTGATTTAGAGACTAAAATTAATTTTTTAAAGTGATACAGGCTTTTGGGAATTAGAATCACATTGAACATCATTTACATTTAGTTCCTTGGATCCCTAAATCATATTTCAATAATATTTGAGGCTGATTCTGATGCTCTTTTTGGGATGGAGTGGGCTGGTGGAGACACCACAGTGTCCTGAAATCCTTCTGAGGAACAAGGGGAAGCAAAACCTTTGGTCCCTAACCTGGTGACTTCTCTTGAAAGATTTTTGGGAAGTCCAAGCATCTCTTAAGCTGTGTGTGGGACTTTGTGAAGGTTCTTTTTTGACATGGGCTGCATAAACAGGCACAGAGACTTCTGCCTTTAACCCTGCATGTGCTCTCTGGCCTGAGACTGCACTCAGCACCCAGCCACAGCTCCGGGGCACAGGAGACTATTTTAGGGGGCTCTTTTAATGGGATTTCACTGGTTCTAGGACTGTTTAATGGGACTTTACTGGCTCCAGGTCAGTTTTAATGGGACTTCACTGCTTCCAGGAGTCTTGAAGGATGGGAGTACCAGTCCCACAAGGAACCTCTCCTTTTGGTCCAGGAATGTACTAAAATTCCCTCTGAAATGACACTGCCATTCATTAGGAGAGTGAGGGATTTGAACATGTCCTTAAGTGTTGGCTTAAGGGATATTTCAGCAGCTGATCATTACTTCTACATGTAAAAGGCAATAAAAAGGAAGAATTAAGCCAAGAGTGATGATCTCACCTGCTTTTATTAAGGCAGCCATTAATTCTGGCCTGATGGGGGCTGATAAAACCTGCTCTCACGTGAGCACTGCTATTGTCTGCAGCAGTCCCAGGGAGCTGCTGGTCTGCTCCAGCCTGGAAATGCAGGATGCAGGGAGAGATCAGAGCTCCTCAACTCTCTGTAGGGTCCAGACTCCTCTGGTGGGCTCTGAACGCTGAAGAGAGGAAGGGAGCAAAGCTTGGGGAGATAAAATGAGGTATTTGGCTTATTTTACAGGCAGGAAAGAGGAGGTCTGAGGGTTATGGAGGATGTTTGGGAAAAGCCTGACTCCAGTCCTCTTTCCCCACAAAGTGACAGAAAGTTCCTTTGCAGGCCTGAGTTAATTCAGCTTTCCTCCTGACTCTCCATGGAGTCATAGCCTGGTTCTACAACCTGCCTCAGTGTCCCATTACAGAGCAGAGATTATAATCCCAGCCTAACTCAGCATTAATCCTTGCTAGATTGCAAAGCATTTTTTTGTTTTGTCTCTAAAATTAGCAACACCCCCCCATGATTGCATTACATTGCACTATTACAGCAGGAGCAGAGTGTAGATAGCAAAATACAAGAAATAACACCAGTTGCACGAGCAGCTCATTTTCTGCACCAGTACCCCCTGGTTTTGGCACTGAAAACAATACCTTGCAGGTGTTAAGAGGCTGAGCAAACACTGGTTTCCTCTGGCCTGCCTCCCTGCCACTCTGGATGGAAATGTCCTTGTCTGTGTGTCTGGGCAGATGGACAGAGGGATGCAGTGCCCTGCAGCTCCTGCTCTCTGCCCAGCGAGCTGGATTAGGTGTTGAAACAGCTGTGTGCTGTCTCCATGCCCTCCCAGTGCCAGAGGAAAAGCAGGATGTTTTATTAAGCATATTACAACCCTGTCTTGCTGGGATATTTGCTGGCAGTTAACATCTTGCTGGATCAAATACCTTCGGCTTTGCCTGGGGCCCTCAGCTCATCCAGGCACTCAACTGCCAGGAAAAATACCCTCTCTGCTGGCAAGCACAATTTAATTAGTGCAGCTTTTCAGAGGCAGGGAATCAGCAGACTGGCACTTGAAGAAACACCTTCCCTCCTGCCAAACCACCCCAAAGAGTGCTTTTCACAAAGCACTGAAGGATGTGAACAGCAGCACCATGCCCAGGTGAGGCAGCCCAGCAAGGGCCAGCCACTGCTCTCACTCGCTCTGCAGGAGGTGATGGGGCTCCTGAGGAGGAGGATTGTCCTCAAAAATTAATGTTTTGGACTCTAAAATGTACCTTTCTCCTGCCAGATGGGTTTTGCTGCATCAGCCCTGCACTGAGCATGGACTCAGCCACAAGGAACTTATCTGATGGTGGCTGAGCCTAAATTTCCATGTCTGTGCCCTTTCAGTGCAGTGGGTGGGCAGGGATGGGGATGTCCCTGAGCACTCAGGTGAGTGCAGCCCTGTCTGTGCTGAAGCTGCACTGCCCAGTGTGCTCTCACTGCCTTGAGTGTAAATTTTACAGTAATTTTAAAGTTTACAGTCTTTTTAAAGTTTGCAGTCTTTTGTGGGTGTAGTACAAGGTGTCAGGTGAAAGTTGGAATCTCTGTGTAATTCACATCTGTGTGCTTGTTTATTTGATTGTGGAATGGTCAGCATTTTCTTATGTGACATTTTTACCTGGAGCTGGAAAGTCACTTGGCTTTTTCCCATCAGGAATTCTGCATCCACCACCTCATTTCACAGGCTGCCCACACACACTTGGACCCTCACATGTCAGCCTTTGTGCCCTGAAATGGCCTAGGACACATTTAATTTGTTAATCTTGGTGTAGTACACCCTCCTCCAGCCATGAGCAGTGGTACCTACAGTAATGTCATGGAAACATTGATTTTTCCTTATATCACTGAGGTGAAGTCCTGCTCACATTGCTGCACCCAGAAGGATTTGTGAGGCAAGGAAAGGCCAAGCATCTTATAACACATTCACTGAGGCACTCACATTCTCTGCAAAAATCCCATCACCAGGATTTCTCTCCTGGGAAGCTGAGAAGCCTCAGAGAAAAGGAAAACAATTCTTACCTCATTTGCTTCTCCTGTGTTGTGCTCATGTGGAATGTGTTTGGAGATTGTTTACCCACAGGTGATTGTTCCATTGCATTCTGCTGTGAGTTGTTTTCACTCTTTGGCCAATCAAGGCCAAGCTGTGTCAGGACTCTGGAGAGAGTCAGGAGTTTTCATTATTATCTTTTTAGCATTCAGTAAGTATCCTTTCTGTACTCTTTAGTATAGTATAGTATACTTTAATATAATACAGTATAATAAAGTAATAAATTAGCCTTCTTATAAGATAGAGTCCTCCTCATAATTTCTTCCCTCGTTGGTGGCCCTGCATTTACAACAATTCACCACAAAACCCCAAAACCTGGTCTCTCAAAACCTCTTGGCATTTGTGGCAACAAAGAAAGGAGTTTAGATATTGTGAAGGAATTGTTCCCTGTGAGGGTGGGCAGGCCTTGGCACAGGGTGCCCAGAGCAGCTGGGGCTGCCCCTGGATCCCTGGCAGTGCCCAAGGCCAGGCTGGACAGGGCTGGGAGCACCTGGGACAGTGGGAGGTGTCCCTACCATGGCAGGGGTGGAATGAGATGATCTTTAAGGTCCTTTCCAACCCAAACCATTCTGGGATTCTGTAAAATACAATTTTCTCCAAGGTGCTTCTTCTGGTGTTAGAATTTAGGTTCCTACAAGAGAACAAGGCAGCCGATGATTGCTGAGGGTAAAACTCTTATTAAAATGGAGTTTAGAGGATGGGGCTGCAGCTTTAATTGCCCAGGCGTGGAGAAGGTCATTGAATGGACATCCAAAGCCCCTGCTCTGCCATCAGCAAACTTCAGCTTCTCTCAGCAGCTCTCCCACATTTGATGATGCAGACAGAGGAGCCCATGCAGCCTCCCAGCACTCACAGCAGAAATTACAGAATGTATGGGACTGAAGATTGTAATTTAATGGAGCCAATCTGTTCATTATTTAATGATTTCATTGATAACCACAGCAGAAAGCTGATAAATGCATAGGCCTGGCCCATAAAGCACCTGGTGCTCCACTTATTAAATGCAGTGACACAACACATTGAACTGAATATATTGGAATGTAAACAGGACACACGTTAGCACACAGGTAATTATTGCACTTAGAACCTATTGCTGTTAGAGGTGTCTTAGATTAATTTAGCACCACTCATGGAGAGAGGCAAAGCAGTGTAAACACATGGTGGTGTGAGCAGCTGCTCCTCCTAATGCACACAAATCCCTTCACCCTGGCAGAGAGGAGGGGAGCACAGCAGCTGTTTCATGCCTCTCCATCATTATGTCTGCCTTTGCTCAGTGCTCTAACCCACACCCAGGCACTGCTGCTGCTCCTAAACCATCCCAGGGTCACAGCTCAGCCTTGCCAGGGTTGTCCCACCCCAGCCAACTCATCAGGCTGAGCCACAAATGCTTCAAACCAGCAGGAGCGATGTGGGAACCATAAAACACTTTGCTGCCAACAAATATGCTTTGTATTTGTTTAGAAAAGGCAGTGGAGGGTGATTTGTTGCTATTTGCCTTTGTCAAACCCCTGGTTCTGTTTGCCCCTGTGCTGGTTTTGGTGGCCCAGTGCTAATGGTACCACCTCAGTCAGGGACAGCCAGCACAGGGCAGGGCCTGTCTGCTCTGGAACAGCCACTGAACCCCTCCAGTGAAATATTGCTCTGCTAACACCAGGCAACCACCCCAGCTCAACACTGCTCTCTCTGTCCCGGTGTTGAAGGGGGACACAGTGTGGGTAATGTAGAATGTAATCTTATCCCCCAATGAGTTGCAGCTGAACCCTATTACTAAAGATTAGGAGCAGGTCAGATGATAACAGGCAACACCTATAGCAAATAAGAACATTGTTATAAGAGTGGATTGGTGGGAACAGGAGTCAGATGGCTGCTGCAAGGACCGGGAACAGTCAGTGCTCAGAGGAGTTGCCTGTGAGAAATATTGAGGAGGTATGAAACTCTGAGGACATGGAACCCTTGCACCATAATGATAAAAGAACTCTTGATATATAAGACAACATATAATGATAATAGAACTGTTGTAATATGTATAAGACAACATAATATGAGTGATTTTTACTCTTCTACTGCCTGAGCAAACAGCCAGCTTTCATTTTGGGAGCAGCCCCATGAGGCTGCAGGGCTGGACATGTCCCAGGGAAGCAGAGAGGCTGCAGGCACTGGGAGCCCACACAAGCCTGGGGTGATGCAAACAGCACTGCAGCTCCCTCCTGCCAGCCTGGCCTTCCTAAGAGCTGTAATACACCAGGGAATTTAAAGGCTTGTAGAACATGCTGTTGTTAAACAGGTGATGCTGCACCAGCAGAATATTTTGGGAGCGTTGATGTTGCTCACAGCTGTGTCCAGAAGAGGCTCATTCTGCTCTGGTTAGACCTTTAATGTCTCTTTAATCTGAGTTGATGCTGATGCAGGTGCTGACAATGTCTCTCCCCTCCCCACCCCTGATCCTCTGCCTGCTCTCAGCCCTACTGCTGAATAAATTGCAGTGGGTTCTCATCCTGCAGAAATTGGTAGGGAAATGTATTTGTTAGGAAGCACTGAGGTTGTGTTAGACACCCAGATTACAGGTACAATTTGAATGGCAATACATTTTGACAAGATGCTATTATGTATTTATTTGCACATGGTATAGTAGAGATGACAATCAACAGATTGTGTCAGAAGTGGGGAGGTTCAGAAAGGATTTCAGTTTAGCAGAAGAGCCAGTGCCTTGTTAACTTCTGACATCTGAAAACAGCTCCCAGATGCTCACAGGCTACCCTGGCTGGCCTGACACACCACCATCATTTATCTTGTCCTAGTGCAGTGGTCAGAAGGACTCACTGACTGCCTGATGCTTCACAGGAGAGAGAGCTAAAGGTTCAGAGAGTCACAGTAACCCTATTTCAGCTTCCCTCTGCCTCTCCCTGCATTGAGAGGTCCAGCTTCCCAAAGCAGAGGTGACCCTGTGGCAATGCTGTGGCTGGAGGAACCTGCACATCCTGCAAGGAAATATTCCCACCAGAATATCAAGGTTACCTGGAAAATTGTGTCAGTAGCTGAGAGTGACTTTCAATTACAAACAGGAATTCCTGTTAGCCTGAGGTGACAATGCCTGGGGCACCTTTGTGGCCGTTTCACAAGGAATTCCCTGCAAACACTCCCTTAGGGATGAAGGCTGCTGCCATCTCACCCCAGGGATGATCCACCTGCCCAGGGATGTCCTTACCCCTGGCACACAGAGGGACACTGCTCCTGTGCTGCTGGCACAAGGGGCTCAAGAGCAGCCCAAAATGAGGTGCTGCACACTTTCCATTGGGGAAACTGAGGCACTGCTTCTGGGGGGGTGGGGGGTGTTCTTTAAATTATGCACATGGGAATTTTTGTTCTTTAACCACACCCAAAGGCAAATGGATGGAAATTTGGAAAACATGGAAAAAATGTTTCCATGCCAGACACAGTGTCTACATGATTTCCTAAAATTTGGGCAGTGTCTACATGATTTTCCAGACTTTGGACTTGTCTACATGATTTTCCAAACACTTTGATTTTCCTAGAACATGATTTTCCAAAATTTGGACTTGTCTACATGATTTTCCAAACATTTTGGTTTTCCAAATACATGATTATCCAAAATTTGGATAGTGTCTACATGATTTTCCAAATTTTGGACACTGTCTACCTGATTTTCCAAACATTTTGGTTTTCCAAACACATGATTTTCCAAATTTTGGACAGTGTCTACATGATTTTCCAGACTTTGGACTTGTGTGTGTGAAGTCCTCACTCTTCCCACAGTGCTCCAGGGAAATGAAGGCAGCACCTGATCTTCAGTCAGGCTCAGTTTCTGTATCTTAAAGGAGAGAACATCATGGCCTGCAGTACATTTCATTTCTCATCCTCCTAATGAATAAAGGCTAATTAGAGATTTCTAATTTCCACTGTTTATATGAAGAACTCTTGCTTTTTTTCCTTTTGATTCTGTTTCCAGAGCCCGTAGGAGTTCACTGAGCCCCTGGTGCCTCTATGCAACAGGAAATACAATCAAATAAGGAAATTTGTGTAAAGCTCAGGTTTGCAGGAGGAAGATGTGCTCCTGTGTGTGAATTGGCAATGAATGGGCTCTCATAATGTATTCCTCGTTGCTTTCCTCTTCCTTTGCAGACAGTCAATACCCTGGAGAAAAGTTAATTAGATCCGCTTCACTCTGTTTGGTCCTGGAGGCTGAATGCAGGGGAGAGGGAAATCCCAGCAAAGCAAATTGACTCCATTAGAGTAAGAGACCACTGAACAATTGTTGCCATTGTGTGCGATCACAGAGGATGATCCACTTGAAAAGCAAGCGTGAAAATGTTAAAACAATGACTGAAAAATATTTGTGCAAAATCCCAGCTCAGAAGCAGAATGCGAGAGGCAGCTTAAAAGGAGCTGTTTTTAAAGGTCCTGGCATCCTCAGTGTGTTTGCAGAGCTTTGTGTCCCTGTGTGGAGAGGTTTGAAACCACTCACTGCAGATATGGAGTATCTCTAAGTAAGCATTTGCATTTCAAGCTAATGAAGGTGATGGTGTGTACAAAGCGTGTGTACTCCTGGCTGTATTGGTGGAATGGATTGAAAATGTACAATAAAACCACACTGCATGGAGGGTGTTCCTGAAGGCTGCTTGGAAAGCTGAGAATTTGGGAATGCCCACCTCTGGTTCAGCTTCCCTTGCAGCAAGCAGTGATTTTGTCAGCCCACAATCACAGTATTCATCTACTGTATTTAATTAGAAAATCCTTTAGGTACAGACTGGCCAGCTTGGAGATCAGCTTTGGGCTTTGATTAGGACCTGCAGAACAGCTCTCTGTATCAAAACTCCCAGGTGCATTTTTATTTAACCAGCAAATTTCACATCAAGCCCCAAATCAGGACCTCATGGGACCTGTGCAAACACCTTGTCAAATCCCAGCTGGCTGTTGTTGACCTGGCTACACTTGAGGTGAACAAATATCAAAATGAGGGAAACCTGTCTCGAGTCATTGAGGAAATCAGTGGAAAAACCTCAGCTCCTGAATTGCACCAGCCCCTCTCAGCTGCCTTTCCTTCCTGGCTGTTGTGCAGTGCAAAATACACAAAATACGCTTTATAGTGTAGTGTAGTGCACACTTTATAGTGTAGGCAGAGGAGTCTTTCTCTATGAGAACAAACTTCATCTGGGGCTTTGGTGTGATCAGCTCAAAGACCATTTTAAAAATGTTTTTTCACACCTTAAAAGCCAAGTGCATCCAGGTACCAAGGAGGAGCTGCCTGCAGGTACCAGAACTCATTAGGAGAGATGAGCTGAGAGCAATTTTAACCAGATTTGACACAGGGCCAGAAGTCTCAGAGGCACTTAACTCCTACCAGTGTTGTAACTTGGGCCATGACTTGTAGAAAAATGTCAGCAGAAGCCCAGGGACTGTGTCACTGTCGAGTGCAGGCTTGCTGGGAAAATCCAGAGGAGGAACTCAGCCTCTGGGAGTACAATCCCATTAGAGACAATGAAATAAAACATTGTCTGAGAGGGACAAAGTGCTCACTGGTATTAAGAGGAAGTCATCTCTTACGAGATACTCAGAATATTTTACTGAAGCTTAACACTGGGAAACTTTGTTCTTTCTAGTCAGCTCCACCAAGGGGTAATGGAAATGGCCTTTGGGATTAATTGGAAATGATGGATGTTTGCCTGGTATAAAACACCTGGTGCAGACACAGAGCAAGAAGAATTGTGTGTCCAGCAGCTAAAGCTGAAGGGAGACCTTTCACCAGGAGACTCCACCCCATCTTCTGCCCTGGACCCATCATTTTGGGTAAACACCATAAATTAACTCTTTGGAGAGGATGAGCTGGATGGCTCGAGAGAAAACAAATCACCTGAAAACACAATTCCTTGGATGCACAATATACATGTTCTGCTCTCCCCTGATGTCACTGCTAATCCATCACCTGCCTCCATCTGCTGCCTGGGGCCAGCAGAGCTGCAGCTCCAGCCCTGGCTGTGCCTCCCCTCCCTCACCTGCAGCTCCCAGCAGAGCCACGCTGGCACCAGCACTCCTCCAGGCACATTTGGTACTTTTGCCTCTGGTTTTGAGCAAAATTCAGGCACCTGTAAGTCGTGATTGGTGTGACAAGTGTCTGGGGGGGTACTGGATGACTCCAGTCCCATTGTGTTTCCAACCTGTTCTACCACTTTCCCTCCCTTCTAGGAACAGAGATTCTCAGCACCTGCTTGGCTTTTTTATTTTATTTTTATTTTTTATAGAATCCCAGAATGATTTGGCTTGAAAGGAGCAGCAAAGCTCCTCTTGTTTCACCCTCTGCCATGGCAGGGACACCTCCCACTGTCCCAGGCTGTTCCAAGTCCTGTCCAGCCTGGCCTTGGGCACTGCCAGGGATCCAGGGGCAGCCACAGCTGCTCTGGGCACCCTGTGCCAGGGCCTGCCCACCCTCACAGGGAGAAATTTCCCTCCCAATATCCCATCCAGCCCTGCCCTCTGGAGTGGGAAGCCATTCCCTTGTCCTGTCAATCCAGGCCTTTGTCCCAAGTCCCTCTCCAGCATTCTTAGAGCCCCTTTAGACACTGGAAGGGGCTCTAAGGTCTCCCCAGAGCCTTCTCTTTTCTTCTCTAGGCTGATCTCAGCCAGTTCTTACAGCCTGTATCTTCTATACTTTATATATATAAAGTATCTTCTATATATGTTTATAGTATAAGTATCTTTATTTATAAGTATTTTTATATATAAAATATACATATTTTACATATATATAGTATAGATATATATCTATACTATATATATAAAGCATATATATGTTTAGATATACTTATTATTATATACAAATATATAAAAATATTTATATTAATATAAATATAAAAATGTATTGTATATAAATATATGGCAATATAGATAATGTGTTATATATAAATATTTATAATATATTTACATATAAAATAAATATTTAATATATAAAAATAATATTTTTCATACATCCACACCCTATATATATATATATTATATATATATATATATATGTGTGTGTGTGTGTGTGTGTGTGTATGTGTGTGTGTGTGTGTATTTATTTATAGTATTTTTCTATACTTGCTTTCCATCAAAGCTTTGTACCAGCAGCCAGCACTACTCTGGAGCAGAATTACATCTATATTTGTCTGAGTCCTTATTAGAAAAAGTTTCCAAATGCTTCTTGGAGAGCTGGAGCCCCAGCTCAGCAGTGCCTTCCCACCCCTTGAGAGCAAACCCTGGAGATGCAGCTCCCTGGAAGGCAGCAGGGCCATTAGAAGAGCTGGCTGCTTGCTTTTGCTGTTGTTTTCCAGAGCCAGGCACAAATATTCATTTCAAAAGGAATGCTGGAGGGCAGTCCTTAAGAAAATAAATAACCCACTCCAAACCTGAAAGGAAAGGCTGGGTCCTCTGGAACAAACTCAGTCCTGGAGAACAGGGTGAAAAAGTAGCATCACCCTCAGGCTCAGCTTTGCTTTTATCAAAGCTTTATGTTGTAGAGGATTATTTTAGTGTTTCTAGGTTTTCTTTCTCTCTCTTTTTTATTTTTTTTTTTTTTATTTTGCTAGCAAGCTATGAGTTTCCTTTCTCATGCCTGCAAATCCTACCTTGGAGAAGCAGTGTTTCTGGGCAGAGTTCAATAAAGAGAGAAACTGTTAGGATTTTATTTGCACTTTCCATCTTGGCCTTTTACATTTCTGCTCTCCCATCAGGACACTGATTCCCAAAGCTCATTTCCTCTAGGAACAGGCTCATCCCCTCTCAGGGCATTGCACACCATGAACACAAGGTGGGCTGGCACTGTGAGGCACAGCCAGCCTCCCCAGAGCCCTGCTCCACACCTGGAGGTTCATGGACCTGGCTCTAGCCATCCTTGAAGATGCCCTTTTGTCCTCATTTGGAAATCCAGGTGTCTGCTGAGCAAAGCAGGAGCCTCCCCTGAAATGGAAAATGTAAACCCTCCCCACCCCTCCAAATTGCTATAAATTTTAAATTAAGGGGCTCTCAGGCAAAAATATGGGAGCAGGAAATAACAGTTCTTTAATAGGGAAAGGAAAAAAAATAAAAGGATAAAATAAACAATGCAGTACACTAGAACAACACTGCCAGAGTCAGAACCCAGCCTGACACCCTGTGGGTCAGGGTGTTGGCAGCAGTCCCATTGGAATTGTGGCTGCAGCCCTCCTGCAGTGTCAGGGGTGGTTCTGCTGGAGCAGGGATCCTGCAGAGAAGGATGTATTCTTCCTCTGAAGATCCAGGGGAAGAAGAGGCAGCTGCTGTTCCTCTGGGGAATCCAGTGGAGAAGCTGTGCTGGCGTTCCAGAATCTCCAGATTATATCCAGGTAGGGATGCTTGGCTCCTCCCTCTGGGCTCACATCTCCCAGTGGGATGCTGTAGTTCTTATCAGCCATGCAGGGACATTCAATAGCTGTTATCAGCAGGTGTCTCCCCAGAGGGAGGAGAGGGTGTGGAAGAGATAAGGAAAACTGCCCAATGAACAGAAGATAACTGCCATACAGATGGTGAATTGATACAATTTGCTTGGCAATCCAGGACACCTTTCCTCTCCAAGGCTGACAACACATCAGGTCTGTTTTCTGGCATGGGGCATGTCACAAATATCACCTCAAAATTTCCTTGTGTTCCCCATCCCCTTGATTAGCAGGATGTTCTTGTGGTTTGCCCTTTCCAGCATGATGTGCCTTTATGGGCTCGTTCACCTCCTCCTCTACCCCAGAGTCCCTCTGACCTCTGGGGAAAGGGATGCCAGAGCCAATAAAACCAGGAAATACTGGAAAGGTTGAATCATGCTATTACAATAAATTACCATAATTCAGAGTGTAAATCAGGCATTGCAATGATGATATGTTGCAAGACAGAGATTGACATCGGACCTAAAAATAATGCAGTCTGAGGTCAAAGAGCTGCCTGGGAAATGGTCCACATTTTATAACTAGACCCTTATCCCTGCAATCCTGTGATCTTCTGAGACTGTCACATCACTGGCTGATGGAGCAGCACACTGATTTATTTTCCATACTAAAGACCTTAGAGCCAACAAGTGGGGGTAATTGGAAATAGAGATGCTAGCAGCACTGGGTAACCTCTAAGTGCTTACCTCAAGCCTCCTACAGCTCTCTGACTGGGGAGGGTGGGAGTTGTGCCCTGCAATGTGGTGGCATCTTCTGCAAGGGGACACTTAATGCAATAATAACCACTCAGGGCAGCCTCACAGGGGTGGCAGCAGGTCCTGCTGTGCAGGGCTGGGGGCTGTGCTGGTGCCTCCTTCCCACCTTTGAGGGAAAGAATCCACACTGATCCTTCAGCAGTGCATCCACACCTGCAGCTCCTGCCAAGGTACTGCTCCCAAGGGGCAGAGAAACCTCCTGTCACCTGGAGATTGTAACCCGGGGGTGTCAGCCCTGAGATCTGCACCAAAATGAGCTTCCTCCCTTGTGCTAGGCTGCTGATGGCTTTGATAAACCCAAAATATCAGCAAGGACAACAGTGCTGCTGCTCCACTTACCAAGGGACAGTAACTGCTGGTGGCAAAAAATCTGCCGCCCCTCTTCTTTCTGGTTAGTATCAGGGGAGGGGGAAAAGGAGAAAAATGAAGTGGCTGATTTTCCACAGCACCAGCAGCCAACAAGTATTTTAATCCACGAGTCACTCAGCTGCAGAAAACTTCCTGTTCTGAAAGGATTTTCCATCTTTTAAAATTTTCTATATCCCAGTAAAGCTCTCTCATTTCACACAGATTAAGAGTTAATTCAGGTCAAATAAGGATTAATTAGTCTGTGTAAACCAGCCCCAGACACTGATGCGCTGGAGATCTTTTTTAAATTAGTTGCTGTTACTGTAAGTCTGTATCTTCTGATGGCAAGACCTCTGGTGTATTATAAATTTGCAATCAGGTACCCCACGGGATGTGAGATGAGGGAAAATGTCAGTCTTAACAGTGTTTAAATCCCTCCTGCCGCTGAACTGCAGCCTCTTTCAAATTAGGTCCTGTTGGCAAAATCAGATAAAGAGATGGAAATAAATGATGTGAACAAAGGTCATCAAAGAGTATCATTTAAATTGTTATTGACTGTGGGCACAAAAAAAAAAGCACAGCATGAAAACATACTTAATAAGAGGAGATAATAGGACCATGGAGACAGGTCTTTCTGATTCAGAGGAGAAACATCAAACAGTTGGTGTGTTTGTGTATGCTTTTTCATCTGGTTTACAGGTAAGGGGGAGATTAATCTAGAATATATTTCACAGCCCAGGCCAAACCCTTTGATATGCCATATGCACTAACATCAGAGATGATTTGTTCAGACCTTATTGCAGGAGAGGAGCCCAAACCTGTTGCTGCTGGAGGGACTTCCAGGATCAGTTATCTAAAAATATTGGCCAGAGTTGCCAAAAACTCCCAAATGAGAAAACCTTTCAAACCAAGGCTCCTGCACCACTATGTAGTGATCTCCAAGCCATGGAGGGCTAAGAGATAAGGAAGGAAATAGATCTGGCTCCTGAAGATTTGTTGTGCGACTTTAGGGATCAAAATCTTCTGGGGCACATCTCTGTGAGCTGGATCAGAGGTGGGCTGAAAACGGGCTGGAATTTAGAAACTTCAGGCCAAAGCATCTCAAACTAAAGCATCACCATTTGGAGATTGTTGGGGTTTTAATCTCCTAGGTGATCCAGAACTGTCCATTCTGGGTTTAGCCCAGGCTCTGTGCAGGCACCTGCAGCAGGCTGGACACAGAGGCTGCACAGAGCCCCTGGGACAGGGTGGGAGCTCCTGCAGCGGCTGGGGGTGACACCCAGCACAATGCTCACCTTCCTGACCCCATGGTCACAGGGACTCCCTGAGGGCAGGGCCACATCCCACAGCTGAAGGAGGAGCTGTCCCTCTGGCCCCAGTGCCCTAAAACCTCCCCAGTGCTCAGGTCCTGCTGGGGGTGCAGCCCCTGGAAAAGACAGGAAGAGCCATTCCAGCCAGGAATTTGCAGCACTTCTCCAGACCTCTCTCCTCTTCCCCAGAGTGGGGAAGGCATTCATTTCCACAGCTTGTCTGCAAATTCTTGCATTTATCTTGGAAACAGGCCCAGTCTAGGAGAGAGACCAAGAGACTTTCGTGCTTTGTAGACTTTCTAATCTGGTCAGGACAGGAGTGCGGAGGCAAATGCCTTTGTGAGGTGGATGCACACTCAGCCCTGGATGTGACCTAAGGAGCTGGGGGCCTGCTGAGAGAGCACTGTGGAAGGAACAGGATCTGAACAGTCCCTTTTAAAATGACAGATAAAATTCAGAAACACCACCATGAGGCAGGCACAGTCGTGGAGGAGCCAGCTGTCCACACCAGGCTCAGCTCATTGGAAAAGCACCACAAAAATGGCCAACAATCTCTTGGTACAAGGTCTTTTAAAGCTAAACTATCCAATTAGGAACTGACACCTAGATTATTTTCCCTTTTAACCCAATAACTGATCCCAAAGAGCCTGCTGACTGCCACCACTACCCTGGCAGTGTGAGGCTGCAGGAGCTGCATCAGATGCTCCTGAACCACCAGAACCAGGCTTGCAAGAAATCTGGGACTGAGATGCCACTGGAGCAGCACCTCAGCAGCTCACAGAGGCTTTTGTCCTCAGGTTGTAGAAAGAAGCCACTTCCCTTTGTTTTGCCTGCAAAGACAATGGGCAAAGCATTTGGCTTTTCAAAGCCAACCTGGGTGATGACAAGAGTTTGTGACACTGGAACTTGTTACTCAGAAAGAACACATAAAAGCCTTTTCATCTTGGAAATAAAGAGTACTGCTGCTCTGGAGAAGGCAGAGCCCAACCTGGCAGGCAGTGCCTGTGGATGCCTCTCCCTGAGCAGATTGCAGCAAGGATGAATGCCCTGGATTGGAAAAGCTCTCTCCTGAGATTTTTTGTGGTTGAACATCAGATTTGGCTTCAGGAGAAGGAGGTTCTGTTCTGTCTCTGATAGCACAGGCAAGCTTGTCCTTTCTGCCCTGGGATCCTGTTCCAGACACAGGAGTGGATGAATCCAGGCATTTTATAGCCAGGTATGCTGCAGTAACCCAGCCTGGCAGGGGGCTGGGGCATGCTTTGGTCTCATAGTGTGATTTAGGAACCACTTCTTCTTCTGCAGTGAGTTCTGCCAGCAAACAGAGAGCAACACCAAGGACAACAGCCACTGTAATTTAATCCCCTACAAACCTTGTTTTGAAAAATGAGGGAAGGATTAATTTTCCTCTGTTTGCAGAGATTTTAAACCCTTCCTTGTGGGTCTCCCTCCCAGACGTGCCATGGCTCCTGGCACAGGCAGCTGCCCTTGGACACCTCCAGAGAACAGCAAAACCTGAACAGCCATAAAGACACCACAGCTGAAGTGGGGAAAGGGTTGACTTGGAAAGAGACACATTACAAAGGAGATGTGAAGTTGTTTCCTTGCCCTTCAGGACCATATCTACATGAGCCAATTTAACACCTATTACCACAAGTATTAGCTCAGTGTCTTGGTTTGGAAAGACAGGAATCTGCTAAGGAAGGCAGGAGCCTCCCCTGAAATGGAGAATGTAAACCCTCCCCACCCCTCTGAATTGCTATAAATTTTAAATTAAAGGGCTCTCAGGCAAAATTATGGGAGCAGGAAATAACAGTTCTTTAATAAAGAAAGGAAAAAAATAAAAGGATAAAATAAACAATGCAGTACACTAGAACAACACTGCCAGAGTCAGAACACAACCTGACACCCTGTGGGTCAGGGTGTTGGCAGCAGTCCCATTGGAATTGTGGCTCAGCCCTCCTGCAGTGTCAGGGGTGGCTCTGCTGGAGCAGGGATCCTCTGAAGATCCAGTGGAGGAAGAGGCAGCTGCTGTTCCTCTGGGAAATCCAGTGGAGAAGCTGTGCTGGTGTCTCAAAACCTCTGGATTATACCCATGTAGGAATGCTTGGCTCCTCCCTCTGGGCTCACATCTCCCAATGGGATGCTGTAGTTCTTATCAGCCATGCAGTGACATTCAATGGCCTCTTATCAGCAATGTCCCCTCCCCAGGGAGGAGTGATTGTGGTCACTCAAAGAGAGAGATAAGGCAAACTGCCCACTTGACAAAGGTAATCTACCATACAGATGGTAATGGAAAACATCTTGCATTGCAATCTTCAACACTCAGCAAGGCTCAGGTATTTCCATGGAGCTAAACTCCATCCCTGAGCTGGCATTTCTTTTCCTTGCTCCAGCTGTAATGCCTGAACCATGCTCTTATTGAGGGGGACACAGCCTCTATCATCCTCCCAGCCTCCTGAGGCTTTCCAAACCCAGCTGCCAGCCAAAACAAGCTGCCTGTGGCTCCATACAGCAGAGTGTCAGGAAATGTTGATTCATCCCTGGCAGCACGGCCATGCTGGTACCACTGTGGGTGGTGGGGCTGGGCACGAACAGAGGCAGCCAGGTGTGAGTCTGGGCCTTATACAGGGAATAGGGGAGCCCAGCTGAGCCCCTGGTGGGTGCCACAGCACCCCCAGTGTGGGCAGAGGAGATTTTAGAGCCTGCCTGTGGTAACCTGGAAAAGCACCAAGGCAGCTCCACAGTGGCTGTCCTTGGGTGTGCCCTCATCACAGAAGTGCACAGAGCACTCAGGTGGCATTTGAAAGCAGGGAGGACAGGCTACATGTCCCCATCCTTTCCCCAGCTACCCTGCAGATCAGAGTCCTGCTGCAGACATATTATATTTTTGCACAGAAGGATAAAAATTTTTTAAATTAATTTTTATATTATAAAAATGAAATCTTTTTAGAAATTATTTTTATATAAAATATAATATGCAGACATACTATAATATGATATGATATGATATGATATGATATGATATATAATATAATATAATATAATATAATATAATATAATATAATATAATGAAATTATTTATGCATATATATTTTTTTGCATAGAAGATACCAGAGCAGAGAGTTCAGCACTCCTGAACCGTGGGGCAAAGAGCTCAAAATGCTCACCAGCAGTTACCAGGAAGCATTTGGATTGAATTTAGTGTATCTGGGTCCTGGCTGTCCCTGTAGCTCTCTGCCCATCAGCTCCCATGGGAAGTTCTGGAAGAGCTCAGGATTATTCCAGTCCTCTCCCCAGAGGAAGAGCTGCCAAGGAGCTGCTAAAAAAGTGGAAGGTACAAGCTGGCTGCTTGCTGCTGCACAGGAGTCAGTCTCCTGCAGCCCCACAGGTCATCTCCAGACTTCTAAAAATTGTTTTTAATGACTCATATCATGTCCTTCAGATGAAGCATTAAGCCAGGCTTCCTGGAGGGCATCGAAGTGGAATTTTATGGCTGCACAACAGTTTTTCAAAAGCAAAAAGGATGCAGCAGCACTGGAGCAGAGTCAGGGGCAGCACCTGACTCTCTCCATCAAGCAAGATGAAGCAGGACACTCAGTGCCTGAAGTGCTGCTGGCACCAGGGGAGGCTCAGCTCCCCTCAGCCCCTGCACACAGACAGCTCATGCAAGGGTAAATTGTGTCATATTCATGAGAAGCTGCCTCAGCAGGCACAGTCTTTTTATCTTATTTTATCCTCAGCAACGTCGTGCAGGCATGGGGAGATTTGAGAATTGCAGCCTTTGCCCCCTGCATTGCCAGAGGAGCAGCTTTCTGCTGCCCTGCATGGCCAGAGGGAGCCCAGGCCCATCTGCAGCAGCCCTGGAGCTGCAGAGGAAAACTCCCCCCTTGTGCAGGATCCCTGCTGCAGCAGAGCCACAGCTGGCACTGCAGGAGGGCTGAGCCCCCCTGGGATGGGGCTGGGACACCTCCCTGGCACACAGACAGTTCAGGCGAGGGTAAATTGTGGTAAATTGTGTCGTATTCATGAGAGGCTGTCTCAGGAGGCACAGCCCCCATCTCATTCCCAGGTTATTTTATCTTCAGCAGCGTTGTGCAGGCATGGGGAGATTTGAGAAACGCGACAAGTCTCCCTGAGCTGAACACAGCTGTGTTTGGGTAAAGGCTATCTGAACAAACCAGGAATTGCCACTGCAGGAGACACCATTTCATGTCTGAGGAGAGGAGCTGACGCTGTGAGCACTGGGTATTATTGAGCACTTCAAACAGCCCCCAATGCCAAAGGAGGACTGTAGGTGCCATTCATGCAGCAGGCAGCACCAGGAGCTGCCCCTCCTCCCCTGCCCGGCAGCGTGGAGCCAGAGCAAATAACAGCAATAACACAGGGCTGTAAACTCTGGCAGAAAGCAGACATCTGTTGCCCATCAGATATTACACCTTGGTGACCATGCAGCTCAGGAAGTATGAAAGTGATTACTTATACTCTGACAGCAGCACATCAATGGGGAGCTTTGTGCTGCAGCCTGGCAAGGCAGAGCTAGGGCAGAAGCAGCAGGAGTCACCCCTCAGCTGGGAGGGTGTGACAGCTGTGGCACAGAGCTGCAGGCTGGCCAGGAGCACAGGGACCCTCTCAGGTGGCCCTGGTGTCACCTGGGGCCAGGAGCATCTGCAGGCTCAGGTTGTGTCTCCAGCATCAAACCCTGACACCAACACAAACATTCTGCTGACCCTGTGTCCTAGGGTGACATTATGATGCTTGTATCCCCATTTGTGTGTTCTGTTCATGCTGGATATCATGTTCTGTGCCTTCAAGACTGGCTCTGAAGAGCAAATGTTTTGTTTTGGTTTCTTATCAGCCACTCCCCCACTGCTGGTGGGACACACAGACAGGGCAGTACATGGTGCTGCTTTTGCTTTTTGCTTTTCTCCTTCTTTGTTCCTGCTTTTTTCCTTCTCCTCATTAGTCAGTTTAGCTAAACAGTCCAGATTTTCCCTGGGCTGTTTCTCCTTTCCCTGTTTTGGACCAACTAGAGCCTGCTCCAGACTGGGCCCTGGCAACACCGAGAGTTTGCACCTTGTGGCTGCAGCAGCTGCCCCAGCACAGGAGGGACTGAGAACGGAGCGACCGCCCCCAGAGAGACTTTCTGAATTTGTCATCTTTGTCAGAGCAGTGACAGAGTGGTGTCACCTGGTATTGTTCATTGTGTGTGCTGGGGGTGCTGTGCCTGTTAAATAAACAGGTTCTTTCCACTTCTCTCCAAGGAATCCTTCCTGAACTGGTTGGGAAGAGAGGCCGTGTGGGTTTGTTTTCTGGAGGGGCCCCTTTGGAGGTTTTCTCCCAAATTTGACCTAAACCAGGACACCTGGCCAGCTGTAAGATTAGTAGGTACTAATCTTATTTATGTTCAGCAGTACAGGTAACCCTTTCTTTCTCCTTGTTCACCAAAAACTGCACATAGGGACTGTTGGAGTTCTGGATGCTGCGAATTTCAGACTTCCTGTGCTGACAGGCTCTGACTCCCAGGAGAACCCTGCATTTGACCTGAGGCTTTGGAAAAGGCTTCCAAAATTGATTGATAGCACTGGGATGAAGTATAGTTGATTAGAAGTGTGTAACATCACATGGTGGAAAATTTAGAGTTTGGGGTTTTGGAATATAGTAATAAATACGAAACAAGAGGGAGGTTTTAGGGTGGAGGCAGTTCCTTCTTCACCTTCTTCTTCCTTCTTCACCTTCCTCTTCCTTCTTCTTCATCTTCTTCTTCCTTCTTCATGGGTCTGGGTGGCATTTTGTAATTGCACAGATTGGAAGCAGAAAACCAGCAAGGCACTTCTGGATTACAGCTAGTAATGCTGAAATATCTGCCCTTGGAGCATTAAACACAAGCCCCCAAATAATTTCCAGCAGTGGCAGCAGAAGGGGCTCACAGAAAAGGGAGCAAAACCAGGCATGGAGAAAGCCCAGAGGATAGGAAACATTTTAGGACTGACAGTTCATGGAGATGAAGAAAATGAGTCAGTGAAAATTTTTTTTGATACAAAAATTAAAAAGTTTTCCATGGAGCTGGGATGAGGGATATAAGACCCAGTAATTCATGGCATTTCTTTTTGTGTCTTCTTCTGAAGTAGCCAGAGATTTCAAGTCTTCAAAAGAAAAGCCTGGACCAGAAACCAAATCAAGCAACACCTTTATTTTTATGCAAAGAAACCTGGTCTAGTTTAAACAGAGGCCCCAAGGCTTAAAGTTTCATCCCATGTCCAAACCCTCTGAAATAAGCCTTGAATGATGCACAAGCAAGACAAGTTTCACATCTCATTTTTCTTCCCTCAGGAGGAGAGAGATGTAAACCATCCCCTGCAATTCCAGCTCTTCTTGCTCTTTTCCAGGCACTGCAGAGGAATTTAGACCCACACCCTGTCCTCTGCAGAGGAGGCCTTGGGCCAGCCCCTCCTGGCAGATGGTGGCACCCTCACAGGGGTTCTGGAGCAGAAAGACAGGGCTTGGAGAGGAGTTTGAAGAGCACAGCTCCCTTTTCTTGGTGTCAGCTCTGTCATGTCCAGCAGATGCAATGCAGAGATACAAGGGGATGCATGTGGAAATCTGGCTTCTGGTCCCACCAAATCTGGGTGTCTGACATAATCCCTGGCTCATGCAATATTGATGCTCAAGCAGCCATCCTTAAAGGAATGGGAAAATGGAGTTTTTATCCACCCTGTCTTGCAGCAGAGCTTCTCAATCTGTAGGTTTTTCTCTTCCCCACATCCCTGCCCCAAGCTTTGCAAATCTATACCTGTGTTTCTCCAGGTCCTTCCCCAGCCAATTGTCCACAAAGATTCAAACTGTGACCTGCAACTCGCAACTCGAACCTTTCCACAGGCATTAGGGGAGTATTAAATGGGAAATTCTAAAACTAAATTATAGCTTCCCACTGCAAGCGTTTAAAAAATAATACAAATGTCTGCTTTTAATTAGAAAGAAAAATAAAAAGCCCTACAGTTGACAATAGTCTCTTTTCTACCCACCACACACACAGGCTCTGGCCAAACCCTCACTGTGAGTAGAGCAGCAGAACTCCACTGAACTGGTGCATTTACACCAGTAAATGGGCTCTGGCTGAGGATCTGGCCCAGCCTGTGCCTGGACAAGCTTGGAAAATCTCTGCAGAAGATTCCCCTGTCCCTCCTTGCAGGCACTGGGGCTCCTGCTGAGCACCTCACACCTCTCTGCTGGGAAGGTGTGATTTATTTGGCAGCTGGGCTTTCCCTCCTGGGGAGCTTCCTAATAGATCTGTGAGAGCAGAGGTGATGCAGAGGCAGCTCCAGGGATGAAGTCATTGGCTTTGCTCTGAGCCCAGAGGTTTTAGCCAAGCCTGATGGTTTCAATAAAGAGGAGCTCGTGAGTTTGCTGTGAGCCCAAACAGGAGGATGGGAGCTCTCTGCAGAGCCAGGTGAGGCTGAGGAGGGAAGGCAGCCCCTGCACAGCCTGGAGGGGCAAGCAGGGCATTCCCTGAGCTGGCTGCAGTCCTGTGTCAGGCCTGATTATCCCAATTGAACGCACCAAAGCCGCATCTGAGCCCTCCTGAGGGCAGGGAGCCCAATCCCTCTGTGCCCAGAGCTGCAGCATCACCTGGGGCTCACAAGGTGCCCTCCTCTGCCTCAGCAGCAGCACCCTGTGTCAGGTTGGAAATGGGAGTGTGTGTTCTATCCCCATCTGTCAGAGCTGGGGCAGTTCTCTGCTGTCCATGGGGCAGTTTTTTCTTTCTCTCTCTCACAGCCAACCCTCCCTCCAGCAGATCTCTGCTGTCCATGGCCACTGAGTGTCCCTGCAGGGCTGATCCAATCCCAGCATCCCATGGGGAGATGCTCCGCCCAGGGGAGGAGCCAAGCATTCCTCCCTGGATCCAATCTGAGCCTGGCACAGCACAGCAGCCTTTGCCCCCTGCATTGCCAGAGGAGCAGCTTTCTGCTGCCCTGCATGGCCAGAGGGAGCCCAGGCCCATCTGCAGCAGCCCTGGAGCTGCAGAGGAAAACTCCCCACTTGTGCAGGATCCCTGCTGTAGCAGAGCCACAGCTGGCACTGCAGGAGGGCTGAGCCCCCCTGGGATGGGGCTGGGACACCGCCCTGACACACAGGGGGCAGGGACTGCTCTCACTCTGGCTGTGGTTTGGGGTTTTTTAGTTTTTTTGTATTATTGCATTTGTGGTTTAAATTTTCATACTAAAGAACTGTTATTGCTACTCCGATATCTTTGCTTTAGAGCCCCTTAATTTCAGAATCATAATAATTCAGGGGGAGAGGATTTGCATTTTCCATTTCAAGGGAGGCTCCTGCCTTCCTTAGTAGACACCTGTCTGTTCAAACCCAGACACACCCAAACCTGCCTGCTCACATTTAGTGTGTGCTGCCTTTGCAAAAAAATCCGAAGTTATCAGTACCAGTCAGAGTTACTGATTATCCACACTACAGCTGTTCATAGGATCAGAAGTGCGTATTGGATTTGGTGTTAGGAGGAAATCCTTCCCTGTGAGGGTGGGCAGGCCCTGGCACAGGGTGCCCAGAGCAGCTGGGGCTGCCCCTGGATCCCTGGCAGTGCCCAAGGCCAGGCTGGACAGGGCTGGAGCAGCCTGGGACAGTGGGAGGTGTCCCTGCCATGGCAGGGGTGGAGCTGCATATTCCTGGTGATCTCTTCCAACCCATTCCATGATCCTGTGAGTAAATCACACAAAAGAAGGGTTTTCCTAGAGCAGAAATACCTGTGATACTCTGGGATACAACTGATGCACAGCTGAGAGGGGCGGTGGGCACAAAGCAGTGAAATCAGTTTCTTTTTGACCTCACCAACCCCCTGTCTGCTAATCCATCTCCCTCCAGCTGTATTTCCAAGTCCAAATCCTTTGAACAATTTCCAGTAGATCCTGTTGGAGATGAGGGAAAAAGAACTAACATAAAATGTTCCTCTGTCTCAGGAAAAGGTACGTCCATAGCCAGGGCTGCATTGGGTCTCACAGGTAATTTTCAGGCCAGGTCTTTTTTCATCTTAACTTGAGCATTTGCTTTTCATTTTGGAAGGTTCTGAGTTAATACCCTTTGCAATTTTTTTTTGTATCTGTATATAATTACATGCTGTTAGAGTAATTTAGGCCAGATCCACATCCCAGTGAAATGAGTGTGAATATCTCCAGCAACTTCAGCCTGAAAACAGCATTCCAACCCTCACAGAACTGATTAAACAGTTAAAAACCCAATCTTGTAAGTATTTTTGTGAATGAAAGTATGAAAGTAGTTGGCTGTGGCTCACAATCATTTGGAAAACCACAGGGCATTAGGGAAATGTCTGCAATTCATAAAAGCTTCACACAAGTCAGCCTAAATTAGCATTCCCCCCAAATTTCATAGTCTGGTACTCATTGCTCCCTGATTTAAACCAAGGTGGGAGTAGGGGTGATGCCCAGGGACTTGAGGGGCCAGTCCTGCAAAGCTGAACTGCAAACACCCAACACTTGCACAGAACAGGCAGGAACTGCCCTCTGAGAGCAGATTTCAGGTCAAAAAGTGGCTGGAGAATTATTCCAATCAAAATCCTCAGTCAAAAATGTTTCCTGAGCTGTCCACTGAGACGAAAACTGCGCATGAGCTCATCCCACCAGCAAGACCCAAACCCCTGAGGGATTCCTGAGGACCATAAGGGGTTCCTGAGGTCCATAAGAGCTCCTGTGGGCCATAAGGAGCTCCTGAGGTCCATAAGGGGCTCCTGAGGTCCATAAGAGCTCCTGTGGGCCATAAGGAGCTCCTGAGGACCATGAGGGGCTCCTGAGGTCCATAAGAGCTCCTGTGGGCCATAAGGGGTTCCTGTGGTCCATAAAGGTTTCCTGTGGTCCATAAGGGGCTTCTGAGGTGCATAAGGGGCTCCTGTGCTCCATAAGGAGCTCTTGTGGGCCATAAGGGGTTCCTATGATCCATAAGGGGTTCCTATGCTTCATAAGGGGCTCCTGTGGTCCATAAGGGGCTCCATAAGTTGCTTCCCTCCCTGTAAAGCCAGTGTCATCCCATGCCAGAGCCATAAGGATGCCCTTCACCTTCCCATTTCTCTAACAAGGTTTCCAAAGAAGGAACAACTGCCCCTGATCTTCCTCAATTTAGAGGGCAAGAATAATTTAAACATGGTGTGTGTATGCCCTGGAAAGGGGCATGATGTATATGATCCAAGATTGGCTCCCAGCCAGACAAAAAAAATCAGTATTTCTGTGAGCCATGATTAAATTTCACCCTGAGACCTGCAGAACAAAGGAGCCTTTCAAAGCAAAGACACCAAGCCTGTGAAAAATGCCAGGTCAAATTTTTTCCACCAGAGAAATCTAAATTTTGATCATATTCAGTGTGACTGGTCCTTTCAGTGACCCCATAACACAGATGATGGGCTGGTGCTGTTTTCTCCTCCTTGCCATGCCATCTCAGCCCTGCTCCAGCTCTCAGATTATGAGGCCTGAACTGAGCTCCAGCTTTGGACAACAATCCTTGGAAGACACATAAATATCATTCCTGCAGCTCCCCCATTCCTGAAGCACATCCTGAGCTCCAAGAGGCATTACAAGGAACAGTTAATTAATAACAAACCTGGAGAACAGGGTCCAGTTATTTCTGTAAAACTCACCCTCCCTGACACCTGGCTGTGAAACACAATTGTTGTGCTGTAACACAAACAAGAAATATTTGCAATAATTACCTTGCCTGGAGTGGTTTTTCACCCATTACGCTCAGAGACAGAGCACAGCCATCAAATCCAATTAATTCCCCAGGGAAACAGGGCCATGGCTGATATCCAGGCACAGGCTCCTAGAAAATCACACAGCCTGAGCAAGGACAGGACACCCCAGAGAATAAAGGAGACCCCTTCTAAGGGATATAACTTCTTGAAAACATAGTAAAGGTAAGAAGCTGTTCAGAAAGCTGTGAAAGCGGCTCTCAGAAACAGAAAGAGAACTCAGAGAGAGAGGGGGAGTTTGAAACCCTTGAAAAAATATCCTGTGGAAGCACAAACTGAGGGGGATTCTGTCTTTCCTGGGTAAGAAAAGAAGCAGCAAGAAGCAGATTTTGGTGAGCCTCCCCAAGCAGAAAGATGCCCAGGTTAATCAGGTTATTCCTACTGTTTTAACAGAGTCCCTGTGTCCTGCAGGGGCCTCACCTGTCAGCTCCAGAAGCTGCTGTGCTTCACCTGGTGGAAACCCAGGGCAACAGAGGGAATATTTCTGTCTGCTCTGGGGCGTCCTGACCCTCCGGGCAGCACTGACTTTGACCCTCATTCATGGAGAAAGTTTCCTAAACTCCAGAATAGAATCCACTGGGGTGTGAAGTAGATTATAGAGAGTAGTGTAAGTGTATCACTTAAGTGAGAAATTTAGGTTTTGGGATTTTTAGTGTGTTGTCGTGGATGGCAGCAAGATGGAGGGCACAGTGTGTCATCCTGGGCTTCTTCTTCATGCTTCTTCTTCCTTCTTCTTCATGGGTTTGGGTGGCATTTTGTAATTGGGTGGAAAAATCCGCATTGGGGGCTCTTTGGGATCAGTTATTGGGTTAAAAGGGAAATAATCTAGGTGTCAGTTCTTAATGGGATAATTTAGCTTTAAAAGACCTTGTACCAAGAGATTGTTGGCCATTTTTGTGGTGCTTTTCCAGTGAGCTGAGACTGGTGTGGACAGCAAAACTCTAGATAAGATAACAATAAACAAGAACCTGAAGACTGAAAAGATCCAGTGCATCTCTTTCCTGACACAGAACCACTCCAGGAGGGTCTCCCCCAATAGGGGAGCCCCTGGGAGGGCCCAGACAGAGTCCCAGCAGTTGAGGAATCAGCAAGAGGTACCCCAACATCCCCTCCCAACCCAGGGAGCTCTGAGCTCCTGTGCAGGGGTCCGCATCTACAGAATTATTCTCTCTCTTTTTTAAATTACTCTCACACTGTGTGTTTTGAAGAGGTTGTAATGAGTTAAGCCCCCATCATTGCTTTACAGTCTACTTTTTTTATATCAGGGGGAATTTGCAGAACAGACATTTTAACTGCGTTGATGTGCCACAGTGAGGTTCAGGCCCAGGAAAGGGCCACAGAGATGATCCAAGGAAGGGGAAGCTGCCAGGTGAGGAAAGGGGGAGCTGGGCTTGTTCAGCCTGGAGAAAAGAAGGATGGGAAGAGACTGCATCACAATGTCCCAGTATTTAAAAGGTGGCTACAAAGAAGATGAAGACTCCATTTTTCCACTTTACATGGAAAAGATTTGGGTGCAATGGGTACAAGAGACTACTGGGCAGATTCCAGTTGGACACATGGGGGAAATTTTTCACAATGAGAACAAGTAGGCATTGAAATAATCTCCCCGGGTGGATTTCCCTGGGTTGGATGGTTCCAGGATTTGGCTGGACAGAGTGCTGGGCCATCTCATCTAGACCATTTTGCCAAGAAAGGTTGGAGCAGATGATCCCTGATGTCCCTTCCAGCCTGGGGTTCTATGAAGTCAAAGCAAGGTTTAGCATCTTTCAAAGCAAAGAGCCCTCTAAGGAGAAAACCAAAACCAGAAGGACATTTAAAAATTGCAGAACTGGGCTGAGCAAAAGCAGTTTGCAGGAGTGCATTGATTTAAAGTGGGGCAATGTGCCCTTGGTTTAGCTCCCAGTTCCAAGGGTGTATGGAAGGTCCTGCCTGTGCGGAGAAAAGGGTGATATCAGTTTCTCTCATGGATGTGGTGCAGGTAGAGCCTGCCCTGTGGGTTATGAACACCAGGCTTCTCCACAGCATTTGCAGAAGGGGAAAGTCTTCACACATGAAACGTTTCCTATCATGTATTCTACTCCCTTCATCCTGATTTTCGTCTTCAACTCATATGTAAACACAATCGTGATCTGCATCATCTGGACTGAGGCCCCATTGCTTTAAATACTTCAGGGGAGGTGTGGGATGCAAACCAGTCCTGAGAGCAGCCTTAGGGGGGAGAGGTGCAATGCTGGGCAGCCAAATCCTGCTGGAAATAAGCTGTGTGCCTGTTGAAGATTGCAATGCAAGATGTTTTCCATTACCATCTCTATGGCAGGATATCTTTTGTCAAGTGGGCAGTTTGTCTTATCTCTCTCTTTGAGTGACCACAATCACTCCTCCCTCGGGAGGGGACATCTGCTGATAACAGCTATTGAATGTCACTGCATGGCTGATAAGAACTACAGCATGCCATTGGGAGATGTGAGCCCAGAGGGAAGAGCCAAGCATTCCTACATGGATATAATCCAGAGGTTTTGAGACACCAGCATGGCTTCTCCACTGGATTCCCCAGAGGAACAGCAGCTGCCTCTTCTCCCACTGGATCTTCAGAGGAAGAATACATCCTTCTCTACAGGATCCCTGCTCCAGCAGAGCCACCCCTGACACTGCAGGAGGGCTGAGCCACAATTCCAATGGGACTGCTGCCAACACCCTGACCCACAGGGTGTCAGGTTGGGTTCTGACTCTGTCAGTGTCGTTTGGTTTACTGCATTGTTTATTTTATATTTTTATTTTTTCCTTTCCCTATTAAAGAACTGTTATTTCCTGCTCCCATATTTTTGCCTGAGAGTCCCTTAATTTCAAATTTATAGCAATTGGGAGAGGAGGGGAGGGTTTATATTCTCCATTTCAGGGGAGGCTCCTGCCTTCCTTAGCAGACTCCTGTCTTTCCAAAGCAAGACAGTGCCCCATGTACACTCACTGCAGGTGATGGAGAGAGATGGGTCAGGCACAGGGTCTGTGTTTGGTACAGGGAACCAAAATATCTGCAGTGCAGGAGCTGTGGCACTAACACATTTATTTGTCATTATGAAGTGCAGCAGAGCAGATAAAACCATTAGATATTTAAAAATTAGTTAATGCTAGGATGCAATGATTTGGGCATTGCTAATGCAGCTTTAAATTGGATCAATATTTTCCAGTTCATTTTACTGTAGTATTTTAACCCTACTCTTGCACTGGGGCTCCCACAGCAGAGGGAGGGAATATTTCCACTGGGATGTGACCAGTTGTGTTTCAGGAAGGGCATCAGCTCCTGGAAACTTGCTAGGCACCATCTCTTTTATTCAGGAGAGCTTAATTGTCATCCAGAACATCTGGGATGATCTCTCAGGGCTTTGTGTTGACAGAACATTAACTAACACACGAAGGCTCTGGGATCCCATGACATGATCCATCACTGAGCAAAGACAAGTTGCCTGTTTCACATAGGATGAATTCATTGAGGAGCCAAATCATTAGCATAGAAAGGTCATCTACTTGTCTGTCATTATTGTGTGAGGCAGATAGTCTATAATGTGTGCAGCAGTTCCCCAGGGAGCAGCAATCAGCCCCTTGCTACACTGTTTGATTGTTCTTTTTAAAGCTGGTGAAGAGCTTTCTCACTGAGATCTGCAGCTGTAAACACCTGAAAGGAAATGTATAAATACTGCCTGCTTCTGACTTCTGTGTATAAACATGGACACCCTGAGACAAAAAGTTTAGGAGTATTACTGCTCTCCCATATACAGTCAGACTTAAAGACCTGGAATGAATTCTATATTGCTTGTAGGAAGATAAGATTTCAGCTTTAAATTGCAGAAGTTTGCACCTGAAACAAAAGCTCCATCATATTTTTCTCCCTGGTTATAGCCAAAGCTGTGCCAGATAGCTCAATGTTCTAGATTGCAATGCAAGATGTATTCCATTACCGTCTGTATGGCAGGATATCTTTTGTCAAGTGGGCAGTTTGCCTTATCTCTCTCTTTGAGTGACCACATTCGCACCTCCCTGGGAGGGGACAATTGCTGATAACAGCTATTGCATGTCACTGCATGGCTGATAAGAACTACAGCATGCCATTGGGAGATGTGAGCCCAGAGGGAGGAGCCAAGCATTCCTACTCAGATATAATCTGGAGATTCTGGAAGACCAGCACAGCTTCTCCACTGGATTCCCCAGAGGAACAGCAGCTGCCTCTTCTCCCACTGGATCTTCAGAGGAAGAATACATCCTTCTCTACAGGATCCCTGCTCCAGCAGAACCACCCCTGACACTGCAGGAGGGCTGCAGCCACAATTCCAATGGGACTGCTGCCAACACCCTGACCCACAGGGTGTCAGGTTGGGTTCTGACTCTGTCAGTGTTGTTTGGTTTACTGCATTGTTTATTTTATACTTTTTTTTTTCTTTATTAAAGAACTGTTATTTCCTGTTGCCATATTTTTGCCTGAGAGCCCCTTAATTTCAAATTTATAGCAATTGGGAGAGGAGGGGAGGGTTTACATTCTCCATTTCAGGGGAGGCTTCTGCCTTCCTTAGCAGACTCCTGTCTTTCCAAACCAAGACATTCAACCATGTGGCTTTAGATGTCCACCAACAAATGTCAACACTGCTGATTCCTCTGGCTGCATCTCCCAGAAGTTCAGGTGAATCTTGCCAAGCCAGCATAGCTGGACAATTTTCACCTCATCAGCCAACCTGCTGAATCTGCAAATAACATCAAGAAAATGCCCCCAAAGCAACATATTTTGGAACAGGACAAAAAAAGAAAAATCAATCATTTTGTTCTGTCAGTGGTGAGCGTATGGTTTATGTCCTTTCATTATAAACTTGGATATCATCCCATTTGGCACTTGAAAAGTAAAAATCCATCCCAGCTATGAGTATTATTTTATTGTGACTTGGGCTTTGGAGGTTTGCAGGTTCTCCATTTTTTTCCACAGCACTTGGTTTCAAGTTCTGCTGTAAACGTGAGCTGATCTCTGTCACCTCCTTTGCCCTTTGCATCTCCCAAGGGTGGCACCTGATTGCACAGAATTCACAGAATCACAATATTCACAGAATTCACAGAATTCACAGAATCACTGGGTTGGAAGAGACCTTCATGATCATCGAGTCCAACCCAGCCCCAACACCTGAACTAAGCCCTGGCACCCAGTGCCACATCCAGGCTTTGTTAAACACACCCAGGGATCGGGACTGCACCACCTCCCTGGGCAACCATTCCAGAACTTTATCACCTTTCTGTAAAAAACTTTTTCCCAATATCCAACTTATCTTTCTCTTGGTGCAGCTTGAGGCTGTGTGCTCTGGGTCTGTCAGTGCTGCTGGAGCAGGAGCCCAGCCCCAGCTGAGCACAGGCACCTTTCAGGGTGTTGTAGAGTGATGAGGTCACCCCTGAGTCTCCTTTTGTCCAGGCTGAGCACCCCCAGCTCCCTCAGTGGTTCCTCACAGGGTTTGTGTTCCCAGCCCCTCACCACTGAACCACTGCTCACTGGGCAGAACACTCTGCCCTCTCCTGCTCTGCAGCTGAAGCAGACAATCAGTGGTAAATTGGGCAGGTGAGTCTTTGCTGTGTCCTTGAAATGCTATTTTGGGCAGCTCCTGTTGCCCTGCACATGGGTCTGTGACATTCCCACACTGCTGGCAGGAAGGACAGTGAGCATACAATGACAAAGTTGAATATTTCAGCTGGTCTGAGGGTCAGGATGGCCCCTGATAAGCAGTGACACATCTCTGGAGTGTCAGTATCTCACAGACCTTGGAGGCTTGGCAGTGCATCCTCTCAGAGGCAGAACCATCCCGCCTGCCTTTGTGATAACCTTGCAAACAGATCTATAGCACTTCACAGCATTTCATTTCAGAGGTTCCCATTCAGAAAAGAGGCACTGAAAATCCATAACAATTGAAATATAGTGGAATTTGAACCAAGGTCACGCTAGCTTGAGAGATGACCTGCTGTTCAAAATTAGCCTTACCCAATGCATGTGCTGCTCAATTTACAAGTGATGCTCTGACCCCCTGAAATTCAGAGTGACAAAAAGAAAAATGTTTGCAGGAAGGGGTGGACTGGGCAGAAGGAAGCTGTATGATCATTTCACCTATCCTCATGCATAAAACAGGCCAGCAAACATTACTCTGAAATTCCTGCAGTGAGATCATAGGTCCTTCTCTGAGCTCCCTTTACCTCTGTGAAGAGTCAGGAAAAAATCCAGAAAAAACCTACAAATTTATTGACCTCTTTAGGGCCAAATTTCCAAGGTGCCTTGGGGCAGAACAAAAAAAAAAAAAAAAATCTCTGTTTTTCTGTGTTATAAGCATGACTGCCTCCCTGCCCAGGAGCAGGGCTGATTGCTTCTCTGAGCTCCATTAATATATTATTGGCATTTTATGCATGGCAAGGGTGACCCATTGCCTTGCCTGTTAATAGATGTCCCACCCAGGAATGTCTCTGTAAACCAGATTTCCATGTTTGTAGAGGGACTGGTTGTCCTCAGAGTGTTGTTTTTCAAAGGATTTTGCAGACCTATCCCAGAACAGCTGTGTGATGCACTTCTACCAGTTTTGTCCTAATTGACATAGACTGCTAACAGGCTTAGCCTAAGCCAGGGTGAGTGAAATGTGCTGGGGGAGGCTCTGCACAAGGCTGGAAAACCAGGGAAACTGGTTTCAGCTTTTGTGGCCAAGCTCTTGGGTAAAACACAGAGGTTTTTGTAAAATGAACAAGGGCAGCATGGAGGGATGTGGGAGTGAATGGCTGGAGATACCCACATCTAAAGGAGATCAGAGTGATTTGGTTTCTCAAAGCTGTCTTCAAAAGACACATTTAATGCTGCTTGAAAGTTTCCTAAAAAATGCAAGTTCTTCAAACTGGAAATTTTCTGCAGGAATGTGTCCACTCCTGAAATATCAAGTTCAGGGGGTGGCAGCAAACCCTTCAGCTTGATACCCCTGGGCTGGAGCAGTCAAAGTTTAGTTTCCAAAGTTTTTGGCATCACAACCAGAATGAGCTGAAGGCAGCATGCAGCCTCCCCTCCCCTTGAGGAGCTCTGATAGACCCAACCCCTCTGCCAATCCACTCCGGCAGAAATAAACTGGAAACATTCCACCAGGAGCCTAAGAGCCTGTGCTAATATTTGTAATTTCAAACAATTGATTTTCTAATTCCTGTGCTGTCATGGACATCAGAACAGCCACCCAGGTGTGCTGGTGGTGCCAGGCTGTGCCAAAGCCACTGCAGATCCCATGGGACACTGTGGGAACCCAGAACACCCCTCTGGCTGTCCAGGATGGCCAGGACCCCTGCCAGGGGGCTCAGAAGCCTTGGCACAGAGCCCAAAACCCCTGTGGGTTTGGTTGTGACCCACGGAGCAAATTACCAACCTTAGATGAAGATCTGCAAGCCACAACAGCTTAGGCAGAATAACAGTGAAGTTATCACAGGGTGGAAAAATAGATTTTGTGGTTTCTGATATGGGGTTCAGGAGGCAAGATGGAGGGAACTGGGCGTGTCCAGCCTTTCTCCTTCTTCTTCTTGGCCTCCATCTTCTGCTGTGATGGTGGCACTTACAGAGTGGTTTAGAGTAGAAGCTCACTGTCTAACATAGGTGATAGGTATTGGAAAGTAATTGTAAATGTTGTACATGTAGTTTTTAGTATAAAGACATAACACTTCCCTGGGGGCAGGCAGAGTGCCTGGAATTGTCCTGCTGGATGGACCTCGGCAGGGCAGGAGAAAATTTTTTATAGATAAGGAACAATAAACAACCTTGAGACCGAGAAATGAAGAGTCCTGACTCCTTCTTCAAGCACTGAGCTGAGAAAAGAAACTTTTAACATTCTTGGGTCACTGTGACCTGAAAGGCCCCGAGAGGACACCAGGGTGCTGGGCTGGCAGGGACACCCCATGGTCCCAGGGCTGTGCTGATGGCCCTGTGGCACACAGAGCAGCAGCCAAGAGATGCCACAATCACCTCAAGCTCTGCATGTCTCAAGCAGGGCTGGAAAATAGTGACAAATGCTCTGACTTGCATTTGTCCAGTGTCTACTGTATTAACAAAAGGGGGGGAAGGAGTCTAAGTAATGGATTTTTTTCTGCTTCATTTTACTTCCACCTTCTGTGCCCCCTGTAATCTGATTTTTTACACCTCATTTATGTGTTTTTATTCAGCTCATCTTTGTGTTTTCTTTTTTTTCACACCTTTGGATCAGCTCTCTCCCCATGTCTGGCACCTGTGATTATATCCTTCAGCTTCACAATGCAGACTTGCAGAGCAGCATTTAATAACAGGGAGGATTTGACTGACTGGAGCTTTGATAATGGTGGTGGGAAAAGCACAATCACTGCCTTTTTGACAATATACTTTGCACAGAAAGCCTTCGACAGTGTCACAATCTGATAAAAAAATTCCCGGATTCCACCCATAATTATACCTTCTCTCCTTTACCTATCCACCTTCTTTTCAAAACTAAGCTATTGTGGGTGACACCAGTCTCCAGGAAGGTGGGGGTGGTGGGACACAAACCAGGAGAGAGACAGAGGAGGAAAATAGTTCAATTCACCACGATCCTGCTCAGCCTCTCTGCCTGCCCCCTCTCCCACCTGTCACCTTTTCCTCAGCCATGGGCAGCCAGCACCATCTGGGATGGGGTCAGGTTTGAGGATGAAGAAATATCACCTGGTTGGTGCCATTTCTAACAACAAAAAAAAGAAGACTAAGGCATTTTCAGGAATTTAGAAAGCCAGGGGCGCTAAGAGGTTTCACAGTGTTCCATTGCCAGTGTGTTGAAGATTGCAATGCAAGTTGTTTTCCATTACCATCTGTATGGCAGATTACCTTTGTCAAGTGGGCAGTTTGCCTTATCTCTGTTTGAGTGACCACATTCACACCTCCCTCGGGAGGGGACATTGCTGATAACAGCTATTGAATGTCACTGCATGGCTGATAAGAGCTACAGCATCCCATTGGGAGATGTGAGCCCAGAGGGAGGAGCCAAGCATTCCTACATGGATATAATCCAGAGGTTTTGAGACACCAGCATGGCTTCTCCACTGGATTCCCCAGAGGAACAGCAGCTGCCTCTTCTCCACTGGATCTTCAGAGGAAGAATACATCCTTCTCTACAGGATCCCTGCTCCAACAGAACCACCCCTGACACTGCAGGAGGGCTGAGCCACAATTCCAATGGGACTGCTGCCAACACCCTGACCCACAGGGTGTCAGGTTGGGTTCTGACTCTGTCAGTGTTGTTCTAGTGTACTGCATTGTTTATTTTATCCTTTTATTTTTTTCCTTTCCCTATTAAAGAACTGTTATTTCCTGCTCCCATATTTTTGCCTGAGAGCCCCTTAATTTCAAATTTATAGCAATTGGGAGAGGAGGGGAGGGTTTACATTTTCCATTTCAGGGGAGGCTCCTGCCTTCCTTAGCAGACTCCTGTCTTTCCAAACCAAGACACAGTCCCACTCATAGTCCTTGCTGGGAGGAAGAGGAGGGACTGTGGTTGTTCAGCTAATGCTAAAAATAAGATGCATGTGTGATCTGCTGCCTTGGGGCTTCTCAGGGTGATGGACCTCACAGCAGCTCTGAAAATGTACAAAGAACATCAAGAAAATGCTCCAAAAGCAACATGAAGGTGGCCCTAAGGTATGCATGGTACTTCCCAGCTTTGGCTGGACTTTGGGTTAAGTCACATGGAGTTAACTGCTCCGAAAGCATTTGTAGGCATAGGATGGACTGTCCAAAGTTCTTCAAGAGATGTCCATGTGTGAAAAAAGCCAGTTTCTTGTTTTTAGGATTTTAAAAGTTTAATAGTAATAAAATGGTTATTAAAATAGTAAAATAATTAGAGTGATAGAAATTTGAACAATTTGGATTAGGACAATATGAGACAATAAAAACAAAGAGTAAGGGACAGTCTGGATACCTCTTTCTGGGCAAAATAAGCCCATAAAAGGACACACGTTAACAGAGGATTAACCCTTAAAAGCAACAGCCTGTTGCATATTCATACATCTCATACATGATGCATAAATTCCATTCAAACACAGGGTTCTGTGTGGTCAGTGTCAGCTTCTTCCTCTGAATCCTGACTAAATCTTCAGGACTGAGCAGCCAGGGAGAAGTTCGTTTCTTCTGATTAGGGAGCAATAAATTCTCTTTCTCTGAAAGATTTAGGTGTCCTGTGACTGCTAACTCAGTGGGAGTACCTCATTCCTCTCTTTTAAAAAAATATCTTACATAGCATGGTTTTTATTTTAACATGATGTTATAACTATATTTAACACACTACTTAAGAAAATTAATACAGCATCACTTTCTAACATAACACATATAATATCCATTTAAATATTTGCAAAAAGCCAATCAGAAAATATGCGTTTTTCACACCATTCCCACCTCTGGCAGCCAGAGATTGAAGCACATTCTATGTCCCAACACCACCAAGACCTCAGGATGTAAAACTGCTTTTGGGTGTGAGAGGGGACTGTGGCCACCCCTCCCTCCCCAGGCACCCATCCAAACACTGCAAAGACATAAGCTGAGACCTCCTGTCACTGTGATATTTTCTGAAAAATCCCCTTGCCAGGGTTTCTTCTCCTGGCAAGATGAGAAGCCCCAGCTTCTCCATGTTTTGCTGCTTTGGAATGTGATTTGGAGAACTGTTTACCCAGCATGTGAATTGTTTTTAATTAATGGCCAATCACAGTCAGCTGTGTCAGACTCTGAATCTGTCATGGGTTTTTATTATCATTCTTGTCTAGCCTTCTGATGTAGCCTTTCTCTTTCTTTAGTATAGTTTTAAAATAGAATAGAATAGAATAGAATAGAATAGAATAGAATAGAAGCCTTCTGAGAACTTGGAGTCAGTTCTCATCTCTCACCTCATCCTGGGACCCACAACACCACAATAACCTCCCAGAATTGATCTTGTGATTTAAACCAGCTTAAATCAAAATAAGGCAGGAGTCTGGGGGGCTGCTGTGGCTGGGGAGGGTCTGAGGCACTCTCAGTGCAGGCAGGGACAGGCACCGAGTCCCTGCTCTGCCATTCCCCACCCTCTGTCTCTCTGCATTTCCAGTAAACCAGGATGTCGCATCCATCAGTGCTGGCAGGGGACCAGCACTGTGCAACAGTTTTTAAGAAGCATCCCTGGGAAGAGAATCAAGTCCAGGTTGTCCCAGCTGCTGTGGACATGGCATACCTGATGTTAAATGGCTGGGGAAGCAAGAAGCTGAGCAAACATCCAGGAAGGTTGTAAGGATGGGGGTTACTAGCAACAGCTTCAGCCTAATACAGTAATGTGGGAAAAAAAGCTGCAGCTGTGATGGGCCCAGGCCTGGCCTTTGGCAGGAGGGGCTGCCCTTGGCTGTGATCAATGCAGAGCTCACAGGGCTGTGGACACAGGAGCTGCTGTGGACAGGGGAGGCAGGGCTGTCCCCAGGGCCCAGACAGAGCCAGCGAGGGCCACACAGCAAATCCAGAGTCACAGAATCACAGAATGGTCTGAGTTGGAAGAGACTTTAAAGGTATCTCATGCTCACCCCCTGCTGTGGATGTTCAGGGACACTTTCCACCATCCCAGGTTCCAAGCCCTATCCAGCCTGGCCTTGGGCACTGCCAGGGATCCAGGGGCAGCCACAGCTGCTCTGGGCACCCTGTGCCAGGGCATTCTCACAGTGAAGAATTTCCTCCCAGCATCTAATCTGGATCTCTCACCTCTTAGTTTAAAAGTATTCCCTCATGCCCTATTGCTATCTGCCCTTGTAAAAAGTCACTCCCTCTGCTCTTTCATGAGTCCTGGTTAAATACTGAAAGGCTGCTGTGAGTTCTGCCCAGAGCCTTCTCTTCTCCAGGTGAGCACCCCCAGCTCTCCCAGCCTGGCTCCAGAGCAGAGGGGCTTCTGTCACTCTGTTCTGCTAAAGTTCTCCTAAGCCTTCTGATGTTTACATTTTTGTAATGGAGTTTCTCACACAATTTCATGTAAATAATGATTGTTTCTGGAGGAGGAGAGAATTGATGGGCTGATGGTTTGACCAGTGTGTTTGGAAAGGTGGCAATTTCATCCTCCAATCCATGGTCACTTTTGGAATTCTATAAATATCCAGGTCTGGAAATAAACGTGCCCTTTTTGCCTTGGACATCTCAGACTATGAGTGTCATTCATTTCTCATCCTACTGCAAAAGGGTCCAGCCCTTGGAGCATCTCCAGGGCCTCCTCTGAACCCAGCATTTCCATGTCTTTCATGGGCTGTGGACCCCTCCCTTCAGGGTCAGTGCCACAGCAAATACTGACTTGGGCTTACAAGGGGATGGCATAAAAGCATAAAAGCAAGGTATAAAATAATAAAATGGTTTCTAAGGTGAGCACAGCACAACCGGTGAGGTGCAAGGGCTCAGCACCAGGACATTCTCACAGCACGCAGGGCTCCTGCACCTCAGTGCATTTCCCTTGGTTCACAGGTGATCCCACAGCCCTGTGGCAAATAATGGCCCCTGGGGCTGGGCCATGGGAACCACTGTGTAAGAACAATTCCTTTTTTATCTCTGATGCTGTGTTAGGCTGAGCTCGGCCTTCTTCTGTTCAAGCTCACTTTGAAATAACATGTCCAAAAAAAGAGCCCCCCAACTACCACTGGAAACAGAACCCATCTGGTCTACAAATGTGACTGAGATTTTACTTTTGAAAAGTGACCTTGGTTTTTTTAAATCAGATTTAATATTTATTATATTATAACTAAGGCCATGCAAGTTCTCTCAAGTAAAGGATCTTTTTGCAAAAGAGAAAACTAAGTTCAGTATTGTTAAAATATCAAAGTTTATGCCAAGATCTACAGGAACATCACCCCCTAGACCCACTGTTCAATTCAAATATTTTCTAGTGCAATGTGTTTAGCTGTTCTTCTTTTGAATTTACCCAAATGTAACTGAAAGGCAGAGCTGTCCTCACTGCTGTTCTCTTCCATTCCCCAAACCAAAACACATAATTTGTCATTGAATGAGACATTTTTGGTAACTCTTAACTTTTTATCATTCACCCAGGAAAAAAAAAATGTTCATCCAAAGCATTATGTTTTGTTTAGGCAGTAAATCCAAAGGAAATCTGTATTTCACACAGCTTTAACAGGAGCTCTTCTTTTAAATAAGAGAGTGGAAAAGAAAATAGCTGTTCTTAAACTGTGAATAGCTGAAGTAGTAGAATATCAGAGTAATGAAACAAACATTCTTTGAGTTATTTTTTCCTCTCTGTGTGGTGATCAGCCCACCCTCCAGTGTGGATTCTTACAGGCATAAATTAGCACTGCAGCCATGCAATGGGGATGTGGAGGAGCCAGCCAGCCACTCCTTGTGCAAAGGAGCATGAAACAACCCCGTGCTTGTCACTACTTTTGTTATCCCATTGTGCTGTTCTGTTGGGGAAGATGAAACAGGAAAGCCTTATAAATATGATTGTCTGGCAAAAGATTTTGAAAATATGGAGACTATAAGCGAGATTGAAATGAAAGCAAGCTTTGAGATCCCTCAGTTACTGAACAACTGGAAAACAATGGCGTGGCCAGCTGAAGGTGATCCCCTTTTGAAGGAACAACACCCTCTGCTTGCAGACAGGCCCAAGGGTCAGAGCAGACCCTACAGCTTGGCAGAAGGGGCCCAAAGAGGAGTTCTAGGGTTTAAAATGTAACACAGTGTGGTAATGTAGTGATTCTAATAGGCTGTATGTAAATGCTGTAGGATTTGTATCTTGTACTAGATTGGTTAGTGAGAATGGCAATATTGAACACAGAAGAAGATTTATTGTATTGTAACGGGAACCTCGCTGTCTTACCCTTCTTGCCCCTCTTAGATCTTACCCTTTTTACTGTCTTATACTTTTACTCTCTCACCTTCTCATCCTCTCTGCTCCTCTCTCCTCTCAGGCCTGCTCTGAGCTGTGTTTGGCAGCTCCCAGCAGGGCCCTGCACCCAGGCCCTTTGCAATAAACCCCAAGTTCCTGACCTGGCTGCAGAGATCTCTGCTCTCCATCCATCCCCACTGTCCTACCCCCTGTCACTCTTACACTGTTTCTCTTGGGGGAATGGTGTTTTCACACTTTATTACCAGTGCTGTGTCCTGCTCCACTAAAATCAATGGCAGCCCAGCTGGCAGGGTTTGGTCGTGGCCTTCCAGGCAGCTCCACACTTCTGGGAATCAGGAGCACAAGAATAATGCCTTGCAATAAGCAGCTTATCGACCAGGCAGGAGTTAAGTGAACCTGTGGTGTGCTTCTCAAGTTTCTCTCCTCTCACATGATTATTGCACTTTACTCCTGCTTTGCTTTTGTTCTTTGGGCAATCAATCCTGGGAAAGGACTCCCAGCCCAGCAGGAGGGGTGTGCTGGAGGATAGGGACGTGGCTTTCTCCCCTTGGGCCCACCAGCTCCTTCCTCTCTAAATTCAGGGGTCACTGCCTGCCACACCAGTAACCAGCCCGCTGGAGAAGGATTTCCAGCTGTCCAACAAAAGCTGGGCTCACAACCTGACCTTCAGAGAGGAACAAGGAAGGAGGAGAGGCTGCACAAGCTTCTGCACAAAGATTTTCCTTGAGAAGCACAGGAGACATAGTCCATGCTTCCTCCTAACTCCTTTAAACAATTACAATAGAGGCACTGCAAAGAAATCCAGGGAGGAAAAAAGCAAAGTGCAAAAGCAAAGACACAGTTTTGATTTCTTTCAGGGTTGAAATGGAGAAACCCAGCAAGAAGCAGTCTGATGAGTCACAGTAAAGCCTAAAGTGGGACAGGACAGACCTTGTGTTTTCTCTTTGGGGATGAACTGGTCACCTCTCAGCTCTGGCTTGGCTGGGAGGTCCCACACCCATCACAAACGAGGGCAGCTGGACCTGCTCAGGTGATGGACCCCAGAGCAGCTCTGTGCTGCAGCACACAGAGCTCTGAGCTCAGTGCCTCTCATCACATCCCAAAGCAGAGGAAGGAAATCTTCATGCAGTTGATGCTCCAGTGTTACAGGAGAGACCCAGCACTGAGCCTGAAAGCCTGCAGGACCTGGAGCTGACATCAGTTAAACATCAGGGAATTCAGGGAGTTTGGGGTGTCTGGGGGGAGGATTGGGGGATTTAGAGGGGTTTGAGGGTGTCCAGGGGGTTTGGGGTGTCCGGGCAGGTTTGGGAGGAATTCAGGGGGTTTGGGGATGTCCAGGGGGTTTGGGGGATACAGGGGAATCTGGGGGGTTTGTCGGGGAATCTAGGGGATTTGGGGTGTTACCTCCTCAGGTAAGCCAGGTTTCCTGACTTTTGCTTGGCACCAGGGAAGGCACACAGCCAGCCTCAGAGCTTTTATTGCTTTAATGCCATTATCTGGTACACTTTACAACAATCACAACAATATCTGACACTCTCAAAGACAGTGAGCATCCATGGATTACAACCTGTACCCCGCAGCTGTTCTGTGTTGTGCAAAGCAGCATTAAAAGCATTATTTAAGCTCCAGCCAGGGACTATTTCATTGACCAAGACAAGCAGAGGTGAAAGCTTGTTGTGGGCTTCTCCTGTGCTCAAAAGCTGCCCCCGTGCCTGTGGTGTGCACAACATCTGCTGTGCAGGGCACCTCTGCAGGACGTGTGGGAAGATTTTAATTACTCACCATGGCAACCCACACTGATAGCTGTAACCCCCCTCACTAAACTGGGCTGGTCCTTCTTCCACATGTGCAGAAATAGCTCAGGAAGGACATTCACTCTGTACATCTGCTCTTGGGCACCTGATGAGCCTCAGTGTGAGGCCTCGTGTAAAACAGGAGCACAGCCCTGCCAAGTGTTCAAGGACAGACTGGATGAGACTTGGAGCACCCAGGTCTAGTGGAAGCTGTCCCTGCCCATGTGTCCTAGGGTGACGTTATGAGGCTTGTATCCCGATTTGTGTGTTCTGTTCATGTTGGATATCATGGTCTGTGCCTTCAAGACTGGCTCTGAAGAGCAGAATTTTGTTTTGGTTTTGTTCTCAGCCGCTCCCCCACAGCTGGTGGGACACAGAGACAGGGCAGTACATGGTGCTGCTTTTGCTTTTTGCTTTGCTTTTTGCTTTGCTCTTGCTTCTGCTCATTAGTTCGTTTAGCTAAGCAATCCCAATTTCTTCCTGGACTGTTTCTCCTTTCCCTTTTTTGGACCATTCGAGCCTGCTCCAGGCTGGGCCCTGGCAACACCGAGAGTTTGCACCTTGTGGCTGCAGCAGCTGCCCCAGCACAGGAGGGACTGAGAATGGAGCGACCACCCCCAGAGAGACTTTCTGAATTTGTCATCTTTGTCAGAGCAGCGACAGAGTGGTGTCACCTGGTATTGTTCATTTTGTGTGCTGGGGGTGCTGTGCCTGGTAAATAAACAGGTTCTTTCCACTTCTCTCCGAGGAATCCTTCACTGCATTGTGGGAGAAGCCGTGTAGGTTTGCTTTCTGGAGGGACCCCTTTGGAGGTTTTCTCCCAAATTTGTCCTAAACCAGGACACCATGGCAGGGAGGGGTAGAACAAGATGGTTTTTGAAATCCCTTCCAATCCAAACTTTTCTGTGAAAACCAGCCTGCTCCCACCTTTGAGAGCTCTTTGCTCCAACTGTCCAGGCCAGATCCCCACCATGTCCATCCCCAACTGCACAGATCCTCCCATATTCTCACACCCCTGGCAGCTGAAACAAGCTCATCTTGTTGTGCAGTGAACCAGCTTGCAGCTCTTACAGGTTGGCTTATCCTGAACTCATTGATCTCCCCACATTGATCCAAAGCTGGGATTAATTTGAAGCTAAACCTCTCCCATCAGTGTCAGGAAGATGGCCCTCCAGGAATCAATGCTGATGAAATATTGAGTCCCTCCTCCCAGCAGACACTCCCGAGCCACACACCTGCATCCTGCCTTCCTGCTGCACCCAGCAGCTCTGCCCAGGAGCAGCTGTGAGAGCCTGAGTGTTGTGCTAGCAAGATCCCAACTGCCCTGCCTTCCTGCAAGCAAGGACTGACCCTGGGAAGCCCCAAAGAAAGGGCAAATTCCCAAAGGAAAACAGAACTGTCCTAGGTTACAATATTAAGATATATTCTATTCCCATTCTCAAGAGCTGCTGAAACCAGGAGGAGCATTGTTCTTTTCCTTATCTCCTGTTAATGGGCCCATCAATGCCTTGCCCATGGCTCACAGATAATTCCCTCCAGGAACCATTTCTGTTTCATGGACTCCCCATGACTCAGAACGATTTCAGCCCATTGTAGGATGCTCCGCCCAGGGGGAGGAGCTCAGCATCCCCACCTGGATATAATCTGGGGTTTGGGACAGAGCAGGCAGTCTTTACCCACTGCATTCCCAGAGCAATGGCTGTCTTTTCCACTGGATATTCAGAGGAAGATTCCACTTTTCTCCGGGATCCCTGCTCCAACAGAACCACCCCTGACACTGCAGGAGGGCTGCAGCCACCAATCCAACTGGACTGCTACCAACACCCTGACCCACAGGGTGTCAGGTTGTATTCTGACTCTCTCAGTTCTCACTGGTTTTGCTTTCAAACTAGAACAAGTCAAACTGCCCGACTGACCCTGCAGGGGTGGATGAGGAAGGTTCTATGCCAAATTCAGCATAGAGCTGCTAAAAGCTGTTACCACACCACAGAGAGGAGACAGGGATGCACCATGCAAGCACAGCTTTTGTGCTTTCACCTCTCCCTCAGCTCTCAGTCCATAAAGGCGACCTGTGCCACTGCCAGAACCACCACAGCCTCTTTTAGCTCTTGGGTTCCACTTCTAAGCATACCACAGTTAGTCCCAGATCTCACAAGCCTCCTTGGGAACAGGCTGTAGGGCCATGAGCTCTGCAGCTCCTCATGCCACCGGCTGCTCACCCTAACAGCACCATTCCTTGGCCAAGAGCAGCAGCTCAGGCTTCCCATGCCTCTGGTACCCACATTTCATATCTGTGGAATGAGCCCATCCTGCTTTATTTTATAAAATCTCAGAGGAGCTCTGGAGATGGCTGGAGCTACAGCACAGTCAAGGCAGGGTGACCCCAGTCTCTCCTCATCCTCACTGAGATGGAATTTGAGCGTTTCTCTTGGAGAAGTGTCTGCATTGATGCCTCAGGTTTTAGAATTTCTATTTTTCAGATTCTGTGCTGTTTTAGTGTGTGGGTCTGGGCTTCATGTTAGGAGATGGGGAACTCTCTGCACAGAGCAGAGAGACAAAAATTTCCTGCTCCAGCTGGGGACCAAGAACAAATGATCCAAATCTCAGCCCAAGAGCACAAACAACGTGGGCTGGAGAGAGAAAAACAAACAGGACAAGAAAAACTGCATGGACTGGAGCTGGAACTGGACAATTAACTCCAATATGCAAATGGAGCCGAACTTATAAAAGTGAGAGACCCTGTGAGCGGTTGTGCATTTTGTGACCACTTTGGGTTCACCTGGGGTGCAGCCCTGCTGGGCTCTTGTGCTGCCCAAGGTGCATCCATCGAGCCCTCCTAATTAATCCCTACTTTAGCTCTGTCCAGCCTCTGCTCTGGGTTAGCCTTCTCAAGGCATCAGCATTCATCTCCCACCACAAACTGTTACCCCCATGAGAGGAGAACAGCAACATCTGTGGGGGATGAGGCTGCCGCTGGGGCTCAGCATCCCCCAAACCCCCCAATGCAGGGGAATAGAGAACCCCTTATTTCCTTATCCACAGATTTGGAGTCACAGCTTCCCCAGCAGGTGACTGAGCCCCTTCCTCTGCAGGAGCAGGGGCTGAGGGTGACATTAATTACACCAGAGGCAGATGTCTGATAAATAAACAGCCTGGCAGAAAGGATGTGGCACCTCAGCTGCAGCATCCTCTGCCTCACCCTGCAGGCTCCTGGGAACCTGTGTGGCCTTTGGGCACTGGGAAGGACCAAGGAGGGCAGCAGCTCCTGCAGTTTCCCTGCTAATTGCAAGAGCTTCTCATGTTCCTTGTGCTCACCTCAGAGTAGGCTCTTTTTTGTATTGTTGCTTTTTAAAATGTATTTTTGAGGTGTGTTTTGTGGGGTTTTTTTGTTTGTTTTTTGGGGGGGCTTTTTTGTTTTTTGTTTTGGTTTTTGATATTTTTTTGTTTCATTTTGGTTTTGTTTTTTGGGAGATTTTTGTGGGGTTTTTTTTAAGTGGCAAATCCACTGACTCCAACAAAGTGAAAGCGCTTTTTGGGCAGGCAAGGTTCTTCCTGCATTCAGAGAACACACACTTTGCACAAGTGTGAATTGGTTTTATGTGAAGATTTTAATCAGTGCTCCACAGAACAATCCCATGAGATGGGCTGCTATACCTATCTTGTGATAGAGAGAATAGAAACACAAAGGTTAAGGAACCTATTTAACAATGTGCATTTGAGACATGGTGTTTGCTACAGATCAGCTTGAGGGCTGGCAATACTGCGAAAAAGCAAAATTCACCGAGTGCAAATTCCTAAAAACATGTGGATATGATCCCATGGATTATCCATGTGGATAATTTCATTTGGATAATTCCATTTGGATAATTCCATGTGGATAATATCTGGCATTTTTTAATGGGACCTTGAGCTCGTTTTGCAGGACCCTGATGTTCAAAAACCCCAAGCCCTCTGAGTGACATCCAGGTGATGATGGCCTCAATAACCTCTTTCCAAACAAAGAGCTCTCACTGGGAGCACAGGCAGGAGCTGAGTGCTTTTGGAAGGATTGCCTGGATTTGGGTATTGTCCATAGGGAGAGAATGGAATGACACCAAGGTGGTGACAATCACTCCTACCATGAGAAAAAGGCTTTGCCCAGCAGCCAACCCTTGAGGCTTTCCCTTTCCCCACAGAATTCTCCTTCCCTGGGGAAGAGCTGATTCCCAAAGGCATTGCTCTCCTGTGGGTGGGATCCACGAGTGCCTGTCTCTCCCTCACCTGTCCTGCACATCCTGAGAGATTTGGGCTGCCTGAAGCCACAGGCAACCAAATTCCACATAAACCCAGTAAAAGCAGTCTTAAATGGCTTCAGATTATAGGATTAGGCTCACTTGGCTCTTTTGCAGGGAGGAGGGGAGAGGAAAAAAAGAGAAAGAAAAAAAAAAAGAACAATATCACATTGTTTATAGATTACTCACTCTTTTTTTAACTAAAGGTTAAAACAGAGCCCTGAAACCTGAGAAAGGAGACTTTAGCAGAGGGCAGTCACATGGAACCAAACCTTAAAAACCATGAAAGACCTGATTTATATCAGAGGGCAATAAAACATCAGTGGAAAAAGAACAGCAGTGTCAGTAGGAGCAGACTGTCACCTCACCTTTGACCCTGTTTTATCCTGGTGTGTTTCTGCTGGTTTTCATCTGGACTTACTGGTGTAATTGGAACAAATGAGTCCCAAGACTTTGATTGTGGGGAGAAGATCATGCTTGGACACTGCTGAGCAGCAGCCCCAGTAAATAACCTGGTTTTGCTGTGGGCCAGGGGCTTTTAATCCCTTCCACAGGCATTTGAGTCAAAGCCCAGCAGATAATGAGTTTAGATGGCCTCAGCAGGGCCTGGACATTTGGGGTATTCAAAGGGGGGGGGGGGGGAAAACCCTCCAGCAACTAAGTTTTGCTGATTTTGTACTGAATTACAGCAGACAATCACACACAGAGAGCTTCAGCATGTCAGAACCCAGGAAATTCCTCTGGCTGCCCTGGAGGACTCCAGACCCTGTCAGGGGGCTCAGAGACCTTGGCACAGAGCCCAAGACCCCTGTGCCTTTGATCTTGACCCACGGAAAAAACAATTATTAACCTTTACATGAAGAATTACAAATCAAGAAAGTTTAAGTAGAATGGTAGTGAGTGAAAAGTAGAATTTTGGGGTTTTAGAGTGGGGGTTCAGGGGGAAAGATGGAGGAATCTGGGTGTGTTCTGTCTTTCTCCTTCTTCTTCTTGGCCTCCATCTTCTGCTGTGATGGTGGCACTTTTAGATTGGTTTAGAGTAGAAGCTTACTGTCTAACATAGGCGATAGGTATTGAGAAGTTACAGTAACTAAAGTAAACATAGTTTTTAATATAAAAAGACAACACCACCTCTGAGGGTGTTGTTGTGTGCCTCAACCCAACCTGCCAGACAGACCTGTGACACGTTGGAGAAAGAATGTTATAGATAAGAAATAATAAACAACCTTGAGAATGAGAACAGAAGAATCCCGACTCTTTCTTCAATGGCCAGGCTGGGAAAAAGAAGCTTATTCCTATCTCAGAGTCACTCTGACCAGCAGAGATTCTGAGACAGCCCACGTGAATTAGAAGACCCAAAATCCCTGAGAAAGGGAATTGCTCATTAACTCCTGGTGAGAATCTGGGCTGCTCCCACTCCCAAATCAGCTCCTTCCCAGCTGGGCAGGGGCTGTGGGCTGGGCAGGGCTCTGTGTATGTGTGTTAGCACAAACCAGATGCAGCCTGAATTGTCTCAGCTTGACTGGAATTATGAATATTACAATTGTACACATATCTGGCAATGGAAATAAAGGCCCCAGAGAAGAGTTACAGGTATTTAACAGAGTTAAATACAGGTATTTAAGAGTTAAAGGTATTTAGCCAGACCTGTGAGATAAGCCTGTGGAAGAGCCATGTGAAAAACGCTAATTACTTGTTTTAAAAATTTTAAAAGGTTAATAGGAATACAATGGTTATAAAAATAGTAATAATTATATATATAATTAGAGCTATAGATATAATTGTTACTCTACTTAACTATAATAATTCAAGAAATAAAAATTTGAACAATTGGGATTGAGGACAATACGAGACAATAAAAACAAAGAGTTACAGACAGTCTGGGTACCTTTTCTGGGCAAAATAAGCCCAAAAAGGACCCACGTTAACAGAGGATTAACCCTTAAAAACAATAACCTGTTGCATATTCATACATTTCATACATGATGCATAAATTCCATTCAAACACAGGATTCTGTCTGGTCAGTGTCAGTTTCTTCCTCTGAATCCTCACGGCATCTTGAGGGCTGAGGAGGCAGGAAAAAGTTCGTTTCTATTGATAATAGGGCAATAAATTCTTTTTCTCTGAAAGATTCAGGTGTCCTGTGGCTGCTGTCTCAATGGCATACTCATTCCTCTCTCTTAAAAAAAGTATTTTACATAGCATAGTTTCTATTTTAACCTTATGTTATAACCTAAAACTATATTTAAAGCACTACTTCATAAAATTAATACAGCACAACTTCCTAACGTAACACATATAATATTCATTTTAATATTTGCAAAAAACCAATCATAAAATACATATTTTTAACAAGCCAGCTCCTCTTTCCCATCTCCAGCACCCAAATGAGCTACCTTGGGGACATGCTCCACAAAGTTCAGTTTGGTTAGATCCCAAGGCAGATATAAACTGGGTTCTTCTGCCATTCAGGGGACAGTCACACACCCAGCTGTCACCTAAAGCAAAAGAAATTTAGGATCTCCAGGCATGGAAACTCATGGAAACCACAGACACAACAAGCAGCACTAAAGCAGTTGCTCATTTCAGGAGGCAGTTTCTGTTTCTCCCTTTTTGTTTTGTTTTGTTTTGCAGAGTGAGGCAGCAGCTGAGTAAGTGTGAAAAGCCATAAGAGCAGTCTCTCTTCCAGGCAGCTGGCTGGCTCAGTGTGGGCTGATGGAATGATAAGACACTGTTTGAACATAGCTGTAACTATAGGGAACTGGAAATTTGCTGTCAGGTGAGATGGGGAGCTGAAAAAGACACAGGGTTGAACAGCAACATGTTTTCAGGAAATGCTAGCATAATAATGCCGGAAAATCTGCAGAGCTAGAGTTGAAATTTGTCTGCATCATCTTAACAATGGGGCAGATCACAGGGCGAGGAATTTGGCCATTTTAAATTTCAAAATACAGAAAATGGATGTGTCCTGCTGTGGCTGAACCTGTGCTGGTGCTAAACAGGGTCAGCCTGGTCCTGAGCCCCTTTCCTGTGGTTCTGCTGAGATGTGCTGGGCATCCATGAGAGCTCAGGGCCCTACACAGGAGGGGAGAAAGGTGGTTTGGGGGGTTGGTTATGTTGGTGTGTGTTTTTGATTGTTAATTTTTAAAGCCATAAGAAATTCCTAAGAAAATCTATTCTCTCCTGGCTCTTCCTTAAATTTATGCCACTTTGCAGAGTAATGAGAATTGAGAAGTTTCATGGGTAAAGGTAAAAAAGGTTTCTGGCTGTACAAATATTCCATGTTAGGGAATTAGAGTTGGAGACCCCAAAGAAGATTCTCTGAGATAAAATTTAATGGGAAGTATTTTTCACTGAAACACACAAGAGAGAAAAAGCCAGACTGTTTCTGATGAGAGGCGGGAACCAGAGCACAGCACAACAAGGGGTTTCTTCACTGGTTTCACAGGAGACAGCACAGCCCCAGGCTCTGGCATTTGTGAGGAATTCAGTGCTTTGGTCCCGCTCTGTTTGGGGTTTGGTCCTTGCTGGGAAGGGCTGCCCTGGTCTGGCTGCTCCACATCCCTCCCATGGCTCTTGGCAACTCACAGGGGTGCCCAACCCTGCCCAAGGGTCAATTATGGCCTCATTAATTGGGAAACGTTAACAACTCCCTGATGGGGAAAGTGAAAATACAAACTGGAGGGTTTGTCAAGCACCCTCCCACTCCAAAATGAAAGTTTAAGGCATGAAGCTGACAGGACCTGAACAGCCTTGGGGAACAGTGACAGCATCTCACAAACACCAGGTCACAGCAGCAGGCAGAGGATTGTTATGGATGGATAATGAGATGATTGTCTCACAATTAAAAGATAATTATTGTGTGAACATTAATAAAAGCTTTAGTGATGTATAGTTATGTTATTGTAGTTTAGATGCCCTCTGTTCTCCCCACAGTTCCCTTTCTCCCCTGTGTTGTTGCCATCACACAGCCTGGGCTGTCCAGGACAGGCACAAAGAAGCTGCACAGGTGTCCCTTGCATGGGCCAGGTGGGAATGGAAAAGCTTGGGGGTGCTCAGGGGGTGGGCATGGCAACACCTGAGCTCCAGTCCAGGTACAAAGCAGTCTGCACTGATAAATGGCAAAGAAGAGCTGAGTGACAGACCTTGGGATGGGCTGATGCAACCCCAGGGGTATAAAAGACTGAGCATCCCTCTTGAAGAGGAACCAGCCATGTGGTATCAATGAGGGGCAGTTCCAAGAGCTGCAGCTTTTTCCTCAGGTAGTTCTTTTTTTGTATTTTTGTTAAGGTTTAATAAACCTTTTTAAATTTTCCAAGTGAGCAGTTGTCTCTCACGGAAGAGCCCCCATCACACAGTCCCTAAAGCAGGCAGGGCCTGGATCCAGTTCCAGGGACACCCACCAGGAACAACCCCCTAAAAACTGGGAAGATTCATAGGCATGAACAGGATCAGGCTCTCTAAGCCATTAAAAAAACTACACTCTATAAATCAGGCATTTTGGTTTCTTTTGAAGTGTTCCTACGGGCAGTAAATGTTAACAGCCTTTTCTTCCCCAGTACTGCTCTGCATCCCCTAGGTAAGACTGTCTGTACCCAAGGGACTTGGTGGCCCCAGCCAGTACAGCCACTGCTCACCACAGGATGCTATGAATTAAAACAACATTCCAAGCAATTAATCACAGTGTTTCTCTGCTGAAAAGTGGAAGGTGTGAGCAGGGAGAGAGAAGGAGGGGAAGGAAAAAAAAATTGAAACAGAAAGACGAGAAGCTTATCTAAATCTATTTACATGGAATGATTATTCAATTAATTTTTTCATTACACTTGCCAAAAAGAATTGCCTGTGTCTTTAGTGCTGTGTGTGAAATTTCATTAATAATTAAGAGCAGCAGCTCTTTCTCCTCTGCTTAGCAAGCAGGAACATTTGTCTCTGGAGGTCACAGCCCACAGGGGAACAGCCTGAAGGGCTGGGGACTGTGGGGTGTGTGGGGACAATCTTGTGCCCAGCTGCTGCCAGCAGGGTGGTGTTTCCCACTGCAAATGCTCTGTGGGGCAGACCCTGGATTGCAGGAATTCCTCATTCCTACCAGGCCCATCTCCTGCTGGTCCTTCATCTCTCCATGCCTGTAGGAGTGTCGGGGGGTGGGACGATGGGGACAGACGGAGAGCAGAGATCTCTGCAGCCAGGTCAGGAACTTGGGGTTTATTGCAAAGGGCCTGGGTGAAGGGCCCTGCTGGGAGCTGCCAAACACAGCTCAGAGCAGGGCTGAGAGGAGAGAGGGGCAGAGAGGATGAGAGGGTGAGAGAGCAAAAGGGCAAGAGGGCGAGGTTCCTGTTACAATACAATAAATCTTCTTCTGTGTTGAATATTCTCATTCTCACTAACCAATGTAGTACAAGATACAATTCCTACAGCATTTACATACAGCCTATAAGAATCATTACATTACCATACAGTGTTACATTTTAAACCCTAAAATCTCCTCTTTGGGCCACTTCTGGCAAGCTGTAGGGTCTGCTCTGACCCTTGGGCCTGTCTGCAAGCAGAGGGTGTTGTTCCATCAAAAGGGTATTACCTTCAGCTGGCCACACCATTGTTTTCCAGTTGTTCAGTAACTGAGGTATCTCAAAGCTTGCTTTCATTTCAATCTCACTTATAGTTTCTATATTCTCAAAATCTTTTGCCAGACAATCATATTTATATTTATAAGTCTTTCTTGTTTCATGTTCCCCAACACATGCCCAGCTTGGGGAGCCCAGTCCTGTCCTCCAAGCCTCTCCCACCGGCACCATCTTTGCTCCTTTCTCCTGGATTGCCTGCTTTCCCTGCAGGAGACTGAAAACATAAACTTATTTTTCTATAGTTGTAAGTAAGAATATGCCTTAAGTAAGTAACAAATATATTGATAAGATGGTGAAGGGTTTTAAGTGTAGTAATGTAACAGTTTGGAGTAGGTTGGGAGTTTAGAGGTTATAATAGAAGTGTATGTGTGCATGTGAGACAGAAGCCATTGGACAAAAGTATCCACAGTGCACAGAAGTGAGTAAAGGTGATAGGTCAGAACAGCAAAATAAACCCCGTGGCAGCTGTCCATTGGGTAGAAAGTTCTGTATTGCCTTGTAACAAAGAACTTGTGACTGCTCTGAGCTATGGCTGACTGATTGTTCCTCTAAAATCTCATAGCCTCTGAGACTGATGTTTCTCTGAGCAATAAATGGTTCTTACCCCTAAAACAGTCCCATCCCTTCATTATTAGCAGTGACAAATGGTGGCTCGTGACACCAGCTCCCCCTCCTCAGGTCTTCTGATGCTTCTCTGGGTCCTGCCCTGCTGGCAGCAGCTGGGATGTAGATTTGCCTTACACTGACTGCTCTGGCTGGATCACAGAGCACTGGGAGTCCCCTGAGGCTTTCCCAGGACACACAAAGAGGGGTTTGGGTGGGGTGGGGTGGGGAAATCTTTCCAGCCTGCAGCCCCATGAGTGCTCCAGACTGCAGCCTGGTGTCCCAGGAGCTGCAGGTGCTGTCCAAACACAGCCACAGCCCCTGGGCAAACACAGGGAGAGCTTTCCAGAGCCCTCCATGGGCACAGCTGTGACCGTGTTCACAGGGGTCTGAGGATGAGGGAAGAGACAAGGATCTGACTCCATGTTTCAGAAGGCTGATTTATTATTTTATGATATATATTACAATAAAACTATACTAAAAGAATAGAAGAAAGTATTCCATCAGAAGGCTAGCTAAGAATAGAATAGCAAAGAATGATAACAAAAGCTTGTGTCTCAGACAGAGAGTCTGAGCCAGCTGACTGTGATTGGCCATTAATTACAAACATCCATCGTGGGCCAATCACAGATGCACCTGTTGCATTCCACAGCAGCAGATAGTCATTGTTTACATTTTGTTCCTGAGGCCTCCCAGCTTCTCAGGAGGAAAAATCTTAAGGAAAGGATTTTTCATAAAAGATGTCTGTGATACACAGCTTCCCAGTTCTAGATGTGCAGCACAGGGACCATGGAATCACAGGATGAATTGGGTTGGAAGGACCTCAAATCTCATCCCATCCCACTCCCTGCAAGGGACACCATGGGCAGGAACACACATGGGCAGCCCCATCTGCAGCAGCCCTGGAGCTGCAGAGGAAAACTCCCCCCTTGTGCAGGATCCCTGCTGCAGCAGAGCCACAGCTGGCACTGCAGGAGGGCTGAGCCCCCCTGGGATGGGGCTGGGACACCGCCCTGACACACAGGGGGCAGGGCATGGTATGACTCTATCAATGAGGTTTTTTTTTTTTTTTTTTATTATTGCATTTGTATTTTTAATTTTTCTAGTAAAGAACTGTTATTCCTGCTCCCATATCTTTGCTGGAGAGCCCCTTAATTTCAAAATTATAATTTGGAGGGATGGGGTTTACATTTTCCATTCCAAGGGAGGCTCCTGCCTTCCTCAGCAAACACCTGGCTTTTCAAACCAGGACAAGTTCTCAGCTCAACTACACTTTTTTTTGGTCTCTGTGGGGAAGTGACTGAGCCTTGCTGGGCTCTAGTTTGCCATGTACAAGCTGGAGTAAAGTTACAGCCTTTTTTTCTCCTCACCATTATTTTGACTTGTCTACTTACATTACAATCTTTTGGGAGAAGAAGCTCTACATGCATACCCACCAAATCTAAGTGATCTAATCCTGGTAGATTTCTCTAGGTATTACTGTCACACGAATTCCAAGGGCTGTGTCTATATAGACAGCTTAACCCACTCTCAGGCACCAGTAAGTGACTTATCTCAGCACTGTGCCCAGGAACCAGGGTCTCTGATTGTTTTACATTTGCATTTTAGGTCTGAGCTCTTGTTCCCTGGGATTTCCAAGCCCAGAGAGCTGATCCAGGCAGCCCACCCCATGCTTGTGACTAACATTTCACTCCAGAGCAAGATCTTCCCCTACCATTACCATCTGTAGAAAACTCAGTCTCAACAAATGATATAAATTGTATTTATATAGGAAAGTTAGGTCAATCACCACCAGTTTTATTCACTCTAGTAAATGAGCCAAAGAGGGTTATTTCTTTTCTGTGCTTTGCTCATTCTCTTTCAATCTGTGGGATATGGTTTCCTCACTCTTATTTAATTAAGAGCAGGACTCAAATATTTAAAGTTATCTACCTCCTCTTCAAGGACAACACTGACCCACATCCACCCCAGGGTGAAGAGAGATCTTGGCAGCTGAGGCACTTCCCTGGGGAGCCAAGTTGTTCTGGCACTATTTTACAGATATTTCCCCTCTCCTCATTTCTCAGCAGACACTGCCAGCACATGCCATGACTCTGCTCAGGGCTCTGTGCTCCTTTCATGGCTCAGAGCATCTTGCCCAGGGAAAACCTCACCCAGGCCCCGAAAGAGAGGAGGAGCTGCTGCGACGTGTCTGTGCACGGCTGGACAGGAGGGATGGGCTTGGAGCAGCTGCAGACCAGATAAAAGTCACCTCCACATCCCTACAAAGCCCTGATGCCCCTCCATCCTACTCTCCCCTCAGGGATGGTCCAGCCTATTCTCACTTTTAGTTCAAGAAGTGGAAGAAGGAAGAAGTGGGAGGCAGAGCAGTAGCCTGGGCAGTCTCTGTGCCTGTTGAAGATCGCAATGCAAGATGTTTTCCATTACCATCTGTGTGGCAGATTACCTTTGTCAAGTGGGCAGTTTGCCTTATCTCTCTCTTTGAGGGACCACATTCACACCTCCCTGGGGAGGGGACATTGCTGATAACAGCTATTGAATGTTCCTGCATGACTGATAAGAACTACAGCATCCCATTGGGAGATGTTGTGAGCCCAGAGGGAGGAGCCAAGCATTCCTACATGGATATAATCCAGAGGTTTTGAGACACCAGCACAGCTTCTCCACTGGATTCCCCAGAGGAACAGCAGCTGCCTCTTCTCCCACTGGATCTTCAGAGGAAGAATACATCCTTCTCTACAGGATCCCTGCTCCAGCAGAACCACCCCTGACACTGCAGGAGGGCTGAGCCACAATTCCAATGGGACTGCCACCAACACCCTGACCCACAGGGTGTCAGGTTGAGTTCTGACTCTGTCAGTGCTGTTCTAGTGTACTGCATTGTTTATTTTATCCTTTTATTTTTTTCCTTTCCCTATTAAAGAACTGTTATTTCCTGTTGCCATATTTTTGCCTGAGAGCCCCTTAATTTAAAATTTATAGCAATTCAGAGGAGTGGGGAGGGTTTACATTTTCCATTTCAGGGGATGCTCCTGCCTTCCTTAGCAGACTCCTGTCTTTCCAAACCAAGACCGTGCCAATGGCTCCTGCACAGCTCCAGTGCCACGCTGGCTCCAAGGTGAAGAGGAGCACTGGGGACTGTGGACACAGCTCTGATTTTATTTTAAAGGCTTTAATATCTGGAGCTGTATTGATTTATCTCAGCATGCCAGTGTACCACTGGTAACCAGGCAACACCAATCCTCTCTGTTGCAGGGAGCTCACGGGACTTTTGCCTATGAACAATTTTACTTTGTGTGTATGAAGCTAAATAGGCACTATTTGTAAGTGGAGGATATTTGAGTTCCATACTTTTTTTATTTCTTCTTGCTTGTTATCTTTTTTGGAATATGTAATAGATTTGCCAAAACCACACCTGGGTCTGAGACAAGTTGCAAACTGAGCACACTCCCACCATGACCCTATGCACAATGCTTTGCACTGACAAATACTTCCAATTAAGGAGCACAATTACCTCAGAACCACAGGTTATTCTGAGTTGAGAGGGGCCCACAAGGATCATCAAGTTCAACTCTTTGCTCAGTACATCTCCAAGATGTCCCCAAGAATCCCACAATGTGCTTAAGACTTTGTCCAAACACTTCTGGAACTCAAACAGGCTTGGAACTGTGCCCCCCTCCTGTATACATGTTATATAAACAGTGCCACCAGGGCACACAGAAAACTCCAGAACAGCTCTGCTTTGTGCTTTCCCACCTTGGTTTAAGGCACCCAAAGAAATCAAGTCCAAAATCCAATTAATTATAAAATATCAGAAAAAAGGGAAGTTCTCTGGGAACAGCATTGTCCATCAAGCCTGATGCTCAGATCACCTTAGAATTAACAGATGCTTTATTTTAGATTCTAAAAAAAACCCCTCACATCAGGACAACTCTTTAATTCCTCATTAAAAAATAAATATATATTAATAACACATCACCTGGCAGCATAAGAGAGGACATGCTGTATCGCAGACATCTTTTATGAAAAATCCTTTCCTTAGGATTTTTCCTCCTGAGAAGCTCAGAGACCTCAGGAACAAAATGTAAACAATGATTATCTGCTGCTGTGGAATGCAACAGGTGCATCTGTGATTGGTCTCATGTGGTTGTTTCTAATTAATGGCCAATCACAGCCAGCTGGCTCGGACAGAGAGTCTGAGCCACAAACCTTTGTTATCATTCTTTGCTATTTTATTCCTTGCTAGCCTTCAGATGAAATCCTTTCTTCTATTCTTTTAGTATAGTTTTAATGTAATATATATCATAAAATAATAAATCAGCCTTCTGAAAAATGGAGTCAGATCCTCATTTCTTCCCTCATCCTCAGACCCCAGTGAACACCATCACAATGCTGAGGTGCTGGACAGATAAACCAAAACCCCTCTGATGCATCAGGCACTGCAGGCTCCAGTCCCAGCACTGGGAGCAGCACCAAGTGCCCCTCCCAAGGCACTGCAGCTCAGGGTAAATCCTGATTTACCACAACCCACTGAGTGTTCAGCCCCTCCTGCAGCCACCCAGACACACAGCTGGGAGGGCAGGTGCAGGTGAGGCAGCTGCCTACCTGCTGCTGCCACCAAAATGAGCTCCACATCAGCAGCAGAGCAGTGATTAACTGATAATACTTGTCAGCAGCATGAGCTGGATTTGCACCGGCCATCCACCAGCAAAAGCCTCCAGCTCCCAGTGAGACTCAATATTAAAAGACATCAGGGACAAATCCAGGCTGAGAGAAGAATGACCACAAATTAGGGAAAAGAGGGTACAAACCCAACAAGAATTTCAAAGGGAAACAAGATTTTCAGATGTCATTTGGCTGTTTTTATCCACAAATTGAATTTTATCTGTGGGAGGAAAAATAAACCCTACAGAAACACTTAGCACAGTGGAAAAAAATAATGTTAAATTAGGCTTACGAAAATGTTTCTCTTTTTGAAAATCTTGGCTGGCGACAAATGGCTTGTGCCAAGTTATAAATCAAGTGTTGGGTTTCTTTAACGCTCAGCATCCCCTGATTTATGATGCCATCACAAGCTCTCGATTGATTTCTGACTCAGTGATCCATCTTCCCCCATCGCTACCTGCCCATTATAACGCCTCTTCCTGAGCAGGCAGCACACTGCACTTCCCAGAAGGGCTTCATGAAGCAGAGGTGGAGTGGAGACCTGCTGGATGGCAGAACACAGAGGAGAAGAGGTGCCTGGGGTTTGCACACAGGAGCAGCTCCACAGCATGGGGGTGTTATAGATGGATAATGGGATGATTGGATCTCACAATTAAAAGATAGCTATTGTGTGAATATTAAGAAAAGCTTTAGTGATGTACAGTTATGTTATTGTAGTTTAGATGCCCTCTGTTCTCCCCACAGTTCCCTTTCACCCCTGTGTTGTTGCCATCACACAGCCTGGGCTGTCCAGCACAGGTACAAAGAAGCTGCACAGGTGTCCCTTGCATGGGGCAGGTGGGAATGGAAAAGCTTGGGGGTGCTCAGGGGGTGGGCATGGCAACACCTGAGCTCCAATCCAGGTACAAAGCAGTCTGCACTGATAAATGGCACAGAAGAGCTGAGTGACAGACCTTGGGAGGGGCCAGGGCTGGGTGATGCAACCCCAGGGGTATAAAAGACTGAGCATCCAGCTAGAAGATGAACTGGCCATGGGGTATCCATGAGGGGCAGTTCCCAGTGCTGCAGCTTTTTCCTTATGTAGTCCTTTGTTGTCTTTGTCAAGGTTTAATAAACCTCTTTAAATTTTCAAAGAGAGCCGTTGTCTCTCACAGAGGGGTCCAGGCTTGCTGGCCACTGAACCAGCAGAACAGGGGTGCTGTAGAAACACCAGGAAGGAGTTTCTTGACTTGTTTGGGATGACAGAGCCTTACTGCTTCCCCAGGATTTAGTTCCCAACAGCAGCCATGCTTTACAGGTGAAAACAAATTAAACCTTACAATCTGGAAGCGTCTGGCTCACCAAAACCTTCCACTCAGCAGGAAAGCCTTTTTTCTCTAAAAGCATCCCAATCCTCAGCAAAGTGTGTTCCCACCAGCTGAGCAATCCAAGGACATCAAGGCTTACAGGAACAATGCTGGGACCCATTTCTGTGCACTGTCATGGCCAAGGTGCACCTCCCCATCAGGAACAGCTGGGTGGGAGTTGTGCAAGGACCTTCTCAGCTGCAAAGGTCACCAACCCCATGGATATTCAACCCAAAGAACATTTTCTAGCCCTCTCTTGCCAAAATAAAGTAGATTATTCAAGCACAGCTACTTCAACTGAGTTTCCTGTAACCAGACCAGGTGGTTCCCTGAGAGCAGCAGGGAGGGCAATGGGGGAGCAGCTGGAGCACTCAACCCCAAATGCAGCACAGCTGGAGGCTCTTAAGGAAACCCAAACACCTTGGAAATGACAGACTGTGGGGATGGCAAGGGGAAAAGGTAACAACTATTGACCACTCAGAGCCCTTTGAGGTTTCCAGACTCAGTATGTTAGAGCTGTGTCCCAGGCAATGCATCAGCCCTGGGGTGAGCTCAGGATCATGAAGATGGGGCTGGAAATCCTGGAGTTCACTGGCTAACAGAGCCTTGCCCATATCAGCCAGGTTATAGATCATTATCTGTCGCAGACATATTTTATGAAAAATCCTTTCCTTAGGATTTTCCCTCCTGAAGCTGGGAGGCCTCAGGAACAAAATGTAAACATTGATTATCTGCTGCTGTGAAATGCAACAGTTGCATCTGTGATTGGTCTCATGTGGTTGTTTCTAATTAATGGCCAATCACAGTCAGCTGGCTCAGACTCTCTGTCCAAGACAGAAGCTTTTATGATTCCTTCTTTTTCTATTCTTAGCTAGCCTTCTGATGAAATAATTTATTCTATTCTTTTAGTATAGTTTTAATGTAATATATATAATAAAATAATAAATCAAGCTTTCTGAAACATGGAGTCAACATTCTTGTCTCTTCCCTCAACCTGAGGCCCCTGTGAACACCACCACAATTATCTAATGCAAGCTCTCCTATATAAACGTTTTCCTGGGGAGCCCAGAAGCTGGCTGCCCACTCAGGTGGTGCCTTTTTAACTCCTGAGATAAATAAGACTTTTCTGTGTCACTATATGGCATTATTCACAGTGGAAGGGCCTGTGAGTGGCACCTGCTGTCAGTTCAGTATGTAAATGATGCCAGCCCCGTTTGCTACATCCCATCAATTATTTTCATACACTTTTCTTGGCCTTCAGCTGTCAGAGCAACAGACATCACCTTGATGCCTTGAAGTGGTTTTCTTCTCCCATTTCCTTTGGGGTGTGTGACTCTACTTTGAGGCTTGGCGAGGAGGAGAATAGGATTTTGAGAAGAGAGTTGAGAGTGATGTGAGCTGATGGCCTTTTGCGTTCCCCCAAAGAGCCAGACAGAACAGCTGCCTCTTGATTAAAAACTGCAACAATCCACAGCATATGCACCTCTGCACAGGAGCTTCAAGCCCTGGTCTCAAGGGAAGGGTAGAATGTGGTGTTCACATCAGCAGGCAGAACAGGATCAGGCCCTCAGCATCACCCATGTGTATTTTTAAAATACCCATGTGTAATTTTTCAAAGCACCTTTGCTCGTCCCATTCTTGAAAGCTGAGTGTTGCTGGTTTTCACCCTCTTGTGCCTTTTTTCTCAACTATTTCTCTACTTTCATTAGAAAAGAATTAATTAGATTCTCACTTAAAAAATTAGACTGCTCACTTCCCACACTTCTTTGGGTGTCTGAGTCCCATTCCCACACAGCACCAGCCCCCCTTTAGACCGTCAGCTGATACAAACAAACTTTGTTGGATTAACATTTCCAGACACTGACCTGTCCCTCAGAGAGAACTTTACAGGGACCCAACAGCCTTGCAGAGCTTTTGGGAGCAGAGATTTAATTTTTTTTTTTGTTATTTTGCCCCCTTCTTGCAGGCACACTTCCTTGGATACCCTGTGGTATTTTCTGAGACTCCCCTAGCTGGAGGGGAATGATGACTCTGACTCCATGTTCTCAGAAGGCTAATTTATTATTTTATTATATATATATTATATTAAAGAATACTATACTAAACTGTACTAATAAATACAGAAAGGATATAGACAGAAGGCTAAAAGATAATAATGAAAACTTATGACTCTTTCCAGAGTCCTGACACAGCCTGACTGTGATTGGTCATTATGTCAAAACAATTCACCTGTTGGATGAACAATCTCCAACCACATTCCAAAGCAGCAAAACACAGGAGAAGCAAATCAGATAAGAATTATTTTCCTTTTTCTCTGAGGCTTCTCAGCTTCCCAGGAGAAGAATCCTGGGCAAAGGGATTTTTCCAGAAAATGTGATGGTGACAGATACCCAACTCCAGGCACCCTGCAGTCAGAGCAGCACTCGAGCTCAAGGTGCTCATTCTCTCTTCTGATGCAGAGAGGGGGAAAAAAAAAGAAAATAAAACAAACCCATAAATCACCAAGCTAGCAAATGAAAATAAATACACTTTAAAATATTTCCATGCTGCTTTTTATTATTATTATTTATAATGGTATTACAGAATTTTGTAAAATTAAAGTAAATGTCAAGCAGAATGTAATAATTTTTCTTGGGGTTTGGCACATTTGTGTGCCTGACAGTTTCACATTTTTCTTTATATCCATGAAGACAGGAGCCTGACAGGGCTATATTTTGTTACCCACTTTGTTCAATTTTGTCATAAATTGGAGTGAACAAAACAGGGAAAATATAGACACCAAATTAATCAAAGAAATTACATTTTAAAGCACCTCAGACAAACGTATGAAATAATCATACTGTGCCAGGAAAGTACATAAAAACACCAACATTTCCCCCTCCCAAACACACAGATTTGCCCCAAGAAGGGCAGAGACTTCACCCCAGGGCCATTATTGTTAGCACCAAGTGTTGCTCCTTGGCTGTCTCACCTTGCAGAGCGCTCAGTGAATTTCTCTCCCATGAATTTCTCTCTCTGTACCTGAAGTGCACTTCTTATTTGAGTAGATTGGTCAGCAAGGAGGTCAAGAGTTGTACTTGTCTGGTTTATTATTATTTCAAAGACAGCTTGTAACTTAATTATTTGATTTAAATTATGAATGGGTTTTGTGGCACTTGATATTAATTCATTAGGATTTTATGTGGCTGGTCTTTAGTGTTGTATAATTCGTTTAGGTGGCTATTTATTTTTATCTTATTTTTGGGTGTTTTTTCAATTAGGGACAGATTAGTTGATTGCTTTTTTAAAATCAGATCATTATATATTTTGATTCTTAACTGATTTTTCTGAATTGGTGGTAGTAGAAAGAACAATGGTTTAATATATTCTATATATCTTTGACTAGTTTGGGGGTAATTTGTGGTAAGTTAAAATCTAGTAATGCCTTTTTAAAGCCCAGGTTTTGTTGGCAAAGGGATTTTTAAAATTTTTATCATTAATGGGTGGGTCAAAATAACCAGATCTCAGCTATTCCATCCCATGGCAATGCATTTTGTAACACGATGGTGGGTGCCTGGCACACAGCAGCTAATTTGGTGTGCCAGCTCATGAGGTCACATTGTCACCTTTCAACAGGTTGTGCTGCAGTTCACACCTGCATCCTCCCCTGCCACCAGCAGCCCTGCAATGCCTGCACAGCACTGTCACTGCCCAAACCTGTCACAGACATATTTTATGAAAAATCCTTTTGCCAGGAATTTTTCTCCTGAGCAGCTGAGAAGCCTCAGGGGAAAAGAAAAACAATAATTATCTGTTGCTGTGGAATGCAACAGGTGCATCTTGGATTGGTCTCATGTGAATTGTTTCTACTTGATGACCAATCACAGTCCAGCTGTGTTGGGAGTCTGGTCAGTCACAAGATTTTATTATCATTGCATTCCTTTCTTTTCCAGCCTTCTGATGAAATCCTTCCCTCTATTCTTTTAGTGTAGTCATATCATATCATATCATATCATATCATATCATATCATATCACATCATATCATATATAATAAATGTATATAATTTTCTTTTAATATACTATATATAATAAAATAATAAATCAGCCTTCTGAAACATGGAGTCAAGATTCTCATCTCTTCCCTGTCCTGGGAACTCTATGAACATCACCACAAACCCTCCCTCAGAGCCCTGGCTGTCCCTGCTGTGTACAGGGAGACATTTGCAGCTTGTAGGAAGAAGCACCATGCTCAGAGAGCTGCAATTTCCATGAGAATGACAAGGAGAAATGCGAAGTGAGTAGCAGGGCTATCCTCAGGCCAATCCTTTCTGCCTGAGTAAATTCGATTTGAATTCCTCTTGAAAGACCAGCTCTGCAGCACTTGGACTGTATTGAAAAGGTCACTGGAGGCAATGTCAGACATACTCTCCAGCTGCACTACAAGTGCACTGATAGAGATTCATAACAATGTGTTACTGCAGCTGGAGATCCAGAGGGACTCTCTGAGGGATCCTCTCCACTTCTCTGGCAGCAGCAGGCTGTGCCACAGCTCCTCTTCAATGCCTGGATGGAGGCATTCCTGTTTTAAGTAGAAAAAGCTGCCAATTCTTTTTAAAAGGTTGCAGGAGCCTGCTCTCGTTTTTAACATGTACTGTTAGTTTGGTTATGGTAAAAGGGGTTGAAAGGGTCGTTATAAGAAATTACTGCAGCAATTATAAGTGCAGCACTCCCCAGGAAAACGAGCCAGCCGGGACAGAACTGTAATGGGCCAATCGAGCACCTTAAACCTTCATGCAAATGAAGGATCCAAACAGACACCGATTCAAGGGGTCAAAAAACAGGATAAAAAGGGGCTTCTGACCCAGTGAATGTGTCCAGCTCCACCTGGAACATTGGGGCCATCGCTGCTGAGCAGCCCCAGCGTCAGCGCTGCTCCATCCTTGATGGAATGCTCCTGCTCGGCCCGTGGGCCTCCTTGCTTTGGGCCTTTCTTTTTATTATAATAAATGCTGAAATCACTTTAGTGCCGGGAGCCTGCTCTCGTTATTAACATGTACTGTTAGTTTGGTAATGGTAAAAGGGTCGTTATAAGAAATTACACCTCAGTAAAGTGCAGCACCTTCCCAGCTAAACGAGGCGGCCTGGACAGAACTGTCATGGGCCTTGTCATGGGCCAATCAAGTGCCTTAAACTTTCATGCATATGAAGGATCCAAAAAGAAACCAACCCAAGGGGACAAAAAACAGGATGAAAAGGGGATTTTGACCCAGGGAATCTGTGCTTCTCCCCCTGGACCATCAGGGCCATCATCAGAGCCATCGCTGCTGAGTAGCCCCAGTGCCGGCACTGCTCCATCCTCGGCGGGAACGCTCCTGCTCGGCCCGGGCCCCCTTGCTTTAGGCCTTTCTTTTATTATTTATTATAATAAATGATGAAATCACTTTTAGTACCAGGAGTGTAGTCTTATTTTTAACATGTACTGTTAGTTTGGTTATGGTAAAAGGGGTTAAAGGGTAGTTATAAGAAATTACACCTCAGAAAAGTGCAGCATCCCCTCAACGAAACAAGCCGGCCTGGACAGAACTGTACTGGGCCAATCGAGCACCTTAAACCTTCGTGCAAATGAAAGATCCAAAAAGAAACAATCCAAAGGGGAAAAAACCAGGATAAAAAGGGGCTTCTGACCCAGAGAATGTGTCCAGCTCCACCTGGAACATCGGGGCCATCACTGCTGAGCAGCCCCAGCGCTGGTGCTGCTCCATCCTCAGTGGGAGCGCTCCGGTCCAGCACAGGCCTCCTTACTTTAGGCCTTTCTTTTTATTTTAATAAATGCTGAAATCACTTTAGTACTGGGACCTTGCTCTCGTCTTTAACACTAGGAAAATCTGAGTTTTCCCCTTATCCCACTAACAAACATGCCCTGGTGCTGGGAGCATTTCCAGGAGTCCCTATTCCCAAAGGGCTGGAGAGGGGCAGCATCACAGAGCACAGAGGAACTGACCAGCAGGGACCTGCAGAGCTGCCACATTCCCCTGAAAATGTGGAAGTGGTTCAGTGGATTAAAGGATTTTTTTTTTCTCTCTCCCAAACTACATACACCCACCAATATATGGCAAATATGCATTTTAAGCTTATTTGTGTATGAGTTGCTAAATACCATAATGGTCTCCAGCTGTATGGCAGGAGGGCCCATTTACTGACATTTTACTGCTCAGTTTATTTTTTTTTCCTTACTATATTATCAGTGTATTTCCTCTCATTTTGCTTTGTGCTTGTAGAGTGCCTGATGTCTCCTATCATACCTGTTTTCTATTATTTGTCCTAATTTTTTAATTCCCCATTTATTATGTGGATTATGAAAATCATCTGATAAATCCCATTCTCTACTTCTAAAAAAGCCCATGAGAAGGTTTTAATAAGTGAAATCTGTATTTTTCCACACTGTGCTCAATGAAAGTGCCCAGTGAATAACCCCTGATTGTCAGGTGTTCCCATTCCCATCATCTAAGCAGGGGGGATAATTAGCAGACAAATGAGGGTTTGCAATTCTTCAAATATCTCAGAAAGACAATTTGGCTGCTTGATCAGTGGAAGGATATTTTTAAAACTGCCATTTGAGATTCAGCGGCATTGCTAATTAAATGAGAATTTCATAAAAATAATCTGAAAAAAGTCTCTGTTAATTGGAGAAGGATAATGAACAGACTTGCTAAACAGAGGCATAAACGTCAAACAATCGAAGAGGAATAATAAAGTGCTGTGTTATCATAAAATGCCAGGCAGCTTTCCTACTTTTATTTGAAGTTTTAACTTTTAGCAATTTTTTTTTTTTTTTGTATTTGTGAATGGCATTCAAAAATGTGCTTTGCAATCATAATTTCCAATTCTTGGATTGGGTGTGAGCAATGCATGACAGCACTAATGGTGCCCTTGCTTCAAGTCTTCTTGCATTCTGTGAGCAGCTTTTGTGCTCTGCAATGAATACCAGGGGGGAAGCACATTAATATTGTGTGGTTGTTATTCCTGCAGGGTAGTGGTATTATTGAATTAGTGATTCTTTGTAACAATAATGACTTCCAGTGCTGTATTGTACAGTAAAATAGTCAGGAAGGAGCTGGAGAGCCTGTGGAAGGTTCTTTTGGTGCTGCACCTGTGCAGGCAGCAGAGTGTCCCTCCCTTCCCCACATCATCAGTGGGGATGGATCAGGAATTTACAGGCAGCACTGGAGCAGGCAGGGCTGATGGCACTGTGATCCTTGGTGGCCCCATGCTGGTGGGAATGTCCCAGACTAACTCCATAGTTGTGAAAATTGGGATTGCTCAGACTGGAGAAGGGCCCAGGGAGAGCTCATTGTGGTGTTCAGCACTGAGAGGTGTCTAGGAGAAAAAATGGGATAGGCTTTTTTGCAGGACCTGTGGTGGTAGGACAAAGGGTAATGGTTTGAGACTAAAAGGGAGTTGATTTGGATCAGTTATTAGGAAGAAGGATTTTATGCTGAGGGTGGGCAGGCCCTGGCACGGGGTGCCCAGAGCAGCTGGGGCTGCCCCTGGATCCCTGGCAGTGCCCAAGGCCAGGCTGGACAGGGCTTGGAGCAGCCTGGGACAGTGGACGGTGTGTCTGTCCACGGCAGGAGGTGGAATCAGATGGGCTTTAAGGTCCTTCCCAACCCAAACAATTCCAGGATTCCATGATCTTGCATTAAGAAAAAGCTGGTGCCTTGCAACCTCCCCTCTGCCATGCTCCTGCCCCAGCCCTTGGCACTGTCTCACAGGCTCACAGCAGCTGACACAGAGCTGCATGGAAAAGTTTGCAGTAAAATCTCATCAATTTTACACCAGAAGAGAGTTCTGAACCTGGGGCTTCCTCCCTCAACATAAAACTTGCTTTCAATTTGCCCCTGAGTGCTGCCTTCACACCCTCACAGCCCAAAGAGAGATTGTGACACAGACACTTCAGCCTTAGCACAAAATCTCTCTTGGATATTCCACTTCTGAGAAAAAGCTCAAACAAGCTTTGTGAAAGCCCAGTGTAATGAGAATTGACTGTCCTCCATGAGAAATATCTATTAATTACTCTGCAGTGGGAAAAAGGCAACTGTGATGATCCACGTTTCACAACTGCAGCACAAACAATTGCTTTAGAGGCAAGAAGCAATGTGTCATGAAGACACTGGATGCCTGGCAGTGCCCAAGGCCGGGCTGGACAGGGCTTTGAGCAGCCTGGGACAGTGGGAGGTGTCCCTGCCATGACAGGGGAGCACAAGATGAGCTTTAAGGGCGTTTTTCAGTGCAGACCATCCCAGGAGTGTGTGGTTCCTGCAGTTTGGGCACACCTCTGCTGTGGGAACAGTAGCTCTACCAGGGTCTGCTCCAGCGCCATGCAGTCCCACATGCCTCAGCCACGGTGTTTTATAACATTTTCCCAAAGACATTACTTTTACACCCTGAATGATTACTTCATTTAGCACATACATCAGAACTAAAATACCCAATATTAGCTCATTTAAGTTGATGCTCAGTGATGGATTAATCGTTTCTCTTTTCTGGAGCAAAGCCCAGTCCATTTCATCTGAGGACCGAGGAGAAATGTTCCCTTGTATCTTGAAGACATCTGCTGTGCTTTGCAGATCTGCTTGTCCACAAAAAAACCCCCAAAAAACAACAACCCTGAAATGCTTATATGCTTAAAAAATAAATTGCTGAAGCTGTAGATCACAGCCATTTTTCCCTGCTTTCAGAACAGGTGCAAAGGAAGGATATCCACAGTTCAGTCAGCAGAGCCTGTGTCTGTGTGTCCTTTGAGGTTTCAGATGTCACATCATGTTACAGTGGGTATTGCTGTCTCATACTATTGTGTGTCATGGGCCACACAGGGAAATGAGGAGATGGAAACAGATCCTTAAAGGACAAACAGAATGAGAGCAGACACCTGTGCTAGCTCCAGCCAGGCTGAGACCAGAGAATCCTGTGTGCTCAATATTATGGCCAAAATAAAAGTGATCAGGCTGAAACTCTTGAGGTCACCTGCTCCCCAGAATTAATGGAGGTGTTGGTCAGTCAGTGCAGTGAGTAAATGTGTGACCATGTTCACAGGGGTCTGAGGATAAGGGCAGAGACGAGGATCTGACTCCATGTTTCAGAAGGCTTGATTTATTATTTTATGTTATATATTACATTAAAACTATACTAAAAGAATAGAAGAAAGGATTTCATCAGAAGGCTAGCAAAGAATAGAATAGCAAAGAAGAATGATAACAAAGGTTTGTGGCCTGGACAGAGAGCCCAAGCCAGCTGACTGTGATTGGTCATTAATTAGAAACAACCGACGTGAGACCAATCACAGATGCACCTGTTGCATGCCACAGCAGCAGATAACCATTGTTTACATTTTGTTCCTGAGGCCTCCCAGCTTCTCACAAAGAAAAATCCTAAGGAAAGGATTTTCCATAAAAGATGTCTGTGACATAAATGATGTGAGGAGACCCCCTCTCTGTCAGCCTTGTGAGCAGCAGCAGGAGCCAAGGGTCTGTGGCACTTGCCAGGAGCCAAACTGGGAGGCATCACCAAGCCAAAACTACCTGGGCTCCAGTGGCAGTTTCTCAGCCCCAGGACCTCTCTTCTACAGAAGCTGTGCCTGATGAAGCCCATTTTCTTCCAAAGCATGGATAACAGACTTTGGTTGTGGGGTGTTTTCCCCTCCTTTCTCACTAAAACATCAGCAGATTGTGATAGCTGACAAGGAAGGAGTGCAAAGAGAATTGGGTATGGGAGCAGAGATGTTCCCAAGCTTTTAGAGTCACTTTGTCATTGACATCTCTCTGTCTCCTCATCTTGTGTTTGGTCACAGACCAAGAATGCCACTGTATTTTTGCATTGTGAAAAAACACAGAACAAGAAAAGAGTGCTGAAACATTCCAGGCACTCTCCCTTATCCTGCATTCAGCTATTACTCTAATTGTCAGCAGGAAGAAAGAGGTATATACCATTTGAAAGTATTTAGAACTGGCTGTGTGCTTTCAAAACACAGGATCTTTCAAGGAACAACTCTCTTCCCATTTGCTGTCACAGGCAATTAAGTTTTTAAGAGGTTCTCAGCAGCATTAGCAGACCATATAATGTTCTTGAAGTGCCTTTATAACATCCTATAAGGACAAACTGCTTGCATCTTCCTTGGAAAATCAAAAGTTCAATTCCAGTACTAGAAGATGACCAGGTTCCGTTTTCTGTTTGACACAAGGTGGCTGGGTGTGCACAGCTGCTGCTGCCCCTCCAGCCAGGGCTTTAATTCTCTGTGGGGAACTGCTTCCCAAAATCTAAAGCCCATTACCAGGAACTGCTCTCCATTACCAGGAACTGCTCCCCAAAAACCAAAGCCCATTACCAGGAACTGCTCCCCAAAACCAAATCTCATTACCAGGAACTGCTCCCCAAAAACCAAAGCCCTTCACCAGGAACTGCTCCCCAAAAACCAAAGCTCATTACCAGGAACTGCTCCCTAAAAACCAATGCCCATTACCAGGAACTGCTCCCCAAAACAAAATCACATTACCAGGAACTGCTCCTGAAAACCAAATCTCATTACCAGGAACTGCTCATCCAACACCAAAACCCATTACCGGGAAATGCTCCCTAAAACCAAAGCCCTTCACCAGGGAGGGAAGGCTCAGTCCTGCCTCTTTGTCCAGCTGCAGGGAGAGTAAAAATCAGAGTAAAAAGGGTAAAAAGGAATAAGGAAAAGCCCTTCCTTGGGACTGGCCCTCAGGTGCTGCAGAAGGATATTTCTATTAGACACTGCCATCCTCTCAGGCTATAATGTATTCCCTCATTATGGTAAACACCCACATGGCATTTGTTTCTGGAATGATATTGCACAAAGCTGGGTAATAAAAACACCTCTGATCTCACAAAGCGCAAGGCTCAAGACAAATAATATCTGTAAACAGTTCTGCACTCCAGGCTGTTTTATGAGCTGGACCAGTGTTTACTCAGGGCTAATGCTGAAGAAGTTCATTTCATCTCCTGGAAAAGGCTCTGCTCCCACAGGAGGCTCCACTCCTTAGGGGAGCATTGGCATGGTCACCACCATCCAGCTCCCAACCACCTTCTTCCCTTTGCTGCTGCAAGGCATTCACTGCACAGCTCCCTCTCCCAGCAACACTTCCCTGATATTTAGAAATGTCTATAAATGCCAGCAGGCCAGCAGAGGCCTGGAGGAGTCTGCAGGCAGCAGGGAGGTGTGGAGCTCAGTGCCTTAAGGAGCTGGAATGGAGGCTAGATGGAGTAAAGAGGAATAAAGGGGATATTTATTGAAGGGCCTTCAAAGGCAGTACCACAGCCACAGTCATGGCTCTGCCTGGATGGCTCCAAGATGGAAGCAAAAGAGAGTTTGGTCACAAGATCTCACATTTTTATCAGTTCTGGTCCATTTACATACTGGAATTAATTGTCCAATTCCAGCTCCAGCCCATGCACTCCCATCCTTCTTGTTTTTCTCTCTTCAGCCCACGTTGTTTGTGCTCTTGAGCCTGAGATCTGGATCATTTGTCCTTGGTCCCCAGCTGGAGCAGGAATTGTTTTGTCTCCCTGCTCTGTGCACATAGCTCACCATTCCCTCATATGAAGCCCAGACCCACACACTAAAGCAGCACAGAATGTGAAAAATATAAAAGCTAAAACCTGAGGTATCAAACTCACTGGGCTGGCTTACACTGAAACACAAGCGCCCATCCTCAGGGTGGACACTTTTGATCTTATATCTCATTAGAACTTCCCACACTGCAATTCGTGCCTGTTGCCCCTTGTCCTCACTGCATCTCCAAGCACAGTCTGACTCTGCCTTTTGCACACCCTCCTCTGAAGGTCATCAACACCACTAAGATGTCCTCTTTCCCTCCTTAAACCTCCAGTTTTTCTCATTCTTGTCCCAGTACATTGATGTCTTTTGCAAGGGAAACCCAAAATTGAACCCAAAACCTCCAGTGCTCCAGTACATGTAGGAACAGCTCTGGGATTCACATCTGCAGCCCATGAGCAGCTCCAGCTGTGCTGCACTAATTCATCACCCACTGGTGGGTGTCAGGAGCTCCTGCAAGAAAGGAGAAAGAGAACTTTCTGGGTTGGTTCCCCTTTGCCAGATGTCAGGCACTCACTCTGCTCTCACCTGGCCATCTTTAAGTGTTCACATATCCATGACCACTCTGTCAGAGCCCCTTCTGCACTGCTGGAAAGCTTCATGAGTTCAGGGCAGTGCACATCCACTGCTCTGAGGGCAAAGCAGGGGGGAACACAACCCGTGTTAGTTGCAGCATGAAGGAAACCCACTGCAGCCAAGCTCAGCCACAGACTTGGGCTCATTTTATCCTTACCTCACGCAAGCCTTTGAGAAAAAAAAAAAAGGTGATTTTTTGCTAAAAGAGAAATCTTCAAGATTTTTTTGGGGCCAGAGCAAAAGGCCCAAGGGTTTTGGAGGAAACCAGGAGGAAGAGGGAAGGGGAAGATGCCCCCAGACAGCACCAACAGGATGAGATGTTATTAATGCACCAACTCCCCTGACCATGAACATTTTCCTTAGGAAATTCCAGAAGGGTCCAAATCTGGCAGGTGAGAGGAGAAAACCATTTTAAATAAGGCTGGTCCAGATCTTCCTCAGGTTTACAGTCAATTCCTTCTTGCAGCTTGTGCCTAATGGGGATTATGTACATTACATGATCACATCAGATGCTGTGGTTCCATATCTTTAGCAATTTCCTTCACTTTTTTGAGCACCATACCAGAGATTGTGAAAAGACAAAGGATATGACTAAAAATGGGGGGAAATGGAGGTGAAAATGGTCTTCTGCAGCCCTGACTGAAAAATGGAAAGTCCCCAAGTCAGCCATCCTTTTGGAAACCTCTGGCCTCAAAATACACTTTGTAACGGATGTGTTTTAATTCCAGGAAAAACACACTGAGCTGAGGCTTAGACCTTGGGCAAATTCGCCTTTTGGCTCAAACAGCAAAGATCTTGAGCTGAAAATGCCTGCTGCTGACAGCCTGTGCCATGGCTGCCTCCCAAACACTGCTGGCATAGCTGTTGTGGAAAAAATAAAATACATTTCATTCCCCAATGGTCATGCTGTAATGGCATGAAATTAGAAACTCTAATCAATAGTGCTTTACACAGCATGACTCTCATGTCAAAAGAGCCCATGGTTTAAAAAAGAAGAGTCACAAATAAATATGAAAATCAAGGCTGTGAAGCGGCAGTAATGAAGTATAATTCTGTCAAGCAGTCCCAGGCAGTGATTCTCTCCACAAAACCTCCACTCACCCAACCCTTCGTTCTCCACACCTCCCTGATCTTCCATCTCCACATCATTTTCCTGTATTTATTTGCCCTTGGCACATGAAATGTCACAGATTTGAGTGTGAGTGATGAGAATGGGGAGGGCAGGTCTGTGCTGCAGCCCTCGCTCTGCCTCTGTTGCTTCTCAATTCCTTCACCTCTCTGCTGCTTTGGAAAAGCCCCAACCCCTCTCTGCTCACCTTGCTGGGAGCAGCAACACACCTTTCCTCCAAGATGCACCTCTTCTCTTGCTACAAAATGTAAATAAAATGCAGATTATTATTATCTTTATAACAACAACTGTTGTATTTACAAGGCAACCCCGAGCAGGAAGAATGATGCACATCTGACTCTATGATATCAGAAGGCTAATTAATTACTTTATTATACTATATTATACTTTATACTTTACATTGTATTGCACTAATAAGAACTATATTAAACTGAAGAAACTCCTGACTGTCTGCTGACCAGATAGATGACACAGCTCGGGCCTGATAGGCTAATTAACATAAACAATGTCCACCAGAATCCAATCAAGCAATCCCTGCAGGTAAATAATCTTCCAACACCTTCCACATGCTCAAAAATACAGGAGCAGAAAACAAGATAAGAATTGTTTTGATCATTCTTTTCTCTGCTTCTCTCTGTTCATGAGAATACCACAAACAACAGAAATTAGAGTTATCCTATTTATATCAAAAATTACAGATAGCTCTGCTAAGACCCTTATGTTTTGCTTGTACAGGCAACACTGCTAGAAGAACCACCAGAGAAATAAAGTATTTAAAAATAATAAGCAGGGCCCCAAAGGCATGGAGAGCTGACAGCTACAGGGCTCTCTGTCTGTCAAACAAGTCTTTTGGGAGCTGGTGGCATTTTGTTCAGGGACAGGGTTTGGGATTTTTCCAGCACTAGTTTTAAAGTTCCTCTCACCATGCACTGCTAACATTAGCACAGCTTGGCAAGTGAGGAGTGCCCTGAAAATAGCATACTTTTAGATGGAGATTTTGTTAATTAGACCTTCTTCCTGCGCACAGTCCAGGCTCTCCAGGCAGCTCCTGTGGAAGGGGAGCAGTGATCAACCAAAGGCTGGATGCCTTCAGGAGGAGAACAGGTAAGAGGTGCCTTCCAGACATGAGTGAAAGTCCTCCAGAAGGACCTGCTGAATCCAAAGGGTCAGTGGGAAAAACCTTAACATGGCCTCAGGAGAAGGTCTCAATCTTTGTGAGGGGTGTCTCTGGCAGCTTATGGGTTGTTTTCTTAATTTTGCCACTGAACCACAGAACTTTGGTAAATTGAATTACCTGCAGCCTTGCCTTTAGCACAGAAATGGATATTTTTCCCTTGAGCCAATATCAGTGAGGACAAAGAAGCAGAGGTGACACATTGAGTCCATGACTCCAAGTCCAGATGGAAGCAGTGACACAAACCCAGGTAAGCACTCTGCCCTGCAGACATGCCAGACCCCATCCCTGAGCAGGGAGGGTGGGCTGGGGACCCCCACAGCCCCTTCCAACCACACCCATTGTGTAGCTCTGTGAATGCCTAAGGACAGGGGTGGCTTTTGGAAAGGGATGTTTGCTCCTTTCTGTTGCTGAGACGCCCAAATACCTCCTGGAGAAAGTGTCCCATCCGAGGCAGGGCGATGTTGGGGAAGATGGAACAGGAAAGCCTTATAAATATGATTGTCTGGAAAAAGATTTTGAAAATATTAAAACTATAAGTGAGATTGAAATGAAAGCAAGCTTTGAGATACCTCAGTTACTGAACAACTGGAAAACAATGGTGTGGCCAGCTGAAGGTGATCCCATTTAGATGCAACAACACCCTCTGCTTGCAGACAGGCCCAAGGGTCAGAGCACACCCTACAGCTTGGCAGAAGGGGCCCAAAGAGGAGTTTTTAGGGTTTAAAATGTAACACAGTGTGGTAATGTAATGATTCTTATAGGCTGTATGTAAATGCTATAGGATTTGTGTATTGTATAGATTGGTTAGTGAGAATGAGAATATTCAAGACAGAAGAAGATTTATGGTATTGTAATGGGAACTTCACTCTCTTACCCCTTTTACTCTCTTGCACTTTTGCTCCTTTACCCTTTTACTCTCTTACCCTCTCATCCTCTCTGCCCCTCTCTCCTCTCAGTCCTGCTCTGAGCTGTGTTTGGCAGCTCCCAGCAGGGCCCTTCACCCAGGCCCTTTTCAATAAACCCCAAATTCCTGACCTGGCTGCAGAGATCTCTGCTCTCCATCCATCCCCACCATCCTACCCCCCAACACTCCGACAGGGCACCATGAGCTAAGCCCTGCAGAGCAGTTCCCACAACATTCCTTCAGCTCCCTCTCTGTCTCTGAACAGTTGCTTTCACTTCAGAGCAGTCACTTACATCATGCCACATCTGAAAAATAGGATGAAAGCCAAAAAATTATGTTTCCCAAGCTCTCCATTAAACCAGTGACTTGTGCAATACATACAAAGTTTTAAGTTGGGGAACATCAAATCATCAAGCATCTGTTAATCAGCAACATGCCAGTCCCTGGGGATTGTGGGGATGTTAAAAGGTTATCCTGCTCTCCTGCACATTGCACTGCTGAGCTCCATTACACAACCAAAGGATGATTTCATGTATGGCAAAGAATTTTTGATTCTCCGGATATTATTTTAGATGTGGAAACCCAGCTGCTGAATGCTGCTTTTCAGGTTAAACAAAACCCACAGCCAACACTCATTCTCACACTATTAATGAAGATAATCTTGCCCTGCAATTGACTTTTTTCCAGAAATAGCAGGAGAGGGATTTTCAAATCCTTTCAGGTTTGCAAAACGTTATCTCACTCTATTTCTTTAATCTCCTGATGCTGAAAGATGGATCTTTTTCTCTCATGGCTGGATGTACTTCTACACTTCAGCAGCAAACCATGAAAGGGAATCAGGCTTATGGAAAGAAATAATAAAGAATTTGCAGTGTTAACATTTACTTGGGCTTGTCTGGACTTCCTCAGCTGTGAATTCCAACATGATTGACCAGATTGAATGTTACACAAAAGAGACAAATCAGCTGACAGGCTTTGTGTGCAAAGGACTGCTGGGCAGGGGAAGGGGCTGTGCTCTGCTCCAGGGCAGTGGTGGACAGGACAAGAATTGGAGAGCTCAAGCACAGCCAGGGAGAGAGGTAAGCTGGACTGGGGAAAACATTTTTACATCAGCACCAGCACTGATCACTGGGATACACTGCAGGGTCTCAAGTGTCAGAGTTTTAAGCACATCTTGAGCAAATATGACAGGGCTGAAGTTTATCGATCCTTGGAAATGTTCAAGCCAGGTTGAAGGGGGCTTGGAGCAAGCTGAGAGAGTGGAAGGTGTCCCTGCCTATAGAGTGGGGCTTGAACTAGATGAGCTTTAAGGTCTCTTCAAACCCAAACCATTCCGTGTTTCTGTGATGACACTGCCCTGGAGGAAAAAGGCAACCTGGAAAATCTCCCAAGGTCCCATTCACTTTCTGGTTTCTAGAAAAATCCACAGATAAACTGCACAGCTTCAGTAAAAGGCAGAGCAAAGCATTCCCTGAGCAATTCCTACTCCTGAATTGCAGGGAAGGCACAATTCATAGCCTGTTTTTTCTCTTCCATGCATCTTAATTGTTCACATAATAATCACAGAAGTATTTAATAATACAAAGCATATGGGCCAGATGTTCAACTGGTGTAAATCAACAGCACTTGGGAAGCTTCAGTGGTGCTGTGCTGGCAGAATCACTTGAAGTTCTGGTGCTGCATCTTTAAGGTGGCTCTCAGGATTTTAGTACCTCCTTATTGTTTCCACTAAAACCAAGTCACAGAGTTTATTGCCCACCTAAAAAGGGCCACCTCCCACCAAATGCTCAGAATTGAAGCTCAAAACCGCAAAGCTCAAAATAGATTGACTTAAGGTCACTTAAAAACCTCTGCTGGCCATCACTACATTTTGTCATGGCCACAAACTCATCCAGCTGACCTCACCCTGGCACAGGCAGCACTGCCTCAACCAGAGGTCCATGCAATGCCTTGTCTTAGTCTCAGCTGGTGTGTGAGCTCTGCTTTATTTGCTTCCCACTATAAAAAAAAAAAAAAAAGAAAAAAGAAAAGCTTTTAATTCACTTCCTCCTGGGAGTTTCTGTGATGCTCATTGATCCAGCCTACAAGTACTTCACAAACACTAATGGATCCAGTGAAACTCTCCACTAATCTCCTCCTGAAACTTGGCACCAAACTGCTCATTTCTGACAGCTTCTCCTTTTACAGTTGTTTTGCTTTGCTACCTGTTTCAGAGCCACTCCAGGGCTCATTAATTGTTCATCCTTTGTCCCTTGAAAATTTTCCTTTTAATCTTTCCAGTCACACGTGTGATACTGATGTGAAACAGACTTCAATTTGCAGGTCTTTCACACCTGCAATGATACTATTTGAACTGATGCTGGCATTACCAGTTGCACATGGGCATCTGTAATTGAACTGAAAAGCTTTGCAAGACACAGTCATTGGACTTGTGATCTCATTTGTTAGAGAGCCTTAGGGAATGAGCAATTTCCACTCCTCAATTTATGACAACTGGTCATAGTTACTTAAATGGAATAAAATAAATCCTGTGGCATGTGTCCCTTCTGGAAAACAGGTTGACAATTGTGCCCAGAAGAGAATTAAATTGCTCAGTGACAGTGCTGTATTGAGAGAAAAATGCATAGATAGAAGAAAGTCATGGTAAAGTTTTTGTGGAGGTTCCCAGGTTAATATTCCTTCTGCTAATGTGACTCCCTGGTTGAGATTCTGTGAAATTTAAATAAATTGTGTGGAGAATATGCAAACAAGCTGGTCTGCTGTATTTGAAAATAACCTATCCTTGTGCTGGTTCTACCCGGGGCTAAGGGGTGACCTACTCCACTTCCATGACTAGGGCTGCATTTTCAGCTGTCAGGAACAGCTGGATTTTCAAAAGATTTGCTGACCAAGCCAGCGTGGCTGGGCTCCTTGGGCAGCCCTGTGCATGCAGCAGGAGTTTTACTGACCACCCAACCATTAGCCCTCAAAATGTCCTTCCTAAACCAGTAAATCTTTTTTTATTCCATGTAACGACCAACTTAGGAGGTTTTTCCCCCCCTGGGTTGAAATCACAGTATCTGGAAATAAAAGCAGTTGATTCTACGCTCAGCCAGTTTTAAAGCTGAGCTTTGTGCTATGGTCCACACATCTCTCTGTGCAGCACAGGCTCAGCCTGGCATCCTGCCATAACACCCAACTGGAAAAGGCTGAGGAATTTGGGAGTTTGTTCCTATGTGTGATATTGCAGCAAGAACTCCAACTGAGAGCCCTGACTGTGTCCCCTCCACGTGCTTCCACCAGGGTCCTGAGAGCAGCATGAACCCCAAACAGCCAAGGTTGTTTAATTTAATTAACCTGCAGAGCTTGGCCTGAAAGGAGGCCAAGATGGACTTCTTCTGCCTTCCAGCCCTGCCCTCTTTTCCACAGCCTTGTTCCTCTGGAGCAAACACCCCAGTGACCTCCTGAGGGCTGAGGAGTCAGCCCTGGGTGCAACAGAATGTGCCTCAGCTATCAGTGTTCTGCTCTGTGTGAACACCAGTGGGCATTGATGAGATTATCTAAAGTCCTAGATGCACATTTCTTAATTATCAGTATTCTTTTCCTGTACAAGTAGAATTTGCATAATTTCCCAGCAGTAGAATAGAGCAACATCAAGGCAATAAATAAAAAATTTTCACCAATTCATCACAGAATTGTTCTCCAGTTGCCAGAATTGTTCCTTTTTTCTTTGCATAGCTAATGCCGACCCCAAGGAAGAGCAGATCATCCATTCAGATTCCAGAGAACCACATTGGCTCGTGCTGGCTGAAGGGCTGGCCCTGCCTGATTCCATGTGTTCTTCATGGAGACAGTTTCAACAGAGAATGCCAACTGGGCCAGTCATCCAACAAATCTTTAAGCACTGAGCACTGGAAGCACTGGTGGTGTTACAGGCCATGCTTGTGGCACCAGTGAGTGCTCACAGCAGTGCTGGGACCAGGGGACACTGGGGACACAATGGTTTGGAGGCTGAGACCTTACAAAGCAAAGACTTTCTCAATTTGTTTTTAACAATATGGGAAGGTGCAGCATGGACAGCACATTCTTCAGGTCCAGGCAAGCCAGAGGTGCAATCAGCAGGGTCCTAACAGCAGAAAAATAGGCAATGGATTCACACAGAGTCCACTGCCTTCCTGGTGGATTTGGTCCTCCAGCACAGCTGTTGGGGTTTCTGTGATTGAAATGACCGCAAAGTATTAAAGAGTCTTTTTTCCCAGCCCCAAGATCAAAGAAGAAGTCGAGATTTCTCAGCCCTGCTTTTCAAGGTTGTTTATTTTCTCTTATCTATTCCATTCTTTCTCTGACCTGCTGAGATCTGTCCAGCAGGTCGGGTTGTGGCACAGTCCCTGCCCTTGGGGTGCTGTTGGCTTTTTATACTAAGAACTGTGTGTGCTTTATTTACAATAATTTCCCAATACCTATCACCTATGTTAGACAGTCTGTCTCTACTCTAAACCAATCCAGAAGTGTCACCATCACAGAAGAAAAAGAAGATGAAGAAGATGACGAAGAAGAAGAAGAAGAAGAAGAAGAAGAAGAAGAAGAAAAAGAAGAAGAAGAAGAAGAAGATGAAGATAATGAAGAAGAAGAAAAAGAAGAAGAAGAAGAAGAAGATGAAGATAATGAAGAAGAAGACAAAGAAGAAGATGAAGAAGAAGGACAGGACATGCCCAGATTCCTCCATCTTGAACCCCCATTCTAAATCCCCAAAATTCTACTTTTTCACCCTGTGACAAATTCACTATTATTCTACTCAAACTCTTGTGGCTTGTGAATCCTCACACAAAGCTGGTAATTGTTTCCATGGGCTAAAATCAAAGGCACAGGTGTTTGTGACTCTGTGCCAAGGTCTCTGAGCCTCTGCCAGGGTCTGGAATCACCCAGAGCAGCCAGAGCAATGTCCTGAGTTTTGAGAACTGGGGATGTGGAACTTACCCTGCTCTGCCAGGAGCTCCTGGCCAGCCTCCACTGCAGGGGCAGCTCAGCCACTCTGCCTCTGCTGGGGACTGTTGCAAATAGGAATTGGGAACCAAACTACTGAAGAGCTTTAATCCAATTTCACTCCCTTGCTGTCCACTAAATGGCAATGACATTAATGTGATCTTTAGCACTTCAGATAGTTCCAGCTGCCCATGTGAACACTAGAGATATATTTTGACCCTGTCTTGTCTACATTTGTGAATGGTTCAAACACTTGCCATCCTGGCACCATGTAACTCAAAATGTCACTACCCCAAGTGATATATTTTGAAGAGAGACCATTCTCCTGCTGTACTGTATCAAGGGAATGACAGGTTCTTGTGGTGTACATCAGCAGAAAGATGACACTCTACTTTGGTGTTTTATGGGCTCCAAGATATATCATGGAAAGTGCTGCCTCATTCCTGGGACCTAAAGGCAGGCACAAGGTGTTATTGTCAAAATAAAAGAGATAAACCAGCGCAGATTGTGAATCTGACTATCCCAGGATGATAGCAACACCCAGGGGGTCACAGAGGCATTTTCTTGTGGCAGATTGGGATGTTTCCTCATCAGTCCAGTCCAAAAATGTGTTCCCAAAGCTATCAGTTCAGAATTCACCTTTTGCTTAAATGTTACTATGTGCTTCATCTGGACTTCCAATGGATTTGCACATGTTTAATTTCAAGCACCTGCTTTGCTGTCATGCTTGTTGGGGGTGGCAATCTGAACTTTATAAGGCTGACCTTAGTTCTGTTGGTGAGGAAAAAACCAGAATAGGGAAATAATTCAGCAAAATATGTGAAGAAAGGACACAATTGCCCACTGACTGTTGTTTATACATCCCCCGGCCCTAGAGGAGCTGATTCCAGCGCAGGTTAAGCCAGAGCCAGGAAGCTGCATTGGCTCCACCAGCCCTCAGCAACAGCTGGAGCAGAGCTGGTGACAAAGCCACAGAGGGGGGTCACAAACCTCTGCAAGGCCCAGATTTGCTTGTGAAACAGGTGACCCCAATGCAAAGTACTGGGTTGAAACTAGGAAAAATAGGGGGGGGAGAAAGCTAAGATTTCTTAGAGGCCCAATTCTAGGGCAACCCCAAATCCCCAAAGTCAGATTTTCCATTTTAGAGCACTGGGGCAGGTTTATCACCCAGCCAAGAGACAGGAGAGTGCTGGCCAGAGCAGGAAGTCCCTGTTCCTAATTCCACCAGTGATTTACTGGCTCAGGTTCCATCTCTGCAGATTTAAAGCCTCATACTGGCTCCTAAGGCTATGCTATATAAAATTTGATTGTTACATTCAACGGCCTGTAATAAATTAAATGAACTATCAGAAATAAGTTCACAGGCAACACAATCTTTTTTCAGTCAAGTATACTTCCTTAAAACATACCAGCAGCATCAAATGTAACTAGATTTAATTTCATGCTGAAGAGTCTGTGAATATTCATTTTAAAATATTCATGAAGAGCCTAATTCTAATTTGTGTGATGTTTCTGCTAATACCAATACCCATTAAAAAGCCTTAAGAATATTAACAAGGAATTCTTATGGAAATGCACTGGAGTTTTATGTTTTGAATTACCATTACAGGCTTTTTGGTTTAAGTCCTGTTAAACAGATTTCATTATTAACAAGAATATGTGCAAATTAAAACAAACCCATTAAAATCTAAAATTCCATGCTAAAAAGATTAGGGACATTTGAGTTATACTTGTTCTGAAGGAATAAATGTAATAAAAAAGTGATAGGGAGTAAAACCCAATACTCACAAGATGACAGTGGCTAGACAGTGGTGCAAAGTTCCTGACATGCTTCAGAATAACCTGTTTCACACAAGGAATCACTTTCCTTGTCTTTTTTTGCTCCTCATCACAAAGACAACATAGTTCTAAAGCCTTTGTCACAGATCTTGTTGGAATGAGATAGGCTTTAAGGCTGCTTCCAGCACAAACCATTTTGTGATTCTCTCATCTTCCCCTGGCTCCAAGGTGCAGGCAGGGGTGGGATGGGGCAGGAAGGAGATAGATGGTCCTGTCAGGCCTTAACCCCAGCCAGAAATCAGGAACAGAAAATCAGGGCAGTGAGAGAGCTGCTCTCTCATTGCCTCCTCAGTGGGATGGGGAGAGAATCAGGGGGGGAAAGGTAAAACTTTTCAGTTGGGAAAGAACGGTTTATTAATTGAAGTGAAGGAAAATAAAATAGTAGGAATACTACTACTAATAATAATAATTATTGTAATTAAAAGGAGAGATAGAGCTTGTAAATCCTGTGGCTTGTAAATCTTCACACAAAGTTGGTAGGTTTTTCCATGGGCTAAAATCCAAGGCACAGGTGGTTTTGACTCCATGCAAAGGTCTCTGAGCTCCTTGACAGGGTCTCGAGTCCTCCAGGGCAGCCAGAGCAATGTCCTGGGTTCCAACAACTGACAATCACCCTGCCCTCTGATCCCTACCTGCCTGCTGAGGATGGCAGTGAAGGTGGGGATTTGAGCTTAAGCCATGATCCAGCCCAGAGCTGGGTCTCTGGCAGAACACCTGCAAGGCTGGGTTTGGTGCTCTGGGCAGGACCGGCCTTCCCCTCCACCAGAACAATTCAACAGCCCAAGGTGGGGCTCAGTGCACAGCCCTGGAGGCAGCTGGGCTCCTTGGAAGGATGTCCAGCACTACACACATAGATAATGTATGTTCCTAAAGCCATCAGTTCCTGTGATGGTGGTCACAGGGGTCTGAGCATGAGGGAAGAGATGAGGATCTGACTTCATGTTTCAGAAGGCTTGATTTATTATTTTATGATATATATTATATTAAAACTATACTAAAAGAATAGAAGAAAGCATTTCATCAGAAGGCTGGCTAAGAATAGAAAAAGAAAAAAATTATAACAAAGGTTTGTGGCTCGGACTCTCTGTCTGAGCCAGCTGACTGTGATTGGCCATTAATTAGCAACAACCACATGAAACCAATCACAGATGCACCTGTTGCATTCCACAGCAGCAAATAATCATTGTTTACATTTTGTTCCTGAGGCCTCCCAGCTTCTCAGGAAGAAAAAATCCTAAGGAAAGGATTTTTCATAAAAAGATGTCTGTGACAAGTTCCTAATAGTATTTTCCTAAAGCCATCAGGGAGCTGGGCTCTCTGGAAGGATGTCCAGCACTACATACATAGATAATACACAGATAACAGTGTGTTCCCAAAGCCATCAGTTCATAGATATGGATCCAGGGGCACTGAAAGAACTTCACACAGAAGGAGCCACGGCAATTTACACTTTTCCTTCTGTTGCTTTGACTCCCAGCTGCTGTATTGATCCCCTCAGCTTCTAAATAACCCTCCATTCAATATAATCATCAATGAAAAGTCCGCTAGTCTCATAAATCACATGAATATTTACACTGCCTTGTGTAAAATGCATCTTGTCACCTCTCAGGTGCTTTATATCCCTGTTCCCTGTCTGGTTACTCCTGTCCCTCTCTTCACCTGTCTCTGGTGGGGCTGGGGCAGCTGCTGACCCTTTCCTTAGCTCCAGCCAGATGCAGCAAATTATCTGTGATAAAACTCTCTTCTGCCAAGCTGCCAAATCTTTTGCATTAATCCTGAAAATTACAATTAATGAGCCTAAGAGGATCTTTCCACCTCTGTGTATGGCTCTATTCAGTTGGAATGATCCCTCCTGCTCTGCCAGCATCCAAAACCTCCTTGGGTGACAGCTTTTGGCTCTGGGGCAGGGCAGTGCAGGAAAGGGGAGGGGACTGGTGGCAGGGAAGCTTCTTTCTCTTTTTGCTTGATATCCTGTGACAAGGATGCTCTCCATTGAAGGTGGGAGACACCTGAGTTAATAAGAGCCCATGGCCACCATGGATACCCACCATGGAAAGGTCCTGTCAGTGTGTCAGGAGCTTGAAGCCCTCAGTTATTGTGAGGTGTGCCATGAGGTGAGGGACAGGGCTGGAATCACAAATCACACTGCCTGGGGTCTCCAGCCACACCTGGGCTGGCTAATGTGGCAACTCCAAACAGCTTCACCAAGTGCCTTGGTTTGAAAAGTTGGGTGTCTGCTAAGGAAGGCGGGAGCCTGTCTTTAAATGGAAAATGCAACCCCCCTCCCTCCAAATTATTATAATTTTGAAATTCAGGGGGTCTTGGGCAAAGATATGGGAATAGGAATAACAGTTCTTTACTAGGAAATTTGAAATACAAATGCAACAGTACAAACAAAAACAAACCACTGACAGAGTCAGAATAGGACCTGACACCCTGCTGGAATTCCAGCTGTGGCTCTGCTGCAGCAGGGATCCTGCACAAGGGGGGAGTTTTCCTCTGCAGCTCCAGGGCTGCTGCAGATGGGCCTGGGCTCCCTCTGGCCATGCAGGGCAGCAGAAAGCTGCTCCTCTGGCAATGCAGGGGGCAAAGGCTGCTGTGCTGTGCCAGGCCCAGATTGGATCCAGGGAGGAATGCTTGGCTCCTCCCCTGGGCGGAGCATCTCCCCATGGGATGCTGGGATTGGATCAGCCCTGCAGGGACACTCAGTGGCCATGGACAACAGAGATCTGCTGGAGGGAGGGTTGGCTGTGGGAGAGAGAAAGAAAAAACTGCCCCAAGGACAGCAGAGAACTGCCCCAGCTCTGACAGATGGGAATTGAAGTACCCCCAAACCATATTTTACAACCCAGGACACCAAGGCTCAGGAATTCAATTTCCCAAGCTGTTAACCTAGCTCTCTGAGGACTACCCAAAATCTAAAATTACAATATTTTTAGTTATTAAGAACCAAGTCTAGGCATCTCATTGGCACGCAAACACATTTCTCTAGGTGTGAGTTAGGGATCTCAGTCAGGTCTGGATCAACTAATCCCCTGACCATACATGGTGAAACACCTGCAGTAATCTTTCAGATTTGAAAAGAGATCTGTTCATACTTTTAATTCCAGACTGGATGCCATTCCTCCACAAGGATCCCACCTCCACCTGAGCTGCTGAACAGTTCCAGGAAATGCTCCTGTTCTTGATGTTTCCTTGGCTGTGCCCAGGGAGCACTTGCTAGTGTTTAACCTCCAGCAGGCATAAGGAACTGCTCAGCAGCCCTGGCTCTGCTCGATTCAGCACTCAAAGAAACTGAAGCATCTCCTAGAGCTGAAGGGCTTGGTAAGCCTTGTGCTGCTGCTCTCACAAACCTCTTCACTGGCATTTCCTCTTCAGCACTATTTATCTTTTTCTCCCCTCTGTGTGTTCCCTTGTCTGGGTTTATCCAAACCACTTCACCATGAATGGAGCATTTGTGCATTTCCAGTGTTTCAGTCCTGGAAATAATCCTGCAGAAATCACCAGAGTTACACTGGGGAAAAGCAATGGCTGTCACAGGAGAAATGAGGTTTACTTCTTTATTCCTTTAAGAGGAAATAAAGAAGTTATTAGCAGTTATTAGTTACATTAAATAACTAACTGCTTCCCTGGGTTAATAATTTCCACTGTCTTCAGTCAAATTATTTTCCATTTGAAGCAGTAATGAATTTAACTTTTAATTACTAGGTTTAATCCATAATATATAATATATATTCAATATATATTATCCTCTATCTTTGATATAAATTAACCTCTATGAGGTTAGGCACTTTTCTTCTCACTTTTAAATGCTCTTCAAAATTAGAGGATGCAAACATAACCCAAAAATTAGAGCATCTCCAGTATCTACTACCCTGAGCAAATCCTGTTCTGGAGAGGTGGGCACCTGGAGGTGATGGACACCTGGGTGGGACAGAGCTAACAGCATCAGCTGCTCAGGAGTGAACACCTTCACACAAGGCATGCACACCATTTCAAGCACTTAATGGACTTCTAATCTCAGCTGGGGACTGAAGCTGCTGTCACATAAAACTGTAATGATTTCAAGGCAAAGGGAGACATTTCCCAGTGGTTATTACTGACATTAGAAACGTCAGCTCTGTCCACACATCACACCCAGCGCTGCACAGAGGCCAGGAGTGTCACAGCAGGGCTGGGCCACAGCTCCCAGCTGTGCCTGCACCCCTCCATTCCACAGTAATTTGCCAATGTCCATACTGCCATGAGTTGTGGGATCCTCACATACCTTCCCATTTTTTTTTTAATTAATGAAACCATATAGGTATATATCAAAATATAGAAATTATATGTATTATATATTTATACATAAATATAATATTATATTTACATTCAAATATATAATACATATAATTATATGTATTGTGTAATACATATAAATTAACATAAATTATAATATAATATAATGTAACGTAACGTAACGTAACGTAACGTAACGTAACATAAATTATAAATAATATATATTATATTTATAATACATATAAATAAACATAATGATATTTATATTATATAGTATATATAATATATACAAATACAAGATTTATATTATATATTCTATTTATATAATACATTTTATACTGTGTAACACTATATCTGTATTTAATAATATATATTATAATATGGTTATATTTTTATATAGAACATAATTTATATATATATATAATTTTTTTATATATATATTTTGTACAGGTAATAAAGGTTTTGGTAGGAAGAGAAAAACTGTGAGACAATCAGTGTCAGTGAACTGTATTAGTCTGAAACTTGTGAATAACACCCTCAGAGCCCCCAGCCTGTTTGAGGCAGAGCTTGCTGGTGGCATTAGGCACTGGTGTGTTCCCATTAGTGGGGTCATCTATGGGGTCACCTGTGCATGGTGGGAGAGCTGAGGGATTATAGGGAGAAGCCATGTGGAAATAGCAGCAGCTTTGAGGTTTGCAGGGACTTAAATATTAGATCTACATGGGAAACAGGTGGCATGGTGTACAACTGAAAGATGTTGGGTTTGGGAAGACACAGGAAAGACAGCAGCAGTATCTCACAAATACAAATATAGTGGGGCTGGTCTCAAAAGAAACTCTGTCATTATAAAACAAATGTTGTGTGGTTTCTATGAAGCAGTGATTGGGCCTTTTGGGGGTGGAGGTCTCAGATGTGCAGTGGCTTTGTGCGCATTGGAGAGAAGGTGACAGCAGAAGAGGGAGCAGGAAACATCATGAAAACACCATCCCTCTGAAACTGCCGTGTCCTGGGGGAGTTGGCAGAGTTTGGGCAGGGCCTCCTGAGTACAAGGACCACCATGCTGATGGGATCCAGGCTGAGCACAAGGTGTGTGATGGATTTAACCCCTCTTGGATGCCTGAGGCCCTCTCAATGCTGTGCCCACTGCTTCCAAAGGGAGCACAGCTGTTTGTGAGATCACCAGCCTTCCTTAGCTACTCCACTTCTTTGGGCTGTGGGTAATTCTTCCTCCGAGAGGGCAAAATTTACTCCCTCCTGTGAGCACATTAAAAAGGCATTTGTAGATGAAGATGATGCTGGGATAGTGGCACTAATAAAATCAGCAGAGAAACAGCATTTAGCAGCTGGGAGGGGAGGGAAACTTTTTTTCAGGAACACACAGGCTCCTGCTTTGATGTTGCATTCAAGCCAAAGCAAGGGCATGTTTTAAATTCCCAATAATTCAAGTTTCTTTTCAAGTTACCAAGCCTGGCTGAGCTCTTAAAGACAACAGATCTTGCTCCTGGGGTTGGCTTTCCTAGGCAATTGCAGCTCTGCTCAGAATACTATTTAAATACCAATTATTGTAATTCTCGGCAGAAATATTACAGGCATTCAGATTTTTTTCTTAACAGCCAAAGGGAGACATTTCCAGCATCTATCAAACCTCTTTTATTTTAATCCACATTAAAATAGCTTTCCAGAAGGACTGGGCAAAGGAGCATAATTTATCAGCACAGTTTAACCATTTGTCATGGCTGCCCCGTGCCAAGCCAGCCTGTCTGGAGAAACCCTTGGGGAGCAAAGGATGCTGCAGCTGAGAAGGATGCTGCAGCTGAGAAGTGTGGAGGGTGCAGAGGTGGGAAGCAGTGGAAACAGTATTCCACATTTTCCTGCAAGCAGCAAATTCCCCATGTCCCATACTGTGGGGAGCACACATAAATTCCCTCTGTTTTTGTGGTGGAAGTGAGCAAGCAGGACACACCTTGGGACTTGGCTGGCAACCAGCTGGCAGTTCCATCAGAATTCCTGCTGTCAGGATGGAGTCTGTCACCTGTGGGGACTCTTCCCATGAGGTCCTGGCAGCCTGTCTTAACCCCATTGTGAGAGGGAAAGGAAATACTTGGTACCTTGTTTGTTGAAACTCTGGGTCTGAGCAGCAGTTTCCAGAAGGGCAAATGGTTCTCCTGCTGCCAAGAGTCATCATGCTGCCTGACAAGACTGCTCCAAAGCTGTCATTTTTATTTCCTTCAATAGCTGCTATCAAATCAGGGCAATGGTGCTGGCATGAGTACTGAGCCAGGGGTGCTGGGAGGAAAGTTGTAGTTGTTATGAACAGCCAGTTCTAGGAACTGGAAAATGGATGTTAGAGAAGTGTTGGTGTGTTCTACAAAATGGGATCCATTTGTGGCTCACTCTGCCCAGGTGCCTGGATGGATGCTGCCCATGCAGGCCAGCAGAGGAGTTTTTCCTGCTTCCTGTGCCTGTGGAGCTGCTGCTTCCCCACCCTGTCACAACTCTGGTTCCTGAAGGACACAGGGCATGTGAGCCTGAGCTTTCCATCCCACCCTCCTTCACTGCCTGCTTCCCAAACACTTTCAGCCAGACAGTCAATCCCAACCCAATTTGGCAAAGGCATGAGTTAAACATGAAGCTTGTGCAAATTTGGGGGGAATTTGAATAATGGAGAGATCCCCAGGGTATCCCTGACAATGGCACCATGGTCAGCCCAGGGCTGTGCCTGGAGCAGAGAGCTCACCCTGCCCACCCTGCAGGGACTGGCACCCCCAAACTGCAGCTTTGCAAGGAGGGAAAAAGCCTTCCAGGCACAAAGTGTGAGGGAGGCCAGGGGGCACAATTACCTGCTCGAGCAACATCTTGTTATTTTTACATGCCAGAGCAGCCAGAACTGGTGAATGTGAATCCTGCAGAGCCCCAAAACTCCACCAGCAACCCCCTCCTGCTGTCAACACAGGGAAACTGGTGCCTGTGCCTCCAGCCCCTTCCCAAGATAAGCAGAATCCATAGCTCAAGTCAAGTTAAAGCTGTCTCCCTTCCTCTTGGCTCCTCAGCTGCACCCATTGTAAACGGAGCACAGCTGTGGTGCTGGGCCTCAGACTCTATAGGAGCTACAGCAAAGTGCTTAATGTATTCTTAGCTTTTAAACTACTATTCATCAGCTGCAATCAAAGGAGAGAGCCAGCATCGTGTTGCCAGCTGAATTAATCACAGCTCCCCCGTTCCCCCTGCACACACGCAGGCACATTGTGCACAGCTCTGGTGGTCCCCAGACCACTGCAAAAGGCCAAGGTGGTAAATGTAAATCCTGGCTGCTCTTAATCATGCTCCTAATGACCATGTCATCAATCATATGTGTTCTCAAGTGCTCAGCAACCACAGCCCAAGGGTATATTTTTCAGAGAATTCAATCCAGTGAGGTCTCTCAAAAGCTGGGTCACCATTATTCCCATTCACGTGGGTGGAGGGTTTCTTCTGACTTCCTGGCACTGACAGTGCCCAGAGTCTCAGCATCTCCCTCACAAGCCTGATTGCAATGAGTAAAGTCAATAAAATTTATGCAGAACAGAAAATTTCACTGACCTTTAAAAGAAAACAAGAAAAACAAAACACATCAATAGAACGGATTGGGAAAAACACAGTTTCTGCCATTTCCCTAATCGTGGTATTTTTCACTGGGGACATGGTCAAAACACTTCAAAAATTCAAGCTTTCTAAAAATGCTGGAACACTGAGAACTAGTGAGAATTTTTTTAGTGGTTACAGATTTCTCCTACAGATCTCCAAAGGACTCGAGACCTTCTGGCTATGGACACACAGTACAGAGATGTTTGTGTGAAACAACCCACACACAAGTGGCAAACAGCCTGAATTTCCAGAAATGCTCCAAAATGAGCCACAAGCAAGTCACCAGACCAAAGCAGCTCCTTTGGCTGGGTTCTGTCACCAGCTGATGGGGTGGGCACAGGGTTTGCATGGTGCCAAGCTGACTGGTAAGTCCATGCATTGCTCTCCTGCAGGCCAGTGGCAGTGATTATTGCACTGGTTGCATTTCACAGCCCCAGCCCCAGCTCAGTCTGACCTGTCTGGTGCCAGGGGAGGAGCTGATGGGAGCCTGAACATCTTGGAGGAGAGTTCAAAACGATTTTACGGGAGCACGCCTTGGGGAAATTGAAATGTCAAGCATAATTTGGCACTTGAAACATGAAGGGGAGAGACTTTGCATTTGTTTTCATCTGCATCTTTCCCTCCTCTCAACTGTACATGCTCCATTTCCTGCTCTTCCCTAAGCTTTCATTAGGCAGGGCTGAAATCTGCTAGATTTGAGGAATCTCTGAGGATAAACAAGTATCTGGCATTAACCTGCTCTGTAAAAGTCAAATTGACGTGTCTCACTGTTCTTCCATTCTTGTTAGGGAAACTAGTCCAAATCAAGCTTTTCCCCTGTTATCTTTCTTTTCCCATCCATTCATTTGATCTTTCATGTAAGACTTGAGGATTACTGCTCACTAGTCCGATTCTTAATAGATAGGGATTCACTTGAAAAACAAAATAAATAAGCTTTTGATCTGAGTTTCAATCTCAGACCTGGTCTCTGGGGCCACAGGCACTCATCAGGGGCTGAGCAGGCAGCAGGCAGGCACGGGGCAGCAGGAAAGGCTGGGAAACAGGAGAGCTTGCTCCTCCCTAAAATAGAAACTCTCTGAGAGCTGTCAGCACGAGAAGGAACAACAGGAGCTGGCAAGCAGGCCTCTGCCAGGTGCAGCTCCTGGGAATGCTGATAATGTGTTCTTGGGAGATAAATTGTGATTTCCTCCCATCAGATGAGTAATTTCTGGTGAGAGAGAGCACAGAGCCCCACAACACTCCAGATCTTTCCCACAAGGATTTTCCATGAGGCAATGCTCACTTGTATGGGGAATTTCTTGCACCAGTTTTGTAAGTTTAACAGAAGTTCATTTTTAGAGAAAAATCAAAAGAGCTTTTAATACTGTAGAAAGATGCACTATTGGAGTAAATTCCTCAAAGATATTCTCAAGGCACAGCCATTATGAGATATAACTTAGCTTAAGAAACAGAGTCACACCAATATAAGACATTTCAGCTTTTTAAAGAACAGTGTTTTAATCCACTTGAAACATGGGTTTAATTTAGAGAGGTTGGGACTGTCATTTTTCAAGCCATTTCTGTTCAAAATTTTTACCTGAGGATATATAAGGAGCTTCTAATAATTCCCAATAAAGTAAAAAAATCCCTTTACTACAAGCTTTGGACGTGACCTTAAGTGACCAACACCATTTCCATCTTTGACCTTTGCAAGGTGCAGCACCTTTAGTGTGAAACTGCCTGAGTTTTGCCTACTAAAAAATGTCAGCATAATCAGCAAAATTTTCCTTTTTACTCCATGGGACAATTTTAGGAAAAATCACCTAAACACCCCCCTGAAGACCTCTTCAGGAGCACCTGAGCAGATTTCTCACCTGAGATGCTTGCTCCATCAATGACCCATGGTTTTGCATGGCTCCAGCTGCAGGGCTGGATTATTTTGGGGCTACCCTTTGTCACTGGATGCAGAGTCTTTATAGTGATGAGCAGTTTGTGTCAGTGAAAACAGATTGCATTTGGAACAAACCCCATTGATTTTCCATCTCCACTTCACTCCCTGCCAGCAGAATGAATTCAGGGCAAGTGAACTCAGGGCTGCTCAGTCCTCCCTGGGCAGGGGAACTGTCAGAACCCAGGACATTGCTCTGGGTACCCTGGAGCACTCCAGACCCTGGCAGGAAGCTCAGAGACCTTGGCACAGGGTCAAAAACACCTGTGACTTTCATTTTAACCCATGGAAACAATTACAAACTTTATATGAAGAATTACAAGCCACAAGAGTTTAAGTAGAATGATAGTTTGTAACAGGATAGAAAAGTAGAATTTTGAGTTTTTAGAATGGAGGTTCAGAAGCCAAGATGGAGGGATTTGGGCGTGCCTTGTCCTTCTTCTTTCTTCTTGTTAGCCTCCATCTTCTGCTGTGATGGTGACACTTCTGGATTGGTTTAGGGTAGAAACATGCTGTCTAACATAGGTGATAGGTATGGGAAAATTATTGTCAATAAAGTACAGGTAGTTTTTAGTATAAAAAGATAACACCACCCTGAGGGTGTCAGTGTGCCTCCGACCGACCTGCTGGACAGATCTCAGCAGATCAGGAAAAGAACGTTATAGATAACAGAGAATAAACAACCTTGAAAACCAGAGCCGAGGAATCTTGACTCCTTCTTCGATCTTGGGGCTGGGAAAAAGAGACTTTCTGACACCTTGGGGTCATCTCGACCACAGAAGCCCCAAGAGGGTACGAGGCACAGCCTTGACTCCACCTGTGCCAGGGCTCTCTTTCAGGCTTGGCAGCTGCCATAGCAATCACAGGTTTAGGGTGGTGCAAATCAGGCTGAAGCCCCAAACCTGGGTTTCATCCATCACCCTGCCGCAGGGGCACCTGGCAGCAGCTCAGAGCAGCTCCCAGCTTTTGTGTAAATCATAGAATCCCAGAATGGGTTGGGTTGGAAGCAACCTCAAAGCTCATCCAGTTCCAATCTCCCTTTCATGGTGACGCTTCCCACTGTCCCAGGCTGCTCCCAGCCCTGTCCAGCCTGGCCTTGGGCACTGCCAGGGATCCAGGGGCAGCCCCAGCTGCTCTGGGCACCCTGTGCCAGGGCCTGCCCACCTTCACAGGGAAGAATTTCTTCCCAATATCCAACCTAAACCCCCCTCAGGCAGTGAGAGCCATTCCCTGTGTCCTGTCCCTCCATCCCTTGTCCCCAGTCCCTCTCCAGCTCTCCTGGAGCCCCTTCAGGCCCTGGCAGGGCTCTGAGCTCTCTCTGGAGCCTTCTCCTCTCCAGGTGAGCACCCCCAGCTCTCCCAGCCTGGCTCCAGCCCCTGGAGCATCTCCCTGGCCTCCTCTGGACCCTCTCCAACAGACCCATTCCTCTCTTGTGCAGAGGATCCCAGACCCAGATGCAGTACTCTAGGTGGGATCTTACAAAGTCAGAGTTCTACCAAAACCAAAGTTTGAAGGTGTTTCTGGAAATCAGCAGTTTGCAAACCCAGCAGCAACGATCAGCACACCTCTTGGCATGTATGAGAAATTCCTTCAGAGCCATCTCAGAGACAAACAGAGATAAAAAGCAGGATTTAAAGTCCCTTCACTGTGTCCCCCTCACAGCCACCACCACCCTGCTGTGCTGTCCTGGTTGGTGGGACAAAAACTTTTCTCTTCCTGAGGCAGAACATTGTTTTACATGAGAAAAATGAAAAGTCATCTGGGTATCACTGTCAGGAATTGCCCTGCATGATTATCTTGTGAAAGGGGAAAAATAATACCACTTCACTGGTTAAAGAGAGTATTCTTCCTGTGGTGGATAAGATCTCTCTCAAGTGAAAGACTCTGGTATTTATTATGTCAGATTATGGCACTTCAGTTACGGGTTCAGATTATAAAAAAACTGCAAAAACAACCACTTACTAGATATTAATTTTATCTTACAGATTCTATTGTAAATGGGATACAGGCCCCTATGTATATACTACAATCCTTAAAATAGCTCCATCTAAATGCAAATGCGGGCCTCTGTCTAACACAGAGCTGAAAGCCTTCCCATTAACACACCAAGAGGGGAATTAATTTAATGCTTAAAAATTCCCAGAGATAAGAGGAACTTCTTTCTCTTCACATCTAGCATCATTTTCTCTTCATGGCCAAAGCACCCATAATATGATAATTTTTACCTTTCTCAAGCTTACTGAAGGAAAAGGCAGTACAATCTCTCTCCAGAAATTACTTTATAGGCTGTCTCCTCCTGATCAAAACTCAGCTCTGTGTATACTTGGGAAGGGAAGCCCAGGGAAAGACAAAAGATGAAGGTGACTTCTTCATATTTTGAAGGAAGATTGTTGGGATTTAATTACTCATCTTTGCAAATTAATCAAAAGCAGAGATAGGGCCTGACAGTGTTCATCTCTCACCAGCACCTTCTCTTCTACCTGCTTCTCTAAATCTGTCAGACACAGGAGGCTCAGGCTGTGCCTACTCCCAGCACACACACACAGTGTGAGGGACTGAATTCTCTTTGGAGAGCTTTGGTGATCACTCAGTGGCGCATGGAAGGTGCTGGCTTCCACTGAAATGAATCATAGAATATTGTATTTGTTGGGATCCCTGACGAAGGAAGAAATGATGAATCTGACTCCATGTTCTCAGAAGGCTAATTTATTACTTTATGGTACTATATTATATTAAAGAATACTATACTATACTATACTATACTATACTAAAGAATACAGAAAGCATACTTACAAAATGCTAAAAAGATAATAATGAAAACTCCTGACTCTCTCCAGAGTCCCAACACAGCTTGGCCCTGATTGGCCAAAGAGTGAAAACAACTCCCAGCAGAATGCAATGGAACAATCACCTGTGGGTAAACAATCTCCAAACACATTCCACATGAGCACAACACAGGAGAAGCAAATGAAATAATAATTGTTTTCCTTTTTCTCTGAGGCTTCTCAGCTTCCCAGGAGAACAATCCTGGGTGAAGGGATTTTTCCAGAGAATGTGAATGTGACAAATAGAATACATAGATCCATGGAATCACAGAATGGTTTGGGTTGGAAGGTGCCTTTAAAACCAGCTGGTTCCAAGCCCGTGGCATGTGCAGGCATGCCATCCACTAGATCAGGCTGATCAGTTCCTGCACATGCAGGAGCTGCAAGCATGCATGGCCTTTTTGACAGATGAGCAATGCCATGGTCGGCTCTCACAATTAAAAGGCAAATATCATATATGTATGTTAGGAGCAGTTTTACAGATTTATAGTTGTGTTTTACCCCCCTTGTGTTGTTCTCAGGGGTGCCCTGGGTTTGGGACATTTGAGAGGGTCACTCGTTCCTGTGGCAGCCCCTGAGCTCCAATCAAGGTGTCAGGCAGGGATCTCCAGCACTGGGCAGGGCAGGAGGAGTCCATGGACAGAACTTTGGGAGGGGCCAAAGGGTTAAAAGGTGAAACCTCCATGGTGTGGGTGAGCACATGGTGGGGAAATCCTCTACTCCTGGCGCTGTAATATTTTCTCTATTCAGTCCTCTGTTGTGTTTTTGATAAGGTTTTAATAAACCTTTTACATTTTTGAAAGTGAGAATCCTTTCTCACAGCCTGGAAAGCAGGACACAGCTGTGGCTCCAAGCCCTGGTGCCAGCACAGCCACAGGTGCCCAGAGTGTCCCTGCTGCAGTTCCCAGCCCAGGGCATGGCAGGGCAGAGGGGAAGGTCCTGGTCTGGCTGTTCTCTGGGTCCGAAGTTTGCCATGGGGAACTGTGCCCTGCAAACAACTCATCAATGTCCACGAGGTTGTGTTGATGAGAATGGTGTGAAAAACAACTGCTCACTTTGAAAATTTAAAAAGGTTTATTAAACCTTAAAAAAATACAACAAAGGACTATATAAGGAAAAAGTTGCAGCACTGGGAACTGCCCTTCATGGATACCACATGGCCAGTTCAAGATGGATCTCAGTCTTTTATACCCCTGGGGTTGCATCAGCCAGCCCCGGCCCCTCCCAAGGTCTGTCAGTCAGCTCTTCTCTGCCATTTATCAGTACAGACTGCTTTCTTGTACCTGGATTGGAGCTCAGGTGTTGCCATGCCCACCCCCTGAGCACCCCCAAGCTTTTCCATTCCCACCTGCCCCATGCAAGGGACACCTGTGCAGCTTCTTTGTACCTGTGCTGCACAGCCCAGGCTGTGTGATGGCAACAACACAGGGGGGAAAGGGAACTGTGGGGAGAACAGAGGGCATCTAAACTACAATAGCATAACTATACATCACTAAAGCTTTTCTTCATATTCACACAATAGTTATCTTTTAATTGTGAGATCCAATCATCTCATTATCCATCAATAACAATGGTCAGTTATGGTGGCACTGGCACAGAAACAGCAGTGAGTTACATGCAGAGATTTACTTTGGATTGTCCCACATGTCACTGGCTGAACTTAGCCCAAAACCCCTTAAAGTAGAGCATTTGGAGGGAACTGCTGTGTTCTGCTCTCTGAGGTGCTCCACATCACACAGCACCTCTCATTCATTGCTTGCTGCTGAATGGCTCCCAGGGTTACAGCTTGCACTACCAGGAGCTGGCAGAGGTGCCAGAGCCAGCCTCTCTCAGCAATGTGGACATATTTCCACAGCCAGGAAGAAATTCCTTAAACTGTTTTCTCCCTTGACCTTGTCTTGTCAATGCTGGATGTTTTCTGCACAAAAATTTAGTGGCTGGGCTTTTTGTAGACCTGTTCATCTGCAAGTTAATGCCCTAAATGGCATAAGAAAACTGGAAAAAAGGGTAAATTCTCATGGCAAAGAGAGGTGCCTCAGTTTAGGAACTCTCCAGCTCTCTGAGTACAGAGTCAGGGTTGCTGAGAGTGGAGTTTCCTTCAGCAAAGCTAAAGGGTCTGGCTTGGCCTTTGATCATCAGCAACTTATAATGGGGATTTGAAGAGACTTGTGAAATTTGGGAAATAAAAGACTCACTGGAGCTGTGAGCTGATGAAGAGACAACTACAGACTGAAAAGATGGTGGAAAACTCCACACATAAGTCACTGCCATAAAAACATCATTTCCCCCCAACAGCTTTTTTTTACTTCATGAAACACAACACTTTCCATTTAATTCCTGAAATACAGAAAAACTTTATGAAATATTGACACTGTCAGCATTACTGACATTCCCACAGTAATTATAATTCATAATTATTAAACAACATGACACAAAAATCTGGTGATGCTTGTTCCTTATAACTAACCTCTTAGACTTAATTTACTTTCTTCTCTTACAAACATCATTTAAAGCCTAAAAATTAGTGTTCTTCACAATCTTCACTGGGCTTTATCTTAACAAGGACAGTATGTGAAAGCAGGATTCTAGCTTTTCTGAGGCTTATTTTTTTTTCCTTTTAACTATTTTTCTAGATTAAATTACATCAAATTATGAACTAAAAATGAAGATTCTACTCAATTTTGTTCTTGTTGAAGATCTGGCTTTCTACTGGGAAGTTATTGTGGAAATCTTTCCTGACTCCAGCACTACAAATGTTTGCTTTGCAACACAGAGGAATCTGCCTCTCCCCATTCTCCTCAGTTTTGGGCCTCATGGATTCCAGATTTGGCTCCACAGTAGAGCAAAAAAATATAACATAAAGCCTTTCAAACACTCATTGCAAAGCACTCCAGTTTTATGAACAAGAACTCTTATTTATATCCAGGATCTAAGCTTGAAGGGATCTTGAAACATCAGAAATGGTTGATGAGAGCTCAAGACATTTTCAGTGAAATGTCGGAGATAAAAAGTAGATTCAGGAAAACCACAGGATAAAAGCTAAAGGAAAAATGTAATTCCAAAATAGCTCTGTTTGGAGTGTTCTTCTGGAAGAGTTATTGTACTGTTCAGCATGGCAAAACATCAAAGAGGGAATATTTCAACCAAATTGCTTGTGAGCTGAATTTCTAATCTTCTTCCAGATCACCCCAAGTTGCTGGTTTCCTTATTGTGGTCCCGTGGCCAAGCATGGCAGGGGAAGGCTCCAGTGGAGAGCCCTTTGTCCTGCACCCAGGCTGGCACCAGGGGCACAAACAGAGCTGCTGCAGTGTCCCTGCCCACAGCATCTTCAACACTGCCCTCTGCAAGGGGCTTCCCTTTGCCTCCCCTCTGCACACAAATGGTCCCAGTCAAACCATGAGTGTCAGAAAGCACCTCCAGTCCCCTCCTGTGGCCTGTTCTCATGGACCTTTGCTGGCTCCAGGACTTGAGGAGAAACTGGCCAAACCTCCTTAAACAGAATTTTCCTCTATTCCTAAAGAGCAGCAGTGTTTTATTTGCTTCAGGAAGTTCAAGTTGTGGCTTTAAGTGTTTCATATAATGGGTCAAGCTAAGAAAGCTATTTCAGGTTCTAACCCAGGACATTGTCAGAGGAGGACTTGAACAGCTTTTCATCAACACAAATCCTGCTTCTTTGCTTTCCTGTTTCTTCCTCTCCAGTCCCACTGGTATCTGTCAGTGGCCTATTCTCATGGACCTTTGCTGTCTCCAGGACTTGAGGAGAAACTGGCCAAACCTCCTTAAAAAGAATTTTCCTCTATTCCTAAACACCAGCAGTGTTTTATTTGCTTCAGGAAGTTCTAGTTGTGGCTTTAAGTGTTTAATATTATGGGTCAAGCTAAGGAAGCCATTTCAGGTTCCAGCCCAGGACTTGAATAGCTTTTCATCAACACAAATCCTGCTTCTTTGCATTCCTGTTTCTTCCTCGTGCCCCCCACTGCCTCTCTCTCTCTCATACCCTGCCCTTATAGAGCAAGTCCTTGAGATTAACCACAATATGATTACAATTTAATTGAGGCCAGCTTAGTGTGGGGACATCCTTTTAACTCAGGAGGCCTCAATTCCACAGAACCATAATGAACTAATAATGAATGTGCTAAAGTCATTAAATCAAAATTCATAAAAGGGTGAATATTGCTTTCTTTTATAATAAAGCAATTAAAATCCCATATACTATAATAGATACTACTAAGGTGCACTAAGTGTTCTTTAAGGAGGTTAGTGTTTAATGCCACCACACACGAATTTGGGGAGCTTTTCAAAATAGGACTGCAACACTATTAATAGATGATCAGAACTCTTTTCATGTCTTCTCTGGTTCAGCATTATTGCCTGCTTTAACAAACACTGGCACAATTTCATTAGCACAGTTTATAGAATAGTTATAATCAATCCTGACTTGCAGTATAACTGAGTTTGAAGCAGTGAAGCAGGGTACCACTGCAGATATGCTGCTTGTCACGGTCCTTTTCATCATGACATCCCCTTCCCATCTCTAGTGCTCTGTTGCCTTGAGGTTAACAGAATTTATGGTAGAAGAGAAAGCAAGAGATGGGAGCTTCTCACTGTGCAAGTCAGGCCTGGCTGGGGTAAGGGTGCTCCAGAAAAATGCATGTCCTGGTGTATGACCACCTGTCTCTTCCCGTGGTTCTTGCCCCAAGGAGAACTCAAGTGAGAAGTCCTGGATTATTTTAAACTTGGATCTCATTGCCACAGGTGTTGGAAAACTGGTGGTTATAGCTGGACTCAGAGAGGGAAAGGGTCAGTTAACAGACTTCACCGTGTTAACCATGGTGGTCTGGAGACATCTTTTCAAAGAATTGTAGAATATCCTGAGTTGGAAGAGACACATAGGGATCATCCAGTGCATCCTGGCTCTGCACAGGACAGGGCCAACAATCCCACCATGTTTCTGAGGGCACTGTCTGGGCATTTCTTGATCTCTGGCAGCCTTGGGGCCATGCCCATTCCCTGGGGAGCCTGTTCAGTGCCCCAGCTCCCTCTGCAAGAAGAAGCTTTCCCTAATACCCAGCCTAAACCTTCTCTGACACAGCTCCAGCCATTCCCCCAGCTCCTGTCACTGGTCACCAGAGCTGGGGCAGACTCAGAGCAATTGGTGTTCATGGGGCCCTGTACCTCTCCCCTTTGGCCACAAAACACTCCCCAGCTCACAGCTCTGCTTATTTCTGCTCAGCCGTTGCAAGGTGGCCATGTTGAAGACAGACCCATAGGAGAGCTGAACTCCCTGGTCCCCACACTCCAAAGATGCCTTTGGAGTGTGGGGACCATAACCCAAGCCCAGGTTCCCATCTAGGAAAGCCTCTTCCTTGAAGGGCTCCAACCCACCCAAGAAATGGGTGAGAAGAAAGGACAGGCACAAAGTAACTTGCATCAGATAAAAGAACCAGCAGTGTGACGGTGTTCACAGGGGTCTTAAGATGAGGGGAGAGACGAGAATGGTGACTCCATATTTCAGAAAGCTTGGTTTATTATTTTATGATATATATTACATTAAAACTATACTAAAAGAATAGAAGAAAAGGTTTCATCTCAGAAGGCTGGCTAAGCTAAGAATAGAAAGGAATGAATAACAAAGGCAGCTGTCCCAGACTCTCTGTCTGAGCCAGCTGGCTGTGATTGGCCATTAATTAGAAACAACCAACATGGACCAATCAAAGATGCACCTGTTGCATTCCACAGCAGCAGATAATCAATGTTTACATGTTGTTCCTGAGTCCTCACAGCTTCTCAGGAGGAAAAAATCCTAAGGAAAGGATTTTTCATAAAAGATGTCTGTGACACAGCAGCAAACACAAACATCACCAATCCCTTGGTGAGACCCTTGGAGAGGGTCTTGGGAGGCCTTGGTGTCTCCCAAAGTCCTTTGGCCTCCAGCCAGGAAAAAAATAATTCTTGTGTGCCAGAAAGCTGGGATCTAAGCACAAAACAGTTTATTGCTACTCACAAATCCACACAAGCAACAAATGTTCTCCCTCCTAATGACACAGTCATGAAAACCCTGAACTCTGAAGAAAAACTGATGGAAAGCTCATCCCAGGGCATGTGGGCATGGGTGCCTGGATGAGGGACAAGAGCAGATTGGCAGAAGAAGAATTATTAAATTGTACATGGTGGAGTTGGGGATTATCTTCAGAACACGATATAAGAACAGACAGATTAAAGGAACACTAAATATTTATTACAAAGTCCTTCATATCATATGCAATAATACATGCCATAGCTGCTGCTGAATAATACAGGCAACAGCCAGTTGCTGAGATTGCTCTCTGAGTTGGATAAAATGGAATTAGAGGCTTTTATCCACTGGAGACTATGTGCCGTTATACATAATAATCAAAATCACTCAGAAGAGAGAGAGAAATAGCTCATTGATCATTATAACTACATCAGACAAAACATATTATATCCAGGTTAGCATAGGCCAGTGCTGTTCATCCAGGGTGGGGATGCAGCAGACAATCACAGTTCTTGTCCTCCCTCAATTTTGGAAGGGATAAGCCCAAAGGAATACAAGGAAATCAGGCCATAAAGGATTAAAACTGGCATTTCCTGATGAGTCTAGGGGCTCTGCACTGGGCCATAAGCCAGCTTTGGTGCACTGGCCTTAGAGGAAGGTGCAGCATGCTTTGGGCACAGCCAAAATGATTCTTCCTCTGTGGCCATGACACAAACACACTGTTTAGGCAACCTGATTCTAGAGCTGCAAGGAGCAAAATGATATTACAACCTAACAGTTTGTCTCACAAGCCCATTCCTTTTGCTCACGAACACGAGCAGGTGGAGGGTATGCACTCCTGGGTTCCCTGAGTAGGCTAAAAATGAATTTACTTCAATGGAAATTCTCCTTGCTGTGGCAAATTAACCCTTGACATCAACTCATGTCTAACCTGATACACAGGCAGGAAAAGAGAAGGTTACCAAGCAGAAGGGACTTGTCATCATGCAGCTGTTCTTCACCTCCTTCCCAGAGCCAAGTCCCTTGTGCTGCTCTCACAGCCTGGCCAGGAGCTCCCAGCAAAATGAGATTTCCATTTGGCTCTGTAACGGTCAGCAAAACCAGAGACATCCTTTCCAGTTGTGGGGAAGGGGGGGAAGGGGAACAGAAAGAAAACTGGTTCAGGACTGGGGCTTTTTAAGCAGACACAGTGATTTTTTTCAGGACCACTTGCCAGTAGTGGGTACTGCCAAGGAATACCATGGGATGGCAGTAAGATGGAAACATATTAACATGTGTGTAGCAGCACCACAATCACAGAAATCACAGAAATCACAGAATGGTCTGGTTGGAAAGGACCTTAAAGATCATTCCCACCCTCCCACCATGGGCAGGGACACCTCCCACTGTCCCAGGCTGCTCCCAGCCCTGTCCAGCCTGGCCTTGGGCACTGCCAGGGATCCAGGGGCAGCTCCAGCTGCTCTGGGCACCCTGTGCCAGGGCCTGCCCGCCCTCACAGGGATGAATTTCTTTCTAATACATCAACTAAATGTACTCTCTGTCAGATTGAGGCCATTCCCCCTTATCCTGTCACTCCATGCCACGTAAACAGTTCTGTGACTGTGTTCACAGGGGTCTTAGGATGAGGGAAGAGACAAGGATCTGACTCCATGTTTCAGAAGGCTGATTTATTATTTTATGATATATATTATATTAAAACTATACTAAAAGAATAGAAGAAAGGATTTCATCCGAAGGCTGGCTAAGAATAGAAGAAGAAGGAATGATAACAAAGGCTTGTCTCAGACAGAAAGTCCAAGCCAGCTGACTGTGATTGGCCATTAATTAGAAACAACCACATGAGACCAATCACAGATGCACCTGTTGCATGCCACAGCAGCAAATAATCATTGTTTACGTTTTGTTCCTGAGGTCTCTGAGCTTCTCAGGAGGAAAAATCCTAAGGAAAGGATTTTTCATAAAAGATGTCTGTGACACAGTTCCTCTCCAGATTTCTTGTAGGATTCAGCAGATTTAGCAGAGTAAACTCTCCCCCCTCAAAATGCTATTGCCATATTTACTTCTGGGGCTTTTGCACAGGCAGTTCCCACTTGCAGCAGCAGGAATTACCTCGAGCAATCCACCAGGAGCCAGGAGAACAGGGATCCCAAGGAGTGTTGTGTTTCTCCATTTCTCATCTGTACTGAGCAGACGAGAGCTGACTCACTGCAGGAAACCCAGGTGCTGAATTCATCTAACAAGCTGCTTAAAACTCCAAACAGATGTTTCTGTGTCTTCCCTGCTCCTTGTGCAGGCTGTGTGGAAGCACCAGCAGATTTATAAATGAGCAGATGCATGAGCCATACATGCTTTAATATCAAGGCCCAAGTCATTGGGAAATGGTTTATTACTACTCTGTGTCCACCTTTTTTTAGCAGTGTGCCATAGGAATATCAGATCAACCTTGTCCATAATGGAAATTTAGATTGACTGGGCTGGAGGCAGCAAAATTCCCACTGAAGCTGGCAATTGTACCTGTTGTAGTGTGTTCCCTGCTCCTGCAATGACTCATGAAAATGTAGATTGGGTATTTAGGCTGGATCTCATCCAGTGCCTGGGGAGATGTACAAAACAACTCTGACTTTAATGGATATTTTATCAGGGTCCTTAACTTTCCAAAGATGATGGAAGGATCACAGATCCACCAGTAAACACTGTGACAGCTATTAGTGTCTGGAAAAGCTAATTCTCACACTACATCACTCTTTACACTCACAGAGCAGTGAAAAATTGTCTCAGTACAAAATTCCTCCCTACACCATCACCAAACCCCACAGTCCCCAAAACCCATGATACTGGTTTGAAGAGCAGACACAATTTAAAATCTCATTCCCAGAATTACAGCATGTTCCCAGTGTTTCCTAACATTTAGGATTTACTGCTTGCCATTTTTTAATGCCAGACACTGTTTTCACCGGAGAAACTGCAATCTGATATTCTGATGTGCTCAGATAACTTCAGGAACTGAGTTTTAATCAGAAATATGAGGATCAGACTAGTAGATTAGAGGAGGTGAATCTCACCTGAGATGACAACAGTCTCCAAACCCGCACCAAAGCACAGGAACAGGATCCACACACAGGGTCCAAGGTGATCCAGTGCCTTTTTTGGCTTCTTTATGCATAAAGCTGGAGCTCCTGGACTGTTGTGATTTTTCAAATGCTTTGACGATGGTTCTTAAGGCAACTGGAACAAATCACATGAAGGTAAATCAGCCAACCACAGACCACAGCTCCAAGGTGGATCAGGGAACATTTAAAAAATTAATTTCTCCCAATCTGTCCATGGATCAAGGCATAGAATGAGGATGAACCTTCCCAGCATCATCCTGATATTGTAAAAAAACTGTCTTTAAGGAAATTGGAGGTGGAGGTTGAAGTCCCAAAGACTCAACATTTCTGAAAGTGTGGAACACCTGAACTTGTAATCCTCTAGGTGGGTATGTCCTAAATTACTGCCTCTGATGGAGAAAACCATATTGACTACAAGCACCAGAGAATCCGCAGGAGAATTTTGCAAGCACCAAGCACACTGATGCCAGAGAACCACTTGTTTAATACACGCAAGACAGACTTGTTTTCTAAGGTAATGCCTGATAATAGCCAGTTAATAATCCCTTCAACTGTAAATTGGATTTTCCAGGTACCATAAACGTCATTGACAGAGAAGTCACTGAAGCCTGACAATAGAGACTGCAGGAGGAATCCTGCTCTCACAGCAGGGCAGGGGAACTCTGTCCCTGCCTCTACCGGGACACCATTCCATAACTCCATGTGAGTTTCATGAGAAACCATGAGAGATTCTCCATGAGAATCCATGCAGAGATTTCTACCAACTGGACATCTCAGGGTTAGCATTTCAGGGAGTTTCTTCCATCATACATCCCAGGACATTTATATTTTATTTATGAAATATATCTAATTTCTGTATTTAAGGAAAAGGTTTACAGCAAGCACTGGATGTGGCTGCTTCACTTGCACACACTGCATTTCATAGGTTGCATTTCCTGATAAAAATGGGTTCCCTTATTTCTGAAATACCAAACATGCAAAGCAGAGCTCTGACGTATGAATTATACAGTGCTGCAAAAGCTATCATCATGTCCATTTTTTTTTTTGGCATTTCAATGTATAAATATTATCCCAAGGAGCTTTTATACTAATGATAATTGCCTGCAGTGCACACTTAACCTTTGTCCACTTGAATTGACTTGGTGGTGCTACCTACGTACATTAAACATCAATTCACCCAAATTGGCACCACATGAAAGGCAGGGGGCCAAATTCCCTCTCTCCTGCAAAGCTCAGCTCTACAGGGTTTGAAGAGTGATGCAAAGGAGAGCCCATGCCACTTAGACTAATTGGACTAGATCCTCCAATAGCCCATTCCATTTATGCCAGGAGAGGTGTCCTGAGTTTGGGCTAGCAGGAAATCAGGCACCATAAAAAGGTGGTTGTTGGACCCTCACAGATTCCAATTAACTGCCAGCAAACAATCTCACCTGCTGTGACATTATTCCTCTATCAAACATGAAGCTTCTCAGGGAATAAAACCAAATTACATTTCATAAGGGCACATAAAGGCAGTCCACACAGATCTGGTCAAGATCTACATTCCCTGTGTTATCTTTGAACTTGTATAAAGTACAATTACCTCCTCATTTTACAGCTCTTTGTGGCCATTTAATATCTCCCATTTTCAATAATCAAACATCTCCAATAATCCAACCCTGGCATTCCTCCTCCATGTGTGAAAAAGCTGCGCTGATCTCCTTGTTCCAGGGAAATAAAACACATCCCTTAAATTCTGAGAGAAGAGGAACAAGCAGGGATGCTAGAAATGGTCATTAGCTCCACTCCAACTCCTCCACCTGTGCTCCATGAGCAGGGGGACTCTGAAGGTCACTTTTGGCTGGTATTCATGTATGAGATACAGCCAGGCAGCAGCAAAGTGCTGTGGAGAAAACAGAGGCAGGGAGAAATCAAACACAGCTGGTCTGGGCACAGCAGCACTCCTGAGCCTTCCTGCAGAGGCCTTGAGGGATGAGAAATAACCACAGGTGAACAGGAGCCAGCAGAGCTCTCCATTGCCTCAGGGCTCTTTCAGGATGAAGCTGGCATCTGCAAGAGAGCAAAGTGCTCATATTTGGCTTTTCTCCTCAAAGATCTCATGGCTTCCTACTGCCCCCAGGTTAGCTCATGCTGACTCAGCCACAGCAGCCATTGAGAGGCTGAGGAACGTGGCAGGGCCAGGTGTGATGAAGGTGGCAGGCCCAGAGATGATGGAGGTGCCGGACAGCCCCAGGGCTGGTGAAGGCAGCAGGCCCAGAAATGATGAAGGTGGCAGAGAGCCCCAGGACTGGTGAAGGTGGCAGGAAGCCCCAGGGTTGGTGAAGGTGACAGGCCCAAAGATGATGAAGGTGGCAGAGTGCCCCAGGGCCGATGAAGGTGGCAGGCAGGCCCACAACTGATGAAGGTGGCAGGCCCAGGACTGGTGAAGGTGGCAGGCAGGCCAGAGATGATGAAGGTGGCAAGAAGCCCCAGGACTGATGAAGGTGGAGGGAAGCCCCAGGGTTGGTGAAGGTAGCAGGCCCAGGAGTGATAAAGGTGGCAGCTCCAGAGATTATGAAGGTGGCAGGCAGCCCCAGGGTTGGTGAAGGTGGCAGACACAGGATTGGTGAAGGTGACAGACAGCCCCAGAGATGATGAAGGTGGCAGGCAGGGCCAGGGCTGGCCCCATGTGAGGTGCAGGGGGCACACCAAGCACCACACCTGCCATTGAGTGTGGAGATGCTCTGCCTGCCCAGACCTTCCATGGAGACTGACTGACTGACTGACTCACTCACTCACTCACTCACATGAATTCCCTGTGTTTTAATTCAGCAGGGAGCTGGTTTCCTCATTCCAGAGGCTGCTGCTGAAGTGCATTAACATGCAGCAGAGTCACCCTTGTTCTGTGCCACCTTGCAGGAGGGACAGGGTGTTTGCCCCAGTGGTTCCAGCAGGGCTGTGCTCACCAGGCTCCTCCAGGCTCACCACAGTGCTCCAGGAGAGCAGCTGGAGACCAGGGACACACCACGTGCACTCTCAGCTCCACACAGCCCTGGTCCAGGTCTACATTCTCTGTGTTATCTTTGAACTCCTATGAAGTGCAATTACCTCTTCATTTTGCAGCTCTTTGTGGCCATTTAATCTCTCCCATTTTGTTTCTGACATCTCCAATAATCCAACCCTGGCATTCCTTACAGATACTGCAATTACAACACAGAGCAGTTCCTAACAGGATGAGTTGTATTTTGCTTCCTTTCTGTGGCACTCAGGCCACCAGGCCTGGCTACATGTAACAGCAACAGAAACCACCCCTGATGATTTATGTGGGTCTCTAGCAGATAGTGATACTGCTATATATCTGTCTTAACCAATTAAATGGCTGGAAGCTCCCCAGAATACACAAGCAGAGCTACAATTTACATGTGATTCTGTTTTCAGTAATAACTCTGATTTCCCTCCTTCCCTTCCCTTCCCTTCCCTTCCCTTCCCTTCCCTTCCCTTCCCTTCCCTTCCCTTCCCTTCCCTTCCCTTCCCTTCCCTTCCACTTTCCCCTTTCCTTTCCCCTTTCCTTTTCCTTTCCCCTTTTCTTCCCTTCTGTTTAAGCTGGAGACTTTGCAGTAGCCTCTCCTGCCTTGCTGCCCCATGTCACATCCTCTGCAGCTGGGGGAAATATTCCTCAGGTTTTGACATGCCCATGACAATTGGGATCATGGTGTAAGACATGAAACACTTCCCAACATACCCTTGATAAATGGGCTTTTTGCTTCAGCCAACACAGAAATGGGCCAAGCAACACCTTCGGTCTGATCACAGAACTACAGAATGGTTTGGGTTGGAAGGGATCTCAATTCCACTTCTCTAGTTCCACCCCTGCCATGGCAGGGACACCTTCCACTGTCCCAGGCTGCTCCAAGCTCCATCCAACCTGGCCCTGGACAATTCCAGGGATCCAGGGGCAGCCACAGCTCCACTGGGCACCCTGTGCCAGGAGCTCAGCATCCTCACAGGAAAGAATTTCTTCCAATATCCCATCTAATCCTGTTCTCTGGCAGTGGAAGCAACTCCCCCCTTGTCCTCTTGCTCCAGGCTCTTGTTAAAATCCCTCTTCAGTTCCCTTGCAGAGGAAGATCCTAAGGATGACTAAGCAGCTTGCAGAAAACCTCTCTACACAGTGCAAGGCAACACCAGATATTTTTCACTACTTTCCCAACTCCCAATATATGCCAGGATGTGTCATATTCCCTTTTTTTCTTGGCCAAGAAAATACTGCCTCCAGCTACTCCATCAAACTCCAAAGGGACCATTGGCTGGCTTTAAAAACTGGATGAGCCTTGTGGTAACCCTGCAGCTCCTGCCCCTTCCTTACACCATTAGCAGCAAACCCCAAGCCCCGGAAGTCCTTGCACATATCCCAGTACAATGGGTTTCCTGATCTCTGGTGTCAGTTAATCCCTAGCTAAGGTGGGATCTCAGAAATAATTGAATCCTTCAAGAACATGTTTGGTTTGCAAAAGGGATGAAGGATTTAAGTGTTCTCCTGCCACTGAATTTGTTTACACCTTTTTTATATACATTAATCCCACGCTTTGGGATGTTTGGCTACCTGCAGGAATCAGGAGGGATTATTTTCCCCTGCTGATTCCAAATTTGCCTTTTCAGTTTCCTCTTTATTTTCTGGCTCTTCTCCAAAGTGGTCAGTTTTAAATTCATCTTCAAACCTGGGGTAAGGAAAGACTCATTCCTACCTAATGTGCAGGATTTGTAGCAAGACAAATCTCAGCTTCAGCACCATCATTCCCTGCAGAGCATCATGCTGGAGGTGACCCTGGCCTCAGTGCTGGCTGAGAAACCAAAGTGACTTTCTGTGGTATTTGCTGGGGTCCCCAGGATGAGGGAGAAATTGAGAATCTGACTCCATGTTCTTAGAAGGCTGATTTATTATTCTATTATATTCTATTCTATTATGCTATACTAAAACTACACTAAAGAAAAAGGATACATCAGAAGGTTTAACGAGAAAGGATAATAAAAACTCCTGACTCCTCAGAGCCTCGACACAGCTGATGGTGATTGGTCATTAAGTAAAAACAATTCACATGAAACCAATCAAACATTCACCTGTTGGATAAACAATCTCCAACCGCATTGCAAAGCAGCAAAACACAGGAGAAGCAATCAGATAATTATTGTTTTCATTTTTCTCTGAGGCTTCTCAGCTTCCCAGGAGAAAAAATCCTGGCAAAGGGATTTTTCCAGAAAATATGACAGTGACTTCTCCAAGAGAAGTCATCACACCCTGCCAAGGAGTCACAGTCCCCTCTGCACCAGGGAGCTGCACACAGGTGTTAAACAGACCCTTAGGAGGGGCTCAAGGAGGGGTTTTCTGCAGTTCACAAGTGTGGGGATGTGTGGTGTCACTGTCATATTTTCTGAAAAATCCCTTTGTCCTGGATTCTTCTCCTGGGAAGCTGAGAAGCCTCAGAGAAAAATGAAAATAATAATTACCCGATTGCTTCTCTTGTTTTGCTGCTTTGGAATGTGGTTGGAGACTGTTTATCCAACAGGTGGTTGTTTGATTGGTTTCATGTGAATTGTTTTGACTTAATGACCAATCACTATCAGCTGTGTCAGACTGGAGAGTCACAAGTTTTTATAATCATTCTTTGCAACCTTCTGTAAGTATCCCTTCTCTATTTTTTGGTATAGTTTAGTATAGCATTCTTTTATATAATATAATATCATAGAATAATAAATTAGCCTTCTAAGAACATGGAGTCAGATTCATCAATCCCTCCTTCATCCTGGAGACCCAGAAAACACCACAATGTAGCTGTGAGGGGCTGGGAGAAGAGGCAGAGCCCAACATCTGTTTCTCAGCCAAGCAGTCCCACTCTCTTTGTGTGACCTTGAACATGTGCCATCAGCAGCACTGCTGGAAAATCCACCCTCCACTGAGGAGAATGAAACCAACCCACCTGCCAGGTGTTGGGGAGGCTTCTCCTGCACAGTGATTTGTGACTGTCAGAGCACACAGTACGTGCCCAGGGGAGTAGGGTTTGTGTAAGAGGAGCTCAGCCGAGATTAGCACTGCAGGGGCCCCATCCAAGCAGTGGATAAGGGATTGTGCCTGCCTTTGGGAATATCTAATTCAATACCACACAGCTCCTAATGAACAGAAACAAAGAAACTGATTACTCTGCCTGTATCTTGGTAGAAAGTATCTTAATAGATGCAGTGACATTAGGGTGATGCCTTTTTCCTTTGTAGGTAAATGTAGCAGTGTGCTTGGATATATTCCTTAAAATCAGGTTAAATATTATTTAAAATTAATAAAACAAAAATTTATTAATTTAAAAATTAATAAAATAAACCCCTGGATAAATATAATATTTAAGAAACAATAAATATAATATTATATGTATTAATTTATATAAATTAATAATAATGATTAATAAATAATTAAAATTATTAAAATAATTTAAAATAATTACAAACCCCTGGATAAATATAATTTTTAAGAAATAATAAATTTAATATTCTATTTATTAATTTATATAAATCAATAATAATGATTAATTAATTATAAAGGAAAATAACTATATTATTATATTTTTTGATAAAACCCTGGATAAATAATTTTTTAAAGAAATTAATGAGTACTTATGGTGTATACTGAAGAGGCAAAGAACATAGAGTTAGTGGGTGTTAAGGAAAACTCACACACCCAGTCTCCAGAAGGATGTGGGTATACCAGATATATTTGTTGCCAATATTATGACTGGACTAGCTACACCAGTAGGAAGTTTGCTTTCTTCTCACCCTCATTATAGTTCAACAAACTAATCCCTTTATTGATGACATAATGTGCATCCCTGTGCTAACAAATTATTTGCTGTGTGCAATTGATTTCTGCTGCTGTAATCACTACACACAAATATCTTCTGTATCATTGCTCTGTAGAAAAATGTGCCTTCCAGCAAGATTTTACAGAGTAATAGTGTGATTACTCAGCTTCCATGAAGTTATCTATCTGTTTAACCTCTGTGCAGCCTTTACAGCGGGTTTATACAGATATGCTCCAGGAATTTATCCACCTACACTTTGTAAAACACCTTGTTAAACCACCTTCCATCTCAGCCTGAGGATGAACTTCCAAGTACTTCACAGACAGGACTGTGTCTAAGAGTAATTGCTTAATTTAGGAGAGCCAGCCAGCTTTCCTTTTTGGTGATATTACTCTTCCAAAGTGAATTTCACACAGATGAACGTCTCAGATCAGCAGCTCTGTGGACTGGACTCCTCTCCTGAGTACAAGCATGGTTTCCTCAGTGATCAAACTGGTCCCAGCCCAGTGGAAGGCAATCTGTCCCTCACACCAACTCAGCCTCAAGTTTTACACTGGGAGGATGGACAAGGTGTACAAGCTAATGAGTCACTGCTTCTACAGCCTCCTGTGCACAGGACCATGTCCAAGTGCACTCCACAGCTCTTGCAGATGCTTTTGTCCCACAATAGGTACTCCCAGCCTGCTGGGTCAATATTTTGTCCAAGGGGGAGAATGAAAAGAAGCGAGCAGTGCCTGGATTTGACATGATGGCAAACTGCCACAGCATGGCTGGGTCAGCATCTGAGCTCGCCTGCTTCACAAAGGTTCCAAATAAAGGTTTGCTGGTAGGAAGCTTTTCTCACCAGAGCAGCTCCCACCACACAGCTCTGCTTCACCCATCCACCAGCACAGCTTCACCACAGCCTCACAGCAGAGGCAGCTGCTGCTGACATTTCCCTGGATCTGTGAGCATCAGTTCTGTGATAGATGAGCAATGCCATGGTTGACTCTCTCAATTAAAAGGCAAATATCATATATGTATGTCAGGAGCAGTTTTACAGATTGATAGTTGTGTTTTACCCCCTTGTGTTGCTCTCAGGGGTGCCCTGGGTTTGGCACATTTGGGAGGGTCACTCGTTCCTGTGGCAGCCCCTGAGCTCCAATCAAGGTGTCAGGCAGGGATCTCCAGCACTGGGCAGGGAAGGAGGAGTCCATGGACAGAACTTTGGGGGAGCTAAAGGGTTAAAAGGTGAAACCTCCATTGTGTGGGTGAGCACATGGTGGGGAAATCCTCTGCTCCTGGTGCTGTAATATTTTCTCTATTCAGTCTTCTGTTGTCAGGGTACCTGTTGCTAATTCCCCAACTTCTGGGACTCAGGCTGGGGGCTCCCCTGTCAGGGCAGACCCTCCTGGAATGGTTTTGTGTCAGGAAAGAGATGCACTGGATCTTTTCAGTCTTCAGGTTCTTGTTTATTGTTTTCTTATCTAGAGTTTTGCATGCTGTCCACACCAGGCTCAGCTCACTGGAAAAGCACCACAAAAATGGCCAACAATCTCTTGGTACAAGGTCTTTTAAATCTAAACTATCCAATTAGGAACTGACACCTGGATTATTTTCCCTTTTAACCCAATAACTGATCCCAGAGAGCTGCAATGCAGACTTTTCTGCCCAATTACAAAATGCCACCCAAACCCATGAAGAAGAAGGAAGAAGAAGCAGCCCAGGATGACACCCTGTGCCCTCCATCTTGCTTCCATCCACTACATACTAAAAATCCCAAAACTTACATTTCTCACCAAGTGATACACCTACTCTGCTCTCTATAATCTATTCATGCTTTTGTGGATTCCAGTCTATTCTGGAGTTTAGGAAACTTTCTCCATGAATGAGGGTCAAAGTCAGGGCTGCCCTGGGGGTCAGGGCACCCCAGAGCAGACAGAGAAATATTCCCTGTGCCCTGGGTTTCCACATTCTGTATTTTTGATAAGGTTTTAATAAACCTTTTACATTTTTTTGGAAGTGAGCATCATTTCTCACAGCTCCTTGCTGGCAGCAGCAGCACAGCCAGGGTGTTTTATGCAGCTGAGGATCCAGCCCCTCTTGTTTATCCTGCTCTATAAAACTGCCTTGTAAAGGTTGTTACTGGCCCTGCCTGTGTTTGTCACGAGGCCATTTTGCTCCAGTGTTTTCAGATGTGACTGATAAGCACTCCTCCCTGAAATAATGCAGATTCACAGTCCCCTGATATTCCCAGGTACAACAGTTGCACACCAATCAAAAGCAAATGCCTTTCAATCACAAGAAGAGAAATGTTTCTGCTGCATTATGCACAATTACATGCTCAGCTGTTATGAATAACTCTGAAGCTCCTGCTCTAAGACTATTTCAACCATATGTGCCACTTGCTCAGCCACTTTCTGCTCTCTTCTCAGGGAGGGAAGAGCAGGAGAGACAGTTTCATCCTGAAACAACCATTATTTAAATCAGCTACAGCCAGGAGGATGATTTGGGCTCTGTAGAAATGTAAAATACTAATCATTAAGTCAATTCTGAGGTATCAAATTGAATCCAAGACCCAGAAAGTCCCACCATTCAAAATACATTTAGAAATCTACAGAATCCAAGTGATGTCCTCATCACAAAGTTGTCTCAGAAAAATCTCCCCTTTCCTCACCCAAAATCTCCCCTTTCCTGACCCAAAACTCTCTGCCACAGGTATCTGTACAGGTAGTACCTGGGATGCCCTGCTGTGATACTCACAACCAGCTCTCTCAGCAGGAATCAGAGCAAGTCAAGGAAAAAATAATTATATATTTAGGCTATTTCCCTTTTTATATGTGTGGATGAATAGTTGGTGCAATTAGCTCTGTAAAAATGGAGTTTTCAGTAAGGGATGTAGTTTATGCTTCTAATTTTAAGATGTTCAATGATGCATTTAGGGCAGTGATGTGTACCTTGTGAGTGGTACACACATGCTCACATACTCTGCTTGTCTGACAAAGGAAGCCATCAATAATTGCTGAGCCTGCGAGCATGAATTGTCTCTTGAAAGGAACTGAGAGACCTCAAGAGCACGAAGGAAAATAAAAGTCAACTGGGAAAGACAGGAATCTGACAGCTTTGCCATCTAAAGGTGTCTCTCAGCTTCTTAATTGCACAGGTTGGTTCTGATTACATGAAGTAGCACCAGAAGTAGGTTACTCTGCAGAAAGAGGTGACAAAATAAGCAGAATACCAACTATGGTATCTTTGATCTAAACTCTGGTTCACCAAGGCTCTAATTTCTGACAAAAATAGAAAAATTTGCATCATCACATGGCAGCACCACCATCAATGTGACTGCTTCATCCACTGATCCCTGCCTCAGGCTCTGCCTACTCCCCAGCACTACAGTGATGACCAAACTGGAAAGAGATTTTAAAGATTGGAAGCTAGAGAACAAAAAATGGACTGGTCAAAAATATGCTGGTTAAAATATACTGGTTAAAACCTGGTTAAAATGTACTGGTCAGTCCTCTGAGGGATGGGTGGAGAACATAAGAATTGAGATTAAAAACTCATATATATCTATCTTTATGTATGTATAAATATGAGTTTTTAATCTCAATTCTTATTGAGATTCTTATATATAAGAATCTCAAAATATAACATTTATAATATATATTCTTGATATTCATATATATATAAATATATATATATAAATAAAACTCATTATGTGCTAAATCCTGAGGAGCAACTTGGCCTTCACACAACTTCACATTCAAAATGAGTCAGCAAGACTGGTAAATATTTATGCCAGTGGATAAAGATGGGATGGGTGAGAGGGATGGGTGGAGAACACAAGAATTGAGATTAAAAACTCATAAATACACAATACATATACACATATATGCACATATATACATATTGATATATCTATATATACGTATAAATATATATAAATATATAAAAGTATTTTATATAAATATATATTTTTGTAAATATATACAATTATATATTTATAATATATATTAGATATATATATATAAAATATATACATATTTTAAAAATATATATGATATAAATATAACTAAGACTCACTATATGCTAAATCCTGAGGAAGAACTTGGCCTTCATACAACTTCACTTTCAAAAATGAGTCAGCAAGACTGGTAAATACTTATATAAATGGTAGGTGCTTACCTGGGGTAAGCACAGCCAGTTTCCCCTCCCTGCCAGCAGCACAGTCAGGGGTATGATGGGTGAAGGCCAGGTTTGGGATTTGGGCACAACTCTCCTTGCTGTTTGCTCCAGCAAAGATGATTATTCACCATGGGATTACTCTTCTCAGTAAATATTCTTGGAAAGAAATCACAAAGAAATACAGAGAGGGCATCTGGCTTTCCTTTTGCAGCCAGGGAAATGAAAGAAAATCCAGGATGGCAAACAGTGCCATGAACTCAGAGCAGAAGAGCAGCTCACCTCGTGCCATGGCCATCAGAGGGGTGCCAGGGTGGAGCTGCTCCTTCAGGACATGAATGTCACCAGCAGTGAGAGGTGGGAAAGGGCCCAAGAGCCTGAGGAGCCAGAGCTTCTGGTTGCCTTCTCAGGCACTCCCACAGAAACAGCCCAGCTGCTGTTTGGTGAACACAAACTAAAGCTCAAGGGTTTCAGGAAGAGGGTGCTGTTCCAGATTGCAATGCAAGATGTTCTCTATTACCATCTGTATGGCAGATTACCTTTGTCAAGTGGGCAATTTGCTTTATCTCTCTCTTTGAGTGACCACAATCACTCCTCCCTTGGGAGGGAACATCTGCTGATAACAGCTATTGAATGTCACTGCATGGCTGATAAGAACTACAGCATCCCATTGGGAGATGTGAGCCCAGAGGGAGGAGCCAAGCATTCCTACATGGATATAATCTGGAGATTCTGGAACACCAGCACAGCTTCTCCACTGGATTTCCCAGAGGAACAGCAGCTGCCTCTTCTTCCCCTGGATCTTCAGAGGAAGAATCCATCCTTCTCTGCAGGATCCCTGCTCCAGCAGAACCACCCCTGACACTGCAGGAGGGCTGAGCCACAATTCCAATGGGACTGCTGCCAACACCCTGACCCACAGGGTGTCAGGTTGTGTTCTGACTCTGGCAGTGTTGTTCTAGTGTACTGCATTGTTTATTTTATCCTTTTATTTTTTTTCTTTTCCCTATTAAAGAACTGTTATTTCCTGCTCCCATATTTTTTGCCTGAGAGCCCCTTAATTTAAAATTTATAGCAATTCAGAGGGGTGGGGAGGGTTTACATTCTCCATTTCAGGGGAGGCTCCTGTCTTCCTTAGCAGACTCCTGTCTTTCCAAACCAAGAAAGGTGCCCTCGTCAGGGCACATATTTTCTCACACACCCTTTGGAAATGGACACAATTCAGTTAATGTGTTTCTTTTTTCCCCCCTTCTTTTTGTCTCTTTTATTCCCTTTTCCTCCTAAATTGCTTAATTTGTCAGAACAGTGCACTCAAAGGCCTCAAACCCTCTCCCTCCCAGGGCCAAGCATTTCTCCCCAGCATTCCAGTGCAGCAGCCTGGGGTTGCCTTTTATACATGCTCAGCTGACATATCTTGCATGATTAACACTTTTTTCTAGTCCAATTTGTTTTTTTGTTTAATTCCACACAAATCCTACAAAAGCAGCCCCAATGCTGCCACAAATACATTGTCCTCATCCCACACCCTTCCAATGCCCAAATCACACCCAAAAAAGATGTTTATTCACCTCCAAAGGCAAGATGAGCACCTCAAAGACTGAGAGAAAAATCTAGACAAACACCAAACACACCAAGAGGCCAAGAAAATTGGGTAAATATCAGCATTTTTTTGATCCTGCCACATTTAAATACATTTTAGTGTTCAGATTTGGATAGGAGTTTCTGGGGAAGCAGCACTGGAAAGTGGCTTATGAACAGCAGAAATTCACAGGGTCAGATAAAAACCGTCTACGTGCTCACGTTGGGGGGAAGAGGGGATGCCTGGGATAAAGGCGGAAATTAAAACTGTGGAATATGAAATTATATCCAGAGTCCTGCATGATTCCAATGCTGCCGAGTTCAAGACAATGAATAAATAAGAGAAATTGAAACCCAAGCAAATCTCTAGGATGAGACAAAATTCGTTGCAGTGTGTTAGAGCAGATTTGAGGAAGGAAATGTGTGTGCCAACAGCAATTACTATGGAGAACTCGCTGAGCACAAGTCTAGAAGACTGGAAAATTGGAAAATAACAAACCAAATGTGGTATCAATATGCAAAAAATGAGAGCGAGCCTGGCACAGGAAATTACAGGGCTATCAGCTTAATATTCATTACATATAGGAAAACACAAGGTCCCCATTGTATACAAGAGTGTAATTAAATCAAGGGGTTCAGCTGAAATCAACTGCTTGTGATGTTTATGAATTAGCAGCAGATTCCAAATGCAGCCTCAGCCTCAGCATCCAGCCCAGGGCCTGGGGTTCTCTGGTACAAGCTACAAACCAGCCTTGGGGGGAGTTTTCTCCCAGACACTGAGTTTAAATTCTCTCACTCAGAGGTTTGGGGGTATTTTTTGCCTGGCATGTGATTCAGTGCTGAGGAGGATTAGCACAAACAGGCCATCTGAGGACAGTGTCTGGGGGAAAATGTTATGGGCTTATTTACTGATTACTGCTTATTTGTTTGCTGTGTAGAGCAATGGCAGTGAAGCATATCTGCACTTCCTCCACGACAGTAACATCTGCAGCTAAAAAACTCCTCTTTGGGCCCCTTCTGCCAAGCTGTAGGGTCTGCTCTGACCCTGGGGCCTGTCTGCAAGCAGAGGGTGTTATTCCATCAAAAGGGGATCACCTTCAGCTGGCCACACCATTGTTTTCCAGTTGTTCAGTAATTGAGGTATCTCAAAGCTTGCTTTCATTTCAATCTCGCTTACAGTTTCTATATTCCCAAAATGTTTTGCTAGACAACCATATTTATAAGACTTTCTGTCGCCGCTTCAGCTTTCCTGTTTCATCTTCTCCAACATATAAGACCCTGGCTCCATCCTCTGGACACCCATCACCTTTCCAAGGGCCATCACTTGATGCCAATGGAAACCCCCTCTTGCATTTCTCCTGCTGCACTCTCCCTGCTCAGTCTGTAAAGTCCCATGGGGGTTTTATTTCCAAGGGCTCTGCCAGGCTCTGCAAGTGGAGCAACAGCAACACTCACCACACAAACCCTGCTGAGCCAGAATGCTCTGCTGGTCCCCTTCAACAGCAAGGAAGATTTACATTGAGACCTCCGTTGCTGTGCAAGTACCTTCAGAAAACTCTGAAACAGCATCTCAAGTCCTGGGAAATGCCAAGGATGTGGCTCAGCCTTCAGGTGAAGGATTTCTCTGGTTTCCCAGAGCAGCTGTGGCTGCTCCATCCCTGGCAGTGTCCAAGGCCAGGTCAGACAGGGCTTGGAGCACCTGGGATGGGGGAGGTGTCCCCATGGCAGGGGTGTATTGGGGTAATTTCTGCCCCACGGGTGGGAGGAATGATGAGGAGGACTCCATGATATCAGAAGGCTAATTAATTACTTTATTATACTATATTATTCCATATTACACTACGTCTAAACTGAAACTGCACAAGTACTCAACAAAATCTGTCTCCTGACTGACCATCAGGACACAGCTTGCAGAGATTGGTCAAGAAAACAAAACACTCACACCAGAATCCAGTCAAGCAAATTCCTTCAGGGAAATAATCTTCCAACACATTCCACATGTTCCAAAACACAGGAGCAGTAAATGAGATAAGAATTGTTTTGATCTCTGTGCTTCTGCAGGAAAAACCTGAGAAAGAGAGAGAGAGAATTATGTCTCTTTTTAGAGAATGTGAATGCCACAGTGGTGGAATAAGACGAGATGTAAAGTCCCTTCTAACCCAAACCAGCCTGTGATTCTGTGAATTAGATGTGTTCAGCCCTGAGTAATGCACATTAATCCTCACCTGCTTCTCCTGGACAAGTCACATGTATGAACATGAATGAGCACTTCAAACACCCCCACAGTGCACCCAGCTTTCAGAAAGGCATTGCTCTGTCCTCTATTGCCCTTAATAACCTCCAAGAAAAAGTATCAATGAACAGAAAGAGCCTGTTTTGAGTGTGCAAATACTGAACATGATTTTGAAACACAGCAAGCAATGCCAGAGATAAAATGCAAGTCTCTTCACTTTCATCACAAGATTCTTGTATCAAGAAAAAACATACGGAGGAATGATGCAGAACCTGACTGTGTTTTTTAAGTCAAAATGAGATATTTGAAGAAATATCCTCTGAGATTTTGTACTTACACCATCAACACTGGATAAAAAAGCTTGCCACTTTTTACAAGAAGTTAAAATGCAAATCCCACAGCAGCCCAAACATGGAGATGATTTGCAATATAGATCTTGATTCCAAACCCCATTTTTTGCAGGGCCAGAAGCTGATGATGATCTTTGTAAGTCCCTTCCAACCCAAGATATCCTAAGACTCTATGATCAGCTGTGGAGAACCAGCCAATTCTTTGGATTATATGGATTTTCCTGACTGCACATTGAACAGGAGCTGAGGGAAAGCCACCACAGCAAGTCCTGGCCACAGAGCTCAGCCCAAAGGGCTCCAAGGGCACACAGAACAGCCAGAAAGTAAGGAAAGGTCACTTCTCCAGCTCATTTGTATTAAGAGGTCTCAGCCCTGTCCCAGCTTCCCTTTTCTCCACAAAAGCCTAGGCTGAGACAGCAAGAGCAGTTTTGGCAGCAGCTTGTACAGGGCTGATGGAACATGGCTTAGTTAAAATGCACCTCACAAGGAGGAAATGAAAATCCTCAAGGCCACAAATTAAAAACTGTGACTTGATAGAACAACAATTTATAAATAGAAAGACCTATTTCCTGCAAAAATCCTGTGGACTGAGTATTGGAAACTAATTAGTGGATTGAATCACCAGGAAAAAAAAAAAAAAAGCTGTTTTCCTGTTACTCATGAGAAGATATTACTTTTCTAGCACTTTTCTTTTGGCACTGGTGATTAGCATAACCCTGTGGGCACTCCACAGCCCCTCCTTGGTGAGTTTTCTTCCTATTCCAATAAAACACCCTAAAGTAAAGGACAAAACTCATCATTAGCCATTGCTTTTACAGCACCAGCAGCTGCAATCTGTCTTTTTCCTCCTGGTTATATAATCATGGAGCAGGAAGGTGCCAGTGCACCTAAAATGCTGTATTAAAAATACCAGCTCCACTCAAGAAGACATTAATAGAATGGCAGAATGGTTGGGTTGGGACATTAAAACTCACCCAGTGACATGGCAGGGACACTTTCCACTATCCCAGGATGCTCTAAACCCATCCAGCCTGGCCTTGGGCACTGCCAGGGATCCAGGGGCAGCCACAGCTGCTCTGGGCACCCTGTGCCAGGGCCTGCCCACCCTCACAGGGAAGAATTTCTTCCTAACAGCCAATTAAAATCTCTCCTGCTTTGGTTTGAAACCATTTCTCCTCGTCCTATCACTATAACTGTGTAAAAAGTCACTATCCCTCTTTTTTTTTCTAAGACCTCTTGGGAAAGCTGCAATGAGCTGTCCCCAGAGCCTTTTACTTTGAAGCAGAGACTTTCCTACTAAACTCATTAAGGAGATAAGAAAACCCAAAAATCTCAGGGCTCACTGGAGGACAGAAAGTGCAAGTGACCTCTGTGTAGGCAGCCTGGCTGTCACTCACTTGTCAGAGAGCTGCTGGAGTGGGATCTGTCTGCAGGAAGTCTTGGCTTCAGCCAGCACTCAGCTCCAATATCAGCAGTGCAATGCCACCAAGCATTAAAGCAGAAAAAAAAAATCAGCACAAAACAAACTTCTCAGAATGGTTAAGACCCAGATTTGCACAGTGCAGAGCTTTTTCCCATGTGACTACACCCACACAAGAGCACACAAGGAAAAACTGGTGCTCAGTGCTGATTCTAAATGAAAGCCAAGCCTCCAGGGGATGCAATGTGGACGGATCTTTCTGGATCTCCTGCTGGTTTGCCTGGTGATCTCAGGACACAGAGTAGACCCACGCTGCAGAATTCCCAAGCACTGGTGGGAAAAACCTTGGGGCAGCTCACAGAGCAAGAGGGAACAAGAAAAACCTTTGAGAAGGGGGAGAAAGGCTGCAAGGCTCTTCTGCACACACAGGAGAGAGGCTGTGAGGGATGGTGAGGTCTCTTTGGGCATCCTCTTCTGGCTGGGACCATGGGCTGTCCCCAGGAGTCACCACACCACTGCCCAAGGTCACCACCTACCCCAGTGAGCCAGCAAAGGAACACAACTCTGCTAACTTGTCACTGTCATATTTACTGAAAAAATCACTTTGCCAGGATTTCTTCTCCTGGAAAGCTGAGAAGCCTCAGAGAGAAATGTAAATATTAATTATCTGATTGCTTCTCCTGTGTATGCTGCTTTGGAATGTGGGCTGGAGATTGTTTACCATCTGGTGATTGTTTGATTGGTTTCATTAATGACCAATCATCATCAGCTGTGTCAAGGCTCTGAGGAGTCAGTCATGAGTTTTTATTATTCATTCTGGTTAAGCCTTCTGATGTATCCTTTCTCTTTCTCTAGTATAGTTTTAGTATAGCATAATATATAATATAATATAATATAATATAATATAATATAATATAATATAATATAATATAATATAATATAATATATATCAGCCTTCTGAGAACATGGAGTCAGATTCCTCATCTTTCATCTGGGGACCTCACAAGCTCAACCCTAACTCCTGCAGAAATCAGTGATGAGATACAAAACAGTCCTATATGAACAGCCCCAGCTGAGAGTAGTTTTTTTCAGAGAAGGAAGTGTTCTTTTATTACCAAATTAACTTTAAAAACCACATCCAGTTCTCTTTCCACATCAAAGATCATAATCTCCATGTAAAATAGAAGGTTGATGAAAAAGGAAGTACTTAGAAAACACATTTTAAAATTTAAACACACATTTAAAGCACTGAGTCTTCTTGCTTATAAAGAACTGGCTTTTTTGGTCTAATAAACTACTCCAAGATCTCATTTGCAAGCTACCACTGCTTGCTACTCTGGGTTTTGCTGGCTGCTCATTTACTCTTTGGGGATTTCATATTCTTCTAAATTTTGTAAATGGCCACTAAACTGGACATGAACATTATAAAACACATTTCAATCACCCTCACAATTTAGAGTAATTCATTGGCAACTGTACAAAATGCTATTTACAAGGCACTTCCATCAGCTGGTATCTGGCATTAAGTATTTTGAATCAATCTACCTTCATTTTCATCTCTTATTTTTCATACAAGGGAAATTATTGATCGAAGCTTTTCAGCCTCATTTAATATACTGGAATAGGCTTTAAATTTTGCCATGTAAACCTCAGTGGATATTAGCAACCCTGTCTTGCTTAATGCAACACAAATCCTTCTCCCTGATGAGACCACAATATTGAACATGATATCATGGCCACTTTACTCATTGATGGGCTCTGAGACCGGCACCTCTAGAAACTCCCCAGGGGCTCCCACTGGAGTGAGGTTTGAGTTACCAGGTGCCTTAAATGGAGAAATCATTGAATTGTCAAGGCTGGAAAAGACTTTTAAGATTATGAAATCCGATTGTCAGCGTGGCACCACCACTAAACCATGTCCCCAAGTGCCACATCTACCCATATTCTGAACACTCCTAGGAATGGTGACTCCCCATTTCCATGGGCAGCCTGTTCCAGTGCTTGACAATCCTTTCCATGAAATTATTATTTTCCCAAATATCCAATTTGAACCTGGTGCAGCTTGAGGAGGTTCTCAATTTCCTCCTTTACCTCTCAAGGTCATTACAGTCTCACAGAGTACTACCCAAGATGGATTTGGGGGCAGGCAGACTTTTTCCATTGCTCCTATCAAGTTTGCATTCAGTTTCTGAATCACATGGAATTTTGCATTCAGTTGCTATTGTGATGGGTGTGTTCAAATGCTCGATTAGATCTCTGTATGTTGAGGACAGAAAGCTTGGCTGAATTTTGATGAACTCATTCTTGAATAAATAAGCAAAACATCACAGAAAAAGATATTCAGCCAGCTTCAATAAATACATATGGTAGGAAAACAGCCAGCTAGACAAACAGAATATATCACACTGGAACAAGCACTGATGATTTTGTAATGACTCCAGGAGCTCTCAGCATATTAGATACTACTGCAAAAAACAATATGCAAATGTGTGAGTCCAGTTTACAGTAGAAAACAAGTTCTGCTCAAGTTACCAAAGCAGGAGTGAGCAATCCAGCATGGAACACCCTCCTCCCCCTTATCAAGAGCTAGAGCTAATTGGCAGGCAGGCACAGGAGCTGCCAGGCACATGGTGATGCTTCCCCAGGCAGCAGGATTTCCAGAGGCCCTGGTGAAACTCTGCATTGGAGATTCTGTTAGATAAGGACATCAGGATGGATTGGGTGGGAATACAAAAGCGTTTTCTTGTGAGGAAACACACCACTGCAAATGCTGTTACAAGCTAAACCAAATACAAGATAAAAGTGCCTGGAGCTGCTGTAGCATCCCTGATACTGCATTTGATGCTGAAAAAGAGAGAGTAAATGTGCTCCAGGGCTGAACTTCCAGTGGTCCATTGCATGGGCTAATTTGTGTGCAGGCTGATACTTCAGGATGTTTCTGTACTAACAGAGAATAATCATAGGATAAGTAGAGCAAGGTAAGTACATATGCTGCCCTTGTTTTCTTGCAGCATAATAGCATCATCAATGAAGCCTGAATGCAGCCCAATTAGCATAGAGTAATTAGAATCATGGCTGATTTTTCATTTACTTTTGCACATGAGAAGGAGGAGGTGGTTGCAGCTTGTGGGGCTGCAATGCAATGGATAATGTCCACCCTGCAAAGCATGTATCCTGTTCTTTCATCAAAAGAAACAAGAGAGACACTAAATCTCCTCAAGCTGCTCAGATTTCAGTTGTGGAATGAGTTGCAGAGAGGGATGGTGCAGCTCAGCAGCAGCCCAGTGTGGCCAAGTTGTTTATCCCACACCACTCCCATCATTGCTGGCAGTGTGGTTTGGGCAGGGAAAATGGAAGAGCCCCATCTTGCAGAGGAACTGCTGCCATCCAGCCCTGCAGAGCTGGTCCCTCTGCACCCACTGCTCCCCCTGCTCCTGTTTCCTCTGATTTGTGGCTGCAGATGTGTCACCATGATATTTTCTGAAAAATCCCATCACCAGGATTTCTTCTCCTGGGCAGCTGAGAAGCCTCAGAGAAAACGAAAACAATTCTTATCTCATTTGCTTCTCCTGTGTTGTGCTCATGTGGAATATGTTTGGAGATTGGTTACCCACAGGTGATTGTTCCATTGCATTCTGCTGGGAGTTGTTTTCACTCTTTGGCCAATCAGGGCCAAGCTGTGTTGGGACTCTGGAAAGAGTCACGAGTTTTCATTATTATCTTTTTAGCACTGTGTAAGTATCCTTTCTGTATTCTTTAGTATAGTTTAGCTTAGTATTATATAATATAATATAATATAATATAATATAATATAATATAATATAATATAACATGACATAATATAATAATAAATTAACCTTCTGAGAACTTGGAGTCAAATTCATCATTCCTCCCTTCATCAGAGCACCCTGCAAATACAATACAGCCCTGTGCCCACACACTCCCAACAGAGGGCAGAGCATTTGGAAGAGTCCCATCCCTCCATGGGACCCTTCCAAATCCAACCTGCAACACCCAAAGCTCCTCCACACCTCCTTGCTCAGGGGAAATTCCCTCTCCTGCTGCATCTCCCACTCCCAAGACCCGCAGCACATACCTGACCTCACACCAAGAGTCACACAAACAAAACACACCTAAACCGGGGTTTACACCAGCCCTGGGAAGCCAGAGGGACTGGTCTGGAGGGGCTTAAAATCCTGGAGATTTTTGTGTTTTGGTAATAAACTGTCCAGGAGGGGGAAATCACATAAGCCAGGGGGCAGGACATGGTGCTTTCTATGACTGGAAATGATGATACAGCAAGAAAGGGCATCTAAGGAAAAGTATTATATAAGATGTAGGTTTTACAAGCTTTATAAAGACTCTCTTAGCACTCGTTAGTGGCAGGAACCTCCCTGTGGGCCAAGCAGTCTGAAATGGGAAGGATAGAAAAGTGCCTTCCATTTAAAGAAATGGGCTGTGAACGTGCTGTCAATGTCTGTGATTCTTTTTATTGATTTACAGTGTGTAAGCCATAAATCACTCTACCATTTACTGAGCCCATAACTATGCATCACTTTGTCAGGGAAACTCCTCAAATTTGAAGGGGGTCATGCAAGAAAACAGACTTCTCTTTCATTGACTGGGCTCAGCCAGGGCTAGATTTAACGCACAGAGTGGGGTGATACATAGAGATAAAACACTTAATTTGGGTATCTGCCCATACCTGCTGCTCTTTAGCTCTCATGGGATTAATCCTTAGCCACAAAGGGACAGGTGGAAGCCCTGCTTCCATTGCCAGCCACTGCATAGGGGTTTGCCTCTCTTGCCAAACAGATCTCACACCCTCGACTCCTGTTCCAGGGCAGCCCAGATGCTGAGGAACCTCTGATGGCACCAAATCCTAGCTGGGGAGCTGGGGCAGGAGCAGTGCTTGTCCTGAAGTTGGTTCTGCCCAGGGCAGCAACACCACCATCCACTCTGCTAGAATCCGAAAAAAATAGCAAAAAATGTGTCAGTCTTATCTTACAACAGATTTCAGGACAAAAACCTATGATTAATGAATTATAGATAAATTAATGGCTGGCTTCAGTTTGAACAAGATTTCCACCTACTCTTTCTTAATTCTCGAGAAGTCCTGCAGAGTTAAATAGTTCAGGTTTGGTTTACCCACAGCATTCAGCAGTTACATTCCTGATACAAAAATCTTACCTGAAGGGCAAGACTTACCTAAAGACTTAGAAGATCCAACTGCTTTCTGCAGAACATCTATGTAAAAAACCGCCAATCACTTGTTTTTAAAATTTTAAAAAGTTTTATAATAAGAAAATGGTTATAAAAATAGTAATATAATTAGAGTAATAATAATTTGAACAATTGCGATTAGAACAATATGAGACAGTAAAAACAAAGAGTTAGGGACAGTCTGGGTACCTCTTTCAGGGCAAAATAAGCCCAAAAAAGGACACATGTTAACAGAGGATTAACCATTAAAAGCAACAGCCTGTTGCATATTCATACACCTCATACATGATGCATAAATTCCATTCAAACACAGGATTCTGTCTGGTCAGTGTCAGCTTCTTCCTCTGAATCCTGACAGCATCTTCAGGGCTGAGCAAGGTGGGAAGAAGTTTGTTTCTTCTGATAATGGAGCAATAAATTCTCTTTCTCTGTGGCTGCTATCTCACTGCGAGTCTTTTCTTTAAAAAAGTATTTTACACAGCATAGTTTCTATTTTATCATTATGTTATAACCTAAAACTATATTTAACACACTACTTAAGAAAATTAATACAGCATAACTTTCTAACATAACACATATAATATTAATTTTAATATTTGCAAAAGGCCAACCATAAAATATGCATTTTTCATAATCTACACATATATAAATGTTAAGGGTTCACTCCCAGCAGAGTCACAACCTCTTCTGCCATGGGAGCAGCGCTGAGCCATGAGAATTTTGGGGTGCTGCATAAATCTGGGGTGAGTGTGGATTCACCCACTCAGGGAGCTGGCAGAGCACCATCTACAGGCACTAAGAACTGCTCCTCCCTTGGTGGGACCTGTCATGCTTGGGTTGTTTTATGTTTTAAATAACCTGGTCGATCTGCCTCGTAAGGCATTTCCTTCTTTGTATGCTAATTCAAGCCCAAGGCAAAAATCCATTCCTCTTCAGCACAAGCCCTACACACCTTCCTGAACCCAGCCTGGTACCTGGGCTTTGCACAGGTGTAAAATTAAGGGGAGATTTAGTGCTCTGCTGAAGAAGGACTGCTTGCTGCAGGAGCACTGAGCTGGCTGGATTGAGACCTTGCTGCTTTAAGGTTTTCTGATTAAACATCCCCACCAGATTACACTGCAGGAGGCTCTGAAGAGCAGTTCTCTGCCAGAGTGAAGCAACTGGGACAATTCAGGTCTTTTGCTTGCTCAGAGCTGATCACTGAAGGGGCAGAAATTAATTTCCTATAAACACAGGCATATTTTTTTTCACTACCTTGGCAAATGCAGTTGTAAATAAGCCATTACAGGAGCTGATCTTTATGATGCGTGACTCTGGCTTGTCCCAATGGGGGATATTTTATGAGGCATTTACATAAACATATACAAATCAAAACAGCCAGCTGTGCTTCTCCTGTGCCTGCAACCTACAGATACTTCAGCTAATCCCAGGTTCTCCAAAGTGAAGACAGGTCAGGTGGCTGGGCTGGACAAACTGAAGCAAGATCCAATAAGGATCCCTAATCCCCAGGCTGTGAGGTTTGAGGAGCTGCTCAGCACACAGCCCTGAGTCCCACAGAAGAAAATAAACCATCAGATTCCCCACAGTGCCTCTCTTTGAGGATGATACTGTTCATCAAGGCTCTGCTATGATCACTCTAAAATACATTAGTTAACAGTTACAGTTGACTCTGGGCTTACTGAAGAGGTTTTGGAGTCTTTGTTTTAAATATATTTTGGGCATTGTTTGATGGAAACTTGTAGTGGGTTGATGCTGGTTGGATGCCAGGCACCCACCAAAGCTACTCTGTCACTCCCCTCACAGCTGGACAGGAGGAGAAAATATAACAAAGGGTTCATGGGTGAAGGTAAGGACCAGGAGAGATCACTCATCCAACACCACCAGGAGTTAAACAAGCTTGGAGTTATTAACTGTATTTGTTACTAACAAAATCAGAGCAGAATGGTTCACCTTGGCCAAGGCGAGGGAAGGAGCCAGTGGCAGAAGCTGAGTCTCTGATTTCTGCCCTGCCATTTCTTCCATTCACCTTCCCAGCTTCCATCTCCCTCCAGACCTCTTATCTTTATCCTAGTGGGCATCAGTCAGTTGCCCAACACCTTTTCATTTATTACTGATATTTTCCTTCATAACATCAGTCTTGGTTAGCTGATGTCAGTTCAGACACACAAGTGCCTCTGCCAAGAGTCCTCAGCTCCATCAGTTGTCCCTCCATCACGAATTGCAAGGGCTCGGGGAGTTTTTACACTGTGCCCTCAAGCACAGCAGTGTGTCCCTGCTTTCCATCCCTCTGCTGATGCCCGAGGGGAGCCAGGCTTCTCACAGGACAAAACCTGCTGATTCAGCCTGATCTGGAGCTGGGGGAGGTGTCTCTGAAGGCTGGCTGTCAGGCCAGGTTAAGTAGCTGATTGAGCTGAATTAGATTTCCTGTAGCCTGTTTATTTCTTTAAATGACAGAGATCAACGTGCAGTATTCACATGCCCTCTGAACAGAGAGAAGCTGAGAAAAGAATGATCAAAACAGTTCTTATCTCATTTGCTGTTCCTGTGTTTGTACCCATGTGGAATGTGTTCTGGAGATTGTTTACCCAAGATGATTGCTTGATTGGATTTGGTCATGGAGTTTTGGATTCATTGACCAGTTAGATCCACGTGTGTGTGTGTCGGGACTCTTAGGCAGAGAGTCACAGGTTTTCGCATTAGTTAGTGATAGTTTTTGGTGTAATACTCTGTAATATAGTTGTTATTACAAACAAGAGCAGGCTCCTGGTACTAAAGTGATTTCAGCATTTATTATAACAAAAAAAAAAGGCCTAAAACAAGGGAGCCCAGGCTGAGCAGCAGTGTTCCCGTTGAGGATAGAGCAGCGTTGGCTGCTCAGCAGTGATGGCCCTGATGTCCCAGGTGGAGCTGGACAGGTTCCCTGGGTCAGATACCCCTTTTTATCCTGTTTTTGTCCCTTTGGATTGCTTTCTGTTTGGATCCTTCATTTGTATGAAGGTTTAAGGCGCTTGATTGGCCCATTACAGTTCTGTCCAGGCTGGCTCCTGGTGCACTTTACTGAGGTGTGTTATGGTACCTTGAGTACTATATTTTTTATAACTGCCCTTTAAACCCCTTTTACAATATAACAACCAAACTAACAGTACATGCTTAACAACTATCAACTATCTTACAACAGTTTCTAACCTATTTTTAACAGTTATAGTATAATAAAGTGATTAATTAGCTATTGTAAATCAAAGGCGACTGACGAAGGGGAGAGAATGATGCATCTGACTCCATGGATATCAGAAGGCTAATTAATTACTTTATTATACTATACTGTATACATATCATCTAAACTGAATCTGCCAAGCACTCACTCTGCACACACCTACTCACACTGCACAGAATCTCGTGACTGTCAGCCCACAGTCCCAACACACACACACAGAGCTGGCTCTGATAGGCCAAGGAAACAAAACATCCTCACTTTGGGTAAACAATCTCCATATTGCATTCTACTTTGGCACAACACAGGCACAGCAAGTGATAAGAATTGTGTTTTCCCTTTCTCTGAGGTTCAGAGAATGTGAATCTCAGAAATCCTTGGGAAGAATTGTGCCTTGCTTTTCTCTGTGAAGAGAAATGTGGCAACAATTAGCCTTCTGATACCATGGAGTTGTACATGTCATTCTTCCCAGACGTTGGGTATCTTAGCACCGATAACAAGGCACATGGAGTGTTCCAGCCCTTCTCCCTTCCCCAGCCACGCCACAGTTACACTCACCCTGTTTGATCTCTGCTAATACTAAGAGAACCTCAGGCCAGCTGCTCCCTGAGCATTCAGGAAATGACAGCCAAAGCCTGTTCAAGAAACTGCATTCAATGGATGGGGAGAGAAAGAACACATTGCTTTGATTTCCTGATTTCCTCTCCATTCCCATCAAACAGACTTTTCCAAACCCTTCTGCTTTTGAAACAAAGTCAATCCTTGAAGCAGCCCTGTTGGATTTCAGTGGGCTGTGCAGCCTGATCAATAGACTGCCCCTCCTCCCCATTCTTCTGAGCTGTTCTCATTTGCTTGAAACTGCACCTGAGTTCCCCCTTTTTCCCCTCCATCTCTCTAGTGACCTGGCTGTATTCAGAGGACAATTGCTTCCCTGTGCCACCACTCTAAAGAAAGCTTAGGCTGATTTAGACAGGCCATGTTGTCTGCAAGATTGTTATCTGGTTATCTGGCCTTTTAATTATAGATTAAACAATGGTACTTAGCTCGCTAGAAGGTTTTAATATCCTGAAGGTGCAGGGAGGTGGGCTGAGGATGAAGAGAGCTTGTTGTGACTCAGACTCAGAGCTCAGCAGGACCAGCTAGGTGTGTTTTGGGACTGGATCCAAGCAGCAGAGAACACAGAGTAGGATGAGACAGGAAGTTTCTGGGGGAAGATTGCTGATTCTGGCAGTCGCAAGCCAAAAGGGAGATTCCTGATCTGCAGCCACAGGGCCTTGTTCCCACAGCCCTACAGCTGGGTGCTTCCCTGTCAGTGATGAAGAGAGAGATGGGGACTTGTGAAATGGTCAAAGAATCCAAATGTATTGTGGGATACAAATGCTTATATTGTATTTTAGAAAGTCTAGTAATGTTTTACTACAATGAATAAAGTTAAACATCACATAAAAAAACTTATACATTCTAACCATCTCTTGCTTGCAGAAGTCTGGTGTAATTTTCTTTTTCCAGTAAGTCAGCCTGATTGAATCCTCCTGCAATCTTGATTTAATCCTTAAAGTTCTGTTTGCTATTGCCAAGGCATCCTGTTATCAAATCTCTTATGCTGACCAGGTCCCAAGTCCATCATCTGTATCCCAATACTTCCCCAGGCACAAAGCACACAGAAATCTCTTGCTTTTCACCGAGGCTGTGTTTCAGGCTGGACATGTGCAAGTTCTGTGTGAGGTGCACAGTGAATTTAGATAAGGGGAGCAACTGATCTGGATTTACAGGGCTGCAGCACTCCAGTGTTACCATCTCCTGTTGCCCTCCAAGCTGGCTCTGAATGATCCCTGCAGACAGGCTCAGGTAGACACAAATGTCAAACCACCAAGCCTGATTACACTTTATCAATGCCACAGTGAGAGAAGGGGAAGCCTTTCCTTCTTCACAAGCTATTGTCTTTAACTGGATAAGAGTCAGCCCAGAAAGCATCAACAGTTCAAAATCACTCAGTAACATTTAACAACTGGGTTAATTAGGAGTTGGCAAAGCTTTCACATCAGTTTGTTGCTACAAAATCCAGCCCACCCTTTTAGGAGCTGAGCAGTCAGAACAAAGCATCAGTTCAAAAAGCACTCAATGGTATTCTCATCCATCATTTCCTGTCCCTTGATTTATTTATTCTCCCCAAACTGGTGGATACTGATTACTCACTCTACAGACTTGCACAGATCAATAATGTTTTCAAAAGAATATTGTGCAAAGCTGAAGAAATTAGTTTATTTTGTAATGGGGAAGAAACAGAGTGTCAATCAGACCTCTGGACCTTCCTGTCAAGGTACAGCAGTGCTCCATGCTAAAGTACAAAAATATGAGACAGCAGAAATAGGCCAGGCTGGCAGGAAAAAGGACCTGTGTTCTATAGGAAAGGAGGAGGCAACAGAAGAAGAGCCCCTAAAGATCTGCCACTCCCTCGTGCTTTCCCTGCCACACCTCTTCCTTTCCTGCAGCACAAACCTGGCCCCTGGCTTTGCGATGCTGAGCAATCTGTGGTTTCACCTGGAGCAGGGAGGAGAAACTGATGCATTTTCTCAGTCTGTGCACAGCTGTTAATTAGACCTCGCCTAAGTACTGCTGCAGGGCAAGCAAAACCCAGCAGAACTTGAGGCTGAAACATTCACATCTACCTAATTGCCAATAAAAATCAACAAGAAATGGAAGATGACATCCCACAGGTACCTTAAATTTCCAACCACAGGTTATCAGTGTTATGGGAAGATTTAAGTGACACTGTCAAGACTTTGCCCCAACTTGAGGTTGTGAGTTTGACCATCTACACTAAGAAAGGTGATGTTGTCCTGATCATCTCCATAAGAATCAATCACAACTCATACAGAGAATATAATACTTTATAATTGACTACACAGTCTTGTAAGAAAAGTAAAAAAAGAAATCTTCCCCACAGTTTAGGACACAATTAGGATATTTTCCTGAAGAATTCACTTGCTCCTGCGAGGCTCTTCCACATGCAAGTTGTTTGTTGAATTTCTGTCACATAGCCTGGGAGCAGCTGGCCCCAGGAGAGATGAGCTTTGCTGCTTTAACAAGGACTTTCAGAGGAAAGCCTTGCCAAGATCAGTGTTTGCAGTTAGAGGAGCAAAAGTCACTGGACTGCCCATCTCTTTTTCTTGAAACTGGCAAAGGCATCACAGGAAAAATCGACAAAAACAGTTCCTGGAATTGGATACTGTAAAATGAAAACCTTCCCCTGGCATAGGTGCTCACAGGAAATTATGGTTGTGCTCAGAGATTCCTTGAGTCCCCCAAGGTACAGCTACATTATTTCATTAGCATCTCCTGTCCTAACTTGAGTTTATTTTTCAGCAGAGCCATGCTGGTGCAGCATTTCTGTTACTCCTAAACTGTGCCCTGTATGTGGCACAGCCTGTGCAATGCTCTGCACTGCTCTCCAATTAAACTGCATACTGAGAACATGTTGACATTGTTAAGGTTAATGACCTAATGATGAGCACCAGGAAACAGGTTTGCAATAAAATGGTCTGTACTGATTGCTTCCATGATGAATGTGAACAATATGTTGGACTGGGAACAATATGTTAAACAATATGTTGTGGTTTATCAATGTCAGGGTGCAGTGCTGCTGCAGGAGATCCCAGGGAGGGTCACTTTGAAATGAGCACAAGGAATGTTTGGCTCTCACAGGGGAGGAAGGAGCAGAACCAGCCCCAAAACAGGCAGGAGGAGAGCCTGATCCAGCCCAGCTCAGCAGCATCAGGAAGCATGGGCCAGAGCTGGCAGGAAATACAGACTTGTTACACCTGCCACTAGAAATGAACCACCTTCTAAAAGGCTGAGTTAAAATAATACAGGAACCAAAGTTTAATGCAAGACAGATTTGGTGCCCCTGAGAAACAGGCACAGTGAAGCAGACATTAGTACAGAAGAGCTGCTCAGCTGTTATGTGAATAGATATAAAAAATTTAGGAGCTGGAAAACAGAACTTCTAAAGAAATATTTTCCTTATTCATGGAAAAGTTAATTTCTTGGGATTAAAAAAAAAAAAAAAAAAAAGTAAAAAACAAACCCAGAACTCCTTTCATCCTAAAAAGCCTTGCTTGGAAAAGCAACTGCAGGGCTTGGTGCAGGTGATACAGAACCTCAAAGGGCTGCTCTGAGACGGAGCTGCCATTGCCTCCCCAGCACCAACAACCCCATAGGAGCAGCACCCACCACACAAACCCCCAGAGCTCCAGTTAATTGGAACTAAATTAGCATCAGACAACACAAAAACCAGGGCAGGCAGCTGAGCAGGGGGACTCCAGCAGCTCTGCTGCTCTCTGGGTTCAGTAAAGCCAGAGATTAGAGGGCAGCACCAGGCTAATGGCAGCATGTCCATGAAAGCCACGAGTCAGGCAAATAACCCAATGTCATGGTTTGATGCTGGCACAATGCCAGTGCCCCATGAAAATACCTTCTCCCTGGTGTCTACTGTGAGATGGGACCAGGAATAGAGCAAAGCAGGCTCCAGCTTAGGAATAGAAGGAAAAAAACTTTATTAATTTATGGTATATAAAAGAAACACACAGAACTCAGGATGAAAACCATTCAAAAACATTTCTTCCTCCCTCCCACCAAAGTGATCCTGTGATCCTCCTATCACACCAGCAATAGAAACAGACTCTGTCCCCACGTCTTGATGGGATTAATGTACATTGTGCACCAGTATTGACCAAAGCTTTGTATTCTTGTGGTTCAGATGTGCCAGGCCAACGAATCCACACAGTCCAAAAAACTCACTTCCTCTCAAACCACAACACCCAACCTCCTGCACAGCCCAGACTGAAAGCCCAGACTTGCAACCTTCAGAAACACTGAACATGAGAGGAAGGAATGCTCAGCTTAGCAAAACCAATGCCACTTCACATCAGCACTGTTGACTATATGATGCTTTTATCCCCAATCATCTTGTTCTGTTTATGCTGAATAATAAGTTTTGCCCCTTTAAGACTTGTTCCAGAGAGTGAAGGGGGCAGAGAAGAAGCAGCAGTTTGTTTTCAGACGCTGCATTCACTCCTCCACATTCCCGCTCCTGGACTGTGCTGTCTGCAGGTGGATGGACAGTGGGACAGAGCTCTCCTTTGCTTTTAGGTAGTTATAGCTAACTGAGGCAAAGAAGTTCGCTGGACTGTGGGTTTTTTTACTTTTCTTTGGAGCTGTTTAAACCTGCTGTGGACTGAATACCCAGGAGAGCACCGGCAGCTCCACCTGTGGCCCACCGGGCTGGGCCTGGCCGCGACATTTCCAGCACTGGAGGGATTGATAAGAGCCTGAGTGAGCTGAGCTGCAACCCAGGGAGGGACTTTCTCAGTTTGTCATCTCTTTTGGAGCAACAAGGGGTTTTATTGATTAATATTGTTCAGGTTTTATTGTTTAATAAACAGGTTTTTTCCCACTTTTCTCCAAGGAGGTATTTTCTCCTGGAGGGAGAGGCCAAATGAATCTGCTTTCCTACAGGAGACCTTTTGGGGGTTCTCTCCCAAATTTGCCCTGAACCAGGACATATAAACTTACTTTTCAAATGAAGAGAGATAAACAGACAATCCTAGTAGCCAAAAGTTAGGCCATAATTTTAGAACCTCAAGGTACAACCCCTAACTAGGAAGGACAGAAACCTCACCAGACAAAACCCTCTGCAGACTATCTCTCTCCCAAGCCCTGCGCACTGTAGAAAGACAAAGCTGGAGACTCCCTTGGGCTTCCTTCATACCCCCTCCTTCCCCCTGTGCTCCCCCAGCCAAAGCAGGGTTACAACATGAGTAATTTCCCTGCATGAAAGGGAAAGCCTGGCCTAGGCAGGCTCCTGAGGGCTCCCCGTGCACGGTGAGCCGGGCCTCAGCCTCCCAAGGCTGCACTTTAGCAGATGTCAGCAGTGAAAGATGTCAGGCAGGTTTCCTTGTGGCTAGAAGTAGGTGGTAATTTCTGCAGGAGGAAATACCTACAGCTGGAAGTAATCCATGCCCCCTTGGGCAAAAGCTGTCAGTGAAACAGTTTGCTCTGGCAGATAATCTCACCAGAGAAGAGACTGTCCAGGCTGATTTGTGAACTCAGAAAAGATGGACAAGGTTTTAGACACCTCAGTCCCAGATTAGGAGAGGGAAGGGCTTCTCCAGGGGGCAATTCAGGGCACGTCTGAGGAATGTATCCTTAAATCCCCATTAATTATAAACAGACACTAACTCCTTAATTGAATTAAGTATGCAGTATCTGGCAGTACCTCCTCCCACCACACATGCTCTTCCTGTCAAGGGCTTGTGTGAATTTATTTGCTGCTCATCTCTCTGACAAAGGAGAAATATTTAGAGCACTGGACTGGGAGCCAAGAGCCTGTGTTCCTGCCCCTAGGTCTGAGCTAAGAAAAATCATTTAGCTCAGTGATCCAGGAAAATGAATGCCCTACATTTTGGCAGTGAGGCTGGATAACCATTTCAAACACTGAGCTAATAGATCTTGGGCTCCTTGGTCACTGAGGAGCTTTGAGCAGGTTATGCTGCAGCTATCAGAGCGAGGTGGATTTTCTACACTGCATTTGAGGGAGGCCTTCCTAGGAAAAGGAAAGGAAAAGTTCCAACAAAACCCCTCTATTTAGGGTCTTCTCTGAAGTCAAGCTCTCCCTGAAACTGTAAGGTTCAGAGGTGCTGACCACAACACTGAATTCTTCAAACTTTCAGGATTTTTCACCTTAGTATCAAAGTGGTAAATTTTTCATCTTTGATTCACAAAGTAAAGGAAAAAAAATTATTCAGTGGAAAGAAAATGTACTATTTGTCAATACCAATCAACTTTCAGAGCAAATTATTTAATTACAAATTAAAAAAAACAAACCCCAAAGAAAAGCCAGTCCTTCCCCAGATGCAAGAACATGTCAATTTGTTTCTAACTCACTTTGACTGGTGATATATCCTAAATGATCCCCAAAAGTCATTCAAGTATTTATAATGATGTTAGCTGAAATGAAGGCTCGGAAAGACTCTGGCTTTATGGAAAGAATTTCAAGACCATATGCAGGGATTGAGCTGTGTGACTCCCATTAAAAATCAGTAGGTTCCTGCAGGCTAAAATCCTTGAGAACTGACCTCTACCAACTTGAAGCTGTCTGTGTCATCACATTAAAAGTTGCATTGCTTATAAGTTAATGCTAAAACCCTCTGATGAGAACAAAGAAGCTTACAAATTACCAAGCCAGAATTCACCTTGCTTTTAGTGCTCTGGAAATACAAAGGCAGTTAATCGAAGTTCAGATGCTGCAAAATTCCTGAAAACAAAGTGCAGTCCATATGAACTCCTGTCTGTCCTGGAGTGCAGAGAATTTCATAATTTGGAAATTTTATTTCCAGCAACCTCAGCAATTCTGAGGGGTGTCTCAGATGCAGCTGGTGGTGAGTGTTCTATCCCCATCTGCCAGAGCTGGGACAGTTCTCTGCTGTTCTTGAGGCAGTTTTCTTTATCTCTCCCACAGCCAACCCTCCCTCCAGGAGATCTCTGCTGTCCATGGCCACTGAGTGTCCCTGCAGGGCTGATCCAATCCCAGCATCCCATGGGGAGATGCTCCGCCCAGGGGAGGAGCCAAGCATTCCTCCCTGGATCCAATCTGGGCCTGGCACAGCACAGCAGCCTTTGCCCCCTGCATTGCCAGGGGAGCAGCTTTCTGCTGCCCTGCATGGCCAGAGGGAGCCCAGGCCCATCTGCAGCAGCCCTGGAGCTGCAGAGGAAAACTCCCCCCTTGTGCAGGATCCCTGCTGCAGCAGAGCCACAGCTGGCACTGCAGGAGGGCTGAGCCCCCATGGGATGGGGCTGGGACACCTCCCTGACACACAGGGGCAGGGACTGCTCTCACTCTGGCTGTGGTTTGTTTTCTTTTTTTGTACTATTGCATTTGTATTTTAAATTTTCCTAGTAAAGAATTGTTATTCCTATTCCCATATCTTTGCCTGAGAGCCCCTTCATTTCAAAATTATAGTAATTCAGAGGGAGGAGGTTTATATTTTCCATTTCAGGGAAGGCTCCTACCTTCCCTAACAGACACCTGGCTTTTCAAACCAAGACAAGGGGTCAAACAGAGCAAATGTGGGGGACACCTTGCCTTGGAAACTTGGAAGGGGATTGCCCAGGGGTGCTAGTCCAAACCTTTCTTTTCCCTACAGCCTCTTACAGGAAAGGTGACGTGGTGGAAAACAGCTGCCAGCTCTCCCTGCCTTGCCCTGCCTCACCTCACAGGTGAGGGCATGCTGGAAAACTTGTTCATGTGCTGCAGCTCCCATCACTGCAAACAGGCTGAGCCATCCTTCAAAGGCTGTGTGGGAAGGTCTCAGGAAGGAAAACCAAGTAGATGAACAGCTCTGAGTGTCACGACTGCAAATGTGAATTCCCTTGACTGTGGCAGAAATAAAAGGCTCAGATAGGTGTGCTTCAAATTCAGGAATGTTTTAGAAACCATCACCCTGCTGTGTTCATGTTCCCAGTGCAGTCCCTGCCTACAGGCAGGTCCCACTGCAAGCCTGGCTGAGCCCAGCTGGTCTTGGGTTTCTGTGGTTGAAATGACCCTGAGGTGTTAAAGAGACTTTTTTCCCAGCCCCAAGACCACAGAAGAAGTTGAGATTCCTCAGCTCTGCTTTTCAAGGTTGTTTATTTTCTCTTATCCATTCCATTCTCTCTCTGACCTGCTGAGATCTGTCCAGCAGGTTGGGTTGTGGCACAGTCCCTGCCCTTGGGGTGCTGTTGGCTTTTTATACTAAGAACTGGGTGCGCTTTATTTACAATAATTTTCCAATACCTATCACCTATGTTAGACAGTCTGTCTCTACTCTAAACCAATCCAGAAGTGTCACCATCACAGCAGAAGGTTGAGGAAAATAAGAAAATTCCTCCATCTTGCTTCTTGATGAAGCAAGATGGACTTGCCCATCTTGCTCCATCTTGGAACATGCCCAGATTCCTCCATCTTGCTTCTTGAACCCCCATTCTAAATCTCCAAAATTCTACATTTTCATCCTGTGACAAATTCACTATCATTCTACTCAAACTCTTGTGGCTTGTACATCTTCACATAAAGTTGGTAATTGTTTCCATGGGCTAAAATCAAAGGCACAGGTGTTTGTGACTCTGTGCCAAGGTCTCTGAGCCCCCTGCCAGGGTCTGGAGCCATCCAGGGCAGCCAGAGCAATGTCCTGGGTTCTGACAGGCTGGTTCTGGGGGCTTTGGAGCAGGTGAAGGACTGTGACAGTGGGGACAGGGCAGCTGGAAATCTCCTTCCCTGACAGCAGAGTCTGCCCACAGATCTCTGTCTGTAGAATTATCAAGGCACCCCCAGCAAAGGGAATGATTGGCATTGACTCCAAGCCTTCAGAATGCTGAACAATGGCTTTATTAAAACTCTACTATATTACATTACAACTGTATTAAAGAGAGATAATATCCTATCATACTTACTACTAACTGAAAAACTCATGACTGCAGACTGACAGTCCGCACAGCTTGGACTTGATAGGCTAATTAACATAAACAATCTCCACCAGAATCCAATTACCAAATTCCTTCAGGTAAACAACCTTCCCAACACATTCCACATGTGCAAAGCACCAAGAGCAGCAAGCAGAAATAAAAATTGTTTTCCCTCTGTGCTTCTGTAGGAAAAAAACCTGAGAAAGAGAATGATGTGTCTCTCTGTTCAGAGATTGTGAATGCCACATCTGTCAGCTCCAAGTGCTGCAGTGTGCCGCCCCATGTATCCAACCACTGATTTAGGAAAGGGAAGCTCAAAGATGTCCTAAAACAAGCCTGGCTCAGCAAGGAGCAAGAAGCAAAGAGAATTCTGGGGTCACCTACCACTGACATCTCAGTGGCAGACATCCTGCCTGAGCCACCTGAGGAGAAACATCCTCCCCAGTCAATGGGTGATTCATGCCATCAGTCATGTGTTCTGGGAGGGGGATGAGTCACACTCTGAGCCTGCCAAGCTCTCCCAAGGGAGCCTGGAAGCATGATTTTTAGAGCAGTGGAATTATGCAGGCTGAGCTCTGGTTATCACAGTTACTGTTTCATCTACAAATCAAAACTGAGTAGCACTAATACAAAGCATCCCACTGACATCAGCAAAAGCAGCAAAACTCCTGATTTCCACTCAGCACATGTCAGGTGGGATTGGGCCTTGCAGCTCAGACTGGGATCCTTCCACAGAAACCACTAGCTCCCCCTTTGATGTGTGCTTATCTCCTGCTCTGTGCTGCAGAAGGAAAGGGAATCACCCCTGTTTGCATGTTGAGGTATTTGCCTTGCTAATGAAGATGGTGCATATTCACTTTTGATCTGCAGAGAAATGGAAAGTGAAGAATTAAAGCAGATTCCCCCTCCACTAATATTGTCACTGAACATCACCAAGCTGTCTCCTGGCTGTGATCTCTGTGCCTGCTGCTGCCATGGGAGTTGGTTCCAGTTAAAAACAGCTCAGGCTGCTTGGCCCAAGGGATGCCTTGAGTTGTGAATCCCCTGGGGCAGCACTGCCCTGCTTGGGCTTGGTGAAAATATTGCTGAATGCCCAGAACAGAGAAAAAAAAACCCAAACCAGCATGTTTAAATCAACAGCTTCAGTGTTTGCTGTAAAACTGGATCCCAGTCAGAGGCAGATATTAGGAAAAACCTGGCACAGGGAGCATCCCTTCCCTTCAGTCAGGACATCCCCTCAGTGGGTTTGGGGCTGTGAGATGGACACAAAGTGTTGCTTGTCCAGATCTTAGGTGGTTTGTACTCAGCACAGGCTGGTGGGTGACTGTGAGGGTCAGGGTCATTCAAGGGATAAACAGCATGGACTGGATACAGGGGAGCTCCTGAAAACCCCCATCTCCCTTTAAGGCAGCATCTCCTCCATCTCCTTCATCTCTCCCAAACTTCAGAATAATATCACATAGAGCAGCAGAAATTGCTGTTGCTCCCTGGAACAGAAGAGATCAAATCCTTGGCCCACTGAATTTCCTGGCTAAACTCACAAAAAGCAGGTTGTGACCCTAAAAACATTGAGGTCTGACATAAAATATGTTAGTAGAAAAGCTTGTGTGGCAGCATGAACAGAGTGTACATCTGGGCCCTTGATCTGGGACAAACCAAAGATCAAATGTGGATAAAGGGGGTAAAGCCACAGAGGGACCCAGTGTTTGACAGAGCCACTGAAACGGGGCTGGAGGACACATACAGGGTTCACAGGGTCACTGGTGGCTGTAAATAGGTGTGTTGAACTCTGGGGTTTTGGTGTTTGTCACCTCTTCAGGTCAGGCTCTCCATCCTGTTCCTTACAGAAAACCATCCCTGGCCAGCCCCGTCCTGCTGTGCACACACATCCTCCCACTGCAGTCAAACTCCTTTTATTGACTCCATCTGCAATGTGTGAAGGTCATTGCCTCACTTCACACGTCTCAGCAGGGCTGTATTTCCCCATTTAGCCACTTCAGTTTGTCAATATTAACATCTGTGACTATTTAACACCTGCCACTGCTCCCAGGCAAGCAGGTTCAGCCCCCAGCCCCAGCCTGGCACCTGCTCTGCAGGGCAGGGCCCCTTCCTTAGAGTGGATATTTCTGCCCCCAGCGAGGGGGAGAGAAATTATGAGGAGGACTCCATCTCATCAGAAGGCCAATTCAGTACTTTATTATACTATATTATTTTATCTTGGGTTTCTGTGGTTGAGATGACCCCCGAGGTATTAGAAAGAAGAAGTCGAGATTCCTCAGCTCTGCTTTTCAAGGTTTATTTTCTCTTATCTATTCCATTCTGTCTCTGACCTGCTGAGATCTGTCCAGCAGGTCGGGTTGTGGCACAGTCCCTGCCCTTGGGGTGCTGTTGGCTTTTTATACCAAGAACTATGTGTACTTTATTTACAATAATTTCCCAATACCTATCACCTATGTTAGACAGTCTGTCTCTACTCTAAACCAATCCAGAAGTGCCACCATCCTAGCAGAAGATGGAGGACAAGAAGAAGGAGAAGAAGCACAGGACATACCCAGATTCCTCCATCTTGCCTCCTGAACTGCCATTCTAAATCCCCAAAATTCTATTTTTTCACCCTGTGACAAATTCACTATCATTCTACTCAAACTCTTGTGGCTTGTAACTCCTCACACAAAGTTGGTAATTGTTTCTGTGGGCTAAAATCAAAGGCACATGTGTTTGTGACTCTGTGCCAAGGTCTCTGAGCCCCCTGCCAGGGTCTCAAATCCCCAGGGCAGCCAGAGCAATGTCCTGGGTCCCAAAAATTCTATATTACATTACATCTAAACTGACTCTGCCAAGCACTCAACTACACTCCACTGCACTCATCTCGTGACTGTCAGCTGACAGTCCCAACACACACACACACACACCTGGCCCTGACAGGCCAAGGAAACAAAACACCATCACTCTGGGTAAACAATCTCCATATTGCATTCTACTTTGGCACAAACACAGGCACAGCAAATGAGATAAGAATTGTTTTTCCTTTCTCTGAGGTTCAGAGAATGTGACTCTCAGAAGTATTCTTGGGAAGTCGTGCCTTGCTTTTCTCTGTGAAGTTCTGCAGGAAATCCTGTTCTCTAGCATTCCTTATTGTCCCACATCTGCTCCTCAAGCTCCCAGGAGGCAGAGCTCCAGTGCCTCATGCAGTGACCAGCAGAGTGATGGCTCTGCCAGAGCCCCAGTCCCATGGCATGTGCCCAGTCCAGAGCTGACTATGAGCTTAGTTAACAGAGAACAGAGCAGGCTTTGGGACTAAGGCTGGTGCTGGCCACTGAACAGGGCTTTGGCAGACAAACTGTAACTTCAGGCATTGCTTTGACACTGCTGACATGGCCCAGCAAAGCCTCTTGCATTAACACAGGACAGCTGGAATGTCAGATAAAGTAGGAACTGGCTCCAGAGCAAATCAAGAACCAGCTTTCATTTCCACCTGTCTGTGCATTTCCTGCTGTGACTGGGAGCAGAAATGCCCACAGAGGAACTGCTGGAGAGGTGTCTCGTGGTTCTGCAGGCTGAGAAATCCAGGGAAACACTGACATGCAAGGGAAGGCAGAACTAAACTGAATCCTGTTTAAATGGTTTGTTCAAAGCTCATCTGCCACTGTAGATCCCTGACTGCAGTCATGATGGTGGCATCTCTGGTAGCCAGGACAAAACCACAAAAACCAGAATAAACAATACTGAGCAGATGCAGCTGTTTACAGAATCCCTCTGGGACCAGCAGGGAAAATTCAGTCTCTCTGCTGTTGGGTTTCTTCTGCTGAAAAGGGCTGTTCATCTCTGCCTTCCCTTGAACTATGTGGGATTTCATTTTCTCATGAGTCATGTGTCTCATGGAAGCAGTGTCCAGCTGGGACATCATTACAAAGCCTCAAAACATTGCTTTTGTAGCAATTTCCCAGTAGAATAAAATTCACAAACTTCTATTTAATTAATAGTGTGGACAATTACTTACAGATTCTCCAAACCATGGCAACAAGCCAGCACCAATATCTTTAAAAGAGGTTTCAAGTATCAGTTTTCCACCTCTAAAACTCCCTCCCTCCTTTGACAAGACAAATGTAATTATTGTTTATTTGCTTTCCTTCAGGTAAAAATCCAACAGTTCCCTATCCTCTCAAACAGCTGCCTTGAAATTCCACTGTTTGTTTAAAATCTGATTAATTGTTTAGAAGAAGTTTTATGTCTATTCAGCTGTGCCTGTCTTGTGGGAATTTTACAGACTCCTAATTCTATGCAGAAAATATCCACTACAAACAGGAGTGACTGATCACCCCATGAAACCACGACAGTGCTTGTGGTTCTTCTCAGCTCCTAAGAAGGATGAGAAAGAAACTGTAAAGAGAAAAATTAGACAAAAATTTTAAAAAAACAATGAAAGAGGGAAGGGAAGGGAAGGTTCCGGGAAGGTTCCGGGAAGGTTCCGGGAAGGGAAGGGAAGGGAAGGGAAGGGAAGGGAAGGGAAGGGAAGGGAAGGGAAGGGAAGGGAAGGGAAGGGAAGAATCCCCCCCCTCTGTACAGCAGTGGAAGCTGCAGCACAGCCAGCTACAGCTAATGTGAAGAAGGTGAATCAAGATGAGCTTGGCAGGCTGATCTTGAAAGAAGCAGAATTTCAGCTCTCCTAAATGCTTTTTCTTTCTCTACATCTTCCAGTGTCTCCTGTTAAATCAGCGCCTTTCACAACACACAATATTGCCTCTGCTTTCTGCAGGAGCATCAAGGCTCCTCCATCCATGAGTTTATCATGCACTTCCTTTCCCTGTTCAGAGGGTCTCAGCTGTCTCACAGCCCTGGGCCAGCATTAGTGACACCCTCACAGTCCTGTATTTCCATCAGGAAGGTTCCACAGCTGTGTCCCAGGGCTTGGGGGACCAAAGTGGGGCCTTGATTCAGAAATGTGAATGCTGGAAGTGTAAAACATTGGAGTAAGAAGCATTATTACAGGCTACTATGAGGAACATGTTAGTAATTTCTAAGACCAAATAAGAGTCTCCAAGAATCACTCCTACAATGCTTCAAGTGATGGCTAGAGCCCTGAAAAACTGAAGATGGAACAGGAAGGTTTTCACTAAATAACTGAATAATATAGAGACAAAAGAATTTCAAACTGTCAATATGGTGAAGTCCAGCACTGGAGAAAAAAAAATAAAAGAAGAAAAATACTACTTTGATAGCTCTTGCACAGATTTTCCCAGGACTGGGAACATATGAAATAAAATCTGGCTTTCAGCATCTTCCTCTGCCTATTTCCCCTCACCTTGCTACAGCCTTCTGTTCTTGCTGGTAAATGCAAAAGAAGAAATATTTGAAAGATTTTCTCTAGAAACAGAGAAAAGTGAATTGGTACACAAACATGGCAATATCCTTGCAAAGATCTTCTGGAGCTTAACAATTCCTCTGTTCAGATTCTCTCCAAGTGTTCAGTTACCAGCTCCTACACCATCAAATATCCTCAAAAGGATGAGCAGCAACAGGTTTTTTGACAGACGACTCTCACTCACCCACCAGAAAACAAGAAGCAATATGTGAGAAATGAAGTCAGATAAGCTTTCAGGACAGCAAATATTTCCTCTCAGATTTTACCTTGGAAGCAAACTCACTCCCACAGCAGCAGTAGCAGGTTTCAGACCACTGGATATCTGCTTTTTAATCAAAGATTTCACCTCTTGTCTGGTAGAGCTCTCTTTTGACACTACTGACAAACAAGAGAGAGCACCTAAATACAAATGTCAAAACCAGTGATTAAAAGAAGGAGGAAAATCTTCAGAAGGAGATATCACAGCTGATGTTGAACTTGTCCTGACAGCAGCCCCAGCATCTCCCAGATGTCTTCAAAAAGAAGAGAGATGAAAAGGGAGAGAGTTTACAAGAGTCTAGGGGGTGATGGCATCAACTTTGAGCCAATTTTACCAGCCTGTGACAACTGGCAAGGCTGTCCCAGGGCAGAGAAACCACTTCTGAAACCATGATAACTCTCCAGTGTTCTGGGTAACCCAGAAAGAAACACCCTCCACAAGGCAAAAAGCCCCCCAGATTACAGGTACAATAAATTTCATAATGGAATGGTCTGGATAAGACAGTTCCAGTCCCAGTGGAAGGCTAATGAGTAAAAAATTACCCAAACATTTAGTCTTGCTGCAGTTTTGACACCTTAGAGGAAGGTAAAAGCAGATTTTGTTTTCCTGGAAGGGATTGTTCCTGTGGGTTTCTCCAGATATATTGGTGTATCAGAGGTGCCACTTGCAAGACAGAATGTTCATTGTGCCCTCATTTCTGCTAGCTGCCCTCTCTTTACCTCCAAACTATTCCCAGCAGACTTTGATTTCCAGTGCAGTCCTAATAGTTCATTTCACTCCAGAACATTGCAGAGACTTCACAGCAGGCTTCACAAAGAATTGTGCAAGAAGTCAGTAGAGCCCTAATCCTGGCACAAACATCTCCAACAGCTGGGAAGATAACCAGGAATGTGTGTGTGGCACAGACAGATGCACCCAATCCTGTTGTAAATGGTTTGGGGGCCACCGATGAAGGAAGGAAAGATGAGGAGAACTCCATCTTATCAGAAGGCTGATTTATTACTTTATTATTATGCTATATTATATTAAAGAATGCTATAGTAAACTATACTAAAGAATACGGGAAGGATACTTACAGAATGCTAAAAAGATAATAATGAAAACTCCTGACTCTCTCTAGAGTCCCAACACAGCTTGGCCTTGATTGGCCAAAGAGTGAAAACAACTCCCAGCAGAATCCAATGGAACAGTCACCTGTGGGTAAACAATCTCCAAACACATTCCACATGAGCATAGCACAGGAGAAGCAAATGAGAGAAGAATTGTTTTCCTTTTTTTTCTCTGAGGCTTCTCAGCTTCCCAGGAGAAAAACCCTGGGTGAAGGGAATTTTTTCAGAGAATGTGAATGCCATATAATCCCTCCAGAAGAAGTACAAAAGGTGTGTGTACAAAAGGAAGAAATGTTCATCAGCACCAAAACATTGACCTGCCTGAGCCAGGAGCTGTGGCTTGTGAGGATCATAAAAGTGCCTGGATTTTGCAGTGGTTTTGGGTCTGATATCCTCTCACTGGTGGAGCAAGGAGGTGACTTTGGAGGGATTCATCCTGAATAATAAGATTCAACTTTGGTATTCCCAACATACAAGAAGAAGTGTATCAGGGTCTCCTGAGTAGGACATGGAAACAAGGAAATTAACTTTCATCATCTGTTATCTTACATAAAAGAGGGAAGAGAAGATGTGGAATGACTGCAGAAATACTTGCCCTTCCCAAGCACCAGATATCTGACAGGGGTGATCTTGGCAAAGGAAGCAAAATGGGGAAGATACTGGATGGAAATTTCATGGATGGATAATTTTTCTGCTTTAGCTTTTTATGTGTCCCTGCCTCTTGTTTTCAACTAGCAAAGGAATTCACTTGGACATCCAAGAGGGAGAGCAGGCACTTCCAACTGGAGAACATGCCAGCCTAAAATGAACATAGCAAATCTTAACCTAAACTTTTCCAAATACCCGGTGATTTCAAATTAGTGATGAATTCCAGAGGTTAAAAAGGCATCTTTGGTGGATGCTCACTGTAGTCATCTAAAATCAAACCACATCAAGGTGTAAGCATGACAAGTCATCAGAGGTAAAAATAAGGCCCCTGGTTTTGATCACTGCACAGCCACCCTACAGGAAATTCTGCATTTCACCTATTGCCCAGACACACAGAGAAACAGGACAGCCATTAAACTTGCAGTGAGCAGAATTTGCATGGGCTTTGCCAAAAGCATGTCATGAATTAGTAATCCACAGCAGAAATCAGAGCACTCGCGTTCCCCAAGAGATGAAAGAATGGCTGAAAGTTGTGGCAAAATGCCTTCCTACTTCAAAATGCTCTACAGCAGGGAAAAAAGGACAAAAAGAATATGGACAAATTTTCCTGAGCAGTGTGTTCCCTTTGATCAGCTGTGTGAGGCAGTAAATCCTGTATGCACAAGTACATGGGCACTAATTGAATCAGCTGTGTGCTTTAATAATTGCCATTGACTGCAGAGGCTTTCAGTGGGTATTTTCTCAGGACCCCTTTCCTCAGCATATCCCTTACATTTCTTGTCTTATTTACTCACATTTCAATTTTAAATCCTGCCATTGGTAACATGACAGCAGTGCTTTCATGAGCCTGCCTGGGCCCAGGGAAGGCTGTCAGAGTGAACAGGCTGATCCCAGGGAAAGGAGGCTGATTAAAAACCTCATTGTGTCAGCCAGGCAATCAGCTGTTCATTATCCTATGACACACGACTACTGAAATGAAACATTCACATATTTTAAACTTGAGAGATTTGTACTTTAATATAATTATTTTTGAAAGATTCTTCATCAGAAAGGTTAATAAGAGCAATATAGGTTAATAACAGCACTAAGGCAGCTGACATAATCAGATAATTGACCTTATTGATATGTTAAGTGCCCTATGCTTCACCTTGGGATGTGTGACTGCTCTCCACAGTCAATTATCTTATAATGATGCCTGCTTCTTAAGGTCTTATTGCCTGAATATTGGACTTCATCCAAGGTTTTTGGTGCATCCCCCTTCCCTCTCCTGCAGGATTTCTGCTCCACTTTCATCTAGGAACTGTGCTAACATATTACAGGCACTTTTCATAAATACACTGATTCAGAGTCTCATCAGTGGCTTATAAATTCAGTTTCCTCCAGCAAGACTGGAGTGATTCCTGATGTCTCCCTGCAGCAGGAATGGCTTCTCCCAGGCATGGGATGCCTTCAGTGCTGCCGGGGCTCCTGCCCATCCCGGCAGAGAGGGGCAGCTCTCCAGTGGGGCACAGAAGGAGGACATGTGGTGTGGGAGCCTTGCTCAGAAACCCTCCTGGGATTCCTCCCTGGAACAAGGCTGTTTGCTGAGGCTGCTCTGCAGCTTCAAAATGACCCCATTGCTTTTATACAACATCAAGAATAAGGAAAAAGCTGTATGTGCCTGAAAAGCACCAGCAATTCCCCCACCCTGATTTTTCCTGCCAAGCAGGTGTTGTGGCTCTGCTCAAACATCTCATTCCACACTGACTGTGTGTTCCTGCTCCAGATTGCGCTGAAATGCCCAAATCCAGCACAGCCCTGGGTGGGAGTGGGGCTGGTTGGTGGAGCAGGGGGAGCCTGTGTTGGCTCTGCAGGGCAGTGTGGGTCTGGCTGTCACCCCCAGCCAGGAGCACTGTGCTGGCTGCTGCTGTTAGTGCCACCTGTCACAGCACATGCCACAATACACAGAGCATCATTGTTGGATTAAGCCCTTTTCCGACCCAGAGATGGGGCAGCTGAGAGGTGTTTGAAAAACTTTTATTCTATTTTCAGTCTTATGAGAAGGGTGAGACAATACGGATGTTATAATTCACACCATCACAATCAGAAGTCAACTATTTCCTAATTACAATACACTATAAATATTTCTTGGCCTATCAGCTTTAGCCACACCATACTATAAATGCCTTAAAGCTAATTATCTAAAATTACCCCTGGTGGGTCCCACTACAATGCATCTTTCATAGTTCTATTTCTCCAAAGTATCCAGTCTTATTTGCAAGGCAATTCTTTGAAACTTGCTCCCCACATATCACCACACAATTTCAGAAAGCTTCAACCCATACAGTGTCACCACACTACTTCAGAAGGCTGCAAGCATCTGTCCTTCTGGTTCTTTAGCCCAGCCTTTTACACCCCTCATGTTCATGCATTGCACTGTCCCCTCTGTATCCTTTTGTGATTGCTCAGCACACCTGGGCATTCTCATTGCTGTCAGTGCTGCTCACCTGCTTCTCACAGCTGGACCCACTGGGGATGAGGCTGGGCCACAGCCCCACTGCCAGTGACCCCAAACTGTGCCTACAATACAGCCCCATCCCAAAACTGTGTGCCTACAGCCACCTGCCCTTGTTGGTGGCAAGGAGAAGCAGGAGAGGTGAGCTGGGCACGAGCTGCCCTGCCCTGGCACATGCCAGCCCTGCTGCACACAGATGTGTGTGAAACACCTCCACTGCCTCTGCCAGGGCAGCTCCTCCTGCTTCTGAAGCAAGGAAATCACTGAGGACCTGCCAGTGGCAAAAGACCTTGTGATAGATGAGTAATGCTATGGTTGACTCCCACAATTAAAAGGCAAATATCCTGTATGTATGTCAGGAGCAGTTTTACAGATTTATAGTTGTGTTTTACCCCCCTTGTGTTGTTCTCAGGGATGCCCTGGGTTTGGCACATTTGGGAGGGTCACTCGTTCCTGTGGCAGCCCCTGAGCTCCAATCAAGGTGTCAGGCAGGGATCTCCAGCACTGGGCAGGGAAGGAGGAGTCCATGGACAGAACTTTGGGAGGGGCCAAAGGGTTAAAAGGGGAAACCTCCAAGGTGTGGGTGAGCACATGGTGGGAAAGATCTTCTGCTCCTGGTGCTGTAATATTTTCTCTATTCAGCCTTCTGTTGTATTTTTTGATAAGGTTTTAATAAGCTTTTTACATTTTTTGGAAGTGGATATCGTTTCTCACATGATCATTAGAAAGGGCCAGTCCAGAGCTGCTTCTGGGTCTCCCAGCTGGGCTCCCCTGCCCAGCTCCTGCTTTTGAAATCCTTCCTTAACCTGGTCGTGCGTGTGTCCACACAAATGCTGCTTTTATCTCAATGGTGGCAAAATTAAGTCACAGGACACCAGAGAGTCATAAAGTTTTAGATATATGGGTTCTTTTCCTTTTTCCTTGAAGCAAAGTGGGCATCAGTGGGCAGGAAAATTTTGGAAGTGAAACAGGAAGGCCTGAACTTGGAGCTCCAGGTGTCTGAACAGTGTCTGTGATCCTGGCTCTCTGCCTCATGCCTTCATTTCCCCTCTCTATCTGCCCCCTCATCTCCTTTACCAGCCTGGGCATGCTCTAAAACCTTTCATTCCCTTGACAATGAATATTCTTATCACCTAATGGGCTTAAAATTGGCATGAAATTCAGCTGAAAGGCATTAGGTAATTTTGTGAGAGGTCGGGTCTGAATTGCTGCTTCAGAGCGAAGTGGAGAGAGAGATTTACTCTGAACCACTGGGAAAATGAGGGTTTTGGGGAAGCCATTATTTCCCAGGCATTTTTCAGTTCTTCCCCAGCAGGCCTTTGAAGCACTCTGCAGTGTTTTAACCTCTCACTGATGGAAATGGCAGGCCAGCCTAGTGCTGCCCTGCAGTTTAACAAATGCTGCAATGGAATGGCTCGGTAGCCTCTCAGGCAGGACCCTCCAGCAACAATCTGTTGTGCTCCAGGCTTCTCACAGACTTCAGAAATGAAGGATTGCTTTGCACTATTTATTAGTAAACCTGTTCTCTGCAGTTCTACCTGGTGGGACTGCTCTGATCATCATAATTCAAGAAATAAAATTTCATCTGTGTGAGCTGGTATCAGTTAATAATTTAACAGGGATATCTTTACAGCAGCCTCAGCCCAGTAGTGCAATTAAGTTGCACAGGCAGGGTAACTTCCATAATCTCAGGCCCTTTGAAAGCTTTGGGGATGGACTTGCTGAAATAAAATTGCCTCATCCTGGCACCAGTGCCTTCAGCAAGACAATTCAGGGCTGTAGGTACCTCCATGAGACAAAGAATAAAAACACAAAAGGTGGATCAGGCCAGAGCAAACCACACCAGCCTGGGAAATGCTAAAATAATTTCCAACTAGATTTCTGCCTGACAATCTGCTGCCTGCAGGGCAGTGGACACTGCCATTAGATCTGAAGCCACTCCAGCCATCAAGGTCCCCTTAGTTCCCTTCCAAAACTGGCTTTTCATTTTCAGGGACAGAGGACAGATGGTCAGCTTTAGCTTGGCACTGTCCCTCTTACCTTTGCTTTTCCTTTCATTCATTTTTAATCTACCACCCTTAATACCCCACACTGGGAATGTCTGGGAAAATGGAGATGTCTGTGATTAAAGCAGTGAGGAAGAAGGGAGCCAGCAGGATGCTTTAAGTGCTTTCCAGCTCATATGGAACATATAACACCAGGTGATCACATCTGGTCTAGGCAGAGGACTCATGATGGCAGGAGAGGTTACACTTGTGCAATATGCTTTAGAATTTGCAGAAAAAGACACCACACACTAACAGACATCCACATTTTCAGCCCTCTCCAGTGACCAGGATTTGCAGTCCTTCCCATAACATTATCTATTAGTAGCCACAAAGCACCCAAGCAGAACTAATGGGTTTAAAGCAACCAAGAAAAAAAAAATCAGCTCGGAGCAACAACTTTTTTCCTGATCTATCCAGAAAAGGGAGATGGGCCCTGTTAAACACATCACCCCAGTGACACACAAAGGGACTCACCTGGCCAAACCAGGTTTCAGGGCAAACTTGTTCCCTTGACAAGTAAAAATATTAATTGAAAATATCCTGCTGCTCTAGCTCTGCTCTGAACAGGATCCTCAGGAGCCAGCAACCTCTGTGGTGTGTGCTGGGCACTGAGGCAGGGGTGTGAGTGTTTGGCACGGTTTGAAACCACTCACATCACCGCTGGGGACGTGGATTTGGCCAGAAAAGGTTAGTGCCCAGCAACTCCATAATAACCTCCAGTGGTTGTTGTGCACAGACACAGAGGGAGAATCCCTGACAGTTCAGGCTGGGGAGAGAGAGCAATCTGGCCTCCTTTTATGAACACAAGGTTGGCTGTACCCCTTTGCATATGAACTGCACACCCATGTGTGGCATTCACATCCTCTGGAAAAATCCCTTCGCCCAGGAGTTCTCTCCTGGGAAGCTGAGAAGCCTCAGAGAAAAGGAAAACAATTCTTCTCTCATTTGCTTCTCCTGTGCTGTGCTCATGTGGAATGTGTTTGGAGATTGCTTACCCACAGGTGATTGTTCTATTGGATTCTGCTGGGAGTTGTTTTCACTCTTTGGCCAATCAGGGCCAAGCTGTGTTGGGACTCTGGAGAGAGTCAGGAGTTTTCATTATTATCTTTTTAGCATTCTGTAAGTATCCTTTCTGTGTTCTTTAGTATAGTATAGTATAGTATAGTATAGTATTCTTTAATATAGTATTCTAAAGTAATAAGTTAGCCTTCTGAGAACATGGAGTTAGATTCATCATTCCTGCCTTTGTCAGTGCATTCCCTACAAATACAATACCCATGCATGTTCATACCCTTTGCCTATGAACTACAAGGTAATTAAGAGCCTGACTGACTTTTTAGACACTGAAGGAAAGTATTTTGAAGAGCTCAGGGGTTGGGTGTGCTGTAATGAATTAAATTGATAGGTGCTCCCAGCAAGCCCAGGCACTGCCAGTGAGGCTCACAATGAGCAGCTGTGGGGCTCCTCTGCCCCAAGGCAAGTCCATCTGCAGAAGGATGGGATGTGCAAGATGGCTTTGTTGTTGTCACTCTGTCCCTGCTGATGCTCATGCTGGGTGCTGAGCAGAAACAGGCTGGGGCCCACTCTGAGTAGCACTGAAAATCCCATCTTTTCTGTTTGAAACAGCCAATCTGAGACAGCTCACGCTGTTTCAAACACCAACAGTATTGCTGAGCTTGCAGGAAGTACTGGCAAGCTCCAGCAAAATCCCTGGGACTGTCTGGAGCTTACAAAGGGGAAAACCTGACTAAAGCAGAGATTTTTATTCCACACAATCTATTCCTCAGCCTCTGGTGAGGTGGAACTTCCAGAGGAATCATGACCATGGAAAGCCAGTGAGCAACAGGTCACTCAGAAGGAGAAGGGTGATGTCCTGATCTAAATCATTTGTACATTGTCCCCAAGAAAAAGAAAAGGCTCCAAGATGAGCTGAACCCTAATTAGGCACAAAGGAAACCTGTGAACATCCTAATCCACGCCAGACATTTCAGAGCTCACACCACGTCAGACACCAGAGAATCAAAAGTCAGGACACAAATCCCTGAGGAGCAGCTTCAGCATTTCCCCTGCTGCTAAAGTGTTGGGTTCAGAGCAGTGAGAATCTTTTGAGCAAGGACTCCCACCTGCCTGTTTTACTGCAACAACTACCAGGACATTTGTGTCAGCATCCAAAAAATACATAGCAGTGATTAATAAATAATCCATGAAACACAACACAGACTCTGCACTGAATCAATTTCCTGTCCCAAAGCTCTACAGCAAAGCCAACACTTGCAACTGCATTACAGAAAATATATTATTTGTACAAAAGTTGAAAAATACTGCTGTCATAATTAGATTTTTCCATTAGGCTTGTGTGGCATAATTAAAAGTGTAATTTCTCTGTAAGCACATAGCAGTGCTCTAGGAAAAGGGTGTCAGAACTTATTAAGGGCATATACAGGTACTTTAACAAACCACATAAATTGATTAAGTACTAAACTAGGCTATGGAGTCTAATTGTTTTGAACAAATACCTACTTGCTGCCTGTGAAAGGACACATTGCCTTGCCTGTTGGAAAATGCAATTTATTCCAACAACTAATTTTACCCCTCAATGCCATTCTCAGCTCCAGGTACCCAAATGTGTCCTGTGGACACCACAGAAGCCTCTTGCAGATAGCAAAAGTACCTGACGAAGTCAGATGAAAGTAAGAGCTTGACAGGTTTGTGCCCGGTCCCCCTGCAGCTCCAGATGATCCATGGAGCCCCTTTGGGACTAATTTGCCCTCAGCAGACTGCAATAACTTCTCCTGCCTTTGCAAAGTCCTGGCTAAGTCCCTGTGTAAATTTCCCACTGAGATTTGGATGGAGGACACAGGAGCTGGGTCAGATGAGCCTCTCTGAAATCCACACCTGCTGTGGATTTCAATTAGCCAGATTGGGCATGTTTTTACTCAAGCTGGTAGTTGTGCTTTGTGTGAGCCCAAGATTTAGTGGTTTGCTCTTCACAGGCACGTGACACCCTCAAATCCTTAAAAAGCCTCAGAGGAGTCTGTGAGGAAAACCCCATGGGTTTGTGTTTCCAGGATTTGGAATTCTGCATTCTCTGGGAACTCCTAAAGCAGCAGCACTGGAACAATGAGTTGTTCAGACCCTCAGGAGGGCTCACCCAGCTCCCACTGACTGGCTGCCACCACAGCAGCCCGGCTCTGGCACGGGGACAGGCAGGGGCTGGCACCTGATGCAGCTGCAAGGACACATCCATTGTTGTATTTGCAGGGACCCCCATGGCAGGGAGAAATGATGCATCTGACTCCATGTTCTCAGAAGGATAATTTATTATTTTATGATACTATATTTTATTAAAGAATACTTTACTATGCTAAAGAATACAGAAATTATACTTACTGAATGCTAAAAAGATAATAATGAAAACTCCTGACTCTCCCCAGAGTCCTGACACAGCTTGGCCCTGATTGGCCAAAGAGTGAAAACAACTCCCAGCAGAATCCAATGGAACAATCACCTGTGGGTAAACAATCTCCAAACACATTCCACATGAGCACAGCACAGGAGGAGCAAATGAGATAAGAATTGTTTTCCTTTTCTCTGCAGTTTCGCAGCTTCCCAGGAGAAAAATCCTGGGTGAAGGGATTTTTCAGAGAATGTGAATGCCACAATCCACCTGTCCTGTGCTGTCCCAGCAGAACTTGAGGAGCTGGAGGAGGGAGCACAGCTTCCCAACATGAACTTTAAAATAGAGTTGATGAAAGGAAGAAGAATCTGTCAGGATGGGAAGGTTTGAACCAATAAACCTCATTTCCCCAGTATACTGATTTCCTACTGTTGTGCTTGCATAAAGTCATCTTAGCTTTTGCTGCTAATAAATGGGAAGACAATCTGACCCAGCCTGTTCATTGACAAGCTCTGCAAAAGAAACCTCAGGAATATTTTATTCCTCCCACATTAGGAACGTACAGAACATACAGAGAAATTTACCATCACATAATGATCCCTATTATGCAAAGCAAGGCTGACAAAATTTCCATCATTACATCCCTGACAAGTACTCAGAACTGCGGGGGCTTGCAGGCTTTCTTCTGAAAGAAAAAAGACCTGCAAAGTAGTTTTAATGTCTTAAATATGGAGTAGGAACTTCATCCTCTCTCTATTCACAAACACCTTAAATACATCTCCTTCCTTCACAGCTCGTTAATCCTTACTCCTCTGCACTTCAGACATTTAAATTCTTTCCACAGATCTAACACAGAAGAGGTGTTTATATCATGTTTAATCAGCACTCACCAGCTCTGAACACCCCTCGTGACCTTTTCAGTTACTGAGTGACCAAAGACCATTATGGGATCAACCAAGCGAGGACCTTGTGGGACCCCGAAGCCCTTGTGCCATTACCAAACCACAATCCTGACACATTTCTCCTGGTTTTGCATCCAAAAATGCCCATCAAATGCTTCCATTAACATCAAAACACCGATTAAAATCCTGAACATGAAGGACAAGCAGTGAATTAGCAGCTTGCTCAGTTTGATGCTGTTTCAGGGGGCAGATTGGATCCAGTGCCTCTTTGGTTGGGGGCTCCAGAGGTGCCAGCCCTGACCCCAAATGACACTGAGGTGATTTGCTCTGCTCACTGGTGTGGGCTGCACACCCAGAGTGACATTCCAGGGCCATCTCATCCTCCTCTCTGCCTTTGGAATACCAACTCAAGGAAAAACCAAGAGAGGTATGAGGAGAGAGCATGTGGGGCTCACAGGCACAGCACCCACTGGCTAGTTTGCCTTCTATGAGAAACAACTGCTCACTTTTTAAATTATAAAGTTTATTAAACCTTAACAAAAAATACAACTTAAGGACTAAATAAGGAAAAATTCCGTGCTGGGAGCCCCTGTGACTATCAGCCACATGTTGGTGTTTAAAATGGATGTTCCACCTTTTATACCCTTAGCCCCTCCTAAAGTCCTGTCAGTGACTCCTTCCCTGCCATCCAGGGGTGCAGATCACTTTCTTACACCTTGATTTGGGCTCAGCTGCTGCCACAGTAACAACCCAACCCTCCCAAATGCCCCTGTGTGCCCAAGGCCATCCCATGATAACAATCAATGCAACGGGGAGGACACATTGCAGTGACACAACTGCACATCTACAGAGCTTCTCTTAGCACACACATAATGTTCACCCCTTCATGTGAGAGCCACCATCTCATTTCCCATCTGTAACATCTTTCTATGGAGACCACCTGGGTGCAATCTCTGGGAAGCATCACTGATTTGGTTTTTTTTTTTTTTGTTCCTCGTGTGGAACAAAAAATTTGGGGTTTTTTTGCTCCTGTGATTTTTTTACCCTTCTGTGGGTAAAACACCTTCTCTTCTTTTTATTCTTTTGCTATTAATACTGCTGTTATTACTGTGTGTGTCTTACTCGTCTTACTCCATTGCTTTGTGCTTTAAGTAAATTCTTATTTCAACCTAGAGACTCTCCTTTTTGGCCCTCCCCTCCTGGAAGGGGTACATCTACAGAGCTTCTCTTAACACACACATAATGTTCACCCCTTCACTGTGAGAGCCACCATCTCATTTCCCATCTGTAACACTTCCTTGCCTTTTTTTTTGTCCTTTCTGTGCATTCCACTCCTACCTCAGATCTGCATTCAGATCTGCCCTGATTTTCTTCTCTCAAGGATTTCCTTCTCTCACAGATTTCTTTCTCTCACAGATTTCCTTCTCTCCCTGATTTCCTTCTCTCTCTGATTTCCTATCCCACTGTAGCTACCCAGACCCCTCCCAGATGGGGTTCTTTGCCCCTTTGCAGCCCCCCTGCCCATTTTCCTTCCCTCTGAAGCTGAGCAGAGGAAGGAGCAGAGCTGTGGGTATTAATGAGCATCACTCAGGGCTCCTGCTCCCAGCACTCTCCCTCTCCCACGTGGTGGGCTGGGGCACACGTGAGCCCCAGAGCAGCAATTAAGGGATTTTAGGAGCAGAATGCCCTCACAGGGCATCAGCAGATTGACACATGGTATTTCTGCCCAATAATGACTGTCCTGAAATGTATCAGGTCTGTGTGCTGCTGTGTTTCCAGCAATTTGTGAGAACTGTTCAATGTGTAGCCAGCTGGAATGCACAACAGCACATAATTGTTCTATTACTGCAGACTTCAATTGTTTCTCTTTTATTCATTAAATGGGCATTTATTGGAAGAAAGGTCCTTTTTTTAGATTGCATTTTTACACAGCTCTGGATTGGACTTGCCAGGACTGAACAAGAGCAGGCCTTCCCTTTTCTCACTGTGCTCTCCGAAGGAAAATGGAGAGTACAAACACTGGAATTTTTGTGTGTTTTTTTTTAAATGGAGATGTTGAAAGCCTTTTACATTCTGTGCTGGAACAAAAATGGAGCATTTTGAAATGCTGCATGGGAGTCAAGGCAGAAGGCCACCCACGCTGGCTGTGGGAGAGGGGAGAGCAAGGGCAGCCTTGGGCATCCTTTGGAGCAGGAAAGCACCCTGGACTCAGGGAAAGGAGGATTGCTATTGTGGGAAGCCACAGGGCAGGGGAGAACACAACTGCCTGGAGATTACAGTGCCAGGAGTCATCAGGACTGAACTGCAGCCCCAAGTGGGTGCCCAGGTTGTGATGTGGATCTCGGGTTTGCACCAGCAATTCCACAGCAGGCCAGGAAAAACCCAAAACCACCCCACTCAGACTTAAAACGTGCTGTAGAACTTACTGTGCCATCTCAATAAGTGTTTCCTGTATAAGCAGCATTGTCTTGATTTCAAAGGGTTTTACAGAATACAAGAGACCAAATCCAAACCCAAGACTGAGACTCCTAATTCCCATTTCAGCTGCTGTTCCCCTAGTATTATGTGGATCTTTTAACCTGTCCATTCTGGTCAGACCACACTATCTGGCCAGCTGAAACTGTCCTGTACTTCACTCTCCAACAAAAAAAAAAGGGTAACATTAAAATGTAAAAATGACAAAAAAAACCTCAAAACATTAAATGCACATGTATATACAGTAAAATGCATATACAGGAGGAAATTCCCCTTGCTCTCCTGGCTTTTCCTTAAGCTCTTGAAATGTGAAATGGCCCTAAAAAAAAAAGAAAAAGCAAGACGTAATTGTTTCCTGTACAAACCTTGTGCCAGACTTTATTTTTATGGGCTGTATTTATTGACTTTAGCTATTTTTCCAGTATGCTGCACAGTGTTAGACTTGGCAAGGAATCCTACAAAGTGAAATAACATCTCCGAAAAAGTGGGAATTCTCATTGTTTGGCATGGTCAAAGGAAACTCCAGCCAAGCAAACTTATGACCTCTTGTGTCAGACTCAAATCCAGGCCAGGCCAACCACTAGATCAGACTCTCTATTCCTCTTAAGTCACCAGAAAATCCAAATTTGAAGGCTGATCCAACACCCAAGTGAAGCCCCATGTGCTCTGCTCCACATTTTCACTACAAGCTGCTGTTTACCAATAAGACACCCATTGTATTCGCATGGTTCCCCCCAGACAAAGGAGGGAATGATGAATCTGACTCCATGTTCTTAGAAGGATAATTTATTATTTTATGATACTAGATTATATTAAAGAATGCTATACTAAGCTATACTAAAGAATACAGAAGGGATAGTTACTCAACGCTAAAAAGATAATAATGAAAACTTGTGACTCTCTCCAGAGTCCTGACTCAGCTTGGCCCAGATTGGCCAAAGAGTGAAAACAACTCCCAGCAGAATGCAATGGAACAATCACCTGTGGGTAAACAATCTCCAAACACATTCCACATGAGCACAGCACAGGAGAAGCAAATCAGATAATTATTGTTTTCCTTTTCTCTGAGGCTTCTCAGCTTCCCAGGAGAAAAATCCTGGGTGAAGGGATTTTTTCAGAGAAAATATGAATGCCACAGGCACCCAGCATCACCAGGAGCCGTGAGTGAGTTGATTGCACCTGTTTGAGAGCTGGGTCTTGCTGTGCCTGTCAGCTCCAGGCACTTGCTGCACTTCCCAGGATTCTGCCTGCATCCAAGACAGATGTCTCCAAAGCAGTCAGGAGAGTCCCACAGTACACACTGAAGAAGAGAGAAGACAACTGAAGAGATTTATGCTGGATGGAATGACAAGCTCAAGAGTTTAACTGCACATGGCATTTCTGGAAGCTTGCCAGCCTCCAAGTTTAGTGTGTTTTGTGTACTTCACTCATAAATGTTTATTGTGACAGGTAAACACTTGTTTTGAAAGCTTGCAGGCATACTATTAAAACAGAAGTGTTCCTGACATAGTCAAGCTGTGCTGTCAAATGTTTATCTTTTGAATGATGAATGCTGGCTTCCCTCTTTGTTCCTCTCAGTGTGCAGGAAACAGATCTGAACAGTCTCTCCCAACTTGTTCAGGCTCATTTCACCTGGGGCATGGCTGGCACTGCTGGCTCAGGAGCAGCCCTGGAATCCCCAGATGCCCATCAGTGGAGGAGATCCAGAGAATAAAGGAGGAACAACAGGGTGAGGCAGGAGCATCTCAGTGCCAGCTCTGTCTGCAAAGGCAGATGTTGAGCTTTGGAGACCAGAGTTCAACAAAAAGGGCTATTTCCCAGCTTAGAGTATCTCAGAAACACATATTTCACAAGCCACATTCTGGAGACTTACGCTAAAAATCTTAGAAGCAACTGTAACAAATTTTTCACAAAAGTATTTTTTGTTCTGTTTTTTTAAGTAATAAGCTGGGCAATCTGGAAGCATTTAAGTCACAGTATTGAATGTATACATAGCCCATGAAACTGCAGACAGTCATAAAAGCTATTGGCAAAAACGAACAAAGAGTCTTATGGGTGAGAATTAAAATTCTCCACTTGGTGCAAATATGCCTTCTACAGAACTAGCAGAAAAGCCTGTGAAAAAAAAACGACAGTAATTTCTGTGTATCTCGGTGTAATTGCATATGTTAAAAGGCTGTGGAATTCAGCAATGATCCCATGGGCTTTCAAGTGGATTTCAGATATTTCACAGTGTGTCAGTTATAGATTGAGATGTAAGACTTTGGGGAAAGCAAGTACAATCTTTGATTAGATGAAATAGCATCAGATTTCCATGAAAATGCAAATGTTTAATGAATTCATTGCAAATGCAGCTCTGCTGCTTCTTTGTTCTGCTGCAGAGGTACCTCAGCCATGGGTTTGCTGACCTGCAATGGGGGTAGCACTGGGGCCAATTTAAGCAGCACCACTGTGGGAGTTCCCTGCTGGGGGCACAGGGATGACAATGAGAATCAATGATTTATCACTGACTCAGGAAATCAGCCTTACACACTGTGTAAGCCTTGGAATACCCACCACAGGAGGCATCAGAAATGATCTTCTCACCCAGGAGCCAGAGGAGAATTGAATATTTGTCAGTATACTGAAAATACTAGGGTTCACAGAAACAAACCCCCCCGCAAAAACTGCTTCCAAAATGGTGTTAAACAGCAAAGTGCAAGTGCTTAGACAGCATCTAATTACAAGGACAGAGAAGAAAAAATTACTTTCCTCACAAACCTGTACATTGTGAAGGCCCAGCTTACTGCACAGACTTACAGAAAGGCTCACTCACTAAACCAGGCTATTCCAGCAGAAGGTGGAATTAAAACTTTTTGGCTTGGAGAGACCCACAGGAAGGATTTTGAGATGCTTGAGTGCATCCAGAGGAGGCAACGAGGCTGGAGAAGGGCTGGGAAAAAAAACCCTGTGAGGAACCACTGAGGGAGCTGGGGAACATTACTATATTACTATATTACTATATTACTATATTACTATATTACTATATTACTGCTGTGAAAGTCTAGTCAGTTCAAAGGGCAAAAGATAACAATTACAAATCATTGTTCAAAAAAGTCTTGTCTGTTCCAGGGTTTTAATTCAAAAACTTCCTCTATGTTGATACCTTTATCTACCATCTCTGTGAGATTTTGAGAACTTTGGGAATCAGCAGGGCCAGGTCCCAGGTTTTGAGCATCCTGCCCACTCTGGACCTGTTTGTGTACAAACAGGCTGCCTACAAAGGGGCTCCTGCCCTTCCTTCCCCCAGCTTTAGAGATCAGCAGAGTGAGCTATTTCATCCTTTCTCTCCTAATAAAACGTGTCCTGTGCGAACTGAGTGACTGTCCCAGCCAGGAGCCCACGCTGACTATTGCTTTTCTCCTATCAAATAAAAACTGCATAAAAAGGGCAGCAATAATTAAAAAAAAAAAAAATAAGAGTCACACAAGGCTTGTTAAATGATTTAAATCTTCATAATGTAAAGCATTTTCCTGGTAATTAAGCTGGAACATTGAGCTGGGCCAAATCTTTACTACTGTTAGATAACACTTTAAATGCTCCCTTGCACACTTAGAGAGTTTTTTTCCTACCACAGCCCTGACAACCAAAGGCAGGTTCCTTCAAAAGTGCAGGAACTGCTTCCCATTGATGGAGCACAGTAGCACAAAGTGCATTTCACACTCACCTTTCCGCACTTCAGGAGTAAGAAGAAACCTGGCTGGAACATGGCACCTCCTTGTCAAAAAAGGAGCAACAAACTCAGGAGAAGGTGAGGCACAAGAAGAGCTGTCACCTTCATTTTTCTATGAAGAGCTTCATTTTTATATGAAGTGGGAAGAAGAGGAGGTAGCTGGTCTCTGCTCATGTCTCTATTTTATTTTTTCTAAAGTTAGCACTGAAGATTGTTTCAAGAGAAATTCCTGACCTGCCCTGGTAAGAGACTGTGCCTGTAAACAAAGATCAATGCTCCTTCCCATTTTCATTTCCAGTTCTTCTACCCTTTCCCTGCCATTTTTGCCCTCATATTTATCTGCTCTTGGCTTACCCATCCCAGCTTTTGCTCTCAGCTGTTTCTTCTCTCCTGCCCTCTCAGCATTCAGTTACACCCAGCTACCCCACCCAACATATTCCTTACAAAACAATTCTTGTGGGAAAAGCCTGCTGCCCACACCCTGCTCAGATGGGAGATTTATCCCATGCAGTGAAGGATCCCCATGCCCATCACACCTCCATAACCATCCCCTTGTCCAAAAGCCCTCTCAAACTGCCCAATTTAGGCTGCAATCACATTTAGTATTTTGTTTTAAGCACAACCAGCATTGCAAGGCAATCCAGGTAAATCCAGAGAAATAGTGATGCACACACATCACCTTTGTAATTTGGGCAGCCAACCTGCAAAGCCCTTGGAGGTTAATTGCCATTGCTAACTCCTACCTGGCAGGGGAAAAAATATTTAGATGTTCAGTAAAGGCTTCGGGTGAAGCCTTCAAAAACTTAAAGCTAAACAGAAAAAAAGTCTCAAAATTTAGGTCTATTTTAAAAATCCTCCCTGGCTGGTTTCATATATCATCCAAGTTGAAACTGTTCTGGTGATATATTATACATGGAGACTGCACTACATCACCAGAGTTCTGACACTGCCATGTTCAGGGGATGCTAGGATACAATGCAATGAATTACAACAGTGGACGTTGACAAATACACTTTAGGGGAAGTTTAAATTAATTTTTCAGCTGCTTGCAGTTGGGTTAGAAAGTAATTTTTATTAAATAAACTAGTGGGAGAGTGGGCAGATTCAGAGCCCTTGAGAAAGGGAATGGCAGAACAGAGGACAGACAGCAAGGAAGCAATTTCAGCTCTGTGATTTTGGAAAAGTCAGCTGGGCCAAACCCTGGCTGTGCTCACACAGCTCTGAGGAAGCATCCCTGTGTCCAGGTCTGTCACAGACATCTTTTATGAAAAATCTTTTCCTTAGGATTTTTCCTCCTGAGAAGCTGAAAGGCCTCAGGAACAAAATGTAAACAATGATTATCTGCTGCTGTGGAATGCAACAGGTGCATCTGTGATTGGCCCATGTTAGATGTTTGTAATTAATGGCCAATCATAGTCAGCTGGCTTGGACTCTGTCTGAGACAAAAACCTTCGTTATCATTCTTTCTTATTCTATTCTTAGCTAGCCTTCTGAAGAAATTCTTTCTTCTATTCTTTTAGTACAGTTTTAATGTAATATATATAATAAAATAATAAATCAAGCCTTCTGAAACATGGAGTCAGATCCTCATCTCTTCCCTCATCCTCAGACCCCTGTGAACACGGTCACACAGGTCAAGCACAGATGCCAAATTCTTACTGCAGTCCCCTGTTGTTTTAGGACATGAAATTAAACAACGTTGACACTGGACTTTTTAAGGTAAAAAAGAGAGTGTTTAACTTCTGACTCTAACATTTATAGATTTCTAAAAGTGACAGTGGATTGGAGGGTGACAGTGCCACCTCTCCAATGACACTGGACAAACCAACAGTCCATCAAATTTCTCTTCCTCTATAAAAGAATGCAAAACTATAAGTTATTGACATAAAGTGCATGAGAAAGTTGCAAGAATGTAAATATCAGAAGGCTTAGAAAAACTTAAAAAAAAATCAGGGCAACAGTCCCCCCTCCTTGGACTGGGCATGAAGCAGTGCAGATGGGGAAGGGGCTGTTGTAAACACATGTACAGGTGTACAGGAGCACAAATCCATCATCACCCAGTAGTCCTGGGTTTGGAGTGGGTTTTTTTTGTGAAAATAAACGAGCAATAACGATATGAAAAAGGTGAAGTATAGCTGATCAGCCAAACCTTTCCTGAGAAGCAAACACTAGAACTTTTGAGAAAGCCATGAATACTAAACACCTTTTCTCTCTGAAGGAATCTTTTGTCATTTCATGGGGAATCAATTAACCACAGTGTCTTATTCAGGTAGACTTTAGATTACTACCATATCCCTTCACTATAGATAATTAACCTCAGTTTCTGAATTAGCAGCAAAATAAGCCAGTTATTAGTTTTTATAATGACTAGAACTCAATATTTTGGGTAGTTAAACACCCAAGAGTTTAAATTAAAATAGACATCTGACAGAAATCCCTAAAGTGTTCTTCAGATCATTAATATTATAAATTCCACAGTAGATTGAACTGACAATGTTCCCTTTTCCTTTTGGAGCACTCCAAAGGGATGAGCTACTCTCTCAAATCAGCATTCAGTTTGATCTCTGAAATAATCTCTCCTTGATACCTAAAGCCTCAAGGCCAACAGCATAGTTAAACTCATATCCTCCTCCTGCCAGACTTCTGTCTTGTGAAGTGAGAAAAAATAATGGAAAAGATCCACGTTCCTACAGTCTGCACCTCACATCACCAGGGCAAACTGATGGTCACATGCCAGAACAAAGCCGTGCTGAGGGTCCCAGGCTGGGCAGGGCAGAGGGCTGGGAGCAGGGGGGACTCTGAAGTTGTCAGGGGGTGTGGGCTGAGCACAGTCCCCATGGGGACCTACAGGGAGGTGTGGGGCACAAGGGCGATGTCTTGGTTTGGAAAGCCAGGAGTCTGCTAACGAAGGCAGGAGCCTCCCCTGAAATGGAGAATGCAAACCCTCCCCACCCCTCCAAATTGCTTTAAATTTTAAATTAAGAAGCTCTCAGGCAAAAATATGGGAGCAGGAATAACAGTTCTTTAATAGGGAAGGAAAAAAATAAAATAAACAATGCAGTAAACCAAAACAACACTGACAGAGCCAGAACCCAACCTGACACCCTGTGGGTCAGGGTGTTGGCAGCAGTCCCATTGGAATTGTGGCTGCAGCCCTCCTGCAGTGTCAGGGGTGGTTCTGCTGGAGCAGGGATCCTGTAGAGAAGGATGTATTCTTCCTCTGAAGGTCCAGGGGAAGAAGAGGCAGCTGCTGTTCCTCTGGGAAATCCAGTAGAGAAGCCATGCTGAGATTCTAGAATCTCCAGACTATACCTATGTAGGAATGCTTGGCTCCTCCCTCTGGGCTCACATCTCCCAATGGGATACTGTAGTTCTTATCAGCCATGCAGTGACATTCAATAGCTGTTATCAGCAGATGTCCCCTCCCGAGGGAGGTGTGATTGTGGTCACTCAAAGAGAGAGATAAGGCAAACTGCCCACTTGACAAAGGTAATCTGCCATACAGATGGTAATGGAAAACATCTTGCATTGCAATTTTCAACAGGTGAGAAGCACAAGGGCTCAGGGATCCTGAGACAGTGCTGCTGCCTCCTCCTGCCCCACCTGTGCCTGTCCCACCCCTGGGAGATGGTCTTCCTCAGCACCCTCAGCCTGTGGCATTCACATTCTCTGAAAAATCCACTCACCCAGGCTTTTTCTCCTGGGAAGCTGAGAAGCCTCACAGAAAAGGAAAACAATTCTTCTCTCATTTGCTTCTCCTGTTTTATGCTCATGTGGAATGTGTTTGGAGGTTGTTTACCCACAGGTGATTGTTCCACTGGATTCTGCTGGGAGTTGTTTTCACTCTTTGGCCAATCAGGGCCAAGGTGTGTCGGGGCTCTGGAGAGAGTCACAAGTTTTCATTATTATCTTTTTGGCATTCTGTAAATATCCTTTCTGTAGTGTATAGAATAGTATAGTATTGTATACAGTATATTATACAGTATATTATATATTCTTTAATATAATATATTATCATAAAGTAATAAATTAGCCTTCTGAGAACATGGAGTCAAATTCATCATTCCTTCCTTCATTGGGGCACCCTGCAAATTCAATATCAGCCCATGCTGAGCACTGCTCATCATCAGAAAGCTTTCCAATGCTCACTCTGCATCACTCCTGCTGTCAGAGGAACCTGTTACTTGATGACCTACCTATACTTGCCCTTTCTTCGCACCAAGGTGCCCAAGACTTAAGTTCTTGTCCAGCCTTTATTTTCCTCTGCTCCCCAGTTCCCTTTCCACAGAACCACTGCCTCTTCCTCATACCCTGCACTGATTATTCCACCCAAGTTTTGTTTCTTGCACTTGTCTCTGATTTAATTCCTTTTTTTCCCCTCCCCCAAACGATTTCTGCAGTTTGTAGAACTCATTTGAATTCCCATTCTGTTGCCCAATACATTTGCAGTCCCTCCTAGCTCAGTGCCACCTCTGAGTTTCATAAGTGCACTGTCAGTTCCATCATCCAGCTTGTTAATGGAAATGTTGAACAGAACCCATGGCTCCCTCCTCCCCAAGCCTCTCTGCCCCTTTTGAGGGCTTGCAGGGAATATTTTACCCACAAAGAGGTGCAGGACATCTACACTGACTTGTATGGAAGCTGTGACTTCTCTCAGTGAGCCACAAAGCACAAACACAAATCCTGAATATGCTGCTCAGCCCACTGCAGGCATCACCTTTATTTCATTTTAGCTCCAACCAGCCATGCATGACACCACAAAGGGAAAGAAAGAATAAAAGCTCCAGGGATTGTACCGCTGCAAGTAAGATGTGTATTCTAAGAAAAATGGATGTTTACCTTCCCATTTATGTGAATCAATTAGTGATAAATATCCCCAGGGCATGGAAAAGTCTAACACAGATAACAAAGGATATGCCCCAAATAATGGAGGATTAGAAAAAGGCACACATCAGTAATAAAATATCAGCTGCAGATGCCACTTGAGAAGATTGCAAAACAGAGAAGAGTGAGGAGCTGAAGGAGGAGAGGAAGCAGAGGTGACGAGGAGATTGCAGGATCAGTGGAGATATATTGTGACTGTGCTTTTTGAGTGTCTATCTGAGAGTTAAAAGGGTTCAGTGCACAGCCAGGAAGGTCTCTGGGAGAACAGAAGGGCAATTTATAAACAAAAGAGTCAGACAGGGCTTCTGTGCCCAAAAATAAGTCCCTTTTTTCCCAGTTCTATCAGTCCCTCTAAGAAAAGATATTACCTTTCCTTTCAAACCTTACCTCTTGACAATACCAAAATAGAAAGATATATTTGCCCTGGCACTCTGATAGGACAATGGGAAATGGATGCCATGAGTCTAGAGAGAAAGAAGAAACCTTTTAAGGATGAAAAAGGACCAAAGTTAGAGCTTCTCAGGAATTACATTTTATCTCATGAAAAATGTCACCAAAAAGGAATAAAAATTGGTTCCCCTTCCTCAATAGCTTCATTTTTCCCAGGATGTTTTTATCAAAAAATGAAATCTTTCTTTCAAAAAACCTCTAAATGTCCCTCCCTCTAAACCCCCAAACAAAACATGTGTAGCTTTAAAGCAAATGGAGGGTTCCTAGTTGGGCTTTTTACAGCTCTGAGGCACTCTTGCAATGTAAATAATGAAAAATGAACATCTCAAGGCCATTTTTTTACAACCCCTCAGTAGGCTTTTAATATTGATCTTTTCCAGCCTTCAAGTAAATAATAAAAAGCAGAGTAAGGATGATCCATTCCTGTACCCACAGCTGGGCTCTCCAAGGGACACTGGCACCTACAAGACCTGCACTGTCAGCCCTTGGGGACAGGACAAACAGGACACACCTGTCCCAGCTGCTTTCTGGATCCAGGTTCATCATCCATCAGCACTGTCCTCTCTGGGGTCTGCTCCTGCTTTGACAGCCCCTTTCACCCTGGGTCACACCCAGCTCTCCACCTTCACCTCCTTCTCCTCCACCACCACCTCTTCCACCTCCTCCTCCACCACCACCCCCATCTCCTCAACCTCCTCCTGCTCTGGGTTTTGCTCCTCCTTTGACAGCCCCCTTTCCCCTTGGGTCACACCCAGCTCCTCCCTTCCACCACCATCACTTCCACCACCACCTCCATCACCTCCCCAACCTCCTCCATCACTTCCTCAACCTCCTCCACCTCCTCTGGGGTCTGCTCCTCCTTTGACAGCCCCTTTTCCCCCCTGGGTCACACCCAGCTCTTCACCTCCTCCTCTTCCTCCAGCACCACCTCCTCCACCTCCACAATCACCATCACCACCACCTCCTCCTCCTCCACCTCCTTCACCTCCACTATCACCTCCTCAACTTCCTCCACCTCCTGCTGCTCTGGAGTCTCTTCCTCCTTTGACAGCCCCTTTCCCCCTGGGTCACACCCAGCTCTCCACCTTCACCTCCTTCTCCTCCACCACTACCTCTTCCACCTCCTCCTCCATCACCACCACCATCTCCTCAATCTCCTCCTGCTCTGGGGTTTGCTCCTCCTTTGACAGCCCCCTTTCTTTCCCCTTGCGTCACACCCAGCTCTCCACCTTCACCTCCTTCTCCTCCACCACCACCTCTTCCACCTCCTCCTCCTCCACCACCACCATCACCATCTCCTCCACCACCATCTTCTCAATCCCCACCACCTCTGGATTCTGTTCTTCCTTTACAGCCTCCTTTCTTTCCCCTTGGGTCCTACCCAGCTCTCCACCTCCTCCTTCTCCTTCTCCTCCACCATCACCATCTCCTCCTCTTCCTCCACCACTATCTCCTCCTTCACCTCCTCCACCTCTGGGGTCTGTTTCTCCTTTGACGGCCCCCTTCCCCCTGGGTCACACCCAGCTCTCCACTTCCTCCACCTCTACCACCTCCTTCACCATCACCTCCATCTCCTCCTCCTCCTCCTCCCTGCCCCTGCTGCTCTGGACCAGCAGCACCTCACGCTGACCTCACCTGCCCTGCCTGGCACCTCTCCTGGCAGGAAAGAGCAAAAGGAGCCAACAGGGAGTCAATCCCCAGGCCAGGGAAGAGCTGTTTCCATTCAGAGAAATCCTGTTGCTGTTTTTGGTTCTCAGCATGTCAGCAGAAACCCGAGGCTTGTCAGGAGGCTGCTCCCAATCCAGTAATTACTGGAGGTGCCTCTACTTGGCCCTGTCTTGATCTTACACTGTGCAATCACTTTATTATTCAGTTTTATTTTATTATTCAGTTTGATTTGGCAGCTGCCTGAGAAACCCAAGGCTACTCAAGCTGTATATTTTAAGATCTCTAAAATCTGTTGATATAAATTCTTTTAAAGTCTTCAGGCCTGAGTCAACACTGTTAATTCTGCAGCTCCAGCCCATCAGCCTGGCAGGAAACTTCACACAGGCGTGCACAGGGCTCAGCAGCAACTTAGGAGGGATCTGCATGCAGGAGCTGTGGTTTTCCCTCTGGCTCCCAGCCAGCCCCACTCAGGAGCATCTTCTGAGGGCCTCAGCAGAGACACAAAATGCTCAGCCCTTTGGACAGTGCCAGAAACAGACAATTAAGAGGAGAGGAAACGTGATTGCTGGTGGAAATGACGAGTAAAAGCTGTGTTTGCCGGGTGGGGTATGGGTGTAACATTGGTGGTTCTTCCTTCAGGGCTGTTGAAGATTGCAATGCAAGATGTTTTCCATTACCATCTGTATGGCAGATTACCTTTGTCAAGTGGGCAGTTTGCCTTATCTCTCTCTTTGAGTGACCACATTCGCACCTCCCTGGGAGGGGACATCTGCTGATAACAGCTATTGCATGTCCCTGCATGGCTGATAAGAACTACAGCATCCCATTGGGAGATGTGAGCCCAGAGGGAGGAGCCAAGCATTCCTACCCAGATATAATCCAGAGGTTTTGAGACACCTGAGACACCAGTGGCTTCTCCACTGGATTCCCCAGAGGAACAGCAGCTGCCTCTCCTTCCACTGGATCTTCAGAGGAAGAATACATCCTTCTCTACAGGATCCCTGCTCCAGCAGAACCACCCCTGACACTGCAGAAGGGCTGAGCCACAATTCCAACGGGGCTGCTGCCAACACCCTGACCCACAGGGTGTCAGGCTGGGTTCTGACTCTGTCAGTGTTGTTCTAGTGTACTGCATTGTTTATTTTATCCTTTTATTGTTTTCCTTCCCTATTAAAGAACTGTTACTTCCTGCTCCCATATTTTTGCCTGAGAGCCCCTTAATTTAAAATTTATAGCAATTGGGAGGGGTGGGGAGGGTTTACATTCTCCATCTCAGGGGAGGCTCCTGCCTTTCTTGGCAGACACCTGGCTTTCCAAACCAAGACAAGGGCCTGTAGGGGAGCCTTCTCAGTCATGACAAGCACTCTCCTTCTCCCCTTCTCTGCCAGGCCAGGATTTTGGACCCTTTTCCAGGTGGGGGCTCTCCCTCTGCAAGGATCTAAGAAAAGCCCTCATCTCACTTTATTGGGTCCTTGGATCTCGTCTCTTCCAGAGAGAGATTTGCAGGTTGTTTAATGTTCAGGTTTGATTTCCATCTGTGCTTTGATTTCAGATTACTCTCCCTCCTCTCAGCCTTTTCATGATCAAAACTCAGATCCAGCTTCCCCCCTCTGACTTCAATCAGTTTTAATCCTGCCTCCCTAACATCTATTTTCCTTCTAATTCCCTAAAGAATTTCCCTTCTGGGATCGCCACTGTTCACATTCTCTTACATGTTCAAAGTCCTTCACACTCTCCTTTCATCCGTGCCACGCTCCCCTATCACAGACTCCTCTGATTCCACTCCTTCAAGGGCAGGAATGTGTATTTTCATCCAGGATGTTAACAGGTTGGCAGAGCTGGATGCTCAGTGCTGCTCTGTGTTCACACATCAGAGGGCCAAGGCGGGCCCAGGGGATGGTTCAGGTGCTCATTGGAGGCTCAGCCAGGGCTTTGCTGCCCAGAACCACCACAGGGCAGAAAACTTTGTCCACACACACAATTACCCCTGAAGGGGGAGTAGGGCTTTGCATCCAGCTTGCACCTGGAGCCATGGCACAAAAATCCCATTTTCCATCCACTGGTGGAGGTTGTGGAGTGCAGGTGACTCTTCCTTGAAGAGAAGCCACACTTTTGTGGCTCTTAACCACAAAATTAATTTGGTTTTATCTGTTGGACTTGATATTTCCTTTGACATCCTGCACTGCTGTCACCTTGTGCTCAGCAGGTTGAGAAGGCAGTACTGAATTATTGCCACCAATCTGTGACTTTGTTTAACCGTTGTCATTAACTTCACTTTTCTCTGTAGCAATTAGTCCTTTAATTAGTCCTCTGATTGCTGCCAGCAGTGCTCCCCATCTCTTCTGGGTTTCCCAATGACAAAACCTCTGCTGTGACACCTCCTGGTAGGAGTTTTCTGTCACAGCTGAAGGACCAGTGGCCCCATGTCCCCTGCAGGTCCCACAGATGTGACTGTGCCTTCTCCAGCTCCCTGCTCCTCTTTCAGCCTTGCTGAGGCTGCAGTGGGGGCAGCCCTGGCTCTGTCCTTGTCCCTGTGCTGAGCAGGGGAACTGCCCAGGTGTTGTAATCAAAGAGCCCCAACGAAGGCAGGAATGGTGCATCTGACTTCATGTTCTTAGAAGGCTAATTTATTACTTTATGATACTATATCATATTAACTGAATCCTAAACTGAATGCTAAACTGAAAGCTAAAAAGATAATACTGAAAACTCCTGACTCTCTCCAGAGTCCCAACACAGCTTGGCCCTGATTGGCCAAAGAGTGAAAACAACTCCCAGCAGAATCCAATGGAACAATCACCTGTGGGCAAACAATCTCCAAACACATTCCACATGAGCACAACACAGGAGAAGCAAATGAGATAAGAATTGTTTTCCTTTTCTTTTAGGCCTCTCTCACTGCCTTTCAGCTTCCCAGGAGAAAAACCCTGGGTGAAGGGATCATGTTCAGAGAATATGAATGCCACACCCAGGTTTCCTTGGGGATTTCTGGGTGCCTGCCCTGTACTGCCCAGATCCTCCTGTCACAAACCCCACCCTATAGGACTCTGTGGGGTCACACAGCTTCCCTTTAGAAGGTCACCACACATTTTTTAGCAAAGGGCTTCTAAGCCTATCTCAGGAGTGAACACATCACCACTCCAGAAATGGTAAATCATCTAGGATGAGACAAACTGCAGCATCAAATCCCCATTTCCCCCGACACCCCCGTAGGATAATACTCAAGGGAACACAGAAAGCAGTGGCAGCCCAACCATTTCTTTTGTTTTGAAGTTTTTTTAAAAACTGCCTTTAAATCTATAACTTAGAATATAAACTAAGGCATGAAAATCTCCCCAAACTTGATTTAACTTCAAGTTATTTAGCGTGAAGATGGTTTGTGGAGTCTCTTACCACTGGAAATGCCCGTCAGAAAGTTTTGGTCCCTCTCCCTTGTCCAGACAGGAGACACAGTTCTCCAAGTAAATATGAAGATGCAGAACAACTTTACTTTCATTTTATAGGATTTTAAAACAAAATAACTTGGGATCAATTTGAATACACTGCAGATTCACATCATCTCTTACCTCTGGAAATATTTATGTGGGGTGCTTTAACAATAAAGCACTCATAGATATGCTGAAATAGGTTTAGTACAAATAGTCAGTTTTACATCAGCTCTCACACAATGCCTCTCATTGCAGCCGTTGTGTACTTCCCAGTACTGAATTGCATAACATGACTAATAGCTGTCATGCACAGCTTGCTCTCTTCCTCTTTTATGATAAAAAAGACTCCAGATATCTAAGTATGAAATTTCCCTTGCTACCAGCATTTTTGTCTTCCCCAGGAGCCATCCTCCCGGTCTCCTGGCACATCAGCTGCTCTGAATCAGTGGGGAGGTGCACAGACACACATTTGGAAACATAAAAGCCAACTCAACCTGCTGTTAGAAGAACAAACAACTTCTAGGGCCCTGTTCCCTTTTGGCAACCCTTTCCCTTTAGGGAGTGTGAGGGAGCTGCCAGCTCCTCCATCCTGCTCCTGCCAGGCCTTGGAGCTCCTGGCTTTCACCTGATCCCTCTGTGCAGCTGAGGGGGCTCTGTGCCCAACAAACACCTCACACACAGACACTGATTTCTGTGGGAATCCATAAAATCAGAGGGGTTTGGGAAAGCTGCAAAAAGCAAAACTGTGATTAGAGCTAAGCAGTAGTCATAGGATTTGTCAGCAGAAAAATTATGTAAGAAGTAGAAAAGCAAGGACAAACAGAACAATGGTCTGTGTATTAATGCTTGTCTAGAATAACTCCCTAAGCTACAGAAAAGTTTATCTAGCAAGATATTAGGAAGTTCTAAGCTTAATAATGGAGCTCTGTGCATTGTGTTTTAAGGCTCACAAGCAGGTATTGTATTCAAAATAAGCAAGCATTGTTTAACCAAAGGTACCTGTGCTTATGGTGGTTGGATAGAACTACTGTCAATGTGCTTTTGCTTTGTGTGATTGGTCAAAAAACTTTTAAAGCAGGTTGTAACATTAAATTCTTTGTCTGCTGCCTGGGATGTGAGCTGCTGGCATCTTCCCATTGCCATAACCATGTAATGAGACTGATGCTGGAAAATAAAACAGCTCAAAGCACATTTCCAGCAGTCCTGTCCTGTTTGTGATTTGTACAGAGACCCCAGGTAGTGATAAATTTCTTCCATCTTCCTGTTGCCTTCATCATCCTGGGTTCAGGCCTCTATCATGCCAGGCAACTTTTGATGTGTTCAGGCACCTAAGACAGCTAGAACCAAGGAGGGTTGGATGTGCAAGTAGTGTGAAATCACCCCACCTGTCTTTTTGGGGGCTCAGGTACTTTTTAAGGTCTGACCCTAAGGGATTCATCCACTGGGAGCCACACAGTTAATCCAATTCTGCTTTGGTCTGGTTTTGGGCTAATATCCAATACTATTCTTTTTCCTTGGTCACACAGATAGCAGAGAAAAGCCTTTTAAAGGTGAAGAATTCTGGATAATAAGAAGAGCCTGGCAAGCAAAATGGAGACTGGGATACTATAGACTTGAAACAGCATTTAAAATCATTGGACTAACAGTGTGCAAATGTATAAAACCAGTTCACAAATTCACTATCTCTGGTCAATTGGAATCCTGGGGAAGCCAGAGTTAGGAGCCCTAATTGCATTTAATGCTGCATTGTATTTAATGCTGCAGTGGGGCTCAATGTACTAATTACATGTCAGTTTTCCAATATTTCTGCCAGGAGTATTTCAAACAAAAGATAATTGTTCTTTAGAGGCTTTCAGCACTGGTTTATTTAATTATGTTGGCATTTTCATGTATATTGTGAAAATGCTAGCAGAAAGAAAACTGCCTTAGAGGTGGAGTGTATTGGGGCAAAGCAAAGGAGAAAAAGATTTGAGAAGGAGGGTGATCCTGGTTGCTGAAGGCATCCAGGGGCTTGGAAGGGATCAAATGAAGAACAGATGTAACAGGAGCCCCAACATCCCGACATTTCTGATTCTTCCTAGGGTATTACTGAGAGTGGGGAGGACTCCAGTGTATAAACTGACAGTGCTGAATAGGAATGGTGTAAACATCTTCCTCAGCATCAGAGATGGAAATGGTGCTAAAAATCACAGAATCACAGAATAATGAGGTTGGAAGAGACCTCTAAGATCATCGAGTCCAATCTGTGCCCTCACACCTCAACCAGACTATAGCACCAAGTGCCATGTCCAGTCTTATTTTATTTTTAAACACAGCCAGAAATGGTGATTCTACCACCTCCCTGGGAAGAGCATTCCAGTACTTTATTATTCTTCTGGTGAAAAATTTCTTCCTAATATCCAACCTATAGCTTCCCTGACATAGCTTGAGACTATGTCCTGCAGTTAATATGCCATTATCTACCCCAAGAAACCCTGAGGAAGCTTCTACACTGATCCAGGTGTGCCCTTCCCTTCTCCCCTTCTCACCAGGTGAACCTGAACACAGGGGTGTCTCTTGTGTTCCATTTTCACCCACTCCTGTGCAGTCTGTTTTCCTCCTCAGTGCAATTACCTGGGCCAAGAACATCCTGAGAGGAAGGAGAAAAGGGCAAACTGCAGCAGCTCACTAGTGAGAAGCTAAGTGGGGCATTAGTCTCCAACCTTGGCTCAGGGTTACCTATATTAAAAGTACAAACACATGGCAGGCACCAGGAGCTGCTAATTTCAGCAGCAGCTCTCACAGAGGGGACCTTCCCAAAATAGCTCTGCTTTTGCATAACTACCATTTAAAAAACTCTTTTAAAATGAAATATGCTTGTAGTCTGTCATTCTTGCAAAGTTAACTCTAGAAAAGCCTGGTCTGATAAAAATTTCACTTAATATGTCTCAAGTGTTTTAAAGCTGTGGAAGTCTCTTCATTCTGTGTTTTCAAAATGAAACTTTCAGACTTCCTAATTTTGAGTTTGAAATAATATTTTAAAAAACATTGTCTTCTTCATTTTAGATCAAAAAAGAAGCTCTTTAAAGGATGTCAAAGGGAAGATACAGCATTTTGCCTCATTTGAAGGAAAGGTAGCTGTTGATCTGATAGATATTTATTTTCTTTGGTCAAAAACTTCACAAATGAGACTTTTTGGAGGAATCCTGAAGCAGACTGGGTCTGAATCCTTTAAGATCACCTAACTTCTCATGAGCTGGTAAAAACACCCTAATCCTAACTACAGAGATTGGAGAAACATTTTGACAGGCAGCCTTTAGTCAAGGGTAACAGAAATGATTGCTGCTGTCTCTTGCTGTTTCAGAAATAATCCACAAGAAACTGGTGGCTGCCAATGAGGAACAGCTGTTCATTAAGAGACCCAGTTGAACTGATGGCTGCAAAACCTGTTCTCTGCCAAACTCAAAGGGAATTCACTGCAAAAACACCTTTCATACCACGTAGGCAGCTTCTACATTTTCAAAAGCCCAAATTTGTGCCAATTTCATTGAGATCATAAAGGTGGTCACTGCTCTGATTGCCCCCAGTGCAAACTGCAGTCAGGCAGGTTCAGAGCAATTCACTCCTCTCACACAAATGGCAGCACAGACTGATAAACCAGGGCACAGACAACAATGAATAAACTGCTCATTAAAATAATAATACTGCTAGCACTAAAAGAATGACAAAACCCTATTTCAGAGAGCTGTACTTGCCCTGGTTATTCTGTACAGAGAAATGCAGGAGCTTGGAGGAGACAAGATGTTGGGAACACCTGGGACCTGGATAACCCTTCATTCCACAAACACCTGCAGCTCAGCTCCTGTAACCAACTGGCTTCACTTGCTTTTTCACTTTTTAATTACCCCTTTCAACTAAAGCCAGCTGAACTCATTTGTTTCTTAAATGGGAAAGTTTTGTGTCTCTTTACTCTCCCCTTCTGTTCTCTCAGTGCTTTGGATAATTTTTTTTTTCCTGAAAACACCACATTTCAAATGAATGTGATATTCTATATTTGGGGGTTAATGAAATCTTTAACCTCTAGTTTCCAAGGCTGGGTGCTGTATAGCATGAGGAAAGAGAAGAAAGCCTGACTCTGGGCAGCCCTGGGTGTGTGACAGTGTTCACAGGGGTTTTCAGATGAGGGAAGAGACAAGAATTTGACTCCATATTTCAGAAGGCTTGATTTATTATTTTATGATATATATTACATTAAAACTATACTAAAAGAATAGAAGAAAAGGTTTCATCTCAGAAGGCCAGCTAAGCTAAGAACTGAAAGGAATGAATAACAAAGGTCTGTGGCTGGGACAGAGAGAGAGCCAGCTGACTGTGATTGGCCATTAATTACAAACATCCACATGAGACCAATCCCAGATGCACCTGTTGCATTCCACAGCAGTAGATAACCATTGTTTACATTTTGTTCCTGAGGCCTCCCAGCTTCTCAGGAGGAAAAAATCCTAAGGAAAGGATTTTTAATGAAAATATGTCTGTGACACTGGGTGTGCTGGTAGTGCCTTGAAAAGGCTGACCTAGAACAGAGAATGGACAGAGCTAAAGAATAAAGTAGGGATTTATTAAAAGGATTTCCTCAATGGGTGCACCTTGGGAAGCACAAGAGCCCAGCCAGGGCTGCACCCAAGATGAACCAAAATGGTCACAAAATGCATGACTGGGCACAGGGTCTGTCACTTTTATAAGTTCTGCTCCATTTGCACATTGGAGTTAATTGTCCCATTCCAGCTCCAGCCCATACAGTCCCATCCTGCTTGTTTTTCTCTCTTCAGTCCACGTTGTTTGTGCTGTTGGGCCTGCAATTTGGATCATTTGTCCTTGGTTCCCAGCTGGAGAAGGAATTGTTTTGTCTCCCTGCTCTGAGCAAAGAGCTCACCATCCCTGAATGTGAAGCCCAGACCCACACACTAAAGCAGCACAGAATGTGAAAAATATAAAAGCTAAACCTGAGGCATCACCCAAGGTGACAACCAGGCTCTCAGTCCTGCCTGGGTGCACCTGGGTTTGCTCATGTCCTGTTTGCAGAGAGAGCCCTGGCAGGGTATCTTTGCACACACAATCCACTGAACATTTCCTGGATGAGTATAAACCATATTTTAACTGCTGTACCATAATTCTCTTCTTTTAATTAGAAAGTGTGCTAAATACTTGTGTCCTTGGGGATTCTCATTGAACTAGTCAGGTTTCTGATCATGGAACTTCTGCGTTAATGAGACTTTCAGTTTGACTTACAAAAGCTCTTACATTTACACAGCCAGGCTTTTAACTTCAAAGTCCTTGAGAATTGTTGCTGTGCATCTGCCTTGTCTGGGGCCCTAATTCACAGTTCTGGTCTCTGTTTATTATATAGGGAATGTTTTGTTTAGTGTTTATAGATATATATTTACAGCATTTAGGGATATTAGAGCTTATACCAAGCTCCATTACTATAAACACTGATCAAAGGGAGAGTTAAGTGAAGCTGAAGCACCAGAGGAAAATACTTCTGCAGTCACGATGGGAAAGTACAGCTGGGAGAAGAGGGGAAGCTGCCTGCCTGGTTATGCCACTTTCAAAGCCTCCAGCCCTTCTCTCTGCCTTCCTCTCCTGCCAGCACCAACCCCAAATGACTTTTGACAGAGCAGGAAAAGCATCTCAGCTCTTGCAAAGATCAGCAAGTGTGTGGCAGTTCCTATATCCAGGCACATACAAGGTTTTGCAAGCTCCAGAAAGGCTGTAAATGCCAGGCAACAGCCAGTGCTGAAGTGTGTGTTTTTATTATATTTCCTAGTTTCATTTTTTTTCCTCTGGGAGACAGAAAAAGAAATTGTTTTGGTGACCATTAAAGTCAGTGTAGATCCATAAATACTTTTCCACTGTGTTTATTTTTCTTATGTTGCTATGAGTGTTTTTCTAGAGTTCCATTAATGCCCTTGTAAGTCATGTCACATCCATCTCCTCATCAATTTTCCTTTTAAACCCTGTCACTTAGGGAAAATCAGAGAATTTGGCTGCAGCTTGAGCATTAGCAGCTTTTGGAGAGTTCACTGTTCAGTTTTATGGAGGATTAGGAGTGCTCATTTACACAAGGAGTGTGTAAATTTATGGAGGATTAGGAGTGCTCATTTACTGTAGCACAAGGTTCTGGCACTGAAGCCCTTGCACACACCTTTGCACATCTGTTGTCACCCTCCCTCTGCTGCTTTCTGGATGTTAACTGCTCTCTGATGCACTGAGCCTCATTTCAAACAGCTCCCCTGCCACACACACCAGTTAATATCAGATTAGTTAATATTAGATACAAAGCTTTGAGCATGGGCATGACCTATATTGAAAAGCTCCAGAAAAGAACCAGGAATTTGGGTAATTTAGGATCCTCACCTGACTCTTGGAAAAAGCTGCCTTAGATGTGGGTTGTGACCACTTGAAACTCCATCTTTTAGGCCTGTTGGGAGAACATCAGGCTGTGTTTGGGATTGGGAGCCACAGGGACCAGCTGAGAAGCAGCACATGCCATGCACCCTAGTGCTCCCCAAAACTGGGACAAACAGGTGTGAACTCAAAGCTGGGAGGAGCTGAAGGAAGAGTCTGGAATACACTGAGCCAACTTGTTCCCAGGGAAAGCTGGAGTGATCCAAAGCCCCCTTCCACCTTCACTGACCTGCAGCAAACACCCCCATGGGATTTCAGCAGCATTTCTCAGCCTTTCCCTAGCTCTGAACTGGAGGAAACAACAGCTTCATCCTGGAAGCCAGAACCCTCCAGTGAGGAGGAGTAAGCAACGTTTGGTGCATTCATAATATAGATATTATTTGGCAAACTAGTTAAACAAATTGTTTCCTTTCAGGCTCCTCATGATGTGTGTGGTTGGCAAGCCTTCCTCCCTGCTGCTCTGCCACCTGCTCTCCCTCCTGCTAAGGGAGCTCCATCTCCAGCCCCAGCTGCACCAGGCTGCCTTTGCCTCAGCCATGGGCACAGGGCTTGGCTTGGTTTGGAAAGCCAGGTGTCTGCTAAAGAAAGCAGGAGCCTCCCCTGAAATGTAAAATGTAACCCCCACCCTCTGAATTGCTATAAATTTTAAATTAAGGGGTTCTCAAGCAAAGATATGGGAGCAGGAATAACAGTTCTTTATTAGGGAAGAAAATAAAAAGATAAAATAAACAATGCAGTAAACCAAAACAACACTGACAGAGTCAGAACCCAGCCTGACACCCTGTGGGTCAGGGTGTTGGCGGCAGTCCCATTGGAATTGTGGCTCAGCCCTCCTGCAGTGTCAGGGGTGGTTCTGCTGGAGCAGGGATCCTGCAGAGAAGGATGGATTCTTCCTCTGAAGATCCAGGGGAAGAAGAGGCAGCTGCTGTTCCTCTGGGGAATCCAGTGTAGAAGCCATGCTGGTGTTCCAGAATCTTCAGATTATATCCAGGTAGGAATGCTTGGCTCCTCCCTCTGGGCTCACATCTCCCAGTGAGATGCTGTAGTTCTTATCAGCCATGCAGTGACATTCAATAGCTGTTATCAGCAGATGTCCCCTGGAGGGAGGATTGGCTGTGGAAGAGATAAAGAAAAACTGCCCAACTAACAGAAGATAACTGCCCCACCTCTGACAGATGGCAAATATAATAGAATACATCTTTCCTTTCAATCGGGGACAGGAGTTTTCCATGAGCACCCTGAGCATCTTCCAACCACCACCCTCCAGACTGGGCAGGGTTTGCTGGCTCTCACTGGCAGTCCTGGGTGTATGGGAGTGCTTTGATAGTCAGCACACCAGACTGGTCATTGCTGGTGTGCTGCAGTGGAGATGGACCAGCCCACACTGGGGCTTGGGGAGGCTCAGAGAGACCATCTGACACAGGAGCCTCCCTGCCTGCCAACACCAAGGGCAGGGTGAGCATTTCCCATTGATAAAACCCTCCCTCCCAAACCATTTCCCACAGGTGAAACCCTCCCCTCAAAGCATTTCCCACTGTCTGTTGTATCTGCTGGGCTCTCACTCTTGTTTCCTGCAATGATAACCTGATCAAAAGATCTTTGAAAACAGGGCAGCACAGTCCCCATGCTTAGGATCTGCTGTGTGTCCATGGCAAGGCTGAACTCCCCAGGACTGAAGGCATGGGCTCTGATCCTCTGCCAGCAGGGGTTAGGTTAAACCTCTTACATGTTAAAATTCCCTCACCAAGTGCATCTCTGTCCCCCTCCTGTGGCTGGATCCCATCACACACACACAGGGTAGGGCACCAAGGGTGGATGGAACCTTGGCAATGCAGAAAGCAAATACTCTTCAGAGAAATTCATGGTATTTCTTCAGAGAGCATGGACCTGAGGACCTGAAGTGGGTGATTTCTGCTGTGCACATAATGCTGTTCTTCCCCAAACAAGAACTTCAGACTCCTTGACTCTCAGCCTTGGTTCTTCTCAGAGATAAACAGAAAGAGTCCAGGACATCTCATCTCTGCTGGCTGCTGCCCTGGACTTACAACAAATACATTTAATCTGCTGCCTACATGTGCCATTTTAAACAGTTTTTCTTTATCTCTTCCTTCTGCCACCTCTAATGTGGAGATCATCCTTGAAAATTAAGTCAGAGCTGTCTGCAGGTGGAAATTATTACAGCCACTTTAGGAAAGTCTTTTAAAGAGTCTCTGGAGCTTGGGAAAATAAATAAATTAATGAATCACCAGGACTTGTCTGCCCAGGGTTCCCACATTCCCTGGCTGCAGCCATCATGTGAACTCTTCTGTAACAGGTTGGAACAGAGACATCCCAGGAGGATTTACCAGGCAGCTGCCCTGCCTGACCCACCTTTGCCCTGTGAAGAGATTCTGGCAGCCAGTGCTTTAAAAAACGCCTTTTATGTCCTTACTTTCCCCCTCTTCTATTAATTTGCAGTCACAACCATCACTGTTTGATCCAGAGAGCCAAAAATGTCCATCTTCATTATTCTGACTGCTTGCAGCTGAACAGAGCACACAAACACACAAGGTCTCAGACCTCTAGGCAAGACACAACACTTGACAGTTAAGAACCAAGAGTCTTAGGATGTTTTCCACCTTTTAACAAATGCTTTTTATTTTTTTTCCTTTTGCAGTTTCTGTGTCATCCTTGCTGAACCTCTCCTCCTGAAGGTTTTTTATTATGCGAGATTTTGTCACAAGGAGGCTGCATAAGGATGGGGAATTAAATAAAGCCATGTCCTCCCAAATCCAGATCAGTAGCACAACCTTTGGCTCATCCTCTTGCCTCCCTTGTCTAGCAAAGGGCACTCTACAAAGGTACACAAGCATACATTACACCCCAAGGTCAGCAGTGTGGGATGAAAAGGATGAATATATACAACTCCATGTCCTAGAAATCTGCTCTGTGCTCTCCATGGATTTGCAAATAGCTCTGCTTAGAAGCAGGAATTAAATCCTCAGCCTTTCAGCAAGGCAGGAGCAGCACATTGCTACTGCTGCTGCTATTGCACGAAATCAGAGGGTAACACATCCAACATCCCCTCCCACGGCAGCAGGGATGTGTGAGCTCTGAGTATCCCTGATTAACACAGCTTTAGCCTGGCCTTTCTATCTGATACACACACTGCTGGGGGTTACTAACACCTTACACACCACAGCAGTGCTTTCTGTCATTGCTGTAAGTTACTAACACCTTACACACTACAGCAGTGCTTTCTGTCATTGCTGTAAGTTACTAATACATTACACACCACAGCAGTGCTTTCTGTCAATGCTGTAAGTTACTAATACATTACACACCACAGCAGTGCTTTCTGTCATTGTAGGAAGTTACTAAAACCTTACACACCACAGCAGTGCTTTCTGTCATGGTTAATTCCAGCTAGGCACATGGGGAACACCAGGATCCCCTGCAGTTTGTGCTACTGGACAGGATCCAGGTCCTGCCTGGCACCTCTCAGCCTCTTTAGGGATGCAGGTGCTACTCCCTCCTCCTTTTGGTCCATAATTTTGATCCATGATTTTGATCCATTATTTTGTTCCATTATTTTGATCCATGATGGTCCCAACACTGCAGTGCAGAGGTTTCTCAACTCTTCCTGCTCCAGGGGAAATTCAGGACGCCCCATCCCATGTCCTGCTGGATTCAGTGGGGCAGGAATCAGGAGAAGGAGCTCAGCCCAGAGAAGGCAGATTTGAGTTCAGCAGAGACCTCACTGGTGTTTTCTGCCACTGTGAGCAGCTCAGGCCTTGGAGGGCAGCAAGCAGCTGCCACTGATGTCCCTTAAGAAAATACATCAGCATCACTCAGAAAACTTAGGTTTCATTTAGCCTTGTTAAAACTGCTCTCTGTTTCATTCTACTGCAATCATTTAAAGCAAAGGAGTTCATCAACACTTGAATCCTCCAGGTCTCTACATCAGTGTCTGGGAATGAGAACAAGCTGGTGTTTTTTGTCTTTAACCACCAAGAGAGTGTCAGGAAAGATTAAGTGAATTTCTGCAGAGCAAAGTGCTCCTGGATGCAAGTGTCAGCAGGGCTGCTGCTGTGTGCCAGGGTAACAAATGAGCAGTGGCACCTGCCCGTGCCCTGGATGTGCCAGTGGAGCTGAGTGTGCAGCAGTGATGGGCTGTGCACGGTGCCCCCACACTGCAGGGGCCAAACAGGCAGCAGGAAAGGGAGATGGCTCCAGGGCAAAGAGGGAAGTTCTACCAGGGAAAGTTCTACAGTCTGCGATTTCCTTCCCAGTGAAATACCAACAGACAGCTGAGCATAGGCAAGGGTGAGTTGTTGAGTTTCTTTGATGAACTGTTGCAATAGGACACAAAATGAACGACACTCACACGCTGTAGGATGTGCAGGCAGAGCTGTAGGATGCTTATCTGAATCACCAACTCTGATTTTTTTAGAAATAGTGGCCCAGCAGGACAACAGCTGGATACAGCTGGATCAGCTGCTGCCTCTCCTCCCCTGGCAGCTGCAGCCTCCCTCCAGCTCTGCTCCAAGGGGTTTATGAACAGATACTGCCATCAAAAGATCCTTCTTTGAGGATCTCAAAGATTCTCATCCTGCTGAGATGTCCAAGGCCAAAAATGCACGTTTATTTTGGGACCTTGATATTTGTACAATTCTGAAAGTGACCACAGATTGGAGGATGAAATTGCCACCTCTCCAACCACATTGGTCAAACCAACAGGCCATCAATTCTGTCTTCCTCCAGAAAGGAATGCAAAACAATCATTATTTACATGCAAAGTGTGAGAGAAACTCCGTTGTCATCTTATATATCAAGAGTTCCACTATCATTAGATGTTGCCTTATATATCAAGTGTTCTTTTATCATTATGGTGCAAGGAGTCCATAGGGCCAGAGCATCACACCTCCTTGATGTTTTCTGCAGGCAGCTCCTCTAAGCACTAACTGTTCTTGGTCCTTGCAGCAGCCATCTGACTCCTCTGACTTCTCTCCAATCCACTCTTTTATACCACTTGTTCTTATTTGCTACAAGTGTGGCCTGTTATCATCTGGCCTGCTCCTAATCTTTAGTAATTTGTCCAGCTGCAACTCATTGGGGGATAAGATTACATCCTACATTACCTTCATTTACCCGTACTGTGTCCCCCTACACTCTGTTACAAAAATGTAAACATCAGAAGGCTTAGAAGAACTTTAGAAGAACAGGGTGACAATGAACAGCCTTTCTTCAGCTACCACAAAATACAGATACCACCACTCATGCCTCTGTTGAGCACCCTGTGCCACTATGACCTTTCCAATTCACAAAATCAGATAAAGGAACTGGAAAAGATACCAGGATGCAGGTCACAAAATCTATGGATCAGCATGTGTTTAACTCCTTCCTTTCTGCAAGCTGGGAAGGGCTTCACTGTCCTTTGAACACCCAGCCCTGCTCAGACAAGTTCTGCCTTTCAGCCAAAGCAAAATGCTCCTGTGGTGTTACACCACATGGGATTGACAAATCTTCCATCCCTTACTGATAAAAGGCACTTTTCTGATCTTCGCTCAAAGAGTGGCTGTACTTCAACCCAGTTCCCAGTTTCTAGGGACCAGGTGCTAAAAAATCACCCAACTGCAATGAGTTTTAAGCTCCCAACACCTCTGAGTATTTGTGTTGAGTTGTTCCCATGTGCTGATCCAAGCTCTGTCACATTCAGGTTCAATGTGATGGCTGCAGCACCACCAGGCTGGGGGTGCCACTGGAGCACAGCTCAGGCATTTTGCAGAGCTTGTCGTGTTATATTCCACTCAGGGAACAAAATGGGGAATTTTAGATTTTAATTTGTCATTTTACATGCAAATTAACTGTTGTATATTTTCACAAGTGAATTCAGCCAGTATTTATAATAACAGAAATCTGCTGCTTGGATTGCTAAATGAAAATTCCCCACATTGCTTGTGTTTCCCTGCATGAGCTGTTTCATTTCAGCTCTTCTGTGCTCGCTCTTCTAGAATGCCTAAAAGATTTTGTGGGGGCAAAGAAGCACTGAAGAAAAAAAAAAACAAAACCAAGAATGAGAAATAATTGTTAGGATTACTCAGCAGGATGGCTGGATGACATTTTGTCCCTGTTTTTCACAGGCAAAACCATTGCAGCGCTTAAAATTAAGCACATGCTTAAGCATTTTGTTGATCTGAAGCCAGAATACTCAAAACTGCATCTGATTAGTCCCTCCCAACCTGCTGTTAAAGCAGTTACAAAACTGAAGTGCCCCAACCATCAGCTGAGCTCACTTGGTACAAGCACAGCCCTTCCCCAGCAAGGAGACTGATTACACTGAGTCCCCTGGAAACCAGCGGATGAAAAGTTAAGCATGCTGACATTTTCTTTTAAGAGCAAAGGAACTGATAAAATAAAGCAATGTTCAGGAAATGATGCCTTTCACAAGCCTGTAAAGTCAGGAATTCTCCTGGTCATTCCTGTGTCCCAGGATTTTGCTAATACTCCATGGGCTTTGAGCCACTTGGACAGCTCAGAGAATAAAACTGCAAGGAGACATAAGTAATGTATTACTTATTTTTTATTTTAATTGCAAGCAGCCTCTGAAACATTATAGAGCATATATTGCTAGACAGAGCAGAAGTAATTAAAATGAGAGGGCCACATGCAGCCATCAGTAAAACACCAGATGTAGGCAGCTCAGAAAAAATGTCATTGATTCAGCATCAGGAGAAGAGGCAGGGCTGAGATTATCAACAACAGATCACACTTTAAATTGCGGCAGCATGACTACAGTGTTTAAAGAAAAGCAGCCCAGGGATGTATTGCTGCAGAGCTGGGTCTCAAAGAGGGATGGGGCCATCAGCTGCTCAAGGTGGTTTCAAAGGAGCAAGGCAAACCTGAACAATCTGTTCTTCTCTGGGCTCTGCAAGGAACAACCTGGGCTGTGATTTCCTCCACAGGAAAAATGGGAGGCTTTCACATCATATTAAAAACAGTCATAAGTAAGTAAAGGACGTAGAAAAAGGATCCATGGCTGTTTGTCTGGGTGGATGCAAAGTGATGCAGCTACAAGCAAGGCCAAAGAGCTCTTCTGAGGTGAGCAAGGACACTTTGTGTTGTTCAGTCTGCTCGTCCAGTGTGTCCTCCAAGGCAGGCCCAGGGTGAGAATGACTTCAAAGAAATAACATCCAGTCTCAGGTTGGAAATGGGGCTGTGTGTTCTATCCCCACCTGTAAGAGCTGGGGCAGTTCTCTGCTGTCCATGGGGCAGTTTTTTCTTTCTCTCTCCCACAGCCAACCCTCCCTCCAGCAGATCTCTGCTGTCCATGGCCACTGAGTGTCCCTGCAGGGCTGATCCAATCCCAGCATCCCATGGGGAGATGCTCCGCCCAGGGGAGGAGCCAAGCATTCCTCCCTGGATCCAATCTGGGCCTGGCACAGCACAGCAGCCTTTGCCCCCTGCATTGCCAGAGGAGCAGCTTTCTGCTGCCGTGCATGGCCAGAGGGAGCCCAGGCCCATCTGCAGCAGCCCTGGAGCTGCAGAGGAAAACTCCCCCCTTGTGCAGGATCCCTGCTGCAGCAGAGCCACAGCTGGCACTGCAGGAGGGCTGAGCCCCCCTGGGATGGGGCTGGGACACCTCCCTGACACACAGGGGGGCAGTGCATGGTCTGACTATGGCAGTGGTTTGTTTTCTTTCTTTGTACTATTTCATTTGTATTTTTACCTTTCCTAATACAGAACTGTTACTTCTATTCCCATATCTTTGCCTGAGAGCCCCTTAATTTCAAAATTATAATAATTCAGAGGGAGGGGGTTTACATTCTCCATTTCAATGGAGGCTCCTGCCTTCCTTAGCAGACTCCTGTCTCTCAAACCAAGACACATCCCCAGGTCCCTACAAACCCCAATGGGGTGTCACCCTGACTCATATTAAATGGCATTGACCACTCTGGATGTAATTTGCTACAGCAAAGGTTAAGGATCATTTCTACCTTTAAATAGTTTATGAAGATGTTTGATGTCTTCTAACAAGGCAGATATTGTAACTTGCTGTTCTTTGCACTGACTTGCATACCATTGATCTTTCTTCTTGAAATGATTATCCCCAGACAACCTATAAATCTCACTTCCTCTGGCTCAGAATGCTGGACAGTGTAATGAACTGTTATGAGGCCAAAGACAGTGGACAGGGTCACTTTTATGAGCTGGCAGCATTTGTGCCTCAGCTGTGTGCTCACACCTGCACACAGAGCCAAGGAAACACACACCTTAAGGTAGATTTTATAATTAAAGAGCATGCAGTAATTCCAAGTATATCTGATAGCCTCACATACTAAATTCAATGTGCCTCATAGCAATCTGGGGTGTGATGTCACACCCCAGAATTTAATTCAAGCTCTCCTGCTACAAAAGTACCTCAAGGGTAATTTCTGCCCCATCACTTTATTGCTCTGAGCTCCTGCAGGTGTCTCAGACCAAGAACAGAGAGATTCAAAGCTGAAAGTGTCCAGAACAGGGAAAGCTTTCATCAAAGCCCCAAGTCAAAGTGCAAAAGGGCTTGAAAATTTTACAAATTTTTACATAGAAGGGTTCTAATAATTACAGGAGTCCTGTGTGAAAATAAAAGATCCTCAACTATGAAGCCTCCCCCAGCTTGAGGCTGCCATCAAGAGAGAGTGTGTGGCACATTTGGGAGCAGGGACAGCTCATGGTTTCTGACAGGAATGCACTGCCTGCTAGGTGAGCAGTTCAGGGACGTGGATGGGTTTAGTTTCTGCTTCCAGCCACTGAATATCTTCATTTGGGGCTCTTTTGGCCAGTAGAAAAGCTGTTCATCTGCACATATCTGGAGACAAGCTTGTCAGCAAGTCACTTTTTGCTGCAGTAAAGCTTCCTTGTGTTTCCTTCCTCTGAAGGACTGTGGTGGTGTTCACAGGGGTCCCAGGATGAGGGAAGAGATGAGAATCTTGACTCCATGTTTCAAAAGGCTGATTTATTATTTTATGATATATATTATATTAAAGAAAATTATATTAAAACTATACTAAAAGAATAGAAGAAAGGATTTCATCAGAAGACTAGCAAGGAAGGAAAGGAATGATAATTAAATCTTGTGATTGCTCACAGCCTCAACATAGGTGGCTGTCATCGGGCATCAAGTAAAAACAACCAACATGGGCCAAACAAAAATGCACCTGTTGCATTCCACAGCAGCAGATAATTATTGTTTTTCTTAAGACCTCATCTACCTACACACTTAACTCTTTTCTCCAAAGTTAGAGGAAAAAAAAGTTTTCACAGGTACCATTGGTCAGAAGAACCGATTTTTATATTTAGAATTGTTCACAGTTGTGAAAGATGATTAATGCTGATAAATGCAGCTCCAATATAACCAGATAAATAATAAATAAATAATATAACCAGATAAATAAAAAGCAGACTGCAGGCTCAGCCTTTTTCCCTTAATACATGCAAAGAAGAAGAAAAAAACCACAAAATCAAGCAGGAAACAAAAAGAAATAGGAAAATCAAAAAGGAAAATAAAAAAGGAAAAAGAATCTGTGTAACATCATGAAGACAGAACTGAGGGAAATGGAGGCAAAGGGAAGATCCAAGGATAAAAGTGGAGTTTCTGCTGCCCACACTCACAGGAGGATGATGGGCCCATTTTACTGCCAGGGCTTCCCAGGAGTTTGGTTTGTTCTGGAGCTTTCCATGCCATGTGGCACAGCCTGGTGTGCCCCACTCCTCTCCCTGATGATGAGGAAGGAGCAGTGCTGCTCCTCCTCCTCTTGGCAATGCTTCAGCTGAGTTAACAGGGAAAGATGTTTGTCCACAGCATCATTTAGAATGGACCCCAAAAGAAAAACCATGGGCAGTTCCTAAACCCCAGACAGCAAGCACAAATATAAATCTCCCTAGGCAAGGCAGAGTAGAGACTTGATGCACTTTACAAGCTGTAAACACTGATTTTATTAGCCATTTATGGGCTACTTTGCACAATTCAGCTTTAATATCAAACAATAAAGCTCACAACAGACTTACAAAGGAAAACAGTCTCTCTCATTTACTCCTGAATTGCAAGTGTGGCATCTCTTGATCACATGAAATCAGCAGAAATCAGGTTATTCAGTTTAGGCTGCATATTTTTTTGTGTTTGATGCCCCACACCAGGAGCACTGAGAGAGAGGAAATAATTTCTGAGACACTGGGAATTGTAGAAATGAACTTTGAGCAGGCACTGAGCAGCCCTGAGTTACCCACATCATCATGCACACAGACTTCAAGGAAACTTGTCCTTGTGGTTATGGGTATTTATCATTTATAATCTGATAAATCAGATGTCTCATGTAAGATAAGGTCTGGCTCTACCAGGGACTGCATGCAAAATGCATGAATTTGTATGCAAAATAAGTAATTTTATTTTTTGAGCCTACAGGCAGAAAGGGAAATGGAAGTACAGCTAATCCTGTCTGCAAATGGAAAACAGGCTGGGGGGGTGAGGTGATTTGGCCAAGACTACACAGGAACCAGAAAGAGAAGGAACACTAACAAAATCTCAGTGGAACATGTGCTCTCCCTCAGCACAGCCCATGCAGAGGTTGCTCTGTGCCTCTGAAGGGTTTGGATGGTTGGCTGGTGTGGGGAATGGTGGACCTGGTCGTGTGCCACTCAAATCACATCTGTTCAGGACTCCTGGTGCAATTTGTAATCCCTTGATTAGGGATGAGCTGTTTTATCCCTCTATGAGCCCAAATCTCGTCAAGTTTGGCTTGAAGAAGGCCAAAGAAAATCCAGCTGCTCCATTTCCTTTTTTCAGCTGGCAGCTTTAGAGGTGTCCATACATTTGGCCACTGTTCCAAACCAAACCAGGCCAGGCTGGTGACCAAGGACTGTAAAACATCTTACACCAGATGGGCCAGGTCTCTCTGGTATCTGCTAGAGACAGCTCAACCAAAGGAGGGGGACAGAGAGTCCCTTCATGAAGTAAAACCCAGCTCCCAAATGAGGTTACCATCACAGACATGCATGAGAAATATCCCAAAACAAGGCCTGGGCCTGGCTTATCCAGCTGGAGGGGAGGACAGAACAGCATGTGAAGATTTGGACTGTGGAGACAATTGCACTATGGGGACACCTTCCATGGGGTTCTTTAAACTGCCAGAGGGCAGGGTTAGATGGGATATTGGGAAGAAATCCTCCCTGGCAGGGTGGGGTGGCTTTGGAACAGGTGCCCAGAGCAGCTGTGGCTGCCCCTGGATCCCTGGCAGTGCCCAAGGCCAGGTTGGGTGGTGTAGCCATGATATTTTATGAAAAATCCTTTCTTCATGATTTTTCCTCCTCAGAAGCTGAGAGGCCTTAGGAACAAAATGTAAACAAGCTGCTGTGGAATGCAACAGGTGCATCTGTGATTGGTCTCATGTGGTTGTTTCTAATTTATGGCCAATCACAGTCAGCTGGCTCGGAGACTCTGTCCGAGCCACAAACCTTGGTTATCATTCATTCTTTTTCTATTCTTAGCTAGCCTTCTGATGAAATCCTTTCTTCTATTCTTTTAGTATAGTTTTAATAAATTATACATTATAAAATAATAAGGTCACAGGATGGGGCTAGAAGCAACCTGGGATGGTGAAAGGTGGAAGGTGTCCCTGCCCATGGCAGCAGGTGGCACTGGATGGGTTCTAAGGTCTCTTCTAAGGTCACCAAACCATTCTGTGATTTCTGGAAAGCAGAGTGCACAGTGGTTTGTAAACTTATTTGAGGTACTTTAACAATTCTAACCAATTAGAATAGATGCAACATTAGTGAGAAATAAAAATCAGCAGTGCTGATCAAAGTGTTCCTAAACAGGGTAGGGAGTGAGATGCTTTCCATGGCTTACAGCTGAGTCTGGTGAGCAGCACAAGCAGAGCACAGGCACTGAGCAGCACAAAAGCTCAGCCAAGATCAGTTTTATCTATCGGCTCATTTAGTAGGATTATTTACTAAATCACAATCAATAACAATTTAACAATTATTATGGAAGAATCTAATGATGTTATAAGGAAACAATTCACTGTAATAAATTCTGCTGAAGTTCAAACAGCTTTGGAAGGGAGACAAGAAGCTCAGCAAAGCCCCAGGTTCCCTGTGGTGGCACTCACATCCTCAATGGGCCTTCAGGTAGCACTCTGCACAAGCTGCAGAAGTGGCAGTCAGGAACAGATGTATTTACAGTGCGTATTTCTGAACAGCTGTGCCCGGAGAGGTGCCTTTTGCCCAGGATGCCTCCAGAACCCTTTTACTTCCCCCTCAGTTTGCTGTGTCCAGGCTGTTTTACCTATCCCACAAGGAAACCTACAGTGCCTGTTTACATCCAGCGCTCTGCAGACACGATGCCTCATCCAAAGCCAGACAGCTGATGGCACAAACCCTCCCTCACCTACAAACCCTCACCTCAAAGGGGGCTGTGGGATCTGTCAGCGTGCTGTACACACCCCATTGTCACATTCACATTCTCTGAAAAAATCCCTTTGCCCAGGATTTTCTCCTGGGAAGCTGAGAAGCCTCACAGAAAAGGAAACCAATTCTTCTCTCATTTGCTTCTCCTGTGCTGTGCTCATGTGGAATGTGTTTGGAGATTGTTTACCCACAGGTGATTGTTCCATTGGATTCTGCTGTGAGTTGTTTTCACTCTTTGGCCAATCAGGGCCAAGCTGTGTTGGGATTCTGAAGAGAGTCAGGAGTTTTCATTATTATCTTTTTAGCCTTCTGTCTGTATCCCTTCTGTATTCTTCAGCATAGTATAGCATAGTATTCTTTATTATAATATTACTATACTATTATACTTTATTATAATATTGCTATTTATAATAGTTACTGTAGTAGTCTTTATTATAATATTATAATATTATAATTCTTTATTATAATAATACTTTATTATATTAGTATAATATAATAATAAATTAGTCTTCCAAGAGCATGGAATCAGATGCATCATTCCTTCCTGCCATGTGGGACCTAGCAAATACAACACCCCATCAAACCTCCAGTGATGCTTGTGAGTCAGGGATGGAAAGAAGACTCCACTCTTCAGGTGTATCAGAAGGTAAAAGTGTCTAATGAAGGTAGCAGGTCTGTCTATAATGTGACTCCCTAAGGTGAGACTTGATTGATCTTTAAGTAGAAACATCTCACATTATTGGTGACTATGAACAGCACACTCTGGAGAACCATATCTATAAACAATGGTTACAGAAAGAGAGATAATAATTGTTTGACTTCTTCCCTCTAAGTTTCCCACAGCTTCTACACAGCTTCCCATGATTTTCCTGGGAGAACCACGTCTCTCTCTGTTCACAGGATGTGTAATTACTACACCTCCAGCAGTCACATCTCCCCGGCCACTCAAAACAAACACTCCTGAATGTTCAATCCAGCATGTTTCTTTGGTTTTTTCTGATGGATTACTGGCTCAGCCCAGCCTCAGTGGCTGTGTCAGCCCTGCCAGTGTGAGCTGCTGGCACTCTCTTGGAGTCTCTGTGGTCAAGATGACCCTGAAGTGTTAGAAAGTTAGAAAGTCTCTTTTTCCCAGCCCCGAGACTGAAATGACTGGAGTCAGGATTCCTCAGCTCTGGTTTTCAGAGTTATTTTCTGTTATCTATTCCATTATTTCTCTGACATGCTGAGGTCTGTCCAGCAAGTCAGTTCGTGGCACACTGACTGCCTTCAGGACAGTGTTATCTTTTTATACTAAGAACTGTGTGTGCTTTATTTACAATAATTTTCCAATACCTATCACCTATGTTAGACAGTCTGTCTCTACTCTGAACCAGTCCAGAAGTGTCACCATCACAGCAGAAGATGGAGGACAAGAAGAGGAAGAAGAAGAGGAAGAGGAAGAGGAGGAAGAAGAGGAAGAAGAAGAGGAAGAGGAAGAAGAGGAAGAGGAAGAAGAAGAAGAAGACATGCCCAGATTCCTCCATCTTGCCTCTTGAACCGCCATTCTAAATCCCCAAAATTCTACTTTTTCACCCTGTGATAAATTCACTATCATTCTACTCAAACTTTTGTGGCTTGTAAATCTTCACACAAAGTTGGTAATTGTTTCTATGGGCTAAAATCAAAGGCACAGGTGTTTGTGACTCTGTGCCAAGGTCTCTGAGCCCCTGCCAGGGTCTGGAGTCCTCCAGGGCAGCCAGAGCAATGTCCTGGGTTCTGACAGCCCCCTGTCCCCTCAAACCCTCACTGAGCTGTGACCAAACCTGCCAGGTTTGTGTTGACTTTGGTGGCCACAGAGCAGAGCCTGCTGTTTTCTCAGCTGAGTGAGTGTGGAAAGCAGCTTGTTTTACATGGATTAAACAATTATTGACTCTGTCACAGAAAAGAGCTTTTGGGTTGTGTCTGCTACAAGAATAATAGAGTGAATAGATTTTTTTTTTCCCCCTGAGCTCTCAGAATTTTTAGTAAATGCTGGTTATTAAAGGGGTCTAGAAAAACACTGGGGGAAAAAATAGGAGCATGCAACTAAAACCATTCCTAAACATAGCCAGAAATCAGTGACTAGGGAAAGAGGAAACTTGCAATTTAAAGACAAACTGCTCCTATCTGGTTAAGCCTAGAAGCTTGAAGCAGAACTTGTCAACAAGAGAATAAGCAATATTACCCTTGAAAATATAAAGAAATTTTAATTACAGTTGACACTTTTCAGACTGGTGCTGGATATTTTCATCAGCTGGAAAATGGCTGTCATCTCCCTACCCCTGGGGACACAAACATTTATGGAAGTTACTCTAAGTGTAATCGTGCTTTGTTGCTGGCCTTGCAGTTGGGAAGGAAAATATAAACTGTCATCATGAGTGACAAACTCTGGTCCATTGAGTAAAACCTCTCCACAATGTGGCAAAGGATGCTGAAATCTTCCAGAGTGAGCAGAGAGGTCGAGTTTGAGAGCTCAGGGGAAGAAGTTCTCTCCAATCCTGATCCTCCTTGCCTCTCCACAGCCCCAGCAGCAGGAACCTCTGCAGAGTAGGGGTTGTCCTCACACAGGGCTGTCACAGGCATCTTTTATGGAAAATCCTTTCCTTAGGATTTTTCCTCCTGAGAAGCTGAAAGGCCTCAGGAACAAAATGTAAGCAATGATTATCTGCTGCTGTGCAATGCAACAGGTGCATCTGTGATTGCCCATGCTGGTTGTTTCTAATTAATGGCCAATCACAGTCAGCTGGCTCGGACAGACAGTCCGAGCCACAAACCTTTGTTATCATTCCTTCTTATTCTATTCTTAGCTAGCCTTCTGATGAAATCCTTTCGTCTATTCTTTTAGTATAGTTTTAATATAATATATATCATAAAATAATAAATCAGCCTTCTGAAACATGGAGTCAGATCCTTGTCTCTTCCCTCATCCTGAGACCCCTGTGAACACGGTCACAAACTAAGTTTTGAAGCTTTGCAGAGGAAGCTGCAGCCCTCTCCTCTTCACAGACAGAGCAGGAAGCAGCTCCTTCATGCCAGGGTGTGATGGCAATTCCCATCCCCAGTTGCTGCTTGGAGAACAAAGGCAGCTCTGAAGGAAGAGGCAGCACAAGACAGGGACACATGGAAACAGGGCCAAAATGCAGGTTGGAGTCTGGATTTCGCTTACAGTAACTTCCACTAAGTGTTCATGTCCCCAAGGGTAGAGAGATGACAGCCATTTTCCAGCTGATGAAAATATTCAGCACCAGTCTGAAAAATGTCAACTGTAATTAAAATTTCAGAGCCTGAAGTAAGAACTGATTCTGGCCCTCTCCTCCTCTGCTCTGTCCAGCTTCCTGAAAGCCTGAAAGAGGGTAATAATGGGGGGAAAGGGATCCCATCCTAGTGTTTTACAAAGACAACACTGGAATTTCTGTGAGCTGACCAACGGAGCTATTCATTGAGGAAAAGGCTGGGAAATACCAAATTTCTTCTTCTAACAGGAGATGGGTCTGGAAGGGACATTTCTTATTTAATGATGGAAGGAAGTGAAACAAAGCAGCAGCATCTCTCTTCCTGCTAAAACCAGCACAAAAGAAGCAAGGGGCTTTGATATTGAGAGCAGCCTAAAAGAAATGTGTTGTCAGTGAGCTCATCCTTCTGACCCATCAGACAGTTCTCCTGCCTTTCAGCTCTGTCTCTGGGCAGTGTCCCCAAGATCTAACACAAAGTATTTGCCAGCCCATTGTGACTTTGACTAGAAATCCCAGTGCTGAGGAGGGAATCATCTGGGCTTTGATGTAGAGATCTTGGTAGCATCTGTGGCTCCTGGGCTCAGAACACACTTGTTTGATGTATTGTTGGATAGAGGTATTTGTTATCTTCTCAGAGAACATGCGTGTGCCTTGGTAAAGCTGTTTCCTGACTGCCTTCTAAGACAGATAGTACAAGGCTTGTTTCTGAGGCATCAGCTCATCTGATACAGAGAACAGGCTGGAGACAAATGCAGAGACCTCCAAAGTGCTGGCATTACAAGTCACTTTGAGGTCCCTTTTGGTTCCATCCAGGCACACTGTGGCAGAAAGGTTCCCTTCATGTAAATCACAATGTCATTTCTATCTAGCACATGAAGGGGTTGAAGAGACAGCCTCTCCTGGATCAGTGCCCTGGTTTAGGGCAAATTTGGGAGAAAACCTCCAAAGGGGCCCCTCCAGAAAGCAAACCCACATGGCCTCTCCCCACAACTGGTTTGGGAAGGATTCCTTGGAGAGAAGTGGAAAGAACCTGTTTATTTAACAGGCACAGCACCCCCAGCACACACAATGAACAATACAGGGTGACACCACTCTGTCACCGCTCTGACAAAGATGACAAATTCAGAAAGTCTTTCTGGGGGTGGTCTCTCCATTCTCAGTCCCTCCTGTGCTGGGGCAGCTGCTGCAGCCACAAGGTGCAAACTCTCGGTGTTGCCAGGGCCCAGTCTGGAGCAGGTTTGAGTAGGTCCAAAAAAGGGAAAGGAGAAACAGTCCAGGGAAAAATTTGGACTGCTTAGCTAAACTAGCTAATGAGCAGAATAAAAAAGCAGGAGCAAAGCAAAAAGCAAGAGCAAAGCAAAAAGCAAAAGCAGCACCATGTACTGCCCTGTCTCTGTGTCCCACCAGCTGTGGGGGAGCGGCTGATAGCAAAACCAAAACAAAACATTCGCTCTTCAGAGCCAGTCTTGAAGGCACAGAACATGATATCCAGCATGAACAGAACACATGGATGGGGATACAAGCATCGTAACATCACTCTAGGACAATCAGGAATACAGACTGGCAGCAGCAGGAAAGGCCCCTGCAGGACCCTCACACTGCCATCAGCACAGGCTGACCCACATCCATGGTGGGATGGGCTCATTCCCATTGCCACTCCCAGCACTCTCCAACCTGGCCAGTTCAGGATGAACCTGGTTATTTTTCTGCCAGCATTCACCTGCAATGGGTTTTTCTCAGCCTCTGCCAGGCTTTGCTGTGCAAGGGAAGAGCCACACTTGACTGTTCTTCTGTAACCTCAGGAGGCTAAGCCTGTCTAAAGCTGTTTTGGGACACTGCCATGAGCCTCTTAGGGGCATTAAGGCCCCGTGCTGAGCAGCACATGACACTGCAGCACGGCTGTACCACTGTCAGTGGCAGGTGGAAGGTCCTTCCCACAGTGTCCCTGCACTCCTGTCTGTGCCAGAGAGACACCAGGAGCTTTTTCAGTCCCTTTGAAACACACTGTACTGAATGCCTTGGGGAAAACCAGGCTTTGGGCATTTCTCTGGAACAGGGAAGGGTGCCAGCACACCTGGCCATGTCCTGGGGTAACCAGCACACCTTCAGTGCTGGGCCCTCCTTTGTTGCTGGGGCTCTAAGCGAATCCTTTTATGTAGGATTGCTGTGAGGTTTAAATTGCCTGGGTCATCCCTTTATCTCTTTTGAATTATCCTAGCAAGCCTCTAATCTTTTAAAAATTCTTTTTTTATTTCCCAGGATCCAATCTGCTAAGTTTCTCCTCACCCCCAGAGCTGCCATTAGCTGATGTAAGGTTTTTCTGGAGTTTTGTTGTTGTTCTTCCTATGAAGTTTTAGAAATGCCCTTTTCTCTACTGTAGCTTTTTTAATATTTATATCAGACAGGTATCTCTTCCTTGCCTTGCCATGTAAGAATAAGATATAAATGAGCATAAAGAATTATATAAATGAAAAGTCCAAGTTATTTCATGAATGATGTTTGAAAGTTTAACAATACAGGTATTTTTATAGCTACATGCAGTACACAAGAGGAAACAGACCCTGGGACAGTGTGGTACCCCCTTGTTGCAAGGGCAGCTTGCAGCCATCACTCAGAACAGACATCAAAATGTCCTTTCCCAGGGAATTATGCAGTCACTCATGTCCACAATTTGAGCAATTCCTGTTTGCAATAGAACAAGGCTGCCCTACCTGGCATGCCAGTACACCCAAAGAAATCAGACTGGCCTTGCCAGAGAAAAACACCTCACACAAAGGTACGAAGAGAATTGAACATGTTTAACATCTTGCTGGATCAGCCTGCTGAAGTGTTTAAAACAATGGAAGAGGAAAGCATGTGTTCCTTTCAGCACAATCTGTGCCTTGTAATCGAGTCTAAATGCTCACAATCCGCTTGGATCCTAATGAGGAGAATGACATAAATGGCAGAATGTTCTGCTCTTTCTACAGGTTTACAAAAATGAAATTAAACATAGGCTTTCTATTACAAAACAATAGGCAAATTGAAGACCAATTATGCAAACCCATCAGAGAACCTGGTGAACTGTGGAGAATTTTGCATTTCTGAGGCAGAACGACTTTAGAGATGAAAAAAAAAACCCCCTCTACTCCAAGAAATTGAGAACATCTGTGCCATCAAAGAAAGAATGCAGTGAATAATTGGACAATCATAGACAGGCAGCCATTTGAATATGAAGCTGTTTGTAATGTGGCAGTGGAAGGGAAATTGCAGAGTGCCAGAGCTGCCTGGCTGTCACTCACCCTGGTGGCTCCCTGTGTGCATGTGCTCAGTTCAGGAGCTGTGGGGTCAGCAGTGAGGTCTCCAGGGCTATCTGCCCCCATCATTGTGCACGTCACACACATAATAAAAAACAAGCAGGCAGATCTCGGGTTGCTGTTGATAATTGCTGCCCTGAGATGTGCAGGATGTCTCTGTTTTGGCCCTGCAACTGAAGAACAAGTCTGGACTCTTCATTTTTCTGTCTTGAGGTTGTTTATTAATTCTTATCTATAAAATTTTCTTTCTGCCCAGCCAAGATCTGCTCAGCAGGGCAGCCACAGGCACTCTGACCGCCCCCAGGGCAGTGTTGTCCTTTTATACTACAAATTACGTATAACATATTTACACTTAATTCCCAATACCTATCACCTATATTAGACAGTGCACTTCTACTCTAAACCAATCCCAAAGTGCCAGCATCGCTGCAGAAAATGGAGACCAAAAAGAAGAAGAAGAAAGGCTAGACATGCCTAGATTCCTCTGTCTTGTCCCCATAACCCCCTTACCAAAAATCCTAAAATCTACATTTTCACCCTGTGATTATTTTGTTATTACACTATTCAAACCTGTGTGACTTTCATATCCTCATACAATGCTGGTAAATTGCTCCAGGGGTCATAATCAAATCCCCAGGTGTTCTGGGCTGTGTGCCAAGGTCTCTGAGCTCCCTGACGGGGGTCCTCAGCAACTCTGGACACCCGGAGGCATGGACTGCGTTCTGACAGGCAGAGAGGTCCTTGAGCACTCAGTTCCTCCAGCATCCCAGTTTCTGCACACCTTTAACCCCCTGACAGACAGCCCAACCTGCAGCCTCTCCAACAGCTGACTCACAGCACGCAGCAAATGTTCTCCCTCTGTCAGCTGACAAGCACTGGTGACCTCTTGCCTCAAGCATGATTGTCCTCCTTGTTTCCAGCAGGCAAATCCCACATGGAAGGGGAGGCATGTGGAGCCACCTGGCAGCCTGCAGCTCTTGCAGGAGTGACCCCCAGGAGCCCTTCCAGCTCCAGCCAGCATCAAACCATGGCTGGATATTGAATTTGCAGGGAATGCCCCAATGAAGGCAGGAATGATGAATCTGACTCCATGTTCTCAGAAGGCTGATTTATTATTTTATGATATTATAATATATTAAAGAATGCTATACTATACTATACTATACTATACTATACTGAAAGTATACTTACAGAATGCTAAAAAGATAATAATGAAAACTCCCGACTCTTTCCAGAGTCCTGACACAGCTTGGCCCCGATTGGCCAAAGAGTGAAAACAACTCACAGCAGAATGCAATGGAACAATCACCTGTGGGTAAACAATCTCCAAACACATTCCAAAGGAGCAAAACACAGGAGAAACAAATGAGATAAAAATTGTTTTCCTTTTTCTCTGAGGCTTCTCAGCTTCCCAGGAGAGAAATCCTGGGGGAAGAGATTTTTTCAGAGAATGTGAATGCCACAGCTGAACATCTCCAAAATGTGGGTAAAGGCCCTGAGCAATGCACAGCCCTGGTTCATCCCCAGCCCCAGCAGCCAGAAGGATCTGTCCCCAGGAGGAGGAGGCTGAGCAGGGCACACTCTGTTCCCAGGAACACCCACAGCACTCCCCAGCACCACCTCTCTGTTACAGACACCTTTTATGGAAAATTCTTTCCTTAGGATTTTTTCTCCTGAGAAGCTAGGAGGCCTCAGGAACAAAATGTAAACAATTATTATCTGCTGCTGTGGAATGCAACAGGTGCATCTGTGATTGGTCTCATGTGGTGGTTTCTAATTAATGGCCAATCACAGTCAACTGGCTCAGACAGAGAGTCTGAGACAGAAACCTTTGTTACCATTCTTTCTTTTTCTATTCTTAGCCAGCCTTCTGATAAAATCCTTTCTTCTATTCTTTTAGTATAGTTTTAATGTAATATATATGATAAAATAATAAATCAGCCTTCTGAAACATGGAGTCAGATCCTCATCTCTTCCCTCAACCTGCGATCCCTGTGAATGCCATCACACCTCTCCTGTTGCAATGTGCTGGGGAATTACAGCTCCAGGGGAAAATGCTCTAAGATATCTTCCAGGGTGAACTGGGCAAAACAAAAGTGATCAGCTTGGTTGTGATTTCATGGCTAGTTGCACAGATATTCATGTGTTACTTTGCACAGTCAGTCTAATAACCAGCTTTCAGAAGGACAGACAGCGTAATGAATGGGTTGTAAAACACGCTCATAAAAACATTATAGCATGTCTTGGAGCATTTGTTAGCTGTTTGTGATTTACTGGGTCCCCTGTTTTACATTTTCTTATAACTTGCACGTTTCCTCTGAAAAATAAGCTTTCAATGTGAATGCAATTTATTTTAATTTCCCTCTCCCCTCACAAGATGATAAAACTTTTACAGCCATGCAAGAATGGCAATATGGTAGTCACGAGGTTCATTATACAGTAATTAATACATGTTAATATCCTGTAAATATTATGTTATAATGGCTTTAAGTAAATACATACTGTACATTTGCAGTACCTATTAAGTCAGCGCCACTTAAAATGAAATGTGACTAATTAATCTGTTTAAAAAGTCTAATGTCAACTTGGATATTCTTTAAAAATTACAGTAAAGTGTTGCAAGCCTGAGCAGTGATTCAGTCAGCATTTAATTATGGGGCTTTGACATTAATGGTTACTTTCCTGGTTTATTTAACTGGATTGGACACATGGGCCAGCATTAAAGGAATGAGAAGGGTAGAAGGAAGGTCTCATTGTTTTGAGAAGCTAAATTCCCAAAGAATGCACCCCATTACTGTTAGGTTGAGTGGCTGCAAACTTGCCCATGGATTGGGACAGCCTCCCCTTGCAGGGCCTGGCAGCCCTGGTAGCAGCCACACAACAGTGCAGCCCCAGTAATGCTGCCTTCAGAAGGAACTGGAAGGACTCCACTGTGGGTTTGTCCATTTGAGACATCATCATTTGAGGCATCCCCTCCCAGGAATATCAGCTTCCTTTTAACAATTTCAGTTCTCTCCAATGTCCTAAATACACAAAGGAGAAAAAAATTCCCCCAGTTCCTGCTGCCATGAGGCACAAATGCAAGACAAGGTGGCCCATCCTGAGTGAGGAGCCCAGGAAGGGTCAGCTTTGATGAGGTCTCAGGTGTTGAGATGACCCCCAAGGTATCAGAAAGTCTCTTTTTCCCAGCACTATGACCAAAGAAGAAGTTGAGATTCCTCAGCTCTGCTTTTCAAGGTTGTTTATTTTCTCTTATCTGTTCCATTCTTTCTCTGACCTGCTGAGATCTGTCCAGCAGGTCGGGTTGTGGCACAGCCCCTGCCCTTGGGGTGCTGTTGGCTTTTTACACTAAGAACTGTGTGTATTTATTTACAATAATGTTCCAATACCTATCATCTGTGTTAGACAGTCTGTCTCTACTCTAAACCAATCCAGAAGTGCCACCATCCCAGCAGAAGATGGAGGACAAGAAGAAGAAGAAGGACAGGACATGCCCAGATTCCTCCATCTTGCCTCTTGAACCCCCATTCTGAATCCCCAAAATTCTACTTTTCACCATGTGACAATTCACTATCATTCTACTCAAACTCTTGTGGCTTGTAAATCTTCACACAAAGCTGGTAATTGTTTCTATGGGCTAAAATCAAAGGCACAGGTGTTTGTGACTCTGTGCCAAGGTCCCTGAGCCCCTGCCAGAGTCTGGAATCACTCAGGGCAGCCAGAGCAATGTCCTGGGTTCTGACACAGCTTTTCTTCCACCCACACACTCAGCCAGAAGACATGACAGAAGGCAAAATCATTCCCAATGTGTCACATAAGTATTCATTTTCTACAGAACCCTTCATTTTAGGATGTATGTGTCTAAGGAATGCCTATCAGGTTAGACCTGCTCCTTTACTGCTGGGTGTGTGGAGGTGTCCATCTCCAGCTTTATAGGAGCCAAAACATAAATCAAATTCAGCTCTGTGAATTGCAGCCTTGATTGTTCCCAGGAGATGGGGTGCAGGCATTTCACACACACACTAAATCTGGAACAGAGCAGGGGAGCAGCCCCAGCTCTCCCAAAGCCTTTATCCATATCCATAGCCCCAAACAGATCACTCCAAAGGAAATTCCAACAAAGCATAATAAAGTAAATGGAGTTCCACCAGAAACAAAGGCAGTTTAGGAAGCTTCCCTTCCATTAATTGAAATTGTTAAAAAGTCCTTCTTCCAGATATTCAAACATATTGCCAGGACCAGGAATGCAAGAAGTCTTGGACCCTTTCTACTTTTCCATGGTCAGTTCCTTTATGTTTTACCATCAAACTAACCTGAATAAGCTTTCCTAGCAGAGCAATTCTCTACTCTGTGCTGCAGGCAACAGTTTGGGAGAAGCATTTTATGGGATAATTACATCCTTCAGGGTGATACCTGGAATTGATATCCTCCTTCTTGGGGAAGCACAGCCAAGACAGGACTCCAAGTGCTGGGGGGCATTTAAAGATTATGGGGATAAATGACAAGAGCTCAATAAAGGCCAAAAATGTGTGTGTGAACAAGGAATGTTGGTCTAGAGGCTGTGGTCTGGAGAAGCAAAGCCAAACTGACCCAAGAGAAGAAAGTAAGGTTTTAGATATATTTTCCTTCCCTTTTTCAGCAGCCACTGTCTGCTCTTCAGTAAATCAGGGCAATGTGAAGCTCTCACAGCTTGTTTCCATCTGATAGAGCCCAAAGTGCCAGTTGGAGTGCTGGGTATCATCTGGCTCTACTCTCTTCTGGACAAGGCAATTGCCCATCAGAAGAGCTCACTTCAGGTGTGAAGCAGAGCCTCTGGCTTTGTTGCTGCCCTGAAGTGGGAAAGCACCTGGGAGAGCTCTGAAACCTGGCTCCTGTGCATTACACAAGCCCCTGAAATCTTGCATTTCATGTATTTCCTTTCAGCAGTGGCTTTAGAAGTGGGGAGAATAGCAGCATCCATGGCATGCTGCAAATACAGAGCATGGATAAACAGAGCACAAAGAGGCAGAGGCAGCAGCTGGAGGTGCAGATTTGCATCCCAGGCTGGGACCTCCCAGAGCTGTCCTCAAAGGTAAATCACTTACCAGCCCTGTGCCTCAGTCTCCCCACTGCTAAATCACCATTCATGTTTGGTTACTGTCGCAAACATCTTTTTATAAAAATCCTTTTCTTGGGATTTTTTCTTCCTGAGAAGCTGAGAGGTTCCAGGAACAAAATGTAAACAATGATTATCTGCTGCTGTGGAATGCAACAGGTGCATCTGTGATTGGCCCGTCTTGGATGTTTATAATTAATGGCCAATCCCAGACCAGTTAGCTTGGACTCTGTCCGAGACACAAACATTTATTATTCATTCCTTTCTATTCTTAGCTTAGCTAGCCTTCTGAGATGAAACTTTTCCTTCTATTCTTTTTAGTATAGTTTTAATGTAATATATATCATAAAATAATAAATCAAGCCTTCTGAACATGGAGTCAACATTCTCATCTCTTCCCTCACCTGAAAACCCCTGTGACCACCGTCACAGGTTACGTCCTAAAGCATCTCTGGGCTTATCTACTTACATTCACAAGACCTCCAGAGATAAAGCACTTCCTTAAGTGCACTGTGTGTCTTGTAATCTCTTGGTGCTCCCATGAAAAAAGAGATGTCAGAGCATGGGAATTGCCCTGGGCAAGCTCTGATCTGCTCTTTATTTCCAAGAGCTCTTTTCTCAGTAGTGACCCCTTCCTTTAGCCGCACATTCACCTCTGCCTCCTGTGAGTGGGAGCATCCCTACCACCACCATCCCTCAGCCATGGAAACCTGCTGTTATGGCCAGAGAGGAGCAACCAGCACTATTATTTGGATCATTTGCTGAGGTTTGTAACCTAGAATTAATTCTCACATCGAGTCCAAACGCTGCCTATTTCACACATCTCTGGGTAGCAGACAAGAGCCTTTTTAGCAACAGAAGCAAACAGAGCTACTATCAAGCAGCCCAAGGTACAAATCCTTAATAGTTCAGTAATCAGTAATAATCAGCCCTTCTCTTTATGTTCAGGGAAATCTAGTAGAACCCAGCTACTCTACAGTGAATACATTTTCATTTATAAGACTAAAAGCAAGCATACGTTATCTACTTAATTAAAATCTAAATTCTCTAACGAACCATTTGTTGTTTCTCCTGGGTGCACGTTACATACATTACTGGTGTTTTCCTGAAGTCTGTTGCTAATGGATTAAAATAACTGGATGAAATGTTTCACTTGCTGCATGAGGTTATGAGAGACCACAAAATGCTCTGATACTGTGCACGTAGGGAACTCCTCTCCACCATTATCCCAGGACTGCAGCTCCATTTCTCTGGGCTAGGAACCCCAATCTTTTCCACAGGTCCCTCTTTGGGGGCAGGGAAGATGTGACTGTCCCAAACACCAGTGCAACTGCTCAGAGTGGAAACTCATCTCAGGAAAGGTTTTGGGAACAAAGTACAGGCCTGGCAGGGTCCGAGTGAGGGGACATCATTCATAGAATTCACAGAATTCACAGAATCACTGGGTTGGAAGAGACCCTCAAGATCATTGAGTCCAACCCAGCCACAACAACTCAACTAAACCCTGCCACCCAGTGCCACCTCCAGGCCTTGTTAAACACACCCAGGGATGGGGACTCCATCACCTCCCTGAGCAGCCATTCCAGAACTTTATCACCCTTTTCGTAAAGAATTTTTCCTAATATCCAACCTATATTTCCCTTTGACACATCTTAAGACTGTGTCCTCTGGGTCTGTCAGTGCTGCCTGGAGAAAGAGCCCAGCCCCAGCTGAGCACAGGCACCTTTCAGGAGCTGTAGAGTGATGAGGTCACCCCTGAGTCTCCTTTTCTCCAGGCTGAGCACCCCCAGCTCCCTCAGGGGTTCCTCAAAACAACTGAACCATACAAAGGGTGAGATCTGAGGTCCTGAATGTCCAACTCCACTGTCAGGTTTGTCAGACATGACACTGACCCCACAGAACCTGAACCCTCTTAAACACCAGCTGGGAACACATCAGGATCTGCCAGCACATCTCTAATGGTACCAGACACAGATCTTCAGGAGCAGAAATGCTCCCAAGTGTTCCATCTCCCTGGAAGAGGGAGCACCTTGGAATACGGGATATGTCCCTCTGTACATCTGCCAGACTTTGGGAAGAAAAGACAGCAGAAATGAATTAACTGCCATTAGGAAGTTTTCCTTGGTAGTTTCCTTTTCTCTGAGTCAATCCTGTTCTCCAAATCTTTCAGCCCAGGAAGGTGTGGCAGCGCTGGGTTGGTTTTGTTGTGTGTTGGTGGCGCATGGTCCCTGTGACCCTCAGCTCCTGTGTCTGCACTCCCAGGGCCACAGGAAACCCCTCAGTACTCAAGGACTGCATTTTCTCCAAAAAGCTCCTGTAAAGATTTGAATGTCATTGCCACTCTGGTGGTGAAACATTGATTTCCTTGCATTTTCATGCCTCTTTTCCAGGGGACCGTCCACCCTCTGAGGGGGCACAGCTGGCCCCTTCTCTGACAAAAGGCCAAATTACGAACATCTCAAAGGGTCACAGTCTTTACCCCTGGTGCTAAACCTGGCTCATTCTCTGTCTCTCTGGTCACATCTCCTTTGCAAAGGTGTTAAATACCATTAGCTGCTTTGAGTGTCATGAAGAATCTCCTCCATGGAAAGGCAGGGAGGGGGAGAAGAGGGGTGGAGGTGAGGCATCATGAATTTAAGACTGATGGCTACTGCTCATGAATGAAAGGAGCCTCCCTACAGCCTCACATCATTACTGCAAATCACATTATTTAGAAAGATGCCACCAGGAATTCTGCTTTGCTTCCAGCAGACACAAAGTAAAAGGGCACCTTCTCAAAGCCATTCAGGCTATTATGCATTATAATTAAAAACAATTTCTATCCTCAATAGGGTTTGATTCAGGTAACTCATTACCCCCAAGAGCCATTTGTGCAACTGAATTGAGAATGCAAATTAATGTCAGCTTTAACAATAATGCGTTTTCCCTTCCTGCTTTCACCCTCTTTTGCTAGCTTCCATTTTTGGAAGCTTTCTTTGATATCAAGCAGGTGCCTAGAGCAGAGTTGCCAGGGGACAAAGAAGGTTTTATACCTCTCTTATTAGATGCTCTTCAGTGTTTAATTGCTACAGTCCTGCTGGAGCCAGTGCTGCACCTTCAGTCAGGAGCATAGAGGTTCTGCCTGTCCCAGCTGCAGCCCTGGGCCAGGATGTCACTACAGGACACAAAAAAACACAAGCACACACTGCTGTTCTCAAGGTGAAGAAAAAGGGAAGTTTATTTTCTGACTCCAACATTTATAGTTTTCCAAGAGTGACAGTGGATTGGAGGGTGACAATGCCACCTCTCCAATGACACTGGACAGACCAACAGTCCATCAGCTTCCTCTTCCTCCATAAAGGAATGCAAAACAATGAGTTATTTACAGAAAGTGTGTGAGAAAGTTCACTACAAGAATGTCAACATCAGAAGGCTTAGAAAATCTTAAAAAACCAGGGTAACACCAGGGTTTTCTCCATCAGCTGAGTTCTTGCTGAAGTTACAGGCAGGAATTCCCCAAATCCTTCTTCACAGTCCTGCCACAAGGAGCAATTGCTCAGGTTATTACTGTAACAGGAGTATTACTGGAACATCTGTGAATCCTCTGCAAGGAAACCAAAGCTCTCCAGCCACGGGCACTGCTCTGACTCCTGGACTTGCCATTGTTGCAGATGGATAATGAGATGATTTGCTCTGGCAATTAAAAGATAACTATTGTGTGAATATTAAGAAAAGCTTTAGTGATATACAGTTATATTATTGTGGTTTAGATGTCCTCTGTTCTCCCCACAGTTCCCTTTCCCCCCTGTGTTGTTGCCATCACACAGCCTGGGCTGTCCAGCACAGGTACAAAGAAGCTGCACAGGTGTCCCTTGCATGGGGCAGGTGGGGATGGAAAAGCTTGGGGGTGCTCAGGGGGTGGGCATGGCAACACCTGAGCTCCAATCCAGGTACAAAGCAGTCCGCACTCATAAATGGCAAAGAAGAGCTGAGTGACAGACCTTGGGAGGGGCCAGGGATAGCTGATGCAACCCCAGGGGTATAAAAGACTGAGCATCCACCTTGAAGATGAACTGGCCATGGGGTATCCATGAGGGGCAGTTTCCAGCGCTGCAGCTTTTTCCTTATGTAGCCCTTTGTTGTATTTTTGTCGAGGTTTAATAAACCTTTTTAAATTTTCAAAGTGAGCAGTTGTTTCTCACACCATGGTTCTCTCTAACTTGCTGCCATCTTGTTTGGTCATGCCATTATATTATAATTTCATAGACTTCTATAATATATAAATACTATATATTTTATAAATATATACTTATATAAATACTATATATTTTGCATGCACTTCTCTAACTCCTGGCTTTTATCCACTCTGATGCTGCCTCAAATCCAGCACTGATATTCTTCACAAAGAACAGAGCAGCAAATATAGGAACTGAAAATTTTTGCTGCTGTTGCTTGCTTAGACAAGGTGTGACCACAGTAGCAGTGTGGAGTGACATGAGGTTTTGGCTTTGGATGAAGGGCAGGAGTGTGTGCTCAGGGATGCTGCCCTGATCAAGCATGGCTTACCCATAAACTCACACCAAAAGGGCAGCAAGAGTCCTCTGTGTCTCTGTTGAAAATTGCAGGGCAAGATGTTTTCAATTACTATCTTGGTGGATTACCTTTGTAAAGTGGGCAGTTTGCCTTATCTCTCTCTTTGAGTGACTACAATCACTCCAGCAGAGGGGACATCTGCTGATAACAGACTATTGAATGTCACTGCATGGCTGATAAGAACTACAGCATCCCATTGGGAGGTGTGAGCCCAGAGGGAAGAGCCAAGCATTCCTACATGGATATAATCCAGAGGTTTTGAGACACCAGCATGGCTTCTCCACTGGATTCCCCAGAGGAACAGCAGCTCCCTCTTCTCCCACTGGATCTTCAGAGGAAGAATACATCCTTCTCTACAGGATCCCTGCTCCAGCAGAACCACCCCTGACACTGCAGGAGGGCTGAGCCACAATTCCAATGGGACTGCTGCCAACACCCTGACCCACAGGGTGTCAGGTTGGGTTCTGGCTCTGTCAGTGTTGTTCTAGTGTACTGCATTGTTTATTTTATCCTTTTATTTTTCTTTTCTATTAAAGAACTGTTATTTCCTGCTCCCATATTGCATTGTTTATTTTATCCTTTTATTTTTCTTCCCTATTAAAGAACTGTTATTTCCTGCTCCCATATTTTTGCCTGAGAGCCCCTTAATTTAAAATTTATAGCAATTCAGAAGGGTGGGAAGGGTTTACATTCTCCATTTCAGGGGAGGCTCCTGCCTTCCTGAGCACACACCTGGCTTTCTAAACCAAGACAGTCTCCCATCAAACACCCACAAAAGGCCAAACAGGTAAAACTGACCAAATCATTATTGCTAAAACTGAAGCCAGAACCCCCTGGATGGGGATGGCTGGAATGCAGAGCAAGCTGCTGCTGCTGGTACCTGCTGGTGGCTGTCTCAAAAAGGCAAAGTTATTTACGGTCCTTTATTCCTGTAGCATTTGCTGTCTTAATGCAGTCTTCCCACAGGAGTGTGATGAAGTGCTCTTACTTCCATTTCACATACAAGGAAAGAGAGACACAGTCTCCTATTCTCAAAAGGCACTTGAGTTTCTGATGCCCTTGGAAATCAGCTGTAGTGGAGCTCTGAAATACCTGGGGAAACCCTGAGGGGCCCATCCAGACCTGCCAGCACTGCCAGCTGACACCTGAGATGTGCTGGGTGGATGCCCTGGGGAGGGAGCACTGTGGTGGTGATCACAGGGGTCTTTGGATGAGGGAAGAGATGAGGATTTGACTCCATGTTTCAGATGGCTTGATTTATTATTTTATTATATATATTACATTAAAACTATACTAAAAGAATAGAAGAAAAGGTTCTCAGAAGGCTGGCTAAGCTAAGAATAGAAAGGAATGAATAACAAAGGTTTGTGTCTTGGACAGAGAGCCGAGCCAGCTGGGCTGTGATTGGCCATTAATTACAAACATCCAACATGGGCCAATAAAAAATCCACCTGTTGCATTCCACAGCAGCAGATAATCAATGTTTACATTTTGTACCTGAAGCCTCTCAGCTTCTCAGGAGGAAAAATCCTAAGGAAAGGATCCTAAGGATAAAAAGATGTCTGCAACAGAGCAGCATCCCCAGGCATAGCTCACCCTTCCCACAGAGCCACTCACCCCAGACAGGGATGTCCTGCTGCAGAAAAGCTGCATCTCAAGCACCCAGAGCACCAGCAAACTCAGAGCACAGAGGACATGGGATGTGGTTAGCCCTTCTTTCTCCATGGCATAGGTTCAGGGAGGATCCAAGGGATTATTCCTGTTCTACAGCAAGTGGAAGCATTTTGAAGGTCCTCTGACTCACACAGGGGAATCCCAGCTCTGCTCTTTTCAGTGGCCTTCAGCAAATTATTCCTCATTTTTACGTGTCCCCATCTGGAAGAGTCAGTTGCTGGTGCTGGCCTCAGATTTGATGGATTTCAATGTCATTGCTCACTCCAGATAGGGATGTCCTGCTGCAGAAAAGCTGCATCTCAAGCACTCACAGCACCAGCAACTCAGAGCACAGAGGATGGGGGATGTGGTTTGGAGCCCTTCTTCCTCCATGGCATAGATTCAGGGGGATCCAAGGGATTATTCCTGTTCTACAGCACGTGGAAGTATTTTGAATGTCCTGTGACTCATACAGGGGAATCCCAGCTCTGCTCTTTTCAGTGGCCTTCAGCAAATTATTCCTCATTTTTATGTGTCCCCATCTGGAAGAGTCAGTTGCTGGTGCTGGCCTCAGATTTGATGGATTAACTTGATACTAATTCCACTGTGTTCAACAAGTCCAGAGCATTCCTTACTAATCAGCAGAAAGTTATTAATTCTCATTATGACTGCTTCTCATGTCCTTTCTAAGAATGCTCACGGGGAGATACAATAGTTCTCCAGAACACAGGCAGAGTCCCTTGGAAAAATCTGCAGGAAAAAACAATCAACCCATTTCTTTACAAAAATAACTTCATATCTCTATGGGAATTTGCCTCACATTAGATTTCCAGAGGAATTTTCCACTCACTCAATTTCTTAGCTTTTTCCCCACAGAGAAACTGCCTTTTAAACCCACATTTTCTGGGTAATTGGACTGAAAATGGGTTTTCCATGGCAGAGAATGGAGCTGTCTCCTCCATGGTTGCCAGCCCACCCTCCAGAGGCTCTTCACTTTGTCCCCTGAATGTGAAGCTGACACCAGCCTTCCCAATGGGCTGTCAGATGCAAACAGCAGAGCTTCCATGCCAGGACAGTGCCAGACAGGATCCCACAAGGCAGAGGTCCTCAGGAAAGCCCTTCCTGCAGAGCTGGTTTGGGTTGGGGTGCAGGGAAGCTTCTCCCACTTGTGGAGGCTGCTCCCACCATGGAACAGCCCCTGTGTAAAGCAGCAAAGCAGTCCCAGGATGGAGGTTGTGCATCCAAGTCCAAATTCATCCAAACAGAGACAATCCCCTTGTAGTGGCATTGGCAGGATGCAGGTGGTGTGTGGGGCGTGGCATTCATATTTTCTGAAAAATCCCTTAACCAAGGATTTTTCTCCTGGGAAGCCTCAGAAAAAAGGGAAACAATTCTTATCTCATTTGCTTCTCCTGTGTTGTGCTCATGTGGAATGTGTTTGGAGATTGTTTACCCACAGGTGATTGTTCCATTGGTTCACAGACATCTCACTGCAGAAATAAATATTTTTTTGTGGCATTCACATTCTCTGAAAAATCTCTTCACCCAGGGTTTTTCTCCTGGGAAGCTGAAAGGCAGCAAGAGAGGCCTCAGAGAAAAGGAAACCAATTCTTCTCTCATTTGCTTCTCCTGTGTTGTGCCCATGTGGAATGTGTTTGGAGATTGTTTACCCACAGGTGATTGTTCCATTGGATTCTGCTGTGAGTTGTTTTCACTCTTTGGCCAATCAGGGCCAAGCTGTGTCAGGACTCTTGAACAAGAGTCACAAGTTTTATTATTATCTTTTTAGCATTCTGTAAGTATCCTTCCTGTATTCTTTAGTATAGTATAGCATAGTATTCTTTAATATATTATAGTATCATAAAATAATAAATTATCCTTCTGAGAGCATGGAGTCAGATGCATCATTCCATCCTCCATCTGGGGGCAACCCAAATGCAATAGTGGGGGCTTTTTTCCCATTCAAGAGAGAGGGGGAAATGTGGGAAATGAATTTGTTGAGAACTCTCAAAAGCCTGACAGAAGGCTCACACAGTGTGCATCTTTATGCAAACCTTGAGATAAGAAATGCTGACTTAGAAATGCCACGGAATAGGACAGATATTGTTGAGAGAGAAATGGAGCTAGAAACATGTTTTGGAAGATGGCGTTACAAATAAGACTGGATACTTTTGAGAAATAGAACTATGAAAAATACCTTGTAATAAGACCCACAAGAAATAATTAGCTTTAAGGCATTTACAGCATGGTGTGGCAAAAGCTGATAGGCCAAGTGATGCCAAAAACTGATGCACTGTGAAGGCTGACCTAGAACAGAGGCTGGACAGAGCTAAAGAATAAAGTAGGGATTTATCAAGAGGCTTGAACAGATCCACCTTCGGCAGCACAACCCAAAATGGTCACAAAATGGACAACAGGTCTCTCACTTATATAAGTTCTGCTCCATTTGCATATTGGAGTTAATTGTCCAGTTACAGCTCCAGCCCATCAAGTCCCATCCTTCTTGTTTTTCTCTCTTCAGTCCACATTGTTTGTGCTTTTGGGCTGAGATCTGGATCATTTGTCCTTGGTCCCCAGCTAGAGAAGGAATTGTTTTGTCTCCTCAGACATTGTTTTGTCTCCCTGCTCTGTGCACAGAGCTCACCATCCCCTAATGTGAAGCCCAGACCCACACACTGAAGCAGCACAGAATGTGAAAAATATAAAAGCTAAACCTGAGGCATCGCAAGAAATGCTTATAGTGTATTGTAATTAGAAAATAGTTGGCTTCTGATTTTAATGGCATGAATTACATCATCTATATTGTCTCACCCTTCACATGAGACTGAAAATAGAATAAAAGTTTTTAAAACACCTCTCAGTTGCCCAATCTCTGAGTCAGAAAAGGGCTTAATCTGACAGTGGTGGCTTTCACACCCCACCAAGATGCCTTGGCCTCAGATGGACACAAGCTCTGCTATCTCTCAGTGCCTCCTTTCCCAAAAACAGGAGTGTGATAGATGAGCAATGCCATGGTCGACTCTCACAATTAAAAGGCAAATATCATGTATATATGTCAGGAGCAGTTTTATAGATTTATAGTTGTGTTTTACCCCCCTTGTGTTGTTCTCAGGGGTGCCCTGGGTTTGGCACATTTGGGAGGGTCACTCGTTCCTGTGGCAGCCCCTGAGCTCCAATCAAGGTGTCAGGCAGGGATCTCCAGCACTGGGCAGGGAAGGAGGAGTCCATGGACAGAACTCTGGGAGGGGCTAAAGGGTTAAAAGGGGAAGCCTCCATTGTGTGGGTGAGCACAAGGTGGGAAAATCCTTTGCTCCTGGTGCTGTAATATTTTCTCTATTCAGTCTTCTGTTGTATTTTTGATAAGGTTTTAATAAACCTTCTAAATTTTTTGGAAGTAAGTATGGTTTCTTACAGGAGCAAGGGGAGAAGGAGGTTGTTCAATTTTATTTTTTTGGGAGGAGGCAGGGCAGGGGGAGGAGAATGTTGTGTTGTTTTTTTTTTTTTTTGTTAAGCCTGGCTAGCATTTTGACTTTGAGCTGCTTGGAGCAGCTACATCTCTTGCCATGCATATTCATGATAGCCACGTCCTTGCTGACTCATCAGTCACCTTTGGAGCTAAAACAATGAACCAGGACAACTTGTGATGGCAAAGGCTCCCAACCCTGCCTGCTCAGGCACCACAACAAGCACTTTCAAAGCCAAGGGGGCACATTTCCATTCTAGAGAGGGAGTTTTTAGTTTGACATTCCAAAATAAAAAACGTAAGCAAGACAAGAACCCCACACATTTCTTTTTGATCTTCTGATGGAAAAAAAGTCCCGAAAATTGTATTTTTGGTTTAAAAAAAGTGTTCATTTGGAGGAATACTGTAGTTCTTTAATGCCTCAAGAAAAGTGCACAAGAACCCAAAAAATTATTGATAGGAAAATCTGATATTTCACTTTTATTATTTTATTAATTAGTTTCCCTTCAGCTACCAAATTTAGACCCCAGTTTGAATCCATTTATACTCAAAACTTTCTTCCTTTTTGCACAGAACTATTACTGAAAATTGATTCTGATTTAGAGTTCGAGTCCAGTCCTTGGGCAAAGCAATAAGCCCAAATTTCAGAAAGAGAAAACAAGTAAAATCTCTATTTCTTTGAGAACAGTAAAATCTTAACAAGTCTCCAGATGATATCACACATCAAAATCTGTCAGAAATTGCTTCCTGAAAGGAAAGATTACTCAATTTATCAAATAACTAGTAAATTCATATGTCTGGCATGGGCAAGACTCAAGGGAGTTGCATGAATTATAACAAAGCACTCTGGCTCCTCCCTGCCCATTTCATTTGAAAGAAATAAATGTCAAGAGAAAGTGGCTTGATATGTCTTTTGGAATAAGATGTGATTCCCCATGATGAATGGAGGATTTGGTCCCTAAGGCAGCTTGGCAGGACAGGGGCAGCAGCTTTGGCCTGGAGCAGCACAGCCCCTTGCAGCCTCCTGTATTGAATTTGTGTTCCCTCCAGACGAAGGCAGGAATGAGTAATCTGACTCCATGTTCTCAGAAGGCTATTTCATTATTTTATGATACTATATTATATTAAAGACCGCTATACTACACTATACTAAAGAGTACAGAAAGGATACTTACAGAAGGCTAAAAAGATAATAATGAAAACTCCTGACTCTGTCCAGAGTCCTGACACAGCTTGGCCCTGATTGGCCAAAGAGTGAAAACAACTCACAGCAGAATCCAATGGAACAATCACCTGTGGGTAAACAATCTCCAAACACATTCCACATGGGCACAACACAGGAGAAGCAAATGAGATAAGAATTGTTTTCCTTTTCTCTGAGGTTTCTCAGCTTCCCAGGAGAAAAATCCTGGGTGAAGGGATTTTTCAGAGAATGTGAATGCCACACTCCTGCCCCTCTCCTATATGATATTTCTGTACCCCTTACCCTTCCCCAGTCCTTACTCTGCTGCATCCACCCCTATCCAGCCCTGCACTGCTCACACTCCTCCTCACCAGTGTCCCTTCTCCAAAGGCAGGGACCCTGCAGGGCATGGAAGAGGCTGCAGGGATGGGATCTGATCCCAGAATCACCTCTCCAGCAGGCAGAGGCTTCCTCCCAAGGGAGCAGTGCACAACAAAACCAAGAACACCCTCCAGAAACTCCCTGGAAGTGTTCTGGGGAGACTGATGTGGCTGGGCCAGTGCAAGGTTGTCACAGACATCTTTTGTGAAAAATCTTTTCTTTAGGATTTTTCCTCCTGAGAAGCTGGGAGGCCTCAGGAACAAAATGTAAACAATGACTATCTGCTGCTGTGGAATGCAACAGGCACATCTGTGATTGGCCCATGTTGGTTGTTTCTAATTAATGGCCAATCACAGCCCAGCTGGCTTGGACAGAGAGCCGAGCCACAAACCTTTGTTATCATTCTTTGCTATTCTATTCTTAGCCAGCCTTCTGACGAAATCCTTTCTTCTATTCTGTTAGTATGGTTTTAATGTAATATATATCATAAAATAATAAATTAAGCCTTCTGAAACATGGAATGTGCCTCTGTCTGTCCTGCTGAACAGACCTCAGCAAGCCAGAGAAAGAATTTTGTAGATAAGAAACAATAAACAACCTTGAGAACCAGAACAGAAGAATTCCTTCTTTGACTGCTGGGCTGGGAAAAGAGACTTTCTATCACATCTCAGGGTCACTGTGACCAGCAGAAATCCTGAGACTGCAGCCCCAGAGACTGAGCCCCCTGCCCATGGCTGAGCCATTTCAGCCTCCTCTGGAGCAGTTACCTGCACAAACCACAGGGCAAGCTCAGAACTGTGCTGCAGGGTGAGTGAGGGAGGAGAAAAATGAAAGCATTTGCCCACAGCAGAAGTGCCAGGCTCCACAGGACAGGATTCCATCCACGAGGATAAATGTTAAATTCAATGTTAAATAACAAGTGGTCAGTAACACATTTTCATGCTCCTGTACCCAGAGAACTTTACTTCTGTGAGAAGCTTAGTTTGCATCCAATGGCATTAGGAAATAGTAATGCCCATTTCAGGCTAGACAGATGGGGCACAAGGACACCTCAAAATGAGCTGGGAAAGCCACAGGACCCAGACTCACATCTGCAGGAACTCACACATGACTCCACTGAACACGCTCCAAACTTACTCCAGGATGAGAATCTGAATCAGAACTGCATTTTTCCCAGATGATAACATTTGGATGTGAGCACAAACAGCTCAATCACTAAAAGCCTGGAACAAACATCCTCTGTCCTGTGGTGGATAAAGTATTTTTGTTCTTCAGCATTTGGGGTGGCTCAGGAGCACTGGTGGGGAACCAAAGCCCCCAAGTCTAGACAAGGGAAATAAATCTATAGCTTGTCAAGATAAAGCAAAAAGGTGTATTTGTTTTCTGAATTAATAAAGTTCAGCTTAATCTCTGTTCCACTAGGCTGCAATTCCACAGGGTGTGGTGAATTCTTGCAATGGGAGCAGAGGGTATCCTGCAGGCCCCAAAGCTGTACTTTGCATGAATTAACAAAAACTCAGTGTTCTGTGCAAACCTCATCTGACTGTAAGCTGAGCTTCCTAATTCAGAAGGCACTTTTTTCTTCAATTAGAACCTTCAGAATTCAGCTCTTGTGCCTTCATTCTGAATGACAATGTGCCCCATTTCCATCATAAATCTAGCCTAGGTGCCACACTGTCTCTGCTCCACATTAAACCATGGGCTGTGGTGATGAGGGGAGTGGGATGGCCTAAGAAGAGTGGGGTTTCAGCATTACCAACACTCAAGATTTGCCCCAGTTTTTGCCTACAGGCAGCTCTAAATCTTCTTTGCTCAACCACGCACACCCAAGTCATGTCAACTCTCCCACCCCCAGCTTCTCCTTCTCTCAAGTACACTGGAAGCACAAACATTCCCAGCTTCAAATGAAAAACCTACTCACTGAACTCACCTGAGGATGTTTATTTTGACCTAACTGTGCCTTGCAGGACCCAGTGTGATGACATCTCCCTGCACACAGCTCCTGGACTACACCACACATCCTCCCGAGCAGCAGCACTGGCAACAATGAACAATAACAAATAACAGTGATTCCAGCATTCTGCAGGACCTAAATGCATTTTAGGTGCTCCTGTTGCTAGAAAATGCAGTCATTAGTTTGATCACTCTTTTGGGGTTTGGAAGAAAAAGGCTGGCAAAGAAAATGTACCATCACCTGCAAGATGAGCAACCCACATGGTATTTGTTCCTCCTCTTCCTACTCATCCCAGCCTGCACTGGTAAAATCAGGACAGCAGGATACTTGGAAGAGAAAAGCAGAGACCAAGAGTTCCTGTCCTCTGCTGAGGATAAAGGAAAGTTTTCTGCTGTACCTGACACAGGGCAGGAGGGAAGGACTGGTCTCAGGCCATGTATGAGATGGGAGTACTGAGGGGAAATGGTTGTGAAAGCAGAAAGGTTTGTGTCCTTTAAAAATTGTGGCATTCATTATTTTGTTCATGTGCTCTCTGAGAGGCATTACTGTGCATTATGCTCTGTAAAGAATGAGGTGCTCTTCACACTGGCTATTGAGATATTCCAGGCTGCCAAGGCCTTGTGTGAAGCTATTTTAGTTTTTGTCAGAGGAAACCAATGCCTTTTCAACAAACAGAGAATAATAAAGAGGAAAAGAATCCTCTTTTCTTTCTGCCATTGTTACTAGCAATGACAAGGCTGCTCCAGGATGGATCCACCGGCACTACACAGAGCATCAGGTCATTGCCTTCAAAGCCTAACTAGTTTATGCCAGCTTGGGACTTGGCCCTTTGTATTCAAGCCCACTTCAGCTCTCTCCACATTCTCCCTTGCTATTAACTCTGCTGAGCTGTGGCCCATATCACTGTTTGCTCTGATTTTTCTTCATACTCCCTCTCTCTGACCTCTTTTGGGAGAGCTGGTAACAGCTTGCCTCCTTGAAAATGGATTGTTTCCCTCACATCAGCTGAGAAGCAAGGTCAAGATCCAGCTGCTCCCAGCTGATAGCTTTAAAACAATAACTTTTGGTCAAGACCAAACCAATCTACTCCAAGCTCTTCTCTGGGGAGAGGTGTGAGGAGTGGGTTGAGGATGGGTCTTTACACCTTCTACTCAGAGCAGGCAGCCTGCTCTGGTGACTAACGGTGGCATTCACATCCTCTGAACAGAGACAGACATAATTCTCTCTCTCCCAGGATTTTTTCCTGGAGAAGGCACTGAGAAGCTCAGAGAAGAAGAGAAAACAATTCTTATCTCTATTCACTGCTCCTTTTGTTTGGCACATGTGGAATGTGTTATGGAGATTGTTTACAAATCATCAAAGTGATTTGTTAATTGGACACCAGTGATGGATGTTTGGATTGATTGGCCAATTGGGTCAAAGCTGTGTCATGACTGTTGGAGACAGTCACGGTGTTTTCTTTAGTAAGTTTTTAGTGTAGTATCCCTTTAGTATAGCTTTAATATAGTATTAGTGTAATATAACATAGCTTAATAGAGCATTTGTTCAGCCTTCTGAATCATGGAGTCAGAGCACATTATTCTCTACATTGGGGTGGCCCTGAATCAATAACAAACTGGGATAAATAAAGTGCTGGTAGAAGAGATCACAGGGCCGATCACAGAGAGCACCCAGGCAGTGTGCTAGTTCCCATAAGAACTGAGCCAGGAAAACATTTCTTCAGAAACTAAATACTTCACTTTTGCAGGGAAAAAAGAAAACCAAACCCACTTAAAAATCTCTGTATAACACAAGCATTGTCCTACTCTGTATTTTGTTACTTTGCTTCTGAGAAAGGCTGGGAGAGCAGGAGATGGGCTGCACAGAGCCCTGCATGTTGCTGGTTCCCATCACAATGAGGACAGAGGTTGGCAAAGTGGACTAAAACACATATTAGCTTATGATGTGACTAAATTCCACTTTCAGGGACTTAGGTAATTATGCTTTAACAGAAGTATAAACAAACCCAGACAAACCAAAAACCCAGGAGAAACCCTCTGTGTAGCAATGTATCTGAACAACTCAGACTGCAGTGTGCACCAGCCATTTCCCTTGTAACTGTTTTATCAGAATTTTCTTGGGCCTCTCTGGAATTCATCAAGGTTGGTAAGACATAAACTGTGCTAAAATATGAAAGAAGAAGCTAAGAAACCAAATTCCAAGACCACAAGAAATAGATAGCAGAGAATTGTGAATCACCTGGACTGTGACCAATCACACATTCTCAGAGGTGCATGCAGAACACATGGACAAGCAGAGGCACCAATAAGAAATGAATGATCAGTGTGGGGTTAGAAGTATAAATACGTGTTTATTATTTAATAATTCATAGTATATTTATAATATACTTATAATATATCTATTTATAATAATTTCTAGTATATTTCAGCAGTAGGGTTAGAATGTATAAATAAGTGTTTATTGTAAACAATAAACAACTTCTGCCTAATCATACTGGTCAGTTGCCCGGGAGTCCTGAATTTCCCATGCCTCCTGGACCAGGAGAAGCTCAGTTCAAAACCCAGAGGCCATCACTGCTGAGGGACAGCCCAGACTCTCTCAAACCACTTTGTCCCGCAGGCACCAGACACTGTGTGACCGGTAGGACCTCCTCAGGAAGCACCCACATGGCCTTCAGAGTGCCAGAACACATTCCACACCAAGGGCTGCCTGTTTGCCCTCCGCTGCTCCACACTGAAGCTGTTCCCCCACCACCCTCCCAGCAGCTCCATCTGCTGTGGTTCAGGCATCCTCCCCTTCCCCACCAGCACCTGCACAGGTGCTCAGCTGGCTCCTGTTCCCTCCAGCCCTGGAAGTGAGCCCCAAGTCTTCCCTGGGGTGTCTGTGGATGTCAGGACTCAGTGCATTCCTCTGGGTATCCAGAGCTGCCGAGGACCCTGCCAGGGGGGCTCAGAGACCCTGGCATGCTGCCCAGAACACCTGGGGATTCGATTTTGACCCTTGGAGCAAGTTGCCAACTTTGTATGAGGACGTGAAAGTCACACAGGTTTGAATAGTGTAATAACAAAATGATCACAGGGTGAAAATGTAGATTTTAAGATTTTTGGTATGGGGGTTATGGGGACAAGATGGAGGAACTTGGGTGTGTCTAGCCTTTCTTTCTTCTTGTTCTCCATTTTCTGCTGTGATGTTGGCACTTTGGGATTGGCCTAGAGTAGAAGTGCACTGTCTAACATAGGTGATAGGTATTGGGAATCAAGTATAAATATGTTATATGGAGTTTGCAGTACAAAAAGACAACGCCGCCTCGGGGGCAGTCAGAGTGCCTGTGGCTGGCCTGCTGAGCAGATCTCGGCTGGGCAGAAAGAAAATTTTATAGATAAGAATTAATAAACAACCTCAAGACCAAAAAATGAAGAGTCCAGACTCGTTCTTCAGTTGTGTGGGCTGAAGCAGAGACATCCTACACATCTCGGGGCAGCAATTATCAACAGCAACCCAAGATGAGGAGAATAAAGCTAAAGGGATTTGGGCCCTCAGCAGGAGATGTGATGAGCATGTCTCTCATCAAGTGCCTCTCTGAAGGGTTTTGTTCACTGGTCCTATAGCCTCAACTTGAAACATTGCCTCCTGAGCTGCTGCTGAAAGCCAGCTGTCTACCATTTATATTGTTAATTCATTAAAAGGAGTTCTTTATCCTCTCAGGAAATAACAGCAGTCCTGCTTACTGGCAGACAATAACATCGGAGGGCTGCAATCGCTGACAATATCAATTATTTAGTTTTCTGCCAATTCCTATTAGACTTTCCAGGCTAGAGAATTTACACTGTGTTATTGAATTAAAAACAGCTAAAAGCTTTAGGGAATCCAAACTAATTAGCCAGCATTTGTAAACCCCTTTGTTCATGGTAATTTGTTTACAAGAGTAGCTCAACCTTTTAATTATGGGCACACTCACAGGCCACATCTTGTACCATTACAGGCAGCTTTTTTTTTGTTTGGTGCAAGAAGGGCAAAGATGCAGAGGCTAATTTTACTTTATTGAGTTGTGATGACCCCACTTGGAACTGGATGACCCTAATGTAAAGTGTGTCTATAATTATAACTAAGAAAAAACCCACTCTAGATGCTTTAAGTGGGCCAGAAATTATCAGAATCCAACAGTGTTGGCAATTAAGTTCAGAGCCCTGCCTCTCACTCCCTCTCCAGCCTCTGTTACAGATATCAAGGCAGTGCTTCACCTTCTTGCCTATTCAAATCTATTTGGTTTAACTCCTTCTGCTTTAGGCTTGAAAGACAAAAGGTTTAAATGTTCTAGAACAGGTCACATCCTCACTTGTGATGACAACCCTGTCGTTACAATTGGCACCTATCACTTAGCAGGCTGTCCTCTCTCTCTGTGCAGTCATTTGTCATCACAAGCCATGACCCTGCTCCCCAGACTGTCACTGACATCTTTTTATGAAAATCCTTTCCTTAGGATTTTTTCCTCCTGAGAAGCTGAGAGGACTCAGGAACAAAATGTAAACAATGGTTATCTGCTGCTGTGGAATGCAACAGGTGCATCTGTGATTGGTCTCATGTGGTTGTTTGTAATTAATGGCCAATCACAGTCAGCTGGCTCAGACAGAGATTCTGGGACAGCTGCCTTTGTTATTCATTCCTTTCTATTCTTAGCTTAGCTAGCCTTCTGAGATGAAACCTTTTCTTCTATTCCTTTAGTATAGTTTTAATGTAATATATATCATAAAATAATAAATGCAGCCTTCTGAAAAATGGAGCCAGATCCTTGTCTCTTCCCTCAACATGAGACCCCTGTGAACACTGTCACACCAGACCACGAGCATCACCAATGTTTCACAGGTCCTTTCCCTGTAGCATGGAAGTAAAGGTTTAGTTTTGGAAGAAATGCTTACAGTTCTGATTGATACAGGATTTTTAGTCCATTAAACAGCAAGCTGTAGCAAACTGTTTGCTTGCTCTTTTGATGGCTTTAGCAGGCTGAGCTCTGGGGCAGAGCTGTTCCATGAAGCTGGAGCAGAAGTGTTTGGGCTGAGGCCCCAGGAGCAGGAGGTTTCCTGCCTGCAGTCTGTGGCCATCTCTCCTTATGCAGCAGTGCCTGGACATACAAATAAGAGAAACAGACAGTGTTTCCCCACTGGGTCTGGTTTCTTCACTGAAAAGCTGTGCAAGGCTACTCAAAATCAACTGTGAAAATCTTGATATTTGCCTTGACACTGAGCAGAAATTCTGAATATGTTCATTTCTGAGGTAAGGGGTGGCAAAGAAGGGAATGAAAATGGAGTGATATGTCTCTCAGTGAGGGAATGTGCAGTAGATTACAGGAAAATTGGAATGCAAAGATTGCAATAAAGTTCCTGCTTTGTTTTTCATTTTAAATAGTTCCAGGAAACTTGTTAGATAAAATCTGTATTTGTATTTTCAAAAATGTATCAAACTTAAGGGGGAAAAATGCTAATAAAATATTTAAAACCGCTTCATCACTGATAGGTACACAGTGTAATGGGCATCCATCAGTCTGATCTAACAGATACAACCTTAGCCCATGGGATCAGTGTGAGTGAAAAGCAATCTTTCCACTCATCCCATGGTGGAACATGGCCCCATGGCAATTGCAGAGGCTCCTACAGCACAGGGTACAGTGATCTTGTGGACAGCAGGGTCTAACCAGAGCACACCACTGTTTTCTCCCAGTCTCTGGCACTGGCTTGCTGGGCCCTTGGCCAGGTTACTTTTACCCTCTGTTGTTCTGTTTTCCAACATGGAAACTGTTCCCAGCCCCTCTTCCATCCTACCCCATGTCACTGCAGGTGTTGTTCAGGGTGCTGTGACCTTCCCAAAGAAATGTCCTGAAGAAGGCACCTGGGGGGGGGCACAGGCAGGTCTGTGCTCACCCTGGGTGATTTCAGCTCTTCTGGGATCCAGGAGATGCAGAACAAGGGGTTTGTGTGGGGGGTTCCCAGGAGAGCCTTCATTGAGCCTCCTCCCTAAAAGAGTCCAGGGAGAAAGAGCCGTTGAGGAGGGAAAGCAGGATTTATATGGGGATCTCTAAGGGAGGGGCAGAACATCAGGGCCAATGGGATGAGGACACAGGGGTGGAGCCAAGGGGGAAGGGCCAATGGGATACATGGCATCTGCATGTCACAGCAAGGCATGCTGGGAGGAGCCTTTTTCCTCACCCTAACAAGGGTGGTTATCCCTTGAGGGGATTCCTCTCCAAAGGAGCAGTGTGGATCCTTTCTGGCCTCCAGACCCCCAGCCCTGGAATTGTTCAAGGTCAGGCTGGACAGGCTTGGAGCAAGCTGATCTGGTGGAAGGTGTCCCTGCCCATGGCAGGGGTGGAATGAGATGAATTTTAGGTTCCCTTCCAACCCAAACCACTCTGAGATGATTCTGTGTCTCTGTGTCTCTCAGGCACTCTGGGCTCTGGGGGGATATTACAGAGCTCACTGGCTCTGGGTCTCATCTGACAACATCACATTTAGCTTTGCTTTAAGGGCAGCGGAACAGCATGTTTAGGTAGTGCAGCTGATTTAATCTCTTTAGGAATTTTTTTATGAGGCTCAAATAGCATCCATAAAAATGGAGATGGGCACAAGTGTCCCTCAGACATCCAGGTCTTCCAGACCACGTTTAGTTAAAATATCATTAACTGTGCAGCATGTTTGACAAGAATGTATGACAGCACCAGCCATATGGAAAGCATAAATATTAAATACTGTATATTGCAGCCATTTGCAAGAAACTGCATTAATCCCTTGAAGGTTAATGAGAATTATTCATGTGCATCTGAGGGAGAGAAGTACTTCACTTTAGAAATTGAACAGCTTGACATGCCTGATTTTTCACTTACCAATAAATATGAAAATGGAATATGGATGGACATCTTAGCATTGTGCCTGCATGAGAGGCTCATTGAGCAACTCAGAGGTTTGTTTTTTCAAATCAATATTTTACATCATTAATATTTTCAGTTCCAGGAATCAGCGGAACAATAAATCTTGCCTGATCACAGATGGTTTGCCACTGTGTAGATATTCCTGCAAGAGGGGAAACAAATGTCAAGGAGTCAAGACAGCCCTGGTTTGTTTAGTTAAGTCCTGAGAGTAGAAAGGAGGGATCAATACCTTTGTAGGGCCTGCTGAGAAATCCAGGAAAGGGGGGAAAAGAGAAATGAGGCAGAATTATCCTTGATGGGCGAGATCTACCACTGACATCATGGAGAGCCCTCTATTTGTGTGTTTGAAAAGTCTCACCAGGAAACATGGACAGATATTTAAAAAGAGTTTCAGTGAGTAATAGATGTGGGGTTTTGCAGTAATCCCTCTTGAAATTGTTTCAAATGGTTTTGAAACAGCTTTGTTATGGCCTGTTTTTACATAAGCCACCTGCATCAGCAGAGTTATTAAAAACTGGAAATGATAAAATTTCATCAACCTTATCAAAAATACAACAGAAGACTGAATGAAGAAAAAAGGTTCTGGCGCCAGGAGCAAAAGATTTTCCCCACCATGTGCTCAGCTCTCTCACAATGGAGGTTTTTCCTTTTTAACCCTTTAACTCCTCCCAAAGTTCTGTCCATCAACGTCTTCTTCACTGTCCAGTGGTGGAGATCTCTTCCTCAAATCCTGACTGGAGGTCAGATGTCACCACAGTGACAGGCCAGCCCTCCCAGATGTCCCAACCCCAGCTGTCCCTTGATGACCACATGAGGGGGTAAAACATAACTATAAATCTATAAAACTTTTCTTAACGTATATGCATTATATTTGTCTGTTAATTGTGAGAATCAATCATTGCATTACTCACCTATCACACAGCTGAAGCTGCTCCAGGGGCTGAGCAAAGGGGCTGATGGGGACCAGGGGACGCCCTAGAAATAGGGTCAGGGGAAGGAGAGGGAGAAGGAGCTGTCAGATGAGACACAGTGCTCTGTCTCTGCACCAGGAGTGCTGGCAGATGTGTCAGGGCATCCCATCACATACGCTTTTCCTTCTCAGATATCTGGGCTTCCAGTCCTAGTGCTGCAAATGTGGCTTGTGTGAAACAAGTCCAGAGTGCCAGCAGCCAGCCATGCCCCTGCAGCACAGTGCAAGTGATGGGAAGCTACAGGAGAAATCCTGTGCTACTGGGCACATCCTGCCCTATTTTCTGTGCCAGAGCAGCCCTGCGCTGGTGTGCAGTGATCTGTGTGGACCAGGAGCAATTGCACATACAGCCAGCTCCTGGTCCCATAGAAACCTGACTGAATCACATGCAAACTCAGCATTCTGGTTATCAGCAACTAGACTTCCAAGGAATTAATGCACTTGATTCCTCCTTGTCTTAGTTTGGAAAGCCAGGTGTCTGCTAAGGAAGGCAGAAGCCTCCCCTGAAATGGAAAACGTAAACCCCCTCCCTCTGAATTGCTATAAATTTTCAAATTAAGGGGCTCTCAGGCAAAAAAAAAACAACAAAAAAACCAAAAATGGAAGCGGGAATAACAGTTCTTTACTAGGGAAGAAAATAAAAAGATAAAATAAACAATGCAGTAAACTAAACACTGCCAGAGTCACAACCCAGCCTGACACCCTGTGGGTCAGGGTGTTGGCAGCAGTCCCATTGGAATTGTGGCTGCAGCCCTCCTGCAGTGTCAGGGGTGGTTCTGCTGGAGCAGGGATCCTGTAGAGAAGGATGTATTCTTCCTCTGAAGATCCAGTGGAAGAAGAGGCAGCTTCTGCTCCTCTGGGGAATCCAGTAGAGAAGCCGTGCTGGTGTTCCAGAATCTCCAGATTATATCTGGGTAGGAATGCTTGGCTCCTCCCTCTGGGCTCACATCTTCCAATGGGATGTGGTAGTTCTTATCAGCCATGTAGTGACAGTCAATAGCTGTTATCAGCAGATGTCTCCTCAGAGGGAGGAGAGGGTGTGGAAGGCTAAGGAAAACTGCCCAGTGAACAGAAGACAACTGCCATACAGATGGCGAATAGATACAATTTGCTTGGCAATCCAGGACACACTTGCACTGTGTCCAAGGCCAGAAAAGCAGCTGAGGGAGAGTGGTTTGTATCAGAGATGTATTTATGAACAGCTTCTAAAGGGTTAGGTAAAGGGTGTTTGGATAAGTAGCTAATCAATTTGCACAGATTATTATGAGACCAGCAGAGGCACAGGCTGCTTATGAATGCCTTACAGTGTCAGCTCCCATTATGCACATAACCATTTGATACCTGTATTAGTCACCTCTGTAGCAGCTATCACGGAGCATTTATAACAACAGCATCTACGTGGAGCTCCTTACAAAGTCAGTGAATCCATGAGACTGGTACTCATTGAGGAAGAATCAGGTAGGAGGTCTCTCTCTTGTACAAAGGATAGTTTCTCTCTCAAGGGTGTCTCATTGCCCAGAAATCTGGCAACCCATGAACTCCAGCAGCAGAATTTTGCTATGTTTTCATTGTCAGACACAGCACACAAGCACTGTCAGATCGTGGGAAGGAAAACACAGCTGGTGATTCTGAACTATGTTATGTTTTTATTCTGAGTTATTTGCCATCTTCTTTAAATAATCCCGGAAGCCTCCACAGGGATTTCTTTTTACAGCAAGCATCAGATTGCTCTGATCTGTGTCTGTCTCCGGCCTTTTCCTTCTGCTTTTCAATTTCTATTCTGAGCCAGCTTCACTTGAGGAGAGGATGGGCTCAGAGTCATTCAGAGGAACATTTTAAGGCTCTGAGGATGATCCATGACTGATGTAAAGCACAGCAGTGGCTTTGGAGAAACCTTGCAGTTACACCAGTGGTGCATCTTCAGCTTGCAAAGTTGCACTGATACTGCCTTCCCAAAAAACACAAAGCACAGCTTGGCTGGGCAGGAAATTCCCCATTTCCAAGCCATGGCATGGCACAGTTTGGGCTCTGGCCACATGTATTTAGAACATAAATCGATATTACCAATTGATATTGTGTGTTTGACAGCACTGACTTAAAATTTTAAATGCATCTCTTACAAATAGCTAAAAGCTGTTCTCCTTTGAGCAAAGAACAACACCTTGAATATTGAAGATGATTTTCTGAAAAGAAACTGGGTGTGAAAGTGTACATCCACTCACTGAAATTTTGTCAGAGAATGTTGTTGCACTGCAGCTGCCAGCATTGCTGTGTGCCACAGGCTGCCCATCATATTTGGCTGCCCTCAGCAGCCAGGTTCTCCCTCCTGATGGAAAAATATCATTCAGATAGAGTGCCAATAGGCTACAGAGTTAAAAAGGGGAATATCCCACCTTTTTCTTTGTGCAGCTGTGGATGGTTTGGGATGTCAATGACCTTAACAACAAGGCTCAAAGTACATCACACAGAAGTGTTGCACATGAGTCACATGAGGCTTTACTGCATCCTGCTTTACCCTGTGCTTTGGTGCTCCAAGAAGCCAGCAGACAAGACTTGCTGTGCCTAAATTTCCCCTGGAAACCCACAGATAGGGGGAAAACCAAGAAATGAAAGTAAAGCCAATCCACGCCCCTTTTCTGCTTTACTGCACAGTATTTGCTTGACAAGGTTCACAAGGTACCCTACCATGAGCTGCAAGGTCAGGGCCAACTTTGGGAGCATATGAATTTTCCACAGCTGATTAATAGCTATGCTGAGAATAACCTGCCCAGGAAATGTTGTGTCCTCTTTGGCAGAAAGGGAGCAAACATAAAGCCATGAATCCTTCAGCCGCTCACTGGCCTTTGGATAGGCAGCACAGTGTGACCACAAAGGTCAGCACTGGACCTTTCCTGGGAGGGGCAGCAGTGTCTCCCCTCAGCTTCAGTGTCTATGCCCCAAATTTTCCAGATGCTGATGATGCTTTGTGGAGGCTGATGTTGTCATATTATTGCAGGGGTTCCACACTGCTGTCTCCTATCACAAAAGTTTTACACCTTCTTGGTGTTTCTCGTGGGCGTCTCCTCAGAGCATTGACTCTTTCTTCTTCACAAAGCAGCCAACTGACTCCAACTCCCTTCTCACCCAGCCACCCCACTCTTTTATACCATCATCGTCTCACTGGTTACAGCTGTGGCCTGTTAAAATCAGGTCTGTTCCTAATCTTTGATAATTGGCCCAGCTGCAATTCCTCAGGGGTGAGATTACTTTCTACACTATCTTTATTTTCTTATATTTTATCCTCCCTACAGGTTGACCTAGAGCAGAGGCTAGACAGAGCTAAAGAATAAAGTAGGGATTTATTAGGGGACCTCAATGGATGGACCTTGGGCAGCACAAGAGCCCAGCCAGGGCTGCACCCAAGATGAACCAAAATGGTCACAAAATGCACAACTGCTCACGGGGTCTCTCACTTTTATAAGTTCTGCTCCATTTGCATATTGGAGTTAATTGCCAATTCCAGCTCCAGCCCATGCAGTCCCATCCTGCTTGTTTTTCTCTCTCCAGCTCACGTTGTTTGTGCTCTTGGGCTGAGATTTGGATCATTTGTCCTTGGTCCCCAGCTAGAGCAGGAATTGTTTTGTCTCCCTACTCTGTGCATAAAGCTCACCATCCCCTAATGTGAAGTCCAGACCCACACAATAAAGCAGCACAGAATGTGAAAAATATAAAAGCTAAACATGGGGCATCATTTAAAGCTTTAATTTCCCTCTGAGGAGAGCAGAAGAACAAGAACTTATGTGGATAAAATTCAAGAAAGCACAACTCTGCACTTCTCCAGGAGCCATTCCATGTCACAATTGTTTACACAAGCAAAGCCATTCCTTAGTGCAAATCAGCTTCTTCTTAATGAAGACTTGTTCTTTTCAGTAAGTCAGTGCTTTTGGTGAGGAGATTTAATAAACTTCATTCTTCTTCCTCTCATTGTGATAAGTAAATTTAATTTTACTCATATTATTAATAGTATTAAGCATCTCTTGAAAATGTACAATAGGCAATCTGAATCAGTTTGTTCAGTATGAAAATCCTCTTTTCTGAAACAGTATTTGGGTAAATGGAAAATATTCAGTGCCTCATAAGTACAGAGGGAAGATACACCCAGAAGGAAATTCCAACCCTTAGGAGGGGGACAACAGCAGAATCACAAATTTCTATTATTGCTGACATTTCCTTTGCCTCCAAAAAGGGAACTACTGAATAAAAAAGGCTGTGTCCCGAATTCACAAGTGTTAAATGTTATTTGCAAGCACTTCTGCCCTGCCTCTGTCTGAGCTAGGGAGGACTCCCCTCAAAGCCCACAACTCCCCACTCCCATAGCCCAGATACAGGCTGTGGCTGCCACACCCCTGTCCTCCCAAGGCAGCAATAAACTGCAAAAAATTATGCATTTGGTGTTGGAACACAATGTGCTTTCTCACACTCTAAATCATTCAGTCAGATATGGGACTGTGGAGGCAGGCACAGAACATCAGCACCCCATCTCCACCTTTGCTCTGCCCAGACAACCCACAAATGGTCCCTGTCACCTACCCGCAGTCTCCAGCACACATTTTTTCCCTGGCAAGTGTTTTTGGGCCATCACACCTGCAGATCACCAGCCAGTGCATTCCTCAGGCTGGCAGCCAGAATAAGGCTGAATGTGTGTTAATGAGAGGGAATATTCTCCTTATGCAAAAGGTGAATCAGGGAGATAAATTCAAAAGCTTTCTGTGCCATTACTATGGGCAAGTGCTACAGAGTTTAATCAGGTCTTTAGAGAACTTAAAAAGATATGGAAACTAGTCTAAAATAGGCTGTTTCCTACAGAGGAGCTGCCCTTTCCTGCGATGCCTTCCAGCCTGGCCCGAGTGCCTGGCTGTCTAAAGATTCTGCACAACTCTTACAAAGGAGCAATTTTATCCCCATTTTGACAAGGCATTAGTATAATGGCCTGATCAGCAGATAATCTCCTTTTACAGAACGATAATATTTACAAAGCCTAAAAAAGTAATTTCCTCCCTCCCTTGCTGACCTAACTATCTCCTGGAGTTTCTGAAATAACCAAAGGCTTTTCAGTCACTTTGTATGTATGAACAATGGAGACTCTGAATGTATCATTTCTTCCCTCTTCAGAGAGACTTTTCAACAGAACACCCTTCATTTCTTGCAGACATTCTCTTTTCTCTAAGCATTACTGACACAGACTTGTTCTCCTTACTTCGCCTGCACTAGTCACGCCTTGCTGGCTCATTTGGTCCAAACATGATAAATCAATTTCCATCCAATTAGGCTACGCCTGAAGAATTAATTTGATACACTTTACACTGTAGTATTTTGTATGTTCCTAAACGCAATTAGAAAACTTTAATTTAATCTTACATGCCCAATATGATCAGCTGGTACATAAGACAACACAGTTGCAGCTTGTTCAGCATGCAATTGTAGTTGTAATTGATTAAAATTGTTTTTGCAAGTGTGTCTTGATGTCATGGATGACTTGATTTGCTTTGGGTCTTACTCCTGCAAGCACACAGCCACATCAGAAACTTTCTCTGTGTGAGCAGTTCCTCAAATTGTACAGCATTTATGAGCTGAGATAGGCAGGGACAGGGCTTGCTGCCCCAAAGTTTTGATTCTCTCCTCCAGCAGTGATTCTGTGGTCAGAGATGTGAAGACAAGAGGGTAAAGATGACTCATTTTCCAAAAAGAAATTTTCCTGGCTTTGTGTGTCTAGAAATCCACCTAGGCTTCTGTCCTAAAGTCTTATCCAAATCTGGTCCCAGGTAACCAGATACTTTTATAATTGGATCTAACTTAGGATCTAGCAATTCCTTAAAGGATTTGGGAGGATATTTGCCTCCTGGAAAATATTTTGCAATAAAAAGCAGTTTCTTTGAAATCTTTCAATAGCAAAACAGCTGTCTGGCTCAACTAAAACTGACTGGATCAAAACCCCACTGTTCCTTATTTTCAGAAGTAGACTACAATTCAGAAGTAGACTACAGTGAAAGTTGACTGTAACTGGACATGACAGAATCCTAATGCCTTCAATTCTCCTCACCCACTTCTGTGAAGTGTTTATATTTGAAATCATGGTGAGTTAACATGAGTTAAAGGCACATGCTCTCATCTCTTGGTATGGAAGTAATGGATTGTTCCCTGGATAATACCAGGGCTTGTCAAAAATATATAACATAAATACTGATTTTTCACAGCTTGTAGTTCTCACTGTGTCAGGAGGTAAGAGAATTTCAGAGAGGTGGAGAAAAAAAATCTGAAGATACAAGATGGAACAATTTTGTGCCATGCAAGATACAGGGCCTATAAGTTTGTTTCTGATTTGTTTCCTCTGTTTTGTTAAGAACAAAAGTCAGGAGGGAATTTCCATTTCATATGTATGATGTACTTTAAGAGGCAGGTGGTTTATAAAGTATTAAACAGCACAATGGGACATAAAATGACCTAGTGACTGCCTCTGCCTGGGAAGATAGGTTGGTAGGGTGTGGGAAAGAGAGAGAAAACATCATCCAAAACTCAAAAGGACCAAGAATATGGGCCCTTGCTAAGCTGACTCTTAATTTTAAAAAATCAAAATATAAATGCCACATTTGTGTGAATCACCACATCACACACTGATAAAGGGAAAAGAAGATGTTAAAATGGAAATGTTTATTCTGCCCAAAGCTTCACAAGTTCTTTATTCAAATGAAAGCACACAAGCTTTTTAACCTTCATTTTATTCTCTGCTGGACTGTCTCAAATAGGAGACTGTCAGGGGGAAGAGCCAAAAGAGGAAGCTTCTTTCAAAGAAAGTAGTATTGACATTGAATTAACAACCCTTGCAACCAGACCCTGGTGAAGACCATGCTGACACCTTTAGATGACCCTGATGACACTGAAGAACCAGGCTCAGCCATGAGTACAGAGGTGCCAGCAGTTCTTTTCTCACCCCAGTACATAATTGCTACTCCCACAACATCCAGAAACGCTAAACAAAGCTCTTTTTCTCACAGCTTGGTGGTTATCTCTGCAGAAACCTCCCCCATCCTCCAGTCTGCCTTGATTTCACCTTCCAGGCTGGGTTTGGCAAACTGCTGCCTCAATGTCACAATCCACTAGGGCAAGTGAGTTGTGATGGTTCATTTCCAGATCCTAAATTGCAAAAGACAAACAGCAGGGACTGTCAGTTTAATCACAACAAATGCACCTTTATTGAGGGCCAGCAGCAAATGTGATAGATTAGAAAAGAAAATAAAGGATAGAAGGAGAAAGAGGGGAAGGGGAATACTGTTGCAGACATGTTTTGTGAAAAATCCTTTCCTTAGGATTTTTCCTCCTGAGAAGCTGGGAGGCCTCAGGAACAAAATGTAAACAATGATTATCTGCTGCTGTGGAATGCAACAGCTGGATCTGTGATTGGCCCATGTTGGATGTTTGTAATTAATGGCCAATCACAGCCCAGCTGTCTCAGACTCTCTGTCCAAGCCACAAACCTTTGTTATCATTCTTTCTTATTCTATTCTTAGCTAGCCTTCTGATGAAATCCTTTCTTCCATTCTTTTAGTATAGTTTTAATGTAATATATATAATAAAATAATAAATCAAGTCTTCTGAAACATGGAGTCAGATCCTTGTCTCTTCCCTCATCCAAGAACCCCTGTGAACACCGTCACAGAATATAGCTACCAACGAGATGGAATCCTCATGGTCTAGCCACACATTTGCCGTTGTCCATTTCGGTTAACCTAAGTCGTCTCAGAAAGTTACAGTTTATAAAGTCTCAATCTAAAGTAAATGGCATCTGGCCAAAAGGTGGGGAAGATTCATGGGCATTGTGTTGAGACCCCTTGGTCTGTGAGGCAGATGTGAGTGTGCAAGGACAAGCCACCAAGTCAGAACTTGTGGTGCAGGTGTGAGTGTGCAAGGACAAGCCACCGTTTATCAGAACCTGTTTGAAGCAGTGTTCTGTGAAGGCACAGTGAGCACACCTGCAAACAATCACTGGGGATAACATCCAGAAAACATCCACCTCAGCCAGGCCAGAGCTGCTCTTGATGGTCCTCAGGGCCCTTGTGACAATCATGAGGCAAATGAAGGAAACTCCAGACCATCTCTTACACCCAGGCAATGTGAACGGCCCCAGCTGGCTGCACTGGGCTGAGGATAATGAACTCCAGCCTCCTGTGCCTGTGGGTCCAGGCTCCTGCCACTGCAGGCAGCAGCCCTGGCAGCCAAACCCTGTCAGAAACAGAGCAGCTTTGTTATTAGACTGGGTAAGTGCACATCCCATACTGCTGCTGCTCCAGAAGTTCCTTCCTGTGGTTTCTGGTTTATTGATGGCCAGTCTGCAACAATTTCTTCTCTTCAAGGGCTGCTCACCATCTCAGCACAAACTCCCTTCCTCCCTGTGGGCTCAGGAGGAGTAATCATGGCTCTGCTCAGCCACACTGCCTAAGCTTTGTTTGACATCTGCCTGCTCACCCTTAACAGCCCATGTCAGAGCTGCTCCTGGCTGGGAAGTACAGCTGCCTAACCAAAGAGCACTGCTGCCAGCTGGTGTACCTACTACAGACCTAACCACTGAAACCTGGTATACCTACTACAGGCCTAACCAAAGAGCGCTGTGAGCTCATGTACCTACTACTACAGGCCTAACCCCTGCAAGCTGGTGTACGTATTACAGGCCTAACCAACCAAAGGGCACTGCTGCAGGCTGGTGTACCTACTACAGGCCTAACCAAAGAATCACAAACACAGAATCACAAGGTTGGAAGAGACCTTCAAGATCATCGAGTCCAACCCATTCCCTAACACCTCAACTAAATCATGGCACCAAATGAGCAGCCCTGCTGTAAGCTGGTGTACCTTACTACAGGCCGAACCACTGCAGGCTTGTACCTACTACAGGCCTAACCAAAGAGCAGTGCTTCCAGCTGGTGTACCCTACTACAGGCCTAACCAAAGGGCACTGCTGCAGGCTGGTGTACCTACTAGAGGCCTAGTAGGTTAGAGGCCTAACAAATCAACCAGCACTGCTGCAATCTTGTATACTTCCGACAGGCCTAAACCTGCCAGCTGGTGTACCTACTACAGGCCTACTACATGTCACATTTCTGCCCTTCTCTCCAGGCCATCAATATATGCCCTTCACATGTCTCAATGGCCAAAGGCATGGCTTGAGCTGTGCCAGGGCAGGGTTAGGTTGGATATAGGGAAAGGTTCTTCCCCCAGAGGGTGCTGGGCACTGCCCACAGCCCCGAGGCTGCCAGAGCTCCAGAAGTGTTGGACACCACTCCCAGGGTGGGATTGTTGTGGGGTCTGTGCAGGACCAGGCACTGAGCTCATGGATCCCTGCGGCCCTTCCATCCCAGGATATCCTGTGACTCTATGATTTTATGAAAACATGCTTGAAATGATTTTGCTGTCATTTTAATGTCAAACTGACAAGATGGTGCAATTCATTGCAGTGACCACTGCAGGCTGCCCACAGCCACAGAGGAGAGATTTCCTCCCTGCTGTCCCACTCACCTGCACAAGACCAAAAACAGAGCAGCTCTGGGTGCCTCTGTTTGTGCTGCAGCCACAGCTCCTGGCTCCAGGATAAGTCAGTCCTAAATAGGCATATATATATATAAAATATCTATATATATACACAGATATATATAATATGTATTATATCTGTATTATATATACATAATATATATAATATATATATTTATATATTTTGAATTTTTTTTTAAATTTATATTTTATAACAGCTCTTTCTTCAGCCACATGGCCCATGCTGCTCCCGCTCAACAAAACTTGTGCACTGGATGTCCTACTTCTGGGAAATTCCACCACTAAAACCAGGATTTTTTTTTTTAAACAGACATCACTGGGCAAAAAGAGACAATAGATTCAGCTGGTTCTCTCACATACAAGGTAATCAGCAGTGGGTATGTAAGGGGGATAAAAAAGGGAAGAAACAGGCATACACCAGGAATTTTCAAAAATCCTTTCCAGCAAAGTGTGTAAGTGTATCCCTAACACTGAGCCCTGCACAGGAATAATTGCACTACAGCAATTAGTTGGATTTCCATAGGTGAGCACACCCAGCCATGCCAGAGCCAGGGTCAGGCCACATACCTGGTGCTAACACAGACTGAGTTAGTGGCATGTTCTGCAGAATTTTGACCATGTATTTTCTGTTCCTTTTTGTTATAGCAGGTGTTAATACATCGGGTGCCTCAAATTGTACCTCTAAAATATTTATTTTCCTGAATATTACATTTCTAGTCATATTATTTAAATGTATCAGGAAAGCTTCAACTAAATCTTTTAATCCCATTTGATCTACAAACAGAGCTGCAACATGACAGCTTGGATTAATGCATCTGGCATTTGTGAAATTATAAACCTCACACAGCAAACAGACAGCGACTGCTGCTCTTTCCTTTCTGCTTGTGTAGCACCAGGCTAAACTAAAACAAACCCTTTCCCTGTATCTACATTTGATTGAAAGATAGACATGCAGGAAAGGGTGAAGTACCCTAAGTGATGGGCTCAGTGGGATATTGAATTTATGTCTACGCTTTGATGCTTCTGGGTTTCGTTTTCTGCTCCTGAGTAGAATTAATTCTGTTCCCCACAGGAGTCAATTTGATATTTTTTATACACCCCCCCCCCCCCCCCCGCCATTTTATTGTTTTAAATCCAACTTTAGGGAAAAGACAAGAGGTCAAGGAAAGACAGAAGGAATGAAAAGTGGAGAGGGGACCTTTTACACCACAAATGCTGTTAAGACCCTTTTTAATATCCTAAGCCCCATTTTGTCGGTCTTGGTTTCAAAAAGAGACAAGAAACTCTTTTAAAGGGGCCCCTGTATCCTCATTTCCAATTCCATGTTCTCCCTGACAACCCTTTACTTTGTGTTCCTGACAGTTACACCACTGACAGCATTACTTTTCCCTTATACTCCACAGCAAGAGGCAGAGACAAGGTAGCCTGTGCTGATCCAGCAGCCCCAAATGCAGCAGGGAAAACCCCCCTGGGTCTGCCCCACATTCCTGGGCTGGCTGTGGGGAGGAGGGTGAGCTCTCCCAAAGACCCCCAAATGAACAGAATGCTGCTGAGGCTTCCGAAGACTCATCAGTATTCAGAGCTGCCACCTCCACACTGTGCAGGACTCTTCAAAGAGTGTAAAAGCACAAGATTATGTATGGAACAATATTATATTTGCAGGGAGTGTCCCAACAAAGGTGGGAATGATGCATCTGACTCCATGTTCTCAGAAGGCTAATTTATTATTTTATGATACTATATTATATTAAACAATACTGGACTATACTATACTATACTACACTACACAGGAACGATACTTACTGAATGCTAAAAAGATAATAATGAAAACTCCTGACTCTCTCCAGAGTCCTGACACAGCTTGGCCCTGATTGGCCAAAGAGTGAAAACAACTCACAGCAGAATCCAATGGAACAATCACCTGTGGGTAAACAATCTCCAAACACATTTCACATGAGCACAACACAGGAGAAGCAAACGAGATAAGAGTTGTTTTCCTTTTCTCTGAGGCTTTTCAGCTTCCCAGGAGAAAAATCCTGGGAGAAGGGATTTTCCAGAGAATGTGAATGCCACAGAAAAAAGCAATAAAAGGGAACAAAACAGGTGGAGGAAGAAAAAGACTGCTACAAATGAAGGCCTTTTAAAGTTTGCTTCCTGGCAGCCTGTGCCCTGGTTGCAACATCATGTTGGTCCAGATTTTCCAGTGGTCTAAATGCTGAGCTGATGATCAGCTACACAGTAGAAACATCCAGGTTTCCACGCACACAGAACCATTCCTCATCCTGCAGTTACACAAATCCCAATCAGCCCCACTCACAAGTAACTCTGCCAGGGGTGCATCCATGTGGTGTGAAAGGATGTTTCACACATGCCCATATCCCTTCCCACACCATTCCACCAGACATGCCCTGGACACCCTGAAGTGCCCAGGGTCACACCAGAAAGGTGTTGAACCCCCTGGCCCCAGCACAGTGTCCTCGCCCGTCTCCACATCCAGGCATCCATGGCTGGCATCCCCACCCTTCACAAACCAGGGCAGAGGGTCCCAAAGGGCAATGCCACAGCCTAAACCTCAAATCTGGGCCAAGTTCTCATCTCCTGAGAAGAACAGCTGTCAGTTCTGAAGTTCTTAAGGGAGTTTTGAAAGCTAAAGATCTGAATATAACCAAACTTGTCTTTGGCTGAGCTTGCAGATAGGCTGACACAAACCCTATGCCCTGTACCAAATTCAAACTGTGCCTTTCCTTTGAAATCTACTGTTCTGTTGATATTTCAGCAGCAAGGCCTTGCTTTGAAGAAGGATAAATCCTCCCTCAGAAGCAGCACAGAAATCCCTGCAGAATCTGCAGGCCACAGGGGACCCACATCACTCAGGCATTGACTGACTGACCCTTCCTTCCCAAGTGGGGAGGCACTGATGGCTGTGACAGTCAGGAATGTTCATATTGGGCCCAAATTTGTTTATTCCAGGGCCTCAGATGCTTTAAAGCAGACCTACTTATAGCCCGCAATGTGTGAGTGACTGCTATTTTGGCACTAATATTGTCAAATGGCATTAATTAAAACAAATCGCTTATAAAACAGGCTGGATTCATCAACAATAAGTGAGGAGATATTTTTTTCTTTGCCTTCTTTTTTTTTTTTTAAGGATTTTAATGAATAAACAGCAATTCCTATTCATTATTTATCTACTTCTGAATTTTAATGAATAGTTCCCAGCGCTCATTAACAAATCTCTGTATTTATGGAAAACTGGCACTTCATAAATATCAAATTGTGCTATTTTATGTGCTGGTTCTATATAAATATAGAAATTCTGTAATTATCACTCGAACTGATCATTAAAATTCAAAAGCAGATAAATAAGCCCAAGCTTCCTGCCTTATTACTCAGATAAAACCTCTTTCTTTTTTAATACGGTTCCCTTTTCCCCCACATGGCACACCCTTCCCTTGGGGTGGCACACAGTTACTGCTCACTTTGCAGGTGGCACCTTTCTGCTGTGTTACCTGAGGCTTCTGCCCTGTGCCAGCAGCAGGAACTCTTTCCCCCAGCCCTGCCTCTCGAGGTGGTGAGATTCCTGGTAGGCATTCTCATTCTACACTGCTCTGTCCTTTTTTCCCCTCGACACTGTTATTGACTTTGGTATTATCACAGCATAAACCATTAGCCATTTTATGCAAATCCCTGTGTTGAATGAAATCCGTGTCAATCCATAAAATCAAATTCCAATGTGCTGAGTGCCCTAAGCATCTGGAGCTGCCTTTGTTCAGAACTGCTGGGAGGAACCCCCCCAGTCCCGCCCAAACCAAAGTCAGGCTCTGCAGCCTGCTCTGCCCTTGATCCCACTCATCTCTGGGGTACAGAACAGATCATGTCCTGATCCCAGTGTGAGGGCAACCTGAAGCACCACTGCTGCTGCCCAGGAAGCTGTCCCAGTTTTACAGCACTTCATTTCAGCTTAGTGCTTGAACCAGTGCTTGAATCCACGTGAGGAAAATGAGCATTAACTGTAGGAGCAATGGGGGTAGGATGGTGGGGATGGACGGAGAGCAGAGATCTCTGCAGCCAGGTCAGGAACTTGGGGTTTATTGCAAAGGGCCTGGGGGCAGGGCCCTGCTGGGAGCTGCCAAACACAGCTCAGAGCAGAGCCCAGAGAAGAGAGGGGGAGAGAGGATGAGAGGGTAAGAGAGCAAAAGGGGCAAGAGAGCAAGGTTCCCGTTACAACACAATAAATCTTCTTCTGTGCTGAATATTCTCTTTCTCACTAACCAATCTAGTACAAGATACAAATCCTATAGCATTTCCATACAGCCTATAAGAATCACTACATTACCATACTGTGTTACATTTTAAACCCTAAAAACTCCTCTTTGGGCCCCTTCTGCCAAGTTGTAGGGTCTGCTCTGGCCCTTGGGCCTGTCTGCAAGCAGAGGGTGTTGTTCCATCAAAAGGGGATTACCTTCAGCTGGCCACATCATTGTTTTCCAGGTGTTCAGTAACTGAGGTATCTCAAAACTTGCTTTCATTTCAATCTTGCTTATAGTTTCTATATTCTCAAAATCTTTTGCCAGGCAATCATATTTATAAGGCTTTCCTATTTCATCTTCCCCAACGATTAACTTTACAGTGAACAACATATCAGCCTCCTGCACTTGGGGTTGCTTCACTCAGGCCATGTGCAGCCAAACCCCCAGAGAACACCAACATCTTATGGATGTGTGATGGTGCTCCCATCCCAAAGCACAAGGAGATGAAGAAAGTAAAAGATGTGGCTCAGAGGCCACAGTGCCTACTTAAGGGGAAAAGCAAGCAGGAATTTAAAAGGCAGATAAAACCGTTACTCTTGAAAATCAAAATCTGTATTAGCCTAAAAACCCCAGAGATTCTACAGGGCAGTGCAGCAGATGTGTGGTGTTAATGGTTATTCCTTTAAAAAATCAGCCCAATGAAAGCATTTAAGCTCAGGGAAATCTTGTGGTTCCTGACTGCATTAGGCCATGAGACCAAGAGCTGCCCGGGCTGCACCTCTCTCTTTAGAGAAGTCTGTGTGCAATAGTTTCCCCAGGCTTTTTTTTTTCTATCCTCTGTCATTGCCACAATGCTGGAGACGTTTGTGACAATTGTTAAAAAAGAGATGTCATTAGCAAATGGAAGAACCATGACTCCTTTTAATTAAAAATCTTGGTTTTTCTTTTGTTTAAAAACCCTCATCACCCTGGTGTTTTGCATGTCAATGCACATGTAATGAAACAGACTTTGGATCTCAAATACTGTGGCTCCACCTGAGCATCAGGTCATTTATCAGGTTAGCAATGGGAAAATTATTTCCCAGTTTGCTGGCTAGGCTTAAGTGGTTCATAGCAGCTTAATCCAAAACTTCCTTTGTGCCAAAACTGGCATTTCTGTGCTCCCCAGAGCTAAATCAGACCAACACTCTTCCAAATTGAGTCAATTGAGTCAACTGAGTCAACACTCCCTGCACCACCTGTGAGAAAAAAATGACACTTTTATCCTTTTTTAGTCCATTTAACTGCAGAACAGTGAATTTAGAGGAAGCGTTGAGTTTGATGTGTTTTAAGCCTACCTTCCCCTCTTGACATTAAGGAAGACAGGTGGTACACCAGCACTACCTCATTTTCTTCCACCTGCTTTCCTTTGCTGTGCAGAAACTTTGCCTTTTCTCTGACATGCAATCTGTACCCACTCTGGAGCAGGAGGAGTGTGCTCAGCCCCTGTTGGTGATGGCACCTCACAAAGTGAGGCTCTGCTTCATCACTGATATTTTCTGAAAAATCCCTTCACCAGGATTTCTTCTCCATGTTTTGCTGCTCTGGAATGTGATCTGGAGATTTTTTATCCAAATATGTGAATTGTTTTTAATTAATGACCAATCACAGCCAGCTGCGTCAGACTCTGAGGAGTCAGTCATGAGCTTTCATTATCATTCTTGTTTAGCCTTCTGATGTGTCCTTTCTCTATAGTTTAGTATAGTTTTAGAATATAATATAATATAATATAATATAATATAATATAATATAATAATAGCATAATATAATATCAGCCTTCTGAAAACATGGAGTCAAATTCACATCTCTCACCTCCTCCTGGGGACCTCACAACACCACAACTGCAGGCCCAGAAAGAAAGATGAGACAAACAGGAGGATGGATTAGCTCAGGCCCTTCCCTGCAGCCATTACAGACAGGCCAGTCCTGGGAGGATGCACTGAAATCCCTGTGCACAAACCTCATCTCCCACAGCAATGCCTTTCACAACTCTCAGGAGTCTCTGTGGTCAAGATGACCCTGAGATGTTAGAGAGTCTTTTTCCCAGCCTGGCAACTGAAGAAGGAGTCAGGATTCTTCTGTTCTGGTTTTCAAGGTTGTTTATTTTCTCTTATCCATTCCATTCTTTCTCTGACCCGCTGAGATCTGTCCAGCAGGTCAGGTTGTGGCACAGTCCCTGCCCTCAGGGTGGTGTTAACTTTTTATACTAAAAACTACCTGTACTTTATTTACAATAATTTTCCAATACTACCACCTATGTTAGACTGTCTGTCTCTACCCTAAACCTGTCCAGAAGTGTCACCATCGCAGCAGAAGATGGAGGACAAGAAGAAGGAGAAAGAAGGACAGGACATGCCCAGATTCCTCCATCTTGGGACCCTGAGCCCCCACTCTAAAAACCTCAAAATTCCACTTTTCACCCTGTGACAAATTCACTATCATTCTACTTAAACTTTCATAGCTCGCAAATCCTCATATAAGGTTGGTATTTTTTCCCATGGGTCATAATCAAAGGCACAGGGGGGTCTTGGGCTCTGTGCCAAGGTCTCTGAGCCCCCTGGCAGGGTTTTGAGCCATCCAGGGCAGCCAGAGGGATGTCCTGAATTCTGACACCCAACAGGGAATGCTGCAATCAGCTCTTACCAAAGGCAAAAAATCCCCCACAAATTTTTCTCTTACACTCCTGTTGTCCCCTTATCTCTAGCACTTTTTAAGTCCAGTTCCACTTTTTCAGTCTGACCCTTCTTCCATTGTGCTGAGCTTCTCCTCAGTGCTGGCTGCTGCTATTCAGGGGCTGCAAGGCAGGGGAGGGTTGAAGGTTTCATTAGAGCAAAGCCCTCCCAAAGCTGAGCTTTGTGCATGGCTCAGCAGCACAGTCATCACTCCTGTCCCACCACCCCCTGCCACACTGGGGAGCTTCTCCTCCAGGACACGTCCCCTTGGCATGTCATGGTGAGAAGTTTCTGAAATATTTTTGAATTTATTATCTCAGTTGCAGCAACAGAAGCATTTGACTTTTTTGTCTAAATCAATACAGGGTTCTTTCTCCTTTCCTTTCTTTATTTTAAGAATGCCTGCACAACAGTTTCACTGCCAAGCTCTTCAAAAGCACAAGCAGAGGAAGAGCTGTCGGGTCATTCTGGCTGTAATTTCAGTGTATCTTTCAATTGCCCACTCTAAGAGGGTCAGTCTTGTACTTTTTGACCACATTTCCCCTCCATCCAGGTTTGATGTTGACCTACTTTCCCATGCTACAATTCACTAATATTCCCTTCAGCATCCAGATAATAAAGTGAGAGGAAAAATCCAAACCCGACTTGCACTAAGCAATTATTTTCAAGTCCATATGTATTCACTGTGTTAGTGCCAGGGTTTTGTTAATGCACAATAGAGGATAATGAGATCACTTTTTAATTCTCCATCTTCTTCCATCTGAAGCTCTGGGAGCTCTGAGGAGAGACAAAAGCTGTCATGTTTTACCAGGGCATCCCTTCAAACTGCAGCACCTCACAGTGATTATAGCCATGTGTTTACAGGAAGGTGTAAAAAACAAGTGGATGGATGAATAAATAAATTAATTAAACCCCTCATGTTAAACAGTTGACACAAATTAAATAACATGTCAGGCAACTTGTTTCCATTTGCAAATACTACTCCTGTAAGCTAAATCCTCAGGTAAGCCCCAGACAAGCAGGAGCACAGGTGGGAGATGAAGCTGTGTAGGAGACAGATGCTCTCTTACAAGCAGCCTGAAATCCCAACACTGAGAAACATGACCCTACACAAAATCTGTCCCTGGGGAAGGAGCCTTCTCCTGGCACTGAATGTGTGAGGTCCCAGCCCGATGTCCTCCCCAGTCCTATCCCAGCCCTGTATGTGTGCTGGGAAAAAACCCCAAAAGTGTTCCAGAAGCTGCAGAGCCACCCCAAAACTGTTCCAGGAGCTGAAGAGCCACCCCAAAACTGTTCCAGGAGCTGAAGAGCCACCCTAAAACTGTTACAGGAGCTGCAGACTGCTCTAGCCATCCCAAAACTGTTCCAGGAGCTGAAGAGCTGCCCTGGCCACCCCAAAACTGTTCCAGGAGCTGCAGCACACCCTGGTCACCCCAAAACTCTTCCAGGAGCTGTAGAGCCACCCTGGCCACCCCAAAACTGTTCCAGAAGCTGCAGAGACACCCCAAAACTGTTGCAGGAGCTGCAGGGCTCTGAGCTGCCCTGCTGGCATGGGTGTCTGAACTCATCTCCTGAAGCAGGGCTTGACAGGGGAGGCTGGGACAACCAGCCTGTGCCTCTCCACAGTTCTGGCTCCGGACACAGCCCCTGGGTCATCCTTTGTAAGTGCAAAGAGCACAGACAGGCAGCCAGCCCAGACACAGGCTGGGGAGAGATGCCCCCTGACCAGATGGAATATTCCAAGAGAGACATTGGAAAGTGGCCATGGGAGCCAGCAGCCCAGATCTCATTAACTGTGTCCACACTGCACAGACCTGGATGGCTCTGAGGTGCTGGCACCTGACTCCTGTGCCAGCCTGCGCTGCAGTATTCCCCTCCCCTGGCCACATTATCATCTCATAAATGCTCATTAGGCCTTGGTCTTGATGAACAGCCCTTGGGCTCAGCTCCTCTTGAGCTTATCAGAAACCCTGACAGCTCCAGGAACTGCTGCTGTCCAAGGAGCTCCTGCTTTTTAACCAACTCATGAAACTCATTTTTCCATCCTGAGTAAAAACCCTGGAATAACAATTTTGTTATCAGAATTTCTAAGGCAGTGACTGACCTGAACTGCAGCCAGGATGGAAAGTGGCAGTGACCAAACCCATCTCCTGTCACCCACAAACAGCAGAGAGCCCTGGAACCTCTCCCTCTACTGGGGCCTCTCCCAGCCCAGCAAATCTCAGGTTTCTCATCCCTGCTGAGGACAGGGATGGACTCTGGGCTGATCCCCCTCTCCCTGAGCTCAAACCTTTGCCCTTAGGGAGATCCAGAGGCTCTGAATGTGAGCACTTCACTGAGTTCCAGAGGGATCTTTCACAGGTTTGTATCCTGTACAGACCCTTTAGGTCTGTGTGTGTATAGGTGGGAATGTGCCACAGCAAATGCACATGAATATTGCTCCCCTTATCTCTGAATATTTAGGGTTTGTAAGTAAATGAGGCCTGTGAGTTACTGCTGTGCTGCAGTAAATTCTACACAAATCTTTTGTTGTTTAACCTAAGCCATTGATTAAATGTTGTTAGGTTTAAGTGTTGTTAAAACTCACTGTTGGTCGAGTCCAGGGCTCAGGCTGGAGGGGGGGTCCACTCTGAACCTTGTGCCTCAACCAGAGGGTCTCTAATATTCCTTTTTACTCTCACCCTCCCCATCCTCACCCTTCACCTCTCCCCCCCCACCTTCCAACCCCCCACCCCACAGAAAGACAATTTTTGGGCTGATTCTCATTTTAGATGGATTGATTTTAGATTTTACTTTGCTTTTTTTCTGTTTAACCATCTAGTAAGCAGTAGAATGAACCTTACCCATGAACTCTGTCATGCTTTCTCTTTTATAGTGAACCTGCTTTTGCCAATACCTTTGCTGGTGATGCTTTCAGTGACCTAAAACACTCATTTGTGACACAGCCCCCATCAGCAGCTTGCAGACAGCTTCATGGCAGCTTGACTTTTCACTGCTTGTAAATCCCTTTTGGAAAGACAGATTCCTTTGTGAAAGCAATTTTTTTCTGTCTGACACGATTGCCACAGGGGAGATCAAACAGCTGGAAACTGCAAGGGATGGACCATTGTCTTGGTTTGAAAAGACAGGTGTCTGCTAAGGAAGACAGGAGCCTCCCCTGAAATGGAGGATGTAAACCTCCTCCCTCTGAATTGCTATAAATTTGAAATTAAAGGGCTCTCAGGCAAAAATATGGGATCAGGAATAACAGTAGGGAATAACTAGGGAAGAAAATAAAAGGATAAAATAAACAATGCAGTGAACTAGAACAACACTGCCAGAGTCAGAACCCAACCTGACACCCTGTGGGTCAGGGTGTTGGCAGCAGTCCCATTGGAATTGTGGCTGCAGCCCTCCTGCAGTGTCAGGGGTGGTTCTGTTGGAGCAGGGATCCTGTAGAAGGATGTATTCTTCCTCTGAAGATCCAGTGGAGGAAGAGGCAGCTGCTGTTCCTCTGGGGCATCCAGTGGAGAAGCCGTGCTGGTGTTCCAGAATCTCCAGATTATATCTGGGTAGGAATGCTTGGCTCCTCCCCCTGGGCTCACATCTCCCAATGGGATGCTGTAGTTCTTATCAGCCATGCAGGGACATTCAATAGCTGTTATCAGCAGATGTCCCCTCCCAGAGGGAGGAGTGGGTGTGGAAGAGATAAGGCAAAGTGCCCAATGAACAGAAGACAGCTGTCATACAGATGGCAAATAGATACAATTTGCTTGGCAATCCAGCACAACCATGCCAGTGAAAGTTATTTTCAGGGTACTGTAACTAGTGGATGCACCTTGGAAGTGGGGTTTTGCCTCAGGAATGTAAACTGCAACCTGTCAGACTACCAGGATAGCTACAGGAGGTCATGGGTAGTGAGGGAAATGGGTCTAACTGGAGGTGTAACTGGGGATCCACTATTGGCAATGGATAGAGAGACTCGGTGTGATGGCCAAAGAATCCAAATTTCTTGTGAACTACCACTGCTTATATACTTATTCTAGGAAGACTAGTAATGTTTTACTACAATGATTGGGTTAATCATCACATACAAACTTATACATTTTAAACATCTCTTGCTTGCAGAAGTCTGGTGTAATTCTCTGTTTCTGTCAGTTTTCTGTCAGTCTGATTGAATATTCTTGCAATCTTGATTTAATCCTCAAAGTTCTGCTTGCTCTTGCCGAGGCATTTTATTTATCAAATCTCTCATGCTTGACCAGGTCCAAAGTCCATCTTCTGTCTTGTGTATCCCAAAAATCCACCAGCAGCAGCACATGGCTGTGCCTTGGCAGCAGGGCACGTACACATCCTCTGGATAAAGCTGATCCAGGAGGAATGCTAGCACCTCCCAGAGCCCTCACAGTGTTCTGTGCATTTATCTGCCAACAGACACCTTGATGAAAAGAGATCAGTTGCATCCTGAGCCCTGCACAGCCATCCCAGGCAGGTACAGATTTCCATTGGATTTTTGACATTTTCCACCAGGCTGGAAGTGGATTAAGCGCTACAAATGAACAAATCTGCCCAGACTGACAGACATGGCAGGAGGTGGAATCAGGAGCTGTCAGCTGCTGCTGAGTAACTCGGGCAGAAAACCCTCCTCTGAAGTTCTATGTGAGGCTTTGTGGAGCTTACAGCTGCTTTCTCACCTCTCTTGTCAGGAGCAACTGAATAGTTCAACAATATTGTTAACCTTGTGCAAAGGAAAATACATCCTACCTTAAGCAGATTTTGCAGACCCAGGATATTTCACTATTTCTGTAAATTTGGAAAATTTGCTGTCTGGTCACATTTTCCTCCCTATCAACCTGGGCAGTGTGATTTGTTGCCCTAGAAGAAAATCACTCTTATGTTAGCACAGCACACAGCAGCAACAGTTCTAAGATCTGACACAGCAGCAGTAAGTTCCTGACCTGACATTTTGAAGAGACTTTTCCTGGCTCTGGTGTGCTTTGGAGTAAGCCCTAAAGACCTTGCCCAGGCTTTACCCCAGTAGTCTTCCTTGTGATCAGCACTTGACTCTTCATCTGCTGAGGCTCCTGGGGTCTCTTTATTCTTTATTCTGAACATTCAGCTTACAGTCAAATGTCAGCTACTCAAAAATAAGTAGTGGTTTGTGGTTAAGGAGTGGGAAGAAGAGGGCTTGGTTAATTCCCAGCTTGACCACAGATATCCCAAGTGAGGTTGGCCAGATTGCTCAGAGTCTGGTTTATTCCAAAAGCACTGAATTCAGTTGCTACTCAGTGGTACTTTTATGTGCTTGGCCCTTAAAAACCTCCCCTAACACCCACAGCTGTAGAGCAGGGACAATCCTACCACCTTTCTCTGACTTACTGAAAGCTGGAAGCTCAGTTCCAGGCTCTGTGCTCTGAAACATTTGTACAGCACTAAGCACAGGGAGCTGCAGGGGCTCTAGCAGAAGAAAGAGCCAAGAACAGAGACCCTCCCTGTCAGAGGGTCAGGGTCAGAATGGGCTTCTCCCATATCCCAGGAAGATGATCAGAATATGCCAGAGGGGAAAAAAAAAGATAATTGTCTGAAACTATAAGATTACCCATGTTGACTCATGGGCACATGCAATGAGTTTCTGGCAGAGTGATTTTACCTCCTCATTTGAACCACTCCAAATGAAGGCAGAATTTTAGTCACACAGAAATTACATCAAAAGGAAAAGCCAGATGTTTTGTGAATCCCACCACTAATGAGCTACAAGTGCTGGTTTTTTTCCATTGTACAAGAAAATGATGAATTTTTAAACATATACAAAACAAATTGTTTGTGATTGCATTAGACCTTCAAAAAGAAAGAAGGAACATAAATTCAGAGATGAATAGCACAATATTGGATGCTTGCCTCAGAGCTCGACTTCAATAACTTATCTCAATAAATCCCCCTGCAGAAAGCATCTTATGTACTTCAAGCCTGGAGAAGATGAGACGTGAATGCTGGAGGAATTACAAGACAGGGGCATTCTTGCAACAGTGAACAAGCTGAAAATTACAAGGTAATGGAAACTCAGCAGGAGGCTGCCATACCCTGCCATTAACTAACTCCTCCAATGATTGCTGCAGAAATCACTCAGGTTGTGTAAGCACTGTACACTGCTGCTGCACTTTGCATCTCCCTCCACCTAAGCACACAGACAATTTAATGAGGCAAGAAGAGATACCTGAGCACCAGGGGCTTTGGCTTGCAGATGAAAGGGGGCTGCCTCCCAGCCCAAGCACAGCCCTTTGTCCCTGCTGCCTGCCTCTCCTTTGTGCCACTTTGACACCAGCTCTACAGATCCATTTATTAAAGCAATTGCCATTTTTAAGCCAATATAGCCCTGACCTCCTCAAACTGCTCTACTACCGTGACTCTGGAGATCAGGAAAATGAGGAATTAACAGCAGCAGAGTATTAGGCCTGAGTTCCTTAAAGGGCAATTAGTGCCTGTCCTTCATGCGTCTTCCCACAGCCTCATCCCATAGAAACACTTGTTATTCCAGTCTTGGAAAATCAGTCAGCTTCATATAAACATGTCTGTGCTGTGGTTCTTATTTCACCAACCAGGAGGTTAATGAGAGTAAGACACATTTGCAGTATTAAAAAGGAAAGGAAAAAAAAACCAGACTGGCAGGTGAAATATAACAGAGCAGAGTGGGAAATGCACTTACAAGAAGCCTGGAAAGAAAAAAATACTTCTGTGTAGCCCCACATTTCTCTTCACAGAGAAAAGCAAGGCACAATTCTTCCCAAGAATATTTCTGGGATTCACATTCTCTGAACCTCAAAAGAAAGAAAACACAATTCTTATCATTTACTGTACCTATGTTTGTGCAAAAATAGAATATGACATAAAAACTGTTTGCCCAAAATCATAGTGTTTTATTTCCTTGGCCTATCAGGGCCAAAAATGTGTGTGTGTCAGGACTGTCAGGTGACAGTCACAAGATTCAAACAGTGTGAGAGTTGCGTACAGAGTTGAGTGCTTAACAGATTAATGTATAGAGTAATATAATATAATAAAGTAATTAATTAACCTTCTGATATCCATATAATCAGATACATAATTCTCTCCCCTTGTCAGGGCCATCACAGCACTGCAATACCTCCAGGCAGATGCACCACAGATACAGAAGAAATCTGCTGATAATTTTGGCACATAAAGGAGACACAGGAGAGATCATGGTAAGCTTTCTAAGGGCTAGGAAAGGAGAGAGCAACAGTAATGGCCATCAGGGCATCCATGTACATTTAGGAAATAACAGTGGTGCTCTGACGGTGCTGGAACAAGGAGGCACAATGGTCAGGGCCGTCAGCAGGTTACACACTGCAATGAGGTCCTCCAAGTCAAACAGTGGTGTCCCCCAGATTTCACCCTCTAAGAAATGCTTTCTCCTGCTGTCCTGGGTGCTGTGACCTCACAAAGCCATGAGAAATGTCCCCAGTCCTGCAGGCTGAGGGTGGTTTGATCTCAGAAGAGCCAAGGGAATGAGATGTCCATGCCAGTCCAGCCTTCCTCCTTCCTACCTATGGGAATAAATCACACAGACTGCATTTTCTTCATGGTGGAAAAAGCCCATTCTTCATTCACATAACTCCTTTTTACAGAGTTTTACAGACCACCCGTGGGACTCCAATTGATTAGTAATTTTCTTGTCAATTACTTTATTGGTCAGTAACAAGTTGTTATTCTGTATTAATTGGTCACTCCAACCCCTGGGGTGTATGTGCAGGGAAAGTTGTGAGAGATAGTTTTCATTTTTCTATCTAGTGGTGTAAAAACAGTTTACACAGGTACAAGTTGCTTTTTACCCAGAAACAGATTGTTATGTTAATGAACTGCTCACACCAGGATTGCTTTCATATGGGAACTTGCAAAGGGAACTTGGCTTAGAAGAAATGACGGGCCAGCCAGAGCAGGCCTGATTTTATAAGGTTTTCTTTGTTGTCTTATATAGCAAGAGTTCTATTATCATTATAGTGCAAGGATTTCATATCACCAGAGCTTCACACCTTCTCAATGTTTCTCATAGGTAGCTCCTCTAAGCACTGACTGCTCCCAGTCCTTGCAGTTGTCATCTGACTCCAGATCCCACCAATACACTCTTTTATAATACTGTTCTTATTTTCTATAGGTGTAGCCTGTTAAGATCAGGCCTGCACCTAATCTTTAGTAATTGGTCCAGCTGCAACTCATTGGGGGATAAGATTACATTCTATGCCACCTTCATTTACCCATACTGTGTCCCCCTACATTTCTTTATAATTTTCTACCTTACTGCAACACTCCCCCTCCCTATCAGGATGAACCTCAGCAGAGCCCAGGCTCTGTGCCCCTGGCCAGCTCTGACCTTACCCCAGCTGGGTTCCAGACACAGAACAGACCTTCTCCTCCAGGGACACAGAGAGCCTTCACTCATCACAGCACAGAGGAAATACAAGAGATCAAATCTGCAGCCTGATTTTTGAGCTCAAGTGCTTAAAAGATAGGCATCTAAATCCACACTAAGGTGCTTTCTTGTCTCAGTGAAGTATCTTGGGGCATGACAGCAGAAAGCTTGACTCTCAGGCAGTGCAGCTTGATGTGACCTGACTCTTGTGAGGTTGTCACCTCATGTGAGACAAGCCCAGCCTGGCCTGATGTCCCCACAGCCTGCTCTGCAGGGAGGGCAGAACCCAGCCCAGACTGGGGTGGGTTAATCCTGTCTCACTCCTGCACTGTCCTGTAGGGGGACACAGTATGGGTAAATGAAGGTGTATAGAATGTAATCTTATCCCCCAATGAGTTGCAGCTGGACCAATCACTAAAGATTAGGAGCAGGCCTGATCTTAACAGGCCACACCTGTAGCAAATAAGAACTTTGTTATAAAAGAGTAGATCGGTGGGATCTGGAGTCAGATGATGACTGCTGCAAGGATCAGGAACAGTCAGTGCTTAGAGGAGCTGCCTATGAGAAACATCGAGGAGGCACAAAGCTCTGGCAGTATGGAATCCTTGCACTATAAAGATGTTAGAACTCTTGATATATAAAACAGCACTGTCCCTGTTATTCTTTGACTCTGTTTCAGCTCTGGAGTCCCTTCCTCACACTGTGCCCTATCCATGCTGGGCTGCAACCATCAGCAGCTCCTTTGATGCACACTGCTTGCGTTTAAACTCACCCTCCTCCAGTGTTTTCCAATCAATATCCCCTGCCAGGATTTCTGAGATACCTTGGCATTTTCTAGGAGCTATGACAGAAAATGTGAGATGGATTGCAAATGCCACCAAAGCCACTGGATGACATTTATTTCTGTGCCAGACTTCAAATTTGGTGGGATAGATTTCATTCTGAGTTGGAGGAGGGATATATTTCACCCTCTGTGTCTCAGAGATGCTTTCATAGTGGTGCATGTTACATCCCTGGTATGAAATATGCAATTATAAAACTATGTCTCTAACTACTATTAAAAAAAAACCTCTAAAAAAAGATACTGACTATTAATTGTTAAATATTCTTTGTTTTATTCTGCATCCAGAGAAAGGAAATTTAGAAACATTGGTACTCTGTGTGTGGAAGAATCTCTCAGATCCCAGAACGTGCTTTGGTTTTTATGGGTTTCATTTCAGGAGCTGAATTTTTAACTCAAATCAATAAAATGCATGGGTGCACTTACACGCTCATCCAGCTTTCCTGGACATGTTAGAAGATTACCAAGCTTGCCTGATTCTAATTAAAAACAGACTAGTGGGCAATTAATTTAACTTGTACCAACTTGTAATTACAACATTTGCTGTACAACTCTACAAATACAGGTGGCAAGGGGGGAGAGGCTTCTCTGGGATTTTTGTGGTGCTGCTCTGAAAAACCTCAGAGCAAATCACTTGTGGTAGGTTCCAGTGTGAGACCTGCATTGTTTAAAAATCATCTCAACGCTTCCTTATGCAGCAATAAAATGCAAGATGTGTGTCTGGGTTTGAAAAGCCAGGTGTCTGCTAAGGAAGGCAGGAGCCTCCCCTGAAATGGAAAATGTAAACCTTCTCCCTCCCAATTATTATAATTTTGAAATTAAGGGGCTCTCAGGCAAAGATATGGGAGTAGGAATAACAGTTCTTTACTGAGAAAATTAAAAATATAAATGCAATAGTACAAAAAAAGAAAACAAACCACTGCTAGAGTGAGAGCAGTCCCTGCTCCCTGTGTGTCAGGGCGGTGTCCCAGCCCCATCCCATGGGGGCTCAGCCCTCCTGCAGTGCCAGCTGTGGCTCTGCTGCAGCAGGGATCCTGCACAAGGGGGGAGTTTTCCTCTGCAGCTCCAGGGCTGCTGCAGATGGGCCTGGGCTCCCTCTGGCCATGCAGGGCAGCAGAAAGCTGCTCCTCTGGCAATGCAGGGGGCAAAGGCTGCTGTGCTGTGCCAGGCCCAGATTGGATCCAGGGAGGAATGCTTGGCTCCTCCCCTGGGCGGGGCATCTCCCCATGGGATGCTGGGATTGGATCAGCCCTGCAGGGACACTCAGTGGCCATGGACAGCAGAGATCTCCTGGAGGGAGGGTTGGCTGTGGGAGAGAGAAAGAAACAACTGCCCCAAGGACAGCAGAGAACTGCCCCAGCTCTGACAGATGGGGACAGAACACACACTCCCAGCCACATCTTCCAACCTAAGACAATGTGGGAAATTAAAACTGCAACATTCTCCATGGATCCCACTCATTCCATTGCTCCCAATGTCCAACCCTTTACTCCCCTGATGAGCTGTGTTCCCTGATTTTCAGTCTGACCTCTTGTTTGCCTGTGCCAGGTGGTTCTGTAAGTAAATCCCTATCTCCTGCAGATGCTTGACCATTCAAAAGTGGAGTTTCATCCACTTCTGCCTTTCCACTTTCTCCATCACTACTCAGGCTGCAATGAGAACAAGAAATACGAAGTTCTTCAGCTCCATAACCACCCTTCCCTTCTCAACAGATTTTTTATTAAAAGGCTTCCTGAAGACCTATGCTGCTACTAAGGCAGATTTAACAACAAACAGACTCTTTTTCTCCTCTTTTGTAGAGCCAAGGACTACTCACAGCCTCAGTGGAACATTATGGCAAGACAATGTTTCCTGTGCAGTGGAGAAAAGCTAAAGTGCTTCCTATCACCATGTGATGTTATGACCTTCCCCATAACCAGCAGGAGAAATCCATCTACACATTCCCTTAATTCAAGCTGCCAATTAAATGACAACAAATAAATGACAACTTTAATGTCACTTCACTAAAATGACTCTGCAATAATTTTTGCTTTATTGCTCAATTGTGTCCTATTGAGTATCAATCACACAGCTCTGAAAAATATCCCCAGAAGAAGGGGGGAAAAAAAGAAATAATGGAGGAAGGGAGGAAGGAAGGAAAACTAGTGGAAGAAGAAGCTAGAAACAGCTTTCTGATGTTGAGTTTACATGGTTCATCTCTTCTCTAACATTGGGCACAGCTCAGTGGAGCTGATGAGGTGACTGGTACATGCTTAGAGCAAAGGTGGTCTTCCAGAGCAATTCACATTTCCATCTTTTATTTGTCATGCCAGGACACTCAGACATTGTCAGACACTGAGTCAGTGCTTGGTTTGCAGAGAAAAATATACAGAGTTCAAACCTGAGATTTTGTGATTTGAAGCACTGCATTGCCCCTGCTCCCTTGGTGATACCTGATGCACAGGAAACCAAATCACTTACTGTTGGCACTGACTTGTTCCACCGAGAATTCTTATTTGCTCTGAATGATCTTCAAGCTATGGAGAGTGTGAAATGTACACCACCAACCAGAAAATGCTTATGATGATAGTTATTTGTCATGCATTCTCTCACTGCTGATTGTTTATGGGATAGAAACAAAGCCAGTGAATAATTCAGGTGGAAAGGTCTCGGGTTTGTTGTTTCTGGAAAGGCTCCTGAGGTATTAAAGAATCTTTTTTCCCAGCCCTATGACTGAAGAAGAAGTCGGGATTCCTTGGCTCTGCTTTTCAAGGTTGTTTATTTTCTCTAATCTGTTCCATTCTGTCTCTGACCTGCTGAGATCTGTCCAGCAGGGCGGGTTGTGGCACAGTCCCTGCCCTTGGGGTGCTGTTGGCTTTTTATACTAAGAACTGGGTGTGCTTTATTTACAATAATTTCCCAATACCTATCACCTATGTTAGACAGTCTGTCTCTACTCTAAACCAGTCCAGAAGTGTCACCATCACAGCAGAAGATGGAGGGCAAGAAGCAGAAGGAGGACAGGTCACATTCAGATTCCTCCATGTTGCTTCTTGAAGCCCTATTCTGAAAACCCCAAAATTCTACTTTTTCACCGTGTGACAAATTCACTATCATTCTACTCAAACTCTTGTGGCTTATAACTCCTCACACAAAGCTGGTAATTCTTTCCATGGGCTAAAATCAAAGGCACAGGTGTTTGTGACTCTGTGCCAGGGTCTCAAATCACCCAGGGCAGCCGGAGCAATGTCCTGGGTTCTGATAGAAAGGGAACTTGGAGGCCTTTAGGCTGAGCTCCAGCTCAAAGCTGTCTCAGCTGGATTAGATTGCCAAGGACCTGATGGGGTTTCAACATCTCCACTGCAGAGATCCCATAACCTCTCTAGTCCCCTGGTCATGTCTAATCACTCTCATGATGACACTGTTTTCTTAATATCTGCAAAGGTCTGTCCAGAATGGTTCCATAGCTGAAAATGTCTCCTTATTCCTCTCCCCTTCTATCGCTACAATTTCCTGCACTGAACCCTGGATTTGTTTTCTCCTAGCAGAGGTAAAGCTGGAATCAAGCTGTGTGGAGACCTCTGACAGCAACAGCATTGTGCAATATTCTGTAATAAGCAGGTCCAGAGCTCACATCCTCAGATGTGTAAAGTCTTACCCAGATTTAAGGTCTAACTCTGCACTTACTGAAGTTAATGAGGTTCTCCCAGCAATGATAGCTGACATCCTGTGGTGTCAGGGACCACTTATGAAGGGTCAACAAAACTTTTACATTATTAAATAAGGACTCCAGTGAAATCACTGCCAGCTGGGGTTCTGCTGGGTTATTGTGTGTGCTGCAGTAACTTGCACTGTCAATACAAGTTTTCACTGAACGACAGAGTGAAGGGGGAGCAGTGAGTTTAGCAGAGGGCCTGGAGCACATCAGCACACGAGATGTGACAGAAGGGAGCTGCAGTCAGCAGCTGCAGCAAGGACTCACTGGGCTGTGAGCAGCTCTGCCTGGTCCTTTGCTTATCATGAAATACAAAGTTGTTTGGTTTCTCTCCCAATATTTGCTGCCACACACCTCAAACAGAACTTTCTGAAGAGAAAGCATTCCACAGCTACATCAGTTCCACTTGCCACAAAGGCAAACTTGTCTGCTCCATAATTGATTTTCCACAGACAATTGATTTAAACTTTTCAAACCCCTCCTGATGGTAGGATTAGAGCTGAGCCTGAACAGTTTGCAGGGCAAGCTTGGAGCTGCATTTCTCTTTCACAGAGTTCTGCTTAATTGGACGAAGGGGACAGAGTTCAAGGGCGAGCCAATAGAACGTGTTTTATTTAAACATAACCCCAAAGTAGCTATAATGAGAAAGCATGTCTCTCACTCCCATGTAGAAATGACAGAAGAGATGTTTCAATTTCATTTCCCTCTCCTGGCTCAATGGCTAACACAGGAACCTGATGCATTTGATCCTCTAATATTAGTTCAGGGAAATGTGTTTATTATGAGTTCCATTATAATATACTTAGCACAGTCCTTTCAAGTGATGACTAGAGGTTTATTTAGGAACTAATTCAGCACCAGCTACAGTTAAAAAGCTTTCACATGTCAGTAGAAACTGCATTAGATCTTTACTGACATTTACAGTTAAAAAAATCAGTAATGGAGGGGAGGGAAAATGATTAAACATTTTTACATGCAGCTTATTGACATAATCAGCATTAATTCCATTAATTCTCCCAGTGCATTATTATTTCCAATAAGTTTTCTTATTAGGATTGGTGGAAAATACCAAACCTCCACAGCTGCTGTGAAAATTGTTTCCTTCTGAAAAAAGTTCAGTTTGGCATTCCAGAACCAGGAATTCCCAACAGCCACTGGGAAATGTTTTCACTCATAGTAGAATACCCAAGTGGTCATAAGCCCTCTGCCTATCATGGTTTTATGAGGGGATAAAAAGACTAAAGTCTATCTCAATTTGAAGAATATTCTGTTTTTCACAGTCCAGTGATGAGTTCCACTCACCAATTCTCTCCTGCAGGGGAGAGGAGGTCCTGTCCCCCAGGCCTGAGTTCTCCCACTGCTGTGTTTGCTGACCAGAAAGGAGGAGCACTTCACAGCACAGATGTGTTAGAACATATTTTAGACCAGTTAATAATATCTGAGGTTCTCAGGCTAAGAAATAAAAAAGAGATTTGGGATTTAGTGCCTGGCAAAGCTGACAACCATGTACAGTAAACACTGGCTGTCTCTATAAGCTCTTTATGTTTTGAATGCAGTACACAACGTGAAATGACCAGTATTGAATTAAATTTTCTGCATACAATGAAAATGTCTTAAAAATGGTACTGTAAACCCACTGAGAAACACTGCAGTGACAGCAGCCAAGGCAGTCACATCCCTGTGCTCCATCTACCCAGTCCTTCTCTGCTAGGACACCCCAAGGAGGTTTTCTGTACACAGCAAACAGAACTAGCAGCTTTTCTTTTTACAATAGTCAGGACTCCAGGTAAGATGAGGGTTCCCACTGTGTTCCTGTGGAACAGATCCCTTTCCTTAAAGCTTTCTCTCAAAGCAGTGCTCAGCAGTGTTGTCTTATTTATCAAGAGTTCCATTATCATTACATTGCAAGGATTCCATATTGCCAGAGTTTCACACCTCCTCGATGTTTCTCACAGACAGCTCCTCTAAGCACTGACTCTTCCTGGTCCTTGCAGTTGAATCTGACTCCTGATCCCACCAATCCACTCTTTTATAATACTGTTCTTATTTTCTACAGGTGTGGCCTGTTAAGATCAGGCCTGCTCCTAATCTTTAGTAATTGGTTCAGCCGCAACTCTTTGGGGGATAAGATTACATTCTATACCACCTTCATACTGTATCCCCCTACACAGCAGCTTGCTGGAGAGCAGGCAGCCAGGATATTGAGTGTAAGAAATGACCACTCACTTCTAAAATTTCAAAGGTTTATTAAACCTTAACAAAAATTACAACAAAGGGCTGAAAAGGAAAAATTACAGCACTGGGAGCCCCCATGACTATCAGCCACATGCTCACCTGTAAAATGGATGCTCTGCTCTTTATAACCTTAGTCCCTCTCAAAGTTTTGCCAGTTAACTCCTTCTCTGCCATGCACTGGTGGAGATCACTCTTCACACTCTGACTGGAGCTCAGGTGTTGTTACCCCAGCTTTCCTGGTGACAAGCTGCCGTCTCTGAATGTCCTGACTGCTGAGGCTGTCACAAGGGAGGGAAAGAGAACTGTGGGAGGATATATTACAATAACATCACTGTATATCTGTATAATATCTATCTCTTAATTGTGAGAGCAAACTATTGCATTTCTTATCTATAACATCTAGGAACCTTCTCTGTGTGCCACTGCTGAGGCTGCTGTCCCTGGGCCCCAGCCCTCTTAGCCCTCCTCATGCTTGGCTGGCCCTGCTCCTGGCCAACATATTAAAATACTCCACAAAAACATCACCACCACAAAAAAAAAAGACCCAAACAAAAAAAAAAAGACCCAAAAAGCCCTGCATTTTCCATTCAGAAAAGCTAAGTATAACTCTATTTTTAACCTTTTTTTTTCTGTTTGTCCAGGTAATGTACCCCACTGAGGGGCTCCCACTGAGGATATGAGCATAGCCTTTGGCAAGAGAAGCCTGATAATTTCTGAAAAATATATTCTTGGTTCAAACCCTAATCAAGAGGAGGTTTTGCACCAAGCACTGTGTGCACAAGCTATTTCTGCACCTTTCAAAGCCCCACTGAAGGTATACATGTCAGCAGGAGCACTCAGCTCTAGCCATGGGGACACTCTGTCCCTGCACTGGGACAATTCCTGTGGTGAGGAGCTGCTGATGTCCCTGGAATTTCCTCTGCCCCTTCAGCTGTGCAGAAGGTCCTTCACACCAGCCTGTCACCTTCCTCCCTGCCAGACCAGTTTGTTCAAATTCAGATTTGCATTTCCTCCTTTAATTTGATTAGTGACAGCTGCTATTATCTGAGAAAATCTAAATTGTCTCTTCCTGTGCTAATGAATCACTGCGCTATGTGTGTGGGGATTAGAGAACAAATGGATTTATTAATACACTGCTAATTAAAGGGAGAGGTCTACTGTTCCAGTGGCTTTTGGTGAAGAGGTTGCAGCAGGTTTTAGGGGTGGAGAGAACAGCCACAGGTTGTCACTGCTAATCAGAAGCCACAATTGGGGTCTGACTGAGCCCAAGTACTCTTACCTAAGATTTGAAAGTTACAATTGCTCAAGCCTCTAGCATCACAGTCACTAATGGTTTTGTCTTAAGGGTAACTGGGCACTTAAAAAATCACCAGGCAGTTTGTAAAATGCTAGTGAAAGGTTTTGTAAACTAAGGCTAATTACAGCAACAACAGACCTGTCTGCAAGGAGCTGTGATCAGAATACTGAGGCCCTGAAGAATAACTCTCTTCTAGTCTTGTTGGGAGTGCAGCTTCAAAAAAAAAGCCATTGCACATATTCTTCTTCTCTCATCACTTATGCCAGGAACTCAGAGGGGTTCCCAGCCTCTCTTTACCAGATACAACACAAGGACTTGTCTCGGGCTGTACAGCAGAGAGCTGGGACTGGCCAGGAATAACACTGAACTCTTTTCACAACCACAGCCCAATCCAGAATCCTGAAACCCCACAGAGAAAAAGCACAGGGAAAAAGAAAATCAAAATATACTCATGTGTCACACCCCAAACAGGTCATGTTTTTGGAGAGGAAAATATCTGCTCTGGTGTGGCCATTCTAGCACAATTAAGTTTCTGTGGGTGTCCCAGATTGCAAAGCAAGATGTATTCTATTACCACCTGTATGGCAGTTGTCTTCTGTTCATTGGGCAGTTTTCCTTATTTCTTCCACACCCATTCCTCCCCCCACGGGGACACCTGCTGATAACAGCTATTGAATGTCATTGCATGGCTGATAAGAACTACAGCATCCCATTGGGAGATGTGAGCCCAGAGGGAGGAGCCAAGCATTCCTACATGGATATAATCCGGAGATTCTGGAACACAGGCACAGCGTCTCCACTGGATTCCCCAGAGGAACAGCAGCTGCCTCTTCTCCCACTGGATCTTCAGAGGAAGAATACATCCTTCTCTACAGGATCCCTGCTCCAGCAGAACCACCCCTGACACTGCAGGAGGGCTGAGCCACAATTCCAATGGGACTGCTGCCAACACCCTGACCCACAGGGTGTCAGGTTGGGTTCTGACTCTGTCAGTATTGGTTTCATTTACTGCATTGTTTATTTTATCTTTTTATTTTCTTCCCTAATAAAGAACTAATATTTCCTGCTCTCGTATTTTTTTGCCTGACAGCCCCTTAATTTAAAATTTATAACAATTTTGAGGGGGGGTGGATCACATTTTCCATTTCAGGGAAGGCTCCTGCCTTCCTTAGCAGACACTTGTCTTTCCAAACCAAGACAGTGGGGAGGATTAACATCTCCATGGGATAAGCCAATAAGGAATTCTATTAGAGAGATCTGAGGAAGACTTTCCTTCTTGCCTTCGCCTTTTAGTCTAATTCTTTTGGCCCTGATTTACCTCAATATCAACACAGTATTGGGATACAGACAATTCAATAATTAATATTCTAATTGCTCATATCATTGAAGTGACAGAGAAGGGAGCACTTTCATTCCTTTGATCTCCTGCCTTCAATACCCACAGGCCATGTTGGACATCAGGCAGCACAGACACATGAATAAAGCACCTCCAGGGAGAGGAGCTGTTCCAGGAGGCTCCCTGCAATCTCCAGTGCCCAGGACAGCAATACTCACACCTCAGGAACACTGGGGGCAGGAGGCTGAGCTGTGGGAGTTTATGGACTGCAAATCTCAATCCACTGGAATCACCATAATTCTCTTCATGGACTCGATCTCCGTCTTTGACTCAGACCTGGATTGTAACATTGACATTTTCTGAAAAATCCCTTTGGCCAGGATTTTTTCCTGGGAAGCTGTGAAACCTCAGAGAAAAGGAAAACAATTCTTATCTCATTTGCTTCTCCTGTGTTGTGCTCATGTGGAATGTGTTTGGAGATTGTTTACCCACAGGTGATTGTTCCATTGGATTCTGCTGGGGGTTGTTTTCACTCTTTGGTCAATCAGGCCAAGCTGTGTCGGGACTCTGGAGAGAGTCAGGAGTTTTCATTATTATCTTTTTAGCATTGTGTAAGTATCCTTTCTGTATTCTTTAATATAGTATAGTATTCTTTAATATAATATAGTATAATAAAATAATAAATTAGCCTTCTGAGAACCTGGAGTCAGATTCATCATTCCTTCCTTTGTTGGGGCATCCCCACAAATACAATACCTGGACCTTCAGCAGATGGAAATCTCTGCATCTCCTGAAGCCACACAGCTATGCCAGGTGAGGTCAGCTGATGCTCCTGCCCTTTCTCTCCACAGAAATTCAACTTGCATAACTGCCTGCAAAAGCATTTGCTGACAACAGCCTTCCCCTTTCAAATGAGCTACTTCCCCTGCAGTCCCAGGTTCTGCATCTTCTCTAATAATGTATTACTCCAGCTGGATTATCCATCACCATAAAGTCATTTATTCTTTCAGACACTGTTAATTTTAGTGAGGCTGGCATGGATTAACAAGCCATTGATCCACATTTACAGATACAGTAAACAACTCTTGATTTCTTTTACTTCCTACCCTTGAGCATGGTAAGTAGTTCCAGGCAAGGCTCCTCACTGGACACACACCCACCTTGTTAGAGAGACACCCAAACCCTTCCTGCAAGGTTATCACTGCTCACTCTCCTCCTGCAGGGGAGGAGAAACTCAGAACTTATTGGTATGAGCAGACCTCCAGGATATCTTGATTTCCTGTAGTCACTTCAAATAAATCAATAAGATTCAGGTTTCTGTTATCACTTTGTAAAGATTATTCATCATTCCAGTAAAAGCCTAAAGAAAACAAAATGCTTTTCATTGTGGATTCTCTCTTTTATTGGTAGTTAAAAGATTAGACTGTTGTTATCATGGAAGAAAAAACAGTCCTCAGCTTGACTTCAGCTGATTTTGGTGTTGGGGAGCTCACTGCTGTGCTCAGTGGTAGCTCATATTGATGGCAGCAAAACCAGATGGAGAGTCCCAAGTCCAAAGTTTCTATTCAAAACATAAAAATAAAAGAAATCCTTCAAATACTTCTGAGATACCTGGCCCTAACCAGCATGCTCCATGCTCCTTTCAGTTTAGGTGCCTGAATTTAGCCTGTATGAGTCACCCTGGGGTAAATCTCTACCCAGACTTGATGTGTAAATGATGCATTTTTCAGCATGTGAAAGAGGCAAGTCCTCTTGGAGAAGCTGACCTGGGACTCCAAGCATGAGTGATCCAGTCAGTCCTGTCTTACAGGCTAGGAAGGGTTTTCAAAACATCATATCATCAATGGCCCTTGTTATTTGACTGTACCCCACTGTAATGTTTCCAAGACACTGTGGGAATAAATCACAGACTCCATTTTCTTCATAGTGGAAAAAGCCCATACTTTATTCATGTAACTCCTTTTTATACATTTTTACAGACTTGGTGTGGGACTCCAATTGGTCAGGAGCTTTCTTGTTAATTAATTATTGGTCAGTAACAAGTTGTTATTCTGTATTGATTGGTCACTCAAAATCTCAGTGTGTAACTGCAGGGAAAGTTGTTTGTGAGAGATAGTTTTCATTTTTCTATCTAAGGTGTAAAAACAGTTTATACAGGTACAAGTTTACCCAGGAATAGATTATGTTAATGAACTACTCACACCAGAATTGCTTTCACATGGGAACTTGCAAACGTTCACCCCAGGTGAATCCAAAATGGTCACAGAATCTCCACTGATTTTAGGAGAGCAGTCTTGATTTTATGAAGCCTTTCTTCATGATTTTTCTACCTTACTGCAACAATTCACTGCCCCAGCTGAAGGGCTTCCCAAAGCTGCCTGTTCCAGGCCTCACCATTTATTCCATTTATTCCTCACAGCAGCAATCTGCATCTCCTTGGCTGAAGAATAAAGCCTAAACATCCTTGTTATATCTCCTGCAGATAACAAGGACAAACTACTTTCTTCCCCTTGTAAAGCTGCCTCCTCTTAGCCCTGCTTTGTCTTAACTGCTCTGCCAGAGACTCCTCTGCTCCTCACTGGTAACCACAGGACAGCAGTGCTGTGCCTCCCTTCCTCAGACAGACAAACACATTTAGAAGATGATGAGTTCCAGACATGACTGCAGGCAGTGTGAGTTTTTTCACTTCACTTTGAAGTGATGGATAGCATTGCCAATGGTAAATTTAGCTCAAGCATTGGAAAACAAGGGCAATTCCTTCACGGCAGATTCAAGTGGTCTTCTGCATCATCCCAAAGCCACAGAATTACTGTGACAGTGTTCACAGGGGTTCTTGGGTGAGGGAAGAGATGAGGATCTGACTCCATGTTTCAGAAGGCTTGATTTATAATATTATGATATATATTACAGTAAAACTATACTAAAAGAATAGAAGAAAAGGTTTCATCAGAAGGCTAGCGAAGAATAGAATAGCAAAGAATGATAACAAAAGTTTGCGCCTCGGCTCTCTGTCCCAGCCAGCTGACTGTGATTGTCCATTAATTAGAAACAACCACATGAGACCAATCACAGATGCACCTGTTGCATTCCACAGCAGCAGATAACCATTGTTTACATTTTGTTCCTGAGGCCTCCCAGCTTCTCAGGAGGAAAAATCCTAAGGAAAGGATTTTTCATAAAAGATGTCTGCGACAGAATTACAGAATGTATAAGGCCAGAAGGGGGCACAGGAGTTCAATGGTGACACCTCCGTGCTCAGGCAGGGCCATCCCAGAGCACAGGGCACAGCACTGTGTGCACAGGGCTCTGCAGGATCCCCAATGCTGAGGGAGACTCCAGCCCCTCCCTGGGCAGCCTGCTCAGGGCTGGGCACTGCCCAGGGCACAAGTTGTGCCTCCTGGGCAGGGGCAGTGCTGGGCTCAGGCCCTGCCCGTTCCTTTTGTCCCCACTGCTGGGCACCAGCAGGAAGGGCCTGGTCCATGCCCTGGGCCACTCCTTCACACACACACACACACACACACTGAAGTCATCACAGAGCACCACCCCAGGTGTGCTGTTAACAATAATGTTCCACCATCCTCCCTGTGAGGGTGGGCAGGCCCTGGCACAGGGTGCCCAGAGCAGCTGGGGCTGCCCCTGGATCCCTGGCAGTGCCCAAGGCCAGGCTGGACAGGGCTTGGAGCAGCCTGGTGATGCCTTGTGAAGTCTGACCTATAACAGAGACTAGACTGAGCTAAAGAATAAAGTAGGGATTTATTAGGAGGCCTCCATAGATCCACCTTGGGCAGCAAAAGAGCCCAGCCAGGGCTGCACCCCAGGTCAACCAAAATGGTCACAAAATGGACAACTGGTCACAAGGTCTCTCACTTTTATCAGTTCTGATCCATTTGCATATTGGAGTTAATTGTCGAATTACAGCTCCAGCCCATGCAGTCTCCTCCTTCCTGTTTTTCTCTCTTTATTCCACATTGTTTGTGCTCCTGGGCCTGAGATTTTGATCAGCTTGAGGCTGTGTCTAGCACAAGTGAGTGGCTGCCACACTTGACACAAGGGTCTCAGGTTCTCTAGCTGCTCAGAGTGACCCTGAGATATTTTTAAAAGTCTCTTTTCCCAGCCTCGAAGAAGAGTCAGAGCTCTTAATTTCTCAGTCTCAAGGTTGTTTATTGTATCTTATCTATAAATTTTTTTTCTCCTGGCCTGCCAAGATCCGCTCAGCAGAACAGACAGAGGGACTCTGGCCACCTCCGGGGTGGTGTTATCTTTTTATACTAAAAACTACATGTACAATATTTACAACTACTTCCCAATACCTATCACCTGTGTTAGACAGTGAGCTTCTACTCTAAACCAATCTGTAAGCGCCACCATCACAGCAGAAGATGGAGGCCAAGAAGAAGAAGGAGAAAGGCTGGACACACCCAGATTCCTCCATCTTGCCCCCTGAACCCCCATTCTAAAAACCCCAAAAATCTATTTTTTCACCCTGTGATACATTCACTATCATTCTATTTAATTTGTCGTGGCTTGCAGATCTTCATCTAAGGTTGGTAATTTGCTCCATGGGTCATAATCAAACCCACAGGTGTCTTGAGCTCTGTGCCAGGGTCTCTGAGCCCCTGGCAGGGGTCTTGGCCATCCAGGACAGCCAGAGGGATGTCCTGAATTCCAACACATGAGCTTGCAAAACAGGGCTCAAAGAGACACCTGGCAGGTGTTGGAAAGGACACAAGCCCAGAGAAGGAGTCTCTAGCTATTGTTCCTTCCTCCTTTGTGCTGCAGACATGCAGAGAAGAGGAGAAAATGAGGATCCTCTGTGCTCAATAAGGAGTGGAGCCACAAGGTGAATATGCAGGGGGTGCTCAGCACAGGTGTCAAAGAGCTGGGAATGCACTCTGTCACATGCACAGCATCTCTGTGCAGCAGTTTGGAGGTGCCCTAAGAGCATGCCAGGTACCAGGGGGTGAGCCGAGGGCTCTCCCCAGCAGTTTTCACAGGAAGGACCTGCCCAGGCATCCTGAAGTGCTAAATAAGCTCCTTCATCACCATAGAATTCTATCATATTTTCTCCTCTCTTCAAATGAAAGAAAGCAGGGTAAGAAACAGACTACTTTATATTCAGGGCTCCAATAACCACCACTGCAGGATGTATCACTATCAGAGGGTAAGGAAAAGGAAAAAGAAGCTAAATGGTGGTATTATTAAATGCAAAATATAAAAACATTTAAAGTGACACCTTCCTGAAGAGAGCTTTCAAATTATTCACAGTCAATGCAATACAATCCACAGCTAATTACAGTCTATACATGCCACTGAAAGTAATGCTAATCATAATTACTCTGCACTTACATACTATAGCAATTTCCATCTGAAGACCTCAAAGTCTTTATAAACATTAATTAATCCCATTGCCCTGCTGAGGCAACTGTTACCATAATTCTCATTTTAGGGACAGGTAAACTGTGGTTCAGATGTTAAGTGCTTTGCTTGTTGCCTTTTGGCGCAGCAGGTGGGATGATTACCCTGAGCACTCCTGGTACAGGTGCTGGGGCTGGGGGAGGAGGAGGGTGCAGGTATTGAGGCAAAGGGCAGATCTTGGAGCTGAGAACAAGACTTCGACAAAAACACTTCATTCACACTGCTACACAGCCAGGGTTGTATTTATAGCCCCCCTCAGTGTGCTAGTTCCACTGCTGAGATCAATACATTGACCCTGGAAGCACTGACACTAATTTTAAGGTTTGATTTTGCCTTCTGTGGAGTCCCTTCCCTTTCCCTTCCCTTCCCTTCCCTTCCCTTCCCTTCCCTTCCCTTCCCTTCCCTTCCCTTCCCTTCCCTTCCCTTCCTTTCCCTTTCCCTTCCCTTCCCTTCCCTTCCCTTCCCTTCCCTTCCCTTCCCTTCCCTTCCCTTCCCTTCCCTTCCCTCACAGAAACTAGCATCACAAAACATTGTCTCAGAGACAGGCTTGAAGAGAGGACAGCAAATAGCAGAATCACTACTGTTACCAGTTTTGGCTAATCAAGTCCTTTTTTTTTTTTTGGATTTTGAAAATGCAAAGTGAGAGGATGTGGTGCATCTCTGGGAAACAGGGTGGAATTTACAAAGCTTTTCAGGCATGTGGGCTCCACTTAAGCCAACCAAGTCAGCCCTGTGCCTTCCTGGATCTGCATCCCATGGCTCAGGGAATGCACTCAGATTTTGTCCTTTCCCCCAGTCTCCACAGGCTGTTGGGTGTTAATCATTGTCTGGCACCATAAAACACAAGAGCCATCACTATCAAGGCTGCCAACTTAAGAGACTCTTGTGATGGGAACGTTTCTATAGACCTACACAATAAGACTAATTGCATGGGCTTGCTGTAAAAGCCAGAGGTCGTTTGATTACTGGCTGTTTTGTACCATGAAAGTGCACATTAATTATTTAAAGGATGGACTTATAATTATTGTAAGCTCTAAGTAATTACCTATAATTTTGGCAAGTGTTAGAAAAACTGATAGTCTAGCAAATTCAGGTTTTAGTCATTAGTAAGCTACTAATTACATTTAAATTGTAAAATGAGAATTATGCAATTTATCTCCCCAATAATGCATAAACATTACAGTGATTGTAGGTTTTAATGGACTATATTATTACTATAAAAAGCAGAGCAGTGATGGGCAGTGAGGGGCAATTTGAGTTCATTGCTGTTATTTTACATGATAATTGCTTATCAGTGACTGCACAGTGATGGGTCTTCTTGATTAACACGGGGTAAGTCCATTCCACCCATCCAACTGTACTGGAAAATTACAAAACTTACTGAAGAGTCACTAAAGAGAGTTGATTAATCTTCTATCAATACAGGCCTAATTGCTGTAGGTAAACAATCTAGAAATCACATATTTTTTTCTTCCTCTATCACTTAAGAAAAGCAGAATTCCCAAGTCACACTGTCTTGGCTAGGGCTGTTTTTCATGCTGATTTCTCAGGATCTTCTCATGCACTCCCCACCCACCCCTGAGGCTCCTCAGTGCTGCTCCACCACCTGTAAGGAACAGGAATGAACAGAAACATGCCACCAAGTAATACAAGCACATGAAGAGTTTTCAAATGCTGCTATTCCAAAGCAGCCTGTGTCCACCTAATATCCCAGCACACCAATGGCAAAATCCATTTCAACACAAGAAAAGCAGTATAAGGACTAAATTCAGATTACCAGACAACAGAACAGGTCTGAAACAGTAAATTGTTCAGCATCATTCCAGAAAGAGGAGCTTCTTAATAATAATAATAATAAATGCAAACTATCAAAGGTGATCAAGTATGGGTCAAGTATGAGCCATGAGTGTGCATGCTCTGGTCTTACAGATGATCTCCTGTCTCTGTGCAGCAGGAGGGGTTCACAAAAGAGTCAATCCCTGTGGGAATCCACAAAATCAGAGGGTTTTGGGAAAACTGCAAAAGGCAGGCCCCAGAGACAGCAGAGCTGTGATTAGAGCTAAGGAGCAGCCATGAGATTGGTCAGCAGAAAAGTTATTTAAACTGTAGAAAAGCATGGACAAATAGAACAATGGTCTGTGTATTAACGCTTGTCTAGAATAACTCCCTAAGCTACATAAAGGTATATCTACTGAGATATTACGAAGGTTGAAGCTTAATAATGGAGCTCTGTGCATTGTGTTTTAAGGCTTACAAGCAGGTATTGTATTCGAAATAAGCAAGCATTGTTTAACCAAAGGTACCTGTGCTTATAGTGGTTAGATAGAACTACTGTCAATATAGAATATATACTATGCAGATATAAATACTGTCAATGTGCTTTTGCTTTGTGTGATTGGTCAAAAAACTTTTAAAGTGAGTTGTAACATTGAGTTCCTGGTGTGCTGCCTGGGATGTGAGCTGCTGGCATCTTCCCATTGTCATCACCATGGAATGAGACTGATGCTGGAAAATCAAACAGCTCAAAGCACATTCCGAGCAGTCCTGTCCTGTTGGTGATTTGTACACAGACCCCTGCTGGCATCAAATCCCTGCTTAGCAAGAGCCCCAAAGTCTTCACAGTGGCACCAGGGTCAGTAAGGAAAACGGGACAGAGCTGTGTGAGTCTGGGGCACACCAAAGGGGAGCACAGGAGTGCAGGGCACACAGGGACACCCTGACAGGGACACCCTGACAGCACCACATGGGGCTCAGAGGACACATTGACACCCAGGATTGAAAGGCCAGGGCAGGAGGTGTGCTGCAATTTAATAATGTCATTGTTCCTTTGGTTCCAGGTGATTTCTGTGTGTGGAATAAGCAAGGCAGCCATCAGACAGAGGTGTCAGTCACACAAGGCTTAGGAGCAATGCTGGTGAATAGATTAGGATAGAAATGGAGGATGTTCTATCCAGCTGAAAATGACTGCAATTAATCCATATTAGAAACCAGAGGAGTTTATATCTCAGGCACTGTATTTTCAGCCAGCAGCACTTCCCTCCACAGCCAAACAGTGGTATTGGAGTTCAATACTTTGCGAACAGAAAAGGCACCGCCAGCCACTGTGAACCACTCAGGCAATTTCCCTATGGATTTTCACCTTCCCTGTTCCATGAACTACTCAGAAAATTGAGCTGAGGGATTGCTAGAGGTGAGGACCTGCCCATGTAGTAAAGAGTTTCATGATTTCAGTATGACTCCTGTCTGCAACACAGGGAAAACTTGTCTCCTTAGGATGTGGGAGGAATGAAATGTGGGGCTGTATTTCCAGTCTTGTCCACAGTGAGACACTTTCACATGGTGAGCACCTTAAAAGCTGGAGTCTTGCCAGTGTAACTGGCTTGGTGTGACACCATGGAAATTTAAGAGCTGCTTTGTATTGTTATTTTACAAGCCCTTATACAGTGTTTGTTTTAAATGATGTGCTGTGTGATTTAGTGGTGTCTGCTGCAATGATGAAAGCCAGTGCTTGCTGTGCTGTGTGACTGCTGTCTTCTCCTGGAGATGAGATATTACTTTTCACTAAAGTTTCCCAAAAGGCAGCAGCAGCTTTAGCTTTTGGGGCATCAGATCTGCTCAGAACTCCCAAAAATAAAACCCAGGGAAACCATGGTGCTTTTAGCCCTGTTATAGATGAGCAATGGCATGGCTGACTCTCACAATTAAAAGGCAAATATCCTGTATATATGTTAGGAGCAGTTTTACAGATTTATAGTTGTGTTTTACCCCCTTGTGTTGTTCTCAGGGGTGCCCTGGGTTGGGGACATTTGGGAGGGTCACTCGTTCCTGTGGCAGCCCCTGAGCTCCAATCAAGGTGTCAGGCAGGGATCTCCAGCACTGGGCAGGGAAGGAGGAGTCCATGGACAGAACTTTGGGAGGGGCCAAAGGGTTAAAAGGTGAAACCTCCATGGTGTGGGTGAGCACATGGTGGGAAACATCCTCTGCTCTCAGCACTGTAGTATTTTCTCTATTCAGTCTTGTATTTTTTAATAAAGTTTTAATAAACCTTTTAATTTTTTGAAAGTATCATCTCTCACAGCCCCAGTCTGCATGTCATTCAGCAGAGTGGCTCATCAGATGTTGGCTGGTAGACAGGAAGCTGCTCTGGGAGACAACACACCTCAGTGCCCAGATGGGGACACCAGCACTGCTGTGTGAGCCATCCCCAGGGCATGGGGGCACCTCCCATCCTCTGCTAACAGCAGCCAGGGGGTTGCTCTTATGGGATGTGTCATTTATTAAGGAGACTTTGGAAGGCCATGGGAACATAATTTCTGCTGTCAATGCTCAGGCCAGCCCAAACTCCCTGTTGTGTGAGCTGGGACACAAAGGTCTCGGGTTTCTGTGGTTGAAATGGCTCCTAAGGTATTACAAAGTCCTTTTTCCCAGCCCCACGACTGAAGAAGAAGTCGGGATTCCTCAGCTCTGCTTTTCAAGGTTGTTTATTTTCTCTTATCCATTCCATTCTCTCTCTGACCTGCTGAGATCTGTCCAGCAGGTCGGGTTGTGGCACAGTCCCTGCCCTTGGGGTGCTGTTGGCTTTTTATACTAAGAACTGGGTGTACTTTATTTACAATAATGTTCCAATACCTATCACCTATGTTAGACAGTCTGTCTCTACTCTAAACCAATCCAGAAGTGCCACCATCACAGCAGAAGATGGAGGACAATAAGAAGGAGAAGAAGGGCAGGACATGCCCAGATTCCTCCATCTTGCCTCTTGAACCCCCATTCTTAATCCCCCAAATTCTACTTTTTCACCCTGTGACAAGTTCACTATCATTCTACTAAAACTCTTGTGGCTTGTAAATCTTCACACAAAGTTGGTAATTGTTTCCATGGGCTAAAATCAAAGGCACAGGTGTTTGTGACTCTGTGCCAAGGTCTCTGAGCCCTCTGCCAGGGTCTGGAATCACCCAGGGCAGCCAGAGCAATGCCCTGGGTTCTGACACAAAGGAACTCCTCCCTGGGCAGCTCTGTTGAACTGGGCAGTTCTGGGCAGTGCATATTTCTCCAACAGTGAGAACCAAAACCTCTGCCCCTGATGACAGGCAGGAAGAGAAAGAATTACTTTTTGTCAAATGATAGACTTTAGCTTCCTTAAGAGCAATACAGGATCATCCCCAGGAACTCAAGGGCTGATGAAATTCCTGCCTTGGATAACTTCCAGGTTGCTAGAGACTGAAAGAGTTGGAAATAACAGGACCCTGGGGGTTTTGATGCTGCTCAAGAAATCTAATCCAAAAAGTTCTTTCTGCCAGTGCCCAGGATCAGGTGCTTCACTGGAGATGTACTGAGCCTCACAAGAGCTAAACAAGGGATAATGTAACTCCACCGCTCCTACTCAAGGCTTCAGCTAATCCCAATTTAGCATAGGTTCACCTATACACTTGAGCATTGGAATTTATACCCCCTACAAGATGTTTTATTAAGTAGATTAACTCTGCATTGAAACATCCAGTGACTCTGCACCCCCCTGAATTCTGGCCCTTTCTAGGAATTGCCAATTTATAACACAGGCACATCAAGGCTTTGGAAAAACTTCCTTTCTCTACAAACCCTCTTGGGTTCTCGTTCAAAGAAGGATACGGCCACAGGTCAGTGATTAACTGTCAGAACTCAGTGCATCCCTCCGGGTGTCCGGAGTTGCTGAGGACCCCGTTGGGGGGGCTCGGAGACCCTGGCACACAGCCCAGAACACCTGGGGATTTGATTATGACCCCTGGAGCAAGTTACCAGCATTGTATGAGGACCTGAAAGTCACAGAAGTTTAAATGGTATAATAATAAAATTATCACAGGGTGAAAATGTAGATTTTAGGATTTTTTTATGGGGGTTGTGGGGACAAGATGGAGGAATCTGGGCATGTCTAGCCTTGCTTCTTCTTCTTCTTCTTCTTCTTCTTCTTCTTCTTCTTCTTCTCCATTTTCTGCAGTGATGTTGGCACTTTGGGATTGGTTTAGAGTAGAAGTTCACTGTCTAACATAGGTGATGGGTATTGGGAATTAAGTGTAAATACGTTATACGTAGTTTGTAGTATAAAAGACAACACAGAGTGCCTGTGGCTGTCCTGCTGAGCAGATCTCGGCTGGGCAGAAAGAAAAATTTTATAGGTAAGAATTAATAAACAACTTCAGGACTGAAAAGTGAAGAGCTCTGACTCAATCTTCAGTTGCGCGGGTCAAAACAGAGACTTTCTGCACATCTCAGGGCAGCAATTAACAACCAAATACCCGAGAATTAACCAGAAGGCATCTGAAGAGGAGCAGCCCTTCAGCCAGTGCACATTTCCGCAGGGATGGTGAAAGCCATGGCTCTGTGGGAACACAGGGACTGGATGGGACACTGAGCCCCAGGTCATGACAACAGAGACATCCCATCATCTTGGGGCATTCACATTCTCTGAACAGAGAGAGACATCATTCTCTCTCCCAGGGTTTCTCCTGGAGAAGCACAGAGAGGAGAAAACAATTGTTATCTCTATTCACTGCTCCTGTTGTTTTTGCACATGTGGAATGTGTTATGGAGACTGTTTACCTGAAGTGATTTGTCAATTGGATTCTGCTGAGGATTTTTTGTTTTCTTGGCCAGTTGGGTCAAAACTGTGTCCTGGCTGTCTCAGACAGTCACAGGTTTTTCTTTAATATTCTTGAGTATTTCTTTAATATGTAATATAATATATTATTAATTAGTATATAATATATTATTAGTAGTGCATTATATATATATATATAGTATATATTAGTATATACTGTAGTATATACTAATTATATAATAGTATATACTATATTATGTAATTAATATAATATAGTATTATAGTATAAATTAATATAGTATTATAGAGGAATAGCAGATTTGTCTTATCAAACAAGCTGTGGGTCTGCTGGTAGATAAAACCAGCACTGGGACATAAAAGAAACAATGGGAAGGATTCCACATTGATGAATGGAAAAAGAGATTTGCTTTTACAAATCAGCTTTAGGTTTGCTGATAAATGAAATTAGACATTGAAAGATGGAATAAACAATGGGGAAGAAAAACCCCTAAATTCTGTAAGAATTAAAAATTAAAAGGGAGGGTTTTACATTAGAGGGAAATCTTTGGCATCAGGTGTTCTGGAAAGTCTGTACCTCCCAAGTACCTCAGCCAATGGGGAAAGAGAGAAGGGAAATGTGGACAGGAAATTGGGATAAAAAGGAGGCTGTGTCCTCCAAAAATTTGAGAGATCCCAGGGGAATGCCTCATGGCCTCTCCCTTTATTCAAATAAAGTTCCAGGACTCCTCTGTCTCCTTTTTGGACATAAACCTCTGATGTTTGTGGATTAATTTTCCTAACAGTATTAATGCAATATAATATAATTTTAATAAAACAATTATTTAACTTTCTGAATCAATAGAGTCAAATGCCAATCATTCCCTGTGTCAGGGACACCATGAATTCAATATCATCTCTTTCTCACATGCTTCCAGATGTATTTTTACTTTAAACTGGCAGGCTTTTTGTCTCTGGTATTCTGGCATTAACACTGCTCTGTTCCCAAATCTTCTTACTTTAATGGCTAAACACTGTCTTGTTTCCAGGCTAGATTAATTCATGGTTAATCTATGTTTTGCTCCTAGCCAATGCATTTCTCTCTCACTGCTCTGTACTCCCATATGGTATTTTTAGACAGCAATCAGCTCATCTCTTGGTCTGTGATTTGCCAGACTAAACAAGCCAAACTCTTCCAGTCCCATTTCCTATAAACCCATTTCCTTTGATCTCTCAGTTCACGTTCACCTTTCCTGGATGTGACTCGCTGGAGTTTCAGCTGCTGTTTCAGGCACAGCTGGCATGGCCACTTGCCCTTGCTGTGAGAGCCCCACCATCGCAGCCCTGCCACAGCTGCAGCACAGGGGCACTCCCCATCAGCAGCCAGCACAAAAGGAAATCATCCCACTTGTTTCCAACTGCTGTCTGTTACTCTGCTTTGAAAAGGTTTTGCTGTTAGTCCAAGCAAGCACTTGACCTCTCCCTTCATGTTTTTAAATTTTAGAAATGAATGCTGCAAACTGTTTAGCGCTGTTCATGGGATAAAATTTTTCCAACAAAAAAATTTGTTTCATTACTACTGCTCTGAGCCTGCTTGCTCCAATTCTTCCCACAGGTTTGGCACACAGCACCCAGGACTCTTCCAGCCTCTTCTCTGTTGATCTTGGATGAACAAAAGAGCTGTTTTCCAGAGCAGCTGTTGGGGAGAAAGAGGTTTGCCCACATCAAGTGAGCTCCTCACTGCACAGCCCTCAAGACTCCAAGGAGCTGGTACAGCCATTTTGCATGGGGCTGATCAAACCAAACCTTTGTGCTGCCAGAACTGCAGTGGAGCTGTCCAAAGGGTAGGTCTGGAGGTATCACTGACCCCAAAGCAGATGGATGACTGTTTCAACTTAATCCAGTCATCAATCTGTCTCAGCAATTTGGGGGATAAAGAAGGTTGTTGGGCTTTTTGGTCTGGACTTAAAACTAACTAAATTATTATCCATCCCCACTTTGCTGGGCTGAGCTCAGCTGGACCAGCCTCCCCAGGGTTCCTGTGCCACCACACTCCTCTATGGGATTGGGTTTTGTGCACAAGGCTGAGAGCAAGAGCCTTGCCAAGAAGGTCCCATGTGGTGTTCACAGGGGTCCCAGGATGAGGGAAGAGATGAGAATCTTGACTTCATGTTTCAGAAGGCTTGATCTATTATGTTATGATATATATATATTATATTAAAACTGTACTAAATAATTAGAAGAAAGGATTTCATCAGAAGGCTAGCTCAGAATAGCATAGATAGCATAGAAAGGAATGATAACAAAGGTTTGTGGCTCAGACTCTCTGTCCAAGCCAGCTGGACTGTGATTGGCCATTAATTAGAGACAACCACATGAGACCAATCACAGATGCACCTGTTGCATCCCACAGCATCAGACAATCATTGTTTACATTTTGTTGCTGAGGCCTCTCAGCTTCTCAGGAGGAAAAATCCTAAGGAAAGGATTTTCCATAAAATGTGTCTGTGACAGTCCCAAAGTCTGACAGGACCAGTGGGGGGTTTGGTGCTAGAAATCCCAACTCACTATTGCTTTTGAACCTAATTGTATTCTCAGTGATGTCCAGGGAAACTTTTTCTCAGTAGCGTTTGTACCCCATGGATTCACAGAGGGCCTTTCTTTGGTTTTACACAGCAATATCCACTCCCATGCTCTGGGTATGTGCATGTTTTAGCAGCAGATGGGTTTTTAGGCACAGAGTCCTGTCTGAAAGGGGAGCGATGCCCTCCAGCAGTGCAGGAGATGCCTACCTGTGCAAAAGCCACCAGTGACAGCGCTGCCAGAGAGGCTGGGATACAGGGCACTGGCAGGAACAGCTCTGAAATCCACATGCCCAGGTTATGGAGATCCTTCTCCAGCCTGCCTGGCTCCAAGGAAAGGCAGCTGAGCCTCATTAGTGAGGCAGCCAAGCAGGACAGGTACCCTCAGGTTACACTAACGAGCCAATTAAAAGGATTCTAAAGGAAAGCTGGCTGGGGAACAGGGAGGAGGGAGCCTGGCAGCTCTGGCTGGGCAGGCAGAGCTCTGCAGCTGAAGGTGAGCTGCTGTGTAATTACTGACATTTCTTCTATTGTGCCATGGGGGAAGAGGAGTCTAAAAAGATTAAAAATGGCTGATTTGGGGCTGTGATGTTGTTAATTTGTCTCATCAGAGACTGAAGTAAACCAAATAGCAGTAAATAGTGACATTTCTGTTCTATCTGGCAGGGCACCTTAGGGCATTTTGGAATCCCTGTTTGACCCAACAGGTACCAGGATCCCACCAAGACCCTTGAGGCCTTTTGAGACAGCTGGATGGGGACGCTCCATCATCCAGCAGTCACCAGAGACCAAATCCAAATACACACCCAGAATTCCACAGAAAACAAATTCCAACCCAAATTCACACCCAGCATTTCACGGAAAACAAATTCCAGCCCAAATCTGCCCAAGTTCTCTGCTAAGGACAGGAATTAAAATCGTGACTCCAAATGATCATTTCAACTTAATCCAGTCATCAATCTGTCTCAGCAAGTTGGAGGATAAAGAAGGTTGTTGGGCTTTTTGGCCTGGACTTAAAACTAACAATTATTATGCAAACACACTTCTTTCTTTATTAACTCATTCTTTGTTAGCCCATTTGCATCTCATACCTGAAACTCCTTTTGATGTCTTCAAGGATCCATTACAAAGCACATAACCCATATTAACTCACTGTGATTTAACAGATTTTGGTTGGTGAAATTCCTACAGGTTTCCTTCAAATCTGTGCAATGGATTTTTGCCCAAGAATTAAGGCAAGTTTCATGTATCCCGCCCAATGTCCTGTTCCATGCACTGGCTAAAAAACAATGCTCCTGAGTAATCCCTTCTGCACAAGCACTGCTGGAGTCTGCTAAGCAAAAACAGCCCATAAAACCTCATGATCATTTTTCAGCCATATGAGAAGATCACTGAGAGCCTGTTCCGAGTTAAAACCCACAGCACAGTGCTGGCATTAGACAAATAATGGCAATAGCTTCTTGCACCAAAAGGCCTCAGCTGCAAAGAATCCCAGCTTAATCAGATGGAAAAAAGCTGCCCACAAGAGGCACAAACACAAGTAGGTCCTGGCACACCTGATAGAGCATCAAGATGCACCTTCCACCCACATGGCTGGGATCTCCTGAGCCTGGGAATGGCAAACAGCAGAACCAAGTTTGTGTTCAGCTCATCTGAATGATCACACTGCAGAGGAAAATCATATCTCCATGGCTGGGTATGGCTGAGAAATCAAGCACTTTCACTTTTCAAGTGGAAGACGAGATAACCATAAGTTCTCACTTCATTTTTTTTTCCAATAAAGAATAGACATAATCTTTTCTTATTTAAACAGGTGGATACCACTCCTACCTGGGAAAGAACGTGCACTGCCTTTTGTAGCTGGATCAAAGTAAAGTTGGAAGGATGAAATAACACCTGAAATAGTACCATGAAGTATTGCAGGACAATGAAAACAGTGGTAGCTCTCAGAATACTGGGTTTGGGATGAGAACAGGAGAGAGGAAAACTTGTTTTTATTAATAATTTCATGAATTATCAATTTTAACTCCTTAATTCCACAACGACAGTGCTTCCAGTACATCCATAAGGAGACGTTGTCTGGCTGTCCAGCATCAAAATCTTCAAACAATTCACATGAACAACTCATGAATATATAGTTCTATAAGTTTATCCTGTAACAGAAGTTGGTGTCCGACCAAATGATGAAAAATGTCAAAGTTCTACTAGTCTAAGGAATTTGGAATGCTAGAATAAGACATTACTTTAAATAACAGCAGAAATTAAAATGCCAGAAGATGGCTTTGGAGCAACCACAATGAGATTTGGGCAATCTAGACACAACTGCTCTGTCTTGTACAAATTTCCTGAGTAAAGAGCAAGTGCACTGCAGTATAACTGTGTTCCCAATGGAAAATTGGGATAAAAATTCTTCTTTGTCTGGTCTTAGTTAAAAATAAAAGACCTGTAATGAGGACTTGGACAGTGCCTTCTGAAGTGACATTTCAATGATGTAGCATTTCAGTCCCACCCCAAGGTAACTGCTAGAATTGCCATATTTTCATCACAGACAATTTTAATCCAAGCTGGTCAGCCTTATCTTTTCATGGAAGAGTGTAGAAGATGATCAGATGAACTCACTTCTACCCCAAGACCATCCCAGGGATAAGAGTATTACTGCTACTGGGAACCACGGCTTGAAATCCTCATGTTAAAATTAGAAGTGAAATAAGAAATTTTCAACTGTGCAGATATTGAAATAAACAAAATTTTTAATATGAGATCTTCTGTACTTTTCCTAGTAAAGCTTTTGAAGGCCTTTGAGAGCTACAAAATTGTTTTCTTGGGCTAATGTAGATGTAATAGTTTTCCCCTTTTACTGAGCATTGTCAATGATTATATCTCAGGGAGATCAAAAGAGACTTTGAATTTAACCTAAGAATTTTTCCCCACTTGAAAATGTTTTATGAATCTTCTTTTAAACATGAATCTCTGAGAAGGTGAACAAGGAAAAAACAGACATCTGCACAGGTTTTAAGTAAACCAGAAACATACAGAAGGTAATGAAACATTAAGTGAAAATGTACCTATCTCTGGCTACTTAATTCCCCATATCTTGGTCCTTGCAAGCAAAATAAAGATAACAGGAATAAATCAACAGTTTTGAGAAGCTGACACGGAGGCAGCATTTCATGCAGATTGGTTCATGTTCATGACCTGCTCAGCCATGAAGATCTAATCCCAACATCTTCTGACCCCTCTCCATGGTTCATTATTTCCTTATCACTTATTGCCCTTACTGAAGAATGCTCTGAGCTTCTCAGGCTGGAGCAAATCTATAAATCAAGGACAAACCCTTCTGGGTTTTCTTTAGCAGCCTGTCTTTTCTCTATAATCTTGTCCATCTGAAATTCACTTTGTGAGGGTGTAAATACACTGCTAGCAAAAATTAAGAAACGAGGGAAAATATTTCCAGTGCAGAATAAATTGGCCATTGGATTTCTGAGCTGGTGTGAGACATTAACCTGGCACCCACTCAGGGAACTGAGGATATCTACTGCAATTTGTTATCTTGCTGCTCTCCAGCAGAGTTTCTCACTGTTCCTTTATAGAAATGTATCTTCCCTCCCATGGGTAGGCAATAGGAAAAAGGAAGACTCACAGAATAACAAACTGATTATTTTGATGGCTGTCTGTAGTTTGTGTTAAAAATTTTTGCAATGCAAATTAAGAACACATGCTTATTAACAATCAATCTTTGTGTCAACTTCTGAAAGGAGGTAACAATCAAATTTGATATTTGTTTATTTTCTAGATCCCAAAGAGACCTTTCTCCTCCTTATATTCTGCAGTAAAGTCATCCTTATTGGGCCACAACAGTGACTTACAGATAAATGTCTGCTCTTTAAAGGAAATTACATGAGTGACATTTGTTGTGGTTATATCTCCCAGATCAGCAGAGAGAAATGCATTCAGACCCCTTAAAATGGAGCACCTCCCAGGGTGTAATGGATTAAACAAGGACTGAAACAACAGCAAAGAGGATGAGAGGGGCTATCCAAGCTAAGAAGATGAGAAGGACTTTCCTTTTCACTCCAGCCAGACAAATAAGAATTACATTCTTCCACTTTCACTAACAAACTTGCAAGGCTTGTCAATAAAAGCAGCAGGAGGCAAAGCAGAGCACAATGATGGGAAGGTTTAATGTGCACTCTTCTCACCTGTGGCTGGTGGGGGGTGGCTTTTCTGCATATTATGGCAAGAAGAAAGTTTAATTTTGATATAAATAAGGCAGAACCTGACTGGTGAAGTCGCTCAGGAGCTGTTTCATCATTTCCCTTGTGCAGTAGAAGGAAAAACAGTGGACAGAGCAGGGAAGCAGAATAGGCAGAAAAGGACAGAGATGAGAAAACCTGGTTTTGAAAAAAAAAATTTGCAAATAAGGGAGATATAAAAGAGTTATGCAAAACTTGTCCTGCTCTACTTTCTTGGATATTATTTCCAAACTGGGCCTGGTGAATGATTAAGAAAACTTCCCAAAGCACAAAGCAGCTCAGACCTGAAAATTCCACAGAATGTGGACATACACTGAGTCTAACTAACAATAACAGCTCTTGTGAGGCTGGTAAATCACTCTGTCATAAAGGCACAGAAACACTTTCAAACTGGCCTTTGGCTTCACCCCAGAGTGGTTTTGGGCTGGGCACCTCACCCTAAAACATGCCTGAACAGAAACTTGGGCTCCCATCCTGGTTCAGAAGGAGCTGATTTGATATAGCTAAGACAAAAGATTCATCTGGGATTCAATTTACCAACTAAAAGCACTGGAAAGCAACAGGAATCCACAAGAAAAAATAAAGATGGCACAGTTCTGGAATATGGATAAATATAAGACATATACTGTAAATGAATTTAAATTTCTGAGGCAACACAAAATATGCTATTTCTCACCTCTGTGTTCTCCTTACCCAGACAACTTATTGGGATTTATTCGGGGCTAACAGCCTATCTATTTGATAACATTCAGACAACATTTATTTATCAATGTACAGCCAAAGTTGGAAGTGTTATTTAGGAGCTGAACAACCAAGGAATTAAACACAAGTTGCTTCTTTTAGATTAGTCTCATTTGAAAAATATTTAGATATTTAGCTCTTATCCCCATTAGAATAAAAATATTTAGATATTTTTAATAGACAATCTTAATCTTCCTTTTAAGTTCTTCTTCATTGTAAGCAAAACTGACAATGAAATTAGACTGACTTAAGTAATACCAAAATAATAACTACAGTTACTGTTCAGCAGCCAGTTGCTGCACTTGTGTGAGCCCAAATACTTGTGTGGTGTGGATTAGTTTGAAGTTTCTGAAGAAGCTGCAAATCTCCACTGCTCAGGGTGATGTCCAGCTCAAGCAGTTTATAGGTCCGAAACAAAAAAAAAACACTATAAAAATGTGACATTGTGGTGTTGTGAGGTCCCCAGGATGAGGTGAGAGATGAGAACTTGACTCCATGTTCTCAGAAGGCTGATATATTATATTATATTATATTATATTATATTATATTATATTATATTATATTATATTATATTATATTAATGCTATACTAAATCTTGACTAAAGAAAGAGAAAGGATACATCAGAAGGCTTAACAAGAATGAATAATAAAACATGATTTCTCAAAGTCTGACACAGCTGATGGTGATTGGTCATTAAGTAAAAACAATTCACATGGAACCAATCAAAGATGCACCTGTTGGTAAACAATGTCCAGACCACATTCCAAAGCAGCAAACACAGGAGCAGCAATCAGATAATTATTGTTTTCATTCCTCTCTGAGGCTTCTCAGCTTCCCAGAAGAAGAAATCCTGGGCCAAGAGGATTTTTCAGAAAATATCATGGAAAGTGATATTTATCATTTTAAAAATGAAAAATATCATTTTCAGAAAATATCCCCAACAACTTGGGGAAAAACCATTTTCCCTGTCTGGATGCAGAAAGCACAAACTGTGCTGGACTGGCCCTGTTGCCCAAAGCTCACAGCTCAGTGCCAACCTGAGCCTGTGACAGAGGGACACCAGGTTAAACACAGCCTGAATCAGGCAGGAGATGAGGATTTAGATGAGTTAAACAAAATAAGGAAGAAAGAGATCACATTTTAGACTGTTCCCAAATTACTTTTCCAGGCTGTATCCCCACAGAGGGATCAAGCTGTAGCCCAGGGGCCAGCAGTGGCATCTGTCCATCCGTCCATCCATCCATCCATCCATCCATCCATCCATCCATCCCTGGCCATGCCAGCCCCCAGAGCAGATCCCTTTGTTGTGCTGCCACCTGTTCAGTGTGTCTGTCTGTGCCAGGGTGAGAAGGAAAAGCAAGGTTATTAAAAAAGCAGTTTGGCTAAATAAGGGAGCTCATTATGTGTGCTATTTTTGCTCCTCAAATGCCTGCCTTCCTCTCTTTCCCTTGAGGTTTCCAGAGAAATCTGACAATCAGGGCTGAGGTTTACTGTCAGCTCCCATTAGGCAAATCAACCTGGCTGGGGATGGGGGAAGGACACGGGGAAAATTGCCCTAAAAGTGAGCTGATTCAGCACCAAGCATGTCTGTGCACACAGGCACCACCAGAAAGTGCTGGGCTGGAGGTGCTGTCCCAAAGCAGAGACCCTGAGAGCTGGGGAATGCTGCTGCTGAGCACCACTGTCTGTCAGGGCTGCAGGATGGGCACAGCACTCAGCTCCCACTGCCCTGACAGAGCAAAGGCCCTTCAGCGTGTTCACCTGCCACTCAACTCATCTCCGTGTTGTAATTGATGTGTAAATGTGGTGTTCATTACTTGAACTAAAGGCACACGAGCCTGCAAAGCAGATGATTTGCCCCAGAATATGAGCGGACTCTCTGGATGTGAAGCATTGGGTTTGACATTTTAAAATCACTGCATAAAAAAATTAATAATAAAAAAGGAATTGTCTTATTTTCCAATTTTTCTTTTAAAAAATAATGATTTTCCATCAGTGATTTTATATGCATTCCATAATAGAGAATCATAGAATGGGCTAGAAGGGACCTTAAGGATCACCTAAATCCAGCCCCCAGTTGAGGGAGGGTTCCTTATATATGAAGCAGGAGCATAAACTCTCCTTCACAGAGCAGAGGGCCAGTTTTAAGCAGAAAAGATTTCAGTCTCTCATATTTTTAACCACCATGCTCACAAAACAGGCCATTATTTCAAGGAGAGGCCAGTCCCCACTGCACTGTGTTCATCCTGGTTGCACTTCATGCATCTTCCAGGACCAGGCACTACACACAGTTACAGAATGAGGAAGAAAAATTAGAGTCATTATCCATTTCCTGCTATAGAAAACACAGTTCTTATCCCTGTTAGAAATAGTGGGATTTCCCTGCAGCAAACAGCTTTATTTTTAAAACTGCAGCCATCATGGTAGGAAGGCAGCTTGTACATTATGGTTTCCACAGATATATCACTAGGAAAAAATATTTATTTCTCCAGCTGTGAGATGTCTATGAACTGTAATCATCCATGTCTTCTTCATCATAAAGCAGTTGTTAGGCATCATCAAATCAAATTCAGAGTAAACAGGGAATTAAATTCAATTCTGTATCTCCTCACAATCACAGAATCATTTAAATAAGCCCCTGACCCACAGAAAGCATCATCAGTATAGCCACAAACATAAAATGGTTTTTAGTAGCTTCCGTGGCACCTGTGGCTTGAGGAATCTGCATGTTAGAAATTCCAATTACCGTGGCAGTATTGCACATCCTTGGCGTATAACTGTTCTGGGGTACCAATACATCCCCCCAGAAATGGAGGGCCATGCCTATTGTAAATGTAAATTCTCTCCCCACCAACGAGGGCAGAGAACGATGCATCTGACTCCATCTTATCAGAAGGCTAATTTATTACTTTATTATACTGTATTATATTAAAGTATACTAAACTACACTAAAGAATACAGGAAGGATACTTACAGAATGCTAAAAAGATAATAATGAAAACTCCTGACTCTCTCCAGAGTCCCAACACAGCTTGGCCCTGATTGGCCAAAGAGTGAAAACAACTCACAGCAGAATCCAATGGAACAATCACCTGTGGGTAAACAATCTCCAAACACATTCCACATGAGCACAGCACAGGAGAAGCAAATGAGAGAAGAATTGTTTCCCTTTTCTCTGAGGCTTTTCAGCTTCCCAGGAGAGAAATCCTGGGTGAAGGAATTTTTCAGAGAATGTGAATGTGGCACAGGGGTGTCTGGCTGAGCAGAACCTGGATTCTCTGTCGGGAGTTTCTTCCCCTATGCCATTCCTGCCCTGGAGCTGTGTCTGGGGCTCTGGTACCACTGCAGAGGACACATGTCCCCCTTTGTGCCAGCTTCTCCTCAGTAGCTCTTCATCTCCCAAGCCACTTCAGAGCCCCCTGCTAAAAACCTCACAAACGGTGGTCCCATTTTCTAAACACCACTGGAGACTGAGCAGGAGGGACTCAGTAATTATCTGAACCTGGATCTTTACAGGAAAACCCAAAGTTTGAGGGATAAATCTGTGTTTTGACTCTCAATTTGTTATTCCCCCCTGCAAAACCCACTGTATGTTCAAGTTTTGTACTCATTTTTAATCAACTAAACCAAAAAAATCAGCGTGCCTTTGATAGGGTATTCATGGGGATCTTGCACTGAAGGATTTCTAAATTAATATTTTAAAGCTTTGAATAAAAGCCTTCCAATATATCTAAGTGCTTTGAGCTCTGAAGTCCCAAACCTAAGCATTTACCAGACTTTCAGTGGAAAATTTCCGTGGAAAATAAGTAATTTTAAAATTTACATTATTTAATGTAATAAGGATTTCAGTGTTCTGTGTCTTGATTTTTCTTCTTTTCAGGAAATAAACTCATATCATGAGTTTGGAAACTGCTGCACAAAATATCCAGGAAACAAAAACTGCAGCATTTTTTTTTCCTTTAGCATAGCAATAGAAAAGCCAACCTTGTCTGCAACAGAATCTATTTTTGATGGGGTTACCAATTACAATCTATTTTGGACAGGGTTTCCATTCACATCCACCCAGGTGAGCAGCTATGGGGGGGAGGAGGCTCAGAGAGCCCCACGGGGCAGAGCTGCCCCACCATGGGTATGGGGGGCTCCAACAGCCCCCAAAAAACCAGAAAAGGCTTTTCCCAGATGCTGCCATGCCACAGAAAACTAATTTCTCCCATATGAGAGGGCACTGCTGCTGCACGCCTGTCAGGAGTCCATTTCAGAGCTGGAACTTACAGGATAAACCGTTCAACCTGCAAGGAATTGTCAAAAAACACCACAGCTAAATAGCAAACACATGTAAGTCCCAGGCATTTCCCTGAGCCCCACTTGTTCTTTTTTTAGCCTCAGGAGAAAAGCACATTCTTCTGCATAATTTATTTCTTCAGCAGAATTATGCAGAAAACTGCAACTAAATTGCTTTTCCTGATTAAAAACAGAGCCTTTTATATTCTCCCCTCCCCCCCACTTCTGGATTATTTGCCTTTTTTTTTTTCCCTTTTTTTTATCCTAGAGCTTCTCTCTTCTAACTGCAGCTCTTTTAATTTTGCCTGAAAGAAAACAAAGCTCCACCTGATCCTGCCTTTCCCAGCACACCCCCAGGTGTGGGCAGGACACATCCCCAGCCCCAGTGCTCTGAATTTGGAGTTTGCTGATGAAAGGGGGAGGGTGTTTTGTCTCAGACAGTGAAACAGCTTTCTGCAAGCTCCCCTGCTCTTGAGTTCAGCTGCTCACAGATGCAGGGCTCAGATCAGTGTAAGGATGATCAAGTAATTTGCTGTTTTTCATGTTTTTTGCCTGGGAGTGTGAGGGATTACTTTGAGCATCCCTGGAAAAGGGGCTGAGGATCAGTGGCTGGTGCGGGAGCAGCTTCACCTCCCTGTGAACTCCATTTCCTCCTGCACTGGAGATGTAGTGCTGCTATTTGCATTTAGCTCTGGAGGAACACACTGTCTCAGCTCTTCAAAAGCCTTCCTGTAGAGACCACGTGCAGTGCAGAGGCTGCTTATACACCTCTGTATGCCCAATGCTCTCGGGGTTTCTGCTGGTCACAGTGACCCTGAGATGTGTTAGAAGGTCTCTTTTCCCAGCCCAAGGAGTCAGAACTCTTAATTTCTCGGTCTCAAGGTTGTTTATTGTTTCTTATCTATAAAATTCTTTCTCTGGCCTGTCAAGGTCCATCCAGCAGGACAGTTCCAGGCACTCTGCCTGCCCCCAGGGTGGTGTTATCTTTTTATACTAAAAACTACGTGTACATTATTTACCATAACTTCCCAATACCTATCACCTATGTTAGACAGTGAGCTTCTACTCTAAACCAATCTAAAAGTGCCAACATCACAGCAGAAGATGGAGGCCAAGAAGAAGAAGGAAAAAGACTGGATATGCCCAGATTCCTCCATTCAGATTGCCTACTGAACCCCCATTCTAAAAACCCCAAAAAAACCTATTTTTCACCCCGTGACAAACTAACTATTCTACTTAGACTTTTGTGGCTTGCAGATCCTCATATAAGGTTGGTAATTTTTTCCATAATCAAAGTCCCAGGCTCATAATCAAAGTCACAGGTGTCTTGGGCTCTGTGTCAAGGTCTCTGAGCCCCCTGGCAGGGATTTGAGCCATCCAGGACAGCCAGAGGGATGTCCTGAATTGACACAATGCCATGCTCTTAGAAGAAATAAAGAACTGATGGATTTTCACTTTCATTTAATATCTTTGCCTGCTACAAGGAGCTGATGTGATGAGTCAGTGCTGAGCTGTGTTTATGGTGGCTGCCTGCTTGGAAGGAATCAGGGCTGTGGCACTTAAATACAGGTACACTCAGGATTATTCAACAGGCTTTATTTCCAGCATGACACCACTGTAGTTCTCTGCTTGGTTGGGCTTCTTCCCAGGTTCAGCAGCACCAGTGGAAGTGAAAATGCAGCTGGTGTAGCTCTGTGGTGAAAACTCTGCAAGTTTCCATTACAGCAGTATGGGCTTCTCCCTCCCTATCCTGGTCCTTATCACTCAATGGTGTCTGAAGTAAAAATAGGATCTGGGTCACACACTCAGAATTCATAGAATGGGGAAGGAGTGAGGCCTGTTACTCAGCCATTAAATCCTCCTTGTCCCCTGCTGTAGGTTTGAGAGGGATTTTTTTGTTGGTGGAAAAAGATTCCCTATTGGTGTCCCCTGCATTTCTCTCCAAGCCCATTCACAGAATTCACAGAATCACCAGGTTGGAAGAGACCTTCAAAGTCATCGAGTCCAACCCAGCTCCAGCACCTCAACTAACCAGGAGCCAGAATCCATGGGAAGAGCTGAGTCTTACCACTGGAACTGTGTCTATTGCCACCTGCAAGCCACAAGTTCAAAGGTTTGTCTAGTCAGGTTGTGATCATTTTATCAGTGTTGGCTGAACTTTGTATCATTCTCCTTATTGTCTGTGTCTCCACTAACAGGATACATCAGCAGTTAGAACCCTGCCACTGCAGGAGCTCCTGACACATCTGATGTGTCAGGAAGGGTCTCAGGTTGGAAATGGGTGTGTGTTCTATCCCCATCTGTCAGAGCTGGGGCAGTTCTCTGCTGTCCTTGGGGCAGTTTTTTCTTTCTCTCTCCCACAGCCAACCCTCCCTCCAGCAGATCTCTGCTGTCCATGGCCACTGAGTGTCCCTGCAGGGCTGATCCAATCCCAGCATCCCATGGGGAGATGCCCCGCCCAGGGGAGGAGCCAAGCATTCCTCCCTGGATCCAATCTGGGCCTGGCACAGCACAGCAGCCTTTGCCCCCTGCATTGCCAGAGGAGCAGCTTTCTGCTGCCCTGCATGGCCAGAGGGAGCCCAGGCCCATCTGCAGCAGCCCTGGAGCTGCAGAGGAAAACTCCCCCCTTGTGCAGGATCCCTGCTGCAGCAGAGCCACAGCTGGCACTGCAGGAGGGCTGAGCCCCCATGGGATGGGGCTGGGACACCGCCCTGACACACAGGGGGCAGGGACTGCTCTCACTCTGGCTGTGGTTTGGGGGTTTTTTGTACTATTGCATCTGTATTTTTATTTTTCCTAGTAAAGAACTGTTATTCCCACTCCCATATCTTTGCCTGAGAGCCCCTCAATTTCAAAATTATAATAATTCAGAGGGAGGGGGTTTATATTTTCCATTTCAAGGGAAGCTCCTGCCTTCCTTAGCAGACACCTGGCTTTTCAAACCAAGACAGGAGCACACCTCTCTTGCCAAGTAACAGGTTGGTGATGCACTGGTGGTTTCTCTTTCTTGAATCCATCAATTGTTGATCTTCAGCTTAAAACTTCAAACAAATTATTTTCTCTAATTTGACCCATTTTTGCTCACTATTAGCTTTGCTCATTATAGCATTATGTGGTCTTCCAGAGTTGTTGGAAGATCCTGGTAGGAAGGGAACTTCCAAGAGAAAGCAGGGGGAAAGTATATTAATGGGGCCATCTTTGACTGATATTTTTTTTTAATTAATTGTAAAAGGAGAATTCCTGTGTGTCCCCAAATAAGTAACCGTTTTTATTAGTTCCTAAGTTAATATATACAATGGCTTCCCAACACTAACTAAACCAATAACTACAGATAAATAGTATTTAGTGCTTTTATTTGCAAATTAAATCTGTACTATTTAGAACAACTTTATTTCTGAGGATATGTCTGCAAGGGAACCAGAAACATAGAAGGAACTCCTGTTGCTGTTCCCTTGAGGAGGAGTTTTTGTTCCCCACTTTAGGCTTGGCACAGCATTATTGCAGGTAATATCCTTGTGAGAGCAGTGATTAAATGCACAGGGTGAACCAGGCTGTACATTTTCTGCATTACATTCCAGCTGATTGCATTAAATATTCCAGATTCACGGGGTCCTCTCAGTAGATGCAATGCTCTGCTGAGCAGAATCATCATCAATATTTAAACATTCTATCCAACCAAGCTGTAACAGTCCCATTTGATACCTGGCAATGGAAATGATATCTCAGATTGTGTTAGAACCCTGGTTACTGAGAATTTCAGACTTTCTCTGCTGAGATGCACTGACCCCCAAGATTATACTGCATTTGACCTGAGGCTGTGGAGAAGGCTTCCAAAATTGAATTATAGAACAGGGATTATGGGCGTGGAGTTTGAATAGAAGCGTGTGATACCACAGGGTGGGAAACTTAGAGTTTAAGTTATATATAATATATATAACTATATAGATATAAAACTATGAAGTTATATATAATATATATAACTATATATTATATATTAAGTTATATATCTTATATTTATATAAAAATAAATATATATATGTATAGTAATATATATAAAGTAATATATATAAAGCAAGATGGAGGTTTTAGGGTGAAGGCTGGTCCTTCTTCTTCTTCTCCTTCTTCTTCACCTTCTTCTCCATGGGTTTGGGTGGTTTTGTGTAATTGGATAAAAAAGTCCCCATTGTGGGCACGGGTGGTTGGTTATTGGGTTAAAAGTGAAAATAATTTCAGTGTCATTTCTTAATTGGACAGTTTATCCCTAAAAGGCCTTGTAGAGAGAGGGCTCCATTTTTAGCTTGTTAGAGTGAAGTGATGTAGAACTCAGGGTTTGTGAGACTGTGACATGGATAAGAACTGATAAACATCTGAGTCCCAACAAGAAATACTATCTCACACATTTAATCCTGATCTTGACAAAAAAGATAAAACTCAACATGATTGCAATAGGTTTCACCCTTCACCAATATCTTCTGTAACTACTGTCCCATGGTCCCTCCCTTCTCGAGCCCACCTCTCTCAGGAATTTGATGCTACAGCCCACACTGCTCCCAGAGTCCTGCTATCCTGCCAGCAGAAGGCAGGTGACCCTTTGATGTGATCTCAAGAAAATGCACCTCTGCACAATCCATTGGGCCTCTTAGGGCCCCTCAGAGGCTTTTGGGGCCCCTTTAGGGCTTTGAGGCTTTTCTGCTTTCATCACAATGTGCTCCAAAGCCTCTCCTGGGCCAAGGGACTCCTGGAGGCTTCCCCTTCCTGGGCAGGAGATTGGAGCTTTGGGCCTCATGTCCTCCAAGTGTGCCCTGGCTGATGGGGCATCACCATCCTGGGACATTTTTCCAAGTTCATTTCCCAGAATATTTTAGAAGGAGGGGCTGCACCACCTGTGCCAAGTGGTGAATTCAGCTGGAGCTGAGTTCATCCATTCCTGTGTCCTAAGCCAAGCCCAGCTGCATCCCCAGAATGGAGACAGGGAAGGAAGGATACCCTCAGATACTAATAACTGAACTTAGAGCAATAATAAAACATGATATGCTACGTTAGATTTCCATTTAAAATAAAATCCTGTGACACGGAGATATCATTAACATTTTTATCTCGTCACAAGTAACTAACCCATTTGAGGGCAAATATAATCGATCAAAATGGATGTTTCTTAGCAAAAGAGTCTGTGTAAATAAAAACAGTGGAGATTAAAGGGCTAACAACAATGATCTTTGCTGCTGAGTCTCCAGCAGCACCCTGTGTGCATCCCCAGCAATATGTTTACAAGGAAGATTTAGGAACTAAATCTATGATATTGCTTCTCCCCTGTCAATAATCTGGTAGCCTTAGGCACAGATGCCAATGGAAAAGAAGGCTGGAGTTCAAAGATGTGGGACATGAGAAAGTAGCAGGGATAATTTTCACCTGATATCACATCATCAGAAACTGCTACACAAAATTATTGTGAATTATGGGGGCCTGCTGTGCATTTGATTTCCCACAGCTGCCACCACAGCAGTCACTTTCCTGAAAATTAAGTGCATGTTTCATCTGCTCGCAGAAAGGGAAGAGGAAAAAAAAGGTAAAGAAAGAAAAAATAATGATGGAAAAGCCACTGAAATCTCCAGTGCCATGGCAGGCAGCCACAGCCTGTGCTCTGGGACAAGCAGCAGGGACATGTGGCAATCAGAGCCAGAGCTGTGTGTCCATCCCATTTGCATCCCCCACAACTCGCTGCTGTCTCTTATCTCCAGCGAGGGACACTGCACAAAGCTGATTATTCCACCCTCTCCTCCAAAGCAGCAGCACTGCCAGGAGCTGCACAGGAGGACGATGAGAACCCCTCATTTGTCAGGAGAGAGGGGCTGGGGGAGCTAGGGAAGGGGATTCTTTCATTCCTACACCTCAAACTGCAGCTCTGAGCTGCTCCTGTGCTTGGTTTGAATGCCCTGCCCTTTGGCTTGGGAACAACACCAGCCTGACAGCCCCACCAATGCATCTCCCTTCTCCACCCTGGCACTCTCCACCAGCAAATGTTGACCAGAAAAGCCATGTGGTTGTTTAATTTGCAGGCAGATTTTACTAGCATGGAAACAAAGATACTTCAATCACGTTTTTGCATCCCGAGCTCGCCAAGTGCTTCTCTGAGTGCTAATTAAATTCCACAACCTCCTCAAACAGCAGGTCAATCCAATCTGACATTGCTGGAGCTTTGTTTCCCATGGAAGTGCTGCAGAGGTGCCCGTGCTGGAACCACTGGCCCAGTTAAAGATGATTTGACAGAGGCAGAATTCCCAGATGTGAGAAATGCTACTCACTTCCAACAATTCAGAAGGTTTATTTAAACCTTATGAAAAATACAACAGCAGACTGAATACAGAAAATATTACAGCACCAGGAGAAGAGGATTTTCCCACCTTGTGCTCACCCACACCTTGGAGGTTTCACCTTTTAACCCTTTGGCCCCTCCCAAAGTTCTGTCCATGGACTCCTCCTTCCCTGCCCAGTGCTGGAGATCCCTGCCTGACACCTTGATTGGAGCTCAGGGGCTGCCACAGGAACGAGCGACCCTCCCAAATGTGCCAAACCCAGGGCACCCCTGAGAACAACACAAGGGGGTAAAACACAACTATAAATCTATAAAACTGCTCCTAACATATATACAGGATATTTGCCTTTTAATTGTGAGAGTCAACCATGGCATTACTCCTCTATCACAGGAGGAAATGAATCTCCAAATTCCTGTTTGTGGCCCTGAGCAGCTTCATGCCAAGGTGCTGAAGGGAGAGCCTGCTGTGTGAGGCCATGGGGTATTGTATTTGCAGGGACCCCCGTGGCAGGAAGGAGTGATGAATCTGATGTTCTCAGAAGGCTAATTTATTATTTTATTATACTATATTATATTAAAGAATGCTATACTAAACTAAACAATACAGAAAGGATATTTACACAATGCTAAAAAGAGAATAATGAAAACTCCTGACTCTCTCCAGAGTCCCAACACAGCTTGGCCCTGATTGGCCAAAGAGTGAAAATAACTCACAGCAGAATCCAATGGAACAATCACCTGTGGGTAAACAATCTCCAAACACATTCTACATGAGCACAGCACAGGAGAAGCAAATGAGAGACTAATTGTTTTCCTTTTCTCTGAGGCTTCCCAGCTTCCCAGGGGAAAAACCCTGGGTGAAGGGATTTTTCAGAGAATGTCAATGTGACAAGGGGGCAGTGCAGGCAGAAAATGCCGCATCTGTGGAAAGCTTCAGCCAATGCTCATTTTCTTGGACACTGAAATAAGAGAGAGAGGTCCAGGAAAGGCTGGACTTGGGACATTCTGACTCACAAAACAATTTGTGGACCAGAGGAACATGGACTAGGATAGCAGATGGCCTTCCACCAGCTCATGCCAACCATGCCCAGATCCAGGATCTCAGTCCAGAGTCCCTGACATTTCCTTGGGCAGGGTGATGCCTTGAACCTCGTCCCTCATACAATGACTCCTTTGATTCTTGCACTGCTCCCCACTGCACTGGATCAACCCCAGGGAAAACCAGGAGCAATAAAATCAAGTTTCACTGAGCATCTTTCTGTGTCTGGACATCTTCTAGAAAGGTGATTTTGTCCCTAGGCCTTGAATTTTTAACCCTTTCTTCTCAGAGAGAAGATTAGTATGAGCCCTTAGAGTAAAAACTAACAAAATTGTTTCTCTCAAAGAGGACTTTTTATGAGATAGAATGAATATGGATCCAGAGAAAAAGGAAAGAAAAGTCACCCTGATTCGTGAAGCAATTTCATCCACACAGGTGACCTTTTCAGATCTTCCCAGGACTTCTGAGTTTTTGGGGGTCTTGATCTTCACACAGGAGGACTGAGAGGGTTTATATGCGATAAGATAGGAGGCTTAACAACTGCCACCTTATTTTCATTAGCACTTGTTTTGCAAAGAGCCAAGTTCTCCTTCGTTATGAAGATGAGGCCAGGAAAAAATGACTGGAACTCATTTTAATGGTAAATTTACTTTGATATCAAGCTGATACTTAAGACAGATATGAAGTTATTCTGCAAGAGTCAACTGAATATCAATTGAATTATTATATAATGAGGAAAGGGATTGAAATTTGGGGTTAATTGGGAGTATTGCAAACAGAGAAATATGGAAAAACCAAAAAGTGCAAACATATTGTAGTACCTCTTCAAAAGAGTGTGCACTCAAGTGTAACTTTTTTGCCTGTCTGGAAGAAAAAAACCCAGCTAATTTGGGAGGCAGTGGTGAGCATTTCTGTGATCTGGATGGTGACTGGGAGAGAGATGGAGTGCAATGAGAAAAGGAGAGGAATGGGGTTTGCTTTAATTCAAAGCATCTTGATCTGTTAAAATTTTTGCCATGCCTAGAAAACAAGAATGGAAGAAATAGCCTTTGGTGATAAATTGTAGGGGGATACAGTATGGGTAAATGAAGGTGGTATAGCATGTAATCTTATCCCCTAAAGAGTTGCAGCTGGACCAATTACTAAAGATTAGGAGCAGGCCTGGTGTTAACAGGTCACACCTGTAGCCAATCAGAAGAGTGTTATAAAAGAGTGGATTGGTGGGAACTGGAGTCAGTTGGCTACTTCAAGGATAAGGAAGAGTCAGTGCATAGAGGAGCTGCCTACAAGACACATCAAGGAGGTATGAAACTCTAGCAACATGGAACACTTGCAATGTAATAACTAATAGAACTCTTGCACTATATATGACAACAATAAATATCTCTTTTCTTTAGCAATTTCTGTTCCAGTAAGCCAGTCTCTGTCACTCTTTCATCTGACCCCTAATATAACAAAAACAAACACAGCTTTCAGAGGTTTGCCTCTTGCTCTGCTCTCTGTAACCTGCTGGGAAACTTCCTGTGCCCAGAAGTGGCTGTCAGTGTGCTCATTTGTGCACAGGTGGGGATCTCTGGGCACACAGGGCCTTCCATCAGCTGTGACCGTGTTCACAGGGGTCTCAGGTTAACAAAAGAGATGAGGATCTGACTCCATGTTTCAGAAGGCTTGATTTATCATTTTATGATATATATTAAAACTATACTAAAAGAATTGAAGAAAGGATTTCATCAGAAGGCTAGCTAAGAATAGAATAGCAAAGAATGATAACAAAGGTTTGTAGCTCAGACTCTCTGTCCAAACCAGCTGACTGTGATTGGCCATTAATTAGAAACAACCAACATGGGCCAATCACAGATGCACCTGTTGCATTCCACAGCAGCAGATAATCATTGTTTACATTTTGTTCCTGAGGCCTCCCAGCTTCTCAGGAGGAAAAATCCTAAGGAAAGGATTTCCATAAAGGATGCCTGTGACAGACCCCTCCAGTGGGAGCAGCCAAATCCATCCCAGCCCCTCCTGGGATGCAGCAAAGCAAACCCAGCAGCACCTCTGAGCGCAGGATCATTAGCAGAGAAGGGGGGCTGCATTCCTCTGACTTCCAAGACAGCAATGCCAACAACAGAGGAAAAGGGATTATCTTTTTTTTTTCCCAAGGTTGGGAGTCCTGTTTCAGGTTTCAAGCCATGCAGACAGCAATAATAACCTGCCCTGAAAGCTGCTGGCTGCACAATGGCAAATTGCTCATGGGCAGTGATGGCAAAATTTAATCCCTGCTCTTAGAATGCAACCCACATAGCCACTCAAGACAACATAATAGCACTTTTGTAGCTCTCTGCTGCAAACATCACTTTGAAAAGGATACAGCTGTGGAGGGGAGTCTCCACATGCGTCACTTCTGGCTGGCTACCAAATGATCAGAGCTCAGACACACTGTGCTCCCTCACAGCCCTGACAGCTACTGCACAGACACGCCTGGGGAAGGCACAGGGAATGGATGGAGCTCTGTGAGGGGAAACACAAGGAGGAAATTCAGTTGCCGGCCAGATGATCAGGTTAGGAATTCATCTTCTGAACAACTGAAATGAGAGAAAAACAGGAGACAGCTCCAGGCTAGGATTTAATTTAAAATCCTTAAGGCACTGTATGGACTCATTTGGGATTCTAAAGCTGTAAATGTGCCAAACATCAGCCACTCTTTCACTGAATGGCCGCACATGGAGGAGGTCAGACAAGGCCACAACCAGCACCAGCAATTCCTCCCTCTTTCCATTGTTCTCTTGAGCTGTCAGTCACACTGTTTCCAGCTGCCAAATAAATCAGCTCAGTGGCCAAAGGAGGCCAAAGCCCACCCAGTTTGCTCTCAGCTCTGCACAGCACCAGAAGTGCCCCGTGTCCTGCTCAGCAGCCAGAGCTGTGAGGAGCCTGCTCTGAGCAGGAGAGGAACCAGCCTGGAGAGCAGCCCTGGGCACTGGGACCCTGTGGTCTTATATATCAAGAGTTCCATTATCATTATAGTGCAAGGATTTCGTATCACCAGAGCATCACACCTCCTTGATGTTTCTCACAGGCAGCTCGTCTAACCATTGACTCTTCCTGGTCCTTGCAGCAGTCATCATCTGACTCCAGATCCCACCAATCCACTCTTTTATACCACTTGTTCTTATTGGCTACAGGTGTGGCCTGTTAAGATCAGGCCGGCTCCTAATCTTTAGTAATTGGTCCAGCTGCAACTCATTGGGGGATAAGATTACATTCTATGCCACCTTCATTTACCCATACTGTGTCCCCCTGCAGGACCCCCCTGGCTGTGCTCTGCTCCCACCCTGGGTGCTGCCAGGGGATGCCCCTGCTCCTCCAGGGCACACCCAGGGATGGTGACTCCGCCACCTCCCCAGGCAGCCATTCCAGAACTTTATCACTCTTTCCATAAAAACTTTTTCCCAATATCCAACCTGTATTTCCCTTGGTGCAGCTTGAGACTGTGTCCTCTCATTCTGTCAGTGCTGCCTGGAGAAAGAGCCCAGCCCCACCTGGGCACAGCCACCTTTCAGGAGCTGTAGAGTGTTAAAGTCACCCCTGAGTCTCCTTTTCTCCAGGCTGAGCACCCTCAGCTCCCTCAGGGGTTCCTCACAGGGTTTGTGTTCCCAGCCTCTCTCCAGCCTCGTTGCTTCCTCTGGATGCGCTCCAGTGTCTCAACGTCCTTCCCAAACTGAGGGGCCAGTTCATCAGAAATATCAGCCGGAATTAATTTGTGCATAACAAATCCAAGAAAACTGTAACCTTCTTATGGATCACTCTAAGAGAGATAACATTGCTGTGTGTATCCTGTGGTACCACCTGGGCCTCTGCATTGAAATATTTATAGAAAGAATTTCCTTAGACTGGTCTGGTTCTCAACACAAACCTTTGGGGTGTGTTCTCCCTTCCTGGCACAAATAAAGATACAGGATTTTGAGTGAATTGCCTAATAATTCTGTCATGAGCTGATCTCCTTTCTCCTTCCTCCCCAGCTCACCGTATTACTGATGGGAACAAGGGAGTTGTTATCAATCAAGGCGAGCTACATTGTGATCTCTGCTACTGAAATCCATTTCAGATTGGAGGATAAAATGTGATTATATTTACACTTCCTTGACACAATTCAGGCAGCAAAACAACAGCCTTCTACAGACATTTTTCTTCTTCATATTTAGATTTGTCAGTATTGTGGAGCTGTGTGAGAAGGGAGGGAATTATTATAGCAGCTGAGATTCAGTGATATGTTTTAGTTGCCTCACAAATGAAGATGTTCAGTTTATTGTGTTGTCTTCCCATCTTTTTCATCTCCAGGTTCCTTGAATACTGTCCAGAGCCTCCTCCAGATTGATGAAATTGTATTTCAATCAATACAGTTCTATGTAAATATATTTTTGGTTTTGACATGCCCCATAAATTATTTTTACTTATAACTTTAATTGTTCTGTATTCATCACAGGAGATGGAATTTCAAATTCATGCAGCTGTTTACAAATTAAATTTGTAATTAATGAAGAAAATAGGAGATTAGGCACTTTATATATCCCAAACTGCATTTGATAAAGGTATAGTCAGGCTTTATATGGTCAAACCATGTTTGGATCTTTTGATATTAAAGGTGTCAGCCCCAAAAGATCCCAAAAATGCAAAAACTGCTTTGACCCACATAACCTGTGTCAAGCTAAAGTTGAGCTGGATGTGCTGGCTGGAGCAAACACTATTCCTCATAACAAAAGTCTCATTTCCAGTAGACAGCCATCTGTTCTCTCCTCCTGCCAACACCAGCAATGATACTGAGCCCATCCACCCCACCCAGAGCACAAGAAAACCTCAATTCACATGAGTGTCTGGCACTGTGTGACCCCAGCACCACCAGAAAACCCCCACAGCTTTGCTCTGAAGTGGAAACAATTCTACTCTCAGAATTTTACATGTTTTTAGGAACTGTATTGCAATTTTGAATGTATTTCCTGGGTCCCTACAAAGTGTTTCATGGAAGGGCCAGCCTCTGTCATCTCTCCAGATTCACAGTTTTTAAATCAGTAGCCAAGCTGAGACTGGTTCAGTATTCTCCTCACAGCCCCATGCTCTCTAGCAGGAGAGCTGTGAAAAGGTGAGTTAACCAAAAGCATCAATAGCAATTTTTAAGGAACAATCATGTAGAATTACTGTTCAAACTTGATCATATACCATAATACACAGAGCTCATCTGCAGGATAGCACACTGAAACTGGGAAGAATGAAAGCCCTTTCTCTTTTTTTTACAACTGGAATTCAAGACCTCTTCATTGGCCAATTTTCTAATACCTGCAATTTTTATTTTCTTTTATTAGTGCCTCATTTTGCCTCATCTTCAGCAGACTGCCTTAGGCAAAGCTGTGCTTCTCTCCATTTCAGTTTTTCTCTCTTTTACCTGCACCACTTAAACAGCAAATTGGAAATTACGGAGTGCAATTAGGAACATAGCCTTGCCCTGCCATTTAGTACAGGCACAGAAAATTAAGGGAAAAACATAGATAAAGTCTGTAGTTGAATTCCAATGCAGTCACTGCTCCTGGGCCCAGAGGACCAAGGCTGTCCCTAAAGGCTCACATGCAAGAATCAGGATTGTGATGGTGTTCACAGGGGTCTGAGAATGAGGGAAGAGATGAGGATCTGACTCCATGTTTCAGAAGGCTTGATTTATTATTTTATGATATATATTACATTAAAACTGTACTAAAAGAATAGAAGAAAAGATTTCATCAGAAGGCTAGCTAAGAATAGAGTAAGAAGGAATGATAAAGGTTTGTGGCTCAGACTGTTTGTCTGAGCCAGCTGACTGTGATTGGCCATTAATTACAAACAACCAACATGGGCCAATCACAGATGCACCTGTTGCATTTCACAGCAGCAGATAATCAATGTTTGCATTTTGTTCCTGAGGTCTCTCAGCTTCTCAGGAGGAAAAATCCTAAGGAAAAGATTTTTCATAAAAGATGCCCCCATGGTGCTCTGCAGCACTATGGTAATTTATCCCAGTTCTATCTTCCCCATTGGCTTTTCCTGCCCCTTTTTCCCTATACGTTCATGTTCTAGAGAGTTCTCCCTTCCCTGTGTTCCCATTGGTTTATGTAACCCCGCCCATCCATCCTGGCATTTCTCATTGGTGCCTTCCCTGTGCACCTACCCTGAGCTGTCAGACCATTGGATCCTTGATGCACTTCCCGCCCCCACTTCCCTGTATTTATGCCCTGGACCTTCCTCTGTGGTTGTGTGTCTTTGGGCTTTGCACCCCTTTGGTGTTAGGCTTCAATAATCTGTTGTTGGAACTCTATGCCTGGACTTTCCTATACCTTCACTGCCAAGCTGCTGTGTCCATGTCTGTCTGTCTGTCTGTGCTCTCGTGGCTCCTGCCTGTTGGCGCACGACGCTCTCTGGGCAGGTTGCATCCGCCATCATCGTGGACCACAACAGGAGCAGCTCAAGCCAAGGAATCTTCCTGATGGCCTATGGAGGGAGGATGAAGCTCCTTCAGCTCCTCCACTGTGTCCTCCTCTCCCCTCAGGGCAGCAGCCTGGCTCATGGACCCTCGGAGGCAGCTCCCACTGTCTGTCTGTCTGTCTGTCCCACGGAGCCAGGGCTGTGCTGCCTCCCTCATCCCTCCTTCCCATCCCCTCCTCCCCAGCCTCAGCTGCTCACCCACCTTCTAACTTTTCCAAGCCATCCACAAGAGGCAAGACGTCCTCCCTGATGCCAGTTTTGGAGGAGCAGTGACTTTGCTAATGAAATGCTTTGCATGCCAGAGCGTCCTCCCTCCATGCCTTACCACCATATGGTTAAATTTTCCCCTCCATCAGATTTAATAAATAGTGTTTACAAATTCTTAGGCATGCCTCCCTTGTAAAATCCACTAAACCCACAACAAATATACTTATCATGGCATTAATTTGGTTAGAGATTTTCGCAGAGTATTGACAGCCATATCTAATTTCTAAGGATTTATTTTTATTTCAAAATATATTAGATACATTTTTTCTTCACCCACTCCAATTCCTTTATAATTGTGTTTCCTCTGAAGGCAGCGGGCAGCTGCTTTACAACCATCCCCTGTCAGACTACATTCCCTCTAAAATATCCTTCAATAATTAATATTTTATATTTATTCACAAGTAAGAACTTAAATTTTCCTACAAGGATCTACAAAGCCCTGAGTTCATTCATCCTACAACTGAACACTGACATTTCATGGTTCAAACACCAGTCCCTGCTGGGAGATTATCTGCTACCATGGTCTAGATATTAACATCTGCAGTCTGTGAAGAAGCTTTAATAATCTTAAATATAAATTTTAATATAAATTCACTCATTCATACTTGGTCCTTCTTAAAAATGAAACCAAGCAGACACCCAAAAAGCAGAGACTTCATTTTATATTCAGCACCAATTTTTAATATATTTCCTTTCTTGGTCAATCAAATGGCTTCTGTTAACAACAAAATATCTGGACTGAGTGTCCTGCTGGCACATTTGAATGTCCACATTTCTCTTGAAATATGAATGTTATCTACCCTATATACAAGACTTCTTTCCACCCAACAGTTTTGGAACAGTTCTGGCCCCTCAGCTTGGGAAGGACATGGAGACGCTGGAGCGTGTCCAGAGGAGGCAACGAGGCTGGAGAGGGGCTGGGAACACAAACCCTGTGAGAAACCCCTGAGGGAGCTGGGGGTGCTCAGCCTGGACAAAAGGAGACTCAGGGGTGCCCTCATCACTCTACAGCTCCTGAAAGGTGGCTGTGCCCAGGTGGGGCTGGGCTCTTTCTCCAGGCAGCACTGACAGAATGAGAGGACACAGTCTCAAGCTGCACCAAGGGAAATATAGGTTGGATATTAGGAAAAGGAGAAATGATCCAAATCTCAGGCCCAAGAGCACAAACAATGAGGGCTGAAGAGAGAAAAACAAGGAGGATGGGACTGCATGGGCTAAAGCTGTAATTGAATAATTAACTCCAGTATGCAATTGGAGCAGAACTTATAAAAGTGAGAGACCCTGTGACCGCTCGTGCATTTTGTGACCATTTTGGGTTCAACTGGGGTGCAGCCCTGGCTGGACTCTTGTGCTGCCCAAGGTGGAACCATTGAGGCTCCTAATATTCTTTATTCTTTAGCTCTGTCTAATCTGTTCCAGGCCATCCTTCACAAGGCATCACCTGAAAGGTGCAGCTTCTCCATGGCAACCTGGGTGAGGCAGAGACCCCTGAGTGCCAAGGGAAGGGAAAGGGAAAGGGAAAGGGAAAGGGAAAGGGAAAGGGAAAGGGAAAGGGAAAGGGAAAGGGAAAGGAAAGCTGCTGGGTGTCACCCTTAGTGGCCTTGTGTGTTTAAGGCAGGGCTGGGAGCTAATGAGGCTGCTGGCCTGAAGATGTGCTTAGCACTGAACTCCATGACCTTGGGTGTCTGACTAAGCACCATCCATAGCTGTAAAAGTGAGTGCAAAGCATAGTCCAGATGATCCATGTGGAGAGCTTTGTGCATGAGGGTTTCTGAAAGCTGCTCCTGAGCCACTGCAGAGCAGAGGGAAGCCAGAGTAATTCCCTGCACCTCAAAGTTCCCAAAGGCACATCACATTGACCTAAAATGCACTGTTCTCCAAAACAATAAACACAGTCAAATAAGAAGACAAATGAAACTATACTGAGGTATATAAATCTCCTCTGGAGGATGCAGTATAGTGACTTTTTACTGAAACACTGTGGATTAGTGCTTCTGTATTACTGAGATGTCTTGAATTAATCCCTTTTTGGAACGTCATTGCACATAAAACAAATTAAATGCTGATATTTAGCTCTTGGAATATTGCTTCACCTTCCCCAAAATTATTCTGTGCACATCTGTGTGTACCAGAAAAGATACTAATTGAGCTCACCTTATCCCTTTTTTGTTTCTGTCAAGGTATTTTTAATCACTTGTCTAGTGTTACTAATCTCTGCATTTTCTCTCACAAGGAGCATTTGAAGAAAGGCTTCCCTGTGCTCCCTGTGTGTGTGGGTCCACTCCCTCCTCAGCCCTCTCCAGGTCACCTCACCCTGTGGGAATACATCCCAAACTCCATCTCCTTCATGGTGGAAAAACCCCTCTTCATCCACATAACTCCTTTTTATGCAGTTTTACAGACTTCCTGTGGGACTCCAATTGATCAGTAATTTTCTTGTTAATTACTTTATTGGTGAGTAACAAGTTGTTATTTTGTATGGATTGGTCACTCAAACCCGAGTGTATACATGCAGGGAAAGTTGTTTGTGAGAGATAGTTTTAATTTTTCTATCTAAGGTGTAAAAACAGTTTATACAGGTAGAAGTTGTGTTTTTATCCAGGAATAGATTGTTATGTTAATGAACTGCTCACACCAGGATTGCTTTCACATGGGAACTTGGAAAGGGCCTGACAAAGCCAGCCACTGATTTTAGGAGAGCAGGTTTGATTTTATGAAGCCTTTCTTTATGATTTTTCTGCCTTAGTGCAGCATCACCCTGCACAGGCAGCTCCACAGATCAGTCACTGCTGACCAGGGACTTTGTGCTCAGCAGCCTCTGGACTTATTTGGGCTCATGGGGCTCCTCTGGAGTCACAAATTTGGCTTTTCAGGCTGTGACCACCTCTCTGCTGTGCCCTACACTTAATTCTGCCCTTTTCTCCTCCTTTTCAATCAGGCAGGATTGCAGAATGCATCTCAGGAGCTCTGAAGGTTCACTGCCCAGTTGGTCAGTGCAGGAAATGCCCAAGAGAAAGGGACATTGCAACCCCTGAGTAGCAACTGAGACACAAAGATAGACCTGACTGGGTCCAACAGGAAAATGGAAAGTGAACTTAGAGTTTAATCCTACCTGAGACACCACAGTCACAGGAATGCCCTTCTTAATTCTTTTAACCTGAATACCATAATCTTTTCCATTTGTTGTTTTGTTTCCTTGCAGATAATAGCTGTAATTACTTTATAGCATTCAATATCTTTGGAATGACAATTAAATAACAAATTATTATATATTTTCTGCGTCTCTTACTTCAATGCACAGGAATTCCTAGTCTCACAGTGATCACATCAAATGTCACCAAGTATTGTTGGTAAATACTTTAAAAGCAAATTGGTACTTGATAAAATCTTCATACTATTGATAAAGAAAAGTTTTTCTTTTTAAGAAAACCCTGACTCAATCCCTCAGTGCTCATGCACCTGTGGAGTGGAAAGATTTTGGATTGCTCTTGAGTACCAGGAATTTTTTTCCCCACTTGTATTTTGGCACCTTTCATCTCAGCCTCTTTCTGAAGCTGATCATCCCTGTGGTGCCTAAATGAGAGATGACAGAGAACCCATAGGGAAAATAAGGCTGATGAAATGCAAAGTAGCATTATTTATGCTGAGTCTGTGTGCAAAGTGCATTTCAAACTTCCTTAATTTTTCAGTAATAACCAGTGTTGGGGGGATGGGGCAAGTGAATATTTGCATTTGATATTTCTGAATAGCTCATCTTTTTATTTTTCCCTTGGCTCAGTGAAGCAGAGTTTTGGGTTTTGGTTTTTTTTCCATTTGACTTGAAGATCTGAGGGATAATTGAAACCCTGCAGGAAATATCTTTGGGGTCCAGAGATGGGAGGGGGAAATTGGCTGGAAAAGGAGGTTTGAGGCCACCTCTCCTTTCACCTACAGGAGATGAATGCTAGCTGCTCACATTTGGAGGTGCATTGCTGTGGGAGCCTCACACTGATGCTGTCAGTGTTATATTCCTGTTCCCCACTGAAATTAATTACTTGACTTTGAAATATTACCACGCTTGCTGCTCTTTAAACAAATATCTTGTCTCCCTGAGGAAAAGCCATCAGCTGCAAAGTGCTGCTCCAGGGTCAGCCACCTCCAGGCAAGGCTGGGAGCAGCCAAACCCCTCTGCCACACAGCAGCCCACTGTGGCTTTGGCCAAGAGTTAGACTGTAAAGAGACAAATACTGATTTGTCCAGGGCACCTAGGACTGCATTGGCCTTAATCAGCACTATGTATGAAATTATCCAAAATATATAGGATTGATAAAATCCAGAGACAATTCACTCAATACTTCACCTTAGAAATATGACTGGAGGAGCCAAACAGATCAAACCCTATCTCACAGAAATCTCTGACCTTGGTGGGATGCATTGGGTCAGGCAGGCAAGCAGAAAAAACCCGTCCTGTTGATAATCTGATATTCTGCCTTTGCTCCTCATATTGCAGAAACTGGGAGGGGCAGACATCCCTGTTTGCTTGATGGGAGTCTTGCTGATGCCTCAGGTTTTAGCTTTTCTATTTTTTCACATTCTGTGCTGCTTTAGTGGGTAATTCTGGGCTTCACATTAGGGGCAGATGAGCTCTCTGCATAGAGCAGGGAGACAAAACAATTCCTGTTCCAGCTGGGAACCAAGGACAAATGATCCAAATCTCAGCCCAAGAGCACAAGCAACATGGGCTGGAGAGAGAAAAACAAGAAGGATGGGACTGCATGGGCTGGAACTGTAACTGGACAATTCCAGCAGCTTCCTGCTCCCCCCAAAAACCGAACCAAAGGAAACAGAGATAATGTGCTGTATTCTGTATTGTAGATAAAAGGGTCCCCACACAGGCAAAATGAAACAGGCAGTTCCAGATTTAGAGGACTGCTTTGTCCATTGCTGCAATTTTCTCTTATTTTCAGTGGCACAGCAAAAGCATTCCTGTTTAATTCCCAGGTTCGGGTAAGCGGCTGGTCCTTACTCAGACCTGTCCATATTTATCCTGTCTGTGTCACAGCCAGGCACTTCAGGAATGTCTGTCTGTATGAGCAGTGTGACCGTGTTCACAGGGGTCCCAGGCTGAGGGAAGAGACGAGGATCTGACCCCATGTTTCAGAAGGCTTGATGTATCATTTTATGATATATATTATATTAAAACTATACTAAAATAATAGAAGAAAGGATTTCATCAGAAGACTAGCTGAGAATAGAAAAATAAAGAATGATAACAAAGGTTTGGGGCTTGGACTCTGTCTGAGCCAACTGACTGTGATTGGCCATTAATTAGAAACAACTAACATGGGCCAATCACAGATGCACCTGTTGCATTCCACAGCAGCAGATAATCAGTGTTTACATTTTGTCCCTGAGGCCTTTCAGCTTCTCAGGAGGAAAAATCCTAAGGAAAAGATTTTCCATAAAAGATGTCTGCGACAGAGCAGGGCATTCCAGGCTCCCTGGTGCCATCCCCAGAGCCACAAAAGCTGCATCAGCAGGCAGGGAACTCTGAGCCAGCAGTGGGAACAGGCCTGAATGCCAGCCCAGCACCACAGGAATTATTGACACAAGACCCCAGGCTGTGCAGGGCAGCCCAGAGAGCAGCACAGGCAGGAAAAGCAGCACAGCCACAACTCAATTGTCCCCTTTGCTTGTGACACTCCATTGGTGTCCTGCTGGCCCCAGCCCCCGCCCAAATGAGGGCCCCATTTTGCTGCAAACCTCCCAGGCAAGAATTTCCTTGCCGTTCAAGCTCAACAGATTCTGCTTTAACCTTCCAAATTAACAACTTGTTGATCATCCTCCGGGCATGAGAAATATGAGCTCAAGCTATAAATTTTTGGGAAATTTATGGTCACGGAGTGGTACAAAGTAAACCATACCACAAAATAAACCATACCACAAAGTAAACCATCCCCCAACGTTCAGGTACCTCTTGCTAACTCTGCTGTGCAGCTCAGAGCTCTGCTCCTCACATGAAAGGCAGCCCTGCTCTCTGCGTGAGGATTGTTTGCTCCCAATGGAGCAGGCACCAGAGGGGAACACCTCCCTTCCTCAGTTTGTCGCCCAGACTTCCAAATACAGCCCTGTAAAAAACAAAATATGACCCTAAAATTTCGTGTGAATGAATGTAAATCCTTCCTTCAAGCACACAAACACCAAACGTGCTTATAAGATTTATTATTGTCAAGCTGGGCAATTACAGCACGGAATCAAATTTGTGTTTTAATAATGGAGTACCAAAGCTCTTGCCAAAGAAAGTGGGAAAAAAGAATTAAGTCAAACTTAATCTGATCCAGATGGGCTGCACCAGGTTTTGCCCAGCATGGCACTGGTTTGATAAGAGAGCCTGGTCTTCCACCCAAAGCCTGGAAAGGCTTCCCTGCTGCCTGAGGAAATGGCACACTTTGGAATCCAACTGCAAGAAGATGCAACAGATTTTTAAATTACACAAATTAAAAATTAATTAGCTCCTTGGTTTTTTTGTCGTGTGATTGGTTTTGTGCTCAGGAGATTAACTGTCAGCAGGGTGGTGACCAGCAGAAATCAGCTCTGCTGCAGCCCCATGGAAAAGCAGGGTGGGTGACAATTCTGCAGCAGCTGGTGGCAAGAGGCTCCAGCACTACTTAAAGGTGAGAATATTCTCCCTGACTTGCTTAATTTGTAAAAGAAACCTAGTGAGACCTTCTGTCAAAGTAACAGAACCTTGCAGGCTACAACTGTAATTTCAAGTGTAAAATGTTTAATTAAAGCATACTGTTGGAGCAATGGGGGTAGGACAGTCAGGACAGGCAGAGAGCAGAGATCTCTGCAGCCAGGTCAGGAACTTGGGGTTTATTGCAAAGGGCCTGGGGGAAGGGCCCTGCTGGGAGCTGCCAAACACAGCTCAGAGCAGGCCTGAGAGGAGAGAGGGGGAGAGAGGATGAGAGGGCAAGAGAGTAAGGGAGTAAAAAGGTAAGAGAGGGAGGTTCCGATTACAATACCATAAATCTTCTTCTGTGCTGAATATTCTCTTTCTCACTAACCAATCTGGTACAAGATACAAATCCTATAGCATTTCCATACAGCCTATAAGAATCATTACATTACCATACTGTGTTAGATTTTAAACCCTAAAAACTCCTCTTTGGGCCCCTTCTGCCAAGCTGCAGGGTCTGCTCTGACCCTTGGAGCTGTCTGCAAGCAGAGGGTGTTGTTCCATCAAAAAGGGATCACCTTCAGCTGGCCACACCATTGTTTTCCAGTTGTTCAGTAAGTGAGGTATCTCAAAGCTTGCTTTCATTTCAATCTTGCTTATAGTTTCTATATTCTCAAAATCTTTTGCCAGGCAATCATATTTATAAGGCTTTCCTGTTTCATCTTCCCCAACAGCATACTTTGGGGGGAGCTTCCTGCTCCCGCCAAAAACCAAACCAAAGAAAACAGAGATAATATGCGTTATTCTGTACTGGTTTACCCTGTTGAACAAGAGGAATACCTCTATCCATCAGACACTGGCCACAGAGGATCACAGGTCAGGTTTGCTCTATTTTCCTGCTGCTCTGGCACAGACACCAGAGCCATGTCTTGACCATAAGGAGCTGCTCAGGTCCTTTTCTTGCTCTCTGAGAGGTGCTGTCTGTGCACCTTTGCCATTGTCAGCCTTCCCAGCTGCTGCTCCCCAGCTCCCACACCAGAGATCCTGAGCCCAGAGGTCCAACATCTGGATTATTCTGCTCCCACATCCATTTTGTGTTTTGTGGTGAAAGGACAGCATGGCCTGAGCCTGCCAGAGCAGAGGAATGGCCCAGATCTGTCCCAAATTAAGTCACTTTCTTGCACCTCAGTGTCTAATGAAGCAGATTTTATTTCTCCTCTTCACCCTGCCCCTACTGGGAATGTTTCTGAGGGGCAGTGAGTCCCTTTTCCTGTTGTCACACCCCAATATCCCTGTCCTGGCACTTCTGAAAACACCAGCACAGGAGCTGGGACTCCCATCCACTGACAGAGCAAATCAGCTGTGCTGGCTCAGGGGATAAGGACAAATGGTACACAAAAATTGTCAATTCCTTGCATTGCTATCATCAATGAACATTTCTTTTCTAAGACTAACAAACAGAAAAATTATGTTCCTGACTTGACAACTTCTGTCTGAATTCTATCATTGCCTTTTTTTATACAGTGTCCTATGCCCTGCCATCATTTTCTTGCCTGCTACCATTCTCAGTGCTCAGGGTGACAAGTGAGACACATCTGCTTTCTGTTTAAACCAGTGAGGAAATATTTATGCTGCAGGAGAACCTGTGGTTTTGCTTGTGGTGTGAGAGGAGGCCACTGAGTGTTGAGCAGGAGGCTCCTTTTACCGGCAGATAATTCTCCAGGCTGGAGAATTCCCCATATACCTGCAGAGAATTCTCCATATACCTGCAGATACTTCTCCAGCCTGGAGAATTCTCCATATACCTGCAGATAATTCTCTATACACTTGCAGATAATTCTCCAGGCTGCAGAATTCTCCATATACCTGCAGGTGGTTCTCCAGGCTGGAGAATTCTCCTTGTACTACAGATAATTCTCCATATATCTGCCGATAATTCTGCATATACCTGCAGATAATTCTCCAGGCTGGATCAGCTCCTTGCTGTTGAAGTGCCTGGCACCAAGCCATCAATTCTATTGCAGTGTGCTTTCCCTGGGTGGTTTCTCTCCACTGGAGCTCAATGTCATGGAGGGGAAAAGGGAAGAAAAACAGAAAAATGCCACCAGTGTATACCCAGTGTTCATAGTGACATGCTGGTTGAGTTCTAAATTATGTCTCTAATTACTTGGCATGATTTATTGAGACAGTTTAACAAGGTCATAAAGCACCACAAAGTGACACAACTTGCTCGCCAGCTGGAAGCTCTGCCACTGAAGTGCTCCCTTCTCTCCTGCTCTGTCATGCTTCTTGTGCCTCCTCCCACACCATCCAGCATCTCTGTGGTTGGATGGAGTCAGGCTTAACACTTCAGAGACCTCTGGGGGCTAATTTAATACCTCTGCTGCAAAGGTTTAGGGATAGCAAAGCTGGGCTGAAGTGTTGTGTTCCAGGATATTTGTAAAATAGATCAAAACAAAGATCTGTAACAGACCTGTTGCAGATCTGTAAACAGATCCGTAAAGCAGACAAAGGAGTAGCTAAAATAAAATAGTTCCATTAATGACTCATAAAGAAATGGGAAACCTAGAAAGTGATCAGGTAGGAGTATTGTAAAATGCAGGTTCACTGAGAGGGGAGAGAATGGTGCATCTGACTCCATGTTCTCAGAAGGATATATTATATTATATTATATTATATTATATTATATTATATTATATTATATTATATTATATCACATCATATTATATTCTAAAGAATACAGAAAGGATACTTAGAGAATGCTAAAAAGATAATAATGAAAACTCCTGACTCTCTCCAGAGTCCTGACACAGCTTGGCCCTGATTGGCCAAAGAGTGAAAACAACTCCCAGCAGAATCCAATGGAACAATCACCAAACACATTCCACATGAGCACAACACAGGAGAAGCAAACGAGATAAGAGTTGTTTTCCTTTTCTCTGAGGCTTTTCAGCTTCCCAGGAGAAAAATCCTGGGTGAAGAGATTTTTCAGAAAATGTGAATGCCACATAGGAGCAAAAAAGGGAGAAAAGATGCTGCCGTAGTGCCTCCCATGCAGCTAGGTCCAGCAGCATGAGAGCCTGTCTGGGGTGGAGAGAACAGCCCTGCAACCCAGAGGTGTTGTCCTGCACCCCCTGCCATAAACAAGAGGGTGCTGAAGGCCCTGCCCAGGGTCATTTGGTCCCAAAGAGCTGCAGAGGATCTCACTGTTCCTAAATGTACAGCAGGGTTTTGCACCCCTGAGTGCACATCACTGCAGTGCCAGTTAAAGCTGCCAGCACTGCTGGGGCCCTTGGGGGGGGATTGTGCCCTTCCTGTGGCAAAGCAGGGCACTGTGGCAAGGGAGAGACTCTGCAATCCAACCCTGGTGCATTTTAAGGCTTTAAGGGAGCTCATTAATTAATAAAAAGAGAGTGAAATTGCAAGCACAGGAGGAGAGGGGCAATGAATACCCACTGGGGGATAAGAAGTATGTCCTACACTGCGGGGATAAGAAGTATGTCCTACACTGCAGCTTACACAGACTGGAGTCTTTCAGAGTTAAAGTGGCTTTGTGGTTTGAGCTAGAGAAACAAATCTTAGCTGGAAGAAAAATCTTATGGGAATAACAAAGCTACTTTCTAAACCCAAGTTACACTTGGGAAAATTTTTCAAGATTTACACACTCAAGTGAGAACAGCATGGGATGTGTACAGATGTGTGTGTGTATTTCTCAAATGCATGAGGAAAAAAGGGATCTAGCTGGTGCCTGAGGTTGGCTTGCACCAACAAGGCTTTGGGGAAGGGATAAAACAGAGCAATGCAGAGAAAAACATCTTTCACTAATTAGATCATTATTAGTCTCCTCTGGCTCAAACGTGGGCAGCTTTGAAACCCTAGCTGCTATCAAAGAAAAGATTTACAGAAGTTCCACAAAGACAGAAAGAAACAATAAAGCCTGGTAATATCCCAGTGGGCTGAGCATTGGTAGAGTACACTGACTGCAAGTCACTAATTACAGCAGCTTTGAAATCAGGAGCTTAAATCTGTGCTAAACAGCAACACAGTGCTTTGGGGCACAGCTTTTCTTCTTGCAGAGAGGAAAAGTGCCAAACACACACACCCAGGCACAGAGAAGTCATTGCAAAAGGAAACCAGGAAAGTGCAGGTGCAGCTGAATGCTTGTGACCAGACAATTCCCCAGTGGGTGATGAAGTGCATATTTCATATGCACAATTACCTCTCTGCATGCAGATTGGTGCATTTGCCTTCCCTGCCTATCTTTAAGAATATCACCTTGGAAGTACCAAATTTGCCTGAACTGCTGATCCAAATGTCTAGCAGGCATCAGGGTTTTAAGCAGGTGAAAAGGCTGTTTTATCTCATATTACTGACACACTGCCTGACATGAAATTGGTACTTTGCTGCTGATGACTTCTCATCTCCTGAATATTTCCTGGGAAGTTTTGGCATGCAGCAGGTGAGCTGTGCAGCACAAGAGAGGGGAAAGGAGAGGCGATCTATGTGTAGCCTACAGGAAGGAAATGCTGATAAAAGGTTTCAGATGAGGTTGAAGCCTGTGATCTTGCCAAATCAAGAAAATGGAAGGTAATACAGGTGCCTGTGCTAAAGGGGTGTTTTTTGCTGTCAAGCAGCCTGACATTGGCTCTGGTTTCAAATACTGATAATCTGTTGTGAAATACCCTTTGGATTTTGACACCCTTTGGATTTTGATAGCCTTTGGATTTTGCTGTCAGCAGCTCTGCAGAGGTGTGGGATGGGTGGGCAGAAGGAGGATGGAGGAGAACGAAGAGCTGCCCAGTGCCTGCCCCAGGCTCTGGCACACAGCCCTCAAGGGAAAGCAGCACCTTGATTTTCCCAAACTATCAAAAAACCTCCTTCATGAAACAAGCAAAAGTACATTTAAAGAAAAATATATTTAACTAGAGGGAAAAGCTGCTTGACAGCAAAACATAGCTCTTTAGCTATGAATTTCCTTCCATTTTCTTGATTTGGCAAGACTTTGACTTGCTACTTTAAGGCCCACATAGCTCTACCCCTTTAATAAATGTTTATTAGCAGCCAGCAAGATCCACGCAAGGAGTAAAGGAGTTTTTCCCAGTGTAAGGCCAGCACAGCCCTTATTGCTGAATTTTCCTTGCCTGGGGTATAGAAGATAGGGTGACTTCCAAATCTGTTACACTGGCAGGTTTTAGTGCTCCAACTTCACTGCACTGGCATCCAGGCTCCCTGAAAATTATACTAACCCTGAAATATGTGTCTGGTGTAACATCTAACCAAAATGCTGGGGGAAGGGGTTGGGGCTTGCTTGTGCTGCCTCATTTTTACTGTTAGGGACCTGAAGTGGCTTCCAAAAAAGAGCAACAGAAGGGAAGAGAGCTTGAAGTAATTATGCTAAAGAATAGATATTGCAGAAAAGTTAAACAGTTATTCATTGCTACTCTATAGTAGTTTTAAATGGCTGCATAAATGTAAGAACTGATGGATGAAATGATGGATAAAAGATATTTCCATCTGGTATGGAAAAAAATCTATGTCTAAAGCTGCAATGATTTATTAATATATCTAATCAATAGCAATATGTCTGTATCAACTTTACATCTAATTTAAACTTTCAAGGCTCAATGTACTCATTAAATAATATAATAGATTTACATATTTTAATTATATTTTATGGATTTTATAGTCTTAGAAAAGCATAGTCAGAGAGTTAATATTTGCTGAGCACGACTGTGTAAAACACAGAGAAGGTGTTTCAGGTCTTGTGCCAAGGACAAATCAAGGTGATATTCCTCAGACCAAACAACATCTCAGCACATATTTAGTTGTGTCATTTGTCTTTGTCTTGGGTTGGAAATGTAAGATGTGGCTGAGGGTGTGTGTTCTATCCCCATCTGTCAGAGCTGGGGCAGTTCTCTGCTGTCCTTGGGGCAGTTTTTTCTTTCTCTCTCCCACAGCCAACCCTCCCTCCAGCAGATCTCTGCTGTCCATGGCCACTGAGTGTCCCTGCAGGGCTGATCCAATCCCAGCATCCCATGGGGAGATGCCCCGCCCAGGGGAGGAGCCAAGCATTCCTCCCTGGATCCAATCTGGGCCTGGCACAGCACAGCAGCCTTTGCCCCCTGCATTGCCAGAGGAGCAGCTTTCTGCTGCCCTGCATGGGCAGAGGGAGCCCAGGCCCATCTGCAGCAGCCCTGGAGCTGCAGAGGAAAACATTTACATTTTCCATTTCAGGGGAGGCTCCTGCCTTCCTTAGCAGACACCTGTCTTTTCAAACCAAGAGAGTCTTACAGCAGGGAAACTGAGTCCTGGAACAGGAAGAATGAACTTGGCCCAGGCCTCTGAACAGGCAGGGACAGAGCCAAGCTGAGGGATCCCTCTGTCCACCCTTCTTTGTCCAGACATCAGGCTGAAAGAATGACTTGTGTCACAGACACATTTTATGAAAAATCCTTTCCTTAGGATTTTTCCTCCTGAGAAGCTGAAAGGCCTCAGGAACAAAATGTAAACAATGGTTATCTGCTGCTGTGGAATGCAACAGGTGCATCTGTGATTGGTCTCATGTGGTTGTTTCTAATTAATGGCCAATCACAGGGAGCTGGCTCAGACTCTCTGTCCAAGACACAAGCCTTTGTTACCATTCTATTCCTTTTCTATTCTTAGCCAGCCTTCTGATGAAATCCTTTCTTCTATTCTTTTAGTGTAGTTTTAATATAATATATATCATAAAATAATAAATCAGCCTTCTGAAACATGGAGTCATATCCTTGTCTCTTCCCTCATCTAAGACCCCTGTGAACACCATCAGAGATTTGTGTGCCCAGAACTGCTTTTCCAACCACATCAGATCAGTTTATAAAATATCTCAATCTTCCTGCAAACCTTGCATCTCTCTTAAACAATCCCAGCCCTAACAGCAACCCTGACATGTCTCCATTCAAGCTCTACCCACCAGTTAAATGCAGCTCCCTTGAACCAAGGTCAGCATCCACTGAATCACATCCTCAAGGGCTTCAGCAGCCAAAGTGAGTGCTGCAGATAGGAGTGAAGAAGACCTGAAATAAAAACTGAACTGAAAACACAGAGGAAAGGAGGTCAGCCTTGCCAGCTCTCTTGACTCCACTAAAGGACTGTGATATTTCATGTCTCCTCCACAGCTTCAGCTGTTTGGTCTTGTGAGCAGAGAAATGAAGTTTCTGGTTCTCATGACTGTGAGGAAAAAGACCCCACAATTCCCAACTAATGCAACCCAAGCATATTCTGATCTTAGTTGAAGCCTGCTGGTCCTACTGAGGTATAAAACACTGCTCCAGCACATAACAGCAAAAGAACAAGCAGTCACTTGTCTGTAATTTGGTGACCCCCAGCATCTGAAAGCCTTCTGTTGATTTAGTAGTCAATCCTCAATTACTCTCCAGCTTTCTTTTCTCCTTGTACAAAACCATTTTCTAGCATCTACATCAGAAATACATCAATAGAGCTCTGTGAGAGCCGTAAAATCCACAGTGGGGGATGTGTTGTTTTAAGATCCCTTCACTGATTTAGGGAAATAATTAATTGCTCTCTCTTCCTTTCTACTTTTCCAACCAGTGTGTCCTTCCCTGCTCTGTGAACTGCACAGGGTTGGCACAGTCCCCTTCACAGCAGGTCCCACAGGAGTTGGCTGCAAGATTTGGGGAAGGCAAAATTTGCTGCAGCCCTGGGAAACCCTCAGTGTGTTATACCTTAACAACCTCTGCTGGTTTGTTCTGGGTAGAGTTAATTTCCTTCTCAGCAGCTGGTACAGAACCCTGGTTTGGATTTCTGCTGGAAACAGTGATGATAACTCAAGGATGTTTTCATTCCTCTGAGCAGCGTTTGTACAGAGCCAAGGCTTTTTCTGCTTTTCACCCACCAGTGAGGAGGCTGGGGATGCACAAGGAGTTGGGGGGACACAGCCAGGACAGCTGACCCCAGGGCCATCCCATCCATGGGGTGTCATGCTCAGGAAATGCTGGTTTAGGAATAGCAACTAGTGATTTAATTATTCTCTGTTATCTGCTACCCTCCTAAACTCTATCATGTAACTAGTTTATTTTCATTTTCAAATAAATCCTCATTATTAGATTTATTATTTATTATTAAATAAATCCTAGTTATTAGAACTTTTAATATAACTTCCCTTTAATATGCACACAGATGACATTGTTTCACTGATTTTCCCAAAAAATAAGGGAAAATACTTCATTTAAATACTTGTAAATGAAGTATAAAATATAACTAAGCCACAACAAGGGTGGGAATTCCCCACAATCAACCTGTGATGGCTGAAACAGGAAATATCTGAGATATTTCCTGGGGGGCACTTCCCTAGACAGCAGCACAAAATCTCTATAGTTTATTAGTTTTTATAGTTGATTGTTTTTATAGTTGATAGTTTTTATAGTTTATGGTTTTACATAGTGCTTGAGTTCCAGCAGCATCACTTTTACACAGTTTCAATACAAGAGAAAACATGAATGCCTTCCAAGGCACACATGAGTCAATCCAGGTCAGTCCCAGCTCTCAGATCAGCCCTGCCTGAACTGTGTCAGCCTGGACCTCTGGACAAGGTCCTCCCTCTTCTGGCTCAGCTCTGCCTTCAGATGATAAACCACATCTCATTTTTGTCCTTGCTGTTCCCAGCAGGCCCTGGTCTCACTGTTGGGACCCATTACATTGCTCTGGCTGCCCTGGGTGATTCCAGACCCTGGCAGGGGCTCAGAGACCTTGGCACAGAGTCACAAACACCTGTGCCTTTGATTTTAGCCCATGGAAACAATTACCAACTTTGTGTGAGGAGTTACAAGCCACAAGAGTTTGAGTAGAATGATAGTGAATTTGTCACAGGGTGAAAATGTAGAATTTTGGGGATTTAGAATGGGGGTTCAAGAAGCAAGACGGAGGAATCTGGGCGTGTCCTGTCCTTCTCCTTCTCCTTCTTCTCTTCCTTCTCCTTCTTCTCCTTCTCCTTCTCCTTCTTCGTCGTCTTCTTCTTCATCTTCTTCTTCGTCTTCATCTTGTCCTCCATATTCTGCTGTGATGGTGGCACTTCCGGACTGGTTTAGAGTAGAGACAGACTGTCTAACATAGGTGATAGGTATTGGGAAATTATTGTAAATAAAGCACACACAGTTCTTAGTATAAAAAGCCAACAGCACCCCAAGGGCAGGGGCTGTGCCACAACCCGACCTGCTGGACAGATCTCAGCAGGTCAGAGACAGAATAGAACAGATAAGAGAAAATAAACAAAGAAGCAGAGCTGAGGAATCTCAACTTCTTCTTCAGTCATGGAGCTAGGAAAGAAAAAAAAAATAATATAATTTCTAATAAATTTCTAATACCTTGGGGTTCTCTTCACCACAGAAACCCCAGATCTCACCTTCCTCAGTGTGTCCCTGCTCCCTTTAGCCCTGGCTCCATCTCCAGCTCCCCCTCATGTTTCTGCATTTGCTCAGTAAACACACCGTGTTCTGTAGAATGTAAAACATGAGCATCTCATCCACTGATAAAATTACTTCTGTGCTTACACAGCTACTTAATTCCATTTTGCCATTGATTTGTCATTTTAAAGTTAAATAATAAACATGGATTGCAGCCAGGATAGTGAGTGCTGCTTTCTCCCCCCTCTAGCTTTTGATTTATGTGTTTGTTTATTTACTGATAGATTTAAGTACTCCCTTTTGCATTTCACACATAATCTGGCAAATCCTGGGGATTTACTTTCACAATTGATTAGAAAAGTCAAAGTTTTACAGATAGGATTAAAATGGAAAATATCTAGGAGCCCTGATGGAATCAGCTTATGACAAACAGTGTCTCCAATAGGCTCTCCAGCCTTAAAAACCTGTGTTGTGTGTTGTCAGGCACTGTGAAGACATAACTATTTCCTGTTACAGGTATCATGTCAATTAAAGCAACACACTTGACTTGCTCATTTGTTCTTTGTGGGAGTGCCTTGTGGGCTTTTCATTTAATCAGCATGTGGGAAAAGATTTTTCCATTTGCTGGTAGTTTTCCTCTCTTGGAGATTAAATCAGACAGGCTGGAAGGCAGTGCTCAGGCAAGCAGTGAATTTCCAATATTGTCATTTCAGTAAACTAAATTTTAAAATTCTAAAACTGTTGACGTGTAACACTTTGGTTTTTTTCCTCTTCTGTTTTAGCTCCAAACCATGTATTACTTCTTCAGTGTTATTTTCTTTTAAATCTGTGTTTAGAATATTCCTAATGCTTTATGACAGGGCAAACTGCTTTTCAGCTTTTTGATTCTCTGTCAAATGCTGAACCTGGCTTCCTTTTGATCCACTCTCACAACCAGAGCAACCCAAACCAAATCAGTTATTCACACACAGCTGACTCCACAGTGGAATAATTTTCCAGATCATGAAATTTCAGTGTGGAGTGATAAAAAGATTAGGCTGGTGTCAAAGAGTAGATTACAGGGCAGCCTGGAGAAAAGAATTAGATCTGCTGCTAATCTCATTCTCCTGGGGCTCAAGCCCTCTGCTACTGCTGGGTGGTGAAACTCAGTTCTGCTGCACAGAGCCATCACTGGTTTGAACACATAACAGGGGCCTTGGTTTAGTGTTCTTGGTGAATTTAATGCCAAAATGTGTGGAGGAAAGGAAGGAGATTCTCTACTGGGTGGAGAAATTCCTAGAAGAGCCAGGCATCCCTGTGTTGTTAGCGGAGCACCGGAATTTGCAGCACAGTCAGGATTGTTGCCTGTTGCAGCAGGGCAGAGTGAGCAGACATGGTGAGGTGATGGCAGTCACTGTCTGTGTGTCCTGGTGCTAGAATGTAGCCGTGATATTTTCTGAAAAATCCTTTCCTTAGGATTTTTCCTCCTGAGAAGCTGAGAGGCCTCAGCAACAAAATGTAAACAATGGTTATCTGCTGCTGTGGAATGCAACAGGTGCATCTGTGATTGGCCCATGTTGGATGTTTGTAATTAATGGCCAATCACAGTCAGCTGGATTGGACAGACAGCCTGAGCCACAAGCCTTTGTTATCATTCTTTGCTATTCTGTTCTTAGCTAGCCTTCTGATGAAATCCTTTCTTCTATTATTTCAGTATAGTTTTAATATAATAAATATTAAAAATATTTATTATATTAAAAATAAATATATATTATATCTATAAAATTAATATATAATATATACAATATATATTACATACAACATATATTTCTATACTATATACTATATATTATATATTATATATATATATTATTTTTATATATATGTATATGTATATGTATATGTATATGTATATGTATATCTGGAGTCAGATCCTCATCTCTTCCCTCATCCTAAAACCCCTGTGAACACGGTCACACTGGAACACCACGTAAATCTAGGGACAGACAGTTCACAGAGACCCACACAAGTCTGGAAAACACCCCAATTAAATGAAAATACCCATCCCCATTAAGTGGCAGCAGTCATTGCTTAATTGCTACCCAGGGAGGAATCCTAATTGAGAGCAGATGAAGTTTAGCAGCACATCTTAGGCAGCAGATTATTGCTCAGATATGAAGGAGAGGCAAGAAAAGGAAAATCAGAAATACAAACTGAGGAATTTCAGTCTAAAGCTGAAGGTGTTCATTTTTGCTAGATAAAACCAGAGCAGGGCTGGGGATCCAGGGAATTGGGGTGTCTTTCTGTCCTCACCCATAAGGTCAGGGTCTTGTAGGAACTGGGCTGAAATACCCCTGAATTTCCTCTTGTTTGCTTCCAAGCGGGGAAGGAGCAGGACCTGAGCCCAGCTGCTCCTGCTGGACATTTAACCCAGCCCGGCTGGACCCAGCCCTGCTTGTTCTCTGGAGCCCAGGGCAGCTCAAAGCACCTTTGTTTTTTCTTCAGCTACAATCAGCACCCCTGTGCTCACTCTAAACCCCCTGTCCCTTGTAAAGACTTTGGCTTTATCAAGATAATGTGACTTTTTTTTCCCCTCCTTTTCCCTAACCCAGCAATTCCTCTTTCTTTGGAAGAGCTTTGACCTTTAAATGAAGATGCATGCCCAAAAAAAATCCAGAGCTTGTTATCAAGACAAGCAGTGGCACAGGCTGTGTGGTAATGTCCAGCTCAGGTAATGAATCAGATCTATCAGTGCCTAGATACTAAGGCCTTTTTTATCCTTGCAAACTCAGGGCTTTCCAAATCTTTAAACCTGATCAGAGATAGAGCACTACAAGAGCTTACTTAAATCTCAGCAAGCAGAGAACAGGGTGAGGGGCAGAGAGCTCACATGAAATAAAGATCACTTTTTAAAGATAAAACATAACTCCAGGTGCAAGGAAAGCCTTTGGAGAACAGAGGAGATCTTTGTCAGGAATCTATCTCATTTAGTCCCATTGTTCCACTGCATGCTTTGCAGAAAGCCAGCCATTTATCTTGCCTTTTTTGCACAGATTTTGGGATTTTTCTTCTCCATTCCTGATGCCAGTTTCCATTTCATTAGGAGATTAATCACTGATGAGGTGCTAGTCCTGTCTCTGTGCAAGCAGGCCTCAAACACAGGTTAATCAGGAAAAAGAAAATATACAGTATTGTGACCAGAAACATGGATGCTTGTACAAATCCAGGTGTATTTCTGTTGTGCTGGGTTATGGATGCTGTTTTTAGGGCATGCAGACAAGGAGCTCCATGTCAGAGTACCCGTGGTTAGATACCTTCAACACATGCTGAGGCCCCAAAGGGAGAAATCTTCAAAGGGAAATACAAAGGGCAGAAGAATTCCTAAATTTCCACACAATTTCCCCCATGGGCTGTGTGAGCTGAACCTTGCTGGTTCGCAGCACATGACTGGAATGCTGTACCCATGTCCCTGAAGGCCTCAGAGGGATGTCTCATTTTCACACTTGGTGCACTGCACACACATTTGTCTCTGGGGTTATGTGCCCAGACAATCCCATCCCTGTAGCTTGAGCACGTCTGCAATGAGGCATGATGCTGAAGAGGATTTTGCACAGAGAAGTCAGCCCAGCAAGGCCATGTCAGCTTGGGCCTGACCTTTCCTTCAGCTTTGCTGCAGATCTGATATTTACTGTGTAAAATATCTGTAATCAGATATTTTCAGTGGCTGCACACTGAGCACACACAGGCTGGCACACACAGGACAGGCTGCACCCCAACATGCTTCATCTGCTGAGCCCTGAAAAGCCAGGCCCTGACCCACACAGCTCATTTTGGGTACTTGAGGTGTTCCACAGTGAGAGGAGGAGAGGGGACACCACTTCTCAATGCCCTGCTGTCACAGACATCTTTTATGGAAAATCCTTTCCTTAGGATTTTTCCTCCTGAGAAGCTGAGAGGCCTCAGGGACAAAATGTAAACAATGATTATCTGCTGCTGTGGAATGCAACAGGTGCATCTGGGATTGGTCTCATGGGGTTGTTTGTAATTAATGGCCAACCACAGTCAGCTGGCTCGGACTCTGTCGGAGACACAAGCGTTTGTTATCATTCTTTATTTTTCTATTCTTAGCTAGCCTTCTGATGAAATCTTTTCCTCAATTCTTTTAGTATAGTTTTAATGTAATATATATCAAATAATAAAACAAGCCGTCTGAAACATGGAGTCAAATCCTCGTCTCTTCCCTCATCCAAAAATCCCAGTGAACACGGTCATACCCTGCCTGATCTCAGCCTGCACTCAGACTGTGTTTGTCTGACACAAACTGAGCTGAAATTGCCAGAAATACCCATCTTGGAGCTTGAAAAATATGGTTTTTTCCCCAGGAACATCGGTCTAATAAAATACAGTTCTGCCTGCAACCCCAGTCTCTTTCATACCCTCTGACAATACTCCTACATGGCTCTCATGATGCTGCATAAGTCTCCACAGCTTCCAGCTAAAATTTTGTTAAATTTCAGTTAGATAACCATGAGAGAAAACAAACACAGCATTCCAGAACCTTGTCCCTCAGCTTTATAAGGTTAAGATTTATAATGCACACACTTATTTTATGCAGCTTCTAAGTGACTAATCTAATTTCTGCATTTAGAGAGCACACAGCATTTTGCAGAAATGTACAGGATTGATTCACTTGTGAGATGTGCAGGAGTGGCACATCTCTTCCACTCACGTCATCAAAACACTTTGGGAATTGTTGTGCTGGGAGTTTGATCAAACTCCTGCTCAGATACAATTCCCACAAGGGCTTCATGTTTTAAAGATCCACATTAATTAACCAGCATCCTGATTTTCAGGAGGAAAAAAAATCCAGCAGCTTTCTGAGTCTCCCTCCCCTGTTTTACTCCAAAAATTATGCACATGCATGACTTGTATTTATTCCTGCAGGCAAGGATGCCCTAAGTCCACCTAGAAATTACTTAAAATCTTAAGAGACAATACACAGAGAGATGGAGAGCACTGAGAACCTGGTAACAGCATCACAGGATGAACATTTCAGGTGCTTGCAGTCAAAGCCATGAGTTCAGGGAGGACACGAGCAGCAGTCTGGAGGGAGTCTGGCAGAATGGGCCAAGGGCAGCCAAGGAGGCAGCCCAGCAATGGTGGACTCGTTGGAAACTTGTTCTTTGGTCAAATTGCTTCATCTCTCCCAGTGCCTCCTGTCAGGTTTGGCTCATCACCTCTAGGACAAAGCCTTCTTCACATGATGTAGGTAAAATGCCAAAGGCCGTGGTGGAATCTTGATTCCCTGTAGCCTGTCAGAGCCCAAAAATACCCAAGTGCTAAGTCATCCTTAAAACTAAAACCTTTCCCACCTTCCATTTCTCCTGGAAAGTACCTTTACTTTGCCAATTGTATTTCTTTCTTTCTACAGTGTCCCAAACCTACTTGTAACTCTCTCTTCTTTTACTGTTGCATAATTTCTCAGCACTCCCTGTCTATTTTCATCTTCCTGCTGGTCCATGTTTTCTGTTCTTATTAAAGCATTTACAGGTCCTTTTTCTGTTCCTTGTTGTGATGGGGATTTTTCACCTCATTCTCTATTCTTCTGCATTTGTGTAATGCACAGTGCAGGAAGTTTTCAGTAATGAGTTTGAATGTTTTCCATCACTGACAGTTTTGTTTCCTCTATATCTGTTTTCCCTGTTCATGCTGAAGCAAAAGACGACAATTTAAATGTGCTGTGCATCAGCCCACTGATTAAGTAGGAAACTTTTCTGTGCAGTAATTATTATTGCCTAAGCTGTACTGAAGCCCAGCAAATCATTTTTATTTCAGTATGCTCTGCAACTCAGAGCAAGAAGCCCTAGTCATAGTTAGACAGCATATGAATTGCTAGAAGAATCCCAGGTTGTGCACAGATCATTTATAACCCAGCCAGCCCAGTGTTTGCAGAGGGTTTTGCCCACTAAACATCTCATAAATCATTGACTTCCTTTAAAAAGATAACAATAATTTCAAAGAGGTAAGAGGGATTGGTCTGGATCATTATGTTCTCCCTCTAGGGCAGGGAGTTGAAAGTTTTAATTTTCTTTCATCAATCTAAGTCATCACCCAAGGCTGGAGTGTGATGTTTGACTTCCTCTACTGGAAATCTTAGTGAGAGAGATCTGAGCACCCTCCACAAAGGTTTTGAGTGATGCTGGTGCAGTTGTTCAGGAATTTGTGTCTCAGATGAGTGCCTGTGAGCAGAGAACAGTGACCCTGTGCCACTGTGGGAGCACAGCCTAAAGCCACCAACAGCAGAGCCTCCTTGTCATGGGTTTACAAATAAAGAGAAGGGATCAGGATGATGTCACTTTTACAATCAGGACCTCCCAAACAAGGCTCTGTGTACAGGCATTGTACAGCACAGCCAGAATGATTTCAGCACGGGTTTGGTATCATTAAATTCACTGCACATGATGTGCAGAGTTGATTTGTGCAGGGAACGTGCCTGGGCTTTCAACACATCTGGCAACCCAAGCCATCCCTTCAAACCAGCTCACTGACATTCAGGAGCCAGAATAATTGTTCTAAATCTTTCAAATCTAGGCAGAGAAAGAAAATATAGCCCCATAAACTCAGCTGTACAGTTCTGAGGCAGGAGGGTTCCTCCTCCAGTGCAGCTGCTAAAGCTGCACTGTTCTCCTCCACGTGGTGTGTCTGTGGTCTGGAGCTGTGTCCCCACCAGCCCAGGGCTGCATCCCCCACCTGGGGCATTCACAATCTCTGAAAAATCCCTTCACCCAGGACTTTTCTCCTGGGAAACTGAGAATCCTCAGAGAAAAGGAAAACAATTCTTCTCTCATTTGCTTCTCCTGTGCTGTGCTCATGTGGAATGTGTTTGGAGATTGTTTACCCACAGGTGATTGTTCCATTGCATTCTGCTGGGAGTTGTTTTCACTCTTTGGCCAATCAGGGCCAAGCTGTGTCAGGACTCTGGAGAGAGTCACAAGTTTTCATTATTATCTTTTTAGCCTTCTGTAAGTATTCTTCCTCTATTCTTTAGTATGGTATAGTATCCTTTAATATAATATAGTATTATAAAGTAGTAAATTAGCCCTTCTGAGAACATGGAGTCAGATTCATCATTCCTTCCTGCCACAAGGGTCTCTGCAAATACAATACCCACTGCCCTGGAATCCCACTTTCTGTCTGCTCTTTCCCACACTGGGGCACAGTTGGCTTTGCTGTTACATTTGTGTAACCCTGGAATCTCCCCTAAAGTGCATGGCTGGTGCTCTGATGTGCCCCCATTCCAGCCACAACAACCAGAGCAGAAACAAGGACAGGCCTGAGCTAAGCACTTTTCCTTCAATTAGTCTAGTGGGTTTGCTTTTTGCAAAAACTGCACACCCCTGTAATATTTTCTCCAAATGTGCTAATTATGTAAAATAATTAGCTGAATACTTTATATAACAAATTTTAAGTATGTGCATCGATTCTTTGTTATTTTCTGTTGCAGTCAACTTGGTTTTAATTGTAATAATTGTAATAGCTCTAATAATGTTTTAGTTGTAATAATTTCTTGGAGTACTATGAAGAACACAGGAACTTTCTAATAGGAACTCTGCAGAAAATGAGATACTGAATGTCCCCTGTAGACCTTGTGTCAGAAATACAACAAAAAAGACAAGAAGGCAGTAAACAGGGGAAGAAATGTCTTATATATATATAACTCCAGGTACAAGGAAAGCCTCTGGAGAACAGAACAGATCTTTGTCAGGAATATGTCTCATTTAGTCCCATTGTTTCACTGCATGCTTTGCAGAAAGCCAGCCATTTATCTTGCATTTTTTGCACAGATTTTGGGTTGTTTTTTCTTTCTTGCCTGATGATGGCTTATGTGGAGTCCCCAGATGTTCTAGAGGAATTCTGGCAGGAAGGAGTTCAGTACAGCCAGGCATGTGGGGTGCTCCTAGCTGGAGTTTTGGACCAAAACTGTCAGAAAGAAGTTCAGCACACTGACACGTGGGATGTTCCAAGCCAGGACTGTCAGCTTTGCACTCCCTCATGTTGTGTCTCACATCTTCCACCTGGACAAGAAGATGCCACATCCATACACCAAAGGGCAGAGCAATTCAGAGCACACAACATCAGAAAGCTGTTTAGGAACAATTTGACTTCCTGACAGCAGCCTGTTGCAGGCACACTGCACCAGCTGTGCCAAGAGCCACTTCTGCAGGCAGAAGGAAAATTGGCACCAAATTATTGCTTTCTTAATCCTTCCAGTGGCACTGCCAGCAAAGACAGTCCTGGTTTTAGTTCCAGATTTGGTGAAGCCTTCCAAACAATTTATTTCCTGTGTGCCACAGAACTGGAGTGACAGAGCACAGATGAGTGCAAGAAATGAGCAAATCCCTCAGGTCCAAAGCCCCTTTCACAGGCTCCAAACAAGATCCATGAGCTCTGCATCCCTGCAGATGCTGAACTCACTGACAATGTGCCTGAGAATGCCAGGACAGGTGTGACAAAAGGAGACTTGAGCCCTGCACTGCTTGCAGGGATGCAGGACTTGGAGGATCAAACTGCAATGATCTGATCTTCCCCAGCTCCTGATTAATTAAAATTCTCAGCACTCTATCTTCAGGATACAGAGTTCAGTTATAGTTCAATAGGAGTATCACAGACCATTTAAATAAAATGTATTTCAATAAAAGGAAATTCAAGCTACAGAAGAGATTTTAAAAGGTAAGGATGTATTTCTTAGAGCTGGTGTTTCTACCTTTATAAACTGATGATCTGTCTTCTGTAAAATAAAATACAAAACTATAATGTTTTAACAGGAGTATATTACATTTAGCTGCTTACCTAGATTTCCTTGTAAATTAAACTGAAGCCCTCAGCAATACTTTTCTTCCTTTTGTTCTTTCTTCTCTAATTATACCATGGCCCTAATTATCTTATGGGCAAAAGCAGTCTACAGAGTGCTGCTGCTGCTGCTTCAAAAACTTAACTGCTCTTGTACCTTATGAATATTTTTATTCAGCCAAAAAAAAAATCCAAAAATCAAACTGAAATGCAACAAAGAAAGCAAAATTCTGCTCAGGTTTCTCCTTTTTTAGAAGTTGTCTGCCTCCCTGGTTCTCAGCTGTTTGTCATCTCTACTGATTCCCAAAGTTTGATTCAGGTTATCTTTGAACTACAGCCCTTCTCTAGGCTATGAATGGTACCTGTACTCCAAAAAGCATTAATGTTTCCTAATCCCTGATTCCCATTTTCATGATTGTCAGGATCTTTTCCTGTAGCCTTTATGTGCCTGAGTGGGCTACCTCTAGTATAATCCCATCTGGAGTAATTTAACAGCAGCTGTCAATAGTGCAACCATGAATTTTTTCATCTGAGAAAATCATTGTAAAATTGGATCATCATAGAGTGCATTTCAGTGAAAATAGCAGTTGGATGGTTTTAAGTAATGTGATGTTTCTAAGGTTAAATCATGTAATGTTAGCTTGTGGTTAATGGCACAAACCTATGCTCACTCCACAAAATCTACTAAAAGAGAGACAAAAAGGGATCTAAACAAAATTTTCAACTCATCAGCTCATCATGGAGTCACCTTAAAGTACTGATTAACAGAACCCTTGCTCTCCTATCTACACCCATAAGAGGCTTAATATGACATAAAATATTCTGATCAGGGTTTTTAACTCAGTGCAATTTCACTGATGTTTTTACAAGAAAATACAACAACATTATGCATATAAAGCACTCTGCAGAAGGCCTTAATTTTGCACAGGCCCATCAAAAGTAACCTTCATTTATTTTGCATGTGTCACTGATCCGTGTGACCTTTAAACTGCTATTAAGCAGGAAAATTAAATATCCAGCAAAAAGCTTTGAAAGAACAATTCATTAGAAAGTGCTCAGTTTGTGCTGCACATTGCATCAAGTCACAGGCCTCTAATGGGAAAGTGCTGACATCTGGTGATGCCAGTGGTGAGCATTCCTATCCCAGACCCAGACCCATCCCATCCCCATCTCAGATCCATCCCAGACCCATCCTCATCCCATTCCAGGCCCATTCCAAGCCCATTCCAGTCCCATCCCAGTCCCATCCCAGACCCATCCCAGACCCATACTCATCCCATTCCAGGCCCATTCCATATCCAGACCCATCCCAGACCTATCCCAGTTCCAGACCCATCACAGACCCATTCCAAGCTCATTACAGACCCAGACCCATCCCCAATGCATTCCAGACCCAGACCTATCCCAGTCCCATCCCCATCCCCATTCCAGACCCATCCCCATCCCAGACTCATTCCAGACTCATTCCAGTTGCATTCCAGACCCATTCTAGACCCATCTCAGTCCCATCCCAGTCCCATCCCATCTCCATCCCAGACCCATCCCCATCCCAACCCTCATCCCAGATCCATCCCAGTCCTATCCCAGACCCATTTCAGACCCATCCCAGCCCATTCCATCCCCATCCCCATCCCAGATCCATCCCAGTCCCATCCCAGTCTCACTCCATCATCTTCCCACCACCCCCAGAGCTCTCTCTCCCCAAGGCAGTCAGATGCCCCATCTCTCACCTTGTGTGTCACCTACAAGGTTTCCTCTCTGCCCTGCTGACCAAGCCCCTCAGAGACCATTCTCCCAAAGAGGCACAATGGGATAGCCCTGGGTTTTCTCCAGCTTGGATCAAAATGTTCACATGCTCCTTTTTCCTTAATTTCTGCTTTGAAGGACAAAGTTCTTCTTTCACTCAAAGCCATGAACCACTTCACAGCACATGGCTGGGGTGCTCCTGCCTCCCTTTGTCTGTGCCCAGGCTGCTGGAGTCATTACACAGGGCAGGAGAGGCAGAGCCTGGAGCACAGGACTGCTTCATGGGCAAACAGATTATTTTCGTTCTGCTTTATCTCACTTTGGTTTGAAAACCAAAAGGCCCAGAGTCACCCAGGGAGACACAGCAGCATACAGGGATCTGCTCCATGTGTGGGAATCCATAAAATCAGAGGGTTTTGGGAAAGCAGCAAAGGCAGGCCTCAGAGACAGCAGAACTGTGATTAGAGCTAAGCAGCAGCCATGAGATTGGTCAGCAGAAAAATTATTTAAACTGTAGAAAAGCAGGGACAAATAGAACAATGGTCTGTGTATTAATGCTTGTCTAGAATAACTTCTTAAGCTGCAGAAAAGTTTATCTAGGGAGATATTAGGAAGTTCTAAGACTAATAATGGAGCTCTGTGCATTGTGTTTTAAGGCTCACAAGCAGGTATTGTATTCAAAATAAGCAAGCATTGTTTAATCAAAGGTATGTGTGCTTATAGTGGTTGGATATAACTACTGTCAATGTGCTTTTGCTTTGTGTGATTGGTCAAAAAACTTTTAAAGTGAGTTGTAACAATGAGTTCTTTGTCTGCTTTGTCACTTTGGTTTTAAAAGGCTTGCCTGTAGCAAAAGGCCTGGAGTCAGCAGCACTGGGGAACGCCAGCAGCACACAGGGATGTTCTCCATGAGCCAGACCATGGGCAGGTTTCAGACACACAGCACCAGCCAGAACAAGCCTGTCTTCCCCTGTCCAACAGTGACCCCTTGGTGACATTGCTCAGTAATAAGCACAGGCTTTGGGGGGAGGCGGATTGTAATCATTAAATTGTAAATCCCTTTAAATGCAAAGATCAAAGGGAAAGTTTCAATCCTATGACACATAATTAAAAATGCAGACGTGAATGGCTTTGATTCATGAATGCTTATGTACTTTTAAATTGTTGCCAGGGAGATCAGGGCATGAGAAAATTAAAAACCATTACGCTTCAAAAGGATAAATGATTTTCACAGCTTTCTAACATTATTTCCTGTTGCGCAGATTTTTGTGTGTTTTAACATTTTCCCCGCCCTGCCTGGGCAGATTAGTTCTGAAAAATGTTTTCCAGAAAATGTTCAGAACTCAATGAGATTAAAAGGAGATTAGTGAACTTGTTGGTTGGAGAGTTCCCATTTGTACCTAATGGCAAACACTCGGGGCAGTTAAAGAGGAGCCCCACCACACATATTTTAACCTTACCCCTGAATTCTAGTTTAAAAAGCTGTGACCTTTTAATTCATTATTCTTTTTCTACTAGAGCCAGTGCAACACAATATGGTACAGGCCATAAGCCAAGTCTCCCTGAAGTTAAAGGAAATATTCCCAGGACTACAGTGATTTCAATCTGTTTGCTTAACATTTCTCACTTGTAAAAGTCAAAGCACTTAACTGAAAGGAACAGGCTGCTTCCTATTTCACAACTAAAAATTGAGATATACAAAGTGGACATGATTCTCAACCATCCCACCATGGATGCCAGAGTTAAGTGTAGAGCTGGCAAGCTACAAAAAATATTTCCACTTCTCATCCATGGTGCCTCAGGTTTGCCCAGCTTCAATGTGTCACTTTGGCACTACCAACTGGCACTTGATAGATCCTTTGAAGTGCTTTAAAATCTCCCCAGTGTTACCAGAGACAAACCTTTAATTCCTCAGACAGAAACATAGTGCTGAAATGCACCTGGGAGTTGGTGGCTGCACTGAACTCATGGACAGCAGTTCCATTCCTGGACTGAAAGTACATGTGACAGCAAACTCAAACTCCTTAGTGCTGAACTTACATTGCTTTTTAGCCCCTGGTGAGGATGATCAGGTGAAATCCTGAAAGCTGTGCTGTACACAGCTGGACATGAGTTCCCCTCTCCTCTCCCTGCATGGCTGGTGGAATCCAGGATGATTTATCTCATCTCCTAGCACCTACATCTTCAGATGTCTCCATATCATGGAAGTGATTTTGGCTTGCAGTTCCATAGGATGAATCCCACCACCCAAAAGTTGTACATTTGGGATGAAGTTCTAGATCCAGCCCCAGAGACACTGAAGCTCTAAATACCCAATTATCCCATTGTGTTCCCATGCTTTTGAATTTTGGGACTCCACTTCAAATAAAATAAGGTTCAGCTGAAATTCATCTGCATGAGGCTGGCTTGCTCCTCACTCTGGCAGTGTTCAGCTTCCAGTCAAGTCAACCTTCACAAAATTTCCCCTGAGGGAGAAAAGGCAGAGACAAGTAGCAGCAGGCTTACAGAGCACTGAACAGTCCAGCAGGTATCTGATGGTGAAAGGAAAAGCCTTTTGTATTTACTGCTGAACACATGAATCAGACATTGTTTCTGTTTGAGACTGGGCTGTTTCCAGAGTGTCTCCACAGTGGCAGCCAGCTGAGATTCAGTGTAAATTGCCATCCCAAAAATGCACTGAAGCTTTGTTATCCACTGTGTTGACTGAGATAGCTCCAGGGAGCAGATGCCCTACAATAAGACATCTAATATATTACTCTTTATGTAATTTGTCATATCTAATGTCTGAATTGCAAATAGCATGGCAAGAGTTTATCCTTTTTTTCAGCTGGAGTTGTGCAAGAACATGTCATTATTGTTCTTTTTTTTTTTTTTTTTTGCTATTATTGGATCAATAATGTTGCAACATAATTCTCATTCTTTAGATTTCAGTCCAAAGAAGATTTTCTAGTCTCAGTTTCTTTGTCACATAGACCATAACTCTTAATCCATTTACTGCAAGGCTTAGATCAGTAACTTACATTTGACTAAGTTAAAGCATCTGGTGTTGACTTGAGAACTGTAAGAAATGAAGAAGCAGTTTATTCTATATTTTTTTAGAAAGTGTCTTATTTTTATGTGAATTTTGGCATTTCTCCACTAATGTTGATGTTCCAATCAGCATTTGCTATGTGAAAGAACAAAAGTTCTCATGCTCAAGCACCTGGATCCTCTTGTAAACCTGGTTCTTGAATGCTGTCCTCTTCCACACACCCTTGCAAAATTACTGTACTGTCTTAAAGGAGCAAGAGACCAGCTCCTGTGCAGGTTTAAATGAACTGTGGTTCATTTACAAAGTAACTAAGAGAAGTCCAATACAATCACAAGAGACTTCAGGGCCCTGGGAACAGGGCAGCAGGATCAGGAGCACAGGCAGTGATTTCCTCCATTCTTCTATTAACAACAACTAAAATTGATAGGGAGAGGCAGATCCATCAGGTCAGTGGGTGCAGCTCTGAGACTGGTGTCAGAGGAGTCACAGCAATACAATTCTCTCCAGGATGGTACTCCTGCAATTCTAATTTCTGCTGATATCAGCTTTGAGAATTAATGTAAGAAAAGCACGTGCACTGTTTGCATATTGGCTTGCAGAACCAGGGCACACAGACTTTGGTAAAACAGGTGCAAGGACAGTGTCCTACATCATGAATCAGTCACCATGCCAAACACTGAACTGTTCTCTTTCATCCCCATGGTCAGACTCTGACTCCCACCAGGACTATTTGCAGAAGCAGGCAGCAGCAGCTGTTCTGATTTCCAGCATGCTCAAAAGCAGGGGCAACAGGGAATCTCACAGCTGAACAAAATCCTTTGCTGTTTGTTTTTATTTATGCTCCAATTTCAGCATCAAAACAGTGAACTGGCATTCAGACATTTAGGCTGATCCAGGGACTGGTGGTGTGACTTTCTTGCTCAATTCATGTTCATTCTGGTCCCAGTAATGATTACCTTTGTCACAGGCATATCATCACAAGGCCAAGCTCACTGCAAGTCTTAGGAGAAGGAAAAGAACAAAACTACTGAATTTGAATAGTGTTTATAATTAATAAATTCTATAAACTCCTGGACTGTGTGCAGCAGCAGTAAATGTGCTAAATTTTCTTTGTAGGACAAAGATTGCCACAGTTCCTGACAATGGCAGCAGTTCATCAGCACACTGAGGAAGAAATTATTTTCAAACGGATAGGTAGCCAGATGGCAAGTGTTCTCTTTTTTCAAAGACACCTGCATATTTGAAGCAATTCTCTCCTTAACACACTCAGCCTCACCAGGGCTGGGACCATTATAAAGGGGAAGATGAAGAGGAAATCCTCATCCAGAGATCACAGAGCTGACAACTGCCTTTCCTGCCCTTTGGAAATGATATTGAGAGTTGAGAATATCTCTTCTCACCTACAAGAGCGGTTGGCAACTGAGTGCTGACTAAGCCACAAAAGACTCCCAATCCACTCTTCTGTGCACTTTTCAAAAGAAATCAGTGTTCTCCATGTTCTGCAGGTCTCCTTTACTGAACAGCCACTTAGCAATATCCTTCCTCTGCTCAGCCTGTCCTTGAGTTGGAGTGGCTGCTTTGTACCAGGGTAGAGAATACGTTATAGACAAGTTTTTCAGAAATCCTGAGCTCACAGAAGTACTGAGGCTCAAGAGATTGCACTCATCTCCTGACTGCACAACTGGCTGCCCAATGACCTCAGCTCCACCATTCCAGGAAATTATCACACAGCTACTTGTGTGTCAAACACAAAAAAAGCTGGGGATGAGCAGCGCTGGAGAACAGTGAAGCATGATTACTAATAGCTTGCATGATTATTCCCAAACACATGCAGTCTCATAATATTGCCTTCATTTGGCATAACACTGCCTGGAAACACCAAGAGGAAAACACTGTTTTGCTCTAGTGTTTTATTGATAACTAGAAAGGGAGATACAAACAGAATATCTGCATTGCCCCAGCAGACAAACAAAACCCCAAGTCCCACAGGTAATTACCATCTCCTAATTGGGTTTGAAAACAGGAGATTTGAGTCTGAATGCATGGAGTTTGCACCAAAATGAACAATTACTTGTCTGAGGGATTCAGTGGTTTCAAAACACAACAGGAAGAGACTGAAACTGAGGCTGAATTGAGGCTTTAACTGTGAGTGTGCTGATAGCCCACACAGACCCCCATTAATGAGCTGCTGCTTTCACTAGCAGGAGTCAGAATTCACAGTCACCCCCATTGTCATTTTTATCTGCCACTCCAGGCTCATTACATCAGTTTAACTAATGGCAATTAATATGAAAATGAAAATTGATAGCAAAATTAAGCACTTGGAAGACAGTCAGTGCTCCTACATAACTCTGGCATGCCTAATTACAGTAGTAACAACGCCCCTGGCACAGGCTGGCCAGGCCTGTCCTGGTGCAGCCCTGACTCCTCTGCCCGGCCCCTGGGTCTGCGAGATGATGATGATGATGATGATGATGATGATGATGATGATGATGATGATGCTCTCCCTTTTCCTGTAGGGTTCACACATCACATTTCTGCCTGGCAGCCACATCTGAGAACTTTTCAGATGCTGTGACAAAGTGGTCCCCTATGTGAGAAACGACTGCTCACTTAAAAAATTTAAAAAGTTTATTAAACCTTAACAAAAAATACAACAAAAGGACTGAATAAGAAAAAAATTCAGCACTGGGAGCCTCTATGACTATCAGCCATATGCTCATCTTCAAAATGGATGCTCCACCTTTCATATCCTTAGCCCCTCCTAAAGTCCTATCAGGGACTCCTTCTCTGCCATCCAGGGGTGCAGATCACTTTCTTACCCCTGCTTGTTGGGGAAGATGAAACAGGAAAGCCTTATAAATATGATTGTCTGGCAAAAGATTTTGAGAATATAGAAACTATAAGTGAGATTGAAATGAAAGCAAGCTTTGAGGTACCTCAGTTACTGAACAACTGGAAAACAATGGTGTGGCCAGCTGAAGGCGATCCCCTTTTGATGGAACAACACCCTCTGCTTGCAGACAGGCCCAAGGGCCAGAGCAGACCCTACAGCTTGGCAGAAGGGGTCCAAAGAGGAGTTTTTAGGGTTTAAAATGTAACACAGTAATGGTAATGTAATGGTTCTTATAGGCTGTATGTAAATGCTGTAGGATTTGTATCTTGTACTAGATTGGTTAATGAGAATGAGAATATTCAACACAGAAGATGATTTGTGGTGTTGTAATGGGCTTTACTCTTCTTTGCTCTCTCATTTTCTCTTTACCAGGCTCTTGCCTTCTCTCTCTTCACCTCTCTCTCCCTCTCTCAGTCCTGCTCTGAGCTGTGTTTGGCAGCTCCCAGCAGGGCCCTGCACCCAGGTCCTTTGCAATAAACCCCAAGTTCCTGATCTGGCTGCAGAGATCTCTGCTCTCCGTCCATCCCCACCATGCTACCCTCATTGTTCCTACACACCTCGATTTGGGGTCAGCTGCTGCCACAGTAACAACCCAACCCTCCCAAATGCCCCTATGTGCCCAAGGCCATCCCATGATAACAGTGAAAGGGGGAGGACACATTGCAGTGACACAACTGCACATCTACAGAGCTTCTCTTAACACACACATAATGTTCACCCCTTCACTGTGAGAGCCAACATCTCATTACCCATCTGTAACACTTAATTTGCTATTAATGCATGCAAAGATTTTATAGCATGGCTTAGAGTTCAGAGATCAAAACCAGGCATGAGCTGGCTCGGCAGCAACACTGAGCTCCTCAAAAAGCCAGGGTTGCTGCCAGCAGACAGTCCAAGTCTTATACCTGACATAAGAGGAAAGGAAAAGTGCTAGACCTGCCCATGACCTGGTGGTTTAATTTCAAAATATCTACTTTGCCAACCCAAATGCTTAATTATTCAGAGTTTGTGTAATGATCTGAAGAGGATACAGCTAGGATACAAGCCGTATCCCAGAATTTTAAAGTCATTATAAACCAGGTTCTAATATCTTCCAGCCTTCATTCAGCAACACTTTAAGTGTTATTTGCACCAATATTACTGTGACAACAACCTCTCACCATCAGCAATGTCCAAACTTTCCACCCATGACATGCAGCTTAAAACTCATCTAGTTTTAAATGAGCTGGCAGAATTAGAATTATCCTCTAGATTTTCCATTACCAAGGCAGCAGACACATTTTACAGCCATCCTTTCAGCAAGGGACTTTGTCACACTTTACTGATACAATAATCAACATAAATCTGCAAAACACTTTTGCTGACATTGTTGATAGGGAACAAAACAGTGTTTTAAACACACTCAGCCCTCATTCCCCCAGTGCAGCTTATCTGGAGCTGCTTGGCACAGAGGATGTTGTGATTTTATGCCAGTGTGTCCAATTTTATTTTGACACCTGCTGTGTCTGAGTGCAGCTCTAAGTGCCTTGTGCCCCAGAGCTATCCTTACCATGCACTGCCTGGCCTGTAACTACCTCCATCATATACTTACAAATGGCTCCAAGCAGTGAAATAACATCTGTATTGATCTAAAGAACATTTTATTGATTAAAGGCTTCAGAAGAAACTGTGTGAAACGCAGGCGCATTATTTAACAATGTCTTTCCAGTACCTGTGTTGGAAATATAGGAACATGAAGCTGTTAAATTTTTGATCAAAGAGCTCCCACTGAGATTGCTGCAATGATGCAAAGTCAAATAATTAAGCTGTGGGGCTCCCCACCCCCCATTCTGGTCTCTTCCATAGGGGAAAGGGAATGACCTACAGGTTAAAGATTGTTTATGGATATTGACATTCAGGACCCAGGACATTGCTCTGGCTGCCCTGGAGGACTCCAGACCCTGGCAAGGGGCTCAGAGACCTTGGCACAGAGTCAAAAACACCTGTGCCTTTGATTTTAACCCATGGAAACAATTACCAACTTGTGTGAAGATTTACAACCCACAAGAGTTTGAGTAGAATGATACTGAATTTGTCACAGGGTGAAAAGTAGAATTTTGGGATTTAGAATGAGGGTTCAAGAGGCAAGATAGAGGAATCTGGGCATGTCTAGTCTTTCTCCTTCTTCTTCTTGGCCTCCATCTTCTGCTGTGATGGTGGCACTTCTGGATTGGTTTAGAGTAGAGACACACAGTCTAACATAGGTGATAGGTATTGGAAAATTATTGTAAAGAAAGTACACCCAGTTCTTAGTGTAAAAAGCCAACAGCACCCCAAGGGCAGGGACTGTGCCACAACCCGCCCTGATGGACAGATCTCAGCAGGTCAGAGAGAGAATGGAACAGATAAGAAAAATAAACAACAAGTCTGGGGCAGGAGACTTGAGTGAGTGAGAAACCCTTTGGGAAGGACAACAGGTACATATCTCCCCTTGGCTGCACTTTGTTGAAGATTGCATTGCATGATGTTTTCTATTACCATCTGTATGGCAGATTATCTTTGTCAAGTGGGCAGTTTGCCTTTTCTCTCTGTTTGAGTGACCACATTCACACCTCCCTGGGGAGGGGACACCTGCTGATAACAGCTATTGAATGTCACTGCATGGCTGATAAGAACTACCACATCCCATTGGGAGATGTGAGCCCAGAGGGAGGAGCCAAGCATTCCTACATGGATATAATCTGGAGATTCTGGAACACCAGCACGGCTTCTCCACTGGATTCCCCAGAGGAACAGCAGCTGCCTCTTCTCCCACTGGATCTTCAGAGGGAGAATACATCCTTCTCTGCAGGATCCCTGCTCCAGCAGAACCACCCCTGACACTGCAGGAGGGCTGAGCCACAATTCCAATGGCACTGCTGCCAACAGCCTGACCCACAGGGTGTCAGGTTGGGTTCTGACTCTGTCAGTGTTGTTCTAGTGCACTGCATTGTTTATTTTATCCTTTTACTTTTTCCTTTCCTTATTAAAGAACTGTTATTTCCTGCTCCTATATTTTTGCCTAAGAGCTCCCTAATTTAAAATTTATAGCAATTGGGAGGGATGGGGAGGGTTTACATTCTCCATTTCAGGGGAGGCCGCTGCCTTCCTTAGCAGTCACGTGTCTTTCCAAACCAAGACAATTTCAACAGCTCTCGGTGGGGTTAATGCCAAATTAAAAAGCTGTTTTGTCATGTAGAAGGGCCATCCATCTTGAAGCCTTTGTACTTCATCTTGCAGGTAGAGGAGGGGGGTTTGGAAGAGAGCCCCAGCAATGGATGGGCACAAGAGAAGCAATTAGAAGTTCAAAAAAACCCCATGGACAAGTTGAGAGGAGTGTTCCAGGCATGGAAAAGGAGAAACTTGGCTGCAGGCACAGGGGATCAGCATCAGGCTGCCTCCTGGCAGCTGCTGACAATTTATGGCACCTTTTAGTTCATGCCTTACACTCCTGTTCTTCTCCTGAAGAGAAAGTCAGAAAACACTCTGGCAGGAAATAGGAAATGTAAATAAAACACAGCAGCCTCTTGGGAAATCCACATTCAAAGGCTTTCAGACTCAATCTCCACACAGGTCTGGACTCCCCAGGATTGTGGGGCCTGTAAGAGAAATCCAGTATCAATTGTTTTATCATTGATGTGTTGTAAGGGGAAGGATAGCACACAGAGGTGATAAAAATCTGTATAAGGAAAGTGGATGAAAGCGATGTTTGGGAGACAGAAAGAATGTGGCAGGGTCCACATGTGTCAGGGATGGTTCTGTTGGAGCAGGGATCCTGTAGAAGGGTGCAGTCTTCCTCTGAAGATTCAGTGGAAGGAGCGGCAGCTGCTGTTCCTCTGGGGAATCCAGTGGAGAAGCCATGCTGGTCTTCCAGAATCTCCAGATTATATCCAAGTAGGAATGCTTGGCTCCTCCCTCTGGGCTCACATCTCCCAATGGGATGTGGTAGTTCTTATCAGCCATGCAGTGACATTCAATAGCTGTTATCAGCAGGTGTCTCCCCAGACAGAAGTGTGATTTTGGTCACTCAAAGAGAGAGATAAGGCAAACTGTCCATTGACAAAGGTAATCTGCCATACAGATGGTAATTGAAAACAACTTGCATTGCAATCTTCAACAGAGGGTAATGCAAATTGTGTGTTCAGAGCATTTACAGACCAAACTGATCCTCTCTTGCTCCTGGAAGGAGACTTTTTCAGTTAGTTACAGTTCATTAACTGCTGCCATTGAGTGGTTCTTATTTTAATTCCTTTGATCTAATTCAGACAGGGATTTTTTCTTCGTCAGCATTCGGCCAGAGTGTAAGTTTTGGCTTAGTTAATGAAATATGAAGCTAATTTACATTAATGGCTATTACTGGACACCTAGAAACATTCAGGCAGTCCAATCACTCCATGGTTCTTTTTCACTTGAAAGGTCAAAACCTCTGAACCCTCTGACCCTGGTCAAAACCCTCTTAGATGAGTGGTGCCGCGAGTCAAATGTAATAAATGAAAGACTTCTATTAAATAAAGAGAAATTAGCTGCATAAAACATCACAGTTCTTGTTACCTTTAGTATCTCCTGCTTCTTCCTCATGATTGAAAGGCAACTTTGAAAATGCCATATTAGAAAACACAGAGCATGTTGTACTCGGTTCTCTTGACTCAAAAAGATTCAGGTTAACACAGGGAAACAAACACATGGGAAAACCCTGGGAATCCTCAGGCAACCTTGTTGTTCCCCCACTGTTCATCCCTGGGGATCACAGTTACACAGCAGAACAAAGCTGGAAGAAACAAAACTGACCAAGGAAACCACAGCTCATTGCAAAGGATGCAATCCCCAGCATTTCCATTCAGGTTCTGTGGCACAAGCCTGACTCTGCTTTGGCTCATGGTCCTGTAACAGAGGCAAAAGGGCTCTGGAAGAACAACAGTCTGCCCACTGGAAGGTTTTCCTAGCAAGATTTCAGATCTTGGTACCAGGCACAATTCCAGCATGATCATGCTGCAGGGTAGAGCCTTCTACCACATGCTGATACAGCTACAACAAAGATAAACATCAGAGTACAAATAGCCTTAGGAGTCCAAATTTTTAGGGGGAGAGTTTCTTTAAAAAGCCAAAAATGCTTCCAGCTAAATTCTTGTTGGTTTATATATGAATTGGGGAACTGAAATAATTGTGGGAAAGGTGGAGTATAAGGCAGAACAATTGTTTTTATTATTTTAACTGTAACCACCCCAAACTAATTTCCAGCTAATTTCATTGCAACTAGGCATCTGGGATTTTATTGTCATCATTTTTAGTAGTAAAAATGCTTTTTCTCTCCCACTGAAGCTTCTCCTCTGCCTCTTGATTTCCCAGAACATTGTAAATATGGGACCGTATAACATAAAACTCCGAAGAGGCCATTACTTAAACAAACTGATGGGGTCATTTTCATTTATTTCATGACAACCTCCTCCACCCTTTGCTTTCCTTTGAGGTCATTTTTTGATTGTCTTGTTTTGAAGCCAGGCAATTTGTCCCACACTCTCTGCTGTTCATGGGCTAATTAGAATTTTAAAAGTAATTGAAACACCCTTTGCAGTATGCTGTTAATTCCCTCCAGATTGCTGGGAACGTTAGCTTCAGTGTTTGTTTATTTTAACTGACTCTAAAATATTACACTGTGGTGGTTTAGGAATGGTATTCTCCAATTTAGGGCTCCCTCTAAAACCACGCTGCCACTTGCTGCCTTTTCTTCTCCCATTCCTGCCCTGAGCCTGGAGAGGAGAATTTGGGGCACAAAAGGCAAAAGTCAGGGTTGAGATGGGAAAAAATTACTGGAAACAGCTGAGGGGTAAGAAGAGAGACAGTAACAGCAACAATAACAAACGTGTACAAAAGAAAGAGTTATGATAGGTGAGTAATGCCATGGTTGACTCTCACAATTAAAAGGCAAATATCCTGTATGTATGTCAGGAGCAGTTTTATTGATTTATAGTTGTGTTTTACCCCCCTTGTGTTGTTCTCAGGGGTGCCCTGGGTTTGGCACATTTGGGAGGGTCACTCGTTCCTGTGGCAGCCCCTGAGCTCCAATCAAGGTGTCAGGCAGGGATCTCCAGCACTAGGCAGGGCAGGAGGAGTCCATGGACAGAACTTTGGGAGGGGCCAAAGGGTTAAAAGGTGAAACCTCCATAGTGTGGGTGAGCACATGGTGGGGAAAATCCTCTGCTCCTGATGCCATAATATCTTCTCTATTCAGTCTTCTGTTGTATTTTTGATAAGGTTTTAATAAACCTTTTAAGTTTTTGGAAGTGAGGATCCTTTCTCCCAGAGAGATTCAAATGCAAACTGCTCACTGCAGGAACCAGCATCAAGAATTTGGGACAGAATTGACTGGGCAAAAAATTAGCAGCAGTTTACAGGAAAGAATTAATACTAGAATATGTTCAGAGTCTGCAGAGTCATTTAATTTATCTTTTCTATACAGGTCTCTGAAAAGAAGGACAATTTAATGAGAAAACAATAGTCACTACTATACAGTCCTGCACTTCACTTATACCCTATCATTTGTGCGAACAAAAAGTTAGTGTTGGATTATCAGCAAAGATTTGACACCACTTTCCACAATGAGTACTATTACAATTAAACAATTAAAATGGAGCCATGCTTTTCAGAGAAATGCTGCAGCGTGTGTCAGTCAGTGTTAATAAGCACTTCTGTCTGTGTTTGCTTATTCATTCATGCTCTGATTAAGCCAGCTAATGAAAGCAGCTGTACCTGAGTTCATTCAGCCGAGCATCCCCTCTTAAGGACCATAAGATGACACCCAGAAATAAATAAGAGCTAGGCAAGTGTTGTGATTTCCCAAGTACTCTTACAGCCATTTACAGCTCAAGGTATTTCCTGAATCTAATCTTATTTATCTGTCTAGTAAGACTCAATAGATGTCTTCTCCAAATGCTGTGCAGGCTCTGCATCCCACAGGTTCCTTCTGCAAATTCAGTTTTTGGTAAGGAGTTTCACAGGCCTGATGACACTGTGTTTGTCTTGAAAACTGTTGCTACAATTTTTAATGACATAATTTAATTTTCTATCTATTCCTTCTGCCTAAACTTTTTTATTATTATTATTATTATTTGCTCTTTTAGTAGCTCTAGACTACTGAGGTGATATCTTCATGGAATTCAAGTTTGCTCTGAATTGTGGCACACTTTTTGTACAGCTACATCTCTTCAGAAGTGGCCAGTCTGCCTACCTCACATGGTTACCAGTTACACCATCGTAGCTGTAAAGAGATAAATGCTTTATAGCTGTGTAACCCTGCCTTTACTGGCACTGTTCTCATTGATTCCCATGTTTGTCACCCATTCCGAACTGAAATACTTAGCAAGGCACGAGGCAGTACAGAGGCCAAGGAAACCCAAACTGTCATCCCACTGTCTAAAACCACCAGCTTGAATCAACAGCACTGCTTCATCCCAGCCATGCACCGCTGATGGAAGAACCTGACTGCTGCTCTGTTCATCCCAGTGCTTTTGATTGTGCCCAAAAGAGCTTGTATCAGGTACTCAGGCTCTCACCTCAAAGTATCAATGAAGGGTTTTTAAACCACCAGGCGCTGAAAGTTGAGAAATTGTTTCTCCCTCAGGTTTCCATGGTTACCATATCTCCAAAGTGTCATTCAAGTCACTTATGTCAGTTTGCTCCAGGTGTCATCCCCCTTTGGATTAGTGAGTGTATGGCAAGGACAGCCAGTGTAACCCTAATTCCTCCTCCCCAGGGGCGGCCCAGAGGTTCACTGAGCAGGTCCTGCATGGGGTGACCCTTCTGTCCCTGGCCATGGCCACTGGTGGCTCTTGCATTGCCTTCAGAACACCCCACGTGGGCTCTGGCAGGTCTCAGGTCAGTGTGGAAGGCTCAAACCTGGTGGGAGGCAATGAGATTCTGTCTATGGCTGAATCATATTCCAGCTAAGATGAGGAACGTTTTGAGGAACATTTGAAGGAGCTGGGGCTATTTAGCCTGGAGAAGAGAAGGCTTAGAGGTGACCTCATTGCTCTCTACAACTTCCTGAAGGGAGGCTGGAGACAGATGGGGTCGGTCTCTGACAGAACCAGAGGACACAGCCTCAAGCTACATCAGGGAAGGGATAGGTTGGATATTAGGAAGAGGTATAGGTTGGATATTAGGAAGAAATTTTTCACTGAAAGAATAACAAAGTACTGGAATTCTCTTCCCAGGGAGGTGGTAGAATCACCATCTCTGGATGTGTTTAAATAAGACTGGACATGGCACAGGGTGCTATATTCTGGTTGAGGTGTGAGGGCACAGGTTGGACTCGATGATCTTAGATGTCTCTTCCAACCTCATCATTCTATGATTCTGTGAAGATGTATTTACTGATGCTTTATAAACCTGACATTTTTCAAGAGAAGAACAAGGCATGGATAGCTCCTTAGGCCCAGGTCAGTAATGCCCAGAGCTTTTTCCAACATGCTCAGAGGCCTTCAGGCATCAGTGTACTTCTGCAAACCTAATGCTGAAACTCCAGGCAGCCTGACAGACTAAAGCCAAGGAAAACCAACTTTAAAAGCAACATTAATAACCGTGAGAAACACACAGCAGTTTGTAAAATGCACGCTTTGGATATACTTGGCAGACAGCAGAATAATAAGTGAAGATACAATAACTATACATTAAAAAGTCCTTGGAACAGCTGAAAAAACAGGTCTAATGTATTTTCCAGTTGCCAATTCAGATGATCTGGCAGTACCAGAAATCACCAAGGAGGCAGTTGGAGCCCAGGGGACAGGAGCCTGTGGGGCAGAGGTGCAGAAGGTCGGGCACTAAACACCAGAGCTGACAGGAGCCAGTCAGTGCAAATAATGTGCAGGCACCAGGGCACCATGGTTCAGTGCCTGAGCATGTCTGGGGCTCCATCAGCTGAAAAGCAAGAGCTTTGACAGATCACTTTTCAAGATACAGAGCTAAACACTGATGCTCAAGAACTTAAAAACTCTGTTACATATTTGTAGCCACATTTCTCTTCACAGAGAAAAGCAAGGCGCATCTTCCGAAGAATATTTCTGAGATTTTCATTCTCTGAACCTCAGAGAATGATCAAAACAATTCTTATCACTTGCTGTGCTGTGTTTGTGCAAAAGTAGAATGCAATATGGAGATTGTTTACCCATGTGATGGGATTTTGTTTCCTTGGGCTGTCAGGGCCAAGTGTGTGTGTGTTTGTTGGGACTGTTGGGTGACAGTCACGAGATGAGTGCAGTTGAGTGCTTGGCAGATTCAGTTTAGATGTAATGTAATAGAGATGCAATATAGTATAGAATAATATAGTAAAATAAAGTAATTAATTAACCTTCTGATATCCATGGAGTCTTCCTCATTGTTCACAGAGAAATTCACCTTCACAGAGAAGAGCAAGACACATCTTCCCAAGAATATTTCTGAGATTCACATTCTCTGAACCTCAGAGAATGATCAAAAGAATTCTTATCATTTGCTGTGCCTGTGTTTGTGCAAAACTGGAATGCAATATGGAGATTGTTTACCCACAGTGATGGTGTTTTGTTTCCTTTGCCCATTAGGGCCAGGTGTGTGTGTGTTTGTGTCAGGACTGTCAGGACAGTCACGAGATTCTGGGCAGTTATGTGCAGTTGAGTGCTTGGCAGATTCAGTTTAGATGTAATGTAATATAAAATAATATAGTATAAAAAAGTAATTAATTATCCTTCTGATAAAATGGAGGCCTCTTCCTCATTACTCTCCTTTCTCCTGGCATTCCCTGCAAATGCTGCACATATTCAGGGTACCTTCTGCCACCCATCCCGCCCAGAACAGGCGATGGAAGGGCACTATCCAAAGCCATCTCCTTGTGAAGAACACATCCATAGTCAGGCCAGATATTCCTAAACTGAGATGTCATTTAAAGTTGCCCAGATTCAAGAGGAAAGGCTGATTGCCAAGCTGCTGTCAGCTGAAAACAAGCCCTGTGGAGGCCCTCAAAGTGTAGAGGCTGAGAGAGTCTTAATTCACTTTTAAGGATCATGGCTTAAGGAATTCATTCAGACTGAAGGATGGTGCATTACCAAGGAAGAAATACAGGGAAGTGAAAACCACCATGATTAATAAACACAGAAAATTTACTTCCAAGCACTTTACTACACTCAATTTAAAATGTTTTCTGTTCAGTCTAGCTATGTTTATCTACAAACACATAAAATGACATTATATGTCCCTTCTGGTGGATAAAATGGCAAATAGTTAAGAGCATGCAAAAATAATCAGGGCAGCAAGCAGAAAAAAGCTCTTTTCTACTAGAACTTACACATGGAACCTAGAAAGAGACTAATTGCTCCCCAGGACCCTGTGATTAGCTAAATCAGACTTGCAAACAGCTGCAAGATCATGGTATCAAGGAGTGGGTACCTCTGTTTTCTGTCTCCCTGGCTGCTTGAGACACATTTTCCCTGTGATTTGAGCTGATTGGGACTCTCATTTACCAATTAGGGGATGAGACTGAACAGGGAGGAACAGAAGATGATTTAAAATCTGCTCCTTGCTATTTCTAAACAACTGTGGGCCATTCTCTTCCAAATTAAATCTGGCTTCTGGCTGGCAAATGCAACCTCATTCCCTGAGTGCCAGGGCACATCAGCTGTGCATGCGCCATTTGTGCTCCATCTGCAGGAAATGGGATGTGTCAATTGATTTCAGGAGGGGATGCAGCACCACAACCATGACACTGAGATTTTTTATTCTTCCCACCTAAGTACCATAAAGTTTGGGAATCCCACAGGGCTGTGCTTTAAAACTTGGGCAATTTACACCATTTCCAAATGTCAGCTTTTGTCAGCAGGCCTGTTATCACCCTTTAAATGGAAAAGTAGTGGTAATGAAAGCTTTTCTTTGTTTAAAATAATTATAGCAGTAATATAATAATATATAATTATATAATATATTACATTATATGTGGAATTTAATATATGAATATAATATAATATAATATAATTATATAATTATAGGAGTTCTGGCAGGTGATACAAGAAGTGTTTGGTTTGTGTTTCTCCACTCTGTCTCTTGACCTCAGGCAGAGAGCAACTGAATTGAAAACACCCTTAGAAAAATAGCTCAAACATATCAATTTGAAATGCACTCCTAGCCAGATGAGGTGTAAAATGCACATCAATAGGAAGCCCCTGTCCTCCACTGGATAATTCTTGGGAACAGACTCCTCACAGGAAGGCTTTAGGCCAGTTTCATATATATATGTTATAATTTAAACATCTCTGTCTTGGGAGGGAAGTAGTGCTTTGAGGAGAAGAAAGTTGTCTTTTAAAAAACTCCCTTTTTTCCTGAATAATTGTGTCATTTTTTTTAAAACTCATTTTAGAGTTTTAAATAGAGAGATATATCGTATTATGTTTTTAATATATTATTTTTATTTTATATAAAACATAAAAATAATAAATAATTAATGAAGAATAAAAATTAATGAAGAATAAATAATAATAAATAATAAATAAATACTAGAAATACTAAGAATTTTTATTTACGTATTTTATATATATTATTATGTTTTATAATGTCACCAATTTTTCCAGCATGAGAGAACACTTTAGATGGGTAATAGCAAAGAGGGAGCAATGCTGACCAGAATTACAGCTCACTCCTCTAGCTCTGACGCAGTGAATAGGTAAAGGTGTGTAGGTATTACTCACCTGCTGAGTAATCAGTAACCAAAGCCCACTTGGCCCTCTCTAATTTGACCCAATTAATTTGTCCCAATAATTGTCATAACTGGTGAATTCACTCCAGGAGAGGTTCAGGAGGGAAGCTGCTCCTAGCTCCCAGTGCAGATGGAAGGGAGCAGCCAGAGGTGCAGGGGGAGCTGCCAAGGCAGCTGAGTGGGAAATGCTTGGAGTGAGGAGCTGCCAGTCTCCCCTCTGGAGTGCTCTCCTTTGAGGAAAGCACAAGATCCTGAGTGCCTCTTGTCCCCTGCGATTGCATCTGCACTCCAGCACTGCCATCCTCCCGGAGTTTGCTAAGATCACTGAGAGCTTGTTTGCTGTTTTCTCAGCGTACACAGCGTTGATATATTTATTTTTATTTTTTTTAGCCCTTGTTTGCCTTGCTGAAAGCAGCTGCACAAGATTCTGCCTGACATTGTCAGAGGGGAAATAATTTCTAACACTGGTACCTGTAATGCTGGCTGCAGCTTAAGCCAAAAGCTGCAGCAAGTGGCCTCACTGCACAGCACTGAATTAAAATGTTGTGCTTATTCATAAGCTTCCTTGATATTAATATGAATAAAATGGCAAAAAGCCTACATTTTTTATTCTGTCATTTCACTCTGCATGACTAGTACTGTAACTTTGGATGCTCCCACTACACTCATACAGATTACACTTACAAATTGCCCCTCTGAATAAAGAGCACTGCACAGGGATGACAAGTATTGATTTTCAATCTCCTTCCAAAATGACTCTATCATCACAAGTAAGTCAGGCAATTTGCCTCACTTTACACTTCAGGCTATGGGCCTCAGATCACATTGACAGGCCTGATCCTTCAGGAGATGTTTAATTAGAAAAGAAATGAAAGGAATTACTGTAAATCAGCACTTAGCAGTGATACAGAATTTGTAAAGCTCCTTCTTGCCCCCTGTATGAGCTGACTTCATTCTGCTATCCTCATTAGGAAGTTTGAGGTTGTTTCACATGATTAAACTGCAGTTTTTCTATGGGGAATACCTCACTGGTGTTTTCTCTTTCTGCCCCACAGTCACACAGCCTCAGCAGGGCTCATCTTCCTCGCCTTCCCCACCCTGGTTCCCTGGCACTTTGTTATCAGAGCTGCTTGAACAGAGAAAGGAGGGAGGATTCTCCCTGCCTGGAGAAAAAGTCTTGCTATCATTCCAGCTGCACTTGAACCTGTGTGGACTGAAGCAATCATCTTATTTAAGCTGCAGTTTAAAAATAAAATCCTCTGCACAGTAATTATAGTGTTGCATTAGGGAACAGTGGCTGTTACATATTGCATCCATAGCCTGTACCCTGCTCTGAGAGAGCTGCACCATCTGCTCTCCTGCTCCCTGTCCTTACTCCTGCAGGCATCACACAAACATCTTGAGGGAGCAGCAGGCTGCTTGCAGTCATGACATGTCTGAGCTGTGTTTAAAGTCAAAAGCCTTTATTTACTGCTTGGTGAAGAGAGAGGACTCCTAATCAAGGGCAATAAATGAGATGTATAGCAGTTAATGATTCAAAGGGATGGCAGCCATGCATGCCAACCTGTGACTTGTTTAACATGGAGAAGGCTCCAAACTGAGAAGAGGGGATGGTTAACCCTTCTGGTCACCACGAGATGGTCTTTGGAGGGTTTGGAGGCACAGAAATGGGGCAAGCAGGCACTGCTGCCCTTGGGCATCACAGAGCAGGATGAAGAGAAACTCACTGGCCTTCACCTAACCCACAGAGCTGAAGCACTATGAGATGTTGGCAGGGGTCCTTGAAGGAGGACATCCTTCTCTGGGACAAGTTCCCACAGCTGCTGTTACTCAAAAAACATATGTGAGGTCTTCCTCCATATTTGGAAAGGAAAGAGAGCAATGAAAGGGAAGGAGAATTGACAGGATGGACCTGTAGTAGCTTAGAAGTCAATCAGTCTGTCCTGTAACTCACTGCAGAGACCCACAGAGCTCATTGTGCACATTTGGACAGCAAACCAGTCTTTATCAACTGACCTATCCCCACATCAGCTCAGAGTACTCACAACACTGAGTACCTACTTACAACTACAACTACTTACACTACTTACACTACTATACACTCTATATATAAAGTATATATGTGTATATATATATATATACTAACAACTACTTACACTACTATAACACTATTTACAACACTGAGTACCTACTATGCAACTACTTACACTACTTACACTACTATATGCTTTATATACATATAGTAAGTATATATATTTGTATATATATGCTTACAACTACTTACACTACTACAACACTGATTACAACACGGAGTATGTACTATACAACTACTTACACTGCTTACACTACATTACATATATAGTAAGTATATAGATGTGTATATATGTGTATATATATGTACTTACAACTACTTACATTACTATAAGACTGCTTACAACACTGAATACCTACTATACAATTACTAACACTACTATACACTATATATATACACATATATATACATATATATATATATACATATATAGTGTGTGTGTATATATATATATATATATACTTAAAACTGCTTACACTACTATAACACTACTTACAACACTGAGTAGCTACTACATCTAAACCAACACTCTGAACCTTATCTGAGCCTGGGCAGTGACAGGGCCTCTGTAATGCTGTGTTCAGGTAGCTCTTCAGTGCTGTGAATGCAGGAATTCAGTTAACTTGAAGCCTTAAATATGTCACACTCCTTGGAGCTGCAATGGCGCTAGGAGCAGTCTCCTGGTTTAGGGCTAGTGCTTATACCCAGATAATTGAGTAAATAAACTGATCCAGGATAACACTCCTGCATCTCAAGCTTGCAAAAAATTCCAATGCCATGTTTTACAAGCTTAGGTTCTTTAGCAACAAATGCACATTCTCCCTTGTTCATTTCATCAACCTTTCTAATTTTACTTGTTTTCTCCCTGATCCTTGGAATTCAATTGTACTGATTTCCTGAGCATTAAACATACCTGAATGTTCCCCTGGTCTGCTTAATGGCCCCAGAAAAAAGTGTTTTGACTCATTGGCAGAGCAGTTGGAGCAGGCACTGCACACAACCTGCTCTTGCAGCATTAGAGGTTGGAAACAGCTCATTTTTTTTACAGTGGGTGAGCTAGCAGAGTTATGATATTACAAATGGCTCCTGAGAAGTGATAAATGGGCTTCAAAATGCAGCAAAATGATCATTACAAGGGTATGCATATTGGTCTTGAGCTACTGTGCACATTTGATTGAGATGGGGGAAAATATCCCAGAGAGTGAGGCTTCAGCAGCCAACTGGAACCCAGTCTGGGCTTTGGCAATGAGGCATTTGTGAACTTCAAGTTCCACAGCTCTTGGATGGTGCTAAGAAGGGATGATGCAGCTGATGTGGACTGCTGAAAAGTATTTTTAAAAAACTGAAGATGCAGGAATTTCTAATCCTGAAGCATATCACAGCTGCAGCCTTGCAGCTCCAGGTGGGGACTGTCGGGTTGCAAAACCTCAGGAGTCTGAATTCAAGTTAATGGTGAATTAACAGTAATTTTTTTCATTCTCTCAGGTTTTTTTCTGACTGAGGAAGCTGCTCTTGCACCAAACACTTTGTCGTTCTTACACTTTCTGTCAGGGATTAAGGAAATGGCTCCAGGAACTGAGTCACAGCCCAAAGTGCCAAATTTTGGTTCTCCTATGACTCAGTCAAGCTGAGCAGAGTTTCTTCCCTCTGATTCAGGAACATATCCAAAGCTGCTCCCAGATGATTTCTGCTCCCTGCAGGTCTCCCAGTGGCTCTGGTTTTAGGATTTTTTTTATTCACTTTACCTTCACCCAGTGAGTCTTTCTGCTGCTCACATTTACTGTGCAATCCCCAAGCCCTGATCTGATTATTAAAGCAGGCATGGAGAGGCCATAAGAAGCCTCTCACTGCAGTTTTAGTGTGGTCCAGCTCTTTTCTCCCAGACTTTTCTCTAAAACTGAGAGTTTTAGGCTTTCTGTGCTGCAAGGCACAGACCCTCAAGAGAACATTTCATTTAACCTGAAGCCTTCAATCCTGAAGCCTAACTTCACATTTAATGTGAAGAAAGCTTCCAAAATTGAATGACAGAACAAAGATTATAAGTGCGTGGTTTGATTAGAAGTGTGTAATATCACTCAGTAGAAAACTTTAAACTCTAAGTTTTAGAATATAGTAATATATAGAAAACTTATATAGTAATATATACAAAACTTATATAGTAATATATACAAAAATTGAAATAAAAGTGTTAAAACAATAACTAGTCGTTCTTCTCCACCTTCTTCTTCATAAGTTTAAGTAGTATTTTGTAATCAGACAGAAAAGTCCACATTGCAAGACATAAGTAATTAGTTATTAAGTTAAATGTCAAAATAATTTAAGTGTCATTTCTTAATTAGATAGTTTTTCCTTACAAAAAACTTGTAAAAATAAACACAGGGCCATTTTGTAGCTTATTAGTGAATTACTGTAAAACTCACAACTTGTAAGACTGTAATATAAATAAAAATAATAAACATTGAGTCCAAACACAAAATACTGTCTCAAATGCTTTCAATCCCAACCCTACCCAAACAGAAAAAAACCCCAAAAAGAATAAACACTTCATAGTCTGCTCAGGCCAGGCTGGAACTGGAACACCTTGTGGATACAGACCCCTGCCCCAGGTTCATTTGTAAAAAGGGAAAAAAGAGGAAAAAAATAATTTTCCCTTCATTTATGAGTATATTGGTGATTCCTTTCTGGGGTGACTGGCTGGGAGCTGGGACTGTCCCAGGGCTGTGCTAATCCAAGAGGGAGCTGGGAAGGGGAGGGACCTGTGGTGCGGTGACACAGCCGTGACCTGCACCCTGTCCCACAGAGTCACAGCCCTGAGTGCCCAAATTGCTCCTCAGAGAGGAGAAATCATCTTCCCCTCCAGAGGAAAAAGTGTAATGCCCTGTGTCCAATTTTCTTTTCATTGCTGTTTTTATTATGGAAACAAAATGTTCACTGGTTCTAAGATGAAATTGGAGAGAGCTAATTTTTGTAGTTCTTGCTAATAAAATTCTTAATGTGTTCCTTTCCCATTATCATAAAGATTGTTATAGTTTACTTTATCTCTGGAATCTTATTATTTTCCCCTGAATTCCTGGGCATTCCTTATCTTCAGAACTATTTTCATCTATTGAAATAATCCTCCTTTATCTTATCTTTATCCTCATAGTTAGTATGAACATATCTTCATTATGAGTGAGAGATGAGAAACTGACTCCGAGTTCTCAGAAGGCTGATATATTATATTATATTATATTATATTATATTATATTATATTATATTATATTATATTATATTATATTATATTATGCTATACTAAAACTATACTAAAGAAAGAGAAAGGATACATCAGAAGGCTTAACAAGAATGAATAATAAAAACTTGTGATTCCTCAGAGCCTCAACACAGCTGGCTGTGATTGGTTATTAAGTTAAAACAATTCACATGGAACCAATCAAAGATGCACCTGTTGGTAAACAATGTCCAAGCCACGTTCCAAAGCAGCAAACACAGGAGCAGCAAACAGATAATTATTGTCTTAATTCCTCTCTGAGGCTTCTCAGCTTCCCACGAGAAAATCCTGGGCAAAGAGGATTTTTCAGAAAATATCATGGTGACACTTGTAGAGTGGTCCCACTGAATATCTGCAGGGCCAGAGGAATCCTGAGGCTGTGGAGGTGTCCCTAGGTGTGATGCCACTCCCTGCCTTGTGCCCCTGTCTCTGAGCTGGGCTGATAGCCACAGCTGGAAAGCAAAGGAGAAAACACAGTTCATCTTAAAGCCTTTTTGACTGTATCTAAATAGCAATTAAACAAAAGAGAAACAGAATTGTCAAGTAATTCTTTGAATTTGACTTCTGAAATCCTAAAATTTGTATTTGTCCCTTGTTACTCTAGGAGATGAAATAACACAATGCAGATACACAGCTCTCTCAAGGGTAAAAGAGAATATTTAATTTCTGATTTCAACATTTATAGATTTCCAAAAGTGGCAGTGGATTGGAGGGTGACAGTGCCACCTCTCCAATGACACTGGACAAACCAACAGTCTATCAAATTTCTCTTCCTCCATAGAGGAATGCAAAACAAGTTATTTACAGAAAGTGTGTGAGAAAGTTCGTTACAAGAATGTAACATCAGAAGGCTTAGAAAATCTTAAAACATCAGGGTGACAGCCCTGCTCTGGGATGGCAGCAGGAGTCCAATGATGAGCACGTCATGGAGAAAGCCTGAAGCACCTCTAAGCTGAGCAGACCAAAACTGGAATTCACCTTTGGACACATGGCCAAATGAGTGCCCTTTCCCTGAGAGCTGCAGCCAGGAGGGAGCCAGAGCGTGATGGATTGCCCCGACAGCTCCAGTGCCAGCAGGTAACAGGGCAGCTGCAACCCTCTGTTTGTCCAAATGTCCCCTCCATCTCCTTCGAGCCACCAGCACACATCAAGCATATGAAGTGCAGCATGAATCAGGCCAGCTCTGCCAGCAGCTCACTCCGCCAGCAGGATTTCTGCTGCAGACCCAGCATCTCCTCTGCACTGAGCCAAACATTCCCAGCAGCTTTTCCTCACCCTCCCTCTGCTGACAGCAAACTGTTCCAATTGCTGCTGAGGTGAGAGGCAGAGCCCAGGGCACGCTGTGCCTCAGAGGATCGAGTCACCAGATGGGAGAACACACAGCCCTGGTCCTGCTGGAGCAAGGCTGGCCTCCCTGTCCATTGCCATGGCAACCTCAGCCTCTGGGGTGACAATGACACTGAGCCCTGGACCTGTACTGGCTCTGAGGAGAGGCTTTGAGGCTCTCATCATCATCCCTTTTCCTCACACTGCTTGTGAGAAACAACTGCTCACTTTTAAAACTTTAAAGGTTTATTAAACCTTAACAAAAAATACAACAAAAGGACAAAATAAGGAAAGATTTGTCGGGATCTCTAGCTGGTCAGTGACCTTGAGAAAAGTTAGAAAGTCTCTTTTCCCAGCCTGGCGCTTGAAGAAATTGTCAGGGCTCTTCATTTCTCAGTCTCAAGGTTGTTTATTGTATCTTATCTATAAAATTCTTTCTCCTGCCCAGCCAAGGTCTGCTCAGCAAGACAGCCCAAGGCACTCTGCCTGCCCCTGGGGTGGTGTTATGTCTTTATACTAAAAACTACATGTACAATATTTACAATTACTTTCCAGTACCCATCACCTATGTTAGACAGTGAGCTTCTACTCTAAACTAATCTAAAAGTGCCAACATCACAGCAGAAGATGGAGGCCAAGAAGAAGAAGAAGAAAGGCTGGACACACCCAGTTCCCTCCATCTTGTTCCCCTGAATCCCCATTCCAGAAACCCCAAAATGTACTTTTTCACTCTATGATAAATTCACTGTCATTCTACTTAATTTGTCGTGGCTTGCTGATCTTCATCTAAGGTTGGTAATTTGCTCCATGGGTCATAATCAAAACCACAGGGGCATCTTGGGCTCTGTGCCAGGGTCTCTGAGCCCCCTGGCAGGGGTCTGGGCTGCTCAGGACAGCCAGAGGGATGTCCTGGGTCCTGACAAAGATTTCAGCCCTGGGAGCCCCTGTGAGTACCAGCCTGTCACAATAGGGCACGAGATGAACGACAGACTCTGAAACCTCTAAGGTAAAAAAGAAGGGAAGTTTATTTCTTGACTTCAACATTTATAGAACTCCAAAAGTGACTCTGGATAGGAGGGTGAAATTGCCACCTCTCTAAGGACACTGGTGAAATCAACAGTCCATCAAATTTCTCCTCCTGCAGAAAAGAATGCAAAAACAATCATTATTTACATAAAAGTGTGTGAGAACTCCATTACAAAAATGTAAACATCAGAAGGCTTAGGAGAACTTCAGAAGAACAGAGAGACACCAGACATGTGCTCATCTTCAAAATGGATGCTCCCCCTTTTTAACCCTTAGCCCCTCTTGAAGCCCTGTCAGTGACTCCTTCCCTGCCATCCAGGGGTGCAGATCACTTTCCTACACCTCGATTTGGGGTCAGCTGCTGCCACAGTAACAACCCAACCCTCCCAAATGCCCCTGTGTGCCCAAGGCCATCCCATGATAACAATCAATGCAAGGGGGAGGACACATTGCAGTGACACAACTGCACATCTACAGAGCTTCTCTTAGCACACACAGAATGTTCACCCCTTCATGTGAGAGCCAACATCTCATTACCCATCTGTAACCCTGCTGAACTCAGACCACCACTGACCTTGCTGGAAGATTCCTGTAAGCTTTTCTGGTTTGTTCACTCTAGCAGTTTCTGCTGTAATGTCCACACATGGCTACTAGGAGAAAAAAAATAGACAACAGAAGGAAAAAAGCTAATTATTGTGGCTGGCAAAAAGTGGTGGAGGCTCTCTCCACGCTGGCAAAAGTTCACTTGAGATGTGATTAATGCTGGCTGGTGTGAGCACAGCCAAAGCTTGTACAACCCTAGATAAATAATAATGAAGTTTAAAAAGATATAAGCTACTTGAGTTAATAATTTTAACAGGCTGTGAGAAAATGTTGCTGTTCTCATGGTAACAGAAAAGCTGTAATTTCATCTCTAATTTGAGCATGCCTGGTTATACAGTGTACTTATATGGGGTGTGCAGATATAATAAGTGTGCAGATAGCTTTCTGCTGGGAAGTTTTTTCTCTCTTCTTTAATTGAAGCCCTTTTAATGAAATGATACTATTGCATGGTTTGGGCAAACAATTCAAAATGGATTAATTAGCACTAAATACACCATTGAAAAGTGTAGTCAGAATAATTTGGAAGTAAACTGGCATTCCTGCTTGCCACCCCTGGTGTCTGTGTCAGTAGATGTCTGACACTGATGTGTGTGGGCATCTCTCAGAGCTCTTCAGCAGATCCTGAATGCATTTTCATCTCACTGGTGGTTGCAGTTGTAGATTTATATTCATTAGACAAGAAAAAATAGATTCACTGGTCCTCATCTCTGTTCTACAATGTGCACTCACATTTTGAATAAACACCTCAAGAGCAAAGACTCTCAGAGGTCAAAACAGCCCAAGGATTTGGCCATTCAATTTTTTTCCTTTTGTGGCTTTGGCCAAGATATCAAAACACACAAGGATATCAAGAGTTTCATCCTTTCCATAGTAAGGATGAAAATATATTAAGGAGGCACCTAAATGTGTGCTGCAGGTGCAAGGCTGAGAATGAGACTCTCAGAAAAGCAGCAAGAATTGGACTCGTGATTCTTTAGCACTTTTCTAAAAGTGTTATCCATGGTCCTTTTCAGTTTATTACAATGGCTTAGTCATGGAAGCCAGGTGACAGCACACATAATAGAAGGAGTTTGGGTACCGGTACAAAAGCATCTCCATGGATTACTAATCTTAAACCATCTCCACCTCTCGTTTTTCCTATTAAAGTTCTATATTCAGGTTCATTATTCTCTATCAGTTTGAGAACATTTAACTGTCACATTCCAGGGCAGTTCCAAGGCAGCTTCAGAGTACCTAGAAATGTGAATTACAGCTTTGTTTATAGGATAACAAGTGACCTTGCCCCAAAGGGATGAGCACAGGGATTGAACTGGGGTCCCACAGGGGTAGCAGTGGATGTGTGGGTGGCCTCAGGAGCCTCCTGCACTGGTAGGAGCTGGAGCTAAACATGGAGGAGGAGGAAATCACCATTTTCAGCTTCTTGTTTTTATTTTTCAGCACAGGCAGATTGACATGTGACTGAACAGACACGTTTCACAGTGAGCTTTTCAAAGGCTGCTCCTTCAGAATCATTAACCTGGCTGGGATCTTTGCATTCTTCTGTCTGCTTTGTTGAATGTTTTCATAGCAGCAGTTGGTGGTGGTTCAGATATCCTTAAAGCTGCAAAGCTAGCATTTTAATTTATCCTAATTCAGAACTAAATTGTCTTGCACTGTTGGCTAATTAAATGTTCAAAGAAGTGATAAATTAAGCAGGTTGATCATTACAACACAAATAATTAGTCAGTCCAACTGAATCCAAGCCTTGAAATCCACATTCCCTGAGATGACAGGAGATTTGGGGATATGCAAGAATGCAAAGTGTGCATCAAGGTTTAAGATGAAATAAATTCCTTGAATATTTCACATTCACATGAAGTTTGAGATTTTTCAAGCTGTTTAGTTTGTGCAGAAAGGAATTAGTTTTCTGGTGCCACTAAAGGAAGATGAAGTTTCAAAACAGCATCTTGAGATGCTGAGATTTGCAGTTATTTTCCTACAGGATCTCACATCTTCCTGTGTTACACACACAGGAACACACCTGTCTGTGAAAACAGGAATGAGTGGGACAGACATGAGCACAAAACCTCTAACCAACCCCCTTGACATTAGTTAAATTCCTAAACAGGACATTGTAAATGTGATATCTGTGGCAAGGAACTTCCATTTACAAAGGTTTTCTACACTACTTCACTAAAACTTCTCCCTGGCACCATATTATCTCAGATCTCATGACCAAAATATTTGTTCTGAAAATCAGCCTCTCTGCTCAAATTCTCAAGGCAATTTTCTGCCAGAAAAGCATTAAATCTATATAATTCATTGTCACAGCAGCTTGACATTCCTCCTGCTAATATATCCAGGTGCTCCTTGGTCCTCCCACATGGGCAGCCCTGCAGAAGGTGGCTCAGGAAGGGGGACCTTGGTTCATGGTCCAGCAGCACCACATGCTTGGGATTGTCGGCAATGTGAAGCTGGGAGGGTGTGCCCAGCACAGGCCCTGCCACCTTGCAGCTGAAAACAGGAATAAAAACTCATTAGGAGAGGTGATGAGGTTGTTTAATTAAAGCATGTGGGGGACTGTGGCATTCACATTCCCTGAACATGATTCCTTCGCCCAGGGTTTTTCTCCTGGGAAGCTGAGAAGCCTCAGAGAAAAGGGAAACAATTCTTATCTCATTTGCTTCTCCTGTGTTGTGCTCACATGTGGAATGTGTTTGGAGATTGTTTACCCACAGGTGATTGTTCCATTGGATTCTGCTGTGAGTTGTTTTCACTCTTCGGCCAATCAGGGCCAAGCTGTGTCAGGACTCTGGAAAGAGTCAGGAATTTTCATTATTATCTTTTTAGCCCTCTATAAGTATCTTTTCTGTATTCTTTAGTATAATATAGTATAATAAAGTAATAAATTAGCCTTCTGAGAACATGGAGTCAGATTCATCATTCTCTCCCCTCATTGGGGTTGCCTGCATTTACAATAGGGGAGCTTTTCCTGTGTGTGCCTGTTTGGTCTCTTAGCAGAGTTCTCTCTTCCTTTGCCTTGAGGATAGGTGGATTTGAGCTCTCCAGTGTTCTGCAGTGCAAACAACAGACAGTAATCAGTAGGATAAGGTAAATTTCCAAAGCAGGCTTCCCACCATCTGTTTTCCTCACCCATCCCCAGGGCCTCTGGCATGGAACCAACCCTTAGATTATTCTCTTAGTGCTGCTGCACTTGCTGAACTTCTCTGTCTTTTGCCCACCTCTTCTCCAGTTATCAAACTTCTCCAAGTTTGATAATCAGTTTTAGAGGTCTTCTGCATGTCTGCCATGAAGAAAACATCTTGTCATGGCTTTTCAGTTTATCTGCTATTTCCTTGGGTCAGGGGTTATAACTTGTTTCCTGAACTCCTACTTGTTTGCTGAATCAGCTGCTATTTCATATTGCAAATGATGCTCTTCAAATTGAAGCTTCTACAATCCAATTTCTTTTCTTTTTTTCCTCTTCTGAGCTCTAATTGGTCTAGCTGGATTATGTTAATTATTTCTGATCAAAACTGCTTAATAAGCATGTCAGGTCAATTAGTGAGGGTCTCTGGAGTTTAAGATAGGTATTTTCTTTTCTTTTTTAGCTATCATGTAGGCAATCCATTGTTACACATTTTGTGTTTCTAGAACTATCCCTGAATTAATGAAAAGTTAACAGGGTGGGATGTAAGAAAATGCTTCATAAACATCCACCAATATCTTGCACTGGGGATCAGTGGTACCTAAAATGTTGCTTTAATGCTTCAGCATTGAAATCAATCTTGGAATCAGAGTTCATGGCCTCACAGCTGGCCCACGAGGGGACGAGCATCAGGAGAGTCATGTACTGCCCTGAGCCTGAGGGATGCAGGATAGAACAGGGAAAGCTGCAGCCAGGAGTGCTGTCCCTTCCTGGCCATAAAAAGCAGGGATAACAGTAATTTCCCATCTGTGAGATCCATTTGAGTAACTCTGTAAAATACGCAAAGGCTGCTAAATATTGTTGTATTTATTTCTTGCAGATAACTTCTTGTAATACTCATTCACAAACACAGAAGTCTTTAGATTACACTGGCATAGAGGATGTCAGAGAAAAGCTGTCCACAGATTTAAGCTTGTGGGGTTTTTTTAATATTCTAAATACTTGATTTATTTCTGTGAGCATAGGTTTTTATCAAACCATCTTTCTCCTTAATTGAGCTAATAACTTTACTGCTGTCCTCCTCTTCCTTCAGTCTGGCAAGCAATTTCCCAGCCTCATCTCCCATCTCATATATCCACATTTGATCTGATTATTAGCATTTAATCTTTTACAAAATTCAGTGCAAGATATTCAAGCCCAGCCTTCTTTAAGGAAGTGATACCTTTTGATGTGCTGGGTGTCACACACCTCCCTTGTGAGATAGCAATTTTATCATTATGTTATGGCAAGTTATTTGTTCTCCATTTTCCTTTCCCTCCTCCCCTTTTCTAACTGGCATCTGACTCTTCACAAGAAGGTGTCTTGGTTTGGAAAGACAGGAGTCTGCTAAGGAAGGCAGGAGCCTCCCCTGAAATGGAGAGGGTTTAGTTGAGGGGTTGGGGCTGGGTTGGATGATCTTGAAGGTCTCTTCCACCCTGGTGATTCTGTGAATTCCTTGTTTTGATAAATCAAGGCTTAAAACTTGCTAGAAAACAGCTCTCAACAAGAATTCTTTGCTACTGTGCCTTTCCCATGTATGCCAGGTGCCCTTACCAGTGAAGACACTGAATGGCCTTTTTTTGTTTCTAGCTGCAAACCTATCCCTATGTATATCAGCAGTGTGTGTCAAACACTAAATTATTTATCATTAGTCATAGGTGCTTCATGTGTGTCACATAATTAACCTGTCCAATTAACAGGGAAGATGAGTTGAAAAAACATGACATTGGGAGCTCCAAGTCTTGTCTGCCTAGCATGAAAATAGAAGACAATTGAATTTAGGTCTTCTGAGTTGAGGACAATTACCATTTAGGTCTTCTGAGTTGAAAGATTTTCTGCATTTTATTAAGAAAAGATGTTTCCTTTGGGTCTCATTTATGGCAATATTTTAAATACAAGATCTTTTCTATGCAATTATATCGAAGGGACATCAATGATTAAACTAAAAAATAGAGTACTGCTCATTATCTTCACACTGCATGAGTTTGAGAGTGTGGGGTGTTTTTGTTAGACTTTTGACTAATAGTGGTTTTAGTCTTGTTTCTGAGGGATGAGATGTTGGGAGGTGTGTTCAATTTCTGAACTGATTAGGACTGTGAAATGGTCATTTTGGGACTTGACTGCTAACAGCTGAGACATTCTGGGACCTTCTGCAATGGAAGATTTGAAAAGGCTGAGGGAAATCTGCTCCTGGTGATGGATAACCCCTTTGCTCTGTGCTTCCTCCAGGCAGCATGCTCTGAAAATAGAGCATGGGAGGTGTGGGCTGTGCAGCTGGACTCAGCTGAGAGCAGGGGTTGTGTGCTTCTCAGGCAGCCACACAACAGGGAAGAACACCTTTGCAAAAGGTGTAGGAGATGCACTGTGTTGGTGGTTTTTCACTAACAGGAGAGGACTGCTGGGATATGTTCCTTGATGCCACAATAAAGCTCAGTCTTATTACATGGTTAAGACAATTGGAAGATGACAATAGCTCAAATCTTGCCAGCAGTAGCTGAAGATTTCTCTGTTACAGAGCATTTAAAAAACTTTCTAGCCAGTAGCACATTGCTAAAGCTTACAGACAGTTGTTCTAGCCAACCACTACAAGCACACCTACACCTGCTTCACACAATGCTGGCTTCTCTTCTTCCTATTAACAAGACACAATGCTTCATTATTAAGCTTAAGACCTTCTTCTGTCTTGCCAAGCATATTTTTCTGCAGTCTTAAGGTCTAACCTAGCCAAGCCTAAAACTCAAGCTATTGTTTCACATCCTTGCTTGCTGTACCATTGTAACTTTTTCTACTTTCAGACTTTGCAGCTGCAGCTAGCTCCAAGTTTTCTGTTTTTTCTGTTCCTAAGGCTTGCTTTTACAGCTTTCTAAAGTTTTCTTACCTTTACTATTTCCCACAATGCACTTTTCCTTTCTAACAAGGAAGCCTATGGCTTTCCATCTGGGGCAAGCAAGAGTGGTACCTGTTGTACTCACAAATTCCCCTCACCCACTTGCAAGTGGGCTCCCTCCTCTGAGTGCCAGGCTCCACAGCAGAACCTGGGGGATGACCAGAAATGTGTGAGCATTCTTTTATAATTGTTTCGGGTTGGTAATTTTCAATGCAAGGAACTAAAGCAGATACTTTTCAAATAAAGGGAGGTGCGGGAGAATGTATTGAGCAAGTTGGGTGCATTTGATCCTTAAACCTGGTGATGCAAATATAGTGACTGGGTCAAAAACTTAAATAGAAGCAGGATCTACACAAACCTGAAGATGTGGCTCAATAAAGCCTAGAGAGTTCATTAGAAAATGCAGTTCTTCCTAATTGCAAAGTTTGGTGTAACACTCTCTCATACAGAGGGAAGAAAAGAATACAGAGGGAATTCAAAACTACAAAAGTACTAAACTCTGCAAATGCAAAGATCTGACAGGCATGAGATAGCTCACCCTGTCTGGGGTTCTGCACACAAAGCTGCAGTCAAACATAAGCAAAACATCTTTTTTCTCCTTGAAAAAACAAAATGTGAGTGAAGCATTGTGGATTTTTGTTTGGGGTTTCATTTTTCTTTCAATTTTTTATTTCCTCCTAGTGTGTTTGTACAAAGTTCCAGGCACAGATTTTATAACTTTTTATTGAAGTCTTCACAAGTACCCTCTCTTCAACGATATATCCAAATACATTTTGATGTGTAAAAGCTCATGAAGAGTGGTTAATGTGATAAAAGCAGAAGCTTGAAGCAATGACATCTAAAGCGAGCCTGTCTGAAGATCTTGAAATCAGATAGAATAAAGAGAAGGCTAAAATGACAAACATGTTTGATCTTCTGTACTTAAACAGAAAATCATTTCTGAGCCCTGTCTTATCCTATAAAGGAGCTGATGAATGTCTCAGATTTAGATACATGCAGCTATATTTGCTACTGAGAAAATTACATACTTGCCCTTTTGCACTAGCACTGTCGTTTGGCAGTTCATTGACTTAAAAACCCAAATCACCCACTCCATTCCTCCTCCCCTCTCTGCCCAAAAAAGTACTCAAGTGGAAAACAGAAGCTGGCTTTCTTCTGCAAGGAAGGAATTAATTTCCTTAAGGAAATGCAATGAAATGCCTCCAAAAATGAAGTGGTGAGATGATTTTGGGTCAAGCAGAGCAGCACAATGCACACAGAAGGCAGCTGCTGAGACAAGTGCAGGCACTGCAATGGAACTGCACCATTTATGGGGGAAAGGGCAGGGAATGAGGGTGAGAGAAGACAATTTCTGTGGCATCAAACCTGCAAATTAGGGAAATAGGAAGGAATTATATGGTGTGAGCCCTAAACCTCTCATTTTTGTATCAAAGTCTGCAGCTCATAGGCAGAGAGCTTGGTAATGAGGAGGTAATGATGATCATCCTTAAATTTACCACTGGACATGAATGGCACAGACAAGCTGAGACCTACAGCCTGTCCTTTAGAAAGACAGGTTCTGTTTATGCAGAATTGAAGGGAACTGAACATTTGCTCTTATTTTTAAATACTTCTTCCTCCAAGCCCTTTAAAAATATATTTTTTACATAAGAAAACTTTTTTTTTTTGTCTGCATGCAGGAGGTTCCTAGTCCAACCCCTTCAGTTACGAAAAGCTTTTAATATATTAGAGCCCTGATTCAGTAAATCATTTAAATAGTTGTTTTATTGTAAGTGCACCATGATATATACAACTCTGGGTTCCACATTCAGGGGCAAGGTGGCCTTGGACCTTTTAAATAAATAATGGGGCATTAGAAAAATTAATCTCTATTAAAAGATGCCCTATTCCTTCATCCTGTGAGGCAGTGCAGAAAGAATCGCAGGAGGCTGTAGCTACTGCCTGTTATAGATATATATTATAATATTGGCTTTTTGCAAATATTAAAATGGATTCTATATGTGTGTGTGGTGTTAAAGTAACTTTGCTATAAAGATGTAATTTTTATTTCTGTTGATAAATAAGCTTGGACATAGTGAAATAGCTGATATAATAGCTATTATATATATACATAACATATAATATATATTATATAATATATCAATATAATAAAATGTAAATTATATATTATAGTATAGTATAGTATATTATAGTATAGTATATTTCGTTATAGTATACTATATTATATTATAGTATATTTTGTTATAGTATACTATATTATATTATATTTTGTTATAGTATACTATATTATATTAATAATTATATATAGATAGTATATAATATACTATATTATGTATAATAGCTTGTGTTAAAATGCCTGTTTGATTGGGATATTTTCCAAAGAACATATGATGAAGGCCCTGCTGTTGACATGCCAATTATCAGCACTCACCATCTGAAGAAAGTGTGGATCAAAGCCCAAAACTGGAGATGATTACAAAAATGGACTAAAACCACAACCAAGGAATACACGTGCCCTAAAAAGGTGGACCCAAGGAGAAGCCAGGCTAAACAGCTCTTGGAACATGTAAATTAGTTTGATACACATAATTGTTTATGAGTATGTAACAGACTGATGCCATTGAAATTATATATAAATGGTTTATAAAGGGTGTTTCCAAAATAGCAGGTGTACTCTTGGTGGAATGCCAGGAGGCACCTTGGCCTTAAATCTTTGGTTTATTGTCTTTGTGTCCTATTAAACTTTATTAAACTTACTTTTTAAACTTACTTTTAAAAACCTTTTTTAAACTTACTAAATGTTTACAGGAGAGTGAATGTTGTTTTTCACCCCTGGCGCAGAGAGCAGCCAGGCTGGTGCTCACTGGCTCTGTCCTCACCTCTCCAGGAGGACCTGGGCTTCAGCTTTGCTTTGCTGCTGCTGTCTCTGGCCAGAGCCAAGATGTGTCCACTTCCACATGTTCTTGTAAGCAATTCACTGACCTAAATGCAGCGTGTCTGCATAAACAAAATCTCTAATTTCATGCAATTAATACTGATGAAAAGGAGTGAGGAGAAGGCATCACCTGTAGCTCAGTGAAGGCTGGGGCCACCTAAGCCACAGTGCATGGTCTCCATTCTGCAGAGAGCAGCAATTTGAATGCTATTTTAGAGATGCTCTAATTCCTTATGAGCCCACATCTCTGATATTACACTGAAGTTACACTTGAATGTACAATATTTGCATTCCACTTGCTAATTCATGTTGCTTATTCTCTCTAATCTTGACATCACAGCACAAATCCTTTTCATGCTCTATTTCCCGTGCAGTGCAGCTTCTTTGGTTTGTAAGCAACATTATTTTCCCCATTAAAGTTAATTTTCATAGTAGACTATGGACTTTCTCTCATGGCCTCCACTTTCCAGGAGGAGCCACATCAACAAAAGCCAAAGGAATCATTATGGGTTACTGAAAAGGTACTGGTAAATCCTGCTCTTCTTTTTCTAAGCTGGTGAGAGGTGTTACATTCATAGGATTGTGGATAAAACTACTTCTGACCAGTGGACACTCAAAGCAGACATAATACATCATATTAGAATGTGAACATACCAAGGAATCCACTGAGGAAGAGGAGAGAGAGCAGCTGCTGAAGGCATTTTATCCATGATGGATAGAATCAATGCAGAAGAAGTAAATTTGAATCCTGGAGGTGATCTGGGAGCAAAAAAAGGTCCATGAGGAAAACAGAATGAGTCTGAGGAGAACCATGGAGGGTTGCACAGATTTTGCAAGGAACTTTTCAATATGTGGTATTCTCAAAAAAACCCTTGTAATTCCTCAGACTTTGCTGGCTTCATGTAGCTGCAATTTAGGCCCATTTTTTCCAAAACAAAACTGAATGTACCTGACCTAAATCAGCACATCTGTCTCATTAAAAAGCTGTCAGCTCACCCTGAAGAACACTGACCAATATACAACATATCCTTTCCTCCAGTGTTTGTTTGTTTTCTGTGATATCTGCAAAGCCACATCAGAACTGGTAGATCTTAGCTTGTCCTGGCATAAGGTCTGCTTTGGCACCCAGAGAAAGTAATGTTGAGTCAAGGCTCATTCACTGGTATTATATTTGCTGACTTTGCATTAAGAAATCATTTCAGGATCCATCCTCCCAGTTCTATAGCTGGGAATTCAGGATAGACAACCTGCAAAATGCTGCAGGAGAAAACAGTCTGTGCTCTGTGGTACAATTCAGACCATCTGTGAAGACAAATCCTTCCAAGCTGTATTTTTGCTGCTGCTCTCTGACATCTTTCTGTGCTGGGATATGAGTTATGCAACAGTGATTTTCAACAGATATCAACAAAAGTGACCTCAGATTCAGCAACCCCATGCCTCTTTATGCACAGGCACATGCAATGGTAGTTCCTATAAATCTACTTTTATTCCTTCAGTGTTTGCTTTCCCCTCGTACAGGAAACAGCATGGGCTCTCCTTTTGGCTGTGGGGCAAAAAGTTTTATTTCTCTTTCATTTCCTTCTGAAGAAATCCTTCGAAACATATAATGAGACAGCAACAATGCATTTTTGCATGGCTTCTAATGAAGAACTCTTCATGAACTTTACTTTTTGTGGCATGCAGGGGAAGGAAATATCCAGTGTATATAAGTGTATATAATTTATAATACATCCTTAAGAGTTGCTACATGGGTAGAGCTCATGAGCCTTAAAAGCAACACCTGCTTGTGGTGATATTCACAGGGGTCTTAGGATGAGGGAAGAGATGAGGATCTGACTCCATGTTTCAGAAGGCTTGATTTATTATTTTATGATATATATTATATTAAAACTATACTAAAAGAATAGAAAAAAGGACTTCATCAGAAGTCCTCAGAAGAGGACCCAGGTGCTCCTAGGTCTATTACCCCAGAGGCACGGAAAGCTCTAGAAAAGGTTCAGATTGCAATGTCCACAAGACAGGCCAACCGATGCCGGCCTGACCTGCCATTCAAATTTATCATTCTAGGTAAGTTGCCACACCTCCATGGAATTATTTTCCAGTGGGAGGAAAAACAAACACCTAAAGCAAAGGACACACAAAAAAAGGACCGGGAGTTTAAAACAGTTTACAACACACTGCAACAGCTAGCTAAGAATAGAAAAAGAAGGAATGATAACAAAGGCTTGTGACTGACCGAGACAGTCCGGACAGCTCACTGTGATTGGCCATTAATTAGAAACAACCACGAGACCAATCACAGATGCACCTGTTGCATCCCACAGCAGCAGATAATCATTGCTTACATTTTGTTCCTGATGCCTCTCAGCTTCTCAGGAGAAAAAAATCCTAAGGAAAGGATTCTCATAAAATATCATGGCTACCCCTGCTTTAAATGGCTGCTCATTTCTTCCGTCCTGTCTCTTGTGTGCTCAGAAGTGGTTAAAACAATAGAAACTGCTTCTGGTTTGTGTGAGAATTCCTGCAGATTCCTGTTGTGGTGGGTGAAGGTGCAGAACCATTGGATTAGTCCTCAAGGAACAGGGGTTGTATCTATAACCTGTCAACACATGAAATCAGGTTTGAAAGTTTCTCTTTAAGTCTCCATCTGTTGAGGGAAAAATAAAGGGTCCAATGCAAGGCTGGGACTCAGCTGCACAAATGGCACCCCAGACATTCCTTCAGATGCCATTTCACACCAGCACAGCTCTGTCACAGGTCCTGTGATCCATCCACAGCCTGTTCTGGATGGTTCTGGGCTTTAGGCAGTGCAAGTTCAATCTGACTCCTGAGCCCACCAATCCACTCTTTTATACCACTTGTTCTTATTGGCTACAGGTGTGGCCTGTTAACATCAGGCCTGCTCCTAATCTTTAGTGATTGGTCCAGCTGCAACTCATTGGGGGATAAGATTACATTCTATGCCACCTTCATACTGCATCCCCCTACAATTCCCAGCTGAGGATGATCCTCATCCTCATCCTCACTAAAAGCTCTTCCCTCTCTGTCCAAGCTGCCCTCACGCTCTGGCCTACAGAACACCCTGGAGGACTCCAGGGCTGGAGACTGGTATTTCTGCTTTAGGCTAAGAAACTTCAACCATTCTGGGATCAATTATTTGCATGCTGAGGTTATCTCACTCCATGGCAGCAAGGTTTGTGCTCATTCAGAGCTTATACAGATGTTTTTCTCAAAATTGCCAAACTTTCCATTTGTGCTCATCTTGTTCTCTGAGGTAGCACCATCTGTGTACCAAGTGGTCTGTAGTCGACAGCCATGGGTTTTCTCTTCTGGAAAAAGATGAATAAAAGATGCTTAAATTGCCCTGTGGTGGGTTAAATTGCCCTATGATGGGTTAAATTTCTCTATTCCCTAGACTGAAACACTTCCTGCACAATGGAGAGCTTCAGATGGTTTTGTCTTACTTGACTTCAATATTGTATCCTGACTTCCAAACCAGAGCCCCAAAACATAGACATTTATAGACAATATAGACATATAAACATTACAGACAATATAGACATTTAAAGAATGTGCCCTGAAAAGATAACTACACTAATTTTCCCTTTTTACCTTTCTGACGCTAATTCAGAATTATAAAATGCACAATTACACTGCACAGATTTCCATTCTTTCCTGCACAGCACTTAAAACGTTTTGCTCTCTTACCAGAAGATTTTTTTTCAATATTTATAGTCTAGATGTTTTTTATGTGTCTTGGACTCCACAGACTCTCCAATAATTCCTTTCAAGACTCCTTATTTCTGAAACTACCTTTGTGTGATTTCATTTCACACTGTTCTACAGAGTGCATCTTCACATCTTCACATAGTTGTCAGCTTTTTTTTTTTTATTAATTTTATTTTTATCTACAGCAGTGCTTGGAGTTTAACAATCTCAGTTTGTAGTTTAGTGGGGAGCACACAATGTGAGCTGCAACCAAGCCATTAGAACACTCTGGACAAGCTGTGTTTTCTCTGTCAGGTGTCTTTGCAATCCTCCTGAGTGGGGAGGAGGGTGTGTGACACAAATGTGAAGAGCTGGGACAACAGGGGCATTTTGGGGTCTGCAGGATGTAGAGCTTTGTGTTTCTTCAATCGCTGAGCTGCAGCCAGTGCAGGACAGCTGATCTGCTCAAGAGCATTCCATTTAAAAATGAGCTGGAAAATCAAGGTCTAGCATAAGGTTAAACTATCCTACTGAAAATGGACAAATGCAAACTTATCTGCCAGGTCTGGCTGACAATCCTGAGCACTGATGCCTTTAATTCATGCAAAGACAGGCCAAGGCATGGAGGCTTTTGGTGCTGTAATGGCAGAACAGACAAAAATGAAGGGTTATTGTCACTGTGATATTTTCTGAAAAATCCCTTCTCCAGGATTTCTTCTCCTAGAAAAATGAGAAGCCTCAGCTTCTCCATGTTTTGCTCCTCTGAAATGTAGTCTGGAGATTGTTTATCCAAACATGTGAATTGTTTTTAATTAATGGTGAATCACAGCCAGCTGTGTCAGACTCTGAGTCAGTCACAGGTTTTCATTATCATTCTTTTCTAACCTTCTGATGTATCCTTCTCTTTCTATAGTATAGTTTTAGTATACCATTTCAATATAATATAATGTAATTTAATCTAATTTAATCTAATTTAATGTAAAATATAATATAATATAATATAATATAATATAATATAATATAATATAATGTAATATAATATAATATAGCAACCTTCTAAAAACAGAGTCAAATTCTCATCTCTCACCTCATCCTAGAAACCTCACAACACCATACATTATTCTCTACTACTTCTTCCTGTAAAAAGAAACAAATGGAGGAGAGGAATTATCCCCTAAATGTCATTACCATGGACAAATTCAAGGTCAGGAGATCAGGCTGGGCTGCAGCACCCCTTGGAGCAGGCAGAGCCTGGCTGGTGGCTGTGAGGGCTCTGGTGATCATCAGGAAGGATGGACCTGTGCTGGACACAGGACAGGAAAAAGGATTTTTCACAGGAAATATTTGTAGTTTGCAATTTAGCACAAACCCTGTTATAGCACAACAGCACTGTGTGACAGCCCAGAAACACTGTGCACAGCAACTTTGGGTGTTTATTTATGAAAACAATACAGTGTGGATCCAAGGGGAACCGATCAAGTTGCATAAAAGATTTATGAGTCCATTCTGTAGCTGTAATAATGCTTTTAGCACTTTCTCAGATCCTTTCTTATATTCCAACATAGCAGCTTGTGCTGGTTTATCTTTTGGACTATAAACCATTTTATGCCCTCAGTATTTTGGAAGTGATAGCATGATAAAACAGATTTAAGCCACAAAATAATACACACATTTTCTGTTTGGAAATGTGTTAAATCTGTTTTTGAGGAACTAACTGCTTGTGAAGCTATTAGCACAGTACTAGTAATACCCTAGAATATCACTCTAAAAGTGATGGCAGGTTCTTGTTAACAAGTAATCCTCTTTTAATACAACTCTGTTGAAAAAATCATTATTGAAAAATCACGTTCAAGAAAAAAAGGTATTCCTCTCAGTTTAAGCAATTTTATTTTGTTTTTTAATAATTAAATTTAAAGAGTTCCTTAAGTTTTAATAAAATGAAAACCAAGGATCTCAGGATAGCTTTATTTTCACTTTTCTTTAAAAATATAGCTAAACCATGGCTTTTTAAAATATTCAGCAGGTAAATATGCCAAAATTAACAAATAAAATTCAACATTTAAAATAATAATAATGCATCAGGGTGGTGCCATCCTGACTTCATGTTAGCAGTTGGCATCCTGGTGAACCTGCCCTCAGATGCACAATCTCAGTGCAGCTCTCCTGGGCAGGGAATTCAGGCACTGCAACAGGTACATGAGCAATAATTCCTTCTGCAGTGCTTAGAAGAAAGCAATTTCATTTGTGACTACATAAATATTCAGTTCTTTAATTAGGTTAAGAGAGGAAAAATGACATTAGGAACTTTCACTGGAGTTGCAGCAGCTTCAAAATTGCAAAGAAATTGAAAGAGTATTTATGTTATCCAGTAACTTTAGCAATCAGTTCTACTTCTAAATCAGAGACCTCAAACAGAGAGACATGTGTTCTTTCTTTTTTTCTGATTTTTAAATAATTTGTTTTTCATTTAGATTCCTCAAACAGCTTGTGAAGTAGTTCTCTAAATATATAACTTCGAATTATTCTGAAATCTGCCATTTTAGGGAGCATTTATCAGAATAGCCGTACTCAGCACAGATCATGTACATCCCAGATCATGTACAGGAATTACCCCAGAGCAGTTTAAATGTTTTTGGAAAATGTCAGGCCCCAGTTCAGAGCTGCCTGTGCATGTCCAGTCATCCTGTCAGCTTTGGTGGGACCCTGGGAGCTGCCCTCAGCAGGGTCTGCAGCTGCCAAGGACTGGTGATGGCCACTGCATCTCTCAGAAAGACTCAGGAGTGTGGGGGATCCACCAGGAGTATTTCTGATAATGCAGACAGGAGCTGAGTGTAAATCAGAAATCAACTTCTCTCATGAAGCTTTATCAGGGTCAATAGAGATTAATCCACTCCAAAACACACACACAGACACACAGACACATGAGGAAAGGCCTGAAAAGTGCCCTTTGGATTCTCACCTGAAGCTCCTGACCAAGACAAGGAGAAAGTGAATGTTGCTGAAAATCCCTTTTAGCTTTCACCTGTGCACAGGTGAAAACACTTCTGTTCATCTCTTCCTACCTGGAATTTAAAGGATTTGGATCACTTCTGAAAGTAGTCAAGATTTTTCAGCTCAATACTTGGGGAAAGAAGGACCCCACCCTTGAATCCAAACCCACTGAAGCAGCAAAGGTGGCAGGTGGCTTGAGCTGTCCCTTGCTGATGAACATTTACAGCTGCTCTTTAAAATGCTTTCAGACCCAGGTAGTTGAAGATGTCCAAAGTATTCACCACATGCCAGACAAACAGAAGTTTGGATGAAGCACCAAAGACCTCATACACAACTCTGATCATTCCTAGCAGCTAGGTTTTATATTTCAGCCTGTTTCTGTAGGCACTCCCCCTCTTTCTGAGGTTTCTCCTTCAGAAACCCAAATTAAAGGTTTAAATGTTTGCAGTAGATAGAAAAGAAATTGTTTGTCTCAGATGCAGGCCAAGGCACAAGAAATACACCAGCCTTGGTGCAATCGTGTCCCCTTGCCCTTTGCTGGCAAGCTCTCAGGTTTGTTACCTAGCCAGGGACCAGGCACAGCTTGGAGCTTTTGAACCAATGGCTGTGGGCAGTCTCAAACCAGAGCAGGAAGGGTTTGTTTGAGGACAGGCAGGACAAATAGTCACCTTCAGAGGATTTTTGGCTCTTTCTGGACTGGGTTTGATAAACTATCAGGGGAAAGGAGTCCTGGTGCAAGCCTCTGGTCACCCTCCTTAGGGGAGCAGAAGGCAGGAGAGGAGGAAATTTAGGGAAAAGCTTGAGGAACTGCTGCTCTGACCTCAGGATACAAACTCCCTTTTCTATAGCTCGTCAGAGCAGGTGCTGAGCCAGGTGATGGGGCCACTGTGATGCCTTATGAAGGCTGACCTAGAACAGAGGCTGGACAGAGTTAAAGAATAAAGCAGAGATTTATTAAAATGCTCAATGGATCCACCTTGGGCAGCACAAGAGCCCAGCCAGGGCTGCACTCAAGATGAACCAAAATGGTCACAAAATGGATAACCAGTCACAGGGTCTCTCACTTGGATCAGTTCTGCTCCATTTGCATCTTGCAGTTCATTGTCCCATTCCAGCTCCAGCCCATGCAGTCCCATCCTGCTTGTTTTTCTCTCTCCAGCCCACATTGTTTGTGCTCTTGGGCCTGAGATTTGGATCATTTGTCCTTGGTCCCCAGCTAGAGCAGGAATTTTTTTGTCTCCCTGCTCTGTGCACAGAGCTCACCATTCCCTAATGTGACGCCCAGACCCACACACTAAAGCAGCACAGAGTCTGAAAAATAGAAAAGTTAAACCTGAGGCATCAACAGGAGCAAGGAACATCCTGGTGTGCATAAACAGCCTCACTTACCTGACAGGGCTGTCACAAGTGCAGGGTGTGCCACACCAATGTGAGGTAAATCCCAGCACACACATGGTGGGCACAGCAGCCTCCAGCTGTATTTACCTTTTCTTTCTGCCCCACCAGCAGTGGGGAAGCAGCCCCAGTGTCTGCTGCCCTGGTAGGGGGTTCCAGCTGCTGCCTGATGCAGCTCTGTGCTTCCACAGGAGCTGCTGCAGTCACTCAGTGATTCTGCATGTAGAGCCAGCATCTGATCAGACTTTTAACCTGGAGGGGGAAGCAAAGGAAAATTCTGGTGAATTAAATTACCTTCTGCTGCATACAATCATCAGGCAGAACAGGGCTTGGCAGTAACATTCATGTCGCCATTAATGGAAAACACTTCACATTGCACTCCAGAGATTTTGTTGTTGTTGTTTCCTTTGGTAAGGAAGTGATCCATTCAGATTGGAGCTGCCTGAACAAAGCCTAGGGGCTCATACACCACCAGCAGCAGCTCTCTAAGTATCTCTGTCTTACTGTGTAATCTCTCACTGACTTGAAGGAAATGTGCCAATTGCTGCTGCTATAGGGCTCTGTGTTTATAAAACACATGCTCAGCTGAGTGGCCCTATGGGGCAACATGATTTATTTGCTGATTTTCCTCAAGTAAATCATGATAATGCTTCAACAGAATTGTCTTGGCTTCAACAAAATGTGTCAAAGCATTTTTAAATAGAACATTTAATCCATGCCTCGCTCCCTCAAGTCATGAAGTAAAGAATTAAAAACATGACTGTGTACTACATGGGTAGGAGTCAGAAAATTCTCGTGAGATACTTGTGAGGGAAAGTGAGGCATTTTCCACATGCCTAAAGATATCTCAGCGTTTCTAAATAAGAGCAATTAAAGCTTGCCTTGGAAACTTTTGGTCATCTTGAAAAGTAAACTGAGGCATACATAATAAAAATGATAATAATGATGTCAGAGGACCCAAATCAACATTTCATCCTATCATTACATACAGACTTGTCCTAGGGTGATGTTATGATGCTCATATCCCCATTGGTGTGTTCTGTTCATGCTGGATATTATGTTCTGTGCCTTCAAGACTGGCTCTGAAGAGTGAAAGTTTTGTTTGGGTTTTGTTATCAGCCTGGAAGGACACACAGACAGGGCAGTGCATGGTGCTGCTTTTGCTTTTTTGCTTTTCGCTTTGCTCTCTCATTGTCGCTTCTGCTTTGCTCCTGCTTGCTCTTGCTTCTGCCCATTATCTAGTTTAGCTAAACAGTCCAAATTTTCCCTGGACTGTTTCTCCTTTCCCTTTTTGGACCATCTCGAGCCTGCTCCGGGCTGGGCCCTGGGAACACCGAGAGTTTGCACCTTGTGGCTGCAGCAGCTGCCCCAGCACAGGAGGGACTGAGAACGGAGAGACCACCCCCAGAAAGACTTTCTGAATTTGTCATCTTTGTCAGAGCGGTGACAGAGTGGTGTCACCTGGTATTGTTCATTCTGTGTGCTGGGGGTGCTGTGCCTGTTAAATAAACAGGTTCTGTGTGCTGGGGGTGCTGTGCCTGTTAAATAAACAGGTTCTTTCCACTTCTCTCCAAGGAATCCTTCCTGAACTGGTTGTGGGAAGGGGCTGTGTGGGTTTGCTTTCTGGAGGGGCCCCTTTGGAGATTCTCTCCCAAATTTGCCCTAAACCAGGACAAGACTGCTTCCATCAAGCTGACAGGTGCAGGACACCTCTGAGGTAAAGATGGTTGTAGTGCTGACAGCAGAATGGTGACACCTGACTGACAGCCAGTAGAACTGCCAGGCAGCTTGGATCCAGCTGGAGGAGCTTCCAGAGGCTGCTGGATGTGGAATTTCATTATCTGAGATGTGACACTGTTTCATGCCCTTGGTCCCTAAAAATGTTCAAAGAGTAGTTTTACCCCTGGCTGAACGAGACTACCCCTTGAGCCATTTCATTAATGTTTCTTTATTGTTTAATGATAGCTTGCATAGCTTAAGGCTGCCTGCTCTGTTCAAATTAGCAGGCACACTTTGTGATGGAAAAAGTCATCTGCTTTTCTCACTGGAATCATTCACAAGCCAAGGAGGGATGCTGCAGCCAGCCTTTAATTGAATTTTGTGGCATTCTGAATGATAATGCATGGGTCTCCTCTCCAAATCAGGAATGAGGAATTATTACTCAGAAGAATAAACAGGATAAAAATGAAAATTAATGCTCTTGGAAAACAGATCAAGCACTTGTGCAAATCTGTTTACTGGCATTTCTCTTCATAGACTCCTGGGTTAGAAGTCTCTGTTATTGAACCCAGATCCATCAAAGATGATCATTCCCTAATTCCAATGCCTTTTTTTATTCCTGGTAAAAGACCATGAAGTTGCATAGAGCATTAAAGGCATCATTTTAAGTAGTATGGTAAATAGACTGAGCTTATTAACTTTGGTATAAAGCAGGAACATAGAAGGTGGATTATGGAGGGGAAGGCTCATATTTACAGATGTTTATCTAAGGTAATTAGACATTTGCTAGGGGGAAGGAGTGTAAACCAAAAGTAGAAGAAAATTGATTCATTCTCTGAAACTGTCTGCCTTTTACAGTGAGATCTAAAAGTAGATCCTATCAAATTTGCTGTCTTTACAACATTTAGAGACGAAAATGGCAATTACCAGCCTTCTTTACATGTCAAAGTTTGCTAGACAAGGCTGGCTCAGCATTTTCACAACAGAGAGCACTCAGGTCTTTCAAATTCAGATCTTAGAGTTAATGGGACATCAGAGGAGCCCCTCATAAAATGAGCAGAAACAACACAGGCAATGTAGTTCTGGACAGGTCTTTCTTCGGCAATGTTATGGAAAATTAAGGCTGGGAGACTTGCTTATTTTACAGTGCAGAAATCCTCCCTAAGGTTATCAATTTGGAAAGCTTATTTTTTGTTGTTTTTCCTAGGAGGAAAAACCAAGTAAAGGATTCAGTGCAGAAATTTTCTAATGTAGATCTACTGTACTACTTACTTACCACTTGGAATGTTACAAGAAGTCAATATTAGCAGCCCTGATGAGATTCAATATGATATGACACACTGTTCATGATTTAAGTCTGTTTTCAGAAGAACTTGTTCTTAACTATTGATTTTAATTTGTTAATTAGCTGTCTTCACTGTTAAGATTGGGAGCTATTTATTTCTTTTTAAAAAAACCTTACTGAGAGTTTGTGGGTGGAATAGGTCAAAGGAGCTCCAGTGATCTGAGGAAATATATTTTTTTCCCTTGGTCCCACTCTTGCTTGCTACATCAACTGCCCTGTCTCAAACTGAGCTAAGAAGTCAATTCTTTGAAAAGTTTACCTTGTAATCTCTTGTAATAGTAAATTTTACCTGAGTTTCAGAGACTTCCCAAGTCTTTTTGTCCTAGTTGAAAACAAGCATCATCAAAACTTCAGAAAAGAAAACTAGAATTAACACCTGAAGAAATGCAAAAAGAAAGCAATTGAATGTCTTTAAATTAGAAACACACTTTCACCTCATTAAAAACCATAAAATGGATGAAGCATAGAGGATCACCCCAGCTGGAAGGTGAGGAATGTCTGTGAATTGCTAAAAAAAAAGTTGAAGAGGCTTTTGCTTTTCCCATAAAAGCTATTTTTGTACACACCTGATGACTCAGGAGTCTGCAGGAATGCAGGAGCAGCTGATTCTCTCCCGGGTGCCAAAGACCCAGGTCTGTGGCATGTTTATTTTTACCATTTACAGTCCTTCATGTGTGTCTTTGATCCCCAAGTCTGAGACCACAGAAATGGGAAGGGCTGTTTTACCCTATCCATAGTCTGCTTTACAGACAGCAGTCTGGCACATCTGCATCAGTGAAAATGCTGTCAAAATACAAATTTCTCTCATGTCTTGTAGAATTTGAAACCAAATGCTTATACAGGAAGCACTGACTTGTACTGTTGCAATTTCATCCCATAGAAGACTTGTCCTGAAGGGCATTTTGGTCCTTCCTGGTGTTTGTTTAGCACCTGGTTGGTTTTTCCATTAGCAAACCTCACCACCTAAAGCTTTGTGTTTTGCCTAAGGTTGCCTAGGAGCTGATTCAAGACAAGTGTGCTGGATTGCCAAGCAAATTGTATCTATTTGCCATCTGTATGGCAGTTGTTTTCTGTTAATTGGGCAGTTTTCCTTATCTCTTCCACACCCACTCCTCCCTCTGGGGAGACATCTGCTGATAACAGCTATTGAATGTCACTGCATGGCTGATAAGAACTACAGCATCCCATTGGGAGATGTGAGCCCAGAGGGAGGAGCCAAGCATTCCTACATGGATATAATCCAGAGGTTCTGGAACACCAGCACGGCTTCTCCACTGGATTCCCCAGAGGAACAGCAGCTGCCTCTTCTCCCACTGGATCTTCAGAGGAAGAATACATCCTTCTCTACAGGATCCCCCTTGCTTCAGCAGAACCACCCCTGACACTGCAGGAGGGCTGAGCCACAATTCCAATGGGACTGCTGCCAACACCCTGACCCACAGGGTGTCAGGTTGGGTTCTGACTCTGTCAGTGTTGTTCTAGTGTACTGCATTGTTTATTTTATTTTATTTTTTTTCCTTTCCCTATTAAAGAACTGTTATTTCCTGCTCCCATATTTTTGTCTGAGAGCCCCTTAATTTAAAATTTATAGCAATTCAGAGGAAGGAGGTTTACATTCTCCATTTCAGGGGAGACTCCTGCCTTCCTTAGCAGACACCTGGCTTTCCAAACCAAGACAGGTTTTGGCACCAATGTGACAAGGGGCAAGTCATACCTCTACTGATTGTTGGGTACATTCAACAGAGAGATGCTCCATGTTCATAGTGTGAGCACTGTCTGCAATAAACATATCTGAAAACCAGGCTGTGAACAGAATTAAGAAACCTTAAAAGTGCTGGGACCTACCCTAAGAGAAAAGACCATTTGTTTTAAAGAGGGTCATGAGGCCACAGACACCCACCCTTGCCAGTAAATCCTGGGGGATGTGGGGGATTCCTTCTAGCCTGGTACAAGGGTGAAAAAATTGGTTGGAAAGCCAAGCAATCAAAGGTCCTGACGTTTGGGAAGTTCCAAGCACTTGCATTGTCCCAGAACTGACTGTGCCCTGCTCTAAACCCTAGGATAAAGCAAGGACTGTTTGTGCCAGGGCTCATCCCCATGTGAGCAAGGACAGGAAATTCTCATTCAGAGCATGCTCAGACTTATCTGATAGATTTTTTTTTTTCTCTCCTTCTGTTGTCATCCTATTCTTAGACATGATGAAAGTGGTCATATAAAATATTATCAGCACAAAAACATTTCAGAATTCACTGGAATTTATCTTTCTTTTTCCTCCTTTAAAAGAATCACTATCAAGTTCACATTTCACATAAATATGTTTGAGCTTTTTCATAATCATGACGAAAATTACTTTGGCCCATCAGGAGAGTATCAGCTTTGCATTAGCAAGTTGGCTTGAACACAAAATGATCTTTTTACATTTGATGTATCCATCTCTCTAGAATTAATCATCCATTCAGCTGGTAGTTTATTCAAAAATAAACACACAAACAAGGTGCAGTAGCAGTGTTTTCAGAATCCAAATATTTGCTTTCTACCTCTTTAAACCACCTACCCACCACAAGGGTGAAAGCTGCCAAGTGGCAGCTGAAAGCAACATTTTGTCTTCGATTAGTCATATCTGCAGCTATTTTTAAATGTTTGCTGCCTGTGAAATTGTGCTGCTGAGACAAACCTGTAACAAGAGAGGGCAAACGAGGTCGCTGCACACCTGGGGCTGGCGTGTGAATGAGTCTGAATTCTGTTAGGAGCTCCCATTCTCCCACTGAGATTCCATTTCCTGCTGGAGACAAATCACATTTGCTGAGCCAACAGCTGCCCCTGGGCCAGCAGGAGGGAGCTGTGCCCCAAGCTCTCACCCTGGGGGTACCATGGGGGAGCCCCCTCAGTATCACCTACTCACCTCCACCCCACGGGCTGCAGAAGCCCTGTGTGCCCTTGGGTGTCACTGTCCCTGCTAATAATGAAGGGATGGGACTATTTTGGGGCTAAGAACCATTTATTGCTGAGACAAACATCAGTCTCAGAGGCTGTGAAATTTTAGAGGTGCAAGAACTCAGCCACAGCTCAGGAGCAGTCACAAGTTCTTCGTTACAAGGCAATACAGAACTTTCTACCCAATGGACAGTTGCCACAGGGTTTATTTTGCTTTTCTAACCCATCACCTTTACTCACTTCTGCTGCACTGTGGATACTTTTGTCCAAGGGCTTCTGCCTCACATGCACACATATACTTCTATTGTAACTTTTAAATTCTTAGCTTATCCTATACAACCACACCCCTACATTATAAACCCTTCACCATCTCATCCATGCACTTTCTCACTTAAGGCACATTCTTTCTTACAACTATAGAAACATAAGTTTATGATTTTTCTGTTTAATGTCTGTGTATTGTATTTTTACATCAATCCAAGCTCCTCCCAAGGCTGCAGATCAAACCCTTCCAAGTCTGTAGAAGTTTCTATTTTTCTGATTCCCACACTTGGGTGTCTGCCCCAAGGGAGAGGAGGGAAGGTTTCATTTCTGTCACCCTATGAGAAATTTATTTAGTGCTTATTAATGTAAGTCAGTTGGGTTGGGGCTGGGCCAAGGGTGCCCAGACCAGCATCACATTAGAAAATTTACAGACACCAAAGGACAAGATTGCTTATTGAAGCAGAGACCAATTCTTTAGTGAAGTGTTTATGCCACAGCTCCCTGTGAGTTCCAGGAGGAGTGGGGGAACTCTCCAGTGTGACAACTGACAAAAGCAATGCACAGAAATGTGCTAATCCTGCTTTGGGAGCTGGGTGTTGGTGGGTTTGCATTCGGTTGAGCAGGAGAATGATTCCCAGTGGGGCCTGATGAGCTTTAGCTTCACATCTGTCTTTAGGAAGTCTAGAAATCTTCCCTGGAAATATTCCCAGTGAAAGGCACTGGAGGTGACAGACTTCCCCAGCTTGTTTTTCAAGGTGGTGAATCCTCATGAGCTGTGCTATAAATATGGCCTGGCCAAGGGAAGAGAGCACATCCCCTTCAATGGCATGCTCAGAATTAAAATATTGAATGTTAAAATGTCTTGAATGTTACAGCTGTGAACAATTTCCCCAGCACTCAGATAATTTCTATGACTAAGTAAAAGCATTTCTAAAAATAGGGTCCTTGTCCAAAAGGAGGAAAACAAGATAAAGTATCCTCAAATGTCTACTTGAGGTCTGCTATGTCACAGCACTGGCTTGCATTTGACATAGGGTTAAACAAATAGAAATCTTTATTCTGTGCTGCAGATTTGTTTCAAAGCTGGGAGTTTTTTAAGCACAGAATGACTCAGAACTCTAGTAGACTGATTGCTCTGTCACTAATATAATAGTTGTAAAACTTCCTTGCCAGAAGCAGAATCTGTAAGGTAACTGCTGCTCAGCATTGCTTAGCATACCAAATTTGCTTTGCTATCCAAATTTGTGACGCATTTATTATCAATTCATCTGGCAACAAAGAAAGTAAGGGTGGTCACAAACTCAACTTTCTTTATGACCTCAGAAGTGAATCAGCACAAAATCCACAGGTATTTCTGCTGGGGTTGCTTTTGGGACTGTCTGGAGAGCCTGCAAAGCTTTTCATACTCCTTGGCAAATGCCATAGGGCTGTTGCTATGAAATGGGAAGTTTTCCTACTGGCTACAGGAGCTTCCTGGTGGTAGCCACAGGAGAGCAGAGTTCAGACACAACTGGCCACAGGCAGATAAGCCACAGACACACAAAATCTGTAGGTCAGACACTGCAACCTAATTAATACCTTGATTAACACCATTAGCACAATGAGAAAGGTTTATCATAGAACTGAGCATTTATCTTTGGGTCCAAATCTGCTAAATTGAAGGTTACTTACTCAAAGCCAAATTTTCTTTTCTTTTGGTCCTCACATGAGTGTGTTCAACTGATGTGTGCATAACTGACAATTGTACAAAATATCATATACTCCCAAAACAGCACTACTGTACAAAAGGAAATTAGGATAGAATGGGACAATTGAAAGGACCAACATCAACCATCTAGTCCCAACACCAGACTACTGGAATACACAAGACAGATTATGGACTTTGGACCTGGTCAGCATAAGAGATCTGATAACAGGATGCCTTGGCAAGAGCAAACAGAACTTTGAGGATTAAATCAAGATTGCAAGAAGATTTAATCAGACTGACTTACCAGAAACAGAAAATTACACCAGACTTCTGCAAGAAAGAGATGCTTAAAATGTATAAGTTTGTTTATGTGATGATTAACCCAATCATTGTAGTAAAACATTACTAGTCTTCTGAGAATAAGGATATAAGCAGTGGTAGTTCACAATAAATTTGGATTCTTTGGCCATCACACCAAGTCCTCATCTCTCTCTCTCTTCATCTCCGACACCTGACCACTCAGGCTGACCAAAACAAGTTCCAGCATGCAGAAAACAAACTTCTCTTCCTTGTCTCACCTGCACACATGAAAGCTCCCAGACAGAACATTGGTTAGGCAGAAAAATTATTCCTTGAAGTGAGAAGCTAGAAGAGGGTTAGAAGAATGAATTGCTAAAGTTTGCAAGATGGATCACTAAGGGAATGTGAGTCACAATATAGGACTCCTCTCCTGCTGGTAAAGGAAGCACATACTAAGGAACACAGGCCAGTACAAGATGTCAGAGCTGTCAATGAAATAGTGTGAGACTCAGACCCAGTGGTAGCAAGTTTTTTTTACCCCAATTAAGGAATCTGATGAGTCCTGATGAGTCCACTGTTGAGGATGTGGGAGTGGGAGCTCTCTCTGCAGACCTGCCCAGGATACCTGGGGCTCATGGAGGCTGCTGGTGTGGCCTCTTCCCCAAGCTGGTTCATCTCATGAGCCCCAACAGAGAGAAGGCAGCTTCTGTAAGAGAAATGGGATTAATTCCTCTTTCCCAGCCTCCTCTCCACCCTTAGTTGTGAGAATTTAAACAATTAGATCTATCCACCTTTCAATTCTCAGTTCATCCATGTTTCTGAATGTGTGGATAGCTTCTCTGAGGGAAGCTTAAGAAAGCTCCAGAACAACTTAAATAGTCTTATTTATTGCAGAGTTCCCAAAGGCTGTCAAATTTAAACTGAATTCCTGTTTGAAAAGGAAATTGAAATAGAGAGGAAGGGGTTTGGTAGAATCAGAGGGTTTTTAATTAGTTTGTGGTGGAGGCAGTGGAATTAAGTGCTGTAATATCCCAGTGCCTCTCTGCACATTGTTCTCTCCAGGGTCAGCTCTGTGAATCTGCTGAGTGACAGAAGGAAAAGGTAACTTTATTTCTTCCCTCTCCCACATTCTAGTCTCCAATCAGCACACCACTGTTGGATTCTACTTTTACCTCTCCCTCTTGTTGGCTTTACAAGATCTCTACCCCACACAGAAGGGAAATGGCACTTGAGCAGTTCACATCTCTCACTTCTGGGCTCTTTCACTGTGGCTGCCAGGCCAGCTTGCCCTGGTTGGTTCAGTATTTAACTTAGCAATGACCTGCTCTATCTTTTGTATAAGAGAACCCACCTGGACCTCAGCAGCTTTTCTGTGTTCCCCCCTGACATCCAGCTGGTTGTGGCTGCTGCAGCACAGGCTGCAGGGCTGGAAACAGAAGCTGCTGATGCCCCTTTTCCTCAAATGAAACATGGCACAGTGTGCCATTCACATTCTCTGAAAAAATTCCTTTGCCCAGGGTTTTTCTCCTGGGAAGCTGAAAAGCAGCAAGAGAGGCCTCAGAGAAAAAGGAAAACAATTCTTATTTCATTTGCTTCTCCTGTGCTGTGCTCATGTGGAATGTGTTTGGAGATTGTTTACCCACAGGTGATTGTTCCATTGCATTCTGCTGGGAGTTGTTTTCACTCTTTGGCCAATCAGGGCCAAGCTGTGTCAGGACTCTGGAAAGAGTCAGGAGTTTTCATTATTATCTTTTTAGCATTCTGTAAGTATCCTTTCTGTATTCTTTAGTATAGTATAGTTTAGTATTCTTTAATATAATATAGTATCATAAAATAATAAATTAGCCTTCTGATAAGATGGAGTTCTCCTCATCATTCTCTTCCCTTGTCCTGCATTCACAATAGCACAGTTAGTTTTTAGCTCTTGTACAGAGAATTGGCTAAAGAACATTAATTGATGGCAAACTTTCCATCACCTTAATGCCAGGCATTTAAAAAAATGATTTGACCTAGTTCTTGAATAGGACTATCAAGTAATGTCATTTAGGTTAATATGTGGAAAAAAATTCAATTAAAGAATTGTGTAGCCACACACACTCCTTCCTTATAATCTCAGACTTGTATCATGCTGTTAATTCAAAAGGCTGATATGGTCACAGACAGCCCAGCTTCTAGGATTTACCATTCAAACACACTTGAAGTGGCATGAAAAATGCAATAAAATAATTCTTTTGGACAAGTTTAGAGAGAGGTATTCCCAAAAGACAGAATTCTGGCTCCCAGCCACATAAAGCTTACTTTGTCAATAACACAGTGAAGGAAGGCATGAATGAATTTTATTTCATTGGACAAGTGACTTGGAATACAGATAAGGCAGGGTGAGCATATAAACCTTTAAATAAATGTTTTAGCACTATCTGGAAGGGAGGAATGCAATTGATTCCAATCTTTTCTGACAGAAAATCAGTTCCTCTAAAGCTCTTGGGGCAACAAACACTAACTAAAAGTGTCTGTTACTAATAAAATCTTTAAGTACAACAAAACAAGATGTTGTCCTTTGCAATTAATAAGCTACAATTAATGCAAATTATCACTCTGTCATTTAATTGAAATATTAAACTGTGATATGAGCTCTTTGTTTTACTATGATCTTAAGAGCCATGTAACTTTGAGGAGGGATCTTTAAAGAGCTCAAGGAAAACCCAGCAGAGCAATAGCTGACAAAGCCCCTGACAAAACACAGTGTAAACAGCAGCAGTAGGAATTCAAAACACTCTGTGCTGGGGTTTCTCTCTAATGAGCACTGCCATGGTACCTGGAACTGCTACAAACTGCTCTTAATAGAAAACACTCATCTGTGATGCCCAACAACATTCTCCTGTTTTGTGGAGATTACTCCAGACAAAGTGGTTTTGAGGAAAATGTTGACCTTTTCCTTCCTCTCTGCCTGGTTAACATGAGCCCTGTGATATTCTCTGCAGCAATAGTACAAGCTGGAGCAGTACAAACTGCTGTTCTAATTCTGGTTTTGCTTTGCAAACACATGTTATGGGTTGGAATGAAGGGTGGGAGGGTATTCAGTGTTTTAGGAGAGCCATGTTTGGAATTTCTACAAGAGAAATACACTCTAAGTGGCAATTTCTTTATACTATAAATCTAACTCAAACCAGTACACAAAATTGGAGTTATATTTGCAAAACCACAGGTTGTTAAAATTTACAAATCAAACAATATTATTATCTTGGGGGCCTGAGGATGAATGGAATGGCTGGAAGAAGGGATTGTACTCAGTCACAACATGAATTTCAAATAAAACAGAACTACATTCCATTGCCAATCCTATATAAGCTCAAAGGAGCCACTATATTTTTAGTATTAAATATTCTTTTCCAAATGTCTTCCATAATCGAAACAAAAATTGCAGAATAGAAGAAAAAGACTGGTGTTTCTATAAAGTACATTCAGTATTTGCAATAGTGATTTTAGCCTAAAATCTGTAGTACCAGTAGCATTACTACAGTAGTAATCTGTTTATTAGTTCATAGAAAACACTCTTTGCATTGAATTTGCTTTCAGCTTACTACTTCAGATCAGGTGAGTTAATATGGTTAAAAGAAAGAAAAAAGTCACACATGTGACTTGCAACTCTTATTACCTAATAAAGAGCACTCAGGGTCTGTTTCTGTGCCTTTCCAGCCAAAAAATTACAGAATTTCAGGATTCTAAATTCTGCCTTCCCATCTTAATTGTTCTTTTTGTATAACTATTCAACCTTCAGACATTGGTGTGACCAGGCTTTGGCACCATACACTGGTGAGCTCAATATTTAGGAACAGAAAATTGTATCTCTATTTTCATATTTCTACAGTGAGAGAGGCAATAGAATCTATTTCACAATCTTGTGGCAGAATCAAACCTCTAGCATTCAGGGTAGCTTTTCTGAAGGGACTAACTTTTAGTTTTGCCAAAGAAAGCATTCAGCAACTGCGTGGGGGGAAAAACATCAAGTGTTAAACAATGCCCAACATTTCCTTGCATCTGATGGATGAGTCTGTTTGGTAATCTGTGCTTCTGCACTGCTGAACCCAAAATAATTGCATAAAATCACCAGAAATCCAGACTTTTCTCAGAAACCTCTAAGAAACCAGGGAGGTGAGTAAGATTTTGTCTCCTGCTCTTCCACTGGAGGCATCTTCCTGAACCTGATGGTGCAACTACTTCATTTCACATCCCTGAAGTGCTGCCTCTGATTCCCTGTCATCCTCCTGTTCTGCTGAGCTCCTCCACCAGCAAATAATAATCTTTCCAAACATAGATAGTTGAAATATTAAATGAATGCAAATAAAGTGTTTGTGCATACACACAGGGAGGGATTTGGTTTTGATCAACTGAAGCTTTTTTCCAAATGTTAAGTCTCTAGACATTTCTGCTCACTTTATAAAATAATTAAAGCTTGTGGTGAGGGAGTTTTATTGTTTGAGGTTTTTTTACTAGCTGTATCAAACAATAAGGAAAAGCACCATTAAGATTTCAACGTATCCAGTTGAGCACGCTTTCCTAACAACTAAGCCAAACTGTTACGTTTCTTGTCAGCAGGCAGTGATTTACGTGGATGACCCTGACTCCCTGCTCCTGTAAGTCTTTAAACAGCTCCACTTACAGCTGCAACAGATTCTAGAAGTAAGTAATCAATCTTGAACAAGTTGTTTCACAAAAATGACTAGGTGATTTCAGAGCTGTGTTTTCCCCACAGTGAAAATGCCAGGCTCCTGCTGCATCGAGCCAGTCGTCATTGCTGACTGCCTTCATGGAGCCAGTGGGACACAGCACTGCAGCCTGCAAGGACATCCCTTTGTGTCCCCTGGAGCTGGGGAATGGCACTAAATCAGCAGGCTTAGAGGGGCTAGGAGGAAGGATTCTCAGAGCTCAATCTGTTCCCAGGCAGATCATTGGGGATTATTTTACTGTGTGATCTACACTGGCACCCCTCGAGTGCCTAAAACACCAGGTTGAGCCAGCTCAGAGTGAGCCCTGCTCCCACTGCTCACCTGGCAGAGGGCAGGGGCACTGAATTCACTTTCAATTTACTTCAGCACAGGGAGTTTAAGATTGCAATGCAAGATATTTTCAATTAGAATCTGAATGGCGGATTACCTTTGTCAAGTGGGCAGTTTGCCTTATCTCTCTCTTTGAGGGACCACAGTCACTCCTCCCTCGGGAGGGGACATCTGCTGATAACAGCTACTGAATGTCCCTGCATGGCTGATAAGAACTACAGCATCCCATTGGGAGATGTGAGCCCAGAGAGAGGAGCCAAGCATTCCTACCTGGATATAATCCAGAGGTTTTGAGACACCAGCATGGCTTCTCCACTGGATTCCCCAGAGGAACAGCAGCTGCCTCTCCTTCCCCTGGATCTTCAGAGGAAGAATACATCCTTCTCTACAGGATCCCTGCTCCAACAGAACCACCCCTGACACTGCAGGAGGGCTGAGCCACAATTCCAATGGGACTGCTGCCAACACCCTGACCCACAGGGTGTCAGGTTGGGTTCTGACTCTGTCAGTGTTGTTCCAGTGTACTGCATTGTTTATTTTATCCTTTTTCCCCCTTTCCCTATTAAAGAACTGTTATTTCCTGCTCCCACATTTTTGCCTGAGAGCCCCTTAATTTAAAATTTATAGCAATTGGGAGGGATGGGGAGGGTTTACATTCTCCATTTCAGGGGAGGCTCCTGCCTTCCTTAGCAGACATCTGGCTTTCCAAACCAAGACAGGAGTAAAGTCAAATCCATGAGCAGTTTCACCATGTACAGAAGCACACTGCTTGTCCCTGTAACAAAGCTTTGGGCAGACAGGTGGTGTTGATGCCTCAGGTTTTAGCTTTTATATTTAGTTAACACATTTGAGGCACTCAATACTAAATCAGTGAGGTCTCATTTACTTCTAGTCTTAATTCCAGCATCCTCACAAGGATCAAATAAATGTAAAACCTGGCTTAGCTGTAGTAACTTATTCAACCAGTTGCAAAGTCTTACAACAGAGTCTGAGTGTTATTCCAATACTGAAAGAGAAAAGTGATTACATACCTTAAGAATGAAAACTTTTTGTCCTTTTGAAGCATCATGATTCGCTCTTACTACTGAAGAGAGAGTTTAAATTAATATTAAATATAACTTTGTATTTAGCAAAGTAGCATCAAGGCATTAAGAAAAGGCATTGCTGAGTAAGAAAAATCCATCTGAAGAAAGTAGGCTACAGATAGAAATTTGTCATGGTTTCCACACCATGGGGGTTTTTGTATTTTTTTTGGCCAGCTGAACTGACTATTTGAACAGGTTTCCTGTTTTAACCCCTCATCACATCGACAACATTAACTAACAAATAATAGGAGATTTTGTTTTCAAAGCCACAATCCCTGGCTGACATTAGGATATTTAATTTTATAACAGGAACAGTTTTACAGTAAATATTGGGACATTAGCACACAGCTACTTTAATTTACAGGAGAAACTTGGAAGGATGCACAGCATTTGACATGGTTTTGGGACATTGCTCTGCATCTGCAACACTGCTCTGACACAGGACAGGACACTGTGTGATTAAAATTAAAGCCTCAAAACACAGAATCCACATGTGTTACCACAGGAACAAAATGCAAGCAAGTTGAGGTTGTTTTGTAGAAAGTCATCATTTTTGTTTACTGTATCTGTTACATTATTTAGGGAACCTCTGCATAATTTATTTCTTTCAACAAGATACTTCCATGCACAGATAATGTTAAATGTGAGTGTGTGGATTTGGGGATTTTGTATGCTGGTTTCTAAGGGGAAAAGTTTCAAGATTTTTGAATAGGTGACTTTGTAGAAACCAACACTGAGCAGCAGCAATAATCTGAGCAGACAACATTGCTTGCTTTTCAAAAGGGCTTCTTCATAACCTGAATGTGGTTATTGTAGCTACTTACATTTAAAAATCAGATCTGGCAGCATTCTTGAAACATCCAGAATGAAAATTTGTGTAAGGTCAAGAACAGAAATGAAGACAAGGTATTTCCCCTAGTTACAACAGCATCAGTAAACTCAGCAGAGCCAGGACTCCGGCTTTGAACACTGCCACACATTCATCCTTAACAATTCTCCTCAGAGTTTCATAACACACTCCCTGAGAGAGCTCTTGGCTGTACCAACACATTCCCAGAGTGTCCATGCTCACTTCAAAGATACTCTGATCAGGACCTATTTCTGATATATGCATGGACAAGACCACCTACTTTGGGGTACAAAATGTTTGACTATTGGGGCAGAAGCTCTGCTTGCCCCTGATTCCAAGTATTAGAGACCTTGCCCATTTTATTTATTTTATTTATTTATTTTATTTATTGAGGCGCCAATCAGGTACATCTGTGAGCTCTACCCAACTCAATGCAGGCTCCCCCTCTTGTGCTTTGCTGTTCCTCTGCAGCCAGAGCAAAGCCTGTGGCTCTGGGCTGGAGCCTGGCCCTTCCCTCTCCATCCTTTTGTCAATACAGTGCCATCCTTGTACCTGATAGCCTGGGCCCTCCAGAGCCTCCAGCTCTGCCAAATATTTCAGGAAACATCTCCCTAGTCCCAACTCCTTTGATGTAGTGTCTGAGTGACAGGAGATCCTCTGGGCTCCTTGGATCAATCAAGACAGGAATATCTTTTTGCTGTGGTTGGATTAGAAACTTTCCAGAGAACTTCGCCCAAAGAAGTCAGGCGAAGAAATGTAGCTGAAATGGAAGAACAGCCATGTGAGGGAGCAGCTGGGAGTGGCTGAAGATCACAGCTCAGAAGTAACTTTGTGTATAAATCCCAATCTAAACTGGGTTCTGGTTTGGATCTGGCCAGAGCAGTTCAGCTGATACACCTGTGTTTGAGCAGCAGGTATGTGGGATTCAACACAAGTTCATGTAATTTCAGGTCAGACTCATGCCTTACGGACACATCACTGACTGCAAATACTGGGGAACAAGATCCACAGAGTATGGGAGATGTAATGAGAATTAAGTGTGGGCAGCTATAACCAAAGATAATGAAGTTCCAAACACTGGCCACAGGCATTCAAGAGAAAATACTCAAAGCATGAAGAAATGTACAGTTAAACACATGCAGTTTAAAAGCTATACTTTCATTTACAAATTACTTTATATGTCCCATTTTCATTAGATGCTCATCTTTCCTCTTTATGTGTAACACTTGGACAAATGGCTGTAGAATAAAATGGGTTCTCTTTAAAAAGAGCACTCTGAGGGCTGAATTTACAACTGCCTTTTCTCAGGTTGCCACTAAACTTTTTTATCCTCCTAAACCTAGTATTGCCCTCTTCTGTAAGAGAACTAAGGAAGAAAAGGCAGCATCCCTGCTCTGGCTCAGCTCCATGCAGCCACTGGAAATGCAGGAAGGCACCAGTGGCCCAGCAGCCCTCTCCCGTCATTTGTGCAGTTAATTTAGTGAGGTTAAATGACACTGCTTTCCTGACTGCATTTTCTCACCTCCAACTGGAGCCCTGTCAGGGTTCCCAGGTAGGACAAGGAACTCTCTCCCTGCCTTGTTTTCATACATGCTACAAAAGGGATTGCACTGCCCTCCCCTCCCAACCCCAATTACCAGGCTGTGGAAATAACTCCAATTAAGTGGTTAGCCATAATAGCATGGCAGCTCTTCAGGAAACTGCCTATCTAAATAGAGATGTAGGGAAGGCAGTTTTCTCTCTAATAGTGATGCATTTTCAATTTATGCAATACAAAGTGCATTGGTCTGCAGTGTCCCTGGCTACTGATGATTAATAGCCCATACACTGCAAGGGGCTACAAAGAAAAGTGCCAAGGGAAGCAGATGCAGCAGGTTTTATATTATCATGACTGCAACAAACTCATTCAGTGGTGTCAGCTCTGACTGCAGGATTCTGATTATGAAATATGATGCGTGTTGAATTTAATGGCTTTCTCTGCCCTTCTGGTGAGTTCACTGCTTTCCAATGTCATTTTGTGTTCTCATCTGAGTGGTAATAAAAGGAATATCATTGACTGTGCTAGCTCTGTAACCACTGTGTGTTTTACAATAAATTGTGTTTCAGGACCCTTCTACCCAGGAGAGTGTGCAGGGCCAGAAAGTAATATCCCCCAGTTCTCCAATATGAAGGGTTTCTATGAGAGAACAGGAAATTATGCAGGACTGCCCTTCTCTTGAGGCATCCCTTATGTGAGCAGGACATCTCTTTTTCAAGTGGTTATGTAGCAAAAAGGTCAATTTGAATTACAAATATTATCCAGGAAAAAAAATCCAAATAAACCGCTACTACTATGAAGAAGAAATTATGATACCTTGATAAGAAGAGGATAAAAGTTGTTTAAAAATAAAATGTAAATAAGGAACCTGGGCATACATCACACATGTAGGAATGTAAAGTCAGGGGAGACACCTAAAGAGAGGCGTTTTTATCCAGCAAATCATTATTCCATCCAACCTGTCAGTGTGGCCTGCACCAAGTTAAGACTTTACCTGCTTGAGAGCAGCAGGTGTAGCTATGAAACCCCTAATTCAATATATTGCTTTCTCAGACAAAATAGGTCTCCCAAAAGTGCATTGTGCCACTATCAGTGCTGATGAGTGCACACACACATTGCTGACCAGCACTGTCCCAGGATGGGGTGGCTCCATCCCTGCAGGTATAGAGCAGATCTGTGAAGGGAGAAAAGACAGAACCTCAAAGCTGAGATATTTTGCATCACCTGAAAGGATTGCAGTTTCCATCCTCTCTTGCCTGCAACATCAGGGGCTCAGTCACTCCCACAGCTGCACTGGTAAGGGAAGAGAAATGTAATAGAGAAAGAATAGAATAGAATAGAATAGAATAGAATAGAATAGAATGATAGAATATAATATAATAGAATATATATAACAATTATATATTATTTTATATATATATATAATTGATATATATATAATTATATATATATAAAATTTATATATATATATATATAAATTAAATATCAATAGATAGATAGATAGATAGATAGATAGATATAGACAGATAGATTGATAGATATAATTAAGGGGAAAATCTCCTACAAGATTCTTGGATCAATCCCCCAGTCCGATCTTCCCCCTTGGCATCTGCTGCAGCCAGCATGGAGCCCTGCAGCACCAGGCAGATCAGTGACTGAGTGAGATGGAACATAAGTCCCATCATGTAGGCAGGATGAGACACAAGCACATTGTTCCTCTTTCTCCCAGGAAAAGGCACAAACTGAAGTTTATTCTCTTCTGCACTTCACAGTTTGATGGCTGGCCAGCTCCAGAGAGCAGCAGTGAAACAGCAAGAGCAGCTCCTCACACCAAGCAGAGCCAACCCCACCGAGGCACAAAGTGCCTGAAACACAAAAGGTGTTTTTCTCTTTGTAAATGCACATTCCTGTGTTCACCTGTGCTGTTTTCTTAACTACAGCCCCCTCTGATGGAGTATTGCTGTTTCTAGGAATGTAGGGAATGTTCTTCAAAGCAGGAGGACAGAAAATCACGCCTGCACATTTTGGTACTGAATCCAGAGCTGAGGCTTTATTTTTAAAGTGATTTAACCAAACTGCAGAGGTTATCCCTGAGAATTTACAGTTAAGGTGGAAGCTTTCCTTTACAGAAGTAAATCTGTGCATTTGTCTGTTTTTTGGAAGAGAAAGACCATCAACAAACCAGGACACAGAGCCCCTAACACCATGGAGAGGTGCACACAACTGCATTCAGCTGAATTCTCTCTTAAACTTGGTACATTTGTATTCAGCAATTCAATTGTATTGCACACCACTTCATTTATTAGGTTTCATAAAGAACCTAGGAATGAAACTTCCACTTTTAGGACAATCCAGAATGTTTTTAACCTTGTTTTTGTCTCTAGTTGAAATGTCACTGGTATTCTCAATCAGATTTTATATATGAACACTTTAAAACCTTTGCCTAAAGGACAAATGAGACTTGTCTTTTGTCCTTTCAGACTGTACTTCATATATTTTCACATAAAAATGTATTGGAACAAGATTTAAAACTGTTATACATTTTATTGAACTCTACCTCCAGAGGGAGAAGAAAAGCATGTTAACATTTAACATGGTGGTTTTGTCTTTCTCCCTCTCCTCCACTGTTTGCCGAAAAACTTGCACCAGTTGAAAGGTAGAAATGTCAGGCAAAAATCTGTGATCTGCCTCAAAATTAAGTCATGTATTGCTGCAATACTACAGAGGCTTTGTCCTCTCTGGGATTCTCAGTCTCAGTTAAAGAACAATCAAACAGGGTAAGAATATCCCCAGAGGAAGGGAACACAGAGAACAAGGGCCCTGAGAGCATTCACCATCAGCTTGACAAGCCCATGGTGGTGTTGCCTTCTGCAATCATGACCTGGAGTGTACAGGGGACCCCCAACAAAGGAAATGACTGGCATCTGACTCCATTGATTCAGAATGCTGAACAATTGCTTTATTAAACTATATTACATTATACTATACTATATTAAAGAATACTGTACTATATTAAAGAGATGCTATACTACAAAGAATACGAAAGAAAAACCTGAGACTGTCTGAGACAGCCAGGACACAGCTTTGAGCCAACTGGCCAAGGAAAAAAAACAATCCTCAGCAGAATCCAACTGACCAATCACTTCAGGTAAACGATCTCCATAACGCATTCCACATGTGCAAAAACAACAGGAGCAGCAAGTAGAGATGAGAATTGTTTTTCTCCTCTTCTCTCTGTGCTTCTCCAGGAAAAACCTCAAGAGAGAGAATTATCTCTCTCTGTTCAGAGAATGTCAATGCCACCATGACCCTGTGCTTTGGTTTACTCTGGAGCTCCAGGACAATCCTGCCTGTCTGGAGCAGGGCACAGGGACACCAGATCCAGCCCCTGCACCACTGGCTGCAAATGCTGCAATAACTGAGCACCAAGCAAAGCTCCTCCAGATGCAACCATGTTCATCCTGTGCGTTCAGGGGCTGGTATCTGTGAGAAATTCAGGATTCCTGGACAACTGACCAATATGATTGGGCAGAAGCTGTTTATTGTTTACATTAAACACTTATTTATGTATTCTAACCCTACTGCACACTCTGATCACTCATTTCTTATTGGTGCCTCTGCTTGTCCATGTGTTCTGCATGCACCTCTCAGAATGTGTGATTGGTCACAGTCCAGGTGATCCACAATTCTCTGTTATCTATTTCTTGTGGTCTTGGAATTTGGTTTCTCAGCTTCTTCTTTCTTCCTTTAGCACAGCTTATGTCTTAGCAACCTTGATGAATTCCAGAGGGCCCTGAGAAAATTCTGATAAGAACAGTTACAAGGGTGGTGCACACTGCAGTCTGAGTTGTTCAGATACTTTGCCACAGGTATCTGCTGGGTCTTGTGCAGGGTCTGTCTTGGACCAGGCACAAGGACAGCTGGCACTGGAACAGCAGCCCTGGGACAAACTGCATCCTGGAGTTTGTGCTGCACCACAGCTCAGGAAGTGCTGAAATGTAGCTGTCTTCATGAGCCGTGAGACTGCGTCAGCACTGAGAGGGCCAGAGCACAACAAATGCAATCCAAGATGTTCTTCCCAGGCCAGCAGTGACTCTGCACAGTGAAAATGAGCTCAGGAGGCCAAGGCAGAGAGTTTCAAGCAGATGAAGAAAGGCTTAGTGTGGGAAGGGAGGGAGGAAGGAAGGAAGGAAGGAAGGAAGGAAGGAAGGAAGGAAGGCCCAGTATCAGGCACATTCCTTATTCTCAATGTATTTCTTATATCTGAAGTTGCAAATCTGGTCCTCAAATTACACAAAGCCTTTAAGCACCTGCCTTTTTGGGATTATTTCAATGGGACTTTAGAGCAGAATGTTTGAATTAGAGTAACCCCACACATTTACATCCAACTTTCAGACCACTCACCTCAACACCACCACAAGGCACACTCCATGCTTCTCTCATTCCCTAAAATCCTGTTTGTGGAAGCCCTGGTGTTTCTGCACAGTTCATTCCTCAATCTGGAAGCCTCTTCCCTCAGATGACAACAATTAGCCAGGTTTCTGACCAAGATCAGCCTTTTGGGAGCTCCTGCACTCTGCCATCAGAAGCATGAAGGGAGGCTGGATTTCACCTGGAATGCCTGGTTGCCAGCAAGTGCTCATTAGTAACACCCACAGCCTCTCTAGCCTTGCTGTTTGATTTATGAGAGCTCATGATGGTGAAATGCCAGACCACCAGGGATGCTTTGCTAGTTTGGGCTGGGCAGAATTTTGTACCGGTTATGCCTGTACAAGGGCATGTGCCAAGAATTGTTATTTTGTTGTTTTTCCTTCAAGGCTGTACTGAAACACCCTGGTAGGGATACAAGGAGGTCCTTCCATGCAATTCTTTAAAGTAAATTAATAACAAAACCAACAAAATTCCCTCCTTTTTTTTTAAACATTAGATTTTCTCCTGAAACTTTGTTGTAATACTGTTTAGAAAAACACAGCTATGAAACCTGACTGCTTTAAGGGCAGATGTTGCTTTAAGGGAATTTGCTCTTCACTTACAACATTCTGACATATTTAAATCTATCATTAGACTCTTTACAAAGCCACCCAGAGAGCAAAGTGTTAGTTTAATTGGGGAGGGGGAAAGGAGTCCCATATTCAAGGAGGACCCCAAGATCTTTCCCTGTGTGCCTGAAGGAGCAGCGAACAGAGCAGGGAACAGAGCAGGCATTTTTACATTTTATTCTTATTTCACACTCCCTAGCCATGGCTATTTTAAACCAGACAAGCACCTCCTTGCTCTGAGCCTGAGCTAGCAGGGCAGCCTCTCAGCCCCAGGAGAATAGATGTACAGGGCAGGGAAGATTAATATTCTTGGAGGTTTTCCTTAGTCTGCAGGAAGCCAGCACAAAGGCACTAATAACCTCTTCAAGCAGAGAACATTTCTCCTGGGGATAATAGCTCAAGGATAGAAAGAGAGAGCTTTTATACTATAAAAGAACATTATCTTTCTTCTATGAAAACTAACTGCTTTTGGCTCTTTAAGTGCAGAACTAAGCTACCTTAGTTTTACCTCTGCTTTTGCACCTGTGTAAGGACAATTTTGAAATGTCAACAAAATATTTTTTAAGGAGTCTCTCCTATGCCTCCTCGTTTGCACTTGTTTCATAACACAGGAATAGGAATTAAAGGCCTTCTCTATGGTTCAGGCAGCTTGCCAATACCTATTTTATAGCAATAAAATACGTACAAATTAAGGAATCTCATGTGGAAAATTCATTCAACAGCCTCAAAAGCCAAGTGAATGCTAATTACTTCAAACACAATGTGGTGGCAATCAGGCAAGATTGGATCATGCTTTTAAATGTATGTCTAAATTTTTAAGAACCATGATAATTATGAATTATGAAAATAACTCAGACAATTCAACAGCAAATACAGTGTTTGTGGAGTAAGACAGATCTTTAAGGAACAGATAAGTCTTAATTCCAACACCTGCATAGGAATAATCAAGGGCAAATATGAGGCTGATATTTTATTTCCTTACTCCTAGACATCATTTTATACTTTTGGGTGCCTTGAGTTATGGAGCAAGTGGAAGCATGTAAAATAAAATAAAAGTAACAGGATTTGTTCTACTTACTAAAAACAATGAAAGTTCTTTCTAGTTCATGTTCACATAAATTGCAGTATAAAAGTAAATTTGCCTTCCTGGTTCTCTGTGTGTTTTCTTCAATCTGGAAAACAATCTCCATGCTCATCCACTTATGCGATGGCAGCTGAATAAACACCTTGGATTCATTTCCCACAGGTAAAGCTGAACAGAACTTCTGGGATAATTAACCACCAGAGCAGCACACCTCAGGGTATGGTTGAAATTCCATCTGTGAAATCCTTGGGTCTATACAGTTTGCTACAAACATGCCAAACCACAACCAGCTGTGAGGGGCTAGAAAACCTCTTGTATAATGCTGAGTGTCAAACTGGCGGACAACAATAATTTTATAGGTGAGCATGAAATCAAACACAGTAAGTACTAGAGGAGAAGGAGTGGAAGAGGAAGTTTTCAAAGGACAGCTTGGCATCTGTCTCCCTTGGAAGACAAATTATGCCTGAGACTTTGAAAAATCTCACAGCCATCCAGCACACTGTGTATTCATTACATGCTCAAGGATTCAAGCTCTGTTTTGCTGTGGATTATATTGGAACATTTACAGGTTTCCTTCACTTGGTTTTGCTTTTCCCAAAGACATGCTCAAGGACTGAAGAGAGAATCTGTCACAGTAGAAGCCTATGGCATTAGAAATGGCACCAAAAAGTCAGTAAAGGAAGAAAAAGATTCATTTCATTTCAGAAGAGCTCGAGGACACTGGTGACATTTTCAACAGAACAACTCAAATTTTGGAACTCATTGCCACAAGGTGCTGTGGGTGTAAAATAAAAACCCAAAGAGGGATTGGACACACATCACAGAATATAAATCCCTAAAAAACCTAATAGTGCTAACATAGCTTCTGGCTCAGGAGAGCTCTGCTCCTCTCCTGGCTCCAAGCTACAGAGAATTCTCTGGGGACAGTTCTGGGGACAGTCCCCTCAGTTCCAGCCCCTTTTCCTGCATTCCTAAATACTTGAGGATAGAAATACTTGTTGATACTCTTTTAATTATAATTCCCTCCATTTACTGTTAATAAAAGATCAGTTAAGGTCAGGTGTAGGGAGCTATAACATTTCCATTTCATTCCTGACTTTATTCTTTACTGACTTTTCAGCCTCTGGCAAAAACACCTACTGTGAAACAGGAAAGAAATTAAAGTACTGGCAGTTCATAAATTTCAAAAAAAGAAGATATTAGAAAGCATAGTAACAAAAGTAAAAATGTGATAGAAGGTGAGCAGTGAGCAAAAAGTGGGTAAACTGACTGTAATCCATTTCATAGAATAACAAATTTTCATTGAATAATTCATAGATTCTTTTAAAAGAGTGGAAGATTGTGCTGTCTCAAAATTAAAATGATTTAATGATGTTTTGCTGCTTCAAACTTGCAACATAAATTTCTTGTTTCTCACTTACTACATTTTTTCTGTACTTTCATACCTGAGCTACACACATCTTCTATCAGCATCATTCTCCTAGTGAAAAAATAAAAGAAGATATCTTCTTCCTTGCAATCCTAATACCTTGAAACAAGAAATTTGAACCAACTTTGCTTTTGAAAAAGTTCTGCACCTCTCACACCCCTCCAGTATTAAATCATAACTTGAATTCTTTTGCAGAACTGACAACAGCAAATCCAGTGTAACATCTCCTTTGTTTCAAGAATTTCATTCCGTATACAATCACTGCTGAACTGTTCCTGGCACTACAAATAAATGCTATGTAGTTATGTCTTAGATTGAAAGATGTGGCTGGGTGTGTGTGTTCTATCCCCATCTGTCAGAGCTGGGGCAGTTCTCTGCTCTCCTTGGGGCAGTTGTTTCTTTCTCTCTCCCCCAGCCAATCCTCCCTCCAGCAGATCTCTGCTGTCCATGGCCACTGAGTGTCCCTGCAGGGCTGATCCAATCCCAGCATCCCATGGGGAGATGCTCCGCCCAGGGGAGGAGCCAAGCATTCCTCCCTGGATCCAATCTGGGCCTGGCACAGCACAGCAGCCTTTGCCCCCTGCATTGCCAGAGGAGCAGCTTTCTGCTGCCCTGCATGGCCAGAGGGAGCCCAGGCCCATCTGCAGCAGCCCTGGAGCTGCAGAGGAAAACTCCCCCCTTGTGCAGGATCCCTGCTGCAGCAGAGCCACAGCTGGCACTGCAGGAGGGCTGAGCCCCCATGGGATGGGGCTGGGACACCTCCCTGACACACAGGGGCAGGGACTGCTCTCACTCTGGCTGTGGTTTGGTTTTGTTGTTTGTATTATTGCATTTGTATTTTTAATTTTCCTACTAAAGACCTTTATTCCTATTCCCATGTCTTTGCCTGAGAGCTCCTTAATTTCAAAATTATTATAATTCAGAGGGAGGGGGTTTACGTTTTCCATTTTAAGAGAAGCTCCTGCCTTCCTTAGCAGACACCTGGCTTTTAAAACCAAGACAACTTTCTGTAGAGTACCAAAAACCAAACAAAATATTCAAGACATGATGTGGAAATGACCACAAATACTTCTGGTGAGATTGTGGAAGTGGCAGATGATGTTTTGATTGTGGAGAGAAAAATCCAAGGAGTTTGTAAGGGTAACTCCTGCTTCCCTGCTAAAAGATGAAAATCCAATACCAGTCTTGATTTTCTAGGGGCCTCTGCATATGTGTGTGGTTTAATTTAAAGAGCCTGGATTTTCACAAAATAGATACCAAAATTGATTCTGCCTCCTTCAGGTTGAACATGGGGAAATGCTGACTGACAGAATCACCTGAGGGTAATAAATCTGCCAAGTGTTTTGTTAAACAGCCATTCAGCCTGAAATGCACCCTGGCATTCTGGAATAACAATGGGCTACTGTAACGTGTGGTGCATTAATTACAGAGTTGACAAGAAAATTACCCTTCAAGCCAAGATTACTAAAAACTTTACCAGGCTTTTTTCCCCTCTGCTGTTAAATACAGTATTCAGTGTAGCCCTCCCAGAGGTTCCGCCCACCTCCCCCTGCAGAGTTAAGCAGCATGGCAATAAAGGTCCAAGGGATCTGCACTAATATGTCACTGAGAACATTGTTTGCTTCCCCAAATTTCATTGTGGCTGCTAAATGATAAATATCAGCATTAAAATGGCCTTGGCTTTCCTCAGTGTAAGTTTTTGTGATAAAATAAAGCAGAATAAAATGTTGCTTCAATGTGTGACTGGATTTACATCCTTCAACAGGAATCCTTGTGGAACCCTGGCAATCTGTCTGTGAAAAAACCCCACCCTGGCTTTCAAACACTCAAGTACTGGTGAGAGAGAAGGAACTCCAGTTCTGGAGGCAATGCAAAATTACCAGTATATCAGAATAAGGACACAACATAAATGAAAATGCTCTTTTATGAACAGGACACAATTTGTGTCTTCTCCAGGCAAAAACTCCTCTCTGGTGTCTCTGGCAATTCCTGAATCTGCTGCAGCTCAACCCAGCCACCTCACCTGAATGTGCCACAGGTACCTACAGACAGCAAAGCCTCTGAAACAGGGGAATTCTTCCCCAGGTACCTACAGGCAGCAAAACCTGCTTTGTAAGAGCCTAAATGAGAGATGTGGGACTCCAGGCAGCTCCAGTTTATTCTATCCAAGACATTACTCCTGTGTATTCCATCCAAGAGGTTCCAGCAGTGCAGGGTTGTGTGTGACAGAGCTGTGCCCACAGCTGTCAGCTCCAGCTGCAGGCAGGCCTGGAGACCCTGAGTTTAGGTTACAATGCATTATAGACTTTTCTTTTGGTTACAATGCATTGTATACTTTGCTGAGCACCTTCATACAATAGAACCAATCTATACCTTAACTTTTATCTATAGCCTATCATAGCTACTGTAATTACCATATTCATGTTACTGTTCTCCAATCACTAAAAGTCAGTACTTTACAGTTTAAGCTAGAAGGTGTTTCTCAGTTTTCTTGCAGTGGAAAATTCTGAGACCTTTTTTCTACTTGTCATATTTGCTGCCTTGTTTGCCTGTGCTGTCTTTCTGCTTGGTAAAAACATCTTCTTGTTTGGGGTGGGTTTATCCTTTGCTCCAAGCCATAAAGCCCCTTCTGACTAACACACCCTTTGCCTCCTTGGTTATCCAATGAGACTGGCTCAGCAATTCTTTTCTTCTATATCAAAACTTGCTTCCATCTCTATTCCTTCATCAGATTCTACATTTAAAAATCTTTCTGCTAAGCACACATATCTGTGAGACTTTCTTGTCCAAACTTTCATCCTTCCCAACACTCCCTGAAACAGGGAAATTCTTCCCCAGGTACCTACAGGCAGCAAAGCCTCTTTGAAACAGGGGAATTCCTCCCCAGAGACATCCTGACTGCAGATGTACAAACAGATCCCAAGGTCCTGTGGTGCTCTAAGTGCAATGAGAGGACTTTTCTCTGGTATAATTCCTCCCAGGGTGTATTTATTCAGAAATTTTGGGATGTGAAAAATTCTGTGTATGAAAAAACTCCTTCATCACAGATGACTAATTCTTAATTTTATTACATTAACTTCCTAAATACGATTACGAGTAATGCATTTGCTTTTTTGAATTAGAATCTCTCTCAACATCCAGCCCAATTCTCCAGTGAGTGTTCAGCATTCATGCACTGCTGCTGATATGGAAAAGCATTTCTAGTATTGCCAAGACAGAAGTGCTTACTACCAAAGAAATGTTTCAAAACTGTACTAAAATATTCTCTGTAGAGTTGACAACGACGTGTTAGGACTAAAGAAAATATTACACGTGCCATAAGTTGAATTAAAACTCAAAGATAAGCACAAACCTGAACACTCAGTTTCCTACAATTTGAGGTAAAAGCATGACTTATAATCAAACACATCTGGAAAATGACACCACTGAGATTTGTCACCCTAAGGAAGAGTCTGTAAGGACACATGTTTTTAGCATAATGCCAAGCTTCCTTTAAAGTGGGTACAGAGACATTCCTGGGGTTTACAGCATAATTTTAAAAAGTTACATCTTTTATAGTCTCTTTTACTGTAGGTTCTGTAAACTTACTATCACAATAAATGAGCAGCCATCATGGATTAAAAGAGCACTCTAGTTTCAACTCTCATAAACCCCACTTTAATAAACCCCATTACCTTGTAATCTATTCTAATGTGCTATGTATTTCCTTTTAAAACCAATTTCTTTTCCTTAGACATATCTCAATGCCTTTTGGGTTAATTCTTGGATCAAAAGCCAACATAGCTCAAACAAAATCTTTCCATTTACCTCAGCAAAGTGTATCTGTTTCTCCTCTTCAGAAGCTGTGAGGAGCTGGGTACCATAACAGCATTTTCTTTCAGGGAAAGCTTCAGATGAAGAAATGGTGTGGACTGGATGCTTGAAGAAAGCAAATTAAATAAATTCTGCACTCGTGGTGATCATGAGGGACTGCAGCACCAAAGAGGAGACATTTCTGAGCAGCAGGATCAGTGAGCTAACATCAACAGAGGTGTCCTCTCAGATCTGTCAATAACCCAGCGTGGCCAAGGCACAGCCCAGCTCTGGATGCCTCTGCCCTTGAGGCAAGCACAGCCTGGACGTTACAGCTCAAGTCCTCCTGGACAAGTCAAACCTGTCTTGTTTCTGTCCCATTCTGGAAAATGGCTTAAAACTTGTGTGATAACTGCACATTTCTGGAAGGAAAAGTTTAAAAGTTCCCAAATGAAAGTGCTCTGAGTGGAGAACTTCCATAGGGTGAGGTCTGGCTGATGGGAATTTAAGAAAAGACAGAATGCAAAGGATGCGTTATGGTTACACAAACAGCATGGAGAGAAAGGAGGCTTTGTGCAGGGTAAATCAGGGCCTGTGCAACACTGAAATATGGAATTCAAAGCCTCTCATTTCAAGTGTTTGAAACCCTCTTCTTGTCTCTCCTACTCCACTTCCAAAGGTGAACATCCACAGGCTGCACAGATGGGGTCCCACCTCACCAGCTCTGAGGCAGAGTTTGACATTGAAGAGTTCCAACTGTCAGGGCTTGTCCTGGTTTAAATATATTTCCATCATCTGCAGATTTCCTTCTCCCCAAAGATACGTATTACACACTTCAGAGAAGGGATCAGGTTTCCTTTAATCTCTGCACATCACCTCAACATTTCATAAGGCATCAAGAGAACAGAGAATGGACCAAAGGACAGGCCAAAAGTCTTCCTCACAATTTTCACTAACCAAACTTTGCTTTATTGCCATCTTCTTGATGACTGAGTGTCTTCCACAGACACCACAGGCAGCCACGTTGCCTAGGTGCACTTGTCAAATTCTATGAAACCCCAGCACATTGTTTTTGTCATTGCCCCACTATGATTATCTGAGCTGCCCAACAAGAACCAGAGCACTGAGTCACAGCTTCATCAGACCTGCAGCTTTGAGGATTCAGCTGTGACCACAGATTTCAAGCAGCAACAACTGCCCAACACCCTGAAGCTGCTCAAATATTCACTTAAATCCAGAGCCCAAACCATACAGCTCAGCCACTGGGCCACAGCTGCCCAACATGCTCCAGTGATGTTTGAAGAGTCTTTTGTCACAGATTTTTCTTCAAGTAATCATTTACTCTTTTTTTCAAAAATCAAGGTAAAGAGATTGAAAGTCTCTGTTTCCCTTTACATTACATGATTTTCAAATCTTCCCTCTAACCCTTTCCCAGACTCTCCAATTTGCCAGCATCCACACATCAAACTTGGGCACACACCTCTGCTACTCAAATGAGAGCACTTGGAAATGAATCAGCACAGTTCTATGGAGCAGTTTTCCCTTTTTCAGCTCTCATGGGCTGCACACATTCTGTTTGTCTGTCCTTCCTCTGAAGTGGGCTTGCTTTGGTGGGAAGGAAAATAATGTAAATGCCTGCTTTCACATGGAGTTGAATTTGTGCTTGCAGTAGATACTACAATTCCATTAACTCTGCTCCCAAAATAAGGTGGTTTTAAGATTTTAATACTTGGGGACAAGGGAAGACATCAACATTTTAAAAATAAAACTATTGCCTAACATGAGAAAAGAAATTAACTCCCTGTGATCTGTTACAGGCCAGACCACTGATGGCATAGCTCTGCTCTGGCAAGAGTCCCCAAGAGCTCCATGCTAAGGGGCAGAGGATGCTGCATATGCTGAAGAGGAATCTTGGCTGTGATCACTTTGGAGAGATCAGGTTACAAAATGGAAAATCTCTTTCCAACAGTCAGCATAATTCCATTTGGCCATGACATCACAAAGCTTCCAGGGATTACAGGCAATTTTAGGAGGCAACTGTGCAGCTATAAAACATCTGGCTGTGTTTCACAGGGTGATCATTCCCTTCCTGGGTCCCCCTTCAGAGCTGTGCATGAGCAGCCCTGCTTGCTGGTGGACGCTGCTGATCTCCAGAGCCCACATGGGGCTGTCCTAAATCAGAAATGTCACAGCAATCAAATCACCAGAGATATCTGTGCCAGGAATCACATCATTCACATTTTCCTTTCCCACAAAGCACATTTTCTGTGTGTCTTTCGTGAGAATGCCCTCTGCACTGTCACTGCCAGAAGCAGCCAGGCTTGTGACTGAGCACAGCAGAGCCCATGCCCAGTGGGTACACTGACATGAGCTGGAAATGCTTTAATTGCATTAAATGCTTAACTCCACTCACTAGGATAGTTAAAAAGCTGGGGAAAAAACCCCAAAAAACAAAAAAAAATCCAAAAACCCCAAACCAAACCAAACAAACAATACAAAACAAAAAACAACCAAAAAAAAAAAACCAAAACGCACAAACAAACAAAAAAAAAAAAACACAAAAAAACCCAAAACAAAGAAAAATCCACAAACAACCAAAACAAAGCTTGCAGGAAAGAAAGCACAAAAGGAGGTTAAAACCAAACAGTAATTTTAAATAACCATAGCAATCAGTGACAGCTGGAGTCTCCAGGTGCCCATGTGGTCAGCACTAAACCTCTCCTCTTCCCTATCTCAGACACAAGCATTTTCACACTCCCCCAGTAATGCAGTAAATGAGCATTACACTCATTACATGAGTGCAACAGTGAAAAACAATGAAAGCAGCTTGGCATTTTTATAAGACAGTTCAAATAAAAATTAATGGTACATGTAATAATAATTCCAAGTGTATTTTGTTTCCATTTACATCCAACTAAGAGGCAATATTTGGTGCATTTGGTTTTACAGCTCTGTGTATATGCAGCAAAGTAAAAATTCTGCACATGGGAAAATAAATAAGTGGCTATATGACTGGTTGACAGCAAGATTTGTAGAGCTAATTAGTTCAATGAATAGGAAAGGCACTCAAAACTAACAGCTCATCAAATAGTTCTTCATACAAGAGATATCTGTCACCCTGCCTGTAGTGAATAAATATTTTCACTGTCTCCCAGAGATCAATGCCAGCATAAGCAAATAAAAACAGAACTAAACAAAACACCAAGGCCAAAAGAACCTGACACCCAGGCTTCTCAGAGTCTCAGTGGTCAGGACAACCCCAAGATGTGTTAGAAAGTCTCTTTTCCCAGCCTGGCAGCCAAAGGAGTCAGGATTCTTCTGTTCTGGTTCTCAAGGTTGTTTATTTTCTCTTATCTATTGCATTCTTTCTCTGACCAGCTGAGATCTGTCCAGCAGGTCGGGTTGAGGCACACTGACACCCTCAGGGTGGTGTTATCTTTTTATACTAAAAACTACTTTTCCTTTATTTACAGTAATTTTCCAATACCTATCACCTATGTTAGACAGTCTGTCTCTACTCTAAACCAATCCAAAATTGACACCATCACAGCAGAAGATGGATGCCAAGAAGAAGGAGTGTTGCAGACATCTTTTCATGAAAAATCCTTTCCTTAGGATTTTTCCTCCTGAGAAGCTGAAAGGCCTCAGGAACAAAATGTAAACAATGATTATCTGCTGCTGTGGAATGCAACAGGTGCATCTGTGATTGGTCTCATGTGGTTGTTTCTAATTAATGGCCAATCACAGTCAGCTGGCTCAGACAGAGAGCCCGAGCCACAAGCCTTTGTTATCATTCCATTCCTTTTCTATTCTTAGCTAGCCTTCTGATGAAATCCTTTCTTCTATTCTTTTAGTATAGTTTTAATATAATATATATCATAAAATAATAAATCAAGCCTTCTGAAACATGGAGTCAGATCCTCATCTCTTCCCTCATCCTAAGACCCCTGTGAACACAGTCACAGAGGTGGACCCCTAAAGAGGTTGGAAAAACTTCTCCCCTTCTACATTAAAAACCAGCACTCTCACATCCTGAGCAGCTGCCATTGACATAAAATTTAAAATCTACAAAACACCTTGAAATTGGTACAGGGTTGACTAAACTGCCTGTCCTCAGTTCACTGTCCTGATTCAAAAACTGTTGTAAAGCCAGGCCCAATTCATACACCTCAACCTATTTCAGATCCCACTGGAAAGGAAACAGAAAGTATTTATGTATGTTTGCCAATTTTCTCACACCACAACATGTGAGTTGAGCCCAGCATCTCATTGCTATTAAGTGCCAGGAGGTTGTGGCTTAGCCCCCAAACTGGAGCATTTCAGATGTCCACAAAACAGCTCCTGGGTGTAAGAACTGTGTGTGCTCCTTTGGGGCATTGAGTCCTTCTTTGCGTGGTTCTTCGCATTGTGTTGAAAATTATGATTAATTAGGAAGACAGAGCACATCCCCAGAGCACACTGTGAAAATGGCAACACCTTGTGTAGACATTTGAGGTCAACTAATTTTCCATGAGGGTTCTTTGCAGAAATGTTTCTTCATCAAACACAAACAGGTTCAAGCAAGTGCTTTTGTGTCAGGGGACCCAACGGGGCCGTGTACTGCAGATTAAGGAAACAATCAGGCTTTGAACTAATAACAGATGAAATGATAAAAATTGTCAGTGTTCTAGGAAGGCTTCTGATAACACTGTGTCTCACTTGGGTTTCTAAAATCCACAAATATCACCTTATTCCATACCTTTGTCTAAAAAATTAGGCTCTCAGGGATAGTTTTATTTCTCAGAAGGGTTTGTATGAAATATATCATTGTGAGAGACAAACTAAGTTACAAGATATTGTTCTGGGCAGAACAGTTAGTTACAGTTAGCAAAAGAAAAGAAAGTACTTGTCTACCTGTGTTTTATAGTCCTTGAGGCAGAGGAGAAACTAACATCCTAAATAACAAAGGGGAAAAAAAGGAGAGGAAAAATAAAGCAGCAATGAGCACACACCTGAAACCAACAGCAAGGACCCAAATCTCTCCTCCTTCTGGCAGCAAGCACTGAGTGGGACAGAGGAGGAAAAGGACAAACTTTAGAAGCAGCTGGTGGGAGGGAATCACTCCCACAAATACCATGAGACAATGAAACTCCCTCAAAAGGAGCAGGAAAGCTCCTGCAGCTCCCAGCAGCCAATACCAGCAGCACTGGCCCTGGTATGGAGAAATGTAACACTGTTAAAGAGCCCAAAGTGATTAATGGCTTATCCAATTTTATTATTGACAGTCAAGTAAACCCTTGGATCCTCTGGCAAGCGATGTTTCTAATGGATTTGAAATTGTGATATAGCTATTATTCAATCAGCTCAGTTTTGCAAACTACATCAATATCTGAAACTGTTCCAAGAGACATAATGAGACCGTAGCAGTTACATATTTAAAAGAGGAGAAAAAGTAAACCATCTGTTTGCTTATGTCTGGTAATAGAGAACATACCCTTGCCATCTCTTTTGATTTTGACACTGTACTCCTTTGAAGAACTACTCTGAAGAAAAATGCTCAAGCTGCAGCTGACTTTCATCATATTCCCCAAATCTTAGTTTTCTTTTAAAGCAAATCATTACAATTCTCTTCATCTTTTTATGCCTGTAATCTAGAGTTCTAAGCACACTCTTGGATATAGGGGCCATTTGGGACAAACATAAATTGATGGAACATTGGCCTTGTCTTCTGAGCATTTCAAAATGATGATACATCATTTCAGCATTTGAATTCTTCTAAACCTGAGGCATGATAGTGAATAAAAGCAGAACTGAGCAAACTCACATCTGAACATTTATTTTTGATTTAAATTTGAGCATTTTATCAAATCTTCCTTAACAACAAAGCAATACAACAGGAACATTTCCACTGGGATATTGAAACTGGCTCTTGAAAGCACAGTACAAAAAAGATTAGTCATAGTTTCCATTTTACTTTCCTAGTGCTGACCCAGCCCACACTCAGTTCAAAAACCTTTCTCAGGTTGTCTAAGGTGACCAGCATGATGAAAGTCCACATTCACAACTAATGTAATTCATGACAACTTGTTTGTACGCTGCTCACCCTCCCATATTGAATTCTTCTTGTGTGTGAAAAGGTGGCCATGGCCAGCACCACAACTGTAATTAAGGTTCACAGACTTACTATTTCCATCATAAATCCCAATTTCCAGGGTTTAAGAAGTCAGCAGTTCCAACTGCACATGTTAGCAGCAGAGTCACAGTTTGTTCTTATCTATTTATAAAAGCAGTTTAAATCCACTCAACTATTGCTGGAGATCTATAAACCATGGCCTGCATGTTCCTCTTCAGATGTTTAGAACTTGAACACTCTGAACATGAAATTCTCCTCTGGAGAAAGCAAGCAGAGTTGTTTTTCAGGGCAGGCATTAAAAACACCTCCCTACCAAACAAATTCAGGGCTTATTCCCATTGCTTCCTGTTTATTCACAGCCTCCAGGATTTCAGAAGTTCAGTTCTGTTCTCTTGCAGGAGAACAGAATGTCACCATTGAGCAGGAAATGACACAAATTCACCAGAAGGCTGGTTTGCACAACAGCAGCTTTAATATGAAAATTCTCTTCTTTTAGGTTTGACACATTCTACTTGATTGGCTAGTTAACAAAAACATCTTTCTCACAAACAGTCCTTGAGAAGAACAGAAAAACAGAGTAGGAAAACACCACCTGCAGGTTGTTTATACTAACAAGTTATCATTGTTTCCCTACAACTCCCTAAAAAGTCTCACAAGTCCACTGTGAGAAAACAAATCCTGTTTTCTTGCTCTCTGACCAGGCTGTCACATCCACAACAGAAGAAGATCTTTACTTAGTTTTGACACACGCATGCAAAATTCAGAAACATGGTAATTCAGGGTGCACCAACCTTCATAACCTGATTATGTCAAGCTCTTAGAACAGGCAAGACCTGTAAGATCTACATTGCACAGCTCCCAGGGGTTGTGCCTGGGTTCTGGAGCAAGAGGCAGGGCCAGCAGTCTCTGCTCATGTTGGGGAAGATGAAACAGGAAAGCCTTATAAATATAAATATGATTGTCTGGCAAAAGATTTTGAGAATATGGAAAATATAAGTGAGATTGAAATGAAAGCAAGCTTTGAGATCCCTCAGTTACTGAACAACTGGAAAACAATGGTGTGGCCAGCTGAAGGTAATCCCCTTTTGAAGGAACAACACCCTCTGCTTGCAGACAGGCCCAAGGGTCAGAGCAGACCCTACAGCTTGGCAGAAGGGGCCCAAAGAGGAGTTTTTAGGGTTTAAAATGTAACACAGTACGGTAATGTAGTGATTCTTATAGGCTGTATGGAAATGCTATAGGATTTGTATCTTGTACTAGATTGGCTAGTGAGAATTAGAATATTCAACACAGAAGAAGATTTATGGTATTGCAACGGGAACCTCGCTCTCTTACCCTTTTACTCTCTTACACTTTTACTCCCTTACCCTTTTTACTCTCTTGCTCTCTTACCCTCTCATCCTCTCTGCCCCTCTCTCCTCTCAGCCCTGCTCTGAGCTGTGTTTGGCAGCTCCCAGCAGGGCCCTGCCCCCAGGCCCTTTGCAATAAACCCCAAGTTCCTGACCTGGCTGCAGAGATCTCTGCTCTCCATCCATCCCCACTGTCCTACCCCCCGACACTCCAACCTGCCCACACCCAGGGTTTTGTTCCCCTGCCCCAGCACACAGCAAGAGGCACATGCAGCTGTGCTGAAGACAGATGTTTGTTGGAATTCCAAGCTCTTTCTTGCTCCAAGGTCAGGGTGAATAATACTCAGGAGATGTTGTTTTTGAAGTCTCACTCTGAAGTTTATTATCCTTATCTATTACAAACTCACAAAATGGGAGCTCTCTCTAACAAGTCAAGAAAATGCTCTAAAATGGTGTCTGTTCAAGGCTATTTAAGACCCAATTATCAAATAAACAGTTGACATCTATATTATTTATGTTTCTAACCCAATTATGATCACGTAAAAGCTGCAATGTGGACATCTTTCACCCAATTAGAGAAAACCACCCAGATCCCTGAATAAGAAGGAAGAAGGTGCCACACCCAAAATTCTCCATCTTGGCTCCCATATTTCACCATATACTAAAACCCCAAATCTAAGTTTTTTCATCCTGTGAGATCACACAATACTATCCAAACCACACACACACTGTTTCTGGGCTATCACTCAAATTTTGAAGCCTTTTCCAAGTCAAATGAGGTGTTTCCTTGAGGGTGGCACCCTTAAATTCAGAAAGCTCAAAGCTTTCAGCCATCAGAGTTCCAACAGATGCCCACACTGGAAACCTCTGAGCTGGTACAACCCAACAGAACAAGCCCCAAGGAGGTGGGAAAAGTGGGAACCATTCTTCCAGTTCCTCTCTGGTGCAAACACCAAATCTGCACCTGGTCCCCCAGTGGCCAACATTCTTACAATGAACACAACCAGCTTGCTACTACTTCCCCTTATCACTGAGTTGGGAGACAATTACATCACAAAAGGAAAAGGTGTAACTTGTCAGTTTGAAAAGTATTTAAAAATGCATAAAATTAGGTAGAAATACTAAATGTAATACATATATGTGCAGAAATGGAAAAGAAGTCTGCAAAATGGTGATAATCCTTGGTATCCCATGTATCCAGCTCTGCTGCTGACACAAACCACACCAGCATCCCTCACAGGGAGGTTCTGGCACTGAGGGAGTCACTGACAGGTCACCACCCAGCAAGTTTGACTGACCACACTACCCGGATTCAGCTGGGCTTTGGCCTCACAGATTGTTCTCAGTGCTAAGAGAAAATTAACTGTATTCTGTATCAGAAACAGTACAAGCACCTGAAATGAAGCACTGGAGGAGATATGTCTGATTTTTTTTTCCAGCAAAACCATTCATATGAAATATAAAGGAAAACCTTTATTTAAACCCATAAACCTTCATTTATGATGCTTTTTGTACCATAAAGCAACACTGGATTGCTAAGGACTGGAATTTTCAAAGCAGTATTGGTGGGTGAGCTACACATGCCCCACAAAATGCAACAGCTTGGTGGAGTAATTTCTGGAACACCAACTCTAGAAGAGCAGAGATAAGGGCAGATTTTGAGATGGTGAAAGCCAACACAGACCTTTCCACTCAGGCTGTAACATCAGCTGGGAGTTGACAGGTTTCATCTTTTCATGTGTCAGAGCTTTGGTCTCTGCAAAAAGGTGAAGTACATAATCCTCCTGCACAAAAGAGAAAATTAATTAGTTTCTCAAACATGATAATGAAACCTCAAGCCCTGAAAATGCAAATCCCCTCCCTCAGTGAGTCCACCTTGTCCCAGAGGTGTCTCAATGGCAGTGTCTGTCTGCACACAAGTCAGGAGGCTTGGGAGAGCTCAGGGCTGCTTTGTTCAGCTGGGTGTCTGCTGCTTTGCAGAGGCAGCAGAGGGACTGCACATGGACCTTTCTGCACAGAGGAGCTGCAGAGGAACCCAGAGTGAAGCTGAGCCCGTGGGAAGAAGTTGTGGGCTGGCCCAGAGGGAGTGGAGGCAAGCACAGCAAGTACTCTGCAGGGTTTGTCAGGAAGGCACAGTAAAAAGCAAACAATATCCCAAACAACAGAGAAACAGTGCTCAGATTCTGGTTCATATGATCATGGAAGGAAGAAAAAAACTGATCAAAACACTACACTCTGTATCGTTCTACAGGTTATTACAGAGGCAGAACTTACTATTTTGGAGTAAGTTCCACTACCTTACACTACCCTGGTCTTCAGATTATTTTAGTTTGGAGTAATTCCTGTAAACAAAATCAATCCAAACTGCTAGAGCCCAGCACTAACATATCCACAAGGAGTTGAGGAAAGCCTTCTGCAGTATGAAAAGGAGTAAAAAGTGATCAATGAAATATTTCAAGAAGAAAAATGTTCAGCCTTGGTAGTGAGATTCTTGATATGGTAACAACCAATCCTGCTGGTATGAGCAGCATGTGTGACCACTATCTACCTACAAAATGACTTTTAGTCTTCAATATTTATTCCACACTAATGAAGATTTAAAGCATCTTCTCTAAGCCAGTCTAATTAAACCAGTAAAAAAGCAGAATTAAATACTCAAATCCAAGGATTTGGTTCTCCTTCCTGCATTGACACCTTCTCTTGGTTATGATTGCAAAAGCCAACAATGATGAAGCTCATCAGAACTGAGACAGTGAGCAGTCTAACTTGCTCCATCTTCACTGTATTATGCAATGTTCAATATTGATTTTGATTCTGCTAGACTTCTATTGGACTTATCTGTTCCAGCCAGCTGCCAAATATACCTGCTCAGTAATGTGTCCAAATTCATTAATAGTTTTGTTTTAATAATATTTCATTTTCAAGTTTAATTTTATCCACACATTAGCTTCATATTACTTATGCAAATAAAAGCTTTATGACTATATTAGCAATAATTCATTATCATTCCCTACTGGCTTAGTGAAGGAATTTGTAACTTTGGAGTACATCCAGAGCTTTTAATTGAAGATACTAAGGGAAGTCTACATTTAGTTAGAATCATTTGCACATACTAATTAAATATGATTAGCATAAGTCTCTCAATCTCTTTCCAGGCTCAGTGATTGATTGTCTAGGATAGGACTTCTCCTCGAGCTCTGTCTGAAGGATATTGTATATAGATGGAATCCAGAGAGCACCCTGGGGAAGTGATGCCTTGTGAAGGCTGACCTAGAACAGAGGCTGGACACAGCTAAAGAATAAAGTAGGGATTTATTAAAATGCTCAGTGGATCTACCTTGGGCAGCACAAGAGCCCAGTCAGGGCTGTACACCAGATGAACCCAAAATGGTCCCAAAATGCACGACAGGTCACAGGGTCCCTCACTTTGATCAGTTCTCCTCCATTTGCATATTGGAGTTAATTGTCCCATTCCAGCTTTAGCCCATGCAGTCCCATCGTTCTTGTTTTTCTCTCTCCAGCCCACATTGTTTGTGCTCTTGGGCCTGAGATTTGGATCATTTGTCCTTGGTCCCCAGCTAGAGAAGGAATTGTTTTGTCTCCCTACTCTGTGGAAAGAGCTCACCATCCCCTCATATGAAGCCCAGAATTATAGACAAAAGGAGCACAGAATTTGAAAAATTTAAAAGCTAAAACCTGAGTCATCAGAAAGAGGCTGTGACTGTTGGAGCTGGGATCCAGGACAGGAAGGTGATCTATTTATTGGAAGTTACTGTTCCATCTTCACCATTATAGCAGAGGTAACATTTGTCCCTTCCTCATCTCTCCACCCCTCACCATCTCTAAGCAGTGGAGACAGGAAATCAGTGGCTCTGGCCATGGTTCTTTTCCTCCCAAGGACTGACTCCAGGTGATAAGTGGTAGCAGGTAAGGAAGGAAATACCCAAACTGTATGATCTGGTTGCAAAACCTAAAATGTTTTAGTTACTGTGACCAAGGGAGATTGTTTTGGTGCAACTTTTATCTGTTTCTTTACATCTTCATAACTGGCCACAGGTAGAGAACTTATAACAATTAAACAAACAAAAGAGTGCAAGCTTACAGAATGGATTGTAACTACCTGTTCCCTATTGCCACAGAGGTCCTACAGGGCTGCATCTTCTAAATTCCAGTGTTTCCATCTCCTTTCCAAAGACTGAACCCTAAATCACCTCAAAAAACTTATTAAGAAAATTGCAATGACTATATTCCCTTCTTTGTGCTCTAAATGATCTCCTGTTGGATCAGGAACTGTCTGCTTTACTATGTTCCTAATTCCATAAGGACTGTGGGTATCTCCCCATCTCCAAGAGAAGATGTTTCAATTAGCCAACTATATTAGTAAAAAGCAAGCTAATTTCTAGGCCAAAGAATGGCATGGCACAGATATTAAAATCAAATTAGCAAGACATAGAAATGTTTTCCTTTGGCATGCAAAAGTGACCTCCTGCCCAGATAATCAGCATTGTGCCTGGGTGTGATCTGGAGTAGTGAAAAGCACACACAGTGCTAATGAACACGGTGACAGGTATATGAACTTCCCTCTGCTATCTCCAGCCCTTTTAATTTGGTTTATTGGTAATCCCCATGTGTCCTTTCAATGTATGCTTTAAAAAACAAACAGCAGTGTTTGCAAACCAGGAGCAAAGCACAAACACCAAAAAGAGAAGGGGGAAGGAGGGAGGGAGTAGATCTTACAGCTCAACTTTACACTGATTTCTTCCCTCAAAATTACAAGTTTACATCGAAGGAGAGAATTAGAATGCTTGATCCAGGATAATGGGCACTTTTGATTGCCAAACAGCGAAAGCTGAATCTTTTAAATTACACCTAGAATCTACTTTTTGAGGTGGAAACCAACTGAAAACCTATTTATTTGGGCATTAAAACCAGACATTCCCAAAACAATTAGCTGCTTTGAAAAATGTATTTCCACCTTTCCTCCCAAAGAAAACAGCAGGTTGCTCTTCCCTGCCCTGCTCCCAGAGCCCAGCTATGCTGCACACTGAGCTGCTGCTTTGAAAAGCAGCATGGATTTGTTTGGATAACACTTTTATCCTTCAAAGGCCGGGGCAGCAGAGCGCTTGCCTTGGCAAAGCTCACACATCAGCTCTGCTTAACCCCTGAACTCCACAACCTTATCACAGCCTGTCATGGGTTCTGAGTGTAAAACCACCTCTGACCAAAACAGGGCCAGCAGGGCTGGGCAGGGAGGAGGTGAAGGGGCAGAAATGGGCTCAGGTGGCAGCTTCAGGGGCTGGCCTGGCTCCTGGGGGCAGAACATTCTCTGCTGTGCCATCTACTGCAGCAGCTCCAGCCCCATGTCAGGCTGCACTCAGGCTGGGAGTAACTGCTCCTCTCACAGCCCAGAGATGCCCTGCACTGTCACAGACATCTTTTATGGAAAATCCTTTCCTTAGGATTTTTCCTCCTGAGAAGCTGAAAGGCCTCAAGGACAAAATGTAAACAATGATTATCTGCTGCTGTGGAATGCAACAGGTGGATCTGTGATTGGTCTCATGTGGTTGTTTCTAATTAATGGTTAATCACAGTCTAGCTGTCTCAGACTCTGTCTGAGCCACAAACCTTTGTTATTCATTCCTTCTTTTTCTATCCTTAGCTAGCCTTCTGATGAAATCCTTTCTTTTATTCTTTTAGTATAGTTTTAATATAATACATATCATAAAATAACAAATCAGCCTTCTGAAACATGGAGTAAGATCCTCATCTCTTCCCTCATCCTTGGACCCCTGTGAACACAGTCACACTGCACTGGCATGACACACTCTGACCTGCTCTAATACACAAGGGAAATCATTTCTCTACATAAAATGGGAGCTCTGAAAAGTGCAGTGCATCCACACATCTGAGCCCACATTTAATCTCTTCAAAATTACTGTAAGGGAAGGATTAGAAGACTGCAGGGATCATTTCTGCCTCCCTGGCATTAGTGCCTCGTGTTTCTGGGTGTATTTACTGTGCTGCTGAACAGAGATTCAGAGAAGATTGACAATTCAGAAGAAAGGCAAATGAAATACAAAGCATGTCACTACTCTTCTGATGTTGCTGCTGTCAACACTGCTAGTTCCTCCTCTGAACAGAATAGAATTGCATATTTTATTTTGTCTGAAGGATCATAATGTCTTTGTACAAGTTTTGATCCATAATTTCTTCCCCTTACCTCACCTGGTGTCCCATTCACTTGCTACCCTGAATAAACCACGCACTGGATTAAACCTCATGATCCAACAGCTAAACAAAAGATTGAGAAAATCTCAGTTTGCAATGTGCATTCTGACAAAAAGGCCCACAGGAATATCCACATACTTTGAGAGTCACTGATGCTCAAACCCATGACCCAGGGCTTACTACACTCCTGCTGAAAACTTGGCATCAGTGCTTTCTTAATTGCCTGTGCCCAAAAAGAGACTAATATCTCTCATTAAGTCCACCATAGTTTTGTATCTATTGAAATGAACTTGTAATTTCTTTTGCCACTTCCTACAGTAAATAAAATATTCTGAAATTGCCGTTCAGTAATTTTGCAGAATTTCATTAAAGGCGCCTGCTTGCCACTTTTCCTTCAACCCTATGATATTATTTCTACACTCACTCATCCAGAATCATCTTCAGTTCCACAAGGTGACTCCCACATTTTGGTTCATTTTTGTTCTTACAGTTTTGCTCCTCCTCTGAGTCAAAATGGAGTTATGGACACCAAAACTGAGCTTTATGGCACCTAAAGCCATGCTCAGACAGAGGGAATGCTGCAGGAAGCCCAGTGGAGGCAGTGATTCCTGGCTGTGTTGGAGTCCTGTTTCTGAGGGGATGGAATGCTCTGGCAGGAACAGAGGCGGGTGTTTCCAGCATTTGGAAGCATGATGTAACATGATGTCTCAGTTTGAAATGCCAGGCGTCTGCTAAGGAAGGCAGGAGCCTCCCTTGAAATGGAGAATGTAAAACCCCTCCCTCTGAATTATTATAATTTTGAAATTAAGGGGCTCTCAGGCAATGATATGGGAATAGGAATAACAGTTCTTTACTGGGAAAATTAAAAATACAAATGCAATAGTACAAAAAAAGAAACCAAACCACAGCCAGAGTGAGAGCAGTCCCTGCCCCTGTGTGTCAGGGAGGTGTCCCAGCCCCATCCCATGGGGGCTCAGCCCCCCTGCAGTGCCAGCTGTGGCTCTGCTGCAGCAGGGATCCTGCACAAGGGGGGAGTTTTCCTCTGCAGCTCCAGGGCTGCTGCAGATGGGCCTGGGCTCCCTCTGGCCATGCAGGGCAGCAGAAAGCTGCTCCTCTGGCAATGCAGGGGGCAAAGGCTGCTGTGCTGTGCCAGGCCCAGATTGGATCCAGGGAGGAATGCTTGGCTCCTCCCCTGGGCGGAGCATCTCCCCATGGGATGCTGGGATTGGATCAGCCCTGCAGGGACACTCAGTGGCCATGGACAGCAGAGATCTGCTGGAGGGAGGATTGGCTGTGGGAGAGATAAAGAAAAACCTGCCCCATGGACAGCAGAGACCTGCCCCAGCTCTAACACATGGCAATAGAACACACACCCAGCTAAATCTTTCAGCCTAAGACCCATGAGGATTTCCCAGCCTAGCAGAAGGGTTTGCCCAGTGATCCTCACACACATCCAAAGGCTCTGACACTGCATAACTTCCCTGCCAGCACCTGCAGCCCTCTGGCACACAGGTGAGCTCAGGTGAGAGCACACCGAGATAGAGCTCTGCCTCTGCTGCCACCACCAACAACAGATGGACATGGCGAGCACTGGGGAAGAGGTAAAACCACTGCTGGGGTGAGGACTCCAGAGTGACCCCAGCACCACACCTCTGCTGCTCTTGGTGGCACAGCAATGTCCCTGTCACCGTGGACCTGGGTCACTGCCACAGTGCAGGCCCTGACACGGGGTGCAGGGTGTGTGCATTGGCTCTGGGAAATCCCTTGGGGACTTGCAGCTCAGGTTTGTCATTAGCAATGGCAGCTCCTGCTGCAGCGTGGCCAGCCTTACTGGGGGAAAGGGGTGAGGAAAAAAGCAGAGATTTGTCACAGACATATTTTATGAAAAATCCTTTTGCCAGGATCTTTTCTCCTAAGAAGCTTCAGCTTCTCTATGTTCTGCTGCTTTGGAATGTGATTTGGAGAACTGTTTACAGAGCATGTGAAATTGTTTTTACTTGATGACCAATGACAGCGACCTGTGTCAAGGCTGTGAGCAGTCACAAGATTTTATTATCATTCCATTCTTTTCCCTTGCTAGCCTTCTGATGAAATCCTTTCTTCTACTCTTTTAGTATAGTTTTAATGTATCATTGTCTTTTAATATAACATATATAATAAAACAATAAATCAGCCTTCTGAAACATGGAGTCAAGATTCTCAACTCTTCCCTCATCCTGGGACCCCTGTGAACACCACCACAGGGATTCACCAGGCCTGGAGCAAGGAATGGCACTGCCATCCATGGCAATGTCTTGCCACCATCAGAACAGTCCTTTGGGACTCATGGCACTCAGTTGGTTCATCTGGGGCTTGTGCACCTCAGCACAGGACTGTGAGAGGAACAGAGACACAAACCGAGAGCACACCATGCAGGAGCAGTCTGTGGCTGCTCTGCAATCTACATTCTGGTGCCATGGTTTTGGGATGAACTACCCTCCCCCAGTGTTTAGTTACAAAATGTATGAGTAAAGAATGCTAAATTATATGCAAGTCACATTAAGAACAATCAGTGGCATGTAATAAGGAATCTAATAGTTCATAAATGAGATGCAAATTCATTTTTATGGGTGCACTATAATAAGCCAATTATTTCAGAGTTCTTCAATTATGCAGTTTCAAAAAGCTGAATTGCTTTAAATTTTTTTTAAGAAGCTTTAGGTTTTTCTATAGTGTACAAAGAAATGGAAATATATCTGCCTTGATAGCAACATTAAATAAAAAGCAACCAAAAATCAAAAACCAACTCCCAAACATGATGCCAAGCTGCAAGCAGAAGAATAAGCCAGCTGGCAAAGCACAAGTGCAGCAGTCATGCAGACATGGAGCTCTTTGCTGCCCCAATGCAGGTCCTCAGAGCCCAGCCTGCAGCTCACTGGGGTGAGTGTGAGACAAGCACTGGGAATTTCCAGAGCTGCAGGGATTCACCAGGCCTGGAGCCAGCAATGGCACTGCCGTCCATGGCAAAACAGTCCTTTGGGACTCATGGCATTCAGAAAATTAAAGGACATCTTTTTCCTTTGAAAAAAAGACTCACCCTGAGATGTTCTTCCTGAATCCTCCTGCACTGTTGTCGTTTCAAGAAACTGGATAGAAGAGAAAGTAGCTGCCAGTTTAGTTTAAAAAATACCCCAGCAAACTAGGAGAGAAGGTCATGTAAAGACAGAATTTCTCTCCATTGTGCACTATGTGTAAAAAAGTGCAAGAACCCAGCCAGATTCCCTGAGCACAAAATGCATCCTTGACTAATTTACAAGACAGAGAACTTGTGAATGCCTCATCCCTGGAGGAGGTCAAGGCCAAGGATGGATGGAGTTCTGAGCACCCTGGTCTAATGGAATGTGTCTCTCCCCATGGCAGGAGGTGGAAACAAGATGATCTTTGAAGTCCCTTTAAACCCAAACCATAACATGGTTCTATCATTCTATTGTTCTGTGGCTCAATTCTGCCCCAAGTTTGACCCAACATTTTTTTCAAAGTTAGTAAAGAAGCAAAGTGAGGCTTAAGAAGGCTTGAAGGGAAAACAAGCTACACAAGCCTCAAAGAGTGAAGTGTTGCCAGGTGAACAATTTGCTTAGCTGGTACAGAAGAGGCAATGACAATTTGCCTAATCACTAGCTATGGAACCATACAATCAAACTACAGCTGACATTAACCAAGAAAGGAACAAAACCCACACTTCATTGATCACAATAATCAATCACACCAGTTATGGCAGCTCTTCTCTATATTTGGAAAGCAGCACTGAGTTCATTGGGTGGTCAGGTATAACTCTGTGGTCAGCAACCACCAAAGGGACCTCTGGGACAAGAAAAGACCTATGCCAGTGGGAGGGGAAAGATGCTGATGACTTTGGGGAAAGGATTATCATATGTATGTTCCTTCTGGGAAAAACAATTAATATTTATGTAAGCTACAGTATAGAAACACCAGCCTTGCCTGCACTCAGCATCAAGATATTTCAGAGGAAATTTCCTCTCATGCATCCAGGGCCAAATAAAGAATGCCTGCTTCTTAATGCTGTTAAGGAGTTTTATTTTACTGAATATTTGGTAACAAAGCCACAGCAGGAAAGTGAGAAATATATCAACCCTGGCTTAACTTTTCTGGGTATATAGAGGCCATATAAAGAATAAAGCTATTCTTACTGCTGGAATACTTACACAAGCTTCTGGGCACATAGGCTTTTCTTTTCAGATCTGAAACAGAAGCAGAAAACTTGAAATTCTTATTGTGGGATTACTCTCCAGTTAAATCTTTTTTGGAAGTGTGCTGCTTCTGATTCAAATTCAGCATGCTTCCATGCCTTAAGCATAGCAGCCAGCCTAGTAAAAGACACAGCTACTATTTGGTTATCTTGTCTTAGTACAAGTGCTCCCAAAAATATTTAATGGGTTTCCCTACCCTCACAGAGAAGCCCTATGGTTTCAGGACACTGAAAAGCAGGAAAATTCATTTCCCCCTTCCTCTCTATGCCCAGTGTAAGCTCCTATCAGTTTTGCTACTAGGTCTGTTGTCTCTGCCAAATCTTCTTGGCAAAAACATCCCAACAGATCAAGTGTCTGGGTAGCAGCAAAAGAGGCAATAAAGTTAAATTATAATATAGTCTTCTGCACTGCTTGAGTTGCCTAGAGATAGTACAAATTCAACACCCAGATATAGAATCAATTGTTTAGGTTTAAAAATGCTTTTAGACTAAGGTTTAGAACAATGTACATCAGAGTTTGAACACCTTCCCATAGAAATCCACATGTGTTGTTTGCAATGGGAAAACAGTGCTCATTTTAACAAGTCATGTACAAAATCAGAAATATAAGAAAGTGCTGTGACACATCTAACTTCTGGATCAGGATTTTTGTGTCTAGAGACTGTTCAAGATTCCAAGGTGGCTTTGAAGAAGGAAATCACTGAGCAGAGCTGACTCGAGTGCCAGAATCTGCAGCCAGCTGACCTTCCAGGACAGAATAATTTTAATACTATTCTGGCCTTATAATGCTATAAACTATATCATGAATACATACATCAGTCTTGGGTAAGAAGCTTAATAATAAATTAGTTAATTTTTTTTTCCTTTATCCAAAAGCCAGTACAAGCCATAGCTTTATTTACAAAAGGTTAAACATTTCTTTAATTGGATTGCTGGCATTTAAGTGTGCAGCAGAATATCCTTCAACAGTGTCCCTTTTATTTGTGAGTGGAGAAGTGCCTAGAGAAATGCCAAGGGAAGATTTAATTTTAATAAAAAAGAGAAGCTTAAGATGCCTTTGGAGGCTTATGTTACATCTCAAAACTACCATGAACTAATGAATTTAATCTAAAAGGTCCCCAACCACAGGACTGAAGGGAAATGGCAACCCTGGTGTAGCTTGACAAAGCTGACATTCTGTGTGTTAGCAGTGGTAGTTCTGTACTTATGTTCTCTTATGAATACACATACACACATCTAAAGTTTTTCATTATTCAAAATATATTTTTAAATGAGAAATATAATTGCCCTACAGCATCCTAAAGAAAGTTCAAAGAACCATTCGTGTCAGGAACTTGCAGATAAATAGAGGGAAAGGAAAATCCTCAGCCCCTCCTCTCCTGAGTCAATCCTTTGGAAATGATTAAACACTGAAATTTTACTGCCTGGGAGAAAAACCTCTTGAGAAAAACATCCCTTTGTTGGCTCACACTGGGGCCAAGGTGAGGAGCCCATTCTGCACAGTGCTGGAAGCTGAGTGCCCTCAGCCCCACCAGCTCAGATTTTATCTCACAGTTATCAGACACAGGGTGGGACTCTCCTGTGCATTTACCTCCCTAGAAAGCAGGATGGGAATTTATGAGGAAAGAAAAGAAGGTCTGTAAATTCCACAAAAGACCTTTAACTAGAGGGATAGGTTTCATTAGTGGAGCATGTTACTTGATGGTCAGAATTAAAAACAGCTTCTAGAAAGTGGCTTGCATTTAACTTTCCATTTAGGGGAACAGAAAACAAACAACTATTTTAAAGACAGTCTCAGTTATCTGGTAAGGTAAAGCACAATGCCAAGTTTGCACCAACACAGCAGGGCACCATCAGATAAATTATCATCAACCAGGTGCCTCTACTTCAACATTGCATGTGGCCTTCCAAAATGTGATAATTGCAGCATAGCCTTAATGCTACAATGGATTTGAGAGCCAGAATTCACTATTTCACTGCCACCTTAGACAGTATGAGTCTCTAATGCTTGTGCAATGGTTGAGCTCCAACATTCAGAAACTGAAGACAGAGAAAAGTGAGAACTGGAGTGTTGAGTTTGTGAGGTCCCCAGGATGAGGTGAGAGATGAGGAATGTGACTCCATGTATATTATATTTATTATATTATATTATATTATATTATATTATATTATATTATATTATGCTATACTAAAACTATACTAAAGAAAGAGAAGGATACAAACAGAAGGCTTAACAAGAATGAATAATAAAAACTTGTGACTCCTCAGAGCCCAACACAGCTGATAGGGATTGTTCATTAAGTTAAAACAATTCACATGAAACCAAACATGCACCTGTTGGTAAACAATGTCCAGCCACATTTCAAAGCAGCAAAACAGGGAGAAGCAAATGAGATAATATTGCTTTTTCTCTGAGGCTTCTCATCTTGCCAGGAGAAGAAATCCTGGTGAAGGGATTTTTCAGAATATATGTCAGTGACACTGGAGAATGTGAGCAAGGAAGATTTTGTGATGTGTCCTGACCTCTGCTGGGGCCAAGCGCAGCAGCCAGCCACCTTTAACTACTGGCCACCTGTAAGGCCCCAGATCTCACTCAATAAGTCTCCTAAAAGGGCTTAATATTCTTTTATGTACCCTGAGTCAGACACACAGGAGAAAATACTGACCAGAGATTCCTCAAGAGGTCTAAAGAAAAAAATCTTTACAGGCAAACCAGAAAATCAGAGAACTCTGGCAAATGTTAAAGTAATACTCAATCAACATAAAGAACTTCACAAAGCATTAACTTAGCAAAGTCTAAGCCCATTCAATTTAGCAAACTCCAACACATCCAATTTTAAGTTAATCAGACTTTGAGAAGAAGAAATTAGAAGAAGAAAGAAAAAGAGAGAAACAGAGAAGAGATTGTTTTTTTCCATAATTCTAAACCAACCTATTTGTTCTTTAAAAAAAGACACTTATTCATGCAGGGTTTATCCTCCTGTCCTGCTGCAGTTCCATGGCCAGCTCATAGAAGACACAGCTTCTGCTTGTGGGACAAAATCAGCGAGGGAAAAGAACAACCACAGCAACAGCAGCTTTGGTTTCTTCTGCTCTGTGGCCACAGATTTGTTCTTTGAGTCACCATTATTTGACCCCAGTCACCACACTCTGTACTGGATTTTTACATCTAATGAAGTTTCAGGCTGCTGCTTTTCACTATTATCCTTAATCAAGTTTTATTGATTATCGGGGGACAGCATCAATGGAGAGAACATTACAAACAAATGGAAAAGCTGCCCGGAAGCTACTGGGAATGTTTTCATGTTTTAGAAAAAAACACACCCAGTGTTAAAAAGTAGCACCATTGCCTCTCTTATTCAATCCTGTGAACTGCCTGTGAGATATTCTGATATCCTGCATTCTATTTTCACCTCTAACCCAAACAGTCCCTGGCTGAAAACCTGCTGGATGTGAAGACTGAATCAGCTGAGCCAAGAGCTGCAGGCAGGAGGATCACACATTCTCAGCTTGATGTGGGCAGTTTAAAAAGTGTTTATTTATACAGCCTCTCTCCCACACAGGCAGCAGGAACCTGCAGAAAGCTGAAGGAAAGGTTGGTGGAACTCAGCAGTTATTTATCTTGTAGATTTTATAACCAACTCAATCATCTAAGACTTAATGGCACAGAAGTCACCCAGCCAGGTACCATCCTATCAGAGCTTGTAGAAAATTATCAACTTAGAAAAAACAGATCTGTTATTCTCATTATGGTGTGTTAAATTTAAATTCATTTAGTATTCTAAATTATTTAAGATCCATGGTTTAAATCACCTAAACTATAAATCATGGCAGCATGTGTATTATCAAGGTAGTGATAGAATAGGAAATAAGGGAATTGGGGTATTTAGGATACACAGGATAGAAGTGCCTGAGGGATTGAGCTAAATTAAAAAAATATCTGCTGGTTCTTAAATGGCCATTATTGTCCAGAGTGGCTGTTAAAATGGAAGCAGGGTGGCAGCAGTGACCTGCACTGACATGTACATTTCCATGGACAGTGTTGTGAAAGGAAATGAGTCTGTTTGCAAGCCAGGAGCCCATTAAACATGGCAATCTGTTAACATACAGGCCCCAGCTCATATTATCACAAAAATGTTCAACCTCTTCCAATTCCTTTCTAGATACAAATTGCAATTTCCCAAGACAGTTCAAATAAGCAAAGAGCTGCTGCTACTCTGCCTCTACCACCTTCATCTCTCTTCTTTATTCCAAAGGATTGCTTTTGCCATGGGATATTCTATGCCTTGTAAAAATATCCTTCAAAGACAGTATGTTTGAACTCTTGATTTCTTGATCATAAGATTCCCTACTGTATTGCACAGGATTAATGAGTAACTGCTTTCTATGAAGAATAAACACGTAACAAAGGGTTGTCTGTACAGGATGGGAAAAAAACTTCCTTAATTTCATATAATTTATGACTGCCTTATGCCATGAATAAAAATGGATCTCTCCTTGTGCACCTTAGGAGAGTTCTACAGTTAAGAGCCAAAAAAGAAAAACATAACACCAAATTTCTCCTTCTTGCAATTACACTGATCTATGATGGATTATCTTGTCTCTGCAATTCAGAATGACCAGTTACTGCAGGAGAGAGATTAAAGTAAATAAATCTACCACAAACTTAAGTGTGAAATACACCAAAATCTGTGTCATTATCTAGATTATTTCATCCACTTCTACACTCTTTCCTAAGCTTCTGGTTATCTTTCTGAAGAAAAGAAAGCTTTTATTTCACATTAGTTATAGATTGCAGATATGATGTGTTCCTTCTTGTGACACTGTTGGATAGGGATGATGTTACAGGGATGCAGATGAGTGGGAATGGGCTGACCCTGCTGGTGTTCCCATACCATCATTGATCAACTGTGGTGGGATAAGCACTTGTAAAGGAAAAGACAACACTGAGCACTGAGTGAACCCCCCAGGCATCCAGGAGCAAACCCACTGCCATGCTTTGGCTGGGTGCTGGGGTTTAGGAATGGTATTTCCCAGACAAGTGCTCCTGCTGAGACTGAACCACACAGCTATCCACACAGCATCTTTCCATTCTCAGAGTATCCCTACAACATGACAAGAACTGTCAGTAAAGAGAGTGTATCACTCTTCATTTTCTGGCAGCTGGTTGTATGGTGGGGCCTCCTCAGCACATGTCACCTTCTATTCTCTGATTGTGATCCAAAATTTTCACCATCAGGCCAGTCCATGGTGACTCCCAGGATCCCAGGGTGGTTGGGATTTCCTGTTCAAGCTCTCTGTGTGATCAGTGCTACCCACACAGTCCCTGTAGCATCAGTGTGTGCTGCAGGGCCTTTCCCTTTGAACAGCCAGCCCAGCACTGGTAGCTGGGGTGCCAAAAGCAGCTCTGCTTTGGTGCCAGTCACTTCTGAGGCAGCTCAAAGCCCTTCATAAGCAGGCAGTGTCTCTTTTTCAGTTGGGGTGTAGCTGGCCTCAGATATTTCATATTCCCAGCTCCAGAAGCCCAGGGATTGTTCTGCAATCTCTCCAGGTGCCTTCTGCCAGAGGCTCCAGGGAGGAGCATTCTCCCCAGCTGTGGTGCAGAGCACATCCTTTGCATCCTGGCCTGTCCTGACTGACTCAAGGGCTACAGCATGAACAATCTCCTGTTTGATTTGTTCAAGAACTTGTTGTTGCTCAGGACCCCACCTAAAACCATTCTTCTTCCATGCCATGTGATAGAGAAGGTTTACAATCCTCCACCAAGAATCTGAACCATGCTCCTCTCTTGCTCCCCTGCTTTCACCTCCCCCTCTCTGCCACAGCAGGATGGAGAAGAGAACTGGAGGCACAAAAGGCAAAAATCATAGGCTGAGGTAGAAATCATTTCCTATGAGATAAGAAAATGAACCACAACAGCAAAAACATTAATAACAAAAGTGTACAAAAGAGAGTGATTGATGGGCCAAAATGCTCACCAGGAGCTTGCAACCTGACTGCAGCCACACTGCCCCAAACCAGAGCCCTTTCTTCTGCATAAAGGCTTCCTTCCTTTGCCCCTGGCAATTCTGTGAGGTGGTACGGAATAAACTCTGTGTGCCAGCCATGCTCCCTGAGGCTCCTGCCAAAACTAACCCTGTCCTGGCCAGAAGCAGGACACTGGGATGCAGATGGGCTGAGAAACCTGAAGTAGCAGCAGATTGTTTGTGCTTTGGAGATCACTGCAGTGTTCCAAGGACTCATCCTCTGCTGTTATCATTAGGGACTGCACAGAGAGAGCACACTGCTCACAGCTGATACCACAAGTTCTGACACCTTTCCCAGTGCTCCTGCACTGGGAGTGCTGTGTCTGAGTGCCACTGAACAGGGAACATTTTGTAGCTACCCACATTACAAGAGGCAGCAAGGCAGAGCTCAATCAGGCATGGACAGGGAATGTTTTCCAGCTGGTACTGCTCATGCTCATGTCTGGGTGACTGTGTTACATTTCTCTGCCCTTTGTTGCTCTTTGTTCAGAGATGGTGGGATGGAATTCACCATATCTTTAAACTGTCACTTAGTGACACAGCTGCACTACTCATGTGCTTATCTTCTGGTTTGCAGCTTTTTTCCCCCCTGCTTTGTTTCTCCTACAATGTACATGTATTAACAGCTTTCTCATGAATTGGCTTTTTTAAAACATGTGCATTAATTCCTAAATTACAATGTGTCATATCCTTTCAACTGCTCATGAATGTCTTTGTAACTATGGTATTTTATGGCAATTTAACTCTGGAGATTACAAATAAAATTATCAGCTAAAAACAGAATGATTAGTAAGCCAAGATAAATGCTGCAAATTAATCATCATTTCATACATTGTACCGAGGTTTTAAATTTTCATGTTAACATAGCAGATGCAAATTTCTGAGGTGAAAATAGTTGTAGCAATCGTAACACTACAAACTATCAATCCTTAAACACAAACAAAACACAGATGGGAAATTTTCAGCTAACCTTTCAGTGCCAGGCACCCTCACAGAACAGCAGCCATTTTTGAGCAGATATTTGCCAAATGGCCACACTTTGACAGTTACTGTACTTTGATTTTCCAGTTCCAGGTCAAGAAGGTGCTGGTGACCCAGCACGCACTGCAGGCACAGCTCTCCATAGTGAGATGTGAAAGAATGAAACTGCTCTATCTGCAGAGCTTTTTTGGGACAGGACATGCTGTACCCTCTGAGTCCAGCAGCACTTGTCCCAAGGGACAATTCATCCTCATTTAATTTAATCCTTAGATGTAAAGAGAACATTTTCTTCTGCAAAATAACGGGGGGAAATCTTTTAATATTAAGAGAAACAGAGGTGTACCCTGACATCCCCTAGCACATATACAAACATATTCCTCCTGTGTCCACATACAGATGCACACACACTTGCTTCACATTTTAAATTATATTGCATTGACTCAACTAGACAGAAAATGTGCAGGGTTACTCCCAGACAAAGATTAATCTTCCTTTGATATATTCAATACTTCACATGCTCCACATTATCTGGTGAGTATATATGCCTTGCCTTCAAGAATGTGATGTACTGTGCCATACATCATCATCTAATTTATTGAGTGTGCTTCTGCAGCATGCACTGCACATCCCTGCCCAGGGTCAGGATCACATGCCAATCTGCAGTCTTGCTTTCCCCAGCCCTGGGACTCCTCCAAGTGCCACAACTGCTGCAGTCTGTACAGCCAGCCGTGTTCACACCACTCACCTGCACAGCCCAATCTGACTTTTTTCTGAACACATGTACAGCCAGCATAAGGTTAAACCAGAAACAACCCATGACACTCATTAAAGGCAGTAGCTTGGGAAAACCATTAAGTAAGAGGAAAGATTGATTCTGCTTCCAGCAGAAGCACTGGAACAAGCAAAGCTGGATCTATGCACTCAGTCACTGGCATCCAGATAGACTCTCCTGGCTTTATTTAACAGGATGAAAACTCACTTGGGGCAGTTGAGCGTTCCTTTTGACACTGTTCCCCACTTGTATGACAGCTGCCTTTTAAACATGAGGAATTGAGAGACAGATGACCCTGACTCACCCAAATGAGCCTCATCTTCTGAGAGATTCCCACAGAAACGGAGCAGAACATTTTTCTTGCTCCTACCCAGATCCTCTCAAACACTCACTCTGCCCCAGTGCTCTTCAAGTCACAGACCAAGAGGTGCTAACAGCTAGTGTGGTGAGGAATGGGAGGAGGGAAAAATGAGCAGATACAAAGATCTGTCCTCTGTGTGCAGTTCAGTTTGCTATTGAAGACATGGGGCTTCTGCAGAGAGGCAGCCTGGAGTAAACATCCCATGGAGTGCCCTGGTGGCCAAGAAGGCCAATGGCTCCTGGCCTGGATCAGGAATGGTGTGGCCAGCAGGAGCAGGGAGCTCATTCTGCCCCTGCACTGGGCACTGCTGAGGGCACACCTGGAGTGCTGTATCCAGCTCGGGCCCCTCAGCTTGGAAAGGACATGGAGGGGCTGGAGCACATCCAGAGGAGGCTGGAGAGGGGCTGGGAACACAAACCCTGTGAGGAACCCCTGAGGGAGCTGGGAGTGCTCAGCCTGGACAAAAGGAGACTCAGGGGTGAACTTATCACTCTACAACACCCTGAAAGGTGCCTGTGCTCAGCTGGGGTTGGGCTCTTTCTCCAGACAGCACTGACAGACCCAGAGCACACAGCCTCAAGCTGCACCAAGGGAAATACAGGTTGGATATTGGGGAAAAGTTTTTTACAGAAAGGTGATAAAGTTCTGGAATGGCTGCCCAGGGAGGTGGTGGAGTCCCCATCCCTGGGTGTGTTTAACAAAGCCTGGATGTGGCACTGGGTGCCAGGGTTTAGTTCAGGTGTTGGGGCGGGTTGGACTCGATGATCTTGAAGGTCTCTTCCAACCCAATGATTCTGTGAATTCTGTGATTCTGTGAATTCTCTAAGCACAGAGCAATTGTCACAGAATGGACATCACCCATCATGGTGTGGCTGAAAAAACCGACTCCTCGCACAGCTCTCTTTGGTGCATTGCTGAGCATTGCTGTCTACAGCTGCACTTAAATAGAAGCATGTTGCATAAATATTGATACTTGCTGTGATTAATATTGCTATTTATATTAGCAATGAATTGGGTTCACATAAAAATAATTAGCACAGCATGCATGGGTCCTATTTGCTACTAATTATATTACAGTTCATTTCACCAACAGCAATGTGTCACCAAGTCAATAGCAACCAATGATTAATACAGAGAATGTATTATTTTAAAATAATCCCTGTGTAACTACCTGTGTTATTATGAAATACTATTGGGAAGTCTCTGCATAATTGCTTCAGGTGAGTTCCTGACCAGAGTTAATAATGCTAACATAACTTGTAAATACAAGGATTAAAAAAGTGTTACTCGGTGGTTTTGTTTGTTCATTTTCTGGCTTTTATTCCTTTTTCCATTATTTCCCTTTGCACAGACAGACTCAGGGGTGACTGGGCAGATCAAAGCACCAGTTCTACCATCACTCCCAGCAGTGTGATCACTCACTCCTGGAGCAAGGTGGTGTCATTCAAATCCCCCCATAAGGGAGCACCTTCAGCCTCTCCCCTTCCCCCAGAGCTCTGGATGTAGTTTTAGAAAACACCTCAGAGAACACACTTGGGCAATTGTGGCCTGTCACCACATTTTTCTTCACAGAGAAAAGCAAGACATAATTTTTCTCAAAAATATTTCTGGGTTTCACATTCTCTGAACCTCAGAAAAAGAGAAAACTTCTTATCTCATTTACTACTCCTGTGTTGTTCACAAGTAGAACGCATCATAGAAGATTGTTTACCTAAAAGGAATTGATCATTAGATTCTGGTGTGAGTGTTTTGATTCACTGACCAATTGAATCCAGGTGTGTTTGTGTGTTGGGACTGTTGGCTGACAGTCGCAAAATTCTGTGCAGTTGTGTGCTTGATTGATTCAGTTTAAATGTAATGTAATATAGTATAGAATAATATAATATAATATAATATAATATAATATAATATAATTATTATAATATAAGTATTATAATATATATATAATATATAATGCGTAATATATAATATATTATATATTATGTAGTCATAATTAACCTTCTGATAAGATGGAGTCCTCCTCATCATTCATTCCTCTCCCTCACTCAGGGCAAAAATATCCACTATAGTGGCCCAATCACACCACCCAGGCAGCAGCATGAATATAACAAACATGTAATAAAGCCAGCCAGCAAAACCCTCCCCAGAGCTCGCCTCCTGCATCTGCCCAGCCTCACTCATCTCCCCGCTCCCCTGAGCGAGCCATTTAGCCAGGCTCGTGGCCATCTGGAAAGGCAGGACACTGCCGCTGCTCCAGGACTCACAGGCTAGCAGGAGACTTTGTTTACTGGAGTTTGTGAAGAAAACTGCGATTTTTGGGATGAAATGAGTTGTCATCGGCTCTATTCTGCAAGATGCTAGCTCTGGCCAGGATCCAGGAAAGCACTTAAGCACTTGGTTATCCCTTAAAAAAGTAGAGCAACTTTTCTGCTAAGTGTATCATAGAAAATACATTTAAAAGAGCTTTAATAAAGAGCATAGACAAAACAGGGCAATGTAATACAAGTGCTGATTTCAAAGATAAGAAGGATGCTTTTATAATGCTCTCAAGAGCAGACTTCTCACTTTTGGTTTCTGGTGGCACCTGCAACATTTAAAAAGATGAAAAGGGCCACATGTCAAAGCTGGAATAAAAAACTTCTCATTCACAGATCATTTTAAGACAGCAAATACAAACTTCTCTTTGCTCATCACTTATTAGTTAAGACAAACTCGGATGTAAGTTAATATTTCTTGCCAATATCTGTCAAACCCACCACCAGCTAAGGAACACTAAATATCCCGGAGTAGGGTGTGCAGGCATCCATCAGTGTTTGTTCCACGCAGAGCAGCTCCGTGGTGTGCTACTGCCCCCGTGTGCAATAACCATTCCTAACAGCCATCCCAGAGCTGCCAAATGCTGCCCTGCTTCATCCTCACAGAGCTGAAGTGTCAGGGAGAAAACATCCTGCTGCCCTGCACTGAAAAACCAAAGCAATATTTCAGCTCAGGGATGACTGACTGCTCACCTGGGAATGGCAGGACACTGTCCCTTCTAGATTATTCTGTAGGATCTTCATAGATCTGGGGCAGACATAAACCAAAGGAATATTTCAGCTCAGGGATGACTGACTGCTCACCTGTCAACAACAAGACACTGTCCCTTCTTGATTATTCTTCAAGAACTTCACAGATTTGGGACAGATATTTGTAACAATCCTGTTGCAGCACAGAAAACAACTGATCTTGAGACAGCTGGGGTGAGAATTTTTTGGAACAGCTCAACTCTTATTTAGGTACCAAAATACTCAAAATTTGAAAGTTTTCAGTGCATTACCTGAAGTGCTTTTGAAAAACATGTGAGTGTTACTTCATGAAGAGCAGGCCTTTTTGGAAAAAAGGGGGAGGAAAAGAAGAGCTTTTAAACAAGATGCTGATAGTGGTCCAAGGCCTGGAAGAGCTCTGGAAATGCCTTAATGGTTGGTACAAACACCAACAGGAGAAAACCCAGAAAACTCATCACAGGAGCAGCAGAAACTCTGATCAGCCACTCTGTAGCACTGGTTTCTCTCCTAGCAGAAAGCAATACTACTTTCCTGTCCTGTCAGACTTTTCAGTTGCTGCTCACCCAGTGATCTCCATCTGCAGACACAGCTTAAAGTCAAAATCCTGTCAAGGAATCAAAAAATCCTCAAGGGAGAAAAATTCAGTTTTGTTATTTCATTCTTTTTCAAGTGAAACCAACACTTGTAGCTTTAAATGTTGATAACAATGTCAAGTAATAACAAGACCCACATTGTCATTTTTTAAATGTTAAAATGGGGCATATTGAAATTCATCATGAAAGGAAATCACTGCAGAAAATCCACTTCCTTCTCATGACAAAAAATTCAGTTTTATAATCAGAAGGGTTTGATTAAAAACAACAAAATGTCAAAAATGCTCAACAGCTGTACTTGGTACCTTGAGAAATGAGCTACTCAGCAAGCACTTTGTTTAGTTTAGGAGAAAGATGAACTGGCTAAAATTTTCTTCTCTTGCTTTCTAAACAGCTCTTTCTCCCATCTAACATAAATGAAAGCAGAGCCTGTGCTTCCAAGCCTGCCCCAGCTCCACTGCCAGCACCCATCTCAGTGGCCTTGTCCCCAGCACTTGCCTTGCAAAGGGCCAAGGGAACAGGGACACTTCCCACCATCAGAGCATCTCCTGGCTCTCTGCCCTGGAGATTGGCATAAACCATATTCTAGACGTGCCAAACGTGGTTTGTGCCAATCTCCCAGGTGAAATCCCACTTTCAACACGTTTTTAGGGAGTTAGGAAGCAGCAGAGCAGAGGCCAGCTGTCCTTCCCTGCCCTCAGAGCCAGGATTTAAGAGCACTCTGTGCCATCCCTGGAGCAGGAATCCTGCTGTCACAGCTATCATTGCACAAACAGGATCAGACAGGGCAGCCTGAGTGGGCAAGGGCAAGTGTCTGACAGCAATATGTGTCCCTGATTTTTCTCAGAACACAGGATAACCTACCTCTCATTCTCAAATCATAGGAACTTGCCTTTTTTCCAGCAGAAGTTTGGGACTGAGGACTCCTCTGTTTGCATTTGAGATCCTTTTCAAAGGGGAATTGGACCACTTGCAGTATCTTTCAATCAAGTCCACAGAGCCCTGGGGCTCCCTTGTTCTAAGGAAGCCACCAAAACAACAAGAATGACAGATGGTTTGATTTACCCACAGGCTGTAGAGTAACTTACAGAGTTACTCTGTAAGTACTTACAGAGTAAAGTAAAACCTTTCCTTTGTCAGTCCTTGTCCTTACTGACAAAGGAAAGGTTTTAGGAGCTGCACTGGAAGGGGGAAAAAAAGCATTATTTTACTGAAATGGTCTCACATTCAGGCTCAGGCCATGGGGAAGACCTTTAACAGTGTCAGCACTGAGCTGGGTCTCTGGCACAGTGCAGGAGCTGTTGTGTTTGGAGCTAACACTGTCCCAGCTCAGGCTGCAGGTCCCCTGTAGGAGGGAACAGTGTGATCCGCAGGCAGGTGACAGCAGCAGTGACAGTGACTCACTGGGCCTACAACAACCATGGGAAGAGAAGTCTCAGTCTCACACCTGCTACTGCCTATGCCAAAGGCATAAAAGACATGGAAAACAGCTAGATTTTAAGGTTCCAAAACAGTATCTCATTGTCTTAGGTTGGAAATGTGGGGGTGTGTACCCCATCTGTCAGAGCTGGGGCAGTTCTCTGCTGTCCATGGGGCAGTTTTTTCTTTCTCTCTCCCACAGCCAACCCTCCCTCCAGCAGATCTCTGCTGTCCATGGCCACTGAGTGTCCCTGCAGGGCTGATCCAATCCCAGCATCCCATGGGGAGATGCTCCGCCCAGGGGAGGAGCCAAGCATTCCTCCCTGGATCCAATCTGGGCCTGGCACAGCACAGCACAGCAGCCTTTGCCCCCTGCATTGCCAGAGGAGCAGCTTTCTGCTGCCCTGCATGGCCAGAGGGAGCCCAGGCCCATCTGCAGCAGCCCTGGAGCTGCAGAGGAAAACTCCCCCCTTGTGCAGGATCCCTGCTGCAGCAGAGCCACAGCTGGCACTGCAGGAGGGCTGAGCCCCCATGGGATGGGGCTGGGACACCGCCCTGACACACAGGGAGCAGGGACTGCTCTCACTCTGGCTGTGGTTTGTTCTGTTTGTACTATTGCATTTGTATTTTAAATTTTCCTACTAAAGAGCTGTTATTCCTGCTCCCATATCTTTGCCTGAGAGCCTCTTAATTTCAAAATTATAATAATTCAGAGGGAAGGGGTTTGCATTTCCATTTCAAGGGAGGCTCCTGCCTTCCTTAGCAGACACCTGGCATTTCAAACCAAAATATTCATCTTCTGGCCAGCCCCAACCTTAGCAATGCAGTAGTTCAAACAGCAATGGGCTTTGCTGTGCCCTTTCCAACAAGCAGAAATATTCCTCTATATTCCCATTTCACTCATAGAGACTGTCTTTCAAGATAAATTAAGCCTTTGAATGCACAATTAAATTCCCAATGAACAGGACTCACACAGAAAGAGTCCAAGTGATGATGGAGAGCAGCAAACCCACCAGGTAGAAGCAGCTGCACAGGGAAGGTGATGGGAGCTGCAGAACATCCCAACCAGGCAGCCCATGGCTCACACACACATAAGGAAGACAGATGATGTGTGCTTCCCCACAGAAATTCACTAACACATTCAGCTTTGTGAAAATATGCAGCCTAAGCATTTTTCAGTTTTGTTTGTTTGTTTTGGTTTGGTATTTTTTAAATAAGATATTTTCCACTAACAAAACTGATTTTTAAGTATGGAACAGTCATTTGCCAGGTTTTCAAAGCCATCTGTTTTCAAAGCCTACCTTCCTTGTTGTTTACCACAGGCTGTCTATCTGTTTTAACAACCTCCACTGGGATTTCACATACCTCATTATGCAAAATCACTACTTATGCATTCACTCCAGCACTTGTCTAACTAATCTGCACTCACAACACCTCCCACAGAAGATGCACCATCCCTCTTCAGAGGCTGCAGATCAAAAACAATAGTAGCTGGTGTCATAGCAAGACAAAACACAGCCTCCTGTGAATTACTGTTGTGATACAGGCCTAATCCACAACTCCTCAGAGCTGCTAAAGTATAATAGAAAAATACCATATCACAAGAGATTTTGTATCATATACAAGATAAAAAGCATCTATTTTTAATGTTGGGACTTGTGCTTTTCTTCATCAAGAGGATTCTAAGCATTTTGATCTCCCTGGCAATCTGATGAGCACCCTCCATCTCCTCTGGAACTCCTCATGCTCCACTGTTTGGTTCACCCAGGCATCCTTTTCTTGCCAGGTTTCCATCTCTGACAGCAGCCTCACCTTGGGCAGAGCAGCTTCAAGGTTCACAGCCCTCCTCTTCCACCCTTCCTCCAGAAAATCACCAGGTCACTGACAACAGGAGACTTCCCAAACTACTCTGGAGTCCAGGCCCATGTGGGGACCCTTCTACCAGCGCTGATAAAATCCACCACATTCAGAGCTTGCTGGGGGATGCTTTAATGCACACATTATTAACACAAGGCTATGTCTGGTGCCATTATGGCTGGGTCACAGAACACCCTCAGGTAGGTTAAAATACAGACAGAGAAAGACAGGCATATAAATTTCTCTATTAGCATATTAGATCCACCATATACACTATTTCCCAAATAATTAATAGAAATTAATTATTAATAATTAATTATTTAATTACTAATTTATTTTTAATTAATTATTAATAATTAAATTAAGCAGAATCTATTACCATTATGTTCTTTAAAATAATTCAATAGCTCATCTTCCTCAGAAAACACAGCTACTATCTATTTGTCCATATGCTGCAAAAGTTGAGAGCTAAGTGTGAATGCAAAACTTGCCATTCTTACGTCTTTAAACACATCTCTGAATCACAGTTGCAATGGCACTGCTATGCTCAGATGTTATCTAAAATTCAGAAAGACAAAATGACTTTAAATTATGTTAATTTTACATGAGGAGCAAGGAGAATTCCTGTTGAGCAAAGCACAAGAGATTGAGGCTTGCAACAGAAAAAAAAGTGAAATTTCATGGTTTAGTTAGGATTTCCCAGAAAAAAATCTAACACATCAGTTGTATAAAAGACTTTTCATCTACAGTGCCACTCTTTTTGGGTGAGGCAAGCATCATGTCACTACCCCATTTCATATCTAAGCAGAAAAGAGATTGGAAATAAAACCAGGGGACCTGAACCACATGTAAGCATCCAAACCCAGCACCCTGCTGCCCTCAGCTCCATTTCCTACCCTGGGATGCCACTGGCTCAGAGCCTCCTTGGTGCCACTCCTGCGGCCTGACACACCCAACAATTCCATGCTCAGGGACTGCCAGGATCAGTCAATAAATGACATAGACTCCATGTATTTACAGAATAAATATTAATCTTTATTAAGAACCCCTTACTTTTATACCCTAGTTTGCTACAGGTGGACTTGATTGGTCCTTTAATTAAAACACCACCACCATTGGCTAGTTAAGAACCCACCCTTTGGTAACAAATCCCCATAACACATTACACATGTTCACAACAACAGGTGCAGCAAGTTAAGATAAGAATTGTTTCTCATTCTTTTCTCTGCTCTTCTCACAGCCTTTCCCAGAATGATGCCAGGGTTTCTCTCTGTGACCAGAGAGCTGCTGTGGCACCATGCCAAGGCCTCCCTGCTCAGGGTGCCAAAGGGGCTGAGGGCACACACTGCCCACTTGGACAGTCACTGCTGGAAGGGGTTTTAAGAGTTAGTGAAGGGTCTGGCTCTGATTTTACCTCAAAATGCACCCTGCAGAGCCCAGACAGCATTGCCACAAGTCTGTCAATATCTTGTAGGAGCCTTGGTCGTACCAAAATCAAAATGGGCTTTTGTGGAGTAATTGCTCATGGAGCGGGATTCAAGAAGAGAAATCTCTGTAATGGCCATGCTCATGTCTTGCAGCATGACAGAACAAATTCCCAATCAGTGTGTGTATTTCTTTGTGTCTTTGCTTTCCTGTGACACAAAAGGGCAATTCCCCTAAACAGTCACTGTTGCAAACCATTCTATAGTTAAATATGCTTTTATTTATAAACCCTCTTATACTGGAAAAGACTGCATTTATATAGCTGCATTACCATTTTTCTATGGTAAAAAAGAAAAAAGATTCATTCAAACATACTATTTTGAAACACTAATTAAGTTTATACACCTGTATGATACATCTTCATTACATCATAAACTACTGTTTCTTTTCCCTGCATTTGTTTTACTTGGCTGGTTTGTTGTTCTCCACAGTGCAGTTTCAACAAGTACCTACATTTTGCCAGGGGAACACCTCATTTACTGCTAGCTGATACAACTCTGCCAGCACAGATGTTCACTGGAACAGCTCTAAATGGTTGATCTGTCCTGAACACTTTGAAATGTGTCAGGCCCATCACTAGGATTAAACTCTGTCAGGAACTAGCAGAGGAGATGGCAGGTATGGATCAGGATTCTCTTGGGCTAGGCACTGGGTAAATGCAGACTAAAAAGCATGCCATGTACAAAGTTGTCCAAATTATTTACATGAATGCTATCTACAAAAGGACCAGATTAACTTTCAGCTTTGTTAAATACTAGCTTCACTAGAAACAAATCCTGTTTCTACACACTCTGCTAGAAACAGCAGCCTAGCTATCCAAGAGGCATTGTGATTTCAACAGCTGAGAACAGAGGTTGGGTGGCCCTGGGGCAAAACCCCATTCTTTTGGATTACAGCTTGGATAATTAGCACAGGCACATGAAATGTTTTCTATTTAAGCTGATACACTCTCATCAGGAACAGTTCTATTCCTCATTGCACTTTTCCTAACAGCACAAAGTAGCAGAAACCATCTTATCACTGTTCTTAAATATTCCTTGTTACCTCACTCCTGACATAATTGGGAAAACTGCTAGAATGGGAACAGAAACTGCATTAAACATAAACCAAACAGAAACCTAGCTGATGGAGAAAAACATTACAGAAACAAACATCCCCTATAAAATGAACTGTGTTGTCAGGAGCCCCACACCTGCACTGTCAGAAGGGTTAAAGCAGCAGCTCTGGGACACTGTGGAGGTGGATCCAGTGATGCCTTGTGAAGGCTGACCTAGAACAGAGACTACAAGGAGCTAAAGCATAAAGTAGGGGTTTATAAAGAGGTTTCAATAGATCCACCTTGGGCAGCACAACCCAAAATGGTCACAAAATGCACAACTGCTCACGGGGTCTGTCACTTGTATCAGTTCTGCTCCATTTGCATATTGGAGTTAATTGTCCAATTCCAGCTCCAGCCCATGTAGTCCCATCCTTCTTGTTTTTCTCTCTCCAGCCCACATTGTTTGTGCTCTTGGGCTGAGATTTGGATCATTTGTCCTTGGTCCCCAGCTGGAGCAGGAATTGTTTTGTCTCCTGCTCTGAGCAAAGAGCTCACCATCCCCTATATGAAGCCCAGACCCACACACTAAAGCAGCACAGAATCTGAAAAATATAAAAGCTAAAACTGAAGCATCAGTGTTGTCAGGAGCCTCACACTGCACTGTCAGAAGGGTTAAAGCAGCAGCTCTGGGACATAGTGGAGGTGGATCCAGTGCCTCAAACCCTGACAGGGCCTCAGGGTGGATTTATCCAAGAGGCTGCTGGTCCATGGCATCACCACCTGCACCCCTGCCCCATCCCTTCAGAGCAGACCCCACTTCTCCCCTGCCATGAAGAATCACCTAAGGCGCCCATCAACACAATAGGGGTGCCAGAACTAACACATTTTGATTATAAAGTGGCCAGAGGAGGGAGGAGCACCCCTTGAGTGCACTGTTGGCACTACAGCAATAGAACTTTTTTTTTAAGAGTTAAATGTGGGTTTTCTGTCAACATTTACTTAACAAGACCTCACTCCCATTTTCTCTCTGACCTCGGAAGCACTCCTCATTCCAATATTTAAGCATCACACTAAAACAAAATATCAAATGGTCCAAACTACAGCACAGAGGATGGATATAAATATCAGTCCTTTTGATTCTAATGGAGCTTGAAATTAACACCACTTTTCTCTTTCAGCACAATTTTTCAAAGAGTTTAAATTCTATGGGACAAGGACCCCTTCCTCTGAAGTCTGCAGAGTGTGAGTCTAAAAGATGGGTTTTGGCTACTATAGAGGTGATCAGAGAAACACAAAATCCTGCCAGAGCTGAAAGCAGAGAGAGTATGCAAGAAATATTTAGTCTATACTTATAAAAGGAAAGATAGTTCTCTGCAGTTCTTAGCCATTTGCAAGCAGTATAATCTTCAGTACACCAGATGAAAAACCTTCATTAAATAATCAAATGGTAAAGATTAAGCTATAAAATGCAGTAACTGAACAAACTCCAAGAGTTGGGATTACAGATCAGTTTTAGAATTAACTCTGACAGCAACCACTGGGGAGAAATCATACTAAAGATTTTGTTCATTTCTGGGTTTATCATTGGGGCTCCCTTGACTCCCAGGACCACAGGGTCTGACAGGTTCAATCCTACTCTGTATATATAGAGTATATAGAATATATATACTCTGTATATAGAGTATATGTATATATATACTATATATATACACTATATACTCTATATACAGAGGATAATGTATATCTACTCTGTATATAGAGTATATAAAATACCTGCCTCTATTCTGTATATTGAATCATAGTATCACAGAGTTGTTAAGGTTGGAAAAGGCCTTTAAGATCAACTCCAGCCAGTAACCAGCACTGCCAGGCCCACTACTAAGCCATGCCCACACCTATGTGTATTTCTAAAACTTCCAGGGGCACTGACTCCACCACTGTCCTGGGCAGTCTGTGCCAGGCTGGACAGCTCTTTCAGTGAAGAAATTTTCCCTAAAATCCAATCAAAATCTCCCCTGGTGCTACTTGAAGCCATTTCCTGTAGTATCTCTCACTTGTTCTCAGAGAGCAGAGCCTGTCCCCCCCAGCTGTCCCCTCCTGGCAGGGAGGTGTGCAGAGTCAGAAGGCCCCTCCTGAGCCTCCTTTTCTCCAGGCTGAGCCTCTCCTCATCAGACTTGTGCTCTAGACCTTTCCCCAGCTCTGTTCCCTTCTCTGAACACACTCCAGCCCTCCAATATCTTATATACTTGTACTCAGTGTTTGCATTTGCAAGATGATAGTAGAAGCTCTTCTAGCTATTATTATGTGCTATGCTGACCCAACCCACAGCAACATTATGACCTCTCTCCTACAGGTATCTGCAAAAATGGGAGATGGGGAAAGTCTCAAAAAACTGAAGAATGTAGGGAGCTCAGGTCTCATTGAACATCAGGATTTCTGCTCCTAGGTTAGATACAGTAACCTAGGAGATAAAACTGTTTTTACTTAGAGCCCTGAAGGACTCCTCTGCCCTAAAATGGTTGTCAAAGCTTTCTCCGGTCCTGCACAGTTCTTTCAGCCAACTTAATCAATACAAATTAATCAACCATATGAAATTCAACAAGGAAAAGTTCTAGATTCTGCACCTGGGATGGGGCAGCCCTGGGTGTGGGTACAGCCTGGGGAAGTGTGGGAAATGGATTTGCAGAGAGTTCTCAGAGCCTCACAGAACGCCCACACAGTGTGCATCCATGTGCATTTCCTACACACAAATCCATTTCCCACAGGGAATGAGATGTTGGACAACAGCACCACACAAAGGGCCCTGGGGTCCTGCTTGGTGCCAGAGGGATCAGAGCCAGCAGTGCCCTGGGGCCAGCAGGGCCAGCCCTGTCCTGGGGCTCCAGGGCCAGCAGGGCCACTGGGGCCAGGCTGGGATTGTCCTGCTCTGCTCTGGGGGCCTCACCTCAAGTGCTGTGTGCAGGTTTGGGCAGCACAGTGTGAGGAAGAGATTAAACTGTTGGAGAGAGTGCAAAGGAGGCCATGGGGACAGTGAGGCCGTGAGGGGAAGCTGGGGAGGAGCTGCTGAGGGCGCTGGGGCTGGGCAGCCAGAGAAGAGGAGACTGAGGGGACTCACTGCAGTGAGGGGAAGAGGAGGGGCAGGCACTGATCTGTGCTTGGTGTGACAGTGATGGCACCTGAGGGATGGCCTGGAGCTGTGTCAGGGGGGTTAAGGTTGGATGTTAGAAATAGGTTCTTCCCCCAGAGGGTGGCTGGGCACTGAACTGGCTGCCCAGGGCAGTGCTTACAGCAGCAAGGCTGGCAGAGCTCAAGGAGTGTTTGGACAATGCTCAGGCACATGGTGTGACTCTTAGGGTTGGTGCTGTGCTGGGCCAGGAGTTGGACTCAATGATCCTTGTGGGTCCCTTCCAACTCAGCAGATTCTGTGATTCTTAGGTGAGCAAGAGAAGACATGCTGGTCACCCTGCTCCACTCCCTGCTGTTGGGGAAGATGAAACAGGAAAGCCTTATAAATATGATTGTCTGGCAAAAAAATTTGAGAATATGGAAACTATAAGTGAGATTGAAATGAAAGCAAACTTTGAGATACCTCAGTTACTGAACAACTGGAAAACAATGGTGTGGCCAGCTGAAGGTAATCCCCTTTTGATGGAACAACACCCTCTGCTTGCAGACAGGCCCAAGGGCCAGAGCAGACCCTGCAGCTTGGCAGAAGGGGCCCAAAGAGGAGTTTTTAGGGTTTAAAATGTAACACAGTATGGTAATGTAATGATTCTTATAAGCTGCATGTAAATGCTATAGGATTTGTATCTTATACTAGATTGATTAGTGAGAATGGGAATATTCAACACAGAAGAAGATTTATTGTATTGTGACGGGAACCTCACTCTGTTATCTCTTTTACTCTCTTATGCTTTCGCTCTCTTGCCTCTCTTACCCTCTCATCCTCACTGCCCCTCTCCTCTCTGGGGCCTGCTCTGAGCTGTGTTTGGCAGCTCCCAGCAGGGCCCTGCACCCAGGCCCTTTGCAATAAACCCCAAGTTCCAGATTTGGCTTCAGAGATCTGTCTCTGTCCGTCCCCACTGTCCACCCCCCATTGCTCCTACACCTGCATATCTGGGACTGGCTTTGCAGGATAAAAATCTCAAGTTAATATAGTTAGGTAAACTAATAAAAATCCACAGTATTCAGCAATCATTCTTCCCTGACAAAGTTTAAAACCAGGGAAAGTGCTTCCTAATTTCTCTTTGCAGAGCATGGTCAACCAAAGCTGAAGACTTCTGGGTTCATAGGGGCAGGGGAGAAGACAGAAATACCAGCACCAGTAGGAAACATTTGTGTGCACTGCAGGAAACCTGCAGTGAAGGGTACAGCTCACTTGATGTGCTCATTTTTAATACCAATAAACATTCCAGCTTTCTAATAGCCCTTCAGAGTCTCTGGTGTCAGAAACCTGGCAACAAGACAACCTGTGATGTGTTCGTCTTTACATCTTGACATCATTGGAATTTATTAATCAAATGTGAGTTTGGAGTAATATTTTTGCTTCAGTCTAATTCTAGAAATCAGTGGTCTGAAACTGTCAGCATTAGTATGATTGACTCCTTTTATAACTTAACTCTCAGCTACATCAATATTAAAAGAAATGTAATTTCTAATTTAACCTAATTTTTAAAGAACATAATTCTATAACCTTTGTTATATAATATCTTTTTATTTTACTTCAAAATCATCTATTTTAAGTAATAAAGTAGGCTAATATGAAAGCCTATATTTAGTTTACCCTTATTTTTTTAAAGCAAAAAAGCCCTTTTTGCATAAATGGAGGCAATCAGCCAGCTTTGGTCTAATTCCTCTGAACTCCAAATAAAAATCACCCCAGGAAAAAAATAACCAGAACACATTCTATGCAGATGAGAACTGAGGGCTTTGTGTAGGCCAGGGGCTGTCACCACAAACCAGTGTATGGAGTTCTCTCAGTTTTAGAGACTGAGCATATTTTTGATTTTTGAAAAGCCAACATTCTACCCTGGGATTAGAAGCTATATGTTAGCTGACTTCAATGAAAATATTTAAGCTTGGGTTTTAAATCAAGCTCCAGCTCAAGCTCAGATTCCTTGCTTCTAAGGTTCTGGTCCCATGGGAATATGTAATGCACCATGAAAGAGAACAGGGCAGCAAAATCAGAACATATGTGATCTAAGAGGCACACTGCAACCATTTAAAAATCAATTATCTCTTATCAAAATACTAAAGGGAGAAAACCTCCCACTCTAAACCCTAACATCCAGACCCCTTATCCTAGAAATTCAAAACATGAATGCTGTCCTTTTTTAAAACTTGAAATATTTTAAAACTTCCTTTTAAGTTTGTTCTCCTAGTTATAACCTTTGAGTTAAGGTGGCATCCCTAAAATAGATATTTAATGAACAAAACATGAAGTTCAAATTTGATGGGAGGGAAGGTGTTGCTGGCTAAAACCAGGACATCATCTTCCCTAAAATTCAGAGTATTTCACCTAACACCAGACTGAAAGCTTTCTATGATTTATGAGCTTCAAATGATTTTATAAAATTTTCTCCAATTTATCCTATTTTCAAATGGCGGGGAAAAAAAACCTCTTTTCCATGATAAAATATAAACCTATTCATAGAATTTTGTAGGATAACAACCAAAAAATTAATCAAAACCAAACTTCCATCAATTTACTCCATCTCTATAGGTGCACTTTTATGCTCATCACCTACCTTACTAATTCTTGTTTTTATTATGTCTTTTTCTTCCCTACAGGTTCCCAAAATATTATATCCCCTTCAGGGTACACATGAAGGAATGTAGATATTTTACCACACATGGTGACTAACACCACAGTGAGATCAAAACTGAAACATGGATCTTAGTAAGCATGCAACAAGCATCAGGATTTATACTACTGGGATTTAAACCTGGAGAGATTCTTGTTGTGTCTCAAGTTGATTTACATATAAGTAATATTTTATTTACTTTAGAAAATGGGTGTTTTGCTCTATTTCAGCACTGAAGGGGGTGATGCAGTTTTTAATTAGTTTAGTGGTTTGATTTTTTTTTAAATGTCAAGAAAACAAATAGAGCAATATAAAAATAATAGCAAAACAGCTAACATGGGGGTCTATAATGTAACCATAAAAGAAGCACTTTCAAAGCACTTGCAAAGTTCCAGCCACATGATTCCCATTAACTGTAATGAGCACTGGACAGATAAATTCACACATGTTGCTTTGAAGATTTATACTAAATTGGCCTCATCTTTGTTAGCACTAAAGGAATACTGATGCTGTACAATATAAAAGAGAAGTCTTTCAATTTGCCCCCTGCAATCTTCTTCATTATCCACAGAATTCTCCTGTAGCCAGTCATACCACAGATTCATAATCTCTCCAATTTAACAGACAGTTAAAAATATTAACTATAGCACACCAGTCACTCTCTGTAGAATCAAGTGGTAAAATGCTCCTTTGTTTAAGCACAGGCCCAGCTAGTTCTGCTCTGCAGCACATCAAAGGCCTGAACAAGTGGAACAGCTCAGGGAGAAAGCTGCTGCTCTAGAAGCCAATCCATAATACCTTGCCAGGTCTTTAATTGCTGTGCGTGTACATTTGGCTTGAACTTGTGCTGCTTTGAAGTGAAGACATTAGCTTCAATTAATCCCAAAATGACCTCAAGCTATGGGTTTGGGAAAAAACAAAAAAAAAGAAAACCAGAAAATGGCAGAGGACCAGTGTGAGCTGCTTGCCCTTTTATTTCCTTCTTTTCTCCCTTTCTCTTCTTGTCTGTTTAAGGATAGGGTTTGGTATTCATGGATATTAAACAGAACATGCAAATGAAGCCTCTTCTCTGCTCCTCTGACCAGAAGAGCCACAGGCTGCACAAGCTGGGGACTCCCCAGTGCCATCCTGCTGGCCCAGCACATGGGGCACAAATATCCTTCACCTGAGGCTGCCATCCAACATCAACCACTGGAAATCACAAGGACAAAACCCCAGAATCCATGGGGTTCTTCAACTATCCAAAATTGTTATTCAACTATCTTAAACTGTTCTTCAACTAAAGGACTTTGGAAATGGAGATTTACACAAGTAAGCTGTTGGAATCCAAAATGCAGGGAATTCTCAGAACCTGTAAGCCAAAGCTCAGAATTAAACACAGGATTTGATCTGAGAGCTTGGAAATGGCTTCCAAACTTAGGTGCTAGAAGTGAGAATGTGGATTTATAGTTTAAAGCAGAGACACGTTAAGGTAGGTAGAGGAAAGTTTAGAGTTTTGGTTTGTGTGTCATCACATGATTGGCTAAGAAATCTTACACTGTGTCCATAAGATGAAATATCAAAGGATTGGGTCAAAAATATACATATCCTTGTTGGCAGTGTTTTATTGGTTAATAAATCCTTAAAAGGTCTTGTAACTACAGGTCTTGTGACCTTCTGAGCCCATGTGGTGAAGATGTGAACTGAACTCACCCTTCCTGCCTGTGTAGAAGTAAAATAAATTGCATCATCTAAAGCAACTCAGAGGTCCTGTCTCTAACCCATTCAAAATTAAACTATTTACACCTGGATAAACAGAACCAAAACAAAACAAAAAAACCCACCATATCCTTGCAATTGTACATGCACAGACATGACTATTTGGAAAAATCTTCACAAGACCAGACACACTTCCATTTGTTAATACAGAGGAAGGAAGAATGTTTTCCTGAGATCCATCAGCTGTGGAAAAACATAACTGTACCTTACAAACAGTTTCCTAAAGAACACATATATGTTAAATTACAAATATACATTGCCACTGACTCTACCAGCAAACTGTTCCAAAAATTCTACTATTAACTGCCCTAAAGGCTAAAGCCTTTTCCTAAATTAAACTTTTCCTAAGTATTCCCCCCTCCTTTCTCCAGGTACATCACAGACACAACTGTCCCCTGCCCCAGTGCTCATTCTGAATAAACCCAGCCTCCAGCTTCAACTCAGAACCCCTCTGTATTTCCTGCAGTTGCTGCTGTATTAACTCATTTGTCTTGAATGCAGGTGACCTGACATGGGCCCAGGATTCCAGGCACACTCATTTCTGCTTCACACAACAACAGAATAAAGACCATAAAAACCACCCAGGTTTTGCTGTGTGGTAGAATTGCTCAGATGTTCTTCTTCAGATACTTCAAAATTACAAAACTCACCTTAAAAAATAAATCCTTATTATGATTCATGTGAGTTTTATACTAATATATTTAATAGCCTATTATTTCATCCCATAAAACCAACCTCTGGTCCCAGTGTAATGTTCTGGTCTTTTGCCCTATTTGACAAAGCTCTCAAGCATTGCATTGCCAGTAAGTAATGCAAGCACCTTCCAAGCCATTCCTGCTGGGATTAGTCAGTCACACTCTGCTTTGGAGGGATTCCACCTTAATGGGCCCCCAGCCCAACACCAACACAAAATGGAGCTGTTTTCTAGCTGGTTTCTTAAACCAGTTTCTAGTTTCACTAATAATTTCTCTCATGGTTTGTAGCTAACATCTTCATGAAATACAAATTGATTGGATCTTTGATACTTCAAAATCCATTCATGGCTTCAAAAACAATACTAGCAAGACCTCATGGTTAATGGCACTTTGTTTATTTTAATTATGGGCTTTGTTGTATAGTAGAAGAAAGCAGCCTTTCATGTTTCTCTGCTCTTGTGAGAAGACTGATTGCTCTCTCCTTAATGAATCCTGGGTCTGCAGGTGAGGAGCCCAAGCATAGGCTGGAGGTAAACCAAGCCCTTTTTCCCCACTATGAAAAATGTTCTGCTTTCAAAGCTCTGCTGCTCTTGGTCAAAAGCTCCAAAGATGCAGTGACTGCCAGGGAAAGGTTTCAGAAAAACAGGGCAATTGTCCATCCTAATGAAATACAGCAGAAGGATAGAATGGAAGTGACTGGTACCCATTCTCTCAAATCCTGGCAGTGGCAGGACCTCTTGGAGCTGCAAGAAAAGAGCCTCCACTGGATCCCTGTAACTGATGTGATCTCAAAAACTTGACTCTGACCATTCCCATCTTCTTCCTCCTACTCACAAATACTGAATTCCTAAACACCTACATCCATGGAAGAGAAATACCCAACACTGGTCTAACTTGCCATCCTTTATACAGCCAAAGAAAAAGCTCAGAGCAAAGGCCTCTCATGTTAAGCTGGACAAGAGCACTTATGGGTGGCATGGCATGGATTTTTTTGATGTCCCATATATTAGTTTGCATTTTTTGATGTCCCACATATTAATTTGCATTTTTTGATGTCTCACATATTAGTTTGCATCCCATGAAGCAGCAGTGCTGCCATATCCATGCTGACTGAATGCTTTAAGCCCACACAGTTCAGACAGAGCAGAGGAGACACACACAAGCTCTTGAGCCAAGAGTTCTGACTCTGCAGCACAGGAATTTGGATCCCACAGTCCTTCACTTCCCTGCATCTATGTAAAATACCAACAGCTGTATTCCTTCTCTTTCCCAACCCTGCTGTAGTGTGTTGTTTGGATGCAACTGCATCTTGGAGCACAAAATGTGGTTAAGGATCCTACTATGCCAAATTCACCCAAGAACAAGAAGATATTTGTAATATCTTCAAATCTACAAATAAAGATATTACAAATATAATGTCAAGAAATTTTGAAAGACATGTAAAAGAAATTTAAATTAGCCTTACAAAAATACCTAACCTTTGGAATAAAAGTTTTCAAGTCATTCTACATTTAAATGTTTGAAAACAATTATACAAAATTATCATGCCCAATCAGACAAAGGAGCTGATGCCACAGCTCTTCTGACTACATCTTCTTCAACAGCAGAAGAAAGTTCAGTCTGAGCAGAATCCCCTTGGATTTACTTCAGTCAGGAAGTTACTGACACAGATTTCTGGTTTAGTTTACAAGACAACTAATTTCCTAAGTTTAGTGAAGTATTTTGTATTTCCCATTCTGCTCTTCCCATTAACTTTAATATGTTGCTGAGGAAATGTGTAGTTTACCAATCATATCATCATCAAAATCCTTCTTTCCCCAAGCACAAATTTAGTAAATCATACCTGTAATTTAATTCTTAATCAAGAGATCCTTGAGCCTGACTCCTGAGACTCACTTAATGGATTCTGTTATGCACAATATCAAAATGAAGCTGCTGTAACTTCATGCTCCTGTCTTCTGCCTTGCCACCATTACAAACCTAAAATAAAATACTATCTGGTTTTTCCAGTTGGTTAAGAAATTAATTTCCAATCAAAATATTGGTTACAATAAGAATACAGACAGCATATATGGTTCCAAACCTCAGTAAGCTCTGTGTTTCTAATGTTCTGTGCCCAGAATTGAAAGCAGAATTTGGTAACAAATTTTGCTTTGTCAATGAAAGCAAGAGATAACAGTTTACCTGTGCAATTAAGTCTGGGAGGCTTATAAGGGACACTATCCATCCCCAGAAAAATCACCAACCAACCATATCAGATTGGAGTCTGTGAACCCTACTCACCCATTTTTTAAAGGCTATTTAATTCTGTTTGTCACTGCATAACTGAAATGCTTTCATTTTTTAATTTAAATTGTATTGCACTGAAAAAATATGCATTTGCACTTAATTAAGCTTAGAGACTGAGGTGGGAAATCAATTAAAAATAAACCAAATTATTTATTTCCTCTCTGAGATTTCTTTCAGCAGTGTTGGGGAAAAAACATCCCAAAGTTTTAAGCTGACTTCAAGGAGGGAGCTCTCCTCAGTCTGAGGTGGTCTGGGATAAGAGGCAGCATGAGCCAAAGTGGTCCCTGTGGAACACAGGCAGAGGAAGCTCCACAAAGCCCTGCTTAATGAAACAGCTTGGTGTGAAGGAAAAAGGCTTTGAGTGTGAGTGCCAAAGCCTTGTGTAAACTGGTACAGCAGGATATTCCTAGATCTGATATGGCAATTCAAAAATCAGAAATCCTGCCGATATCATTACATTACAAATCCATGTTTTACTGACAGTCCAGAGAGGGGAATAACCTGCATGGGAAGGGAGCTTGTTTCTGTGATCTGAGAAAAACAAAAGGAAATTTTAAAGGAATAGGCATGGAAAGTGTTTTGTATACATAAAAGTATATTCACACCTACATATGTGAAAACACAACACTGCAAACATATTTAATATGACTGAAAATGTTATGCCACAAATCTAGACTGGGTGATCTCTTATTAGGAACAAAAGACTTTGTTTAACAAAAGATTAAATCCATTTAATATTGATGCTTTCCCATTTGAAGAGGATGCACCAAAATAAATGAAGTAAATAAGGAAAGCAAGTTGTTCCTTTGAGTTAGGATTTTCTCTTAGTAAGCAACTTATTTGTATAAAGATTTTAAATAAATAAAGATAAAACATTCTGCTTTCCAGATTGGCAGTAATGTTGGAAATGATCCCACATAAATAATATTTCCAAGTGGCAACATGGACAAAAGCAATCAGTACCCTATGTCTGTGTGCAGTACAAAGTGAACATTTTAATGCAATCAATAATCCCAAGGTAAAGAGATGATGGCTGCACAGCAAGACTCAGTAGGATATAGATTTCAGGTTGCAAGTCAACAAAGATGTAATAACTCAGCCCAGCTGCAGCATATTCCTCAGACACTACTTAAAAGCTCATTCACCACCAAGGAACATTCTCAGGAGCAGATCAAACCACTGAAGGATGATTTTCTCCATGTGCCACAGAATAAATAGCAGAAAATACCATCACTGGAGCCCAAGTCATGTGGACTCTGAGCCACGGGAGCTGCATAAATCTGAGCAAGCAAAGTGACACATCCCTACCCTGCCTGAGGCTCTGAGCAGGAATACTTAGCACAGAGCAGTGATCATCCCTAATCAGTGACCACAATAACATAAATACACATATTATCCTCTTTATACACCCATCCCCAGTGAATAGCACCCAAAATATCAAGCAGCACCTTACACATAACTTGTATGTGAAATTCCACCAGCATCTGAAACTAAACTCTGTGAAGCAACCTTCACTCACATGCAAACACATTTCAGACAACTGGGAATTCTGGATGAAAAATAAAGGTATCTAGTCAATCACTTTTCTTAAAGTAAAATAAAAAGACGCACTTAAGTTATTAACCTTTATCCACTACACTTCAGTGAAATAGAGTATTTTTCAATGGAAACTCAATTTCATGGAAAATTTAACTCATTGGAATGTATCTCTCTCCTAGCATCTTAATACCTTGAAGATTCAACCCAGAGTTTCACATCAGCCCATCTGTATAGGCCTGGAGCACCCCTATCACTGCACATCTGTACAGGGTGCAGGACACCCCTATCACTGCACATCTGTATAGTACAGGCCTGGAGCACCGCTATCACTGCACATCTGTACAGGGTGCAGGACACCCCTATCACTGCACATCTGTATAGTACAGGCCTGGAGCACCCCTATCTCTGCACATCTGTACAGGGTGCAGGACACCCCTATCACTGCACATCTGTATAGTACAGGCCTGGAGCACCGCTATCACTGCACATCTGTACAAGGTACAGGCCTGGAGCACCAGGCTCTGGCACATCCCAGAGCTCTGGAGAGATCCCAGAGCCAGCACAAAACTGCAGAGCCAGAGGAGTGGTAGCAGAGAGGCAGTGCTGGGTCTCACCTGGCTGACTTGCACCGCCACTGCACTAACTGCAGGGATCCAAATTCCCCTTTCCATAACACCCTGCAACACACAGGGAACCCTGGGCTGCCTCCAAACACCCAGGGGGAGATAAAGCATTTTACTCACAGGTTACTGATGTTTCTGCTGTGTTTTACTGGATGACACAAAGCCCAACACGGGAGAAAAGAGTTAACTTTGCAACTCCAGAACTGACTGCCTGCTATTTAACCATGGAGTATCACAGGATAAGGATTTATCCCAGGTCTAGCAATAGAGTAAAGGGCATCTGAATTCAAATCCTAATATGCACATTGACTGTCCTTCAGCACAGCCATCTTTCCTTGTGTTAACTCTTCTAATTTCATACATTATGGCTTGTAAAAGAATCAATATTTATTGACCACTGCCTTGGCTCCCTCAGTCTTTTACCAGTCCCTCCTGTACTGGAAAACACCACATCCTGGCCCTGGTATGAGCTCCCAGTGTTCTTCTGGGTTTTCAGTCCAGAGCAGGTTTGAACAGTTCCAAGAAAAAGAAAAACCACAGTCCAGGGAACTTCACTACCTCAGCTATTAAAAAATCTAAGAGAAAAAAAAACTTTAAAAATCCTAAAAAGCAAAGGAGAGCTCTGGCCCTCTGTCTGTCCGTCCACAGAGAGTCCAGGAGAAGGAAGGCTGAACTCTCCTCTCTCTGGTTTAGAATACAGCCCCTCAGACACCCCACTGCTTCTCCTTCTCACTCCCTCTTCACTCTAAGATCTAGTTTTAAAGGTGCAAAACTTATTTCTAGGCTAAACAGATAAATGGGGATACAATCCAGCATCAAGTCACCCTCGGGCACTCCCTTACACAGATGAACCTTCAAGAGTACAATGAAGAAAAATAACAAAAAATTACTCAGAATGCTGACAAATTACCAAATTTGTCTGCACATTTATTTCAGTCCTATGTGCAGTCCTCTGCACATTTATTTCAGTCCTATAACGTCCTTGTATTATTTGCTAGAAAATCCCACAACCTCAACTCACCGACTGCATGGGCCACTGTTTACAAGATTATTAAAAAAAGTATAAATTCCCAGTTTGCTAGTTTAATATCACGATTTAACCTGTCATTAGCTAAGAGGGGCAAAATAACTTAGTTGATTGAGTAAATTTGATTACCTTTGCCCCTTGCTGATGAATGTAAGCGATTTTAAAAATTAAAAAGCTATTAGACTAGTGAAAATAATTCTGAACAGTAATCTCTTGATACACTATTTCCATGTTTAAAGATCAGCTGGCAGAAGCATGACTGCTAATACAGGCTGCCTGAAAATTCAAAACTGGAGATAATGGTCAATTCCTCCACTATTCTTGTCTAATTAGAGAATTCTGCTTCAGTTGCAATCCATTTAATTGAGCAACATCCATGTATTGAAAAGAAAGATTAAGAAAACATTAGGTCAGAAATAAGAGTCTATGATGTGAATAGGCAATTACAGAAGCCATCTCTGATTTTCCACCTCTTCTATTGTATTTTCTTCTCTGTCAATACAAACTGTGGCAAGAATTGAAATCAATAATTATTCCCCTCCCCACTTTTTTATTTTTTAAACTGTTAAAAACAATGGTCTTGTGAGAAAGCACAAACGTCTGCTCTCTGGAAAGGGTGAGGAAAGAACAAATATCTCTAGAAAACTGGTAGCAGAATGTGCTGGAGTGCTGTACCCAAAGGAATTGTTGGTTTGCTGTAGTTTGTGGACAGCCAATTGGCAAACCATAAATTAGGTCAAATTTTCATAAAACCAACCCCACACATACATATTCATGAATAAAAACAAGTGTCTAGTGATGCAAAAACATCTTCTAATGGCCATTATCTGATGGTTGAGCACTGAACAGTCCCAAAAATAAAGTAAAACATTATTATCTCCAGCAAATTTGATGAAGTGAGCTTTTGCCTAGTGCTCTGGGTAAGACTGGGTAAGAGCAAAGGGCAGACAAGCCTGGCAACACCACCAAAGAAGGAAAATGTTCTGAAGTTTGCCAGTATACTGCCTAAAAATTGATAAATAAAAGCCCTAGGAAACAGTTATTGAAAAGTCAGCACTATGAAGCCCAAGGCTACACTTTTACATCTCTATAATTCCTTTACCTTCCAAACCAATCAAAAGCAGCATGGAATTTGTAAAATCTAACAATTCCACAGTGGTAAGAAACCCTTTTCCATGAGACACAATTGCATCATTAGGCAGAAATACAACCCCGTATGTGAATAATATTGGGCAAATACGTGAAGTTTCCTTGTGCTTTCAAGAATATGTTATTCTTTTTAGCTTGATGTATCAAAGAAAAGCATTTTAAAAGTTCAGGGAATTTTGTGACTACTGATGGACTTTCACACATGCTGATAGTTAAGACAGGGTCATGGTTGTATCCCTTGCAATGGCACAGCCTCTTAACAATTTCCCTTTCTTCCTTAATCACACATAGTTAACAAGAGCAAAGTAAAAGTTAGAATTTCAGGTATTTGCAATGTTTCCTCAATAGCCTTTCATTTCTATTTGGGCTGAAACTTGATCTATTCTGAATAATGGAAACAATGTTCAAAGCATACATCCCCCCCAGCATTACACTCAGTTAATGGTCCTTGACTTGTGATATTGTGATTTTTATACTCCATATAAAGGTCTCCTTTAGGTTAAAAAAAAGAAAATGTGTCTTAACATTTGAAGCAAAGCCAAATAATGCTGTACTGCTGGGCAATTTTCAAAGCCACATTAAAAGAGGATCACAAGAAAAAGAGGCGTCAGTACAAAAACACTACATGGCTCCTTCTCTGTGCTCCAGGATTTTGTTAAGATACTCTTTTAATCTAACCATTTACTGCAACAGGCTTTATAACATATTAAATATTATTGCCTCCTCTAACCTACAGATCAAGTTTGGTGAATCTTAGCCCTTCAGTTCCCCAGAAGCCATATTAGACTGTTACAAAAGTGTGAAGAATATTGTGACAACCGTAACAAAAATGTCTGTTTCCCTGGTGGATAAATTCTTTTTTGGAGGGTGGATGGTTCAAGAGATTCCTGCACAATGTGAGTGTCATGAGGGACCTAAAGCACAAGGAGATTCTCTCTGACATTTCAGTGTCATTTCTGAAGATGTGCTCAAGCAAAGTCTTTCCCCAAACCACCACAGCTGGCACAAAACAAATCTCAGGACACCCCTGCTGCAAGGACTCTGAAATAATGAAATGAGGAGATTTTGCAGGAAAGCATCAACCTCAGCAGCTGATTGCCTCTGATGCTTGTCTGACTCACCATCTGTCCTGCCTTCCCTTCCTTTTGGGTCGAGGTCTTTTATGGTGACATAAGAGCATGGCAAGGTGAAATTATTGCTGTGAGCACAGGGGTGAGGCACAGTCAGAACTGACCCCCAAAGTTCTTCATTGCTGAGGCTTCACCACCTCTTGGACCACAGAGACCAGGAAAAGTGATCTGAAACCCAGAAGTGGAGGAGCTGTAGCACTTATCCATCAAAGGGCTGAGAAAGAGCCTTGCACAAACCACAAGCTTTAGCAGATCTGGAGTGGTTTTCTTCCATTTACTTTAATTCCTTTGATTCCATCTCCTCTGGGAATAATTAAATACTGCTTTCCATACTCTAGTATCATTGGTAAAAACATCAAGGAAATTTTAAAAAAAGATGAAAAAACAAATATCTTGCTTATCCTATCTAAATTTACCATACAACACTTCACAAAGTCACTTTAAAATTATAAATAAGAGAGGATCATTCAACTTTATAAACATAATTTTAAAATGAAAGTTGAATGATCCTCTTTTATTTGTAAGAGGATCATTCAAGTTTCTTGAAAATCATCATCCCTCTCTTCAGTCAGTCAGCATCAGCTGATCTCCAGAAAGGAATGTCTTTTCCATGTCCAGGATCTATTTTTCAGATCACTTGGCTGGGTTAGCTTGTGTTTCCTCACATCCCTCCTACTCATCCATCTCTGTCTCGGACATAAAAGACAACAGATAAAAGCAACATTTCCTCAAGCTTCAGGCAAAGCAGGAAAGGGAACTTGTGACTGCCCATTTGCTCAAGTCATGCAGCAGCTTCAGCACCTGGACCAGTTCATGAACGTGTAAGACCTACAGATTATGGAAAAATTTGGTCCTTGAGCAGCACAGAAGCTCCAGACATAGCCCTGAGAGTGGAATATTGGCCTCATTTGCACTGCCTCGAGGTGCATCAAGGTATCCCACACTGGGCAGCACCAGCCAAGCCCCATCCCTGCTCTCCCCTTGTCTGAGACCAGGAGCTGCCCCAGGACCCCCCTGCACCAGGCAGGGACAGGCAGCACATGGGCAAGGCCGGGATCTTGCTCATCTCAATAAATTCCACAGGTCCAGGAGCAGTGAACATCTGGCCCCAAACCCAGGATAAAGCAGCCCAGGGCTCCAGAGGAGGTTCCTGCCAGAGCCACACACACCAAGGCACAGGCAGCACCTCAAGGCTGAAAATGCCTTTTACATTTGAACTGAATTAGGGCTGGGTTTGCCCTTAAACCTAAAGGTCAAAAATCCTTATCCAGACACTGCATTCCAGAGCCTGGAAACACAAGTTCTGTGTTCTTCACAGCCTAGGTTACCTAAACTCAGAATTGATTCCACTGCTTCCCCGTGTGTGCATGCGCGTGTGTGCATATGTTTAATACACACATTAAATTTTAAATAGATTGCTTTTAACTAATCACATCAAGTGGCATTTGTGCAATGTAAATATTTGCTTTGTTCCTTCAGCACTCTTTGAATTACACAGAAAATTTCAGAGAAATAAAATTACAGGAGGCCAAATATTAAAAGGTAGGGAGGGAAAAGAGTGTGAAACTAAGCTTCAAAGGGAATTCTACACTTTGATTTCAGTTTGCATATTCCAAATGCTCACATTTTGCTACACAGATGTCAAACCAGGAGGCAGGTAATAAAGCAGGTTTCTTAAGATTTAAAAAAAATACATTTAAATTATCAAATTAAACTATATTTGAAGCATTGCAGAAATAGCTGGCATATTATTAGTTCTTCCCTAAACGTTATTGAACCATCTCTTTCCATTCTAGCAGGGGTCTGTCAGCTCTGCAGGGCCTTGCCAAAAATAAAGAAAGGATGGCAGCATTCCCCATCTGCTGATGAGTCCAATTTAAGGGAAGACAAAACACTGATTTTATTTACCTCTGTTCCAATTATTGTCAGGCAATACAAACAGTCATCATGGCACACAGCCAGGTTTATTTATGTGCCCAGCAAGCCAGGCCAGGCACAATAAAGAGATTACACACTCTGTTTGGAATACAGGCAACTTGGAATGGCTTTTATTGAAACTTAAGCATGGGAAATATTGGGTAGTAGATTTAGGTATCACACAATCAGAAATATGTTTGGCTCCAAAACACAACACATGGCACCCTCAGAGAATGAGGGTGACTATTATTACAGCACAACAGGCTGCCTTTCTCTCCCTGCCAAAAGAGAAGCTTGGAATAGCACAGAGCACATGGCACTTTAAACTTGGAGGAGAGAGCCTGGAAAGAGCTTTACAGAGTAGGAAGGGAAAAAAAATTAAAGTACTGTAAAGTATCTGTGCCCCTGAAAGAAGCTCCTCATAAACCACCACCAGTCCCTGTACTGGATTCACCCTGGAAGAGAAAGGACTCTTGACATCAAGACATGGGACAGAAGGGGCAGATCTGTGCGGTATGTTTACTGCAATAATTGAGGCACTAAAATTTTTTCAAAATTTAAAGTCTTTTTAAGACAGAATGGAAAAGAAATTACAGCAGATATTACAAAAAAATGAAAGTTTGAATCTTTTTAAATGTAGATTAAGGCTCTGTTGATAAGTCCAGCCAATTTGCTGTCCAGGGCACTCTTGCCCCACTTGGCCAGCTGAGACCCTAAATTGCCAACAGGCCCAGTTCTTGAAGGTATGCCCAAAATCACAGAGCCCAAAACCTTGAACATGGCACCAGCTCCGCAGCAGTCATTCACCTGGTTCACCTCCTTTTTCTCAAATCTTCTTCTCTAACTAGGAAGATGGAGCAGACCCTCATTTCCTGACCCTCTGAACATTTCTCCAAGGGATATAAGGTCCCTCTTGATATTTCCAGCACCACCCCTCTGCAGTGTCACGTTGTCATCTTATTATGAAAGTTCCATACCTTTTGGTGATTTCTCATGGACATCTCCTTGCAGTACTGACTCCTTCACAGCACAGCCAACAAACTCCAACTCTCTCCTCGACCAGCTAACCCACTCTTCTATAGCACTCATCCTTATTAGACACAGCTGTGGCCTGTTAAGGGCAGGAGAGTTCCTAATCTTTGATAATTAGTGCAGCTGAAACTCCTCAGGGGTGAGATTACCTTCTGCACTATCTTTATTTTCTTACATTCTATCCTCCCACAATTCCACCTTTTCTTTTAATTACAAAGTTGCAGCATCTCTAGAAAGATATGTTCAAGTAAATTGATATTATAACATATTCACATATCTCACTTAGGACTAAGTTATATTCACAGTGTCATTCACCCCTGCCTGAAAGAGTGGGAAGAGATGAGAGTCCACAGGCTTGACCAGCCTCAGTGCCTCTTGTGACAGCCTGGAACCAAGCTCCCAGCAAGCAGATTTCCCTAGAGACTGTCTGGATGGCAAATAGGGCCTCTCAGTAGAAAGTTTCCAATTCTTCACCCCCTTTCTGGAAGCACCAGTTTAGTGGGGTTACATGATCTCATTGATTTTGCATGGTTGGCCTTTCCTGGCACTTGCCTATTTACTCTCTCCCCCCTCATTCTCCAGCCCCAGGACATTGCATCTGTCACATTAGGACATTTCAGAGGGAAAAATAAGGTTCCTCCTCCTGCCCTAAGCAGAAGTGAGAATCCAATTTCCTTTTCTTGTGAGTCAGTTGAGTCAGTCAGCCCAGGGCTGGAAGCAAACTTATCTTCCCCATGACACCCATGTGCCTTCAGACCCCAGAGGGACTGTCACTTCTCATGGAAGTTTTGGTCTGGGCAGGTTTTTCAGCTCGTGGGAGGCCATCCTGGGTGGAGGTGGCCACACAGGCATTGCACCCTGTGATCCTCCCTGTGGAATGTGCCACGGTCAGTGAGTATCACTGGACAATTTAATTAAAAAATGTCATCCAAGGTGGAATTATGCATCATCGAGGTTTTTGTTTTCAGTCATCATATTTGACCACAATCCTAGGCAAGCTGTGAGATCTTTGGGCTTCAGCTTTGTGTCCTCCAAGAAAAGAATAATTCACATTAACACCATCTCCAGCCAAGAGACAACAGAACTCAGAGTCCCCTGGGCCCTAGCCCTGGGCACTTCTGTTTCAGCTGGAGAGTATTTACACTTCTCAAATGTGCACTGGAACCAAGCTGTGAAACATCCTGAAAAATCTGGTAGGCTTAAAAGCTCTAAGTTTGGAAAAGCATGAATTTCACTATAATTTCTGATTCTTGGGAATTATCCTTCCAAGCAGCAAAGTAATGACTGCTCCTGATTACAATTCAATTCCTGATAAAAACCCTGCAGAATACCCACACATACTTGGAACAGAAAAGGGAAATGCAGTTATCTGAAATTCTCCATTCATTCAGAGCACAATGCTGCTGAAACCTGGGCCTAAAATGTCTCTCACCAGTGCTCACAAGCTGGTGTTGTAATTGATGCCAAAAATTCAGCAGCTTTATCATATGCATTTTTTCCTACTGACAAAGTATTCCATGGAGCTGTATTTCAATTCTGATTCCATATGTCACTTCAATTTCTGATCAGAGCTTGAACATAAAAAAATTATAGCCCACCTCAATGGACTAATAAAAAAGGATCATTTCTTTTTACATATCAACATTTATTAGTCTCAATCACTTCAGAAATATAATCATTATAGTCCCTTTTACTGAGAACAGCTCCCCACACACACTCATCCCAGGGGCTCCTCTGTACAGATGTTTTTTTTCCTCTTATTTCTGAGGGTGCCATGTTGTTGTATAGCAAAATCAGACATCATGCAGTATCAAGAAAAAAAGTAATTAAAAAAAAAAACTGGGGGTTTTTCCTATTCCCCAATACCCCTTTTTAAAAATATTACTGTAATTTCCTTCTGTCTTCCCCAAATAAAAAGTCAAAGGCAGGAAAGGTTTCCAGTCAGAAGGAATGATTGGGTTGACCATCCTGAACTCTGCATTTCCCAAGTCTTTGGTTTCAGGAGGGGCTGGTGAGTTAAAGCAGAGCACAGCTCCAAGCTGGCTCAGCAAATATTCCAGAAGCATACAAGGGCCAGGCTGGAAAACAGCAGTACTTAGGTTAATCTTGGTTTTTGGAATCAGTGATCATATCTCTTTGGTTTACAGTCTTTCAAAAACCTTCTCAGAGAAACTGATCGATCCTTCCTACTGAAAACCCAAGACAGACAGGATGCTGTTTTCAAAAAGACTTTTACAAATCCCATCAATACTGGAATAAAACCAGAAAAAACAAGGCAGCTTTATTGATTTACACATTAATATAACATATGCTTTTCTGTGCATGTGCAGTCTCCCTTAAGTGAAAACTGAACTTCTAAAGATAATCTAATATTGAGTCTATAAGTGTTATCCATCAGTTCTCCTTCCCTCTTTTTTTTTGACAGCCACAAAAATTAGAGATAACATGGTTAATTATTGTAGAATGAAGTAAAAATCACTTTCTGGACTGAAACATGTAGTGCAAACAATAACTGAGCTCCTTGTTAACTACAGGTCACTTCAGTCCAACCTGGAAAGTGAACACCTGTATGGTTACTGCAACATGTAAAACTTTTAACTGAAAATCTTCATCTTACTAAAGACACTGGGACCAATTCTACTGCTTCCATTAAAATGTTTTTTTCACTCAAAATTCATGTCCTGATAATTCAAGTCATCTCAACTCAAAACAATCTTATCTCAGCAGAAACTGATCCAAGTATTGCATGAGTCAGAACAGAAACAAAACATGGTTTCCATTTTCTGAGGATAACTTTCCAACTCTGTGAGTCAAAGCAAAAATGTTTAAGAATCACATTTAAGCTATATCTAAGTTTCCCTGTAGACCAAAGTTCCATAGTTCTGCTTCACACATTTCTTTTACCTCCAAAATTCACATCTTCTGCAAGAAGTATTTACAAAGTACATCATCCTACTCCCTATGAATCTGGAGTAAAGAGGACTGGAATAACCTCTATGTGCTACATACACGACTTGATCAGAAAACAATTCCATTCATCAAGGATTTGGTTTGAGTTTTCTGTTAGGGTGGTTTGGTTTGGTTTTGGTTTGGGGTTTCTGGTTCTTTTGGGGGTTTTTTTGTAATACAGGCTCAGCAAGATTCTGAAAACTTGAGGTTAAGGCAGATCAAAGAGTATGAATGAACTGATAACCAGCTGCCAGCTGAAACACCAGAAAGTGCATCAATCACTCGTTAGTGGTCCTACAAACATGGCTCTACCTCAGCACCAGGCTGCCCCAGGAATGCCCAGGACTGCACTGGGTCACCAACCCAGAGTGGGCTCCCAGCCCTGGTTCAAAGGAAAAGCCCCACAATCTTCTTACTCTGCACAGTTTTGTCCATGCTGGAGACACAAACTGCAGCAGTTCCTGACTCACAGCAGGTACAATGTGACCTGCCCTGCACCTGCAGGATGAGGGCAGTACTGGCAGTTCTTACACTTTACACATCACAGGTTCCATCCAACTTAAATTTCCACTGCCTGTGTTTAGTAGAAAATGCAGCACAACTACTCCAACACATAGCAGACTACTCAGCTACATAAACACTGGAACAGACTTTGGCAGCAATCTTGTCAATCTCCTGTCGGCACTCTGCCAAAAGCCCTCCTGCAGGACCTCCTGTGGTGCCACACATGTGCTGGCAGCTCCTGTCTCTGGTCTCCACAGGCTCTGTACCATGGCTCAGCCCAAGAAGAGCAGCATTCTGTGTCCCCTGCAGGCCTGGCACTGTGGGCACACAGCAGATGCTCCCCCATCACATCCACATGAGCCACTGCAGCACAGCAGAGCTGCTGCCCAAGCTGAAGGCAATGCTCTGCAATGAAATTGTGTTTGTTTTGCCTTGAAGGTTTATGAGCAGGCCTGTGACCACAATGCAAATTAAAACATCCACAAACTAATGCTCTTCACCTGGTGACTCCTGGTCTTCCCATGGAGCAATGGCCTAAGGAAAGAAAGGCACTGACAAAACTCCCCGTCTTAGGTTGAAAGATGTGGGGGTGTGTTCTATCCCCATCTGTCAGAGGTGGAGCAGTTCTCTGCTGTTCATGGGGCAGGTTTTTCTATCTCTTCCTTAACCCATCCTCCCTCCAGGAGATCTCTGCTGTCCATGGCCACTGAGTGTCCCTGCATGGTTGAGAAAATTCCATCATTCCATGGGAAGATGCTCCACCCAGGGAAGGAGCCAAGTATTCCTACCTGGATCTTTAACCAGCAAGAAGAAAATGCTGAAACCTCCTCTTCAACAAAGGAAAGGAAGGAAACATGAACAAAGAATGAAATTAACTCGGTACCATCCATTTTCATTTTTCTCTGAAGGTCACCAGTGCTTTTTACAGCTTCTCCTGGCAGGGAGAGCTGCTCTCTGAAGGCTCTGCAGGCCCCAGGAATATCTCACCAAATTCAGCCACTCTGGAGCAGCAGCACTGCTGTGACACGCAAGTTTGCTCCCTGCTAACTCTGCCAAGGAATTGCTGGTTTCTGACAGATGTTTCTGTTTAAAGCCACAAGGAACCGTATGGATCATTCCACCTCAGCTGTCTCAGGAGCCAGCCCAGTAACTCCAAGAGCCAGAAATTTGCCAAGAACAAATGAAAAAGCTAATTAGATCAACAGACAAAACTTGGATCGAGATTAGAGGATCTGACACGACAATGGGATTAGACTATTTACAAGACATAACAAGGTTTGGCTATTTATCATTTCACAACCAATTTTTGCTGTGACAAATTAGCATGAAAAATGCAGATATGAGAATATCCTTGTTTCAGTTTAGTGTGTGCTCCCTACTGATGCCAAGCTCCCCAGAATCAATCTATTCTCTGAGAAAAACCACTGCAATAGCAAAAGAAAGTAAGAACTGGAGGCATAGTAATGGAAATAAAATTTTTAAAACCCTTACAACCAGGTGCTGATAGTTTTAAGCATACAAAAAGGCAAATAAAAGGTAAATAAATCATTGCAAAAAAACACAGTTTGGAGCTATGTGGAAAAAATAATGCAGATAAACAGCTGATTCTTTGCAGCTGGATAGATTTTGCAATGACAGTGTCTTTTTTTTTTTTCATTCTCTGACTCAAGAAGCCTAAGAGATTACAAAGGTATTTACAGTTTATCACTAACAAAATTGCAATACCAAGCAAAGTAATTAAATAATGATACAGCTTCAAATAGAAACATTTCTCCATTACAAATAGGTCCCATGTAGAAGCACCTGTAATAGGAAGAAAAAACTTTCACAGCAGAAGAAATTCCAGCCTTGACCATCTGAATTTCTTGTTTCAGAGCAATAGAACATCAGCTGAATGTGGGGGAGTGCTCCAGCCCAAGGTGTAACTGTCTAACAGGATGGACATTTCTATTTTAGCACAGCAGCCAGGCAGAAAAGAGTTGGGCTGCAGCTAATACAAGTGGAACAGCAATGAAAGAGAGAAAAAAGCTGAGTTTTCCTCTCAAACTTCTTCATCACATCCTAAACTTTAATTGAAATTAGAAGGGCATTTAAAGGACTTATGTTAGCATCAGCATTGGTCAGTGCTGAGAGCACTAAAAGCATAGATTGCAGCAGAAATACTTATTCCTAAATACATTGCTTAATCCTTTCATACATGTTTCAAAAAAACCCTGCTCTTTGTCAAATTAAGTATGGCTTTTTGATACAATTAGCTTTTTACCTGGAGTTCTGGTAGTACTGAATGAAAGGCATCTAGATACACATCAGTTCTGGTTTAAATCCTGCATTTAAGAAATAGATAAAAAAATAAATCCTTCTCTCAAGCTCATCTTCCAGTAAATCCTATTAACAAAAGATATTCTGAGATAATTCCAACAAGGTGTGAGCATCCCTCCTTTCCTCTATGACTTTTGATATTGCACATCATCATGCCAATGAGCATCCCTGCCAGTGTTAGCACCTATAAATGCCATTATGCTACAATATTTCTATTGCTCTTCACTAAATACTCAGTTTTCTTCCTCTATTTTTTTTTCTAAAAGTAAATACACACATAAATCAACTGCAGAGAGGATCAAAAATATGAGAGAGGAGTAGCATTTAAACAATAAACAATGGTGCTTTTCTGTAGTACCTGGGTGTCACTCATATTTTCTGGAAAAATCCCTTGCCCAGGATTTTGCTCCTGGGAAGCTGAGAAGCCTCAAAGAAAAATGAAAACAATAATTATCTGATTTGCTTCTCCTGTGTTTTGCTACTTTGGAATGTGTTTAGACATTGTTTACCAACAGGTTCTTGTTTCATTAGTCTCATGTGAATTGTTTTAACTCAATGGCCAACTGGGGCCAAACTGTGTCAAGGCTCTGGAAGGAGTCACGAGTTTTTCACTGGTATCTTTTAGCCTTCTGCCTGTATGTTTTTCTCTATTCTTTAGTATAATTTAGTATAGTATTCTTTTATATAATATAGTACCATAAAATAATAAATTAACCTTCTAAAAACATGGAGTAAAATTCATCTTTCCCTCCTTCATCTGGGCAAAAATACAACATCTGGGTTCTTGTCAATCACTAGTAAGTGTAGCTTGAGAAGTCCCCTCTTTATAGAGAGCTGCATCTTGCACCAGTGCAGTTCTGGGGCTGCAGGTCCCTGTCTCTCTGCACCTGCCCTCTGTGCTGTGAGGAATGCCACCCATTGGCATCTCAGCTGCTTCTGATGCTTAGCACACAAATGTCTTCATCATAAAAAATAAAGAAGTCTTTTTATAGTCATTGTAACTCACAAGAGCAAAAGCTGCTAAGAAAGGCTTCTCCAGTTAACAGCTTAAATGTGACAATTTTAGCAGCCACATATGTACCCAGTGTGGGTCCATTTCCCCCATAGATGTTTTTCTGATCCTAGGTAGGCAAAGCACTCATTTGTCCTGATTCTGAACCAGTGCAAGCTAGTCTCCTTCAATCTCAATTAGCCAGTAGGAAATTTATTTAGAAAGCTGACAGGAACTATTTGGGGGATTAACGATCACTGATTTATGAATATTGAATAGCATTTCAATAATGCAAGCAGAGTGATCACTTGTAGATGAAGCCAGTTCTCCCAGCCATTATAGTCTGTGGCAATCACTCAAAGGCAGTTAAATGATTCTGATTTATGACCTTAACCTACAGGGCCCAGTACATTTGCTCTATCAGTGTGTAAATTCTAAAAACGCAATTCCCTGCACCTCTAGAGAGCCAATTTAAGTCAACATTATGCATGAGCTGAGCATGCTTGAATTCTCAGATCTCTTATTTCACTCATTAAATTTGCACTGAACATCTTGCAATTAAAATTTCATATAGATTTTTTTCTTATGATTGACATTTGGCCTTGGCAAAATGAGTTTAAATTTTGTTTCTTTAAAGATTTAGAAGGAGATAGATTGATCTAGACATTGTTTTCTGCAAGATGATGATGATGGAGCGCTAAAGCTTTTATTAGCATTTTGAAAAGCCTCCCTTCTTGCTGGAAGACTGTCTACCACTGGTAAGTGAAAGCAATTCAGTAACCACAGCCAAAGATGCAGCTAATACAGCTGAAACATGTTGCTGCAGCCCATGTGACCCTTTCCTGTTTTTAGGCCAACATCTTTAACTGGGGTGGAACAAATTGGGCCTTCCAGTACAAACCAATATGTGCTCATCTGCAATGGATAGACAGCAGTTCTAGTATGTCATTTTGAAAATAAGCCCAGGACAACTGGAAAGAGCAGAGAAGTATGAAAGTGATTTCAAGTCCTGATCTGAAATTAACTACTTGGATTGACTCAACGCTCAGTTTGTGGTGCTGAAATCAGACAACTCATTTTATCTCATGTTCTGTCCCTCAGGCAAGGAGTTCAAAACCAGTTGTACCCTTCTGTGATCCCATGTTTCCAGCACACCTGCAAGAGATGGATCACACAGCAAGGAGCTCACAGTGCAGGGAAAACAATGGCTGAGGGGAGAAGAATTATTTATGCCTCAATACACCAATAGTTTATGAGGACTGCAGAGTCAAGTGCCCATGGACAGACCGTACTACACAGGACAGCTCCAGGAAACACAAGATCTTTTTGCAGAAAAGCAGCTCCTAGCACAGTGACATATCAGTTTCTTATAAGACTTGCATTATTAGTGTCATGCCAATAATAAAGAGCCATGCATGTCCTCCACAAGACATGCTAGTATTCATCTTGTACCTTATGAAGCAAATCAAGAGGAAAATGTTTCAAAAGCCTAAGAAGCTGAATAAAGGAAACACCCTCTATGTAGGAGAAACATGCATACACATTTACAATAACCATTTAGATCCATTGGTCGTATGTGGATGGAAACTGCACCAAAGATAACATTTTAACTGCTTTCCCAACCTGCTGGCCAGGTTATTCACATTTCCATGCAGATATTCACAGAGCTGGAGCAGTAGCCATGCTCACATGCTGAACATGCAAGTGGTAGGAGAAGGAACCTTCCTTCACATATCACAGGAGCTGCAGACTGGCAAACAAACAAAAGGAACAATGCTTAAAGTCCACATATCAACCACTTCCAGTTTAACCAGTCTCCATTCCATCCAGCTGAGCAGTTTGCCCATCAGCAAATTATAAACAGAGGAAATAAGCAAAAATTTGTCTCATTAAGGGAAGAGATCAATGGTTACCTATATTCCATTATGTAGCTAAAGGAAAAATCCTTTTTTAGTGTACTAGCCATGGAGAATATCAATCTTGCAACAATGCCCATGGCATATTTTACTGCAGAATAGTAAAGTCTTTACAGTCACAGCATAATTACACTAACACACCAGTATTTTAATATCATCTCTCTGAAATGAAATTTTGTTTCCATGTCCAGTCAATAATTCTGTCTCATCCCAGTGATGAATAGAGCTAAGTGAATAATTGTTATGAATAATTTGTTCACTGCATTTCACCTTTCATCTCTCTTTGAGCATTTTGTGAAATTCTGCAGGTGTACATTACACAAAACTATTCACTAATAACTCATGCTTGCAGACCATGTATTGACAGTTCACTGAAAATATTCAGACTGATTTGCCACTTGGTTACATTTACACGGTGTTGTAACTGCTCCACCACTGGCTAGGCTCAGCTCAACCAAGCTGCACTCTCAGTTTCTCAGACAGCTACAATTCTAGCTCAGTCTCAGTTATTTAAGCTTGCAATGTACATTATGGTTAATTTCTCCAACTTCAATCTTTCAGCTGGAGTGACAATCACATCATGAAGCCATGACCCAGTGGAAGTTGGATCAGAATAATCCAGAATAATAGGTAGGTAAGCGTCTGGGAATGGAGTAAGAGGGGAAGAGGTACCAGAAGGAAAGGCAGGCCTGGAGCTGGGAATGGAGCATTCAGGATCTCAGGGCACTCATTTGTTGAAATATGATGGGCTCTGACCTCAGTACCATGCAGACTAAGAACACTCACTCCATTCAAGCTACATCCTGGCCAAGGTCTGACTCCTGCCATGGAGGCACCAGTTGAACACAGCTGCAGCCACCAGCCCCACCAAGCTGGACAGGGCAGTCCCTGACCCCCACAGCCCCTGGATCAGCCACTGTGGTGCTACAGAACAGCACAGGCTCTTCAGTAATGGTGGATGAGACCCCTCCTCACAAGGATAGAGCACAGATGGACACAGCACACCTTTAAGATAGCCTGGCTAATACTCCACAACTGGGGTGAGGGTGGAAGTTGTTATGATTTGGTGGGGGAGAGGCTTTTGGGGTTTATTTCCTTGATTCTACTTCTACTTCCTACTACATGGCTTTAGAGGCTCCATAGCTAATGTAATTTGACCAAAATAAAAGCATTGCATGAAGCTAAATTAAAAATAAAGACTATGAATAAACAATTCAGTAAATGTTTAGTCTGCTCACCAAAGTACGGTTATTTAGAACCCATAATTCATTTTATATTGCTGAGTTGCTCTAAAAATATCAGATAACTTCAGTAAACAACTAACAGTTATATAATTTACAGAAACTGAAGTCCTCAGAATGATGATGCTCTATTTCTTACCTGTATTATAAAACCAGCAAGATTTACAGAACTGCAAAGAAAAATTCTTTAGCTTCATGCACTCTTGTAATTACCTTAAGAATTGAAATGTCATCAATGACACAATATGGTCATAAGTAATTAACCACCTAATTAGAATCTAGAAATCCAAAGTAATTCATGTTCAGACAAAATTGTCCTTCACAGCTGGATTTCAGTAGTCCATGAACTGAAGCAATACTGAAATTGGAAGAAATAAAGAGACACTGAGCACTTTTTATGGGAATGTGCAATGCAAAGCAGAAAGGAACAGCAGGCTTGGGCCCCCATGCTGATTATTTCAGTTTAATCAATGCTGAGATGGCATCAGCAAGAGATGGCGTGTGTCACTTTGCTGGGTTAGAACTAAGCCAGAAGGAGAGAGATGAGGGGGATTGGGAACACCAGAGTTCCTTCTGTACTGGGAAAGTCTTTGCTTGTTCTGAACACACACACAATTAAAGCCAGACAGCACTAAAATAAGGTGGAGGGAGAAGAACACTTGAAAAATTTCAAATATTAAGTTGAAGTCATGTTTGTTCTCCTGTGAAGCACTCTGTATTTGATGAGGAAAAGAAGCAGCACCTCGTTGTGTGGCAAAGCATTCCAAGATTTAAAGATCACAAATTGCAATTCATCAGGGAAGAAATCAATGCATTTTGAAGTCCTATCAAGCTTTCCAACAAAGCACTAGCTGCTGAAAGTTGTCATATTCTCCATTTAAAGAACTAACAGAAGAGTTGTTACTGTCAGTTTAAGTGGATTCAGAGACAATGCTGTGCAGCAGGTTAAGACAAATTATTGTGAAAAAACCAAACGAAAAATGTACAGTAGCCTGACCCTGAGTTCAGGTAGTGGAGGGAGCTCCCAGATTTAAGTCAAAGTGCTAGAGAATTATTACTGTCCAAATTTACATAGGCCTTTCATTAATATTTATCATCATTAATTCTAAAGCTTAGATTAACAGAGGAACTTCATTTTAATTGCAGGGTAATACTCTGTACTTGACAAAGGCTCTGTGTGTGAATATTGGATGGGAATCCCTGAAATGTGTGTGAGGCCAAACCAAGGCCCCAGTCTGTGTTACAGAGACCCAGAGGCACATTTGCCCATCTGAGTACTTGGTGGGTAACACTGATATCACAGGTTTTAAATACCAGCACATCAGCTCCTTATCTGAAGAGATGACTTAGGACATGGGTTAGGGCATGGGTTGGACTTGATGATCTTGAAGGTCTCTTCCGACCAAGTCATTCTGTGAATGCTGTGACTTTCTAGGTTTTGCTAGAGGCCTCTCCTGATGGGCCATACAGGGATAGTGATGTGTTTTGACCTTCCAAACAAGCAGAACTTTTCATAGAATAAGAGCCACTGACAACTGCTTCTCCTTCAAATCCTCTCCTCTTAGGAAGCACTGGCAGAAGGCACATCTGGTTTTTAGAGATGTTACATACTTATTTAATGTCAAGTTTTTCCAGTATTCCAAACAATCAATCTCATAGTCTCTTCATCTCCTCTCCCCACCTGAAATAATGAGAATCCCTTTCTTCTTAATTGATATTTTATAGCAATTCCTACAGAACTGTTTTAATCTTTCTATACAAAATAGAACTGTCTGCTATAACCACCCAGAATGATCTTTTGTATCCACTCAATACCAGATTCAAGCAATCAGAAACTTTAGTGCACATCCTAAAAAAAAATCAAGGTTTTGTCTCTCCAGGTGTGTTCATTCACAAACCATTTGGAGAGAACACAGCATTAATCTCTGATTATGTTCCTGCCTTGCTGCCTTGCCTTTCCCACCACCCAGGCAGCAGCCCCAGACACTGGCAGCCGTGCTTTGGGTGCACAATGAGGCTCTGCAGTGATTGCAGATTCTTCCTGTTAGAACTGGGTATTTCTCAGTTGTCAGACTACTTTGCTAAGTTTCTGTCTGCTCATTTTTAATCACCACTATAATTTCAATCTTCTCCACCTACTGTGGACCATAGATTAAAAATATGAGCAATATAATCAGGGGAAGTATTTATTATAATGTTTTTTTTCTGATTTGAAATGCCCATGGCTTGCCATGCTGACTGATGTTCTTTGGTCAGTAAATAATGCCACCTGCTGAGCCAAGTATGTGCTCAGAATGAACATACACTCCTAGGTGATTCACAAAGAGCATTATTTTCCCTTCCAGTTCCATGCTTTTCCTTTCCTTAAAATTTTCAGCAGCCTTCTCTTATTTTTAGGAACAGAAAATGCACAGACCCCCCACAGATCTGCACAGCCACTATTGCACAAGTAATTAATCCAGAATTTGTCCTCCCACCCAGCACAGAAGGCATAAACAAGTATTAAATGAGTTACACTCCACACAGATGGAAATCCAAAACTTGGTAAAACTCACTCTCTCTTCATCCCTTCTGCTTCTTCTACTGAACTAGAGCACACTATTTCTGGGGCAGGAAAGAGGAGCACAGTGCTTAATAAGAAGACCATGGTATGGAAAGGGTAAGCCAGGTGACTGCAGCTCATCTTTTTACCCCACTATTTCTTATTTCACAGAATAGGAGCCACTGGGGGTGGAAGGCACCTCTGGAGATCACTTAGCCCAATCCCCGTACAGCATGCTCAGTGCTGTGTCTTGTTGGGTTTTGAGTATCTCCAAGGATGTCCCTTTCAGACAACCAGTGTTTGATCACCCTCTTACAGTAAAATAGCTTTTTATTGGGATTAAATAGAATTTCCTGTACTTCTGTTTGTACCCACTGAAGACCTATTTTCTGTATCTTAATCAAACCTCTCTTTTTAAGTGACTTTGCTTAAAACTAAATATGCCAGGGGTCATTATCTGCACCAAAGGGGAATGGAAGTAGTTCCATTAAGATTTATAAATCCACATCACAGCAGCCAGCACAGATCAGTGATCAAACATGTTGTACACCATGAAAAGCTGCAGCCATAGGGAGTTTCTCTTGCCTCCTGGCGATCTTCAAGAAACATTTGCTCCTAAAGACTTTGTCATTAGCTGCTTTTTAGTCCAGATCAATATTGTTCCTCAGCCAGCTCAGGGTCATTTCTTATCTGCTATAATGGTCAAAAAGATGTTTAATTACATCACCTGCACATGAGCAGAGGTGGATTACAAATGCAACTTGTTTTCCAGTGCCATTCTAGAAGCAGATTAGAAGTGACAAGAAAACAAAGAATTATAACGAAAGTGACCCTAAAGATATTAATAAACTCTTATCACAAATTTTCTCCAAGAAAACCTGGTTTGTAATGATTTAACTGTTCTGCCATCACCAGGTATAAGCAGCATTGGAATATTAATTGTGCAATTCTATGCTAACCAGGAACAATGAGGAACAACTAACAGATTCTCTAAGGACTCTTGCAAAACTGTACTGCAAGTTCAGAAATGCAAATTCAACTGATTATCACATATACTAAGAACTGTCAATTTGAAGTTATCAATTAGAAGAAAAGCATCCACACTAGTTTCTTATCATTTTATGGAACAAACAAAAAACTCCCTAAGTTCAGTTAGAAGAAAAGCATTCAAACTAGTTTCTTATAATTACATGAGAAAAACAAAAATCAAGATACGTTTTACTTTACAAAGGGCAAGTCCTTCACATTCTTCACTTTTCTCACTGTGTGGAATTTACTCCAATTTACTGTCCTATTTTCTTTTGTTGTTACTATTAACTACCTATGGCAAAACAGAAAAGAAGAAAATAATTCTGCATTAACTCTTCAATTTTGTTAGGAAGAGACTCTCATCCCAAAAAGCCTTACAAAAGAAGAAAAGAAACAGATCTGAGTCTAGTAATAAATTCATATCCCCAAGTGAGACCAGGAAAATAATTTCTTATTATACATTAAATGTCATTGAGGTTCACCATGCCGATGAAGGCTGTGAACCACATGGATCCAGAGGACAAAAGGAACAAGGCCATGCATGCACAGATTTCCTCTCAAACGTGCTCAACGGGCTTCCCTGGAAGGTCTCACATCTCCCCACTCCCTGCCATGCTTTTCTTTTCCTCCATCTGCCTTTTCTCTATTAACTAATTTTTCTACCCTGAAAAGATTCTAAGGCTGTTCCACTTTTAAATAATGAAATAGAAATTGCACAGTTGTTTAAAACACAGGGCTAACATAATGAAATTGAAGCACCAAATAAAAAGTACCAAATGCTCTTCAGCAACAAGTACAAAGAGGAAGTTATATAAATAATCAAAGCTTTCTGTAAACTGGGTCATTTTGTTAATTATTCTGTTAATTTCTACTACTGTTAAAACAGAAAATAAATTCATGAACAAAAAAAGATCCAGACTTCTATAATAGTCACAGATTAATTAAATCAAATATCCCAAACTACTGATGTTATAAAAAAGTCATTTGGAAACCTTCTATTCAATACTGTTGGATGGCTGACTCAGAGAGTCTGACACATCTGGCTGTGATTGGTCATTAAGTAAAAAACAATTCACATGGAACCAATCAAACAATCAATCACCTACCACATTCCAAAGCAGCAAACACAGGAGCAGCAATCAGATAATTGTTGTTTTCATTCCTCTCTGAGGCTTCTCAGCTTCCCAGGAGAAAATCCTGGGAAAAGAGGACTTTTCAGAAAATATCATGGTGACACTGCTGAGTAAGGGTCACAGCAGGTCCCTGTTTTCAGGGTGAATTCACCCCACAGCAGCTCACACTTTGGACTGTAACAGCCCTCTAACAGCCCTCCCTTGGGACAGACAGGACAGACTCCACTCCCACCACAATTTCTGTCAGAGGACCCCAGACACTTTCCCCTGCGAATTCCCAGAGCCAGCTGCTGTCAGGTTGCCCTGAGCAGGAACCCCAGCTGGGATGCACTATCCAGTGTGCAAAATTCCTGGGTTTTGAGTATGTACCAGCTAATCATGGATACAGGGAGTCAGCTAGACACCCAAGTGTCTATTGTCTGGGTAACTGTTTCTATGATTTGTAAAGAGCAGAGGAGGAAAGGGACAGAATCACAGAAGAGTAAAGCCCATGTTTTCTCTCTCTCTCCCCCTTTGATCAAAACAATTCCTTTTAATTGCAATACACTCTGCAACTATAATGTCAGTCTTCTTGGACGAGAAAAATAGACTCCCTGCTAGGAACTAAATTATCTATTTAAGTAATTCTTTCAAAAGATGCTCCAAGTTTTTAAATTATCAGCTCAAAATGTGGAATATATAAAATACCAATAGTGGAAACCCATGTGTAAAGCATGCTATTATGCAGAGTTGTACCAAAAAGTACACCAAGCAACTGGAGCAGCTCTTCCATCATTTGATCTTTTTTTGGTGTTCAACACACTCACAAATGATAAACTTGTTCATTCCTCACAAATCCAAAATCCCACTGGGAACATGAAAGGCAAGATGGAGTCCTTTGAATCTGGTGGCATTGAAGTTAGGGGGAGATTAAAATGCAGAAGAAATGCTGGATCTGGACATAAGGGTATTTGACATAGAATTATAATAGTCATAAAAACGTAAGTATATTTATTCAAAAATGCTTCAGTATCTCAGAAGTTATTCCTTTTCCATACTACTTCCTCAAGCTGGATCACTGCTGCTTCTACTCTCCCTAATCTTTCCTTTGTAATTCTTCTTTTAAACATTTATAAAAAATTTGCACAGATGGGGAAAAAAGCTGAAGATCTGAAGCAAAATTAATTTAATAAGGTAGGGACTAGAATTCCATTACTGGCTTAGGCAGCCTCTTTTCATGCTGTATATTGTAACCAGGAACAATTAATTTTGAAGTCCTTGATCTTTGGGAGCTTTTTCATTAATATTATTATTAATAATGATAGCAAGTCCTGCTCACTCTCCCCACTTGCCTCCTGCTAGCTGTAAGCACTCCAGCACCTCGAGGGGCTCTCAAAATCCAGCACACAAAGCTGGATTTAAAAGCTGCTGCTATCTGTGCTGGCCTGTGGGCAGGCAGGTGGTGCCAGGAGCTCTGCACACTCCCAGGACAGCCTGGCCCTGCCTGGCCCTGGGCTGGGTGCCCTGTGCAGGGCAGGAAAGTATTGTATTCACTGGCAACCCCAATGAAGGGAGAGAGTAAGACAAGGAGTACTCCATTGATATCTACTGTATTAGACTATATTATTCTATACTATATTACATTACATCTAAACTGAATCTACCAAGCACTCAACTGCACACAACTGCTCAGAACCTCATGACTCTCAGCTGACAGTCCCAACACACACACACACACCTGGCCCTGACAGGCCAAGGAACCAAAACACCATCACTTTGGGTAAACAATCTCCATATTGCATTCAACTTTTTCACAAACACAGGCACTGCAAATGATAAGAATTCTTTTGATCATTCTCTGAGGTTCAGAGAATGTGAATCTTGGAAATATCCTTGGGATGATGTGCCTTGCTTTTCTCTGTGAAGGTGAATTTCTCTGTGAATGAAGAGGAAGACTCCCTGGATATCAGAAGGCTAATTAATTACTTTATTATACTATTCTATACTATATTACATTACATCTAAACTGAATCTGCCAAGCACTCAACTGCACTCATCTCGTGACTGTCACCCAACAGTCCCAACAAACACACACACACTTGGCCCTGACAAGGAAACAGAACCCCATCACTCTGGGTAAACAGTCTCCATATTGCATTCTACTTTTGCACAAACACAGACACTGCAAATGAGATAAGAATATTCTTGGGAGGAATTGTGCCTTGCTTTTCTCTGTGAAGAGAAATGTGGGGCTACAGGAAAGGGCTGAGGCACAAGGATCCTGCTGGTGTGACATGAGGAGGTGTGGGGAGCTTCAGAGCTCATTGCTGTGCTGAGAGCTGTGGTGACAGAGCAGCTCCTTTCTCACTCCACCCTTCTGTGCAGAGGGCACAGCCTGAAGCACAGAGACAGCACAGTGCTGTGCTGACAGTGCATCAGTCAGTGCCACCTCAGCTGGCACATGCCTGTGTTGTAGTTGAGATGGAGACAATACAAAACAGCACACTCCATTTCCAAAAGGCTTCAAAACCCCAGTTTTTTTATCCATTCTTACAAGACTCCTAAGTTTACACTTGACTCATTGTTCATAAGAGAAGTGCTTATTGGAATAAGCTGTTGCAGGTTTCTCTTATTTATCCTTCTCTCTTTCTTGGTTTCTACGTTAACAACCTTGGTAGGAAATTCTTTCAGGGGTAAACACGGACCCTCTTATCAAATTTCTCTCTGGCTCACAGAAGTCACTGTAAAACCTCTTACATATGCATGGTCCCAGGGCTGCCAGCCACATTGTCAACAGATGGGCCTGGAGTTCAGGATGGCAATTTGCCTCAGGGTGAAAAACACACAGATCACAAGTTCAGTCCCATCATCCAAACAAAACACTTGGCCTCATCTAGTAAGGTGCAAGTCGTGTGGGTTTTGACTTGAGTCTTTCCATGTGCTGTTCACATGTTGGCAGCAGGTCTGTGTGTCTGTGTCAGGAGGTGCAGCCCTTGCCCAGTGCCCATGTTGGTGATGAGAGCTGGGACAGGACTGCATGCACTGCAAACCTTGTTCCAAACAGGGCTCAGAGCAGGCAGCCACAGAGCTCTGCACCAACTGGCCAGGAGAAGCAGTAGCTGTGAAATTGGACTGCACTGCCTGCTTTGACATCCAGACTGCCATGTGTGAGGCAGACTGCTCCTCCACCTCCAATCCAAGAACTGTTGCCACAGGGCTCTCTTCATGGCTGCGCATCATTGGTCCTTATTCTCATAAAAGGAACAACTTCCTGCCTATCTTCCTTTTCAAGGACCTCTCCATCTCATACAAACTGTTCACACATCTCCTAACACCTCCAGGACATGACAACAACAAACCCCAAATCTATTCTCATTTCAAATGTTTTCAAAATCCCTTTACATATTCCAGCCTTTTGAAGCTGTGCCTTTCTGGATGCCTAACTTGGCAAACCAAGCAAGGACCTAAAAGGCCCTGAGTTATCAGCAGCTGCTGTAACAAGGAATGGAGGCAAACATATGAATGCATCTCAAAAACTACACTCAATTCAATTTACCCATGTGGCATCCCTCTCCCAAATGGGAGAATGAAAACAGGGAGTATGAAAACAGGGAAAATGCAAGGCCTCTATTTCCCTTTCTGTTCCAGCCATGCAAAGGGGGTGGTAACATCCTGCACACAATGGGAAAATTCAGCATTACTTGTGTTGGCAGTTCAAAAGTAGCCCCTGGGTTTGTCACTCCATAAAGCTGCAGATTGACCATCTGGGGTGTCTCCTCAGTGCCACACACGGGGATTTTTTAACTCCTATTTATTCTTAAACATTGTCCACTTCTGTATTCTTGTGGACAGGAGTCCATAGAAGCACCTCATGAGCACATCCCCCCAGGTACTTGTAGAGTTCCTTTCTTCCTAACTTTAAAGAAATTAACAAAAGCATAATACACATTTCACTTGCAAACAGGATTCCTCGGAGGAAAGAATTTCAGTCTATCTTCCACACTTTTTTTTTATTCATGGGCAAAATACGGCTTGCATGCACAAAAAGGACCCTAAAGATAAATAATCCCCTCTGTTTCCTGGCTAAATTATTACAAATCAGTAATATAGCCTCACTATTGAGGTTATAAACCTTTATTTTTAGTAATCTGGCATAAATGTTGCTTGTAAGCAGTTACCTTCCTGAACTGATGAATCATTAGGTCAGCTGAATCTCTTTCAATTTTAAAATTCTTTCAACATGCATTCTTCTATATATATTCTTTCAACATTCCCTATAACTCTGTAAATGGTGCTAAGCCAAACCAAACTCTGCAGCAAACCTGATGCTAAAGGGGCTGCATAGGACACTTGATGCTTTTCAGCTCTGACTGGTATGAAACATGCTACATTCAAAATTATCATCGCTCTGATGAGCAATAATCATCCATTTACCTTAGGTATAATTCCCTTTTTCTCTGGTAGCTGAACCCATCAACTATTTTAACTGCCTCACCTCACTTGACTTACCTGTTTCATTAAAACACTCCATTTTAAACACTGATCTACTCTCCAGACTCAGGGAATCAATGTGCCAGGTAATTCCTGGACAGCTGTATCCTGTTTCTCCAACAATCTTTGTAAAAGGCAAGGTCAGCTAAAATAGAAATTTTTGTACAGATAACTACTGCCTTTATTTCAGTGTAAATATTTTATAATATTTTTAATGCAATGATAACTGAAGAAATTGGTGCCAAAGCAAAAACCACAACATTCACATTTGATATTTGACTTTCATAAGAATTCAGAATTCCATAATTAGTTAGTATGAGGGGTTTTTTGCAGGCAGATAATTTTACTTTGTATACCTTGTTGCACAATACTATCATTAACAAGATATATTACCTAATTATGCTGGTCTGCTCTCCTTCTGAGCAGGATTGCAGCTATAAATTTCACAAGGGCTGTGTACTGTGTGCAAAGGCTTCTGACAAAATCCCATGGCCACAAAGAACAGAAGCTGGAGAGACAGTGTCATTCCATTTGACAAAGTGACTGCTATCACTGTCAGCATAATGGTCCCAGGTCTGCAGCAGAAGAGAACAACATTGATTGGCAACATCAAAAGGGTCAAGATAAATTAAATATTTATGGCTCTGGGCTGTGCTGACAGCTCCTGATGTGTTCTCAAAGCTGATACATTTCTTCTGAAAGGTGTCCCACTAAAGCTGCAGTTTCCAAGGTTCCAAGTTTATTTCCCTGAACACTCTGCCCTTTGCCATCCCCCTAAGCCAGAACCATGCAGTCCTTCCTGTAGGGGAAGTAAAATTATTTGCTTCACTAAAAGCAAAACAACCCAGCAATGGTCATACAGGAAAAAAAGAGAGGTGGCTTTTTATTCATAAAAACAGTTTTGTGCATCTGCTTTCTGTTTTTTCATTTGGATGAAAATTTGTGAAAAACCTCACTGTCCCAAAATTTAGGGTTGTTGAGTTTTTAAATTAATTTATTTCAAGTGAGACTGACTCCTTGCTCCAAGGTAAATTTGCACATTCCCAAAGACTGCAAATTGTATTACTACACCCATATTTCACAGATGCAGGTAAATGAAATTGTTAACATAACATGCAAGCTGCACAAAACAAAGCCAGGAATATAACAACTGGCAGGAAGGAATATTTGCTGTACATTAGCTCTTATTTAACAAGCCTGATTTTTTGTTCCAGTTGATTCTAAGTTCAGGCAATAGAGTAAATTTCTTAGTTTAAGACCTCTAAACTAGCACCTGAGAATACAGCATGACTAAAGTACACATCAAATGGATTAAAAATACCTACTTAGCTTGAAAACATAGACATCAATGAGCACTTGACATCTGAGGCACCATTACCAGCAAGTTCCTGAAAGGATTGGGATGAAGCCCCTTACAAAGGAATACATCCATCAATGAAAATTACCTAAAGCAAACTGAGCAGAGGGAGTTGATGTTACAAATACCTGCAGACTGATAAACGAGGAAGAGATGGGATTCTGACAAAGAAATTAGAGCCACTTGAGAAACAAGACCCATTTGAACAGAATATGTTTTCAATCAAAACTCACAAAAATGTTCATCTGGGGAAAATCCTAGACATTCCAAATAGGAAGGTTTATGAATCATCTAAGCCCATCCTTCTACTGAGATTTAAGACATTCAGACAGCTATTTGTCTAACTTCTTGAAAAATTCTAATGATTGAGATTTCACAGGCCTGGCAAGTAAATCTAGACTTGAAAAAGTCATATCTAGACTAAAACATTCTCAGCTGCAGTTTCAGATAACATTTGCTTCTCAGCCAGCCCGCAGCGGCTGGAAACACGAGGCACATTTGTCCTTACAACAACCTGCAAGCTCATCCTTCCTCATTTTGCTCTTCATCACAAACCATTTGTTCCATTTTTCCTCCCTGGTCCTGCTTTCAAGACTAAGGAAAAGCACTCAGAAAAATAGTGCTGGAAACAGACTGGGGCTGGTGGTAAAGTGACAGTGCGAGCACCAGGCACAGTTCTGTGGCAAAGGCCTTGAAAAGGAGAGTGGATAAGTCTGCCTCTACCTATAGCTTTAGTTTCCACATTTAAAAGAGGATACTGACATAAAGATATTTCAAAAGAGAAAATTCACCTCTTTCCTGGTCATCTGCTTCACTGTCAAGGATACTTGCCTTATTCCTAATTTGAATTTACCTGATTCCACTTCGTAGCAACTGCTTCTCATTCATTTTGAGCTAGATTAAACCACCACTCTGTCTTCTCCACGTTGTCGTAGGACGGGGACCAGGACACCAGATGGTTCATCACAGGTCCAGTTTATTGAAAAAAGTATCAAACACTTATACAGCAAATAATAAGCTTATGAATATTCTGTAAGCCAAGCAATCTATTGGTTAAACTATACCATGAACTCTTCCTCATTCCTTAGGGGTTACATCTCTCTTTTCTCATGTCTCTTTCCTATTTGTTATCATATTACAGCTAGGCCCAAGGACACACTATCTAGCAGGTGCAGGACTTGGAATTAGCCACGGTCTTGTACTTTTCCATTCTCTAGTCTGCTAAATTTCCCAACACCACATGAAAATACTTTATTCCTGTTAGGAACCCTTGTACCACTCAGAGGGAGCTGATGGGGATGCAGTCCATCCCCGTGGCTCCCCTTCCACACTCACAGCCCTCAGACCAACTCCTCACCACTTGTGCAAACAGCTCCAAGGTTCCTCACACGCCACAAGCCTCAAACTTGACCTCAAAATCATGGTACTTCTAAGGCCAAGAGTTCCACTGAAAGCTGGCCCAGTTCTCCCCATCTCCTCAGTGATATTTTAATTCATGCACAGAAGCTGGTACATAGAAAGGCTGACTTGAAGTTATCTGCATTTTTCCCACCAGTTCTTCCAGTGAGAGAATTAATAACAATGCTGTGCTTCATTCCCTGAGCTGCATACAGGAGAAAACATTTTCTTTAGAAAACACAGTAAAAGATTACTAGGTAACAGTTAATGTCCTAATTAACTGCATAATATCTTCAATATTTTCCATTACATTACTGAAAATAAAGTTAGGACAGAGAAATTATTTTCTGCACTGATGACATCTGGCACCAGCAATTTGCAGTTATTTTGACTAGTACAGTATTTAAATTACTAACAACACATAAAACTCTGAGCTAACAGCAGTCTGTGGCAGTAAGAAACACACTTTGTCAAAATTATATTTCCACAGGACCAGATTAATTTAATTACAATTAATAGGGTTTTTTTAGTAAATGGCTCCAACAGACATGTATAGCAAATAATTTGTGTATAAATTACTCCCTCTCCTGCTCTAGATGTTATCAGCTCCAAAAAGCCACTTACAAATATGCGAATTCACTGTCATTCTCAATCATAGTATGTGAAAATGTGGGCAAAATTTTGTTAAAATAAGATGCATCTTTTGCAAATACCATGTGTCTGCTTCTCCCTCCAAGGCAGCATGCAGACTGGGCAGGAAGCAAGCAGTGTTTGCTGGAACAAATGTTGATGTTCATTCTTGGCAAGGATCCCTTCCTTAAGACAAGCAGTTTTAAGACACTATCATGGATCTACATCATCAGAACAGCATGCACATAAATATATTTTGCTAAGGGTTCTTTGGAAAAAACACTTCAGTTCCCAGCTCTGCTCACCCAGCCCAGGTGCTGTGGCATTCTGCCTTGCCCCTGTGGTGGCCTTTGCCCTGACTCCCTGCTTGTGCTGCTCCTGCTGCTCCCTGACATGGGAACACTTTCCCACAGCTCAGACATACAAAAGAACAATTTCCCCTGGGGGTCCAGTGCAAGGAGTCAGCTCACACCCCAGGCTTTTGCTCACAGACTGTTTTGTACAATTATTCTCATATAGGAACAATGCTGCACTGGCCTAAACCCATGCTGCTGCTGCTTCCTGCTGGTCCTGGCTCCCTCTGCCCCTGCAGCCACATCCCCACTTTGGAGCTGGCTCTGCCATCCACCAGGCATCTCCATGAGCTGCTCCAGCTCTCCAACCCTGCAGAAAACCAAATTTCTGCTGAGCTTTGCCCCATTTTAACCGGGCTGTCCTGGCTGACAGGCGCAATCACACAGGGAGAAGGAGCAGAACCACCACTCCCAAAGATTAATTCACCCAGCCCACCCTTGGAAACCTCCATAACAAACCAAAGGCAAGCACATTATCACTGACAGATTATCACTGCACATGTAAGCTTTCAGCAGAACTCACAAAACTTAGAAAGAATAGGCTTGCTAAAATATAGCAAACCCCTCCACAATTTGTGATAGTTCTTATCCCTAATAATTATATTACCTCCAGCACCTGAAAAACAGGTTATATAATATTTTCTTCAGAAGGGAAAACAAAATAAACCCACAAAATTTTCTACAGAAGTTACAAGACAATGTATTGAAAACCACCAGCCAAGTCAGAAATTGTAACAGCAACGTGTTCCTGTACAAAGATTTTCACATCTAAACAATTCAGTCACATTGTAAAAGCATTGTTTTTCTTTTATAAATATGCCCATAAATTATTCCTATTCTTACATAACAGCCAGCTCAACACATGCCCATCACAGCCTGCAAGATGGCTCCCTTTTATAAAGACACAGAACAAAGGACAACAATAGTAATTAATTGCTTTACAAATGGCTTTAGAGAGTAATTATATCATTACTCCTGAGTGGTTCCAGCTTCCAAGTGTACTGCCACTAATCTTTTGAATATATTTTTGTTAGGAACTAAGTGGATATCACTAGAGAAAAAACTTGCCAAGTGAAGAGCACTCCACTGGAGAACTCCATTTCCATGCAGTTCATTGAAAAGAAGGCATTTCCTACCCCCATTGCCCTGGAGAAAGCCAAAGGAGGAGCACTGACAGCTGCCTCCATGTGCAGCTCCACAGTAACTCTGTTCCCAAAGCTTTACACCTTGAATTGTATCTGCCTTTATGCAATCAGTTTTGGGTCGAAAACCTCCTAACAGCCTGCCTACCAAGACAGATCAGTCAGAAAAGGCCAGTAGGGCACAGGGACCAGAACTTCTTCATGGCTCTGAATGTCCTCTAGGGCTCACAGACTCTGCAGCCATCCCTACAAGAACTGTGCCCACACCTCCCAAAGTGCCCAGCTCCCCCTTTCACCTCAGACTCCAAGGAATGTCATCTGCAGCTGTGCTAGCACACACCTGAGGTCCTGGCAGACACCTGCAGTGGCCATCTGTTACCTGCTACTTGTTGTCTTATAGAGCAAGAGTTCTGTTATCATTATAGTGTAAGGATTCCATACCTCCAGAGTTTCATGCCTCCTCAATGGTTTCCCATAGGCAGTTCCTCTAAGCACTGATTGTGACTGGTGCTTGCAGTAGCTATCTGACACCTCTCACTTCTCTGACTCCTCTTCCCACCAATCCACTCTTTTATACCACTAGTTCTTATTGGCTACAGGTGTTGCCTGTTATCATCTGGCCTGCTCCTAATCTTTAGTAATAGGGTCCAGCTGCAACAGTTGGGGGATAAGATTACATTCTATGCCAGCTTCATCTACCTATACTGTGTCCCCCTACACCTGCAAATACAAAGCTTCTTCCAGCTGGCTGAAGATCACCTGATCTTCTTCCTAATCAGGGAGTCCGTGGCAGACACTCACCACAGTTCTGGTAATACAGATCCTTCTGTATTCTTGACCTGAAACTCTCCTCTGGCTCATCGTCCACCTCAAGGCAGAGCTCCAGGCATTCCTGCTGCTCTCCCACACAAAGGGCAAACTCCACTGCCACCCCCCAGCCTGGCCTTCCTGAAGGGTTTATGTCATCCATTGCTGCAGTCCTGTGGTGTGAATATCTTAGCTCATCTCTGTGATGCAACAAGGCAACAGACATAAAATCCACAAGTGAGATCACTTCTCCCACCATGCTGTCCTCTCAATTCTTCATTTGCCTGTTAAAATCCTTTAAACAGCAATTAAGTAAGATCCCTGGGGTATATCTTCCCCAATCCCTTTGATCACTGGTTAAAAATGCCTCAGATGCACTGTTTAATGCAGCTTGTACCTGCAGGTGTGAACAGAGCCATTATATTGTCACATTCAATCCTCTGAGGCCGTTGATGCAGCACAACATGAGCCACAGTGTCAGGGGTTCAGTCATGCACAGGGGATGGAGCGCAGGAAAATGAAGGTGAAAAATCATTTTGGGGAAAGCTGAGCTGAAACACTCTCTGCACAGGTCCAGACAGCAATCTGCAGAAATGCAGGAGAGGTGATCACTCAGGTTAGAGACCCAGCTGAGATATTATTTCAGCAATCTGGACTGTTTGCAGACAAGGTATTTTTACCTCAGCATAATTAAAAGACACCTGAGCAATCCCTGGAAGACTTCTAGCACTGTAGTTGGTTCCCCCTCCTGCTGACAGAACAAGAACAAACTGTATTATCTCAGCTGTGCAATGAGAACAGGAGTTATGGAGCTATCCTGAAGGGAAACATCCCTCAGTGTTTAACCAGAGGGAACAGAACCATGTGAAAGCTAAGAAATAATCTACTTGGTAATTACAATTAATAGTATTTACCTCTTACTGGGAGCTTTACATTTCTTAAATATTTTCCAAACATTAATTAATTACTAAGGCAGGGGAGGAAGTGTTGTTGCATTATGTAGAAAAATAAGTATGTTGTGATAAATTAATCATTGTGTAAGCATCACTGTTCCTTGAGCCCTTCCATATGTATAACGAAGGGGTACACGTGGGTTTAGCTTATTCTCTGCTGTAGGGGCAGACAGCCCTTTTGGATTTTTTTTATTTTTTTGGTCCACTTCCATCCTAAGTTGCCAAAGTTCCCCAATATTGATTGTTCTGCAATAAGAAGAACAAACCAAACTTGTTTTTAATGTAGACTTGGACAAATACCGAGTTCCAGAAACATACGTTCTAAATTTCCCAGAGTTTTAAATACCATGATAGCAAAAAAAAAAAATTCCCCAGGTTTCCAAAACAATGAAACAACACATAACTCTTGCCACCTCAACAGGCCATTCCACAAACCAAAGACACCATTTGCACTGCATAATCACTACTTCCAAAAGCAGAAACCTATACTTAAATATTTATATTTTTTTTAACTATCCAAACAAATATTTTGAAATTAATAAAGGCTGAGAATCCTAGAAATAATTAGAAATACTAAAAGCCATACTACTACTTTTCATCAAACTACCAGGGTACTGATGGTGTAACAGAAAAAGGAAATTTATTAATTTACTTGCCTGATCGAAGGACTTCCAGGTGAGAACTTCATGAAACACTGCTTGTTTCAGGCAAAAAAATTATCCATTCTCAGGAAAACAGCCTAAAGAGAATTACTTTTCTTTTTCTCCATCATTTTTAAACATACTTCTAATACTTGGGCACTCATAACTCCTCCAAACAATTCTCACCACTTTTCAAAGTTTTCTTTTTCATCTTTGCATGGATTAGCTCAATACGCCTCTTGTAAGGAGTTCTATTTCTTTGGGAAACTGCTGTTAAATCTTCTCAGAATCATCTTCCTTGGATAAGTCTGTTTCAACTGTTAAAACCCCAATAAGGCACGTGACATAACTGAGATAAAAAATTTGAAGCCAATTGCAGAACTCAATCTTCCAGGTTCCAACAGAGCTCATCTAAATCCAAGCAGCACTTCAGTAGTTTCTATAATGGAATTAAACTGTGATACTGAAAATAGCAAGAGGAATTTCCACCTAGAGCTGCTCACCACAGACTTCTCAACGAGGTGGAAGCTCTAAAACCAAAATGCAATTAGTATTTTGCTTGTTCTCAGTGTCTGAACCCCAGGGTGATGGATACTTCATAAATACACAGAACCAGCAACACCCAATATCCTTCTTCCACCTAGTCTTCATCCTTGCACTCAAGAAAACTTTGAAAAGAAATGTTTCCAAACTTAATATGAGGGAGAGTATGGTTTACTTTTGTAACTGTCATTTTACCATAAATGCTGAACTTGAAAATCCAATTAAAAATCCAATACTTTCTGCTTGATCTCATCAGATTTCATCCTGCTTGAAAATCTGAAGCAAATTAAACTTTAACTCTCATTTAAAGACAGAGAATTGGTGAAATTTAAGGAAGGCATTTGAGAGGAGGACAGTGGTGTCTGATTCATACTTTTAAGGCTTTTATGTGCTAAGCATTCAAATGCCCTATTTTGTATAGGGTTGTTCAGGTCTGAATTCTAATTTTTCCCTTTTGTTAATTTCATAATAAAAAAAGTTTGCTAAAACTGACAAGCAATGGCTACATCTGCTCCATTTAAACCAAGGAGGCAAATTAGGGTATTAGGAATTCCTTTATTTCCCTGACTCACCAGGTCCTTCAGAAAGTTAAAGAAAACACATAGACCAGTTTTTCATAGGCTCTCAAACACAAAGATTAAGGGAAAATTAGACAAACTGAGCCTAATACTTCTACTCTACCTCATACAAAATCTCTTTACACATGATCCAACAACAGAAAATGGCACTTTGAATTGTATCACAAAGGAAAATCTTGTAAAATCCCTTTCAATATCTTGTCAAAATCAGCATGCTCTGTGACTAGACGACTGTCAGGGTGATCTATAGCCCCCAGACAGCACTGTAATATAAACTAAATTGCCTGAGTCACAAGCAATGATAGAGTCATTCTACAGGAAATTGGAAATCAATTCTTGTCATCACTGTACATAACTCCTTTATCAGAGTTCCAGTTGGCCAGTGTAATGCAAGGGAAGGAGCTGGGAACTGACAATCACGGCAAGTTGAACAGTCTGCACACATATTGAAGCACAGAAGCTCTGCTTCTGGAATCGCACTCTGCATAGGGAATGTGACAGATGAGAGCAGCCTGACTGTAAAATATCAAAGGTGTGCTGCATCCTGTTCCATGGGGAGGATGTATGTAGCTTGGGTTTGGGCCTGAAAATTGAGGCCTGTAGTCTTTGTGCAATGAATCCTGGCAGAACAGAGGGACAATCTTTTGCTAAATCTCACACTGGAAGTCTGTCAGATTGGTGTTTTGTGGAGATAAACAAAACTCCACAACTTTGTGAAAGTTGTAAAGCTGGTATGTTTATTGCAGCTCTGGATGCGTGTGGGAATCATTGCCCTAAAATGACATGCGTACCTCTGGGAACTTCAGGTCCCTTTTCATCCCCCTCTCAAATACATATCCATACAATTTCACAATAGGTTTATACATATTCATTTTTACGAATTTCGCGTGACATTTGCTGCTAGTTCTTCTTCATCAGAAAGAATTCCTAGGTCAGGTTGAGCTGCTCTCACAGCAGTCTCTCTGTCTCTCTTTATCACCTTCTGTCTCCCCTCCTTATCTCTGTCCTTCACTGAAGAAGTTTCTCTGAGCCTAGGCTTTTGCAGTCAGACTGCACAGCAAGCTACATACTTAAAGATGTACATTCCACCTAAATCAAAATGGATTTCTACCCTGGAAAATTTCCACTCTGCCTCACTGCTACTGGGACATTCCTTCATAATCACCATCCAGTGTTGCTGAAACCAGAGCACCAATATCACCATTGGCATGCTCATAAGTTTGGTTCTCTGCAACACTTGTGTCAGACTCAGTTGCTGGAATCAAGTGATTAAATCAGTTTTTGTTACCAAGTAGATTTTTAAGCTACTTGGTAACAAAAACTGATTTAATCATTTGGAATTTCCTTTTAAGTTTTAGAATCAAACTATTGGAAGAACCAATAGTTTGATTCTAAAACTTAAAAGGAAATCAGAGTCTAACACAATGCTCTTCTCAAAGCATGCAATCACCCTTTGAGCAATACTTTTCTGTGTAGATGCTCTACTATGCCTCATTTTACCTGGACTCACCAGCTAAATTCATTAAAATTAAGTACAAAATCTGTTTAAAAAAGGCAATAAAGACAATTCTCTGTGAAACAAAGAACATTTTCTATTTCCACTCCTTGTACAAAAGCCAACTCATTGAGCTCCACACACCTAGAAGGAAGCCATTGCCACTTTTACACACAAGCTCACTTTCAACTCCTTAATACAGCTGGATGCAGGAACATGATGAACTCATGCAGTGTCCAGCACAGCATGTTTATTATTTTAATGCAGAAGTCCTAACCTAAAATAAGGACTCCTTCCAAAATACAAAATCCCAGAATTATCTGGGATATTAAAGATTAAACAGTTCCAAGGTCCCTGCCATGGTAGGGACACCTCCCACTGTTCCAGGCTGCTCCCAGCCCTGTCCAGCCTGGCCTTGGGCACTGCCAGGGATCCAGGGGCAGCCCCAGCTGCTCTGGGCACCCTGTGCCAGGGCCTGCCCACTCCCACAGGTAACAATTTCTCCCTGATATCTCAATCTAAACCTTCAAGTAACTGGCAGGCTGCAATTAGGTCATCCTGAAGCCTTGGGTGAACAATCTCTGCCTTTCCTTACAGGAGAATTTCTCCAGCCCTCAAATCAACTTGGTGGCCTCCTCTGGACTTGCTGCAGCAGGTCCATGTCCTTCCTGTGCTGGGGACCCCAGAGCTGGATGTGGAAAATATAGTTAATACAAATCATTCTGCTTAAGGGGCACAAAGTTTGCTTCCCTATTCTCTGGCCTGTTTGGGAGAAGGTGTGGTTTCTTCACATAACAAAAATTTATTATGAGACTAACATTGAGGATTACTTTTCATGAGACCTAAAAAAACTGAAAAAGAATCTCATGCTTCTGATTATCTTCATTACTGGATTTGATCCACACCCCTCCTTTCCCTCTCCAAACCAAGGTTTAACTTACAGCATCACTTAAAGAATCCAGGAGTGAACTATACCTAACCAAATTCTGCAAATCATGAATCTTCTTTACAACTGTCTTCATAACCATGGAAAAATACTTTATTGCTGCAATAATCCCTTTTAAAGGAGATTACTAAAGTGAATAGGCCTGATTGAACAGTAACCAGTCTCCATTTGTTTCTGTCCTTAATTTAGACACTTTGTTAACTGCTGGTTATTGCTGAAGCACTGTGAATTTTGCTTGGTAAGTCATTTTAAAAACTGTTTCTCCATATCTTAAAAGGTCTGAAACAGAGGTTAGGAAAACCAATAAACTTAAAAGTATGGAAAGTACAGTCACAGAGAAACCTTTTATCAATGCACAGCATTGCAGTGAGACACATCCCAACATGAAAAAGTAATTTGCATGTTTACTGATGCATTGTGGATATTTGTTCAAAGCCTTTAACATAAGCTGTTAGTTACACAGCCCTGATTCATTTAAGTTCTCAAAGTTTTAATTAGTTCTGAGAAAATGTTTTATGTAGAAGTCACAACTTGCCATGAAGCAGCAACTTCCCCTCTTTCTTCTTGTGATTCAAACCTTCATGGGAAAAGTCCTGCCTATAAGACTTGGGCCAAGAACACACCAAACAGAAAAATGCAGCACTGGCTGTTCAGCACCCTGCAGTTTTTAGCACCCAAACTACTTTACAAAGACAACACAGTCATTCACATTTCGTGAATTTCTCCCAATCTGCAGAGAAATAAAGTAATTCCTTATGGACCAATAGCCATGGTAACACCCAGGAAAGAAAAAACACTGACTCTGGGCACAGGGCATTCACTGCCCTGCTCAGCACTGACACTGGGCACAGGGGGCTCACTGCTGTCACCTGCAATCCAGACACTCACTCCCCACACAGCACTGTTTTCGTGTCCCAGCCCAGGGGGTGACTGAGGCACACCCAGCTGGATGGAACTGGACAATTTTCTCTGTAGTTCTACACTAGTCATGGCTTTACCTGCCCTTTTTCTGTCATTCCATTGCCTTCATTCCAGTGGCACTCTAGGGATGATGCTGAAAGCTGACTTCAGCATGTGTGATTTTGATGCCTTAAGTTTTAGCTTTTCTATTTTTCAGATTCTGTGCTGCGTTATTGTGTAACTCTGAGCTTCATATTAAGTGTTAGCAAGATCTCTTCACAGGGTGAAAGAGACAAACTCTTCAAAACAATCCTTTTCCAGCTTGTCCAAGGACAACAGTTACAAGCTCCAGGCCCAAAAAGTATAAACAACAGTGAATTTAAGAGAGAAAACTAAGGAGGATGGAACTTCATAACCTAAAGCTGGAATTGGACAATTAACTCCAACGTGCAAATGGAGCAGATCTGATAAAAGTGAGAGACCCCATGAGCAGTTGTGCATTTTGTGACCATTTTGGTTCACCTGGGGTGCAGCCCTGGCTGGGCTTCTGTGCTGCCCAAGGTGGATCCATTGAGGCCTTTTAATAAATCCCTACTTTAACTCTGTCCAGCCTCTGTTCTAGGTCAGCCTTCACAAGGCACCAATCTGATGAGATCACACACTTTTCTTTTAGCGTGTTAATTCTTATTCTCTTCTTTTACAAAATTTACCCATTGGAGTGCATTCTTGTGGCAATGCAAAAAATGACTTTTCTAAAAGTTGCCCCTACTACATGAATTAAGTAGAACAAATCACTCTCAAACTTTTAGAAGCTCAACAAGTGTATTTTTGTACCTATGCTTTTAGAATCTTCCACAGGATCTTTGACTTTTGAGTAATATCTAATTCTTTTTTCCCCATTTGCTTTTGGATTTTCACTTCCATATCCTGTGTAGGACTAGAAGAGTAGAAGGGAGAAAAATGGCTCATGTCTTGCTGTCTGTAGCCTGGCAAGCTGGAAACACAGGATCATTTGGCAAAAAATTGCAATTCTGTGAGGATTTCATTTCTGCATTAAAACAACCAATATCCTGTAAATCTGAATAACTAAGCATCCACATCTTCAGATGCTTATCAACACTAAAAATACACTTCTGTGTTCCATCATAACTGTTAGAGATATCTATGGTAATAATTCATATGTTTTCACAGCTGGAATACCAAACGATGCTAGAAAGCTCTGAACAGAGGAACAGCATAACCCAGGGGAGTCAGAAAAGTGAATTAAAGGTTTATTTAATAAGTGTCTTTAAAGCGTCATTTGTCTGAAAATGTGTATCATGCCAGGCACAGAAGCAATCATTTTTAAACCACTTGGAAGTAGCTGCATCACTCAATGTACCTGTGAGCTCAGCACACAGGGTCAAGGCAGAAATCCACCTTCACCCTCTCTATTCCCACCCCAATGTAAAGTTCCTTCAGTTTTTCCTGGATCTGTCCCACCAGGCAATGTCTTATTGCCTGTTACTATCAGCTGACAGATGTGTGCCCTCTCAGTGCCATCCCTATCTATATGTAAGCCAAGCAACCAAAATAGTGAAAATCCTAAATCAAAGTGAAAGAAAGAGAAAGGATGCTAGACTCTACCAGTTAGAAAGAAAAGCAGAGCAAACTGCATGTGATGCTTCTTTGTTACCATAGCACACCCAAAATTTCACACAACTGATGAAAACCTACCTGAAGAAAACTCCTTTTGTCCAAGCTCTGAACTCACCACCACTGGTGACAAATCACTCTTGACAGCAAGGTTACCCCTGAGCTGGAGTAAACCAAGCAGCTAAGCATTCAAACATCACCCCTTTTCAGCCTTTCACCCAGCAAAGAAAACCCATCTGGATAAGATCATCTGATCATAATTAACTGATGTTACAGTGCCACTGTGTCTCAAATTGGAGAAAAAAAACTCATTCTGTAGTTAAACTACAGAGTCTTCCTTAAAACCTGAGCACTACTTGAGCCTTCACAGTCAGCTGTGGTTGAGATACTTTAAACAAGCACTGGCTGCTCACAGATTAACCCCTAAACACAGTTAAAGGAATTCAGTAGAGATGCAAAGAGCTGAGCTGGAAAATTTAAGTTACCCAAGTACACAGAGTCTGCAATATCCTTAATTACCTACATCCCTCTATCATTGATCTGCCCTTAAGAATCACACCCAGAAAAGGGAACAAGGTTAAAAACCACACGTCACTGGGCCTCTCCTGCCTGTATATGTCAAGTGAAATCAATCATTTAAGACTTTGCTCTGCTTATGCAGCTCTTCACATTCTTTTGCTCTGCTAAAAGAAATATGATGATAATTACTGAATGCCATTGCAGGACTTACGAACTACGGAAGAAAACATCTACTACAATGTCATGACCTATGATGGTGGCTAAACCATTCATATTTACCAACCAGGACCACACAGATGCTCAATTGTTAAAGTTTGGCTGAGGGGTTGCTTGCTAAGCTGCGCTAACATCTTTACTCAGGAATAAATGCTAAGAGGTCCCCCTGAACTAAAGATCAGGAGGTTGGTGTTTCTAATTATTTTGGATGGTTTTGATTATCAAGCCTCTGTAGGAGCTGTATGATGCTCCAAAGAAAAGGTATCATGTATATTTGTAATGCTTCTACTTATGCTCTTTTACAGCATGTGCTACATCCCATCACTGTACCATGACCATCTCCTGACAGTTATTTGACTCTGTGGTATTCAATATGTGACTTGGATACAACACACTGAGGCTTGCAGAGGCAAAAGGAAGAGTAGCAAACAATTTTACAGGACACTTTCCCTCTCCTTACACTGGAGCAGATTGTATGTGTGGGAATCCTTAAAATCAGAGGGTTTTTGGGGGAAAGTAGCAAAAGGCAAGCATCAGAGACAGCAGAACTGTGATTAGAGCTAAGCAGCAGCCATAAGATTTGTCAGCAGAAAAGTTATATGAGATGTAAAAAGTAAGGACAAACAGAACAATGGTCTGTGTTTTAATGCTTGTCTAGAATAACTCCCTAAGCTACAGAAAAGTTTATCTAGGGAGATATTAGGAAGTTCTAAGCTTAATAATGGAGCTCTGTGCATTGTGTTTTAAGGCTTACAAGCAGGTATTGTATTCAAAATAAGCAAGCATTGTTCAACCAAAGGTACATGTGCTTATAGTGGTTGGATAGAACTGCTGTCAATGTGCTTTTGCTTTGTGTGATTGGCCAAAAAACTTTTAAAGTGGGTTGTAACATTCAGTTCTTTGTCTGCTGCTGGGATATGAGCTCCTGGCATCTTCCCATTGTCATAACAATGGAATGAGAGTGATGCTGGAAAATCAAACAGCTCAAAGCATGTTCCCAGCAGTCCTGTCCTGTTTGTGATTTGTTCATAGACCCCTGGCCAGCACTGGAATGTGTACAGACAGCAGTGCAACGTTCAGAGGATCTCAATTCCCCCTAAGAACTGATGCTGCAGCGCCAGCCATCCCTCACTGTGAGTCTCACTCCGTGGAGCAGGAATTCCTTTCCCCATCACCGCAAGTCCTGGCCAGGAGTGCCCAGTGCCAGATCGCTGCGGGCCGGCCCTGCCGATGGCTCTGGCTCCGTGGAAGGCGCTGGCACAGCGGCCGGGACAGCGGCTCCGTGTGCGGGAGCGGAGCGTGGAGCCCGAGCGCCATCAGCCGGGGATGCGCTGCCCGCGCTGCCCCTTCCCGCACCCGCCGCGCTGAGCGCAGCATCCGTCCCGTCACTTCATGTAAATTTATCTAGAATTAAAAAAAAAAAAAATTCTCAGAATTATTTTTACCTTTTTACCACTTTTCCCCCCATCTTTCTAGTATCAGTTCCATTCATTCTGCCTTTTCCCTAAATCTCACAGAAAGGGGTTTTTCAAAAGCACTAGATCTTCAAGTGAGTTCTGGAGAAATCCCTCATCCAGAAAGATACAAATAAATCCCTAACCTACTTTGCTATTACAGTGAGAAAGATAAGCATAAATCCAGCTATAACTCAAATTCAGTCTTTTTACAAGCTAAAGTCTATTGAAAAGGAAGATTGACGGCAGCTTTACTGCACATTACCAGTCCTATTAACTAAAGATATTTCTTAACTGTTAACTTAGAGAGACATTCCTGCTGGTGGAGGTTTATCTCTGCCTCCTTTGCAGTCAAGTAGGATGTGATGTCTCCATCTACTTCCTCATTGTCTACTTCTTCATTCTCTGAGGCACCCCATAAACCTGCCAGTGGAGAACAGCAGAACAGAGGTCTCCCCAAAAAGAGCACTGAAAACAGACATTCCTAGCTAGAAGCTGGGAAATCAAATTATAAAGTCCCTGTAATGCAGTTACCCTGAATGGCATGGAACAGCTTTCTGCTTACAGCTTCTACAGCTTGATCTGCCTGCCCTGCTCCTCAGCACTCCCTCTCCTCTTCCCCATTCAAGCACACACTGTGGGCATCTGCATCATGGGACAGAGACACAACTAGGGAAATTTGTCCTCCTGCATTACCAGAACACAGAGGAACTACTACAGACCACTCTCCCAGCCTCCTCTTTAGCACACCATGCATACAGACCTTGTTAATTGTATTTTATGCTGGCATCAGAGATGTATTGTATTTTATGCTGGCTCACCCTGACCAGCAGCTCAGTGCAGCAGGCACAGCTCACACAGCTACTGGGCATCAGCCACTGCACCCGATATCTGAGATATCTGACATACAAACACACTGGGCTTCCTCCATTCTCTAAATACACATGTACTAAACTATGTGTCTTCTGCACTGATTTGTTACCTCCCACCACTCCCTCTAAGAAAACTTAAGCTGGACAACACCTGAGTTTTGCATGCTACTGCTGCTACAGAGCTGGAGACTAAGTGAGGGGAAGTAATTTTAATACACAAGACAGGTTAGAAGCAGTCTGGCCTTCCAGCTGCCCAACAGGCCATAAACAACCAAAAGCTGTTTGCAACACAACAAACCCAAACCATGCAGCAGGTTTCTGATATCTGGCTGAGACAGATTTGAAGTATCAGATCCTCCTAGTTCATGTCTGTTTCTAAAGGCCTGATGAGGACACAAAGCTGTTCAAACTTCCTTTGCTTGCCTTATTTCTCATGATCCCAGACTGCTGCAAAGCAAGGGCACAGCACAGGGCAGTGAGAATTACATCTCTGCAGAATTCAGCCCAGGATCCAGCTTAGATCCACTGAGTCTTAATCACAGAGCACTGCAACTGATGGTCAGGGGCTGCATAGCTTGGAGTGGCTAATGAAGTTGTAATGGGGCATTTATCAAGCGATTTTTAAAGTAAACATCATTGATTTCCTTGCAAAATGTAGCACTTTAGTGACAAATTTGGGAGTGGCTCAGCTGCCCGGTCCCTGGGGAGCCAGGACACCACACAGAGTAAACCTGTCAGCCACTGCAGGCACTGCAGTCCGTGTCAATCCAGCTGTTCCCTACAGCTGGATTTAAGGACCATCACAATGAAGCAAAGCAAGGACTTGAGGAAGTCCATCTTCCATCTCTGATGAATGCTCTAACAACCAGGCATTTGAACACTTACAAACTACTGAAGAGAACACTATCTACTACAATGTCATGACCTATGATGGTGGCTAAACCATTCGTATTTGCCAACCAGGACCACACAGATGCTCAATTGTTGAAATCTGGCAGAGAGTTTGCTTGCTAACCTGCTCTAACATCTTCAATCAGGATCTAAGGAATAAATGCTAAGAGCTCCCCCTGAACAACAACCAGGAGATTGGTGTTTCTAATTCTTTTGGATGTTTTTGATTATCAAGCCTCAGTAGGAGCTGCATTGCACTATGATGCTCCAAAGAAAAGGTATCATGTATATTTGTAATGCTTCGACTCATGCTCTTTGACAGCATGCGCTACATCCCATTACTGGACCATGAATGACCATCTCCTAACTCTAACATCTTCACTCAGGATCTTAGGAATAAATGCTAAGAGTTCCCCCTGAACAAAGACCAGGAGGTTGGTGTTTCTAATTGTTTTGGATGGTTTTGATTATCAAGCCTCTTACAGGGGTGCATCTCTCTCATGTTCAAAAGACTCATACTAGGAACTCTCCTTGAAAGTTTTTGAAAGCAAGTATGTTTCAAGAAAATAGTTTTGTCAGTTTGAGAAGCCAGCATCTTCCAACATAAAATATTCACTCAATAGTGCACAACCAGCTACAGCTATTATTCTCAATTATTATCCTGTTCCTCTAGGTACTTGAGGGTAAGTAATTTCATCTTGTTATCTTGTTTCTCAAACATGTTAAAACAAACTTTCTCTACCCTTTCCTTGACTTGGCCACTCTGCTTTTGTGCAGTCTCCTTTGTCAGCAGCAGCTCAGCTCTTCCATGGCAAAGAACTGGTTGGATTTGGTGACTGTGGGAGGTAAAACACACTCCTCTGCCTTGGGATACTGGGCTGCTCTCTGGAGACAATTTGCATTTCCCCAGACACAGTAAGCCTTGGTGGCTATTAATAATATCTCTCCTTTTTCCCAAAGGAAATGGACTACAGAACTGTTTTTTCCTTATCCACCACATGGTTCAGTCTCTTTTGAACCCTTGCACAAGCAGACCACAACAGCTAGTCTATCAGCCAGTTTTTCAGTATGAATTTCCATTATTTATTTCTAATCTCACCTGCAATTATGTCAGACTGGTCTTAACTGATTTATGTCAAACAGTCTCCAATGGGGCTGATGGAAACAAATAATAGCCATGGAAATCACACTCAAACCAGGCCCAGATCCCAGGCCAAGGTTACAAAAGAGAAATCACTGCCAACCATTAGCTAAAAACTAGGAGTCACAAAATAACAGCCAGTTAAAGCCCTTGAGAGCAAACCACTGAGGAGGAAGATCACCAAAACCAGTGACAAAACAGCTGCACATGAGGGAATTTCAATAGACCACCACTTTATAATACCTCCGGATTTGTTAGTGCTGCTCCAATCAAAGCACACTTAGTAAGTGAGCACAGTTAGAAAAGCAAAATCAGGAGCATGCACAAAAGATGACTCTGCTCGCACTGCACAGCTCATTGTTTTAGGTCACAATTGATGTAAATGCAGCTGCAAGACCCAAAAGGACAAGATGGACAAAGTGCTGGGGAAATGAAACAGAAGAATGAAATTCAGCAGTCAAGTGTTATTCATGAAAGGCTATTTAGTGATCATTTCAACATTCATCTTTGGTTATTGGAGGAAAACCAGAATGAACATCTAAGATTTAAATAAAAATTAATGAAAAATAAAGATGTGAATAAAGCCACTCATCTGCAGTAATGGCTACTAAGAGATTGTCTGCACCAAGCACTTGTACTCAAGTGACAGCAACAGTCTCCATACTTCAACAACAAATGAAGGACCACTCAAAACTTTCAGGGTTCCAGTGGTTCTCCTAGACAGATTTTAGAGTCTGCAGGCATTTATCTCAAATCAGCAAAGCAAGTACAACTGTCTTTTGCTATATCAAAAAACTGAAAAGCTGCCAGCAATACTTATGCATACTGCAGAAAACATTCTGCATGACTTCCATCTGGTATTCATCAATCTAAGTGGATGTAAGGATGGCATATGTTACTGTTCTCCCACAGCCTAGAGAAAGTAATCATCTTGCCCTCCTTGCTGCAAACAGCACATATTTTTACATGAAACAGATATTTTTATTTAGTAGTTTTTAACAATCTAGGCACTCTTGTATTTAGGAGAAGGTCTTCTGGGCATTTCTACTGGAAGTACCAGACTGGGTGGAATTCTGTCTAGTTTTCCAAAGGAGACTACTACCTACAAAGGGAGACAAAGAATCACACAGCAAAGAACCAGGTGGTTTGCCACACTGAAAGATGTGAGCCTGTTCTTCTGTCCATGGAGTAGAAACCCTCTGAACAAAAACAAAAACTCTAACACACTTTGTCTTCCATCATTATTAATGTTACATTTGCTGCAAGTCTTAAAATCCTCATGGACAAGCTAAATTTTTCCAAGATGAACACAATAAAATCTCAGGGAGATTCTAATTTCTCTACATTAACCAATATTTTCTATCTCACTGATAGTGCAGATCTTCTGGCCAGTTTTGTTACAGAGGAAAGTATTGTGTCCATGTGATGTGAACTGCAGAGATGCATTTGCCAAAATGTGGAGTGAAGGTTTAAGGAATTAACACAGCTGGATTTCTACACACAAAGCAAATGGATGAGCTAGCTGAAGTCTTTAAAAAAAATCCCACAGGGGATCAAACTGACTGATAAACCTCTGCAAGAGACAGAGAGCATGAAGCAAAGCCCAGTGAGCTCAGGGCAAGGCTCTTTCACATAAATGGACACAGATCAGGTTCCAGCTCAGAGTATGAACACAGAGCCTGCTCAAGTTTCAGCAAGCACATGTGTAGCAGAGGCACAAGCTTGGGGATTGGGGGTTTTTTTCCTCATGTTTTGTTGATTTTGAAATTATTGATATTAAATAAATTAAAGGAGAAACACTAGACAATGTTAGGGGGATTGACAAAGGAATTCACCAACTATTAAAAACCAAAACTAGGGGGAAAAAAAGTCAGTATTTTAGATTCTACAGAATACAGTCTTCTTTTCCCCCTCTCATGACTATTTTCTTTGAATTTGATGTCCCAATTCTGCCCTTTGCATTCCATGGTATTAAACTCCTTGAAAATGAAAGAGAAACACACAAACCCAAAGAGCAAGCTGGCAGCAAAATTGCACGAACTGCAGGGATATATAATAAAGCTTTCAACAGCACCAGCCATAGACAATCCAGTAAGGATTATTTCTAATGCTTTGCATTTCACCAGAATAATTTTTCACCAGTATGGACAGAAAGTGTGGTATGGAGGAGACACCAATGTGGAAAACCTGATTCAGACAGACTTTCCTGCTTTCCCAGAGGTATCAGTGCTTCTATCACTTTAGGATATACTTCACACATTTAAACACAAATATTTATTTTTGAGAAATACAGACTCTGCTGAGAGACTAGATTGGCAAGAGAGAAACCAATTGATCTAAAAGTGAGCTTGCAGAGCACAAGGAAATGCCACAGCACAGACACCTGAGCTAGCTCATTCTGTCTCCTGTTAGGAGGTTTTCATTCCTCCTGTCACTCCTCTAGACCTTTTCCCCAGTCCCAGTGTGAATTCCTCTTTCCCAAATGACATCTCATAATAACATTTTAGTTAAAGTCCTACCAAGAAAATAGGCAGAAAGTGTTGTCATGGCCAATCTTTATCCAAGTTCTAAATAATATAGGAGGAAAATGTTAAGCTATCAGAGTATTTTCAATGAAAAACACAGAAAGCTGTTTAACAGAAAGTGCTCATAACAGAAGAGGGAAGCTGCAGTCACCTCACTGCCTTATCTGGGGAGAATGAGTCTGCAAATGGGAGGTAAAGGTGAAAGGTCTCCAAGGAAAGAAAAGCAGAAAGCAGAGATTCCACCTTCCAATGCTGAAAAGGAACAAAAAAACCCCCACAGTGTCAGATTTAAGGACATGACAGAACCATAAAGTTTCATCCCTTGCAGCATGGCATAGCTTCAGCAGTGTATTCCTGCAACAGGAGCACCACTTTTGGTTCAATATGACTCTTTCTTTCAGAAATTAAATAATTTAAACTCCTCGATGAAGGATCCCCCTTATCTAGAGAAATGTCACTCTAAGGGTTAACTATTTTGCTGAAAAATTTTCATACCAAATTTATAGTTTCAATACAAGTTTCAGATCCCATGTCTCTGAAAACACAGGCCAATTATAACAAGGTGACAGCAGAAGCCATTTGTGGAGTGGGACCGTGGCCATATTGGTTATCAGCACCTCTATTTACCTGGGGGATTTTTGGGTTTGTTTTGGTTTTTGATGGTGTTTGTTAATTTTTAAAGGAGGAAAACCTTCAACCATGAAAATCATCTTCCAAAAGAAGTTATCAAACTGGTCCAGCTCACAGCAACACCTCTGACGGAAGAACAGAACTCCCTGCAGAGGTGGGGTACACCAAGTACCCCTGCTCTGGGGGAAATGCAGGCACAGAGGGCTCCTAAGGCCTCAAGCATACAGGGTCAGAAATAGAGATGGACACAGTGTTTGACCTAAGGTGTTGGAGAAGGCTTGAAGGTTTAAAACAAAAAAAGTGAAACAGACACAAAATAAGAATAAAGACTTGTAGTCTAAGCAAAAATATGTTTTAAGCAAGTAGAAATATGCCTCATGTAAATGAATAAATTTTAAGTAAGATGGTAGAAAATTTTAAAGTCTAGCAAAAGAACTTGTTATAGAGTTAGTAGAAAGTAGGAGCTACAGCAATAAGTTTCTGTAGAGTTCTATGATTGGATAAAAAGAGATGCATTGTGGCAAATCATTAAAACATAGCAATTAATTATTGATTTATGAAGATACTAGTGAGCTTTGTGGAAGTAGCTGCTTGGATAAGAAATATATAAAAGATATTGTAACCAGAATTAAAATGGCTTCTGGTGTGATAACTTTGGATGTAACAACCTCACAGTCTCACCCTTCCATGAGATTGATCCTGCAATAAACCATCTTTTAATTTCCTCATCAGTCAACCTGGTCTGCTCTGTATCCTGAACACTGCTCAAACCCAGGTGATGCGGATCTTGGTTTTCCACCTCTCTCAGATCCCCAAAAATGACTTATTCTCAAAGATTACATGACTCATTCTCAAAGACTGACATGCATATGAACCTGAGAGAAAGGGTCAAAAGGTAACTCTTGTATGAAGGTGGGACTCTTTCATATGTAGACATCTTTCATAACCAACAACTTCTCTCATAACTCTGAGAGTAAATCTATACTGAAGATGTTTATTTTTACTATATCAGTGCTTTGGAACAGGGAAAAAAGTGCTATTGATTTCAGTTACAACTGCCCATTCTTCTGTTTACAGCAGGATAGATTTCAGTAAAATTATTAGAAACAGGAGCAATATTTTATAGCAGTGGCATATTAATGTTTCAGAGACTAATCAAGTCTTATTAATCCATGAGCATCAAAAAGCCAAAAACATAAAAATTGAAGATGTGCCCTCAAACTGCATATTTAGCAATCTCTTTAAATGTACTTTATTTTTACATCAGAGAGCTGTACAAGTTCAGTTGTGTATTCTCTAGAACCAATTAAATCATAATAACTTGACATCTCACCATGATTCTCTTCTGTTTTGCCACCTACATTTTACATCAAGCAAATAATGTAAAAGCAAACAAAAATCTGTGAAGGTCCTTTTAACCTTGACAGTCTGTCGTATTGTGAAAGTCGGAGTAGATCAAGAATTTCTCTCCTTTTTCCAGTCTTGCCTCTCATTCAAATACACAGGTTTAAACATTTACATGTCTATTCATAATTTATTGGAGCATTTGCCACTCATGACACAAGTACAGCTCTAGCCTGCAGGAAAAACAATGACTAATAGTTGAAAGACAACATTCCAATTAGTCTTTGGGAAGTACATCCATGCTCTTTGCTGGTTCTCAGGTGCCAGTAAGTTCCAATTGGGAAGTCTGACATCAAATATGTCACCCAGAAAAATTTACTGCTTTCAAATAGCAGTAGCAGTTAGATCAGAGACTGATTCTCTCTCCCATTATGTACCAGGAAGACTTATCTTTAAAGAAGTCTCCAAAAATATGAACCCCTTAAGAAGGCTGGTGAGGAAAGCTGTGCTCAGAGTTCTGTTCCTGCCACTGGGACATGCTTATTCTGCTTCAGAAGACATGTGCCAGACTGTATTTTGTGTTTGAAATTTCAGTGTTAAGCATAGAGAAAAATAGCAGAGCCAGGAGATGCACAGGAAAATTGCTGTGCAAGATGAAAATCCCACTCTGGCCACTTTTGCAAGCCAGGAAGACCCCTGCAATGAGAAAACCTGTAATGGGAAGACCCTTGTAATGAGAAAACCCTGTAATGAGAAGACCCCATAATAAGAAGACCCTATAATGAGAAGACCCTGTTTGCCTCAGCTACTTCCCTGTCACAACAGGGGAGCCTAGCCAAGTGCCATTCAGCATTTGCTTGGGTGCCATCTTTGGCATCCCAGTCACAGACTGTTGATCCTTAAATTAACAGACTTGGAAACACGAGCATCTCCTCCATCAGGAAGCATTGCAAGTCTCCAGATTGGGTTTACTGAATAAGCCTTTTGCTCCAGGATTGTGCTCGTCTCTATGATCCTCCTTCCAAGACATTGTGCATCTGCAGCCCAAATGCAGACTTTGGAGATAAATTAAAGCCTAAATTTGATTATTCTCTGTAGACTTAGAGCAACACAAAGCATTTTCAGAACCCCAGAAGGGTTTAGGTTGGAAACAATCATAAGGATGATCTACCTCCACCCCTCTGTCATGGGTAGGGACACCTCCCACTAGAACAGGTTTCTCCAAGCCCTGTCCAGCCTGGCCTTGAGCACTTTCAAGTTGCATTTCAAGGGGCATTTTCCAATAAAAAAAAAATCCAAAATAAATCAAAGTGGATATTAGTCACCTGAGGGCTAGGGCTGCCATGATATTTTATCATCAAATTTCCTCCCCCTTTTTAAATAAGCTGGCATAGAGCTGGCACAGCCTGTGCTGCACCCCATGCCACAGCCATGGTCAGAGGCTGTGCAATCCTCCTGTTCAGATGAGTACTGGACCTGCTCCAGTTTCCAGTTACATATGGTCATGATTACCAGCTTGCTTTGGAAAGCACAGGGACTCTGAAAACAGCACGTGTAGAAGGGGTTCCTCATTTTAAAACAGCTCTCTGTGACATTGAACAAGTTTCACATTAGAGTTTTCAGTGTATTCTAGTACACTGGATTACTTTTTTCTGTGATTTTAGTAGAGAATTTCTTTTACCTTCCTCTGAAGGATCAAGAATTTTTGGAATTTGATATATGGCCTGGCCAGTTTTTAAATCAAGTCCCTTCTGTCTGGACAAGAGGCTAGGAACAAGGGACTAGGGAAAAAAATGACAAATACCAACAGGCACCTCCATTCAAATAAAGAAGCATTTTATCTTCCTGAATATATTATGATCAATCCTCATGTTAATGAGAAATATATAAATAGAATTGGGCATTAACTGACAATTAGATTTTTTTTTTAATGAAAAGGACATGAGGGATTTTGTTATTAAGGGAGTTAAATTCTAACATCTGTTTTTAATTCTACCAGCTTATTTGTCTGTTTATACCTACAGGCTTTCAAGACATCATTCAACACTGCTAATTAAAGCTGACAAATTCTGTTCACTGTGATGCTTCCTTGTATCCCTGCAAGGCACTTACTCATGTCAGTGCTGTCACTGCAGGTGACACTGCTGCTTGATGGAGAGGTGACAAGGGTGGAGTGCCCCTGAAGGGATGAGAACAGGTTCACCTTGTCACCTGTCAGACAGAGGAGGGAAGAAGTGATGGATGGCAGTGACCATGGCTCTGGCCACATGCATTTGTCTCTTCTCCAGGCTTGGTCAGAATCACCCAGTTTTCTACCATGTTTTGCTTGAAACAAAATCCATGGCAATACTCTCTAGTACATTACTAAAATGCCACAGAAAAGGGAGTCCCATTTAATAATACATTGCAGACATACACAAGCACACAGTCTGTTTCTCTTGGCAGTAAGAACTCCATCTGCAGCAATGCCCTCAGGAAACTTGCTGTTAGTGCTCCAGTCAGAGCAGCACAAGGCTGATTCAGGAGAGCAGCAGCAGCTCAGATGGGAGTGGGCCCAGCCTAGGAAAGCATTTGCAGAAGCTGACTTGGCCCAGATAAAATGCTAGAAGCCACAAGAACCAATGACAAGTTTATTCATTACTTCATATCCTGGCCTGCAGACTTCATGGATCCAAACATAGTCAGTAGTAGCTACTAATTTGAATATGTTTTTCTTTAAAACAAACAAATAAACCCCATGCCACACAGACAATACTGGTGAAAGGTCAAACAAGCAGGCCAAGGACAGCCCATTATAAAATCCAGGCCTCAGAACTCTGCATCCTATACACATTTCAGTGCCCTACACACACAGTCACCAATGGAACAGGCTCAAGGGTGACTGCTGGCATCCACAGTGGGCTGTGCAGGCTGGACATGTGCCACAAGGAGCATACCCAGAGAGGGAACAAGTCAAACAGAAATTTTCCTTATCTTTCCTCACATAAGAGTTTCACAACCACAATAGATTTCTTTTTCTACCTTTGGTTTTTTGGTTAGTTTTTGTTTGTTTTTTTTTTCATTTTGGAATGACCAACATGCTTTTCAAGTGTATTTTTAAAGTTGTTAGAGTCTAGAAGAGGCTTTTTATTAGCCAGGTACACAGTGCTCAGTACCTGGGAGCCTGGCTCCCTGGCTGAGGTGTCTAGACATCTCTGCAGTAGAAATAACAGCACAGCTCTGTATTGAATCCACTCGTTTTAGCATCAGAAGTCATTTCATGCCCCAGGTTGCCACTGTCAAACATCTGTTGTATGAAAATTATCCACTGCCAACTTGAGAGCAAAGCAAAATATGTCCAAATTATCTGTGCTCTCAAGAAAACTTCACCTCCTAAAAGAGTACATGAAACAACACACCCCTCAACATCATCACCACTGATTTAGTCACTCCAAAACTCACATGACATGCAAACACATCTAAAAATCCACTTTGAGGAGAGACTTAAACTGGGAATGGTAGCTTTGACAGCAATATTCCAACAATTACTACACTGCATGCTAGGAATATATAAATTATGTATTCCAAATGCTTTCACAGAAATAGATGAAAGCACTTCTCTCAATCCTCTAAGAAGCAAAAACAGTCATAGAGAAAACAACTGTTATTTTAAGGCAGTTTTTAGCTTCATTTGTCTAAAGCTACACTTTCATAGTTCAATACACAAAAACATTATGACATATATGCAAATCTGATATTTTCATGCAGGAAAGGTGAAATCCCTATATATGAAAGGTTGAAGTCTGATCTTTAAAAGAAGCCTGCAGCTGGTTTCTGTCATCTTTCTTTCTCTCTTTGTTTCAATAAGCAGACCCACAGTTTAAGGAAAATTATAATTTTGTCCACAGGAGAAAAAGAACAACAGACCTACCCATACTGAGCCCAGAATTCACCTTTTCTCTTGGGGAAAAGACTCTGGCACTCCTGAAGAAAAAAAGAAGAAGGGCAGAGATAAAAATCAGACTCTCCAGGTTTTCAGCTACAAAACTTTGCAAGTAAATAATAAGAAAATCATGTAAAAGTATTTCCCACTAATTCAAACACATTTTGTTTCCTGCTTTCTTTCCTCATCTAGTCTAGTACTTTCCATAATTACTGAAGTGGAAAATATTTTTACAACCTTCCACTCCTGCTCTGCACAATAGAAGTAAATATTCTTTATTCTCATTCTTCCTTCTCAGACTTGTAAGATGACTGCTGTGTGGTTTCCTCCAACCTCAAGTCTAAAAGATACCTTTTACCTATTTATGCTACATCACCCAGATCCAATAGATTAAAAGCACATGGGTCTTGTTTTTAAAAATATAAATATATGTATTTTACTGGTTTGGGATGCTGAGAGCCTCTGAATCACTCTTTGAAAGGTAAAGCTTATGCTGTCACAGATTGTCACACCCTTCATTTGAAGGTTGTTGATCACTTGAACACTTCTCTTGCTGTGGCTCTGTTCTGACACATTTCCCATGCACATGCAGGGCTTTAACAAAACAACCCCTTCAGGCAACACCAGCCAGCAGAGCACCAGCAGCAAGCAGCAGCAGGGACAAGCATATCCACTAGCTAAAATTAAGCTCTCCAGACACAACAGAAATTTAATTATTAAGCTTGAACTGCAATAAGCCCAAATAAACAGGGCACAAAGAATGAAGCCCATGACTCAAACCCTCAGAAGAAATGAGAGCTCACACCTGTCAGGGTACACAGGACATCCACACACAGACCTCAGAACAGGTTGCTATATGTGCATCCACTAGAAAAAGTTAAAGGTTGCACAAAAAGTTTCTTAAAGAGATGTTATGAAACATTTCAAATGCATCAAAATTAACAGAGACTAAAATTTTATCAATAAATCATCACAAACAAAACAGTCTAGAAGAGGGGATAGAAAACCATCAAACTACTTCTTCACTTCAGCAATGCTTGGAGAATGTGAGTGCATTTTCTTTTAAAATGTTGAGCTGCCTAATTGAAATGCAGCTCATGTTGCAGCCAGGCTTACTTCTGGATCACTAAGAAATTGGTCCGATTTGGAAATGTCAGGATCTGGTTAGCAATTCAAATGACCACGGTGGTAATTACGGCTTTTCATGTTCCAGCATGTTGCACTGCATCAAAACTGACACAAATGCCTAGTTTTATAATATCACAGAATGGAAATAAATGTCCAAAATTATATGAAAATGTACTAGTAAGAGATTAATAACTGTTATTCTATGAAGAAAGATGGCTCTTTTCTACCAGTATATTTTTAAAAAATGTTCTCTGATAGCATCTCTCCTTGAAGAAAACTGTATTATATTATCACTCACAAGCTATAATCGTTTCTGTCAGCACCAGTCAGAATTTTTGACAGAAAAGAGGAGGAGAAATTGAATGGGTTGTGGGGAATATAGTGCAATCCTATAAATAAGTCCAAAGAGATACCACTTAAAGGTTCCCCTCCAGCATTTTGTTGACTCTCCCAGCATCAGACTAGAACATTTCAAGTGTTTTATTTTGATCATAAAGTGGAGGAACCTTGTGGATAGGGAGCAATGCATCATGAGCCATGTGCACAGCTCTACAATCTGTAGTACCAATGTGTCATTTTGAACTACGGGCCTAAAGCAATATGCATAAGGGAAACTTTTCTTCTTTTTCAGGGAAGAAAAAGGAAGAAAGGTCTTTTGAAGTCTAATATGCCCCCAGAAGTCTTACAAAATAAAATAAATAAATAAAGCACTGTCTTTAATAGTTCTGTTGTGCAGCAGCCAACTGAGTCACTGAGCTGCCCTCCAGCTGTGGAAGGTTAAACAGAGATCAACACTTGGTACTGCTCCACACCTATTCTGCCATTTGACAGATCACACAACACACCCTCTAGCCATATACATGACTGAGAGCACAATGAACAGGCCGGTGCAACATCATCTCAGGCTGACCTGACCCTCAGAACGCCCATGTTTTCTCTGCAGTCTTGTATTTTCTTTTCACCTGACTAAGAAGCAGGGTGTCCTGTGTTTATCCATTAATTCATCCATATCCTTCCTCCTCTCCCACAGTGCTGCTGTGTCATGGGGTTTGCTACCTGTTCTGAGCAGCATCTACACCACTCCCACAGAACAGGCAGTGATGCCAGAGCTGCAGGTCCCTCAGTACATTACCCACTGTACCCTGGTCCTGATCCCAGAAGGAACAATTATATCTGTGCTTTTCATGCTTCTGGTCTCCCTTGGCCACTCCACCCTCTTAGACCAAGATGGAAGTTCTTGAAATCACCTGGAAAGGGGATCAGAGAGCTGATATAGAGTTGATCACCTTGATCAGATAAACCAGGAGGGGACACAAGGGGAAACTGATGGCTTGACACATTTTGTCCTCTGGCTCACAGGAACATAACACAAAGTGTTCAGAAGAGTGTTTCCTACCATAACCCTCAGGCCAGATTAAAATCTAACAGCAGTGAACCAGATAAACCAACAGTCAATTATTAGGGTTAGCAGGTGTCACCAACACTTAAAGAAAAATATAAAGGTTTCTGCCTTAAGGAATGTCTTAGGTTGCAAATGCAAGTTGTGGCAGGGGGTGTGTGTTCTATTGCCATGTGTTGGAAGTGGGGCAGTTATCTTCTGTTTATTGGGCCACCTGTTAAAACTATCTGGGGCAGTTTTCTTTATTTCTTCCACAACTCATCCTTCTCCAGGAGATCTCTTCTGTTCATGGCCAGTGTGTCCCTCCATGGCTGATAAAATTCCATCATCCCATTGGGAGATGCTCCACCCAGGGGGAGAAGCCAAGCATTCCTACCTGGATAGAACCTGAGGTTTGGAACCCCATGGGTAGCCTTACCTACTAAATTCTTAGAGGATAAGAGCTACATAATCACCACTGGACCTTCAGAGGAAGGCCAGACACAAAAGAGCTTAAACTTATCTGTTTCTTAAAAAAAAACTCAAAAATGTGCAAACTGGCGACAACATAGTTGTCGCTAGTTAATTAATTAGCATTAATTAACTACCATTCTACCAATCAAGCAAACAATATTTTTATCTAGGAAAAAATCCCACATCTTACACACTCAGCAAGCATTTCTTACTCTGCAAACAGGCTGCTTCTATCCAAAAATCAAGGTTTTAGTCTACGGCTGGGATACCTCAACAAAGTGATTGAAAATAAACCCATGGTGCTCTGCATAAGGAAGCACACTCATGTGTCACAAGATTATTTAGAGCATTTCTTGTCCTTTAGAGCATGGAAAGGAATAAGCAAAAATACTCCAGTCATTTTTTGCTGGGATTATTTTGGTGAACAATGAAGTTTATAAATTCACAGTAAGACAGTGAACCAGTGCAGAGACTTAAAATAGATTACAAAGTATCTACAGGCTCTCTAATTCTTCTTCATCAACTTTTTTTTTTTTTGGATGTTTAATATTGACTTTAAAAAGTAACTACAGGGTTAGCAATGAATCCTTACGGCTTTGTATGAACCTCAATATACACAGCATTACCTAATATTGCATTACAAATGCAACAAATATGGCATTACACATTTAAGCATGGAAAAAAAACCAAATTGCCTTATGTGAGAGATTATCTTTCTACTGCAAAGAGCCAAAACCTGAGCTTCTTCATTCAAGCAAACTGTCACACAAGACTGGACCTCAAAGCTGACAGCTGTGCACAGCAGGTGACCTTAGTATTCCCATTATAATTTGTGAGAATATACTCAGATGGCAGTCATGATTACAGAAAAATTAAAAGTTTAAGAAATTAATTTGACATAAAAATAAAATACCTTCGCTAGAGAAGTTAGTTTTGTGTAATATGAAACCAAGAAAGAAATTCTGAGGCTTAAACTATAAACTGCTGCAAAAAGGGATTTTTTTTCTGTACAGACTTCAGTACAAAAAGGGCCTACCTACTACATGCACAGGCTCCCAAGTGGGAGTTACAAACAATAATTGTAGAAGTAATTAAAGAAAAAAAGGGCAAATAGACAGATTGGATTCCCAGTAGATGAAGGCTGTCTAACAACTTACAATGAACACGTTTGAAGTCAACTTCAAGTAATATGCTAACAAGAATTAAGTGCATCTGTTTCATGCTCCCTGAGAATAATGTCATCAAAACTGAATTCAAATGTTTCAAACCTACAGAGAGCCTGAGCATGTCTTTAACTAATTAAAATTAACCATGTTACTGAGGTTATAAGCTTACCCCTTTGGACATGAGCAGATCCTTGCTAAGGTCACTTCATCAAGCAAAATAATGAATGTCTGTGTTCAAAAAGCATGAACAATACATTTTTTTAATTAGCATTTTACTGGATTGAGGGAGATTTATGGAGTTATTTGAATTTTGGAAGACCCACAATAGCAGTCCTCAGTCATAATACTACGGAAACATAACAATATGCAATAAAACTTAAGAAAGCAGGTCAACACTTGAACCTTGGTTGAATTATTAATAAGCCTAAAATAGTGTTTGACATCAAACTACTCTCTTTTTACTAAGGAGTATCAATTAGCTTTTATTTTATTTAAAATAAGATAAACAGAATAAAGGTAGATTTAATTCTTGTTTGATATCATTGAGGCTGTTACATCTTCCAAGTTCCTCAAGTAAATTATAGATCTTGTTTTCCTAGGTCAAATGGAAAAGGGAGCAGAGAATTAGAACTGCTGTCTAAACAGAAAGTTCGGGGTAGTGCAACAAGTTCCAAGGCTCTTTTCCAGACTTCATTTTTATATAATATAAAATATAATTTTTCTATAATATAATAAAAATAATTTTTCTATATTATGATAAAATATAAAAATGTATTTTATAATAGAATATAAAATGAGAAATTAAAATCATGGTACAGAAAATAAAGATTAGGTTTCTTAGACTGCATTATGTAGAAAACCAGATTAGCGCAGGGAGGGAATGCAGCGGAGGTAAATCCTGATCCCCCAGTACCCTGCTGTAACGTGCAGGAGGTGAGCTCAGCCCAGGTGTGCAGTTTTCAGTCCCTGTGCCACCAGCTCTGCTTTCCTCTGCAATCCTTTCCCTGTTGGGAGGTGCATCTGGGTATCACAGCAATATAAAGAAGAATTTAGGTGAGAAACTGACAGTTTTAAAGACCATTATTTCCTTTGCAAAGCATAGCAATCCATGCTAAAGTGTTCCCTGTGGGATTTATTCCTGTCTGAACACAGATTTACTCACTGTGTTCCAACTGCCCACATGACTATAGGCAATTTAATTTTTTTTAGCATATTGGCATGAGCAAACTCTGAAACCTGCTAAATGAAAATTATCCTCTTATGTCACAAAATAAAACCCCCTTATTTACCAGACACTGATCTGATTATTGTCTGAATAAAGCTAATCAGTGTAATTACACAGTTTAAAAGTGCACACTGTGGATCCACAGATCATGACAGACAATACTTCTCTAGGTGTCAGCTGTGTTTCAGATTTCTTAAATTGAAGTTTTATGTAAAGTGGCTTTTTATTTTAAACCTATTGGTTTCAAATTATTCTTTCAAATTCAATTATATCAATAGAATTGGAAGAAGTTTCCTACCATTTGCTTTCCAATTAGGACATTCCATTAAAAGCTAACAATTTTAAAGATGAAGCAAAGTCATTCCATGTATTGTGGTGCTCCATCAATGAAGGGCTGGATATGGAAATCCACAGTCCCACTCTATTGCCCTGACAAAGCTGATCAGCCGTTTATTTGACTGTTAAACATGGACCATTATCACTTAATATGACCATTGTCATTTAATATCTTAGCATTAATATGTGAGATTGCCAAAGGGTTCTAATCACAGCAATATCATTCAGGTTTAAAAAAATTAAAAGTAACCCATGGGGTACCCAGCAGATTTTCTAATTAAACAAAACCACATCAGAATGTACTACTGTCACTCCTATAGAGACAAGGGTCAGTGCCATAGCCTTCTTCCTCTTATGTCCTGTGACAGACAAAATTTGATTTAAGATTTTCCAGGAATTCATTGTCTATGATCTGGGAATTCCAGCTTTACCTTTACCCAGTTGATCCAGCTCTGAGCTGAAGTATCAGTGATGTTCTCTTGCATACAAGTTCAGCAGGTCTGGGTTGAAAACCACTTTGACATTCCTGGCTTGATATCCTGCCCTCAACAAATGCATTTGATGCTCATGTATTGCCTCCTGGCTGCCTGCTGCCACAGCCATCTGTCTGCATGGCACACTGCCTGTGGGCTGGGGGACGTGCCAGCTTTACTGGGGCACAGATGCCAAGAATAGGTGGTCTGAAATGCACAGCCAGCACATTAATTCACTGCCACCTTGTCTCAATGCCCTCTGACCCCCATCTCAAGGAAGGCAAGAGTAGCCATACAAGAAGAGACCAGGAGTCCATCCAGAGTTTTCTCTGATTCCAGACACAGGTCATTAACATGTGCCTTGAAGTGAAACAAACATCAAGAGCTGAACAATTATGAAATAACCTGCTCATCAAAGGCCTGGAAACATTTCAGTTGTAAACATGCACAAGGGCTAATCTGTAGAAAGTGCTATAAACCCTGGAGTGAACCCTGTCATCTAGAACTGGAAATGCCTCAATGCTGTTAAACATGTAAAGCAAATTAAAGCCACTCCAGCCCTAACTCAGTGCCTTTATTTAATACACAGTTGAAATTAATATGAAACTACCCTTTTCTGTGTTTTCTTATCTCAACAATAGAGACAAGCTTAAATTGACCTATTTTATTGCCTGAATATGATTAAGAGTGATGTAAATAGTTCTTTTGTACCTTAATTCCTGTGAAAGGTAAAATACTGAAGAATGAATGCTGGTACTTAATTTTCATGCCTGTTCCTGTCTCCCAGACTGTTTGCCATGGGTAGGCAACCAATTTACTGGGGAGGTCCCACAGCCTATGGTGAGGACAAGACACTCCCACAACTCTCCCAGCCCATATAAGTTCCCTTAGGTAAGAAGGTGGGTGGACATCTATGGGATCAGGGAGGGCTGTTCACCACTTTTCATTCATGTTTAAGGAGCTGGTGAGGGAAAGAGCAGTGAGGAAGAGGCTGCAGTGATTTAAGGACTTGCCCTGGTGCCAGGATTCATGCCACTGCTGAAGTAGCAATTTACCAGGTAGAGCTTGTTACCCAGTGTGTGCCCATCTGGCTTCCAAGCCAGCTGACAGCCAGGCTCTGCACTGCTGGCACAGGCAGAGCAGGGATTAAAAATTAGCCTCAAGGCTAATGGCAACAACACAGGACAGATCAAATCACATGGCATTAAAAAGCAAAGCTGATGGAGTTCCAATACACACACGGGGTTCCTCTGAGGAGGTGAGATCCAGCCAGCACATATAAATACAACTGACCTTTTTGGCAGAGAAAAGGTTTTTGTAAATACATTTGACTTCCCCAGTTATATGGCACACAAAGGTGCCAATTTTGAAACACATTTGAGCACTGAGTACAACACAACTGCTTTCCAGTCCTGAACTAGGCATTCTACCATATTTAGACAAAGCCCTTTTGAAAAAATACTAAAACACCACAAAAACCCAAACATCTCATTCATATTCTGCTCAGACAGCAGAAATTACTTACCTTCTCTCCATTTTTCCTTATGACTTCATCTTTCTCTCTCCATATCTCTCCTCTGCTCTTCCCACCTCACACTCCTGTACAGATTTCAGATAACCAAAGACCAGTCATGAAATACAGTCACCCGTATTTGTCAAGTCAGCTACAGCAATAGCTGACTGTGCTCCAGAAAAACACTGACCTGAGCCCAGACTTCAAAATACCAGTGAGCATAAGTTCCCTGAACTGCGTGAAAGTCCAAGTAGATTTACCAGAAGAACAGAACAATGTTGAATGCCACCAGCTGAGCTGGCCCCCTTCTTCTGGCAAGAGGGGACAACACTTCAAATGAGAGCGTTTCATGTCAAATCACAATCAATTTGGCATTTGCATTATTACGTGTATAAGCAGACTACATGCACCAGACAAATATCTTTGTGCTCCACAGCAGTTGCCATTATTTATGAATGCATCTCAGCACTTTGCTGCTTAGAACTGAGCACCACTGCCTGGCACTGCTCAAATGTATCAATAGAAAGAAACCTTCTATAATAATTTATTTGTGACAGCTACAAGAACTGCAAAAAATATAGTTGTAGTTCTAGTCACAAAAAAACATTTCAAGTCTTGCCACAAGAGTTTACAGTTTTGGGCATGAGGCCAGGTGTGCTAACTAACACCAGGCATGTTTCCCACGCTGGAGCTCCCACAGCATCCCTGAGGCTCTGCCTTTCATGCACTCAGGTGCACTCCTCTGCAGAATCCTTTGCTACTGGCAGAAAAGGGATGTGCACCTGCCCTTACTGAGCAACTGAGCTGTTCTTTAACAGAGAGGGGAAAGCACTGGCACAGCAGTCGCTCTCTTCACCTGCTTTTGACCAATGCATTAGCAGCCAGCAGAGGAGAGACTCTGGGATTTTCCCAGGTAGTTCAATAGCTAAGCTGGGCTGTGAGCAGGTGAGGTTCACCTAATGTGCAGCCAGTACTAAACTGGACTCTTGAACCTGAGGATGATGAAAGCAAAGCAAAGGCTTATGCCCCACAGCCTTCCTCTCAACTCTGTTCCAGGTCCTCTGATGGGACAAACAGAGCTCACCTCACCCCACCTCTGACAAGAACTCAGTCATGGGAGCTTCACTGGCTTTCTATAAAGAGGTGGCAAACTCCAATGCATTCTTCCCATGCTGCCTGCTCAGAAAGTTGTCAGCACACTCTCTGGATCAGAATATTTGTTTCATTCAGTTTATATGTTGACCTATTTATATAGCTTTTCTGCCAATATCACTATTTACTCCCCATTGGAAAACATGAACAAATGCCAGTATCCTCTGTCATTTCTAGACATGTTTTCTCATATGAAAATCAGACTCTTTCTGTCAAGTGATGTTCTTCAGAAGAGTTAGTTCTGTGCACACAAAAAGTCCCAAGCAACTTTAACAAGCAGAGTTGCTGGAACAAAGTCACAGGTGCTGCAAATTAGGCAGAGGTAAGTTACACAGAGCTGCATGTGACAGCCTGGTAAGATAGTAGGCAACTTTACACAATGCAGAAGTTACCTCTACACTATTCCAAATCAGACATTAACCCAGGGTACCCATTGACAACAGAAGGATAAGGGGAAAAAAAGTCACTCAAGAGAATGTATAAAGCCTCTCTGTTCAAAAGGTTGGATAAAGCAATTATTGAAACATGAACTAAACCCACCATGTAGTAAGAAGGCCAGCAGCCACCTGTAATTCAACACAAGCAATAGTTAAAATCTGTGCAAAAGCAGATGCTGTGTGCAAGGAGCTTTTATTGGACCTAGACAGGGCTCCAAACATGATACTCAACTAACAACGACATAACAGGTATCTAGTAGGACCTGTGGGTTTCCCCTCTTTCCAAAAAAAAAAAAAAAAAAAAGAAAAAAAGAAAAAAGAAAAAGAGAAAAAGAGAAAAACCTGTAAGACCGAACTGCTCTGTTTCTGCTCAGAGCAGTTGGTAACAGTGCTGCAAACAGGACTGTCAAAAGGCAGCATGACATCAGGCATTTCCTGCAGATCTGTGTTTTAAGAGACCAGAAAGGACCCCAGAGCCTTGCACAGTGGTGGCACACTGTAACACCAAGCAGCAGCTCCCAAGTTACCCCTTGAATACCAGTGGGCCCATGACTGCAGCAAACTCATGCTAACAACAGCATCTTTACACTCAAGGATGGGACTTCTGTACTCTATGCTTTTAAAAACCTTTGCTCTTTCTTGTACTCATTAGAAATTAGAGACAATGATTAACACCTTTCTTAACTAACTATAAAAATATAATAGAAATAAAATCCAAAGTTTCCACCTAGTATTAATGGAAGCAACACAAGTGCCTTTACTTAGTACACCAACCTGCAACAGCTCCTGCCTTTAATTCTGTTCATGTCTTACTATGATGATTTGGATTTTGCAGCTTTTTCCCCAAGGAAAATTCCCAATACGAAGAGTGGAGAGCTAGCCAAAATTAAAATTCATGTATAATACACAGAAAATGTTCCCTCAAAGTATTATCTCCAGGGATTATTTTTACTTATATACATCTTTCTTTCCTGTAGAAAATCTGAAAAGTTTAACTAAATACATCCAATCTCACTGGATACATTCAGACTTGAGAATATCATTTCAGTAATCATAAAACCATTCATATTAGAAAAACTTATATTACTACAGTAATACTGTGCTGATATAAGTAATTGCACTTGTTAGCATATAAGCCCCTATAAGAAAGGTCACATTACTATACAAATTGCCTTTTAAAAAATAAAAATTAAGCTTGTATTCCTCCTTATTATAAGAACAGCACAGGTCATTAGTGCATTTAAAGTGGCTTTAAAATCAAATCAAATTTCCCAGAGTTTTAAATAGTTTCCAGCTTCACCCAGCAGTTGAGCAAGAAAGTAAAATTTAGTAACTATAATCACAAGCAACTTCATTAAAACAAATTCATGTGGCTGGAAAAACCTAGTATAGAAATAAAATATCTAGAAAAAGTCATAATATAGAGGTGATAAAATAAATTTCAGGTGCTTGCTTTCATTTTTAAACATACCTAATCTAAAACAGCATGACATTCAAGATGGTAAAAAGCTTGAATTCTCCTATTCTTTCAGCTGAAACAAGTTACAGAAATTGGCACAAATTTTACCAGCCTTTGGTCTGAAATTATACTACTTTGGAAAGTAAATAACGTTCATTCTGCCACTATATAGTTTCTTAGTTTCATAAATATTCTTCCTAATGTTACCTCGATTTAAAATACATTCCTCGAACAGGCTTTGTTCCCAAAATGATGGCCAAAAACTCATTAAGAATTTGGAACCAATGTGAAGGATTAACAATGAAAATGCATTTGTTTATTCTGTGAGACAGGACATCCATTTATGGCACACATTGACTCTTAAATTCAGTGGAAATTTTCTCATTTATATGACAGAAGTAGAAACACATAGCCAAACAGAAATTACCAGCTGAGTGTCTTAAATAAACAAAATCCTTTACTGTTTCTGTTATGGCCTCTCCCCAGATGCCCATCCATTTAGTTTCTTGTTTCAACCAGTCAAAAGTTGGGGTTTTGAGCTGGTTAGTTTTCAACACCATGTAAACTTAATATGTGCTGCCATTGAACAACAGAGGCCTCTTCCGATAACTCTCTCATTTATCTTTAGAACTCAGGGAAACTTGAAGCAGTCTAAACAGAATAAATCATTAGCATTTCCTACTCTAAAGCATCTAAAGAAAGGCATTCTTAGGTCAAAAAACAACAGATACCCATAAGGGATGCTGTAGATATTCAGGATGTTAGCAGGAAGGGCCCCAAAAGTGAGCAGCTCTGTGGCTTCCCAGGGCCCACATCCCCACCACTGGTTGTTCTGGGGAATCAAAGTCTGCCTCACCCCGGGAAATGCTCAGTGAATTGTCAGCACTGGTTCCACATAGCCATAATCTCTTCTGCATACACAGCTCCATTCTTTATCTTGCTTAGTTCTGTATCTTGGATTCTCCTCCTTCAAGGATGTAACATTCCTCCAGGAATTCCACCATTCTTCTCCAGGAAGAAGATGGTTTAGCTCTTTTGAGGCAGAGTGAGTTTTTCATGCCTACATACCCAAACAGATTCCTTAGTTCTGTACAGATGAAGAAAAGACAAACTACCAGAAGATATTCAGCATTTGTGACAAAAATTCTCATGCTCCATTCAGCCTAACCCATACTGAGGTGCTGGCCAGCACATAAATGGCTTTAATGTCTTTTAGTTATAAATCAAAGACTACATCAAAGATCTTCTACCAAGTTCTCAGGGCATCTGCTGAGGCTCAGAAGTTGCAAAGAGGCAGATAAGTAAAACAATAAAGGCTTTTAATCCAGCTGAATAACATCAGACTCTGCAATCCCCACAGACTCTTCATATCTAGCAATTCTCATAAAAAATAAAAATCTAAACATGGATCAAGAGAGAAAAGACATTCTTCAAGAACTTAAAATCAGACCCTAGCTGTAAGTGATTAGGGAACAAAATGTATTATGCACCTTCTGTAACAAGGATAGCCACACATGGCTGTGAGCAGGCCCCAAGTGTGCTCTGGACATGCTCCAAGCTAGCTGGAAAGCATGGAATTATTAACCCAGCCCTGAGGAGCATCTGACAGCCCTTGTCTTGTGAGCACAGACTGCCAGCTCAGCTTCAGTGTGAGCATGGCCCATGCCTAACTGCTGGGATGCTGCCAGCATCTAGGAATACTGGACAAATGCACAGCAACAGGGGATACTCCTGGATGGCAAATTTCTCCTCAGCCATTCCAGTAAAACTAAACCTAAAATATACAGCTGGTGTAGAAGGGAGCATGAACTGGCCACAGGTTGTGTGGCCACACTTGTTCTCCTTGAAATCTGAACCCCTCTACCTCAACTTATGAAGCAAGGTAATATGGTAGGTGTTAGGAAAGCACAGCTCCAGACTATTGGCTGCAGAGCCAGGAAAGGACATTCCATACTTCAAAGAAAGTGCTTGGAACACTTTCAGAGTCTGCAGAGTGGATAAAATGAATGCTATTCCATTTTAACAGGGGTTTTGATTCTATTAGTAAGTATTCTTGGCACCTTTTTTCTTTTCAGATGGAGTTTTATTCTCAGAAAAAGGTACCAGAAAGACACACAAATGTTGCTAAGTTTAAGATATTCTTTTGTATCTACACTGCCACTAAGGTAAGTGGTTTCCTCAGGGAAGGAAGACCAGCATGGATATCAGTGCAAGGAAAGGCCAGCTGGTCTCCAAAGTGTGGGCACATTGCAATGCAGTACCAATTCCACAGTGTATTGTACTGCAGTTTAAAAGCAGGCTCCTGCAGCTTGGTTACAAATCCTGGGTAGTCAACAAACACATTTTATAAACAACACAGGATGGTACAGCCCAAGAGGTTGAACTTGTCAGAGGTCGAGTAGGGCTTGCATGCAACAGCTGAGGATGGGGGAACCACTTCCAACTCTACCACCTCTACAGACAGCACCAAGAGGGGGGGCAAAGCAAGGAAAAGAAAAAGCAACTGTTAAAAAAACCAGTAGGGTTTGAAAACTTACTCCATTCATTTTTACTCAAATAACTGAAAGCATGAGGTTGCTTTATATACTTCTTTAACAAGCAATGTGAAAACAGCAATCAAAACTTCTCTCACCAAACTGCATGAGCTGCTATCCATGCTGTTATTTGTTTGTTCATTGGAATAAAAGTTCTGTTTCTGAACCCAATTTCTAACAGATGCACACACTCCAAGTGATGGCTCCCATGATCTTGGTATCAGGATCAAAACAGAGGCAGTCTGAGTACACACACACACAAATACAGACAGACCATCAATAAGCCACACTTACCACTAGCACATGGTGCAGCATGGAAATAATAAATGACACATCAAAGCACTTCCCAGCTGTAAAAGATTCTCCTTTTTAATTCATCAGCTCATTCAACTGCAGCTTCATTACAGTTTATATTCCATACAAAGTAATCAGAACTCTTTTACTGGACTAAATATGAGATAATTTGTAGCAATTTGATCCAGAAGACTTTAATAAACACCTTAATATCACCTTTTCTTTTATTAGAAAACACTTTAATGATAAAAGCAAAGTTTTTTGACTTTCAGTAACTCAACATTTGGTCCTAATGCACTTAAATGGAAAAAAATACTTAGAGGTTTCAAAAAGCCTAAAATAGAGAAACATCTGCTAAAATTTAGGTGCAGCTGTTTGGTGAAGAGGTTCAACTCTAGAAAAGCCAGTATTGAAAGCTCCCTCTGCAATCAATAAAAAGTCTATTTTAAAAGTCATGGAACAGGGTGAAGCATTTGTTCAGGTTCAAAGTGATTTTGTTTTGTTTTGTTTTTAAAACACTGACATTTTTGGTCATCAAAACTTGGATGAATTTCTTAAATTAGTGTCAAACAGGTGTTTCAGTCAAAGCCCCAACCAGGCCAAATTCCAACCAGGCCAGAGCTTGTGCTTTTTCAAAGCAGAGAGAATTGTTTCAGTTTTACGAATAAAGATCCCCAAAATAGTCTAATTTTTGGTATAAGAGGCCTGTTTTATTTTCTGTTTAGCAACTAGTGTCACTTCAATGGTGAACAAAGTCACTTTAAGTTAAGCTTTATTACCATCTTTAGGCTCTTTTAAACAACTCTACAGAGATTTGTATGGAAAGCATCTTACACACTATTACTACATTGTTTTCTAATTGGGGGGAAATCTGAATGGCATTTACATAAAACCCTAACTCATATGACATTAGTATAATTGTGGCCCAGGGAAGTGTGAATGTAGACTATTAAAATCCTTAGCCTCAGTGAGGAAGGTAGTATCCTTCAATGTTGTAGATTTAATTCTTTATTCAAAAATTAAATGAAAGGGACTGATAAATTTCATTTTTCAGCAATAACAATAATCACTAAACCTACACCAGGCAGGTAAGATTCCTGCTGAACAGACACAGACTGTTAAAATGAGAAAGTTCCATTTGCTACTGTACTTAAGAGCCTATGTCTGCCTGCCCAATGCTATCTAGTGCCTGTGAGTGCAGTGCACACAATACACTGCCTTACAGAAACTGGAGAAGAGAATTAAAGGGCTGAATATTAAGAGACTCACTCTTCTGCTAATTACCCAAAAGAATGACTGGAGCAAAGTTAGACTGCTGCATTCCAGACACACAACAAATATTTCTTGTACTTTTTGCATAGCTCCAAATACTTCATATAGTAGTATTGTTTTACAAGAACATGATAAAACTTATATTTCATTTCTGTTTCTGCTGGAGAGGGAACAAGCAGGATTCAAAATGTAATGCACAACCATAATGTTGGTTAGCAGAACCACAAGCTTCCAGAAAGATTCAGGTGTGTTTTGATTCATGATAATTCTTGGGTTTGGTCTATATCCTGGCTCATTGCATCACGCATCACTGTGGACTTCCCACAGTCCTGTACTCACCCCAAGTGTTCCTTGTTGTCCTGTCCTGGAGCACAAGCTCAAAGAACTTTCCTCACTCACTTCTAGTATAGTTCCATGTTCATGGTTCTCCTCCAGGGAAATCTTTAGCAGAGAGCTAAAGTTATTAAAGATAAAATACATATTATTTTGCTGATTTTTCAGATTAACAGCAATGGACTGAGGCAACAATATTATTTTTATATTTTAATTAGTTGGGTCAAAAACATATGGCTTGTCAAAGTTAACCTTACTGCTGCACAACACATCTCTGTGAGTGCAAACACTAGCCAGAATATCCAACTGACTTTTAAAAGACTTTTATGGATATTCCACTCTCAAAGGATCCTGGATGAGATCAACGGACGCCAATGGAGATCATTATGTATGACCTACCTTGCCCATTTCCTTCCCTTTTTGCCTTTGAGGCTCTTTTAGTGCTCTGAATATCTTTCTGGGGAATTTCATTTAATATCTTGGCAGCACACTCAATTCCTCCTGTCAGATCCTTGAGGCAGTCCTATAAATAAAGGGCAGAATGCTTTATTACTAGAGTCAGCAAAAGAAGTGAGCACAGTGATGCCCTTACTCATACACAACATATTAAAATGTGCATACTGTTCCTATGGTTCAGAGCAAAGGGAGGTAAGAAGTTGCAACCTAATGGTTTGTCCTCTGCTCCTAGACCTGTGTGCAAGACTCACTATTGTGAATTCTGCTCCAAATGAGCTACCATCTCTGCCTCCTTTACTTCTCTTGACACAGCCCCACATCTTGCAGGTCTCACATGAACACATGCTTTATTTGTGGTTAATGCTGACATGTAATTAGTATCAGCTGTAAACCTGGCACTTCAACTCTCAGCAAACAGCAGCCTGGTAGGAGAGGCAGTGCTGCACTGAGGTTGGAGCTCAGGGCTCCTAATCTACTTTTGCATTTCCAGCTGCCCAGAGCATGCCAGAGACCTGGAAGAAGTCACACAGGGACTCCCATTCCACATCCACTGCAACTTCTACAGCCTGTTGCTTTGATCTAAAGTAAAACAGACAGCAGGTCGTTGCTAAATGTACTAATTTAAAACCAGCCTACTTCAAACAGATTTCAAAGTCCTTGCTAGTATTACAGAACAATCCAGTCAGGGATGACTTACAAAAACACATTGCAGCCAGACTCATGATTCTATCATAATGCTCATCTGATTTGTGAGTGCTCTACCCATGTGCTTACATGGTAAGGAAGAATTTTACTCTTTTGAAGAAGATATTTCCAACAAGAGGAAAGCACTAAAATAGGACCCAAACCTACCATTTCATTACTCAGTAATTGTAGTCCAACAAAAAATAACATCCAAGACTTATACCAGTTTTAAAGAGGGCAAGGTTGCATCAGGAATTCATTTTCCCATTTAAAATTATTATATAGTTTATTAAAAAACTTAAAACTTAATATTGTGTAGTAACAAAGTCCAAAAAGCATTAGCAGCATCTTACTCAGGTGCAGGAGCTTTAAAATAAGCACATTGACCTTACAATTCCCCTTCCTGAGTAGCCAGAAGCTATTTACCTTCCCAGGGGGACAAAAGCTGGAACCAGGAATATCTTCAACACTGCAAGGGGGGATATTATATTAAGAAATTAATTTCAAAATAGTTTATATTTAAGGTTTATAAAACTTCAGCAAAACATTATGACTTTACAGTTAACTGCAAAACTGCTTATTACTCATTAGCAGCCTCTTCCAGGAGAGAGGGCAGGAAAGGAGACATGCCCCACTTGCATGAGATCGCAAAGTTATTGTAAAGTTCTCTCGCTACAGGGGAATGTGCCAGTTGTCAAATTTCATTCATTTTATAACATAGTACATACATTTTCCCCAAAATGCAGCCTTAGAATGGGCATAAATTCCACTAGGCTGCCTCCTTATGGGAAGAGCCAACAAAGAAATGAGCTATCCACATGTACAAAGATGGCCAGCATGCACCACTGCCTCTCTAAGGCTCCAGTTTCTGTTGCAAATAAACAGAAAAAAGTAGCACAGGCCAACTGAGTTACTCTCACCACTACTCCCATCCTCCTGACCTCACATCCTCAACAAAATTGTTAAACTGATGCCCTTCAACAGAACCTTATGGATGAAACACAAGATTCAAGAGACAGTAAGTCCCATATCACTAATTAGAACTTCCAAGGGCTTGTGGAAGGCCTATTTTAAAAACTGCTGGGCTCATTTCTTGGCTCTCATTTCTCACTTCTTGCCTGTTCAGCTGCTGTTTACAGTGGCTCTCAGCCACAGAGCAGTGAGATGTTATACATGTTATTGCTACAATACCTGATAGGTGGGGTGAGGGCTAGGAGGGAGATAATTTTTTTTCAAAAAGAACATCGGAGAAGAGAGACCTTCCAAAAGTCTTACAAAACATCTTTTAGAGCTACCCTGAATTACCAGAGCAGCACATCTACTTAAAAGGAAAAATAATATAGAGCAGCACATCTACTTAAAAGGAAAATGAATATCTTTCTTCTTATTCACACTTGGTGCTTTTCTGGATTTTAGTGCTGCTGCACCTCTTAGGCTGAGATGACTCCAACCCACACACCTTTCACCCAACAAGGCCACGAAAGACAGAATATCAGTGTGAGTATCAGTTTGATACATCTCATCTACCACCCCGGGATTTCTGCACTGTGGTCCACCTTGGGCAATTAGGCTACCACTCAACTCCTACTATAACTCTAACAAACCAAACTTACTCCTCAAATTCAATATTAAACTACACTTCCTTTCTTATTAAAATGCTTACATAAGGAAGAAAAAAGGTGCCAAATAGCAAAAATATTGCTGGTGTAGGGCTCCAGCAGATGCAGAATGGAGTGACTTCAGTGATCATTATTCAGTGTTTACTCAATAAAACTCATTCTGTTCAGCTCAGCCATTGACTGTCTGAATATGTACCATAGCATTCAAATGCTGAATTTTTAATTGTAGGTTTCTATAAGGATTTCACTTGTAACAGAACTTCAGCAAAATTCAGCAATAGATTTCATATAGACTTCATTTATTCACATGGGCATTTTTTCCACACAGACCCAAAAGAAAGATTTTTTCACTGGACTTGTCTTGATGGTACATGGAAACTTTCATTTATCTTGACAACAACTAAAAATAACTAAGTTCTCAAGGAAAAAAAGGCTGTAAAATTATTTCTTCAGATTTGTCTGAAAGGCCAAGAAAATCAGAGATAAATCAAAATATCATACACAGCCAAAAAAAGTTCAAAGGTTAGTTTAGCAGCACACAATGCAGACATTAATTTTTTTTCTTATCTGTACACACAATTATATATATATATATATGGTTTCATAGTTAAGAATTAAACCAGCAGTATGGGGTGGGTTAGGCTGACTTGCATACATACAAAGAAAAAAAGAAAACACTTTAAAATCACATACATGTGGTTTTAACCACAAGCATGCAATAACATTCCTCGCTGCCTTTGGAACAGGTATCAATGTCAAACTCGGGGCTGGAATGTCATCACTGCTGGCAGGGCACAACTGCCAGGACACTCATGTATGCAGTGGTCCCACTGACACCATCAGGTGTTGTTTATGCATGATTCAAGTCTAAATGTCAAGGCAAAACAGAAGGAGCCAGCAGGAAATATACCATGGAGAAGTGTGAGAAGAGAAGGATTAGCTACATAGATAGCATAATTTTCCCCTGCTCTTTCAAGAGGAAGTATTGGGATTTTGGGAGTTCTTCTTTTGTTTGGTTGTTTCTGTTTGGGGGTTTTTTTCTCTTAAGGAATTTTCCTTCATACATGCTAGTAGGAGACAATAATGACTGGATAATAAGGAGAGACAAAAGACGTAGTCACAGCTCAGGGGAGGGGCACAGCTGGCTGCTCTCTCTTTACCTGGCATCTCTCCTGGGGAGCAGAGATACCCTGAGATTTTTTGTTGGGGAAATGGGGTTTGGTGCAGGCCCTATCTCTCATGTTCTCTCATCATTTGGAGGAGAGAGAGGCTGTGGTTGCTGTGGGGAGAATTCATCACCACTGCGGGGTTCCATCTCCTGCTGCCTTTCTTCTACCGTGAGTACAGTTCTGCTTGTAAGAGCGGCCGGTGCACTGGGACCTTATCAACACCCCGCCTCACTAACAAAGGGATTGTCACCTCAGGGGGAAAACCCCAGAATCCCGAGCCTGCCTTTCCCGGCCCTGCTTAGTGCCAAGCTATACTGCCTCACCCTCACAGCTTCACCAGCACTGCTCCAGGTTTTCACTACGCTCAGTCTCGCACCCCCTGCCCACCAAGATCTGTTCCCACTACATCTGTGCAGTTTGTAACATCTCATCTCCCTGTTGTCATTATATTGCAAGAGTTCTATTGTCATTACATTGCAAGAGTTCCATATTGCTAGAGTTTCATACCTCCTTGATGTTTCTTGTAGTCAGCTCCTCTAGGCAACAACTCTTCCTTATCCTCACAGTAGTCAACTAACTCCAGCTCCCACCAATCCACTCTTTTATAACACTCTTCTTATTGGCTACAGGTGTGGCCTGTTAAGATCAGGCCTGCTCCTAATCTTTAGTAATTGGTTCAGCTGCAACTCTTTGGGGGATAAGATTACATTCTATACAACCTTCATTTACCCATACTGTTTCTTCCACCCCGGGAATTTTGCTCATTCCTGCCATTTCAGGTAGCTGCTTCCAAGAGTCCTGCTGGGGCACCGGGATCAGCTGCCTAAGGGGTTAGTGAAGTGAAGCCTCTGCTCCATCCCTTCCCATCTTGGCCATCATTACCGCGTGAGAGAGCTGAGGCCAGGCCCGGCCCACAGCGCCCCCTGCCGGCCCAGGGGAGTCCTCACGCCGCCCTGCCCGCCGAGAGCCAGCAGCACCCCCTGAGTCTGTTCAGGATCCGGGCTGCTGCTGCCCAGCCGTGACATTTTTTCTGCCACTGCTCTGGGTTTGTGCTACACTGTAGCCCACACTCCTGGCCTGTGGGGAGAGCAGGCAATGCCAGCTCCAGCTGCCGAGCTCCTGCCACAGCCCAGCTCCGCCATCCAGCCCGGCCGCCATCACCGTGCGGTGCCCGGGCCCGCCCCACAGCGCCCCCTGCCGGCCCGGGGGAGTCCCTGCCCTGCCCTGCCCGCCTGGAGCCCGCAGCGCCCCTGGCGGCCGTGCCCGGAACTGCACCCAGGGGAAGGGCTCTTCTCTCTGCAGCGGGATAAGGCCGGGCTGGGCCTGCGCTGCTGCTGTTCGCTTGTTTGTTACACACACATATTCTAGTAAAAGAACTGTTGTTTCCCATGTCTTTGCCTGAAAGCTCCTTAATTTCAATATTATAATAATTCAGAGGGAAGGGGGTTACATTTTCCATTCCAAAGGAGGCTCCTGCCTTCCTTAGCAGACGCCTGTCTCTCAAAGCAAGACAGGAAGTTGAACATAAAATTGCGCTGTAAACAGGAATGATGGAATGATCCTGATTACAAAAAAAGCTGACATTTAGGCATTAAACATACTTAAGAGAAATTTAAAATTAGACACACTTTCCTACAATATCCATATTTAAAATCCTCCCTCAATTTTTTTTTAAATCCTGATTGCCAAGTTTAAAACAAATTTTGCTATACTCTGCTAAGACATGGGCCCTCTGAGAAAGAGAAAGCCAACAAAAATACACTTAAATACTTCCCAATTTTTAACATGAGTTTACCTGCACATTACTTTTACTTTCCAAATCTGTATCCACTTAGGGTTTGAACTATAGAACAGCATTAATGAAACAAGTAACTTGTTTAAAAAGACTAGAAATTAGACCTAATTTTAAATATGCACTGGCTTAACAAAACCTTATAATCTGCTCAGGTGTATTACACTTGTGATTTTCTCAATGTTTCTTTAATGATTCTGGAAGGTAATTCTCTGTTGCACTGCAAACCAGTTTTGTTCACACATTTAAGTTCCCCCACAGTGGAGTGAGCAAGTTATCAAGAGAACTAATTAGCTTCACCTTCTGCTTCCCCACAACTGAGAAATGCACCAAACAGATCTCTTTTCATGTCTGAGTCTGTCAATTAAGCTCAGGCTTTCTATTCATTGCATTGTCCTCGAGAATATTTACCCCAAGCACGGACTATATAAGGAATGCACTATCCATTTGCCTTTTCACACTGCCAGGTAATAGCTTTGAATTTTCTTCAGAACAATAGCCACAAAAGAAACTTCCTTTGCAGAAAGCAGATAAAAACCTTCAGAATTCAGAATTCCTTAGGCAAAATTAAGAGAGAAAGATGTGGCTGGGAGGAGGAGGATTGGAAAGGGGGCAGTTTGCTACCGTCTCTGAGGTGGGGGGCTTTCTCTTGGGAAGTGCAGAGTGATTTTGGCTGGGGGTGAGGGGCTGGGCTTGGCCCTGACTCGCTCTTGGGATCAGAGTGGGGACAGGCAGTTTTGGTGCTGGACTGCTGCTGCCCAGAGGATTCGCTACTTCTGAGGAGGTTTTGCTATGCACTGCTTCTCCTTACTGTGGATGAGCCTCTGCTCACAAAAGCAGAGTTGAGCTGGGACCTCTTCAACACCTGAGAAGGTGATCTCACTGGGAAGGGGTCCCTGATCCCTTCCCCCCTCTGGAAGGAGCATCTCCTGGCTGCTTGTGGCACCTTCCTGCAGCAGTCCATCTACCATCACCCAGCCCTGCTGTTTTCTGCCACTGCTTCAGGCCGTTTTTGCCACACTTTAACCTGACATCCCATGCCTGCCTGAAGCCCCACAACTCCTGCCACAGCTCTGGAGTTTTTGCTACACTTTGTTTGCCACCTTGGGTGTGCTCACCTCTGCTGCTCCAGCTTGCTGCTCTGAGGTTCCTGCCACAGCCCATTTCACAACCCAGAAGGGCACTGAGACCGGCTGCCCCAATGAGTTTGTAAAGCAAAGCCCTCTCTGTCTCTCACCCGCCAGCCGTGCCACCATTACCGCGTGAGGGAGCTGAGGCTGGGCCCGCCCCACAGCACCCCCTGCCTGCAGGGGGGGGAATCCCCGTCCTGCCTGCCCGGAGCCCGCAGCGCCCCTGGCGGCCGTGCCCGGAACTGCACCCAGGGGAAGGGCCCTTCTCTGCAGCGGGACAAGGCCGGGCTGGGCCTGCGCTGCTGCTGCTGCTGTTTGGCTTGCCTCGTTATAAAGCATGGACAAACTACTCTTCAACTTATTAAAGTTGAAAAGAGAGTATATTTATTACAGCACTGGACACACATGTGTCTTTCTTTGGAAAGACAGGAGTCTGCTAAGGAAGGCAGAAGCCTCCTCTGAAATGGAGAATGTAAACCCTCACCACCCCTCCAAATTGCTATAAATTTTAAATTAGGGAGCTCTCAGGCAAAAATATGGGAGCAGGAAATAACAGTTCTTTAATAGGGAAGAAAAATAAAAGGATAAAATAAACAATGCAGTACACTAGAACAACACTGACAGAGTCAGAACCCAACCTGACACCCTGTGGGTCAGGGTGTTGGCAGCAGTCCCATTGGAGTTGTGGCTGCAGCCCTCCTGCAGTGTCAGGGGTGGTTCTGCTGGAGCAGGGATCCTGCAGAGAAGGATGTATTCTTCCTCTGAAGATCCAGGGGAAGAAGAGGCAGCTGCTGTTCCTCTGGGAAATCCAGTGGAGAAGCTGTGCTGGTGTCTCAAAACCTCTGGATTATATCCATGTAGGAATGCTTGGCTCCTCCCTCTGGGCTCACATCTCACAATGGGATGTTTTAGTTCTTATCAGTCATTCAGGGACATTCAATAGCCCAATATCAGCAGATGTCCTCTCCCAAGGGAGGAGTGATTGTGGTCACTCAAAGAGAGAGATAAGGAAAATTGCCCATGTGACAAAAGATAATCTGTCATACAGGTGGTAATAGAAAACATATTGCCTTGCAATCTGGAACAATGTGGAATAATTTCCATAAGCTTCTCCTCTCTATTTATCCAGAAAAGGTTTTACATATTCAGATGGCTTCCAGGATGCTTTCTATGGTGCCCATTACATAAACATTAGTTCTCATCTAGTATTATAATTAGTTGAATATCCATTATGGCTGTGCAACTGTCCCCTTTAATTGGGTTGGTGGGCTCTGGAGAGGAAGTAAGATGTCTTTCTCATGGTAAACTCTTTACCTGTGTAAAGTTGGCAGGGCTCCTTGACTTGCTGGTGACAGTCCAAACCTCCTCTCATTCTTAGAACCCAGTGGTATTTATGGTTCCTGCACCCTTACAATACTTCATCTATCAGCTGTCATTCCCAACCTGGTTTCAGTTATCCCCACCTGGTATCACAGTATATATTCTTTGCTAACTACATTTCTAACTTAACCCCATAATTCATTTAAGCTCTTAATTAAAATATATATAATTTTCACTATCTTAGTCACATTCCTTGCTCAACCCCTTGACTCAGTTATAAACACATATTCTAGTAAAAGAACTGTTATTTGCTTTCCCATGTCTTTGCCTGAAACCCGGTAATTTCAAAGTTATAAATTATTTGGAGGGAAGGGAGGTTCCAGCCTTCCTTGGCAGGCACCTGTCTTTCAAACCAACACAGGACTCAGATAGTAATGGACCACACAGAGACTCTCAAAAGACTAATCATATCCCAATTTATTAGGAAATTCAATAATTGATGCATTTGAGTGAACTATAAATCCTCATTTCCCTAAATCCTCATTTCCCCAGGATAATAGCAGTCTTTTTGCAAATATAAGCCCTGAACTTATCCATTCAACCTCCTTTTACAAATAAAGCAAGTCAGAAGATAAACCATCAAAATCAAAGACAAAGACCTGAGGAATAAAAGGAGCGGGGACCCTGCTGTAAATCACCCCTCATGTTATGCATAGAACCTTATAATAGTTGAGGGTACAGGGGAATTGCAGGGGAATTAATTGAAGAAGGTTATTTTGGAGAAAAAACAAGTGTTGTCTGCATTTTTTATACTTTAAAATAACCCTTAAGACACATACGTGAAATTCAAGCAAATTGATCACAGAAAATGGATTTTAAGACCTAATATAAGGCCTTAGCTTCCCATTGCACAGCTTCAGATAAATACATTCATCACAGCTTCCAGACATACCCTTACAAATAAATCCAACACAGATCTTGACATTTACACTGCATAGGGACTGTCTAGATCTGCTTGATTCAAAACTCTCCACCTATTTCATCCTTGGTATGCAGAACACTCCCATTTAGCAGCCCTGATTACTCTCTTCATAAATGTGAAATTGAACTGCAGAGAATCAAAGGATCAGCCCTCCAAAGAGACTTGCTTCTTGCACTGAAGAGCAGCACAGATCCCTAAGCCATTCTCACCTGTGTCATCCATCACAGCGAAGGAGGATTTTAAGCTCATCAAATGCCTCATGGAGAAAGTCAGCATATACCAGTGGTGTTCACACAACACGCACACTAAGCTAAATGTCGTCTAAATTACCTTTTTCAGAAGAAGGTGCATCTTACTTTTGCTGCAGGAGTGCATTTTCCTCTTTTAGAGTTCAAGCACCTGACACCTTTGTGAGCTGTCCACTTGAAAATCTTTCTACTGACAGCCAGTCAGATATCACTCTTCTGTCTGAAACACAGCTGACATAAAATGAAGTGACATTCCTCTCTTACCCAATGCCCCAGTGATCACAGATGTGTCCAAGATGAAAAAAGTTCAATTTCAGTTTCCTCTTCTGCTTGAAGGAGGGTCAAACTTGCATCTTTCATTATTCTACCAGCCAGGAAACCTCAGAGCCTGGGAACTCACAGTCCGTCCTGGGCAGAGAATGATGCAAACTGAAGTGGGAGACAGACAGGTGAGGGAAATAAATTCTCAGTAGAATTTATTCTAATGAATTTTAGGGCTAATTTTAGGGGCTGAGTCTTTAAAGTCCATTAGAAGAACATCATGCAAAACTAACCCATTTCTATAAATCTGCACCCATATTACTTCCTGAGAGAAAAAGGTTAATCAGTTTCCAGAAGCTTTTGGCATCAGTGAGTTTTAGATGACCAGCTATTAATTGCTGTTCAGTAAGAATACAATAGAGTAAGAATACAACAAACCTTGGACAATAATATCAGGCATGAGAATTCAACTGGAGTTCAAACAGCTGAATTAGGAATGATGTCTTGTGGGTAAAGCATGGCATGCAAACTTAAATTTTTCCTAATTCTGTCTTACAGTGTTTTAAAACTCAGGGAGGCCATCAGTTCCTCCTTCTCAGACCATTTCTCCAGATGATAAATGGAGATAAATATAACTCTGTTATAGCATGCTTTGAGAACTACATAATAGAAAGATTACATTAGTACAAAAATCAACACCTTACAGTAGATGACACTCCATCAAAGCATTGGTAAAGAATCACTGCACTTCAATTTAAAATAAAACCAGGTGGTTTGCAAACTGAGTAACTACCAACTTGGCATCTTGTTTACTCAGTCACAGCTTTATATCATAAAATCTGTTGGTCCAATTTGTCTGTTTTCTAATTTTCAAAATGAGAACAGACTCCAGCATTTGCTCTGGGGCAGGCCACCCAAGAACTGATGCTGACTGCCCAGGTCCACAGCAGTACATCACAAACTCTAAAGCAACCCTGAGCCCTTAAACACTTTTTTTTTCTATTATCAAAGTGACAAAAACCAAATCTTCTTTACCTTACAGAAGAAAGTAGTTCCTAGATGGGGAAAACACAACCCAGAATGTTCTTGTTTCATAATTAGAATGTAATATCTTAGAGAGACATGTTACAATGGTACCTGTCATGACATGATGCAGCTCCCTCATGGACATTATCCACACCATCTAATGAGAAGGGACAGCCAGGAGGGGAGGTCAGGATGCTGGCAGCTGATGTGTTTGACAGACAACTGCATTCACATGGCCCTGTGCAAGTTAACAGGAGGGAAGTTTTACTCTGACAGGACTCAACCATTTTAAACTAGAATTATTTTGCAGTATTTGTATGATCCAACAGGAAAGAAACAAAATATAATCTAAAAACAACTTTGAGATTATAGTACCCATAACACTAACTGCATAATAGAATAGAAAAACGAATTTTTTTATTACAACAATATTTCTTTCTTTGTACCATAAATTAAGCATATTTTTTGGCAGTTCTCCCTTGCTAGGAACAATTGTTTTACTGATGAACCTGCTAACTTTAAGGGCTGGGCCTTTAGAGCCCATTAAAAGAACATCATCAACACATTTTGGTATTTTAGGCAGGGGAAAGAAATGTTAAGCAAGCTGCCATTCCCATTTTTCAAAATAAATCTTTTTCTCTCTCCCACAGTTACATATAAAATTAATTTCAGAAGTTACATCTGATTTAGATGGCTGTGGAAGCAGTCACAAACCCACAGCACACTTAAAGACATTTCTGCAGCACCTCCTCATGCTGCTGAGTCTGCATGCATCTAACCCAGGACAGCAGAGGAATTTCAAGTGCCATTATGCTGCAAAGAGAAAATGTGCTTTGCTTCCCAGGATACAGATTGCTATTCATATTGCCAAAGCGCCCTGAGAACAAGACTCTATATATCTCTAGACAGAACATTTCTTGAATATTTACCACCTAAACAGATATCAGCAAAACTAGAGCTAAGGAGCTGAGAGAAACCCCCACCAGGGCTTACTCTAGGTCTCCAGTGCACCTGTTAAAAATATAAGTGCAGCTAAGGGACATAGTTCTATATTTCCTCTCCCCTTGGACAGTGTTTTTTTGTACAACTTGGTATCCTTCTGAAATATAACACAGATATAGCTTTATATTTTTTCACATATTTGTTGAGAAATGGCTTTAATGAAAAAAAAAGTCTTTGCCTTTGGAAGTGTATATCAATACATATCAATACTTGCATGTATTTTAGCCATCTCCTTTTAATAACAAACAGGGAAGTGCAGTGGAAATCAAATTCTTGTCATTTTAAGGTCTGTGTCAAAAAAAAAAAAGGTGGGTTTCTCCATTGTAATTTCACAATCTTCATGTATGTAGGCAGACTTCCTGAAAACATAAAGCATTTCTCTGCAAGTCCTTGGGTCAAAAAGGTTCAATGAGGCATTGAAATTTATCAGGTACTTTTTAAAAGCAATTTCCTAGGTATTTATGGAGCTCCTGCCTAAGAACACACACACTCCTGTTAGTTTGGCACATTATAAAATCATCTAACTCCAGTACTTCAGTTAGTTATTGACTTTACACCAACTAAACTTTATTATCACTATTTGTTCATGACTCACATCTTTACCAAAAAAACCCAGAAACATAAATAATGCAGTTTCATGCTAACAATATAATAATTTATTCACCAATTAGTCACAGATGAAAACCAGAAGAAAAATACTCATAACACTTCCAGTGCCCGATTTCAACCTGAAATAAAACAGTTCTCAGACATCTCAGAAGCTGTATTTTAACAGATACCATCATTTTTACCAGCAGCTCTAGAAAAGGTGGCACTTCCATCCATATTATCCTCCAATGTAGCAGTCCAAATCAAAAAACACAATAACACAAGAGAGATTCCTTGCACCTTCTCCTCTTTCGCTTTTTATTGGGCAGGCAGATCTGGTTTGTCTTGCATAAATTCTGCAGCAAAGCAAGTGTGGAGATGCCAGCTGGCTTTGTCCTTGCACCAAGAACTCCAGTTGTTTACACCACACCTTCCCTCCATGCTGAGCAAATCCTCAGCATCAGGACCCTGGCAAAGCTTTCTTCTACTGCATTCCTTTGGTTTTGATGCCTTGAGAGGCTCCCTAGAACAGAGGGAATAAAAGAATAAAGCAGGGATTTATTGAAAGGCCTTCAAGGATGCACCTTGGGCACTACAAGAGCCTGGCCATGGCTTGTTTTCAGTCTGTGAGCACTGGGAATGTATCATGTGAAAGGGAGCCCACATCCATATTTTATAAGTAATAAACATTGAAATTAAATACAATTTTCCATATTGATACATAATATGGAACTGCTCAATTTGCATGAAAATCTTATTTTCAGCATAGCTGGGAGAGGGTAGGAAAGAAATCAGGCCCTACATAAGCACAGTCAAAAGCCCCAGAAATCACTGTCTGTCCTGAAAGTGAGTTTGCATAGCCTGTTCATCAAGTTCATCATGGTTCATCAAGTGAGCTTGCACAGCTTCATCATAGTTCATCGAGATGTTACTGAAACATTAGTGAGCACACTTATGTGCTTAACTAGGCATTTCCTCATCTGGAGCAAGAGTCAGAGATGCTGAAACCACCTCACTTCCTCTGAAATCAACAAATACCTAAGAAATGAAGAGGATTTGAGCACCTGAACACCAGGTGAGCTCTGGCTTCAGTTTAACAATTTTGCAAAGAGCTAAGGTGGCAGCCTGAGCAACTGTTTCATAATAAGAGGAATCGTAAAGCCTTTTTTATTTTTTTAAAAGCATATTGGGTCTTTTTATCATGCAATCTTTCTTTTTCTGCTTGGGGACAGAAAAGAGAGAAAGCAGGAGCTGAACTCAATTTCCCAGTCTCCAACACAACACATATTTTCCCAGCTTGTTGTGTATTTATTCTTGCTGGTTCCCTAGGCCAAATGCACAGCAATTTCACCAGAAATTGGTTCAGACCTTTAATACCAAAAGTGGGCTTCTGTGAAAGGGCCATGTCCCTATTGTTTAACTACATTAGGTCCTAACCTGTACCACTTTAAAAAAAATTTGTGAGCCATTCTGCAAGAATGGAAATGGAAAGCATATTTGCTTTCCTTCTGCATCAGAGAAAAAGTTAAAAACACAAGAAAAAGCAGAGGAGAAGCCTCTGTCTAAATGCTCCTGGGTAAGTCACAAACATGGAAAATATGAAATCCAATCTCCCTTGCTGCTTTCACCCATCTGAAGCAGGGTTTTGAACCAGCTTTTCCAAGAGCAAGACTGCTGGCCTAGCAGCTATTGCCCGAAGTTGGATATTCTTTTTCAATAGGGAAAAACTACCAACAGACAAACCCAAAACCAAACCCTCTCAAATCTAAAGCCTTCCTTGCCCAATCTCTCATGATTCTAGAGACTGATTAGCTTTAAAATCACCATCACATTCTGGTAATAGTTACATTCCACATGCAACAGATAGGCACTACACTTCTCCAACTATGGCACTGCCACATGAGTGATCTTATCAGCCCTGCAGCAGTGTACTGTCCTCTGTCACATCCATTTCCACGGCACTTCTGTCTATTGTTCCTTCTGTTCCTTCTTTAGAAATAAACAGCCTTTTTTTCTGGCTATAGGGTAGCTAGTTCATCTAGAAAACTTCAAGCCACCTATTATATGCAAGTGATTTGCCTCCATAAAACAGTCCTAGTGCAATGGATTGCCCCAAAATTCATTTTCTCTACACCTCTTCTAATCAGTCAAGTCAGAGGGTGCAAAGCACGTCCAAATGTGGCAGGTAAAAACAAAGGCCACGTAGCAGAGGAGGCTAAGATAAATTGCATATTTACAGGAAGAATAAAGAACAAACTCCTGTGAAGAGAATGTGAAGGCATGGAAAAAAGTGACCAGCACCTTGCAGATCACACTTGAAGAGTCATTTTCAGTTTGCTTACATAAGATCTAAAGCACTGCACGTACTGGCAGTGTCACCACAGGCAATGCAAAGTTCACAGTGTTTTCAAAGACTGTCACTCAGGCAGGACATCAGTTACAGGGCACTGGTAAAACTTGAGTAATAAGCTCCAGGAAGATGACACGTTCAAAGGTATTAAGATGGCAGTTTTAGGCACAGCCATCCTTCACATAGATCTCTGCCACCAAGGGAAATTTATTAGAACTTTCAGTGTGATTGCGACAATATGTAAATTGGACTGCTGAAATGAGGATGTATGGTGATGATGTATGGTAGGAGTCATCAACTAAAGATTGGAAGTGGGGATGAAAAAAATGATGTGATTACTGTGGTCAGGCATTCTGAAGGTCTTGGTTTAACAGACTGAGCAAGATGTACTACATCAGAAAAGCCCTCTAGAATAAAGTTGCTCAGTAATAATAATAAAGTGACTGTCTTAAGTATTGAACTATGGAGTACAGTATATCAAAGCCAGGTTATTATAGAAACAGAGACACAAAAAAGACATGAAAAATAGATGAGTTGTATGGTCTTGTTGACCATATTTTGTTAATATAGATTCTGCAAGCAATAAAATTTATGAAAAATATCAGATTTCTGTACTAAATAGTCTCTGTTTCATCGGCATTGCTGTTCAGATGTGAAGAGTTTTTTAAATGAGGAAGTGATGATACATTTGAGGAAAACTGGCAGACAATGTTAACCAGAACTACACTAAGAGACCACTGGCCTCTGTTTATTTATTCTTTTAAAACAATTTTTCCTTTAGCCTTATATGAGGGAAAAAAGCAGAGCTCTGTAAAAAAGCAACTCCACATTCACATTATTAAGAGTAAAGACCTACAGTGTGAGAAAACATGTTTATTGTCCTTCAGATTTTAATGGGGATGAAATACATGGAGTGACACCCATCCAGGAACTATCAGATCTTCTCATGTCAAGAGTCAGACACCTTAACAAACCTCTGTCTTCATAAAGTGCCAACTACTCTGTGGTGGTGTTCACAGGGGTCCCAGGACAAGGGAAGAGATGAGAATCTTCATTCCATGCTTCAGAATGCTGATTTATTATCTTATTACATATATTATATTAAAAGAAAATGATATATTAAAACTATACTAAAAGAATAGAAGAAAGGATTTAATCAGAAGGCTAGCAAGGAAAGGAATGGAATGATAATAAAATCGTGTGACTGCTCACGGCCTCGACACAGCTGGCTGTTAGGTCATCAAGTAAAAACAATCTCACATGCTGGGTAAACAATTCTCCAAATCACATTCCAAAGCAGCAAAACATGGAGAAACTGAAGCTTCTCAGCTTCTCAGGAGAAAAGATCCTGGCAAAAGGATTGTTCATAAAATATGTCTGTGACAATGCTCTTCTTCAGAATGCCCTCAAAATCACCTCTGATACCTCATCCCTGTGCATCTGGCATCATGCACAAGACAAGTCTGACCACCACTGTCATACTTGTACGTGAACAGGGCTCAGACTGAGCACAAGGTGCCACAGAGCAACGTGCTGAACAGGACAGACACTTAACTGCAGGTGAAATTAACAGCCAGGAAACTGTAATTGCAAGGAAATGGCACTGTAAAAATCCAGTGGGAGTTACAAAGCAGATATTGTATAGATTACAGAGTTCACATCTTGTAGAAACAAGTCACATTACAGACAAGAACAAATCTTCGGAAAGAGGAAGAGGTATGGTGGAGTACTATCATGTGACCGTGTTCACAGGGGTCCCAGGATGAGGGAAGAGACAAGGATCTGATTCCATGTTTCAGAAGGCTTGATTTGTTATTTTATGATATATATTATATTAAAATTATACTAAAAGAATAGAAGAAAATGTTTCATCAGAAGGCTGGCTAAGAACAGAATAGGAAAGAATGATAACAAAGGTTTGTGGCTTGGACTCTCTGTCCGAGCCAGCTGACTGGCATAAGTCAAATAAATCAATTATAGCGGTGAATTACCTTCCAGATCTTCTCAATACAGACATAGAGAATTCAATCCAGATTAGGCAACTGTAAAGCTACCCCTGGATTTGGTATTTCTTAGTGACATTTGGCATAACTAAGCTCAGTATAATACAGGTTAAAAAAGTAACTTGTTCTATGCAGAGGTCCCTCCGAGGGCCATATTCCCACAGCCTAAATTACACTCAAGTCCCTGTACTTTATATTTTCTAAAAGCACACTGTGGTTTGATAACTTATTTCAGTCCCATGAGTTGTCTTTTCCAGCAGCTGCTCCATCAATGGACCTGTCACCACTGACAAAACACAAGGAACTGAAGGGATTTTAAATCCATCTCTTGATAAAGCTACATGATGAGATTTCTGAGATCATCTTTTAAACACAATGGGCAATGACTACTGCTGCACTACTGCCTACCTGCCTTTCCAGAGTCTTCAAGAAATGCCTTTTTTAAAGATTTCTTAGAATAACTGTCATCAAAAAGAAAGATGCATAACTGCATATTCCCTTGAGAACACAATTAAGCAGAACCTGCACTCTCTTGATGCTGAGATCTCAGCAGTGAATTTACTGTAGTATAGCAGGTTTATCTGTTGCATCCTAGGCCTGAATGAGGAGGAGAAAAAAATAATGATAATCAGCAGTCTCAGCTTCAATCAGCGGCATGTTCCAAGATCACAGGATCTGAAATTCAAATGATCAAGAGGCCATTAGAGACAGTACAGATTTAGTAGATATATGTTCATCCTACTCTTATTGGAGTGAGGGGACTCACCAGGGGAAGGAGGAGGAAATACAGAAGTGTTAATTCCAAATAAATAGAAAATTAAATGTATTTGACCATATTCACCCTTTCACAGAATAGTTATGTGTCCCACTAAAAGTATACTTACTAACCAGTCTTTAATGTTCATGTGGGCAAAAAATACTGACAATAAATATTCCCCATCCAGCTCTAACTTTAATGACTGCTATTTACATCAATAATTTTGCTTATAGGATGAGAAGCTACTCCAGAGTTCTCTCCCTGCAGACAAACCTTTACAAGATTTTCCATTCCACGTGGACTGGTCATACATTCTCCTCCAAGGGAAAAAGCCTCCAAAATGCCTTTGCTGCCCACACTAGCATCAGAACTGAAAAGAGTGATCTTGCAGTGCAGATTTTGCTATTTGAACTCTCCAAACCAAAAATCTATTCCTCTTCAAAGGGCATTTCTAACACTTACTGCTGCAAAGACATAAACATAATCCTTATCCATAAAACCATTCAACAAACACCTATATATATTTCCAAACAACTAGAAGAAAATTCTAGGAATTCCTTTAATTTCCATATGTAGTCATCAATGATCAGTGTCATAAAGATCAAAAAACATACTTTTCAACTGAAATTGGACTAAAATGTTCCGTCTGCAGGCTTTGGGACTGTGTTGTCACAGTCACATCACATTATTTCCATCAAAACAGCTGGAGGTTTCCAGTGTAGGAAGCAATTATTATGAAAAGTGTCAATGTGTCACATTGTGATTAACTTCACATTATAGCATTTGACAAGTAGCCAGCTCTAAGTCTCCGCCAAGAAAAAGGGAAATGGAGAGACAACACACATGCAAGTCACAAGAGAAAATAACAGTTCACCCACTGCTGTGTGAGCAGATTTTGACATTGCTGACTGATGCCACAGTTGTGAAACACTTCTGGAGTTTAATAGTTTTGGTAAAAGGGTCTTCATGCATGAACAAACACAGTTTGCCTTGTCCTGACAGTGCATGTACAAGAGGTGTCTGTCTAAAACAACATGCTCTGTAATTATATCTTCAATGAATGCTGCAAGTATTTTAGGAGGCAGTAGTCACAATTCATGGCAGGGATGAGAGAAAATTTCCCACCTGCCAAATGCACAACAAAGAAACAGAGTTACTGTGACACCTTTCAGACCTAAAAGGCCCCATTTAATGACAGTGGTAGGTACAAAGGACCACACACATCCCTGAAATTCCTGGACCAGTGACTTCCCAGGGTATGTCCTCACAAAGAAACAAAGGTGTGGTAATAGCCTCAAGCAGGTGTATTTCTTTGGTTTATTATGGTAAATTATGGTTTATCTACTCCGTTAACCCATGTCATCTGACCAGTTGTGTTAGAAAACAATAAAGCAAAAGACAAGACAATAACAAGCCAACAACCTGGCTGCACATTGCCTAAAGTGTCCTCCTCTACATCCTCCCCCCATTTTCTGGTTAGTAGGTGTGGGAAATGCAGGCACACAGAGCTCCCAATGCCTCAAGCTCAGAGATAGAGGTGGATACAGGGGCTTTGACTTGGAGAAGGCTTCAAGATTTAGAATAGAATAGAGAAACAGACACAAAATAAGAATAAAGATTTGAAGTTTAAGCAGAAATATGTTTTAAACAAGTAGATATAGGCCTCATATAAGTGGACACATATACTAAGCAAGACAGTAGAAGATTTTAGAGATTAACAATAGAACTTGTAGAGTTGATAAAAAGAAGATAGAGTAATAAGTTTCTGTAGAGTTATATGATTGGGTACAAAAAGATTCATTGCAGTAAATCATGTAAAATACAGCAATTAGCAATTGGGTCTGAAGATGCTAGTGAGCTTTGTGGAAGTAGCTGACTGGATAAGAAATTCATAAAAGACACTGTAACTAGAATTATAACAGTTTTCTGATGCAAGGCTTCTAATGTGATAACTTTGGATGTAACAACCTTACAGTCTCGCCCTTCCATGAGACTGATTTTGCAATTAACCATCTTTTGAACACCTCATCAAGCCATCCCATCCTTCTGTATCCCAGACAAGCAGGCACATACTGCTCAGTCCAGAGCATGCTGAGTCTGACTGGCCTTTGGAGGCACAGCCAGAGCCTTGGTGCCTTTGTTCCAGAGCCTGCTGTGCAGTGTCAGGAGGCCCTTGGCTCCTGCTAAAGCTAGCACATCCCAGTGAATTGTTGTGGATGTGCCAGTTTAGTCAGAGAGAGAATGTCATGGTTCAATGCTAGCACAATGCCAGTGCCCCCATGAAAATATATTCTCCTTTGACCACAACCTCCCAAAAAAATCACTTCCTTATCAAACCAGGACACAGAAACAGGTCACTATCCCAGGCATCATCCTGGGGAAGTTGTGTGAAGCTCAGAGAAAAGAATTAAAACAATTCTTATCTTAGTCTCTACACCTGTGTTTGCGAACATGCAGAATGTTTGTATGTGGTGTTTATGGAAAGAGACTCACAAGAAGGTGTTGTTCCTAATTAACCAAGGGTGTGAGAGGTGTTGTTAAGAACCAATCAGGTTCTGGGTGAACAATCCTGTCTATAAATATCTGTAGTTTTCTAATAAAGCTCATTTTTGTGCCTACTCATCACAGGAGTCAATGTTGCTTTTCTTCAGCCTAACTCAACAGTGCCGAACCCTTCTCTGCTTCACAGCTCCAAACTGCTGACTCAGAACACCCACACAAGTCCAGGGCCAAAACACCAAGCTCTGAGGGAGGGCCTTCTTTTCAGGAACCTGCACAAGTCAGACTGCACACCAAAGAACACCATGCACAAACTACTCCACAGCCTGGAGTGCCAGGATCTCATTTTTCCATTTCACTTGGCACTAGGAGCACCATGCTATCAATTTTGAAGGTAATAATTTGTGAAAGTATTTCGAGGGGAAGCAAAAAAGCAACTTAGGGGACTTCATCAAAAAGAACTGGAATACATTTAAGCTGGAGTCAAGACAAGGAAATGATACAAAACATATGAGATCCCAAATCCTAATTTCACTGCTAGCAGGCATCTCCTGTTTGTACAGTCTATTCTGCAGCTACTCATGGTTTATTAAATTAATGGAAACTCTGAGCTTTAGCATATGTTTAATAGCTGCAGTGTGCTTTTTCGAGCAATGATATGACTTTCCTACTGTATAGAAAAATACACATGGATGCATTTATGTATGTCAAAAATACCCATGCAGGCTTTGATATTAATCAACAACACATATCATCCTCGGTCAAACAGTACTTTAGACTGTAGTTAACAATGTAGAGGTAAGCTGGTTCCTCAGAACCTAGAAGAATCCCAAAAAACAAACAAACAAACAAAAACAAAACAAACAAACAAAACCAAACAAAACTAAGCAAAAACAAAAAAAAACCCAAACAACAACAACAAAAATCAATTACAAGAAAGACATTCCTCCACAATCAATCAGAGTCCAACAGGCCTCTGGTCCTTCCACGGTATGGCTGTAACATCACCCCATAACCCAGATGTCCTTCCCCCTCACACAGCTGGAAAGATCTGTGGAACACAGCGGGACAAGGGGCAATTTTTCATCTGTGTTTCAGTCAAAAAACTGTCACTAACTAGACTAGACAGGTTTGGCTAACACTTAGTGAGAACACCCAAGATAAGAAATCCAAGTTCTAATCCTCAATATGTGCCACCCAGAAGGATGAGGGTGACATCATTTGCACATTTGGAAGGTGCTATATATTGAAATTAATCAAGTTGTTTCCAATGCACCAAAACAACAGCAGAAATTTAATTGCTTGCTCTAAAAGTACAGGTACAGGGAAATCACAGATGTTTTTTAACTGTGGGTTTGCATCCAAAACATCTATATCCACAATTTGTAGTGAATTAGTGTTCCCCAGTGGCAGGAATGCTGGGCAGGTACGTGTTGCACACTCAAATATGGGAACACCATTGTCCTAGGGTGATGTTATGATGCTTGTATCCCATCCATGTGTTCTGTTCATGCTGGATATCATGTTCTGTGCCTTCAAGACTGGCTCTGAAGAGCGAATGTTTTGTTTGGGTTTTGCTCTCAGCCTCTCCCCCACGGCTGGCGGGACACAGACAGAGCAGTACATGGTGCTGCTTTGGCTTTCGGCTTTGCTCTCTCACTCTTGCTTCTGCCCATTATCTAGTTTAGCTAAACAGTCCAAATTTCTTCCTGGACTGTTTCTCCTTTCCCTTTTGGAACCAACTGGAGCCTGCTCCTAACTGGGCCCTGGGAACACTGAGAGTTTGCACCTTGTGGCTGCAGCAGCTGCCCCAGCACAGGAGGGACTGAGAACAGAGCGACCACCCCCAGAGAGACTTTCTGAATTTGTCATCTTTGTCAGAGCGGTGACAGAGTGGTGTCACCTGGTATTGTTCATTCTGTGTGCTGGGGGTGCTGTGCCTGTTCAATAAACAGGTTCTGTGTGCTGGGGGTGCTGTGCCTGTTAAATAAACAGGTTCTTTCCACTTCTCTCCGAGGAATCCTTCCCAACCCGGTTGTGGGGAGGGGCCACGTGGGACTGCTTTCTGAAGGGGCCCCTTTGGAGGTTTTCTCCCAAATTTGCCCTAAACCAGGACAACCATCCTGTCCCCCTCCCATAATACACGCAGCCAAGGCAAAACATTGTTCCAGGACACAGGACAGGCACAGAGGGACAGGGTCAGAGCAGCACACCTGGGAAAAGCAGCTCTGTGGCAGTGAGGCAGGCTCACAGATGGCTCCTCCTGTGAGCCAAGAGTGACACCTGCTGGGATCCAGGCTGGCCTCACATCAGGGCTAAGGAGAGCCCAGTTAGTGTGGGAACCCAGGAAATTCCTCTGGCTGCTCTGGAGGGCTCGAGACCCTGCCCAGGGGGCTCAGAGACCTTGGCACAGAGCCCAAGACCCCTGTGCCTTTGATTTAGCCCTTGGAAAAAAACAATTACCAACCTTTATAGGAAGGATTACAAACCACGAAAGTTTAAGTAGAATGATAGTGAATTTATCACAGGGTGAAAACTAGATTTTTGGGAGTTTTAGAATGGGGGTTCAGGGGGCAAGATGGAGGAATCTGGGTGTGTCCAGCCTTTCTCCTTCTTCTTCTTCTTGGCCTCTATCTTCTGCTGTGATCGTGGCACTTTTAGATTGGTTTAGAGTAGAAGTTCACTGTCTAACATAGGTGATAGGTATTGGAAAGTAATTGTAAATATTGTACAGATAGTTTTTAGTATAAAAAGGTAACACTGCCATGGGGGCAGGCAGAGTGCATCTGTCTATCCTGCTGGATGGACCTCAGCTCAACAGGAGAAAGAAGTTTATAGATAAGATACAATAAACAACCTTCAGACCATGAAATTAAGAGCTCTGACTCCTTCTTCAACTTCTGGGCTAGGAAAAGAGACTTTCTGACACATCTCAGGGTCACTGTGATCTGCAGAGAACCCAAGAGGCCAGGAGAGCCCTAAGTGACAGCACTGAGAGCTTGAGCTCCCCCTGCACACACACACACACACAGACACACACACACACACACACACACCCCACTGCCTACATCCAGAGGAATCCACACACTCAGGAGGCTTCTAGACCAGCTACTCCACATCACACAACTCAGCAATGGCACACCACACCAAACTGTGCAGCAAAAAGGAGCAGTCAGTGTTTGTGTAAGGAATAAAGGACAACTGAGTCCACTTCAGAGCAGTGAAGGAGACAAGAAGCAGAGATTGAAATGTCAAAGGCATTCATTGCCATCCTTCCACACCTGACCCATATGACTTTCAGGGACAGTGATACCACCCTAGAAGTGAAACAGAGAACATTGCTGCAAGGAAAATAAAAACTGCTGGAATTTTCATCACTGAAAATGATGTGTTTGTGGTCAACATGATGCCAGTCTTGAGAAAAGGTAACAAGAAATTCAATATTCACATCTGTTCTGAAGATTTCTAGAAAGATCAGCAAAGAAAAATCATTTTGTGCAGTAAGTAACAGAGAATTAGCTCTATATTATATTGTGACTCAGTATTCCTTATCCTTAGATCTCAACCTGTGCTAGCTCTACAGTGCTACTCCTGGGTGCCTCTGTGGGCCCTGCAGTTAGCACAGGCTTTGCAGTGGCACTAGGGTTAGTGAGCACAATTTAATTAACACTGTGAACTTACTCCCTGCCATTTTCCTACAGCATCAACCTCTAACTGATTCTGTTCTCTGTGTTTTTGAGGTTGAAGACCCCAGACTGAAACTCAGGGCACAAGGATTTCCCATTCCATTCCACTCTCAGATATCAGGGGAAAATAGGAGTTGGGGGAAAGGGGGAGATAAAGTAACATCCAAGACAAAAAACCTCAGCTTTGCATTCTGCTGCTCTAACTTCATCTGTTCAAAAGAATAGAGCATTGCTGCCACCTTGTGCTTTGAGAGATGTCTGCAATCAAGGGGTTTCTTTCATGTCTTACTTTTTTAAACCACAAAACCAGAGCTGCTCCTTACATTGGCACGTTGAGGACAGAGGGTGAGCAAAGCCCCCGTGTCCCCACAAAGGGGGGACATTGCCTTTCACCAGAGAGCCCAGCCCAAAGCACAGAGCTGCCTCCCCTCCCTTCCAAGGGCAGGGGCACAGCCAGAGCAGGAGGCTCCCAGGGCCTCCCAGCCAAGCCCTGCTGCAGACACAGCATCCACAGGGCCAGGCATCCCCAGCCCCCTGCACCAAAAGGCTCCAATGATTTGGTGTGGTGGTGTTACAGGGGTCCCAGGATGAGGGAAGAGATGAGAATGTTGACTCCATGTTTCAGAAGGCTGATTTATTATTTTATTCTATATATATTACATTAAAACTATACTAAAAGAATAGAAGAAAGGATTTCATCAGAAGGCTGGATAAGAATAGAAAAAGAATGATAGCAAAGGCTTGTGACTGACCGAGACAGTCCAAGGCAGATGGACTGTGATTGGCCATTGATTAGAAACATCCACATGAGACCAATCCCAGATGCACCTGTTGCATTCCACAGCAGCAGATAATCATTGTTTACATTTTGTTCCTGAGGCCTCTCAGCTTCTCAGAAGGAAAAATCTTAAGAAGACGATTTTCATAAAAATATGTCTGCAACAACAAATTTATTTCCTCTTTGATATTCCAAATTGAGTCTAGCACAGGAGAAGGTCAGAGTTAGGGCAAGCAAGGTCAGTGCAGATATGGCTGTGTCTGCCCAGATCCAGCCCAGCTCTGCTGTTTTGCCCTCACTTCAGTTAGAGGCAGCCACCAGCAGGACTATTCCTCATCATGCTCACTGAGGAAGATCCTGCAGCTGTTCCCAGTCCAGAAGTTGCTCTGACAGGACCCACAGACAGCCTTTGTGTCTGGAGAAAACGCCAGCATTGCAGCCCAGCCCATGCTCTGTGCACACACAGAGCAGATGTGCTCTGACAGCCACTCACGACAGGAGCTTGGCTCTTCCCTGCAGATGTCAGCACTCATTGTTGTAGTGTGGAGCCCCCAGTTCAGTCCTGGAGTGAGAGCCAATCCATGGCTGCAGCACAGATCCCGTGGAAATACCAGCAGACAGTCAGTGCTCTGAAAAGTGAATGCTTTGCTCGGATATATCCAGGGCAGGCACAGTGGTTGGACCTCTCCAGTACAGACCACAGTGCAATATTTGAAGGAAGGAAAAATTATAATTTTATCCTTGCCACCTGCAAAGGAGCAACACTGACAAAGTGGTGGCACCTTTGACACAGAAATGTCCTACCTGATACACAATTTTGCTGTGCTACAAGCTCCAGCTTACCTTTTTTCATTACAGACTTCAGTTTTATAATGTTACTACATAGGTCCTGTTCAGGTAGGTCATTCTGAGCTTAAATAACACATTTGTCTCCTACAATGGGATAGGAGTAATGGATATTATTTTATATTATGGATTATTATTATGGATATATTACTATTTATATTATGGATTATTATTATGGATATTATTTATATTATTGATTAAGTGTGCTAATAGAATACTTAATCTAATCCCAATTTCTAAGCAGCATGGCTACTTCCAGTCTCAAAATGAACTGTGTCATCAGAGTGGTTTCATACAGCACCAGGCTCCTCCTGGTTTGATTCAACTGTCACAGATGTTGCGGTTAACATCCACCACTGATAATCGGATTAATCCTGCCCTGAGTGGTACTGGAGCACACTAGGAATTAATTACCATCAGAGGGGTGGTGTTTAGAATTTAAATTTGGCATGTTTGTACAAATAAATCAGAGATAAATGAATGCATCAAAATGCCTTAGTGCTTAAAATTGATTTGCTTCTGTAGAAAAGAAATTAAATTCTGGATACAAACCAGTAAGCACTAACAGACATAATACGGATTTTCATTACAAGAAAGGCAACAACCTCTGCTTTCCCATTTCAGTTACTGTCATAAATGCAAGAACAGCTACTTGAATACAACCCTTAACTCCTATTGAGTAGTATCATGGGATACAGGAGCAAACATTTTATCAGTTGGTGTTACTGGGTACAACTGGGGAAAAATGCTCAAGTCTGCACAGCTGTTCCTTGCATGAATTGTCCCCAAAAGACATGGGTCACACCGTGATAACTTTAATGTACCACTCCAATCATTTCTGTCACAGAGAAATGGTGGGAAATTGTCCATCCCAAAGCATGTGGACAGTAAGATGAATAAATTGCAATGACTTATGTGGTACCAGTTGACACAGAGATTACAGGGCAGTCACCAGCTTCTGCCAGGCTGGGTTCCCTTGAGTTTCAGCCAGCAATGAGGAGTTAAAGCCACTCCCAGCCCTTCAGGAAGGCCATTCAGTGTGAGGATGTACCTTAGCCCTAGGCCCTGGAAATCTTCCTACCAGAAGCAAAGAAGTGAACCCAGTATTTCTCACAGAAATGCACTGAAGTACACTATGCTTTTATAGCAAATTTACATCCTCACATCAAACTTGGAACTGAAAACAAAGATTTTCTGGACCATGGTATTGCATGCTCTAGATCAGGGAGAGGACCCACAAAGAGACCAGTAATTTTTACATGCCAGTCTGTCAGTCTCTGCACAGAATAAAACACAGGAATGAAGCTGCTCAGGGCACCTGAGGAGGCCACACTTCTAACATTATTTCAAAAGTTGCTATAAAATTCAATAGTTTTCCAGCACACTCCATCTTCAGCAGATGAGCTGTCCTGGTTGCAGAGAAGCATGGTGCAGCTCAGCACCAGCCCAATGTGCACAGCATCTCATTGAGAATAATGAGAGACCTTCTTAGGCAAAGGTTTCCAAGGTACGTGTAGACCCCACCTTCCATCATCAGCACAGCTGTAGATAGGTAACAATAAAAAATTATTTACTGTTCCCATTTTATATTTGGCCTAATTTAACTGCAAATATACAAACACAGCAGGATCATGCACTCAGGCACCACCCCTTCCATGGGCAACCTCTTAATTTCATAACCAACTTTTGTCCCATTGACCTCATTTAAACACATAGAAGTACTCAGGAAAGAGAAACAGTCTGAGTGCAGTGGTCTAACCCTCCACTGAGGCTATCAAACAATCTGCTAGAAGAGGATAGAACCTGCAGAAAAATGAATTACATTCCAAAAGAAGAAAAATAAATACAACACAGTCTGAATTCTTGCAGTCTCGGGTCGCTATTGATAATTGCTGCCCTGAGATGTGCAGGATGTCTCTGTTTTGGCCCTGCAACTGAAGAACGAGTCTGGACTCTTCACTTTTCGGTCTTGAGGTTGTTTATTAATTCTTATCTATAAAATTTTCTTTTTGCTTAGCCGAGGTCTGCTCAGCAGGGCAGCCACAGGCACTCTGACCGCCCCCGAGGTGGTGTTGTCCTTTTATACTACAAACTATGTATATAATATTTACACTTAATTCCCAATACCTATCACCTATGTTAGACAGTGCACTTCTACTCTAAACCAATCCCAAAGTGCCAGCATCGCTGCAGAAAATGGAGAACGAGAAGAAGAAGAAAGGCTAGACATGCTTAAGTTCTTCTATCTTGTCTTCATAACTCTCATACCAAAAATCTTAAAATCTACATTTTCACCTTGTGATAATTTTATTATTATACTATTTAAACTTCTGTGACTTTCAGATGTCGCTATAGGGCACGAAAGAACACAAGCACACCACCGTTCTCAAGGTGAAGGAAAAAAGGGGAATATTTATAGTGCTCCAAGAGTGACAGTGGATTGGAGGGTGACAGTGCCACCTCTCCAATGACACTGGACAGACCAACAGTCCATCAACTCTCTCTTCTTCCATCAAGGAATGCAAAACAATGAGTTATTTACAGAAAGTGTGTGAGAAAGTTCACTACAAGAATGTCAACATCAGAAGGCTTAGAAAATCTTAAAAAACCAAGGTGACATTCAGGTTCTCAAATAAAGCTGGTAACTTGCTGCAGGGTTCAAAATCAAACCCACAGGTGTTTTGGGCTGTGTGCCAGGGTCTCTGAGCCCCCTGACAGGGTCCTCAGCAACTCTGGACACCCAGAGGGATGCACTGAGTTCCAACATTGCAGCACCAGCATCATTTTGCTTCAGTCAGAGCTTAAAAGCCCCACCTCAAAAGTTACTTTCATCTTTCAGAAAATGCATTTTAAAAAACCCCAACAAACTAACAAAGCCTACATAGCACTGTCCAGCCCTTCATCCCACAATCCCCCAGAGACTGAAATCCCCATGGTACTTGCAGGCAGCTCTGTCTGTCCTTCCACTAGGGCCATAATCCCAGCAACAGCCAGGCTGGATGAAGCTGATCCTGGACATAAACTGCAAACTGCCCCAGGAGTGAAAGGACACTGAGGGGGTGTCTGCTTTCACTACACCAATTCCTCCCAGTTTTGACTCCTGTAGCAAGCACATCTCTTCACATGAAGACCCCACCCCTGACCCAGCCTGCATTACTACAGGTGGCAGCCACAAACTAAAGCTCAAAAACTTCAACTTCTGATCTATCTTCAAGTCAGATATATACAACAGCAGAATTTCACTAAAGCTTTTCTTCTAGCTGCAGTGATCTGAGGAGAAAAGAACAGCATTAATCTGTCCAGTCCAGACCTGCTTTCAAACACATTTTCCTTCACACTTCAATCCATACAGCCATGGCTAATAACACTCATACATCAGCAATTTCCTTCCTGTGGTTCTCATTCCTCAGGGGGCAGGGAGGGAGACCACAAACTATTTGAGAGATATCCACAAAGAGTGTCTGAGAAAACCTGGTTTCTGCACACCTTACAGGAAACCACTTATGGGCCCATAAAAATTTCACACAAGTCCCTTGTAATTTTAGAGGGGAGGCTCCAAGAACCACTACTGTCCACTGTGATATTCCAATGATAGAGAAATCTCTGATTTATGACCTGAAAACCCCACATTATTTTACCATCTTTGCCCCTTCAGCATAGCAATAGACAGGATTTGTCACTGTTGTGGGCCTCAATCTCTTTACTAAACTAAGGGGGGGGAAATTGCATTTTTTTTTTAAATATCTAAGATTAAGTAAATGTTATTTAAAAGGTATATGTTGCTACTGTTCTGCCTTTAACTTTCACCTCTGTAAATCTCTTCAGTACATCAGATGAATTGAATTCCTGAGTCTCCTGTAATCAAACCCTGGAGCTCAGCACTGGAAGCCACACATTTATCTGGAACTATCCTGTTGGCCCACATAGAAATAATTGTTGTGAGGTTGGTTTAGTGTTTCCACACTGGGGGCAGAACACCACAATACAGCCTAAATATTAATGTAGTTGGTGACAGTTACATGTTCTGTGTTTGCAGCAATTGACACACAAATCACACAAAACAGGATCACATAAAAACAGAACAGGAACAGAATGCAGAAATCATTGGTCAGTGGAGCAGGGGAACCATTATGACACCATTAAGGCAAAGCTTCCCAAGCAGATTTGTCCTGTCAACACAGGGACAGAAAAAGATGATCGCATATCATCTGTATGTCAGCAGAAATACTTCAATTGCTCCCAGCTGTTGGGCAGAATTTATCAATGATATAAACCTTGCATACCTTCAAGGATGCCTTGCTAGTTCAGACCTTGAAGGATGTTGTTTCTTCAAGTAAATTTGCCAATTTATTATTAAGATCTTGTTGAAGAACCAACAAGCCATTGTGCTAGCTAGTGTCCAAACACAGATTTTTAACATGACTCCTGTTTCAGCAAGCATACAATCACTGGTTTTATATTATATTATATTATATTATATTATATTATATTATATTATATTATGTTATATTATATTATACTATACTATATTATATTATATTATATTACATTACATTACATTATATTATATTATATTATATTATATTATATTATATTATATTTTTATCATGCACAATTCTTTCATCTTACATGACCTGACTTTTACATGATTTTGCTTTAAAAGCTTTATCTATATTTCTACTGCTTCCTGGAAGAATCCCACAGAAAAGCTTTTATATATGCTTATGACTTTTAAAAATGCATGACTTCATTAGAAGAAGTCTCAATTCTAGTCTGTAGAAACATGACCCAAAATCAGTTAAAAATCACTGGGAGCTTCCCATTGGGTAGTCTGGGCCTGGAAAAGCCTTTACCAATCATCTAACCTTCATTATGCTACACACAACTTGTACAACAAATGAATCCTCCTGGCACTGTCTTATCTCTTGTGTTTCTTCAATTTCTACCTTCCTGGAAGCTTCTTTTGCTTTTAAATATAAAGGTAAAAATCTGGTTTGACCTCATTCTCTCCAGAAAGGAGACTGGACAGGCCATCAGCACCAATCATGTCTGTGTCCTTTGTGTCAATGGGTCCTGTGACCCATTGCTTTAGCTGCTGCTTCCCACAGTGCAAGCAGCTCATTGCCAGTCTTGCTCATGGTTTCAGTGCAGAAAGCTCTGACTGAGCCTCTCAGGGTGAGCAGGACACAGGTCACAAGTTGCCTGAGCTGTGAGCTCACAGGTGTCACACACTGGGCAGAGCCCATCTTCCCAAAATTCTGGGGTGCACCTGTTCACACAGGCAAACCCAGCAGGATTCCTGCAGATTCCTGAGCAAAACTTTTAAAAGAGTGAGACTACAACTCCCATCCTAAACCTTTAGGTTAACTTTGGCATGCTGATCAAGATCCATAGTGGCAGAGTGCCCTAGCTTTCCAAATAATACAGTGCAGCTCTGCCATGCCTCCCACAGCTGTTAACAGGGGTTCAAAGGTGCTTATGCTGTTCTGACTAGTCTCCTAAGGGAAACAAAGAGGAAAAAATTACTACTTGAAAAACAGCAAGCCTGTTATAATGCTTTCAGGGAATGCTTGCACTTAAGTCTCACCTTTGTTCTTACCCTGCAGCAGAAACAGTACTGAAAGTTTCAAACTCTTCATTCAGCATAGAAACTTGAAGCCAACCTCTTTCAAATCCATATTAGTGTGAAGGGCTTCACCTGGCCATGGCATTGTGAAAGGTGTGGGTTATGCAAAACCATTCTAGCTTGGGGCCAGAGGGGTTAGTGCCCAGGGTTAGTGCCCAGGGTTAGTGCCCAGGCAGCCTGCTGTTAACTCCAGACTGTTTCCCCAAACACTGATGTAGCTACACACATCTATACACACCTATAGGTTATCAGGGTCAGAGAATTTGAAGTAAAAGTCATTGATGTCACACTATTCTGACCATGGTGTTCCCTCTGCCTAAACCTGACCCTCAGAAAGCTCTATTGATTAACATCAGGGGTTGACCTGCAAATCTATTACATATCTATTGTACATCTCTGATGCTGCCTGGGTAATCTTCACATGTATCAGAACAGCTATCATTGTTTAAATTATTAGATTGAAACTCCTATCCCTAAAGCCAGACAATTTAATGTGGTGGGGTTTTTTTTATTTTCTCTCTCAGTACAAAATGTTTGTTAGTCACTTTAGCATAATACACCTTTAAAAATATTTCTAAGCCCCTCCTCGATGTCATTTTCAGGGAGCATTAATTTACTTCACTGCTTTGATGCTTTCTTTTTTTTTTCTTTATCAATTAGCAAAGCATTCTAGGTCCTGGCCTCCACAGACATAGAGTGGCAGTCGAGAAGCTTTGAAGTTGCACTCCTGTATTAAAAGAGTTTTGCATTACATTATTTTGTTTTTGAAGTGCAAGGGATGCTTGTATTATGTTGCTATAAGTTATGTTTTGTCATCCTTAGGCAGACCAGGCTTCTCTGTGAATAGCAGTGGTGACATCAATGACATAAGTGAAATGTTGACTGCCTGGGTTATCAGTGTGGGAAATCTGACCACAGGAATTCATTGTTCTATTCTTCATCCATATGAAGCAGTAAAATTTCAGCTCTCATTTCCAAGTATTATACAGCCATGGAAAATTGAAAGTAGCAAATATCAAGCATATACAGACTAGGGAAGAGCTTGCTGGGTCTGCTGTTCTGTCATCATCTTCCAGAGCAGAATCATTGCTCTTTTAATCAGAAAACATGGAACATGGTCCAGGTTCTGCAAATATCTTCTGCAGGTAGCTATCAGACAGAACTCCTCAGTTGTTTGTGGCATTTCTAGTTTAGAATTCTGTCTGTTTTGCCTCAGTTTACTGTCAAATATACTATGGCAATCACTTGGTGTTTCTTAAGATAAAAGTCTTGTGCAATTCTGAGGCAAAGCTGCAAATGCTCTGGCAAGCAGTCACCTTGGGGCTGGCTCAGTGCAGCAGGAGCAAGGAGACTGTGAGCAGTGTGAGAGGAGGGATTGCAGCCTGCACATTTTACACTCACACAACTCCATGGGCACAGCTTCCCAGAGCTGGATGTGCAGCACAGGGACCACGGAACCACACAACGGTTTGGGTTGGAAGAACCTCAAATATCATCTCATTCCCCTCCCCTGTCAGGGACACCATGGGCAGGAACACACATGGGCAGCCCCATCTGCAGCAGCCCTGGAGCTGCAGAGGAAAACTCCCCCCTTGTGCAGGATCCCTGCTGCAGCAGAGCCACAGCTGGCACTGCAGGAGGGCTGAGCCCCCATGGGATGGGGCTGGGACACCTCCCTGACACACAGGGGGCAGGGACTGCTCTCACTCTGGCTGTGGCTTGTTTTCTCTTTCTGTACTATTGCATTTGTATTTTTAATTTTCCTAGTAAAGAACTGTTATTCCTATTCCCATATCTTTGCCTGAGAGCCCCTTAATTTCACTGTCTGACCTTCAGCTTGGGTGGTCTGAGCAGTCTGCCTCCCTCTGTCAGTGTGTGGGGGCTCTGCAGTGCAGGGTTCTGCTCGTGTTTATCCCTGAGACCAAGGGAATGCATTAGTGAGGCTGCAGGCACAGAGCTGGCTAATAATGCTCCTTCTGCTGGTGAGGGAATCAGTGACTCCAAAGGGATCGTGTTTGTTGACAGAGAGCACATCTGGCTGCCACACAGCCCTGCACCCCAGAGGTCTAATCCTGTCCTGATTTACTCCCCATCTGGGTCGTGGCTGCGACTCTTGCAGATGTGCCACAGGTTGGTAAATATAATTCTTTTATCAGTGACTGAATTCGGACAGAACTTGGTCTTCTGTATGTGCTTGTAGATATAATTCAACTTTAGTGTTACATTTGGATTTAGGAGGCTAATTATAAATACTTGGTCTGTGCCTAGACCTGATAGATCAGTGTTCCTTGACCAGAATACACAACAATTGGAATATGGCTGCCCAAGTCCCTTGCTTTATTTAAATCAGTGGGTTTTTTTCTTAAAACATTCAATTTCTTGGATAGAACAGTTGATATCTATGTATGTATATGAATATCTCTATAAACAAGAATAATAATGATAAGCTTTTGACTACCTTCATACTCATCCCCAGTGTTGAATGTCAGGATTGTACAGTGTTGCAGCAAGAACAGAACCAGAGTCTGGAATTTTGTCTCTTGTAGAAAGGATTCTTTTTTAAGGTTTTCTAGTATTTATTCTTGTTTTTAGGAGTGATGCTATCTATTTTAGACTTTCTTGTGCATATGATAGAGTAGCAGTATAAACCATACTTCAAAGAAAATAGTCACAGGTTGATAGCTCTTGTAAGCATTTGAAAAATCCCTTTTTCCACCTTTAGATGGCTCAGATAGGTATGGATGGTTCTGGTACTAAATTTTTAATTAAATACATATTTAATCTATGTCATCATTAATTCTAATTTTATTTTTTATGATAACTTCAATTGTTTCTTCTTTTTATGGATGCTTCTCCAAGACAAAGAAGAAAATGTATCTAGCACATATTGTAGGAGCTACAGTGAGAGTTTCATATCTATTTTTTACCTTACTATGGCTGATTTCTGTGTACTTCCTTAACCAGTTTAACATATTTATTATCAATAAGCTTTTGTTACATTTTGCTCTTCATGTATGAATTCACAGCTTCCATCCCACCACTTCCTGACAGGCCAGGAAATCAGGTGAAAATGTGATGGACTTCTTCAAGGGCAAGGAGAGTGCAGAAAATGTAGTGGTTGTTGAATTTAGCAAAAACATTCTGGTAAATGTATTCTACTTGCTGATATGTTTTCATATTGTATTTTGATAGAATTCCTATTTATTTCCCTTTGGTACCACAGGGTGCATTGTGCAGTAGCTGTGCAGTCAGGTAGCTTGCAGGCTCACTGCTCTTCTGTGTGTCCTGAATGTAAAAGAGATTTAATGGAACTGATCTAGTAAGCATGATCCAAAGGAATGAGAATAAAACTTGTGTCATAGAATTCTGAGTTTATATTTAGATTATGACAATGATTAATTTTCTAACTCCTTTTCTGCCTGTAAAATTGTTATTTTCATTTATACCTTTCTAACAAAATATTTGATTTGCTTAATTACTACACTGAACATGACAACTGCTAACATGGATGTTGAATCATTAATTCTCTAATTGTAGCTTGCTTTAGAATTTCAGAGGGATCTCAAATTTGATAAATCACCTTTTTATTTATTTTGAGGAATATTCCAGTAAGTCTGCAATATTTTCTTTCTGTTTCTTGTTTTGTTTGTTTTTGTAAAATGTCATCAATTCACAAGTGTTTTGTAACTAACGTCTCCGCTGTAATTTCCTTATGCTGAACAGACTCATTCCTCAAATACCAGGCTCATTAAGCTCATGAAGTAGTTTAAAATACATAGTTAGCTACTTTGAAAGTAATAAACACACTCTGGACGATTCAAAGCTCTTTCATTTACCTATTCACTTTTGTCAGCAGCACTTCACTCCCTTTGTTGGTTTTCTCCCTTTATCCATTGTTCTGAAGCTGTGTAGAGGGGATGACAATAGTGACATGTTTTATCAACTGAAGAGCACCTAATGCACCAAAGATCTTTCTCCTCAGTTCAGTAAGTTGTAAGGATACAAGTTATAGATAAGGGGTCAGATGACTGTTCAAAATTATGAAGAAGGGGTCTAGGTTTTGAAGTGGGTCTAGGTTTTCCTTCTGCTACTTGGAATTCAGCTGTTTTAACTGCTCAACTCAGCACCTCTCCTCATGCTGAGCACCAAAAAGGAAAAACTGCCCTTCTGCTGGGAGCATGGCTGGCTAACTAACTGTTCCAATTGGTTTCAAGGAGTGCAGTCCTTCAGGCACAGCCTGCTCCAGTGTGGTCCCTCACAGGGTCACAGGCCCTACCAGGAAACCTCTCCATGGATCCGCAAACCCTGCTCCAGCACGGGCTCCCCACAGGCTCAGAGCCTCCTTCAGGCACCTCCGTGCTCTGGCCTGGGATCTGTGGATCTGTGCCCCCCATGTTCTCCAGGGGCTGCACATGGATCTGTGCCCCCCATGTTCTCCAGGGGCTGCACATGGATCTGTGCCCCCCATGTTCTCCAGGAGCTGCACATGGATCTGTGCCCCCCATGCCCTTCCCAGGGCTGCACATGGATCTGTGTCCCCCATGCCCTTCCAGGGGATGCAGGTGGATCTGTGCCCCTCATGTTCTCCAGGGGCTGCACATGGATCTGTGCCCCCCATGTTCTCCAGGAGCTGCACATGGATCTGTGCCCCCCATGCCCTTCCCAGGGCTGCACATGGATCTGTGTCCCCCATGCCCTTCCAGGGGATGCAGGTGGATCTGTGCCCCTCATGCCCCCCATGCCCCCCATGCCCACACATGGATCTGTGCCCTCCATGCCCTCCATGGCTGCAGGGCACAGCTGCCTCTCCATGGGCTGCACCAGGGGAATCAGCTCTGGCACCTGGAGCAGATCCTGTGCCTCCTCCTGCACTGCGCTCCCACATATTCTCACTCCTGCCCTCTCTGGCTGCAGTTACAACTGCTCAATAACTTTCTCTTTTCCTTCTTAAATACGTTATCCCAGAGGTGTTACTACTGTCACTGATGGATTTGACCTTGTCCAGTGACCTGTCCACCTCTGAGTTGGATGCCATGGGCTCTTGGACACGGGGAAGCTTCCAGCAGCTTCTCACAGAATCCACCCCTGTAACTCCCCTGCTACCAAAGCCAGCCATGCAAACCCAATACACTGACTTTCTGTGCATGTTGTTTCTGAGATTTCAGGGGTCACACATTGAATTGTGGTTGAAGTTGCATGTGCAGATTGTGTTTTTTCAATTATCACCACTCTGGGAACCATTTTCCCTTTCTAAGTGATGTGTGAACTCTTTTTTGACAAGTACGTTCTACTAATTGGAGAAAGAGAAGCACCATGTCATGGTTGAACATTGTTTAAAGTATTTTTGTAACCTGTCCTCATTAACTGAAAAGGTATTGAAAGGCTGCATTGCCCTTTTTGGAGTGGGAGCTAATCAAGTCTTCTGTAGGTGTTTATTCTGGCAGGAGAACAATTTAAAAGTGAAGGTTTAGGTAAATGTATTCCCAATTGGTACTTGATTTATTGGCCTCATACAAGCAGATGAGGACCTGGAGCTTGGCTTGGTTGAGTTGTTTTTACACATCCATGCTGCTTTTTTGCTTTCTGATGCAGCACAGGCAGCATCTTCCCAATCATACTATTGCTGTCTGTAAGCACCTGATAAGAAGGAGGAAGCACTAGCAGATAAGATGGAAGCTGACACAATTTTCAGCCTCAAGCATTTGAAAGGGCAGCTGATTCTTACACTGAAAATGGGGTGCTATTTTCTTGTAATACCCTGTTGGAGAGGGAGAGCCTTGGGAATACAACATTTCTCTCTTTACTCATCAGTGCAGTTCCTCACACAAAACACTGAATCTTGAAGCAGTTCCTCACACAAAACACTGAATCTTGAAGCTTAGAATCTTGAGCTTTATTTGCTATGCTTAAGCTTCAGTTTAAGGACTGAAAACAATGTATTTTCATATCATTTACTAAGAGATTAGGCTGTCTGAGTATTTAGCTTGTTAAAATTATTTTTTTTAGAATAAGAGGTTACTCAGCTAAGTGGAGGGCAAATGGGCATTTTCCCAATAAAGTTTTGTGTGCGTGGTCAGGAATAGCAGATTTGGGCTATGGAACCCCGTGGTCTGCTTTACTGTTGAGTGTTCCTGACCACCAGAAAGAAGGTGTGAGGGCAGCCCCTGCTTAAACAAGGCACAAAGCAATGGGACACACACACATGACATGCTCCAGTGTTTTGAAAGACAAAGAGCAAAGCAAAGTCAATAAGCAATCTGTCCTCTTGCTGTTCAGCATGTTGCAGGAGAAATTGTTTATTTTCCCTCTTAATTCAGTCTGCTAAGGGATATCCAGTTAAACATGGGTGGTGCTGCAAGCCCCAAGGTCAGTGTAACAAAATATTTTAGTATCACTGAGGCCCATGAACCCTCTCAGAAATGCCTGCTGATGTTGTTATTTGTAAGCTTAGGAAAAATTGTTAGGTCAGCAGACGTTGGCTACATAGCCTGTTCTCTTTAGTGCCAGCAGTCACTGTCAGTCTATCAATAGAGGGATGATCTATTCAGAGGGGTATGAGAACCTGCACTAGCTCAAGGGTAATTGCTTTCCAGGTGCCTGACACAAACCACCAACCAGCCTGTTGTTCTGCATAGCACGAACACAAGAATACAAAATGTTCTTTGGGCTTCCTTCTGTTCCCTCTGTGTTGCCTCCAAAGCTCCAGTGGAGGAAGCAGCAGGGCAGGCACTTCTCAGCTGCCAGGGTATGACAAGCATTGCAGATGGCAAAAATAGTGCTGGGCTTCTGGAGCTGTGCCTGAGCTCTGAGATGGGTTCAGAGGCTGTGATGTGTCTGGCTGATAATTCTGGGATAGTCCCTGAATAAACTTTACTCTTGTCCTGAAGAGAACATCTATCTGAGAATCTACTACAGTTTGTGTAAACCAGAACAAATTCCAGCTTTCTGTTTTAAAATAAATAAAAACAAATTTGGGACAGGCCCACCAGAGAATATGGCTATGCTATTTGTGTCTAGAAGCTGAGATAGCAGTGTTCCATCACTTTAGTACATTTAGGTGTGAGAACAGAACTCCCTTCCCAGGTTCCAGAGAGGAAACATTTTCTGCCCCTTTAAAAATATGTTAATCAGTTTATTGCAGAATATGTTGATGAAACTGTCTCTAAAGCAGTTAACTGCATGAAGGAGACTTCATCACCTATTTTGAGACTTTAATATGTATTTCTATTGCATATTGGGGAAAGAATCAAAACAAAAAAGTATGCCTGAGTACCAATTAAGATGTGCTATGAATTCTCTTTGCAAAGCAGTGAGAATGCTATAATCACATTTTAAAACAAAAAGTCAAAACTGTGATGAAGCATGAAATCTAAAAATATTTTGTATTACATACCAGAAAATATTATTTAAATTATACAAACCATTTTGCCATATTTCCTTCACTGGACATACACCTTGATTTCTAATTAAATATGTTCCCAGTAAACCCTGGGTTTATGGAGCATTTACAGTGACCTCAAGCATCCTATTTTTTGAGGGTGTTATGTTAAGCCTTCTGAAAATTCTTGTATTTCATGGCTACCTTCTCAAATAGCTCTTCGTTTCTGGACAGTTCATCTGACAACTTTGGGCAGGTGCTTCAATTCATGTGTTTGGCAGTCTTCAGGCACATGCTAGGTCCCTCTAATACTGGGAAAGCTTTAAGAACAGGGAGCACGTGCCTGAACACACTTATAGAGGAAAGAGATAACTATTACTGCCACAGTTTTGGGCCACTTCTTGGCCAGATGCTTCTGCTGATCCTTTGGAATGGCAGGAGAGCCACTGGTGTGCAGAGTCCAGAGCCACAGCTGGAAGTTTGGCTTACAAACACAGCAATTTGTAGAGCCAGCTCAAGCTCAGGTGCTAAGAGGTGATGATGTGCATCTGCTCTGAGGCCAGCACAGAGATGATATTCCTGGCAGAGTTCAAGGGAGGACACTGAGGATTGCCACATTGTCCCTGGCCTTGGGCTGAGAGATAAGGCTCACCTTGCTTCTTGGTGTCTGCCTCTGGTGCCTCCTTCCTTTGACGCCTGTGGTATTGGTTTTGCTAATTTTGGGGAAGCTTATCTCCTACATGGAAAAAAACCTATTTGTGTAAAAGGGTCTGCTAATGAAAGATGACTGCAATCATTGCAGGCTGTTACATTTGCACATTTGAAGGTTAATTCATGTACTGCACTCAGACACAGCCAAATATCCATGAGAGATGATTCTGATTTTAAAAATAGACTGATTACAAAGCAAACAACTGAATAGAGATGAAACAGTGAAAGTCCACCTGATTCCAATACTATGAAATTGTCAATGACACAGGGAATCTCATGCCAACTTATCTATTCCTTTTCTTGTAGAAAGTGACAGAAACAGTTTTTGCAGCATTGGATATAGGCTTTAACAGCGTGCTGACAACTAAAACAGGGGTCTAAATCAGTTCTCTATGTCTTAGCCCCCCTTTTTTGTTTATTTTTCTGGAAGTGAAACTTGTGTGTCAAAGCTTGAAAAAGTAGAATATGGACAAGTGAAGCAATTTCATGCAGTCTAGAGTGTTGTTCCAATGGTACTTCCTTAAGGCTTGCCATCAGAAAACAGAGGGCTGTATATACAAAAAAACATGTAGCACACCAGGGGAGAGAACAAACCCCTTGCAAGTGCTTACACACATCTCTATACGTAGAGCATATCTGTGGAACACTGACCTTCTCGTGCCTCTGCAAAGTACTGGCAGTTCTGCTGCTGTGTTTCCTCTTTTGCTGCTGGCTGTGTGAGCTTGCAGCAGCGTGGCCTGGCTGCAGCTTTGTAGTCTGTGCTCTGGGAGCTAAACACTGGTCCCAGGATTACAACTTGGCCTTGAGAGTGCCCAGTAGATTTAGCCAGCATCATAAATGCAATGCCAGAGTTGTGTATTTCCTTCTAAATATAGCTTTGAGGCTGGAGAGACATGTATTCTGTTTTTACATTTGTAGATTATATCATCTCAACAGAGGGATTTTTCAAACTAGATATTGCATTTGCCCAGATCCTGTGTCCATCACTTACAAAGATAATATTACCCTTTGCAATCAGGTGCAAGTGACTGCAGAGGTAGGGATGCAGCCTGGCTGGCTGTGCCTGGAGCAGAATGTTTCCCTGGGTACACTGGCTTTGGTCAAGGTTGGTTTTTGTTGACAGGAGCATGTGTGGGATATATGCTTTCTGCAGGAAAGGAAAGGAAGAGTATTTGTTCTTCAGCTGTGTTTCTTTGTGTGTGATGTTTTTCCTTCATGTGGTCTTTTCAGCAATAGAATTCACTCCCTTCTTGTTCTAGATTATTGCCTTTCAGTATTTGATGACATGAGCCTAAGGCCTCAGGCAAATGGGAGGAGAGGCAAGATTGGAAGCAATGGAATGAGGGATTGGTAAATGGTCTTGGATTTATTGGGCTCCAGTCCTACCTTATCTTTTTGTTATCTAGTAGTGAGCATCCAGCAGATCAGGCTGGGAGAAAACCCACCATGACCCTCTGCAGGCAAATGCTGACATCTGTCTTGAAAGAAAGGTGTTTATGCATAAATATCAATGCCAAAAGGACACCAAACCTGTGGTTCTTTGTCTCACTGAAGCCTTCCTCTGTTGCTATTGGAACAAGGCTGAGTGTTTGCCTTATATCTCTGCTGATCCATCCACACCTCTACTCACATCTTTCTAAAACAGACACACTTCATGGAAGGTTTTGTTTGACCCACAACAATCATTTGCATCAGCATTAGTAGGAAAAAACTGCATTGTTACACAGGAAAACACATGCTTTTAACTTTAGCAGGATCTTGTTAGTTTGTTGCAGAAATTACCACAAGTTAGTTTTTGTTTGAGGTTGGGGTTGTTTATGCCACATAAAAGATGGGAGAATCTGACCTGCTCCAATTTGAGTGGTGTTAGAAACAGTAATTTATTTTACTGTGGTTGAAGAAATTAAAAAACTGATTTTCCTGATTGCTCCTTTACAGAAATTATAGTCTTTTAAGGCCTCTTCCTAAGAAATGCTAAACTTCTACATTCAATAGGAGTGGGTACATAGCAATTCCTGATGTGTATTCCCAGCATGCTTTTCTAAGGCAAAACATAGCAGATCATGGAAGCAACTGCATTCCCACTGTTGTCCATGGCCTTATTTGTCTGATCTGTTCATTTCATGGACATACATGCTTTTCTTCCCTTCTCTTTGTCATGAACAGCAGAGTATAATACGTAGCCCTTGTTGGTTCTGAGCTGTAGAGCTGAAAGGAACCTTGTTTATAAGGTGTCCTAGCTGTGTAAGAGGGAAAGTTATCTCTTCACAGATGAATGGAAGTGATAAACATAAGGTCTGATAGGTAACCTGGAGGATATTTTACAATTTTCCAGGTCATAAGCATGGAAAATAGTATAATGCATTATTGAATCAGTTTTAGTGGAAACTTCTCATCATGAAAATGTAATTAAGCTATTCTTTTGGTGGCAGCTTAGTGCTATAATTGTGGCATATTCCATTGATGAGTGGAATCTCAAGATTCAGAATGTGCTTCCTGCTCACATTTTTGAAGAACACAACTTCATACACGGTCATTCTCTAAGGAAAGAATTCAACTCATCAGCATGTTCTGTCAATGCAGATGCAGGACAGGATAATGTGGAAGGGGGAAAGCCACTAAATGTGCTGTTCTTGTGTTCCTGTTGAAGAGCATGCAGAAGGACATTGCAGTAACAAGTGGAAATGAAGCAGCCTACTTTGTTCTGACCTGATTTGTCAAGGGCATGGATTGTTCTGCTGTCTTTTGGAGAGGAACACTCTCTCTGTGCTTCCTTTGAGGTTTCCAGAGTGAGTCATGAAGGAGAAGCACCCAGGTGGCCCTGAGTACATACCTGTCTCCTGTCTCTAGCACTCTTCAGCACTCTTGCATATAATTCCAGGCTTACAGATAGCAAAAAGGTTTTCCTTCTTGAGAGGTTATTGAAATTAATTCATCACAAATTTCTTATTGAAATGTCTGTGTTGTAAAATGATAATTCATTCAAATCTAACCTTTTTTTAGGAGAAGGTTTGTTCTGAGCCTATCACATTTTTTCTTTTACAATGATTTTTACAGGAAAGGTTTTGACATTGAAACATCTGCTTTGAACATTCTTTTATAATTTGTAGTATTTGCAACACATAAGTGGGAGCTTCAACTGGAAAAAAAAAGACAAAATGAATAGTTGCAATGAAACAATGAAGTTTATATTTTTGTTCTAATTTACATGGGGAAAATATTTTTGGAAACATCCCATTCATATAGGCTTGGAAGAGTGTTTCTTATCATACTCTAAAATAATAAAGGACTGGGGAAATACCTAGTTGAAAATAAATGAACAGAACAAAATACTAATTAATTTCTGCTTTTTGTAGCAGGACTTTAACTCCTGATATCCTTGCATTAGCACATGGTATTACATTTTACCTTTCTCAGGACTATGAGAGTCCCTATTTGTGTTTGTCCTCATTATGTTCCTGTCCATGTATGAACTTTAAAGGTGAATTCTGTGCACCTCAATCAAAATTCCATGGAGATTCCAACTTGGTAAAGATCACAGGGTCAATGCTAAGGATTGCTTGCTGCTACTCTGCAGTAAATATGTTTTTGTCATCCAATTGCAGATGCAGCTTTTGCACTCAGTGCTAGACCAGCAGAGCAGGAAACAGCACCTTGATTATTTGTGATACCATAAGGGCAAACTGGGTTAATAAGGAAGTCATCTGTAAATTGGAAAAGCACAGTACAAGAAAACCTGAAATGACTATAGAAAACCATTGGTCTTTTCTTTAAATCTCTTATCATTGTTTGCACATAGCATACTGGTGGTTACAGAACAAGTATGAAAATCAGAGCTGCTGTAAATTAGTGCAATCCAGTGAGGTCTGATGGAGTTGTACTATCTCATATGTACCTGCTTTCAAAGGGGACTTGCACAGAAGTGACCATACCATGGAAGTGACAGTGGTATTATCCCGGCTGCCTGAATTTGTTCCTCTTGCTACTGGAGCAGATAAAAGCAGATGTCATATACAGACTATGGGAGGCAGCCTGTGTTCTGTTTTTTCAACACTTTATCAATCCCATTCTCTCCAGATAGATTCCATATAAAGAAGCAACCAAAACACCAAACCAACCAACCAACCAACAAACAAAAACAAACCAACCAAAACCAAACTAACAAAAACTTCCTTGTTATAATTTCTTATAGCTTACAGCAAAGACACTTGGCTTGAAGTTCCTTTTTTCTCTTTTGAGTGATAAAAATAAAAAACCCAACACTCTAGCTTTGCAATAGTGGCCTAAACTGTTATTTCTCCTCAGTATCAAGCCATTTATGTTCACAGAATTTGAGTTTTTTGCAAGCCTGCACTGCTAGCAACACATCTTTCTCATAAAGAATTTCTGCTTCTGGATTTGTCAACAACAGTATAATAGGAATATTCCTCTTGACTACCAGATGAAGTTGTCTGTGATCAGCTAGTCTGTGCATGTATTTTAATTTGTCGTGGATATTTTTGTGTATCCAAGGAAATGTTTAGACTGAAAGTTGGGAAGAAACAGATTTAAAAGGCTGTAAATCTGTGTCAAAGAGTGTAAATACAGAGATGACAAGTGTGCCAAAATCTGATTCCAAAGTCTGACTGAGTCAAGTCTTACAAGATTATATTGTGGATCTTTCTCCTACCATTAGTCAAAAGCTATAACCAAGCCATAACTTCCTACAATGTCTATATATATTTAGACTGGATTATCTGAGCAATTGGAACACTTAGCATTTGCATGGAAAAGTCCTGTGAAGCAATGGAAAAATAATTAAAAATCAGTGATTGGCATCAAACTGACATTCAGAATCCCTATTTTAGGAAAATAATTTCTTTATGCTATTTGGGGAGATAGGTTTGCTATTCCCTTTCTACATATACCTTTATACACCTAGGACAGTACGAACCCTGGTGTGTGCACACTGCTGATGGAATCATGGTCACCTTGTCAGCCAGGAGTGGGGATGTGGATGCTGGAAGTCTCTGTGCTAACAGACACTGTGACAGGGGGCAATCTCTGTGTTACTTACTCTTCTGGTCACAGCAGATTTCCATTGATGCTTTGGCAAAGAGCCCCTTCCTCCCACCAAGTGGCTCTTGAATATTTTTTGCCTTGAGTTTTACAGCTCAAAAACCTGACAAGAAACACCTCTGGGGACCAAGTGTCTCTGCCAACCTTTCTTTTTCTAATTGCTGAGAAGATTGGTGGCACAGCAGCGTGCTCTAACTCTTCTCAATGCTTTCTACATGGCTAATGCATGGCTCATTGCTGCTTTCTCCCTGGGCAATTGCCTCTGGAGTGGCTTATACATCAGCAAACTCTGAAGTACAAGGCATTATCACTTGTTGTTGCCACAACAGAAAATGAGGTACATAAAAAAGTCAGTCACAAAATACCAATCCACAAATAAACCTTATTTTGGACCAGCAAAAGGGCTTAAGGTGAGATAATGTCATGGATTTTTGTGATGGTGTTCACAGGGGTCTTAGGATGAGGGGAGAGACGAGAATGTTGACTCCATGTTTCAGAAGGCTTGATTTATTATTTTATGATATATATTATATTAAAACTATATTAAAAGAATAGAAAAAAGGATTTCATCAGAAGGCTAGCTAAGAATAGAAAAAGAAAGAATGATAACAAAGGCTTGTGACTGATCAAGACTGTCTGGACAGCTGGACTGTGATTGGCCATTAATTAGAAACAACCAACATGGACCAATCACAGATGTGCCTTTTGCATTCCACAGCAGTAGATAATCAATGTTTACATTTTGTTCCTGAGGACTCTCAGCCTCTCAGGAGAAAAAAATCCTAAGGAAAGGATTTTTCAGAAAATATCACGGCTACAGTTTTTGAAATGGCTGTGGTTCATCTCTTAATCCTAACTGCAGACTTGGGTCAAGGTGTCTGTGAGCTCACATTTAGTTTGTGGACAGGCTTTCCTTATTGCTTAGAATCTCAATTAATTTACATTCAGCTGTATTCCAGCAAGTAGTGTCTGTAAGATTTTGCCTATATCCTGTTTCCATGGCTTGTGGCTTCCAAAAAAATCAACCAAAAAGATTTTAAAATTGCATGTTCTTTGGTAGCATATATATTTTTTTAAAAGGTAATTCTTTCATTTGTGTTTTGTCTAAGTTTGGTAGGGACTTGAAGCTAGATGAGGATGCTGCCTTGGAAATACAGAATGAGGGAGAGGCACAGCTCTTTTCAGACTCAGGACAACCACAGTGAAACATCCCTTACCTGCCTTGAGCAAGGCACCTCAGTGCAGTACACTGAGCTCCTCAGCCCTGGTCCCAACAGCAACAGCTCCCATTGTAGCCATGAGCATTGACAAGAACCCACCCAGGCTGAGCTCACTAAGAATTTGCCAAGCAGCTGAGCTGTATTTTAAAAGTCTTTGGCATATGAGATCTTTGGGAGAGGATTTAAACAATGCAGTTGCTTGTGACAGCATAGAAAGATTCAAGAACCAGAAAGGACCTTTCTGTCTTCCCTCTGGCTTAAAAGAAAAAATTATCTGCAGTTAGATTATTGGAAACAAAATCTTATTGTAGCCGCACCATTTAAAAGGAATATCTGGCACTTTTAGGCAGACTTTTAGGGCTCTTAAACATCATCAGAAAACACTGTTTCCCTAGTCAGGAAGCCCAGTTTGCCCCTTGTTCCACTGATTTGTTGAAATGGTGCTGACAATGAAGTGTTGCATGCAAGGAGATCCAGTCTCAGGCTGGGGGGGTAGAGAGCAATGAAGGGTCTCTCATTTTAAGTCTCATCCTTCTAAAGACTTTAAATCTTAATCTTTCTAAATGTAGTGCTATCACAAGGCTTACAAGGTTTTGTCCTTGTTTAGTTTTCTTTAGCCAAAATAATTATCAATCCTTAGTGTGAGTGCAATTATATAATTTGTGTTAAAACTAGAGAGTGGAAACAGAGTGCTGTTTTATGAAAAGTTTGATGACTTTGCCTTTTTGTTTGTTCTCTTTTTGAAAAAGAAGTGCCTAAGCCTACCTTTTGGAGAAAGGGGAACATTTTGGAGAAGAGGAACCAATTCCCTTCCCATATAGTAGGAGGGCCAGGTTCAAACACTTCTAAAGCTGGCCTTCTGCACTAAAGAGGCTGCCCTTTCTGGGTTGTGCTTGTCTGTCTGTCTGTCTGTCTGTCTGTGCTGGTGCAGAAGGACCCCAAAATGGATGCTGGATCTGCCTGGTCTTGCCAAGCAATTGCACTGTGAACAGAGGAACATCTTCCAGCTAATATTTTGTTAAGATGACAGTTTTCCATAGAAAGCTTTTGTTTTCAACTAATCAACACTTTCCAATGGAGAATTTTGCCAAAGAAATTCCCCAAGTATTCAGTTGCGGTTGTGATGGCTCCTCAGCAGGGGGAGTTCTGGTATGCTTAGTCAGAGGTTCCTGTCCAAGAATTTGGAGAACAAGACAAAGTGCTTCCATGGCTGTGGTTGGTTATGAGGAAGGGGTAAAAACCTCTTGGATTTCAGCTCCTCCTTAGGCTTCATCATCTCCTGCTCTTCTTTCTCTTTGCATGTTCCTGAGTAAAACAAATACTGTGTAGTATTTGTTCCATTATCATTTCCCCTTGGGACAAATTACTCCAGTGCAGAGACCTCTCTGTTATTTAGCCCAGGCAGTGAAATATTCTTGTGACTATATTGCCTTCCCTTCAATTCATCTATTTGTTCTGCAAACATGGAAGCAAATTTTGTGTTATTTCTGCCTCAGACGTTTATCCCATTTCTATCTCTGCCCAAGAAGCACATCATAAACTCAATGCCTACTCATTCCACTTAAAGAATAGGAAATTAATATGAGTTTTAGGGGAAGGGAGGTAAAGAGGACTCTATTTAGTGCAAAGAACTGAGAAGGCTTAGTCTTAAGGTACAAGCAGATTAGGAAGCAGGTAGCTGTCTGGAGACTCTCTTCTTGGTGTAACTGTACTTTTTTTTCCTTTTTTGTTTTCTACAAGTCATGAACAGCAATTCAAAAAAAAAAAATTAAGAGTAATTTCTTGAAGAGGTTTTTCTCCAGAATTATGTTTGCCCCTTTGTGAAAACAGGCCACTAGAAAAAAAATCAGTTGCCAATGCAGTAAATGGCTTTCACTGTCCATCCACCTGGCTGCCAGACCCTCCTCTTCCCCTTCAGCCAGAGCTGACCTCCTGTTTATTTTCCAGACCTTATGTATAGTAAGAAGCATGGGTTTTCTTCATACAGTATTGAGTGCGTCTCCCTTCTCCCCACCCATCCCCCTCTGCACTTTCTGCCCTCCCTCCTTGTTAGACATGATTACATGCTGTTTGGCCTCATTCCATTTAGGTTACTTTGCTGTATCATCCTGTATTTGTGTGCAGCAGAACAGCTCCAAAGATCTCCCAGTTTGAACCAAATGATAGAGGAGGCAGAGTTCATTAAAATAAATAACAGCGTAGCATGAAACACAGCCTTGAAGTAATCAAAACTGAGATTTGAAAAGTGACTCTGAGTGTAAAGAAGTGTGTTACATGCTGGCTGATACAGGCAGCAATGGGACCTTGAAAGCAGCCAGCTTTACAAGCACTAGTCAAACCTCTCAGCTCTCAAGACAAAGATATAAGGAGTTATAACAGGGGGAGAGAAAACAGTTGTAAAGGGGATATGTGTGACCATATTAAAAACGAGTGTGTCTGAATTTCTCCTTTGATCCCTAAAGCTGGGATTCTTCATGTTGTTGCTGTTGGTTTTTATTGTGGCCAGTGGCAGAGGAAAGCCATGACTTAACCTAGCAGTGAACTGTTTCTTATAAAGAAAACTTTCTACAAAGATAAATGCAATTGACTCTGCCTCCTTCTACCTGCCTCCCTGTGTGTCTTGCTGTCCCATTTCTTCAGACTGTTTTCAGTGTTTGTAATGTTCCATTTAAAAATATTTCAGTGGTTTTTACCCTGCTGTCTAACAGACTTTTCAATTCATCTTCAGTTCTTCAGGGCACTCAGATTATTACTACTAAAATTTTCCTCTTGAGATAAAAACTGAGTGGTTTAGAAGAATGTGAGTTTTTCTACATGTTAGACTCTAGACTGGGTGCAGCAGGAGGGGCTACAAAAATGTTCTATTCTTACATTCTGCCATGAGTTACTGTGTGAAACAGGATTCAAGGCAAGATGGTCCAGTTCTACAGCTCATTATGTTCATTGCTGCATTTCTTTCAGCAGCTCCTCCCTTGCAGCATCTATGAACCTACAAATATGGTGTATTATCCAAGTATAAAGTGTTCCTATGTCACCATGGTGGAACACACAATATGAAGAAGTGAAAACACATTTCTAGTTCTCTGCAGAGGTATCCTATTGATAGATATATTTATAGGGTTCTTGCACTTGAAAATTGGAACCTAAAACTATCATGCATGATTCCCAAGTGTACAGAAGTGGGTCTGGTGTAGGCAAATATGGGTACATTTTGTAATTGTTATTTGTTTCAATGTCTCTTTAGTATATCCTTTATTTTGATCTTGGTCTGTGTCTACTATTAAACTTCATGAAGTGCATGAGAACAGTTGTGCATGGTGCTGTAGCCTGTTTTCAAGGGATAACAATAGATTAAAAACTTAATGCTGGTATGAAAGGCAAGAGGAGGAGAGTGTTTTCAAGCATTTGCTGGAATTTTCTGTCTGGAATCAAAAGGGCTGAGATATTTAAAGGAATACCCATGTTAAAAACGATGAGAACAAATGGATTTTATCTTCTAAATCACTGCAGGAGGGCTCATTTGTATCAAAGCAGCCATCTAAAAAAGACCCTGCTGAAGAAGACAAACAGGAGGGAATGGATGTTGATAAAGTGCTGGAGGAAATGGAGGTGGTTAGACAGACTAGGCTGCTTCCCTGTTGGAACTTCTGCCAAGAGAGACCAGGACATGCTGGCTCAGGCTTGCTTTCTTTTACAGACAAATGACCAACAGGCCCTACTTTGTCCAAGCAAAGCCACCTTGTCCAACTGTGATTCCTGCCTGCTTGCCTCAGCTTCTCCTAGAGGGCAGGCTGTAGAGTGGATTTAAAATATTCGGTTTTGTCCTCTTTGTTGAACTTCTACCACAGGAGCTCCCTGCCAGTCCTGCAGCCAGACAAAAGCTTTGACCAGCACAGCAAATGTGTAGGAATTAGTCTCTTAGGGCAGGCTGCAGCTTCTAAAGCCAGCTTCAACAGCAGTAAATGCACTGCCACAGCCAAAAACTCCCTAGTGAGGAAAGAGCATGGTGTTCCAGGCCCACAAAGTCAGAAGTCCACAGGATTTATCCAGAGGTTATATGGACCAGCAGATTCAGGGGGTCTTTCAGTGGCAATGACAAGACCCTGTGAGCTCAACTTAGCTACACCAGTTGTAAAAGAAGTGTATGTAGTAGTAGTCTGGTATATGTATATAATCTGGTCAGAATTGTATGGTCAGAAGTATACGTATGTAGTCTGGCCAGAAGTGTACTGACTTCTGTGCACATAAGGTTACTCCATAAATATTTGGGCAAATAAGGCCTCACCATTGAGATATGGGATGTAGTTTATTGAGAATGCAAGGGGCAAGGGGATTTTTCCATATACAGGGGATTTTTCCATATGGCATTTCATGTGGAAATAAATCTTGTGAATCCCATGATTCAGCAGAGCATAAAGGATTCTGTCCTGTACAGTCAGATCTTTCCAGAGTGTATAAACCTGTTTCTGGAAAATACTAATGGTTTACAGATTGGACTGATCTTTTGGAGTCCTCAGGCCACTGTGGATCCCTACCTGGTTCACATAGCAGACTGTGAGATATGCACCATGTTCTTCTGTGGGAGGTACAACAAAGGCCATTGAACAAGATACTGATCTATGCTTTCTCATGAAATTGAAATCTTGTCCCCACCAGCAGATGCCTTCTTGCAGAAAATGCACTGTCCACTGCCTCCTGAACACTGGCCTCTCTTACAGCACTGGGTTTCTATAGAGCAGTGACAGTGTTTATTTGATTTGGTGCAAAATGGTGCAGTTAAGAGGGGAGCTGTGGATAAATCTCAAATCCTTAATTTGTGGATCATTAACTCTGCACTGTAACCCTTGGGAGACAAGGTCACCTGCTTCATGGGCTGGGAAGGTGCTTTTGCAAATAAGGGTGTTTGTTCAACACTGCTGATCCCTGCTGATCTGTTATAAAAGCCATGTTAGTTATTGTATTCATATGTTATGTACAGTCATGTGATGCTTGAGGCCTGAAATACATTCAGGCAGTCAGAAGAGATAAGGCAGGCTGCAATCTGGCTTTCTTCCCTGAGGTTTGCAGAATGTATTTGCAGATGTGTTGATCTTCAGGAGGCTGGCAGTCTGGGGCTGGCAGGGGGGAGGGAGTATTTTCTTCAACTGCTTATTTCAGTATCAGAAGTAAATGAGAGGATGAGGTCATCTTTAACACCTCCTAGTAGCTGTGAAGTTGTCTTTCCCACATCCTGAGCCATGCTTTCTCAGTTTTGTATCAACAGTGATTGCCAGCATTCATAAAGTGGACATGACCTTAGTAACTTCATCTGGAACTGTGTAGAGATAATGAGCTGGAGTGGGTCTGCTTCAATAATGCTTATTGCAGCAAAAAGGTGTAAGTAGCTCACCTGATCAACAAACCAGTGGGATCAGCATCTTAGCTAGGAAACTACCAGCTTCTGTCTCATGTGATGTTTTAGTTCAGCAGCACACACATTACTTTTCCTCCTTCTGTTACTCATCATTTTACCTTCTAGACTTTGAATGTTTCCAGCAAAGCCAAGGTTCAACCTCTTAATGCATCCAAGTGTTAAATGAAAATGAGGGCTTCAGAGGAGTGGCTGTACCCAAGTAATCTCCAAGGACAGGGGCAAGCTTTGCCAGACATTAGTTAAGAGAATGAGGAATTGAATAAAAATACCAAGACCAGATATTTATGCTTGGCTTCTCACAGGCCAAAGCTGAGTAAATATTGCTTAACTTAGAGGGGGACAGTACAAAGCTGCCACTTTATGGTATATGAATTCTGGCAAGGTACTTTTGTGGTAGGTGGGTCCTACATCTGGGAGTTGCTATGAACAGCTACACGTGACAGGTACATGCAACTTCATCCCTTCTATCCAGAGGCTATGTGACACTGATTAAAAGTGCCAAAGCTTCCTTTCCTCAGGCCAGAACTGGGAGTCCCATTGTTTTCTGTTCCAGGGCAGGAGCTGTGAGGCATCACCAAACCACAGAACACAGGTGAGGCAACTGTGACATTTTGTCTCCCCTGACCAAGCTGTTTAGTTGGATAATCTCCATTTGCAAGCTGGTGTTTGAATGCTTAATGGAGCTCTCTGGAGCTGCTCAGGTAAGGGGTAATGTGGCTTTGTGCACATTCTTTGACTCCCTCAGCTCTCCTGCAGGACTTGGCCTCTTCAAAGAGCTGAAGCACAGCACAGTCTCATCTGCACCCCTGCTACCTGCTCAGCCCACTTTGTACCTCAACAGTAAATTAGTCTTTATTATCTTATTTGATAGTTGAATAAAATGCTTTGAAACACTGGCATATTAACTGCAATCAAGTTTTGAAAGGTTTCTGGTTGCTAGAAAGAAATTAGTCTGATAAATCGCTCTTTTTAATAAATGAGTATTTTTCCATAAGCAACTATTTTTCCATCAGAAACTATCATTTGAGAAACTTTCCCCCTCCCCCTTTTTTAATTTTTATTTTCATTTTAATATATTACACCTGATTGTTCTTAAAGAACTGATATTTTTTGCCTTAAGAGATTAACTGTCACTGAAGTATAAGCAGCTTGTAAACCCATCCTGTCTGTCTGCCTCAGCCGACCTTGTAGTGGTCTCATGATCAAGCAGTGAATTGTACTCCAAAATGATAATAACTAATGGTGTGACCTGGGATCACTGCCTGCCTTGCTGTGCCTTTGTTTACCTGTTTGCCTAAAGAATCATTACCATCCCTGGGTCGAAAAGGCCTGTTAAACTTCAGCAAGGAGCTCCCAGATAATTATAGTTACTAAGTAACTTCCACCTCAGAGCAAACTGGTTGAGGCTGCTAAGAAATGTTGTGGCTTCCCTTTTGGTCAAAATCAGCAATTGACCTGAAGGTACCTCCAGTTCTCAAACCTTTAAACAGAGTCTGCACTCAAAAGTACAGCTTAGGAGCTGGAACAAATTGCTCTATCCCTTATGTGCTGGGTCTGAAAGGGACCCCAGAAATGCACACTGACCCTGATTTCACACCACAGCTACAGATGTGCAAAGAACTTAATATGCTCTGTCTGCTGAAGAAAAGCAAATGCTAGTACAAACAACTGTGACACTGGATTCATCTTGCCTTGGGCATATTTATCCAGGGTATTGCCATTACATCATTCACATTAGGCTTTTATTATCTACTATTTTAGGTCTTAGCAGCTGCTACAAGCTCTAGTCAGAGGTCAAGATGCTGTTGAACTTCAGATCTTTTTGAAAGAAGAGCATAATTCTACCAACAACAATGTTAGATTTGCAGCAGTGCAGTGTCATACAAATAACAAAAGATAATTTAATATAATTTTTTTTAATGAGGTTTAATTGCCAAAAAGTTATATACTGCATGTTAAATTACATCTGGAAAAGGCTACCATACCTTCATCTTTGAGAACTAAATAAAGTAATTTTGGGCTTTTTCATTATATCAAAAAAGACTAAAAATTCTTTAAGAACAATTTCCATCATCTAAATAAAATAATACTGAAATATCTGCTGTAGTTTGTGGTAACTGCATAAAACATGATGACACTATTCTCCTTTATTTTTCCTCTGTGTGCAGTGCTGACCTTCATGAACTGTTCGTCACAGTGTGTAATTACATTCCTTTCACCTAAACTATTTCTACATATTTTCAATTTCTATTTGCCAAAGCTGATTGTTGTGGAGTGTTTCAGTGTGGTTCCAATGCAAATTGCATGCAGACTCTTGGGTGGTGAACTTCTGCGTAGTTTATGAGAAATTTTGCTCAAAATGCAGGCTCAGAAGAGCAGAATCTCCCAGAGAACTGTTGGTGAACTGTACCTTGGTTGCCACTGAGAGAAATGCTCAAGGCAAAAATGCAGCCCATCTCTTTGAGCTCATAAAATAATCCATTCCTTCTGAGGACCTCACTTCCAGATAAACAGTGCTCCAGGGCAAGCAGGAGATGGCTCTTGCACTACTCATCAGTTAGAAGGTCCTTGTGGTCATGAGCAGAAGCCAGGATATCTGAGAAGTCCCTGTTGGTCCAAGTACAATCTCATTTATTACTGGAGAAACTCCAACACCTCTGGCCTCAAGGCTTCAACCCCAAACTCTGCTTGGTGTTATGGGCAGTATCTGACCCAGAGCACTTAGAAATCTCACCTACTTATGACTTATGCTTGCAATCCAGGAAGGAGATGACTCTAAGAGCCTGGTGAGATTTGTTTTGCTGCTATCTAAGAGCCTGGTGAGATTCATTTTGCTGCTATCTCCTCTCCTTGTGTTTTTATCCAAGCTCCCCATTCCTGAGCTCTGCCTGCCCAGCATGTGCTGTGGTAACTGACACTGTGTGGGCAGGGAATGCGTTTTGGTTTTAGCAAAAATGGGCAGTTACATCATCTTGCACAACAGGTCCTTGCTCTGTGCCTGGCCTGGGCCAACTGAGTCCTCCCAAGCTGCAAAAATATGGCAAACTTGGAATTGCAGTAATCAAAAAACATTCTAGTATGTTATGTGTACTAACAACACATTCTAGGCTGCTCCCTGCATAGAATCTCCCAGATGTACCTGGCAACAAGGGAGAGAGAGATTTGAATACTAATGTCAGCTGGAGGAGGGGACCCTTATTAGTATTTTGGCTAATTGCCAGGTTGCCTGCTCTTGAAAAATTTGCCTGTGCTGAGCTAGACATATTTTTCATGTATAGAAAATTTTATTGAGTGTTGGTAGGGCTTTATATTTTTCTAATGCTTCCTATAGTCAGCTGTGTGAAGGTTCACAGTAGCCATGAGGTCAGAGTTTCTAGGCCAAAGGCCTTTAGGCCTTCTTTGGAAGACTTGGAAAACTGTAGCAGCTGAACAGGCCCAGAAGACATTACAATTTTGGAGAGCACCAGATGTAAACTCACAAAATGAAGAAGTATTTTTGTGATTTGGTGATTTGTGGGCTCAGGAGGGTGGTTTTTTTTGTTGTTTTTTTTTTGTTTTTTTTTTGTTTGTTTTCTTGTTTGCTTGATGCCTGTTTTATTTTTTTAGTAAATACAGATTACTAACTCAGGGCCTTCTTTTCTCCTTCCCTGCAGGCAGAAAGAACAAAGTCTCTGATGAGTTGCTTGTTCAAAAGGTTCCCACTGATTTTACCTTTGGGTCTGTTCTAACTTTCTCATTGTTTCATGCAAGCATTTTCTGTGGTAATTAGTCTGTAATAGCACAATCCCTGGTGGTCTTCCTGGAGTGTCTGGACTCTCTGGGTTGAGAAAGCTCTGCTGGGGGGCAATAGGTTTTTCTCTATGTGGGAAGGGGAAGAGTTGATGTTGTGAATGGTGTCCTGACTATGATGGAAAAATCTCTCAAAACAGGAAAGTTTTGCGGCATTTGCTAGAAATGATTCAGGCTACATTTGTCTGATTTCCTCTAGAAAATCCCAGCAACCAAGATGGTGTGTGTGTATTTTGTCCCTGGCTGCTTCCTTCTGGACTCTGTGGTCTGCATGGTCCCAGAGGAACACAGGTACGTATCTCTGTGATTTGTAGATGCAGTTCCAGGCATTTTTTGTAGCTGGGCACAGACACATTCAGAGCTTTCAGCTGGCAGTGGAAGCAGATTAAAAATCCTCTTCAGCTTCATAAAATGCAATGCTTAGAGTCATCTGAACTGTGAGGCCATGAAGGAAAACTAGTTTTTTAAAGGCTTATTAAAAATGAAGTAGAGATTTGATACTTTATGTTGGTTTCATTTCCTCTAAATGATTTTGACAAACTATGAATATGAATGCCTCAAATTTCATGTTTTCCCTTTTTGGATATGGCAAAATTAAGACAGCCTTTCAGGAGTATGGCCACAGACAGAGGAAGAACAGACATGTCCAGGGGAAAAATACAGCCATCCCATGGGAATTAACAGAACAGAAAGGGCTTGGAAATCCTAGTTTTGGAAGCTTATCTCCAGACAAGGGATTTCTGCAACACAAAAAACCCTAAAAAACTTAACTTACAACTGCAGAAGCAGTTGTAGTGGAAAAGAATCACTTGGAGTGGGGCTTGGCTGCCTGAGCTCTCATCTTGGGCCCTTGGACACATGCCATGACTCAGTTTCCCTGTGTAGAACAGAAAGGTTTCTCTTGATGGTCTTCATAAAGCTTATTTGAAATCTTTTGGTAAAAAGGGCCATAGTGACTGGGTGCTGGTGGCATGCTCACGGCAGAATCAGCGTGATCTGAAGTCAGAGGGACCCTTGTACAGAACCTGAACCAGTTTTACTGCCTAAGTCCTGTTTTATGAATACCCCGGGGCTGAATTTAACTGCTGTTGGTCAGTGTGGTGTCAGTGGTGCAGCACAGAGATGCTCACACTGCACCCCAGAGCAATCCCATCGCTGGGACTGGCTCAGAGGCCCAGTCCTTGCTACCTCCATTCAGCCCCTTGTGCTGAGGAGTGGGGCAAGAATGGGGACAAACAGGCTGCTCATCTTTCCATCCGTTCATCTTCCATTCCAACCATTCACCCTTCCAGCCATTCACCCTTCCAGCTTCACCCTTCCAGCACTACAGCACACACAGGGCCGGTTTTATGTTATTAACATCTCTGTATTACCTCTGTAACACACATGTAAAGTGAATGGGTTTTTCCCACACTATTTCACTGCACAGTGAAACAGACAAGGATTTCCCATCTGCCACGTGAAGGAATGAACAAGGTACGATTTGAGTATTTCCCTGCTGTTAATGAAAACTTGTAAAGTTCTCCTTCCTGCTAGTTTTTGGCTTGTGAAAGATCTTCCAGCAAGCTAAGTACAAAGAGAATTAAACAAACCAAAACAACACCCTTACAAACGTTGGTTCTCGCTTTAATGTTTTATGGGTTTTTTTAGCGAGGGGTGGAAGCCGCCGCTGAGGGCGGGTGGGGTGTGGGGCCGGACGGGCGCCCTCAGGGGCGGGGCGGCGGCGGCGCGGACTCCAAGTCCCGGCATGCCGCGGGGCGCGGCGCATGCGCGCCGGGCCGGGCTTGAGTGGCAAGTTGTTTGTTCCAGCGAGCACCAGCTGCTCGGCACTCCGGGCTCCGCTGCTCCGCTCCGCGCCCCGCCGGCCTCCCCGCCGCTCCAACTTTTGCACCCTCTGCTCCCTCATCCCCTGCTCCTGCCCCCGGAGCTGGGAAGGGACAGACGGAAGCGGGGAGGAGAAAAAGGAAAAAAGAAAAAAAAATAAGAAGGCACCGACAATAACAGCCCCCCCTCCCCCTCCCCATTCAAAAACACAACATAAACCCCAGGGATAGATGAACTACAAATGAGAAAGAGGAAAAGATGGAACTGCACATCCTAGAGCACAGGCTCAGAGTGGCCAGCATAGCCAAGGAGAGCATCCAGTTGTTTACCTATGGATTAATCAAACTTGCTTTCCTGTCCTCTAAGACGAGGTAGGTGCTGGGGATGGGGCAGCGGGGGAAGGGGTGTCCCCCTTGCGGGGGGACAGTGCTGGGGCCGATCCCCCTCGCTACGCGGGGGGACTGGGTGCTGGCAGGGCACCCTCCTTCCCTCCGAGGGGCTGGAGTGGGGGGCACTGCCTTGCGAGTGAGCAGGGCAACCCCCTTGGAATTTGGAAAGGGGGTGCGTTGATGGCTGCTCTCCTGCTTGGGGGGAAAAAAAAATAAAGCAGAGTCCTGGGATGGAGATGGGGGACAGCGTTGGGGTGGGGGTCACCCTCCTTGCTGCCAAGGGTGCTGGGGTGGGTGATGGCACCCTCCTGCAGTAACTCAGGCTGCTGGGTCAGGGGAATGTAAATAACCCTCAGGGATTTTGGGGGGGGGGGGGGGGGTGATGAGACCACCTGCGTGTTCCCCACGCACACCCCCCATCCCAGGACGGGGAGCTGGTGCTGAGGGTCGGCGCTGGAGCTCAGGGTGCCCCCGGGCAGCTGTGGGGCGGCCCCCGGGGCTCCCGCCCGCTGCCCGGCCGGGCCGGCCGATGAATGGGAGCAGGTGGGGGCCCGGCCGGGCCGGCCGCAGGCTCGGGGCGCCCGCCGGACAACAAAGGCAACAACAGCGGCCCGAGCAGCAGCAGCAGCAGGACTGTGCTGGGGTTTTTCCCCTCTCTCACTCTCTGTTTTTATTGGGGTTTGGGGTTTTTTGGGGGTTTTTTTGGTTATTTTTTCCCCCAGGATTGTTGTTCCTCGCAGCGCTTACAAAAAGAGCGGCTCCTCCACAGGCGGGTTTGTTTAAAAGGAGCTTTTCCAGCGCTGCCAAATTGGGGGATGCATGCCCTGCACTTAAATATTGTGCTGTTAAGTCGTTTGGATTGTGATAGCTTTCAGGAAAAAGAACATCACAGTGGAAGGCACTGAAGGCACTGTAAGAATCATTATTTTTTTATTTTATTTATAAAAAAATACTGTGGCCAGTTTGTTGGATGTACGTAAGGTGCTAGGCCTTTTGCACAAAACAACTTGAATTGCAATTGCAGATTCTTCTGTCTTCACTTAGTTTGTTGACTTCACGCTATTCAGAAAGAGGAATGAGAATGTAAATAACACAATTCAAACTCTTCTTGTTTTTCCTGCCTGGTAATTAGTATTTCAGTTTTCTCCCCACATTCATTCTTGTGTTAAGGTGGGAAATTTTCTTTGGCAGTAGAAAAATAATGAATAGATATTTAAGAAATAGAAAGCAAATTAATTTGTTTTATTTCAGGCTGTAATTCAATGCTCTCTGTTTAAATGCTTACAGATGAATGGATCCATTTGTGGTGTAATTTGATTACAGCCCTTTATCTCAAACTTCATGCCTTGAAATTTCACTCTGATTTGGGGCTTGTCCCATTTGGCTTTCTACTAACATTGTTTGCAGTGTAAAGCATATCAGCACCTTGTTTACTGCTGTCCCTGAATACTCCTTGGGGCATTAAAGGGTCCTCAGTCTTAAGCTTCTATTTTTATGTGTTGTTTCATTGTAATTGAAAGTTGCTGCTGATTTTTTGAAGGTCTTGTTGCTTCCTCTCCCATGCTTAAAATGTCATTTTTACTGTCAACAATGAAGTCTTTAATCTGTCACTCTTAATGCATAGATTGGAGTTTCTTGGGGCTTTTTCTGTTTGTTTGGGATTTTAAAATTTTTATTTATTTTTTAAACTTTCAGGGATGGTCCTGTTGTCTTTTTGTTTCACATTACATTTCATGTTTTCAATGTTAGAGAGCTGTGAAAGGGTCAGTAAGATAACCCCTTTGGGGATTATCCAGCATTTGGGGTGCAGCACCTGACAGTTTTGTATGGTTTCTGTGTTGTCTTTTTACATACACACCCTGAGTATCAATCTTTCCTTACCTTCCATGGAATCTCAGTGACCAGGAACAACAGATGTTGGTGGAATGATTTGTTGGCATGGGGAACTTCTCTTTATTTCCCTTTTGTTAATTTTGTTATTTTTGCAGCCGGCAGAGATGCAGGGGAAGCTTGTTTGTGTCGTTCTTGAGACAGCTGACAGCACTGAAACGCTTTCTCCTGAGTGCTGCTGCATGCCCTGTGGCAAACAAGGTCCCTGCCCCACAGATCCTCTCTGATCAACACCATGTGTATAAGAAAGATGAGGGTCTCTGGGAAATGTAACTCATTATTAATTTATGACCCCACTGTTTCTCTCTCCTCCTCTTTTAAAAAGTGAATATGCTCAAAAATCAACAACTTTTTATAAGGGTGCAAGACAAGTCTCCTGCCCCACACAGCCCATGTGCAAAGAACCCCTGAGGGGAGTGAAAGAGGGAGGTGGTCCACATCCCTGCTAATCTGTTCTGAGGAGATAGCAAAGATAACAGTTACTACATCACCTACATCTTTCCCAGTGAGACTTTAAACAGAGTTTTACTCGTGCTGCAAGGTTGCCAGTAAGAAGTAATGATTTGTAGGATAGATGTGATCCAAAGGGGTGACAATGACATCATCAGTATTCTTATGTTAGTCATGCAAGAAACCAGGGTTTTTACACAGCCTCCTGTGAGAAGTCATTTGGAGGGTCTCTTTCATGTTGTCATCCATCAGGGAAAAGGGCTGGAACAGTTATTTTTTTAATCTTGCACATTTTTCATAATCCCCTAGGGAAGGAAAAGTAACAAATCTCCCTTTTTATTTGGCCTTTTGCCACACTCTCACACTCTTGCCCTTGTTCATGACACAAGAGTTTTAATTTAGCTTCTGTTACAATAGCAATATTTTCTGGTACAGAGAACAGCAGTTTTGAGGCTGTTCTGATGGCCAGAAGCAAGACAGCAGCTAACATGGTGAAGAGGTGAGACCAGCAGTGAATGAAATAGTGGGCTGGACTGAGCTAAAAGGAAAATACTCTTAATCATAGCTTTAAATTAGGCATGAGGTATTTTATGCAAAGTTGCATTAAGAGAGGTCCTTTAGGAATAAATAATAGTGGAACTGCTAAGCAGTTACACTGAGGACTGTGCTCTTGGTGTTCTGCTTTTGTCAGTGCAGGCCCACTGATTCCAGCAGGCTCTACCAGGCACCCCAGTGGAGGAGTGATCTGTGTCATTTTTAGTGGCATGCTGAAGATTTGCATGTGTCTAATGTTTTGCTATTGCTGTCATCACCATTCTGGTGTTTTATTGATTGTGTTGGTTAGGGCATGGTGCTGATAGCACCAGGGTTGGGGCTTCAGCCCTCATACAAGCCACTCACCTCAGAGTTGGACTTGATAATCTCTGTGAGTCCCTTCCAGCTCAGCATACTGTGTCTCTGTGTCTGGCTTGAATGTTCCTTGGTGCCAAGCATTCTCACCTATTCAGAAGCTGGGCAGTGTTTATGCATGTAGATATAACAACTGTGTGTGGCTTCACCATTGCATTGTTTTTCTTTTGGATCTGCCTCTGTAAATGCTGGTTCTCTGGGGCAGAGAGCTGTGCTCATCTGAAAACTCCTGCCTTCATCTCCCTGTCTGCTGCAAAATGAGCAGCTTCCCTCACACCGAAGTTAAGTGTCTCTGCTTCCTTGGTTAAACTGTCTCATGCTGCTGGGAGAGGTGCCACAAGTAACCTGCTGGAGGGCTTGATACAAATACTGTTCTGCTACATTCCTGGCTTGATTTTCCCCCCCCCCCCCCTAAATTGCAAAATACTTTATAACAGCATCCAGCAAGGAAAAGTTCTGGATTCTGCACCTGGGTTGTGGCACCCTGGGTGTGGGTACAGCCTTGGGAAGGAGATGTTGGACAACAGCACCACACAAAGGGCCCTGGGGTCCTGCTTGGTGCCAGAGGGATCAGAGCCAGCAGTGCCCTGGGGCCAGCAGGGCCATCCCTGTCCTGGGGCTCCAGGCCCAGCAGGGCCACTGGGGCCAGGCTGGGATTGTCCTGCTCTGCTCTGGGGGCCTCACCTCGAGTGCTGTGTGCAGGTTTGGGCAGCACAGTGTGAGGAAGAGATTAAACTGTTGGAGAGAGTGCAAAGGAGGCCATGGGGACAGTGAGGCCGTGAGGGGAAGCTGGGGAGGAGCTGCTGAGGGCGCTGGGGCTGGGCACATGGAGAAGAGGAGCCTGAGGGGACTCACTGCAGTGAGGGGAAGAAGAGGGGCAGACACTGATCTGTGCTTGGTGTGACACTGATGGCACCTTAGGAATGGCCTGCAGCTCTGTCAGGGGGTTTAAGGTTGAATGTTAGAAACAGGTTCTTCCCCCAGAAGATGATACCAGTTGGAGTGACAATGATTATAGTAAAGTATGCTTGGGTGTCAGCATCTGTTCCTACTGTGAATATGTGCTGAGCTCAGAGGATAAAGCCCAGGAATCCGATGGACAGTATAGCTCATACTATTCCTATGTAGCCAAATGGTTCTTTTTTCCCTGTGTAGTAAGTTATGACATGAGAGATGATTCCAAATCCTGGCAGGATTAAGGTGTAGACTTCTGGATGACCAAAGAATCAGAAAAGGTGTGGGTATAGAACTGAGTCTCCTCCACCTGCAGGGTCAAAGAGTATGGCATTGAGGTTGTTACACAAAGGAGTATTGTGATTCCTGCAGCAAGGACTGGAAGGGACAGGAGTAGGAGCACTGTGGTGATTAGGACTGATCAAATAGTGGGGTTTGGGTGGCTGGGCACTGAACAGGCTGCCCAGGGCAGTGCCCACAGCACCAAGGCTGGCAGAGCTCCGGGAGTGTTTGGCCTATGTCGCAGACATCTTTTATGGAAAATCCTTTCCTTAGGATTTTTTCTCCTGAGAAGCTGAGAGGCCTCAGGAACAAAATCTAAACATTGATTATCTGCTGCTGTGGAATGCAACAGGTGCATCTGTGGTTGGCCCATGTTGGTTGTTTCTAATTAATGGCCAATCACAGTCAGCTCTCTCAGACTCTGTCCGAGCATCAAGCCTTTTTATTCATTCTTTCTTTTTCTATTCTTTGCTAGCCTTCTGATGAAATCCTTTCTTCTATTCTTTTAGTATAGTTTTAATATAATATATATCATAAAATAATAAATCAGCCTTCTGAAACATAGAGTCAGATCCTCATCTCTTCCCTCATCCTGGGACCCCTGTGAACACCATCACAGACCAACACTCAGGCACATGGTGTGACTCTTAGGGATGGGGCTGTGCTGGGCCAGGAGTTGGACTCACTGACTCTTGTGGGTCCCTTCCAATTCAGCAAATTCTGTGATTCCTTTTAGGAGTTAAATCTGCATGGAGGACAGTTTGGGATAATGCATGCATTGAGGCACCAGTGCATGCAATAGATGGTAGGAAGGTGAGCCTACCCTTATCTTTGGAGAGTATATAAAAATATATGGAGAGTCCAGGAAAATAAAGTGGGGTCTGGGTTCTTCCAAGCACTGGGTCTATGTCATGTAGTTACCCTGATTTCTGGGTAATGCTTTAGTAGACCCCTGAACATCTGGAGTCAATGCTAACAAGTTATTTTTCCTGTCCATTCCAGTACCTAATATAAAGATTTGGTGGTAAGCAGTGAAGTGATTGAGGGAGAAAGGTATTATTTAAATTGTAAAGCTATTAAATTATAAATAGAATAAAGTTGAGCAGTTAGTTTGCTCACAGGGCTGGGTGTTTAAATGACCTAGTTGTAGGTCATCACAAATTTTGAAATCTCTGAGGGTTTTTTGATACTCTTTGGTTTGAGATGATCATGATTTCTCAATGCTGAAGAGAAGGAATAAGTTCTGCATGAGTAAAGGATGAGACCTTGGTCACCTGAAATGTTTAAATGCAGCCATTCCAAAAGCATCTGTCACTCTGGGTTCTTTTTCAAGATGCTCCAGTTTATGTATACTGGTGACTTGACACAGAATTGCAGAGACTTTGCAAGTTTACAGATTTGGCACTACACACAGATGGCTGTCCATGTGAATGGGATGATTCCCAGAGAAGCTGGATGGGATGTAGTGATCCCACCACAATGGGATGCTTGGAGGCAGAAGGTATTCCTACTGTGGAGAGGTCATTAAAAATATTAATTTCAATAAAAATGTAGCAAGAAGTGAACGGGGATAAATTGTGCAGAATAAGTTGGATTTTCTTTGGGTTTTGAGCAAAAAATAAAACTAGGTTTGTTGTCTTTAAGTTTTCAGTGGTATTTTTGGTAATCTGTCCATTTTGCTTAGTAATAACTGACACCTCTACTTATGAACAGTGTGCTGTTGCTATTAATATGTTTCTCATTCCCTGATCACTTGTTTACTGTATAGGTGTCCTGAAATTGGAGATACTGTAATAAAAAGTCTATTTTGGACTTCAGAATATAATAGGACAAACAAGTGCTTAAAATGTATCTGTGCATCATTTGAGGACATTGAGATCAGCAGTCTGTTTCCTTTGCTATGAACTCACACAAACACATGTTGTTTATGCCCTTATATGAGAAACAGATCGGCCTGCAACACTGCATGATTATCTGGCAAAGCCAAGCTACTCCTATCATTAAAACCTTTTTTTTTTTCTGGTCTCTCATGGCTCCTGCCATCTTTTGCATCCCAGGAAGACCACTGAGTAAAGGCTTTTGCCAGTTATAAGATCATATCTACTCATCTAAAACATGTTGCTCCTGTTTCCTTTTGTTGTGGCAAAAACTCCCAAATGCCTTGAATATTTTATTTTCTGGGTATGTGTACATGTGTGTGATATCTGAGGTGTGGGGACTTCTTTTTCAGTGTGATTTGGTGACCATCTGTTACAGAAGGAGTGAGTGCTGATGTCCAGACACCACGGGAGGCTGCAGTGATGGGAAGCCTCGTGGCTAAAGCTGCCTGCCTTCCCTTCCCCAGAGCACTCTGCTGCCCTGTTTGTGTCACCATGGGCATTTATGGTGCTCAACCTGCTGCTGGATGTTCAGGATGAGTAGAGCTAGTGAGAATCAGCTAACTGAGTAGGTGGAGAGAACAGAATTTGCTTGTTTGGGCTAAGAAAATATATTAAGATGTTTAATTGTGGATGTCATTCAGTTTGTGTTCGAGGCTGCTGGGCTGTGAGAGCATTCTGTAGTGTTTGAACATGTTAAACCTTGGAAGGAACAGGATTCCTTCCTGATGGTCTCTTACTGTTTATCTACAAATGTTATTTTTTCCCTTTTTTTTCTGCTTCTGGCTCATGGTTTACCAGTGGGGCACTGCCTGATTTTCTCTTTCTTTGCCTGGCAGTTCTGTCATGCAGTCAGTCCTCAACCTACCATGTGGTCCCATCAGGCTGAGGCTGATGCCAAGTCAGAAACTGACAGGAGTGCTTAGAAACTAAATGAGATTCAAAAGGTGGAATGGAAGTACTAGATCAAACCCAGAGTGTAATGCTGGGCAGCACTGTGTGCTGGAGAAATGTTGATTTAGATATTGTACTTTTAAATAAATAGATATTTGCCTGTAATTTGTAGTGGGATAGTTGTTTGTCCTTATTTCCCATGTTTCAGTTCATTGGGAAAGCTGTCACATAGATGAGATGCATCATCTGTGGATAAGGTACAACATCAGTTATGTAAAAAAAACAAACATCAATGGTTCCTGCTCATATCGAGCTGAGAAACAGAAAAGATGAAAAAAAATTTCCTCTTTTGCCATGTAACTCATTAAAGATCCCCTCAGATGAATGGTTTTTTATTACTTTGAGGTGAATGTCAGTATTTAAATTAAAATGTGGCTTTTATCAGTTAGATGCTCTTCCTGCAAGCTGCTACTGGTGTGCTTCAGCAGTAGAGCCAGTGCAGGTCTGTTATTGGAAAGTATGAATACTGTGCATTTGTCATCCAGAAGTAACAGCTGAATTGTTCATTAACACAACAGTTTGAATCCACAGTCTACCCCTCTACTGAATTATAACTTAAATTATAATGAATAACTTAAATCTCTATTTGATAGCTGAATTCTTTGACAATGCCTTGGTCATTCTCTATAAACATGTCTTTCCATTGATTTTTTTTTTAAATTCTGTTTAGCACACCCGCTCATTTATCCAACACACATCTTCTTAGTCATCCTGCATGTTAGAGTTTTAGTATATTTGGATAAAGGCTCCAATTTCTTTTCTCATCAGAAACAGTACAGATTTGTTCTTTTGTTTACTGCCAGCTCAAGAGTAAACTCCAGTTCTGATCTGCTGGTAACTGAAGGCTGGTAAAGGAAGAATTATCCAACAGGAATGTGAGGAAATATTTCCATTCATTACAGTTCAGAATCAGCAGAGTAAAGCCTCTGAGCTGCTGTTAGCATTTCAGAGTAAAAAGATCTCTCCTCCCCACCTTCAACTCATCTGAGTTTTATGTAGATAAGACATATTTGTTAAGAAAGAAAACAACGGGCGAAAATGTTCTATTATGACACAAAAGAAATGAAGACTGATTAAGTCAGTTCCATTACTATAGAAGCTCTTGTTAGTCCCACATGTACAACACAAAGTTTTACTGTGCTGACCATTGAAATAGAGAATCTGATCTCATTTTTGTGGCCTGGTATATAATAAACATTATGTACTGGTTATTAACGTTTTATTTTCACATCCAAAGAAATGCAGTGAGCACCTGAACTTTCTCACCAACCAGAACAACCTTACTTTGCTCTGTTAAGTGTGGCTTACTAGAGATTAAAATAAAAAGCCTACTTCTGATCTGCAGCCTGCTTTAGGAAGCTCCCAGCAGTAATACCAGAGATACCAGATCTGCCAGCAGATACCAGAGCTGCTGTTTAGCACAGAGTTGGCATGTGGAAGAGAGGAGTGGCAAGTTTGCTTAGTGGCAGATAATCATCCACTCATCCTTTGGGGACCTCTGAGGTATGCTTTTGTGGGAATGCCTGGGTAGGAAAAGTGGTTTTTTTGAAATTTTGTGGTCTGGTTATTGTTTGGTAATGTGATGGAATAAATGTTTTTAAGATACTTGTGCTGCTTATGGGCCAGTAATTGCAGAGAGATGTAGGCTGTTGTTGATGGTAAGCTGTCCTTGACCCAAATTTTTTCAATACAAATTGTTTATAAAGTAGGAACCAAACCCTCTCAGGAGTGTGAATGTACGTTTGGCTGAGATGTAGCTGTAAAGGAGAAGTTCATATTTTCCTGTGAAGTTTTAGTGTTCTTATTATAGAGCATACTAGAGATGGCATAAGGTGTGCCTATTTAGGAGTAAAATGCAGCCTTTAAGTCTTGTACAAAGTACTCAAATAGATGAATTTTAAAAGTTGATACTGGGGGAATTTCTGAACCTGAGACGGGAAAATTTACAAGTTTCAACATGGGTGGAACAGTTAAAAATGTATGTGTGACTCTCCCTGACTTTTTCTGTTCAGACTTTTCAAGGATGTTACATGAAGAGAATCTGGGTAATGATATGCACTGGTTTTAGCAATATCTGAATATTTATCCTAGTTCTGTGATTAAAGATCAGTATTCAGCCCTTTTTTATGCCATGCATGTTTTTACAGGGTGAGTTGGTGGAAGTTGATAAGTCTGAGACCTTGACTGAAATGGCCCATGTTAATCTTGCTTAACATTTGTAGTTTTTATTTCTTTTCCTAAAGAAAGATTGACTCTTTTCCCTTGATAACCTCTAAGGCACTCACTTGCAAATAAATGTATTCTTGGCAGGAATAAAAAAAGGTAGCTCTTAATATTGAGAAGGATATACTCTGCATGCATCTAAGCAACTGTATACATTTACATAGATTTACTTAGTCTTTATTTTTGTGCTTTTTTGAAAATGATAGATGACTTATCATGATTAGTCTTTCAGTTGTGATCTTTTTCAAGCTGCTTTTGGGTGGGAATTGGAGTTTGTAACATGGAAAGCAAACATTTTCATTTGCTCTTTTTAAACTACAACACAGCATTAAATGTGCTAAGTATTTAGGAAAAAAAAAAAATCTCAGCTTATTTTGTGTTTATAACTAAGCAGTGTAACATGACCTGTACTGAACAAATGAAGCCAGTGGTGACTTGAGAATGTGCTTGGCAAGACATTGGAGCTGGGAGGGCTCAGCCTTCCACACCTACTTCTTATTTGCAGGCTGGAAGAAGAAAACCAAATTTACTTGCCTTTTCAGTTCCTAATTTGTTTCCCAACCTGGAATTAACTAGTGATCATTTTGAACTAAACTGAGTAATTGAAATTAGGAAAATATTCGCCCATCTTATGGAAGATAATATGCTGTCAAAATCTGGTGTGCTGGATAAGTGGACTGGTTACAGTGACTTCTCAGCTGATGTGTTTAATTTGTTTTGGAGTTTGGAGCAGCAAACATATTTTGATAAATGTTGTTTAAATTATCTCAAACCTAAAATAGTATTGTCTCTGCAAAAATTTTTGGATTCAGTTGTCTTTATATCAGAGAAGCTAATGTTAAAATAAAATGGTGCTCTTAATTGTTTTCATATTTAAACTACATGGTTGCAGAAGGGTGGTGTTTCACTTTCACTGCAGATTACAGGCAATTTATGACATACTGAGATGATGTGTTGTGAGTTGCATGTTATTACCCATTTGGCATTTTTTGTAAACCAAGCAGAGTTTTGTTGTGTGTATTTTGTTTGCATCTGCCGAGCCAGCGAGGTGTGAAACCAACCACACACTTGTGGCTCAGCCTCTCTCGAGCTTCCTGCAGGTGAGTCTGGTTTGGGGATGGTTTTCTGCTGTGAGTGGTGGGACTGTGTGCTTTGCAATGGTTCCATCTCACAAATTAAGTGGTCAAAAATTGACATAGATTACGTTTGTTAAGAGATTTTTCTTCAGGTAAAATGCCAGCAATGTAGAGTGGTTATAGCAATTTTTTTGCAAATGAAATCAATACTTCATTATGGAAAATAAATGGATGAAGTAGCTGCATTGCAGACAAGGTGCAGATGTGCAGAACAACTGGAATCCTAAGGAATACAGCATCATTTTTAACACAGATTTTATTTTTCAGTGATTGTTTTCTTGTCAGTACACCTGACATATGGTGTAACAATATTTTGATGACTGCCAGAAACTACTTTGCTACACCAATTTGATGCTGGCAAAACACAGAAGAGTAAGCAAGAATTTGGTTTGACCAGAGCAGGCTTTAGGTTTAATGGGGAGAAAGAGGAAGGGAGGTGATAAATGCCAGAGCTGGAGCTTGGATGGCTCATGACTGCCCGGGAGCCTCATGTGGGACTGAGGGTTAATGCAGCAGTGGAGCCTCAAGCTTTTTGTGCAGTTTTCAGTCCAGGCCTGGTACATTGTCACAAACGTAGAAAACAGCAAATCTTCACAGGATGGGTGAGGTCAAGCAGGATCTCTGAAGATCAGGTAGCCCAACCCCCAGCTCAAGCAGCTTGCTCAGGATTTTGTCCATTGGGATCTTGTGCTTAAAGCCATGCATGGAGCTTTGCTCTCTGCTCTCTTAACATGTTGTTGACCTCATTCATATTGTAATGCTTTGCTCCATTTGGCATTACTTGGACACAGCATTCTAATGTGTGATTTAATGTCTCAACTCAGCGTGACCAAGTGTTTCTTAAACTTCAAAGTGAAACTGTGCAGCCTCTTGGTTATGGAGAGAACTGTTGGTATGAATGAGGCTGTTTGCTGTAGTAGTTCATTGGTGCTTTGTGAGCATTTCAGGTGAAACTGCTTATTGCCTTTAAACTGAGAAAAACTAGCTGAAACAAACTAAATGCCAAAAAATTCCATAGCTTGGTAAGAGCAAAGCTTGCCTTGGGAAAGGGCATGCACTCACTTCTGTGCTGGTGCAGACAACTTAATTACAATTTGTAATGATGTTGGATAGATGCACAAGGCTAATGAAGCTACTGCTACCCAAGCCCTCTACGTAGAAGTTTCATTTGTGTCCTTGAGCTAAGTACGGGAAAGTATTAGAATGCCGTGAACTCCAGATGTGACTCAGTTTGACTTTAAGTGCAGCATTGTGTGCTGCATGCCCTGCAGTAAATGTGGTGCTTTGGTTATTATGCAGTTTCTGAAATTCCACTGTCAGAGTGGCCATGTGATGGAGCCTCATTGTAGGGAGATGTTTTCTCTGTACTCTTCCTATTGCTCTCAAGTTACTCCAAGCTTTTCTGAGTGGTTCTTACAATTCCTGTACATACAATCATGCTGTTGGCTTTATGCCTTATCACATTACCCAGCCCAGTGCTGTATTCCAGGGACTGCTGAGGTTTGATGCCACTTTGTCTGTTTGTAGGGAAAGCCTCATGGCTGAGGAAGGGTAAGTTTATAAGGCAAAGGGTTGCATGGAATCACTGAGCTATCCCCTGGTAGCTCTTATGCTGTGACAGGCCAGAAATACTTCTTGTTTGCACAGGAGTGTGAAATCAGGCCAGAATGATTAATGTAAATGTAAATTTATGTGTCCTGTACCCGTTTGAATGGCTTTGTTCATTCACATGGTGTTTGAATTGTAATTTTAGGCAATGATTTAAATATGAAGTAGTCCTGAAACAATACAGTTGCCTATTGGTTTTTAATGATCTCGTGAAGCAGTGTATTTTGAATGGATCTCTCATTATGAAGGTGATAATGACCTAACTATTGGTGGCAAGGAAAAGAAAAAAAAAACAAGCCAGAAATTATAAATAATATGTGCATGTGTAAGTTATATGCTTAGTGTAAAATTTGTGTCCAAGATGTCCATGAGCAGACGTTTGAAATTAATTTTCTTCTATGTTTACAGAAGCATTGAGGCTTAAAACTGGTACATAATTGGCTGTTAATCCATCTTTTAGAGCCTTCCATGGCAAGTTACTGCTGTTTATCTCTTTTTGAGATTTCCTACTGCCATAACCATGTGCTTTTCTTAGAGATGAGTGGATGGCCACATTACATAAAATCTATCATAAAGATAGGATCTGTCTTTAGGTGCAGCCTCTGTTGGCTGGATAACTTAGAGTGTACTTGGAGCATCATAGCAAAGCAGTTGATGAAATTCCTGTCTCTGATTCAACAGTTTCCATCTCCAGTGTTTTGGAAGTTGCTGTTAACTTGTTGTGTGTGTTGCAAGTTCAGGAGAGAAAAAAACCCCAAACATCAGACCCCCTACACTTTGAAGCCACCTCATATTGTTTATGTTTATAGTACAGACTCATAGTTGGACTAGTGTAGCTGTGGGCTGGTTAATTCAGAGTTGGAGTGGAAATTATTGACTTGTTAACCTGTTTTACTAAGGAGAATGAATGGTCAGATGATTAGATCTTGTAAGGAGAACAACTATTTATTTATATGGGTATAAGGTGTGTGACTAGCAATGGTGTTAACCTTTCTTCAAAACTATAGGGGAGACTTTATCTGTATGTGTTACTAGCATCCCACTTTGAATATTACATTTTCTCACTTTGTGTTTGTATAGTAATCATTTTCCCTTTCGCTTGGGTTTGAAAAAATTCAGTGACAGGAGCAGTTCCTGGATTCAAAATAGACTGATAATCTATTTTGATATCAGTAAATATCTATCACTAAAACTATCACTAATAGTACTTTTTCCTAGGCCTGTTAAAACATACTCCTGGTTATATATTTCTTGCAGGATCAGCACAGCAAAAAAGGACATGAAAGAATTTCATCTGCTCCTTAAGTGAGCCTTACATAAAACAAAGTTTAAAATTAATTAGGACTTAACTTTTAAGCTCTTGTCAAACCTTCTCATTGTCAGGTTTTCTTCCCACTTAAAGCTCACTTTATATCGAATCTATGGGAGATATATGATAATACTTTCAGAATCACCTAAGTCCCATTAAAAAAACCAAACACCTGGGTAACCCAAGGCTCATTGGGAGCCAGCAGGGCTTGAACTCCAAAATGGTTGTTGCTGTTTGAGGGGGGAGATCCTTAAGGGCTTTAAAAATTTTGCCTCCTGCTCAGACTAGCTGGTAACTTTCAGGACAGGAGTAAAGTAAAAATGCACCAAAGGGAACGAGAGGCTTAGTGTGGCTGCTCATGTGGGCAAGAGTGAAGATATACTTCTGAGAATTAGTATAGGGGATCAAAAATGGGGATCTCTGTTCTTCTCTCATAGCCAGGTGGGCTGTGGGCTGGCTTCACTCCATGTCTCCAGCAGCATCTGCCCCTGTGCTGCCCCAGCAGTGCTCCCTGCAGTCCCTGGCCCCCAAGGGGTGCTCCAGGGTCACCCACACAGCGTGTGCCAGCTGCACCTCTGGGAGCTGGGCAGAGGCTCTGCCTTCCTTTGCAGAGGAGGAAACTAAGGTACATAGGAAGGTGAGTGCCTTACTGTCCTGGATTAGGGCGAATTTGGGAGAAAAACCTCTAAAGGGGTTCCTCTAGAAAGCAGATTCCACTGGTTCGGGAAAGTATTTCCTTAGAGAAAAGGTAGAAAAACTCTGTTTATTTAACAGGCAAAGCATTCGCCAGCACAAAAAAAACCCTGAACAATATTAAACAATAGAACCTTGCTGTTCTGAAGAGATGGCAAATTCACAAAGTCCTTGTAGCTCGGTCTCTTATCAGTCCCTCCTGCACTGGAAAATGCCTCGTCCTGGCCCTGGTGAGCCACAGGTGTGAGCTCCCAGTGTTCTTCTGGGTTTTCAGTCCACAGCAGGTTTGAACAGTTCCAAGAAAAAGAAAAGCCACAGCCCAGGGAACTTGACTGCCTCAGCTACCTAAAAAGCAAAGGAGAGCTCTGTCCCACTGCCTGTCCATGCTGCAGGAAAGAATGCAGGGGAGCAAGTGCAGTTCCTGAAAACAAACTGTGCTTCTTCTCTTCACCCCTTCATTCTCAGAACCAGTCTTAAAGGTGCAAAACTTAATATCCAGCATAAACAGAACAGATGATTGGGGTACAAGCATCATTTAGGCAACCCAGGCCTCTTACCCATCTCACTCAGCAGCTCTGCAGTAGCACCTCACTCTTGTTCTCCACATCCTGCAGAGGGTTCACCACTAGGACCACCCCTTTCTTCTAGGACAGATGAAGGCCATGTTTTCAGCCCATGTGTGTATTAGCCACTTTGAAGTCCTTGTCATTCAGCTGCTACTGTCTTCTGTGGTTTTTTCTTCCTAGTTTTGGTAGGCTCATTAATGAAAGTATTCTCTTTTGTCTCTCCTTGTACCTTGAGAGAGCAATATGACTTGGAAGATGTCCATACAAGCTGCCAGTAGTAACAGCAGTGTTCCTGAAACTCACAAAGAAACCCACCAGGAATGTACTCATATATGCCACATTTATGTGTATTTAAATATGACATTTAAATACACATAAACACACACATATATATATATACACATGAACATGTGTACATTATGTCTGTAGCTGTATACATGTGTCATTCCAAAGTCAGAGTTCTCTTGAAATGGAAATTACCTCAGCTAGAAAGTAGAGGTAGCTCCTGCTGACAAATAAAACCACATGTTTTTAGGAGCTCTAATAGTTGTGCTTCAGGACAGAGAATGTCTCTGTCCCACTCTCCTTCAGACAACAGCTGCCACAATGAAGCCTGAATATGAAGAATACATTTTTCTGTGCCTGTATCCTGGGCTCTGGGAAGACTGAACAGTTCAGAACAATAGCAGAATGTGGAGCTGCCAGCAGGCAGTCTGAGTGGACAAGTATAATCATGCACCACTCCGCTTTCAAGGAAATTACAGTTAGTGCACTGACTTGCTCATAATAGCGATCCATTGTTTGGCTTAATAACTTATCAGCTCTCCAGGAGCCAGCTAGTGATCACTGTCATCATACACTGCTAATCATTCTGTTCTTAAATTATCCCAAGATGAACTAAGGACCCATCACATCACCTATTAACCAGCAAACTGAGTGCACTATAATTTTTATTTTTTTTAAGCTAGAAGGAATGATATTGCCTACCTTTTTTTCTTTTCTTGTTTTGTCATTATCTTTGTCATATGTAATTGTGCCTGTAGGGGTTTTTTTTAATGTCTGGTTGAAAGGACATTGTCAAATTGTGTTGAGATATTTTTAGATAGATAGAGTTTATGTTAAATTGTGGGGTTTTTTTGTGGCAACTACTAGGGAACTGAATCTGAAACCTGCTTTTTAAGGAGCATTTGGTTTTCATAATGCATTTTTGGCAGGGGGTGATTTTTTTATGGTGCTTTTCTGTAGTACCTGGGTCCCTGTCAATCATTAGTAAGTGTAGCTTGAGAATTCCCCTCTTTATGGGTGAAGAGTGATTATCCCTCTTAGACAAATGTAGAATCTAGGCACAGGAGGATAGCATGATTTACCCAGAGCCATGCAGGGAGCTGTAGAAGAGCAGGAAGGAGAAGGAAGCTGGTTTGAGTCCTGATCCCAGGAGGCCTTATTTCATGCTGAACACATTCTGCCTTCTTACTGAGGGTTATTTGTGAGTTCTGAGCTGCCAGCACTGAAGGAGCCCTGGAATATTTCTTCTGAAGGAAGAGTGGCCACAGCCTCATTTGCAGAATTGATATGAAAGATCCTAGAAGGGTGCAAAGTGCCAAACCTGTTGGGACGCCTTTTTGTGGTTAGGAGTGCACAGACATGCAAGTCACGTGAGCAGATCTCCAACCTGTTCCATGCTCAGGACTGAAATGGGAGTTTGTGAAAAGGGGAGGGAAAACAGATGCATGTGCCCTGCTGAAATAGGCTCCTTGCTGTTGGGAATAGTGCAGGCAGCTGTGCCATAGCTTCTCCTGATCTCAGGAATTGTGCTGACTGTGGGGTCAGCTGTTTTTATTAGACCAGAACAAGTACACCAGGATTTAAATTAAACCCTGAGCATTTCTGTGGTTTTCTTTAACTTTTCTTCTCTCCTGTGTCTGTCTTGCAAAGACAATTGTATCTCTTGATCAGTGATGACTAGAATTAAAATTAAGACTCTTCTGCTCCAAGGGTCCTTTTTTTCTATTGCCTGGCACATCTGTGTCTCATGAAATGTCATGTTTTATGTTTTGAGAAGATGCTGTCTCTATGTGAGAAAACACACATATTCTTGTCAATAGTCTAACTCAAATTATGTAGATCTTTGTATATTGTATTGAGAAATGTAGATTCAGCCTTGGTTAATAAACAGAAAAGATCAGGATGTTACAAAATGGTGATCTCTACAGAGACTAACCTTTGCATGTACTTCAAATGCATCACCTCCTTTTGGCAGCAAGAAGTGAAAAAAATGCTGACTAGGTATGTCATGTCCCCAAGGGAAGTTCTGTAATAAGGAAATACCTGAAGCTGACAGGTGTGGCTTTCTATTTTCCATGAAAGTATTTCCCACTTCTCCAGGAGTTTACCATCTTCCTTTGAAAACAGTTGTTCAGGTTGCAAGTCTGTCCTGTTTTATTGGCTTTATTTGCTGTAGGGCCAACAATTGGCATTCAGCCCAAACTCCAAGGTTGTACCAGTTCAGTGTATTTTGCACTGTACAAAGTTGAAAAGCGTTGCCAGATGAAAAAATAGAATTGAATTGGAAAGCCTAAAACCTCCTGTGCCAACCTGTTCTTTAATACAACACAATGGCTGTGCAATGATTTACTTTACTGTGTGTTTTGAAATGTGCCTGACTTGGTAGTTATGCTTGACCAGAGCTTTCTCTTGCAGGAAGCATTTCTTTCTTTGCCCTGTCTACAGATACAGGAGTGGAAATGTCAATATTCAAGGCAACGATTTTGTTACACATCTGCTTGGGATGCCCTGATAACCCAATTCTCTGCATAGCAGAGTCAACAAGTTTCTCTGTGTTGATGTTGGTGAGTTAGAGCCCAGGCTGAAATATTCATGTTGGAGGGAATGTTTCTGAAAAACCCTGTTCATGCAAATTGGACATAATTATGCTTGAGGTTTCTGGGAAAATACCTTTTTTTGCTTGGCATGCCATGCATTGGGATCCTTGGATAATTCATGTTATATTGAAGCCAGGTCTTCATTATCTGTGGTGAAATGTGTGAATACTGAAAATCCTGTACTAAGAGGACAAAACATGTCATTTTGATCTAGATGAGCAGACTAAAAGCAACATGGCATTTTGCTGTTGGTTTCTCAGCCTGGGAAAATCAACATGACAGGATTACTGATGGTTCTTTCCCCAGCATCACGTTCCAGACTCATGTGTATGGTTTCTGCTGCTTTAACTTTTATTTTTCCAAGGCTCTCCCATTCCTTTGTTCTCCTGACTCGCTGGTGTTTATAGTGCTCCCATCTTTTTGCAGGTCCACCATGGTTTGAAGCCACTGTTTGTAGTGAAGTGTGAGTGTGAAGATGCTGGTACTTGGTTTGATAGTTCCCTAAGCTTTGCTCTGTTACCTCTTCCTCTTTTGTTGCTGCTCTGTGGCTGTGAGATTCTGTTCAATGCTGGTTAGTTGAAGAAAAAAATCTATGGTGGCTCTGTGCCATCATTTCAAAGAAAAGCTATTCAGCAGGCTCTTGATGGAGAGATGTAAGAAATTATTTTGCTCCTTGGGCCTGAAAATGCTGGTTAAGAGTGTAACTGGCTCAGGATCTCCTTTGCTGTGGGAGTCTGGCCAGAGAGAAGTTTTAACCCCCTTTAAGCCATGGGTCTGCACCTTCAGTTGGCTTTTTCATTGATGTTTTGTTTGTCTGTGCTGCTCAGGAGGATGCTGTGGTGCCTCACACAGAGGAGAGCCCACCATGCCTCAGAGCAGCTCTCAGGCTGCTCAGCAATACTGGACTGCCATGCTGGGAGGGTGAGGATGCAGGGCAGAAAGGGTGCAATGGCCTAAGAAAACCTGCATGTAAATTTTGGGGTTCGGGCTGAGATTTTATTTTATTTTATTTTATTTTTATTTTTTATTTTTTATTTTATTTATTTTAGATTTTATTATTTTATTTTTATTTTTTATTTATTTTTATTTTATTTCTTTTATATTTTATTTTCTAAGTTTTTATTTTATTTTTTACATTGCTATGTTATTTTATTTTATTTATTTTTATTTAATTTTAATTTCATTTTTTAATTTTATTTTTTATTTTATTTTTTATTCTATTTTTTTAATTCATGGAAGGAAACATCTTCTCTAGACATCTGTTATTTAAACCCAGGTAAAGAGATTGATTCCTTCAGTACAGGTTGACCTCTTTATACTTTATATTGTTTAGAGCAGGAAAGTCTGAACTTTGCTGCTGCTCAAATAATTGTGGTAAAATCATCCAGTCATTTTATCTTCACCAAATGTTGGCCTCATTTTGGAGGCAAGGATTTGATAAAGATTAAATTACTGGATCTTGGCTCATTTTGGAGCTTCATTTTGACCTTTTTTCAGGTACCTGTATGGTTGCAATACAGGCTTATTGTAATCCAGGCAATATTCTTGATTGAGGAAGAAGTTAACAGGAGCGTGGCCCAATACTGGATGGTTTCTTATAGACAGTGAGCGAGCTAAGCCTGTATAACAGGAGAAATCTTTAGTCAGTCACAAGCAGTGGCCACATTGACATTAATGTATTTGGAAATGACAGACTTGGTACCTCTCTGTTGATAGAATCAAGTGTTACTTGTTTTTTCCAGTACACTTGGGTTCAGTTGTTCAAGTAGAAGATGCTGCCCAGTGTTCACACAGCTCTAGAATGAAGCTCACGCACCAACTGAAATTCCACAGCAGTTTAGTTTTGCTTTTTGCAGCCTCAGTCAAAAAATGAAGCTTATTTTACAGAAATACAGAAAATTACACTTCAGCTGTTCTTTGGACAGGTCAGCAGTGATTTGCTTGGAAACCTTGGCATACTGTTGAATTTCTGCTGTAGTGAAAGCTTGCCTATGATTTAATCTAAAAGATTCCCTTCCCCTTCTTCCCCTGCCATTTATTCACCTCAGCACAAAATTATTACTTTGGCATTGTGTGAGTGGATTCCCATGCAGGTAACACCCTTCCCCACAGAGTGAGTGCCCTGGCACTGGGGCTTCCCAGGAAATCTGTCAAAACTGCTTCACCTTGGCCTTCATACCTTCACTATGTCCAACATTGCTATTAAACCAGTAGTAAACTTCAGTCCAGGCTTGCATAGTGACAGATTTGAAGCAACAAGCTCAGTAATGTTACTTTTGGTATTTTTACCCATGTGTTCACATGGAGCCTCCTCCTTAAGTGTTTCTGGCCTCCCCAGTCTGCAGATCACTGGCTGGGAGTGTGTTTCCTTCTTGATGAATTATAGAAAATCAGTGTCAAATTGCACCAAACTAGTGAATGTAAGGCCTGCATCCAAAATTGGGAAGTGTCTTTGTGGGAGACTGGCTTCAGTGGAATTAGCTGATATTCCAGTTAACTGGTTCATTGCTGACTTTCTCAGAACCCCATAATATCCCTTGGTCATTTTTATTCAAAATTACTCTGGTTTTCTTGGTCTGAGTAGTTGGTCCTTAAATAAACTAGGTGCTTGGGGTTTTGAGGATTTTATTTACTCATTTTCAGATTACAATTTTGGTTCCTTCACTGGCTGTTTGTCTCTAGCTCCCTGCCTTTTGAAAGAATCTGCAGATTCTGTACTGATGCTTCCTCAATCTGTTGCCACTCATTCCTTGTCTTGTACTTGTTTCAACTTATCATAACTGTTCTCCTGGCTCCCTCAAGCCCTGCAGAGCCTTGTTAAGTCAGAGTGTGTGGGAGATGGTTTTATATATTTTTGTTGTTGAGGGAATCTCATTTTGAGTCCTTTATCTTTTATATCTCAGGCGTTGGAGGTATTTGGTTCTTCCCAAAATGTGGTGTTTTGAAGAAGTGCTTAGCTGGCTGAGCCTTTGCTGCTGAAGCACTGAGGTTGTTGGATATGGCTGAGCAGTCTTCTTGGGGCAGGGACTGTGCAAGGAGCTGGGAACTTGAAATATAGGTGGTGGGACTGTGGGCAAGATCAATGCCATGATAAAACTTACACCAAAGTCACCATCTTGACTCAGGATTACTAAATCTGTTTTCAGAAGGTTGAGCTAAATAATGAAAAAGTGTTTAATCTTCTCTCTTTCTGTGTCTCTCCCTCCCGTTCTTTCACACACACACAGGCACACAATCATCTTTTTCATTCTTCTTTCTCTTTAGTCTGCAGAAGGCAAATTCCTGCAGCATTCCTGGCATAAGGAAGGAAGCTGATAAGGCTGCTGTGTAATGCTGAAGCAGGAGCTGAAGGCACAGCTGTTTAATAGTTTCCAGCACAGGGCTCTTGCATTTTAGCTGGGGGAAGATTCCTGAGCGAAGCCTCTCAAGGGCACTGTGTCCTCTTGCTGCATCCAGGCCCAGTTGTGTGCTGAGTGCCCTCTTTGGGAGAAGGCAGGGTTGTTGTGTAGTGACTACAGCACCAGGAACGAGGATTCCCAGCTTCTATTCTTAGCTCAGCAACCAATTTGTTGTAAAGCCTTTGGCAAATCATTCAGGCCTAATCCTGCACACACAGCAGCCCCCAACAAAGTCCTTTCTGTTTTTCACTGGGGGCAGAGGATCAGCTTCTTAACTTCTCCTTTCCTCACACTCCAGAGGACTGGTGAATTGAAAAATATGCAAGAAAGTGTGATAATTTGTTTGTGGTTATGAAGCAGTGACGTGGGTGTCACTGTGTGATGTGTGTGATCCTGCATCCATAAAGGGAGATTGATTGATTGCTGTTATCAGCTGGATCTCTGGAGCTCAGGATTTTTGGCCTCTCTCATCAGAATACAATTTTACATGATTATAGAGGATAATGCTGGAAATGCCTCTGCACTGTCCAGATGGCAGGGTCAATGTAGCATGGACCTTGCTCAATTGCTTTGTGTGCCAGGATAAGTGCTGCTGCTTTTCTCTCTTTATGCTACTGGCACAGCTAGAAATTGAGGAATCCTGTGACTGTTGATAAATTCTGCAAGATGGAAATTAATACCTGCTTTTATTGATCTTAAATTAATTCCCCATCCTTTTGCAAAGGTGAATGGCAATGCTCATTTTATCTGTGGTACTTTTGCTTCAAAATAATCTGAGCTGCAATCTGAATATGAAATGGTGTAAAAAAATTTCCAGGCTCGGAGTTAATTTCAGGAGTACCTTGTAAGATAAAAGGGCATAACAAAAAGGTACTTTAATCTGCAGCCTCCTTGCCTTTCCATCTGGCTGTGCTGTATTTTGTAGTGTGTGTGGTTCTGGTATCTGCTGAGTGCAGCATCTTGCTCTGCTGATTTGTGTAAGGCTTTATTTGCCTGCTGCAGGGACGGAGGTGGATTAATCTATAGAGCTGTTGGCAGAAATCCTTTAGTAGGCTTTTGAGGGGAGAGCAGCTTGAAGAAAACAAAACTTGATTTTTGTGTCAGTTGAATTTTTGGTAATATTACAGTAAGTGTGGTCTCTTTATAAGCTTAGTTCTGAAAGCACAGAGCCTGCTAGGGGATTTTTTAGGTAGGTGATGTTTTAGTGTAGTGCTCTTGCCTGTGAAGAGACAGGGCTGTCCCAGAGCTCACAGATATGTGACAAACAGGGCTTAAAAGTAGGCTGAATAAATTATTTAGTTAAAATAACAAACAGAAGAGCAGAAATATTACTTTCTGTGCCACTTGGGCTGGGACAACATTCTCCTTTCTTCTCTCCTCAGTGAATAAAAATACCCTGTCTCCCACAGCAAGTCACTTCTGGGAGCTGGAGGGGCAATGGTGCAAAGAGCACAGGTAGCCCATAGTCCAGTTTGTTGGGAGCCACGTGCCTGTACCTTTAAATATGCATATCAGTTTGCTGGTGTCTCCCCAGCTTTACAGGCTTTCTGTTGTCTCTGTCTGCATTTGATGCATTGATTAAACTGGTGCTGCCACCAGTGCTGGTGCCTCCTGGTCCTCATGGAGCTTCCCCAGGGGATGCACCTGCCAGTGCCCATGTCCCACCCTGTGCTGAGTTCTCTAGATTGATGCACTGGGGCTGGGTCTGTGTGACAGTGTTCACAGGGGTCTTAGGGTGAGGGAAGAGACGGGGATCTGGCTCCATGTTTCAGAAAGCTTGATTTATTATTTTATGATATATATTATATTAAAACTATACTAAAAGAATAGAAGAAAGGATTTCATCAGAAGACTAGCTAAGAATAGAAAAAGAATGATAACAAAGGCTTGTGGCTTGGACAGAGAGTCCGAGCCAGCTGACTGTGATTGGCCATTAATTACAAACAACCAACATGAGCCCAATCCCAGATGCACCTGTTGCATTCCACAGCAGCAGATAACCAGTGTTTACATTTTGTTCCTGATGCCTCTCGGCTTCTCAGGAGGAAAAATCCTAAGGAAAGGATTTTTCAGAAAATATCATCATTTGGGGGGCACAGACCTGTAGCCATGATAACAACACCACCACCATCAATTATACGGTTTGGGCTGTCATTGCATGATTGTGATTTGGAGCCCTGGTTCACCAGTCTCCTGTACTTTAAAGAGATTCTCCTCATATTGTTCTAATGCTTATCCAAATGTATTTTCTCTTCCTGAAAGTATAGGAGTCTTTTGCTTTCCTGTCTGCTCTGTCCCTCTCAGTTGCTGGAGCCCTCCTGCCTTGAAGGGGAAGGCTGTCTGAAGGAATTTGCTGCAGTTCTGCCTGAGGGCACCAGTACCCCTGAGGGCAAGGCATGGGATAAATTTTGGATTTTGGGGTAAGCTGGCTGGTTTGCCAACTTGGGAGGACTTTGAACTAATTGTGAGCTTTCAGTTTTCTTCCCACCTCCTTGGTAGAGGAGTGGCAGCCCTGGGTACTTCTCACCAGGAAAGAGCAGGAAGGTTCATCCCCAACAAAACTGCATTAGGAAAGGGGCCAGGAAAAAAACTTCTGCTCTGCTTCTCCAAGTGCTGCACTGGACCAGCATCTCAGGATGATCCCAGTGTTGACTAAGTTGTGTACTGGCTGGCCTTAGTATTTTATTACAATACTAATGGAGGCTCTTCTTCCTCCTTTCTACACTGCTAGTTTTTTCCCATTAGTTTTACTAAGGTTCCAGCCATAAAGCAGTTTTTTGGTCATTTTGTGTTAATCTCCTTCTGTTGATACTAGAGCCTTGTGTGATTTAGGGCTTTGTTTTCAGCCATGATATGAAGGCTAATTACTTCCTTCTGGCATCCTCCCAGTAAGAAAGCATGGGACTTAATCTTTCAAAAAGAGAAAAGCAAGGAAAAAATTTTAAATGCCTAGAAGTGTTTGTTAAGTCCCTAAATTTGAATTTATTCTTCATAATGTAATGACAACAAAGCATTAGGAGCTAAGCTCTGAACTCCATAGCTCTGTCTGTGTGGACACAATTTTCTATTTGGTTGCTTGTCCTCACTGGGTATAATTTTGCAATTGCAATTTAACCTGTGCCTCAGGATTTCAGTAATGAGGGGTATGGTATGGATATTTATTCTTTATATAAAAGTTAGTATTTGTCTTGTTTCAGCCTTGCTTTGATTATCCATTATCTTCTAGATAATTAAATTGTATATTTTCTCCCTGTCTCTTTCTTCATATTCTCTCTTGCCTTAATTTGATAAGAGAGGGAGGAACTACATCAGGAAACTTTGGAGCAGGAGATTTTTTTTGGTGGAAAAGTGTGTGATAGTGTTTCACAGAGACTCCAACCTAAAGGCAAGCTGCTGTGCAGGATCGGAATAAAAAGGTTATTGATCCTCACCAAATGCTACTTTCACACAACCAATGGAACATCAGCTCTTGGGTTCACTCATGTAACAGAAGACTGACGGGGCTGAAAGGAATCATATTGCACTTCTGAGTAAAGCACTTGTTAAACTCTCAAATAAAATTTCTACATGGTCTAGGCAGTAAGGATTGGAGCCATGCATTAGAAAATGCAGTACTCCACAATGCAGTGTAAATCCCAGACAGTTTGGGAATGTCTCTCTGTAACCAGCAGTCTTGATAGGAAGGTATGTGTGACGGTGTTCACAGGAATCCCAGGATGAGGGAAGAGACGAGGATCTGACTCCATGTTTCAGAAGGCTGATTTATTATTTTATGATATATATTACATTAAAACTATACTAAAAGAATAGAAGAAAAGTTCTCATGAGAAGGCTGGCTAAGCAAAGAAAAGAAAGGAAGGAATGATAACAAAGGCAGCTGTCCCAGACTCTCTCTGAGCCAGCTGGGCTGTGATTGGCCATTAATTACAAACAACCACATGAGCCCAATCACAGATGGACCTGTTGCATTCCACAGCAGCAGATAATCATTGTTTACATTTTGTCCCTGAGGCCTTTCAGCTTCTCAGGAGGAAAAATCCTAAGGAAAGGATTTTTCATAAAAAGATGTCTGCGACAGGTAAGCTTTTATAAAAGCTTGGTGTTTGGTAATGGTTGGTTTTGCTCAAGGGTCAGCATGGGGCATCCCCAACATCACCAGTTCATCAGGCTGCCTCAGGCCGTGCAAAATTCAGCACATCAGTCACTCCATTTAAATGATATTAACTACATATATGGTTAAGTAACTTGAAAAATTGGGAATGCAGGTTGTCAGTAGGGACTGGGGAAGTGTTCCCCAAGTCTCTCATCAGCCCATGACCCCTTTGGCAGAAAAAACCTCAGGTGATTCCTTTGAAGGTGATTGTGTGGGATTCAAAGACAATAAACCGAGCAAATTTACTTTATAAGCAACCAAGCTCTATAAAGCATCACAAAGAACAGCTTTTTGTCCCTGGGATCACCACACAGCTGCCTCAGGCTGGTTTGTATAGTGCAGGATGTGGGAATGAAGTACTGTTTTGCTTAAATGCTCACAAATAACATAACAGAAATTCAAATTAATTTAAATCTCTCCTACAAAGTGTGAAATCATGGCTGTCTGAACCACTCTAAATACTTGAAATAGAGGGATTACAATTCCATAAATGTTTCACAGAGATCTTAACTTTTTAAAAGTGCTTATGATATTTCTCAAGACTTTTTTCAACAAGATACATAAAGAATATATTAAAAACCAATAATGCTGTGTGCCTACAAGCTTTGTACCAAGGGAGATTTCACAGTCTGCACCCACCTGTGGCTATTTTTCATGCATTAAAAGAATACAAAATAAGTATTTTTCACTCAGATCAAGTCTTACATATATTGTCCAAAAAATGCCATTAATTTTGAAATCTTGATATAGACATTTAAAAAAATAGAACTGTTTTTATTTTTGTTCTAATGTAAGCTTCTTCAGCTACACAGGCATTGTGTTTATTTTGCTTTTTCTGTTCAAGTGCCTAACATACATATCCTTGGGCTTTATATGGTTATTTCTATAAGCTTTAAGAAAGGAAAATAACTGTAAAAGAAAACTGTAAAAGAAATCATCTGTCCGAATTTTATTGCAAGTGAAATCACAAACAGTGTCATATATACCTTGACAGCCATAAGCTGGAAATTTAAAGAAAATACATAGAAATTACTGGTTTTTAAAGCTTGGTGAGTGTCTAACTGTATCTTCAGCTCTGACTTAGTGACTGAGCCTGTTCAAGGCTTCTCAGGTGACTCTCAGGCAGAGTTTTGGGGTTTGGTTGCACTGGTGAAGAGCAAATCTTCCTGAATTCCCAGTGAGGGGCTACTCTGTTCAGCATCCCCCTGAGCAGCCCTGGAACTGCATAGTGTCACTTGTGTTGGAGACAGCACTGAAATGCAGGCTTGTGCTGAGGGATCTGCATGGGAATCTCTTCTGCTTTGAAATTTATCTATATTTGGCCATTCAGGCTGTAAAATCCAGTTTGTACTTTTAAGAAGAAAGGTGTGATAAGAAGAAGAAACAGCACAGCACAACATGGACAAGTGCTGATGGCATCTGCTCAACAGGCAGGGACTTGCCAGGGGCCAGATGGAAAAAATGTGATGTAGTGGCTTGGTTGGAGTTATTGTCCAAGTGTGTAAGGTCAGGGCTGCACAACAGCCAGGCACTGAGAAAACACTGCTCAGGGACCTCTCACAGCTGGCCAGCTGTTTTAGAAGTGGTGTTACCACAACTTCTGAATAGAAGTAGTTTTCTAAGGGACAGCAGCATTTCATGAAGAGCGGTTAAGCTGTGGAACACATGCATGAGGTTGGTGTTGGCTGGACATTCCATTTTCAGCACCAACAGATCCAAATAGCCCAAATCCCCATGAGGCTGGGCCCTAAGAAACAGGAAGATTGGTATTAAAAAGCAAAGTTCTTTCTATGCTTAGTGTTCAGCCTTTCAGTTTAGATTTGTCTCCAAACAAGCCTAAGCCTATTTATTTAATTATTTGATTAGTTTTGTCTTGCATAATCATGGTATTTGAGGTAGAGATTTGGAGAAAATATAATTGCTTTGTTAACCATGTTGCAATTAGTGATAGTTCAGGGTTATGCAGAAAGCTAAATGAGGGGAGAGGTTTGCCTCAAAGCTGCAGTAACTTAGTGTTCCTGACTTTTCTAGCTTCATGGAAATCACTCATCTGAATGCCATTCCATGCCTTTGCAGAAAAAAAAAAGTTCTTCCTTTTCTTAAGCTCCTTCCCATTGCTTTTTCCACTGCCCAAAAGATTTTGATTTTTGTGGTGATCCCAGGGGCTAATTATAAAGTATAACGTATAACATATATATAAAATATATAATTGCTTTGTTAACCACGTTGCAATTAGTGATAGTTCAGGGTTATGCAGAAAGCTAAATGGGGGGAGAGGTTTGCCTCAAAGCTGCAGTATCTTAGTATTCCTGACCTTTCCAGCTTCATGGAAATCACTCATCTGAATGTGATTCCATGCCTTTGCAGAAAAAAAGGTTCTTCCTTTTCTTAAGCTCCTTCCCATTGTTTTTTCCACTGCCCAAAAGATTTTGATTTTTGTGGTGATCCCAGGGGCTAAAAGTCCTTGGTTTTCAACATTGGATATTTAAAAAATAGGTACAGAGAGCAGCTCCCTTTTCTCAAAAATGAGCAGTTGCCTACATGCCCTCTCAGCAGGCAGATCCTATGCAATGAATTGGGAGCCCTGTGACAAAGAATTGCTTATTTCATTACTGCAGTATATAATTAACTTCCAGTTTTGAGGTGCACCTCATTGGCTTTTAAGAGATCTTTGCAGATCACTTGCACTTGTGGGGTTTTGGGGGGTCATTAGGGGTTGGTTGGTTGGTTTGGTTTTGTTTTGTTTGGTGTGTCTTTCTGCTTTTGGTTTTTGTTTGTTGCTGTACAACACTGAAGTGTGATAAGGAACTCCAGGCCTGATTTGGGAGAGGTGGTCCCAGCCCTAAAGTACTTGTGCAGATCACTGAGGCCTGTTCTTAGCAGTTTTGATGAGGAGATACAATGCTCATAGAAACAACCTTTCCAAATTATATTTCTTTCCTAAAAAATGTATTTGGAATGTTTTTATGATGTGGTGTGCTGGTCTTGACTGGGATACTATTAGCTTTTTTCACAGCAGCTGGTACAGGACCCTGGTTTTGATTTCTGCTGGAAACAGTGATGATAACTCAAGGATGTTTTCATTTCCTCTGAGCAGAGTTTGTACAGAGCCAAGGCTTTTTCTGCTTTTCACCCACCAGTGAGGAGGCTGGGGGTGCACAAGGAGTTGGGGAGGGCACAGCCAGGACAGCTGACCCCAGAGCCATCCCAGAGGGTATGGTGTCCTGCTCAGCATACAGAGCAGGGGGAAGAAGGGAGGGGTGGATATTCAGAGTGATGGCATGTGATGGTGTTCACAGGGGTCTTAGGATGAGGGAAGAGATGAGAATCTGACTCCATGTTTCAGAAGGTTTGATTTATTATTTTATAATATATATTATGCTAAAACTATACTAAAAGAATAGAAGAAAAGGTTCTCATCAGAAGGCTAGCTAAGAATAGACAAGAAAGAATGATAACAAAGGTTTGTGGCTCGAACAAAGAGTCTGAACCAACTGACTGTGATTGGCCATTAATTACAAACAAACCAAGATGGGCCAATCACAGATGCACCTGTTGCATCCCACAGCAGCAGATAATCATTGTTTATATTTTAGTCCTGAGGCCTCTCAGCTTCTCAGGAGGAAAAATCCTAAGGAAAGGATTTTTCATGAAAAGATGTCTGCGACAATGGCATTTGCTTTTCCAGGTCACCTTTACACGAGATAGTTTAAATCTGTCCTGGGGATGCCCAAACATTTGCCTGAGATGAGAAGTGGGAATGGATTCCTTGGTTTGCTTTGCTTTTTTTGTCTGTGTGCCTTTGGCTTTCACTAAACTGTCTTCATCTCAGCCCACAAGTTTTGTCTCTTACCCTTCCTATTCCTGTCCCCATCCCACTGTGGGGGCAGGAGCAAGCAGCTGTGTGGGGCTGAGTTGCTCTCCAGGGTTAAACCATGAAACATGAGTGGATTTTGATGAAAAATTGTTAATCCTCAAGCTTGTTTTGAATTTTCACTTGTTAGCTTATGCAAACAGGCCAGTTCAGACAGAGGAATAAAATCATCATGTCCCTTTACCTTGCTGAACTGAGATACAAAAAAAAGCTTAAAGAGCCTTTTCATGTGCAATAATTTCCTTATTGTTAGCATCTCAAGTAAGTTAAATCCCCAGTTCCTGACACAAGCACTTTAGTCTTGCTGGGTTTGTTGGAAAAGCTCCACTTTGGGCCCAGGCAGCTCTGTGAGTGCAGGCAGAGACATGCACCCAGTGAGTTGGGACAGGCAAGCTCTGCTCTGCACTTCTGCACCTTCCCCAGGGCTCTGTTTGCTCCTGCAGCAGCACAAGTTTGCAGTTGGAAAAACCTGCAAGTGAACATCTAACAGTGATTAAATCCAGCAAAACTGCAGGAAATACCCTGGCATATGAGCTCATCAGATTATACTGATTAATTCTTTTTTGTTTCCTGTTGAAGTGCTTCCCAGGGCATGTTGCATACAAAGGTGTGTCAGACAAATCTTTTGAGCTTTCTGTGTTTTCAGAGTTATGGAGCTCTGTTTTTAGCAAGTTTCTTAGTAGCTGGGGTAAGAAGTGGGGCTAACACTGGAATGTCCTTGCCCATCCTGTGGTGGGATCACTCTGCACTTGCAGCATGACCCACCTGGCTCCATCCCAAGTGTTACTCTTGTGAGCTAATATTTGGGGGTGAGGGTGAGGTTTACAAGGCCCTGAGAAGGTCCCTCAAGCATTGCTGCATCAGAAGAGGGCTGGAGGAAGGTGCCTGGCTGCCATCACTGCCTCAGTGGCTCAGTTTGCTGCTGCCAGGTGACCTGGTCTGGAAATCTGTTGTGTTCAGCCTTTACTGTGATGCCTGTGCTGTTCTCTGGCCTTGGTTCTGGGGATTTGTGGAATTTTTTGGTTCTTTTATTTTTCTCCGTAATTTCAAACCAGAAGAGTTTTGACACCTCCAAATCATTCACAAAAAGAAGTTTTTAACCCACAAATTTAACCAACTCTCCAAAATATTTCTCACCAAGGAATTTAGAGCCTACTACAGTGAATCCAGTTTAATTGGTGGGATTTTTCAAGGACTGAGATCAGTCCTTTGAAAGTCCTTCACTGAGGACTGAGCCCTTACTGGTCAGGTCTGCAGCCTGTCCTCCTTGTCCTCTGAAACTGGAAAACCTGCTGGGAAACTCTCTTGTTACCAAGTAGAGCTAATCATTAATTAGCAGGGGATGAAGTACACCAAACAATCTGCTCTGCCAGATGGATGCTTCAATGTTAATTTATGCTCTCAAAATAACTGGACATAGATATGCTCCACACCATGGCCTAAATCTTGCTTTTGTTGAATTCAGTGCTAAAAATTGATGGCATTAGTGATCCAAGTGCATATTTCTTTGAGAAGAATGTATTTTGGCATCAAACTGTAACAGTAAAAATGAAATTAATAAAAGCTGTCCAGAGCAGTGGACTTTATCTTCTTACACAGGGGCACATTGGTGAAAAGATGACGTTTTGTTTTTATCTCCCTAGAGCATTTCTATTATCTGAACGCCAAGAAATGAGTAACTTGGTTTGGTTTTGGTTTTTCTGTTTTGTTCCTATGAATAATTTCTTATGTGACTTCCCAAGAGAGTTGGAACTAAGGCCTAGTCTTGGAAAAGTTAAGCTGTATGTTGCTTTCTCTTTGAAAGCCTCATGAAGAAGACCAAAAGAAAAAAGCAGTTAAGTTAAAAAAATTTGTGATGATGCCTTATTCTACCACACCTAATTTTAAATGAAGAAGGCTTACTACAAATTTCCTTCCACATTTTTCTTCTGTTCTTTCATTTTGTTGAGATTTTTCTTGCAAGAGCTCTGGATCCTATCATTAGTTCATCCACATTTTGTAAAAGACAGTGGATTTGTTCTGTCATGCTCATGCAAGGAGCCAGGTATTTACTAAAGGTATTATTTGTAAAGCTGGGGAAGAGACAGGCCTTGGAGGATGGAAGAAATTTGAATTTTTCTGCTTTTGTCTTTTTCATTGAAATTCAAAATACTGATGACATATCTTACCAGTTTTTAACAATAAAAATAAGCTTTTTACACCGACCTTTAGCTGTGCCCAGATGAATCTGATAGATATTTAAAGGATAAGTTGTATAATCAAAAAGTCAATTCAAATCTCTGTTAGTATCCTTTAAAAATAAAGCCCTCTGTGGTACACACAGAATGACCTCACAAGCTTCAATTCTATTTTCAGGGCTTAACCAAAACATTCAATTACTTTTACCTTTGTGATACTGTGAGGATTGTTTTTAATTAAACAAAGTGCTTTAACATGCTCTAATTGGTTTTTTAGCAAATGTGTTTAACATTTAGTAGAGAGGGGCTGGTTCTGGGAACAAGACAATGTTGTGTTGCCTCATTTATCTGCGAGTTGGGTAAATATTCCTTGAGGAACAGGGAGAGAGAAGTTATTGATGATTTCCCTCTTACTAGAGCCATGTGCAAATCCCAGAATGAAGTGCCTGAAGTGTAGGGAGGAGGTGATGTGTACAGGTTAAATGGTCTGAGCCTCACTTGTGCTGTAGGAGCAGCTCATTCCCACAGGAAGCAGTGCAGAAACCAGAGGCTGGATCTGAGCAAGTGTTGACCTTGGCTGACACCAAGTACCCATCTATCTGCTCTATTGCTCACCTTCCCAGCTGGACAGGGGAGAGAAAATAAGCTGCAAAACAACTTACAGGTTGAGATAAGGCAGTTTACTAAAGTGAAAGTTTGCATGTGCACAAGCCAAGAGTAAAATCAGTGTTATTCCCCACTTTGCATCAACAAGCCCCTTCTGGGGAAGCAGGGCTTCAGCACACATGGTGGTAACTTGGAAAGACAAACATCTTAAATAATGAATGCCCCCCTGCTTCCTCCTCCTTTTCTTAGCTGTTATATCTGAGCTAATGTTGTATGGTCTGGAATATCCCTTTGGTTAAATTGGGACAGCTGGCCTGGTTGTGTCACCCCCAGGATCTTGCCCAGCCACAGCCCCTTGTTGGGGGGGTGTCTTGGTTTGGAAAGACAGGAGTCTGCTAAGGAAGGCAGGAGCCTCCCCTGAAATGGAGAATGTAAACCCTCCCCACCCCTCCAAATTGCTATAAATTTTAAATTAAGGGGCTCTCAGGCAAAAAATATGGGAGCAGGAATAACAGTTCTTTACTAGGGAAAGGAAAAAAAAGTAAAAGGAAAAAATAAACAATGCAGTACACTAAAACAACACTGACAGAGTCAGAACCCAACCTGACACCCTGTGGGTCAGGGTGTTGGTGGCAGTGTCATTGGAATTGTGGCTCAGCCCTCCTGCAGTGTCAGGGGTGGTTCTGCTGGAGCAGGGATCCTGCAGAGAAGGATGTATTCTTCCTCTGAAGATCCAGTGGGAGAAGAGGCAGCTGCTGTTCCTCTGGGGAATCCAATGGAGAAAGCCTTGCTGGTGTTCCAGAATCTCCAGATTATATCCATGTAGGAATGCTTGGCTCCTCCCTCTGGGCTCACATCTCCCAATGGGATGCTGTAGTTCTTATCAGCCATGCAGGGACATTCAATAGTCTGTTATCAGCAGATGTCCCCTCCTGAGGGAGGAGTGAATGTGGTCGCTCAAAGAGAGAGATAAGGCAAACTGCCCCCTTGACAAAGGTAATCTGCCATACAGATGGTAGTTGAAAACATCTTGCATTGCAATCTGGAACAGGGGTGCCATTGGGGAGAGGGCGCTGATGCTGTGCTCAGCAGCAGCCCAAACCCTGGTGTGTCACCAGCACGTGTCTACCTGCCAGTGCTAAGCACAGCACTGTGCTGCTCTGGGAAAATGAGTTCCATCTCAGCCAGACCTAATGCAGCAAGCCATTAGTTCATTTCACTCTTACTCCCTGATGTACTCTCAGCCTAGTTTTGAGGTTATACTGAAGCCTAAATATTCATTTCCCTGAAAAAACATGCCATAAATAATGAACTATTTCTTCACCAAAACATCACAAAGAGTTCTGTTTTAAAACAAGATTCTTAAAACAAGGCAGTGGATGAACTTAAGGAGAGTCAAAGCTACTGCAGAGCAACAACCTCTACTGAACTCTTCCTGCCAGGCCTGTGCAGTCTGGCATGGCCCAAAAATCAGGCCTGGGCCATACAGTGACTGAGCTCCCTTCAAGGGGTGTTTCCAATGTAAGGGAGTCAGATGAGTCAGATCAGAGAGCAGTGCTTGCCCCTTTCCTTACCACAATATGTGTGACCCAGAGTGGGGTGGGGAAACCTGGGTTTTCTTAGCATGGTGTAGCTTTTAGGATACTTGAAAGGGGTTCTTGAAGTAGGCTTGGTGTTAGTGTAGAGGATGGGGTAAAACTGTCATGGTTTAGGAATGGTATCCCACTGAGACTCCAAACCATGCTCTCACTGGGTTGTTCATGCCCTTCTCCTTCCCTTTAATGTAATGAAGAGAATTGGAGGCATGAAAGTAAAGATCACAGGTTAGAACAATTTACTGGAAACAGCAACAAGATAAGAAAATGAACAGTAACAGCAGCAGTACTATGACAGAGGGTACAGCAGAGGCAAATGATTCACCTAGAAAAGCCCCAGCAGCAGATTCCTCTGCCACAAGACTCCCTTCCCCCAGCCCTTGGCAGTGACACAGGCTGGTGTAGAATAACCTCCAGAATAACCTGGAGTCCTGGCCATGCCCTCTCCTGGCTCCCGCAAAAACTGACCCTATCCTGGCCAGAACCAGGACAAACTGTCTGAGGAGAAGTTTAATCCAAGGAGATGTGAAGGTGTTGGGAAAAGGAGGCTACACAGCAATAGACGAAATTGTGACAAAATCTGGGAAAATGAGACATGTTCACTTAATCTTGCAGTTGTAATGGGATTTCCTTCCCCCTCAGAGTAAGCACTGAGATTTGCAGAGAGCATGGAGGTCTGGGTCAGAGCTGAGCCATAGCTAGGCACTTTGATACTGAAATCAACTCCTTTATTTATTCAAAAATCAGAGTTGGCTTTAGGTTAATCCTACCCTTCATCTCTTGCTTGCTGCAGGATTTTCCTTTTCTTCTCTCCTGCTTCCTGTTGGCTTTTAATCTGTCTCCCAGTCTGATTAGGAAGGTGTAGGGCTGAGATGTGACTGTTCTTGCATCCCATGCATCTCAACAGACTGAGAGAGACCTGCTGAGATATAGGCTGAGGTTTCCAAAAGGGATGCCTTCAATTATCTGTATTACAAGCACCACTTCAGGGAAGGAGAAGGGGGTAAGGATCTGTTTGTGATCACGAATTTTCCATGTTAGCCTGCTCCTATTTTGCTTGCACGTGGGAAATCTACCCTTATTTGACAATGCTGCATTCAGGGGCTACTGAATATGATCCTTCTCCCTCCATGTGAGCCAAAGACATTTAAACAGAGTATGTAACTAGGTGGTGTCTTAAATTTATGGTTAGTAGTTCCCAAAAACTCCAAAGAAGATAAAGGAAGCTTGTTCATGATTTGTTTTGCAGGGCAGGCTGAAGAACAGTTGAGTGTCCTGGTTTAGGGCAAATTTGGGATGAAACTTCCAAAGGGATCCCTCTAGAAAAACAGATTCAAATGAACTGTTCAGCCACTCCCCAAACTGGTTAAGGAAAAGATTTCCTTGGAGAAAAAGTGGAAAAAACTTTATTTAACAAGCAAATATTCGCAAGCATAAAAAATGAATAATATTAAACAGTAAAACTTCTTGCTGTTCTGAAGAGATGCAAATTCAAAAAGTCCTTGTAGCTCAGTCTCTTATCAGTCCCTCTTCTACTGGAAAATGCCTCGTCCTGGCCCTGGTGGCCACAGGTGTGAGCTCCCAGTGTTGTTCTGGGTTTTCAGTCCACAGTAGGTTTGAACAGTTCCAAGAAAAAGAAAAGCCACAGCCCAGGGAACTTGACTACCTCAGCTACCTAAAAAAAAAAAAAAACTAACTAAAAAGCAAAGGAGGGCTCTGTCCCACTGCCTGTCCATGCTGCAGACAGCACAGTCCAGAGAAGGAGTGCAAGGATGCAAGTGCAGTGTCTGAAAACAAACTTGCTTCTTCTCTTCCCCCCTTTGCTCTCAGAACCAGTCTTAAAGGTGTAAAACTTAACATCCAGCATAAACAGAACAGACAACTGGGGATACAAGCATCATAAAGTCACCCCAGTGAGAGACATTGACATTCATATTTTGAGAGGTATGGTTAGAACTGGTGTTTTTAGCTACCTAGTGCCAACTTACTTGATTAAAACTATGTAAGATTTCCAAGAGTATCAGGAAACCAAGGTAATGTTGGGAGAGGAAAAGGAGCCGGCCCCTTTTTTATAGATGAAATTGCAAGAAAACTTGAGTTACTGCGCAGTTGTATTTGTTACTGGGGACAGTGGGGTGGTGTGAAGTGGAAGCAGACAGATGCATTGCAGATGACAGCTGGAAGTCTCTGACTGACTGAGTGACATCTAGATAATATTAAGAAGTGATCCCATCCCTTTGCTATGGTGTTATGTTATCTGGTTCCCAGCCCAGGCAGTCTGTAGCAGTTTTGCTTAGTGCACAGTCCTTCAAAGCAGCGTGCAGCCCTCTGATCTGCTGCACCACAGGCCCTGCAGACTGTGCAAGGGGAAAACAGGCTGTGTGCATCGAATCATTGAGTGCTTTATGGTGTTCCTATCACACTGGATTAGAGTGCAGCTTTTGGAAGTGCCCCAGTAAAAACAAATACTGTATTTGAGACATAATCAGTGACTGTAGCAACACTGCTTAAGTATGTAACAACATATCTATGGGTGAGGGAGTGAGAATTACATGGTTCAGTCGCAACACAGGTAGGAAAAATTGCTCTCTTTATGTGTCTTCTCTGTGGCTCAGCTGGGATTTATTGTCATAACTAAATAATTTTGTACCAAAAAGTAGCCATTTTCTCCCACTGTAGCTTTAAATACTGATTTGGAGGTGAAAAGGCAGCACTGAGATGCCTGTGGCTCTGTCATGCCCATGATTTCTTTCAGCACAGGAGGCAGAGTCCCTGGCATAATCTGGAGTGCAGCATCCCCTCTGCTCCCAGCAGCAGACTCTGCTGCTCTCTGTCCACCAGCAAAAACTGAGACACTTCCAGCATTCCCTGGGGTGGAAATTGGACTCCTGTTTTCCCTCTTTTAAAATTTTTATTTCCACAATAGTAGATGTACTTGGTGGAAACAAACCTGTGGGAGATTGGAGGTGTCTGTGTCGCCTTCCTGGAGGGAGCAGCTGCCTTGGCATGAGGAGCTTGTCTGGGCTGGATGGAGAAATGGTGGTGGCAACAGCTGGGCTTTGTCTTTGGGCTATAAACAAGGACTTGCAAGTAGGTTGTAAAGGGGGAGCTTGGGTTAGTCTTTGAGCTGAGGCTTGGTTTCTGCACTTTAGTTTCAGTACTGCCACAGCTGCTTCACAGATTTTAACAGCCCTTCTTCAGGCAGTGAAAATCTTCTTGAAGCCAAGTAGTGGTATTTCTGACCTTAATTTCTCTGATTCCTTTTCCTGTCCACAAAGCAGGATAAATGTGCTTCTATCTTTACCCTTTCCTGCTGAGGCTGTCTAGATAAGAAGTTTGCTAGTGGTACAGTCATGGTTTTGTGGGGCACTTCTCCCAGTTTGTCAGGTTGTAATCCTCCAACCTTAGAGCTTCTGGATTGAAACTGGTGGAGGGATCTCCCAATACCATAAAAATGCTCTGATGTGAGGGTGCTGATGTGATTGTAACCTTTGCATCTATTCCCTGATCAGCAAGCCAAGCAGGCAGCTGCCTTCAGGACAGAGCTCTTGCAGTGTTGCTGATGTCCCTGGTTGGTTATATATTTATTTGTGTGTTTTCTTTCTAATTATGCTGATATTTACTGCTCAGCAGCTGCAGTCTGAGGAGGAGAGTGGTAAGTGCTGGCTGTGCAGCTGACACCAGCCTGGTGCCTTGGCTGTGTGTCAGCAAAGGCCTCTTGCCAGCTGGGCTAGAGCAGTGTGGCCTTGGCCTTCACTTGGCCAAAAGGCTGTAGGTTGTTTGGAGTTACCCACTAGATAACACCCTAAAAGTGCTCCAAAAAAGAAAAGAAAAAGGGAGGGAAAAAAAAAAAAGTGTTTGTCTGATTTCTGTGGCAGGAACTATCTGGCAAATGACTGAGAATTTGTGGTCAGGGCTTCCCTGAGGATTGGGATCTGCCATAGTGAAAAACCCCCCAAAAATGAATGTTTGGGCAGTTCTGGGCAGGTGATACTGTCCTGATTCCTGGTCCTAAATTGCCTGTTGTTTGTCAAAATGTGTTCTGTAGTTTTCTCACATGTGTTTCTGAGGAATTCTGGATGTGCTGGTTTTATGGAACCTGCTAGGTGCCCAGTGTGGGAGAGCATCAGAAAATGGTCTTGAGAAATTTTCTTGTCCAGAATCTTTCATTATCCATGTCCTGAGACCCAGCTCCAGTGTGATACTGGCACTAAAAGAGATGGACTGAGTGATGAAATGGTCTTCTGGACCTTAGGTGGTAAATTTCAGAATTATTTTTTTATTATCTCCTCTGCTTCTGCAGTAAAGCCTGCTTTGTTTTTTAAATGAACAAAAAAATAGTCTCATAAGTCTGTTTCCATGGGTCACTGTCCCAATTCAGGAGCTCTTGAATTTACTTGATAGCTGCTTCCCATTTCCATTTCCAGTGTTGGGAGTGCAGCATCATGGTTAGGAGTATTGTACTCTGTGGAACAGATATGGGTATGAAGGGGTAGGATGTCTGAGTTGAGCTCAGATGTGGCATCTAGGATAATGTTAAACCTGACTCTGAACTGGCCTCTGGAAGTAGGTTTTACACCTGTTTTCATGTGGGAAGATGAAAGTGATGAGGTTAAGGACAATTCACACCTGTTTGCTTCAGGGAGATGTGAAGATCTATTTGTAAAATCCGTTTTCAGTCAGTGCATGCCCTGAATTGCTGAGTGTCAGGGAGTGATGGAGACAGGCTCTGCAAGGCCTGCTGCAGGATGCTGCATTGTTATTGAGGAATAATTGTTATTGGGGTGGGAGGATGAGGTGTCTGCATTTGGAGCCCCATTTTTCCCTGGCAACAACAGACACAAATTATTCCTTGCTCTGGTGATTGCAGCCTGTTTGCCAGCACAGAGCTTTGTGCTGAAATCTTTGGGCCAGCATGCAGTAATTGGTCGGTTTTTAATTTCTTTCCTTTTTTAAACAGTACTTCAAATGGTGCAGCTTTGCCATAGGGTTATAATTACATAAGCCATAGAAATGTACTTCAATGACCAGTCAAATGGGTTTGTTTTTTCCAGTAGTTTAAGCTTGGCATTTTTTAAATTGTTGAAGGAATAGAATCGAAATTCATTGGGGAGTTTAATTTCATCAAGCCCTCTATAGCTTCATGCTTTTGCTGTGTCTTTGTGCATTTAGGTTGCCTGTAAATGGCTCATTCACTTTCATAAAGGAATTAACACAACTGTGCAGCTGTGTAAGGAGCCGGTCCCCAATCCCTGCCCCATGCTGCTCAGCTTGCCCAAGTTTGTTGAGATAAACATGCAGAAGTGGCCTCTAAGCATTTCAGTTGGTATAAAAGTTTTATATTTTATTAATTTTACTGTAGTCTGTTATTCTGCTTTTGAGCACAGACAGACACCTGAGGTCTAATATAGTACAGAAGGTTTTAATGGCTGCTCTGGGGATGCTCCTGCCACTGACTGTTGCTGGGAGGTGGCTGCTGCCTTGCAGCCCCGCCAGGCTTTATGGTCAGCAAGAAACTCGCTTGCTTTTTCTCACTTCAGGAATTTTCAGCTCTGTAGGTTTCCCTGCTTGTTCTGTAAGTGTCAGCTTCATTTGGGGTCTTACCCCCAGCTTAGTGTGGAGGGTTTAGCCAAAAAACAGTGCTTTGCAAGGCAGAGTCCTCTGCAAGCAGTGCTTGTCCTCTGCTACATCCCCTTTCCTGCCCGGCCCTGGGTTCTCCTCCATGTGTGCCCTGTCAGCCCCTGTGATTTACCTTCCCCTCCTAACGTGGAACTTGTGGGGCCCGATGATGCTTTCTGGCACTGGGAAACTGAGAAGGAGGAGCCAGGGGACTTGTACTTGTTAGATGTGGCAAGCCTCCTCCACGGGGATTTCTATAACCAGCAAATCCGGGGAGGAGTTAAAGCCCTGCTCGTCTGATCCGGAGACATGAACCAGCAGGAACCTTCTCCAGCAGCTCCTGCTCTGCGGAACGCGCTGCCTGCACAGAGACCTGCTGCCTGGCCCTGGGTGGCTGTGCTGGATTTTGGGGTGGTGGCTCTGGAGCTGGGGTGCTCCTGGTGGTGCTGCCTCGGCTGCTGTGCGCTCACCGCCATCCCCATGGAAACGCAGCCACTCTTCCCTCTGTGCATGGCACTGCCTAACCTGGATTTTCATGCTTTTGGCAGTCTTGTTCCTTAAAGCAGGGACTTTAGCTGTGAAAGGTGAGCATGTGGGGAAGGAGCTGGTTGCAGATTGCTTTAATTCTTTCACTAGTGGGCTTCAGGTACTCAGTTTTCACTCTGGCCCCTTGCAAGTGGGGAGGGAGAAGGATGGACATTGTCAGTGGGTTCAGTTCTGCTCCACAGTATGAGCTGCAGGCTTGGGGGAAGGGTTACTGTGTTACCATGTGAGTTTCTATGCATAAGTTGGGCTTTTGAGTGATTATAAGAATTATTCTCTGGTTTGACTGAATTGGTTCTCACTGCTTTCCTCATTGTCTGGCATCTCTGCAATTCTTCACTTGAAAATACCAGGCTGGTGGGCTGTTGGCATGGGCTGAGCCCAGCAGGACATACATGCTTCTCTGCCTTTTCTTTAATTAAACTTCAGCATCTTCTGATTGTTTTCTTGTGATTGTGCTCCACTTTGTTGAACCCATCCTTGACAAGGCTCAGCCTGTTCAGTTTTCACCAGAGCTTCTGTACTTGTTGGCAGTGTCATGATGCCAGTCCTTCTCAGACTTTTTATTCTGAGGCAGATGTGAAAGGAAGCTCACAGAGCAGAGATTGGCCTAAGATCACACAAGAAAACCTAGAATAGTACTGCAGGCAGCTTTGAATTCTCAGCTTTGATCTGTAAAACCTGGTGGGGGAAGTCTCTTCTTTAAGGGTAAGTGCATCAAGGGCAGTTCAGAGAATAAGATATTTCTGTTCTGATGACCACATTGTATTTCAGGCTTGGGGATGCTACAGACTCTCCAGATTCTTGTCACCTCAAAAGATCCAACTGTTGTGAGTCTGCTGTAGCTGCAATCACAGAGTAAAGTGGATTTTAGAAATATGTTTTGTTTAAGCACTCTAGCAAAACTGTCTTCTGGGTCTGTGCAGAGCAGAGAGGAAATTTGAGGGGGGTATGCAATACCTTGAAGTTTTTTGCTTACTTAGTAACTTAGGCTTGATCTCCACATCTGAGATATAGGAAAAAAATTAATGAAATACTTGGAGATGGTTGATGGTGGAGGGAAGGACTTGTTAAGCAGCCTTTTCCTCTGTAAAGTAAAATCTCCCTGTCAGTTATAGGGAGATCTGTTGCACTGTTTGGAATAATGCTGCAGTTAAATCATGTTTATGATGGGCCCTGGGAGACCAGGGACATGAACACAGTGAAGCTGCTCCTCTGTTCCATCCTATGCGCAGGATTATTTAGGAATGTTGATAACCAGGGGGATCCCTGGCCACCCATAGCTGGCTTGCAGTGTGGCTTTGTGCTGTGTGGCTTTATCTACTGGAATGTTTGAAATCAGGAATAAAGTTCTAACTTGTGAATGTTCAAATTACCACTGAGTTAGCACTGAAACACTGAGCAGGTTGTTCCCTACAGAGGTGCTGAGCCATTGCAGCTCCAGCTGCTTGCAACAGGAATTACCAGTAGCTCAGCAGTTTGGAAGCTGCTGAAGGACTCGCAAGCAGATGTAGATGACTGTTTCTCAGCAGTGAAGTTGAGAATACTGGCCTGAATTTCCATGGCAAAGGAATATAAATAAATAGCAGCAAATTAGGCAGGGTGGAGAGAGGAAAAAGTTCATGATAGCCATAAATGTTGTGAGAAATTAACTCTTTCTTCATAGCTGTTTTTAGAGTAGCAAATCAACCAGTGTAACCTGGCAGTGGTGTTAAATCTCTCATGGTGATTTGATGCCTGAGAGTTGAGTGAGGCTGGCTGGTAGCTTGGTGTTGCATTGATCTGATTTGATGGGATTGTTCCAGCCCAGTCAATCACAAGCTTTTGCTTCTGATTTATCCCCATGTCCCAGTTCTGGCCAGGACAGGGTTAATTTGTGCAGTAGGGAGGAGGGGGCATGGTGAGCACCTGGAGGGTCTGGCAGCAGTCAGGTGTTGCTGGGCTCTGTGTGGTGACTGAATTGCAGGTGAAGCATCCACCTCCCTTGTACCCTGTTATTAATATTGTTGCTGTTACTGTTCATTTCCTTACTTCACTTCTGTTTGCAGTAATTTTTTCTTATCTTAGCCCCTGATCTTTACCTTTTGTATCTCCAATTCTTCTCTCCAGCCCCTGCAGAATTAGGGGAGAGGTGTGAGCAAGCAGTGCATGGTTTGGAATGTTTCAATGGGAACACTGAATTGGGGAATACCATTCCTAAAATACAGCACCCCACCTCCACAATGGCCTAATCCTCTTCTCGTTTTGACTAAATTCTTGTTCTTCATATGCACAATAAAGTTACAGAGAATATATCCTTTCTTACCTTTGTGTTATCCTGCGGGAACTGTTCTGGTTGAGTTTGCAGTAGGGAACAGGGAGAGACTCCCAACTTTTGGTCTCTTGTATCAGGGACCAAAATCCCTGTTGAATTCACCCAGAGCACAGATCTGCAGAAAACATGTTGTTATCTAGACTGGGGGAGTTCTGATCTTGCAGGGCAGAGTGAGCCTTTCTCACTGTAAAAAGTAATAGGGTTTTTTTTTATTTGGAAACTGCTTTGCTACTGCCCTGCTGGGGCTACCATGTGTGCCAGCAGTGTCAGGTATGAGCAAGCAGAAAACCTGGAGTTTTAGGGAGCACTGCCTGCTCCTGGCGTATCTGAGGGAGAAAGTGTCTAGGTGAGCACTTGATAACATAATAGGCATTGTTCTGAAGCAGCAGTGTCTTTAGAAATGCCACAATATATGCCTTATTTTCCTCTTCTTTTGAAAGCTGCATGGTGGACAATTGGATGTATTGGGAGGACAAGACAATGATTCTCAGTGTGGAGGCAAAGTCTGGCACTACACTGAGGTACAATAGGGCATTATAATTTCTGTTTTAAAATGCAATAGTTAAATTTTAAAGCCATAACTGAATATACTTGTAAATGTTTACTGCATCTACTGCCATTATCTTTTCTCCACTTCTTGTTTGTTTTTTTGCCCACTGCTCTGCTTTTTGCACACAAGTGCATAATTCTCCCTGCAGGCTTTTTGTCAGCACCTACAGCTGTGAGTCGACCTGCACATCAATCTTCTCTTACCTAGGGAAATACTTCAACTCATGTAGATCTGCTCCTTCCATCAAGAGAGTCATCCTCGTCATAGATCTTCAGGTCATTTAAAAGAAAAAAATATCTTCAAGCACTTTTCCAGAATCTTCACTGCTAATTGAATACTCCCTCTGGGAATTACTTGGTAAACTATAAAAGCAGAGCTGTGAACATGGAAATGCTCATGGGTGTTCAAGCACAGGAATGGGTTAATTGTTCCATGGGGACATGGTACCATTTGCTCTCTTCCCTCCTTGCTCTTTCAGTAAATTTTTCTTTTCTGGTGTGAGATAAGAATTAGGGCTGTTGAACCAGACTGGGTTCTAGCTGAATACAAACAAGAAGCAATTTTCTACACATACACACAGAAATTGGCATCCTGGTTTTGATTAGTGGAGTAATGCTTCAGGACCCTTCTCCACACCTGTGAAGTCTAGCTGAGCTGCCTCATTTAAAAGGGGCTTTTTTCTTTTTTTAAATAGCATGTGATTACATAAAAACTTCATCTGTTTTTAGATACATCAGCATCAAGGCAGTCATTTGATAATCAGAAAACCATACAAGTCTGATAGCATGGCACAACAGCAAATTGCTGTTGTTTGGTGGAAGTGTAGTGGGGAGCTTTGCTTTCACTGCTGCTCCCTCGATTCTGTGCCAGCAATTTCTCAGTTGTTGGGACAGGCTAGAAGCTGTCTGAACACACAAGGGAATGTGAATAAAATGCCAGCAGTCTCTGTGATTAACTGGATATCTTTGTATTTGGTTCTTGTTTAATAATACACCAAGGCTGTGCTTCTCTTGCATCTTCCCTGTGTGTTGAAATTATCTGATGCCTAAAATATGACCCTTTATGTGTAATCTTGCTTTTGTATTTGTAACAGGAGTTAAGTTGGTGACAGTATTTGGTCCAAACTGTGGGCTGACCTATGTCTCACCTTTTATTTCTTTTTCTAGCAGCTGAGGCAATTGATATTATGTAAGTTGGTAATAATATTTGAAGTATGCCTGGAAATATCTGATAAGTGGCTTCATTCTTTTGATAAAGAAGTGAGGCAGAGAAAAGCAGAGCTTAGTGTAAAGTTTATTAAATGGCAGAGCACGTTTAATCTTCCCACCCCACAAACTGAAGCCAGAATCCAGCATCTGTAATCACCAGTGTCCCCACAGCATCACTAAAAACTTATTTGTCTTTGCCACAGCAGATTGGTTTTTTTTCTTTCTCAGATGGACATAATGGGTTGTTTGTTCTTTCTCCTTGGACAGCTGAATAATAAGTGCACAAACCTACCTTCCTCTGTGCTCCAAAATCATGCAAATCAGCAAGTTGCACAGCTTCCCTTTTTGTTATTATTGTAGCATGCTGTAAGGGCTAATATTCATTAATATGCAATGGCAACTGCTTGTGTTTGAGATAAAGTATTCTACAACTTCCAGTTAAATGGCAGATGAACATAAAGTTGCATTTTGAGGGACAGGTATGTGAACACTTAGAGCATGTTCATGAGCTGTCATATGCCCACCATTGATCACTTCTCTCCTTATCTCTTTCCCCATATCTTGCCTTCAGTGCACTTCATTTTATTGAACTTTAAAGATGATTGAAAATTTCATGAGAACTAAATTAAAGTCTTGAATAGATAGGTTGTCAGAAGCTACTACCTGAGTTGTAGTAGTAGCAGCAGAACCAATAATGTGTTACTGCAAATTGCATATATTTTATGTTTTCTGGCTTTTCTCCATGATTTTAGTGGTTTGCACTTCTATTGGTGATATCATCAATTATAATCTGAAAAATAAAATGAATTGGTTCATTTACTGATACTGGGTGAAAGACTTGCCTGTGAATTTACAGTGCTTTTCCACAGCTGGTAAGCTCAGAGGTACCTGAGATGTTGATGTGGTTTTTTTGTACTTGGATTTTTCACTGGGAGAAATGCATGGCAGACAGCAGACAGCCCAAAATACTGAAATGTTGAAGCCACTGGAATGTTGAAGCCATAAGCTGCATCTAGAAGTACCAAGTCCCAGGGCTGCCATTTCCATTTGATTTCTTCCATTGCTTGCAGGCCAAGATCCAGGGTCATCCTGGCAGTGTGAATGGCCATGGGCACCAACACTTCTGCACCTATAGGTGCTTCAGTTTTCACTCCAGCTTTCTTGGACATTTCTTGGAAGAAATTGAAGTAATGGAAGTAATTTGCCTGTTCTGTGCTTGAGAGACAAAAGGCTTTCCAGTCACAGACATGAAGCTGGGGAGAAATGCAGGAGCAAGTGGTGCATTCTTATTTTGTGGTGTGTTTTCTTGGAGTAGAGGAGCTGACCTTTCCCAAGGGATCAAGGCTGCCCTTCACATTTACCTCTTGAGAACAAGAGCTCTCACATACATTAAAGCTTCTTAAAATGGAAGAATGCCTTTATTGACCTTTTTTTTCCTCACTAAAACCACAGGACTTTGTTCTAGAGAACTCAGCACCTGTATGTGCGCTTGCTTTCCCACACTTGAAGTTCTGCTTTATGAGTTTTGGACTTGATGTCAAAATCTGAGGGTGTGTAGGAGAGAGATCAGTCAGGACAATGTCTCAAAACCCATCTTTGGAGGGCTAGTGTTGGTGAAACTGCTGTGAGACTGTATTTTTCTCTGAGGTACACAGATTAAAAGATAAAGCTTAAAAGATAAGTGAAACTTGAAATAAGTGTGTGCTGTTGCATCGGGCAGTAAAAGAGAATGCTGGCTTTTGTTGACAAAGCAGATCACACAGCCCCTGTGTTATCCAAGGGGTGAAACATGTCCCTTACTAAGCAAAAAACATTTTCTCTTCTTCAAGGTTCCTTGTCCCTGGTGTCTCTTTTTATTGTGGGTTTTTTCTATACAAATACCTTAGAAAAAAGTCTTTGTATGCTGTAAGCTGTGAGTTGTGTCCTCTCCAAAGCCAGCACAGTAAGTAGCAGGATAAACCAGTGGGACTGATTTGGCTGGTTCCTCATGATCAATTGTACCTGGAATTCCTAAAGGCTTGAGTTCACAATACTATCCAAAAGTGGTGCAGAGTGCCCTTCCTTGAGAATCTGGGTTTTACTAAATGGCTGATTGGATACAAAGGCTGAAAAACTAGTAATAGCAGGAAAATTCTAAATCTTGTGTTAGTTTGACTGATCTTTGTAGTGGTGCAGATGTGAATTTACAAAGAAAGTTGTAAATAGTGTTTATCTAAGACAGAAGTAAATTCTTTTCTTGGGAAGATGAGTGAAATTTTCCTTACCTGTTCTTACCTACTCTGGAGTGGAATTGCTCATGATGAACATGAGTGCTGAGGGAAAACTAACAGTACTAGATTCAGTCATGTCTTTAAATAAACTTAAAAACAAAACTGTTAGCTTCATAACTTATATTTAGCATGACCATTTAGTCCATCTTGAATATATCAGAAGTCAGTGCAGAGGAATGAATAAGAAACCACAGCACAAATTAGTGCAGGATGACATTGTTCCATGTGTAACATGAAAGCATTTGGCACCATGAGCTCATTTTGGTCTCACTTGTTGTGTCTTCTGCCTCCTACCAGCTTAGAAAAGAGCTGGAGCTGTGCCTTAATGAGATTAACTCAACAGGAATGATCTGTGCTTTACTCAGAGTTTATCAAATGTATTTAACTTTTATGGAAGCAAGGATTGGTTAGATGAAGTTTTCCTCACCTACTGCCTCTGCTCAGTGATTCACTGGGTCTAGAAATTATAACAGCTCCAGTGAAGTCCCTTCTCATCTTACTGAGGAAGGGATCCCATGGTGCAGTGGCACCTTGGATGGAAAGCAGGAGTTCTCTGTGCTTACAGAGACTTGGCACCCATGTGTGAAGGAGCTCAGTTCATTTTGGTTACCCATATGGGTTTGAGAGCTACTGAAGTACCTGACTCTTTTTCCACTTCTCTTGAAGCCCTGCCTACCTTTGGAAGTTGGGCTGCTGAATTTTACTGTGCAAGTTGGCTGGTAAGCAATAATGAGAAGTCCTGCCATCAGTGAGGCAGAACCAGAGCTCTAAGTTGATTTTCTCTTTCCACCAATGACTAAGATGTACCATCCCCCAGTCTGATTTCTAGGAGGTTCTCCTCAAGCCTTGCTTGCTTGGTGCCTTAAAGCTAATACACAGTGCTGAAACCTGAAATGAGTTCAGCTGTATCAGGGCTAGCAGATGGCCATTTCCTAGGAGAAGATACTGAGCACTCTGTACAGGTTTTGCAGTGTGGTGAAAATCCAGGTTAACAGAAACAGCCAAAAGTGAAGGCTGAATTATATCAGATTCCTGAGTCATCAGCTGTTGATGCAGAAGATCCTGCTACGCTTTTGTTGTGATGCTGCTAAGGAGCATTTCCAGCCCTCTGGGCAAAGACATCAAAGGATAGTGAAGATAAAAAGAGACCACTGTTGACTTGGAGAAAAATATTCTATTTATACAGGCAGATGTTGAAGTAACTGAAAACTTTAGGGCTGCTTTAATGGAAATTTGTCAATCCTCAGCCTCCAAAAACTCGTACCCAGGTTTGTTTTCTTTCCTCCAAAATCTTACAGCTGGCTTTGAGTGCCCCTGGTTCTCAGCAGAGGGAAGTTTTCCAGAATGAATGAGAGCAAAGCAAGGCCTGCTGTGACCTGGCAGGGAGGAAGGTTGGCTGAGCCATGTCCTTTGCCAGAGGTGCCCCTCAGTCGTGGCAGTCTCTTTCTCACATATATGGCTCCTGATATATGGACTGCTGTGTTGGATCAGATCTGATTCTCTTCTGGGGTGGTCCCCAACTCATGCTCTGGCACAGCTCTCTTCCACCAGCACAGCCATCCATGTGCTCTTCCCTTGGCTGGTGACACTCAGTTGGGTTTTCCAGCCTCTTCAGACAATTAATATAAAGAAACACCACAGCTTTATGTGGGATTTCTAAACCAGGCGTGATTCTGGCTCACAAAGCCATTTTCTTTGTTGAAAATGAACAGCCAAATGAGTAAAGCTGGTTTGCTCTTGCTTTCTCTTGTAGTGAGATTCTCTGGAGTCTAGCATGGTGTGAGCTCTGAGGTTTCCTGCGGTTAGGACATGCCTCTTGTGGATTCTTGACAGGCTGGAGAGATGGGCTGAGTCCAGCAACATGAAGTTTAACAAATCCAAGTGCCAGTCCTGCATTTTGGCCACAATAACCCCTGCAATGCTCAAGGCTGGGGATGGTGTGGCTGGACAGTGCCCAGGCAGAAAGGGACCTGGGGGTGCTGCTCAACAGTGACTGAACGTGAGCCAGCAGAGTGCCCTGGTGGCCAAGAAGGCCAATGGCTCCTGGCCTGGATCAGGAATGGTGTGGCCAGCAGGAGCAGGGAGCTCATTCTGCCCCTGCACTGGGCACTGCTGAGGGCACACCTGGAGTGCTGTGGCCAGCTCTGGCCCCTCAGCTTGGGAAGGATATTGAGATGCTCGAGCGCATCAGAAGGAAGGAACACCTTGGTGTGTGACCCTGGATCGTATTCAGCTGCTAGAGCACACTGACAGCTTCTCCAAATGCCTTCTGGGCATCTGAACCCTCTGTTGAGGTTAACCTGGGAAATATAGTTATGGGGAAGACAAATTAAAAATTCACATTCCCAAAACATTCCCGTCATTGTGCCAGGTCAGCAGGAGCCAGCAGTGCACAGACATTCCTATCACTCCTGTCTCTGCTCCATCATGGACCAGACTCTTGACTCCACACTCAGAGGAAACAGCACCTAAATCCATGGGTGAAATTGCAGCTTATGGTGCAAAATGCTCTTTGGGCAATTTGATGTGATAGGATTTGACTGCTTTGTACGTCAGAGGATCATTCTGCAATTCATGGAACTGCTTCTTCTAGCAGTGGAGCAGAAAGGCAAAGAATTTACTGGCAAACAAATGAATGGTAACTTCCCTCTCTTGAATTTATTCAGTTCTTTGAGGTACAAATGTATTCTTGATGGCCAGAGAAATCAGTCATTCTGCATTAGGAGGCTTGGTTGATGTTTTTAGCAGGCCTTTATGAAGCTCTGTGTAAGTGGTTTTAGAAACAACTTAGAGGGAAAAATAGGATGTGGTTTAACACAGAAGCACTTAATTATGTTTTTATGTTACTACTTAAAATTTTAATTGTAAGTATGTGAAAATGTGTTACTTCATATGTGAAAATAAGGTCCTTCATCCCTCCAAAACACCCCTGGTGTGACATTAATCACTGCCATGCTACTGTGACTTGTACTACACCTGAATTTTAATCATTGAATTGTTATGTTCCAATTTGATATCTCTCTTGGTGTCACAAGATCAGATGTGTTTAATTATGGAACAGGATCCTGCTGAGGTTTACAGATAGTGCATGCCCCAAGGACGTTGTATCTGAGCTGTGTGTTGGCTCACCTTCCTTAGCAGCCTCCATCATCTGTGCAGCTTCCCATCCCCACAGGGAATGTGCTGAGGAAGGAAGGGCTGTTCAGCAGACCTTGAGAAGTGGGAAAAGGTGCATCAGAGTGGGGCAAAACAGACTAGGATTGTGTATTGAGATATTCTGCATCAAGAATAATAGCAGACTTAGAGATTTGGGCTTAGATGGACAATACTGGAGTCTGAGGTCTTGTCTGTGATAATGCACTGGAATAGCGAAGGAAACTCTCAGCTTGGCAGCTGGGCACACTGTCATAGCCCAGTGAGAAGGCTTTTTAGCTCCTAACCTTCCAGTGAGATTTGAATCTTGGCACTGAGTGAAGGAGACCTTGTGCAATAACCACTGGATTTCCTAATACCTTGTCTGTTGCTCCCCTTCTTGATCTAAGAGCTTTGAAGATCAGAGACTCATTTATGATTGTTTTCTGTTCTTTGAGCAGCTTTCACCCTCTCACTTCTTTTTCAAAACCCTCCATGTTGTTTATTTACCGATATATGCAAGCAGGAAATAAAAATGGTGACTTAGCAAATGATTTCTGCCAGAACAAAGCCTGCAGACTGTATCTACAAGCATAAGCTTGACAATAAAGCCTTGCACTCAGCAAAACAGAAGCTGTCTATATTGAAAGAAGAGATCCTCTCTTTCCCAGGCTGTCCTGCACTCTCTGTTCCAAGTCCTGGTTTCAGACAGTTTTTGTACAAATCCTCCAATTGCTCTCTCAAATACAAACAGCTCAGGCAGCAGTTGTTTGCAGAAACCTCCTGGAACTGCTGCTGGAGACTCTGCTTACTGGAAGTGAGATCCTGCTGGAGACCTCTGCACCATGTCAGACTAAATTAGATGTAGATCCCTAGTTATGCTGTAAGTCTTATTCATATTCATCCTCTCTACAGGACTGAATCTTATTGTTCAGGTCATTATTTCCTTTGCCAGCTTTTCTGCTGTTGCTGGATTGATCTGTGGATGAAGCTGGCAGGGTACTGTGGTCCTGCTGTCCTGTGGCCCTCTGCTTTTCTCTCCTCGCTGCTCTCTCCCTGCAATGAGTGTGCAGGCAATACCTGTGGGTTTGTTTCTGTTGTTTTGCACTGTGAAAAAAGCCAAATGTTTGCTTGAAATCAGAGTCTCATATATTGCTGAAAGCTATGCTCCCTTTATCCTCAGCATAGTTTAAAAATATTCTTTAACTGTTTATTCCCCCAGAGAACTTATCAGAAGAGCAGTAAATGTTAAGACCTGTCTGGGCTGTGTGAGGTCACAGTGAATATCTACTTTTGTGCTCTGTTTTGTAAAGATGAGATGCAATAAAACCTGATATTGATACTGACTTTTTTTAGAAAGTGCTTTGAGGTCTTGTGAAAAACAAGCAACAGAAGCCAGGTGGAATTGTGCCGAAGAGTCTTTTCACCTCCCTGTCAGGTCCACTCACTTTGGCCTAGCTAAAGAATTTGTGTTCTTTAGTTCTTATTCTATCTGTTACTGTCTTAATTCAACATTTTACTTAGTTTTGTATGTTTTTCTAGGGTATTAAGTGTTTTCTGTGGCCTAAATATATTTTTAAGACAGAACTTTCTGAAAGTGAGACAGGGAGGACTCACTTAGAGAAGCCCTGTGGAGAAGGACTTGGGGTGGATGAAAAGCTGGGCATGAGCCAGCAATGTGCAGATGCAGCTCAGAAAGCCAACCATGTCCTAGGCTGAATCAAGAAAGTGGCCAACAGGTCAAGGATTCTCTCCCTCCTGTGGGTGTACCTGGAGTGCTGTGTCCAGGTCTGGGCATAGGAGTTGTTGGAGAGGGTCCAGAGGAGGTCAGGGAGATGCTCCAAGGGCTGGAGCCAGGCTGGCAGAGCTGGGGGTGCTCACCTGGAGAGGAGAAGGCTCGAGGGACACCTCAGAGCCCCTTCCAGTGCCTAAAGTGGAATGCCCTTTATAAAAAAGAGGTATTTTTTTTACATGTGCAGATAGGGATAGGACAAGAGGGACTGGTTTTAAACTAAAAGAGGAGAGATTTAAAGGTCTCTTCCAAGCCAAACCATTCTGTGCTGCTAATCACTGGTATTTGCTGGCCCTGGAGATAGGAGAACTGTACTAGGTAAGTCAGGCTATGAGTTTGCACTTTAGATTGTGCCTTACACTACCCAAAGTCCAGGGCTGCGCCTCACCTGAAGTTTTGTCATTTATTCTGATTGTGGTTTGTCAGTAAAACAAACTTTTCATTGGAGTCTTTATGAAGCATTAAACAAAATTTAGGGTATTCACCCAGATGAATCAATAAATAAGCTTTTTTCCTATGATCATGCTTTGATGGGTTTTGAAATAACAATGACAGAAAGGACTCCTACAGGCAAGGAATGAGAGCCCTGGTCTGCAGCTGTAAAGAATGTTTGAAATCCTGACTTCAGTGGAAACAGACTGTTGACGTACTTCAACCATGTCCCTCAGTTCACAGGGCAGTGTTTTTCCTTAGATCTATAGATTCTTATTTTCCACTTTGCTTATGTATATAAGGATCTTTATCCAGAAAAAAAGAATTGGCACAAGAGGAGCTTCCTTTTACTTCATTACACAGGTCTGTTATCCTGGAATCCTATATTGCAAAAGTAATTCAGTTTAAAAGTACAGAACTGAGGTGACAGAAGAACCTTTTACATTATAGACTCAGCTTCCTGAAGTTTTGACTTGTTTTCTTTCTGAACTGTTGATGTTGAATGCTTGAGCTCTTGGATGCCTGAGCTGGTTGCATTTTTCCACAGCAAGAGAACAGCTCTGAACCCCTTCAGAGCTTTTCAGCCCAGGCAGTGTGGCATGAGCATGCAGGTGTCACAGTGCTAGGCACGTCTGGAAGTATCTTATCTTCTCTTTTTTGTGTCATCTGATAGTTTCACATCTTTATTGATGAAAATTAAAGCAACATCTGACAGCATATTTTCTGTTGGGTCCACTTGCCCCCTTTTCAGGTTGGAAGGAAAAATGAAGTCAGAGCATTTCCAGCCATGGAAATGGTGTTGGCATTGCCCAGCATTACCCTTATTTAGTTTTGGTGGGCCTCAACATAGCTGCACACAGAGGAAGATCCAAGATCATTACTCATTAAGTTCTCATACTTTGGAGGTGTCTTTTGCCTCATACTGTTCTGAGAGTATTTGTTCTTCCCCAAACCTTTACAAGAGGAAGATTGTGTAGTGTTGTTGTAGTTTCTTAGCTATTGATCTCACAATTTTCATTTCCTGTAAATCTTTGACAGCTGTTATTTTGTTGCTTTAATTTTCTCAATGTGTTTTGATACTTATCCTGCAGAGCACTTGGTGAGGACAGGACAAAAGTACATGATTACAGCCTGCTGGGCTGGTCATTTTACAGTCTTTGGCTGTTTCCAGAGAGTGTGTTTAGGGACTGTTGGTTACTGAGGCATCTCTTCCCTTTTCTCATTCTCCTCTTCTCTGTGGTAATGCAGGCAATGCAGTAAGACATAAAATTAAGTGGGGATTAGAATTTCATGAGAAGTGGTATTTTAAATGGAGCTGCACTTGATTCATATATGCTTTAAAGGAGAGAGTATAAGGCAAGGGAAGGTCTGCTAGTTAAAATATTAAAATCTGCCAGGGGCATGGCATTTCCTTTAACTTCCAAAATACCTATCCAGTCAAAGATGAGTGGAGGTAGATGTTGTGTGTTCCCTCAGGGTCTCACTTCAAACTATCTTAGTTTCATGCTACCTCTGCTTGTGGAAAGTTTGTCAGAGCGTTATAAATGCGTTGGATTGGTTCCCATAGACTTGAAATGCCTCTTTACAACATAAGCTGACCACTGCCATTCAAGTGCTTTTTAGTTTGACTAAGATGACAGCTAGTACTGATTTCTGGTAGTTAGAACCATAAACTGTTACTGAAATGCTCACATTTTTCCTGATAAAGTTCTGTCTTCCCTGGTACAATTCATCTTGTGTCTTGGCATGAAAGAGAGGTGTCTGCTAAGGAAGGCAGGAACTTCCCTTGAAATGGAGAATATGACTCCCTTCCCTCTGAATTATTACAACTTTGAAATTAGGCAGAGATACAGGAAAAGGAATAACAGTTCTTTACTAGTATGTGTGTGTATAACAGGGCAAACAACAACAATGGCAGCAAAAAACAAACAAACAAAACAAAAACAACAATAAAAAAAGAAAATAAAAAATAAAAAAAAATAAAACCACAAAAACTAACCAAAACCAAAAAGCAAAAAACCTAATAAAGTCTCTTCCCTTCTCTTTAAGCGCTTCCCCTGGGTGCAGTTCCGGGCACGGCCGCCAGGGGCGCTGCGGGCTCCGGGCGGGCAGGGCGGGGCGGGGACTCCCCCGGGCCGGCAGGGGGCGCTGTGGGGCGGGCCCGGGCACCACATGGTGATGGCGGCCGGGCTGGATGGCGGAGCTGGGCTGCGGCAGGAGCTCGGCAGCTGGAGCTGGCACTGCCTGCTGTCCCCACAGGCCAGGAGTGTGGGTTACAGTGTAGCAAAAACCCAGAGCAGTGGCAGAAAAAACGGCAGGGGCTGGGCAGCAGCAGCCTGGCTCTGGAACAGGCTCAGTGATCCCCAGAGGCACCCCCTCAGGTTTCCCCTGAGGCACTCCCACAGACAGTGACAGTCCCTTTTTAGTGAGGCAGGGCGTTGATAAGGTAAAATGGCCACTCTTATGAGCAGAGCTGACGGTAGAAGAACGTTCCGTGGTGGGAACTCTCCCCACAGCCAGCCCAGCCTGTCTCCCCTGTGGATGCTGAGAGAAACAGAGCCAGCAGCTGCCCCAACCCCTTCTTTGCCAGCCCAGTTGTCCCAGTATCTCTGAAGGAAAGAAACCCTCAGGTAAGAGTGTAGCCAGGTGCCCTCCTCCCCTGAGCTTGGCAACTTATTTTGTCTCTCCAGAGTACCCAGTCATTATTGTCTCTTAGCAACAAAATGGGAGAAAATTCCCTAAGAGAAAGAAACAAAAGGAGAACTCCTAAACCCCACATCTTGTTTGAAAAAACAGCTGTTTTCTCATCACCAAGCAAACTGAACAGCCTTAGAAAGCCTTTTCCTAAAGCACACTTCTGTGTGATTTGCTCTCTAGAAACATCTACACTTCATTGTGGTGGGTGCTGCACGGAGAGCATGAGAGTTCTTGTGCTGAAACTCTGCAAGGATCAAAAGCCAAATATGAAGGCACTGCAGCCACTTACATCAGCCAACACACATATCCCAAATGTCAGAACATGGCCTGGGAATGGGTAACTCCCTTAACCTTGTGGAGACTTTTGGAGCATTGATTTGAGGCCCTCAGCTGAGCTGTTTTTGAGTTCATGTGACTTCTCTCACACTGGGGGTTCTGCAGGGGTCTGGGCCAGACCCAGCAAAGCTCAGTCCTGTGGAGTGACTGGGGTGTTCTTCAGAGTGGGGGAGCAACAAGGACCATCTGTGGGATGGTGCTGGCCATGACACTGATTTTGACCCAAACAGTGACCCACTCTGCATTATCATTTATGATATATATATACTTATGCAGGAGCTCTGTCTTTTGTTTTGGGTGTTGATTTGGCAGCTGGATTTTAGGAACAATATTCCAAAACTGCAGAATTCCATCTGAGCCATGTAATGCTGATTTGCTGAATAATCTCATGTTTTCCTTGGGGCTGGTAGGCCTGGGAAGAAGTTTTATGCTTCTGCCTTTACTATGAGCTTTTCCTTTGCAGTGTGAAGAGACCAGTTTATAAAGAGTGATTTAGAAGAGCATTGTTGAAAAACCTGACATTTTCAAGGCTAAAACTTTGTGGATAGTCAGTATTGACTGACTTTAAAGTTCTTGAAATGCATTTTCCATTTTGCTTATGTTTATAGGGATCTTTTTCCAGAAAAAAAGAATTGGCACAAGAGGAGCTTCCTTTTACTTCATTAACAAAGGAAGCAAATGAAGCTTCCTTTTGGTGCCTCTGGGAGCTGTAGATTTGGTTAACTGCAGGTTTATGGAAAGCTGGGTACAGGCACATTTACAACACTGTTTTGTACATAATATGAGATAGAATATACAGAAATACTAAACATCACTGGGCTGGGTAGTTTCCATCTTGAACAGGACTCAAAAGCAGAGCCTAGGAGAATGAGAATAGTCAGATGTTGCTTTTGCTATAAAGGTGTCCTTAGTCATACAAAAAACTGAAATTTCTCTCTGAACTTAAAGGAAAGTTGGTGAAATTCTGTTTTTTAATTTTTTATTCAGGCTCCTAAATTATTAATGTGCATTAAATTTGGGGTTGACATGCAGCCTCACAGCATTCATCCTCAGATTGATTTGGGGTGTTGGACCTGCTTGTAAGTGGAAGTTCTTTGAAAATGATGAGGCCTGAAATGTGCTTCTCCTGCCTCTCCATTCCCATGGAGGATGGCTTGCTGAATCTCCTCCTCCCTCTTTAATTCCCCCAGCACACATGTTCTCAATTACTGCCTCCATTGAAGCTGCAAACATTTCTTGTACATCTAACTTTCTCTACTGAGTATTGGAAATATATTTTAGCAGTTTGTGGGAGAACTGTTATGTTCCATGCTGGGAAAATTGTGTTTATGGTTCCTGTAGGAAAACAAGTCCACAACAGATTTTCTGTTTCTTCATCCTTCTTGGAGTAATATTGTAAGAACCTCTTACCCCCAGTGCATTGAGCATGGGTTGCTCCCATCTTTGAAATAAAAAGCATATGCTCTGCAGTCTGTGTTTTTCATTGCTGTCCACAAAATAATCACTGGGTTTTGGCTGATCACAATAATAGCTGCTATGAACCCCAAATATATGAGTTTGGATGTACAGCAGCATTACATTTGATGAAAACTCAGTTGTTGGAAGGATTTTAAAGTCAATATTCTGCAGCAGAGGGCATTAAAGGAGTGATAGTATAATGCCTGATTTGGAAGGGAAAAGGAAATGGGAGTTAGTCTTTTTCTTAGTGTGTGCATTGTTCTGATAGGATAATCCTTCAGGATCCAGGTGGTGTCATGTATCCACAAGCCTTTGTTGTACATTAAATCATACTTTATTTTCAGCTGTAAACCTTAGGACCCACACCCACATCTGTAACATGTTTCTCAGTTCAGGTTTTGGGTTGCAGAAGAGAATTTTGTGGTTAAGGAAAATGCAGTGTTGTACTCCACCTCTCTCTTGTGCAGAAAAATGGTTCAACTCTGACAGTGATCAGGGGATATTGTTACTGCTGTACAGACAAAGTTTTTAAAGCACAGTTACCTTCTGCCTAAATAAATTATGGGCTTGTTCAAATGGAAAAAATTACTTTTGCATCTCATCTGTGACTAAGTTGACTCACAATAGAGGGGCCCCTGAGAATGCCTGCACGCAGGGATAGCAAAGAGAGAAGAGGAAAAGGTGTGTCTGGATCAATTAGTTAATTGTTAGATAATAAATGAGTACTCTTTGCCTTTGCACACAAACTAAACCTCTTTTTCATTTACTTCAGAGATTTGCTGACAGCATTCTCTCCCAAAGCAAGGAGCTCTTGCCATTTGATGTAAACACTCATTGACTCTCTGTGGAGATTTGAAAAATTGCTTTCCTGTCATTAACAATGATAAATCTGTAAACAATATTGTTAAAGATGCTGGGGTGGTGGGCATCAAACCAAGGGGAACAGATTAAAGGAATTTAAGAAGTGATGTACACTTTTACAACTATGCTCTGAGAAGGAGACTGTACAGGCAGCACTGTAAAATGCATCAAATGTAGTCCCATGAAAATTATTTTTATAATTCTTGATGAAATTTAAGGATTTAGGGGTTTTTGCTGTTGCTCTGCTGCTTGTCCTGGGGTGATGTTGCACCAACTGAGGCACTGCTGTTTCTGATGTGTTGCTTTAAAAAATGCTGGAGGAACAACAGCAATAAAACATGAGCAAAGTGCCTGAGATGCTCATTTAATTCCCATTAGCACAATAAATGTGAATATGATGAGGTTTGTTTTGGTTTTATATCCCTATGCTTCTCCACAGGGATGGTTTAGATCTGTATCAGAAATGGAAGCTGAGTCATAGGTTGGCCAGGAGGACCAGAATGGAGCAAGGCATTTGATCTGAGTTTCTGGAGCTAACACTGTAACTCTGGCAATTTTGGAGGGAGGTGTTTTTTATTGGCAGTCTGTTGGTTTTTTGAAGTGGATAGGAGTCTTGCTTCATTGTCCAATTTGTAAATCCCAAGACCTTGCAATCTATATTAGCAGACTGAAATAATTCCTGATGTAATTTATGGATTTACCTGAAAGAGGGAGAGCTTTCCTGCCTGCCCTGCAGGCTTGGGTCAGAGCAATGGCCAAAACTCCCCTGCCTGCCCAGGGCAGTGTGCCTGCAGCCACGGGCACTGGATCCTGTAACCCAGGGGCTGTGCTGCTGCCTGCCTCAGCCCTGGGCGCTCCCATCCCAGCAGGGACAGAGGCTGGGAGCAGAAGCAATTGCAGGGATCTGGCTTAGCAATGGCAGCCTGTCCTGCAGCTGTCCTCACATAGCTGCCTATAATGACTGGAGGAACATGTTATCTAAGGTAACTTTATCTTTTGGGTATTTCTGTTATAGGCAGCTCTCCTGTCTCTTGGGTCTGAGGGCTGTGACTCTGTTCATGCTTCAAGTGTCTTCATCCCCTCTCATATTTATTTGTTCCTAGTAATTTTTTTCTGGAGGAGGAGAAGGATGGAAAAGCTTTTAAATAACAGGGTTTATGTTCTCAGAGAAGAATGTGCTGAGAGGCCTTGTGAGCAGTTTTCTGTTCTCCCCCCAAGTGCTCTGGGCTGAAGGATGTGTCTTTGTCCTTCCTGCATGTTAACAGTTATTATGATTCCCACAAGTATCCAAGCTGCTCCCACCTCAGTAAATTGCCCAGAGTTTGCATTTCTTGACATCCCCATTAAAGCTGAAAGTTGGTTCCTACCCCAGCTCATTGCTTATGAGGGGTGTTTGCTGTTACTTCTGGCAATCCTGTGGTTTGCAGACTAAACTCCAGCTCTGGAGCCCCCAGCTGCATCCCCTGCCTGCTGTATGAGTGACCAAATTTCAGCTCCACAGCCCAATTCCACTTGAGTTTCTTCTGAAGGAAATAGTAGGTCAGTGTAGCATAGACAGCACCTCAGCAATCTTAGGATGGCCATGACTGCTCCATGTTTAAGGCTTTTCATATTCTTTGATGCTGGCAATGCCGCGCTGCTCTGGTTCCTGAAGACACTCATGGCCTGCTGCAGATGAAATGTGTGTCTGCATTTTCTCTTGTGCTATGGTTCACCTTCTGCCTAAGCTTGCCTTAAATTCACTTCATCCTAGTATTGAGGTTCCAGGTATTTCATTTTGACATAAAGAGCAGCAGATGATTTTCTTACCAGTCTCCTGGCTTTGTGGAGCTGCACAGCACCCTGATTGTGTTCTGCTGCTCTGCACTGCCCTGTCAGGAGCTGCAGAAATGTCTCCAGTGGGGAAGTCCTCAGAGGCAGTAGGAGGGATGATGTTGGTTTTGATCCTCTTGAAGGGACCTCCAGTTCCCATTTACAAGAAGTGATCATGGAGTCTGTGGCCAGAACTAGAGGGGCCCTGCCTCCAGCCAGGTGGAGGACAGGGACAGTCAGATCTGCTGGACTGTGTGGATCTGTGGCACATCAGAACCACAAGCACATACAGCTTTAGTTGGCACTGCTGCACAGTGCATCCCAATCCCACCCAGATATGTAGGGGCTGAATCCAGCTCCATTTCTGCAGTGACAGGAGGATCTCAACTCTGCTGGAAGCTGACTGGAAATGAATGGTAAAACCAGCCCATTGTGCCTGGCCCAGAGAGCTCCTGTGTCCTTGGCATAGATGGCCTCAGGAGAGGGTGTTTCAAGGACCCAAAAGGGCATTGTTGGGCTTTTGGGAGAGATGCTGTGGAGACAGAGGAAATTAGGCAGCTGAACACCCTGCCTGGTCTCTCAGAGGACCCTTCTGCTGAGGGTGAAGAGCAACAGGTAGTGATTGCTACCACACCAGTGCTCTGACAGCAGCACTGCACCAGCTGGGACTGTGGGACCTCATCCATGGGATGAGTTGAGAGCTGGAGAACCAGGGAGTGCTCAGCAGGGCTTGCTCACCCTTTTAACAGTCCTCTATGGCCTCTATGTCATTAACAGCACAGCTGTCCTTCACTGCTTTCCAAATGTGTCTCACAAAATGTTGCACTGAATCTTCCTGTTGTCATTATTTATAAACTGCAAAAAGGATCAACAAGAATTAGATGATTAGCATGTGTCTTAATCTGTGATGAGAATATATATTGTCATGATAACATACAGAGTGAAGCGTACAAATCCCTCCTCATCTCAAATGGGAAGACAGCCTGGAACAAATCCCAACAAATTATGTCTTTCATATTCACACAGATTAACTTGCTGCTACTGCTTCTAAATTTCTATTCCGTTCAACTGCTTCTTTGCAAACTTCTGTGTTACTTCCAGACTTTGCATTTGACTTCCTTGAATGGCATCTAGCCATGGTTTCCTACATGTGGGGAGACCAGCTGCCCACGTGCTGCTGGAATTAATCTTTTCCATAGGACAAACAGGTTTGTAACTCTTTACCCTGCTGAGATAACAATTAATTGAGCAGTTTCTTTATAAATAAGGAGGTAGGACTTGTGGTCTTCCTTAAAGACCATTGTCTGCACTGAACTTTCAAATGACCCACACCATTATTCCCAGAAACTTGTGCTCTGTGTGTGACCCAGTACAAACAGAAGCCACATTCATCCCAGTATTAACACTCTTGTGATCTCAGCAGACCTGGGAGACCAAATGTCTGGAGGAGACTCTTCTGGTGTGGACCTGCAAGCACAGCCAGGCACTCCACTTTCCTGCTCACTTCTCCCCTGGAGACTGGAGCAATGTTTGCAAACTGAAATGATGCTGTTGCTGCATCCCGTAGGCACTTCCCTGCTCTGTGCAAGCTTGAGGATTTCTTCCATACACAGTGTAAGCTTTGCAGTTTCAAAGATCTAATCTAATAATAGATTGGTCTACATTTGTGGCATTGCCAGAAAAAGGCATATGTTGTCAGGCAGTCAAAGTCAGCAACAGTGCTTCAGTGGAAATGTGCTTAAACACTGAGAAGGCAGAAATCCAAAATAATCCATCCAAGGCTTGGCTATTAGGAAACTAAAAATACTGTCTTCCTACATATAGGCTTTCCACATGTACTTAGAGAAATACTGTTTGTCTGATGTCTCGAAATTATTAAAGGGTAATTCTTTTCCTTTCTTGGATTTGGTATGATAATGGACGATGCTGTTGGCATTCAGCTTGTTGAAGTCTGGTTTAAGAGGAAATAGAAATTATTGAAATAACTCCAATGGAAGAGGCATGTGTAGTGTAATGTGGGAGCGAGAGATGACACTGAGTTCCTTTTTCCTATCACACAAGGTTTGCAATTCCAATTTTTCATGTCTAGATTTCCTCTGGGAAAAGAATGTATCACTGGCTTGAACTAAATGAATGTATACCACAAGAACCACTGGTCTTCTCTATGCTGGTGAAAGACTTCGCTTTTAAATTCAGATGGCTCTGTGGTCCTGACCTTTTACAGAACTGCATTGAGTTGGGGATTGGGCTTTGAGGTGGTATATGAAGATATGAGGTTTTGACATGAGTTCTGAGGCAGCAATTATAGGATTTCATGTGTATATATCCCTTAAATATCAGCGTATTTAGATGTGTGGCCAGAAACTGGCATCTATCACAATCATTCTTCTGCTAAGGTCAGTGTGTGCTCACAGACACTTATTACTGTTCTAGTAAAAAATTCTTCCATAAATGCCATCGCAGATCAGGAAAGGTTAGGTTTTTAATATTAATGTTTTCTCCTTTAGGACCTCTAGTTTCTCAGCATGCATGTGACTCAGTCAAACAAAGAGTTTTATTTCAGTGACTTCTTGTCTAGGGAATTCACCCACTGCAACAAATACTTCTGCCTGCTGGTACCCACCTGAAGCAGCATCCCAGAAATCCTTTTTGCCCAGCTTGTATTATCCCTTGCACTGGTAGCAGCCTCGTGCAATTTAGAAGTGATGGTAAAAAAATTGAGCTGCTGCTATTTTCTGCTTCTTTTGGCACTATTCCTGGAGAGAGTTGAGTTGGTAAATGTGGCTGTCACAGCAGCTATTACCAATGACACAAAATAATTAAGTTGTGGTTTCTGTTGTGGTGGGGCCATGTCTGTATTTTATAATGCTCTGTCTGTGCTAGGAAGGAGTGTTCTGCTTGATTGTTGTGATGGATGCTTCCAGGAAAACAGGACAGGTCTCTAAAGGCAGGTTGTCTAATGCTTTCCATGTTCATGAAATCCTGTTGGTTACATGGCAGCCCGCTAATTGAACTGTGTGTTGTTTCCTCTCAGTTTTCTGATGAGGTGGTGAGGAGGGCAGCATCCATCTCATTTTTCTTCCTGCTGCTTTTGGAGGGGATAGCTGCTATGTTTCTTCTTTTAAGCCAGTCAAAAGAATGCTGAACCCAGGTTTTCATCTGATTCTTTATGAAATGAATGCTTTCATTTTTTGATGTCTTGAGCCACCAGTACGGGATTCCAGACTTTCAGAAGTCTTGAAGACTTTTGGACACAGATGCTCAGCAGTGTTGAGAAGCCTTGGTAGTCTCTGGTTCTTGAATCCTGCTGAACTCTGCTTCATGCAGAAATTACACTGTGAAGATGCTGTAAAATCTGGGGGCCTGGAGAACAATCTGTTTCTTCTCTCTTTCTTTTTAAATACTGGACTTTTTCTAGTATTTAAAATATTTTCTGTATGTTGTCTCAGATAAATTTGAGAGTATTGTAGTGTAACTGTGAAATTCTGCTCTGTGGCTCTTAGAGACACATGCTCTTCCTGCTGCACCCAATTTAGAGGGAATAATTTTTCCTGGTCTTAGGCAACAAGCACAGTCAGTCCATGTGCTCTGGCATTCTCCTGGAGGGGCAGGGAGCCCTGTGGGTGTTGAGGATGCTGGCCAGCACTGTGCTGATGCTCTGCTGAAGGTGAACATGAGCTTGCAAAATGTCATGCTGACCTTCCTGCCATTGCTGGGAACCAGCTAGATGGAAACTGGGTTTTTTTCAGTAGATGTTGATGTACATATGTTGGTGTGTCAGGGAAAAAAAAACCTTTTCAGCTATATGTGGTGTTAAGCCTTAAGGCTGAAGCTTTTTTTGTTTGTGTGTCTGCAGTGGAAGAATCCCATGTCACATTGGATTTGTATCTTCTGTTAGAGGTGACATTGTGTTAAATGGTGGAGGAGCTGGGGGTGCTGCACTGCACATGGCCTGTGATGTCAGAAGATGGAGCAGAACAGAGGCCACAGGGGTTGAGCAGGGGGACAGCTCAGCCTTGTGTCCATTGGCTTGATGGCTGCCACCATTCTTCTGTGGGAACACCCCTGGAAGGGGAGAGGACCAGCACAGGAAATTGGGAAAAAGCCAAAAGCCTCTAAAGGAGCAAAGAAGAGGTACTGGGGCTTGGTTTAGAGGTTAGATGTCCAACCTTGAAAGGCAGGAAACTTCAGTGGGCAAAGAGGTGCATGTGTGAACCATGGAAATGCTTTTGGAGGGCGCTGGAGTGAGCAGTCAGTGAGCAAAGTTTTTTGCTCTGTGTCAGTGCAACACAGCAGGTCCTGGATGCAATGGGAAGCCTTAAGGGATATGGTAATTAGGAAAAGTAACTAAGAACTAAGTAATAAAAACAATAAGACTTTTACCAGCTTCATTGTGCATAGGCAGGCAGCAGGGAATATGGGTCACACAGTATGAGCTACCCAGAAATAAAATTCAGGTCTGTTAATGCCTCAGGCCTCTCCATAAACATCAGACTGTGACTCTTTCCTTCAGCACAGCTTGGATGGGAAAGGATTTCCATTTTAGGTGGAAGATGAAGCTCTGCTCAGTCCAGGTGCTAATCATGTTCTCCTGCTGTTTGCCTTTGCCAGGTGCAAGTTCTTCAGCCTCACAGAAACCCCTGAGGACTACACCATCATTGTGGATGAAGAGGGCTTCCTAGGTAAGTGTCAGCACGTGCCACTTTTGTATCCAGCATGGGATGGATGAGGAAAACATGTCATCTCACTGAGACTGTAAACCAGAATGTTTGTAAAACAAGTCTGTTTGTAAGTGCTGGTAGTGCAGCTCTGAAAGGTGCTTTGATCACTTAAGCACACTGTCTCTGCTGCCATGCTGTACAAGGCAATTCAGACATGGAATATGAATATATTTGAACACTGGGAGAGGGTCACACACAAGTCTTAAAGAATAGTTTAAGGAGGTTTGAAAAAGCAAAACCCTCTGCATACAATTGCATTAAAATGAGCTGGCCTGTGTCCCCAAGCCTCCATCAGTGTACCACATCTTGCATTTCTAGCTTCTGTTAACCCCTGTCTTTGAAAGGAGCTCTTCAATAGTTTGTACCATCCCTACAGCCTGCACAATGCTGTGGGGTTTGGGCTCCTTTGGCTCATCTGTGTAAGCTGTGATTTATCCCCCTTTCCTACACCCAGCTCTCCCTGTACTAATTGTGCCGTCTTTGCCTGGGGTGGCTGAAGGGGTCAATGGTGGAGTTGGTTGTGTGTCACAGAAGGTGGCTGGCATGTGCTTGAGAGCTGCAGATTCTTGGCATTGTGCAAGAGCTGATGTAGAGAATGGTTTGGCTTTGTAAATGGAAATAGTTTGTAATAACCTTTCTCATGTGTGGAGGTTTTGTTTGTAACTGTGTTATTGAGGTGAGGGAATGAGGAAGTGTTGGGCAGCTGTTGTTATTTTTGTTCAGTTACTCCTTCTGTGTTTGGAATCAAAAGTCAGAGAAAATTCGTTAAAGTATGAAAAAAGAGGGTTTCATTCCTGAATAGGAATTAACTCTTGAAAACCTTCTTGTGATACTGTAATATTCAATGGTTTTGTAATATCCAAACTACAAGGAGAAAATTGGAAACTACATCATCTTTATTTAGTACAGAGTTCTATGATCAGTAACCTTGCTGAAGTTGCCCCTTTTCTGCTTCAGGAATACTCACAAACATGATAGAGCAAACTACATTTTAGACCAGTACAGTGGTACCTAAACATTTTAGTAAATTAATTACTAGACTGAGAATGCTGAATAGATCTTTACAGCTGTATCTGTTTATAATTTGGGAGCTTTGAGGTTTGATTGAAAGTCTATGCCATGTACTTTTGATCCCAGAAGAGGTGACAGAGGGTTCTGCTACCAGAGTGTCCCTTGTTGTATTTTTTAAGGGGCATATACCCAAGAATTTTACTGCCAGTGGTAGTGTCAGCTTTTTTGTTATCAGTGGCAACTGAAGAAAATCAATTCTAATTTGGTTTTGCCATGATAGTAGGATGCAGAGCCTCCCTCTAACAGTTTCATTTTAAGTGAAGGCTCACTAAAGGCGGAGAAGGTTTCTGGGTTATTTTTCAAGGGGCACAGCACATGGCACAACAAGGAACCCAGGGAGTCTCATTCTTAGGAGGGAGTCTGTGTTATTGAACCTGCAGGTGGGATGTGCCAGGTGGATGCCCCTCTCCAGCATCATGCCTGTGTCTGACATCCATGGCACTCCTTTCTCTGCCCACTTGGCATGACATAGATTTTTCAATTCAGTCACTGGTGACAAGTTGAATTGCAACTACTCCTGTAGAGCCTCCAGCAGCCACACTGCTGTTTATCTCCCTGAAGTTATAGTAGTTTGAAACAAAGGTGAGCTCAAGCAGTTGTCTGGCTCATCTGTACTGAGGCCTGTTGCACTGTGCACCATTGGTTGTGCTCTGAGCAAATCCCAGCTCTGGCACCACCACTGTCCTCAAGAAGCTGCATGTCCCAGGTTGTCTCTGTGAACCAGGCAGTGCTGCTGCAACTCAAAGTCCTCTCTGGATCTTCTGTTACTGTGGCTCTCTCTGCCACCTGAGCTTGGTGCTGAAAGTCACAGTGCTCATGTACCTTCCTGTGTCTGGTTTGGGCACAGAACATCCCTGGGTTTTTTTCAAATATACCACATGCAGTTGGGCTGCTAAAGCAGGGCTTTGCAGGAGACAAGATCAACTTCCAGGCAGTGCATGGGAAGGAGGGAGAATGCTAAGGCCACCCTCTGCTACAGGTGTGGAAGCCAGGTGCAAACCCACCCTGCAGTAGTGTCACAGAGCTGCTGGCTTCATCACCTTTTGTGTGCTTTCCCTTGTAAGTGATGATCTGCTGGTGAGACCACATCCTGCTACCCCTCCTGCCACAGCCCCCATATCCTTTGGGTTTTGTCCAGCCCATGTTCTTTTTTATGAATTGTCAGCACCATGTCCAAAGCTTTATCTCAGGGTTAGCCCTGTGTGCAGTTCCATCCCTGCCCCTCAGTTCTGTGTGGTATAAGCTTTTCATAGTCTGGAGAAGTCCAGGGAAGTCACATTCTAGCTAGAAATGTCTCAGCAAGAGAAAGTTCACTTTGTATAGCCTGTAATCAGCACATGGGCTTGAACAGAATCAAAATCTCTGAGTTGCACCATCCCACCTTTTTACAAAACAGTACCAATTATGTCTGCCTCGAGTGCATCAGCTGCCTCTTGTCCTGAGTAGTGAAGTGCCAAATTCAGCTCAAGAATTACAGGGTAGATCTGCACCTTTGATGAGCAGTTCAGATAGCAAATCCAGCAGTAAATGATCTCCTTTTTCTTTCCAGGTAACTTTTTTTCTTGCAGTGCTTAACAAACTCAGTGCAGGTCTCTGAAGGATAGGTTTTTCTGTGTGGGAAATGAGAATCTGTCTTTCTCAGGCACCTGTATGAATTTCTGCTGCAGCAGAAATGAGAAGGTTCTGTTAGCTGGCATCTTCCATGTTAGCCAAGCCCCTTTCTCCTGCACATCACAAATACCACTGATGGGAAAAGAGCAGGCTGAAGAAATACAAGCACTTCCATCAATCCTTGAGGTTAACACTTAAAACATACTGACATGCAGTAATCATTCTTAACTATTTTGTCAAAAAATAAACCCTAGGCTTGTTGCACTGAGAGCAGCAAGTTGGGCTGGTAAAGCAGTAATTCTTTTTTCTCCCCAGAAAATGTCCACAGTGCAAAGCTGTAACCTGCTTAAGCATTCATTGTGCTGAAAGGGAATGGCTACAGCCTAATTCTTGGCTTTAATTCCCTGGTGGTAAGGTGGGGATTATATTTGCACAGAACCTTGTTTGTTCCAGTGGCTGTTTCTTGGGCTTTGGCCTGCTAATGAGAAAGAATTTTATTCAGCAAATAATCCAGGGAGCTGTGCACAGAAAGCTCTTTTCCTGGCTGATACTGAGATGAACTAGGAGGAGAAGTTTGACCATGGGCCCTCCTTCATGTGTGGGATCTCAGTCTCTCAGAACTGGGGTGCAGGGTGAACCAGACTACCCCTGGGGGGCTCGGGAGTCCTGGAATGTTGCCAGAAATGTCTGGTGGCTGGACTTTGATCCCACATGGGAGATGACATCAGTATGAGGACGGGAGGATTTCACTGGGGTGAATGGTGAAGGGATAAGTTAATTGGAGTGTGAGATACAGGGTTTAAGATCCCTGTACAGGGGGGTCTAGAGAGGCAAGATGGAGGTATTGGGGCGTGCCCTTCTCCTTCTTCTTCTTCCTCTAGGCCTCCATCTTCTGTGGTGGAGTTGGCACTCCGGGATTGGACCTTACTAGGGGAACACTGGTTAATAAGGATAGAGGGTATTGGAGAAAAATGATAAATATTGTATACGTAACTCCGGGTATAAAGATAGACGACCGCCCCAGGGGCTCTCAGTGTGTGCCCATGGCTGACTGCTGAGCAGAACTCTGTCAGGCCAAGAGAAAATCTTTTAGATAAGCAATTAATAAACACCGAGACCGAGAACAAATCTGAAGCTTCCTCTCGTCCTTTCGAACCCGGGGGCCCAAGGCCATCTTTGGGCTTTTCCCAGACCATCTAAACAGCACCAAAATCCAACATTCATGAAGACAAATGTCTCAACTAGTGGGGTGCTTGGACAGCCATGGATGGTCCTGGCATTTATCCCCCTGCTGCACAGCCAGCACATGGCAGAAAGGTGGAGTGAAATACAGCAATATTTGTTTGGCTGGTTTGCTTTTTTCTCCAAAGTTTGGCTGAAAGCAGGAGCTGTTTGTGCATGGGCAGGTACACCATGGCCCCATGTTCTCTGCATGGTCTGTTCCTTTTTCAGAGAGCAGCAAGGACAACTCACTGTCTCTGGGAAGCTGCATGAGCAGAGCTCCTAGCCTGTGGTCTTGCTGATTCCAGTAGTCTCTGTTCATCAAAGCTTTTAGCTTTTACACACTGAATTGAAACACATGCCATCACACCTGGAGGTAGCCATCATCTTGGAAACCCTGTTTGTATGCACTGGGAGCAGCTGCATAAATGGGGCCTGGGACAGTCTGTCACCCTGGTGAAGCTGTCCTGAAGATGGATTATTGTAAAGCAACGTGTTGCTAACATTTTCAGGGTGAGGTTACTGGCTTCCCAACTTTGGCACTGGGTTGGTGTCCCTTGTGTGCAATCTCTCATGTGTGCAGTGAACTTTGAAGATACTGAAAAAGAAATCAAGTGCTAGGGTCAAAGGAGGAGTGAATCACTGGGACTTTCAGATTGGTAAACATGCATATTCTAGGTTCAGGGAAATTTGGGGTGAGGGAAACACATCACCTTCATGTATTCTGGTCTTCTTTCTCCTAGAACTGGTAAGCCCATTTCATGTAGATTATTGCAGTCAGCAGACCTTAGATCCTGGCTGATCTCTTCTGGATCAGAACCAGAGAGGAAAAGCCATTTCATTTCAGTACTGAAGCAGCAGTGAGAAACATCCTTCTGAGATGCAGATGCACTGTGTAAACACTGAGCAAGGCTCTTGGTCTCCTCACACTGAGGTTCATCTGCAAGATGGGCATGACAGTCCTTCCTTAAACCTTCTTTGGCTGCCTAATATGGCTAGTAACTTCTCTAGCCAGGAATCCATTCATTGACACATTTTTAGGAGGAGATTCTTAGTCTCAGCTCATACTTCATAATAAATTGTCCAGTACATTAAAAATAATGGAACTATTTGAACTAACTCAGCTAGTTATAGTGGCAGAAAAAAATTTCATTCTAATAAGAAAAGGATAAAAATGAAAAAATCATCTTGCTGGCAGTGCTTTGTTTTGATAACCATCATCCTCAGACACACCTGTCTGACCTTGGATTCAGGACCATCACATACTTTAGTACCACATTGAGTTCCTATTTCAATAACATCAAAATGGTAAATTGCTTTCAGTGTCCTCTCTCCTTTTTGTATATTAACTGGGTGAGAAAACAGCTTATAATTAAGTCCAAGCCCAGAGCCCATCCAGCTAGGAGCAATCTTTATTTAAAGTCACAGAGGGAAGCAAGCTAATAATTGCATCTGGTTTTCTGAATATTCCTTCAATAACTATTTTTATTTTATTTTTGATTGCCCAGTGACTAGGCCTTTGTATCTGAGGCACAGTGGCATGAGTTGCTTGCTGGCATTTATAGTGTTAGATTCCTCCCCCGGATGGCCAGGAGTGCCTGTGGTTGCTAGGCAGAATGTGTTTTTCTCTACTAAACACTTGTACAATCACTCTCTTCTCATCTCTGTATTGGCTAGACTATGCTTTGTCTGGGGTTTTTAGGTTTTTAAATAATGTTGTATTAATGACCTAAATTCAAATTGAAATGTGGGGATTTGGTTATTGCCTTATTAGAAATATGTGCTTGATTAGGGAGGCTTTTCCTGCAATGCATCTCTGCTGATATGGATCAATAAACATTTTGGGGCTCTGTGATTATGTGGGATTTCTGCCCTCTCCCAAGAGGCAGTAGGTTTTGGTGGTTAAAGCTTTTGGGGGAAGGGAGGAAAATGAGAAATAAATAATATTGCAAGGTCTGCTTTGCGTCACATGGGGAAAGGAACACTTCTTCTCAGAGCTTGTATGTGAGTGGGTTTGCAAATTTTGACAGCATATATTATTCCTTATGTTTGTAACCTGCCACATAAAGTCTTTTGGTTCAGTTTCTCTGCTCACTCCTATTTAAAGAAGTACTGCATAAATAATACATATTTTTCACTGTTTCCTCCAGCAGATGGGTGTGTATTGATATCTATTTTTGTTTCACAGCCTGTGGTGAGAAAGCCAAGACTTCTCTTCCTGAACCACTTGACTGGCCATGATTTCTTCCTTTAAATTTATTACATCTTGGCTGCTTCCTAGTACTTTCCTAAGTCCAAGATAAATGAGCAGATAGATACCAGGGCTCATTTTTATCAACCCCTCTCATAAATGCAGGACCTACAAAGCTTTTCTGACTGAAACAATGGAACAATTCATTGAAATTTTAGATCGGGATGCAGCTCAACAGAAAAGTAGCAGCCCTCCTTATTTTTTTTTTCACTGGAGAGCATTTGACCATCTACTTGTTCTTCCACTGGTGCATTTCTGGTTTTTTCTGAAGGGTTGATTTTAGGGGAGAGGGTGGCTTGCCTTGCTTGTATTGGAGTCTGCCAGCTATGAGGAGACATGCCAGGATGCTAAATGTGCAAGGAAGGGCCAAGGCTGAACACATGCTCTAAGAACTTTTGAAGCATTTATATATTGTGAGTGCTGGTAAGACTGTGATTTCTCATCTTTCCCTACTTTTTAAGTGAATTTTATATGGAGCACTTTGTGAGAGATGGGTAAGTGCTGTTGCCCCCTGTCAAAGGCTGAGAAGTGAAGCTCAGGGAAAGCTGAGAAATCAGTGGTACCAGCAGCAGAATGAGTCCCTTTTCCCATGGCTGAAAACACTCAACCATCAGTTCCCAATCTTTGCTAGCTGTGAATCTACTTTACATTTAAATCATACTTTTCTCAAGTTCACAACCTGGACAAGGAAGTGGATTTCCTCCACCTTGACATCTCATAAATGCTATGGCCAATCTAGAAATGGAATCTTCAGTAGCCCATGGGAAAATCAGTCTGTCATCTTCTGCAAACAGAGAAAACATCTCTTTTGTGGTAATCATTGCAAAATTCCAGTGTGCAGCAGTGCCTGGGGTTGGTCTCTGAGTGGGTTTGCCAGATGTTCTCATGAGTGCAGGAGATGCCTCAGGTTTCCTAAGGATCAGCAGTCATTCATCAAGGTGAGAAAATTTCTGTTCCTGACAGGCTTGGAGGATTCCCCTGATCAAGTGAGATTGGAAAACTAAACAAACTTAAATCTGTCTGTACCCAGACAGAGACTCTCAGGCCCAAAATCAGCTATGTTTTCTCCTGGTACCAGTGATCAGTCTTTTCCAGCTTTCCAGGTACAAAATCTCCAGAACTAATGATGGATCAAGGGTAACTCATAACCCCAGGTGCAATGTGTCTAATTGTTTGGTTTTCACTAGAATCAGTTGAAATCCTTCTGTCTGACTCTAGAAATGCAGGCTGATGCATGTGCAAACCAGAAGTTCTCTTTTGAAGAGAATTTGCTTGATGCTTTGAGCTAATTCTTGTGCAGTTAAAACAAAGGGGGATGTGGTCATGGGAGGTCCTCAGGACAAGGTGAGAGATGAGAAGTCCATGTTCTCAGAAGGCTGATTTACTATTTTATTTATATTATATTATATTATATTATATTATATTACATTACATTACATTACATTATATTATATTATATTATATTATATTATATTATATTATATTATATTATATTATATTATATTATATTATATTATATTATATTATATTATAGATACATCAGAAGGCTGAACAAGAATATAATGAAAGCTCGTGACTGACTCCTCGGAGTCCAACAGAGCTGATGGTGATTGGTCATTAATTAAAAACAATTCACATGGAACCAATCAAAGATGCACCTGTTGGTAAATGATCTCCAGACCACATTCCCAAGCAATCAGATAATTGTTGTTTTCATTCTTTTCTGAGGCCTCTCAGCTTCCCAGGAGAAAATCCTGGGCAAAGGGATTTTTCAGAAAATAGCATGGTTACAGGTTTTGTTCTTTGATGCAGAATTAAGCTGATGGTGACACAGTGGCCAACCATCATCTTCTTCAGGCTTTTGGACTGATAATCACAGTCTAGGGTTTGTGGAAGGGCTTCTCCAAGGGCAAGTAAGCCTTTCTCAAGGGAGCAACTTTGTTGTTGCAATCACAAGGTGAAGGCACAGGGAACCATTCAGAGCACTCTGGTGAAGCTCATAGGTCTGCTGCAGGCTTTTCTGTTTCACCTTGGACAAGTCTCTCATTGTGTCTCAGTTTCCTCATCTTAGAAACAGAGATAATCCAATTAAATCACCTCCTAATAGGTCTTGTAAAGATTAATTAGTAAACATGTGGAAATGCTTTGATAATGTGACAGGCAAAGGCCATTGTAAATAATGACTGAAGAAGTTTCTGTCCCTCAGGATTCCCTTTTACAATGGGTGCACTTGCAGCCTAAGGAATAAATCAGGTCTGTAGTGGAAGAGATTAGAGATTATGGCAGGAAAAAATACCCTTTATGGGGAAAGTTACATAATCTTTTAGAAATCTCATATTTCAGCTTTTAATCTTGCACAGGATTAATACTCACAACATCAAGGTAACAGTCATACAGTTAGGAATTTAGTGAGTCTATCTTCAAGTCTTGGGGGTTTTGCTATTTTATTTGAAAATGCAGTAGGAATTGTAAATGTAACCAATTGCATTGGTTCTTCGTTTGATATTCTTTTATTTCTGTGGGTGTGGCTTTTCAGTGGAACATCCCAGCTGTGTCCCCTTGCTGGCAGTGACCAGAGCTGTCCCCATTGCCTCTGACTGTCTGGGCTGGGTCCTCTCCACCCCTGGCTTGCAGAGTCTGTGAGCAAAGCCTTTGCCAGGAGTTTCTGAAACACAGGGAAAGTTTTGTCAGGAAGTGGGAAATCTGCTGATTTCTGCAGTTCCTGTTACTGCACTGTCAGAGACAAAACCCTCAGTTCTTCTGGGCTGTGGATCCCATTTGCTCATGAAGCAGGGGGAGCAGAGGCTGCCATGGCAATGCTGTCCTGGCTGGGAGCAAAAAGCCATGGTTGACAGGCTGGGAAGGACCCAGCTGTTGATCATAGCACGGAGATGGCACTCAGGAAACAATCCTGCACAGGACAAATGCACCCACAGCCATGCTCTGAACACATCTTGAGCCAAACTTTTAATCTTCATTGCTTGTCAGTAAAGGAAGAAGCCAATTTTTGCTCCCTTCTTCATTCTCATGAGCAAATGTCAGCTTTTGGAGATTGAATCTGGTTTTAATTTTCCAGGTTTGCTCGTTATTAGTGCAGTGCTATCCTGTGAAGAGGAAGAAAGAGAGCAGCCTGATTTCCTGAAAACTGCCCAGAGCCTAACCTGGATTTGCCCTCCCAACCCAGCTCTCCAGTGAGAGTGGACATAATGATTATTTTTGGAATCTACCTTCCCATGTTCCACATTTTTAGCCAAACATAATAATGATGCTTTGTTTGTGGAGTATATTCATACTTCCTCTCTTTTGTGACCTCTGTGAGGTAAGAATTATTTTCTCCCTCATATGAGGAAACTGATAAAAAGGAGACCAAATTACTTGTTTCATGTCACATACATACTCTGTGGGACAAATCAGATTTTGCCTTAACTGGAAGCCCAAACTGACTTATCTACTTATCTGCACTTCAAAATCAGACTTTATTTACCACTGTATTGCAATGACCTGAATATCTGTTCTGAGACAGTGCTGTGAAATTGTCATTTCCTCATGATCCTCCAGGTCATCTTTAGGGAGTCTGTCATCCCTCTGTGTCCATGGCCAGGTGGGAGCTGTGCTGACACATTAGAACAGCTTTTGTTTATAGACTTGACTTTCCTGTGCAATACCTTTTATTGCTGGGTCAGTGTCTGGCCTGCCAAGAACTTTGTCTCTTTCTCTTCAAATCAGACTTTGATATTAGTCTGAGATTTTTGTTTTGTGCAACAGAAATTACAAGTGGAAGGAGGCCACCAGAAACAGATTTTCCCAGGTGAGTATTTTTGTGCATTTCACGGACTGCACCATTTTCACTAGAATGCACTTCTCCTTTTTGTTTAATTCTTAAAAATTGTTAACCAGCTTAGTTTTTAGATTGCTGACAAAGTTTCAAGTTACAAGGATTGTAAGAGGAGAAGAAATTGAAATGAGATGAAAGCAGGGATTTCTGTATAAGCATTTCCTTTTATCAGTCCTTGGTTGCTTTCTTAGTAGACAATTGTAATGGAGCTCTTTCCTCAGGAGGTGCTGCTGCTTTCAGTGGAGAGAAAGCAGCCTTGTGATATATGGATTTGCAAGTTCAGCCCCTCAAGAAGGACCAGTGTTTGTTATCCTATGGCCTGATTGAAAATGATAGTTGCATGCCCTAGTTAAATGTTGAGTCCCTTGGAAAGCAGAGGGGATGCTTGTCAGAGTCAGGATTTCAGAGCTGGGCTATGTGTTTGTACAGCTTTATTTAATTCCAAGTTACCCTTGGGTTATTTAATTTCCTGACAGCTGCAAAAACAGTGTTCTCAGATAACAATGGTTTCTAATTAGGCAATATGCCTAAAATGGTAGAATGTTTTATTTTGACCGTGACACTGATGTTTTGTATGCAGCTTGAGGATGAGAAAGTTGAGCAAGCTGGACTTGCAGCTTCCTCTGGCAGAGCTGTGTCTCCTGTGATCCCCAGTGAATAATGCTAAAGGCATGGCCTCTCCTCTGTCCCTGCACTTCAAACACCTCTCATTGTTTTGGGCTGTGTCATCAGTAAATCTGCCTTTCAGCTGGAACCACCTTCCAGAAATATGTTTTATCAGCACAGCAGGACTGGCATGACTTGCATAGCTGAGGCTACAGAGCATTCCAGGGTGAAGAAAGCAGGTGAGATTTACCTGTAGCTGAGGATTTTAGCTTTTTGGGCATTTTGTTACACTGCATAGCTGCCCAAGTGTGGCTTTCATGGCTCAGGCACTTGGTACAAAATCAGTGATAGAAATAAACATACAAGTAAACTATTCTTCAAAATCATTTATTCAGTTTAGAAAGAGTGTTAGCATCAAGTTATCTTAATTAGATCCTGACATGATTTCTGCTTGTGGAAGGTTTATGCTTTGGGCTGTGCTATTTGATGATCTCTAAATTCCCTCCTGTGACAGCAAAAAGTGGCTGTTGGCAGGTCTGTCACCTCCTTTAATTCTTAGACAGCCCTTGAAGTCTTGAATCTAAAAGAAAACGGGTAATTTTGTTCTGCTCTTTTGCTCCCTATTTTAATTCTTTTCCAGAGCTCACAACTCTGACAATTCCCATATCACTTCTTACCACTGCAGAACTTTTTAAGTTCATTGTTTAAGATCCTGCTCATATAACCATGATGCAGAATTGCACCTCTCATAAATCAAATGCCTACTTAAAAGTTTTGCAACTTAATTAGGGGTTTGCAGACCTGAGTCAGAGTTTATCCCTCCCCTTCCGCTGAGCACTATTTATCATGTCCTGTACCACTGACCAGGGGCTCTTTGGAAGGTTTCTCTTTGGATTCTCTTTAGCCATTTGCTTTTAGGTGCCTGATCCTGCCCAATACCATAATACAATGAAAGAGAGATTACTGCATCAACTACAGTGTAAATAACAGTGAAAAATTATTCTCTGTAATAATCTGGCCTTGCCCAGTTCTTTTGAGGTGCTGGTGTCTTTGAAAGAGCTGTGGGTGTTGGCTCAGATTGGCTGGTGGCTATATGAGCAGTGTGTAAGGAAGGTGATCTCACACCTCTGTGTGAGATCAGCAGGGATGGGAGATGAGCAGGAAGTTTTTATTCTTCTTTCCCCTCTACAGTTTCCTACCAGTCAGTAACTGAGGGATTCCTAAATTACAGGTTGAATCTGCATCACCATATTTAATGGCTATCAGTATATCAATCCACCACAGAGTTGTCTAACCCCTTATGAAGCCTCTTCATTCTTTTGGTCTCCATGGCATCCTCTGTCAGCACTCTGATAATTTCACTGGGTTTCAGGTGTCTGTTTGCACTCTAGCATGATGTCTGTGGTGTGACTCAGTTCTCCTCCCAACACTTCTTAAGGATCTTTGAGCATCAACTTGTTGTTTCTCAAAGAACTATCCAAAGTGTCTCCAAGACTCTTAGGAAAGAGGATAAACAGAGCCATAATAAAAAATACAAAATAACAAAAGTTGTGCCAGGTTATCCTGCTAATGTTCCTCCATGGAGAACTGACTACTTATCATTATTTTTCTTAAAAGTCCAGTGGAAGATCTTAACTTTCTAAGACAAATTCTGCCTTTTGATGAGCTGTTTCACAATGTATCTTCCCTTAAAATCCTATCTGTGACAGCTGTATTACAGTTATAGTGCACTTAACAGAAAATATCCAGTAGATTTTCTCGTGGTAGAGAAGAATAAAATCCTAAAATAAGAACAATTTATCCCCAGAAGACAAATCAAAAGAATTTACAATATGTGTGGGTTCATACCTCCCTCTGTCTTTCCCCCTCCCTCTCTCTATGAATGTCCTTATGAGTTTGAATCATGTATATAAATCCTAAATCCTGACTAGAATCAAAGTTAGGTGTAAGATGCAATGTGCTTCCTCAGAGATGCAATTAGCTTCCTTCAGAGTAGCATAAAAACTCAGGTTTATTTTCCTCCATAATCCTTCTCCAAGATTTCTGCACACCATGTAGGCACAGTGGTAAACACGTTCCCAGTTTTGCTTGTCCATTTTGCTTCTGTGTTTGCTCTCTCTGGGATTTCCATCACCATGTTCTACCAAAAGATTCTCATGTTTATTTTACAAGATTTACCAATCCCTCTTCAGTTCCAGCTTCCATACTTCCACATTTATTGAATTTTTACAGTTGGAAAGAACTGTATCTCCACACTCACAGTCTGCATTTATGTTTTGAGTTGGTTTTGGAGTACATTAAATTGAAGAGGTTGATAAAATGTGAGAGGTGGCTTCTCAAGGACTGGCAGCCTCAGCAGCACTGGCATTGTGGCTCACAAGCCCTTGGAGGGTCCCAGAAACCTGATTTCTTTATCTTTGTGTCTTTCACATTGCTGAGCAGATTGCCAGCACTGAGTAACTGTTAACCTCTGGAGCCCTGCTGAAGTAACTGTATCTGTGAGGGATTTATTTCACAGTTGTTTTCTTCTGCTTCCCTGGGCTTGGTTAAGATGTTTATTTACTGAAACACTTTGAGCTGAACTTGTATACTTAGGAGTTGCCAATTTAAATACACATGTGTGTGTATATATTTAAATATATGTGTGTGTGTGTGTGTGTGTGTATATATATATAAAGCCTATGTATATTAGTGTATATACCTATATTTGTATATATTTATTCAGGGATAGAGAAGATGTTTCACAGAAATCATTTTTAGCTTTTCTTTTTCAGGAACTTGTCCTTAAATCCAGTTTAAAACTGAAAAATATGTTGGATTTTCACTACATAATATATTTCACTATAAAATATGTTGGATTTTTCACTGCCAGGACTATACCAAGTTTTTCTGTAGCTGGCAAGTTAAAAAAGCAGCTCACACGTGGGCACTGTCATCCATAAGTGAGTCAAGCCCAGGAGAGCAGGGAATCCTCAGGAGCTTGATGACAAGTTGTGCTCTGACCTCTTGAGTTCTGTTGTTGTACTGCTGACATCCTCAGGTTTTAAGTTTGATGAATTAAATGTTTTATTTTGTTTCTTTTAAAAGAATTAAGCTTTTGGAGAAGTGGGATGAAAATTTATGTGGACCATCATGTGGATAAACCTCTGTTGGATGCCTGTTTTTGCATTTTAGCCAGTGAACAAAAATAAAGTAGCCTCTTAAACAAGCTCTGTGCTGTTTGCAGCAGACAGGAGTGCCTGCTCTGATGGATGTTTACCATGGTTTTTCATGCTCTAAATAGAGCAGATAGAATTTTTCTGGCAAAATTCATTTTTAGAATTTGTATCAACAAATTCTTGACCTAGATGAGTGCTCCCAACATGCCACAATGTGCCTGGTTTTAGTGGCTTGTATGTAGCTTTCTTTACAAGGAAATGAATTTATGTATCCAAGAATCAAGGACAATCCATGAATCCATCTCAGATTGTCTCAGATTACCACCCATTTGGATGAAAGGAAACCACAAACTGAAACCAGTTTGCTTTCAAAAGTGCAATTTGTGTATCTCATAAACATGAAGTTCAAAGGAACTGCAGAATGTACTTCACCAACCCCAGAGGAAAATACCCTTGAGAACAGGAGGTTTAATGGCTCTTTGTGGAGTAATGATGCATCTTTAAGTCATTTGCACCCTCTTAATTTTAAGCATATTGAGCTGGGTTTTAGCAAGCCCCTTGTGCCTGAACATGGCTTCAGTATCCAAAAGATGAGGACCCCTTCCTGTCCTGCCCCATTGTCTTGGTTTGGAAAGCCAGGAGTCTGCTGAGGAAGGCAGAAGCCTCCCCTGAAATGGAGAATGTAAACCCTCCCCACCCCTCTGAATTGCTATAAATTTTAAATTAAGGGGCTCTCAGGCAAAAATATGGGAGCAGGAAATAACAGTTCTTTAATAGGGAAAAGAAAAAAAAATAAAAGTATAAAATAAACAATGCAGTACACTAGAACAACACTGACAGAGTCAGAACACAACCTGACACCCTGTGGGTCAGGGTGTTGGCAGCAGTCCCACTGGAATTGTGGCTCAGCCCTCCTGCAGTGTCAGGGGTGGTTCTGCTGGAGCAGGGATCCTGTAGAGAAGGATGTATTCTTCCTCTGAAGATCCAGGGGAAGAAGAGGCAGCTGCTGTTCCTCTGGGGAATCCAGTGGAGAAGCCATGCTGGTGTCTCAAAACCTCTGGATTATATCTGAGTAGGAATGCTTGGCTCCTTCCTCTGGGCTCACATCTCCCAATGGGATGCTGTAGTTCTTATCAGCCATGCAGGGACATTCAATAGTCTGTTATCAGCAGATGTCCCCTCCCAAGGGAGGTGTGAATGTGGTCACTCAAAGAGAGAGATAAGGCAAACTGCCCACTTGACAAAGGTAATCTGCCATACAGATGGTAATTGAAAACAACTTGCATTGCAATCTTCAACACCCATAGAAGTGAGGAAAGGCAGGTGGATGAGGCTGGCTCTTCACAGGGGAGGAGGAGGGCATGAGCAGATGTCTTCTCCACACAGGAGTGTCCTTGGGTGGCTTGGTGTCACTTGGGTTCTGTGACAAAGAGCATTGATGTTCTGCTGGCAGTGCAGAACACTGGGTATGGAGCAGGGCTGCTCTATACATGACACAAGGCATGGCTGGGGTACTCCTTGCAGAACATGCAGTGTTTCAAATGGTATTTGTCACTAATTCTCAGTCCTTACCCAGCTTCTCTAAAAAGTCACTTCAGCTGAGAAGTTTCTGGAGGGAAATTTACTGGGGAAAAATCCAGCCTGTTCTATAGAGATGCCTGTGCTTGAGTTCAGTAGGCTTTTGATGGACTCTTCCAGACTGGGACACTTTTGTTGTCAGTTTTGATTAGTTGGGCTCCTGGCACAGGGTGCAGTTTGCTTCCTTGTTTGAAAATGGAAAAGTGGTGCTTTGAAGGCACTCAGTGGAAAATTGGGTAAAGGAAAAGAGTTAAATACAGCTTTTCATCTGCTGCTTTATGTAGGCTTGAATTTTTTGTTTCTTTTGTTTTTCCTGCAGTGAGCTCAAGGCAGCTCCATGACTGGGTCTCCTAACCTCTGCCACAGGATAAAAAATGACAGTCATGTGGTCCAGGAAGCAAAAATCTGAAAGGCTCTTGTGTGTTTACCAAGTACTTTTTTCCAAGCTGCTATTACATCTCAGAGATTCTAGGTGGCAAGAAAGGTTTGAACAAAAATGCAGAAGGTCCTTATTGCCAAGATGAGCAGAAGGCAGAGAAGCTTTATGTGACCGATTTCCCCTCCAGAAAAGGGCATCATTGCTGATCTGTGTGTGACTAAGTTCAGTGACACTAGTGACAATAGTGACAATAATATCATTTTTACAGTGGACAGATATACAATAATCTATTGGTATTCTCCCAGCTTCTTTATTCAATTCTAACATTTTAGCTACTCATGGATTAGAGAGTAAGACTGATTTGGCCTTTTTTCCTTTGGGGTGGGTGAAATAAGGCATCTCCTTGTCAATAAAGGCTTAATTTCATGTGATCTTCTCCAGCTGGGTTGAAATAGTGGAGTAAGAGCTGGAGTCACTGTTACACTCTGTGTGAGTAGTGCAGCCACTGAAAACACATCGTGCTTAGCAGGTTGGGAAGCACTTAATAAGGAGAAGGCACTTGTACTCAGAAATGAGAGAGTGAAATTGCGTAGAAAATTCTGTCAGCTAATGATCTGAAAAATATTTTGCAAAGGCTATTTTCTACCCTTACTTCTAACACATCTTACACTTTAATAGCCTGAACAACTGGAGAATCACACACATTAATGTCACAGTTCACTTGGGACAATTTGTTTTGCAAGATAATGAACTGTGTCAGCAGAAGTTTAGCACTTGCTCTAGGTGGGGCTGACAGTTCAGCTTTCTGGTAGCTTTGTCAGTAAAATGCCCATGGTCTGACTAAATCTCTGTGAAATTTGGTAACCTGGGAGGAGTTTATGTCATCACTTTCTTCAAGTATTTTTTATGTTGTTTAAGGCATTCTCAGGAGTAGCTTGGAAGGAAATAAGGCAAAATACTGACAATAGATTTTTAAGAGCTCCAATCCTCTCATGCCTTGGCAGCAGAGGTGTCTTTGTGTGAGAAGGTGCCTTCACCTCATTAAATCATTCAGTGCAGGTGGAGCTTTGTGTACCCTAGAGTTTTTCAGCCACAGAGTCAGAGTGACATCCAGCCTGGTGGTTTTTTTGCAGTCTGTAGTGCAGCTCACACTGGCAGAGGATGCTCCCCCTGGTTGTGGGGGAGGCCTCAATGGTGCAGTTGGGAGCAGAGATCTTTGGGGGTGTTCAGGAGCAGGGGAGGTTTCTGACCCTGGTGTTACTCTAAGGAAGAAGCAGAAGAAAGGTATAAATTGTTATTCTGAGATTGTAGGGGACAAATCTATGAGAGTGATGGAGATGTGGACAGGGGATAGATCAAGAGTCAGGGAAGACAGGGTAAGCACTTAAGATCAGTGGGGAAGACAAGAAGAGACAAAAAAGAGTAAAGATGGACACAGCAACAAGGAGAATAAGAGATGATGCAGTTTGAGCTGTACTAGAGGGTCACTGGGGTGGAGAGGAGGAACAGGCTGTGCTTGTTGGGTTTGTGGGCAAGCACAAAGTGGCCACCTAGAGCCCTTGCTCCTTGCATTGCCCACAGGGATGCTCAAGGTAGCAAGTGCCTGCCGGACAAGCAGTGTCTGTCATTGAGCTCAGGGCAGTGGAAAAGACCAGCAACATTTTCAGTGCATTTCAGGAGGAGGGGCTGGCTCTAAAGCAGCAGCATGTGCAGCAGGCCATGAAGCTCTGATACAATTGCAGTTTTTCAGCATCTTTCAGTGCCCAAGATGGTAGTTGTACTGGTTTTGTTTCTAAGCTTTTTGCTTAACTATTACTAAAAGTGCCTGTGGTTATTAAAAAACCTCAGTTTGCCTGTGCTAATGTACCTCCTCTTGTATGTGCATCATTACAGGCTGCTGCTTTGAGCTCTGTTACAGTGCCCAGAGCTCTGGCACTGGGGTGGCACCTGTCTGAGTGGTGACTGTGGCTGGGGCTGCAGACAGCCCTGTCCTTCCCACTGGGAGAAGCTGGAGACTAAATAAAGCAAATGGCAGGAATAGAAATACTGGTTTCATGATATATTGGATTGTGTCCCTGCCTGTGACAACCTCTGTTTGGCAGCTCCCACCTGCAGAGCACTCAATATTGCACCACTTTAAACATTTTCAACGTGTAAAATAAATCCTCAGTTACCTTGCCAAAGTGGTTGAGTAGAGCAGACTGCAGGATGATGATTTGTGAGTTGTGGGCAAGGAACCACCATTTTCAGCACCAGGTGCTAAATGGGTCTTTAACCTTCATTGAGGGGCTGGGGCACATGCATTAGCTCTTCACTGGTTTGCAGCATTGCAGGATGAGCTGCTCCCACTGGGGACTGACTGATTGTGGAGCACAATCCCTGACTGGTGATGAATGTATTGCTTTCCAAGCTTAGGTAATAGCTCCTAAATTCCTGTCATGGGATCTGCATAAACTGACCCTGTGGAGAAAATGTACAGGTAATGTCCAGCTATACTGAGAAGGATCACCCTTTTCATCAAGGGCACATGTATAGGGAAGTTATAAAAGCTTGATAAACAAATGAGTAGTTTATTGATTATTAACTCAAGTGCAGATTGCTTTTATGTGTTTGAAGGACCATCTGTGCCACACTTGGGCTGCAACAACTCCATCTTCCGTGTTTTCTTGCTCTCTTTCATCTTTAGGATCAGTTGGGGATTTTGGGAGTGGAGAGTCATGTCTAACTGTGTCTGGTTCAGAGGTCTGGATTTGTTTACTCTAAAGAAGAGGTCACACGAGTCCAGTGCAAACACAGCAGCTTTGTTCTGTGAGATGCTTCTCCTCTGTGCCCTCTTTCATACCCTGCTGTCCCATGGCATTTCACAACAACAGTGGGGCACAGCAGAGATGAAAAAGTTGTCTATCCTTTAATTTCTAGGACCCAAGCTCTGGAGGTCCAGTTCTAATTCTTACAAATTAGAGGCTGGCTGTGTCAAGGGGAACTTTGGGAACAGAGTTGGGGAGGACAGCCTGAAGGCAAGAGTGTGAGCTGAAGGCATGCTGAGGTGTGAGGTTGCTGCTGGGGCTGTGGCTGCTGGGGCTGTGGCATGATCCAGTTTTAAAGTTATTAGAAATGCATCTGCCCAAATTAAGGTGCAAACAGGACCATATGCCAAGGTCAGTAGTATTTTTATTTAATATTAAATTAAATAAAGGGTTTTATTTAATAGTAAATATGAGAGAGAGAGGAAAAGAGAAGAAGGAAGAGAAAGAAGTAGAAAAGAGGTGGGGGAACAGAAAGAGACACAGAATAAAGAAAATATCACCATTCCATAGATCCCAATGATGTTCCATTGATCCACTCCAGGTGGTTGTCTTGGTGGTGAAGTTCCCCTGAAAAGCTCAGGATCTGATGGATTCATGTATATTCAGGCCAAGGGGAATGCCCCAGCACATCTCCCAGGGCAGGGACCAGGCTCTCGCAGCAGACTCTGCATCTGTTGCATCATTTCGCACAAGGTGCAGTCCTGTGGTGCAAAGCCTCAGGAATGAGTCTGGGGAGTGCTTTGGGGGTCTTTGATGGGTTATGACACCCCCTCCTCTGCCTCTCACTTGAATGTCCCATGCATGTGGCCTGTGGCGTTGGGGTTCCACAGCTGGGCCAGTTTGTGTAAGGGAGGATGGGAGTTCAGTGCCTCTGACCAGAGGTGACACCATGCACCCAAAACCTCCTTCTCCCCACCCCATTTCATGAGGAGGCTGTGTAAACCTGGCTTCTGTGGCTCCCCCACCCCCAACCAGCCAGGGATGATTCTCAGTGCAGCTGCTGGGTTTGGCTTTCTTGTGGATGCATTCCTTTCCCTCAGCCTTGTTTGTTTCTCCCTAGACCTGAGCTGATTGAACAATAATGTCCCCTCTATCTTACCTAGGCAGCTTAACTTACAGTCCAGAGTTCCAGTCAGGATCTTCAAGGAGGCTTCCGTGGTTGTAGCATCTTCATACAGCTTTTGCTATAGTGGGCAAAACTCCTTCATAGCAGTGTTAAAGGCATGAGCCATTGTGGTGATGTTTGCAGGAGTCCCAGGATGAGGGAAGAGATGAAAATCTTGACTCCTTGTTTCAGAAGGCTGATTTATTATTTTATGAAATGTATTATATTAAAAGAAAATGATATTTTAAAACTATACTAAAAGAATAGAAGAAAGGATTTATTCAGAAGGCTAGAAAAGAATGGAAGGATAATAAAATCTTGTGACTGCTCACAGCCTCGACACATGTGGCTGTCATTGGTCATCAAGTAAAAACAACTTACATGGGCCAATCACAGATGCACCTGTTGCATTCTACAGCAGCAGATAATCATTGTTTACATTTTGTTTCTGAGGCCTTTCAGCTTCTCAGGAGAAAATTCCTAGCAAAAGTATTTTTCAGAAAATATGTCCATGACAAATCATTTCAGTCCCTGACAGGCTGTGTGTCTGTCTGCCCATGGACTGACTAGCTGAGGAGAGGGTAAAGCTCGGGAGCAGGGTGTTAGTCTGCATCACTTACAGCTCCTTCTCTGGGACATCCATCATCTCTCTCAGTCAGTTCTTGCAGAATTTGTGTTTATTCTGAAGATGTCTGGTTTATTTCTGTACTTAAGAGCTTGTGCTGTGTTTCTGCTAAGCCCTGTCATGGGACTGACTTTTGCTTTTGATTGCCTGCAATGTACAGTGAAGTTCCACTTCACACTTCTTGGATTATGTCTGCAGAAATGAATTTAAACTATTCTTGTTTCTACTTATCTTCTTTGCTCTCCTTTGCTTCTCATGCTCTGAAAGCAGCCAGAATGTATTTTTGCTTATATCCATGGTCTCTCTGGATTAGATGGAAATGTAAACTCATGGAGGCAAGAAACACCTTTGGAAACAAATGCAGGGCCCTTTGGAGTATGGCTGTTTCTGCTCCATTTGCTGCAAGTGATCAGTAAAAACTTAGATTAAAAACTTAGGTCATGCAGGCATTTAAAACCAAACTGCATGTTATATGAACCCACTCTCAGTTGGTGAGGCATGCTGAACATCTTCATGCTGCTTTTCTGCTTGGTCTTTTTTTTTTTTTTTTTTTTTTTTTTTTTTTTTTTTTTAATAATTAGCACCTCACCTTCCTCTACAGGGTTTTCTTTTCCCCATCTGGTACATCCTGCAGGGTGGGCAGACAGAAGCCAAGCCACAGTGGCGCTTCTGGATCAACAATTGGCCCTTCCAGGCATCCTTTGGGCTGTGCCTTGTCCTGCTCGAGGGTCTCAAGAAGCTGCAGAGGTGTCTGGGGGGTTGAACCCCCACCATCACTGTCAGGGAGGGGAGTGGTGGCTCTGACAGAGCAGAGGAGGGAGTGCTGCCTGCTCCCAGCAGAGCAGTGGGTGCTTCATGGGCTCCCACTGGGGCCAGCTCTGCTCCATCAGGGCTCCTGTCCTGGCCCTCTTGCTGCAGGGCTCCTGCACCTTTTAAGTGGTTACTGCTTTGGCAGAGTTTATATGAGCACTGCTTGCCCATTTTCTTTCATACAGACTAATCTGAAAAACCTTTTAGCTGGTGGTATTTTCCATTATAGAACGGTTTGTGTTGGAAGGAAAAGATCATCTTGTTCCTCTGTTTCTCCCTCTTTCTAAACATTTGCATTTCTGTTGATGAGGATTTGCAGTAATGCAGATACCTCTTGATGCATTCCAGGATAGAGTAAACACTCTGTGGGAGAAGTTCTTTGCTTATAACTAATCATTTATTCCCCTAATTTGAATGGAAAGCAACATTTTACTTATCTTTTTAAACTGTCAGCTTAATTCTGTGTTTGTTACCAGTGTAAACTCTTGTCTCTGGAGCATTCTGGGCAATTTGCAAACAGAGAAGTTACACATATTGTGCTCAGCACAAGTTGGCAGGGGCCACTGGGTTGATGAAATGTCAGTTCTCCTTACCCAGCCCAGGCAGATTTTGGCATACCTGGAGTTGCAGGTGATGTTAATGCAGTCTGAGAGATGCTGCTAGCAGTTTGCATCATGGATTGTGCAATACATGGAATCAATAGGCTATTAAAGAGACTACAGGCTCTCTGCTGCTGGGTGATTTCAGATAATGCATTAAATACAGCTGGGAGTGATAAGACTAATTACCATAGACTGGCTGTATTTTACCTGAAGATCTTTCAGCTGTGGGGTTTTTTTTGTTTACATGGTGTATATTTGAGATGTACACAACTCTCATCACCAGACAGGGCCAGCAGTGCACTCTGTGAGTGTAGGAAGGAGGTGGTTGTGTCCTGCAGATTCTGTTGTAAAAGCCAGGCAGGAATTAGGAGCAGGGCCTTTGAGCTGGAGAGCTGGGATCCAGTGAGATGCTTTGCAAGATGATCTGTGGCAGACACTGGTCCCAGCCCCCAAAGCTGGTATTCTGTGCCCCAAATGGAGCTCCTCTTTGCTGGAGGTTGTTTAAAAATACATGTCAGTGAAACAGAGCTCACAGGCCTCCTTGGCAGAGGGCCCATAGCTAATCACTAGAGATTTCACATTGAAGTTTTTCAGAGTGTCTGTTTGATTAATCGTTCATATTTTGCTGATCTGAGACTTTTTATTTTAATTCTTAAATTTAATATATATTACTTATATGACTTAAATATGTTTTAATTCCATCTTAAATCAGTGGAACAATCTTTACAGTGGAGTTGGCTTTTTTTTTTTGCACAGCAGCAGCAGCATGTTTGCAGAGGCTCGTGCTTGGACATGCAGCTGGTTAGTAGGATTCTTCACAATCCCGTTGTATGCACTTCCCTGGAAGTCTCTTAAAAGTAAGAAACCAAAGAGCTCAGAAACACCATGGAGCTGAACCTCAGTGCATTATGCCTCAAGGCTATGAGGGATAACCCTGCTGCTCTCCCAGGAGAGAGGTTTGGTATGTCAGGCTGTCGCAAAGGTATGTGCAGAGAGGCTGGGTGGGAACGGGAATGCATGTTTGGGTCCACTGAGACGACCTTGCAAAGTCCAGCTGGTTTCCCTTGGCCAAAATTTGAGTATGTCAGAGTGAAACTTGATTTTTACAAGTTCACACAGTCTGTATGCTGCTCCCTTCCTTTTAAGTTAAACATCCTTTTCTTTCCCCCAGGCAGGAAAGCCCCCGGGCGTGCTCCCATTGTGGCAGCGCTGTGTGGGGACAGGCTGTGTGCTGGCTGTGCTCCCCCTGTGTGGGGACAGGCTGTGTGTGGCTGTCTGGGGACAGGCTGTGTGTGCCTGTCTGTGCTCCCCCTGTGTGGGGACAGGCTGTGTGTGCCTGTCTGTGCTCCCCATGTCTGGGGACAGGCTGTGTGTGGCTGTGTGGGGACAGGCTGTGTGCTGTCTGTGCTCCCCCTGTGTGGGGACAGGCTGTATGTGCCTGTCTGTGCTCCCCATGTCTGGGGACAGGCTGTGTGTGGCTGTCTGTGCTCCCCCTGTGTGGGGACAGGCTGTGTGTGCCTGTGCTCCCCCTGTGTGGGGACAGGCTGTGTGTGGCTGTCTGGGGACAGGCTGTGTGTGCCTGTCTGTGCTCCCCATGTCTGGGGACAGGCTGTGTGTGGCTGTGTGGGGACAGGCTGTGTGCTGTCTGTGCTCCCCCTGTGTGGGGACAGGCTGTATGTGCCTGTCTGTGCTCCCCATGTCTGGGGACAGGCTGTGTGTGCCTGTCTGTGCTCCCCCTGTGTGGGGACAGGCTGTGTGTGCCTGTCTGTGCTCCCCCTGTGTGGGGACAGGCTGTGTGTGCCTGTCTGTGCTCCCCATGTCTGGGGACAGGCTGTGTGTGGCTGTGCTCCCCCTGTGTGGGGACAGGCTGTGTGGGGACAGGCTGTGTGTGGCTGTGTGGGGACAGGCTGTGTGTGCCTGTCTGTGCTCCCCCTGTGTGGGGACAGGCTGTGTGTGCCTGTCTGTGCTCCCCCTGTGTGGGGACAGGCTGTGTGTGGCTGTGCTCCCCCTGTGTGGGGACAGGCTGTGTGTGGCTGTGTGGGGACAGGCTGTGTGTGGCTGTGCTCCCCCTGTGTGGGGACAGGCTGTGTGTGGCTGTGTGGGGACAGGCTGTGTGTGGCTGTGTGGGGACAGGCTTCGCGCTGCCACTCTGGCACCAGGGCTGCAGCAGCAAGTGCAGCCGGTGTTGGATAAACAGTGCCCCTCCATCTGTTCAGCTGTGCATTCCTCAGGATGCCTTTTCCCCCTGCTTTGCACACATGCACCAGGAAGGCACTGCTGTCCAAGTACAGCCGTGCCCAAGGGTTCATTAACAGGGGATTTCGCAGTTGTGCCATGTTTGCCTTCAGGGCTTTGATCTTGAGAAGGGCACTCAGCAGCAACACCACTGCTGCCATATCAAGGACCTTTATCCCAAGCACCTGGGGCTGGAGGATCAGCAGGGAGGAGCTTTGAAATGAACCAGGAGTTTTTCTCCTGAAAACATGAACCTTTGTCTCAGTTACAGGTGTGTTTGCTATTTTTCAGTGCTACAAGTGATTGGTTACTGTAAAATCCCTAAGTAGTTTGTGTTGAGGAGAAATCTGTGACAAATGCAAGTAAACCTACTGCCTTTGACACTTGTTTCTCTTAATGTTTTCAGTCCTGAATGACAAATGGACTGTATTCTTTGTGGTTAGCCGGACTACTTGCAGAAGCCTCATGCATTCATGCCTTCACAGCTCTAAACAACTTCTCAAGCCAGCTTTTCCAGCAAATTTCCTCTTCCTGTGGTTAATGGTTGAAGATCATAATAGCTAGGTGGCAGAAGTCCCCAAAACAAGGCAGTATTCTCTATGTAATAATATATCTTAGTACATTTGTTAAGTTTTTGTATGCTATTCCTTCTCCCCTACCTGCACTACTTCAGTCCAGCTCTAACACTGTTACACCAGCTAATTCATTTTCATGTCTTTGCTTTCTCTTTGTCCTGCTTTTTGGGTTTTTGCTCATGTTCACAGGAGCAGCCCTGCCAGGCTGTGCTTCCACAGGGACTGCAATCACTGCCTCCAGAGCACTGCTGTCAGTAGTGGGGTCTGCTCTGTGCTGCAATGGCTTTTAAAGCCTACAAGTCTCTCCCTGAGCTGACATAGTGCTCTCCAAGTGGCTGCATTTGTTTGTTTTTTCTTTCTCCACCTTCCCAGGGTTGTTTTTGTTCCTGTGTGTGACACCACTGAAGTGCACAGCACGCTGCCTTCCCATCTAGGTAGTCCAGGGTTTGGTTTATTTATAGGTCAGGAGAGCATGAGTGACATTTCCAGGTTTAGGGAGGTGGAAGAGAGAAACAACAGAAGGGAGCAGCTTGCTAGCAAAGAAGAGATTATTTGTCAGATTATGTCTCTTGCTCTTCCTGGAATCAGCTCATTTGTTTGAGAGGACCAGCATGAGAAAGGCAGAAGTCCTTTTCCTTTGTCAGGAAATCTCTGTGCTGGGATTACAGCAGCACACAGGGCCCTTGCCTAAAGTGGGGGTGACATGATATGGGAGCTTGTGGTGTGCCACTGAACTGATTTTATTTCTGCCTTCAGAGGCAGTGTGTCTGCTTTGGCTCTCTCTAGGTTCGGAGATAGGAACTGTAGGAAAGGAAATATTTCTGGCTTCTGGAAACTTTCTTCTCTTTTTTTATGTAGCACATAGTCTGCAAGCAAAAGTCTTTGTTGCTCTGCCAGTATGGCTGTTAAGAAGAAAAGATAAAAATATGCCAAAGAAGATTTTAAAGGAGCACCAACAAGCAATGATCTTACCAGCAGATAAAAAAATCCTTCCATTTTTCCTCAGCATCTCTTATGTAGTGCTTCTCCCCCACCCTCTTATTTTTGTCTTCTGAACTCTCACTGTGACATAGAAAAAAAACAATATTGAGAAATTTAGTGTCTGCACAGAAGCACAGCCTGTCCCTTTAAACTACAGAGAAGCCTTAGTGGAATTTCTATTCTGGGAATAGTTAATTCTGTTTGAGGTTGGGCAAGAGAGAAGCGCTCACAGGCTTAGTAGCAATATTTTTACTCCATTTGTTTTTTCTCTTAAGGATTTGCCTGCTTCATTTGATGGAAAGTGCATTTATTGATCAATCCTCCACTAAGGAGAAGATCTTGGAGAAAAAGAGGGTGAGAGAAAGAAAGAAAAACAACCAAACAAAAAGCCAAAAGACAGTATTTGTAGCTGTAGTGCTGTTATGTAATAGCCATTATGTAATGTCTGTTGGTGCCAACTAAAAATATACTGGAAGATAACTTCCAATTCATTGAAGCATTTAACTAGCATCATCCCAGGGTTTCTGCTTCTGGATTCAACCCCTTCTGCAGATGTTGTAAAGAGCTTACAAGTCCCCTAGGTAGCACAACAGCCCATTCTGTCTTTTATCCTTCTTCTTGTCCACTCTTGATTTCTTTCTTATAACTGGAGTTTTAGAAGAGGTAAATCCCTCTTTAGGTCACCTCTCTGCATACCCCACTGACCATGCCATTGGTCCATAGAGCTCTCTCTTAATGCTTTGTTCAGCTGAGCTTTAAATGTCTATGGCAGAGCCTGGGTTTCAGGAGAAGCTGAGCATAAAGCGTAGCAGGGATTAGATTTTGCAGCAGGCATTGAAAACTTGACAGCTTCATAGGTAGTGTTTTACAGGAGGTTGTTCTCCTGTAGCTGAGCTGCAGCTAAAAGCACCTTGCCTTTTCCATCCTTAAGCTTCTCCCTGAACTGCCAGCAGGACCTGCCGCCATGCCCAAATGCTCAGTGCAGCTACAGTTGCAGAAATGAGCACCCCAGGATATCCACAGCTGGCTCTGGTGTGATGCAGAGCAAGGTTTGCCCTTCCTCTCTGAAGCACAATGGCTGTGCAGAACCTGGAGTGCCATTTCCTGAGGCAGCCCAGGCTGAGCAGTGCTGCATGATGGAAGTGCCTTGGCCAGGGCTTGAGGGCCGTGGCAGCCTCTTTGGGGAGGGAAGGAGACATCAGCTGTGATGCCCTACACAGCTGTGGTCCTCTTGACACAAGAGAACATGACAGGCTGCTGAAAGTGACCCAAGGAGGAGCAGCAGGGAGGTGACCCAGACCTCTGAGCTGTATCACTGATAGAGACCCAGCAAGGTTTCTTGATTTGGACAACATAAGTCTAAATTGTGCTGGCTGGAAAAGCCATCAGCAAAAAACCTCTTTATAGCCAGGATTTCAGCCTGCACAGAGTCTTACAATATTGTAAATAACAAGATGTATCACAGAATTGTGTGAGTGCTTTAATTGAAGCCTTGTGATAGTGCTGGGGGAGGGTAGTAGACATGTTATCACCAGAGATGAAGCTGAGGTGTGGTTGAAGCAACTTCACACAGAGGGATTCAGAAAGTGGGGTTTAGACTCCCATCTTGTGCTGTAATTGATGTAAAGCATTGTCATCTCTGTTCTTAATTATTGAGAAGTCATGGTACTGTTCTGTACATAAGCACTGGGACTGTCCAATGGCATAAATGTATATTCAGGTTTGTTACTGCAGAGGATACATCCTGTTAATGAGCAATGGCCAAGGACACTAATAGCTCCATTGCAGGCATAACAGGTGAGGAGGGAACTGTCCAAGCCCTCCAGAGTCACTGTTTCAATCCCCAATGGGATCAGCAGGGGGTTTTATTTTTCAGAAAAGCAAAGGCTTAGTATGTCATCAAAACTTACTTCAAGACAAGTCTTGAAGTGTTTGTTTTGCATGAATTTACAAAAGAAGCATCTTGCAATTGCATCCACAAGCATTATGTGCATCAAGCAACACGTTTTGTTCTTGAAGGTGCAGAAGAAGTCATTAGTACCTATCATAGTTATTGTTGTTGCTATTGTTTTATTACAGCAGCAGAATGAAGTGAAAGTGCATGTAAGTCCTACTTAAACTCAGTTTCTTCTGTAGGAACAGAAATGGAACCAATGGTGCTTTGTGTGTGCATTGGCTACGTGTCAGCTGCAATAACAAGGGCAGTCATGTTGTGTCAAGTTTTAATAAGGGGGAAATCCTCATAAGTAGAACTAAGATTTTATCCAACTAGTAGTTTTGTCTGCTTGCTTTTAACTGAAGCAGTCTATTTTCTGCCACATGAATGTGCTTCAAATTCCTAGCTCCTGGTCACATGCAGGAAGCCTTTCTGCTGGAGGATGCCTATGTAGGAATGGCAGTGGGTTTTGGGTTAAAGCAGTGGATCAGGACATAGAAATCCCATCATGTGTGATCAGGTGTTTTTACCTGGTTGTGTGTTGATGCTTGTCTCTGGTAGTTGTTGAGTGATGTGGATGCTTGCTCAAAACTACAGCAAATTAGGTGAGTGATAATTGTTTAGCACTCTGGGATACAGATTAGGACTCCACAGACTCAGGTTAGCATGATTTGTGTTCTGTAGGGTAAGATACAGTGCACATTGCTTGTTCTTTTGTTTGTATGAAGACAGGGAGAGAGTCTATACAAAAGCTTTTTGCTGAGGTGTGTGTGAACAGAAACCACTCTCAATTTCCTTGTGTTTTGGATCCCAAGTAGCAGACACTTGGAGAAGAAACAGGTAAAAGCTGTGGAAAAAAGAGGCAGTGGGTTTACTGCTGCCTTGCTGGTCCAGCCAAGCAGAGTTAGAGCAATACACTGAATTTGGTCCACTTCCCTTGGTGACAACAGCAGCATAATAATTGAAGACAGGACCATAAATCTTTTAGTGCCAGGAAAAAGCTGGAGGTCTGAAACATTGAATAGGGAACAAGATCCACTGTCCTGCACATGCTCCCCTGTGGGAAATGCACAGGGGCATGGAGCAGATCCTGGACCATTGGCTGTCCTTGGAAAGCTGGAAACCATTGCACTGCAGGTCCTCAGTGTGCTTTAAATGGGGCCAGTCTGGGGAGTTGGCTCTGCTGCATCATGGTTTTATATTCTTATGGACAAGATGTGTTGAGGAAAGCTTTCATTACATTCTGAATAGGCACAAATAAACCAGGGAGTACTGTATCAGTGATATTGTTGTGTGGGATTGTTATCTAAAACACTGTTTCATCTGGAAGCTCTGACCAGCTCTTTGATTGGAAATCAGCTGAGTTTGTTATTGTGCCTATGTTTAAATTGTACTTTACTTTAAATGAGTTTAGTCTACATCTTGCATTAAAAATCCACAATTTTATGGCCAGAAGATGCCCTGGCTGTTCCTCCTGTACAACTGTTTCCCCACCAAATATGCCATAGCCATTAAATCACCCCCTGCAGTGACCTGTATATCTTTAAGCATTTAAATGACTTCTGTAAATTAAGCTTTTAGGATTAGTCATCGTAGATTTGCAGCATCATTGGTGTGTTGCCAAGGACCCCAGTTTTGTCACCATGACTACTACCACTTACTGAGAAATACAAACTGCAGGGAAGTTTATTCACGTGCCAGAATGTGAGTGAGTGGTGGATGATGTTTCACCAACCACAGCCAGAGGAGCACCTGGGTGTTTATATCCAGGTGGCCCTCCAGAGGGGAGAAGATGCTGTTACCCTTCAGGGAAAATCACCATCATACTTATTTCTTACATTGTCACTTGTGTGTGTTCAGTAAATAGTGTGCTTGGAGAAGATTGGTGCCTACTCTCAGAAATGCTCTTATCCTGTGGGGATTATCCCTTCCCAGGAAAGGCAGTCCTCACCATGGGGTGTGAAGCTGCAGGAGAGCTGATCCTGTGATGAAGCAATTGTAATGATCAAATCTCCTGGTACTGCTTAGTGAGATGAAGTGTCATGTTTGGGGGATTTTTTTTTTAAACCTCAGCACTGAAAAACAGAATTCCATGGTTTGTCTGCAGTGGGGAATTCACAACCCAGCTCGTCTCTCCTGTTGCTTCTTTAAGTATATGCCTACCTTGTGCAAGGGCAAGCTCCTGGCCCCTGTATTCATTTTCTTCAGGCATTTGGGAATTAAGTCTTTACAAATAACACTGACAGAAACTCTTAAGTGCCATCTCTTCCAGTTTGGTACTCTTCTATTGTTTGAAAATTCATCCCTGTAGCTCTCCTCCACCTTCTCCCACAGCATCTCCTTCAACATCTCATATCTCCTTGGATATAACATGTATACATGAGTTTACCTGGAAGATCTTTAGGAGAATGTGCATTTGGTAGCATAATCTGGTGTATTTTTTCCTGTACTGTTGATATTCATGATTCCTTCTCATGTAGTTGTCTCTTGTTCCTCATCACCTGATTTGTTTCATAATGGCTCAGGACCAAAGTTGTCCTGGCTGAACCTCCTGTCTCCTGGTACATCTCCTACTGAAACCTTGAAGAAAACAGTGCCAGAAATCATCAGTTCACTGGCACCTCATAGAGGAAGGGTCCAAGTTTGAAATGTCTTACACAGTCCTTGGAGGGAGAAGGAAACCCAGGGAATGGTTCTTAGCTCCCTATCAGCTCTGCAGCGCTTTGTCCTGCTCCAGGCAGGAGTGCTGATAAACAGGCTGCCCAGCAGCATGCTCAGTGCCAGGCAGGACCAAAGCCCTTCTCAGAGTGTTTTTCTTCATGCATGAATCTGCCTTTTCCAGCTCATCCCATCCCACTCCCATCTCCTCTCACAAGAGCTCCTCACAGCTCTTGTAGCTGAGCATCTCTCTAAGGGTGGCTGCCCTGTCTGAATGTGGGTTCCTCCCTGTGCTGTTCCACCAGCTCTGGGCTGCCAGCTTGCCATCTTGGCATCAATGCCTGAGTGGGCTTTTTGTTTTTCAAAGAGATTCTTTTAATTCAAAACATAGCAAATTCCTGGTGGAGGCAGCTGATGGATTATGCTCTGTGAGTGCTCTGTGCCTGGGACTTGCTCTTCTGTGATCCTTCCGTGACCTTCCAGCAACAGTGCCAAAAACCTCTGTTGTGGGTTACAGATCAGAAATGCATAAATAGAATGAACCAATTTGCTGGGGTCAAAAAGGGAACAAATGCTTCTGATGCCAGCTCACATGTGTGGCCTGAAGACAAACTGTCCTACAAGGCAGCTACTCCCTGAAAATGGGGCTGGTCAGGAGGAGAGCATAGCTGTGTGCTTACGTGTTCTCTGGAGGAGCATTGTCTGGTGATGAACTCAACTATGTGACATGTTTTTGTGCTAGCAGACCACCACAACCCAACTGTTTCTTCCATTTAGGAGGTTTCCCACTTCAGCCATTCTGGTTTCCTTGTATTTTGGGTTTATCTTTAATTTCCCACAAATAAGCTGTCAGGTTCTTCACCACTCCCGTTCCCCTGAACAAAACTGCTTTTGCAGGGTATTTTCACCTATGCAGTAAAGTGCTTGTTCTGAGCTCTGTGTGGGTGTTGGGGTTTAGGAGTTCTCCTTTTGTTTTTTTTTCCTCTTAGAGAATTTTCTCCCATTTTTTGTTGCTAAGAGACAATAACAACCAGGTAATTCAGAGGGATAAAAAAGTTTGCCCAGGAAGGCCGTGGCTGGCTGCCCTCTTAGCTGGGGGATTTCTGGTGGAGGGGCAGAGGTACAACGAGAATTGGGCTGCAAAAGGTGGTTGGATGGAGCTCCCTGTTGTCATTATAGTGCAAGAGTTCTATTGTCATTACATTGCAAGGGTTCCATATTGCTAGAGTTTCGTTCTTCCTTGATGTTTCTTGTAGTCACCTCCTCTAGGCATTGACTCTTCCTTGTCCTCACAGCAGCCAACTGACTGCAGTCCCCTCAACCACCCAATCCACTCTTTTATAACACTCTTCTGATTGGCTACAGGTGTGGTCTGTTAACATCAGGCCTGTTCCCAGTCTCTAATAATTGGCTCAGATATGACTCTTTCGGGGGTAAGATTACTTTCTATACTACCTTTATTTACTTATGTTCTATCCCCCTACAGCTCCCAGCCCACTCTTGTTTTCTTGGCATCCACTGGGGAGACAGGCTGGGGTGGCTGTGGGGAGAGTTCCCACCACTGCAGGGTTCTTTCTGCTGCCTTTCTTCTACCATCAGCAGGAAATCTGGGATCCCAGAGCCCTTTCCCAATCCCAGGCAGCCTCTCCTGGCTCTGTTCCAGAGCCAGGCTGCTGCTGCCCAGCCCTGCTGTGTCTCCGCTACTGCTCTGGGTTTTTGCTACACTGAATTGGGAAAGGGGTTGGATGGAGCTCCCAGCCCGTTCTTGTTTTCTTGGCATCCATAGGGGAGACAGGCTGTGGTCGCTGTGGGGAGAGTTCCCCACCACTGTGGGGTTCTGTCTGCTGCCTTTCTTCTACCATGAGCGCAGCTCTGTTCATAAGCGTGGCCATTGTACCTTATCAAGGCCCTGCCTCACTAAAAAGGGACTTTCACCCTCTGTGGGGTGCCTCAGGGGAAACCTGAGGCACTTTCACCCTGAGGGGGTGCCTCAGGGGATCACTGAGCCTGTTCCAGAGCCCGGCTTCTGCTGCCCAGCCCCTGCCGCTTTTTCTGCCACTGCTCTGGGTTTTTGCTACACTGTAACCCACACTCCTGGCCTGTGGGGACAGCAGGCAGTGCCAGCTCCAGCTGCCGAGCTCCTGCCACAGCCCAGCTCCGCCATCCAGCCCGGCCGCCATCACCATGTGGTGCCCGGGCCCGCCCCAGAGCGCCCCCTGCTGGCCCAGGGGAGTCCCCGCCCCGCCCTGCCCGCCCGGAGCCCGCAGCGCCCCTGGCGGCCGTGCCCGGAACTGCACCCAGGGGAAGGGCTCTTCTCTCTGCAGCGGGACAAGGCCGGGCTGGGCCTGCGCTGCTGCTGCTGTTTGTTTGTTTGTTTGTTTGTTACACACACATATTCCAGTCCAAGAACTGTTGTTTCCCATATCTTTGCCTGAAAACCCCATTAATTTCAAAGTTATAATAATTCAGAGGAAAAGGGGTCATGTTTTCCATTCCAAGAAGGCTCCTGCTTACCAATGTCAGTCCCTTTCCATATTTGTATTTATCTTGGCTGTTCTGGAGAAACAGGGGAAAAATACACTTCCACTTGGAACCAAGATAGTTCCACTCAGAACCATCTTGACATAAGTGAATTTTGTGCCCGTTTCTTCCAAGACTGTTTGCACTGATCCCAGGGTGGAAATAAAGATGTAAAGTCCTGAGCTGTCATAACCCTGTTTGGGTTAACTGGCTGCCTCCAAAGCACACTGCCTGGTGTTGAAAGCATCCCATTTTTAATTACTACTAATGTTGCTATTTTGATAGCACTTAACACTGGATTACTCAAAAGCCTGGCTGTCTCAGGAGCACCAGTGTTATTCACAGGCAATGAAGAGAGGACTCAGGTTTTGCCAAGCCTCATCCAGCTATGCAGAGACAAGAAGAAACCCTTCTGTGTCCTGTTTGCTTCATTTTCAGCTAACTCGTCTATGCTGGTTGGTTTTATCCATGGTTTCTAGCCTATGCTCCACCTCCATCTCTCTGTATCCTGACGAAGGAAGTGCTGTGATGAAATGTTAATGTTCAGATTCCTGCTGTGAGCAGCAACGCTCACATCCTGCTGTGTAATGTTCCTTGTCATAGGCTGCAGTGCTCAGTGCCTGGGCCAGGCTCCCTTCCCTTCCCTTCCCTTCCCTTCCCTTCCCTTCCCTTCCCTTCCCTTCCCTTCCCTTCCCTTCCCAGAACCTTCCCAGAACCTTCCCTTCCCTTCCCTTCCTCAGGCTCTGCCCCAGCTCTGGCTGTGCTGTGGGGAGCTGTGCTGGGCACTTCTCCTGCCTTCCCCCCTCCCCACATAAATACCTGGTGTGCTCTATCTCTCATGGTCCTTATCAGCTCCAGCTTTGTTTACTTGCATAATTCTCTCAGTGCCTTATCAGATGAGCATGATTTCAAAGTGTTAAGAGCATCAGTGCCTCTAACAGTTTTGCAGTAGCTTGCCTTAGGCTCAGATTAGATGCAGACGTAATAATAATAGAAAATTGAATAATAGAAAGTTCCTGTTTGGGTAGAGATGCTTCTCTTCCTGGATTAATAATAGGAGCATGGAGACCTGTTGGAAAGGAGCAGGGTTTTCTCATGTGGCTTAATCCTAGCTGTGTCTCTGATACCTGTTTTATGGGTTCATGCTCAGGAGCAGTGCAGAAAGCCCCCATGTCCCATAGCAAAGGCCACATGTGCTTCCTCAGCACATGAAGAGAAGGGGATTCCTGCTTGTCCCTGTGGCTGGGGAACAAGGCCCTCCTGAGCAATGCCTCATTTCTCCTGGTTGTTTGGAGATGTGACTTGTATTAAAAAGGGCTGTTAAAGAGGTCACAGTGGAACCAGCCACCATCATCCCTGCTTCCCTCCCTGCCTCCTTCTCTGAGAGCAGCAGCAAGGCATGCTGCATGTATGTGAGTGCTATGTCAGCACCTAGGAAAGAATGAGATCTTCTTGTTCTGAACAGTGGCAGGAATAATCAGACCAGTATCTTAAAAACATCCCAAATGACAAAGGTTGTGTGCTGCTGCAGACCGTGGTTGGAGATGCCACCCAGCCCCTGTGAGGATGCTCACTCCTCTGAAGGGAGCTGGTCCTGAGCCTGCTCACAGACCTGGAGCCAGCCCTGACCAAGCTGATGCCTGCCTGAAGTGTTGAGTGGCCAGTTTGCACCTTGTGCCCTCCCACCTCACATGAGAGGATCTGTTTACAGAGCACTTCTGCCTTGCTTGGAGTGCTAGGTGCAGCAGAAAACAGGCTTATAGTGTAACTAGGGAGATACCTTTATTTGTAGACAGAAAAAGTGTGCTCTGCTTTCCATGTTCAGGCCATATACCCATTCCCAGGATCTAATCTCAGCCCGTCCAGCCCCCTCTGTCCCCCATTTGCCTGGTTTTAAAAGCATCTAACAGCCAGCACTCACACTGTAGCTTGGGCTCAGGCAGCACCAGGTGTTGACTTTTATACCCAGAAAAATTTATTGTCATTCCTACTTGCTCTCACCCTTCCCTCACCATCTCCCTTTAAATTCCCACCCCTTGGCTTGCTGAATAATTTGAAGGTGCTAATTGCCCCGCACTGCAGCTGATCCATTGATCTGGAACACAAACAGTCTCAAGGTAATTTTCCGTCTGAGCCAGGCTGGGGCTTGCGCAAGTGCTGATGTTTGTTTCCTTGCTTTTTAATTTCCTGCAAAGAAAAGCTTTTGTGTTGCTCTCAGTAAGATTCCTGCGCCTCTGCCTCAGCCAGAGGCTGCTCTCTAAGGCCACGTGGGGCTGGAGGAAATTGGCACTAACAGTACCCGATTGTGTGGGTGGAAATGGGTAATCCTGCTCTGCCATATTGTGTCCCTCTATCAAAACTCTCAGCCTAGTCCCTGAGGTATCAGGTGGCTTCTTTGCCCATCTTCAGTCCTGCATTTGGGACAGACTGGGAGCAGCTCAGACTCTTTGTCCAGTCATAAAAATACTTGTTTGGCTAGGTAAATACTTGGAGGCAGAGGTTGCTGGGGTTGCACTATGAGGATTCAGACATCCCTGTCTGTAACAGCTGACCACAAAATCCAGCACTGGGTCACTGCTGGCCACTGGGAAGTGCATCCTGCACAGCAGAGAGTTAATTTTCCTGGCTATTGCTTCCAGCAGCCTCAGCAGAAGCTGTGCTTTTGCAGGGTTTGATCCGAGGGGCGGGGGTGTGGGATGATGTAATGTTACCAACTCTCTGCACTGGTGGGAGGAGATGAGGTAAAAAAAACCTCATCTGCATTCATTTCTCTCTCCAGCTTGGATGCACTGGTTCAATTTACCTGGAAGACATGTTTTTGTGTTTTTAAATGAAATCAGTGGTTGTTTTTCTTACCGAGGGTAAGCCTGGTGTGGAGAGCAGGATGGGGTTAGGGGAGCCCTGCTCAGGTGCTGGCAGGGCTGCATCTGCAGGAACCCCCAGAGCAGGGGGGGATGAGCTTTGCAACCCCATCTCTGCAGTCAGGCTTGTCTGCAGGTGCTGTGTGTGTAACTAGAAACGAGGAGCAGTTGTCTACCCCTGAATCATAAGGAGATTTTGAAAAATGTAACCCCTGTCTTCCTTCAGAAAAGCAGCCCCTTCACAGACTCAGATAAGCTGTCCATGGCTCAGACCCCTTTGGGTGAAATGCTGAAGGCTGAGAGGAAAGGGAAAGGGAAAGGAAGGTCTAAAGTGGCAGGTAACCAGGCAGAGGGCTGAAAGGGAAGAGGGAGTCAGTAGTCATTATTAATCCAGGAAGAGAAGCATCTCTACCCAAACAGGAATTTTCTATTATTATTTCTGTTATTATTATGTCTGAGTCCAAGGCAAATTATTGGTAGATCCTGTCCCTTGTTTCGGCAGGAGGGGAAGGAAGGTTCAATCCTGCTAGCATCTCTCCCACCGTGCCTTTGAAGGGGAGCTGGCTGGAGTGACTCAGCCATTGCTCTAAGGAATTCATCTATAGAAAAGGAGGATCTGCCTGAGTGAGTGTGTGCAGCCCTTACAGCTCCATGCTTGGCTTTTCAGAAGTGGCAGGATGATGACACCTCAGGAATAATTTGATGCCTCTCAGCCAAGGAAAGATTTTCCCAGTTCAGACATTACTGAATATCTTCTCTGTCCATCCACAAATTCACAGAGAGTAGGAAAAGGGGAGTAGAAAGACATCTCACAAATTGGAAGCTGAGCTGCTGTGAATCCTTTTCCTAGCACCACCCCAGGTCACCTGCATGCTTAGCAGTGTCAGGGGATGGGAACACATCAGAGCTCAGCTGGCAGCTGGGAAGGGTCTTGGTATTTTATGATGATGGGCTCAGATGACAGGAAGACAACAAGTGTAATTCTTGTGGTGGTGATGGGTTGGGTAGGCATCACTCCCAGGTTTCTCTGAGACTTGTCCACAGACATGCAAATATGTCTGCACTGTCCTGAAAGTCCCTTTTGAACTGAAGTAATTATTTGGGTGGTGCTATGGATCCATTCTGTAGTCTCAGAGCAGGATGGGAACACCCGAGAAATGGACCTGTAATGGATGTCTGTCACTGGGCACTGTTGGAACTGCCTCTGCTCTGACTCTGTGTGCTGACTGAGAGTTGTGTATCCAGAACATCTCCAGCAGGGAAGTCTTCTCCTCCACATCCTTTAACTGGGCCAAGGGTAGGCAGGCATTTAGCAAAACATGATGTTTTCATGGAAAGTTAATGACTGTTAAAAATGGCATTTCTTACTCCTTTCCCTGCCTGAGACCTGCCTGTGGTTCTGCAGTGACCTGGGATGTGCACAGGACCCTCAGTGAGGCAGAACACAGGAGCAGCAGCACTTCAGGAACAACAGTCTTGTGTACCCACCAGGATACAGCTGCACCTGACTTTTCTGCTTGCTGCAAGCTTCATGTCAGTCCCAGGTGAAGGAGTACAGGAAGGCTTCCACAAGGCCAGGAGAAAATTACAATAGCAGCAAAACCCCTGCCAAACTCAATGGATATTAAATACTTGAGCCAGGGCAGGGAAAGGAATGGGCACATGAGTTCTTGTGGGTATTCAGAGATTTGTACTGGGTGCCTCTGGTGAAGCAGCTGCAGCAGGTCTGGCAGATATGTAGAACTTCCACTGCTTGGGTAGTGGGTCAGTGCAGGACAGGCAGGGACTCTGGGTGGTGTTTGTGGCCTCTGCCTGTGGCAGTGCAGCACTTGGTGGTTGTTGAACTCAGCTCTTTGTCAACACAGGGATGCTGATACCTTGCTTGAAGGTGGGAAAGCTGAAGTTTGGAGGAATATATGCTGATTTTAAAGGAAATACATTGTGTTTCACATAGCTGAATATCTCTCTCCTGCAACGGGAACTTGCATTGCAAACATATTCTTTTCCCCTTGAGAAATTCTGGCTTTTCTTTGATCCAGCTGCTGTCCAGATGAAGACCAAAGGAGTCACTTGTTTTGGGTTTAGGTGGGAGTCTAATGAAGAAAGAGGAACTGCTTGGATTTCTGCAGCCATTGCTGATTTTCCCACTTCAGAGGGATAAGCAGAGGCATGGACCCTCACCTCACTGCCACAGGCACTGCTGGGGATGGCTCTGAGGTGCCACCCTGCTGCAGACACAGAGGCTTTGGGAAAACAGCATTAAATGGAAATACCTGCACACAAGCAAAGCAGAACTGCTTCCTTTACGTACACAAGGGTGGCTGGCCAGATCACACCTCCTGAACTTTATTTTGGCTGTTTTTGTAACACCCAGGAGCCACAGTGCTCTGTGATGCCAATATTTCACATAGTTATTTAGTGCAGGAGAGGAGGACTCTAGCAACCAAATATTTAATGTGGAAGGGAGGCACAGTGATGGGAGAGGATGTGATTTGCTCAAGATCACCTCACAAACTAGTGACAGAATAAGACAGGTAAGTCAGTAATAAGCCAAAAAAACATTTATAATGTATTGTAATTAAGAAATAGTGGGTTTCTGATTGTAATAGCCCAAATTATAGCATCTGTATTGTCTCGCTCTTTACCTGAGACTGAAAATAGAATAAAAGTTTTAAAAATGCTTCTCAGTTACCCCATCTCAAAGTCAAAAAAGGGTTTAATCCAACAATTCTTGTGGGGCCACACCACAGTTACAGACTCACAGCATCCACTTGCAGCCATTGCCGCTGCCCCAACATTCCTGCACGTGGATTGTCTCTGTCTGGCAGGGACAAGGCACCTGTGAAACAGCCTGCAGCTCTACTTAAACATCAAGCCAGAATCCAGCTGGGCAAGCAATCTAAAAAAGTCTGGAAGAAAGAGAAAAAAGCTGCACAGGAATGGTGCATTTATGAAGGCAGCACATTTCTTGCCTCTGCTTCCTACAGTCAGCAAGAGCAGCAGAGTATTAATCTGGCTATTGCTGCTTTTTGCTTTCACAACACATCCCAGCAATAACATTCACTGTATTTTAGCTCTCCTCCAGAAATGGGCTGTTCAGTTTCCTCTGCTTGCTTGTATTCAGGTAGGAGAGAGATCCTGAACAGCTTCTTTTAGATAAAAGTCACTGGTTTGTCCAGTCCCAGTGGTGTGCCAGGCATATTGGATGCTGGAACTGTCCCAAATTCATGTCTGCACCCTTAACTGAGGAGCAGGGATGGGGATGAGCAGGGAACTCCAGAGGTGTAAATAGATCAGTCAGCCACATGGCGTCATCTCTGCTCTGTACAAATATAGCTGGGGACATGCTGAGCAGAAAAAATCATTTCAATCAGCACATGCTCCTTTGCCAGCTCTGCAACCAGCATAAATACATTCCCACTTCTGCTGCTTTGAGCAGATTAGCTACTCAACTTTCTAGGACAGTGCCACACCTCAGGATCTACCTCATCCCATTCCTCAGAATCTGTGAAGGCTGTGTGTCCATCCCAGCAGAGTGAGGGTTCTGTAACATCTGCTGAGAAAGTGGTGCCTGTGTTCCCACACAGGTGAGCAGAAGCAGCTCCACAGTGTCCTCCTCCTTCATGCCAGGGCACAGACATTGTGCCTGGGGTGTCTTTGCAGCTGTACCATTAGTGGTAAAAATACAGATTTCTCCATCTTTGAATGCGACACCTCCAGTGCTTTCATGTCAGACTTTCCTGTCTCATGCAGATATGTGGGCAGATGTATAACAGTGGAGCTTTACAGCAGTGTAGTCTCTCTTCCCTAATTTTTTTTATAAAGCCCTTGCTCAGGAGCTGCTGGGTCAGAGTGGCTGCAGAAATACAGAAATAGTTGTGATCTGGGGGTAGTGCATGGGACAGCTTAGGAGAAGTAGGTACTTTACATTAAAAGTTTCCATCTCTTTCAGAATATTCACTTACCCCTGCAGATTGTTTGTATGGACAGTGAAGCTGATACAGTGTCAGCTGTAGCTGCTGAGGTGGCTGTAAATACCCAGGATTAAATCCCTTGATGTGTCTAGTTAGGAGTCATTTCTCTCTCTCTTTAAGAACAGGGCTTTAAAAAATTCCCTGGGTGATCTCAGTGCTCTTTGAAGCAGATTTTTGAGTCTACTAATTCTTATAAAATAAAGGTGGGATGAATGTGGTTATCATTTCTCTCCAGTAATGGGCTCAGAGGACTCCCTTGTATGTGGCTGTAACAGTGGTTTCCATTAAATGCACATAGGACCCAGAGTACATGTGTAATTCCCTGTGTGTGTAATTTGTCCTATTCACATGAATAGTTGAAATTTCAAGCTGGTTATTGTACTGGGTAGAGCTTGTATTGAATTGTCAGGACAACATGAGAAAATTGCACCGGCTACATTCACCCATTCTAGTGTAATCCATAAATAGCCTTTAGAGTTAATTACTCCATAAATTGAAAGAAAATCTGTAACAGCAGACAAGGAGTAGTACAAGATAAATGTCATGCAAGAAGTGAGGGAAGATGCACTGCTTGAAATTGCTTTGGGAACACTCCTAGGAGGTGTGGGCTTGGGGAGGGCTGCTCTGCACTGGAGGCAGCTGCTCAGAGCTCAGAGTGGGGCTTGGACAGCTCAGGGTGCTGGCTTTCCCTTAGAGTGCACTTGTTTGCTTACTTATTTTCATTTTCTTTCTCTTCCTCTGCCTGTTTGTCTTTTATGGTCTTGATAGTGGAAATTAAGAGACCTTTGCTTTTCAAAGCTACCTGATTATCCCTGGAATAGCACTAGCACAAACAGCTGCCTCCCTCAGAGACAAAGCAAAGATGCTCAGAGAGGTCAGAACTAAATTTCCCAGTCCCTCCCATTCTGAGCTGTTTTTAGACATTCAGATCTTTGTGCAGGAATTTTCCATGCTGCTTTGTGTTAGCTGTGAAATGCTTCAGTTGTGGGATGTGTACAAACCTCTGCTGAACAGCTCAGCTGGTTCTTGAGAGCAAACTTTAGAAGAAATAGGGGGTTGGTACCCACTTTATGGTAGGAAACTGAGGCACAGAAACATTGAGGCCAGATATATAAAATGTCAAGCTTCCTCACTGCAGAGTGTGAGTTTATGAACTTAACAATGTTCCTTTGACAGTTGTGTGAGTGGGATAAAAACTAAATAGGAAAATGAGATGACAGCTTTCACAGCTTCCCTGTTGAGGGTATTTGGAATAAAAACCCCCTCTCAGTTTTGCATGCTCTGTTAGGAGAAGGTGTCAGAAATACAGAAGCATACAGTCAGAGGTGGCAAGGTTCTCTGGCTGTGGATCCAGTCCTGCAGAGATGCCCAAGTGCATCAAGAGCAAATCTGAGATGCACAAAGAGCAAAAAAAGACACAGAAATTGAAGTTTGAATCTACTAATTTTTATAAAATAAAGAATGTGTTTGTTTTTCCCTCCAGCAAAGGGCTTAGAGGACTTCCTTGTCTTCTGTCCCTGTTGCTGTGATCCTGGAGAAACCTGCTGTCACATTTGCTGGTAGCACTTGTTATACAGTGAAGGTGTGGAGCTTTAAAAATCCCTGCTGTGCCCTGGCTGTCTCACTGCTGGCTCTGGGTGTGAGCCTGAGCACCCTGCAGGCAGAGATGTGCTGGAGACACTGCGCTCCTCATGCTCAGGTCCTGTTTGCAGGGCCAAATCCCATCCCTGCCTCTGGCACAGCCTCCCTTGCTGCCCAGAGAGGTGCTGGATGCCCCATCCCTGGGCACAGCCAAGGCTTGCTTGGACAGGGCTTGGAGCAAACTGCTCTGGTTGGAGACATCTCTACCTGTTGGAACCCTGAGAATTTTAAACTTGCTGTGCTTGAAGGTACAGACCCACAGGGGAACAATGCATTTGACCTGAGGTTGTGGAGAAAGCTTCCAAAATTGATTGATAGCACTGGGATTATGCGTGTGGAGTTGGTTAGAAGTGTGTAATATGACAGGGTGGAAAACTTAGAGTTTGGGGTTTTAGAATATAGAAATAAATATGAAGTAAGATGGGGGTTTTACGGTGGAGACTGCTTGTTCTTCTTTACCTCCTTCTTTCTTCTTCTTCACCTTCTTCTTCCTTCTTCTTTGTGGGTTTGGGTGATGTTTTGTAAATGGACAGAAAAGTCTGCGTTGCATCTCTTTGGGATCACTTACTGGGTTAAAAGGGAAGATAATCCAGGTGTCCTTTCTTAATTGAATGGTTTAGTCTTAAAAGAACTTGTAACAAGCGATAGTTTGGCCATTTTGTGCTTTGCTCATGAAAGGCTGCTGAACTCATAGTAGTGAGAGTGTTTTACTGATAAGAAATAATAAACACCTGAGTCCAAACATGAACTGCCATCTCAAGTGCCTCCAATCCAATATGTACATATAAACTCTGTTGCCACTTGGTGGCATTGGGCAACAGCTCTCCCAGTTTATCATGACTTCTGCAGTTGGCAGCATTTATATTTTTAATGACTTACTGCTGGGTCCTGTTATTGCAGGAGCCTTTTTATCTTTTTAGTGCAAGCCAGACTCTCCCTGCCATTTTTGCAGAGGGAAACTGTGAAAGGTGAAATAATTACAGTGTAAGGTTTCTAAAGCCAGAACACTGATCAGAAAGTCCATAATATTTTTTAATTTCATTATTTCTGAATATTTGGAGTTAACTATGGCTGGAAACATAAGTCTCATAATGATGAATCAAATGAGAAATTGCTTCATTCTGAGTACCAGAAGAAACCAGGGAGTGGCAGAGCACTCTGTTATAGTGTAAGAATTTGTGTACTGAGTGAAGATGAGTGCTTAGGAGGTGATCCAACATACCACACCAAAGGAGGGAACCAGCTGAGGGTCTTCATTTCTGTCCAAGCACTATGATAAGTCCATGATTTATCTGCAGTTTCACTTGAAAGTTGAGAGGTGTCTGATTGCTGTAAAGTTGGAAGAGTCCACAGAAAACAATTCAGAGTGTCTTTGTGGGGGGAAGGGAGTTAGCAGGGTGCAGTACAGGGCTCACCCAGCTATTGGTGTGGGGAGGTGAAATGCATTTCTGTTGTGGAACTGTGCATTTTCCAGTTATTTCCCCCTTAGCTATAACCTTATAATGAGAAATATGAACCCATTTAAACTAGGTACAGAAAAGGAAAAAAGTTCTGGTGATGTTGCCCTTTCTCAGAGCATTTTGCACATTTCCCAGTGTTCTTTTGGAGAGGTAGGGCTCTGTCCCAGTGCTGTGCCTCCTGCTATGCAGGGTGTTTGAAACTGAGGGGTCTTCAGGGTGGAAAAGGTAGGCAGAAAGAATGTTATTTTTCTAATGCTGTGCAAGCTGACAGCAAACTGACAATCAGACTGACTCTGGTCAGGGTTGTAAACCTGGAGATCTTCCTTCCCTGCTCTCTGTGACTTCCTTGGCTGCTTGCAAAGACCCACGAGCTGGAATCTCACCATCATCCCAGCATCCTCCCAAGGATATTTTAGGAGCAGCAGCTCACAGTATTTACAGCATTGCATAATGCTCCAGCAGCAGCAATTCAATCCTATTTGGGATTCAGCCAGTGTTTGTTGTCCTCCTTGGAAATGGTATTGATTATTGGAGCTCAGGAGCCAATTATGGCCACTGTGATAGTCAGCACCTCACATGCCAGGGTGATGTGCTGGGGAGACTGCTCCACTTCAGCTGTGGCTGCCAGTGAGGCTCTGGACAGGCTCCATACCTTGTAAATCATCTGTGCTGTGAATAAGCAGTTACTCACATCCTAAATCTTATTTGACATGCTGGGTGGGTTGGGTTTGCACAGGGCCTGGCATTAATTTGGTACCTGTGCCAATGGAGAGCAGCCCCACAGGCTTTTGGAGACCAGCAGCACTTGGTTCCCAGTGTTGCATTGCCAGGGAAAATCATCCTGGACTATCACACTGATCATTTGTTGTTGAGGCTGGTGGTGTTCCATACCAGAGACCATGGATGGAATAACAGCTTGAGTCTGGAATCCTGCTCTTCCAGACTGTGGTAGGTGTCATGTTGGACTGCAAATGATGGTTATGGAGCCTGCAGGCTCCTGGTGCCTTCTGCAGAGCCTTACACAGCAAAACCAGAACAATCTTAAGGCTTCATCCCAATGAAAGGTCAAAATGAAAACCCTGATTATAATAAACAAAGCCCAAATCTCTGAAGTCTTTCTCAGCCAGAGTTGAGATGTCCCCCATAATCAGAAGTGGGAGTGACTGCACTCTGATAAACCAAGAGGATCCTGAGAGCCCAGCAGAGAGATTTCTGCCCAATGGAAGGACAAGGGATGTGGCCATGCTGAAGCTGTGGGGGCCTGGAGCTCTGTTCTCCTGTGGGTGAAGTGGTGGTGATGGAATTTAATTCCATCCATTCCAATGAAGGTGGTCCTGGAATGTGGGCAATTCCTCATTTTGCTCATTATTTATTACCTTACTCTGCCTGAGTCTGTGCTAATGTTACAGCTGGTGTTCTCAGCTCTCTTTGGGTTTACAGCACTCAACACCTTCCTGGGCAAAGCACCATCCCACATGCCTTATTTAATGCTATTTAGATGAATTTGGTGAGTCTTCAGCTAAGGTTTGTTTCATTTAAATTTGGGCTGTACTTTTCTATCTGGCTGCCTGGTAGAAACAGTGTCCAAAATTGGTATTTCAATCACTTCCTATATATTTTTCCAAGTTAATTGAATCATGAGAAGCAGGTTACTTATGCAAATGCAATGGCCCTTGTCATACTTCATAGGGCCTGTTAAACACATAAACCCAGAAATTATTAACACTTCCCAGTAGTTACAAGTACAATGAGCAAATCAGCCTTCCTTCCCCCTGAGGAAGTGCTTGATGGGGTCTTCTTGGGGCAGCTCATCCAGCACAGCTGCTGCTGGAGTGGAATGGGAAAATGCCTCTGTCCACCACAAAATACTGCATCTTCCATCACATCCCTGGCCCAAAATTGTGTTTAAATTGGTATTTAGTGAATTGCAGTCCTTATCACATGTACAAAGCAGGAATATCATCTCCTCTGTGTATAGAGCAGGGAATGAGCTGTGATCTCCTTGCCAGGAGTGAGTCATTAGTGGGCTTGGGCACACCTGGATGTGCCTGCTGCAGGTGGGATCCCTTGGTGAGAACAGGACCCTGGCACATTTGTAGCTCAGCAGAAGTTGTTTTGAGCTCCAGCTTCTCCATGCCAGGTGATGCAGAAAGCTTGGGTTTGGAGGTGATGCAAAAAACTGATGAGAAAATGGTATTTTGCTGCAGTAATTTGCTTCAAGTACCTTGCACAGATCTCTCTGACATAACATACTGTTGATTAATGCACAAACTTACCTCCTCTCCCTGGTGTCTAGTTTTCATTCCACATAAGCTCTGATTATTAAAAAAGAAACATTGGTTTATGAAGCTAAATATCAAAATGCAGAAGCAGAACCCTCAGTGTCCCCACTGTTTGCAGTGTGTATGCTCAGGGTTGTTTTCATGCTGCACACAATCGAGGTTATTGAAGAGAGCAAAATGTGTTTGTTATTCAGATCATTTTGGGTTTGCAGTGCTGTCAGTGTCTCAGGGAAGGGATGCCTGAGGATTCAGAGAGGGTGAGGTTAGGAATTTATTACAGGGTCTCTGGGGCTGTACAGAAACAGCTCCTAAAGGTCTCATTGAGGGAGAAAGAAAGGATGGAGGAGCCAGGAGTGTGTAGACATGGAGAAATCCACACTTGCCTAAAGTGCCAGAGTGCTACTGCAGGAGCAGCAATGCTGGGCTCCATGATTTTGGATTCCTGGGCTGCATCCCACCTCTGAGCTGAGTGTTGGCCTCCCTGGCATGCCTGCTGTGGCCTTGCTGGCTGGATCTGCATCTGAAATCAAGTTCCTTACCCCAAGTTGATTTAGCTGAGATTATGCATTTGTTACTCTGGATCCGAACTGTTTATTTCTATAATTTACCCCAAAAAAAATAAAAAACCCAGAGAATCCTAGAGCAGTGTATGCCTTCATTCCAGAGTCTGCATCTGCTTTTCTGGGCTGTTAATGTATTAAGAATTCTTTAAAACAGTTAATAATTTGTATTAAATTGTTTAGCTGCAGATTTTTTAGTACTTAACCATAACAGATTAGAAGCAAGTGGAATGGTATTATTCTTTGTATTTTCCATTTCCAAAGTAATTTGCATTATCTTTGCATTATTACTTTGTAATCCCTAGTGTATGTGTTACACCATCCATCCCTTGCAGAGCTGTGTGGTTCTTCTGCTTTAGAGATGGAGGCAGGAGCCCACAGATGCACAGGGTGCCTGCTCTGCATCTTCAAAGACCAGGGATAGTGCCCAGGCTGCTCTGCCAACCTCCATCTCCAGTGCAGGAGTACAAAATCTGGGTTTAGATTAGAGTGGGGAAATGGAAACAAGAGAGGCCAGAACAGCTTGAGTAAAATGTTCGGAGAAATTGTATGATAGAGATTCAAGTCCAAGACTACTGTGCTGCTTTGAAAAATAAACCACCTGGAGAATCCTCATGGAATTACCTTGACAGAGATTTCAGGTTGAAGTTACAATTTAATAGAAAGATTGCAATAAATGCAATGATACACAGAAGAATGGCACAAAGAGTACAGCCTGTTGGTCAGGGTGCTGATCACAGTCCTGTCAAATGATGGTTGCAGTCAAATGCCATGTTCCTGTGGAAGTTCTGGTCCTCCTCTGGATCCATCCAGTGGTGGGGGTGATGTTGAGATTCTATAGCTCAGGTTCAGGCAGGAATGCTCAGTACCTCCCCCAAGGTGGGGAGCTTCACAATGGAATGATGTAATAATGTGAGTCATAGGATATTTTGGGGATTTCTTGATGATCCAAGTTACAACTCCTATTCTGGTGGTGCCCATTATGGTCCATTAGCAGAGATTACCCATTTCAGGGTGGGTGTGACTGTGCTGGTACTTCTCCAAAGGGGAGTTATCACAGCTGAGTGATTGGTGTGAAGAAGAAACACTACCCTGCATTGAAGGGTTTGCTTCTTCTCCCTTATCTAATTTAACACCCAGCTTGTAGCCTGGGGTGTCAGGTGAAGGATGGGCAGCTCCTGCAATGAACAGTTTGTCAGGAATGAATTGGGGGGGAGTAGAATACACAGTTTGTTTAGACTCATATTGGCACTCTCCTTTTGTAACCACACAACCACCACAGGCTGTTTCCCCTTGGGAAGGTCAACAGAATTGGTCACTGGCATCCAAGTGAATTGCCAAGTTCTCTGTGTTGTCCTTGACAATCTGTGTGAATCCTGCCATGGAAATTGATGTAATCAGCACATGAAGGAGTGTCACAGTATGAACCTGTGGAGCAGCATGGGAGGGCCAGGAGGTTGGGATAAGGGGGCTCATCTCACTCCTTGCACTGAGGTCTGTGCTAAGCTCATACTGGCACATGGTGGGCCTGGCTCTGTCTGCCTCTAAACCAAACTTCTGTCCTCCCCTTGTGTCTCTGCAGAGCTTCCTTCCTCGGAACACTTGAGCGTGGCCGATGCAACATGGCTCGCCCTCAACGTGGTGTCTGGTGGAGGAGGCTTCTCCAGCTCCCAGCCCATCGGAGTGACCAAAATTGCCAAGTCAGTCATAGCACCCCTAGCTGACCAAAACATCTCAGTGTTCATGCTCTCCACCTATCAGACGGACTTCATCCTGGTAAGAGCACATGAGGGGACCAGGCAGAGTTATTGCCACCAGATGAAAATTCAGTTGGGCAATTCTGGGAACAAGTTATCTGTCTACTGACAATTGACAGTTGTCAGACTTGACAGTTCTGTTGAGTTGTCTGGGAGTGGCAGAAGTACCAAAGTCTGCTTTCCCCAAAGCTCTGTTCCTTGTAGTTAGGCCCTCTGGCATCTCAGGAGCTTTTGCCATGGGATGAAGCATTTGTTGTCATGGTTTGTCTGGTGTCTAATGAATGCTGAGCCCACCCAACAGTTCACTCCTGAAATGGAGATACTGGCAGCACTTCCCACCATCACTCAGATACTGGTTTTCTGAAAGTTAGAGGAACATAGTGTCTCCTGTCAGGTTGGCTGGTGATGGCCAAGAGGCTCCAAAGTTGTTTTGGTTATAGACAGACAGACTTTCTGTCTCACACACATGTGTGTGTGCTTGCAAACAAGGCATAGTCTTATCTCGTGAGGAAACAAGACTGAAAAACAGGCAGTGCTGAGCTGTTACAGGAAAAGAGGTGAAGCATTTCCCACTTAGAAATCTCCACATTCTTTTTACAGTCATAAAAGCACTCTGGTGCTTAATTCTACTGATACTGCCAGTGATATCACCCAGTGTGCTTCTCTTAAGACACACCTAAATGGTAACTCAAGCAGGAGTTGTGTCCACTTTGCTGTGACCTAAAAGTGTGTGCCCTCCACTGCAGGGTTTTGTCATTTCTGGTGCATAGCCAGATAATACCATAATATAAGATATCCAGATAACACCATAATACCAGATATCCAGAAGATTCCATAACACCATGCCCAGATGATGCTGTTGTCCCCTCAGGTGCGTGAGCGAGACCTGCCCTTCGTGATGCACACGCTGGCTGCCGAGTTCACCATCCTCAGAGTGGTGAATGGGGAGACAGTGGCTGCTGATGACTTTGGGGTAACAAATGGATTTGTCAAACCAAAACTAGGTAAGCACCAGCTGGCCAGGGATTTCGTCTCCCTGACACATGGGGTGGGAGTTCTGTCTCCTGGCTTCCTTCAGCATTTCGATGAATATTTTCTTAAGATTGCAATCTTACAAGCCTCTCTGAGTACAACCAAGGATTTGAGTAGGTTCTTAACTTTCTGAGCAGTACTAGTAAGTTTGGCTGAATTTTGGCCTTTTAATGCTAGTTTTTCTAGAGAAGACATGCCTTTGGTAGGACAGAAGGTTAAAGTACAGTTTGTTGCAGTTGCAAAAATAATGTTGTGTGTAGCCCATATTTCCATGCCTCAACATTCCAAAAGAAAATGGCTTCTCTAAAAACTTGTTTAAGTATTGCAGTGATGCACAGAGAAGATTGTTTGGTGAGGATCAAAGCCACAATGAGCCCAGGGCTGTACAGAGCCTTAGGATGTTTGCAGGCTAAAGGAGCAAGTATCAAGCCAAAGGGCACAATCAGGAAAAGGAACAATTTACATATATATGCTTGCCTACAGACATGTGTGTAATTTTTTGCCCATAACCAGACAAAGCAGAGATCAGTTATTATGAAGTGCCAGTCAGTTTCATCACTCAAGAGCTAACAATCGCCTTGTGTAAGAAAATGAGTCTTAAAGAAAAAAAGCATCAGGAAAGGGCACAGTGAACACATGTTGATAATGCACCAGCCCACAGTTTGCTGTGTTGGTCTGTTGGTTGCATGCCTAAATGGTGGCTGCAATCTGTGAGACAAACTGCTGTGTGGCAGCTGGGTTTTAATTTTTCAAGATATTATGGCAAAATAGGTCCCCAGAAATTAAGGAAAACAGGGTGGACTGCCAGCAACCATAGCCTTCCATAGCCCTGCCTTTTAATGGTGGAAACCTACATTTTTTTCCACTTTCCAGTTTCTCTTGGCCCCTCCTTTAGCTTGCCCCTCATGTAGTGTAGATGCACCCAATGGCCTGAAAGCTCCTCAAAGCTGGGCAGGGTGTGCAGGGTGACACCACCCTATGCCTTAGGGAGACCAGCACAGGAGCAGATCATCCACAGGCCCCTCATTCCCTGTCTGAGAGGCAGCAGGGCTTCAGCAGTGAGGCACTGCCTTACAAATACTGTCAGCTTTCTCTGTGACCCTTGGCAGGGCCTGGATAGCACAGCTGATGGGACAGGAGCCTGCTGCAGATGTGGCTTCATAGCTCTGTGTGTCTGTGTTGTCTCTTTCAGTTCAGAGGCCTGTCATTCATCCTCTCTCCAGCCCAAGTAATATGTTCTGTGTCACCAGCCTGGATCCAGATACCCTTCCCACTGTTGCTACACTCCTGATGGATGTCATGTTTTACTCCAATGGGTAGGTCCTGCAGGGAAATGGGCTTCCAGGAGAGCTGTGGAGTGTCTGGAGGCACAGACTGCAGGTCCTGCAGGAGATGGGCTTCCAGGAGAGCTGTGGAGTGTCTGGAGGCACAGACTGCAGGTCCTGCAGGAGATGGGCTTCCAGGAGAGCTGTGGAGTGTCTGGAGGCACAGACTGCAGGTCCTGCAGGAGATGGGCTTCCAGGAGAGCTGTGGAGTGTCTGGAGGCACAGATTGCTCCTCTGGGATGCCAGAGGATCCACAGGGATCTGCTGTGGCCTTGTGCTGCTCCAGTGCCCTGCACTGAGGGAGGAAGGGAGGTTTCACAGGCTCAGAGGGTTGTCCTGAGAGGAAGCCAAACAGGTGATTGAGGGTGCCCAAAGACATCTGCTGGCTTTGGAAAGCTGAGTTTTTTCAGAGTGAGGGTGACAGCAGCCATGTGGTCAGTGTGCTGCATGTCCACACAGGGTCAGATCATCTACAGCTGGCTGTATTCCTGCTCCTTGGTGCCCATGGCTCCTGGCCCACAGCTCCTTGTGAGGGGACCTCGAGGAAGGGATGGAGAGTTCTGTCAGTTGTGGGGACTGGATCGTTTCCCACCTGCAAAATAAAAAAAAAATGAAATCAATATAATACACCAGAACTCAGTGTCACTTCCCTAAGTCAATATAAGAACATTTCTGGTTTCACTGGCTATATCTGCTTTAAAAACCCATTTTTGTGCTCTTCTAGCCACAGTTGATGTAGTTCTCTTCTGTTTCTTCAGAGTAAAAGACTCAGTGGTGGGCAACGAAGACTCGGGACATATTCGCTTTTTCTCCTTTTCTCTCATTGAGGGTTACATCTCCCTGGTCATGGATGTCCAGACACAGCAGAGGTGAGCCTTGATCTTAGAAAAAGACCTTTAAAAAAGGGATGTTCTCTAAGGAGCAGGAAGCACCTTAGACTCCTCCATGTTAATTATTTGGACTGTCTTGTATGGGTGTCATGGGCCTGTACACCCATTCACTTTTCTGAGTAGAATCTGGCATTTTAGTTCCAGTGCCTAAATTTTAGACTGGTCTTTCCAAGCCCTCAGTGAAATCACAAATCAATGTGTTGTAGGGTTATCTCACTTTCAAAAGAGGAATACTGGAGCAAAGTGATTTTTGCACTTTTGTTCTGTTACTCATTAGCTGTGCTTGTAAGAACAAAACCCAAAAGGAAAACCTGGTGCAGGTGTTTGAATTTTCCTGCTAAAGGCCAAAATCAGGGTGGGGATGTCAGTGATGCTGTCCTCCTGCTTTGCTTTTACACATGGATGGGCTTGGTTCAGTCTTGTTATGATGATAATGTCCCAAGGCATCAATGGCAGTGGGAGCCCATGGCTTGTTTGTCCAGCAAGGAAGGAGCCAGCTGCTGAACAGTCACACTCTGTGTCTGTGTCTGTGCTTCTGTAGCTGTGCAGCACAACAGGCTCTCAGGTCTGGGGGGGTGCTGTACTCAGAAGTGCTTAAATTTGCTTTTGACATGTAGTGCAGTTTGGGTTTGGTTCTTGGGGATAAGTCCCCTGCCCCTTGGACTTGTTTTTCAAATTAATAAATCGCCCTCCTAAAAGTTTCTTTGACCTTACTGGAGTAAACCTTTGTCTGTCTTAAGAGGAGCCAGAGAGCTGGAGTTTCAGCCTGGGCTGTGGGAGATCTGGGGAACAATTCTCCTCTCTCCCAGGCTGCCTGCTTCACCTTGGGCAGCTCTCTGAGCCTCCAGTCTCCTTCCCCCTGCTAAGAAATGGAGACCTCTGCAGTGGTCCCAGGATGGGATGGAAGAAAGCCCTGAAGGTGCTCAGACACAAACCCAGTGGTCACTGTTCACATTCCTGAGAGCAGCCATGGAAACATAATCCATCCCTAGGTGTTTCCAGATGCAGCTCAAATCAAACCTTCACAGTTTCTACATTTGCAAAGCTGGGACACAGCCTGTTACAGATTTTTTCCTTGCCTCTCTGGGTACCTATGCCCACCTCCAGCAGGAGTTGCTGATTTGCCACAGGATATCTGGAGGATCAGGCAGGTGCATCTGCCCCACCTGCCTTGAGTTTTCCAGTTTGCCCAAGCTACTCCCTGTTATTGTTGGCTTCAAACATCTCAAGGATGCAGGAAGAGCAGATCCCCCACAGGCAGAATCTGACACACTGCTGTGCTTTAATTGCTATGTTTTGTGTTCCTTTTTTTTTTTACAGATTTCCTAATAATTTGTTGTTTACAAGTGCATCTGGTGAGCTCTGGAAGATGGTGAGGATTGGTGGGCAGCCTCTTGGCTTTGGTAAGTGACATTTGGAGGATCAGTTGGTGTGCAGGCAGGCAGTCACCTCAGGGCCTTCAAGGAGTATGGAAAAATCCATCTGAGGCTGATGCTTTTAAGAGCCAGCAGCTTAACATGACTTTGTGAGCTGAGATTTTCAAACAGGAGCCTCACTCCTATTAAATGTTAAATCAAATGTCAAACTATTTGATAGTTTGACTTCTGAATATACTCCTAAAAGTGCTACATGCTACAGTTCCAGCTGCATTGCATTCATCTGCTGGACTTTGGGGGTGGCTACAGCTGGGGCTTTGGTTAAAGAGAAAAACTGGACTAAAAGGTGGGAGTTCATTGTAGATTACTGAAATCAGTGCTCAGAAAGCAGTGTCATACTCCAGTGCAGTGCCTGGGTAATTCTGTTATTCCAGTAGACTTTTTATAGATTTATAGCAGTTCAAGCAGAAGCCTTGTTCACAGATGTGTTTCACATCCAGTCCTGCACATGTTTTCTCTACTCAAAAGAATACTGGTCCTAAGTAGCACAGAGAAAATGCTTCATGTCTGCAGTAGTGTTCTTTTTATTTCTATGTCCCCTGCAATTTTAAGGGTCTGATCTGAATAATGCAAAAAGGCCTGATCTTCAGGAAATGCAATGGCTCCTTCCTGGGGGCTCTGAACCACTTAGAAAATACAAACTTCAAGAACATTTCTGAAATACATTGGGCCAATTTTTGTATTTAATTGCAACTTGTACACCAGACCACCAAAAGTGGAAGAAGGAAATTTTCTTTTTACGTATCTTTGAGGAAAATATATAGAAATAGCATGATATGTCATTGATAGCACATCAGGACATTGACCAGGCCCCTAAATATTTGATGTTTAAATATGTTAATTTCAAATCAAGTTCAAATGTTGAATTTGAATGAGTAAAACTCCAGCTTTCACTGTGTGAAATGCTGTTTCAGGGGCTGTGGTGGGCTGTAGCCCAGGAACCATGTGTCCAGGCTGACTAATGGGTCAGCATCTCCTCCTTCAGAGTTTCAGGGCCAAGTGTTCAATAACAGAAAAATGGATGTTAAAGATATAAGGGGCTGGGTTTTGTGCTTTCTTGTTGAACATTGTTCAGTGCCTTTCTTTGGACCTCTAAATCATTCCAGTTCTACTGGTTTTGTGCCTTTGGAAAATGTTTTTCTCTGTGTAGCAAAAAGAAGGTAATAAAACTAAATGTGCAATGTATTGTTGTGGCCCAAAAACTTGATTCTGTGAGAAATAATACATTTTATTACAGAGATTCCTTCTGATAGGAGTTTGTGAAGACAAACTTCTCCATATATTTTGTTGTGGCCCAAAAGCTTGATTCTGTGAGAAAGAATACATTTTATTGCAGAGATTCTTTCCAATTGGAGTTTGTGAAGACAAACTTCCTATGTTTTATTGTGGCCCAAAACCTCGATTCTGTGAGAAAGAATACATTTTATTACAGAGATTCCTTCTGATTGGAGTTTGTGAAGACAAACTTCTCATATGTAGGCATGGAGCTGGTGATCTCTGAGACTTTTGCAAGCCCCTGCAGACAATGTTTGATGTTTTGTCTCCCCACAGATGAATGTGGAATTGTCGCTCAGATTTCTGAGCCTTTGGCTGCAGCTGACATCCCAGCCTACTACATCAGTACTTTTAAGTTTGATCATGCCTTGGTGAGTATGGAAACAGCTTCTCTGGAGTAGGGGAGATCTTTCCTTAGGAGAAAACATTATGAGAATGTCACTTCTCACCTGGATAGCTCATTGGAGTGCCTTTGCTCCAGCCCAGCAAATTCCTGTCTTCAGCCTCCTGGCTGTCCCTGCCCTGCATGAGAGCCTCCTGAACCAAGCGTGGCCCTACCCAAGGCAAAGCTGTGTTAGTGAGTGTTGTTCTCAGTCCTTACCTGCAGTGATGGAAACTTCACACCCTCCCTGAGCACCTTCTTCCACTGCATCTGTATCTTCTATTAGGAACAGGCACAAACTCTTCTATTTCCTTCCAAAAGTAGTTGCAGGCTCCAGACCCTCAGGTGGTTCCTTAGGTGCTTCCTTGCCCTTAAGGGAGGGCCATCACAGGTGCCTTTGTGTGTTGGGAACTTTTTGGACAGTCCACCAGTAGCAGACCCCTGCCTTCATCCCTTGGTGTCTGCCCTGTCCTAACCTTTGCTTTCTGAGACCCATCCCTTAGCTCTGCTGTCCCTGCATCTTCCTGGTTTGTGATACACAAACAAGAATTGCCAGCACAGCAGGAGAAGGTGATTTTGGAGCAGATAAGGTTGTTGCCATGTTTGTTCTCATGAGTGCCCATCAGCAGTTGCAGCACAGTTATCAACACGAGAGTCTTGCCATCCTTGGGGAGTTCTCTTTGTTTTTTGTACTGATGGATATTTTACTTTCTAAGTCTACCTCTGTTCTTCCTTTGTAGAGAAGACACCCTCTAAAATGAGGAATTTCCCTAGAAAGGGAAAATGCAATGCCTGTAGCCACAAATGGGATGGCATTTTTCTTGGAACCCATTTCCCCAATCCTGAAGGAGAGAGTCAGCTGCTTTATACTATTCTTTTTTTTTTCTTAAATGTGCCTTTTATTGCATTATACTTCTCTTTCCATCACTTGCAAATTGACTGTTGAGGTCCTACCTCTGACCTGTAAAAGCTCTAGTGAGATCAGAGCAGGTTTGGGGCTTTTATAATGACTTTGTTTTTTCACAGTTGGTGTGAACCATTCACAGCTGATGGGTCATGTGTGTAAAGAGTAAAAGTAAATATTATTTCAGATAGCAAAGGTCAGAGTGTTATATATGTTTGTCTTATATTTTTTAATATTAACTGTGCTGATAAGATAAGCTAATAAAGCACCATTTAAAAATCAATACTGTTAGCTTTGCCTCCCATTTCTGCCCATTGTGTGGCCCCAGGTGTGCACTTTCTGTGCAGAGCACAAGGTGCAGAGTGCTTCTACATGTCAAGCCATATCGTGAGAGCTCAGCCCTATCAGCTAAAATAGATCTGTAGCTGAAAACTTACACCACACAATTGTAATGACTCTGCAGGCAGCTCCACCTTCTCAGATGCTCATCCTGCTGCCTCCAGCCCACAGATCCTGCTCCCAGCAGCTGGCAGGGTGTGGGGCCATGCAGGTCTGCAGGTCTTCCTTACTCAAAGCACTGTTTCAGTGGTTTTCTTTGCTCCTTACCATTTTCTTTATGGTTTTAAAAGCCTTTTCACCTGGACAGTGCTGTTCCAGTTGTCAAACCCTTCCATCCTTTGGAAGGTTCAGGTATTTTTTGCGTGACTTTGCTCTGGGTGTGCTGGCTGGGCTGGATGCTTGTTGGCTTTAGGGTGACTTTGTTAGCCAAGACCTGACCTAGATTTTGTCATGTTTTCCTTAACTTTGTTACCCAGATACTTTGACTTCTAGTGACATTTCTTGAGGAGTAAATGTATCTTGAACCCTTTCTCTAAATTCTCCCTTTCTTTAATTAAGGTAGTTTAGTACCTGTTGTCAGCAATTTAAAGTACTGTATAAAAATGTGTTGTTCCCTTTGATCTGATCTTTTTTCTCTTGTGCATCTTAAGGTGGTTTTTGCTACTTAATTTTTATTTGACCTGAGTGTAATACTCTGATCTTCCTGCCATGCTGTAGCTGTAGATGTTTGCCCTGGTAATCAGGACTTGTGCTAGAGACAAAATCCCTTTGGGAGACAATGTTGAGATGGGAACCTCCAGGTCTCTGTTGTGTCCCCTGGGTGATGCAGGGCCAGGCTGGACAGAATCATGGTTACCAGCTCCCTCTAGAGAGGGCAAGGAGGAAGAGTTGCCTTTCCAGGTACTCTGCTCTTGCTGCCTCATGTCCGCAGGTGTCTTGCTCTGTTTCACCAGCATTTTGCTTCTGAAGAGGCTGAAGCTGTGTCTGGGATGTAATTTGGAGCTTTGGTTCTCCCTTCCTGGTCAGTGCTTTGTTCTGCACTCCACCTGAGAAGGGAGCACAGTGCACCAGCTGCCTTGGACAGGGGTTATTTCCAGGGAGCAGGGAGGGCAAGGCCTCCTCCACTGGTGGCAAACTAGGATGGGTCCTACAAATCAAATTTGTTTGCTCATCTGTCCTGGAGAAAACCCTGCCAAAACATTTGGGGGGTGATTGATATAATTTCTGTCCTGTTAGGGGGTCAGGAATTTTGCCTGAGTGAAGGAGCACTGTGTTTTTTCATGGAGGAGATGGGTCTGTGCAGGTCAAAGCAGCTGCCCAGAGCTGCCTCCTCCTGCTTCTGGCCAGTGCTCAGGAATCAGACAGAAAGACCCACTGAGCATCACTGGGGCTGGCTGTGGTTAAAAAAAATGACAACTATGTCTTTTCTCATTATCTTATGTGGAGGAAAAGTCAAACAGCTCCTTGTGCTGCAGTGTTCAGTGTGCTGGGAAAAATGATGAAGGGGAGGCAGTGGAGAGTCCTGCCTCAAAATCCTGTTCCTTATAGGGGAGGTGTCCTAGGGTTTTCCTTCTAAACCAGAAGAGTTTGCTGGATGCTTGTTTTAAGATGATTTTCTTCCTTTCCAAATGACTTTTGTTCTCACATCATCAGAGTTGACTGCTGTTATTCCATCTTCCTATTGGAAAATTGAACATTTTTCTTGTTATTTCTCATGGGCTTTTTTCTCAGTTTTGGTAAAAACCTCATAGAAAGACACAACCAGTTGTATTTCCACTGTCTGAGCTCTTGAGAGTGTCCAGTGAATTCAGGTATTGTACTCTTGGTCTTAAATACCTTGTAGAGGAGACAGTTCCTTCTTCAATTTACTTGATATGAATTTTATTGGCTTCTTGCAGAAACTTAGGGATAATTTATTTTTCTCTCAGTCCTCTTTCCACTTTTCAAGGGCTGCCAGTGTCTTGGAGTTTATGTAGAGTTCAGACACACTTTTTCTGCCAGATGTAACTTTACTTTTGATGTTCTTTTCTGCCAGTGACAGTCACTCTGAGATATTTTGCATCTTCTGTTACAAGAGATTTTTCTTGCAGTAAATATGAAAAGACATCATTGATAATACAGATTTCAATGGTTAAGTCTCCTCACAAGCCTGGATAAGAAAGCACCACAAACAGACTGGTAGCTCTCTTCCTCTTTTGATGGGTGTGTCCTCCTGTCACCCTCCATGGCCTTCCCATCCCCACCTGCAGGTCCCAAACCTGTAGGGTGCCCCAAGAGCCTCATGGAGCCCTCAGGCAGCCACACAAATCCATCAGCACCTGGCATGAGTCAGCTCCTGGCTGCAAGTGCTTCACCAGCAAAGGGAAGGGAAAGGAGGGGACAGGAAGAGCAGAGAGTATTGGAATAATACCAATATAGATGGACAGGATGTGCCTGAGCTTGTCTGGCCCTGCTGCTGATCCAAACAGTGGCACTGTGGTGTTTCACCCCACAGACACTTTTGGCCGGCTGGGTGTGTGGTGTTTCACCCCACAGACACTTTGGGCTGGCTGGGTGTGTGGTGTTTCACCCCACAGACACTTTTGGCTGGCTGGGTGTGTGGTGTTTCACCCCACAGACAATTTGGGCCGGCTGGGTGTGTGGTTTCACCCCACAGACACTTTTGGCTGGCTGGGTGCTGCAGCTGGGCACATGAGGACAAATCCAGGCCTGCAGGAGCTCTGGTGGTGCTGGGATGGAGCTTTCCCCCATAACAGGGGCTGCTCCTCAGGTTTCCCTCTGGCAGAGAAGCTTTAAGGGGATGGTGAAGGAAAGGAGTCGGTTCTGATGGAGGGTTTGGATCCAGAGCTTTATTCTGGCCCACAGGCCTCTGAATGCAGCACCAGCTCCAACAGAACTCCCTGAGCCCGTGGTTGCTGCTCCTTTAACCCGGGGAGAGGGCAGGGAAGGGGCAGGGAGCCACCAAGCAGGGACAGGAGGGGAGGGACAAAGGGACAAAGGACACCTGGATGGCCCAATGCCCCCAGGGGTAGAGGGCATCCTTTGGATCTGCCAATCACTCAGTGCCCTTCTGGAATGCCAGGACTGACAGACAGGGCTGGGAGGGGAAAGGAGAAGTGATTGACACACCTGGGAGGGAATTATCAGGGGAGGGACCTGAGGTATCTGAGGCAAACCCTGACATCACACCGCAACATCAGAGAAAGAAAAACCCCAACATAGTTGGCTTCCCACCATCCCTCACACAACAGCAAAACCTCAGCATCTCTCAGTGTTTGCTCTGGGGGTACCATGGGTGAACAGGGATGTCCTTGTACATGGAGCCCTTTCTCAGTGAACTTCAGGTGTAAGCAAAAACCAGCAAAGTGTCTGCCTCCTTGGGACTTGTAGGGGGATAGAATATAAGAAAATAAAGATAGTGTAGAAAGTAATCTTACCCCTAAGGAGTTGCAGCTGGGCCAATTATCAAAGATTAGGAACAGCCTGACTTCAACAGGCCACAGCTGTGACCAGTGAGAAGAAGATGCTATAAAAGAGTGGGGTGGCTGGGTAGGGGGGAGGGAAGAGGAACTAGAGTTGGTTGGTTGCTTTTTGAAGAAGAAAGAGCTGCCCACAAGAAAACACCAACAAGGTGTGAAACTTTTGTGATAGCAGACAACAGTGTGGAACCCAGGGACTGGTCTGGCTTTGTCTCCTGCCTCTCTTTTCCTTGTCACCCCTTTTGCTGGAACATGACCTTTCTTTTTGTTTTCTTGCAGGTACCTGAAGAAAATATAAATGGTGTGGTCAATGCACTCCAAGTCAGTCAAGCTGAAAAGCATTAGAAATCTTCTGAGCTGGTTCCAGATGCTTTTTATTATTCTAATAATAATAATTATTATTATTATTATTCTTTTTTTCTCACAGTATTTCTTGAAAAATCTGATTACAGAGAGTGACATGAAAAGAGACTGTGGAAAGTTGAGCAGAAACAGCTCCAATAAGCCTTTGTTTTAATTATTATTATTATTGTTATTATTATTATTATTATTGTTATTTTATTAAATTTATGAATGAGGGGCAGGAGGAAAGGGAGTTTGTATGGTTTCCTGATGTTCAGCTCCAAGGTGAAGTGAGCCCTGGCTGTGCCCTGTGTGGAAGGAGCTGCCTGGGGACACCCAAGGACACCCAGCATGGAGAGCAGTGGGGTGGGCCAAGAGCAGATGGACAGACTGCTGCCTCAGAGAGCCCTGAAAACCAGAAACACAGTGAAATATGGAATTAAACAGAAAAGACCTGGCATAGTACTGGCTTGTCTCCTTGCATCAGACTTCTGAGGACTGTCCGTCACTGCCTGTGTTGAGATAGGATGCAAAAGGTTCTGTTTCTCCTGACAGAACAATTTGGTGTTGGAAAAGAGGAAAATATCCAATTGTTTGACATTTCCCCTTTTTCTTTCTCCCTGCTGTCAAAGCCTGGCTGCTCTGAGAAAGCCTGGGCAGGGGGAGCCCAGACTTGGGTCTGCATTGAAACTTGGCTGCTTTGGGTCATTTTTTTCCAGTCCCTCCCTCACTTCTGCAAGTATTCTCCTGCCCTGCTCCAGGAGTGCTGTTGTCCCCTTACCCCACATCAGAGCCTTCCCCCAGCCCTTGTTGTTCCTCAGGGCCAGCAAGAGGAGGAAGGGCTCTTTTCTCCTGTCCCCTCAGGCTTTTCCCATCCACTGTGCACTCATGGGGAGATAAAGGACTGCCCAGGGTCCCTGGGTAGCTGCTCTTGCACATCCAGGCCTCCTTGGCCAAGAGCCACAACTCTGCCAGGGCCAGAGGTGCCCGGGTCCTGTGGGGACCCTCCTGCAGTTTTTCATCCCACAGGTGGAAATTGCTGCTGACTGGGGAAAGCAGAGTGGTGCTGAAAATGCCTCAAACCTGCTGGCATCTGGTCCTGCACAGAAGATGATGGGGCTTTTCCCATGGGGAAGCAGCAGTGTGTTCTGTTCTGGCTTGTACCACAGCCGAGGGCCAGCAGGAGCCTGGCACCAAGGCCACAGTGGCACCTGTGTCCTGGTGGGCACTGTGCAGGACAGCAGAGAGCAGTGCTGGGACAGAAGTGTTACCCAGGTGTGGGTGCCAGCCCTCTGCCCCACTGTGCCCGTGCACCAAGGGCTGCTGAGAGGAGGAACTGCCTGCAGAGGACCTTGCTGCTGTGATTGCCAGCCCCAGCTTATCTTGCATTTCTTACCTTCTTCCACTTCAGGCTTGACATAAAGAATTTGCAGATCTTGCTGTTTTCCTGAGGGCTTTCCAGCCATGCTTCAGAGACAGCCCCTGGCAGGATTTCCCTCAGGCTGTGCCATATCCAGCTGTGAGCCAGGGGTTTGCACTCATCTGGAGGCAGTAAGCAAAGCAAACACCTGGGATCGTGCCATGGGCATGGATTTACTGGTGTGTAGGACAAGCAAACACACACAGACACAGCTGCTTGGTTAGTTCTGCATTCACAGTACTGGAGGGCCAAGCAGTTCTGGTTTCTGATGCTGCTGGATTCAAACTCTCAGTTTCAAATCTGATTTTTCACCATTGGGATGTTTTGTGGTATCTAGACAAGGAGTCAGAGCACCCATGGAAAAAGCAAGGATGACTTTCCTTGGCCCTACTGGAGCTGCAGCATCCCTGCTGAGGAGCACTGAGGCACACATTCAGTGCTTTACCAAGCAGGATGTCCTGCTGTTCCTTACGTGGGTTTTCAGAATTGTCCCATGATATGTTTATATTCACTCCAGATTTCTGGACTAAAGGTTCATTCTAGATGTGGCTCTGTGCCTCTCTGGGTGTTTGTTTGGAAAGGTGCTTTGGTCTCCTGCCCAGGACACAGGCACAGGCTGTCAGTGCAGTGCTGAAGGCATTGGAGGTGTTTGCTGTGGCTCTGCCCAGTGCTGAGGGCACTGAGCTGGGCTGGCAGTGGTGGCTTCTCAGCCCAGATGTTGTCAGGGGGTTTCTCCTTGGGTGGCAGATTGGCAGCATGGCTGGGGAAGGGGATGTTGAGTTGCTGTGCAGCTGCTGAGTTGATTCTGAGCCTTTGCTGTGTGCAGGGACGGTGCCACCATGCCAGAGTCATCAGGACAGGTTTTCCTTCTACTCTGGGTTCTGCCAGCCTTTGGGAAATGCCAGTTTTGGCATCAGAGTACCAGGTGTTGCTGTGCATGTGCCAGTGCTGCTTTTAAAGGACTTCAGCATGGATAGGAAGGAATTAACTTGAAACAAGGAGCAGCTTTACTGAGCCTTAAATGAAAGCAAAAAAAAAAAAAAATTTCTAACATTGCACTCAGGCTATTTTAGAGGCTGAAATTTAAATTTTTTTCCCAAGGTAATCAGCCTTATATTTGTGAAATCTGTGAAATCTGTAGAAAGCTCTGGTATTTCAAATCTTCCAAAGGAAGGTTGATGTCCCAGCATGGGAGAGTTGGCCTGAAAAATTCACAGGATGTAAAATGACATTGAGGGACTCTGATGCTGCCACTGTCCTTGGCTTCACCTTCTTATTTCCTTTTATTGTTTTGTCCTGACATCCAAGAAAATTGTTTCAGACAGCTTGATGCTTTCCCTTTAGAATTCCCTTCATATTTTTTCTGGTGGGAACTCAGATACTCCAAATGTGGCCATCATTGGTGGAACTTGTCCCTGCACCAGCCTGAAGTCAGGATCAGTCCAAACTTGCACAGCAGTGCTGCATGTGGGACCTGCACTGCAGGAAGGGCTCTGTGGGGGCTTTGTTAAATATTTTCACAGTTATAATAATCCCACCACACTATTGACACCCCAGTGCTGAGTGAACCCAAAGTAGGGGAGGCTCTTAAAGCTGCTCCACAGCTCCCACTCTCTCAGCACCCAACCTTTGGGGTGGGGAAGAAGTTGAAGTTCTTCCCCTTTTCCTATTTTTAAAGGAAGAGTCTTTCTCCTTATGATAATCTGAGTATCTCTGACATTTTGCTGTTCAGTACTGAGGGGATAAAGCAGGAACATGTCTCAGTGGGAGCCCCTTGGGCTGGGTGCCTGGATTACCTGCAGCTGCCAGGGCTGCTCTAATGAGAGATTGCCTCATTGCTGCAGGGCCCTCCCTGTGCCCTCTCGCCTCTCCTTGCACAAAATTCACCAAACAGCAAAATGCAGAAGTGTTTCCAGCACTGCAGGAAGGGGTAGGCAGGGGAAGGGAACATGGCCTTGATGCATCCTCCTTTCTCCAAGGCCTTTATTTTCTTAGCAGCCTCAACCTTTCCAAGCTGTGTTATTAAATAGAATTTTGTCTTTGTCCCTCAACCCAATTAGAATTTGACTGCAAATTCCATTCTACTGAGCAAGTGTGTGTGTGTGTGTGTGTATATATATATATATATATGCGCACATATTGTTTCCATAAAAATCCATAGTGTGTCTCTATTGCACACCTATAAATACCATGTTTGTGTGTAGGGTGTGTCCTGTACATGGTGTGGGCCCTCACACACATGTACAGGGTATGTGTGTATCCTCTGAGCACACACCTTTGTGGGGGCATCTATGTAGTTAGTAGGGTATACACACACTTATTTACCATATATTTTTAATTCAAGATATGGGCAGTATGAGTATTAGTTCCACTCTTGCTTTTTCTCTCCATGTGTTAAGTGAAGAGCAGCAGTGCAGTCAACCTGAAGCAAAGCTGGGGCTCCTCTGCTTGCTGGGAGCAGCATTGGATTTCCCTCCCTGCTTCAGAAAATTCTGTTCCTCTCCAGTTTGGTGCCTCAAGCACAGAGGCTGTAGGAAATCCACTCCTTTTTCTTTCTGTATGTTTTAGCTGCTGCCCTAAATTGCCTCAGCCTGTGAGTAGGGCTGGTCTGTTTGCACAGTGCCTGCCCAGAGCCTGGCTGGGGTTTCCAGAGGGGCTGCTGCAGGCACAGGGCACTGCCTGTGCCTTCCCAGGCAAGGCAGGAGCTCCTGAGGGTTTCCTGCAGCTGGGGAAACCTGGAGGAGGCTCTGGGGTGGCCTGGGCTGGGCAGCAGCACCCCCTCTGAGCTGCTTCCTGGTGCCCTTCCCCAGCATCTCTGCAAGATTTGATTTCCTGCTGGGTTTGTCTGCAGTGGCAGCCCATGGCTGGTGCAGGGCTCTGATATTTCTTGGGGAATTCACATTTGTTGGCTTGTGAAGAGCTGAAGTAAGTGGTTTATTTTTAAATAGATGGAAATGTTGAAGGATCTTTTTCTGTTAAAAGCAGAAGAGGCTGCTTGAACCCAGTCCCTGGTTGGGTTCTGTGGCCAGAGGGGTTCTTCCCATCCTTGTGGGTTTCCCCATCCATACACCCACAGAACTGTTCAAGAGCACCAGGTCGTCCAAACTCCTTAACTTAGAAGTCAGCAATGTGAATAGGAGGTGCTGGTCCTGCATTGGTGCAGTCACTGTTCCCTGAGCACAAGTGTTCCTCTCAGCACTGGGTAATTGGTATTTTCTGTTAATGAAAAGGGAGAAATTCTTTGTTTGGCCTCAGGCTGAGCATTGCTGCGAATTCCTGAAAGAAGGAGTCCCCCAGCAGCATTCTGTTGAGGACAAAAAGTAATTTTCTGATGACGATTTCTTCTCTCTTTGTTCCTTTGACTGTTGTGGCCATCTCCAGTAAGCAGCTTAAGGCATCTCACTTACCTGTTCCAGTCCTGCCTGCAAACACTGGATTGGATTAAATTTTTATTACCTGCAGGAGAGCAAAACCCACTAATCCTTTACCCACAGTATTTACAGATTGTAGCATGCACTGGGGTGTATTTACATTGGCTGAAATGTGCAAACCTGTCTCCAGATTTCCAAACCTTCTCCCCATGAGTGCATCTGTCTGTCTGTCTGTGTGCACCCTGCTGTATGTCAGGGGCCAGCAATATCCCTCAGGCATCCTGGCAGCACTGAACTGGTGTGGAAACAGTCTGCACATCCTCAGCAAGGCTGTGGGACCTTCCCAGGCTCCCTGCAAGGGAAACACTTCACTGTGAAGATAATCTTGGGTTATTCTGCTTTCCTTGGCCTCCTTTATTTAATCCTTATGAAGCACAGCTGGGTTGAACTACCAGCTCCAGTTAGCAAAGGTGAGGGGAATAAAGGGGTTCTGCAGTGAGAGACGTGCCCTGGATGCTGATCAGCACATCCTGCCTGCCGCAGGAACGGCCTCTGCAGATGCTCTGCTGAGCACAGAGCAGTGCACAGCCCCTGTTGTATGAAGGGGAAATGGATGAAGTGTCAAAGTACATTCTCATTTTAGGGTGTGAATTTTAGGGTTCAGTACCTCTCTTTCTTGGTCTCTCTAGACAGCCCTGGTCATTTCAGGTTCAAAGCCTGGGAATGAATTAACGAATAACCTGGTTATTGCAGATTACATGGAACAGCTTCCCCCTGCTCCATAATCCTCTTGCAGCCATGACCTGTGCTTCTGCATGCCCTGAGTTTGCAGAGGGAACACAAACCCCTGGCACCTCCTCCCAGCTGGGAGTGCCCAGTTTTGAGGCCAAGGTGAAGACAGTGGCAGAGGGATGGCAGCTCCTCCCCTGCACAGCTCCAGTGTGGCCACAGCCAGCCCAGCTCAGCCCTGTCCCAGCTGTGTGGGGCAGGACAGTTGTAAAATTTGTAAAACAGCTCTTCAGTGCCCTGGGATCCCTTGGGGTTTTGGTTTCATCCATTTTTAGCTTTCTGCAAATATCTGTAAATGAACTGTGGGTGGATTTTGGAGCAGACATGGACAGAAATGCCCATCAGGCATCAGGCAGGATTGAAATGTTGAAACATGTTTGAGAGCAGAGCAGGAGCATGTCATGGCCCCTCTGTCCAGCTCTGTCCTCTGCCTGTACCATAGGAGAGCTGGCCAGGTGCCATGTCCCTCTCTAGGCAGACCCAGTGGTTTTACCAGGGTCCTCCCAACCCTAAAAGATTATGCCAAAACCAGGGTTCCTTTCACTCTTCAATTTGCAGGGGCTGGTTTCTTCTTCCCTCCTTGTGTGGCTGTGGCAGAGGCAGTGTCTGTTGCACAGCCCCTATGGGAAGATGCCATTGGAGGCTGCAGTTCAGAATCCCCCTACTCTGGCTGGCTTTCTGCTTCTATTTCAGCCCCCTGAGGATTTAAACCAGCATTCTGCAGTTACAGGAATAAGCTTGAGGATTCCTACTCCATTTGTTACTTGAAAAACATTTTACAGGTACCTGATTCCTTGTGGGAATGCTGCTTGAAGCACCCACTTGCCAGGTTGCTGCTGTGAGCATTAATTGCTCCTTTGGGCCCCAAAAGGGGAATTCAGCCCCATTTCCAGCTAAAGGCTGAAGCAGCCCCAGGCTCAGGCTGGATGCTGCTCTGGGCCAGGTCACAGGGGAGAGACAGCCCCAGTAAACTCAGAGCTCCCTCATCCTGTGAGTCCCTGCTGCCTGCACAGAGCCATTCCCATCAGCTGGAAGGGAATGCAAAGCGTGTTTCCCTTCTGCTGAAGGAGCAACAGTCTCCTCTGTGGATTTGTGGTCAGTGGCAAAAGCAGGAGTGTTTGTCATGTGGGACATTGAAGGAGGGAACCAGGGGTTCCTATACAGCAAAAGAGAAAAAAACCTGCAGCTTTTGTTGCAGCTGTTTCTTGCAATGATTTCTAATGCCAGCCTTGGATGGGGTTGCGTTTTTGAGATCACTGAAATGACCTGAAGAGCTGGTGCTGCTCTTACAGCTGTGGGACAAGGCCTCTAGGCAGGACCAACCTGCAGAGAGCAGGACCCTTCCCACCAGGGCTCAGCCCAGGGGCATGGGATGTTCCCTGCAGCAGGACAGACAGACAGACAGACAGACAGGTTACTGAACCAGGGCTGCTCTTGAAGAAATCCCTGAGTTTTAACATTTCCTTCCTGGGAGCAAATCTCTGTTTTTCCTGGCCTTGTGTGTCAGTCTGTTGGTGCAGATGCAGGAGGTTCAGAGTATGGAGGAGGGGGCTCTGCAGGAGGAGGAGCCAATTTCTCCTTCACCATTAGGAACTGTCTGGTCCAGCTCAATGACCTCAGCCATTTTTTAGTTTTATCATGGAATTAAACAGGAGTCATGTCCTTGTTCTCCCCCAAACCCCACCTACCCATGTGCCAGTGCTTCCTTCCTTCAGGTCTTTTTTTCTCCAATTGCAAACTGCTCCAGTGACACCATGGCAGAAAATCAGCATCCCAGGGCAGCCTCTTCTGGGTTCTTCTGGTTGTGCTGGATCCAGGGCTGCCCTCATCTCTCATCCTCCAGCCACTGCTGCTAAAGCTAATCCTGCCAATCCACTGGCTGTTGGTAATAGTGTGAGAACTGCATCCAAGTGCCATCAGAGCCCAGGTTAAGGCCTGGAAATGCACAGGGCAGTGCCTGTTTCCAGCCCAGGACTATGGTGTCACAGCCAGCAGCGTTGTGTCCCCTGTCCCTGCTCCTGTGGCCAGGCATTGTTATCCCTCCCCTGTGCAGGGGCTCCAGGCTTGACTTGGGGGCCTGTGGGACACGAAGGGTGTGGGACATGAGGAGCAGGGTGCTCATTTTAGCACAGTGGCAGCCACGGTTTCTGCCAGTGCCTCCTCCTGCACAGTGACACAGAGGGGACACTTCTGCTGACCCAGGCACCAGGACAGCCATGGCTCTGGACAGACAGAAGAGGCAGTAACTCACAGTAGGATGCAGCTTCAGAAACTCTGTTCCAGCCTTTGGAAGAGCCTGTCTCGTTCTCTTACTGTTAACTCCTTGTTTAACCCATTCCCGCCTTGTTTCCATTAGAATTAGAGGGTGGGTGATCACCTCAATTTGCTTGACATGTTCACCTGCTCCCAGCACCCAGGAGCTGCTGCTGGGATTTGGGTCTTAGTGCCCCAGTGCCCAGGGAGCACCTGCAGCCCCCTTGCGTGAGGCTGGCACAGCCTGGCACAGCCTGGCACTGCTGTGTGAGCAGCCACAAGGGTGAGTTCTGGGGGAGCACTGCACAGGGGCAGGAGGAGCCTCATTCCCCCCTCAGTGCTCAGGGCAGATTTTTGGTTTGGTTCCTCTGGGCTCAGCTTCACAAGCCCCCAGCCCTGCAGGGTCACACAGGGGAGGGTCACAGCCCCAGCACTGCTCCAGTTCAGGGCTGGTTACAAGGGGCTGGCACAGCACCACTTTGTTAGTGCCCAAGTGGCTTGAACACGTGTGAGCATTTATCTCCTTCTCCCCTTTGTATGGACTCCAAAGGAGCCCAGATTCCCTCCAGATACCTACACAACACTAACCCAAATTTCTAGGGCTGCCACGAGAGCAGAGATGCTCCTGGTGCAGAAGCTGCCCAGCCTGGATCAGGGTCTGTCTCTCATCCCTGACCACTTAGAACATCTGTGCTGGCCAGCTTGGGGAGGAACCACAGATCTTTAGGACTTTTTAATTTAATAAGTTATTTATGTATCATTTGTTCTGTAAGTGAAATAGCACTTTTGGCCTCAGACACACACCAAACAGGCTGAAGTGGGGCTGGGAACCCCAAACTCTTGCAGCCTCTCCTCCCTGCTCACCTCACAGAAACCCCACACAACCTTTCACTGGGGAGGGTAGGAAAAAACGTGTATTTATTTCCTTTTAATTACCAGATCTGATGTAAACAGACAGGGTGGGGAATCCTGCCTGTGCAGGAGCCTTTGGTGCAGCTCCTGCTCTGGGCTGCAGCCATGGAAAGGCTGCTTGCACCTGCCATGGGCTCCGTGGGGGCAGTGTGGGTGGCAGTTCCTGCAAGCCTGGGGGTAACAAAGCACAGGGGACCCTGAATGCATCAGCTGCCTTCATGCCCTCTGCACAAGGGGGGATGTTCCACCAGCAGGCACAGGGAGTGGTGGCAGCAGCTTGGGATCATGCACTGGACATTGTGTGGAGCTGAGCAGTGGCTGCTTTGCTTTCCCAGCAAGTGCACATGCTGCTTTTCTTTGCTGGTCTTATGCTGAAAAGCTGAGATTTATGTACTGTATGAAAAATAAAACGAAACAGAAAAAAAGAAAAAAATCCTAATGTTCCAAAAGAAATGACAGTATATTTTGTACTTTGTAAAGTAATTAAATCGAAAAAGAATAAAAAGTGAAACTTATGCTGTCTGCTTTTGTACTGATCAAACTGATGAAAATAAAGCAGAGCTTGGCATTGTCTGAGATGTAACTCTCATTTCTGTCACCTACAGCCATGAAGGGTAGGTCTCACACTCTCACACAGAGTTTATGAAGGCCAGCAGACATCCCTGGGGCTCTCTGGTGTCCAGGTCCTGTCTCTGGGTGCACTGTACCCCTACAGATGGAACCACCACCATCTCCATCCTCCAGCTGTTTTCTGGAAACCACCCAACCTGCCCTATGCTCCTCCTTTAAAATAAGAGCTCAGTGGGATGCTGCTGGTGCATTTGCCAGATTAGTTTTACCTGCTCCCTGCACAGGGCAGGAGCCCTGGAGTCTGGGCAGCCCCCAGAGGTCCTGGCAGGACACCCCCAGAGCCTGCACCCCAGCACTGGCAGGGAACAAGTTCAGCCTCCTCAGGGACTGATTCAGGGCAGCCACTGTGGGCCCTGAGTCTCAGTCAGCAGCGCCACTGTCACATGGTCTGCAAGGAAAAGCTGAACAACCTGGGTGAAATGTGCAAGAAAAACAGTGAAATCAGCCATCTCATCACCCTACTACAGCTTTAACCATTTATAGTGGATGTTTAAAGGGGAACAGCTCACCCACATAAACTGCAGTCAAAAAAAGCATCTCCTTTTTAGTGTAGTGCAATCCTGGTGATCAAATGTTAAAACATTCATGTAAGAAATTAACTGGAGGATTGTTAATATGGAATGCAGCCTTAAATGCAGAGCACTGCCTCAAGGGTTTGATCCAGTAAAACAAAAACCCAAATAAATCAACACAGGCACTGCCACAATCTCAACACTGCCTGAAATTCCCCACAAAAGCAAATGGCATCTTAAGGTAAATGAGAGGGCTGAGGACTGGTGTCCAGACCCCAAAGACACTGATGCCTTCTCCTACCAGTGTTTTTCTTACCTCACCTGCCCAGACTCACCCCTTAGAGCAGGAGGTGCTGGGGCACTGGAGGGAGATGGGGGGAGATTCCAGCCCCTTGCAAAAAACACTACAAAAACAGATTTTTCTGAGTTATATATGATGAAGCACAGTGAAGCAATATTGTTCCAGGAGTATTTTGAATGCCAAAGGCTAATTACCAGTTCTCTGACTCATCTGTTTTTGAAGGATCCTGTAGAGAAAAGTCTGTTGTAACACAGCAAGTGCCTAAGATAATCTTTGTCTTACAGGTGTTCATGTGTTTTATCCCTCAGTCTGCTGCCAGAGGAGACCAGCAGGGCAGCCCAGGGCCATGCTGGACTCAGCTCTCCAGCAGGAACTGCCAGGACCCCTTGGGATGGTGGGCTGTGGAGGCTGAGTTTGTGCAGGGGCACCTGTGCTTGAATCTCTCCCATCCTTCCTGCAGCTCCTCAGGCACTGTGGCAGCCCTGCTGGGCCCCTGCAGTGCTTGGAGCTGTTCCTGCACAGGGCTCTGCACCAGGGGAACATCCTGAGGCCCTTCTGGGCTATTTTAAGCCCAACACACCAGCACAGTGCTGATCTGAGGTAAATCACTTGTGCAATCAATGCCAAATCAAGTAGGTTATTCTAGTTCTAATTTGAGCTGCTCCCCATGTGCATCCTTGGCCCAAACACTCCCTCACTGCAGGTATATTTAGGGATGCTGGTATATTTTGGGCTGTCTACTTTGCCATACTTTGAAGGACAAAATGATGCAAAGTTGCTGTGCAGTTCCCCATAGCAGTGACCTGAAGCTACCCCGGCACAGCTGGGCTCCTGTGTGGGCCTGATCCTGCAGGAAGAGCAAAAGTCACTCAGTTTGGATCTGCCTTCAATAACAAGGGGGTGTGGCAGGGAAAGTGTTTTCATTTTCTGAGCTAAGACTGAGCCATCAGCAGCTCTCAAAGAACTGTATTTTACAAAGGGGCAAAACTGCTGCACAGCAGCAGCCAAAAGAAAGGAGTAAGAGTCTGTGACAGAAACCATGTAGATACAAAGGTCAGCAGAGGAGATGAAGGAAGGAGAAAAGTCAGGAGCAGGGCTGAGCCTGGGAAGAAGGGAGATGTGTGGGAAAGGCACTGTTATACTTCTATTTAGACACACTAATTCCTCATTACCCTGCTCTACTTCATTGGCAATAAAACAATTTCCCCACCACGAGTCTGCTGTGCCCATGATGGTATCAGGTCCCTTGTCCTTGCTCTAACCCATTTTTTTCCTGCAGATTCTCTCTCCCTGTCCTGCTGATGGGGGAGGGATGGCACAGCAGGTTTGGGGGCACCTGGCTAAGATCCAAATGCTCCCCCCAGACTGTAACCAAACATGGGTAAGTGCTGGTGCTTGCCAGACTGCCCTCACTGCCACCAACCTTGTTCCCACCAGCAACATGGCTGAGAATGCCACAACCACCACAATGAAAGCACAAACACCCCCCTGCACTAAGCCATACAACACTTCTATGTAGGGCTGAAGACCTCACTGGCATCTCATTAACACAAAGAATTTGTAGTTTATTGTGCAGCAACAATGCAGCACCAGGACTGAACCCAGCTCTTCAGAAGGCCCAGCCCCAAGGTGCACTGGGAAACAGCTGGAAATGAGAGCAGCTGAGAGCCCAGCACCAACCAGCCCACCCCAACAGCAACATCCATGAAGGGAATTGTTTGTAACCCCTTTCTCACCAGTTTTTGTCCATGTTTTCCATGGTTTGATAAGCCTCCTCAAGCTGAAAGGGCAAACTCACTCCCATGAGGCCAACAAGACATGCCTGGGCACTGCAAGTTGCCCAAGCTGCATGTAGAATCAGGTGTAAATTAAGGCCAGCCAAATGGGAGTCCAGAGTACTGAAGGTTTGCCATTTCACAGCAGCTTTCTCTTCTGCCTCACCCACCCAGCAACACCTGTTACACAGGAACATCAACAACTCAAGAGATGTGTCTCTATTTCCATGGACTTTGGTTCACCTTTCCTACATTTTATGCAAACCTTTCAAAACTTATTTAATCAAGGTAAAGTGCACACACCAAGTTTTGGTACAGAATTCCATCTGATGAAGCCAATATATGTGGTGTGCCATGGGTGCAATGCCTGACTACAACAGTGTAAATCCTGCAGGTCTGGAGCTGGCTCAGCTGACAAAAGTGGTTTCCTGTCACATAACTGTGAACCAAAATGCTGCAGTTCAAATGCAGACCCAATCAATGCATGAGCAGATCATGCTCAAGAAAATTCCTATTACTACTGATAAAGATTTTATAATCACTTTATTGAAAACCTACTAGCTTGGATTCCACCAAAATAGTTTGCACACCAGAAATATCTCACACAGAGAGAAGAGACACAACTCTGCCTGATGTTTGGAGTGTTGCACAGGAGACAGTTTCCTGCACTTGGGTGTAAGATGGGTAAGTGCCTGCTACAGTAACACACAGCTGTTGTATCCCATCTCTATCACCTCACTGCTACAAAGGCACCAAGGAATGAAGCTCTGTTTCTTACCCATCAAGACCCCTTCCCCTGCTAGGCCATCCTGAAATCCCCTGCTAATTGCAACTGAGAGCCAGAGCTCTGAAAACAGAAAGGGTGTAGGGAATCCAAAATAAATCAAAGGCAGTGATGTGTGATCAGCAAAAGGAGAAAAAGGTACCTGAGGGACAGTGAGCACTGCTCACATCCATCCTGAGCACTGATTTTGCAGGGCTCTGTCTCCAGCCTCCCTCAATAAGCTGGACTGGCTGCTGTCACCATTCATCTGTCCTCCTGCAGCACAGAGAGCCTGCTGTCCTATTTGACAGTACTTACCCCTGCAAACAGGTTCTCACTCTGTGTTCCTCTGGTGTTCAGTCTTTAGCACTACCACAGAAAGCCTTCCACAGCCCAGAGACACATCACTGCCTCAGGCAAGGGCTGTGCATCATTTCTGCACAGGGCACCAGCCTGGGCACAGTGCAGCTCAGGGTGGCCACCCAGGACAGCTTCACGACCCAGCATGATCACTCTTCCACATAATAGTAATTAAAAACCACCCAACCTTTCCCTTGAGAAATAGTTTGGCTCTGCCCAACGCTGACACTCCAGAGGTGGTGACAGGAAATGTCCATGTTCAATGTCCTGTGCTGCAGATTTCATCCCATGCCAGTCTTCCTTGAGGGAGATGCTCTTCATCTTCAGGCACAGAGGGGCTCACCAGCTTGGGCTGGGCCTCAGATCCTCTGGGAGCTCATCAGGAAGGAGCCAGAGCACCCCTTGCATTCCCACACTCCTCAGGGAATGTGCTTCCTTCCTGCAGCCAGGCCAGGGCATTCCAGAGATGCAGGGATGAGAACACACCCAGACACTGCTATGGCTGTCTCTGCTCAGTCTCTTGGTTTCATACAATGAGTTTTCCTTTCCCAGAAGGCTGTCACCAAGCCCCTGCTTGGCCCTGGAGCAGTGCTGAGACCCAGCAGCAGCTCTAGGTGAAAGACCTGACCATGCTCACCATGTGATCAACTCCACAGGCCACATCCACCACCTCACCAGGGACAGTCACCTGGGTGAAACACAGCACAGTGGGTTATTTATCACACCTGGCATTTCCTGTTTCTCATCCTCCTCCCACTCAACATGCCAGCCAGTTTCACTGGGATTTGTACCAACTAGAAAGCACAGAAAGAGCAAGATTCAGCACCAGGCAGGCTTGTGCACTGAGCTGTGAAATACTCCTCTCTTGCCTTCACAGAAGCACACAAAGCTTTGGAAGGAGAAAGAGGAGCAGGCTCACTAGCAGAGAGAGGAGATTGGAGCCCCAGCCCATCTGTTCAGCAGCAGAAGCAGCAGGGCTGAACAGAGCATAATCTAGACATGAGGAAGAGGATCTGCCCAAGCACCACAGGGATTTGCCTCTTCTTTCATCAGCAAGAGCTGGAACAAGGCAAAGGCTCAACTCAGCCTAAGGCAGTTTGTACTTTGATGCTAAAAGCTCCTCACTCCTGAAGCTTATTCACTTAAAACTGACTTCAAACTTGAGGAAAGCAGAGTCTAAAAAAGCAAGTTTTTCCTCAGAGACAAGAGACAGGACAGCAGCTAGTTCTAGGGCAGGAGGTGACAGACAAGGATCCTGGCACAGTGCCACAGTACTGTCAGACAGGAAGAGCATAACCCACAATGTCCACATCTGGGGAAATGAATTCAGAAATTCCACCCAGCCACAGCAGTGTGATTTTAGGCAAATGTTCCAGAGCTGGTCTGGTTTTGTTCATTTTTAAACAAAGAAGAAAACATACTACAGAAACACATTTACTGCAAGTTCAGACACACAGACAGGCACTCCAGGGTGGTCCAACTGATTGCCTCCCTCACCTCCTGCTTGGCCTTCATGGAGACCAGGAGCAGCTGCTAGGCTGAGCTCCAGAACCAAAGACTCTTCTACATCCACTGAGTCTGGCTCTCAGAGCCAGCTGGGAGGAAGCAGAGGAACTGGAAGTACTGTGAGACAGCTCTGAACACAGCTGAGAAGGAAGCCCACCACTATGTGGACCTGTAGCCACTACTGACCAAAATGTTCGCCTAATTTAGGTGAGCAATGATTTGGACAGATGGCCAATACTGATGTTTCCTTTGCAGCACATACAAACAGAAGAGCAGGTTGGAAAGGGAAGGAAGAGGCAGGAAGGGTAACAAGCAGATTATGGTGGACAGGAAGGAGATAAAAACTGTTCAGATGTGGTGGCACAGCACCAGATGCTGTTTTAGGATTCAGAATCATTACTGGCATAGCAGACTAAAACATTTACTGAATAACTTCATTCCCAGGCTCCACAAGGACCTCTGGAAAACAAAGCACTTCTACAGTCATCTTAGCCTTCCACTCCTTTGAGAATTACTCAAAACCACACAGCAAATGATGGTCCTTGCCCTCAGGATAACAAACTAGCCAAGGAATATACTCTTGGCCTTAATACCACCATCCTTACCCTCCATGGGAAATACTGGTCTTCCATTCTTCCAGTTCCCAGGCACCCTCTTAGATTCTTCCCCCACACAAAGAGTTCTCCTCTGTCTACACAGGAAAAAAAAATAGAAAAGAACAGTCATTAAAAAGGAAGAATTCTATTTGTGATGCTGGCAAATGTGGCTGCAGCGTTTCTGGGAGTATACAGGGTTATACAGGCAGTATGACAGCTACCAGATTTACTTCAATGTACAATAAATGTACTTGTGCTTGGAGAAAATGATGCCTAATGAGCAACAAAAGAAACAAGTTCTTTTACTTGTGCACAAATCTTTGTTTCTCCCTCTTACACCACCTGCTTTGGAATTTTATTTGAAGGAAGAGAGCAGCAGCAGAAATTCTAGGGAATTTTTTGTGAAGTGAGTAATTTGTGCTTCAAGTTACACAACTGCAGTTGATCTGTATCAGCTATCACCAGAGCAAGGCAGTGAGATCTGTCCCAAGCCATCACCTGGAGATTGCTTATTTGACTGTCTAAAGCTGTGACCTTCTAATGACAGCAAGGGAAAGGCAAAACCTGGTGTTCAACAGAGTTGAAGAGTTTTGAGCTCCTCAGGAAAACACACAGATCTCAGAAGTGTTTGGATCAGCTCCACAGCAGAAACGACCAAAACACAATCTATAACACAATTTTTATGCATGATTAACAATTTAATCAGAACACTGTTCTAACTCATTCTGAATACCAAGGGGAGCCCACTTACAAGCACCCTGCAACCAACCTGACAGTGTCACACATTCTGCTTGTCCCAAAGGACTCAGCCCTGGCATTTTTCCTGCTGCCAGCTGATCTCTGAAACTGCTGCTTGATGTTAAATGCCTTTCAAATTTCAAACCCTTTGAGGGCTGGGAACCCACACAGGGTGCACAAAGGGTATCACAACCTTTGCATATAAAATGCTTGGGTCTGCCCACCTCAGGCTACTAACTCAGTTGGCCAGAAATGCCAAGAAACTCTGATATTTACCTTCATTTAGACTAAGTTTTAGTTTGTTCATTCATCACATTAAATTTCTAAACTACTAAAGTGCAGCAGACTGACTCATTCTATACAGGAAAATGAAAAAATCTGCTGGATTTTGTGCATGAGAAAAGTTTTTTGTGGAAAGACAAATAACACTTTCTCAATTAAAGCATAAGTTAGCACAAAACATATGCCAGGAACCATGTTGACACCTGTCTGGCTCCCTGCTGCTGCATTCCAGTGTGCCTTCAGTTTCAAGAAATATGGGTGCATTTTTTGGGCTGTGTGGTTTTGTGGGGTTTTTTTGTTTGGATTTGTTCTGGTTTTGGGTTTTGGTTTGGGGTTTTTTTTCTTTTTTCTTTTTCTTTTTTCTTTTCTTTTTTTCTCTTCTGCCAATAACACAGCAACATGACCTCTCCATGAGAGCAGGATGAGAAACTTACTTGTAAGGGCTGCAAACTGGCTGAGCCCACAGCGAACATGAGCAACATGAGTGTCTGGGCTGAAGTCTGAGCAGCCAAAAAGGCTGGGTGGGATCATCTCTGGCTCTGCTGTCTCTGTTAGGTTTGGTCCTTTCCCAAGAATTCCATAGCCCCAGACAAAAACATTTCCTTCTTCTGCATTACAATAAGAACACATTCTGTTAGAAAGTCTGTGCTTGGGAAGTTCATGCCACAACCAAAAGTTAATCAGAACCAAAGGGATATTTTCCTTTCTTCCAACTCAGTCTAACACTTTTTGATTATTTAAAATCTGCAAATAATGCCCATCCAAATCCCTCAATCTTTTCCTAAGCTATGCAAGCAAATCAAGCCCCCCAGGCAGAACTTTCATGGGGAAATAATGTCAGCACAAGAGTGAGCTGGATAAAATACTACTGACTGATGGGACAGAGGTTGAGAGTTTATTATCATGGCTTTCTTCTCTGATGATTTTTCAAGTGGCAGTGAAGCTGTGGGCACTGACAGACATGCCCAAACCAGCAACTGGATGTCACTTTGCCTGGCATTCTGCACTAAGCTGGGTGCCTGGGAAAGGCAACAAGCATAAAAAAGAGTAAATTTCTATGTCAGCTAGCTCTGGTCCCTTCATATTAGAAGCTCTGGTCATCACAAAACCTCCATTATAAATATGAGTATCTTCATGGAGATAATTCTTCAAGAAAGTAACACAATCCCCTCCCTCACTCCTTCATGCAGCAAGCCTCCAGCTGTGCTCCCCAGACACCGACAGCCCAAAGAACAGGCACTTAGGACCTGCTGCAGTTTCACTGTTCTCAGAACTCTCTTCTTTCCATCCCAGTTCATTATTTATAAACATGTCAGATTCATATGGAGTCTGAAGGGCTCTACTTTCTCTCAATGCTGCCTTACTTCCTCCCCATATCCATACTCATCATAGGCCATACTCAGTATGACTAGTAAGAGACCAGAGGAGCAGACAGCTGCCATGCTCCTGCTCCAGCCCGCAGAGCATTCCCAATGCACACACTGGAGCAATGCTCTGCACTAGTGAAAACTCCTCTAGCACATTCTTAAATCATGTTTCTCAGTCTCCCAGCTCTCCTCACAACATACAGTATTTCCTGTTTCCAGAAAACAGGATACTTGTTTCATAATGTTACAATCCACCTACAGCGCAGCCTTGCACCAAGTGAATGATTCTAGAAGATTCACCTGTTAGCACAATGTTGCCAGTCCCTCCACAGGCAGCCTCCTTCACCTTCCCAATCTTGAATGGCAAATGCCTGGGAACGTTCACCTGTACAAGATTGCAGAGGAGTTGTTACAGACAAGGCAAACTGTCACAGACATCTTTTATGAAAAATCCTTTCCTTAGGATTTTTCCTCCTGAGAAGCTGTGAGGCCTCAGGAACAAAATGTAAACAATGGTTATCTGCTGCTGTGGAATGCAACAGGTGGATCTGTGATTGGCCCATGTTGGTTGTTTCTAATTAATGGCCAATCACAGTCAGCTGGCTCAGACAGAGAGTCCAAGACACAAGCCTTTGTTATCATTCTTTCCTATTCTATTCTTGGCCAGCCTTCTGATGAAATCCTTTCTTCTATTCTTTTAGTATAGTTTTAATATAATATATATCATAAAATAATAAATCAAGCCTTCTGAAACATGGAGTCAGATCCTCATCTCTTCCCTCATCCTGAGACCCCTGTGAACACGGTCACAATAAACTACAAACTGGACATGCATTTTAACTTGTTCTCTAGTCCTGGTTAGAGCTTACATACATTGGATCCTGATACAACCTTTATTGCCTCAATTATAAAATGAGTGCAAGTCCTCAAATAAAAACAATCTACATGAAATTCATTAAGGTGGGAAAAGTTGCCTACTGGAAAGTTTCTATGCATGGCAACAAGGCTGAGAATGACTAATAACTGCTGCTTATCCCTGGCTTTTAAAGTCAGACACAATAGGGAGGGTCAATAGGTGAGCATGTCTTCAAGTCTTCACACTGGATTAGATCACTAAAATTCAGTCTGCAGTGGCATTTTTTAACATATTAGGGAAAATTACTTAAAGAAAATCACACTTATTTGGTACAGTCCAACACAACATACATACACAGCTTGACATGTAAAGAGCAATCTTTGATTTCATAGCTCTGCCATTCTACACTTTGGACTACATCTGTATTTTAGCTCAGACTCTCATTTTTGGCAAATGTGCCATTCATCCATTTCAGATGCCACAGACCTCCATCACACACCCAGCCAGGAAAATGCTACACTGCATAATCTGATTGCTGTCCTCAGGCCTTATGGGTCTCAACATTTAGCCCTAAAGTCACACCAGGAGAGGCACAGGAAAAAAAGTTCTCTAAAATTTTGCTAAAGCTATTCTAATATAATTGTCTGCTCTTGGTCTTCTGCCAAGAGTAACTTGATTATTGATTAATTTCTTGACTCCATTTCCTGAAGTAGCTGTAACATGAGACCAACAGCCCAATTACCCCAGTAATACAATGCCCAATGTGAAGACAGCACTCTGCCAATGCCCCATGTAAGTTTGCTCAAAAAAACCCTTTTATCTGTGAGACACTGGAATTTGTTAATTTGTTTATGACTCAGTTATAAAATCACTAAGGATGTCCATGAAAAATTCTCCAGCTACAAGGTTGACTGGAAGGGACTTCCAAAGGCCATCTGGATCAGCATTAAGCTCAAAGTAGCATCACCTGAAATCCTAGATTAACCAGCCAAAAAACTAATTCCTGTCCTGAAATTAGCAAAAGCACTTGAGCTGGGTCTCAATTCAGTGCAAAGTCCATGGGATGGAGGAAGAAAAACATGGAGTTCTTAGGCTAACAAACTGGGGTGAGGTGACACAAACTTTTGCCTATCAAACCTACTGCCCCCTAAAGCTCCACAAACATGTCAAATAGGTTGGTTTTGAAAGCTTATGTAAAAACAGCCTGCTGATGGTGTTTGTATCTGCTGTAAAAAGACCCCAGATCAGGGAGAAAGATGTAATTTTTAACTCTGTGCCCAGCAGCTCAACTGAAACACATAAAAACACACCCTCAGGTCAACTGACCTGTGTGGTTTCTGTGACAGAGGCCAACTGCAAGTATTCTGAATTTCCCCAGCCAAAGACTTCTCCTTCATCTGAAACAGCCAGACAACAGTCCCCATAGGAGGAGACCTGGATAATGTTTACTCCAGCAATGTCACCCTGCAGCTTAGTAGGAACACTGGTGATATTATAGTGTCCAAGACCTGAAAGGAAAAAAAATAGAGATTATGAAAAATTTTCTTCCAGACACACTTTTAATGCCTGCACAGGACCATTTTTGTCATGCTATAACAAAACCACCCTTCCTCTGAAATAAATCTTTCTGTCTACACTGCTTACTGTCCAGCAGCTGCAACAGACAAGCAGCCACAAACACCACCTCCCCTAGCCAAAGCCCCCTCTCTGGAGTACACAACAACTTCATACAATCACACCCTGGAGAGTCTCAGATCTCTTGTCTGAATGGACCAAAGTGTTTGAAGAGCAATAACCAAGCCAGGCAGGTATCCCAAAGGGATGAAGTTTCACATCCTGTCTTCTGCAAGGAGACCCCCGAGTGACAGCACACTGCAGTTAGACAACAGCAGGAGAAATGGCAAGAGAGTCTGGGAAGCATTCTACATGACAAATTGCTGCCTGGAAGAGAGACCACAATGTAGATGACAGCCAGGTTACATTATACTGGCACAAAAGAATCATGGGAAGAGAGCTTTGGGAGCAGCAAAACAAATAAACAGTAGGAATGACTGTGAGGAGGAAGTTCTCTGCAGCAAAAGCCACCACAAGAAGGGACTCCCAAGGATCCCATGCTAAAACATGCAACAGCTACCAAGGTTTGTCAGTTCAAAAGAGCAGAACAGACCCCACAACAAGAATCAGGAAGGCAAAGTCACCCCAAAACTGAAGAGCAAAGCTGCCCAAGTCACTTCCACATCCCCTCAGAAGCTTTAAACAGCTGATACACTCTCCTCTGACTGCATGCTTGGATTGTCAGAGCAGCATCCTAAAGGTCCTCAAAAATGAACTGGATTGTCTCAGTTTGGTTGCACAAGAGTACTGAAAACATCTACACACAACTGGAAACATTAGCAGCTCCTTTCTGTCCACACATACATGACAAATACACATCACAACTTCTCAGTTAGGACAGCTTGCTATTTTCATCAATTCCCTGAAAAGCAAGCTGAGCTGAGTTCCTACCTGTTTGTCCATCAGCTCCCCATCCACATGCATAGACTGAACCTTTCTTGGTTCTAAACAGACTGTGGTCCTGCCCACACACAACCTGCACACAAACAAGAAGCCAGTCAGGAAAGGTTCCATGTTCAGACTTGATTTAGTGAAGCATTACTGACAGACAAATTGAGCAATGAACCTCTGTGATGTCCATCAGCTCAGATTTTGACCTTTTCCTCCTGATCACATGGCTCTTGAGAAAGGGAAGGCCAAGAACCACAAGATACAACACAGAAAACAGCAGAATTTTCTTTATGGGAATTGATGCTGCAGTTGATTTGTTTTAAGATCCAAAACAAGGAAAGAAAGCTCAATTCAGCAGTACAACACAATAAAAGCAGCAAAGAGTAAATAAGAGCTCTCCCTTCACAGGATGCCAACCACATCATTCTTGATGCCAGCTACAAACTGCTGTGGATTCTTTGCCATGTAAGCACTCAAGGCACACAGCTGTTCTCAAATCTGTATTTATACTGAACTAGCCATCATGTCTGCCAAAGGCTTGGCATGAATTAAAGCCAAGGAAAAAGCCATTCAAAAGCAGACATTAAAAATTAAACAAAGATTAAAGGGATTTAATCAACAAGTTAAGAGAGTGACTACCAATATTAAGCACATAACTGCTGTTATCAAAGTACAAACAGGTACCAAGTATCCAACTCCCCCTAAAAAAGAAAATCATGAAAAGTCCAAACAGAAGTTTTACAAGCCTAATTCAAAACAGTTTTAGGATGAACCACAGCACAGTCTCATCAGGTGGGTGTAAATGAATGACCCTCCCTTGGAACAGGAGCAATATCTGTCCCTGTATGGCTACAGTGGCAGAGATATTCCAACAAACTTCTCCTGTGCCTGGGAGTACTGCAGCCATGGAGGTGTTTCTGCTGCCTGCAGTGCCTTGCTCTCCTAGGAACCTGACCTAGTGCTGGCTAGTTTACCTAATTACAGGATGGTTTCACAGCTCATTTCTGAAAAGGCAAAGACAAAATTTAAACTCCTCAGCAATATAAAAGTGACAAAAGGGAACAAGAAATGATGACAGGTAGAGAGTAGTGGAGAGCCCAGAAGTAGACACAGTACTCTGAGTGTGGCTGAGTAGAAAAGAAAAATTATCTTGACCTGCAGGTAACACTCCTAATGCAGCCCAGGGCATCCTTAGCCTTCTCTACACAAGGCACAGTGCTGGGTCATGCTCAGCCTGGTGAACCCTGGGCCTTTTCCACAGAGCTGCCTCCAGACAGTCAGCCCTAGCCCATGGGGGTGTCTGAAATTGCTCTTCACCAACAGCACTTGGCCATTTGCACTGCTGAACCTGATGAGGTTCATGCAGGCCTATTTCTCCAGCCTCTGGATGGCAGCACCACCCTCTGGTTTAAAACCTCCTCAGAGTTTAATTCATCTGCCATCTGCTGAGGGAACCCTCTGTGATTCCACATCATTAGTGAAAATATAAACAGGACTGGACCCCAGATCCCTGGGGTACCCCACTTGTTACTGGTTTCAACTGGGCTTTGAGCCAATGGCTGCCACCTCTGAGCCTGGGTCAGCTGCTCCCAATCCATTCTCAGGACTGAGCTCAGATGATCCTCTCACCTGGACAACTCTGCTGTCAAATTCTTTCAGCTGATGAATGAGATGGCTTCCACTGGGCACCAAACAGCCACCAAGAAGAGAAAAGGCAACACAGAGGATTTCAGAAGACTGCAAAAAAACACAAAAGTAAACCTGCCTCTACTGAAAGCCATTTTATTACCAGTAGAGAAATTTGTTTGCATGTAGTTTCACTGCAAAATACCTGCACAAAGAAGGAACATAATTCTGTATTCTCTTATTTAAGAAGTTAAGAACTGTCATTTTTTAAATATAAGCTCTTGTGACTGGGGGTAGGGGCAACCCTCAAAGACAGTCCCTAGTCTACAATGAGCAGACACACTACATAATATTGCAGTACCCACAGAAACACTACACCTAGCTAGAGATAATCCAGATATCCCAGAGCAGTGTAGTGTTAACAATCCTGTAATTTTTCACAACACCAGGAATTATGAACAATTCAATGCTTGACTTCCAGTATCAAGACTAACAAAAGCCATCTAATTACAGCTGTTTTCTCAAACTTCACAGACCAAGTGTTGTGGATCACAGACAGAGCAATTTTTGGTCCTACTAAGGAATCAGAAACTCAACATATTCCCACTATTCACTTACTCTATCATACAGAGCACTTTGAGCCTATGCTTTGGTGAGACCCACAAAAAACCCAATGAAGGAAAAGCATTACAGACTGAGAGGCAGTTAGAGCAGAGACTTAACAAGAGGATGCCTCTTTCATAATTTAATGGCACTTCTAACATCTTCCAGAACAGCACATGTACTCTGAGCAGCTAAAGGAGAAAGCCCAACTACTAACAACAATCATCTCAAACAATTTGTGAAGGCTGGGTTCTCCCACTTATGCCCTGCAAGAACTGTCCCATGCTGACATTCTTTTGTCTCTTGTGAATGTTGTCAGCAGAGTGCCCAACATGGATTCAAAGTCAGGCTGTCTGTATGATGCCTGTTCTCAGACTCCTTAATCTTAATTGGCATGCTTATACTACCAGACCTTTTCCACCTTCAGGCTTTTCTGCAGGGTTGTTTCCAAGCAATTATGTTTCCAACATAAGAAAGTTCAGGATCTTTGAATTCTCACCTGTACATTTCATCTTCAACAACCTTCCGGCCACACTGTCCATAAGAATTGTTTCCCATTGTGAAAACTGAAAAAGAATTAGAAAACACATTAGTTTTATTACTGCCCAATACCCTGAAAGCCTCTTTTCAGTCCTCAAAATATTTTCAGGCAGTTCTAAGCCTGAAAGGTGGAGCACAGCAATGTAAATATTGCCATAAGTTTCTTTCAGAGTCCATTTGAATGAAAGTGACTGAATCAGTATTCACCAGCAGCACTCAGCAGGATTGCTGCAGGCACAGAGCAGTACCTGGAGCCTGGTCTCTGTCACAGAGAGGAATTCCCAGTTCATCCTGCCACTGTCAAAGACACTCAGGAACAGATCAGCATTCCCACAGGAGTGGGAATCAATGAACCAACCAGCTCACCCACTAAGAAGCTGCACTGGATCACTTGGTGCAGCACTGAAGGCACTGCACCAGAGAGTTCCCAGAGACGTGGAGAGAAAATTCACAAACAGGATCTTCTCTATAAAGGACTACTAATTAATTAATTGCCTTTATAAACACAGTACTCTGGGGCTCAAAGGGGAAGTAACACAGGAGTACTGGCACAGTCACCCAAATCTGCACTCAAAAACACATCAGAGTGAACAACACAAACAGGCTGCACTCAGCCAGGCCTGGGGCTACAGAAACAAACCCTGTACTAAAAAGCTCCTAACACAGCTTGAGCCAAGTGAAGCTCACAGCTTTCCCTCACAGAAGCAATCCCACAAAGGCCAACAGCTGCCTGCATCCCACTTACAGTGCAAACAGCCCACCTGGGATATAGTTCTAAAGGACAGAAAATTTTTTTTCAAGCTTTTAGTAAAAGCATAGCCAGGCATCCACAGACATCACCAACACAAGCAACACTGTACCTCCTTCACTATCTGTCAGCACCAGGGAATGGGCTCTCCCACAGGACACCTGCAAGACTCGAGTTTGCTGTGGTTTCTCCAGTGGTAATGGAATTGGAGATGGTTCCAAGACATATTCATAGGCCTTAGCTTAAGGGAAAGAGAACAATTTTAAGTCAGTAGATTTCACAAAGTAAATTCAACATACATCTGCAGATCCTGTTGTACATTCACACACTCATTTTTGCTTTGTTATAAAAGCAGATGCATTTTAGAAAGCCAAAACACAACCAAAGAGGTTGACAGGGATTTATCACAGAGGGAAGAAGGTAAAAGCTATGGAGACAGCTGAAGTCAATAATCACTGCCTAAACAAAAGTCCCCCATAACTAGAGAGTGAATGTTGTTAAGGCTCCAGGTGGCAGAATTGTGAAACTGAGGCTTTCACCCACATGTTCAACCACTTCAGTGAATACAGATGGATTACTAGAGCTTAATAACATGCACAAACATTCTGGGGATACTGCAAACAAGGTACAGGAGCAACAATCACAAAAATGTATCAGGAAAGGTGAACAAAAAATCTTCAAGAAAAGTAGATTACAGGCACTTTCACAAATAAGGAATGCAAGAAAGACAAGCTAGGTTAAGTCTATAGGGAATAAGACAACCAACGTTTATGAAAAATGACATGCTGTACTTTAAAAAGATTTAGCAACTTGAAGAACATGGACAGAATCAGTTACAGTCAACTAGGGGAGGGGGGAAAGGACAGCAAACCATAAATCAATACTAGGGAAAAAGTTAAGAGGAGATAAAAAGCCTAGATATCAAAGTTACTGTAATAAGTGAAATCAAATCCTGGAGGGCCCAAAGCAATACTGCACACAGACAGCAGTGCTTTACTGGTTCTCAATAAAAATAAAAACTAAAACAACAACACAGCCTGGGACAAATCAAAGCCTCCTGATGTTCTTCACAGTTCCAAACACGTGGAGATTCCTGTGCCACAGGCAGACTGCAGTGTCACCCTGTAAGTCTTTAATACACTTAAATCCTTACTTTGATCTCTTCTGCTCCTCTGGAATCCAAGCTGGGAATCCTTGTTGAGCCCCATGCCCCACACTTTGGTGATGTCTCTGGTATTGGAAGCCAGCAGTGTGAATCCATAACCACAGGCAGCAGAGGAGATCTTTGAAGACAGACAAAACCCACATCATCCCGTTAGAAACTATGGCTTAGAAAAGCAAGTTTCACTTCATGTTACTTGTTCATCAACATTCATTCACACGCAGCCCAAATTCATGGCATGTATGGTCTTCCAAAAATTATGAGTCTTCTGTGATAAGCACAACGGTGAAAACTCAGGTCCAACCATTCTGCCTTAAAAGTTTTGGTTTTGTGTGCATGCATCTTCAGTCTAGAGAAATGGAGCCTGAGGTCAGACCTCACTGGGGACTGCAGAGAGGCAGCCCCGACCTCTGCTCTGGGACCCGAGGGCAGCCGTGCCAGGGGAGGTTTAGACTGGATTTCAGAAAAAAAGAAATCCAGAGGATGATCGGGCACTGAATAGGCTCCACAGGGAATGGCCCAAGGAAAGTTCCAACAACTCTCAAGTGCAGGGTGGGATTGTTGGGCTGTCCTGCACATGATCCGAGTCCCTTCCAACTCAAAATATTCTATGAACGCTCTTCTGCACTCGAAAGCAGAGCACGAGTGAAACACGTAGGCAGAAGAATAACAAGATTTTCAACACAAGCTTCCCGTGTGTCAGGTGGGAGCAGCCACTGAAGAGGCCCACTTTATCTGGCAAATGCTCTTCACACCCTGGCTGTCTTTATCTGGCAAATGCTCTTCACATTCTGGCTCTCTAATGCCTCTAACAAAATCACAGATACATACTTCCTCAATTATATGCCGCTGCAGTTAAAACAGTCATCATCCCAAGCGATACCACTATATCGACAAAAACCACTGAATCACAGCAAAGCCTTTAAACCCGATCCAGCTTCTCGGCCGTGCTAAGCCCTGAGCAGGCTCCAGAGGCCAGGGGACACCCTGGCCCCGGCGGACCGGGCCGGGCCCACCTTGTCCTCGGTCTCCAGGCGGTACGGTGTGGGCTGGATGCGCCGCGGCTTCTTCCAGCCCGCGTCCGGCTTCACGAAGCTGGGGATGCCCAGGGCGCCCGAGTAGCTGAAGCCCCACACGAACACGCGGTCCTTGCGCCTGGCCGTCTTCCCCGCATACTGAAACACCGGGGCAGCCTCGTCAGCCTCCCGCAGCTGGCGGGTGCTCGGCGGCCCCGCCGGCACGCAAAAGCCCCTGCAGAGCAGGCGCCGCGCCAGCCCCGCCATTGCCGCCCTCAGGCCGCCGCCATCTTGGCCGCCCTCACACGCGGGCGCGCGCAGCGTCAGCTCCCCTGAGCGCATGCGCGCGTCTCTTAAAGGGGCCACACCCCCCCCCTCTGAGGGGAGCGTCCGAGCCCGTCTGGATCCTGAGCTATGCCTGAACTTAGACCCAGGCCTGAGCCTACAGCCGGGCCCAAAGTCACGCCTAAACCCACACCCCGACCTAAGCCTAAATCTAAACACAGCCCCAGAGCCCAGTGTGGGCTTAGACCGCGGTGCGCGTCTCTTAAAGGGGCCGCACCGCCCTCTGAGGGGAGCGTCCGCACCCGCCCCGACCCTGCAATACGCCTGAGCTTAGAGCCAGGCGTGAGCCTACAGCCCGGCCCAAAGTCACGCCTAAACATACACCCCGACCTAAGCCTAAATCTAATGTGAAAAACGCTAATCACTTGTTTTTAAAATTTTTAAAAGTTTAATAGTAATAAAATAGTTAAAAAGAATAGCAACACAATTAGAGTAATAACAATTTAGACAAATTGAATTAAGACAATATGAAACAATAAAAGCAAAGTGTTACAGACGTCTGAGTACCTCTTTCTAGGCATCAGGAGCCCGAAAAAAGACACCCGTTAAAAAAAGATTAACCCTTAAGAACAATAGCCTGTTGCATATTCATACACTTCATACATAATGCATAATTCCATTCGAACACAAAATTCTTCTTCCCTCTAATCTTAACGCCTTCGCCTTCGAGGCAGAAAGAAGTTCGTTTCTTCTGATAAGAAGGCAATAAATTCTCTTCCTCTGAAAGATTTAAGTGTCCTGTGGCTGCTATCTCGCTGCGAGTCCTTTCTTTAAAAAAAGTGTCTTACATAGCATCGTTTCTATTTTAGCAATTTCTATAACCTAAAACTATATTTAACACAGTACCTGAGAGAATGAATACAGCATTACTTTCTAACACAACACATATAATATTCATTTTAATATTTGCGAAAAGCCAATCATAAAATACATGCATTTTTTCACATAAACACATCCCCAGAGCCCAGTGTGGGTTTAGACCCAGCCAAAACTAAAACACCCAGGCACAAACCTACAGGTCGACCCAGCGCCATCCCAAATAAAGGCAGCCCTGGCTGGCACAGCGATGGCAGCACTGGCTGGGGCAGTAACCAAGTGCAAAATGAAACTCCGTGTGAGAGGCAGCCCTGTCCCAACACTGAGCCCTCACTGTCCTCTCGAGAGAGCCAAGCAGGAGGAAGCTGCTGTCCTTTTATCCTCCCAGATAAATTTCCTCACTGCCCTCATCTCTTGCAAGAGTGCCTTGCCCAATCTCCACCTGGACTGTGAAATACAGAGCTGTGTTTCGTGTCAGGTACATACAGGCAATGTGTGTATTTGTGATTGCAATATGTGTGGAGACTGACCATGGGACAGTTATAAAGATGAATTCTAATAATAACTGAGGAAAGTAAAGCATGGAAGAAGGCCTTTGAACTTATCTTTTGTTCGCAATTAACCTTAGTTGATTTCGGAGCATTTGAATTAAAGCATTAAGAATGTTGCTTGTAGTTAAGCCTTAAAGAGTTTTGCAATAATAACCTTTTGAAGTATAATTTTAGAATATTGCTTGTATCCTTGAAACTATAGCTTTGGATTATATATAAAGGAAACATGCTTATCTCAGGCCTTAACAAAACAGAGAAAAACAGCTTGAGAAAGGAAGATGAACATCAACTCAAGGATTTATAGTTTCAACCAAGCTGGACATCACTGTTATGAGATTTGTAGTCCTTGCAATTAAAAGTTGGACCCACATCTGGGGAGCTGGACCTCACCAGATGGGATTCGTCTTTCTTCTTTCGGAAACTGGACCATCACCATCTGGGGATACTCCTTTGAAATACATCCTGAGAAAAACTAAATCACAATAGTGTATAGAATTGTGATGTAAAAATTGGGAATAGAAACTGCTGATGAGTAAAAATTAGAATAGAAACTGCTGAGAAAACTGATGAGTACTCCTATAAATACCTGTAAGCCTCAACTATGGGTGTGCAGTTGGAGGGAAAACTTCCCCACTGTACCCAGCACTGTATTGCTCATACTTTACCATATTAATTAATAAATTGATTGCTGCTTGAATATTGGCCTAGTCAAGCTTCTTATTTATAACAGGAGGAACACCTTTCCTGCCACCATGCCCACACTGCTCCTCAGGGTCTATCAAGTGTCTCTCCTTTATTGATGAAAACCACAAAAATAATTCAAAATACGAAGAGGGAATAGAAAGGCATGTAGAGATGAGGACTTGGTGCTTGTAAGAAGCTGGTAGGGCAGGGCTGGTCCCTCCTCAAAGCGCTATCAGCACACCATGGGCTGGCTGAGATGGAGGATGAGCATGGGCACTGGGCTGGGCTGACATGGCCGCAGCCTCCCTGGCCTGAGGTGGCTGCCAGAGCCACCTGGATCCCTGCTCCAGCTCCGAGCCCCAGCTGCACAGGAGCTGGAGGAGATGAAGCTTTGGGTGGCTGGTGTGGGGGCTCACAGGATCCTCACAGGATCTTCCTCCACGTGCTCTCAGTGCAGCGGTTCAGGATGAGGTCCTTGCTGGGACGGGGAGGGACAGCAGGTTGAGCCTTGGGCTTGTTGTCCTCTGGCTCAGTTTTCTCGACTGCAAGTAAAAAAGATGTACAGGTGGGTCAGAGCTCTGCACCACACACCACCCTCACAAACATTCAGCAGTTTCTTACATCACTGCCAGCAAAGCTCCTGCCTCTCCTCCTGTCCCTGCTGCATGTATGGGTTTTCCTGCAGGTCATGGTGTCAGGAGGTGCCCACCAGTGCCCCACTGGGAGCTGTGCTCAGGGAAAGCCTGTCCGCATGAGGTCTGCATGAGGTCTGCCCATCTTTAGCTCAGGGAAGGTCACAGATACTGCATGGGGATTACAGATCTAAAGGATATGCCTCAGTGACTGCCTCTCTCCTTCATGAATAGATGCTCTTTACAAGGGCCTGAACTGGTAGGACAAGGGGGAGTGGCTTCACACTGCCAGAGGCCAGGGTTAGATTAAATATTAGGAAAAAATTCTTTTCTGTGAAGGTAATGAGGCACAGGTTGCCCAAAGCAACTGTGCTGCCCTGTGCCTGGAAGTGTTCAAGGCTAGGTTGGCTTGGAACAACCTGAGCAGGCTGGGAGCAACCTGATCAAATGGAAGCTTTGAATGAATTGGTCTTTAAGGTCCCTTCCTACCAAAACCAAATTCTATAATTCTATGATTCTTCATGTAACACTTCCTTGTGGGGGCTCTGCTGACAGCTAACACACATGGCAGTTGCAGTGGTAATGGCAGCATGGGAGAGGTTGGGTGCACAAAGGAAAGCACTGATCCCAAATGTGGGCTGACCTCCTTCCAGGACCTTATCCTGCTCTGTCTGACCTATGGCCAGGGGTAAGAAAACCCCTTGAAAGAAACACCTCCTGCATGGTGTGACCTCAGTGGGCCATCCTGCTGCAGCTGCCAGCACTGCTGGGGGCATGGGTCATGCTGCAGGATTCCAGTTCCATTGAGACTTACTGATGACATTGGCCTTGCTCTGGGAATTTCCCCGGATTTTCCTCTGGTTCTGGATGTACTTCTTGCTGTTCCTCCTGTAGGTCTCCTGGCTGATTTGCTTCCGGCCCTGCTTGTGGATGCTCTTCACATTTCGGATAGTGGATCTGAAAAGAGTGAGAAACAAAACTTTCAGTTTTCATGCTGGCAGCTGTCACATCACACACCTCCTTTCCCCACACTTCCTCCTGTGCTTCACCCAAACCCCAATTTCTGCTTTTGGCTTCTGCCTGCTGGATGCCAGCTGTTGAAAGCAGCCATCAGTGAGCCACAATCCATGATGTGTGCAGAGGCAGCTGGATGGTGCTCTGCAAGCAAACACTGAAGGGTGAACCCTGAGCACAAGTCTGGAAAGTAATGACAGGGATTGGTGAGGAAGATATGGCTGGAAGGATGAGATGGGGATGGGGGTTATCTAAGAAAGTCCCAGAAGTGATTTATAGCTCTTTGATGAATGAACATACAGCACCTATCCTGGGCACAAAATTCATGTCCTTGGTGTGGGGCTTGGCATGGCTCCTCGAGGCTCAAGGGTCAGATACAGGGGAATGGAGTATGGGGCATGTGTCAGTGTGCACCCAGATGAGCAGTGTTCAACCCACAGGAGAGAAGCTCCTGAGAGAAGTGAAAGGCTGAGCAGCCTGAGGCTGCTGCAGGGGAAACCCCAGCACTGGGGACTGTCCCTGGGCAGGCAGACAGAGGCCCTGCTTTGTCTCCAGTACCATGGCAGGAGTGAGGTGGCTCCTGATGACCCCCCCATGGCATCATCCTCCTGCTCTTCTCAAAGAAATGTGCCTCTCTGCCTTCAGCCCCTTGCTGGTGTGAGCACATCCCCCATGTCATAGCAAAGCTCTTGCCCATAGCAGCTCACCACATTCACAACAGGCTTGGCCTGGCTGCCACTGCCACAGAGGCAGCAGTCACAATGGCAGGGGACAAGCCACTGTCCTTGGGACAGGCCACCTCATCTCCCCCAAGGCTACCAGTAAACATCTCTGTGGCCAAACAGGCGGATCTGGACCATTTTACACTGTTACACTCAATCCATGCTCCAGCAAAATTTGATTTGGAGAGATTTCATAGCAGGCCTGATGTGTCATCTTGCAGAGAAAAGAGATGGCAGCAAATTCTGCCCTTTTTAGCCATTCTCTTTGCATTGGAATTCATGAGTTATTTCTGCTTTTTATATTTTTAATCAAAATAAAATCCTTTGCATTAGCTCACATCCTCCCTTTAGATTAGGCCACTTGGCGGCTCAATTTAGTCAAATTTCTCCTTGCCTCTGAAAGATTCAGTGCACACATTTAGGAAGTAAGAAAATGGCCAATTTGAAACTTAAACAAGACTAGCCCAGAAAAGAAACTTTGCAGAAGGACAAGGAGAAATACACCTGATGGGTATATTTCTCCTTGTTACATGTCCTTGTCCTCCTTGTCCCAACATTTCACCTGTTGGAGCAAGGATCCTGGAGCCCTGCATCAGCAATGCAGGTGGGAGCTGGGGAGCAGAGTGGTGGGAGGACAGCCCTGCTCTCTCTGTGCCCTGCTCACATTTCTCCAGGCTGTTCCTCACTGACAGGCAAGCAGGTGACACCACAACACCTGTCTGGTTTAATTTCATCTCCCTGAATGAAGAGGGAGATGTTCTTCTGCCCTCTACACAGAGCTTCTCCTACCTCCGCGGAGGTGCACCCCGGTTCCTCAGCTCACTCTTCACAGAGGTGTTCACCTCCCCAGCTTTCTGCAGGTACATGGAGGGGTAATAACCTGTGGTTTCATCCTTCCTGCAACACAAAGCAACATCACTGGCAGTCCTGGCTCTGCAACCACCTCCTCAGTCCAGGAGAGAGATCGGATCATTCTCATGGGTGGTCACAGAGTCTCAGAATGGTTTGGTTAGAAGGGACCTTAAAGGACCTCATTCCAACCCCCTGCCACAGGCAGGGACCTTCCCCTAGAATAGGTTATTCCAGGCTCCATCCAGCCTGGCCTTGAACTCTTCCCACTCAGGACATTCCATGAGTCGTGGTTCGTGCCTGTCCCTTGCTGGTGCCATGTTACCTTGAACATTTCCTTGCAGCTGGGATGAAAGTTGAGGTTTTGCAAAGCAAAATGCGCCAGAACAATTAGAGGCAAAATAACAGATACATGGGGTTTTTTTTCCATCTGCCTCCTTCTTGGATATTTCTGAAGCCCTCAGGAGAGGAATTTCCAGCTGAAATGTTTAATATTTGGCAAAGAACAGACTCTGAGGAGCAGCCCTGCCAAAGGAAGTGCTGGGCAGTGGCACCAAGGACACCAAGGCTTTCAGAGCCCTGATGTGGAGCACCATGGATGTCCCTTCCCTCTCCCTGAGTGCTCCTCACATGAGCTCTTCATGGCGTCTCTCACCTGATGACCCACCAGCCATCCAGGAGCTTGTGGATGACTTCAATGGTGTCGCCCTCCTTGAGGGTCAGCTCATCCTCCTCCACAGCAGTGTAGCTTTTCTGGACCACATATGCTTCACCTACACACAAAATGGGGATGGTGGATCCTGTGCTGACACCTCAGGGATAGGGCTGAACCTCCCCAGCCACTGAGGAGGCACCAGAGCATTAGGAGGCACCCTAATTTTAGGCAAGACTCAGGGTGCTTGAGGTTTGGATTCAGACTTCCCCCAGTCTTGGTATTGCCCATGGCTCATCCCAGCCCCTCCACCACCTCTCCAGAACAAAACTTTTGGATGCAAGCAGAGGAAGCACTCCTATCTCTGCTCGAAAGTGTGCTCAGAATTCAGGTGGTGAAATAAGGCAGAAGGAAGTGTTGTGCTAATAGAGCCTTTTCCAGTGTTGTGAAACCCTCAAAGCTGAAGCCTGTTGAGCAATTGGCACAAGCCTGCAGGATCCTTCCCCTGCTCCATGTGATAAACCCTGCTGTCATGGCAGGGCAGTGAGGGGACAGGGAGCAGGGCCAGGCCCTGACAGCACAGAGGTGAAGCACTGTGAATGCCTGTGCCTGATTTGGATGCTGCACCATGCTTTCTGCTAACCCAGCACCTCAGCCTTCACCCAGCCAGCTCAGCTTGGCCACTGGGTAAGGATCAGCCAAAACACAAATCTAATGCTGAGTTGCAGGTCATGGGAAGCTCCCAAGGTTGACACTGAGGCACCAAGCCATGAGATTTATCCCTCCTGGCAGTTCCTACAGCAGCACCTCCCTGCCCAGTGATCCTGCTCAGTCTGAATTACCCAGCTTTGCAGTGAGCCATCACAGTGGAGAGCTGCAGCAGGCTGTGCTCTGACACACACCCACACCCTGGTCACACCAACATTTTACCTGCATAGTTAGGCTCCTGCTCTTCAGACTCATCAGGACCATCCAGTGGCTCCAGATAGGCAGCAGGTACCCAGCCTCGTTTATTCTTCAGCTGACAAAACCACCAGCCTGCAAAGAAAGGAGCTATAGGCAAGAGCAGAGTGTTTGGGGACTGGGACCAGGTCTGTCCTGGCCAGGGCAGGTGCAGGCATCTCCGTGTCCCAGACCAAAGGGACAGTGCTGGGGCCAATCTCTGTTGACATGGCGCAACCAGAGAAGTTGACCACTTGATCCTGCTCCTGTGGGCAGGAATCCTCACAGGCTGAGGCATGGCCAGGGTGTTGCAGAATTTTCTAGAACTGCCCCTCAGCCCTCACTGCCATAGCTGGCTCACATGCTGTGTTTGGATGCAAGGGCGGTACTCATTCCTACTGAAATTGTGGCAGGGAGTGGGCTGGCCCTCAGGGGCTCTCCAGGGGGATGGACACATACCATTCTCACTCTTCTCCACGACATCCACCATGTCCCCTGCCTTGAGAGCCATCTCAGATGTGGAGCTCTTCTCATAGTCGGCGATGGCTCGGTAGGTTTGCAGGACAATGGGGCCCGTGATGTCTGCATGAGAGAGGTGACACAAGTTCCCTCCTCCAGCCCCCAGCCCAGAAACACCCTGTTCCAGACAGGCCAAAAGCAGCCCCAGGACAGCCCAAGTGCCCTTCCAGCCTCTTTCAGCCTCAAATCAGTTGGATTTCAGGACAAGGATTTGGCTTCACTGCAGCTGCAATTCTGGTATAGCAACCATGTTCTTAGTGAGGTAATCTGCCATGGAATGAGAACTCTCTCCCCAGGCTTCACTGCTGTTGAGGCAGCCACTTTGCAGCCCTCTTACCTGTAAGGTTTTTCTTGGAATCCTTTGGGAGGAGGAAGACCTCAGGCTTCTTGATCCTGGACAGGTCAGAGCAAAGGCAGCTCAGTGCCAAGCAGCCCTATCCATCAGCACCCTCCCAGCAGGCTCCTGCCAGCATCCAGGGCCAGGAATGCAGGATTTCCCTCAAAACAGCAGGCAGCAGGACTCACTGGCTGTCTGTGACAGGGTTCATGTCATCATGACGGACCTTGAAGAAGTTGACCACGTGCAGGCACCGGGAGATCTTGTGGGGCAGGTTCACCAGCGTGTAGCAGTACTCAGCCAGTGTGCCCTGCCTGTTCTGGGTTGAGCGCTGCCCATCAAACCACTTTGGGGCTGGGGGAGAGGGAAAAGTGCTCAGAAAAAACAGACAGAATGCCTTGTTTTTAATACTTTCCCAAGCACACTGCTCTGAATCATTAATTTTGCCCTGCAAACAAATGAGTCTGGCCCCAAGGTGCTACATGGCTGCATTGTGCCAATAAGGTGAAGCTTTGTGGGGGCACAGCTCTTGCAAGCCCAGCAGTGATCCTGTTTAACCCTATTTCAGTTTTAGGGTAACTCCTACATGTGTGCTCAGACTAAGCCCAACTGCTGGGCCACAAATACAGCAGATGCGCCAGGGCACCAAGAGGGGCTCAGGGGACCAGCCTGCAGTCAGAGGAGACATATTTATCCTCCCACCCCACCGGTTATGGTGTTCTTGACTCCAGAGCTGTAAAATACTGCTGGCAATCCCAACCCCGAGCAGTGTTGAACCGCGTGATGGGAGATACTTCTGTGTGGTCATTGGCACCCCATGCCCCCCCAGCAGTCTGACACTTGTCTGATTCTCAGTGCTCTCAGTTCCCCAGATGGAATAAGGGTGCTTTGACCAGCCCCAGCGTGGTGGAAGAGGCCCAACATGGTGGGTGTTAGTCCAGCTGCAATGGAGCCCCCCCAGACTGGCACCCACACTGCATAGTGCAGGCTTGCTCCTCCTCCAGAGATGCTGACCACAACTGCAGCTCTTTTTCAGACTCCCTTCTGCTTCCTTTAAAGCAGGAAATTAAAAAAAAAATGGGGAAGTTTTCTGACATGCACCTTGCTTAGAGGCAAAACATCAGCTGTTGGGATCAGGAGTTCATTCTCTGTCATTGAAGACATATTGCATTGCTTCCTCTTACAAAGTATCTGTGCTGCCACAAGGGCAGTAAGCCAACAGCAGTGATGGTGTCACCAACAGAGGGCTCAGCTCAGCTCCACTCAGTTCAGCCTCCCCAAAGCCAGCCAGGAGTCACAGGGGTCACAGCTGATTCTTCTGGATCTGCTTCTGGGGTGCCTTAGAGAGCAAGGACGGGGTCTGCAGGGCTGCTGAGTGCTGGGAAGAACCACTGCCACTGCCCACATCTTTCTGGGGTTTTGCTTTCAAGCCTGGTGTACAGGAAATACTGCACCACCCACCTGTCTGGGAGGCAGCCAGCGCAGCTCAAGCCACCAGGGAATTTCCCAACCAGCTGCAATTTCTATTCACCCCCAGCCACGGTGCTTGCCCCTCACCTGGCAAGTGCGGGATGATCCGGTTCTCTATGTTGATGTCCCCGGATTCAATGGGGAACATCTCCTTCAGCGCTTTCTGCAGAGCAGAGCCAGGCACAACAGTGAGGATGGCACCAGGGGAACAGGCTGTGCCCCCCACTCCTGTGCCCCCAACTTGGCTCCTTTCCTCACCCTGCTGCTACCAGCATGTCTTGGCTGGATCCCACACCTCGGCACTCTGTGCCCAGGGACACAGAGCCAATGGCTCCCACCTTCAAAAGAGATCCAAGAACTGGACCCAGGAGCCTCTTTTGAGCCAGGTTTGCTTTGAGGCAGTTTCAGATGGCATTCACCCTCCTTTTTCCCCACCCCAAGCCCATGTGTCCTGGGAGGACTCACGTGGAACTCGTATATCTCAGTGAAGCGGCGGTAGACGACCTTTTCAGAGAGGTCATTCCACTTCACCAGGAACATGTAGACCTGAGAGCAAAGCAGAGGCTGCAGTTTTGCAGGCAAGTGGGACACCACTCCCCACTGTGCCCAGGGAGCCCTGGGGATGGTCCAGTTTCAGATAAAATGGAATGTTTTCCTTCCACCACCCCAATGCAAACAGCTCTGCCTTGCCAGGAAATAAACTGGGCACTAGGGGAGTTGCAATGGATGGAGAAGGGACAGAAACATGCAGGTGGGTGAGAAACAAAGAGGAAAAAGCCCTTTCCAAGAGTGCAAAGTAGCCAAAGGCTTGCAAAGGAGGTGCCTGAAGTCTTGTGTGTTCAGGACAGTTTAGTCTCTGGCTGCCTGCAGCTCACGTTATCAGCCATGACCCCTTTAAAAGGAAGCGTTTAGGCTCTCAGTCCCATTTCCCTAAGAAAATTTGTAAAAACCCTGGCCAGTCCTCAGTCCTCACATGCCAGAACGCTGCTGAGTACTCACATAGTGCTGGCTGGGGAAAAACCTTTTCTCGTAGCCCAGCAGTTCGATGTGCCGGATGAAGGCGTCTCCCATTGCTGCTGCTGCCCGCAGGGCTCTGCTCGGGACCCTGCTCCTGCCTGCCTGGGTGCTCTCCCTTCCCCTCTGCCCTCACTCAGCTCTGTCTCCCCTCCCCTCTGCCCTGGCCCAGCTCTGCTCTCTGTGGCAGCCCTGGGGAAGCGGAACTGCCGCTGCAATCGCACCCGTCGTTGTTCACTCGCTGTGGTTTGTACCGAGCCGGTGCTTCCCAGCCCAGCCCCTGCCGTGGCTCCAGGGCTGGGGAGGCCTCGGGGATAACCTGGAGGGAGCTGTGGAATCAGAGGGCAGTGAAGGGTTGTGGAAGGGGCTAACAGCAGGCCTGTTAGCTAAAGGAGCAAGGAGAAGCTGAGAAGCAAGAAGAAGCAGCTGATAAGGAGCTCTCTGCAAGGCTGTAACCAAGGAGACCGAGAGAAGAAAGATAAGAGAACTTTGCAGCTGGACGAAGTATTTTTAGAAAGTTAGTTGAAGTCACTGTAACTTTTCACCAATAGTGTTATGTTGACTTAGTGTGGCCAATAGTTAGGGTAGAAGAAGCATAAACAATTGGAAAGTGTATAAAAGTCAGCCTTGTTCAATAATAAAGAGTTGCCAGCTGAGACTGCTTGTGGTCTCTGCTCTCGACAGCAACAAAGGGTGAGGGCCAGGCTGGCTGCCCTGGTGTCCAAAGGACTCCTCTGGCTGCTGATGCTGCCCCATGATGGCACAGGGCACTGCAGCACAGGGTCAGGGACAGGTGCCTTGGATGTGACAGCCAGAGGCGCCTTCACCCTCTCTATCAGAGCTGGAACGGCTGAATGAAGCATGTGATGCACTCCCTGAGCCCCAGGAATGGCAGTACTGTCTTCTGTGTGTGTGGGAATGGCAGGTGGGGAACCTGGGGCAGCCACGGGCTCAGTGTGCAAGAGACCCTCCCCTTGCATCACCCTTTCCTTTCAGTCACTTGCAGCTTCTTCAAAATCTGCCACCAAAAGGTTCCCTTGAGGAGCCCCCGAGGACCTGAGTCAGCCCCAGCCCTGCTCACCACCTTACCTGGGCACAGGGCTGAATGGGAGGGGACCCAGGCAGAGGGAAACCCCAGAGTGGGCTGGAGACCCTGTGTCCTGCTGGGAGAGCAGGAGAGTCCCCTGCTATGCCATTCTGAAATGCCAGTGCACCAGCTGCATTCACGTCCTTCTCCATCCTCAGCCCTGAGCAGAAAGACCTGAAGGGATGTGAGAGGTGCAGGGATCAATTCCACACTGCTTGCAAGCAGAGGTGTACCCAGGAGTGCTTTTGTCCCCACCCTCAATTACAGCGGGCACCTGAGTCACCTGACAGGCAGGCCCTGCTCTCCACAGGACCCTTGGAGGAGCCCAGCTCCAGCCAGTCAGCTCCATCCCCTCTGAAACCTGTGCCAATGTCCCCAGCAGGGCGGATCACACCCTGAGCTGGGTGTTAGAGCAAACCCAGCCCACACGCAGCCAGGAGCAGAGATCCTCAGGCAGAGGCAGCAGCCCCAACCCACAGCAGAGCTGACAGGGGCTCTCCCCACTGACCAGCAGCACCACGCCCTGCCACGGGATCACCCCAATGCCCTTGTCAGCTTGTAAAGACAAAAGCTTCTTCTGGCCACATTAAAAACATCAAATGCTAACTGTAGCCCTCACCTGGAACTTGGGTGTGGCACCTGCAGCTGTGCAATACTAAATGGTCATTTACTTTTGGTTTCTTATTAACAGGGGGACTTTCCTATATGCAAGGGAAGTCCCTTGCCTATTACCCAACCACAAATATGAAAAAAGATCCATCCAGAGCTGTTTGGATTCTGCTCTGTTAGTCACCAGATAACTGCTGCTCATGCAGAACACCATAAACTTTGTCATAACAGCTAATTTCATAATTACAATTTGTACTAAATTTAAAACTGCATTACACACAGTACATTTCTGGAAACCACTCAATTCACATGTTCCTTCCTGTTTCCCCATTCCTCATTCTGTGATGTGAGAAATGAGAGGTTGTAGATGCCACTGTCCGTAAAGGATTAGTTCACAGTGAAACACCACCTGTAACTCTGTGTGGGACAATGCTGAGCCTTCCATCACATGTCTCACATGTCTAATACATGTCAAGAAGCAAGATTTTAGAAGAAAATTCTCAGAAGAGGAACATCTCATCTGAACAAGCCACATTCTTTTGGTTTTGCAGAGTCTGGTTTTTGGTAGCAGGGGGGCTCTGGAGGTGGCTTCTGTGAGAAGCTGCTCAAAGCTGCCAGATGTCCAGCAGGGCCAATCCTGATGGCTCTGAAGATGGACATGCTGCTGGCCAGTGTCCACCATAGACTCCAGTCCTTTCAGCAAAACCTCTGCAACCACTTCGTTTCTCTTTCAGCTCTTGCATACAGAGCTTCACTAGAGCCACTCTGCTGTTACACACTTGACAAGGCAATACCCTGGAATTATTTATTTTCCCAGTTCCTTTGCTGTGACACTGCCCTCATTTTGAGGGAGCAGTAAGAACTCCAGCTGGGCAGGCTGTGCTGAAAGTGCCTCCTAAAGGGGGCTGTGAGTAACGAAGGGATGAACCATCCTGCTTCTTCAGAAGGGGAAGTCAAGCCAGCTAAAACCTGGGGAAAGCTGCATTATGTCATTTCTCCATTCTAAATATGTCCAGAAGCAAGTGTGAAACCTGGTCCTGAACTACTGCTGGAGGTTCACTGGCTCAGCAGGTCTGTTCAAGTGTGTGACCATGTTCACAGGGGTCTCAGGATGAGGGGAGAGACGAGGATCTGACTCCATGTTTCAGAAGGCTGATTTATTATTTATATTATATTAAAACTATACTAAAAGAATAGAAGAAAGGATTTCATCAGAAGGCTGGCTAAGAATAGAATAAGAAAGAATGATAACAAAGGTTTGTGGCTTGGACACTCCTAGCCAGCTGACTGTGATTGGCCATTAATTAGAAACAACCACATGAGACCAATCACAGATGCACCTGTTGCATTCCACAGCAGCAGATAATCATTGTTTCCATTTTGTTCCTGAGGCCTCTCAGCTTCTCAGGAGGAAAAATCCTAAGGAAAGGATTTTTCATAAAATGTGTCTGTGACAAAGTGAGCAGCAGGTAAATGTGGTGGGGGTTACAATGTGGACAGTGCCCATGTGGCTGGGTTAACAGGTAAGGTCCAGCAGTGGGCTCATTCCATGGGGCTGGGAATGCTGCCTGCTGAGGAAGGCACCAGTCACCACCAGCTCCCATCTGGAGAGAAGGAAGGCAGGACCAGGATGAGCTTTTCCAAAATGCCTCAGCATGGAGCTAACCCAGCCCCTGCTGTCATCACCAGCACAAAATCCCAGTATTCAAGTGGGAGCACCTAGATCTGCACGTTGTGAAACACAAGCAGATGTCCTGTAGGGTCTTCCTTATCTCCAGAATGACAGAAATGTGCTGCTCTGGATTTACCTGCTGAATTTCAGGTTGCTCCCATGCAACAGGCGCTGCACTCAATTGAATTTAAGGCTTCAGAATTTTCCTTGAAGATCCAATCACCTCACCCACCCAGAGCTGCACTGCAGTCTCAACAGCAGGACTGGACCTTAATTCTCTGCTGGCAGGACACAGCCATGCTGCAAACATGTTCTACCCGCCTACAGAATTACTTGATTTCCTGTAAAAGACATAACTGCATGGACAGTCTTGAACAACATCAGAAAGGTCTTTATTTCTTCATCAGGGAACATCACTTACCATTTGTGCATAATGCAATCATCTCAAATTCACACCAGTAAAAGAGAAACCTTTGCAAATAATCTGCATTTTTAGAGATTATCATATAACCAGAACTGTACATCTCTTATGGTTTGTTAAATTTGAAAAAAAAAAAAAAAAAAGATGTTTTTACATGTTGTGGGGGATAACCAGGACCACACAGGACTTTATTTGTTCTATTCACAGAATATTCTGAATTTTTGACATAATAGGGCTTAGAGCAGGCTGTAGCATGTTTCCATAGCTAATTCTAAATGAACAGAAGAGCATCCCCCACAGCCTTCAGCAGAAAAACTTTCACACAAGTCCACACAATTACTGCCCATGGCAGGACTGTAAGACCAAACCCATCACATGTAAACTGTGTGATACTCTGATATAACATGGACTTACTACTTTGAATTAACAGAACAAACTATTATGGGGTTTTATTTCAGTTGGTTCCTAATCCACACACTGGAATATTGATCATTTCACAGTCTATCTCATTAATGCACACTAACCATCAAGTGGATAATTTTATCTTTTATTTAGGAAAAACATATGATAGATATAACAGGAAAAATTATTCAAATATACAGATACTGTTGTCCAAAGAGACATTAAAGTAATATCTGAAAATTAATGTAAAGGGTTTTTTTTCTCCAAAGTAAACAAACTGAACTCTTTGCAGGATTTTTTTATTACAAAAGTTAGAATGCATTCAGGTACAGTGAAATTAATCTTTATTGGAAAATGTATACAGCCTGAGCTATGTCCCTGTTGATTTTCATCCCTGCCATCTCCCCAGCATTGCTGCATCAAGTTTAGTCCTTAAAATATATTCCAAAGTAAACTGATACAATCCAAATCTACAGTCATTATTAGGTCAATTCACAGAACTGCTGAAAAAGTAGACATTCCTATATAATAGTACAAAAGGATTTGTATAGAAGATACTTCTCTTATACAGTTATATTACAGAGCTCTGGACAGGCCGAGCAGGCTCTTCTCAGAACAGGCAGCTTCTGGCTGGGTAAGAGAAATTAAAAAATTAAGTTAATTTAATTGAAGTCTTGTGCCTTATTACAACTATGAGCAGTCTGTATTCTATTTTCCAGTTCTTTAGGCCTGGATTTGTCACCCTGTTCTTCTAAAGTTCTCCTAAGCCTTCTGATTTTTACATTTTTGTAATGGAGTTTCTCACGCACTTTTCATGTAAATAATGATTGTTCTGCATTCCTTTCTGGAGGAGGAGAGAATTGATGGGCTGATGGTTTGACCAGTGTGGTTGGAGAGGTGGCAATTCCATCCTCCAATCCATGGTCACTTTTGGAATTCTATAAATATCAAGTTCTGGTAATAAACGTGCCTTTTATGCCTTGGACATCTCGGTGTGTGAGTGTCATTCATTTTGTGTCCTGTTGCAACACAGATTCAGCAAACATGCAGAAACTGAATATTGCTCTCAATAAATAGGAGATTAAATGTGTGCTCTAGTGGTCTCTTGTTAGAATTTAGAACAAATATTTATTTTAGCACAAATTCAGTGGATGGCTAAAGCATCCAAAACTCTGAACTGCTGCAGCACCAAATGGTGCAGCCATTGCTCAGAGAACATTTTTGTGACCTTTAATTGACAAGTGAGATGGTTTTTTATTTCTCACTGCCTGCAGTGTGTCCCATGATGAATCAAAGTTTTTCCTTTAGTATATTTTATCCTGCCACATTCAGTTTTATGACAAACACAGAATTCACTGATTTAATAAGAGCACCATGGCTGCCTGCAGTGCTCAGGGCACAGCTGGGATGCTGGTTTGTCAGCTCCTGCAGCTTTCCACCACATCATTTCATTGTCCTGGGCTGTGTTCATGCTGTACCAAGGCTATTCCTCAGCTCCAAAAACTCAGATGGTGCCAGGAATGAAACCCACAGGCTCCAGGCTCCCCCAGCCAATGCTTCATTTCACTTTACACCAATCAAATCAAATTGCTGAAGTATCAAATGCTGCATAACGAGGAAGATATTTGGAGTTCATTATTACCAAAAAAGCTGAAATGGAAAGAACCACTACCATTTTCTTTGAATGAAGCACAGAGACTCTAAACCATGTGGGTCAGCATTTTAGATTTGGTGATGTGATAGCATTGCTCTCCACCACCACAAAAACATAATTTTTAGGAACAAGTGACATTAAAAACAGAGCAAGAGAAAGATTTGGACATTTGGGCATTGTAAATTAAACTAGGCTTTTCATAAAAGTTTAATTTATGAAAAGAAAGAAAACTTTTAAAGGAGGTTGGTTTGTCATGACAGTTAATAGTTTTACTGAGTGTCCCAAGATCAGACAATACCCAGACAATCATAGTGGAGAGCATTCCTGCTCAATTACAATTTGGAAATGTATGTGCATTACCAAGAACAATAATGCTTTTTCACACAACCATATCAGAGCTTTACATAAACACTAATTCCCTCAGCTTTCACTTGCTCTTCTTCTGAGATATGTGATTACAATCACATATTTTAGGCCACATTTTTCTAGGACTTCCTCAGAAATTTGAACACAGTGTGCTTTATATTGGATAAGAAAGTGCAAAACATCTGACATCTTATAGGTAAGAACTGAGACACAAAATAATTCCCAACTAAAGTACTGGCACCTTCTGACATTCAGTATTGCACTGTGGAAGGGGCTAACAGCAGGCCTGTTAGCTAAAGGAGCAAGGAGAAGCTGAGAAGCAAGAAGAAGCTGATAAGGAGCTCTCTGCAAGGCTGTAACCAAGGAGACCGAGAGAAGAAAGATAAGGGAACCTTGCAGCTGGATGAAGCATTTTTAGAAAGTTAATTGAAGTCACTATAACTTTTCACTAATAGTGTTATGTTGACTTATTGTGGCCAATAGTTAGGGTAGAAGAAGCATAAACAATTGGAAAGTGTATAAAAGTCAGCCTTGTTCAATAATAAAGAGTTGCCAACTGAGACTGCTTGTGGTCTCTGCTTTGTGTCATGACCACCTCAACAGTGACATTACACTTCATCTCTCCTTTCCCCAGACAAAAACATTAAAATATTATTCCTTGACAGGTGTTGACTTCAAGAAACACTAAATTCTTTTACCCAGTATTGATGAGGTCTATGACGTCAGGTCTTCATCTTGTTTTATTTGAACCTGTTCTTCTGGTTTTGTGTTATCTGTTAAAAAATTAGTAGTGAATTAAAAAGTGGAAAACTTCTCCACCAATTTTGTTACTGTTTTACCTAAGTAAAAATTTATAAAAACATGAAAAGCATTCATTATCTTTTTAAACTAATAATAATAAATAAAAGCATATTCACAGCAACCTGATTCTGTGAAAATTACCATTTCCACTGTAATGTAATGATGATGCTTTTAGAAGGATTCTTCAAACTAAATGAGTCTGTGATTCTATCTGAAAAGGATACAGTTCAAGTATATTCTTGGACAACAGGAAAGTTGGATGTTTTTGTTGGAGAATTTTGCTCAGAAATGGCTTATAGAGTTTTGTTCAGACATGCCATAATCATATACAGCTGATGGAAAAGAAAAAGGCAGCTGTGAGGAGCAAATTCTCAAAGCCTGTTTCTGTAAACAACAAAAGTTCTCAGGCACGTTTATGTAAACAGCAGAAGTTCTCAGGTTGTTTTTTAATAACAAGTAAATATCTTGTCCTTGGATAAGTTTTGGGAAAGCAAAAGTGACAAACATGGAGGCCTTGAGAACCATTTATATCAGGGTGAGAAAACAAATCTTGGTTTCAATAACAAACCACAGGTATTGAAAACAAAAGGAGGGGTTGGTGTTTAATCTGTAACCTATGATGAGCTCGGGTTTTGCAATATGTATGAACTTAATTAACACGGTTATAAAATGTGCCTGGTGGATCAATAAATTGGAGTTTGATGCTGATCAGAGGATGGGTCGTCTCCCTTCGCTTCTCCATGTTTTCCAGAGTTTAAGTGCTAAAAGAACAACAATGCTCCACTCCCTTGCCCCCAACAGTGTATCCAGGCCAGTGTGGCATTCAGAGCTCCTGATGATGGCAAGCATCACTTGTGGAAACTCCTGCACTGAATAACTAAATGCATCATTCAGGATATGAAGTCACTCAGAGCCTATGTATAGGCAAGACTCACCAACCACAAAGAATTCCTAGAACTCCTTTGTAAAATTATTAGAAGAGTAATTTTTGCTGCTAAGTATTTTTCACATGATGCAGCATATCATAATATCATGCAACATGATATTACTGTAAATGAGGACATGTGCCAGGAACCAGTACAAGACCTCTTCTTGGTTTTGATTGACCTGACTTTATTAAAAATAGATGCAACTTTGTTCAGGAATACTTAAAAATATTTCTTGATAGTAACTGAAGACTAACACTTACCTCCTAGAGATACTTCTCTTTGGCTTGGTTCAGCTGGCTCTTAAATGAAAAAAAATACAGTCAAATGAATATGAATATAGTTTCAACAAGATGAATCAGATTAGGGAAATCAAGTTTTCCCTCAAAAAAGGACCTAATTTTTCTTAAACAATCAGACTCATATCTCTTTGACCGAGATAAATTTGTGTAGCTTTTTATAAAAATATAAAATATCCCCAAATATTTATTACATTTAACTATGCAACACTTTCTCTTCTAAGAACGGTTCACTGTGGCAGACATATCACCAAGACCCAGAACAGCATAATGTGCATTTGCACAGAATACACCAAATTTGGAACAGCTTAAAGAAAGAGTCCCCACTTCTCCCAAGCATTGTCTGTGATGGCAAGTCTGTGCACTTTGGGGAACAGTGGGAAGGTGCATAACAGAGGACAAGTATGCTTTAATTCCATGCTGAGTTTTCTACTATCTCTGCATGGATTGTAGATGAACATGTTCTGGGAAAACCATTTATCCTTTTTAACACTGCAGATGTTAAGGACCAACAGACTGCAGCAAGCTCACAAATCATCAGCAGCTGATCTCCTCCCTCCCACACCTCCACATGGAAACAGAGGAACCAACAGCTTCCTTCATAATAATTTTCACCATACAAGTGTCCCTTACTCTTAAAATGTTTATCAGATGTTTTCTCTTGGTTTCTCAGCTTCTTTGTGTAACGATTTATTCAGTCAATTGCAGAAGTTTTCTCCACACTACACCAACTTCGCATACATATTTTTAAAAGGTGTATGAACATTTAAGAGCTGTATTGGATCAAAGTGAAGTTGCCCAATCACATTTCCTTTAGTTAATTCACAGCCCAAAGCTAAGTTCTATGTTCAGACTAAGACTGCAGTCCCAGATGCAGCCTAGCAGAGCTTGGCAGAGGGCAGAAACTCCACCCAGACCCCTCTGCCAGCTGGGCAGGCAAACTTCACTGGGCTGTACATGCAGACATGCTCACATTTGAGTTAAGCAGACATTAATAAATGGATGCTGAATTGCCTTTACACATTGCCCCCATTAATCCTTCTTTCCAGCTCACTCATCATCTGTAAAAATCAAATCAAGGAACACACCAATGACACAGCTTGAAGAAAGTAGAGTCACTTTCCACTAATGTTTAACAGCTCATAAAGTTACTTAAAGTTTAACAGTTATGAAAGTTAACAGCTATTCATTTCTCAGAATGAAATGGCTCATCATGAGCCCCTCACACCTAGGACATGACTGCTAAGGATATCTGCTAGGGAGATGCAGAACCCCATAGCCCACCCTCCAGCAAGGACACGTGTCACACTGCATCACCTGGTAGTACTGCTGTGGTAGTGGCTGCTGCTGGTGCTGCTGGTGATTCTGCTTCTGCTTCAGCTTCTTCTAGCAGCTCTAAGATTAAACATGATCATTGTTTTACTTCACAATGAAAATGGTTCACATGCAACACAGGAAAAACCTTTGAATCTGCAAATCCTGAAACTTCTCACATGAACGAGTCACTAACACTGTGGCTGAGATGCAGTTCAATTCTTTCTGTTAGAGAAAAAACATTCCCTGTCTTGCCTGCAAGCACCAAAACTTTCCTTTTAAGTTTCCACATGTTCTTTAGATGAAGAATGAAACATCACACTTATAAGCAGTTGGCTCAGAGCCTTTCAATCATTCACCTTGGTATCCATCAGTATATAGAATATATATATAGTATATAGTATATATTGTGTACATATATATATATTTATAAAAATTATAGTATATATAAATAATTATAATCATTTTGATCATAATTAGTGGACACAGACAATGCCTAAACCTCATGTGGTCCATGGCCAATCTGCTCCCCCAGTCCCAACACACATTGACAACTTATGCTGAACTGACAACAGATCAATGAATTCTTTCATTTCTAACTGAATTCTCTGGAAATACCATTCCACAATTATTTTAGCCACCAAAATACTGTATCTTTCCTTCCCACTACCCCAAACAATTTCATTGCGAGGGCTAAATTTGCCATAGCACTTCAGTTAACTACAGTTTGCCTCTCTAAAAAGTTATAGTTTCAGCAGAATGCAGATTTTTTCACTGGAACAAGGTTGTGCAGCTACTGGAAAGCTCTTACTAACTGCTACTGTGATGGATTTAAACTTATAACACAGCAACTCTCATATAAGTGTGCTGCTCAATCGGGATCCTAAATTTCTTTGGGACTCTGCAGCTGAAAGATATAAAATCAGAGTCTTGCATTTCCATATCAAGTCAATGCTAATCTTATGCTGCTTAAATGTAAATTTATCCCCCTGCCCTCAAGTTAACTGCACGCCCATGTTTAGTCAGGAAATCTTAATGAGAAATACACAGGCAAAATTATACAGAGACCTCAACAACTTGGGGCCTCTGCCACTAAGACACAATGTAGAAAATGAAACTTGGTAGGTTACAAAAATGCATTTGTCATCAGGGTCTCATAAATACTCACGATTGTTAATCACAAGTCCTGGAAACGGCCTGGAAAAAAAAAATTATATATTTTTCTGATTCTAAAATGCACTGCTTGGTGTTTCCTCCCAATGTAACCTCCCCACACATTCTACAACAGAGGTCATGCTAAAACATGATAAGAAAGGCAAGTAAAACAGAAGGAAGAGTAGCTCTTGGGGACTTTGGTTCTTCAAAACTAGCATTTTGAAAAGTAACATGTATAGAAGAGCTAAACCTTTCCCTTGGTCACTGCTACTTGGCAAGGAATCACCTCTGCAGGGTTCAATTCAAAAACACATCAAAGTCCTTTTGGTTAGAATATGTCATGATTAAGGGTTGAAAATTCAGATTCCTTAGTAAAATCTAAGAAATTTCTCTCTCTAAGGATAAACTGAAGCTTTTAAACTCCTGTGAAGTCATCTATGATTTGAGAAGTTACAGAAACTGATATCAATTTTTATTTTCAACTTCTCCTTAGAATGACTCCAAAGTTTGATCTGTTCTGCTTCAATGCATACAAATTAACATTGGATATGTGTGTGTGTGTGTGTGTCTATGGAGATATACAGATACAAATGAAGTTCCCTTATACTACAATTGGACAATATTGTATTTTAAAATATTGAATAGAAACCAATGAGCTCTGGACTTCTTTCAAAACTTGATATTATGACTGGGAGAGCAAGGCTCAGAAAACTATAGGACTTTTTAGCATATTATGATTAGATTTGAACTCAAAAGATGGCTTGCTGTAATATGCAGTATTGGTAAAATGCCTTTTGTCATACCAAATTAGACAGTTCCTCCTTTATTCATGCTAGGAACATCTGTGCTTCATTTGACCTGATATGTTATCCAAAAAGAACCAACATCTATTTAAAGATGCACTACAACTTCTATTCTCTCACATTTATTCCAGCTATGGGACTGTACTCACAATCTAATTAATGGCAACCACATACCTAACGACAGTGAACTTGATAGACTCTGCTGAATCCAAAATCTTCCTCATTGAGCTGAGTTCCAGATAACTGGGTGCTTTAAATGCCACACCTGGAGGCATTCCATCCACCAACACACAGCCAGGGTTGTTGGTGATTTTTCTGTATGGAACTTTCACAGGAAAATTCATACCAGTGGCTTCACCTAAGGGAGAGAGGTCGTGTTTATTTTCCCACAGAAACCCACAGAATTTCTGATTACACTGAAGAAAAAGTGTAAGAAAATCCTCAAAGGATTAAGAAACAAAATTCAAACCATGCTTTCTATCAGATCTGAAACTCTGAAAATTCACTTGACAATGAAACAATTACAGTGTTAGAAATAAGGTTCTGGATTACACTCATGAACATGACTATGAGAGCATTGGTCACAGCTCCAACTCTGACAGTTCAGCATATGAAGAACACAAACTCTGCTCTTAGAGAACAGGATATTAAAGGAGATAGCTACATGAAGGAAAACAAAGCATTCCTGCAATGCTATGAAAAGCAATTCAATGCAGCACAAGTGAAGGAATTTCAGATAAGGAGACCCAGGTCATTGCTACTATACAATGCAAAGTAAAAAAACAGACAAAACTATACACAGCAAAAGGGTTAAACTGCATTTTTAAAATTACTCTAATCCCAAGTATTAAGAGGTCAGGATTATGAAACCCTGAAAAGAACCATGGGCTGCCAGCAAAATAAATACTTCATCCATGCTGACACAGAAAAAAGGAAAAGGAAAGGGGAACCATGAAGCAGTCCAGACCCTTAGGACTTTGTTTAAAACACCAAACTATCTACATCACTCACAAAAGATTCTTTTTGGAGTCAAAACACATCATTCATATACAATTCTCAAATTGTAATGATCATATATATTATTTACTGTGAGTGAATATTCATTCACTAACTGCAGTATGAATAACATTAATTGCACTCACACCTATATAAAAATGGGGAGTAAGAAGCAATTACCAAATTTCTGGCTAAAAAGATCATTTACTTGCTCTCTCAATTGTCTGGCATTTTCTGCTTTTGGCAGTCGCTCATTTTCATTATCTGGAAGAAATTGTGAGAACAGCATGAGAATTAAGCAGAGATTTCCCCTCCTGAAGTTTGTTTATCCCTGCATGTTTACTCAAAGCAGGCATACCCGAAAGCTTCTAAATAGGGACTGTCTTTGTTCCTCATTTTAGTAGTAACACTGAATTGTAGAAATACACACAAATAGATGGTTGCTAAGAAATTATAGAATCCTAGAATGGTTTGGTTTGGAAGAGACCTTAAAGATCATCCAGTTCCAAACCCCTGCCATGGGCAGGGACACCTTCCACTAGACCAGGTTGCTCCAAGCCCCACTCAACCTGGCCCTGAATACTTCCAGGGATGAATCCAGAAATGTCTCGAGATAATTTTGTAAAGTAATTTAAGCCATCAAATTGTATTTTACTTTCTTAAGGAACACAGAATGGTATGTAAAGCTAAAAGCAAAGATCAGTAGATGGCCATAGCATGCAATAAGAAAAGCAGTAATTGGTGTTAAGACAAAGCAGTTCATCCTCCATGGTCATTCAATTCAGTTCAAGTACTGACATCTGGAAGTTACCAAGAACTGCAAGTCAATGTTTAATTTATTGCATCATAAAAATGTGGATACTTCTTAACAGGAGGCTTATACAATAGTCTTATTCTAGAGATGTCACTGGTGAGATATTAAATTAATGAGTGTTAGATAATATTTAACATCTCAGCAAAACCAAAAGCTAACTTGTGTTCTTTTCTGACTGTACTTGTATTTCAGCAAACCAGCCTGACTACAAGAAAATATCAAACTAAGCAGGTATCATGAAGAATATAAGCACAAGCATTATGATGTGAAACCAGCCAGTATACACACCTTTTACGGTTACTTTAACAATGTTTAGGTCTTCAATACGTTCAGCTGTTTTCACTGTGTTTTCTGTGGTCCTTGCTGTATTGGCATTACTGGAGGAATTATTTTTTCCTAAGAGGATTAATTTAGAAAACATTTATAGAGAGCTCAAAATCTTCAGTCTCATCTATAAAGAAAATATTGCAAAACAACAAATATTGGCAAAGTTTTCAAAGAGGACCTAGTTTCAGTTTCAAAATGGGAGCATTTATTCCATGACCTACCTGCCTGACACAATTTTCTACTGGCTATTTCCACTCCTGTCTCTGGTGCCTGTGTCATTTGGATGATCTACATACTAGGAGCAAGTAATTTATCTCTAGACCCGAATAACTCCTGTGAATCCTACATTACTGGCTACATTTTGATGGAATGTAGTAAAGAATATATTAGAGGCACAATTATTTGTGAATAACTTTAAAAAATTAATACTGCCTTGTTAGAGCTATATTTAAACTGCAACTGGTAAGTGCTTATCCCATCTTAAAAACAAACAAACCAAGCAACTGCAATGTAGAATAAATCTTTCAGGAATTTATTAATACCATGCTGTTCTCATAATTAATATTTAACCATTGAAATAAACTTTTATCTGGAAATTCAGGCAGCTGCAAAACTCACCTCGTGAGCTTTTACCAGAACTTTCTTTGATAGCTGCCTCAAGCACCTCAGGCCTGCAAACAGATTGAACATTTTACATACAACAATAAAATTATACCATCAACAATAAAGAAAATCCCATTTTCAAAAATGGTAACTAAGTGATATCCTCTCAGCCAAACAGACAGTCAAGAATGCAGTGACTGAGAGGCTCCATAACTTCCCTGACTCACAGAATTTTAAAATTGGTTTGGGTTGGAAGGAACCTAAAACACTGCCATGAGCAGGGACATCTTCTACTACATCAGGTTGCTCAAAACCCCATCAACCTGGCCTTGAAGACTTCCAGGGATGGGGCAGCCACAGCTTCTCTGGGCAACACCCTCCCAGTGAAAATTTCTTCCAAACATCTAATTTTACCCTGCTGTCTATCAGTTTAAAGCCATTCTCCCTTGTTCTGTCACTATCTGTCCTTGTAACTTCTCTTGCCACTGTTTCTGCACTGGCACAGGAATATCTAAACCTGTTCTAGGAAAAAGAAAGAAAATTCTTACAGCTGTCATTAAAATAATCTCCACTCCTCAGCTCCCAATACACAACAAGCAAAGTTTATGAGTAGCCCGTAAGTGCTCCTTGCAGTAGGAACTAAACCAGTGATGTGATAATTGTGGTGGATTAAGAAATATGGACGTGCTCTTCCTCTCAACAAAGTCTAAGAGTCTGTCAGAACAAAGAGATTATTGTATCTTGTTCCACTTGCACAAGAGCTTTCTGATCATTTCCTCAATAAAAACATTCCAGTGTGCATTTTATAGAGTAATTTAGCAACGTGGCAACACAATTTCATTTTTTTGTCTACATTTCAATTCTCATCAAACAGATTATTCAAGACATATGGGAGCCTTACTTTTTAATAATAAATTTTATTTTGGGTCTATTTCTCAGGATCTTCTCTAGTCTGGGGATCCCAAAGGTGGTGGGCTGGCGGAAGGGCACCCCCTCAGGCAGTCCTTCCACATGGAAATCCTCAGGGTAGGAATCAAACAGGGCATATGGCACCTTCACTGGCCCACTGCGTCCCAGAGCCTCCCCTGAAATGCAACAGAGCAAATAAGGTACAGTTAGGCAGCTGATGTGGAGAAAAATAGAATATATAGAAATACCTCTGCTATAAATGGAATAGAGTACTTGGTACATCCACACTCAATTAGGTAAAACCAGCAGGCTTTGCCTTTTTTGGTGACAGCTATGAGTGTGCAGGGAGAAAACGAACAGTTTCAAACTTAACTCATTCTGTTGCAGTAAATCTCACCATAATTTGCTGAAAATTTGTCATTTGCATCCAGCTCATGCCACTGGCTTGGTCTGCATGCATGACTATCCTATCTGTGTGGCACTTTTGTCTTGGGTTGCAATTGCAAGATGCAATGTGCATTCCATCCCCACCTGTCAGAGCTGGGGCAGTTCTCTGCTGTCCATGGGGCAGTTTTTTCTTTCTCTCTCCCACAGCCAACCCTCCCTCCAGCAGATCTCTGCTGTCCATGGCCACTGAGTGTCCCTGCAGGGCTGATCCAATCCCAGCATCCCATGGGGAGATGCTCCGCCCAGGGGAGGAGCCAAGCATTCCTCCCTGGATCCAATCTGAGCCTGGCACAGCACAGCAGCCTTTGCCCCCTGCATTGCCAGAGGAGCAGCTTTCTGCTGCCCTGCATGGCCAGAGGGAGCCCAGGCCCATCTGCAGCAGCCCTGGAGCTGCAGAGGAAAACTCCCCCCTTGTGCAGGATCCCTGCTGCAGCAGAGCCACAGCTGGCACTGCAGGAGGGCTGAGCCCCCATGGGATGGGGCTGGGACACAACCCTGGCACACAGGGGGCAGGGACTGCTCTCACTCTGGCTGTGGTTTGGTTTTGTTGTTTGTACTATTGCATTTGTATTTTAAATTTTCTTATTACAGAACTGTTATTCGTCTTCCCATATCTTTGCCTGAGAGCCCCTTAATTTCAAAATTATGATAATTCAGAGGGAAGGGGTTTTACATTCTCCATTTCAAGGGAGGCTCCTGCCTTCCTTAGCTGGCTTTTCAAATCAAGACACTCTTTGTTGAAGGCAGTGCATTCTGCCTCTTTCTCTTCTAGAGAGCAGCATCAAAGACAGGTAAGATTCATGCTCTTATTCAAAAATCCAGACTCAAAAGAGTAAGGAGAAGCCATTATTTCCAAAAGTCACTAGTTTCCAAACAGCCTGAACTAGAAGAAGTGTTGGAATACAAGGAGCAATTTCTCCAGATACCACCCACAGCCTGTTTTGAGTCAGGCAGAGTCACACCAAGTCCCATTTATACGCAGAGTGATGAATGCTCAAAAGGATGTGCCAGTGTGTGAAATCACCCTGTGGCTCATTTAAAAAATTGTAATCCAACTACAACTTCTCCATTTTCAAACCCAAGTAAAATAACAAGTGGAAATTTGACAATGGATTGCAAGCACATGAGAATGAACTCAGATGGGAAACTCTAAGGTACACAAGGATTGCAGGACCTCTGGAATAAACATATGAACACCTCTCATACATTTATCTAACTGTTCATCTAACTGTACATTATCTAGCATGTTCATAAGAAAGGAATCTCAGTAGTAAAGAATCAATAAACATACCACATTTTTCACTAAACATATTTTCTACTTTCTCCTTCAAGTCATTGATTTTGGTATTCCACAGCTCTGCCAGGAAGAAATTGGAAGAATTAGAACAACACTCACACAATGAACCAGTCTTTGAATAACATTTTAACAAATCTTTAATAAATTATTATGCTTGATAACCAATTTACTATGGCAGTAAAAATGTGTAAAATGGCTTTCATTCTGCAAAACTATATCCACATCCATCCTTATTTTCCTGAAGCTTTGAAAGATACTGTAACTAAATAAAGCAAAGGTGATTAAAAGTGAAATTAATCCAAGAGTGATCCAAAGTTACTATCAGATAGCAGGAAATTTACTCATCTGTTACTCACCTAGTACCCAAAATAGTGGCACAAAGCTCCTCATGTGTTCAATGACAGAGCCCTGAAACATTTGCCTCTCTCCTGAGAACTTTAATCTTTAGCACAGTTTCTACTTCAGTGATGAGATTAAATGTCCATTTAATTTAAGCATTTTGTTTCTGACAGCCATCAGAGCAATTTCTACACCAGTTTACTTGTGGCTGCATTAAGTGGGCCATGGCTGGTCTACAAAACTAAAACCTCAGTCTAAAGTTTAAAAAAGTTGCAGATTTAAAAAAAAATACCTAGGTCCAACAAGCAATAAAAGTCCAAGAAAACTGTACACAACTCTGAATATGAATACAACACATGCTAAATCAGCATCTCATTAATTCTCAATTGGCTTGGTAGGAGTAAATAATTCCTTTCTTATAGGTTTTTTGACCATACAGATATAAAGAAAGCATAGGGGACAGAAAAAGATAAAGCAAATAACAGCAAATTCCTACACAAATGTAAGCAAATAAACTCAGACTGTAAGTATGCTGAAAAAAGTTTTACTGAGACCTAGAACTCCTTACAGTTACTTTGAATGCAGTCACTCACCTCACTTGACAATGAAGAATTTTTTGGACTGCAAATTGACCCTGCTTTCAATGCTGAGATTTCTGTTCCAGAGCACTGCACCAACAGGCCTGGGCCCCCATGGCCAAAAATTCATGGCCTACATTGATGAACAAACACAACTGCCTGGCTTTCAGCCCTGCCCAGCTTTTCCTTTCCTGATCTTCCAGAACTGGAGAGGTCAATCATGGCAATCATGCACAGTCAGCTCTGACAGGTCATGGCTTTCTCATGTTAGTTCAATTCCTACCTGGACCCTTCATCCCACCTAGAATCTCTGCACAGGGATGTCAATACTTCAAATTTGTGGTGGGCTTATGAAATTTAGGCACATGGGTTTATGCTCTTGGTGGTACTTTGCACCAGAAAAGTCCTTCAAGGGTCTGCAGCATTGTGCAGTAACAGAGCAGCAAAAATCTAAAACTGCCTCTGCACCTGAATCAACAATATCTAATGGATCTGGGCTGCATTGCTGCAGCATGCTCCACATATCATCCAGGATTTCTCTACTGCAGATTACTACACATAATGAAGAACTGAATGTACACAAAAGAGAGGACTTCAGTCATTCACTAACTGTACATCAGAACATGAACTCAAAATATCTGATATGCAATCCAGGTGTTCCACATCAACATTAAAGGAATGCATCTGTGCTAATTCCCCCAACACTTACCAAAAGAAAAGTCTTTTCCTTGTTGCTTTGAATTTGCATTGGAGTCACTGGTATTAGAATCAGTTTCTGCATTTTTAGTTTGGTCTTTTTTAGGACCTATGAAGAGACATTACATATTTAAGGTAGAGAGCAGAAACAAGACATCATACAAAAAGAACAATGCATCAAACTTGATTACTGGAGAAATCTTCAGTTCTGAATCAAGAGTAGAATTTTAAAAAAGCCTTTAGGAAGTTCTAGAGTTGTATTTAAGCATTTAATGCTACTGCCCACATCTGTGATCTCTCTGCTCAGGACAACATCAGTTCCCACACCTCTGCTTGGAATAATAGGCCAAGCAAGCTGTCAAACTGCAACATTTTACCTAAGCATCATCTACACAGTATCCACTTTGTTTCAGAAATGAAAAAAGTTATAAAGTTATATATAAGTTATATAAAGTTATAAAGTTATTTTATACTGAAGTGTATCTGGAGCCCTCAAGAGTTTGCTACATGAGGTGTACATTACTTATGGGCTATGAAAGTTTAGAAGAACAGAAAATATAGAAGAATATAATAAAAGAACATCAGAAGAATATTTATTTCTTCCATACTCTCTTCAATAGTAACTTCAATCTCTGGAACACTTGAATTTTCTGAAGAACTTCGTGACCTTTTGGAGGTCCTTGGACTAACTCCTGGAGGCCAAAAGAATAGAAGGTGTGAAGCACAAATTTTGCACACCTAACAAAGGAACAGCTGTATTCTAAGAATTCTAACAGACTCAACTAAGTAGAGTCTGCACAGTTAAACCTGAACAATACAGTGATGCTCACAACCTTAAGAAGTAGTTTTAGTGCTCTTGAAAAAGACACACCTAGATTTTCCATTAATTCAGAACAAAAGACTTTGTTTTTTTCTAAGTGTAAAGGAGAGTTTTGGTACTTTTTATTATCTAAAACGCAAAAAAATTACTAACATCTGAATTTTCTACAGACAAAAGATTATTTTATGCTTTTCTTATAAAATACCATTATTATTTACAGCAGTTCACAGCTCTCAGTTTAAAATGGTTGAAGCCATTAAAAGTGAAATAGAAGTTGTCAAAATTGAGTAAATTCCTTTTCTGTACTAGAATAGTCAAGTAAAAAAACAGATACATTTATGGTTTGGGTGTCTTTCTCAAAGAATAGCAGATTTAGAGGCTACTATGCTAGATCATCTTAAATAATACCTTTTATTTACAACACCTGTATTTTTCAACCACAAAGATCTCTCAGTCTGCTAGGGAAGTATAAAGGAAGTATTTACAAATGGATGGCAGCAAATAATATTTAATTGTTTACCTGTTTTCTTTAATTTACTAGCCAATCTTAGAGGCAAATGGGAAATGACAAGGTCAGGCCTGGAAGTTGAACAGAACAAATCCAATCAATTGCAAGACAATTCATACAGCAAAAAGTTACCAACTTCTTGGAATTCATTTGAGTTCCAATTCACATAACATCAGTTCTCTACAAGGAAATTCTGCTAGAAGCATGGATGACTCTCCATCTACTACAACCACAGAAAACCAGAAAACATAAAGATGTATTTTCTCTTCTGCAATTTTCTTCGGGGTTTACTTCAAGCAAAGAAAAATACAGAAAAAAAAAAAAAGAAGGAACAAAGCTTCCAGGTACAAGACCATTTCCCCTCCTCAGTTTTTGATGCATGAAACGCACAATTCATACATCTACAGAAATTGAATGAGGAATGTATGTCCTTGTAGGAGATAAAACATATGTGCAAAATATTCTTTGTGTTTCATGGAAGCAGAGTTTAGCATTTAAAGCCTAGAGTTGCTGGGAACGAAGTCAAGTAACTTCAAAATCAGAGAATGTAATATAAAAATAACTGGATCACAAACTTACTTCTGAATAGTAAATTTGATTTTGCTACTGGCACGGATGATCCTTTCGAGGCGCGGAATTCCAAACCAGGTGGGGCTCCGGAAGGGAACTCCTTCTGGCAAACCTTCCACCACCAAGTAGTCAGGGTGTGACTCAAACACAGCATAGGGAACTTTCACTGACTCTGAAACCCCCAGAGCTTCAGCTGAAAATAAAGATTAAATCATGTATTACAAACTTAAATGGGTGGAATTTTATCTCAAGTGATTTTAAGAATCTTGTCTTACAAGATTCTTACAAGAAGCTCTGATACTCAAAGCCTCCTGAAAAAAAAAAAAAAAGGAATATTTAAATATATTTGAAGATATTCGATATTCCCTATTATTTTCTGTGGAGTAGCTGCAATGGGAACTTGGCCCATCTTGTTACAGATAATGTCTAATATAGGCCTACAGTGCCTGATGTTTTATTTTGAGAACTTCTTTTCATCCAAAAGAAACATCTTGTCACACAACTGGAAAAATAACAGCCTAGGATGCTGTTATAAAAACATTAATGTCAGTTACAGGAAAGAGTAAGTAAAACCTAGATAAGAGGAGTCAAGATTTCCATACTTGTCCTAGTATACTTTTGATGCTTAAGTAAATACTGTAACATTTAAACAGAGGAATGCAGCAGCATTGCACAACAGTTCATTTAGCATTAGTAAGTTCATTAACTTACCAAACTTCACCCTAAATATATCTTCTACTTCCTGTCTTAGCTTTGTAATCTTGACATTCCAATCTTCTCTCCCTGAAAACCAGAAACAGGTGTCAGAGAATCACCCAGCTCTAGATACAAAGGTACATCTGAACATCTTTCAATACAAGAACATGAAAACTAACAACACAATTACATCTGATTAAACAGGGACACACAATGAGTAATGATTATTTATAGCAGCTTAAATGATACACCTAATTTCCTCCACATAATGAAAAGTCGATTTAAATGTAGTTATGAATTTCAAACCCTAGCAGAACAACTTGTTCTCCAGAGCCTTCAGATGCAGGAAGAAATGATTTTAGTGGTTCTCCCTGTTAAAGGCACGTCATGCTTTCAAGAAGTCCCTACAATTCCTTACCAACAGGATCCTGAAAGAGCCCAGAGTCACTGTGAAACCCCAAAGGACTGCAGACCTTTGATTCAGGCCAGGACAGTAACTCCAGTTCTCTGGGGCTCTGAAGGTCACCCAGGCTGGTTATTCAAAGGCAGCTGGGACTGCATCAGGATTTCACAATCCATCCACATCCACAGTGATCAGCTCATTCCTTCCAACCCTCATGAAGACTATGCCAGCACACTCATCACACACGGGTTCCTTCTTGAAAAATGCTGCATTGATCTAGATGTGTTTCCCCATCAAACCCTTCTATTCCCACATGGAGACAGCACCTGTCTTACCTTGAGGGTTTGACCTGTGCTGAGGACTTTCTTTTGGAACTTGATTTAGCAGCTCTGGCCTGCAACCAGGACACAAAAAATCTGTTTGTTCTTGTCGTAAAATAAATATCACTACCTATTATGACATTAATTGAAGAATTTGAATTTTTCCATTATGTTTTTCACACTTGTCAACATGTTAACAGATATGCAAAACATATTCTAAAATATTTGTCTGGATTGCAAATGCCCATTTTACCATGCAGAATATTCACTTTGCCTATTTGGTAAGTAGAGACCAAATGCTTCATTACTTAATGAAACCAAGTGCTTGATTACACATAGGGTGTTTGTTTGGACTCTTCCTTTAAAAACCCTCCATGTTTAGACTTACTTTTTGATCACAAATCTTATTTTGTGGCCCACTCGAATTATTTGTTCCAGGCAAGGGATTCCATACCACGAGGGACTCCTAAAGGGGATGTTCTCTGGCAGCCCTTCAACATAGAGGTCAGTTGGATGTGCTTCAAATTTCTTGTATGGAACAGCTCTGGGGTCATTGCTCCCCAAAGCCTTGGCTGTAGGAACAAAACACATCCAGTCACTGGAGAGATTGGCCAAGCAACCTTTATTAAAAGCTAGCTGATACCAATTCCTCAGGCTGTTGCAACTGTGCTATTAAAACGTGGAACGATGCAGGACATCTAAATCCAACAAAACCCAAGTCTCTGCATGTAAAAAATGTAAAAAAATTGCCATATTGTATGATGTTGCTGTTGGGCAGTCACAATACCAGACTGGACTGCTTACTAGGGCATAATACATTTGTTTTGTCCAAAGTTGTTAATCTGTTATAGAGTATCATGAAAAAATTTATTCTAAGTCTTATAACTTGACTTTTTTTTTTTCATATTGGACAGAACATAAAAATTCACCCAAAATGTTTTAATACTAATTATGATGATATTGCAGTGGATATAAGTAAACAACTGTTTTACCACCAAAGGAAAAAAATCCAGACAGGAAGGAATCAAGAGTAATCAGAAGAGCTGTATAGGTAACACTTAAAATTCTTTTTAAATTATGAATTTACCTTGTATAAGCAGTAAACTAAAACATTCTTTTTCACTTTCATTATTTTAAATTCCAGAATTTTAATATACTTGAAAAAAATCTGGAATTTAAAATAATGAAAGTGAAAAAGAATGTTTTAGTTTACTGCTTATTTAAGAATTTTAAATACTTGGAAAAAAAATCTGAACAAAGGTCTCATTCACACAGACATTGAAAGGAAGGAATGAATGCAACCTTCAAGAAATACAAAGCCATTCAGAAAAGAAGATAATAATGCTGTACTTACCATACATTTTACAGAAAATTTGATCTACCATCTTTCTCAGTTTGGTGACTCTGGAAGACCATTCTGCTTTTGCTGGATTTGAGACTGACACAGAACAAAACCAACATTCCTTAATTATACTGGTTATATTTTCAGTTGTTCAGTTTATACACTGCATAATCATCCTGCATTTTCAGGTAACACATAAATGCTGTATGTAAGAAGTATGGATTCAATGTGGAACCAGAAAAAAAATGACCATAAAATAGTGACAGAATATTAAAACTGACAAAACTCCACTGAACCACTGACATTACTCTTGCTACAAAATACACGCAATGTTTTGGGTTGAAGAACTGCAATACTTTCATCATCCACCTCCAAACTGCAGATTCGACTTGGAGATGGAAATAGTTTTTCAATGGTTTCGTTTCCTGAAGAATTTGTTGATATTCAGTGCAGAATTAAGGGATAAACCATATGGGATGAAAATTTACTTTTAAGGGATCAAAGCACATATAATACAAATCACTTTTTGCTCCTGAATATATCTTTGTGACCAACAAGTGAAGCTTCCCACTCTCAAAGAGGACATTGGCCTGCTTACACACCATGGGTTCAGTCAGAATGTAAAAGCAATGGTTTGTGTTCCATATTTCTACCAGACTGGGCTATCAGCATAAGCTCCAGCTGACACTTCCTGAGATCCAACTGCTCTGTCTGCAGCCACTATGAGTCTTCTCAGAGTTTCAGAACTGAGGCCAGTCCACAAAACCTTCCTGACCAGCCTGCTTCCCACAGAAATGCAAATGAAAATCATCTTTTCCTCTGCCAGCCAAAATACAGGTCCATACTCATCCCATCCCTTTCCTGCTGGGGACAGAAGCCATCAGGGCCTGTGGACAGAGCAGGAATTGGACATGGAGCCACAAGGAGCTGAGAGAGCAGGGGCTGGTGCTCCACAGCTCTGTCTCCTGAGATGCCAGTGGACACAGGGAGCAGCAGAGGAGATAATAAATCACTGGGAAAGAGGAAATCCCAAAAGAAGAACACTGCAGGAAAGGAGGCTCAGACAGCTCCTGACTCCTGTGTTCTCTGAGATGTTACTGACAGCTCCCAGGGATGCTCTCTTCTCTTATTAGAGAGGATGCAGAGGTCACACATGTCTCTATAAAGTGATAGCTGGTGATGACAAGCCAGTTCAGAACCCTGAGACATAGAACTGGTAACCACCAGTTTTCGTAGCTGTTTAGGGGGGTTATGAGTTGAGCAATGTACTTGCTTTGCTTCCATAATCAGTACAATTGCATTAAAAATTACTAAAACAACACAAAAAGGCTAATTTAAAAAGCCACATAACAGTCCAGTTAAGGCTAAGGCTCAGTTACTAGCCTATCTACTATTTTTGTAGTTGAATTTTGTGCTTGAAGGCACAGTAGGTTATTAACACTCAATACACTAAGTTAACTTCAGGAAGGAAAAGTTTAATTCCTGCACACACATTAAATAGACAGCCTTATGGTATATCTGCTTAATTTAGATCCTTAATATTCACTTTAATACTGTCTTTGATAGAAGACTATGAGTATATTGGAGAAACAGAAATATCACATGTGCTCGTACAACTCACACATTTGAAAACCTACCTTTTGAAGCTGTAGTGACCTCTGGAGGATCTGTTAAATTCAGAAGTTCAGGCCTGAAAGATTAAAGGCACATGTTTCAACAGTGACAGACACTGGAGAAACTAGCCTCCAGCTACAGCCTCAAGTTACTATTTACTGAAGGATCAAACCCAAAATCCTCCCAGGGGACATCATGATCCCCAACTAATGCTGAAGTATCCTAAGAGCTGGCTGGAACCCTATTGACAAAGCATTTTTCATGCCCAATACCCATATCTGATGACTATGAGCATCTACCCATTTCATGGTGCCATACAGGTTCCATTAAACTCCCTGAGCTGTGAGATAGACTTAATCAGAAACAAAGATAGACATTAAAAATTTAATCTCTAAAAGAGTAAACTTCAAAGCAGACAATTCTCTTTCCAAAATATAACTAATTTTATCCACAGCTGAACAAACAAAAAATTAAACATTTTGATGTTTCTCACAGAGCCAACTAGATTTTAAGCTGTTCTTGTTACACATTTCAAAATCAATGAACACCAAAAATTTCTGTTAACAACTAAGACATATTTGACAAAAGCAGGTGCCAGCATTGCATAAATAATTAGATGTATGTATGATATCTGATTTTAAATGAGACACAAGGTAGATCTACACTTCTTCCTTTCCTAGTTACCTGCAAGCATTAGGATGATAGAAACTGATGATGTTCCTCACAAATGTAAGCAAATAGCACCTCTGGTAAAGGCAGCATGCATAGAGTCAGAGGCTGCCACTACCCCCAGTTCTGAGCCTGACCATTGCAATCAGCAGATTCCTGTCCATTTCTAAAACTCTTGCATTAGGCCCTACACCACTGAAGACAGGAAAACATCAGCTGTTACTCACTGAAGCTTCCTTTAAATGTCAGTCAATCTCCATTTGAGCTCTCCTTCATGTACACTACCTCATCTACCTCCAGACACACCAAGGACACCTAAACCACAGGAACCAGTAGCTATGTGCTGGCCTCAAGCTTGCCCTGGGAAATGCTTTATACAAATACAGCCATAGACAGCTTGATACAACATTCCAGCAATTTTTTTTTAAAGCATAAGTTGAAATTAGGCCAGGATCTTCAAATAGGATGAAGTATTCCAAAGTCAATGGCTTTCAACATGTATTGCAGCTGCAGAGATCTGAACAGTACAAAGAGATCTGCCCCTGACAAAAGTCCATAATATTGAAGAGATCTGACCAGAGATCTCTCCACTCTCACTCTCAGTGGTCCACTGGCCTGATAAACTGAATATATCAAAATGGACATCAACTAAAAGCCACTCCTCAGTACCATAAATTAATATGCCAGCAGAAACCAGTTTGGAATTCCGTGGACAAAAATGAAGCAAAGTGGCAGAGGCAGAAAACAATGAGTAATGCAGAGCCAAAAATGAACAGCTCTGTGACAGTGGTGACAAGGGTCTTCAGGGTGAGAGAGAGACGAGAATGTTGAATTCATGTTCAGAAGGCTTGATTTCTTTTTTTATGATTTATATACATATTACATATGACTATACTAAAAGAATAGAAGGAAAGTTCTCAGAAGGCTAGCTAAGCTAAGAATAGAAAAGGAATGAATAACACAGGCCTGTGTCTCAGCAGAGAGTGAGACCCAGCTCTGCCCTGAGTGATCAGTAAATCCAAACATCCACAGGAGACCAATCACAGATCCACCTGCTGCATTCCACAGCAGCAGATAACCATTGTTTACACTTTGTTGCTGAAACTTCTCAGCTTCAGCAGGAAAAATCCTAAGGAAAAGATTTTAATGAAAAGACATCTGTGACACAGCTCCTCACTTTTTGATGACGAAGCGGATCCGGTCCTTGGCCAGCAGGATCCTCTCCAGCCGCGGGATGCCGTACGTGGCCGGGCTCCTGAAGGGAATCCCATCTGGCATCCCCTCCACAAACAAATCCCCTGGATGGGACTGGAAGGCTCCATATGGGACAGATGCTGGGCCCTCTACCTTGATAGCTTCAGCTTTAATGAAAAAGGCGAATAAAAATATTAGATTAGAATCTCATCTGGCAGCCTTTCCACAAACAAATCTTCTGGATGGGACTGGAAGGTTGTGTATGGGATAGGTGCTGGACCTTCTACCTTGATAGCTTCAGCTTTAATGAAAAAGGAGAATAAAAATATTAGGCTAGCTTGTGGCTCTACTCAATTACCTGTTTGATATCACTCTGATGAACATGATAATTAGCATGCAGGCAATAAGCCCTCAGCACATTTAAATATTCAGGCATTCATGTTGTGAGGGACTTAGTTTAATAGCAAAATCACTTTGATTCACAGTAAACAAGCTGCAGCCCTGCATACGTATGCAGATCATCCTCTTTTCCCTTTATGTAAACATTTAATAACAGTGACCACACCTGTTAAGAGTGAAGATTCTCACTATTTTAGTTTTGCTTCATAGAGCATTTTGAAAGATGAAGTTATTGTCATTACTTTGGTTTAGCTTAATAGAGCATTTTGAAAGATGAAGTTATCTAGACTTAAACCAAGCACGTTTCAGTTCATGTTCAGTTTCTAGCTCTGTTATCATTTGTTACAACTACTGGCTTACAAGTCATTAATGCCTTGGAGTAGGGGCACACATCCATTCTTTTCAGTGAATTCCTGAAGTTTCTGTGTATTTTAGAAATCCAAAGAACCATTAAGGAAATAAAAAATACACTTCTAAAACTGCTGAAAAAAGCATGGCCCTCCTAATGAAATCTTTGAAACAAATGAAAAGCAAGTAACTATCAACTTGGGAAGGGGGGGTGGGCCATACTCCACCATTCTGGATTTCCCATTGTTGCCACGGGCTTGTAGACATTTAGCAATTTTGTATTTAGTGATTATTTACTCTTATTTTTTGCCCATTGCTGCTTTGCTTGTAATTAGACTGTTATGGTTTCACTACACCTACTGGTAAGTGTAGTATTGATGGAAAGTGATTAGTTAATACCATAATGGGAAGCAACTCATTCCATAGCTGCTCTTAAATTGCTCCACCTCTTAAATTGTCTTAAACCAACTTAATTTTCTTCAACCAACTTTGCTACGTGCGAAGACCAAAATCAAAATTAAAGCATTTCATAAAGAATGATGCTCCTTTCTAGAGTGATTAAAATACAGTGAATCAGATTCTGAACTGTATTGCCTCGGTGCAAGTTGCTTTCAGTGGGCTGTTTAAATGTCAGATGATGGTCACATCCCAAACATGTAGTAACTCCAAATCACAAGGGCTATTCTGAAAGCACTTCCACTTTTCATGGAAGAGGCTCACCAGCATTTATTTTTAAATCTTTACTGATGCTGTTGTAGTTTGTGATATGTGGACACAAAACATATCTAAGTGCAACATTTGGAGACAAATTCCAAAGTCTAACACATCTGCTGCTTTTTCTTTCCAAGAGCCATTAGGATATATAATTTTTGCTTCACTGTAAAACAATAATAATCAAAAATGAACCACCAGTGAGTGGCAGCTTCTCTTCAGTGCCACTCTAAAGACTCTTTCACCTAAAGACTCAGTGTAATTGCAGAGAAAAGGATAACTCTCTCAAATGTGGGTGCCCAAGAAATTTGAGCATGCAGATGCTCCAGGAGACTGAGCACAACTGAAAAAATAAAATCAAGCTTCCCACTTTGGTGCCAAACAGAGATATCCCATTTTGAAATTACTCTGTTCATCAAAAAAAGCTACTTTTCTCAATTTTATGTCTTCTAGCAGTACTTAGCCCTTTGGTGCCGTCAGTTCTGGTGTGCTCCTGAGCCAAGAACAAGATGCATGCCAAAGAGCAGTCTGTCACTTGCTGTGACAAAGGACTACAGGCAATGGCTTGGAAAGGTGTGTGACACATACCATATTTTTTATCAAACAGCACTTCAACTTCTTTTCTCAAGTCTGTAATTCGTGTATTCCATTTCTCTGCAAAGAAAAGAGGAGGACATGTCAGGCTACAAAAAAAACTAAGAATCTTGTAAAATCTGTGTTAACACTAAATGAAATATGAAGTGTGTACTTTTACTTGCAAACAGGTGCCTCCTGAGTACAGTACAGGCTACACCTTAAAATGTATGGATACATTAAAAAGAAAGAAAAATACAAAATAAAATGTTAAAGATTACTTCCAAAAGATGTATATTAAATGAGAGTAAAAAAAAACACAACAAAAACCAGGTTAAATAACTGCCAATAATGATTTCTCTCTTTGGTGACTCAGTCATCAGCTCTTGCAGCCTCCAGAGATAGAGGCAGTTTATAGGTGCTGTTGACAGTTGCCTAGATTTGAGTGCTCAAAAGCTTGATAAAGCTTACAGAAAGTACATGGAGCTGTTTTGGTGGAAATCTGTACAACTACATGGATCAGGAGGCATCTGGCCTTCTCTACTTTAATCCAGTATTTCTCCAATTTTTTGGTGTTGCAAAATACCCCTAGAAATCCTATTTCTGAAAGAAAACACAGCTGCAAAAAAGAAATTTATCCAAATCCAAACCTGTGCCTCCAATCACACTGTCACATCAAATAACAAAAAAAACAAGAGGCAGCCTGTGATGATGATTATACTGATGCAGTACACCTAAACAGAGACCAGGACTATAAAGGCTTGAACTAACATGTCTCACTCCTGCACTACAAAATTTCCCAAAACCTTTTCATAAAACACAGCAGGGAAACAAAATCATCTGGAATTTTCATCTTACCAAAATTGAAACTTATTCCTTTTCTTCTCACACTACTGCCCGAGTCGCTGGTTGACTTGGGGCTCCTCTGTCTCCTCTCACCGGGTACGTACTCATCATCATTATCTTAAACAGAAAAAAACAAAATCACTGTTTTTCTGTCCAGGGAACTTGAGTGTAGCACTAGAACTGCTTTGCATTTCAGAACTTTACCAGAATTAAGAAACTGTGACTACCAGGGCATCAAATTTTTCAACAAATTACTTAACTGAGTAACTTCAGAAAGCTCCTGTTCCTACCTGTGAAGGAACAATTTGTTCCTACAAAAGGGCCAGTGCAAAGCACAGGAGAGCAAAATACAAAACTGCTTCTGTACTTGCTAAGGAAAACAACATTGTCTTCTGAAACATGACTGGGCATTGTGTGATCATAAAACCATCATGCAACAGCAAAAGGAATCACAGAATTAATTGTGCAGGTAGGGACTACATGTGTTATCTACCTAGAAATAAGACCTTTCCACTAGTAGATCTCAAAAGAAAGCAACTTTTGTTTTTTATTATTATACTTATTGACTCTTCTCATATAAACTCTTCTGTTGAGGTAATGGTGGAGTTATTTCCCTGCTGCATTGTAAAACATTGAAAGTAATGCCAGAAGTGCCCACTTTACCAAAAATGCTCTGCCTACTTTCTAAATTGCTCATTGGGTGCTCCTACTCTAATTCCACAAGCAAGCACTGCAAAAGCCAATCTCAGCAGTGCTTTAAAGCAGCTCCAGGACACTCATTCACAAATACAAGAAACACAGAGCACCTCCTACCAACATCCCAGCATGAGAACTGCAGGGACACTGCTCAGCAGCTTTGGAGCCACTTGGATGGCAAAGGGAGCTGCTCACTGCAAAGCTTTGGATCTCACAGTTGCCAACATTAGATAGACACCTTGAGGCTCCACTTACACCACCTACAACATTGCCTTTCTGTTCTGGTACCATTCTTCCCCGAAGCTAGTTTTAACTATAAATGTTACAGCTAACTGCAGTGTGGTTAAAAGCAATGTGTTCTCCAGAATGAAGGAATGTTAGAACATCGTCTCCATTCAATGAGTATTTTTCATTAACAACACTTGAAAATTATGCAAAATATACAAATTGCTGTCAGGCATCATTACAAAACCAGCCCAACAAGTCCAATCTGCTTCCATATATGGTGGTTTTCCAAAACTTCTCTACCAGGTTCATTGACCAAGCAGTGCACAATCCAGTCTACACTCAACACCAGCACACAATTCTCTTCATTCAGTGCCAAGTAATGTAGGCTTTGGAAAACACAATTTAGATAGACAAATGCCCAACCAAATGAAGTCAGTGACCTGGGGAACTGACCTTCACTAGTGAGGTCAGCCTCAGAAACCTCACTTCCTTCTGATGAGTCATGCTGGGAGGAATCTGAAAGGGAAAACCAGGACAGTTGAATGATAGACATGGACAAGATTTTTAACCAAACACTCCATGCCTTTGCACCTAAACCAACATTGTCAATGAACCCCTTGCATTCACAGCAAGTAACAAAAAAAGAAGCAATGATATATTTACCATGAGCCTTTGAGAATTCCAGACAAAGGCGAGGAGGTGAAGATTACACATACTCAAAAGCATGTAACTGATAACCAGCTGACTGCTTAAAAAGCTGGGTTTTCACAGTGAAGGGGTTCACCTCTGCTCCTGCCTGGGGACCCAGCATCACCACAGACCCTCATCTCACACTATTCAGCAAAACCACGGGCAACTCTCCACACTTCTCTCACAGAAACATGTAAAAACCAACAGATCTCAGAAAAAGGGGTGTTACAAAGCCTTAGTCTGACTCAAAGGGCCACACTCAGCATCTCTAGCTATAAAATTCTAGTCAAAACCAAGGCACACTCAGAGTTCAGGTCATCTCCTATCACACTTCCCCTTCCTCACACTCCCTCCTCACAGTCAGGTATAAAGCACATTGCATTATGCTGAGGAAAACAAACCACCTAGATTTCTTTTCTCCAATAAATTCAGTTAATACTGCAGCCAGCACAGGCACTGAAATTAATTTTCCTTTACCAGAAGAATTGCTGCTGAATTTCATGTAATGGTAACCCCTAACTATGGTGATACCCACCTTCCAAACAAAACTAATAGCATTTGCAAGAAGGAGCACTGCTGCAAGCAAAACCTGCCCTGAAAAGCACACAGCTCAGGCTGGAGAGCCACGGGCTCAGAGAGAAGCCAGCAGGACAATGATGGACTGTTAATATCCTACCAAATCACTAAACCTTGGGTGATTTGCCTTTCATGACTTAAAATAATGATGACTACAATCACAATCTCCTTATAGCAAGCCGCAGGGGGGTGTGATTTGGGTGATTAAAAGCAAAACAAAGCAAAAATCAAAAAAGCCAACCTGGTGGAAATATGAAAAGAGAGTTGTTGGATAACATTTACAATTCAAATTAGGCTACATCTTTCCAAATATTTCTGTGAAAAAATATCCAAGGATGGTAATTTATAAGCACAAAAAACACATCTGAAATGCTATAACTTTATTTCCACATCTTTTCCTTCACTGATATCAGAACTCTGGTGGCTGCCTTCAAAACTATAAAGTAAAAAACATACTTCAGACTGCACAGAATCTTATAAAACAGATTAACATGTCCCTAAATCAAAAAAAACCAAACCACAGGATAAAGTAGAGGTACACAAAACATCCCAGGTGAAGCATCTTTAACCAGACTAAAGAGAAACACATGGATGCATTTCTGTGGAGAACCCAACAGAAGGGATCAGGAAAGAACACAAACAAAAAATCCCAACTTCCTGTGCATCTAATTTCATCATCAAAATAACAAATAAGAAAAAACAACACAGGCAGCCTATGATGATGATTATACTGCTGCAATTAATCTACACAGAGACCAGGGCTCTTAAACGAAGGCTTGCACTAAAACTACAGAAAACCTATTCATAAATGAAAAGGTGATGAAATAATCTTGAATTTTCATCTTACCAGAATTGAATTCTTCTCTGTTTCTTCTCTGAGTACTGGACTCTTCATTAACCAACCTGCTGCTTCTCCTTCGCCTCTCAGGGTACATGTAGGTATGGTCAGAATCTAAGAGAAATCAAATAGAAATCACTAGGTTTTTGTGCAGGGAACTCATGTGCAGCACTGGAACTGCTTTTAATTTCAAAAAAAAAATCTAACAGGAATAAGAAATTGTGTTTATGAGAGCACCAAATTTTACAACACATTACTTACATGAGCAACTTCAGAAAGCCCCTGTTCCTACCTATGAAGGAACAACTTGTTCCTCCAAAAGCACATGTGTGTGCAAAACAAAAGAGAGCAAAAAACAAAGCTGCTCCTGTACTACAAAAGGAAAACAACATTGTCTTCTGAAACAGTCTGGCATGATCATAAAACAGCCATGCAGCAGCAAAAGGAATCTAATTCCCCAAGCAAGCACTGCAAAAGCCAATCTCAGCAGTGCTTTAAAGCAGCTCCAGGACACTCATTCACAAATACAAGAAACACAGAGCACCTCCTACCAACATCCCAGCATGAGAACTGCAGGGACACTGCTCAGCAGCTTTGGAGCCACTTGGATGGTAAAGGGAGCTGCTCACTGCAAAGCTTTGGATCTCACAGTTACCAACATTAGACAGACACCTTGAGGCTCCACTTACACCACCTACAACATTGCCTTTCTATTCTGGTACCATTCTTCCCAGAAGCATTTGTTAACTACAAATGTTACATGTAACTACAGTGTGGTCATAAAGCAATGTTTTCTCCAGAATGAAGGAATGTTAGAACATCTTCTCCCTTCAATGAATATTTTTTCTTAACAACACCTGAAAATTATGCAAGAGATAAAAGTGCTGTCAGGCATCATCTCAAAACCAGCCCACCAAGTCCAATCTGCTTCAGTATATTGTGGTTTTCCAAAACTTCTCCGCCAGGTTCATTGACCAAGCAGTGCACAATCCAATCTACACTCAACACCAGAACAACTCTCCTGATTCACTGCCAAGTAATGCAATACGTGTAGAACACATTCTGCATAGAAAAATGCCCAAAAACCTGAAATTAAGGACCTGTGGTACTGACCTTCAAGGGTGACCTCAACCTCGGGATTCTCACTTGTTTCTGATATATCATGGTGGGAGGTCTCTGAAAAATAAACCAGGACAGTGGAATGATGGACATGGACAAGATTTTTAACCAAACACTCCATGCCTATGTATCTAAACCAACATTGTCAATGAACCCCTTGCATTCACAGCAAGTAACAAAAAAAGAAGCAATGATATATTTACCATGAGCCTTTGAGAATTCCAGACAAAGGCGAGGAGGTGAAGATTACACATACTCAAAAGCATGTAACTGATAACCAGCTGACTGCTTAAAAAGCTGGGTTTTCACAGTGAAGGGGTTCACCTCTGCTCCTGCCTGGGGACCCAGCATCACCACAGACCCTCATCTCACACTATTCAGCAAAACCACGGGCAACTCTCCACACTTCTCTCACAGAAACATGTAAAAACCAACAGATCTCAGAAAAAGGGGTGTTACAAAGCCTTAGTCTGACTCAAAGGGCCACACTCAGCATCTCTAGCTATAAAATTCTAGTCAAAACCAAGGCACACTCAGAGTTCAGGTCATCTCCTATCACACTTCCCCTTCCTCACACTCCCTCCTCACAGTCAGGTATAAAGCACATTGCATTATGCTGAGGAAAACAAACCACCTAGATTTCTTTTCTCCAATAAATTCAGTTAATACTGCAGCCAGCACAGGCACTGAAATTAATTTTCCTTTACCAGAAGAATTGCTGCTGAATTTCATGTAATGGTAACCCCTAACTATGGTGATACCCACCTTCCAAACAAAACTAATAGCATTTGCAAGAAGGAGCACTGCTGCAAGCAAAACCTGCCCTGAAAAGCACACAGCTCAGGCTGGAGAGCCACGGGCTCAGAGAGAAGCCAGCAGGACAATGATGGACTGTTAATATCCTACCAAATCACTAAACCTTGGGTGATTTGCCTTTCATGACTTAAAATAATGATGACTACAATCACAATCTCCTTATAGCAAGCCGCAGGGGGGTGTGATTTGGGTGATTAAAAGCAAAACAAAGCAAAAATCAAAAAAGCCAACCTGGTGGAAATATGAAAAGAGAGTTGTTGGATAACATTTACAATTCAAATTAGGCTACATCTTTCCAAATATTTCTGTGAAAAAATATCCAAGGATGGTAATTTATAAGCACAAAAAACACATCTGAAATGCTATAACTTTATTTCCACATCTTTTCCTTCACTGATATCAGAACTCTGGTGGCTGCCTTCAAAACTATAAAGTAAAAAACATACTTCAGACTGCACAGAATCTTATAAAACAGATTAACATGTCCCTAAATCAAAAAAAACCAAACCACAGGATAAAGTAGAGGTACACAAAACATCCCAGGTGAAGCATCTTTAACCAGACTAAAGAGAAACACATGGATGCATTTCTGTGGAGAACCCAACAGAAGGGATCAGGAAAGAACACAAACAAAAAATCCCAACTTCCTGTGCATCTAATTTCATCATCAAAATAACAAATAAGAAAAAACAACACAGGCAGCCTATGATGATGATTATACTGCTGCAATTCATCTACACAGAGACCAGGGCTCTTAAATGAAGGCTTGCACTAAAACTACAGAAAACCTATTCATAAATGAAAAGGTGATGAAATAATCTTGAATTTTCATCTTACCAGAATTGAATTCTTCTCTGTTTCTTCTCTGAGTACTGGACTCTTCATTAACCAACCTGCTGCTTCTCCTTCGCCTCTCAGGGTACATGTAGGTATGGTCAGAATCTAAGAGAAATCAAATAGAAATCACTAGGTTTTTGTGCAGGGAACTCATGTGCAGCACTGGAACTGCTTTTAATTTCAAAAAAAAATCTAACAGGAATAAGAAATTGTGTTTATGAGAGCACCAAATTTTACAACACATTACTTACATGAGCAACTTCAGAAAGCCCCTGTTCCTACCTATGAAGGAACAACTTGTTCCTCCAAAAGCACATGTGTGTGCAAAACGAAAGAGAGCAAAAAAACAAAGCTGCTCCTGTACTACAAAAGGAAAACAACATTGTCTTCTGAAACAGTCTGGCATGATCATAAAACAGCCATGCAGCAGCAAAAGGAATCTAATTCCACAAGCAAGAACTGCAAAAGCCAATCTCAGCAGTGCTTTAAAGCAGCTCCAGGACACTCATTCACAAATACAAGAAACACAGAGCACCTCCTACCAACATCCCAGCATGAGAACTGCAGGGACACTGCTCAGCAGCTTTGGAGCCACTTGCATGACAAAGGGAGCTGCTCACTGCAAAGCTTTGGATCTCACAGTTACCAACATTAGACAGACACCTTGAGGCTCCACTTACACCACCTACAACACTGCCTTTCTGTTCTGGTACCATTCTTCCCAGAAGCAATTGTTAACTACAAATGTTACATGTAACTACAGTGTGGTCATAAAGCAATGTTTTCTCCAGAATGAAGGAATGTTAGAACATCTTCTCCCTTCAATGAATATTTTTTCTTAACAACACCTGAAAATTATGCAAGAGATAAAAGTGCTGTCAGGCATCATCTCAAAACCAGCCCACCAAGTCCAATCTGCTTCAGTATATTGTGGTTTTCCAAAACTTCTCCGCCAGGTTCATTGACCAATCAGTGCACAATCCAATCTACACTCAACACCAGAACAACTCTCCTGATTCACTGCCAAGTAATGCAATATGTGTAGAACACATTCTGCATAGAAAAATGCCCAAAAACCTGAAATTAAGGACCTGTGGTACTGACCTTCAAGGGTGACCTCAACCTCGGGATTCTCACTTGTTTCTGATATATCATGGTGGGAGGTCTCTGAAAAATAAACCAGGACAGTGGAATGATGGACATGGACAAGATTTTTAACCAAACACTCCATGCCTATGTATCTAAACCAACATTGTCAATGAACCCCTTGCATTCACAGCAAGTAACAAAAAAAGAAGCAATGATATATTTACCATGAGCCTTTGAGAATTCCAGACAAAGGCAAGGAGGTGAAGATTACACATACTCAAAAGCATGTAACTGATAACCAGCTGACTGCTTAAAAAGCTGGGTTTTCACAGTGAAGGGGTTCACCTCTGCTCCTGCCTGGGGACCCAGCATCACCACAGACCCTCATCTCACACTATTCAGCAAAACCAAGTGCAACTCTCCATACTTCTCTTACAGAAACATGTAAAAACCAACACAGCTCAGGCTGGAGAGCCACGTGCTCAGAGCAAAGCCAGCAGGACAATGATGGACTGTTCTCACCCTGCCAAACCACTAAACTTTGGGTGATTTGCCTTTCATGACTTAAAATAGTGATGACTACCATCACAATTTGCTTATATCAAGCCCCAGAGTGGTGTCATTTGGGAGATTATAAACAAAACAAAACAAAAGTCTGAAACGCCAGCCTGGTAGAAATATGAAAAGTGAATGATTGGAGAAGATGTACAATTTCAATTAGGCAACATCTTTGCAAATATTTCAATGAAAAAATTGCCAATGATAGTCATTTGTAAGCACAGAAAACACATCTGAAGTGCTAGAACTTTATTTCTACATTTTTTCCTTCACTGATATCAGAACTCTGGTGGCTGCCTTCAAAAATATAGAGTAAAAACTATACTCCAGACTGCACAGAATCTTATAAAAGCAGATAGATTAATGTGTCCCTAAACCAAAAACCAAAGCAAATCACAGGATAAAGGAGAGGTACACAAAACATCCCAGGTGAAGCATCTTTAACCAGACTAAAGTGAAACACATGGATGCATTTCTGTGGAGAACCAAACAGAAGGGGTCAGGAAAGAACACAACCAAAAGATCCCAACTTGTGCATCTAAATTCATTGCCAAGTCAAATAACAAAAACCAACAGAGGTAACCTATGATGATGATTATACTGCTGCAATTAATCTACACAGAGACCAGGGCTCTTAAATGAAGGCTTGCACTAACACGTCTCACTCCTGCAGCACATAATTACAGAAAACCTTTTCATCAAACATAGTAGGGTGATGAAATACTCTTGAATTTTCAACTTACCAGAACTGAACTCTTCCTCTTTTTTTCTCTGAGTACTGGATTCTTCATTAACTGACCTGGTGCTCCTCTGTCTTGTCTCACGGAACACAGAGGAATGGTCAGAGTCTAAAAAAAATCAAATAGAAATCACTGAGGTTTTGTGCAGGGAACTCATGTGCAGCATTGGAACTGCTTTGAATTTCAAAAATCTAACAAGAATAAGGAATTGTGTTTATGAGAGCACCAAATTTTACAAGACATTACTGACATGAGCAACTTCAGAAAGCTCCTGTTCCTACCTGTGAAGAAACAACTTGTTCCTCCAAAAGCACATGTGTGTGCAAAGCACAAGAGAGCAAAAAACAAAGCTGCTTCTGTACTTCATAAGGAAAACAACATTGTCTTCTGAAACAGGACTGGGCATTGCATGATTGTAAAACAGCCATGCAACAGCAAAAGGAATCACAGAATAAATTGTGCAGGTAGGGACTGCCTTTCTTATCTAATTGGAAATAACATCAGTCCACTAGTAGATCTAAAAAGACAGTACCAAAGTTTTGTCTTGAAAAGCTCAAATGTTCTAAACCCACTTTTAAACCAGTTTAAAATTAATGGCTGCCAGTCAAACACATCAAACAGGTCAAATCTGCCTAAATACACACAAGGGGACAGACAGGAGCACAGCAAACCTAGCAATGTGTCAGAGAGCTGTTACTCAGCCTGGCACCACCCAATCCATCCCTTCCTTCCCTAAGCTAATGAGCTTTTGAGACAGCCCACTTACCAATACCTCCAATCTCAGAGAGAACAAATGGGTAGAGCAGACAGAGGAAATTAATTTCACATGCAGAAAAACATGCACCCATGTCACCAAGGGCACGGTTTACTTAGCAAGAATAATATCACATATTAAAATATCTTGTACCTATACAGTTCTGTTATACTCTGTCAGAGAAAACCTTTTCAGAGCACGCCCACTTTTGTGCTAAAGGCCTTTACATATAAGCAGAACTTAATGATTCTTCCCATATAAACTCTTCTGTTGAGGAAACGGTGGAGTTATTTCCATGCTGCATTGTAAAACAATGAAAGTAATGCCAGAAGTGCCCACTTTACCAAAAATGCTCTGCCTACTTTCTAAATTGCTCGTTGGGTGATCCTACTCTAATTCCACAAGCAAGCACTGCAAAAGCCAATCTCAGCAGTGCTTTAAAGCAGCTCCAGGACACTCATTCACAAATACAAGAAACACAGAGCACCTCCTACCAACATCCCAGCATGAGAACTGCAGGGACACTGCTCAGCAGCTTTGGAGCCACTTGGATGACAAAGGGAGCTGCTCACTGCAAAGCTTTGGATCTCACAGTTGCCAACATTAGACAGACACCTTGAGGCTCCACTTACACCACCTACAACATTGCCTTTCTATTCTGGTACCATTCTTCCCAGAAGCTAGTTTTAACTACAAATGTTACATGTAACTACAGTGTGGTTATAAAGCAATGTGTTCTCCAGAATGAAGGAATGTTAGAACATCTTCTCCCTTCAATGAATATTTTTTCTTAACAACACCTGAAAACTATGCAAGAGATAAAAACTGCTGTCAGGCATCATCTCAAAACCAGCCCACCAAGTCCAATCTGCTTCAGTATATTGTGATTTTCTAAAACTTGTCTACCAGATTCATTTACCAAGCAGTGCACAATCCAATCTACACTCAACACCAGCACACAATTCTCCTGATTCACTGCCAAGTAATGCAATATGTGTAGAACACATTCTGCATAGAAAAATGCCCAAAAACCTGAAATTAAGGACCTGTGGTACTGACCTTCAAGGGTGACCTCAACCTCGGGATTCTCACTTGTTTCTGATATATCATGGTGGGAGGTCTCTGAAAAAAACACCAGGACAGTGGAATGATGGACATGGACAAGATTTTTAACCAAACACTCCATGCCTTTGCACCTAAACCAACATTGTCAAAGAGCCCCTTGCATTCATAGCATGCAACAAAAATAGAAGGAAAGATTTATTACCATGAGCCTTTGAGCAATTCCAGACAAATGCAAGGAGGTGAGGATTACACTGCTAAACTGCACATTCAGCAGAGCTCAGTTGGTGCTATGACTGAAGGAAATTCCATCTTCTTGGCTTTCTAGGGTTAGTACAATCATAAGTATTTTCATCTAGAATTTTTATCTTACCAGAACTGAACTCTTCAGCTTTTTTCTCAGATTCAGAAGATTCATTGGCCAAATTTTTGCTCTTAACTCTCTTATCAGGTGGCAGATTGTCTTCATCATCATCTTTAAGAAACAATAAAAAACCCCCTGTATTTTTGTCCACGGAATTTGCATGCAGAACGGGAACTGCCTTGAATTTCGAAACTAAAACAGAAATAAGGAATTGTGTTTATCAGGGCAGCAAATTTTACAAGACATTACATACATGAGAAACTTCAGAAAGCTCCTGTTCCTACCTGTGAAGGAACAATTTGTTCCTCCAAAAGCACATGTGTGTGCAAAGCACAAGAGAGCAAAAAACAAAGCTGCTCCTGTACTTCATAAGGAAAACAACATTGTCTTCTGAAACAGGACTGGGCATCGCATGATCATAAAAAAAACATGCAACAGCAAAAGGAATCACAATAAATTGTGCAGATAGGGACTGCCTTTCTTATCTAATTGGAAATAATGTCATTCCACTAGTAGATATCAAAAGCACCTATGTTTTTTCTTGGAGAGCTCAAATGTTCTAAAACCACATTTAAAACCAGTGTAAAACTAATGGGAACCAATGAAATCCACCAAACAGGTCAAATCTGCCTTAAACACACATAAGTGCAAAAACAGGAGGACAACAAACCCAGTAATGTGTCAGAGAGCTGCTACTCAATCTGGCACTTCCTAATCCATCCCTATCTTCCCTAAGCTAATGAGCTTTTTAAATTGCCCAATGACCAATACCTCCAACCTCAGGGAGAACAAATGGGTAAACAATGAAAACTAATTTCACATGCAGAAAAACATGCACCCACATCACCAAGAGTATGGTTTATTTAGCAAGAATATTATCACATATTTATATATCTTGTACCAATTCAGTTCTGTTATACTGTGTCAGAGAAAACCTTTTCAGAGCATGCTCGCTTTTGTGCTACAGGCCTTTACATATAAGCAGAACTTAATGATTCTTCCCATATAAACTCTTCTGTTGAGGTAATGGTGGAGTTATTTCCATGCTGCATTGTAAAACAATGAAAGTAATGCCAGAAGTGCCCACTTTCTCACAAATGCTCTGCCTACTTTCTAACTTTCTGATTGGGTGATCCTACTCTAATTCCACAAGCAAGCACTGCAAAAGCCAATCTCAGCAGTGCTTTAAAGCAGCTCCAGGACACTCATTCACAAATACAAGAAACACAGAGCACCTCCTACCAACATCCCAGCATGAGAACTGCAGGGACACTGCTCAGCAGCTTTGGAGAACTTGGATGACAAAGGGAGCTGCTCACTGCAAAGCTTTGGATCTCACAGTTACCAATATCAGACAGACACCTTGAGGCTCTGCTTACACCACCTGCAACACTGCCTTTCTGTTCTGGTACCATTCTTCCCAGAAGCATTTGTTAACTACAAATGTTACATCTAACTACAGTGTGGTCATAAAGCAATGTTTTCTCCAGAATGAAGGAATGTTAGAACATCTTCACCGTTTAATGAATATTTTTCATTACCAGCACTTAATGAAGTCACAAAAGATACAAACTGCTGTCAGGCATCATCTCAAAACCAGCCCAACAAGTCCAATCTGCTTCAGTACATTGTGGTTTTCTAAAACTTCTCTACCAGGTTCATTTACCAAGCAGTGCACAATCCAATCTACACTCAACACCAGCAAAAAATTCTCCTGATTCACTGCCAAGTATTGCAGGTTTTGGAAAACAGAATTTAGATAGAAATATGCCCAAAAAACTAAAATCAACGACCTGCAGAACTGACCTTCAACAGTGACCTCAACCTCAGGATTCTCAGTTATTTCTGACATGTCATGCTGGGAGGAATCTGAAAGAGAAAGACAGGACTGCTGAATGGTGGACATGGAAAAGATTTTCAGCCAAACACTTCATGCCTCTGCATCTAAACCAACATGGTCAAAGAAACCTCTTGCATTCACAGCATGCAACAAAAATAGAAGCAAAGATATATTACCATGAGTTAGTCTATGATGATGATTATACTCCTGCAAATCACCTACAGAGAGACCAGGGCTCTTAAATGAAGGTTTGCAGTAAAATGTCTCACTCCTGCAGCACAAAATTACCCCAAACCTTTTCATAAAACAAAGCAGGAAAACAAAATCATCTTGAATTTTTATCCTACCACAATTGAACTCTTCTTCTTTTCTTCTCTCAACATTGGCATCTTCGTTAGACAAACTGCTGCTCCTCTGTCTCTTGTCAGGTGGTGGGTAGTCATCCTCATCATCTTTAAGAAACAATTAAATAAAACCGTGGGTTTTTGTTCAGGGAAACTCAAGTGCAGCACTGGAACTGCCATGAATTTCTAAACTAAAACAGAATTAAGGACCTGTGCTCACTAGGGCACCAAATTTTGCAACAAATTACTTAACTACGTAAATTCAGGAATCTCCTGTTCGAAACGATGAAGGAACAATTTGTTTCTTCAAAAGTGTCAGTGCAAAGCACAGGGGAGCAAAAAAGAAAGGTACTTCTAAGGAAAGCTACCTTCCTAAGGAGATAGCTACTTTCCTAAGGAAAACAACATTGTCTTCTGAAATATGACGTGCCTGGCATGATCATAAAACAGCTATGCAATAGTAAAAGGAATCACAGAATAAATTGTGCAGATAGGGACTACCTTTGTTATCTAACTGGAAGTAATATTATACCAGTAGTAGATCCCAAAAGACAGTGCCTATATTTTGTCTGGAAGACCTCAAATGTCCTAAACGCACTTTCAACCAGTGTAAAACCAATGGACACTAATGAAATTCATCAAACAGGTCAAATCTGCCTTAAACACACACAAGTGAACAGACTGGAGAATAGCAGGGACACTGCTCCGCAGCTTTGGAGCCACTTGCATGGTAAAGGGAGCTGCTCACTGCAAAGCTTTGGATCTCACAGTTACCAATATCAGACAGACACCTTGAGGCTCTGCTTACACCACCTGCAACACTGCCTTTCTGTCCTGGTACCATTCTTCCCTGAAGCATTTGTTAACTACAGATGTTACATATAACCACAGTGTGTTTATAAATAAATGTTTTCTCCAGAATGAAAGGATGTTATAACATCTTGTCCGTTTAATGAATATTTGTCATTACCACCACATGAAAATTATGCAAAAGATACAAATTGCTGTCAGGCATCATTTCAAAACCAGCCTACTGTTGGAGAGTTTTGTTCAGACATGCCATAATCATATACAGCTGATGGAAAAGTAAAAGGCAGCTGTAAGCAGCAATTCTCAAGCCTGTTTCTGTAAACAACAAAGTTCTCAGGCACATTTCTGTAAACAGCAGAAGTTCTCAGGTTGTTTTTTAATAACAAGTAAATATTTTGTCCTTGGATAGTTATGGGAAAGCAGAGTGACAAACATGGAGGCCTTGAGAACCGTTCATAACAGGATGAGACAAACAAGTCTTGGTCTCAATAACAAACCACAGGTATTGAAAACAAAAGGAGGGGTTGCTGTGTAATCTGTGACCAATGATGAGCTCGGGTTTTGCAATATGTATGAACTTAATTAACACGGTTATAAAATATGCATGATGGATCAATAAACTGGAGTTCAATGCTGATCAAAGGATGGGTCGTCTCCCTTCGCTTTCTACAGCCTACCAAGTCCAATATACTCCAGTATATTGTAGTTTTCTACAACTTCTCCACCAATATTATTTACCAAGCAGTGCACAATTGAAATTACACTCAACACCAGCACACAATTCTCTTCATTCACTGCCAATTATTGCAGGGTTTGGAAAACAGAATTTAGATAGAAAAATGCCCAACCAACTGAAATCAATGACCTGGGGAACTGACCATCAAAAGTGACTTCAACCTCAGCATCCTCACTTTTTTCCGACAAGTCATGTTGGGAAGAATCTGAAAGACAAAGATAGGATTGTTAAATGATGGACATGGACAAGATTTTCAACCAAACACTCCATGCCTTTGCATCTAAATCAACATTGTGAAAGAAGCCCCTTGAACTCACAGAATGCAAGAAAAGTAGAAGCAATGATATATTACCATGAGCCTTTGAGCAATTCCAAAGGCCAGGAGGTGAGGATTACATTTGCTAAACTGCACATGCTACACTGCAGGGCTGCTGCTATGACTGAAGGGAATTCCATCATCTTGGCTTGTAGGCTAAATACAATCATAAGGACTTTCTCCTCTCTTACCCAGGATTACTGAAAATATAAACAAAGGCTGCCTGTCCCACAGATTAGGGATTTTTTTACCATCTCTACAGACTCATGATTACTGTGCTACCTTATGCTGTTCCATAACTGGCTGCAAGGCCAACAACCAAACATGGGAGGGAAATTCATGATCACAATGCTTTTGCTGGGGCAGAGTGCCCCAACAAGTCAAACAAGATTAGCCAATCAACACTCACTGTGAGAAAGAGCAATCTATACTTAACTGCACTACAGTTAAACAAAGTGAAACTACTGGTATCAGAAACTCATTTTCCTTTATCAGAAGAATTGCTGCTGAATTTCATGTAATGGTAACCCCTAACTATGGTGATACCCACCTTCCAAACAAAACTAATAGCATTTGCAAGAAGGAGCACTGCTGCAAGCAAAACCTGCCCTGAAAAGCACACAGCTCAGGCTGGAGAGCCACGAGCTCAGAGAGAAGCCAGCAGGACAATGATGGACTGTTCTCACCCTGCCAAACCACTAAACTTTGGGTGATTTGACTTTCATGACTTAAAATAATGATGACTACCCTCACAATTTGCTTATAGCAAGCCCCAGAGTGGTGTGATTTAAAGTAAAGCAAAACAAAAATCAGAAAACTGAATCTGGTAGAAATATGAAAAGAGAGTGGTTGGAGAAGATTTACAATTCAAATTAGGCTACATCTTTCCAAATATTTCTGTGAAAAAAATATCCTAGGATGTTAATTTATCCCCACAAATACACTTCACATCTCAAATGCTCTAACTGTATTTCCACACCTGTTCTTGTCCTGTCATCAGAACTCTGGTGACTGCTTTCAAAAATATGAAGTAAAAAACACATTCCTGACTGCAGAGAACCCAATAAAAGCAGACAGATTAATGTGCCCATAAACCAAAACAAAGCAAAGCAAACCACAGCATAAAGGAGGATCACAAAACAACCCAGGTGAAGCATCTTTAACCAGACTAAACTGAAGTGAATGGATGTTTTTCTGTGGAGAACCCAACAGAAGGGATCAGGAAAGAACACGTCCAGAAAATCTCAACTTCTTGTGCATCAATTTACAGTGTCATGACAAATAACAAAAAATACCTATGATGATGATTATACTGCTGCAAATCACCTACATGGAGCCCAGGGTCTAAAACGAAGGCTTGCACTAATGTGTTGCACTCCTGCAGGACAAAATTACCCAAAACTTTTTCGTAAAACAAAGCAGGGAGATAAAATCATCTTACTGCAGTTGAAATATTGTACTTTTCTTCTCCTTCTGTTGGCAGTTTCCTTAGCCGACCTGGTGTTCCTCTTCCTCCTCTTTCTCCTGCTAGGGGGCAGGTACTCATCATCATCATCATCTAAAAAAGACAATTTTAAAAAAACGTGGGTTTTTTGTCCATGGAAACCAGGCATAGCTCTGGAACTGCCTTGAATTTCAAAACTTACACAGAAATAAGGAACTGTGGGCACCAAGTTTTGCAGTAAATTTCTTACCTGAGTAACTTCAGAAAGCTCCTGTTCTTACCTGTTTTCTAATACTTCACCACCAGGCTCATTTACCAAGCAGTGCACAATTCCAAACTACACTCAACACCAGCACACAATTCTCTTCATTCAGTGCCACGTAATGCAATATATGGAAAGCACATTTTGGATAGAAAAATGCCCAAAAAATTGTAATCAATGACCTGCAGAACTGACCTTGACTTGTGATTTCAGCCTCAGAATCCTCACTTGCTTCTGACGAGTCATCCTGGGAGGAATCTGAAAGAGAAAGACAGGACAGTTGAATGGTGGACAAGATTTTTAACCAAACACTCCATGCCTCTCCATCTAAACCAACACTGTCAGGGAAGCCCCTTGCATTCAGCAAGCAACAAAAAAAGAAGCAAATATATTTTACCATGAGCCTTTGAGCAATTCCAGATAAAGGCAAGGAGGTGAGGATTACACTTGCTGAACTGCACATGCAGCAGAGCACAGCTGGTGCTATGACTGAAGGAAATTCCATCATCCTGGCTTTGTAGGGTTAATACAATCATAAATCACCTTCTGTTACCCAGGATTAATGAAAATATAAACAAAGGCTGCCTGTCCCTACAGATTCAGATTAGGGATTTTTTATCAGCTCTACAGACTCATAGTTGCTGTGCTATGATGATTTCCATAACTGGCTGCAAGGCCAACAATCAAACATGGGAGGGAAATTCATGAGCACAATGCTTTTGTTGGGGCAAAGTGCCTCAAAAACATAAGCAGGATTAGCCAATCAACACTCAGTGTGAGAAAGAGCAATTTATACTTAACTGCATTACAGTTAAACAAAGTGAAGCTAATTGTATCACAAACTCTATCAAAATTAAGCAGCAGTGCATGAAGGAACATATTTTAGTTATTCCAGGAGAGTAAAGCTGCACTGGTGCATTTTGAAGAGTATTTTCCTTTAGATCTCTGTAAGCTGGGGTATGGTATCACTTTGGGAGCAAGGCTGAAGGAATCTTTGCTTCAAAGGTTTCTCTTCACACAATATGAGGGATGTAGATCAGAAATTCAGCTCTATCTACTGGGACACCTCAACTGCAGTATACTTGAACCATGTCTAATACATCATCCAGCTCATGGAAATCAGTATCATGTTTAGGTCAAATTCAAAGGCAGTGCTGGGTACATAACTAGCAAATGCAAAGTATTACAAAAAGGAAGAATTAGGAGTTGTTTTACTAGACATGAACATAAAATAGGGTTGTAAAAAAGCTCTAACTGTATTTCCACATTGGTTCCTGTAGTGCCATGAGAACTCTGGGGGCTGCCTTCAAAAATATAAAGTAAAAAACATATTCCTGACTGCACAGAACCTTATAAAGCAGACAGATTAATGTGCCCATAAACCAAACCAAACCACAGAACAAAGGAGAGGTACAGGATTACAAAAAATCCCAGGTAAAGCACCTTTAACGAGACTAAACTGAAGGGCATCTATGCATTTCTGTGGAGAACCCAACAGAAGGGATCAGGAAAGAACATAACCAGACAATCCCAACTTTCTATCAGTCTATTTACGTCATCGTGTCAAATAACAAAAACCAACAGAGGTTGCCTATGATGATGATTATACTGCTGCAATACATCTACATAGAGCCATGGCTCTTAAATGAAATTCCAAAAATGCCCTTTATCTTTTAAGTTTTGAGCTTCTATAATTCTCTCAAAAAGGTTCTAAACTATCAGTTAATATTACAGGTTTTTTTTTCAAGATATTGGTTTTTTTTGGCAGCAAAAAATCACCCAAAATCTTTTGATAAAACAAAGTAGGGAAATAAAATAATCTTTAATTTTCATCTTACCAGAATCGGACTCTTCTGCATTTCTTTTCCTAGTACTGGCCCCTTCATTAGCCGACTTGGTGCTCTTCTGCCTCTTGTCAGGTGGTGGATAGTCATCATCATCTTCTTCAAGAAAGAAAAAAAGAAAAAAAATGGTTTTTTACTTTTGTGCTAAAGGCCTTTACATAAGAGTAGAACTTCATGACTCCTCTCATATAAACTCTTCTGTCAAGGTAATGGTGGAGTTATTTCCATGCTGCATTGTAAAACAATGAAAGTAATGCCAGAAGTGCCCACTTTCTCACAAATGCTCTGCCTACTTTCTAACTTTCTGATTGGGTGATCCTACTCTAATTCCACAAGCAAGCACTGCAAAAGCCAATCTCAGCAGTGCTTTAAAGCAGCTCCAGGACACTTATTCACAAATACAAGAAACACAGAGCACCTCCTACCAACGTCCCAGCATGAGAACTGCAGGGACACTGCTCAGCAGCTTTGGAGCCACTTGCATGGCAAAGGGAGCTGCTCACTGCAAAGCTTTGGATCTCACAGTTACCAACATCAGGCAGACACCTTGAGGCTCCACTTACACCACCTGCAACACTGCCTTTCTGTTCTGGTACCATTCTTCCCAGAAGCATTTCTTAACTACAAATGTTACATCTAACTACAGTGTGGTCATAAAGCAATGTGTTCTCCAGAATGAAGGAATGTTAGAACATCTTCTCAGTTCAATGAATATTTTTTCTCAACAACACCTGAAAATTACTCCAAAGATACAAACTGCTGTCAGGCATCGTTTCAAAACCAGCCCACCAAGTCCAATCTGCTTCAGTATATTGTGGTTTTCTAAAACTTCTCTACCAGGTTCATTTACCAAGCAGAGCACAATCTAAACTCCACTCAACACCAGCACACACAATTGTCTTCATTCAGTGCCCAGTAATGCAGGCTTTGGAAAACACATTTTGGACAGAAAAATGCACAACCAACTGAAATTCAGGACCCGTTGTACTGACCTTCAATGGTGACCTCAACCTCAGGTTTCTCACTTATTTCTGACATGCCATGGTGGGAGGTCTCTGAAAGGGAAAATCAGGACAGTTGAATGATGGGCATGGACAAGATTTTCAACCAAACACTCCATGCCTTTGCATCTAAACCATCTAGGTAAAACCTTACGAAACAAGGGCATTGTTACCCTTTAAAATCATGGCTCAGCCCTGTTACTTTAGCTATGCAGAAAAGAACTATGGGAACCTGACACAGCTGCACTGGAGGCAGAAAAACAAATTATATAACCATGACATGCTCACATCATGGTTTAGGGTGGATGGTTGAATTATATCTGTTATATTAAAATGGAATGTAACAGATAACAGGCTACCTGCTTAAAAAGGATCTCTTTTTTGCAGTAAATGACTCTCCTTTGCACCTTGCTGGGGACTCTGCATCACTCTGCTTCATACTATTTATCCTCACAAAAAACATTCACATCTCATAGGCTATAACTGTATTTCCACATCTGTTCTTTCACTGCCACCAGAATTCTGGTGACTGCCTTCAAAAATGTAAAGTAAAAAAATATTCCTAACTGCACAGAACCTAATAAAAGCAGACAGATTCATGTGTCCAAACTAAAGCAAACCACAGAACAAAGGAGAGGTAGAGGATCACAAAAAATCCCAGGTGGAGCATCTTTAACCAGACTAAACTGAAGTGCATGCATGTGTTTCTGTGGAGAACCCAAAAGGAGGGATCAGGAAAGAACACAACCAGAAAATTCTAACTCTGTGCGTCTATTTACGTCATCGTGTCAAATAACAAAAAACAACTGAGGTAGGTGATGATGATGACTATACAGCTGCAATACATCTACACAGAGCCCATGCTTCTAAATCAAATTCCAAAAATGTTAATTTTTTAGCTTAATTCTGTCAAAAAGTTCTAAGTAATCAGTTGATGTGACAGCTATTTTTGTGATGATACTGAACTTTTTGGCACCACAATATCACCCAAAACTTTTTCAGAAAACACAGCAGGGAGACAAAATCACCTTTAATTTTTATCTTACCAAAACTGAATTCTTCTGCATTTCTTCTCCCAGTATTGGCCCCTTCAGTAGCCGAAGTGGGACTCCTCAAACTTTCTTCAGGGGGCACGTACTCATCATCATCACCAACATCACCATCATCATCTATAAGAAAGAAAAAAAAACCAAACTGGTTTTATATCCAGGAAAATCGTGTGCAGCACTGGAACTGCTTTGAATTTCAAAAATCTAACAGAATTAAGGAACTGTGCTTACCAAGACACCAAATTTTGCAACAAATTACTTAACTGTAAATTCAGAAAGCTCCTGTTCCTACCTGTGAAGGAACAATTTGTTCCTTCAAAAGGGCCTGTGCAAAGCACAGGAGAGCAAAAAACAAAGCTGCTTCTGTACTTCCTAAGGAAAACAACATTTTCTTCTGAAACATGACTGGGCATTGCATGATTGTAAAAAACCCCATTGAAACAGCAAAAGGAATCACAAAATAAATTGTGCTGCTAGGGACTACCATGCAGTTATCTAAGTGGAAGTAATATCATACCATATAGATTATACCATAGGTCCCAAAACACAGTACCAATGTTTTGTCTTGAAGAGTTCAAATGTTCTAAACCCATTTTCAAACCACTGTAAAACCAATGGGAACCAATGAAATTCATCAAACAGGTCAAATCTGCCACCAGGTTCATTTACCAAGTAGTGCACAAAACAAACTACACTCAACACCAGCACACAATTCTATTCATTCAGTGCCAAGTAATGCAATATGTGGAAAACACATTCTGGATATAAAAATGTCTGAAATCAATGATGGGGAGAACTGACCTTCGTTACCAAACTCAGCCTCAGAATCCTCACTTGTTTCTGATGAGTCAGGCTGGGAGGTTTCTGAAAGAAGAAAGCAGGACTGCTGAATGGTGGACATGGACAAGATTTTCAAGCAAACACTCCATGCCTTTGCATCTAAACTACATTGTTAACGAAGCCCCTTGCACTCACAGAATGCAAAAAACATAGAAGGAGGATATTTTACCATGAGCCTCTGAACAATTCCAGTCAAAGGCCAGGAGGTGAGGATTACATTTGCTAAACTGCACATGCTACACTCCAGGGCTGCTGCTATGACTGAAGGGAATTCCATCATCTTGGCTTTGTAGGGTTAATACAATCATAAGGATTTTTCCCTCTCTTACCCAGGATTACTGAAAATATAAACAAAGGCTGCCTGTTCTTGTTGCCCGATTGATAAATGACACAAAACTCGGATAATTTTTGTGTGGTGCTTTATTAAGGGCCCGGGAGCCGGTGGACTAGCGTCCCAAGTCCGAGCCCCAACTTCACGCACAGGTGCTTCCCTTTTATACATGCGATTCATAACAAGGTCTCCAAGAAACAGTTCCCCTTGCCTAGCCACAGACCCCTTGTGATACATTCCTTAGTTCACAAACAAAATCATAAATCTTCTGCTTATCTTATTCTAAGAACATTGTATGCTGCCTCCAGACAGGTTAGCATTCTTACTTTCCTACACTAGTTTAAATATTTATTGAGTTCCTAAGACTACCTGCTAAGTTACACACAAAACCCAACACATACTATCAATGGCTACAGAACTGTTTTTAACAAACCAATTCACACACAACTCATAACTAAACTGTAATTAAACATTTCGCTAAATTTCATTTCTTTTCCAACATTCTCACAGATTAGGGATTTTTTTATCAGCTCTATAGACACATTGTTTCTGCACTATGATCATTTCCATAACTGGCTGCAAGGCCATCAATCAAACATGGAAGGGAAATTCATGAGCACAATGCTTTTGTTGGGGCAAAGTGCCTCAAAAACACAAGCAGGATTAGCCAATCAACACTCACTGTGAGAAAGAGCAATTTATACCTAACTGCACTACAGCTAAACAAAGGGAAGCTAATTGTATCAGAAACTCTTTTAAAATTAAGTAGTAGTGCATGAAGGAACATATTTTAATTATTCCAACAGAGTAAAGCTGCATTTGTGCATTTTGAAGAGTATTTTCTTTTACATCTCATTGTAAGTTGCACTTACAATTTATAATGCTGAGTTTTATTAACTCTATAAGTCATTATGAAACAGACTGAATTTCTTGAGAAACATACCAATTTACAGAAACAACTTGTGCTTTAGAGTGATCAACCTGATGCTCCTCTTTAAATTTAGAAAAGGAAGAAATTAAGTTCCCATCTACATGTCTGCTTACTTGGACAGCTGGAAATTAAAGCAACCATAATTTTCATTTCTATTCATGTTTAAGTTCCAATACCCTCAGTTTTATGGCAAATCAAGTAGCAAAGCTGTGAAAAGCAAAACTCACACATTCAATTTCTAACACAGATGTGAGGAAAAAACACAAGTAAAAGATCTACCTGGGTAAGTTTTTCCAGGAGCAATGTTTTCATCTATCTCTGGTGTTTTGGAAGGGCCTGCTTGAGAATAGAGAGAACAGTTTTTAAGGGTGTCTCACAACAAACACATACTTCCAGCTCATACAGGAATTTGCTAAGAAACTTTTAATCTCCTATATTATATGCTCACTTCATACCTTCTGTGATGTTAAACTTTGGAAAGACTCTGTTAAAAACTGAATATTTATAAATCCTTACTTACTTGGTTCAACAGACTAAAATTGGGGTTAGTGGCAGCATTGTGCATTTACTGAACAGTCAAGAGATTCATGCTGAACAACAGATTTCAACTAATAACCTAATTTTTTAAAAAGAAATGTTGATGCTTCTGCCTTTCTTCAAGGACACTTTAATCAGCTAGATCTTTTTCCTCTTCATTAAAGTTTATATTCCTAAGGAGTATTCTTTGACCTCGGCATTCCTATCTACATTTAATACATAAATTCAACGGGATTAAAGTAATTTATGACACTCCAAGGCTGTTTACTTTTCATTACAACAGCTCTTTTGAAGACTACAGACTGCTTAAAAAAGACTGGTGCAGAAAGCAGCACAGAAACTACACTTAACCTAATATTAACATTCCTAAATTATTTGTGGGTTTTTAGTGTTTATTTATATATGTTTATTTGTGTTTATTAACACTAAATTAACACTCCTAAAGCTCTACTGCTTACTGCTCTGGCTGTCCTGCAGCTGTGCTAGAAGGGTGAGATGCTTACAGCACAAACATCATCACACTGAGCAAGAGGCCATTCTGCACCACAGAAACAGCACAGGTATGGAAAACCTGCCCATGTGTGGCAAACAGGAGTAATTGGAACTGATTTGGACTAATTGTTCTGTGCAAATCCCATAATTTCTGTCTGCATTTGCAGAAGCAATCTGCAGAAGCTCATACAGGTGGCCAGAAATTCTAGCTGTTTAGAGATATGTTCATAAATGTATCAGCCACGGTATTAATAGTTCCACAAGAGAAAAGCTACTGTTAATTAATAAGGCAATGAAATATTCTAAACTCTATTGCATCTGCACAGTAAGAAAGAAAATACAGAAAATACTATTGTCACAATCAGACTTCATGAGTATTTCAGTCAATTGAAAATACATATACAGCATCAAATAAGTGAATATCTAAGTATTAAAGAAAACAATGGTAATTAGGTGGTTACAATAATGCTAATTTGAACAGTTCTGCCTAATTTGATTATTCAGATTTTCAGAGATTAAAAATGAACAGCATTTGTGAGGAACCTATGCAAAGTTCTTTGTTTGAAACACATTTCTTTCAGCAAGTGCTGCTTAGATCTGCTCCTGTCACTTTTCTTTGCTGAGGGAAGGTGTTTCCCACCCTCCTTTTATTTTTTTAATCTGTTTACTTCAGAGGAGCTCCCTGATATTGTCCAAAACACAGCTCCACAAAGACTGATGCTGGCACAGCCTAACCATAGTCCAAAGATGAGGAAAAACAGGGAGGAAAAGGAGCCAGAGACACTCATGGTCCTCCAGGCCTCAGCAGAAGGAATTCTCATAACAATAATGTGATCTGCAACTATTAGGGGTGAGTGGGAATAGAACACAACACCCTGGGTGTGCTGAAAATGTCTCCATGGACTAAATTTGCTTTTATTTAAATCAGCATATTCAGCAGATGCACCCAGTTAGGTTTGTCATCTCCTAAGAACTCCTGTGAACATGCAATTACTATTACTCATAAGGCATTGACACAAAAAAATATGCATCCCACTTGTGAGAGTCTGTCAGAATTTTCCCTCATCTGCCTCACGATTGTCCTTGGGAGCCCACTGAAGAGAAGACCCCCCCTGTCTATATCTGGCTCTGAAGGAGAAAAGTCACACGCCACAGGCCCTGAGACCTGAAAGCTCAGTGTTGAGCTATTGTTTCCACAAGTGTGTTTGCTGTATGCTAAGAAGAGGGCGCCATGCCCTGTTTGCAACAATAGCAGCTCTGGAAGCTGTCCCAGCTCTCGGCCTGGCTGGACTTCTCCTGAGTTCCAGGTGTTCTCCCACCGAAGACCCTCACCTGTTTTACAACCACCGTGACAGACAGACGGAGATGTGAGAAGCTTTTCCATCAAGGACTGAGACATGAAACTGCTAAAAGGCCCCTCTGCTCCTTCCAAGGACTGGGACTGAAACCCCCAGCCCAGGGGAGGTGTGTGGGGGAGGCAAGCTGACCAAAGCGAGATGTTTGCCTGCAGATTGTGACCACTGGACTGAGAATACAATGGCTCTCGCCTACTGCTGAGAACATAAACTACCTGTTACATCTATCAAGCTCATTTACTGCTGAAAACATGAACTACCTGTTACATCTGTTCCCTATTGTATCTGTTCCCCCCCCCCTCAAGATTTTCAGTAATAAAAACCTCTGAGTTAGCCAGAGCCTTTGAGATCTCCCCAGCGTAGCAGGCGGACCCTCAGATGGACTGCACCAAAGGACTTCGTCTCTGTGTTGGTAGCTATATCCCCTCTCTCTCTCTTTCTCTCTCTTTTTCTCTCCCTTAATCCCTCTATTGCATTTTTGCTGTAGTTATTTCAATAGAACTGCATTTGTTTTGATTATCACTGCAAACCCCCTTGTACCGTGTTGGTGTTTTGCACTCTGAGATCATTCCTACGAACCATCAGGTCATCTGTCCACTAGGACGGACCCTGACACCACTACAACCAAATATCTCAAAATATGCACAGTTTTGCATTTATTGCTTAATTCAGAAATCCTGACAGGATTGTTTTACCCTCATATTCTGAAGTATTCTCTGTATTGCATTATCTTTGTGCCAAATACATGCTGTGACAGCAGTAAAAAAGGAAAACTAATAGTCTTTCATGCTTTTAAACTTGAAGAAACATTTCTCTGGTTAAAAAGATAAACTTAGTAGATTTACAGCCCTTGGGATTAAGCACAGAGAACTCAGTCCTTTTATCTGTAATATTAATAAAAACTACAGTACACGTAGTAAAACCATTAGATTTTTTTTCAAAAGTGACCAACAGAGATGATTTCATAAAACTTGAACATTTTTTCCATATTACAAAGCTTGAACAAAGGAAAAAAGCAGTATGAAAAAGTTGTTTCAGAGACATACCAAACAATAGATTCTGCTATCCTAATACAGCAAAGACTAGAAAATTAAATGTAAAGAGTTCTACCACCAAGAGACATTAATAAAACCAGATACATTTCCACTTTACTGCATTAATGCACACAACAGGCAGAAACACACAGATATGACATAACTAAGGAAAGCAAAAATCAAGTACAGTGGTAACCAGATCAAAAGAAGCTCCATCCAGAAATAATGATACTAAAAAACCACAAAACAGAAAAAAGGAAAACTCAAGAAAGAAGAACTAAATTCTACTGGTGAAGGAAGGATGTAGGAGGAAGGATGGACACAGAAGTGGGAAATTTAATTACTAAAACCACAGGACACCTTAGAAGTAAAATCTTTCAGTATGTTTATGTGTTGGAATCTGAACTTCAGATGTGTAGGCAGAGCTCAGCAGCTTCACCTTGAACCAGAGAAAGCAGAGGTAAGCTCTCAGCAAAGAGCCAGCTCTTACACAGCACAGGCACTTGGGAACTCTCTAACACCCACACCAAACCTTGGTCTTTCATGAGCAGATAAATACAGGACAGATCACTGCACCCAAAGCATGTGCTTGGTCTAGGATTCAGCAGTGCGGTGTAAGAGATGGCTGTTGGCATAACTTTAAACTCCTGAAATGTCTGTTACAAACAGGTGATTTTTCACATTCCAACAAATCCATTAAAAACAAGAGTAGATGTCACTCCCTCAACAGTCACAGCTATTCTTTGTCTACCCACTCACACACTATTTACTAAAACACTGATTCCAAATCTCTCAGCCTCAGTTTCCAATGGATTATGTCCTAATGCCCTAACACTACACAGCCAAACCTGTGCCACTTGGCAGAGGAATGGATTTATCACCTCAGGGATAAGCAATGCTCACTTTTCTGGCCTTTTTATAGGCTACCTATATAGTAGCAATGTGAACTAGATGGGATTCCCTTCAGGAAGCACAACACTGTGCTCACTATATATTCTGGAATTTCTTGGTTTAAGATAATACCTGCACACTCAGTGTTACATGCCAGGCTAGGTTCACAGATTTAGCTCCATTAAAATGGACATTATGTCTAGTATTCTGAGAGATCTCCAAAGAAGAAATACTTTGTTGTTCGAGACATTCATTACTTTTAAGGTTTCAGAGTGAGAATAAATGCAAAGTTTACATTCACATTTGGGCTTTTTCTTTGTAGAAGATGATATTTTCAATCTCATTTGGGTTTGGATTAATGTCCTGTATTTTAACTGCCTCAATAACACTGTCAAGAATTCCAAAACTGACAGCACTGTTCAGCTACATGGTGTTTTTAAAAAAAAAAAAAAAAAGCTGTTAGGCAGTTTTTTTACTCACTTCTAGGTGTTTTAAAAACTGAACCAGACAATTCACAGGACAGACTGTTTACAGCCTTTTCCTTCTGCTTCCATTTTTCTCCGTTTTAATTTCAAGGCATCAGTGAAGACCTACATTCACAAAATTTACAGGGTAACATGCCACTTTTACAAAGTGTTTGGTTGTAAGTCAGCAAATAATTCAGTTCTGTATAGGTTATGCCACCAAAAAACCCTGCTTTATCCTGTGATGATAAAGCACTGAGCACTCAGCATCCACCCAGCAGTGCCACACTTAAAAAGGTTTGTTTTTATATAGGACAAATGGGGTGTTCTCAAATCTGAAAATACATCTGACTCTTGAGAAATTATTATTTAATTTGTTAGTTGCTAGTAAAAATACTAAATTATATTTAAACCATTAAACTAAGAAACAGTATTCTCAGTTATGTATCTTTTCATAAGAGCCATAGTCACTGATACTTACAGGTAAGGCACATGCAGGAACACCAGCTAACATAGCTGGAATGCCCCAGGATGTGTCACTTAGTCCTGATGATAAATACTCAGTCCTTTTCCTCATTTAGTCAATCATCAAAATCTGGACCTTTTTCCCAGAAGAGGTTGTCTTTGGTTCTCCGCCAAATTTAACACTGAAGTGACTCTCACATTTGTCCTGGACACTTGAAAAAAACATCCACTGCCATAGAGTTTGCACTAGTTTGAAAGCAAACCAGTGTGAGATTCCAAATCAGAACAACCATTTAACAGGAAAATTAAAACAAAAAGAGAAAACACTGGCTTAAACTGACAGAGTGAGAATACAAAGTGATATCCTATTGGTCAGGGTGGTGGCAGCAGTCCAATTAAATGGTGGCTGTAGATCTGTTGGAGTAATAGATGTGGTTCTGTTGAAGCAGTGATCCTGTAGAAGGGTCTGGTCTTCCTCTGAAGGTGCAGTGGTGGTTATGTAACTCTTGTCCACTAGGAATTCAGTAGGTAAGGCTACCCTTGGTGTTCCAAGCCTCAGATTATATCCAGGTAGGAATCCTTGGTTCCTCCCCCTGGGCAGAGCATCTCTCCATGGGATGATGGAATTTATCAGTCATGCAGAGAGACCTGATGGCCCATTAGCAGAGACAGACCCCAGAGTTATCAGGGATGAGTCATGGAGGAGAGATAAGGAACACTGCCCCATCTGTTCTAACAGCTTATGAAGACGGCAATAGAACACTTTTGGTTACATCTTACTTTGTAACTTAAGACAGTTCTAGAGTCCACTGACAGAAAACTGCCCCTTATTCTCTGTCAATACTCCCACATGAAGTTTTAGATGGTTGAGTCCCTATTTCTCAGTCATCTTATTGGGTACTGCTAAAACAATTCTAAATTTAGATGTTGCCATGAGTTAATTCAGTATTAACTCATGGCAACATCTAAACGGTGCAACCTTCAACTGAGATGAGAAGAACATCCACCTACAGATATAATTTTCCCTCTTTGATTAACAGGAAGAGTTAGTGTGCCACCCAGGCACACAGCACATTGATCAGCATTACAGATCTTTGAGAGGAAGCACTTAGGGAGAAAATACAACCATTAAATTTTATCAGTGAATCACTTTCTCCAGTAAGCCCAAGCAGATTGCTGTTCCCTAATACTTAAGTTATTTCTTCTCAGAAATGGATAAGCCTGGCTTTTGCTGTAGGTTATTTTTAGCAAAATTTTTTACCTTATCTGTTTTCTTTATTTTGTAGCACATCTCTCCAAAGGCAATGCTGGGGCATACTATGTTATTCCTCAGGAACACCCCTCAGAATAACCACTTTTTAAAGGTTCACTTCTTGTACAGCACCACCACCCACACACAAACACCTATGTGCCTCCAGAATTTATAGCTCTATAGTCTGGACAACCTTTGGCTTGAATCTGAGTGATAGCTACACAGAGAATGAAGGGGAAGCTGCTTTACTTGTCTAGTCAGCATGACTTGACATGAAAGAGAAAACATCTTTTAGCACACAGCACCCCATCACTTCTACCAATATACTCAGTTCTGTCTTGTTTTAAATGCAATTTTGGACAACTGCACTGCAGGCAGAGAGGGAGAGTCATCCCTCAAGCATCACTTTATCAGAAAAAGATATATATTTCTCTCCATCAATCAGAAGATTTGGAGTTCTTTGAAAGACAACAGAAATCCCCCCTGTCAAGTGTGCTTAGACTTCACTCTGGAAGCATATTTGCATGACTTGGATTTTTCAGATGCAGTGCAATGGATACTATTTTGTAAAGAAGTGATTTCAGTGCAGACTCTCTTCAGATGGCATTGAGTTACACTGTGGTCTATTGGCCAATTTCTGACATCATTTGTATGCATGAAATGGAAAACCACAATGGGGACAAAAAGCAAAAGAATGGGAAGATTTGGCATTGGAAGGAACAATGATTAGGTTGTCTTCACACCAGTATCTACTTTTACTATATTAAATCATTCCTGTAAACCACTAATTTGCCTAGCCTGTAAGACTCCAAGGCTAGGCAGTGTACACATATGAAGAGCAGATAATCCTAACACTATTCCAGTTCTGCACTCAAAGGGTGACACTTTGCTATGCCATGGTTGAGGACTCTCTGAATGATGCTCTTATATTCTTGAGATATGCCAGGATGAAAGTATTGATTCCAGATCCCCATATTTAGTTATGAAAGCACATTAGAGAATAGTCTCAACAATCCTCATGTCTGAACACACACAAAATGTTATCTCAATAATATACAGTATCATAAAATTAAGGGATGTGCTGTTTTGCACTTCACTGTTGAACATGTAACTGTCATTGAGAGATGTGTGGCAGCTTGCCCATGTTTCTTTGTATTACTCAATTAACCTAATGACATGTACATGTAGGTTGAAATTATAAATTTAAGGTTTTACTTTTTTTATATTGCCATTTATAGTCACAATTTCTTAATTACTGTTCATGCCAACATAAAGAAAAAGCAATTTCTGTTCTCTCCTGGCTGAGGTGAATGTGTAAACTGGATACATGGAGGTGAGGCAAAAGAACTGGGAGAAAATTTAAAACATACATGGAGGCTGAGCCATGGGCCTCATAAATATTGTTTTGCTTTGTCCACATAAATAAACCTTTCAATACAATTTTGACACACACTGGTCATTCCTACAAAGGAAGTGATTGATACACTTCCATTCACAGAATCACAGATTGGCTGATTATATGATGTACAGTGTATAAAAGTTACTGAAACTTTAAACTGAAGAAAAAATTCAAGCAGTGCTCTAGAAAGCATCACTAGAAAGGTTTATTTCCTGTTTAACAAAGTCATTGAATTATAGAGTCTGCACATGGTACCCTCAGAAAAGTACATCAAGCAGTTTCAAAACTTCTTCAGACCAAACACACACATATGGGTTTGGGATGAAGTTGTTCTTTTGGTATTCTTCAAAATAACATGATAGGAAATGCTGTATCCTAACAGAGCTAAGTAATTGCATGTTTAATGACCAAAAATTACTTAAAAGAGAGTCATGGAGGGATCAACACTTAGGCAACCAATCATTTCATGAGATAAACACATATGAAAATTAGTATCATTACCTGGAGTATTAAATTGATAGTAGTTAGGATCCTCTTTTTCCTGTTTCAATGTTACTGTTGACAATTTGGAAGAAATTCCTGTAGAAGCAACAAAGGAATCAAATATGGAAACAATAATAAGCAGATTCTTAAAACAAAAACAACCACAAAAAAAACAAACACAAACAAAACAAAACAACCACCAAACCACCAAAAAAACAAAACAAAAAAATGCACTCACCACAATCCTCGTTGGTCTCTATTTAAAAAAAAAAAGAAAAAAGAAAAAGGAAAAAAATACAAAACATTACACATTTGCTGAGCTAAAACAATGGTAACAAAGTGACCTGCTGGTTTCTTATGTTTCAGTTTGGTCAACCCCAGAAATAATCTAGGATTAAATACCTCCCTACAAACCAGGCTCCCCTGAAGATGTTGTCTCAGATCTGAAGAATACTTTTTAAATTGGCTCCTTCCTCTTTGCATGCTACCACAGGAAAAAATATATTTTATCACTCATTGTGCTAAAAGTCCTGGGAAAGCTCCTGAGAATTACTTAAAATGCCTAAAAGGCAGCACTGGAAATAGTCTGGGAGTGACTTAGCAAAAAATTCATGTTAATGCTTTGAGTATGTCAAGGAAAACATGAAAAATGGAGGGTGCCTAAACCACAAATTTCAAGTTGTGAAGCACAAATAACAAGAGCAAAAAGTTGAACCACATATGAAAACTTAATTCTAATAAGAAATTGAGCAGTGCAGCTCAGCCCAGCAAAAGGGAAAGGCACCAGTTTATCTCCCAGCACACCTGCTGCCTCACTGGCTGTAATGGGATTGTCCATGCTTTTATCTCACAGCACACAGCTCAGCATTACTCTGCCACAGATCACAATGCCCTGGGGAATCATCTGCTACCTGCAGAGCAACTTAGGAATCATCTGGCAATATTTAAATAACAAATAATACCTCTTGTTATTTATGAACTTTTAATTTCTATTTTAGCTAGAAAATGTACATTTTTTTTATTTTCAATATTTTAGGAATATTAACAATTAAATTCTTCTCTAAATTACATAAAGATAAATTTAGTCTACAATATATTACAAATTTTTGTAATCGTAATTTCCCTCTTGAAATGGAAGCATTTGGCTAGGGTTTAATATTTGATAAAAACTCCAACTGAAAAACAGACAGTTTCAAGGCAAGAAATGTTTTTCTGTGTCACCAAGGATGTCTATTTGCTACTTTTCTTTTTTTTTGGAGCTCTTTTTTTCTGTTTTTGCCTAAGTTCAGTCTTCTAACATAACCTGGGGTTTTTTTCTTTTTTTCTTTTTGTTTGTTTTTTTGGGGGTTTTTGCTTTTTTTCCTGCAAATTAAGGCAAAATTTTGAACATACCAGGATCCTTGCTTGGTTCTGTTTTCACCTGAACAGGAGGACAACTATAAAATTAAACAAATCAAACAGAATGACATTATTAAAAACAAACCTTAGATTTCTAGTAAGTTCTTAAAGCTTTATAGCTTGTTAAGCAAAATCAATCTCCCAGAACTTTTTTCTAACAAGAACATAAAATTAAAAACCCCTGCATATTGGCTTATCTGATTTTTTACAACTGAATTGCCAGCAATCTCCTATCCCTACTTTTTTTTTTGAGGTACACCAAATATTCAGATCATGTTTACCATTTAATGAGAGGCAAACACAGAAATACAGAAAACTGATCCCTGTTTTCACATTTACAAATTTTTGGTATATTACAGATACAGTATCTTCATTTACTAATTTAAAAAAAAATCACTTTTTTCAAATTGAGGAGGGGGAAGGAAGAAACATTACATCTGTTCTCCCTCACTGCTGTACCATAAAACATGGCAAACTTATCCCTGACTAACAGACTGTGAATTAAGAACACCCATTGGGCTAATTAAACTAAAGAGAAACTTTGCCATTTGTTTAACTTGTAACAGTTTCCTCACAAATAATGATCAAAGGAGAAGATTGAGCTTCATGCTTTTTATAATGCCTCATGCTTCTTATAATGCCAAGTAAGCAAAAGTTATTCAAAGGTCAGATGTGCAGAAAAAGCACATTAAGACAAAGATAACAACATGAAAATAGATAGTTGATTTTTTAAAAAATCTACATTATTTAAAATTCACCTTTCAAGTGGGGGTATAACTGAATGTGAAGGAGTTGTCACATCAGCTTCTGAAAGTTAAAAGACAATATTTGAATTTCCTGAACTCCATTTACTTTAAACACAAATTGAAAATATAACATTGATTTCACAAAGCAAAAGCCTGTTCACATTTTACAAGCATATGTGCATACTTTCCTTATTCACACATAATGAAAGATCCCATTAAACTGCACTGAGACACAAACAGCTTTAGAATGTCACTTAGCACATGGAAAACCTGCCTTGTATTTTTGATAGTACTATATTAACAGAATTTCTATAATATTCCATCTCTAGTCCTCAACCTGAGCATAGGCAACACATCTAACTTTACTAATCAAGCATCAACTTCTGGCTCTTTTACTTAAGAAATTAAACTTTTCCTTTTGGACTACATCCTACAGAGATTGCTTCATCATTTTCATAAAACAAATCCCCACATTTCTGCATTTAGCAAGTAAAGCAACATGACACCATAAAAGGAAGAGGAGAGGGGATTTCTCCTAAGCTAGAAGTGAAGCCCCAAAATGGATAGCCTTCAAGAAATAATGAGTTAAAACATGGAATGTGAAACATTCGAAGAAAGCATAGCACTTAGGAAACATATAGAGCAATAAATCGGCTAAGGCATGGAACACAATGACAGGAAAGAGAGATAGGGATAGGGGAATTGATGGGCTAAGCATGTTCAGAGCCAACAATGTCAAACTGACCCTAAGAGCCTTGCCAAGCCATGGGACCAAGCCAAGTACACCGGGAATTGGCCATATTAGGATAGGAGTTCAAAAGTTTAAGGAGGAAGACTCATCAGGTGACCCCTGCCCACGATGAAGGCAACCGGAACAACCACCAAAATGATCCTCAAAAGAGATGTCTCCGCCCACGCTCCGCCTACACCATGCCTCTTATGAATATGCATGCAAAAACATGATTATGCATGTGATATGATGTAACTTTATATTCAAAACTGTATAAAAGGCTTGCTTTTGTTACAAGATACTCAGAAATCCCTTTTGTGATTTCTCCGACGCGTCGTAATAAAATACCTCCTGTCTATGCTGACTTAAATTGAGTCTCTTAGGCAGTTATTCTCGCCTTTTGGGGCAAAATTCGGCATCAGAAGTGAATCTCTCTAGAGTTTTACAATTCTCACTCTAGCTCAGAATTTTTCATGTGTAGAAGTTTTCATAGGAACTACAACACCTAGCCACTTCAGATGATTAAATTACTTTTGTAAATTAAATATAAATGCCAAAATCAGCTGGGTAGTGGAACCCAAGCACTAGAATGTCTTGGCATCTTCTAAAAATTGAAAGCAATCTTTCCTATGACTTCTCCTTCTCCTAGGATACTATTCAATTCACATTAAATTGAAATTGAGTATAAGGATGAAAAATGAAACAGAATGGACTTGATCAAGACAAAGAATGAAACAGAATGAATTATCTCTGTATATAATGAGTTGCTCCTGACAAACACATAAAGGAAAGGGTTATTTATAGGAAAGGGCTACTTATAAGTAAGGCAACTCACAGTCTAGAAATTTCTGCACAGCTTGCCACTTTATTTACATGACCAAATGCTCCACATATATTGCTACCCAAACTCAAATTCTAATCTTTTTCTGTTTAGTCTGAATAAGCATTAACTTACCTGTCTGTTTCTTTGGTTCTACGAAAGGCCTGGGTGGAAATATGGGAAGAAAAACTCAGTTTTAGCAAAGACATTGTTAATTACTTGGTAGTGTACATTATAGAGAGAATTCCTGTTTAACAGAAACAGTCTGCAGTGTGTTTACTTTAAAATTAAAATTAATTTTACAGAAGTACAAAACCAAATTGGACAGACTAGCACAAGAAAGAGAGCAAATAACCTGTTGATACTAAATGAGATCTCTGATTTGTTTTTCAAAATCCATTTCAGGGTGGAAGCATCATAATTTGATGGATGTTTAAATGAGACTCCTTCAGGCAGGCCCTGCACTATCACAACAGACTGGTTCCTCTGAATCTCTTCATATGGCACAGGTACTGCTGTTGACTTTCCGAAAGCTTTACCTGGAAAAAAAAGAGGAGTTGTTTTGGTGTTGAGACTGCTGAAGTTAGCAAAAGGATGACAAAACTTTGTAACTTTGGACAGAACTGGAGCAAAACCAAAGTGTGGATGCAACTCTTCTCAGAAAACCAAACACTGCTGGCACTAATGTGCACTGTGCAATGATCTCAAATCACATCCCACAAAACACATCAAGAAGAACCACTACATGTGTATTTTTCAGAAACAGCTACTAAAAGTTTCTAAAAACAGCAGTGTAGTTGGAAGGCTAAGTTCATGCAGTTTTTTCCTCCCAAATGGAATAAAAATTTTAAAATCTAGAAGAATTTAAAGCACCCACCATAGGAAAAGCAGAAAAACTCCTCCACAGACTTTCTAAGAGCCTCCAGCTCCTCAGCATCCAGTGTCTGTCTGTTTACAGGTGGTGTAGTCTTTGTTTTCTGCAGTTCTGGAAGCCTTCCCTCCTCTGTAACACCTGGCAGTTATTTAGAAAAATAAGACAAGCACAAAACAGTAAGTTATTAGAAGTGCCTAGTCCCACCACTTTACACTAGAGATTCTCAAGCAGGAAACCTGCCAGGAAATTGCAAGAGTTTACTTTTATTAGAAGCAAATGCACACATCTATGTATATAAGCAATGAGCAAATTTAAATTTACACCAGAATTATTATATCCTCACTACAATCTGTACAAATATCACCCCCTGAAGAACATGAATGACAAATTAAAAGACACATCCAAGGAGGCTTTCTTTGGCATGAAGAGGTTGAAAACACAATTAATCTCACGGGAGGATAATACAGTCAAAATAAAATGCTAAACTGCCGAGAAAAAAAGGACCAACAGAGTCACCAAGGAAAAGGTAAAATGCCAGTGTGAAGGGTCCCATAGCTCTCTAGTGCGGTGCATGTCATCTTATGCAGCAGTTCTGTTATGTCCTGGTTTATTTATTCTGTATGTGCTTCGTAGAACATTTTACAGAAGGGATCTGACTTCTGCCATGACAGCTCATCTCTTTCAAAGGACATTTTAAGTACACACTTCCTACTGCTGAATAAGAGGAGCTACAAACAAGACATCATCACTCAAACAGAGAAGATTTCAGCCCTACATCTTGTTCTAGTCTCTGAGCAAAAGTCACTGCAAAAGAACTGAGGAAGTAAGAACACTTCCAGTCTTAAAAAGATTAAAAAGCAAACAGAAGCGACGGCTTTGGGTGGCAGCCTTCCTTTCTCATAATTCAATTCTTGCTAAGATTTACTGAGAATCATCCAGCAAAAGCAGAGGCAAACAACAGAGGTATGCTTGCCTACCTTGAAGGAAAGGCAAGGGAGATCTGTGTTCCTTTGTGCAAGAGCATGATCAGTGCTGAAGCTGTGTCATGACTTCACCCCGAGCCAGCACAGCAGTAAGCCTGAAACACTGCGATGTGCATCACCAGGACTGCTGGCATCAGAACTCTACACTGACACAAGAAAACAAACATCACTTTGAACAACTGATTACAAATGGGCTGTGAAATGAGCTGAAGCAGCAATGCTTTTAGTAAAACCACATTTATCATCTTAAAAACTTGTTTTTTCATTTCAAAGAGAATCTCATCCTTCCTGGGCAGATCATACATCTGCTTCATGCCCTGCAAACCCACCTCCATGTGACATTTAGTTTGCCAGCTCTTCAGGCCTGAAACTTTTGCATTCTCTGCAGTATGACAGGGCCTATCAGAACATGAAAAATAATGCAAAAGTGGGATATTGTTATATACCTGTAACACAGGTGCCTAATTAATGACAGCATTTAGGATTTGCCTGTGGACTTGGGATAAGACATCAGCTTCCATTTACAACTACATCTAATGTAGCTTTTTGAGTGGGTGTTTTTCCTATGTAAGAAACTGATTCACTGAAAATGCCTTTACTGCCAGCAGCTTCAGAAAGTGTACCCACACTTTCTAAAAATAATAAACAAACCAAAATCAAGATGACAACACTGCCCTCTTCATATGAAAATGAAAAGCAGACAGAAAGGTGGAGAAACTTTCTTAACTAGAAGACAAACCCTTATGGGTTTTTTTCATTGCATGATTTTTATGCATCTTCTTAAGATCACATTATGCATGTGCCTCCCTAATCTCTCCCACAATCGTTGGCTGATTTTAATCAAGACTCACAGACAAGATTAAGTTTCAAATGCAGCAAGATTTGTAACAGCCCTGCAGAAGTGATCAAAAGTAGCAGGCATTCACTCCTCCTAGCCCTGCTGATGGACACACGAACCGTGTGTGGAGAGCTTGGTTCAAACATGGCTCAAAGAAAGAGGCCATGAAAATATACAGCTGATGGAAAAGTAAAAGGCAGCTGTAAGCAACAGTTCCCAAGCCTGTTTCTATAAACAGCTAAGTTCTCAGGCACATTTCTATAAACAGCAGAGTTCTCAGGCTGTTTTTTCATAACAGGTAAACATTCTGTCCTTGGCTGTTTTGGGAAAGTGTAAGTGACAGACATGGAGGCCTTGAGAACCACTCATATCAGGGTGAGAAAACAAATCTTGGTTTCAATAACAAACCACAGGTATTGAAAACAAAAGGAGGGATTAATGTGTAATCTGCAACCTATGATGAGCTCGGGTTTTGCAATATGTATGAGCTTAATTAACACTGTTATAAAATGTGCCTGGTGGATCAATAAATCGGAGTTTGATGCTCATCAGTCGGATGGTCGTCTCCCTTCACTTCGTCACCCTTGGAGGTTACACAACTTCACAGGCTCTTCAAAGCCCTTGCCACAATTACTGGAACCCTGAGCAGGATTGGGAGGGGATGTCAAGGACATATGCAACAAGATCTGGTGCAGAAGAGGGATGAAGGGGCTGATTTATGATTCACAAAGGGGAGGAATGGTTATATGGTAAAAGAATAGCACTCTGCACAGTTGAGAGCATCCTGGGGAATTAGTTTCACTACTCTTCTGGATTCAGCAGGACTACAACTACACAACTCCCAAGAACCCTCATTTTGCAATGAGAGTCAATAAATGCTTAAGTGTCTCTTATTTTCTTTGACTGTTCAGATGTTTTGGGGTTCTTTAGAATATCCTTCCCTCCAGGTCTGACAGTCCAGCATTACACTCAGCTGCAAAAGGAATCTCCCAGCTGGCCCCATTCTAAGCTACAAATCCAGCACTGTCCTCATCTCACCAAAGAATAAGAAACAAAGAAATCAAGCTTTAGCAGAAAAACAATCTACTTAACTGAAACTTCCTCAAAAAAAAACTGAAGATGAGATGCTCAATAGAGAACTGCTGGCACAATTTGGTATCTGAAGCTGACAGAGCTCAGGACTCCACTAGCAAAAGAGCTGTCAGTCTCATAGCAGTTAAAATATCAGAAGGTTTTTAATCTGGTGTCTTTCAATCGCTCACGGAGAGAAAAACAAGAAGTAATTTTAAGAATATGAATGTGACCCCTGCACAGGAACTCTGAGAGGCAACTTAAGAGCAACAACAATCTTGTGACACCACTCCTATACATGTATTTCATTATTTGCACTTAAGGAAAATTACTGCAATGAAAGAGGGAAAGTAAATGGGTGCACAGCTAAAAACATTTTGCTTTGGTTATAATATCATTCACTCAATTTATCTGTGAGCTTTTTAAGGCCATCCATCTTTACAGGTCATGAAATTGGAAAATTTCCTCAAATTAAAGTAAAGTAATTTTATCATTACCAAAGGATCACTTGAACCACACAAAAAGCAAATCACCTGAAGTAGAATTTAGGAGGCACGAAATTTCAGAAATACTGACTACCTACACTAAGTTTCTGTTTGTTTTCAACTCTTGAGGAAACAAGACGTGTGATTTCCAAGGAAATGGGACTGAACTTTCCCCACAGGTTTTTAAACCAGCTGTTAACTTCACACTCCTTAGCTGACTAGGCAGAGACAGAACATTAAAGGTTTGTGGCAATCAAGCCAAGCAACCTGGCTGTACAAGTTACTCAGAAGGATTCAAGGAGACAGAAGCCCAGCTGTAGATCTTCAAGCAGGGCCACAGTAGCTTAGGTAATGGGAAAAATCATTTTACTTGTCTGCAGATTATGGAATACATCCAAGAGGAAACAGATACTCACATACCAAAAAACCATACTGAGGAGCCAAAGCTGACCAATCTTTCCCATTAGTTTGTGGAGAACTGCATTCCAGTCATTCTTGAATGTGTTCTTACATAAAAAACACCCAGATTCTGAGCATTCCTGAACCTACAAGGAGTTCTCCCAACCTGTGGCTGGGTGGACAAGGAGCTACAGGTAAGAAGAATAGAAGACCCTGGCCCAAAGTCTCTAGCAGGACTTGAAGTCAAACTTGGGCCCATACCAGATGCACTGTTAAGATCAGTGTGGAAACCCAAGGCCATCAGGAGAACAATGAAGGCTCCAAAAATAAAAATGAAGGACCTATCCAAGATGAACCATCTACAGGTGCAAGATGGCCCCATCTCAGGCAAGCGAGCCCAAAGCCCTGGCACCACTGAAGGCAAAAGCAGCATGACTGGGAGAGCTGCCAGAAGTTGGAGAACTAGCAGAATTAAGCTTCTCTGCAATATCAGTGGTGTAGCAGCCAGTACCAGTGGAAATGCTAGCAGAGGCAACTGGGATTCTTGGAGAAGAATTGTCTCCTTGGCAAATGGGATGGAGGAACACATGGTGCTGGGTAAATATCTTTCAAAGTCCAGGACAGGTGACCAAAAAGGTGCTTCTGAATCAGGAAACTCTTCTGAAAGTTTCCCTTTTGACAGAAAGTTCTCTTATTTCCCTGGGGAAAATAAGGCTTCCTCTGGGTTTTGGGGTTTCTTTGGATGCCTTATAAACTATCTCCAGCTCACATTCAAATGAGAATGAATTCCACAGAGCCCAAGGGAAACTGCCACAATGACAAAGATGAACACTGAAGAGAACAGCATTCTTCAGATCCCTAGGAGTAAGTCCGCTGTTCAGGACAGCTGATAACCCACAACTCCAGAGCAATCCAGAGATGACAATCCAGAGGCACTTTATCTTGCCAAGGCCATGCAAAGGGAACTGAGGACCACACAGTACACTTTAGCAGGGGACAGCAACTAAAAAAAAAGGAGTAGCACTGTTAGAGCAAGATGTATATGATGTTGATTGCTTACAGTGCAGAAGTATCTACACTTGTCCATAAGCTCAATATGAGCAGGTCCTCAAAGAACATGCTATTTCTGTATACAATACAAACTTACACAGCCCTAAAATGTCTGACACTGCAGGTTACCCAAGGCACATGTTCTGGATACAAGAACATGCAGCTCTACACTGATTGAAACAGTCTGTTTCACCATGACATAGGGCTCACAACCATCTTCATTAAGCAGAGTTCAGAAAAATAAATTATCTGACTCAGTCTTAAATAATTAATGCCTGTTGACTGGTTTTTCAACACTTACTACACAACCATACTAAAATTTTAAAAAGTGTTGTTATTATTAATTCCTAACATATTTTCTTAAGGTAATAAGGTAAATGGGCTATGGTCAGGGCTCATCCTTGCCCTGCAGCAAGGCATTAGGGAACCCATGTGGGTCAGGGTCATCATGAATGAAAGCCACAAGAAACCAAAATCCAGTGCTGCTTTCACTGAACCACTATTATTTTTATCAGTTCTACACCACTAAAAAGTGTACACACTACTGTGACCGTGGCCACAAGGGTTGCAGGATGAAGAGAGAGACGAGAATGTTGACCTCATGTTCAGAAGGCTTGATTTATTATTTTATGATATATATTACATTATGACTATACTAAAAAGAAATAGAAGAGAAAGTTCTCCGAAGGCTAGCTAAGCTAAGAATAGAAAAGGAATGAATAACAAAGGCCTGTGTCTCAGCAGAGAGCGAGACCCAGCTCTGCCGTGAGTGGTCAGTAAATCCAAACATCCACAGGAGACCAATCACAGATCCACCTGCTGCATTCCACAGCAGCAGATAACCATTGTTTACATTTTGTTGCTAAGGCCACAGCTTCTCAGAAGGAGGAAAAATCCTAAAGAAAGGATTTTTATGAAAAGATGTTTGTGACACACTACTTCCTTCAGAAACCTCATAAACACATTTCATCAGTTTAGCCCAGTAAATTGTACTCATTCATTTTAAAAAAGCAGCGGGTTTGAAGCCTGAGCCCTACAAATTCTGAAAATGCTACATACACTACTCAAATTACACAAAGGAACTGTGAAAAATGTAGAAATAAAGACTGAAGTAAAGACTGTGCTGGCTTACAGAGAGTCAGATACAACCAGAGGTGTGCTTAGCAACTAGACTTCTGTTTCCATATTTAAAGAAATATGAAGGCACCCACAAGTGGAGAGATAATTCTCAGTATTGTCAGCATGATGTGTTCCAGGGACTGACATCACAGATTAATTTTTAAAGGTTTAATTCTAACAGCAAGGTAAGAATCTCTTAGAAGCCTTTATCAGTCCTAAAGTAACAAGAAGGACTCAAGTTTCACTTGTTAAATATACAAAGAACTGTCCTTCCTGGATTCTTATAAAACACCTATTAAAATCTCAACTACCACTGCCTATTGCTCGCTTTCATACTCAACTGAAGAAACAATGCAACAAGGAACTGTTGCCTCCACAGATTTACATTTTAGAGCAAATGATATATAACAAACTTCATCAAGACCTCAAAGCTGCCAAAAGCAGTGATGGAATCAGCATCATCAGGAATATGTAATGCTATTATTCCTAAAAATTGTTGTTCTGAAGTAATGTTTTCTGGAATTATCAACATCGCTCTCAGGGACAAAAGAAAACTATTTCCAGCATCAAGAGTCCCCTGAAAGCGTGGGAGATGTGCACTTAGTGAAACCATGAAAGCAACAACTGACAATATTGGCTTTGTTCACACAGATCTACACCACAATGTTCTGCAAGAATCATAATGGAAATACTGTTTTCAAAGTTAACATTCTTTAGTCCTATCAGCCTGACAGCACAAAAACACAACCCAAGAACAAGTATCTTGTAACTGGAATAAAGCAAAAGCTGAGGATTATCAAAACTGATGTAGGATTTAAACACAGGCTACATCTACAGAAACATCTCACACAGCCAAATACAAGCATGGATGAGAAGCCAGTGCTTCCCACATTACAAAATCTGAAACAGAGATTTAGCCAGGAGATCAAACAGCAAATCCCCATAATTTCTGATTCCCTACCAATAAATGCGTCCAGTACATGAAAATCCCTGGTATATCAGGGTCCATGATACCACAGTACTGGCAATAAAACATAATACCTAGGACATTAGGCAACAAAAACAAAATAAAGAAAAGCAATCAGGTGAAAAGCTGAACTCCCTCCCCAGTACTCAGACAGCAGTTTTCATAAACAACAGCATACGAAGATTGTCCCGGTAAAAAATGAAAAAATAAGGAAAAAGAAAAATAAATTGATTCATCTTCTACTTGATTCTGCAATCAAGTTACAATTCTACATTTTGATATCAGCGATCTGTTACAACCCAACATTGTGTTGACTTTCCTTGGAGTAAATAAGTACACAGAAAGTCACTGTTCATGCCAGTAGAACAAAAAGAGTAAAACAGAGCCCAATTGTCTTAGGCTGCGAGATGTGGCTGGGTGTGTGTGTTCTATCCCCATCTGTCAGAGCTGGGGCAGTTCTCTGCTGTCCTTGGGGCAGTTTTTTCTTTCTCTCTCCCACAGCCAACCCTCCCTCCAGGAGATCTCTGTTGTCCATGGCCACTGAGTGTCCCTGCAGGGCTGATCCAATCCCAGCATCCCATGGGGAGATGCCCCGCCCAGGGGAGGAGCCAAGCATTCCTCCCTGGATCCAATCTGAGCCTGGCACAGCACAGCAGCCTTTGCCCCCTGCATTGCCAGAGGAGCAGCTTTCTGCTGCCCTGCATGGCCAGAGGGAGCCCAGGCCCATCTGCAGCAGCCCTGGAGCTGCAGAGGAAAACTCCCCCCTTGTGCAGGATCCCTGCTGCAGCAGAGCCACAGCTGGCACTGCAGGAGGGCTGAGCCCCCATGGGATGGGGCTGGGACACCCCCTGACACACAGGGGGCAGGGACTGCTCTCACTCTGGCTGTGGTTTGGTTTTGGTTGTACTGTTGCATTTGTATTTTAATTTTCCTGGTAAGGAACTGTTATTCGTCTTCCCATATCTTTGCCTGAGAGCCCATTAATTTCAAAATTAGAATAATTCAAAGGGAGAGGGGTTACCTTTTCCATTTCAAGGGAGGCTCTTGCCTTCCTTAACAGACACCTGTCTTTTTCAAACTAAGACACCTACCACAAACAACTCATCTTGAGACAGAGCCTCCAAGACAATTTCTTGTAGCAGCAAAAGCATTTTTGGGAGTAAGTCTTTCTGTTACACACTAAATGCAGTTGCTTTCCATGCAGTATTTAACTTGACAACAACAACTTGACAGTTTTTTAAACTCCTAATCAGACTGATTCTTCTATCATACCCTACCTTTGATCTCCATCTTCTCTCTTTCTCCTGGCAAATAATTTTGTTATTTATTAGGCAGTATCCACCACCACCACTTTCCCAAATGACTGCATCAATGCTCCTCTAAATCATCACTGAACCTTTGAAACCTATCCCACTAAAAATACTGTCCTCTATGAATGAATCAATGAATCAAGTCCTTTGAACACAAAAGTTGCACAGTTTTACTGTAAAAATGAAATTAAACAAAAAAAACCACCCTAGATGTACTTAAAGCAGTAGAAAATTAATGCCGATGTAATTTCAAGTCATAATGTTACAGATGAGTACTTCTGTCTACTAAATAAAAGGGATATAAAATAGCTATATGAAAAGATACCATCTTATCAAAACTGTGCATCTGCTTTAGTAAGGCATGAAGTGATCTCAAGAACCAGGACCACTTGAGTTGACAGAAGTACTTCTCTACCTGCTCACTGCCTTCCTCCACTCTTCCTGAGTGGAAAAAAAGTTTGGAGGAGAGGATACAAAGCAAAATTAACACACACACTAGGAAATGTAGATGTATTATAACAGCAAACTGTCTAATACTTCTTACTGTACTGGTTTTCATATTATCTAAGAAAACATGAACATTTCCAGCCACTGTAGAAATAACACTATAAACAAGATCACTGTTACTGCTTATTCTACAGATTGATTTGCATTAGCCAACATAATTATAGCCTACAGCCATGATAGACAGAATTTGCTCCCAAAATTATTAATATTATGCAATATACATTAAGCAGGTTGTGACATACAAAAAATAAAACATTGAAACTTACAGTATTCCATGAAATCCGTCTTAAAATCTTCTCTAGAGTTGACAAAGGCTTTTCCTCTCTCAGTTCCAACAACAAAAACATTTCTTGCAAATACAACAATACAGGCTATTTCTGCCTTGGATTTGGAAAGTTCTGTACACTACAGAAAGAAAAAAAAAACTTTTATTATCATAGTTAAGATACAGTTAATAAAAATGTACGTGATTTCATGTAAAACAATTATTGCACTGCTGCCAGCATCCACCCTTCAGAAGATACTGTGAGCAACATAACATCAGCCAGTAGCAAAGCACAATTTACACATCTGGAATGCTTTTCATCAGAACTCTTAAAAGCATTGTAGATTCATTAGCAAACTAAGACCTTGTACAGACTCAGAAATTGGAATGTTTTTAATTAAAATGATTTATGATATTAATCCATATTAAATTACCACTTCCACATTAATCATACTGAGTGTCTTACTCCAACTTTCAACAAAGCAAACGCAAGTTTTGTGTATTCACAGCACATTTCTCCCACACCATCTTCTGCTGAGAAAGGTGTGGTTGCAAGCAGGATAGCTCCCTGTGGTCTGCCCAGCCCCAGGTGAATGGCCCCTGAATGGAAGGATTGCACCATCCCTGCAAACACGTACATATGTTCTGCCAGGAGAAATTTCTGGCAAGAATCAAGGCAGGAAGCCTCTGGAGAGAACAAGGATTCCAAAAAAACGGGTGAGATGACCAAGTAGCAATCACAGGTCAGTCTCTCCTAGGAACTAAATCAGAGTTTGTTACCATCTATAAAAACACCAACAGTTCAGCATGGGAGGAGAAAGTAACAAAAAGACTTTAAGAGACAATGGGATAAAAGACTTGCAATATATTGTCTCATAATCATTCCTCTCGAAGCTTCATTGCTAATAAGAAAACTCTTGCTTACCATTTAAAAACCCCAATTTTAAATAAACAAATCTTGGACAGTGCCTCAATTTCAAGGAAATGGGACAGGCATTTCCACTCACAGCCCTAGCCAACCATAAACCCCACCAGATAATTTAATAACTTCTAAAAAACAGATGATATGCCAACAAAAAGAAGTATTTCCTGAACAAGTTTTGTAGATTTTCTACAGCAGCTGAAGACAAAGCACTAGCCTCAAAACCATTTATTCACTCTACACTACATATGACAAAGACCAGAACATACTCCTACCTTTCACTCACACTGTACCAAAGCAATCAACAAATATTTCCCATTTATTTGACAAAATAGTTTTTAAAACAACCACACCACAACAAGAAACAAGATTACTGACAGCATGATTCATCACAACCAAAGATAAACCACAAACAACAAACCACAATTACAGCTGGTTGGACAACACACATTACGAATACAACAATCCACCTTCCCTGCTGCCCAGTGGGAAGCAATATACTGATGTAATCCTGCAAATACCAAGACACATTTATGATGCCAAAATTTAACTTCTCTACTAACCATTGACTCGAGTCCTGACATGAGGAACGTAACCACCATTCTGCTTTCCAAGGATTCCTCATCATGGATGGATGTTGGTCCAAGAATTTCAGCCATTTTCCTCCTGCAAAATGAAAAGAAAAAACCTTTACAGATACATACAACAGTGAAAAAATTAAACCCCCTCTTATGCAAGCAAAGAAAAAAATAAATTCAAAATCCCATAGAACACACCCCACTGTACGCGTGCCACTAAACAAATAGGTAAATTAACAGGAGAAAGTGCATGCTATTCTTTCATGCTTCCTGCTGTTTCATCCAAAGCTGGAGCTAAACATAAGATAAAATGTTGTATCGTGATCTGGCCACAAACTATCTGTGCCCAGAAAAATGCATTTTAATTCATTAGTTGAATTTACATTGATTTTTCTTTCGCAGCATGTCTAAATAAACAGAGCAACAAAACTGGCATTAACAAACAAATAGCAAAGTATAATTATGACACAGATATAAGAACAACCTTCCCTTATAACTATGATAGCCTAGCTCAAAACAAACAATCATCACCCTGCCCCAAAATCACAACCTTGAAGACTACAGTATCAATAACCAAAATGTGACATTCTCATTTGCGTATTTTTCAGTGGTAGGATTAACTCAAAGCTGAGTAGTCTCAAGTAAAGTGCTAAAATTAATGACTAAATTTCAGCACCCCTTCTTTCTGTAGGTCATTCAGGAGATTTTCAACTTATTTAAAACATAAGTAATAATCAAAACTTGTTTATGCTTCTGTTGGCAGAACTGTTTATACAAGACTGATATATGAGAATGAAGTTTCAGCAGCTTCTAAGAGCGAATTTTTCTAAAATACTTTATAAGCATTTGTATCCCACAATAAACTTGGATTCTCTGACCATCACACTGAGTCCCCATCTCTCTTACTTCATCACCAATAGTAGCTTTTCTTTTTCCTGGAACTGTTCAAACCTGCTCTGGACTGAAAACCCAGAAGAACACTGGGAGCTCACACCTGTGGTCCACCAGGGCATTTTCCAGCACAGGAGGGACTGATAAGAGATTGAGTGAGCCGAGCTACCCCTCATGACAAGGACTTTCTGAATTTGCCATCTTTTCAGAACAGTGAGAGGTTTTGCTGTTTAATATTTTTCATTTTTTATGCTTGTGAATACTTTGCATGTTAAATAAACAATTTTTCCACTTTTCCCCAAGGAAATCTTTACCTGAACCAGGGAGGGTTTGCTTAATGGAGGGACCTTTTTGCAGCTTCCTCCCATATTTGCGCTAAACCAGGACAAATACATTTTTTGGCGCCCAACGTGGGGCTTGAGTGGAAAAACCTTGTATTGCTTGCATTTTGGTTATGCTTATTCTGTATTGGAATAAAGCAGTCAGTAGCCATATCGCTTGAATTGATAATGTCTCTCTGGGTGGAGGCCTTCATGTATCTCTGGTTCCCAGATTTTTTTGAGTTTTTAATACCTTTCTGGCCCCTAGGCTTATTTTCTTATCTGGAGATTGTCCCTAACATAGTTTTTACAGTAGAGCGGCACAGATTAGAATAGCTATTTTGCTTGGCATGGTGATAATTATTTATAGGGAGTTTGGAAAGGTACTAGAGCTTGTTCCAGATCAGCATATAGATCTACATATATCTAAATTTAAAACATACCCACGGTAATATTTTCCCTCAAATTATTACCCTTTATGCATGCATTTTCTACCCTTTATGCATGCATTTTCCTGTCCTTTTGGTGTCTTTTTGGTGGTCCCTGGTGGTTGGAGACCCCAAAGTCATACTAACCACTCAGGGAACTGGTAGAAGTTGGCACAGCCAAGCTGGCTGTGTTCCAGTTCTTACAGAATGGGCATTGTGCAGTTCCAGCACATCCAACAGCACTGATTCAGCACATGAAACCAGAAGCATTTTGGTAGAGGAGGATGAGGCAGGGGGGAGAATTCATTACACAGCTGAGACCTTCCCAAAACCAAGGATAACTAATTCCATTTTTTCCTAGGTAATTTTATGGTAGTGAGCACCATGACTTTTTAGTCAGCCTACATGACCTCTGATACTATCAAAAGCAATTAAAAGAGTAAAACACAATTCCAGCAGCTGCTATTTGAAGTGTCCTAGTGCAGCACTTAGGCATTCATAAATTACATGGGAATCATGTAAACAAAATGAAATATTAATCACAGCACACCTCACCATCTGATAATTCCTGTCTTTACCAGTGTAATTTTATTTACTTAGTCAACATGATGATCAGCTTCACTAAGAATTACTTTAGTTCTGTGTATCCATCAACACACAGAGTATTTGAGAAGTGAATTAATTTAACCTAAACTCCACTGGCACATTTTTCAGAGAGAGAAATTGCTGTCCTCACCAGTGCAAGCTGTTACTTCGTATTTCTACACTACAATGGTCACGTACAGCAAACAAAAGATCAGACTTAAAGACAAACTAAACTTTTTAAGTTTTTCTCACAAAGACCTAATCCAACACTAAGCATCCATTCACATTCCATCACCTTGGGGAAAAAAAAAATCATCTGATCAGTTTACAGCAGGTCTCCCAAGTGGGCACCTTTGCATGGTGGCTTCATGCACCCTGTGTCCTCATTAGAGTACTGCTGCCTACCACAGCACACATCAGGGCACTGACTGGGAAACCAATCATCCCACCACTCTTCAGCAGTAATAAGCCTCCTCCACTTGGTCACTTTGTTATATTTGCCCAATTATCCCAATATCAAAAAACCCAAACAATATTAGAGGTAGCAGCAATTTCAATTGAAGAGCTTAATATACATAAAATCGGATACACTTGAAATATTCACAATATCATTTGGTTAAAATAAGGGATAATTTGGTTCCAATAATAGCGCACAAGCAAAAAAAATAACCACATGGGATATGGAGGGCAGGATTCTTGGACCCCTGCCACCTCATGTACAAGTTTTTCAAGCTAAAATTCCCCCTTATATGCCATATGTCAATGCCATCTCTCCCATTTTTGATTCATCATGCTTCTACCTCCGCCCTCATCACCACCTTTACCGTGCATGCTCCACCACTCTTTTTGGTGGTTGCACCACTTTTTGGGGGTCGTCTCTGATGAAGGCTCTCTTCCTCAATGTCCTTCAACTCACCCTTGGGTTACACATGCACACCAAGCTAGTAAAATGTAAGCCAAAACTAACATAATATTATATTTAAGCATCAAAGCAATAAATCTCTTATAACTAGCATTTTCCTGCGACCCAACCAGATTTTCCTTTCTTTCTGTTTATTTTTAGTAACTGTTATCTCTTACTTTTTCCTGCCTTGAATATCTGCAGGAAAGGGGGTGGGGGGTGGAACCCCTCCTCTCCCTTTCTTTCTTGGCATTACACTTTTTAACTGTTTTATTATTTCCAAGTATTAATTACTGAATCAATATTGATTACTGTTTCAATTTTTTCTGCACAAATCATATCTATTTACCACAACTTCATTCCTTCTGCAGCTCTCTCCTTTGTTCTTATTATTACATTGAACCAAATGAACCGGAACACTGATTTCCATGGAAATAATTACGTGTTCTTCCTCACATTAAAGGAAGAACATTGGTCAATCCTATTACGAGGGTCTCTCCACCCAGATAAAAAAGTCCAGGGACCAGAAATAAAAATCAACTCAACAAGCCAGAGTCTGGGAATGTACCAGAAAACTACAAATATACAATATTTTCAGAGAAACACAAGCTTCAATCAAACTTCTATGAACAGGTTTCATGTGCTGATGGATAAGGAAAAATTGTACCTCAGGTGTCCCTAGGGCCCCCTATGCTAGGTTGCTTAGGAGACAAACTTTTACGCCATCTAATTTAAATAACAGAATTCCAAGTCTACTTTTTTCACTTTAGTTACTGTTTCCTTTAAAATGCTTTATTGTATTTTGTTATCTTAAATGCAGAGCTTAGGTTAAACAAGCAGAAGAAAATATGAGATATATTTACAAAAGGAGTCTAAATGTTGCTCCACATTGTGAAATACTGACTGAAAGATTTGTACACAAACAACTCAGCTACATGATTAGCTGGCAGGGGCAGCTGCACTCATGAAATAGTCACCATGCAGATGTTTCTCTCAAGCATTTCACATACCAAACCTTGGGTAAAAGAAGACTGCAAAACAAAACAAAACTGGCGACTCAAGGTGGAGAAAACAGAAATACATACAGATTAGTTAGCAAGTGTGCAAAAAGTACAGAATGAAACTTGTAACAGGAGTGCAACGTGTTATGTAGAAACAAGTTGTAATAGAACACAAAATAATATAATTGCTATGTAAAGACCATAAAGACAAGAAAACCCAGTAAAGCAAGACTCAGGTATTGTTGAAACAGGTACTGTTGGGCTCTGTTCTAAAGCAGAACCCAAATCAGCCAGGACGAGGCTCCTGGCTTTGGCCAGGACAAAGTGACCTGGGAGAAAGCCAAACCTCCACTGTGCTTGTCCAGAAGAAGTCAAGCGGCAAACACCAAGGAAAAAGATGCTACTTCATCAAGTAGACCCCTGCCTAAGACCCCCAGGGGGCATGGCACCACAGAAGACTAATTATAATATGAAATGCAAGGAGACAGAGTGGGCAGGGAATGGGTGGGCAGGGAGATGTGGGCTTGGGAGATCAATGTGTATTTAAACCTGAAACCTGTCTCTGCAAGTACATGTATGGAGAAAAGTACAAGTATATGTATGGAGAAAATATGCCCCACGTGTCCCACCTGGACATAACATACCCGCTTTACAATTCTAAGTGTCAAGTCCTTATTCACCAACTCACCACTTAGATGATTAGAGGGATGGAACAACTCATCTACGAGGAAAGGCTGAAACAATATATTTTTGCATGAATATTAATAGCAAAATAAAGGGTAAGACCAATCCTTGCTCTCTACCAGATGCAGAAGAGAACTTAGTAACTGCAGATAAAGAAAAGGCGGAAGTGCTCAATGCCGCCTTTGCCTCAGTTTTTAGTGGGAAGATGGCTCATCCTCAGGACAACTGTCCTCCTGGGTTGGTAAATGGTGTCAAGGAGCAGAATGATCCCCTGTTATGCAGGAGGAGGCCGTCAGAGAACTGCTGAGCCACTTGGATGTTCATAAATCTTGGATGTTCATGGGCCCAGATGGGATCCACCCTAGGGTGATGAGGGAGCTGGCAGATGAGTTTGCAAAGCTGCTCTCCATCCTTTACCGACAGTGCTAGCTCACTAGTAAGGTTCCAGACGACTGGAAGCTGGCCAATGTGACACCCATTTACAAACAGGATGGGAAGGAAGAAATGAAGTAGCCAAACAACTGATGCTTAGAATAAAACAGAGGAAGTTGCGGTACAGCTAAGGGATCTTGTGCCAAAGTGACTAAATGTTTATCTATAATAAAAAGCTTGGTGCATTTGCACCAGACTAAAATTATGTAGAAGACACCAGTGAAAGGCCTCCCTCCAGATGACCACAAGAAGGACAGGAAGCCAATGACCACCTGGAAAGATGAAATTGCTGATCCCAGCTTATTGATATTTGCTGATTCGGACTAACACAAGCACACTGGAAAATGCTTTGTAGACTTATAAACAGTATATATACTTTGTCAAAATTGTAAGTGGCACGCACCATTAGTGGAGCAGTGACTCCCCAGCTACCCAGCACCACTTGCTAGCCTTCTTTAAACTAAAAGATATAAAAATAAAATTCAATTTGGCTATCAAAATTTTATATCACCCCGACAGCCCCCAAATTGGGGAGACACATGCGCAGCACAAACCAACCATCTAATAACCATGAGTTCATACTATGCAAATGACTTCCGGCGTGCATATCACGTCGTTACGTTAGTAACACTAAGCAATACTTACAATATAAAAATACCACAGCTGCTTACAATTGTGGGTGGGTTAGCCGGAGAGATCCCCCTCACCACCAGCAGGCCGGCCCAGCTTCCACCACTGCCATGTCCAGCCCTCGCTTCGCTCGGCTCCGCCCCTTCCCCTCCGCGCCCGACGGCCGCCGCCACGCGCCGCGCTCGGGCATGCGCGTGCCGCCCAGCCAGCCAATGGGAGGCGGCGGCAGCGCCCCCTCCTGCCCGCGCCGGAGCGAGCGCACCCCCCGAGCCAGCCGCGGCCGCGACCGCCGAGCCGCCCTCAGCCCCTCACAGCGCCGCAGCCTCCGGCACCGCGCGTCACGCTCCGTCCCTCGCCCCACCCCGCCGTTCCCAGGCCCGCCTCCACTCACCTGCGCCGGGCGCAGGCAGCCCGGTTCCTCTGGCTGGAGACGCCGCACGGCTACGGGAGCAGCGCCGGGGCAGCGGGGGTTTTTCCGCGGGCTCTCGGCGCTACCGAGCAGCCCCGCGTCTCCTGCCGAGCCCAGCGCCGAGCCGGGCGGGGGATGATTGGCTCGCGCAGCCGCGGCGGCGCAGGCGCTCGCGGGGGCCGCCGGGAAGCGCAGGCTGCGGGCCGGAGCTCCCGCCGGGCAGCGCGCCAGGGGCTCGGGCCGGGCAGGCCCACCGCGCCCTCCCCGCGGCCCTGGCCAGCTGCCCTGAGGGCACCGGCGCCTCCGTACATCCCCCTGTTCGCTCAGAGCGGCCGCTCCCGCCGGGCAGCGCGCCAGGAGCACGGGCCGGACGTGCCCACCGCGCCCTCCCTGCGGCCGCGACCGCTGCCCCGAGCGTACCGGGGCCTCCGTACATCCCTCTGTTCGCTCAGAGCGCCACGCTGGACACACAGAGCTGCTCTCCAGAACCAACCACGGGAGCAACAGCCTCCACCAGCAGGGAGCCTTACTCAGGGTTAATCATGACCTTCATAGTAAAACAGTCGTTTATTTTGTTTTCAAAGACGTTAAGCATAGTGAATGCTTATCTATGAGATTTTTTTTTTTCCTGGCTCAAAAGAGTCAAATGTTTTGTCTGACATCGCTATTCCTTTTCTTTGAATTTAGGTTCAACATAGTAAACATAGATGGAAATTTTTCCATTCAAAGGAAAATGCTACGCTTCATAATTTGATCTCCATTGAAAATACTGCAGCAAAACCCAAGAGATTTTAAATCAAAATACCACATTCGTAAATAACATTATTTACAGTGGTAGACTCCCAAAACTGCTGATGTATTTTCAAAATGTTCACAGTGTGTTTTAGAGTTGGTCAAGAGTAACTACCAAACACTGCATCTTTAAGTAAATTTCATTTGTAAAGAAATTGAAGCATTTAGCTTCCTCCTAGTTGTAATAGATAGCAAGAAATCCATCTAGGGAATCAATGTCAGAAGCTGGAAAAGATCCCTGCAGGATATGCTTCGGCCATTCTTGTACCATCACTGAAGGCTGTGGACTTGTGCAAATCAAATACCCAGCTGCTAACTGACCAGAGTACCTTAAACTGCTGTTCTGAGTGATTCAAGAGCTCATGGCTTTTGTGGTTCCTTGTCACTGTTCAGCTGGACATAACTGTCCTCATCATTTACATTGTGGGAGACAGAAGCATTCTGCAGCAGCCTAGAAACACAAATCCCAAATCCCAACCACCAAAACACTTCAAAACCCTAAAAAGTTTAGAAATCATCACCACCTGAACTGAAACCAGTAGATTTCATCCTGCAGTACTTGGATGGTTCCTTTTTGCAGACCCTGTGCAGGGGAAGGCATAGCTGCTGGTGAAGAACTTCAGCACAAAGGATACCAAATCTTTTTAAGCAGCCACAACTATTTACTATATCAATTTGTCAGTTCCCGTGCTGTTTACATGGCATTTTCAGCAGAAGGCATCCATTACTTCATGCTCCACCATATCTTCATACTGGCGTCTCCCAGTTGCACCTTACTGCACACACAGCTGATACTGAGCCTTTAATACAGATTTAGATGTCATATGTACATCCTGCTCAAAAGTTACTCAAGCAAATCCACCAGAGGAGTTTACTTGCCCACAAAATGGAAGCCCACTGCCAAGACATCATTCACAGGTTGTGTCCAGACTGTTGCTCTGCAGGCGTGGATTGTTCTGAGGGTGGAGAAAATGCCTTTTGATTACAAATCACAATCATGATTCATTTTGAGATTTATATGTACCAGCTGCTTCCTGCTGGTAAAATCATTATTGCTATGACATGGATCCTCAGAAGAGTGGAAATTTGGTATTTCTTCAGGTCAGGATTCTTCCCACTCTTGTGTATCCCTCTGTGTGAATCAACACATACAAGTAACCAAGGATAACCATCAAACCACAGCTGAAATGCAAAGAGTGGGTTTATTTCATTACCTTGCTAATAACACCTTGTGGAACACACATGGGGACACAGGCTCTGTTTGGCTTAGCTCATTCTAGTAGTCATTGGAGACATGCTAACTGCCTGCCTCTCAAAAACAAAAGGGTTTGTGTGTTTTTGACACAGGATAAGCAACATTAAGCATGATAAATGGAGTTTTCTCACACCAACATTTCTCACATTCCCAGCTGCAAAATCACTTTGATCAAAACTATTCTCTCCTCCTCACCAAACCTTCCAGTTTTTACCCTTTCCTCCCAACACACTCTCTATAACCTCCTCCAGCCACATAAACTATGAAGGTGAATAAAGTTAACTGAAGTCATAGAGTTAAGTCACGCTTTGTATGGAATAGTGTTTATCCAGCATGATTGTAAGATGACTAACTGAAAAAATTTTTAATATTTAGAAGTTTTAAGACTTCTAAATCTATCAGAAATGTTTGCTGTATGCTGAATCAATGTTCAGACAAGAAGTAACTTATATGTTTTTAGCAGATGGAGTAATTAACAAGTGTAATATATTACCATAATAATTGCTGCATCAGTTCAGAGCCTGGAAATTAAGAAATTACTTCTAGAAAAAATGTTCAGTGTAATACACAGCCTCCATGGAGTTTTACTGTCAGATTCTTGAACCAAGTATAATATATATAAAACACCAGACTAATTAATCTTTGTATTCTTTCTAGATTTAAAATTCAAGAACGAGCCTCCTGGAAGAAAATGTTTTGATCTAAATTCCTTGGTTTAAAGTATTTAGAATCACTTTGCTTTTCTACTTCTACTAGTTTAGCCAGCTGGGCTTCAACAACAGATTGAGAGAAGTTTTCATGTAACTGGCTTGTGTGCTGTAGCTCTTCTAAAAAAAGAGGAAAACATTTAAAAATAATTTACCTTTTGTGCCAGAGGGTTACAGTGACAGTAAATATACATTTTTCCAAAGTTCACAAATAAAACCCCTCAACTCAACATGCTATCCAAAACTGCAGGCATTAGTAATATGTCATAGGGACCCCTAGGGGCATCTTCTTCAAGCTAAAAAAGAAGCTGCCACTTTGAAAATCTGGCAAATTTGTGTGGCGAGACGCTTCAAAGAGCATACTGGTTAATAGGGATATTAAAATCATTCATGGCTGCTGAGTAATTCTTCATGTCTCTGAACATTGCTGCTGTGATAAATGGATATGATTCGTGCTAACTAGATTGTAACTATATCAATATAAAATAAAGGAAAAGTATATGTGATTAGTATTACAAAGCAGATGGGCCCCTTTGCAGATGTGACGTGGAAAACAGGACACAGGATGTAGTATTGAGATAAGCAAGATCCCAAAATAGAATCGGTCTTGGAATGAACAAAGTTGGGATGATTCCAGGTATATGCTTGATTATATTTAACATACTTGATTGTATTCATTTATATAAAGAAGTGCTGCTCAATTAAAATTGCTGCTAAATTCAATTTTGTTGTTTATTAAATTAGACATATAGAACTTCATAGCACTGCCATTGCAGGCTTGTACAGACACTGTTGCAGCAGTTTGTGATTCACAAGTTTTCCTCCAGCCACACCAGCCTGGGACCTAGCATCTCTAAAATCAAAGCCAAAAGGGTTGTACACAAGCTGGCAGAGCAGGAGAGGTGCCAGCCACCAGCAGGCTTAGAGGGCCCTGCAGGGCATCCTAGGCAGCAGACAGAGGGACGGGAACAACTGGAATGCCTGAAAATCACATTTAATAATGGAAAATAAAAGGTGCACCAACAATCAATGTGCAACAAAACATACCCTGTATACTGTATAGAGCTACTCCAGAAGACCTCGAAAGGAGGCAAACACAACCTTACATAGACATTGTCTGAGGGCAGGGAACCAATGGACAGAGACAATCCAAAGCAATACCTTATATGGAACACAAGATTACCCAATCGGAGGGCAGGGTTCAGAACATAAATTTATATGGAATGACTTAATCTACATAACTGTTCCCATCATTCCTCTCTTCTCACCCTAACTTGTGGAGTGTTTTATTAACAGTTGGTTAGCTGAGAAAGGCCATGTCGACATAATGCCGCTGGTTAAGCTTGAAAGGGAAGTCAGCAGTCAGTGACCAATGAAAGGCAAGGACATGATGCCCTTGCCACAACATGAGGATAGGGAAGTGAGATTCTTGCTGAAAATATGCAGAAAGTATCAAAAGAATAACCACAAAAATGCAGAAGTAGGCGTAGTTGCTGATATGTAACTAACCAATCCTGAGCTCAGCTTTTGCAATATGTATGAAGCTTATTATGAACTGTATTTAACCCGCTGTATCGATCAATAAATCAGACCTGCGATGAATCAGTTGATGTCCGGGTCTCCTTCCATCGACACTAACTTAACTAGATGTTTCCTGTCTTAGCTTCTTGCCTCCCAGGGCATAAGATTCTTTCCTTCTGTGGCTCACCTACAGCCCATCCTTTCCAGGATGGAGTGCCACATCTCTCCCTTTTAGTTTTTCTTTTAAAAAAATTTTAAAAGATCTGAAGGTCTTCTATAGTAGCTTTTGGCAAACAACTTAAATTTAACAAGACTAGCATTAATAACTCTTTTAACAAAAACAAATCTTGGTATAATTATTGTGAAGTAAATAAAATTTTTAACAGGTAACCTAAAATAAATGTAATCACTACTATAACCTACCGTAACAATTCTATTTTAATCAACAAGAACAGCTGCCTTAGTCAACCTTTACCTTTTAAACTGTTTTACCTGATAATGTGTCATATTTGTAGAAGTATTGATGAAAATCAACAACAGGGAAACTGGTATTAATGATGAGAAGTATTTTTATAGCTACTGCCAATTGTAAACTGCTGATATTTTTGAGTTAAGAATGAAATGTGGTAATTATTCAATGGGTTAAAGTAATAATTTGGTTTTGGAAAGTGATTAAGGTTAAAATCTTAGGGAGTATATTCAACTAATTAACATTGATATCCAACATTAAATTAAAAGATAAATAAAATCATGAAGTTGAATTAAGAAGACAGACAAGAACTACACCACTACAACAGAAATACTGAATAAAATAAACATTTGGAGGGAAATGAAAACCACAATTTTCATATAAGAAATTGTATAAAAATTTGTTTAAGTAATTACTTTACAAATGCTGAAAACAATTGATTAAATAATTGCAAGGTTTGATAACACTATAGGATAAACTTAACTACTTTAAAGTATATTAAGTAAATCTATGGACTCTAACTGTAAAAAGAGAAATAAGAACTAGAACTACTTTGCTAGCTTGTTACTAAAGTTATACTAAGTGATAACTAAGATAAAACAGAAGGTATAACTGTTGCACTTTGTGTAATCAAAATAATATAAAAATCTATAAGTGCAATGTATAAAATGAACTATTTACATTTCTTAAATTGAAAACTGGACAAAACAACTATTCAATTTGTTGAAATACACTCAATTATCTATATCTAAATCAAAATTTAAACACTATAGATAAAATACTATCAAATTTATACAGCTCAATTAAATCACTCAAAGCTTAAAATATGAAGACACTTCCTCTACCTGACACTTGTAATAAAACTTTTTGGTTGTTAAGCTAATCCTAAAATCTAATTATTTTATTGAGACAATAATTGTATTCTTCAACATAGAGCGGTGTTGATTTCGCTGATGCCAGGATGTTATTGGCTGAAGTTGGTAAATGATAAAGACTGAAAAGATATAGTTACCGCTAGGTATTGCCTAGTAATATCTGAAGAGCTTCAGGTGGTAGATTTGTGAAGCTGATAGACAGAATGGTCATGTTGCCTTGCTAATTTTCTTTTTCACATGATGGTGTCAGTGCTTGGATCTCAGCCTTGGCTTTGTTGCTGCCCATGTTGGTGACGCCATTTTGTGGGATGGTGTTCTTGTTAAGATGGCAACTTGGGAGGATGTAAGAGAATGGCAGTTTCTGGAAGAGGAGGAGGGAGGAAGAGGTGGAGTGGCAGGAAGGGGAGGGTCTGGTGGGTCCAAGGTGGTGTGACCATTACCATCTTGGACCGACAGAGAAGAAGGAGTAGGAGGACACAAGATAGCAGAAGGATGGTATTACAGTGCCTGAGTGGGCCGCCATGGTGAGAGAGAGACGAGAATCTTGTTTCTTGATCAGAAGGCTGGATTTATTGATATATGATATATAATACATTATTACTATACTAAATAGAATAAAGAGAGAGAGCTTTTGCAGATGCTAGCTACAGCTAAGAATAGAAAAAAAAGAATCTCAAACAAAGTTGTGTCCAGGGACTCAGTCCCCTCGCTTGCACTGGTGATTGGCCCTTAATTATAAACATAGAAAATGAGCCAATGAAGGTGTCCCTGTTACATTCCACAGCAGCTGATAACAATTGTTTACATTCACCTTCTGGGGCCCCTTGCTTCCCAGAAGATACAGCAATCTGAAAGAAAGGATTTCTGTGAAAAAATGTCTGCGACATCTCACCTTTCTAAATTGTATAAATAAAAAGAAAAATGCTGATGTGAAATGAACAGGAAATTTCTTCACCTACAAAATATAGAATACTAACAAATCACTAAAACAATCCTACAATCTAAAAAACAATGCAAACAACAATGCAAAGAGAATTCAAGTCCATGCAGCTGAGTTTCAGGAACAGTCCATCAGCTGAAGTTGTTTCTTTTGGACATCTGAGAGTCCTTTTGGTCCTGAAAACAGACTTGCTGCAAAAGGAATCCCATCAATAGTTATCAAAAAACCATTGACAGTCATGCAACAATTTCAAACAATTTGAACAACTTTGGAACGTCCTTTTCTGGCCCTTCAATGCTTCAGTGCTTCAGAGCTGCTGCCCGCTATTCTCAATCTTTTTTATTTAAATTTTTTTTTTTTTTTTTTTTTTAATCGAAAAGCAAAAGAGCAGCAGCCGAGCAGAGCAGTGCCAGAGAAGGAAAGGCCCTGGGGGCCCTGGCCCATGCTGGACCAGGAACCCCAAAACTGGCTCACAAAGGGGGACCAGGTCCAGTAGGAGAAACCTCAATCCCCAGAAACATAAGGAGGCCACGCAGTGGGCCCAGCCCAGGAACTCCTTGAGCCCAACGGCCCAGGCCAAACCCATAAAGCAGGCTCTGCATTTCCACAGGCCTGAACCCTGCTGCCAGCACAATGGCAGCACGGGTAGTGAGACGCTTCCTTTCCCCAAAACCACTGAGGCATGCCAGCAGTGAGGAAATAGAAGCCTTCCCCAGCAATCCCATCTGGGGTCTGGAAATATTTGTTTCCCACAGCAAACCAGCACCACCCCCACCGGACTGGGGACCAAAGGCAGAGCTTTCGGGAGCCCCTTCCCCCTCGCCCCTAGGGTACAAGAGGGGCGGCAGAGATGGCAGCCTCCATGGGACAGCAACCGAAACACCGCCCCCCAAACCGCGGAGAACGCTGATCTTAAAAACAGGCAGCCGGATTGCCCCCAGAGTCAGCTGGTGGGCAGCCCCCGCTCCACGGAAGGAGAGACCCCCCGCCGGGGCGCCTGCTGGGGCAGCCAGTGGAAGCAGCGGGGGGGAAGCCGGAACCGGGGAGGGAATCACGCTGAGCGTGGGATCCGTCACGGGCCACTCCGAGAGTCCCGCGGGTTCAACGCCGTTTTCTGCCGCTGACTCTGAGACTGTCTCGGCTTGAGGCGCAGTCGCAGTCTCCGTCGCGGCGCAAACAGGCAGCAGTGGAGCCGGGAGAAACGGCGGAGCGTCGCTGTTGCTTAGCAACAGGTCAATCGCCGGAAGTGCTGTCTTTTCTGCCTTCTCCGACGCTGAGCCGGAAGCTGGAGACGCATCCTCGTCGTTGCCTAGCAACTCATCAGGGACCGGTAGTGCTGTCTCTGCAGTCTCAGACGCAGGCGCCGGCAGGGGCGGGGAGGCCGGTGGAGCCGTGGGCGGGACCGCCTGGAGAGGCAGAGACGGGATCTCCTGGAGTGACGGCTCTGGCAGGGGCGTGGAGGAAGCCTCAGAGACCGGTGCCGCCCCCATGTCTGAAGGCGGAGTCTGAGAGGCCGGCGCTGGCTTGAGCGGCGTCCACTCCCATCCCCCCGGAGAGAGAGAAGGGGGGGAAGGAGAAAACTCCATCTGAGCACGCTCCGGAGAAAGAGTAAAAAATACTTCTTCGCGCTGCAAAGTTTCACCCCCCCCCCCGCCGCGAAGCAGGGGGGGCTGGGAAGCCGAAAGTCATCCCCCATCGGGGACGGTGGAAACGCAGCCTGTCCATAACAGTTAGAAATCCATTGAAAGACAGCTGCTCTGCGTTTCAGCACTGGAAAAAGCTTTATAAATGCTGGGTAGATAGAAGGCAGGACACGTCCCTGGCTCCAGACGAACTGGAAAATGGAGTCCATGCACTCCCAGACAAAAGCATCTAAAGCGTACAGGACATCAGTAGAAAACCCAAAAAGCTTTGCCCATCTAAAGAATTTATAGAGATCTGTTAATGACAAAAAGAAACTGTCTTCCCTACACCAGTATTTCCAGAGGGCAATAAGCTTTTCCTCTGAAGGAGAGAACTGAATCTCTTCTGGCAAGGCATGTGTCTGCCAAACGAACAGCCACAAGCTACGAAGGGCTGGTTCATCAGGGATAGAAAAGCTCACAGTACCTTTTGAAAGAGTCCAGCTTGCTCTGGCCAGCTCCACAGGTCTGCTGCTCTTTTCCATCATCTTTCCTGATGGTTTTCCAGAAGAAGGTTCTGTTGTGGTCAGCCTTGGCTGTGACCTCTGTCCAAATCAGGATCTTCAGTTCTTCAGCTCCTGGCTTGAATCCACTTCTGTGGTCGCTTCAAAGCAACCATCATAAGCTACACATACAGGATTTTTACCCAGTGCAGCAATTTTGCTCCTCTGGTCTTATCAAATTAATCTTTGCTCTGACACGAGGGGTCACCAGATATTACAGCACCCGAGTGGGCCGCCATGGTGAGAGAGAGACGAGAATCTTGTTTCTTGATCAGAAGGCTGGATTTATTGATATATGATATATAATACATTATTACTATACTAAATAGAATAAAGAGAGAGAGCTTTTGCAGATGTTAGCTACAGCTAAGAATAGAAAAAAAAGAATCTCAAACAAAGTTGTGTCCAGGGACTCAGTCCCCTCGCTTGCACTGGTGATTGGCCCTTAATTATAAACATAGAAAATGAGCCAATGAAGGTGTCCCTGTTACATTCCACAGCAGCTGATAACAATTGTTTACATTCACCTTCTGGGGCCCTTTGCTTCCCAGAAGATACAGAAATCTGAAAGAAAGGATTTCTATGAAAAAATGTCTGCGACAGGACGGTAGCTCATTTGCACCTCGTGGTGGGTTCCATCTCGTGTCTTACTCATAGGGACCAAGGGACAAAGAGTAGGGGACAGCGTTGTCTCGGTTTGGATAGAGGTGGGAGTGGCTAAGATCATGTGGAAGGAAAGGGCATGTGAGGTGTCGTGGAGTCTCTTTTTGTAAAGTTTTGTTCCCACTGAGTCCCAGAAATCAACGTAAAGTTGTTAGTAGCCGAGGAACTGGGGAAATTACAGAAGACACACTTCAAAATCACTTTTAGTGCACATTTCCTTCCATATTAGCCAAATATTTCCTTCCTATGATTAGCCAAAAGTAATTTTAATCATCCACATATATATCCCTCTGCTGGTTAGACATACTCAAAAACATTTCACTCCCTCCAATTCAGCGATGGGCCAATGTTCCCCCCGTCCCTCCAGCTCATCTGCAGTCCGTCACAGGAATCCTCACCTCTTTGGTTGAGGCAAGGTCGACTTCCTGTCACCTCTAGTCCACCATAGTCTAACATCTCTGGAGGGACAACCTACTGGTCAGCACCCCTGATGATCCAAGCCCAACAGTACCCTGAATATCAGTGTCCCTGTTCGGGCGCCACTTGTTGCATTGCATCTGACGAAAGCAGCTTTTGAACCAGACTAGCCAGGAGTTGTGTGGCAAAATAAAAAGGGACAGGAATGACTGGAGTGCCCGAATATCAAAGTTTAATAATGGAAAATAAAAGGTACACTGTGACCGTGTTCACAGGGGTCTTTGGATGAGGGAAGAGACGAAGGATCTGACTTCATGTTTCAAAAGGCTTGATTTATTATTTTATATATTACATTAAAACTATATATATTACATTAAAACTATACTAAAAGAATAGAAGAAAAGGTTTCATCAGAAGGCTAGCTAAGCTAAGAATAGAAAGGAATGATAACAAAGGCAGCTGTCTCAGACTGTCTGAGCCAGCTGGGCTGTGATTGGCCATTAATTACAAACATCCAACATGGGCCAATCACAGATGCACCTGTTGCATTCCACAGCAGCAGATAACCATTGTTTACATTTTGTTCCTGAGGTGTCTCAGCTTCTCAGGAGGAAAAATCCTAAGGAAAGGATTTTCATGAAAAGATGTCTGCGACAGTGCACTAACAGTCAATGTGCAGCAAAACATAATTCATACATTGTGTAGAGCTGCTCCAGAAGACCTTGAAATGAGGCAAACACAACCTTATATAGATATTATCTGAGGACAGGGAACCAGTGAACAGAGAGAATCAGAAACAATAACTTATATGGAACACAAGATTACCTAATCAGAATGTAAGAAAGTGACCTCCACCACTGGATGGCAAGGAAGGAGTTGACTTACAAGGCTCTAGGAAGGGCTAGAGATATAAAAGGCGGAGCATCCATTTTGAAGATGAGCCACGTGGCTGGTAGTCGTGGGAGAGGACTCCCAGCGCTGTAATTTTTCCTTATTTGGTCTTTTTGTTGTATTTTTTATTTGTATTTTTAAAATTTTCAAAAGTGAGTGGTTGTTTCTCACAAGGGGCAGGCAGCAACACCTGTAAATCTGAGCGTGAGACAGCTGGGCTGTACATTTGACAAAAGAGTTTGGTACTCCACTGGCAGCTTCTCCATGAAGCCAGTGTCCATAAAGGAGACAGAGGATTCCTGCAACTTTATTTGAATAAAGGGAGAGAAGCCTTGGGTGCTTTCTCACTTGAGGTCTTGGAGGGCACAGCCTCCTTTTATCCTTAACTCCCAGCGCCTTCTTCCTTTCCCTATTGGTCGAGGTATTAGGAAGATACAACCTTCCTGAACCATCTACCATATGTGCCTCCTTGAATCTGTCATTTTTCCCCAAAATTCAGAAACTCAAGCTTGTGCAGACCCACTTGACTGTTTCAGGAGTCAGGCTGTCTGGGCTTTGCAACAGTCCTGCTGCTTGAAGTTGGTAGAGACATTAAGACCCTTTTCAAAGCCATTAACACCCATGCCTTCACCCACAGAATTGTTTGTAAAGACATTAGCACACATCTTCCCCAGCAGGGTAGTCCTCAAGGGCAGCACTGAACCCTGGATGGAGGTGCCTGGGAGCTTCCAGGGCAGCCAGGCCTTGCCACAACTGGGATGGAGCCTCTCACAACCCTTCAGCCTCCATTCGATAAGCTTTAGCCTTGGATAAGCAACTTGCTTTAAGCTGTGTAGGCTACAAAGAGCTACAGGTAATATCTGTGCAGCCATACTTGCTTGTGCACTGCTGGAAGGGTCTGGATACTGCAGGAAGGAATGGGTTGTAATGACTGCTGGAAAACAGTCCAAAACTGCATTATTCATTGCAGCTAAGACGTAATCTTACTTTGGCAACAGCCAAACTCTCCAAAAATAAAAATGAACATTAAAAAAACCCCCAAAACTACCCAAAGAGGGAAGCAAGACCTCGCTCTTGACTGCATCATTACTTTTCGAGCCTTTCCCTAAAGTCAGAGGAAGTAAGATCCTCTGGAGACACCCTCTGGCCATGCTGCCCGCCGAGCTGCATCTCACAACCTGGGACTGCTCTGGAAGATGTTGCAAAAGGATTCCTCAAAAATGCATTCAGTCTTCTGAATAAAAGCACAGATGCTGTTTATGCTGTTCTTTAGCATCGTGGTGCACTACATTTTTAAAAAATTATTTGAATCAAAGCTCTCATTCTTTAATTAAACTTCATTTAGTTGCCATCTGCCTGGGATCAAAATGGCTTCGTGTTTTGCAGCTCTTAATGAGGATTGTTATTGGATTTGTAAACATATAAACACCATCCCCAGCCCCCTCCGAAATGCCAAAGAGTTTGAAAGGTGATAAATCAGAAACACGGCTCAAGCATTAAGAACTGCATCTTCACTCATCTAATAGTAATTGCCAGGAAAATTAATCCACAAACACCAGAGGTCTATGTCATAAAAGGAGACAGAAGAGTACTCTCACCTGTGTTCAGCTGTCTTGATGCTGTTTCTGTGGTCAGTAACACCTGGAAAGGTCCACGCCACTTCACCACCAGGGGTGCTTCTTTCCACTCCTTAACTAGGACTAAATCCCTGGTTGGATGCTATGAACAGCAAAGTCCAGAGGCAGCATCTGTGCTAACTGGGCTTCCTGTCAATGAGATTTCACAAGAGACAGGATGCTAGCCACATATTGGTTTAAATATACACCACTTATTTCCACACACCCCCCCTCCCCTGCTTGCACCATATTGAGAATTAAAGAGGTAAGGAATTACAAACATCAATTCAAAGGGAGATAATTGAATATCTTCTCTGGGTGGCCCTTATTCTTGCCAAAGCTAATGGCAAAAGCCACCCCTATGGCATCTTAGTTTCTCTCACCAGCTTCAAAAGATGTTTATTTCTCCATTCATCTGTTCTAATTGCCCTGAATTCTCAGGGTGCCACGGGTATGGAGATCCCACTGAAGTCTCAAAGCAGCCATAATCTCTTGAAGGCTCCCCCTATAAAATGAGTTCCCCTGTCCAAGTCCACTGCCTTCACAATCCCGTATTCAGAAATCATTTGTTAATTGATCAAATTGTTGCTGAAGTGACTAGACACTTCCCTGGCCCCCCTGCCAGCCGGCACATAACTACCACTATCTAAGCCCTCTTGCCTGGAGCATCTCAGCAAAATACACCATCCCTGAGAGGACATACAGCCCAAGGTCATTTCCCCTGCCTTGCAGTCTCCTCTGCAGGCTGGCTGTTGTTGGCATCCCTCAACAGCTCATTTTGCTAAAACAAAAACACTCACGGTAGTCCTGGAGAGTCCCAACGACTTCTCCCATTGAGCTATATCAATATTTGCAGTCTCAAAGTTCTCGGCATCTACTGTTTACTCTGCTTTGTAAATCAATTCTCCCCACTTTCTCCTGCTCTACCACCTTTAATTATCTCTGACTCCTCTGGTGGAAAAGACAACACCACCACTTCCCCCTCCCTCTGGCAACAGCTGAGCCACAGGAAGCAAAGGGAGGATCACTCTGGCATAAGTGCTGCTATTTGAACATCTCCATTGACCAGCTGATTACCCACTGTCTCTTCTGAGCACTCTGCCTGATGTCACTTAACAGCTCTTACTTCTGCCTCTTATGGGAAATTCACCACCTCTAACAAGTCAGTGATGGAGATCTCATGAGCAGAGCTTTCCCTGCAAGTTAAACCTCTTCCCTCACGTACCACCCCACATGCACTCATAAGACCTCTAGGCACACCATTTTTCAGTAAAAAGACAAAACAAAGTAGACAAAAATGAAACTCACTAATTTGCAGGATACTTTAACTAGTATTTGATCTCTCACCAAGCCACTCGAACTGAAAACACAAATTACAAACATAAACAAACTGAAAATGCAAACACTTATGGTTTTAAATTTCATTGGTTTTCACACAGCTCCATCTCATGGATTGGTAGGTTCCTATTAAAAAAAAAAAAAAGTGAAAATTTGGCCTACTAGACAGATTATTAAAAAGGAAAAAACCTCTTGTGGCTTACACAAAGTGACAGAGACCCCCTGAAGAAATGATTATCACATTTATGTGAGATTTTGCTGCTTGCAGTTTCTCTGCTCTCAAACAATTTTTCTTATCTTTAATGCAGGGATGTTTGACATTCCTAGAAAAGATAAAAGAAACAAACTCCCCGGCAGAATATGTCTGAGCGAAACAGTTAATTGCAATAATTTTTTCAGGTGCAGTTTTACCTTTTATTCTATGCAGTGCTTGTTGCATCACTTCTGTTGCTTCTCACAGGTCTTCAGTGAGGTTTCCTGTCGGGATCATTATCTTATCAGAGCGACCCCGAGAAAAGCTGGAAAGTCTCTTTTCCCAGTGCTTGAAGAAGGAGTCAGAGCTCTTCATTTCTTGGTCTCAAGGTTGTTAATTGCATCTTATCTATAAAAAATTTTCTCCTGCCTAGCCAAGGTCCATCCAGCAGGACAGACAGAGCCACTCTGCCTGCCCCTGGGGTGGTGTTATGTTTTTATACTAAAAACTACATGTACAATATTTACAGTTACTTTCCAATGCCTATCGCCTATGTTAGACAGTGAGCTTCTACTCTAAACCAATCCAAAAGTGCCACCATCAGAGCAGAAGATGGAGACCAAGAAGAAGAAGGAGAAAGGCTGGACATGCCCAGTTCCCTCCATCTTGCCCCCTGAACCCCCATACCAGAAACCCTAAAATCTACTTTTCCACCCTGTGATAACTTCACTGTTATTCTGCCTAAGCTGTTGTGGCTTGCTGATCTTCATATAAGGTTGGTAATTTGCTCCACGGGTCCTAATCAAACCCACAGGTGCTTTGGGCTCTGTGCCAGGGTCCCTGAGCCCCCTGGCAGGGTCCTGGCTGCTCAGGACAGCCAGAGGGATGTGCTGGGTCCTGACAGTTTCCTCTTGAAAGGAATGAGGGACTTGTCTTTAGAAACAAACTGTGGGTCCGCTGGTAAATAAAGCCAGATACTGAGAGAGAAAAGAAACAATGGGAAGGATTCCACTGATTGATAAATGGAATGAGAGATTTACCTTTACAAAGAAACTGTAAGTCTGCTGAGAAATAAAATTGGATACTGAGAGATGAAAAAAACAATGGGAACAACCATAAATACCGTTAGGAATTCCACTGAGTGACACAAGTTAAAGACAAAGACATTAGAAGAGGGTCTTTGGTATTTCCAGAAGTCTGTACCTCAGGCAATGGGGATAGAGAGAGGGACGTGTGGCCAGGAAATTAGGAGAAAAATGAAGCTGCATCCTCTAAAAATTTTAAGATATCCCATGGTGGATATATACCAGATGAGACCCCAAATTTTCAGATGATTAATTTTGTTAATTTACAAATTAATCCACAAACACCAGAGGTTTGTGTCCAAAAAGGAGTCAGAAGAGTCCTGTAACTTTATTCAAATAAAGGGAGAGGACATGGGGCATTTCCCCTGGGGTCTCTCAAATTTTTGGAGGATGCAGCCTCCTTTGTATCCTAATTTCCTGAGCATGTCCCTCTCTCTTTCCCCATTGCCTGAAGTACTTGAGTGGCACAGACTTCCTGAAACACCCAAGACCCCCTTCTAATGTAAACCCCCCCACTTTGTCTTTTCCTCGTGTCACTCAGTGGAATTCCTTATGGTATTTATGGTTTTTCCCATTGTTTCTTTCATCTCTCAGTATCCAGTTTTATTTATCAGCAGACCTACAGTTTCTTTGTAAAGGCAAATATCTCATTCCATTTATCAGTCAGTGGAATCCCTCCCATTGTTTCTTTTATCTCTCAGTATCTGGCTTTAGTTACCAGCAGACCCATAGTTTGTTTCTAACAAGTCCCTCATTCCTTCCATCATGGAGTGGCTCCAATCCAGCAATTCCCATAATCACATCATACACAAAACCCATGTGTAGAAACACTCTACCACTGCAGGATCGAGATTAGGGAGGCTGTGAGAATTAAAGCTGAGGGAAACCAGTAATGAAGTGCAATCTGACTTTTTTTCAAAGTAGGTCAGTATTTCTGGGTCACAATGTTACTGTTAAGCTTTGATTCATTCTTTCAACTTTCCTGCTCCACTTAGGTCTCCGTAGAGCGTGCAAGTCTCACTTCACCCCTACTGTTTTATTTGGCCTTTGCTCTATTTCAGCAATGAAGTGTGAACCTCTGTCTGATGACATTCCCACTGCTAGTCCAGACCTCAGGATAATTTCTTTGAACAAAATCTTTACCACCTTGCCAGCTTTGTTGGTGCGACAAGGAAAAGCTTCTCTCCATCCTGAAAAAGCATCTGCTGGTACCCATTTTGTGCAGAAACCTCTGCAAAGTCTGTTTGCCAATAGTCTCCTGCTCAATTTCCTTTCTAGACACACTCCCAAGTGCAGGGTGCCCAATCTAATGTGCCTTCTTCTTTAAACATGTTGGACACTTTAAAACAATGCTTTTATATTACCAGCCATTCATATGCTGGAAACTTGAGATTTCAATATTTCTACAATAGACTTTATGCCCCAGTGAGCAACCTTCTGTTGTTTCTCCACTATTTTCTTCATGTGTTGGGCAATTATTATGTGTTTGCCAGGTGTAATTCACCATCCTTCAGTACTCTTTTCAGCATCTAACAGTTTTGCCAATTTCTCATCCTCAGCCTGGTAATCAGCAGCCTCCTTGTCCAAATCCTGGTAATTCTTAGGTGAGAAAAACAGGACGTCCCCACTGGCAGCCTCCATGGCTGGTTTGTCAGCCAGGCCATTTCCAATATTTACTGGGGTCTCTCTGAATTGATGAGCTTTACAACGCATTACTGCCACCTTCTGAGATAGCTGCCCCCCTTCTAACAACGTCTGTATTATTTTTCTATATTTCACAGGAAATCCCTGAGAAGTTCATAGCTCCCTCTCTTTTCACGAGTTCATGCAGACCTCTCCAAAAGTAAATTTCAAAGCAGTCCGTATAATTACAGTCTGATCCTGTGAGAGACATAATGCTCGTGTCAAACGCAATCAGCTCTGCTCTCTGAGCTGACATGTTGGGTGTCAGAGCTTTGGCCTCCGTTACCTTGTGCTGAGTTACCACCACATTCCCAGCTTTTCAGATTCCATTTTTCACAAAGCTGGTCCATGAAACTTCTTCCATGAAGAGTTCCCAATTGTATGGAAAATCACGCTTTGAAAACCCTGTATTCATGAAGGAGACAAGGAGGCGGACGAGTCCTGCCACTTTATTTGAATAAAGGGAGAGAGGCCACTGAGGCACACACCCACGGGATTCTCGGGTTTCTGGCACACACCCTCCTTTTATCCTAAAATCCTGGCCGCATGTTCTCTTCTTCCTTTCCCCATTGGCCAACTCACTAGGAGGGTACAGCCTTCCCAAACTGCTTACCACATGTTCCCCCCTTGAGCCTGATTTTACCCCAAAGTTCAGAACCTCAAGCTTGTGCAGACCCACTTGATTGTTTCAGGAGTCAGGCTGTCTGGGCTCTGCAACAAACCTGCTGCTTGAAGTTAGCAGAGACATTAAGACATTTCAAAGCCATTAACACCCATAGAATTGTTTGTAAAGAGGTTAGCACACATCTTCCCTATCAATCCCACCTCTTAGTATTTCTCAATTTGTCTTTACAAACCCTAAACATTACTAACTTTAATTTTTTTAAAAACCTGGCATGGTATAAAGATTAACATTTCAAACATCCCTCACAACTCTTCTGCATCGGGCCCCTGCAAGAGATGTGGCAAGTAAATACAGAGAAACAGAATTCAGTAAATACAGTGAAAAAAGAAGACATTAACAGCTCATATCAGCCCACTAATCACTAGAGCTCCTTGTAGATGATCCATGGCTACTGATAGCCAAGGACTCCCATCCTTTTCCCCCTGCTGAAAAGTCAAGATCTCTGGGGTTTTAGAGACCTTGTCTCAAATATGATGGGCCCACCCGTGTTCAGCTCTCCTGATTGCTGTTCCTGCGGTCCTGGTTGGATGTTATCCACAGCAAAGTCCAAAGGCAGCATCTGTGCTAACTGAGCTTTCTGTCAAAGAGATTTCAAGAGACACAGTGTCCTGGACATGTACTGGTATACATCTTCCCTCTCCCTGACACATTGAAAATTAATTCCAAGGGGAATGACTTCCTCAGGGTTTGGCTCTTATTTTGCCCCAGCTAATGGCAAAAACTATGCCTATGGCTTCTTAGTTTCTGTCACCAGCTTCAAAGGTGTTTCTTTATTTGTCCATTCATCCTTTCTACTTGACCTGAATTCTCATGGTGCCAGGGGGTATGGAGGTCCCACTGAAGTCTCAAAGCAGCCATAATTCCTTGAAGGATCCCCCCTGTAAAATCCAGCTCAGTCCATTGCCCCCACAATCTCATACCCTGGAATTACTTGTTCCAAAAAATACTTTAATAACTGACACAGTAGTTGCTGAAGTCACCAGAAACGCCTCTGGTCACCCTGCCAGCTGGCATACTGTTATGAATAGAAATGTTGCCCATTTTTTAAAGGCTGCAGAGTTCACAGGTTGAGCCAGCTGCTGCCAAGGTGGAGTTCTAACTGTTTGTTGTTGTAATCACCTGTTGTTAATAGTTTTTCGTTAACTACATGTTGCTGATGGTTGAGAATTCCCCTTTTTGTCGAGTGACACCCTGCTGCTTCCTGGAGGATGGCACCCTGAATGGTGAAGAGGAGGGGACATCGGAGTTGACATGCAAATGAAGAAACCCCTCACCAAACCTAGAAAAACCCCTAAAAACAACGAGCCAACACAGAATCAAGGGATTGAAGTGATGTCTAGACGTGAGGCATAGAATCCAGTGTCCACTAAGACCCTTTTTACCCCTCACCATAACCTCAAAGATGTCGGCTGGAAAGAGGACCTCAAATGTCAAACCAAATAACTGGGAATCTCCTGATGCTCTTGTGAGGATGGAAGCCCCAGCTCTGCCCACAGACCAGCAGATGCAGCTGCATTTTCCTCCTTCTCTGGGCCGTTCCTGGGAGCAGCAGCGTGAGCGTGACCCATCGGTTCTTCCCACCCAAGCTGATTTTTAATAAAAGCATTAAAAGGAGAAAGATCTCCTGCCCTATTTATTTCAATACCACTACCAGAAAGTATTTAAGCCCTGTTGTCCGGGGCATCTCATTAAAATGCAGCCAGCATCCTTGGACACATAGCCCAAGGTCACTCCCCTGCCTTGCACTCCCCTTTGCAGTCTGGCTATCAGCTTTAGCTGGGCAGCTCTCAATAGCTTGTTTTGCTAAAATAAAAAGACCCAAGGTAGTACATCTTGAGGAGGGTCTCTGCCAATCTTCAATGACTCCCTCCATGGATTTGTTTTAATATTTGCAGAGTCAAAGCCCCTGGCATCCACTGTTTACTGTCCTTTCTATAAATTCTCCCCTCTTTCTTCTGCCCCACCACTTTTCATTATCTCCAACACCTCTGGTGGAAAACACAGCACCACTTCCCCCTCCCCTGTCCCCCCAGCAATGGCTGGGGAGCAAAGGGAGGATCCCAGAGACCTCTGGCAAAAGTGCTGCTTTTTGAACATCTCCATTGGGCAGCTGATCACCTAGAGAGCCCAGACAGCTTGAATCCTGAAACAGACAAGTGGGTCTGCACAAGCTTCAGTTTCTGAATTCTCAGGTAAAATGACAGGTCCAAGGGGGAATATGGGGTAGGCAGTTTGGGAAGGCTGTACCTTCCCAGTACCTCAGCCAAAGGGGAAAGCAAGAGGGCAACATGCAGCCAGGGGTTTAGGATAAAAGGAGGCTGTGTCCTCCAAGATCTCAAGAGAGAAAACCCCGCAGGCGTGTGCACCCAAGTGGCTTCTGTCCCTTGATTTGAATAAAATTGCAGGACTCCTCTGTCTCCTTTGTCAGGAAAATTAATCCATGAACACCAGAGGTTTATGTCCAAAAAGGAGACAGAGGAGTCCTGTAACTTTATTAGAATAAAGGGAGAGGCCATGGGGCACTCCCCACGGGATATCTCAAAAATTTTAGAGGATGCAGCTTCATTTTTCTCCTAATTTCCTGGCTGCATTTCCCTCTCTCTTTCTCCACTGCCTGAGGTACTTGAGAGGCACAGAGTTCCTGAAATGCCTAATACCCCCTTCTAGTGAATACTCCTCTTGTTTTTCTTTTTCCTTGTTTTTCCTTGTGTCCCTGTTCTTTTTCTCTAAATCCAAAGATGTAGCACAGTCTTGAGTGAGTGACAGTCTGCGTCAATTAGGGGAATTCCTATGGAATTTATGGTTCTCCCCATTGCTTCCTTCACCTCTCCATAATTGGCCTTATCTACCATCAGGCCCACAGTTTGTTTGTAAAAACACCTCCCTCTCATTGCTTTCACCTTTATGGACACTGGCTTTTCATAGCCTGAGTTTCTGCACATCTGCAGCTGGGAGAAAGTCTGTCACCCCCTCTCAGCCCCTTTTGAATGTTTTTTTATTCTTTTAACACCATGCATATATTTGTTCTGCAACTCAGGATTATTCTGCAAATCAAAAAAAATAAATCAACATACAACTCCATTCCACTCCTACAAAACAGCATTAGTTGCAAAATGGTCAGTGCCTTTAACACGCCCCTTTTTGTGATAATTTAACTCATACATGAGCCACCAAGGATAATCCCCCACCAGGGGATCACATACACATCCCACACCCCACACCTTTACCAGTTCCTTAAAACACAACTCAAGGGGAGATTTGGGGAATTCCTTCTCCCAGGAGCTATGAAGAGTCCCACACCACATTTACCACCTTACCAAAAAAACCTTTCTATGCCTTTAAAATGTTTTTAAAACCTCTTACAATTTTTTTCTTAAATAACCTTTTACAACCTTTTAGTAATTTTTTACAACTTTATGCAACCTTTTCCAGGAGTGAAATTTGATATGGGCATTCCTGTGTTAGCTGGTGCATGATCTTACATATGCCAGCACAGTTACAAAAACCTCTGAGCCCTGCAGTGCTTCTGTTAACCACTTACCGTTTTCCATTGAGCTGGGGACTTGTACTCCCTTAAAAGTACACTTTTCCAATTAGCTGGGGACTTGAAAACTTTTGATACACACTTATATAGTTTTACAATAATTTTTAATAGAAAATAACAAATTATATCATTACTTTTATGACCCAATTGTATTATAGAGTTCCATTTCTGGAGGGATTCTCTGCTGCAGCTTATGGTTACATATAATTTTATATCCTCAATAATGCCTTAATAAAACCCAGAGGTTTTGCCTTGAATTCATTGGATTATAGGATCAAAGGATTTCCCTGAAAAAAGCTTTTGATGTACACCAGAGTCCTCCATCCTGTAAATCCATGGAGCATCAAAAGCATTGTCCAATCTGGGGTCGCAAGTAAATTGTTGTCAAAATCATCAGGATAAATTAAAAAATCAATCAGGATAAATAAGACTCTCTAACACTTTCTTTTCAGTATTAGGAGTAAGGCATTACTTTATTCTTGGCCCAGAGGTGTGTGTGTGGCTGACAAAGTTCCATCCTCCACATAGATGCTGATATGAGTAATTTTCATTTATTTTTTACATTTTTAGCAGACAAAGAAATAATGTTCATGGTTTCTAAGTTACATAATTCTTTTAATTAATTAGAATTCTATCCTTTATTGGTTATTGATTTTGTACTCTTCATGCTAATTTGAGCCACATTCTTTAGTCCTCTTATCATCTTTTTCTAAGATAGGAGGTGTCCAACTTTGCAGGCCTTAATCTCTTCTGTATCTTCTGGTTACTCCAAGGTCCTAGAAGGGTTATAAATTTAAGATCCCACCATGTGTCCAATCTTCAGCTCCCTTTGGCTTTGTTTACTGAAGCTTGTCAGGGTTAGTTTTAGCAAACTTAACGTTTCAGTGATTTAATGATCAAAGTAACAATAAGAGCCTGTAAAGAAACTTAATTAGTGCTGGCTAAAAGTGGGCACTGCTTGGAGTTAATTAAAACAACTAATTAAATAAATAGGAAAGTTCTGTCTTCCAACAACAAGCAAGCACAGGCACCAGGGCAGGAGTTTCCCACCCCAGCCACAGAAAATGGAAAGTGGATGTTGTGGCCCTGCAACTCCTCAAAATCCCAGCAGGAATTATTGCTATCACTGCTCAAAATGCCTCTGTTACCCAAACCAGCAGTGTCCAGACCCAGCTGGGGGCACTGGAGGTGCCAGGGGGATGCAGAGCTCCCAGCCAAGCAGATGGAGAAGGGCATGAGCTGCCTTTAGTGAGAGGGGCTCCATATCATGGATCAGGAAACTTGGGGAAGAAAACCTGAGCCCAGTGTGGTGACTCAGCCCCAGTGGCACAGCCAGCCCTCCCCTGCCCCATCTTGCTCTGAGCTGGGGATGCTGGGGAGAGGGGGAGAGTCTCTTTGCTCAGTTTCCATTTACAGCCTTTATGATCCCATTCAGCTCTCTGAACTAAATCATTAGTCCCTAGCACAGTTCCCATGCCCTAATTTAACTCCAGTGCTTGCATTCACCTCTGCCTTTTGGCAGCATCATCAGAGCCTGTGTGGGTACAGCACTCCAGCCCCCAGGCTGGCAGAGCCTCCAGCAGCAGCCCCAAACATCCCTGTCATTGCTAAAGCATGCCAACACCTTCAGTGCTATGGCATTGCTAAACCATGCTAACACCTTCAGTGTTATGGCATTTTTTATGTACTTAACGCGAAAAAAATAAAATATAACTTGGTGGGGTATAACCTGCAAATAAGCCCCTTTCAGACATTTGGGAAGACAAAATGAGTTTTTGTCTCTGATTCACGTTTCCTAACTGGAGATGCCACAGGTTTGAGTATCAGGCAGAAACAAGAAAGTCTCAGATTTTGATGCAACTGTTCAGATGCTAAACTGTATTTCTAACTGGGGTCACTGATACAGACATCACCACTTTTGTGCCATATGCTACATTTACTTGGGATTTTGTTATCTCATGTGGTCATTTACATCTAACTCCAGAGCAAATTCAAGTCCAGATCCAGGAAGCTGCAGCTGCCTTGAAACATGTGTACTCCCCATCAAATAACCCTTCTACCCAGCATCAAATAACACTTCCATGCCCTGCCCAAAGCCTCCTCATGGCCTGAAGAGACAGACTCAAGCAGAGTGAACACATGTAAAATAAACAGAGCAGCAGATTCCACTCAGACAAACTGTCAGGAGTGATTTTGACCCTCTGTCTGCCACCATCCACCCACCTGGAGGCCACAGCTGCTGCTGGTGGGGCAACTTTGCTGTGACAAGCCTGTGGTGACCCGTCCTGCAGTCTGGAGGGACGCTCAGCAATGGGCACCTCACAGTGATGCCTCGTATCCTTGTTTATAATGACTCCAAAGCTAGAAGCCCCAGGTTTTTGCTTCACTGGTGGCTCAGGCTGGGCTGCATTTACCTGCACACGAGCCAGCATGTTTCTTCTTCTTCTTCTTGCTTTCTCACACTGACATTGCCACCGTGTCTCACCCATGCAGGGCTCTCAGCAGGCACAAAGCAAAGTTAAACACATGCAGGGGGAAGTAACAGCTTTAGCTTCTGCAAACTCCAGGAATGGAATGGAAATATAAGGGCAGGAACGTCAAATCATACCCCTCCCTCAATTTATTGGTTTGTTTATTACCTGGGGGAAGGTAGTCCAGGGTACATGGAGGAGTCTGGGGGCACCCTGCCTGCACTCAGCATTGCCACCAGCAGCGATCCAGTGTTGTGGAGCATCAGTGTGATCAGAACAGAAGGCTCAGGGGGACCTTCTTACTTAAAACCACCTGAAATGTTGTACCCAGGCAGGCAGCGGTCTCTTCTCACAAGTAAAGTGATACAACAAGAGGAAATGGCCTCAAGTTTTCCCAGGGGATGTTTACATTTGGTATTAGGGAAAATGTCAACAAAAGGGAGGTGAGGCTTTGAAATAAACTGTCCAGGAAAGTGCAAGCATCACCATCATCCTGGCACCATTCAACAAACGTGTGGATGTGGTCCTCAGGCATGTGGTTTAGGGGTGAACATGGCAGTGCAGGGTTCATGGTTGGACTCAATCTTACAGATCTTTCCCAAATTAAACAATTCCACTATTCTGTTGTGGGATCTTCCTTCCCCAAAAGGTATCAAAGCCTCCCATAAAATCATAGGATGATAATCATAAAACCATAAATCAGGAAGGACTTCAGTGGCTGAAAGTTTTTACTGGTTCAAATGCCAGTTAAATGCACACAATCCAATGTTTTTGGGCCTTTCCAAGTCTGGGATGGCAGGAGACTCCACACAGGAGGGCTTGGGGGGATCTCACCTCTTGGGGGCCTGAAACCTCCTTCCCCCTTTATCCAAATGCATTTGGGCTTCAGAGCCAACAGAACTCATGGGTGCAGATGACTGATGCTTGGGAGAGCTGGCTCCCTCCTGTCACCACTGCAGTTTGGTACCACTCCTCTGGCAGCTCTGTACATGAATTTTTACACCTTTGAGCTAAATTAAATGAAGCATTAAAACATTTCAGACCTCTTGGCTTCAGGCACTGATGACACTAAGGAGTCACTGAGCTGCCAAAGCCCAACAGGGCCTGTCCAAGGGATGCCCTTCTGCCCTTATTCTTACCTATAAATGTTATTTATCAATAAGATATGCAATAAAATAAGTACTTTTAAGAGCAAGGCAACACTTTTTATTTTTATTTAAAAAGGCCTTGATGGCAGGAATATAGTGTAAAAATCATTGGAAAAACTAAAAGGCATCGATACATATTGGAATATACACTTTTTACATAAATTACATTTATTTATTTTTTCTTTCATTTGAGGTTCTTATTTGATATTGAGGTCTAATAGTTAATAGGTCCTGGGATCTGGACGTTTAGACCACCATAGTCTAACATGTACATGTTCATGGGCCATTGCTGAAAGAGAGGGAGAGAAAAAGAAGGCAAAAGTCTCCGTTAGGGCACAACACAAAACCATGCAAACATCAAATCTCTGACATGTTCCAACAACTGGCTGTTGCACCCACTTTCCAAGTAAGAGAAAAGAACCAACCCCAAACCAAAACACCACTAGCAAACTTGACAAAAACCCTTGAAAGTTTTTATTTCTCTTGTGCATTTTTGGGGAGTTTTATTTGGTATCATCCGCAACCGAAGCCAAGCCCTGAAGGAGTGCAGCTGTATGCATCTCCCTGAGTTTATCTCCTATTTTTCCTGGTTTGTGGCATTCTAGAACTGCTCCCAGAACTGAGCTAGAGGTACACCCAGGTAGAGACCCGAGGTGATGTCACCAGCACTCGTGTTTGAGCCCAGGGGATGGAGGGATTTGCCTGAGCCTGTCTCAGATGCAGCACCCACCAAAGCTGAGGCACACACTGCAGGAATGCAGGAGAGCCCCTGGGGGTGTCAGGCTCGCTCTGCTGACCTCCCCAGACAAACCCTGCAGAACAAGACAGCCCCACAGGTGTGTCTCCTGCTTTGCCAAACCTGCTCGTGCCATTTTACATCACACTTTAGAGTGTTTGTCAGGTGCAGGGGGGTGGTGACAGCTCGAGCAGAACAGAGCAGCATCCTGAAGCAGAAAGATAGGTAGGCAGTAACCCCCCTAATATCTGGAAGGCTTTACCACAAGCGAGATCTGATTTGTTGATGATGTAGACTCCATATTGGAAGAAGAGGAAGAGGAAGAAGAGGAAGAGGAAGATACCGAGTTCCCTTCGGAGATCCTCTTCCGCTTCCGCTTGGGAACACTGATGTCTTTGTCTGCAAGGAGAGAGGGAAGGCATGAGGTGTCCAAGCCCTGAGAGTGGTCCCTAAATGTGGGGGCTCATTTTGCCACTGTGACCTCGCCCTCCACAGAGCATCCCCAGCTGTGCTGCCACTGGTGGCACAGGCTTGGCCTCCCTGAGTGCACAGAGCTGCCAGCTTTGCTCACACTGCAGGCATGCTCTGCCTTGCCACATCTCCCTTCTCTATCCATCCACCTCTTTCCATAAAATATATGACTGTAGTTACCTCTAGGACTCACATTTGATTAAAACTGTCTGAGATTTATCAGGATGACGGGACAGAGAGAGAAGCACATTCCCAGTGATGACAGAAAACCTTGTTGCCTCAGAAATTCAACTGCTAAGTGATGGCTCAAATTAAGGGCTTTAACCAGGGAATAAATTGCTCATGGTGAGTAAATTGCTAATGGGAGAGGGATAATCACATCCTCCAGAACATGCTGAAAGTTTGAGCCAAACAGCCCAGTCTTCCCACAGCTCACAGATGTGGAATCCTCCAAGAGGACAGTTTACTCTGGAACAGATGCTGAGACTAACTTTTTGTAGGTAGGATCTTCCCCCCATCCTGCCCTGGGGATGTGGGAGGTTCAAACACCTCCTCACAACTCCCATCCATTTTCTCTCCCACAGTGCCAGGAAAGCCACAGTTATGTCCTATCCCCTCCCTTACCTGTTTGTTTGGCCTCGGTGCAGATTTCAGCAAATGGCCTGTGGAAGAGACAAGGCGTGAGTCAGTGGTGTCACCCTGTGTGCCTGCCTGTGCTGGACACAGCCCAGACCCTGACCCTGAGCTGACTCCCCCTTGTGTGGAGAGGGGACTTGGAGCCTCCCCAGTGCATCCTGGAGAGAAGCAACCTGAAAGAGCTCAGCTGGGTCTCTGAGTTATCAGCCCCCATGTCATGTCCCTTCCCAGCATCACCATCCCAAATCACAGAAGAAAGAGGGGACAAATTGGCCCTGTAACCCTTCAGTGTGCCCACCCACGTGCAGGCACCTCCCTGCAGCACAGGGATGGAGCAGGTCCATGTGGTGGCTCTGGTGGCCTCAGGGTGAGCTGCTCTGCTTATGGCTGAAGGAGCAAGGACAACACTTAAGAAACAGAAGCATCCCCCACCACAAAGCTGGAAAAACTTACTGGAGCTGGTTTATAATCACTATTCGGATGCTCTCCCGTGCCTTCAGGATCTTCTCCAGCCGGTGAATGTCATAGGTGTTGGGATTTCTGAACGGGATATCGTCCGGCAGCCCCGTAACCTCCACAGAGTCAGGACTGTCCCTGATGAGTTTATAGGGCACCATGACAGGCCTGTTCAAGCCCAGAGCCTCTCCTGTAAGGGAAGAACAGAGGACAGCACAACAGCTTTACCCTGCAGTGTTGGAACCCAGGACATCCCTCTGGCTGCCCTGGATGGCTCCAGCCCCTGCCAGGGGGCTCTGAGACCTTGACACGCAGCCAAAGACACCTGTGGCTTTGATTTTAACCCATGGAAACAATTACCAACCTTATATGAAGATTTACAAGCCATGAGAGTTTAAATAAAATGTAGTTAATTGATCACAGGTTGAAAAGTAGAATTTTGGGATTTTAGAATGGGGGTTCAGAAGCCAAGATGGAGGAATCTGGGTGTGCTTTGTTCTTCTTCTTTCTTCTTCTTAGCCTCCATCTTCTGCTGTGATGGTGGCACTTTAGGATTGGTTTAGAGTAGAGACAGACTGTCTAACATAGGTGATAGGTATTGGAAAATTATTGTAAATAAAGTACATGTAGTTTTTAGTATAAAAAGATAACACCACCCAGTGTGCCTTGGATCGACTTGCTAGACAGATCTCAGCAGGTCAGGAAAAGAATATTATAGATAACAGAAAATAAACAATCTTGAGAACCAGAGCCGAGAAATCCTGACTCCTTCTTCAATCTCAGGGCTGGGAAAAAGAGACTTTCTGACACCTTGGGGTCATCTCGACCACAGAAACCCGGAGACTGCAGGGCTCCAGAACCAACCAACGGAAGGACCAAGAGCCCTGGGGGACATTGGGATGCCATGGCTGCTGTGGTGCCCAGCCTTTGCTGCAGCCACATCCCACCCATTTTACATGTACCTGCCCAATTTATTGTCTGCTCTGTTAGTCTCCATTTAGAATTCTGCCAGGAGCCTCAGGTGAGTTCAGAACACACACACTGCTGTACTTGCCCAAGCCCATGGCTGGAGCAGCAGCAGCATGCAAGACAGCCCAGGACAGAGGGGAAATGGAAGAGATTTGCCCATTTCCTCTTCCCTCTGTACATCAGCAGGTCTGGGGGTCACTGGGGTGGAGATCAAAGCCATCTTTGTCATCACATCACATCACATCACATCATCACATTACTCCTGCCCATTTCTCGAATCAATTTATCTCTTTAGCCTCCACAACATCCTATGGCAGTGATACACCTCAGTTTAATTCCTTGCTGCATTAAAAGTCCAGGTTTACTTCCTTGTGTACAAGTAAACCTGCTGCTCACCTCTCTGGGTACCCCTTCATTTCCTGCTCACTGGGGAGCACAGAACACCCCTCACTCCTGTGCTGTTTCTGACTGTAAGAGGCTGCTCCCACCTTGCATCTCTGCAGCCCCAAAACCTGAAGCTGTTAGGGCTGCACAGCCACATTTCTGGCTTTCCCACCACAGAGTTTGTCCCACCAAAGGATGACAGCAGACTGAACAAATCCTGCAGCTGTGCTGCATTTTGCCATAACCCCTTCCCCTCTGCAAGGATGAGCTGTCAACAAGAAAATAATGGTCCCACCTGCCAAGAGTGAGACACAGGGACCTACCCCCTGAACCTGACCATGAACTTAAGCTTCTTTGACCAATTTTCAAGTCCATCCCTCCTAGGAATCCCACTAATCGTCATCTCAATAACATTCCCAGCTCTACTGCTACCATCCCTAGACAACTGATGAATTACTAACCAACTCCCAACCCTTCAGCTGTGGTTTATCAACCTAGTTACAAAACAACTAATAACACCCCTAGACAAAAAAGGACACAAATGAGCCCTAATTTTAACATCCCTCATAATCTTCCTCCTACTCATTAACCTTCTAGGACTGCTGCCCTACACATTCACCCCAACCACCTATAAACTATTATCTATAAACTATTATCTATAAACTTAGCCCCAGCCTTCCCCCTGTCCCTGGGGCCAGGCTGTAACATGGAGCAGCAGGACAATATCTGTGCTGCAGCAGCTGCCATGGGCTTGGGCTATAAATAGAGGCCTTTGTGGAAATAATTTTAACTGTGGCGGCTCTCAGCAGAACCAGCCTCACCCTGAGATGCCTACAAGCAGAGACTCACCGTATTTTTCATTGAAAAGCTCCTTCACTTGCTCTCGCAGGATCACCTTCTCTCCAAGCCTGTTGGCATCATCCTCATCTGCAAAACCAAGAAAGAACAGGGGTTAACTTAACTTGTTTCCTTCTGAGCCCCCGGAAAATCAATCTCACTGACACAGTGCAGGAAAGCATCCCTGTCCCCCTGGGCCTGGGGACACCTCAGAGGGGCTGCTCTGTGCTTGCACACTTCTGCACACCACAGAAAAAATAATACCTGAAATTTGGAGGGTTTAGACATTTCCATTCCCATATTAAAACACAAGTTTTAATATCTGCACTCTGCCACACCTTTCAGAGCTGTGCAAAGCAGCTCTAAAATGCTGCCAGGTCCCCATTTGCCATGTGCTGCCACAGCTAAAAGCATTTTATATCCACTTTGCAGGGCTGTAAATGACTAGAAAAAATGCGAAGCAGTGAAGGCTCAAGCCCTCAGTGCCATGAATGCTCCCACAAGGGACATCAAAGAATGAGAGAGCACTTTTTTGACTAAGCTCCTAAGTGAAGTATTGTTTTATAACATGCCATATAATCAGTTTGGCTTTCCTAGCTTTTTAAATTATCCTCACTGTGCTAAACAGTTTCTCTTCCATTCTCTCATGTCAAACAATGTGCCTAAATCAGTAGATTTTTACACTCAGGTGTTTAGCATCCTCAGGAGGCTCCAGGACAAATGACTGGGGTCATGACCTCAACCTCTGCCCTAGGGTCAAATAACCCTAAAACCCTACCCTGTCCCTTTAATGCCTTTATTTCCCCAGAGGTATAAAGTACCAAGTGAACACACCTTATCTGCCTCTTGCTGTGGTCACCCCAGCAAGCTGGGATGCACAAGGCAGGACCAGCTCAGTGGGGTGGACTCCTCACTTTGTCTCATCCCAAGGAAGATCCTCCCTGCACCCAAGGCAGTGCAGGACCAGGTCAGGGATGGACTCCCCACCTTCTCTCCTCCCAAAGATCCTCACTGCACCCAAGGCAGGCACTGTCCCCCAGGCTGGCAAGCCACTGGGTAAAAATCATGGAACCACTGCATGGTTTGGGTTCAAAAGGACCTTCTAAGACCATCCAGTTCCAAGTTTCTGCCATGGCCAGACACAGCAAGGTGTGCTCTGTGCAAGTGCTGGCTCAGGTGATGGTGGAGGGTGGCTCAAAAGGGTAGAAAGAGGTGCTGGGAGGTGCTGCCCAAATCCCATCTTTAGTATTGGCATCCTCAGGTGTCTCAAACAGCATTTAATCAGAATTTCTGTTAATGCTTTGAGCCAAGAGGTTTGAACCCAGCCCTGAGGACATTTTGGGGGCAGAGGCTGCATTGTTCAAAGTCCCTTTCCAGCTCTCCTGGAGCCTCTTGAGGCACTGGAAGGGGCTCTAAGAATCTAGACCAGACTCTAGCTACTCTCCCTAGAGCCTTTTCTTCTCCACGTGAACACTTCCAGCTGTCCCAGCCTGGCTCCAGAGCAGGAGTGCTCCAGCTCTTGGGTGAGTTTGTGGCCTTCTCTGGACTCATTCCAGCAGGTTCAGCTCTTTCTTGTGCTGGAGGCCTCAGCCAGATGCAGTGCTTCAGGTGGGGCCTCACAAGAGCTATTCACAGTGGGCTTTCACAGCATTAAGGTGATCCCTGCAAACCTTGGCACGAGGGATCAAAGCATCCTCTGCCCCCAGTCTGCAGCTATTCAGTTTCATTCTGTGCAATTACATGATTATGATTTTTTATTATTTTGAGCATTCATATGATTTTTGTTTTGGTTTCAAGCAAACACATGGCTGGAAGTTTAGTTTTAAATGCAAGGTGAAAATCCACTGTAAGTCCCCTGCATGGGACTGATTTCAGTGCAGAAAGATCCCATCTCACATCTCAGCCACTCTGCTGCTGTGGAGAGAAACTGGCAACCTCAAACTTCTGCACCCTGCTACTGCAGGGTACAGCCTCAAAAAAACCTAAAAACCTCTTCTCCACCTGGAAAACAATTGCTTTGCCTAGATATTACACAAAAAAAACAAACCCCAAAAAAACAAAAACAAAACAAAAAACAAAACAAAAAACAAAACAAAAAAAAACCAAACAAACAAAAAAACCCCAAACTAAAACCAAAAAACCACCTAAAAACCCAAAAACAAAACCAAAAACAACCCAAGAACTTTCTGCAAAGAGAGCTCAGGGGTGCTTCAAATCTAGAAATGGCAACAAAGCAGCTTGAATGGCATGGAGCAAAACATAAATACAACAGATGGAGATTTCTAAGTGATGCCTTGCAGTGCCACCCTGGAGGCCATGGAGGACCAGAGGGGACAGCCCTGAGGGCTCCCTCTGTGACTTCCTTGTCATCACTGCTCAGTTTCTGGGCTGTACATACGTACCCGCATGGATGTGTAGATGGTAGCAGACAAAGACACACCAAAATTCAGTGTTCTCACTCATTTAATTCTCTGGGACTGAAAAATGCAGCAGGTCTTTCCTTTCTGCTCCTGCCCCAAGTGACCCAAGTGCAAGAAAAAAGATCCCAAGGGATTTTGTTTTTTCCACCTTGAGGTGGACATTACTCTCAAATTCCCCTTCAAGGACACAAACAATGCCATGAAAATCCTGGAACTGAGCATGTATAACAGTGAAGCCAAAGAGGAGCCTCTGGCCAGTGGCACTGCTTCCCAGGGACTTACCCCTCTGTGCCCAGGCAAGAGGGATCTCCATCTCCCTTTGACTTTACCCATTTGGGTTTGGAATTAATCAACTCCGGGAGCAAACTGAAGGAAGAAGTAAATCAAGGAAGCCACTAATGCTTCTGAAATGTGCTGAGTCCTTCCCATAAAGCAGGTTTATCCATGCTGCTGCCTTCAGCTCTGTGTTATCTTTTTTTTTATTAATTAAAATAGTAGCTAGTTGCTTTTTTTTTTCCCAATTCTACTTGCCTGAAGTCAGCACCTCTACACTCCACAGGAATTTACATATAAGTGGTCACATTTTTTAAGCACCACTTGCTTTTTTTTCTAAAGCACCACTTCTCTTTTTTTCTTACTTGTCAGAACTTAACATTTCTTTGAGAGACACCAAGCTGCTTTTAGTAATTACAAAAACTGAGCTTTAGGTGTCTGCTGTTGGGCAATAGAATCCAAACCACTGCTTATTCTTCTAGTGACCCAAAAAAACCCACACAAAACCAAATCCAAGGTATCCCATGGATAAATAATGGTTCTGTCTGTGTTCATGATGTCATGTGCAGAACCTTGATCTCAGCAGTGAAGCCACAGCAGAGTTGGGCAGGGTACCCAATGGAGCTTTCTTCCTTCCCATGTCCTGAAATGCTGCTCAGGGGGATGCCTGTCCTCTGCTCAGCCACTGCTCATGGAGTAACAACCTCCTGTTACCCAAAGACTTGTCCTGAAGCCCATTTCATCAGGAAAACTGTCCCTGCCCAACACATCTCACTGAGAATATGGCTCAAGCATATGCATAAGCATTCTGCAAGCAATCCCAGACTCATCAGAGAGATGCTCAGCTGGCAGGCTGAGGGCAGGCTCCTTACAGCAGCCTGCCCTGAATCCTAAGAGGAGTCTTTCCCCTCCCAGCTTCCATGGCTGCAATTCAGTTATACCCCTGTGTAAATCCAGAATAAACGTGCTGACTTTCCTGAGGCGATTCTGCAGTAACTCAGGTTTAAATGCAGTTGGAATTAGCTTAACATATGTATGTTTTCAAAGCAGGGCTATAAACTTGTGGCAGCAGCAATTAACACCCAGACCCACAGCCAAAATCCCAGCTGGATCTGCTGCAGCTGTGCCATGCCCAGGTCAGCTCTTCCTCACTCCTGTACATCAGTCTGTCTTACATCCCTGGAGCCTTCACCAGCCCTGACCCAGAGTCTGTGTTAAAGCAAAGCAAAAACAACCCCAACCCAAGCTCTCCTTATGAATGGCAAGTGGATTTGTAAGAAATTAATTGCTGGGACACGTGGATGAAGATGAGAAGAACGTGGCAGGTTGGTTTGGCTGGAGTGATGGCAGCGATGCTCAGGGACTACAGCAGCAGTGCTTAGAAATGCAGAAAGGATTAATAACAACAATAAAACACTGTATCATTCACTTCTGCACACCACAGAAAAAACAATACCTGAAATTTGGGGGGTTTAGACATTTTCACTCCCATATTAAAACACAAGTAAGAGCATTTCTTGTCTGCTACCATCTACGATGCACCACCTGAGCTACGTACCATTGAGAGCAGCATAGGCTTTTTCCAAAGATGTTATCCGTCTAGGGGCTACAGCACAAGGTAATGGGAGACAAAAAACAAAAAAAGAGAAAGAAAAAGAGATCCATGAGTGCTGCAGCTTGGTTTCTTGGTCACAAACAAAAGCAAAACCCAGGATTAAAGTTCCTCTGGCCCCTTGGCACAGTTTAGGTAGCTAATAACTGCCTGGTACGTTATTTACTGGTGAGCTGGGCTCTCCACCTGACACCAGGACCTGCTTTGCTGGAATGGGCTTAAGCCTGCAAGCATTCCTTAGGCTCTCCTGAGCAGCTCAAGGTCCACATGTGCATAAGGATGCATGGCCAAATGACAGCATCTATGGCATGTGCAAGAACAGCAGCAGCTGCCTTGCACAGCTGTTCCAGTGCCAGAGGAGAAAAAAAAAAATCTCAGGTTAAAGCAGATGAAAAGCAAACAGGGAGATCGTGACAGTTCTGCATCAATAGGAGAAATGGGTGAGAAAGGAATCCCTAAGGAGAGGCTGGTGCTTGCCACTGACTCCAAAGTGATCAGTGACATAAAAAGAAATTAACTTCCTCTGGAAAAACAGCCAGGGATGGGACTATGCCCTGGATTTGCATGACGGGCAAAAGGAGGAATGAGGTGGCTCATCCAGACACAGGGAGAGCTGTGGGGAGGTCAGGCTGCAGCACCAGGGCAAGGAAGGGGCTCACAGGGGAGGCTCTTGATGCCAAACTGCATGAGCTGACACCAGCAAACAGAAGGGCACTTGGAGACAGCAGGAGCATGTGTCCAAATCTCCTAAGCAGAGGCATAAGCAATCTGAGGTAGCTCCAAATACCTAGCTCAAAGTACGTGTTCCCCATTTCAAGCAGGCTCAGGAGAGCAGCCACTGCAGCACAGAGCTCTGCCGGTCCCTGCAGGGGCAGGAGAGCCCTTCAGTTCAGCAGCTCAGAGGAACAGAAAACACATGTGGCTCTGCCCAGGGCAGCTGCAGGCACTGAGATCTGGGTGCAGACCTGCATGAGCTGAGGCTCTTCACCCCTGAGAAATTCTGCCATAAGCAGCTGCAGCAGTGCCACTCACTGCCATGCTGCAGGACCTGCCCCAAAATAAGAAATGATCTCTGCAGCTTGGTGCCCTAAATCTCTGGTGACACCCTGTGGGCAGCACCCGCTGCACTAAATGTGCGGGAATCCACAAAATTAGAGGGTTTTGGGGAAAGCTGCAAAAGGCAGGCCTCAGATACAGCAGAACTGTGAGAAGGGCTAAGCAGTAGCCATGAGATTAGTCAGCAGAAAAATTACTTAAACTGTAGAAAAAGCAAGGGCAAATAGAACAATGACCTGTGTATTAACGCTCGTCTAGAGTAACTCTCTAAGCTGCAGAATGTTTATCTAGAAAGATATTAGGAAAGTTAAAGCTTAATAATGGAGCTCTGTGTGTTGTGTTTTAAGGCTCACAAGCAGGTACTGTATTTGAAATAAGCAAGCATTGTTTTGGCCAAAGGTACATGTGCTTATAGTGGTTGGATAGAACTACTGTCAGTGTGCTTTTGCTTTGTGTGATTGGTCAAGAAGCTTATAAAGTGAGTTGTAACATTAAGTTTTTTGGCCTGCTGCCTGGATTGTGAGCTGCTAGCACCTTCCCATTGTCATAACCATGGAATGAGACTGATGCTGAAAAATAAACAGCTCGAGGTGCTTTCCACATCAGCCCCGTCCCGTTCGCGTCTGTAAATAAACCCTCAGCCAGTGTCACTTATGCAGGGGAGAGGAGATGCAGATGGGTCATGCTGGTGGTGGGAAAGCCAAGCTGGAGTCCAAGAGTTCAAGCCAAGAGGAAGCAAGATCCTGGCATGGCTTCTGTCAAGGAGGAATGCAGGCAGGAGCACAGGCAGGCTGCAGGCAGCAAGGGAGAGAGAGAACATATGGCAGGATCTTTCCAGTATGGCTCAGAACTGGTTGAGAAAAGGCAGCATGGCATTTCCTCTGCTTGGCAGCAACTCAAAGGCTTTTGCAGCATTTCAAGATGCTGTCATGAAATTACCTTAAGAAAGGTAATTCAAGTTTCTTGTCCTGCTAACTCAAAGGCGGCATTTAGCCCTGAACCGTAGGAAGCATCCCACCAGGTTCAGGGTAACTGCCCTGCAAGGATGGAGTGTACCCCAACGTGCCAGGGTAAAATGGCAGCCATCTCACCCTGAAAAATGAGGGGGGCTGGGGTCTCTGAAGGACACAGCAGGATGTGAGGGTGGTGGAGAGCAGGAGGAAGGAAAGAGCAGAGTGAACACAAGGCCTTGGATGAGCCGGGTGATGGTGCTGCCCTCTGAACAGCGAGGATGCCACACACAGAGGCAAATGGGAAAAGGGGAGCAAAGCTAGGGACATAAAAAGGTGACTGGAATCACAAACATGCTTATAAACAGGCTTTGAAGCTCCACAGCTATTCACACCTGCTGGTATTTCAACCCTCATAGTTATCCATATATAAAAATATATATTTTTATACACAAACACACACACACATATATATTCAACCTGCCTTAATTTTCACCTTGGCCTAGAAACAGTGACCAGTTGAACACTCAAAAAAATCACCCCAGGCCTTGCTGGTGGGTTAAAAAGGGTTGGGGGTGAAGGGAGGTGGATATGGACTTTGAAAAGCAACCTGGTGATGGAGCAAGATGTGCTCAGCCCTCATCACAGCTTTCCTCTTTTCTATTTTTCTTGCTAGGAGTTTCCAATGCGAGGCACATCTCATCAAAGTCTTGAGGAGGATTGTGCTCTTGTGATTAAAAGAAGAAATAAATATACATATATATATATATATATATAAAGGATGCCTGGATGTGTGGGTTTTTTAATTAAATAACACTGCCTGCCCTACTTTATTAATTGGAGTATGAAAAATAATCTATCATGATGGTAGGAAGCTTGGGGAATAGGACAGATGGAGCTGGTCTACATTTTCAATCAAAGCACATTAAAATTAACATACAGAAAAATTTTTTGTGTGTGTATGTGTGTGTGTGTGCTAGATTACTTATGCTTAATAGTATTTTTCAAATGCTCATATTAAGCCAGTTTTGTATCTATGCCTCGGGAAAGAAAAAAAAACAAAAGGATGAGTGTAGTGTTTATAGCACTAGAGCTTCACCCCTGCTCACACACTCCTGTTTAATGCTGAAAGATCATGCTGCTTTCCAAAAGGGGTTTTGAGAGTCTCTTTTGCAGAGCAGAGCCCAGCAGTGTGGAGAAGAGGCACTGGGAATCAAAAGGAAAACCTCTGGATGTCAGGAGGGTTTGTGCTCCTGGGCTGCAGGTCCTGGGGAAGCCATGCAGGTGAAGGGCTGGCACTGGTGGCCTCAGGGCCACTGTCCCATCTTTGAGAGGCTGCAGACCTGCGCTGCTGAAGGGTTTCTTTCCAAAAACGAGCCTCATTCCCTGCAAAATCCACCTCCTTCTGCAAACAGCATCCCTGCAGGCACACAGCCCCCAGCTGCTGCTGCACTAGAACTCCTCCACCTCCCATTCAAGGAAAAATACCAACATACAAATTACAGATTATATTGAGAAAAAGGCACATGAGGCAATTAGATTATATTGAAATCCTTTTACCTGTTTCTGTTACACTTAAAAAGTGGGTGTCCCCAAAAGAAAGAGATCTGTGGTCCTGCAGTTACCAGGAATGCTCTTTGCAATTTTGCTGGTTCTGCAGCACAGCAATGCAGGAGATGCACAGCTTTAAAACATATTAAACCCCATAAAGGTTTAACTTAAAAGGTTAAAGGTGTAACTTAAAGGCAACTAAAATCACTCCACAGTGATTTTATTTTAAAATTACATTAAATTTCCCTTTTTCCTAAACACCTGTACACTTCATGTAATTTCTTAGCCAAAATGATCCACAAAACCCATTAGCTCTCCTCACATTTATGATTTTACCTCCTGAGCTTTCCTGCTTTTAGAGACCTCTGCAATGCCACACCTGGGAGTAACTACTGCTTTCATTTTAACCCTCCTCTGTGAAATAAAAGTGATTTTCATTGACTTTATTTTAATGCCTTCATTTTACATTACAGGGCTTCACTACACAACATTGAAGACTCTTTAATTTAAATTTTTAGTGACCTATGGCTAGTTGGAACTCATTCATTTTGTTAAGGCAGATGAAAAGTAATCAAAGCCAAGGCAGTGACTGCATCACTCTACTGCCACCAACCACTTTGGTGTAGTGGGGTGGAAAATCAAACAATGGGTTAATTGTTGCCTGTGGGGATTAGGGAGGGGCAAAATACAATCAGCTCTTTTCTGGAAGAGACATTCCAGTGGTAATCTGACTACTAAAAAATACTTATGAGTCTTGAAAGTGTTTCTGAAGATTTGGCAAATATGGGAAATTGTCTATAACAAATTGAGATGTTAAGTAAGAAAAAACCCTCACCTGTATCTGCTCTTATTTAAAACCTCAGTGGGAGGAGAGGGAGTGAAGCACCCAGCCTGGCAGGGATGCTGTGACCTGCTGAGCCCACTTGGGTGCAGAAATACACATAAAATATGTGTTTGGGTTTGTGCTGGAAGGCTGGTCTGTGAGGGGAGCATTCAGCTGGAGGAGGAAGGAAAAAATCTTGTGCATAGAAAAGAAAATCAATTTCCTCTCCATCTCTTTTTCTCATGCTGTGTCTCCCAGCCAGGTAGCAGCCTGAAGTATTTGCTTTCTGATGTGGTCCCTTGTTAATGGTGTGATTTGTGTCAGATCAACATCTCTTATCACAATTTTACTGTTTAAAGCAGAAGAATGGAAACACAAGACATGGCTGGAGGAGTGCACACACAGCCATGGAATTCTGTGGAAAACCAGAGTTCTGCAAAACTTGTGCTTCAGTGAGGGCTCATTTGAGGTCCAGCTGATGTGAACTGGCACATTTGGACTAAAAGACACAAGTCTAAGGCCAAGGTCCACAGAGGTCTTGGAGGAGCTCCCTGTCTTTGGCTGGGCCCTAAACAGGAACACAGAATTGAACACATGGACCATGCCTGAATTTTATTGACAGCTCACCTTTTGTTAGAGCTCTAACACCTTCCTGCTATTCCCAATAAGGGCATATAAATGTTTTCTTGTCTGTCATATTTGTCTTTCCTAAACTGTGCCATTGCCATGGAGGCTGGCCAAGGAAATGGGAAGCCATGAATAAAGATGACAAGGTTCTTTGCACCCATCTGTGCTCTTCCAACAGTTGTAATTACAGACATTTAAAATCAAGACAGGTTTTTACCCACATTTCTGACAGCAACTCTCTTTCCTGAGCAGCCAAGAAATGAGAGACAGCTACTGCAGGGACTGACAGTGAAGGACATGGCTCTGGGATGATGGTTTGAGCAGCTGGGTATGGAGTGCACCCTGGACACCCTGTCCTCTCCTCTGCCATGCTATATCATGCTATATCCCTGCTGTATCTGCCTGTGGAAGGTTCAGGAGCTGGAGTGGACCTTCACCTCCATGCTACTGCAGCTCAGCATGGACCCTTGTGGTTTATCATCCCTTACCACAACCTTCCCTCTCCACCCAACCCACCAGCTCTTTACAACACTGATTTATTTAAAGAAAACACTTAAGAAACTGGGTGCTTTCTTAAATACAGAAAACAGATCCTTGCCCTAGATTAGCTCTTAGAAAATGCCATCATTTCAAGGCAACAGCAGCAGTACTCATAGGCAATGCTGAGGCCAACTGTCTCAGGCAGCAAACAACAATAAAACCAAAGTGGGAAAGCCCAGGAAAGTGAAGTAGAACAACCTTCCTCCAGCTGATAAAATTATTGCTTGCCATCCACAGTTTACAACTCCCTGAGCACCACTTAACACCTAGTCAATGCATTGCTTAGGCAGAAAGGTATCATGTCTTACCGGGTTTGGGGATGAGTCCTTGAAAAGGCCTGTGAAAAAGAAGGCAAAAAGGAGATTTAAAATGAGATGGTACCAAGAAGCAAGCATGCCTGGGCTGAACAGCCTCCTGTGGCCCATGGAAGGCTGGGATCAGCCTGTCCTGCACACAACTCATGTGGGACCAGGAGGAGCTCTGTGGGGATGAGGGCCCTGCTTGGGGCAGCAGGATGTACCTCGTGCCCCATTGATAAGAAGACAAACAACATGGTCCAGCAAAAGGGTGACAGAGCCACTCTTGAACCCATTTTCTTCTTGACTCCCCTTAGTGTGATACATCACTGAAGGGCTTTTCCCTCCCTTCCCACTTGTGTCCACCCCCTTTGGCTGTGAAACACAGAGGATCCTGCCATGAACAGAGGGTGCTAAAGCACAGCAGGGCTCTGAGCACTGCATCAGCAATAATCTGTCTCAAGTCTCCTAAAAACGGGGCTGGGATCTCTCTGCCTGGAGATCAATCTCACCAAGCACCTTCTTCTCCTGCCACTGCCTTCCCCATCACCTCCTCAGGCAGTGGATGGGAAGAAAGCAGGAGTGTCTATGTTATGGTCCCCTCCTTTCTGATGAACCATTAGCTGCCACCTTAACTGCTGTCTGGGGGGACTGGAGGCACTTTCAGGCCTGCAGAGCAGGGAGTGCCTTTAGGGGGGCTCCCTCCTCTCCCCCTCTCTGCTCCACAGGATGGCTGACACCTCTCACCACGTACCTTGTCACAGTGAACTTGATTTTATCAGCAACAGCCAGGATCCTCTCCAGGTTCTGGGAGCCAAAGGTGCAGGGCTTCCTGAAAGGGATCCCAGGAGGCAGTCCCTCTATGATCACCGACCCTGGGTTGCTCTTAATGCGTTTGTAGGGCACTTGCACAGGGTATTTAATCCCCAAGGCCTCACCTAGGAGAGAAGTGAGTGGTAATGAAGCAGTGAGAATGCCAGGGATGCCATTTCTGCTGCAGCTCTGCCTTTACCAGAGCCCTACCAAGCTCCTTCCCCAGCCCCACCAAGGCACAGCACAGTGTGAGCAGGCTGCTGAGGCACCAGGTGAGCCTTAAATCAAGGACCAGCATTTTCAGGCTGCCTCCATCATGGCAGTGGAGGGGTTCAAACACAGGCACATGTGTGCAGCAGAGCTCATGGGGCTGAGGAGATGCCCTGTCCTGCATCATGGTGCCCATGCACTGCAGTGGGAGGGATGGGAAGCTGCTGCTCTTTGTTTTGGGATGTTATTTGGAGATAACTCCACAGCTGTGATCCCTCTCTTGGGCCTGACTATGGGATTGAGGTTACAATTTCCTTGCAAGTACCTGGACAAGTCTCACCCCTGCTGGAACTTCAGCACATTGGTGACATCAATGTGTGGGGCAACAGAGCAGAAGGTTTTGAGAAAGGGGAGAAGCTAACCCAAGTCCTCCTGAAGGCCAGCTTTGCCATAAAGCAAACTAAGGTCAAGGGACCCACCTGGGAAATTCAGTTTTTAGGAACAAAGTGGCAAGATGGATGTTGTCAGATTCCAATGGATATGGTCAACAAAACAGCTCTGTCCTCAGCAAACAGCAAAAGGAAACAGGCTTTCCTTAGGTGCTCTTGGGTTTTGGAGGATACATATTGCAGATTACAGTCAGATTGTAAACCTTCTCTATCACATGGCATGGAAGAAGAATGATTTTAGGTGGGGTCCTGAGCAACAACAAGTTCTTGAACAAATCAAACAGGAGATTGTTCATGCTGTAGCCCTTGGGTCAGTCAGGACAGGCCAGGATGCAAAGGATGTGCTCTGCACCACAGCTGGGGAGAATGCTCCTCCCTGGAGCCTCTGGCAGAAGGCACCTGGAGAGATTGCAGAACAATCCCTGGGCTTCTGGAGCTGGGAATATGAAATATCTGAGGCCAGCTACACCCCAACTGAAAAAGAGACACTGCCTGCTTATGAAGGGCTTTGAGCTGCCTCAGAAGTGACTGGCACCAAAGCAGAGCTGCTTTTGGCACCCCAGCTACCAGTGCTGGGCTGGCTGTTCAAAGGGAAAGGCCCTGCAGCACACACTGATGCTACAGGGACTGTGTGGGTAGCACTGATCACACAGAGAGCTTGAACAGGAAATCCCAACCACCCTGGGATCCTGGGAGTCACCATGGACTGGCCTGATGGTGAAAATTTTCAACTGTTGTCATCATCTGTGACAGTGTTCACAGGGGTCTTAGGTTGAGGGAAGAGATGAGGATCTGACTCCATGTTTCAGAAGGCTTGATTTATTATTTTATGATATATATTACATTAACACTATACTAAAGAATACAAGAAAAGGTTTCAATCAGAAGGCTGGCTAAGCTAAGAATAGAAAGGCAAGAATGATAAAGGCAGCTGTCTTGGACTATCTCTCTGAGCCAGCTGACTGTGATTGGTCATTAATTAGAAACAACCACATGAGACCAATCCCAGATGCACCTGTTGCATTCCACAACAGCAGATAATCAATGTTTACATTTTGTTCCTGAGGCCTCTCAGGAGGAAAAATCCTAAAGAAAGGATTTTTCATAAAAAGATGTCTGTGACAATCATCATCAGTGAATAGAAGGTGACATGGGCTGAGGAGGCCCCACCATACAACCAGCTACCAGAAAATGAAAAGCAATCCACTCTCTCCACTGACACTTCTTGTCATATTGTAAGGACTCAGAGAAAATGGAAAGCTGCCATATGGAGTCACATGGTGTGGAGTCACATGGTGAGTCACAGAAGCTGTCAAGGAACACCGTGGACCAAGTCAGGTTGCTGACTGAGCTGAAAGTTGTCCAGCTGCCTCTAGATAGTGCTGAGCAAGAGGAACGGCCAGTGCTCTACCTCTGCACTGACACATGGATGGCAGCAAATGCTCTGGGGGGGTGCCTGGACCAATGGAAAATGAGCAGTGGGCAGTGCAGAGGGAAACCCACCTGGGCTGCTCAAGTGTGATAAGACATTACTGCCCAGCTAGAGAAGGCAGCTGTAAAAGCCTGTCATTTCAGATACAGACATACAGGAGAGCTGGGCTACTGAGGAGTATCACAACAATGGGCAGGTGGATTGGGCTGCCAAGGGTAAAGTATTTCTGGCAGATCTGGCCTGGCAACATAAGGGTGAATTATTTCTAGCTCAGTGACACCTGACACCTCAGGTCATCAAGGAAAAGCTGCAGCACACAGATGATTTCGTGATGGAGGTGTGGACTCAACCATGGTCACCATCTGCCAGCTTATCCAAGAATGTGAAACATGAGCTGAGATCAAAGCAAGCCAAGTGGGTAAAGCCCCTGTGGGGGGCAGTGGTCTAAATATAATCATGGGGAACCTGCCAGATTGATTGCATCACGCTGCCTGAACCTGCCAAGGCAAGCACTGCGTGCTCACAGTGCTAGAAGGCACCAGTGGATGCTTGAGGACCTACCCTGGGCCTCACACCACATCCTGGGCCTTGAAAAGCAGGTCTTGTGGCAACAGGGCACACTGAAAGAACTGGGCTGGGCAATGGGACTCATTTCAAAAATATCCTCGTTGATACCTGGGCCAGAAAGCCTGGGATTGGGTGGGTGTATCACACTGCCTGTTGTGGCAGCAGCTCTCTGGCCACAGAGAATGACATATAATCTCCCAGGCATAGTGCTGGGAAAGACTGTGAAATGATCAGAGAAAAGAGTGAGAAACAATTCTTAACTTGCTGCCCCTGTTGTTGTAAACATGTGGAATATGTTTTGGAGATTTGTTCACCAAAGGGTGGTTTCTTAATTAGCCAGTGGTGATGGTGTTTGGATTGGACCAATGAGGTCCAGCTGTATTGTAACTGTCTATAAAAGAGTAATGGGATTCTTAATAAAGGTTATTATTCAGCCTTCTGAAATACATGGAGTCTATGCCAATTATTACCCAGCCAATAAGATAAGCTTGCTTGCTAAGATACCCGATCACAGATCAGAGAATTAACTAGATCTAAAAAGATCTTTGAGATAATCAAGTCCAACCTATGACCTAACACCATCTTATCAACTACACCATGGCACTAAGGGCCACATCCAATCTTTTTTTTAACACATCCAGGGATGGTGACTCCACCACCTTCCTGGGCAGCTCATTCCAATGCCCAATCACTCTTTCTGTGAAGATTTTTTGCCTAATGTCCAGCCTAAACTTCCTCTGGTGAAGCTTAAGACTGTGTCCTCTCATTCTGTCAGTAGCCTGGGAGAAGAGACCAACCCCACCTGGCTGCACCCTCCTGGTCAGGGGTTGTAGAGAGTGATGGGGTTTTCCCTGAGCCTCCTCCTCTCCAGGCTAAACAACCCCAGTTCACTCAGCCTCTCCTCACAGGGATTGTGTTTTCAACCCTTCACCAGCCATACTGCATTCAAGCATCTCAATCTCCTGCCTGGGGGACCCAGAATGGGACACAGCACTCAAGGTGTGGCTTAACCAGTACAGAGTACATGCAGCAGCCTCTGGGAAAACAGAATGGTACAATGCACTGTTAAAATTGACACTGACAGCAATGCCTGGGGACCCTTCAAACATTGGGATTTACATTTAGCAAAGACCACCTGGTTAGTTAACACCTGAGGCTCTACCAATCAGGCTGGCTCTGCCCATTCAAAACCTCCATGTGTTGTAGAAGAGGATGAAGTTCCCATGGTGCCTCAAGCAAAGGCAAACCGATCCATGGGATTGTTTTTGCCTAAGGACCTGTGTGCACTTGGTGGGTGATGCAGAGGGACAGGGAAACACGACGTGTCCCTCCAGGGAATTTGATTTTTGGGTGAGAGCAGTTTGTAATGTTGAACTGTAGAACATGTAATGTTGAATTGTATAATACCGGCTTCTGAGTGACACTGCCCATAACTGGCATGGCCAGTGAGGATGGGCTGCTCCAGATACACCAGGCATGAGCTGGTGATGCAGCAACCAGCCAAAAGCACACCAGCCCTCTAGAAGAACTCTAAGATGGATAGAACCCACAATCATGGTCTAAACGAACTCCACAAACATCTCGGAGGGACAACGGTGGCTATAGAAATGGTAACTGGGCTTGTGGACACACACACACATGTATATAGTTGGAAAGTGTAGAATTTTGGCATGATGTAAGTGGTATAGAATGAGGGGTTCTGGCCAGGACAGGGTTAATTTTTGCAGTAGCCAGGAGAGGGCAAGGATAGGAGCTAGAGTTTATTCCGTATCATCTCACATAATTTCCCAGGAATGAGGGAAGGGGTCCTTTCTGGTCAAGTACGAGTGGCAGAGGGAGTGGTCAGGTAGTGCGGGTTCCCTCTGTTACTGATATTGTTGCTGTTACTGTTTTCTTATTCCATGGCTGTTTCCAGTCAACTCATATCTCAATAGGTGATTTTTACCCTCTGTGCCTCCAAGTGTCCTCTCCAACCCACAGCAAGGGGGTTGGACAAGTGAATGAGCAGTGCATCGTTTGTAATGCTTCAGTGTGAACACTTAAGCTGGGGTATAACATTCCTAAACCTCAAAATGGGGAAAATAGCATTTCCTTCTCTAGGCACAGGAGAAGCATTTTCCTGTCCCCCAGTGCTCCCCATGGCCTGTTCCTATTCCCTTCCCAGCCTCCCACAGCTCCTGCAGCAAACAGAGCCAAATCCCAGACCTGCCATTCCCTCCTGGCCCTCCTAAGTACCAGCAGCTCAAGGGGGAGATGAGAAAAAGTACCTGGCAAGAAGGAATCAGGGGCACAGGGGAGAGATAAAGAGCAAAAAATTAGGAGGGAGTAAGGGGGGGAATAAAACAAGCCTGGATTCTCACCATATTTCTTATTGAACAGGTCCTGGACTTGTTCCCGCAGCGTATTAGCAATGTCTATTCTGGAAAGCCTGGCATCATAATTTTCTGTAAAATAAAGAAACAATTATAGATTTCTGCTGGTATATTAAAAGGCACTCTATGACTTTTAAGTAATGCCATTTTCTAATTATAGGAAAGCCCTTATCTTGCAATTAGCTAATCTGTGGAGTGGGTCATTCAAAGTCCTTAAAAATAATCTAAACAGAAATATGTTGGGTTATTTTTCCCTCGCCTGTTTGCTAAGAATAAAAGCCACGTGAAATCGAAGATTCAGTTGTGATAATTACTGGCATTAAAATATAACACACTCCAAAGCCTCTCAGAGAAACCAAAGGCTTTGAAAAAGCTCTCCATCCTTGTGCAAACCCTCACAGGCCCCTAGAGCCCAAGAAGAGATGCCTGAGCAGGGCAGCACTTGCCTGTCCAGCCCACAGGCTTCTCCCCACCACTCTGTCCCCCAGGGGAGCCACCATGCTGCTGCCAGCTAAACTCAAGTGGCTTTTATACAAACATCACACAGGTGGAAAAAGCCCCAGAAAAGGCAAACCCCTAGGCTTGGAAACTTAATTATGCATCTCACAAGGTCAGACAGGGAGATAAGCCAAGCTGGTTAATTAGGGCACCACACAGAGCGCTTCAAACCTCTCCTTAGACCTGTGGGACTGCCTGTTCTGGCTGCTCATCTTGTCTTGTAGTGTCCTGTGGTCAGGACAGGGTTAATTTTTGCAGTAGCCAGGAGAGGGCAAGGCTAGGACCTAGAGCTTATTCTGTATCACCTCACATCATTTTCCAGGAATGAGGGAAGGAGTCCTTTCTGGTTAAGTAAGTGTGGCCACCCTCTCATCCCACCTCCTTCTCTCCTCCTTCCCAGCTTCATCTTGCTCCTCTGCCAACCCCCCGAGCCTCACCACCTGCAGCACCCCCTTCCCACGTGTGTCCCATGCACCCCCAGAGCAGGCAGGGGCTGTTCCTCAGCCCCCACGTGTCTGCAGCCCCACACCTTGGAATCCCTGTCTCTTCACAGCGTCCTCCAGCAGCGCCTCGCCCGAGTCCCTCTCGTCGGCGGCTGAGACAGGGGGCACAAGAGGAGTTAGGAACCACAGCACAGCCAAGGGGATGCATGGGAGGGGGTTTCCAGCCAAAAAACAAGGTGAGGAGGTGTCCTAGGGTGATGTTATGATGCTTGTATCCCCATACATGTGTTCTGTTTATGCTGGATATCATGTTCTGTGCCTTTAGGACTGGCTCTGAAGAGTGAAAGTTTTGTTTGGGTTTTCTTATCAGCCTGGCGGTACACACAGACAGGGCAGTGCATGGTGCTGCTTTTGCTTCGCTCTCTCGCTCTTGCTTCTGCTCACTAGCCAGTTTGGCTTAACAGTCCCAATTTCTTCCTGGACTGTTTCTCCTTTCCTTTTTGGAACCAAGTTGAGCCTGCTCCAGGCTGGGCCCTGGGAACACCGAGAGTTTGCACCTTGTGGCTGCAGCAGCTGCCCCAGCACAGGAAGGACTGAGAACAGAGTGACCGCCCCCAGAGAGACTTTCTGAATTTGTCATCTTTGTCAGAGCGGTGACAGAGTGGTGTCACCTGGTATTGTTCATTCTGTGTGCTGGGGGTGCTGTGCCTGTTAAATAAACAGGTTCTTTCCACTTCTCTCCAAGGAATCCTTCCCGACCCAGTTGTGGGGAGAGGCCGTGTGGGTTTGCTTTCTGGAGGGGCCCCTTTGGAGATTCTCTACCAAATTTGCCCTAAACCAGGGCAAAATTTGGCACCCAATGCGGGGCTCAAGAAAGAGTGGAAAAACCCTGTTTTGAGTGCATTTTGGTTGCCATTACTCTGTGTTTGTATAAAGCAGTTAATAGCCATGCTTTTTGAATTCATAATGTCTATTGGGGTGAAGGCTTGCATGCATTTGTGGTCCCTAGGGTTTTTTGAGATCTTAAGGCTGTAGGAAACCACTCTCACTCCTCTCCTATGTAGATCTCAACAGCCCAGCTGCTGGGTGTCTCTCAGCCTACCTTTGGCTGCTGGGCTGTCTGACACCGACTCCTTTGCGCCCTCCGCCAGCAGCTCCGGTCTGGAAAACAGGGAGAAGCAGAGGGCATGTGAGTGACCTCCCTGGCAGGGACAAACTGCTGCTCCAGCATCCTCAGGACACCTCTCCCACAGCCACAAACCATGCTGTTTAAAAGGTCCTGCAACACAGCAGGAGAACTTTGGATACAGTTTTCACGATGACAGGCTCTTTAATGAGCTGATGTGTCAGTCCTTGGGATGAGATTAAGCAGGTGATGACTGAGCAGCTTAAGTCAGCAGCTACAGACTTTCAGTGGATATGGTCCTGAACATTTCTTAGGGATAGGAGAAGATGTGCTTCTTTCAACATAAAATTGACCCCAAAAATTGCCATTTGGGTACCTAACACTAAAGCTGCATAGTGAGGTGATAGCAGGGCTTGTTAACAAGGTGCACTGAAGCTGAGTCACAAAGGAATGATCTGAGATCAGGACAGGAGGAAACCCCAAAATATGATTGGGCTGACCTGAGAGCTGCTGTTCTGACACCACAAAATCTCCATGCTCCCAATATTTATTTTCTGTTTCAGTCACCTGAAAACTTTTGGGTGAGAAATTGCCCCCAAAATACCCAAGACATCTTAAAATCCATCTCTGCTGGATCGGTTTCCTCTTTCAGGGCAATGCTCTTGCATTACATTGGTTGTGGCTTTTCACAGCCCTCCCACAGTTCTTATGGCTCCCCAGCATAGGGCTGGCATCTTTCCTCATGGCTGCAGCATCCCACATGCACATACGCACATCTGGACCTCAGCTGGAGCTACTTTCTGCAGGAAAACCCTCCAGGGCTCTCAGCCCCTGTCCTTGCTCCACATCAGGGCAGCCTGAAGTTTAAAGACCTCTACACCCCATCCTGCTGGGGTGGCCAAACCTTTGCAAAAGCAGCTTAAAAACCCAGAAGACATGAAGGGACAGATGACAACACCATTGCTGCCTCCAACAAGGCAACAACCTTTGTCTGCTTCTAATCAAGCAAATTTATTGATAGTGACCAGGACACTGCACAGCAGCAGGAGCTCTGAGCACAAACATCCTCCCCAAGGCACAGCCACCCCACCCTCCTTACCTTTTAATGACAAACTGGATGTTGTTGCTGGCTTGCAGGATCTTCTTCAGCTTTGCGATGCCGAAGCAGTTGGGGCGGCGCAGCAGGATGCCTTCTGGCAAGCCCACAACAAACAGGTCCTCAGGGTACATCAGGAACTTGGAGTAGGGGACTTTGACTGGCTCTGATATTCCTATGGCTTTTGCTGCATGGGGACCCAAGCTCATTAGTTTGTTGGACTTCCATGTCAGGTCTAAGCAACAGCAGCATGGTATGTTGCTGGAGGGGTTCAAGAGGTTTTGGGGAGTTTGTGGTTGCTCTGCGCCTCGTGGGGATGTCCCTGACACTGGCAGATGTGAGATGAGGGACAGAGCCATGCAGCCACTGTGTGCCAGCTCTCAAAAATACATGTGTGACCGCGCTTGTATTTTTTTCTGAAATAATGTCTCTAAGCAGATGTGAGCAGAGCATGCTGAGTGCCAGCTCCCACCATCAAGGTGCCACCAGCTTTGCTGAGCCATGCAATGATCATTGTGGGTGGAAAACACTCTCTGAGACTCAAACAAGTGATGGGGGAACCACTTTGGACCCTCCCTCTGCAGGATGAAGGCAGCAATTCCTGGGCTGCAGCCAGTGAAACAACTTTAAGGAAATCAAGAGGAAGAGCTGCAATAACAAGGCTGAAGGAGGTTTCAAATGCATTTGTGAGCCCAGCAGACAGCAGATGTATAAATCAGATTGCACCTTCACTCAGCTGCTGGTTTGGAACTGGCCAATGACAAAGCCAGCAGCTGGCATGATGAAGATGTGTTAATGTTATCTTACCGTATCGTGAGTTGAACAAAATTTCAACTTGTTTCCTCAAATGACTTAAAATGTCCCCTATACCATCTGCAAAAAAACCCAAAAAACAAACAACAATACAGAGAAATGCTCTGAGCAACCAGCTATTTCCAGGGCAGGCACTGTGCAGGTGAGCAGCCCCTGCCTGACCTCTGGCAGAGACAGCCATTCACTCTCCATGCCCCAAAATCAGTGCTAGTCCTCTGACAGCAGCTTCCAAACTGATCTCTTAACAAGGAAGGGAAAGGATGCACCTGCTACAGAGCCATGCCAGCAGTCAGGAGAAAAAAAAACCCCAAAAAAAAACCCCAAAACTCCCATATATATATATATATATATACACATACATAAGGAAAAGTACATTCAAGCACAAGAGGAGAGGACAGAGCCCAAGAACACAATGGTGCCCTTCTGTGGCAGAGGTTTTGGAAGCTAAAGGCTAAAAGCTGAAGAGCTAAAGGCTTTGCTGATAACATAGGAAGCTCAAAAAACCCAACCTAAAATACATCTGTGTGCATCCATCCTTCTAAAATCCTGCAATGATGCTCAGAGTTCACCAAACACTCACCTGATCCCTCCATCTGCTTTTCTTCGTGTCGAGACTCCTCACTGGAGCCCTTCTCTGCCTCTGCCAAGGAAGAAGAGGGTTAGCAGCAGCAAAACCAGACAAGACATGAGCAGGAGTTCTCCAGGTGCCCTGCAGCCCCTCACCTGCTCCCTCCCCTCACTGAGCTCTGAGCAAGCGTCCCAGCAGAGGCTGGGCTGGTACCAGCATGCCAAGAGCTGCCCTGGCAGGATAAACCCAGTGCTTCCATATAAGAGAGCTGCCCACCCTTTGGCATGGGCTCCCTGGGAGAGGAGAGACCCAGCAGGAGCAAGGGCAGCCACAGGGCCAGCACAGATCCCACAGGGAAATTCCAGGGGTGCACTGGGTAAAGGGGTGAAGGTTTGCAGCATGCTGGAGCTGGAGAGAGGATGGGAAGGAGCAGCAGTGCCAGAAAACCCACCAGTTTATGCAGAAAACCCACCAGTTAGTCTGTCAGAGCTCCCAGCTGGCCTCACTGAGGCCAAAAAACCCCAAACTGGGGTTTGGGGGAACTGGGTTCCAGACTGGAACTGGGTCTTGAGCTCCACCACTTTGCATCATAAATTGTATTTACTCATCTTTGACACTTGGATGAACACCCCTCCTACCCTGCAGTCTCCCAGATGCTTCACTTCTGGTACCTGCTCCTGTTTCCAGGATGTATCTTGACTCCTCTGAGGCCACGTGCGTGGGCACTGGGTCATGCATTTCCACCGAGGCAGGGGATCGGTCTGCGGACAAAAACCCAGGGCACCTTTGGTTCTGACACCAGTGAGACACTGTCCCCAAAACAGCCTTCAGAGGGCCCCAGCCATCAGCAAGGACTGAGTAAAGGGCCCCCACTCCCAGGAGCCCCACATACCACCAGGAGATGCTCTGGGGATGCATCTGCCTTCTTTTCCTCCCAGAACCACTCAGAGCTCACCCCTGACACAGACCTGACCTCTTGAAAGAAGCAAAAATCTCTTCCTAACCGCCACAGAAGGTGAAGAGCAAAACTGGTTCAAATTATTTACTTGGCTTAATTCCATCTAGACACCAATTTTGACTTAAAAAGTGAATGCTGCTTCATTTAGCTACTACATGGGCTAGGAAAGGGTTCCACTAATGCTGCCTTTCTCAACAAAATCAATGCTCTTTTGGTTTCCCTTACATTCAACCTGTCTCCCCAAGTGCTAGGCTGTCCAATGTCCTCAAAGACCCACCCAAATTCAGCTTTAAATGAAGTTTCAACTAGTTTATATACTTCAATCAGGTTGCTTGTGACCTCACAGGATAAATAATCCCAATTTCTCCCTGTAGGTGAGCACCTCTTTTCTATTAATCCTCATCCTTGCCTTCAGCTGTATTCCCTCTGATTGAACTCGATCTTCAAATATGGCAAGAAAAGGTGGACTCTGGACTTGAGGTATGACCTCCCTGGCACTGGCCAAGTGGAAATTCTTCCCACTCCTCCCATGGACCTCCAGCTTACCACATATCAACTTTCTTCTCTTCCATTAGCTGCCAAGTTGAAAAAGAAAATGTTTGATCTACCACTATACCTTGCTCCTTCTCCTTCCCCTCTAGTAACCATAGATAAGTCGATTCTACACCAATCCTGGAGTGACTCTTTAACTATCACCTTACTGAGGGGACTGCTACAATTTAGGTGCAACAACTGGTGTGGTGGGGCCTGGTGTCACTGCTGTCCCCAGAATCACTCACCCTCAGGCATGTTAGAGTTTTGTTGCTGCCCTCATTCTGTGGAGCTTATTAATTAATGGTTGTAAAGCACACTGAAAATGCAAACTGCTAACAATCCATTCATTAAACCCTGAGGATCATCCTACCATTTGCTGCACTGTCCAGGACAGGTAAGGACAGGAAAACTGATTCTCCCAGCTGCCCCTCAAGCATGTCATCTCCATCACAAACCATTGCCACTGACCTCTGTGGGCAGAAATCTGGGGAATTTCCCCCATCAGTGCCAGCAATTCCAACACATTTTTAGCACGTGCTGAATATTAAACCTCCCTTCTATCAGACCTATTAAACCTGCCTACTATTACTTGTTATGGACTTTTCAAAATCAGACTGGCTTTCTAAACGAAGGACCTCTCCAATAGCATCCTGTACTCAATACCTGGGATCCTCCACATGAAGCAAAGCAGCAAACCAGGCTCACTTTCTCCAGGGAAAAGGCAAGACAGGACAGCAATGAAGGAGAGAGAAAAACAACAAAGAGCCCTAAAACACCTTCCAACGCTCCCAGGAAACCTCAATATGATGTCAGCTAAGGAAGACCACTGCAGGTACATGAGGGAACCTTACATGCTGGGAAATACCCTGCAAGTGCCTCTTCTCAAAGCAAAATGCTGAAACATGATGCTGAAACATGAACCCTGCGTGGGCAGCAGCACTGCACCCAGAGGTCCCCCAGCAGCTACCTGGTACGGTGATCTGGATGATGTTCAGCTCGTCTGGTTCGATTTTGATCTGCCTGATCCCACCTAGCTCTCCTGAGGTACCTATGGGGAAAGGCAAGGGAAGGTGATGGGGTCTCTGGTGTTGAGATGACCCCGAGGTGTTAGAAAATCTCTTTTTCCCAGCCCCAAGACCAAAGAAGTCAAGATTCCTTGGCTCTGGTTCTTAAGGTTGTTTATTTTCTGTTATCTATTGCATTCTTCCTCTGACCTGCTGAGATCTGTCTGGCAGGTCAGTCCGTGGCACACTGACACCCTCGGGGCATTGTTATCTTTTTATACTAAAAATTACATTTACTTGATTTACAATAATTCTCCAATACCTATCACCTATGATAGACCGTCTGTCTCTAGTCTAAATCAATCCAAAAGTGCCACCATCACAGCAGAAGATGGAGGCTAAGAAGAAGAAGGAGAAGGACAGGACATGCCCAGATTCCTCCATCTTGCCTCTTGAACCTCCATTCTAAAAACCCCAAAATTCTACATTTTTACTTGGTGATTAATTCACTATCATTCTATTCAAACTCTTGTGGCTTGTAAATCTTCATACAAAGTTGGTAACTGTTTCCGTGGGCTAAAAATCAAAGGCACATGTGTTTGTGACTCTGTGCCAAGGTCTCTGAGCCCCCTGCCAGGGTCTCGAGTCCCCCAGGGCTGTCAGAGCAATGTCCTGGGTCCTGACAGGAAGGCAGTCACCAACAGGATCCAGCAACCTGCCCAACACAGCATCAGGGCAGTGGCCAGCTGTCACTTCAGTACCAGCTGAGCTTGCCACAACAACAAAGCTTCAGACAAGTGGCCCAGCAGCATCAAGCCCACAGCATGCAGGTACCCAAAGAGACACCTGTGGGCCTGGCTGGAGGAGCTGTTGGTGCCCACAAACTGGCAGCTGGACCTTTGAAATGCTCATTTCCTGGCCTTCTTCACTTAAAATGAACTGGGCCACCAATGGGCCCAGAGGAGCTGTCTCCAGTGGGTGGCTCCTACCAATTTTAATGCTCCCAAATTCCTGCCTGGAACTTGCCCCTGTTCTGACTGAAGCTGCATCACACCAAGATGAGACCAGCTGAACCCTGGTGAAGTTCAGTGTCGTTTCAACCCCAGCAGATGAAAGCCTGTGCTGACCAGCTGCCCCAGGAGGAGGCTGCCCACAGTCCTCAGCCCAGCTTCCTCTTCTCTCAAGATAAATTTCCTCACTTTGGGTGGGACAGATCGACTGTCGCAGACATCTTTTCATGAAAAATCCTTTCCTTAGGATTTTTCCTCCTGAGAAGCTGAGAGGCCTCAGGAACAAAATGTAAACAATGATTATCTGCTGCTGTGGAATGCAACAGGTGCATCTGTGATTGGTCTCATGTGGTTGTTTGTAATTAATGGCCAATCACAGTCAGCTGGCTTGGACTCTCTGTCCAAGACAGAAGCTTTTGTTATCATTCCTTTCTATTCTAAGCTTAGCTGTCCTTCTGATGAAACCTTTTCTTCTATTCCTTTAGTATAGTTTTAATTTAATATATATCATAAAATAATAAAGCAAGCCTTCTGAAACATGGAGTCAATATTCTCGTCTCTTCCCTCATCCAAGAACCCCTGTGAACACGGTCACAATTGACTGCAAGGCACTGAGTCCCAGCTTGCAGAGGCAAGACAGCATGGCTTGGTGTGGTGTTTCAATGGGTCCAAGCCCCTACATCTGTGGAAAAGCACTTCCTTTTCATTCATGGTGCTCAGAATACCAACACTGCTGACTTCTCAGTGGTGGCTTTCAAAGGGACTCAGAGAGTGAAGACTTCCCTTAGCTTTGCATTCAAGCACATGCTTAATTCTCATTATTTCAATTTGTGCATTTTTAGGCCCCAGCTGGAGGGGCAGAGGGTAAGAGCCTTCCTCTCTGCATCGATCAAATGGGGATAAAGTCCTTAGAGAACTGCACTGTGATGCAATCTAAAACTAAACATTCAAGTTTCTTTGCAGGCATCTTTCTCTAGAGTGCCCCCTATAACATATCTAGCAAGAGAAAATGAATTATTCCTCACCTGGTTCACAGCCTTCAGAAACATTACACTTCTCAGACCTGAAAGGGAAAGGCAGACAAGAAAGGTGGTCATGGTGTACAAAAAGAGAGAGGTTAAAGCCCAGTGGTGTGTGAACTGATCCTGGCAGGAGGGAGAAATGCTGCCTGGCATCACAGAGGGCAGCAGGAGCTACAGAGGGGTCCCCAGGGCTGCCACAGCCCCAGCAGTGGCAGAGCATCCAGGGCTGCAAGGTCTGTGAGCTTCTCTGGAAATGAGCCCTGCTCTCAAACCCACCCTGGTCCTGCACCCTTGCCTTGCCTCTAGAGACCCATGGATGGAACTGCAGCAGAGAGATTGTTTTTCAGCCCAAAACTTGGTTGGCCCCATCCCTTTGTGACAGAGAGCAATGTATAAGTATTACTACAGTGTGGTTACTCATGGAGGTAAAAAATAGGGAGAAAGGAAAAAATAAATTGATTTGGTAAATATTTATTCTGTTCAAAGCTTTTCTTTACTGAAAAACTGGGCACTATCCTAAATTCCCATCTACAGTTAACTTCACATGCTCAGGAGTTTACACAACTTGTTCTGCATCCAAATGAGATTGTTTTGCATTCCCAGGATGCATGTGCTTTCCTGTCTCTCTTGAACAAGGACAACCACAGCTCTTTGGCAGTAAGGGACCTAAAGCACCACTCTGGAAAAAGCACTCCTGCATAATGTTGGTCCTTCAGGGAAAAGGAAAATCCTGTTGGCTCAGGAGGGATGTTCAAAAGCACTTCTCACTTGCCTAAACCCACTCAGGAGCATCACCAGAACAAACCACAAAACAAGCCATGAGTGCTCTTGAAATGTTCTTCCTAAATGTGGAGAGGCAAAAGGGGACATTGGTCTGGAAGGCATATATACCACCTGGGAGCCTTGGGAAGGGCTTTAAACTATCCCAATTCAGGTCAAAGCAAGGCAATCTGTGCATTTTCACCAAGGAAATCTGGGGGGAGGGCTTCTCTGGGGAGTGCATTACACCTCACAGTGTCTGGCTCTTCTGGAGCATTGGACACTGCACTTTCCCTGGAGCAGGACTCTGACCTGGGGGGCCCATTCCTATGGACACACTCCTACTGAGGCACAGAGGTTCCTCATTTGCAGAAAGAACAAAAAAATCCAACCTCCCACAAACCCTCTTTTGAAGCTGAAGATACCCAGAGAGCTGGAGACAAACACCAGCCCTGCAGACTGGGCAGCTCAAGAGGTCTCTGCCCTCCAAAGTTTTGTTATTTCACATTGCCAGGCTCACTCATGGAGGTTCTGCTGTCCCAGACATGCTTTAGGGGCATGCAGCAGCCACATCCAAGGGGGCAAGCCTAAAACAGCACTGGGGAGAACCAGAAGGGACCCAACATCAGGTTCATGTCATCAAAGAGCCAAGAAAGGACAGGAACCCAGGAGATGGCATGGATGGGACAAAGACAAGTTACCTTATTTCCCCATCCTGATCTGCACAGCTCAGCAACCACACAGCTCTGTCTGAAGCCCAGCTGGTGGAGCTGTCAGTGCTGGGCAGTGAGGCTTTGTGCCAGAGAAGCCGAGGAGCATTCTTTACTCCACTTGTGTGAAGCAAGGCTGGGAGAAGGCTCCTTGTCTTATAGCAGTTCATAATGCCATAAACTGCTGCCCTGCCTCTCTCCCTTAAAGTGATTTTAGAGGCTAAATTACACCTTGCTTCCACTGAGTTAAGAATGAAGGAAACTGGGCTATAAAGAGGCAAACAGCTCCTGGATCTCCCAGTCTGGGTTGGAAAGCTGTATGCTATGTGATAATTGCTCCTCAGGTGCTGCCAGCATGTTTTGGACCCGTCTAGTTCATGGCACAGTTATAACAAAAAGAGGTACTCCCATAAAACCTCTCGTGTCCTGCTGGACTGTATAACCCCATCTTCATTAAATGTTAGGCTCCTTGTGAGCTTTCTAAACAAGCAACACTTAATGAGCAGGATGTTGTTACAGTGTGGGCTGAGGGTAAATCCTTTAGGTTATGCATTAACACCAGAGAGAATTCCAGCAGATAATCCCAGGCATGGCCCTCATTTCATCAGTTTTGCTCAAAATTAATGATTCCAAACTTTTAGCTTGCAAAAAGATGGGGCTGCTCGCCCTCCTCCTGTGCTGATCAAATGACTACCCCATTGCAGTGGGATTTTAGGGAGGCAGGAAAGCAGCACCAGTTTAGCCTCTCACCTTCCCATTATGGACTTACAACATCTCCCTGATGCTCCAGCTTACTGAATCACACCCATGGCACCCTCCTGCACACACTGTGTTGTCTTATAGATCAGGAGTTCTATTATCATTATAGTGCAAGGATTTCATATCACCAGAGTTTCATACCTGCTCAGCGTTTCTCATAGGCAGCTCCTCTAAGCACTGACTGTTCCTGGTCCTTGCACTTATCATCTGACTCCAGATCCCACCAATCCACTCTTTCATACCACTTGTTCTTATTGGCTACAGGTGTGGCCTGTTAAGATCAGGTCTGTTCCTAATCTTTAGTAACTGGTCCAGCTGCAACTTGTTGGGGAGTAAGATTACATTCTATGCCACCTTCATTTACCCATACTGTGTCCCCCTACACCACTGGGCATTGCTGATGAACACATCAGTGACCTGCTGTGCACAATAATGACTCTCTGAGGGATGTCACTTTACAGGGAACAGGGACAGAAGTTCCACTTACCTGCTGTTGGCCTGAGAAGTTCCCCCCAGTTCCAGCGGGGCCCCACGGTGAGGCTCAGGGGAGATCTCCCGGGGAGGGCTGGAGGGCTCCAGCTTGGTTGGATCTTTGGTAAATTTGCTTCCTGTTGCCAGGTGTGCAGGGTGGGGTTTGGGAGAAAAGCAAAACCAGGATTAGCAACTGGAGATGCCAATGTTGCAGCTAGTTCCCCTCCTAGCCCCAGAGCTGAGGTCAGGGTAGGGGAGCAGGTTTTCAATTGTCACCTGCTTGCAAAGATGCTGATTCCATGGGGTTTACATGTTAAAATATTAGCAGGACATTTGTTTAAACCTCTCCATAGCTATGAGTGTGCTGGGAAGCCCTGCCAGGAAAGAGCATCTCCAGAAAGGGCTGGCTGATAGGACAAGGGTTCCATGAGGTAGGAACTAAGGTCAGAAAACCCAGAAATATCCCACTGCTCTAGAAAAAAATCCCTAAGTGGGGAGAGCCCTGCCCCAAGGGAGGGCATGTGCTGCACTGGATGCCAGCTTGGCAAAACACAAAGTAGGAGAGACACAGACAGCCCTGTCTCACAGCTCCAAGCCCACCAAGCAGCAAGAGAAATCTCTGTCACAGTGACACAGACAGGGACAGAAGCAACCTGCCACCATGAAAAACTTCCTCTCTCCCTTCCCTGCTCCTCAGCAGCCTGAAAGGAGCTGAAATGAAGCCTCATCAATGACCTTGGAGATGGAAAGAGTAATCTGAAGGCAGAGTAGGAAATAAAATCAGGCAGGGAAGTGAGCAAAGAGCTGAAGAATGAGAGAGTGAGACTACATTGTGAGGCTGCAGAAACCACAAGGTGTCTTGTTAAACAGCTGTTATCAAAGCCCTTTGCTGGTCTCAAAGCACCATTAGAGTATCCTCACCCTTCTAAAACATATTCCATCTATGGGAACCTGATACCACTTTCCTTTTTGTTCCAGCTGGTGAGAAAGGGCAGGGCTCTGGCAGTAGGATCAGCAGAAACACAGAACCTTAAAAACACTATTTATCTACTGACAGTCCAAAAGGCTCCTTTTAATTTGTGCTTTCTATGAACCAAATCTTGTTCTTGCACCAGCACAGCCTGCCTGAAGCTGCTACCCAGGGGAGTAACAAAAATAGGTTTCCAAGCAGTGGTGGGTATTTTAATTAAAGGGTGAGCAAAACTTTACGGGGAAGCTTTGGGATACTTCACAAATGGCAACTTAAAATACAGCTCCACTCAGAAAATAATGTCTTTGCAGAAATGGCACCTCCTGACTCAGCAGATGAGGGTTTTTTTGCACAAGCTGATGTGCTGACACAAACCACAGAGTGCCAGGTTTAATGGACTTTGCTTCTGGTAGCCCTGCAGGGAACTGTCAGGAGAGTGGGGCTGTCACCCACCTCAGTTCTGCTGGGTTTGCTTCCTCATCTCCAAATATCCACTTGCACCTGCCCACCATGTAACCCACAAGCCCAGAGCACAGGTCTGGAGCTGCAGATGTACATGATGCCTCCCCTAGGTACCATGCAGGAAAATCCAAGCACCCCAAAACACAGCTCAGTGCTTCCATCCCTTGGGGATGGGCTAGAGCTTAAAGAAATCCTTTTCTTGAGGAAAGAAAGCATTTCCAGCTTTAGACAAAGAAATCCCCCATGTAGGTGGGACCTCCTCCAGGTTCTGCTGGTGGCTCCAGCATGATTTGGGTGGCCCCAACCTCACCAGGCTCAGGGAGGACTCTCAGGGCTGGGGCTGAGTGGGGCAAGAGTGATAACCTGGCTGGCAGAGATATCTGGGAAGAAGGTGTCTGGAGAGCTACCAGCATGTGCAGTTGGCAGCTTGCGGGGGGGGGGGAAAAACAAACCACCACCCCAAAACATGTCTGTACTCGTGAGCCAAGCCCAGGCAATCCAGGACCCAGGTGTGATAAATCTGAAGGCAATGCCATATTCCAGGTGTGTGTGAGGACATTACTGCAGAGTGGGCTGAGTCTGACAGCATGGGTACCTGCCTCCTTGTATCTGCCAAGAAACATTTATCATGGAAACACAGATTGGTTTGGGTTGAAAGAGACCTTAAACCATCTTCTTCCATCCCCTGCCATGGGCAGGGACACCTTCCACAATCTCAGATTGCTCCAAACCCCATCCAATCTGGCCTTGAACACTTTCAGGGATGGGGCAGCTGCAGCTTTTCTGGGAAACCTGTGCCAGAACCTCACCACCCTCACAGTAAAGAATTTGTCTGGCTTCTCCAGCTCAGAGAAAAAAGAAGTAAAAACACAGAGCAAAGAAAGGCAAAGAAAGAATAATTTACCAGTGAGGAACACAGCAGTAATTTTCTTCCTCTTGAAATTACAGATATTGCCTCTACTGTGGCTCAGCCTGATTCAGGAGCCAGCCCAGCCTCACACACCAGGAATTCTCACTCAAACCTTCACAACTCAATTTTTCAGGGGAGTACAGAGCTTGCACTGATCCCAGGCAAAGGCAATCTCAGCATGTCCTGGTGTAGGGTACAGACAAGGCTTCTCCTTCTCCTAACTGCATGTGTCCTGCACTTCCTCTGCTTACAGTGACATTATTTCAACTCTGCTTCTCTGGATAACCTTTCAATTCTGTGGGCAATAAATCAAAGGATTTGGAGAACGTACCTGTAAAAATTCTTTCGTCAAACATTCTAGGAGAGAAGGAAAAAAAAAACAAGAATTAGAAATAGATGCTGCTAATGACTGAGTTGGAGGTTTAATTAATGAATAGCATTAAACCAAGTCAAACTAGTAATTTTTTTCATTCTCTAAAAATACTGAATGAATTCTTCAGCTAAAAAAAGGCCTTTTAGCCTGTTGTGCAGCCAAGCAACTTTATGGCATATGCTTTTTAACTAAAGCACCTCTAAATCTGCTTATAAGTCATTGTCTTAATTTAACTTATTAAATGAAGCTGCAACTAAATCAGCTGGTTTTACAAAAAGAAACAGTGGGACCAAAGTAGCTGTTACTGGATCTTCAATTTCTAGTGCAGACTATTGGCCAGGGTGTCACTTATCTCCTGAATATTTTATTTTGGTGCTACCCAAACTTTGCTCATAGGAGCAAACTATGTCCAGGCCACATCCCACAGCTTGATCCAGCCTGGACAAAGCAGGACAAAGTGGCTTCTCTACCAACTGACATCAGGAAAGCTAATCCCTTTCAGGATGCCTAAATTCCATCAGTATTGGTGATTTTAGCCCCTTTAGGAGCTTTGTCCAGGGTTTTTCTGCATTGTAGTTTCACACCTCTAAGCATGGAACAACACAAGGGCTGCACAGGCAGGGACTGGATAAATCAATGTATTATAGAGCAGGTTTTCCTGACAGAGAAGCAAAGAGAGGTTGCACAGCACAATGATAACTAGGAATATATCCACTCCTCTTATCCAGTGGAAAGGCAGACACCTGGATTCTTATCAGCAGATACAGAGGATGTCCACAAGTGAAAAACAAGGTGGACAGGAAACCCTGTGAGTGTATGGATGTTCCTCCCTCCACCCAGGGGCATTTCTCCCATCTACCAAATGGCACTGAAGGTGCTGTAACCACATTCAAATGTTTGGGGTGGCATTGGCAAAGTTTGGTGCCCATGATTACTTAAAACAGGGTGGCAGAGCTTGGGGGTCATCATGGTACAGCCAGCTCTGCCACATCCTTGCAGAAAGGGAGAGAGATGAAAACCAGAGGTTTGCAGGGGGAAAGAGCTGTCTTATGGAATAGAGTGAAATGAGTTTTTGGTGTCAAAACAAATCCTGTGAGCACAGAGGGAGCACAGCTCAAACCCCTGACACCCTTGAGCTACACACTTCCTTCTGCTGTCCTTGCCACCCACCTTTTGATGACAAAATGGATGTTGTGCCTCTCCTCCAGGATCCTTTTGAGCTTGGGGACCCCGTAGGTGCAAGGTCTTTTGAAAGGGATTTTGTCTGGGATGCCAATGATCTCCACTGCCTCGGGGTCACAGGCAATCTTCCTGTATGGCACAGGGACCATGTGGTCCAACCCCAAGGCTTCAGCTGCAAGATGAACACATGGCTTTCATTTACACCAGTGCTTTGTCTTTTACAGTGCTAAAACAAAGGTGTGAGGGCTTGAACTCAAGCAGAGCAAATGCCTTTTTCCCTCTTCTCTGCTTGTCCCAGAAAGTGAGCCCCAGGAGCAGCTCTCCCATGGGAAATGGGACAAAAAGGAAAGGAGCAGTAAACACAGCTAAGTGTCTTCCAAAACTCCCAAACATGCCCAGTGATGCTCAAACCAGGAGTGAGCTGGCCCAAATATCATTCCCAAACTCCTTGTGACCCACCCCAGCAGGTTTGTGAGCTCTATGATTCACAAACTGCACAGCATGTGGAATCATAAAATTGTTAATGTTGGAAAAACCCTCTAAGATTGATTCCAGCTTTTAACCCAGCAGCAGCATGTTCACCAAACCATGTCCCCAAGTGCCAGGTCCATATGCTTTTTGGAACATTTCAAGGGATGGTGACTCCATCACTACCCTGGGCAGCCTGTGCCAGTGCATGACCATCCTTTCAGTGAAGAGATTTTCCCCAGTGTCCAATCTAAACCTTCCCTGGAGCAGCCTGAAGCAATTCCCTTTAATTCTATCACTTGTCACCTGGGAGAAGAAACTGAGTCCCACCTGGCTACAACCTCCTTCAGCTAATTGTAGGGAGTGGGAAGATCCCCCCTGAGCCTCCTTTTCTGCAGGCTGAGCCCCCACAGCTCCCTCAGCTGCTCCTCATCAGGCTCGTGCTGCAGACTCTTCCTAAGCTCTGTTACCTTTTGGACACACTCCAGCATCATGTCTATAAATCACAAGTTAAAGGCTTGTCTCCAGCCCATACACAACTCACAGGTGACACAGCACTCATCTCCAGCCCATCTGTAACTCACAAATTACACAGCCTGATAGGGATGGCACAGCTGAAGCACCCACCAGCCCCAAGTAATTCCCAAGCTTCCACCTGCCCAAATGCCCAGGAGCTGCACCAAAAGCACTGCCCGTGGCAAAGGGAGCACCAAAAACATAGGCAAGCCATGCAGATGGAGAAAAAAGCAGCTGCAAAAACAACCACCTTCTTTTTACCTGCCACATGTATGTAAAAGGGCCACATGCCACCCCTCCTGGTGCCCAAGTGCTATGATCCAGCATGTCACATTCCCAAACAGGGCTGTTTTACAGCCCAGTTATAAATTCCTTGACTATGGTGTGGGGCTCCAAACAGAAATATTGACATAACCTTCAGGAGACTGGGAGCTGCTGAGCTAAATGTGTTAGGAAGAGCAGGGAGCTCTAGCATATGGCTTCTGCTGCTGTGTTAGGGAACAAAAATGATTGCTATATAATGATATGCAATCCACAAGCACTGCAGATGCATAATGGGATATTAACTCCTACTCACCATATCTGCTGTTAAAAAGAATTTGCACGCACTCCCTAAGGGTGTTGATGTCTTCAGTTTCTTTTATAAAACTGTCCCACTTATCTATCAAAACAAAATACAAGAAATAAGAAACTTCCATATGGTTCATACACAGCAGATGCACTTTTCTCCTGCAAAGTGCTGCGAAGCAGGAACAAGACTTCAAAAATTATTTCCCTGCTCCTGAGAGAATTTTGCCAGGCTGGCAGATAAGGTCTTGGTTTCTCCAACCCCTGACCTAAACACTCTCCTTGGCACATGCAGATTCCTAAGAAATGACCCCATAAAATTTCTTAGCCCTGGAATGAAAGACCCTCATGGACAGCGCCAACTTCACCTGGAATGAACCCTTGCAAGGTACAGCCCTTTCACAAGTGCATCTTTTCTGTCTTCTCCTCTTTCCCAACCTTCCCACCCATATTTTTTTCTCCTCTTCAAAGCAGGCAGGGGTTTTTAGGCTACCTTTCCCTGGGGTGCAGTGGAGGTGAGGAAATGGCAGTCTCCTCCCCACTGCTGATCCCCCCAGGCACTGCTGCAGAATCCTACTGGGACTAGTGGCTTTCAGTCATTTGGAAATAATGCCAAGTTTTCAGCAGGAATGTGCTGTTTGCAGCTGGAGCAAACAGCCTTTCCCAAAGCCATGCCTGGTCCCTGTGCAGGAAGCAGAGATGGGAATTCCCAGCCAGCCAGCAGTGCTCAAGGACCACTAGCAGCATCTTGGCATGGCAGGGATGGACTGGAGCAGAGAGGACGCTCTTGGCTCCAATGTGAGATGCATTCCCTCCAGCACTGCCAGGTCCCTGCAGAGCATGGAGAGGGCTGGGAGGCTGCTGGGGAGAGATGTGGTGAGGGGAAACCTTGAATTCAGGAAAGCTGCCTTAGTGCTGGAGCAGAACACAGACCTGTCTTGTCATGGACAATGGAGAAGAGGATGCGCTTGGATGAGTGCACATTCTGGATCAGGGGACCCCCGGAGACTGATGATTTCTGTCCTGGACAAGAGGGGAGACAAGGAGAAAAGGCTGATGAGAGCCTGACCAGTGCTCCAGACACCACAACAAGACCCTAAGTGCTGTCCCCTGCCACCCCTTCTGTCCCTCCTCCATGCACCCTGGCCTGTGACCACTTGCTGTGTTGCTGGCCAGACCAACCCTTGCCATCCCCATTTCCTTTTGGGGGGATGCCTTTCTGGCCTGGTGGTGCAGGCCCTGTCATTTTTGGGCAAAATCAGAAGTGTTCCTGCCACTTGGGCAAAACAGAGGTGTGCCTGCTACTTGTGGCAAAACCAGAGGTGTGTCTGCTACTTGGGGCAAAACAAGAGGTTGTGCCCTACCACTTGGGGCAAACCAGAGAGGTGTGCCCTGCCACTTGGGGCAAAAAAAAAAAGCCATTACCAGCTTCAGACAAAGAAATCTCCCATGTAGGTGGGACCCCCTCTGGGTTCTGCTGGTTCTGCCAGAAACAGGCATACCTCTGGTTTTGCCCCAAGTGACAGAGATGTGCCCTGCCACTTGGGGCAAAAACAGAGATGTGCCTGCCACTTGGTGTAGAGGGATAGAACACAGAATGTAACCTTACCCCCTAAAGAGTTGCAGCTGAGCCAATTACTAAGGTTTAGGAGCAGGCCTGATGTTAACAGGCCGCAGCTGTAGCCAATAAGAAGAATGTTATAAAAGAGTGGGTTGGGCGGTTGGGGGGGGGGGGGAAAGTTGGAGTTAGTTGGCTGCTGTGAGGACAAGGTCAGTGCCTAGAGGAGCTGCCTTCAAGAAGCATCAAGGAGGTACGAAGCTCCAGCAATATGGAGCCCTTGCAATGTAATGACAATAGAACTCTTGCACTATAAGAAAACAACTTGGGGCAAAAACCAAAGGTGTGCCTGCCATTTGGGGCAAAACCAAAGGTGTGCCTGCCACTTGGGGCAAAAACAGAGGTGTGCCCTGCCATTTGCAAGCACCCAGGGAAGGCTGTGGCAGTGCAGCACGGCAGGCACTCTGCTCACTCCCACACAGGCCCAGCTCTAGGTTGGTTTTCACCCCAGAAATTCCAACACCCCCAAGCAGGGCCAGGGCTGGGCAGTGCCCCAGGCCCTGAGGGGAGAGCACACTCCAGGCTATTACCACAGCAGTCGCTGTACTCCTGTGAGGAAGGCACCTTCAGCTCTGCCGCCGGCCGGCCCAGCAGCGCCTCGCCCGCCGCCGCCGTGGGCCCGGGCAGGCCCGAGGACGCCTCCTGCTTGAGGTCGATGGCGACGGGGCCGGGCAGAGAGACACCGTAGAGGAAGTTGGTGATGGCAATGGCCGAGGGGGCGTCCTGCGAGCTGGGTTTGGCCACGGGGCCGTTGTTGGCACCAGAGTCCCGGCTGCCCTTGGAGGCGAGGGAGGAACAAGTTAACTCGATGTTGGGGTTGGGCTCTCGGCTGGGCTCATCTGCTGGCCTGAGGGGAAGGAAGGGAGAAGAGGAGGGAAAAACAGGTTCCTTTGAGCCCATGGCAGTGCTAAGGTGCAACAAGAAAGGATGTGGGTGGGGAAGAAGAGCCATGCATGGGAGGGTGGGACAGCACCAGCTGCCAGGCTTCTTGTTGAGGAGCACCATTACAGGAGACCATTAGAGCACCTCTCCTATTTGGAAAGGCTGAGAGAGTTGAGATTGTCCACTCTGAAGAAGAGAAGGCTCTGGGGAGAACATACTCTGGCCTTCCATTACCCAAAGGTACTGGAGGGCTGGAAAGGGACTTTTGACAAAGGCAGGGAGTTACAGGACAATGGGGAATAGCATCAAACAGAAAGAGGGTTGGTTTGGATTGGATATTAGGAAGAAATTCTTCCCTGTGTGGGTGGTGAGGCCCTGCCACAGGTTTCCCAGAAAAGCTGCAGCTGCCCCATCCCTGGAAGTGTTCAAGGCCAGGCTGGATGGGGCTTGGAGCAACCTGGGATGGTGGAAGGCATCCCTGCCCACAGCAGGGCTTGGAACGAGATGGTCTTTAAGGTCCCTTCCAACCCAAACCATTCTATAGTTCTGTTCTGTGATTCACAAGTTACATCCATCACTCAAACTCCTGAGCATCTTCAGGCACTTAAATGGTTCTTGTCTTCCTTAAGTGGAGCTGGTTAGTCAAAGCTGGTTAGTTCAGAGCATTTTTTTATAGCTAGGACCAAGCTGCACAGCTCCATGCCCAGTGCATTTAAGGGGTAAAACCTTTTACGACCACAATCACTTGGCTCTATTGCCTATGCCAGCCCCCAGCACCCATGGCACATTCAAGGGGGAGCTCAGTCAGCCTGCAAATGAGTTTCAGACTGAAGAAACCAACGTGCTCCACATGAGACAGGGAGCCACAAGCTCACAGACAGCACAAATTCTGCCTGTCCTACTTTTAGCTGTCTCAGCCTGATTTTCCAGAAGCATCAAGCCTTTAGAGGAGGTATTTGGTCATGCTCAGCATTTTTCTGAATGGATCTGAGGTGCTGCCAGCAAGGCAAATGCAGGGGAAATGCACCTAAAACTACTGAACCCCTTGCATAAATGTGGCCAAAAGGGGGATTTTGCTCTGCTGCAGTCCCCCACTTCCCTCCTTGCCTGGCATTAAAAAACCCATTTCAGCCTGGGAAGACACTTGCAGCATTTACCCTGGAAATCCCTCTGGAGACAGAAAGCACTTAGCTTACCGCAGTGGAAATTTTGGCAGAGACACATAAAAAGATGCAGTTAATGTGCATGTTTACATACACTTTTTATAGAAATGAGCCTGAAATGGACTCAAGCCCCCCAACACGAACAAATCTCTGTGCAAGGCTGGATTTGGCATGGCTGGACCTAGGTTTGTGGGTCCTGAGGAGAAGCTGGGACATGGGAGGGACCCTCCTGCCTGTGCCACCATCCCAAGGGCTCGCTGCTCTCCTGCTCCTTGGAGGTCCCCAAAATTAAAATTACCTTTTTAGCCTGAAGCGGATGCTGTGGCTGTGCTCTAGGATGGCCATCAGGGATTTCACATCATACTCCAGGGGTTTCTTAAAGCTGATTCCCTCAGGCAAGCCAGTCACTGCCAGTGAGCCTGGCTCTTTCAGGAACCTCTCGTAGGGCAAAGGGACCACGCTGCTCTTCCCCATGGCTTCACCTGGGGAGGGGACACAGTTACACACTGACAAACCCCCTGTGCCCCTCACCACGGCTGAGCTGGGCTGGAGCACTAAATGCAAGAGCAAGAAATACCAACAGGATCACTCGGAGAAAAAACCCATTCCTACCTTCACACTTAGCATGCAAGGCACTCCAATTCCTTTCTAAAAGCACTAATTAATAAAAAGCTCATAAAAGCCAATAAACAGATGTCTCATCATTCAGGTTTCACAGTAGAATCCTCAGCTGGGGTCACTTGGCACAAGCTCACCCCTGGGAGTGCCCAGCCATATGCCAGCGAGGTACATGGCCATCAGCAGGGTGGGAGGGAGCCAAGGGCTGACAAAGACAGCAGAGGAGCTCACAATGATTTTTATCTCATGCTTACTGAGATATTCTGGGAACTCATTTCGAGTCAGTTTTCTTATTTTACCTCCTGGAAGAACGGAAAACAGTTTGATTGCTGTTGCTGTCAAGCAGCTTTGATTCACTTTGACAGACAAGGAAAAAAACCAAAACCAACAATCTCCCTCCATCCCACTATTCACAGACAGCTTGAACATTGATACATTTGACTGCACAGTCCTCTGCAGCTGCCCAGAACTCTCACCTGCTCCCTTCAACGCTGGCAACACAGTCCCACCATGTGCCTCTGGCTCCATTTTACCTCTGCCACCAAAATCTCCCTAAGGAGTCAGGTACAAATTGCTTTTCCTTCCCTTGTAGCAGCATTGCCATTATATAGGGATTTTCTAAACCAGATAAATAGCCTGTGTGCCCAGACCAGGGCTGCTCTGCTATACTTTACAGGCAAAACACCATCAGAAAAACAGCCTGCTCTGAAGGATTTCAAAACCCTCAGGCCACTCTCTGGGGAAAAATTACTTTGGAAACCAACCCAAGCCACTGTGATCAATAAACATGGTGCTGAAAGCATGAAGCACAAGAAACAGTCATGCAGGAATGCAACCTGGCTGGCAAAGCAGTGTCCAGATGCAGAACATCTGGTGGCACGATACAGTGCCTGCACCTTCATCTCCAGGCTGAGGGGCAGGCAGAGAAGGTTATAGCACCCTTAAGTTGTTGAGGGATTTTATACTGTGGATTTGCTTTCCAATCTTTTCTTTTTTTATTCCCTTCTTCTTAAAAAATACCCAAAACCAAAAGATCTTACAGAAATACTGCAAATCTTGTGACACTGCCAGCAAGTCCTTACTAAAAGTGATTTTTTTCACCATGTCCTTTGAAGGAATGCATTATAACTAACAATGTGCAACTTGCATGGGCCATTAAGGCTTCTTAAAGGGAGGATTGATAATATTTTAATTAAGCAAATAACCAAAGTTTTAAAATAAGCCTCTGAACCATGACACCATGAGTTTACTTTCTGTAAGCTGACAGTTTCCCTGCCCCAATGTGCAGCTCTCCACCTCCCTTCATCACCTCTCTTCACGATTGGGAGAGGCTCCCAATGTCCACAGTGGCTCCTTATCAACCCAATGCTCAAGAAATCCCCAAACATATTTTTATGGGGACTGTGTTATTGTCAAGGTGACCTTCAGAAGCCTTGCACTGCTGCACAGAGACTCATGGTTTGGCCAAAGAGACAATAATCATCATTAATGCCTGTTTAATAGAAGCCACTGGTAATCAGTCATCCTGTTGGTGCAGAGATTACCAAGCTCTGGAGGGAATCTTTTTAACTGAGCATTTTAAAAGGTTTTTTGTTTCCAATCCTTATTGATGAAAGGATAAAAAAAAAAACCTAAGAATTGTAATTGTCAAACTCTCACAGTCCTCTCAGTGTTACAAACAGAATCACCCTGGGGCATCTGCTGTCTCCTGTGTATTTCTCCCCACTCAACCAGGAGAGGCCTTTCCCAGTGGGAATGAAGGGAGGGCAGCAGCAGCTTTGTCAGGTTTCACCACAGAGAGGCTCAAGGATGGAAACAGCCGACACTACTGAAGCAGCAGCAAAGGCAGAATTACACCCAGTGCCAAAGCCAAAACTGCTGTCCCAGGGATGCTGGGCAGAGGACATGGCCAATGTGTCCCCACACACCTCCATACACCTTGAAAGTGCAAAAAGCCTTACTAAGCATCCAATGGATGGGCTGCCTGGCTCATAAAGCCCATGCGGATGCACCCTGATCAAGCTTTCCTAATGCAATTATGTATTTATTGTGTGTCAGATTTTAATAATTCACATATTCCCAAGAGGACAGCAAAGTTTGGCACTGTACCTGCAGCAGGACAATGAAACCTGCAGCTTGGAGAGGGAATTCACCAGAAAAAAACACCCTCTCCTTTCTGTTCCCTTGGTTCTCCTGCACCATCCCCTCCCTCATCCTTGGGCCCAGGCTTTGGAAGGCAGCAAGAGGATCTGATTGCTCCCATTAATAGAAATATTGCCTCTAAGTCCTTTAAGTGGCTTCAGAAAAATTTCAGTGACTGTCTGTCTCAGGGGAGAAGAGATGCCAGCTCCCTTTTCCTGTCTGTGAAGCTTGTGGAAGATGCTAGTAACAGCCAGCAGCAGCAACTCCTGCATGTGAGCCCAGCTTTGTTGGTGGCAGCTCCTGTTGTGTGGGAATGCCCATTCCCAGATCACATCCACAACCAGGGGCACTCAGGGAGCCCTGCACAGCCCCAGCAGGGCTCTGTATGAATCTCAGATGGTGATAGGGAGCCAGAAACAAACACCCAGTCCTGCAGATGGTCCAGCCACAGGGCCTGAACTCCCTAAAGCATCACACAGAACTAACACAACCTCTCAGCAGCATGGGGGAATAACTGGGGCTCTGTTTTCCAAGCCAGTTTTGCTCTTCCTACCCTGACTAGCACAGTTGCCAGGGGATGAGCCAGCAGCATGGCCACTACTGCCAGCTGTTCCATAGGGGTTCCAGTGGATCCTTGTCAGTGAGAAGGTGCTGCTGCTGCTCAAGCCACTGCAGACTGGGCCTGGAAGGAGCTCTGCAACCCACTGGGTTCCATACCAGCAGCCATATGGTCATCTATATTTAATTGCAGAAGCTTTATTGCTGGGGATGATGCATGTGCTGGAGCAGCACCACCTCATCTCTGGAAGTTGGGGCTGCAGGGCCACATGCTAGAAAATCATCTGTTTTCTTTTTAAATAGACTTGCCAGGGAAAAGAGAGTGAATCTAAATATCTCCAACACAGGGCTATGAAAGCTGCTGTGGATGCAGTAGCAGGGATAAAGGTGTGCTTGGAAATCATATCTGAGGCTTCCCGTAGTCAGGGGGGACAAAGGATGCTTCATTCAGCACAGGGATTTTTTTGGGCTTAGTTTGGGGCACTGGAAAATGAAGAAGCAGTGGCCAAACCCCATCTCAATGCAGTGCTAACCCTGTACAGGAGCACATTTCACCATTTCACCAGGCACCTGCTCCCACACCGAGGAGCTGGCCTGGCATGAAAGCCACAGCTGGTGGCAGTGCTGGGCAGCTCAGTGAGCCCCAGGGACATTCCATATCCCCAAAGGGAAGCATGAAGGTTCTTACTATAAAGCACATCAAACACTTCCTCTACCATCTTCCTGAGGAGGTACACATCTGATCCCTGGTCCGGGGACACCCTGAGCACCCTTTGCCCGCACTCCTTTGCCTTCTTCTGCACCTCTGCGTCCTGCTCCTTCCTCTGCTGGATTCCTGAGGGGGAGAGGAGAAAACAGGAGTCACTGTGGTGACAATGCCAGTGTCCCAGCCCTCACACCCACCTCAGCCCCTAGCTTGGATGATCCCAGCAGCCCCAACACGCAGGGAAAGGTATGGCAATAGGCAGTGGTGCCAGCACTCATCCGGTGCCTGCCCCCTTTTCCCTGGCTTTTCCCACTCAGCCAGGCTGAAACAGTTATGACTAATTGGGCAGTCCATTTCTAGTCTCTGGTTTCAATCTGCTTAGCCTTCAATCTCTCAGGAAAAGAAAATACGCCTTTCTTGGAGGCTTTTTTACCCTTCAGCATCACATAGCTCAGTAATACCAGCTATTTCCTGCTAATTTCCCCTATTAAACCTCAAATAAAGCATATCTTCAGCATTGACTTCTTTGCATCTCTAAATGCACAGAAAATTAAACACTACAAATGTATTATTGCTGTTCTATCCACAGTAATTTGCAAGGGATTTTCAGTGACAAAGGACTAATTCCTTCATCATCCTCGACAGACTCCTACTGGCAGTCGGGCCTGGATACTGCCTGGGTGCTCAAGGAGCTCACAGATCCTCCTGTGGAAAAAGTCCATGGCTGGGACATCACAGGGAATGGTCAAGAGCAACATGGGACACACACAGAACTGGACACAGCAAAGTAAACAGCCATGCCACCCCTGGAAAGTTCCATATGCCTCCCACAGCATGGCAAAACAGGCCCTGGAAAACTTTTTTTGGGTGTTTTACCAAGGTTGTGAAATGCATCTGCATCATCCAAGTGCTGCCTGTCCCTCCTGCACTGGCATTAATTCTGATCACTGTCAGTTCCCCCCTGCATCATAAGAGGCAGGACCAGAGGCTCAGATAAAGGGGGGTGCTCTGTGTCCCAGAGAGATAAGAGGCTTCTTACATCTCCAAGTGATGTCTGCTTTAGATTAATTCCCATCTTTCTAAGAGGGCAGCAAGAAATCAGAGGCACTTCCAGGGATATTTTCCACTGTGTGCCAGTTGTAGGGGCTTTATGGAGTGGAGTTGAGTCTGGGCCTGTATAATTCAAGACAGAGTTATCACATTTCACCCTGTCTGCAGCATCATCCCCTTTACTCAAACCCCATCCTCAACATTTCTGTTTTCAACCAGACATGACTATTTCTTTTTGACAAAAGTATAAATGAAACCAAAGAGAGGGGAATCAGGATCTAGTGCCAGGTGCTTTGCCCCTGCACAGCAGTAGGGCATCAACCAGGATGTATCATGGAATCAGAGAACAAGTTTGGGTCAAAAGAGACCTTAAATCCCATCTGATTCCACTCCCCTGCCATGGGCAGACACCTTCCACTAAACCAGATTGCTCCAAGCCCTGTTCAGCTTGGCCTTCAACACTTCCAGAGATGGAGCAGCTGCAGCTTCTCTGGGCAACCAATCCAAATAGCTCCTAACACCCAAAAGAAGAATTCCTTACTAACACCTAACCTAAATCTCTCCCATTTTAGTTTAAAATTATTATTCTCTCTTGTTCTATTCATTATCTGCCTGGGCAAAAAGTCACTCTCCCTCTTTTTTATAAGTCCCCTTTAGGTACTGGAAGGAGCTCTCAGGATTCTCTTCTCCAGACTGAAGAACCTCTCTCAGCCTGAGGAAACACAAGGGATTTCCCTCCCTTTGGTCACCCCACTGCCATCCACATCTTGAGGGTGGTGGGAAGAGAATGCAGAGCTGCCCATGAATGAAGAAACATCTCCCAAATGCCTCCTGTCCTGCAGAACACAGGGGAGGATAACTAACCAGGATGTGAGAGGATGGAATGGTGGAGCTGGCCAGCAGCTGCCCAGGGCAGCAGGATGAGGGGCTGGGCAGAGCCATGGCAGAGAGCTGCTCCTGTAGAGCCATGCACTGAACAACACAGTGACCTGGGCAGCTTCAGGTGTCACCAGAGCAAGCCCTTCCTGAACAATCTCTCCAATGGATTAAGCACCCATGTGGTTTCTGTCAACACCATGTATTTCTCTCCACTGACATCCCACTGCAGAACAGATCTGGGTCTGGTGTCCTCCGCACCACCAAAACCAAATCCCATTCCAGCTTCTATACTGAGTGAGGAAAGCAGAAGTTAGCATGCTGGGGACAATGCTGTCCTAGAAAAGAGGTCCACATTCACAGAATGGCTCCCACCCTCCCTTCAGCTCCCAGACTGTTTTTTGGAAACTGGCAGAGATACACAGCTGGGACAGAAGGCCTGCAACACACAGGTATCCCTCAGATCCTTGGTGAATCTGATCTGAGACTGGGGGAACACAGCTCCTGTTCAAGATACCCTGTCACCACTGTTCATCCCTCAAAAACACAAGCAGCTCCACAACAACAACCAATCCATTCCTGTTTTTCCAAAACCAGGAAAAAAAGCCTTGGACCAAGAAAACCCTTCTGCTCCTGGGAGGATCTTCAGGACCAACTATTTCTGCCAAGTCCTCAAAAACCACTGCTGGAGGCTAACAGCAGCAGGGCAGCAGAGCAGCCATCCAGCCCTGAGCCACCTCAGGGTTGCTTCAGGAGAGAAAACAAAGGGAAGGGAAGGGAAGGGAAGGGAAGGGAAGGGAAGGGAAGGGAAGGGAAGGGAAGGGAAGGGAAGGGAAGGGAAGGGAAGGGAAGGGAAGGGAAGGGAAGGGAAGGGAAGGGAAGGGAAGGGAAGGGAAGGGAAGGGAAGGGAAGGGAAGGTTCGGGAAGGGAAGGTTCGGGAAGGGAAGGGAAGGGAAGGGAAGGGAAGGGAAGGGAAGGGAAGGGAAGGGAAGGTTCGGGTCCGGGAAGGGAAGGGAAGGGAAGGGAAGGGAAGGGAAGGGAAGGGAAGGGAAGGGAAGGGAAGGTTCGGGTCCGGGAAGGGAAGGGAAGGGAAGGGAAGGGAAGGGAAGGGGCTCTGGCTGCAGCTCCCTCCCAGTTCCTCCATCACTTCAAACAGCCCTCATCCCCACGGACTGACACACAGCACTGCAGTGCCCACTCTGTGCTCAGTAGGGGTCACAGCTGGCACAGCTGGAGCGCCAACCTTGCCATGGAAGATGGAGCAGGTGCAGATACTCACTGCAAAACTTCTGGAAGTCAGCCTGGAGCTCCTTGCGGGCGCTGAGGAAGACCCTTCCCTTCTCAGTGCCCAGCACGAAGGCGCTCTCCTCGTGCACGGCGATGCAGGCGACCTCCGCGTTCAGCTTGGACAGCGCCGAGCACTGTTGGAGGCACCAGGTCAGCACAGCACAGCTGGGGCAGCTCCTTCCCACCCCTCCTTCCCACCCCTGCCAACTCCAAGTGGGTTTTATCCTTCCCATCAAAAAGATTCTCCCATCAAAAGCAGCGCTCTGGTTTATCTCAGAATTTCATGGGTTTACGGCGTCGCCTAAAAAATTTCGGTGATTTTACAGCTCTACAAAAATACCCAGCTGGAAAACAAGAGCTATTTACCCATTGTTTTATTTCACTTCTTCCTAGCCTAAAAATAAACATTTTATTGCATTTCTTTAAAGGAAAACATTCCTGTAAAAAAAAAAAATCTAACAAAAAACCCACACCACAACCGATAACAATTTGCATTTTTCCACCAGCTCTAATGGAATAAGGAACACGGGAATCTTATTTCAGCTGCAGAACACTAATATGGTCAAAGTCCAGATTAGTGGAACGATTCTTCTTGTACAGTTATGCAAAACAACAAAGAGATGGAAAAAACTTCTTCCATTAATCCATTTTATGTAACATGCCCTTCCTGCTCTACATAATTCACACGTATATGAATTTTTATTAGTATTTTTTATATTATAATAGTTACTCAGTGCTAGCAGCCTGAGTCATATTCCTATAGCTACAGCACTGGTGCTAGGTAGATGCTATCCCCAGGTCATCATTTAAATGGGTAAAAAAGGGGGGATTTTCCCAGCATCAGCCCTGGTTAGACACATCAACAACCCCACAGAGGAGCTGGAGGATGCTGGCAGCCAGGGAGGGAGCAGGAGAGCAGGGGAGTTACATGGACCAACCCCCCTAAGCTACCTCCAGCTCCCTGCACACACCTACAATGAGCTTCACTTGTGTGGGCTTAAACCAGCTTCTCTGCTGGGTCATTTTACCTCCTGCTCACCTTCTTCAAGGAGGCATTGAATCAAATCCCACAAAACCAATATTTTTAAGAAGCCTCCTTTCAAAACCCAGTCCCAAAGACAAGTATTTTGCTCAAAACGTCCAACACTCAAAAAATAAACACAAAAACTAAGGTGTGTGAGATTTGGGTGCAGAACAAATCCAAAACCTAAGCCTGCTTGCTGACATGCATGTGGCCCTGTGGTTTATTTACCAGGCAGCTCAGTGAGCACAGAGCCTGCCACTCTGAAGGGCTGGGATAAAGGCTGAATTTCAGGAGCAGCTTGGCTCCCTGGCCCCTGTGTAAGCTCCTAACAAGGACTGCATAATAATGAATATTCGTTAAGAAGCCAAACTATGGTAACATAATTTGTTGTACAGGATGGCAAGTATATAAATCATCAAAGCTGCTTGGGGTGTGTAGGCTCCAGGAAACCTGCTCCTTAGTGGGGTGGTGATGTCAAAGAGAAGGAAATTGGTATTAATGAAAAAACCTCTACCTGCACAGAGAGGAAAACATATCCCAGATAAATGCATTACATATGACTGGACTTTAAAAAGAGAGAGCTATTTAGCACATCTCATTGCATTAGACATTTGTTACTACACATCCTCTTTCCCTTATTGATCACATTCACAGTTAAAAATAAGATTAGCTCTGGTCCACGAGACTTAATCCAGACAGTTATCTTGTTTATGTAAGCACGGCTGACTTAGGCGAGGCTTCCACTGGGAATTCTACGTCAAAAGATATGAAAGTTATTTTCTTTGTTCTCAGAGATAAAAAGCCATTGTTCTGCTGTAAATGCTCACGGTAACATTGGTAAAACAGCAAGAAAAAAAAAAGCCAACCACCCTTCAGCCAGTTGATATCAACATAAATATTAATGGGAAAACAATACACATCTGAGATTAACTTGTGCTGACTTTATGATCCTTATGGCTGTCAGGGCAGGAAAGGGTTTTTATTTCTCAGCAGTTCCCTGGGCTTTCCAGCAGCAGAGGAGAGCGGAATGAGCTCACCAGGCATCGTGTGCCAGCCCTGCACCCAGACCGCCTTGCTAAATGGAGGCCAAAGGAGGGAGGGGGATGGGGACAGGGGTGCCACCAGCCTCTTACCATGGAGTCTAAGGCAGACACTAAGCTGGTGATGATTTCGTCTCTCTGGGGAAAAACCATATTCCACTGGTCAGCTCTGGAGGTGGGGAGTGTCACATCTAAAGGCTTCCCTGCCAAGGCCATATTCACCTGAAAATAGAAAAAAAAAAATAAAAGAGCTGTGTATCACTGTTACTAACAGAGAGTGTAGCTGAGCACCACCAGAGAAACCTCACTTCCATTGTGTGGTACAGGAGCAATGCTGGCACAGGAACACAGGGGAAACTGAGGCATGCAGAGAGGCCACAGCAGCCTGAGCCCCACAATCCCCATGAGTCCTCTGCTAAAGGCAGATAACTGCAGGAGCTGCTGAGCTGTAATCAAACCCCAACGCTGTGTGCACCAGCAGTGGCCAGATCATCTCTGGAGCATTTGGAGCTCACCCTCGAGGAGATGCCACCACCACAGCGGCCACTGGACCAGCTGCATGGTGGGACACCCCAGATTGCAGCCTGTGGCCATGCAAGGCAGAGGATGTGGTGCTGAAGTGGGCACAGAGCACTCTGATGGCAGCTGCGAGCAGGGGGTGATGGCTCTGTCCCCATGAAGACACCGTGCTGACTGTCCTTGTGCCTCCTGCTCTAAATCCTGGGCAAGAGGAGAGCCTGCCACCCAAAGTGTCCCTGAAGCAGGTCAAAGTTACACAGTGCTCTGAGATGCAGCTCATGGCAAGGGATTCCCTAATGAAACCACCCCACTCTGCAGCTCTTGGTGTCAGGGGGAACAGGACAAGATGCAGTGCAGAGACCACATACCTGAAAAAAGGCTCAGCCCAGAATCTCCATCCCCCACAGCCAAATGGGATAAAATGCTGTGACCCAGCCACAATGCAGCAGCAGCACCAGGCTCCTGCACCTCACTGTTCATGTCTCATCTCAACTCATGGTAATGCCAGTGCTGCAGCAACACTGAGGCAAGGTGTCACCCCCAAAACACCCATGCAGCACCCAACCACCCCCAGCACCCAACACACCCCTCCCAGCTACCAGCCCTCCATCTGCAGGGCACTGTTGCAGCACCCAGCCTTAATCCTGCCAATAAAGGGCAGCAAGTTAGCTCATAAACCACTTGAACCAGATCATAAATCATGTGCTCACAAATGGATGAAGGAGGCTAGAGAATCCCTAACAAGGCTGGATGGGCAGAAGGTGGGGAATATAGATGAAGCTGCCTGCACATAACTCAATTTACCACTCAGTCGATAACCACAGCTGCCCAGCCTCACTGAAAACATGGCTTAAAGGCAACAGCAAACCCCCAAATTCACCTTCCTGCCCTAGCTTGCACCTGTGACCAAGCAGAAGGAATTTGAATGCAAAGCAGAGCTGTGCTGCCCCATGAAATTGGGGAAATGGTGGGGTTTGGCCCAAAATAACAAGCTCCCCCACACTAGTATTTCTGCAGGTGCCTGAGCACACACATGTTATGAAGAATCACAGAATGGTTTGGGTTGGAAAGAGCCTTAAAGGCCATCCCATTCCTACCCCCTGCCATGGCAGGGACACCTTCCCAGTTTGCTCCAAGCCCCATCCAATTTCCTTGAGCACTTCCTGGATGGGACACACACAACTGCTCTGGACAAACTTCTATAAGGGTCTGCAACAAGCTAATGAAGAGGGGAGAGAAATCCCATTAACCAATAATGACTGAATTTCAGGAATTGCTCTGGATGAGCCCTCCAGGTTTTTCCCCATGTTACCAGCTCCTGAAAGCAGCCAAGCAGTGTAGGGGCTCCACTGGCACCTGTAGATGGCAGAGCTGGAACCTCAGCCACCAGGAAAATCCTTTTCCACCCATCTGACACTTTCTAACAAAGCTGATGGGCATCTCCTCCATGATAATCTTGGGGGGAAGGAACCTGGCCTGAATAGGCATCAGGAAATAAAGCAGGAAACTGAACATATGGTCCTGCAGCTGGGCACAGACCCCAGGTGTCCCCTGCTGGGGACAGGTCTGTGTCAGGCACCTCCAGCTTCACCATCACAGCAACACCAGGCAGAATCTGCCCTGCTCCAGCCCTGCAGCTTGTGCATGCAAGGATGGACAGACAGACAGACAGACAGACAGGAGCCCATTTCATCTGCAAGCTCCCAAACAGCTCTGCAGGAGCAGGGAACTTGGAATTCCCTATTTTAATGGATGCTGTGCTAATAAGAGATGCCTTGTTGCAGCTGGCAGGAAACAGGGAGGTGCTGGTGGTGCCAATGCTGGGCACCAAGCTGAGCTGGGCACAGCCACTGCCCTGCTCCAGGGAGCATCATTCCCTTCCTCACTCCCCTAAGAACTAGCTTAGAAAACAGCAAATTTTACTTTTAAAACCAGCAAAGTTTTGGATGCCTGTACAAGTTTCTGAGTGCCCTATTTATTACTAAATATGGCTGTTGTCACATGGACCTTCTGCTGCCTTCTAGTAGCATTTTGGAGCAGCAATCCCTGCCTTGGTGGGGCTGGTTGCATCCACTCAGAGAGCTGCACCAACCTGCTCAGCCATGGCCTCCCACAGGAATCAGCACTTCCAGGGAAGAGATGCTCCTCTCTTGGCTGCAAAAAGCAAAGCCACAAGCTGGGTCTGGCTGCAGAGAGGGAACCAATAGGAAATACAGGGATAACACCAATGGGAAATGGGGCAGGGTACCTGCACCCCCTTCCTGTCCTGCAGGAGACTGGGACAAAAAGAATCCCTTTCTCCTGGCTGATTGTTTAATAAGTACAGCAAGAATCACTCAACAAGAAAAAAAAACCCCAAAACATAACAAAAAGATGACTCAAGTGACACAATGGGATTTTAAGGGATGGGGGGGACAATATTCCAGTAAAGCTTTTAATCATTTGTGGTCACAAAGAGCATGACAGCGGATTTAAGGAAGGGTGGAATAAAAGGGAGGAAAGAAAACTTCACCAGCAAGTGCTAGGCTTTTTTAAATCAAATTAAGACACTGGGCTTGAAGTTGTTTGTCTAATTAAAGGGAAAGTCCTCTTTAGGAAAACTAGGGTAAACCATTCTTACAGCACTTCAGGCCGGCAGCAGGGAGCAGGGTGGGTGCAGAGCAGCCTGTCCTACTGAAACCCCACTCTGGGACACCACCAAAGGGTTGGTGTCACCTTCCCCAGGGGTTCTGCTCCTGGGACAGCCCCATCACACCTCTGCAAACTGAATCTCAACCCCAGGAGCAATGGGGACCATTGCTCAAGGACCATCACACCACTGTCACGGGGCCAAAGCAAATATTTGCACATTGTTTTAACATTTTTTAGGTTTTTTTGTAAAAAAAAGTTATCAAATTTTATTATTTTTTAATTATTTCTCATCCATAAAGTAATCTCAGGGGAACAGGGTGCTGTGCAACAGCTGGCACAGGATGTCATCTCCTGCTTGGCTCTTACAACATCTCCCTTGATAATCCTGGGAAAGATTAGAAACTTGGCCCCGGGGCAGTTTCACTCATGAATCACCTGTGCTGCAGCAAAGGGAAAACCAGGCAGGCTCATGAACTGCTGAGGAATGGGCCAGGGCCCCCCAGCCCTGCACCCACAGCAGCCACAGCCCCTCACCAGCCCCTCTAATGTTTCCATGGAGCAGCTGGAGGGGAAAAAAAAAAGAGGAAAGAAGAAAACTGACCATTGCACTGGTCCTGCCCACAGTTCCACACAATAGTGGCAGGAAATTATCCACTTATTCATTTTTCCAGGAAAATTCTAGCTGTTGCCTCAGTGGTTCTGATGAGATGGTGGGAGGCCCAAATGAAACCCAGTTCCAGCAAAATAAAAATATATATATACATTATAATTATATTATCTTAGGTGCCTGGTGAGCTGGAGCCATTTGAGCAAAAAGCCCTGGAAACCCCAGCAAGGGCAAAAGCTGAGGTAGGGACCAGGCTTGAATTTCCATTTGTGTTTTTTTCTCATTGCTTAAGCAAGAACTGCTATCAGAGGAGCAGATGTGACCAAGGAGCACTGTGACAGGGTCCCATGTTTGCCAAACAGCCGTCCTTGGGTTTTCTGCTGCAGCAGTGGGGATACCTGCTCCACATGGGCAATTTGATTTAACCCACCTGTCCTGCCAGCTAAACCCTAAAATCCCTTACAGCTAACTCAGTGCCAGCCTTCAGCCTCTGTGGCCACATCATCATCATCATCTCCATCTCAAGCAGATCATGCCCATGCCAGGATGGTTTGCTGTGTCCCTAAGAGGTGGCTGGTGAGTGCTCCATGAGCACCAATGGCAGTGGAACAGCAGATACAACTGTGCTCCAGGGCACTCACAAAATGCCCAGAAATACTCTCAGCTGTCTGAACACCCTGAAAAGCCCTAAGCCATGCCCTGTGTGTGGGTGCCCCTGCAGAACAGCCCTCCTGGGACAATAAAGGAGCTCTGGATTTTGAGGGAGCCCAGGTGCCGTGCTGCAGCATCTGCTGAGGACACATCCGATCCCCCAAATGTGGGTGTCCATGCACCCCCAGCCCCAAACCTGGTCCAACTGCTGCCACATCTCTCCACACATCCAAAAATTCCCTTTTATTTTGCTGGTTTTCACAGAATCACAGGATGAATTAGGTTGGAAAAGACCTTTAAGATCATCAAGTCCAACCTATGACTTAACACCTCCTCATCAACTAAACCGTGGCACTCAGTGCCACGTCCAGTCTTTTTTTAGACACAGCCAGGGACAGTGACTCTACCACCTCCCCAGGCAGATAATTCCAGCACCCAATCACTCTTCCTGTGAAGAATTTTTTCTAGATATCCAACCTAAACTTTCCCTGGTACAGCACAAAACTGTGTCCTCTGGTTCTGTCAGTGCTGCCTGGAGAAAGAGCCCAACCCCACCTGGGCTCAGGCACCTTTCAGGGTGTTGTAGAGTGATGAGGGCAGCCCTGAGTCTCCTTTTGTCCAGGCTGAGCACCCCCAGCTCCCTCAGGGGTTCCTCACAGGGTTTGTGTTCCCAGCCCCTCTCCAGCCTCCTCTGGATGTGCTCCAGCCCCTTCATGTCCTTCCCAAGCTGAGGGGCCCGAGCTGGATACAGCACTCCAGGTGTGCCCTCAGCAGTGCCCAGTGCAGGGGCAGAATGAGCTCCCTGCTCCTGCTGGCCACACCATTCCTGATCCAGGCCAGGAGCCATTGGCCTTCTTGGCCACCAGGGCACTCTGCTGGCTCACGTTCAGTCACTGTTGAGCAGCACCCCCAGGTCCCTTTCTGCCTGGGCACTGTCCAGCCACACCATCCCCAGCCTTGAGCATTGCAGGGGTTATTGTGGCCAAAATGCAGGACTGGCACTTGGATTTGTTAAACTTCATGTTGTTGGACTCTGCCCATCCATCCAGCCTGTTCAGATTCCTTTGCAGAGCCCTCCTATTCTCCAACAGATTGACATACGCTCCCAGCTTGGTGTCACCTGCAGATTTACTAGTGAAAGACTCAATTCCCTCATCCATGTCGTCAATAAAAACATTGATCAGAGCTGGTCCCAGCACATAGCCCTGGGGGACACCACTGGTGCCTGGCCCCAGCTGGATGTAGCACCATCCCCACCACTCTCTGGGCCCATCCAGCCAGGGCTGAGCCCAGCACAGAGTGCTCCTGTCCCAGCTCTTCCAGGACTGAAAGTGTCAAGCTGCTATCAGCTTTTCAAGGTGATACCTTTATCCAAAGACTAAAAGCAGCAGAGCTGGGGGGCAAGCACCCTCTGGTGCAGTCTGGGCCACAGTGATGCCAGCACAGTGAGGATGCAAACACTGCTTTGTGCTGCATCCCCTCTGTGCCTGTAGCTCTCACCTCACTGCCCATTGACTCTCCCAAACCCTGTATCTCCCCTCAATGTTTCCTTCCAAGTGGGTAGTACAGGGCAGAGCAAGCTCTCATGACCAAACACCTCCTCCCCTGTTTTGTTTTACCCACAAATCCCAAGGCACCTGCTGGAAAAGCTCCTCACACACACACGGGCACTGCAACGTTCACCAGCACTGCTGCCTCAGCTCTGCTTTCCTGGATAATCTGGCACCTGCTGTGGTTTAGTCCCCCTTACAAAAGAAGCAAAGAGCAAACTGGGGGCTCCCACAGGGAAAAGTGTCTACCACAGGAATTTCACTTTCCATCTCCAACCAGGGCATAGCACTCTGCAGCCACCTGGATTTCCTTAAGCCTAGCCGAAGTGCATATCTTAATATAACATAATAAAATTATAGCAGGCTTCTATCTAGTGCAAAGAGAGATAGAAGAGGATCAAGTGCCCTTCAGAAGCTGTATCTCATCTCCCCCAGGATAAACACTTCCATGGCACGGCAGCTGCAGGGGGATCACTGTGCCTGTGGAGCTCCAGCAGCACTGCTTTCAGCTCCACACAAGTTTCCGTGCTGCAATCTCACAGCAGGCAGGCACAGAAGCTCTTGCTTCCAGCAACTGTTTCTTCATTTATTAAAGAAATTTTAAAGAAAAACAAGGCAGAAAAAAGTGTTAATTGGAGCATTCCCAGCATAGCAGGGAGGGATGCTGAAAACACCACGCATGGAAAGCTGAATCCTGCCCCGGCAGCCCAGTGTGAATGGCTGGGGTCAGCAAGGCCAAGATGAGCTCCAGGGTGGCTGGGGGGTGAGCAGAACCACCCAGCCTCAGGGACCTGGGTGCCTGCACAGCTCCCAGAGCTGGGCCTCCCTGCCCAGGGGACGCCCAGCCCCAAACTCTGCCTGCACCAGGGGGCTCAGCACCCCTTCCCACACAAACCCCTCTGCTTGGTGGTTCCTAGAAGGAGAGATGCAGCTCCGGCACCTCCAAGGCCAGGGCTCAGGTTGCACTTCCCAGAAGCAAGTGGCATGGGGAAGCCAAAATTAGCAGGCTGATAATTCCAGCCCTTGGTACATCCCCTGGGCTGTGGAAGGTGTCCCTGCCCATGCCGGGGGTGGGGTGGAATGAGGTGACCTTTAAGGTCCCTTTCAAACCACATGATTCCATGGATCTAGGAGGATCCCCAGCTCCTGCACCACCATCACTGCTGGTCATTGCAAGAAGATGATGGCAAACCATGCTCAGTGAAAAAAAAATGAGGTGAAATGAACTCAGAAGCCATGGGACAACCTGCAAGGCAGGTTTTGGGATTGCACCAGCCTTCCCAGCTCTGTACCCCCTTGCACCCCTCCATCAGCACTTGGGCCCCACCTTGCATGCCTGAGTGGGTGCTGGAGCAGGGGGAAGGCAAGCAGACTCTGCTCCCTGCCTCTGGTTCAGCAGTGCACACACTAACACTGGGGTTATTTAAAGCCCAGTTTTAACAGCATTCAGCTCCTGGTTGCGTGATCAGGATAAAAAATCGCAATCCTAATTCCTGGCCCCCGGTGCCTATGGCAACTGGTATCCGTCTCCTTGGAAACTAATCTCGTGGTATTTGAACAATGTACCAAGGGCCTTTAATCTCCCAAAGACTGTAAATCTTTATTCTAGCCTGCTCTCTTCCTACCCCAAGAGCCAATATAAAAAGCCTGTTGTTTTCCATGAAATCACTAAGAGCCTAACTTGAATTTTGTATTACACAGACACATGTTTTTTGGCTTTTTAAAAATATTTTTTCTCCCCACTAAATTAAGGAAAAATCCCATATATATGATGCCCCTGGTGTTGCAGCCTGGCCCCACACCTTGGCAGGGGGTTTGCTTTCTCTGAACAGTTCTCAATGCCATATGCTGGCTCTTGCCTCAACTGGCACGTCCACCTTGTCCATCTAACCAGACACTGCTCTAGATTATCATTATCATTATTTTTATTAATTATTATCTAGCAAAAGGCTACTCAAACTGCAAGGCTGCTCAAGCAGCACCAACTCATTGCTGGGGACAATGAGTCCACAAGGGCTGGCCAGAGGATGCTCCATCCCAGTCCCCCAAAAGCTGCTGGGCTCCTCATGTTGCTCCCCAGCACTCAACCCCAACACCTTTTTCTTTTGCAAAGCTGCAGTTGATGGCACCAGCCCCTCCCCAGCTCCCAGACAGTGCTCATCACCCACTTTCTGCTCTGCACAGGCAATTAGTTTGCTCTGCATAAGGTGGTCCCTGACAGAGAGATGCCACATAATCTCATTATGTTTAATTTTATCTCTAGTATTTCTCTCTGGTTACTGGTGTCTCAGCACTGAGTATTCCGTGCGTTACAGGATGGGCTGTTTGCTAATACAGGCTGGCTACATAAATAAACTCATTAAAAAAAAAAATAAAATTAGGCTTTTTAAAGGAGGATGAAAGGAGTCTCCGAGATGGGAGCATCCCATTCCCTGAGTTTCCCATTCCTGTCTGCTCCCCGCTCCTTTCTCCCTTATTTTATTTTATTTTATTTTATTTTATTTTATTTTATTTTATTTTATGGGATGAGTCACAAAGGTGAGAGCAGGTCCTGGGTCACCCCAACCCCAGAGCTGGGAGCAGAGAGCTATTGCCACCCACAGCCCGGTGCCTGCCCAGAGCCGGGCACCCTGCACAGGGCAGTGACTCACGCCGGCGGAGCAGCACCCTGGGTGAAGCCAGGCCTGCCCCCGCCCTGGTGTGACCCGTCGGGTGAGGCAGGCACTGACAGCGCTGCCTGGGAGCTGCAGCCAGCCAGGATCCCCATTTCCTGCCCAGGCAGCCTCTGGCCATGACTCCAGCCCCAAACCCTGCCCTTCGCCATGCAAACCCTGCCAGGGCTCCGTGCCACTGCTGCAGTCAAACTGCTGTGGGTGCCATGGCTCCCACCAACCCCGGGCAGGGACATCACCCTCCATGGCAAGGCAAGACAGGGAAGCCACTGGGGATGGCACAGGCAGCATCCCAGCTGGGGCAGCAACACCAGATCCTGCTCTGCAGCTGGTGGAGCAAGGTGTCCCCACCAGTGTGACCATCCCCACAGCTCCTGTGGGGAGATTCCCCAGTGTCCAATACATCTCGGGTGTACCCCACAAGATTGCCCCCACATTCACAAAGGCTTGGCTTTTTTTAACACTGAGCCCTGAGTGCCATAAGCCCTGCTGTGCTGATGGCAGCCAGCCAGGGATAGATGGATGGGACAGACCCACATCCAGAGAGTTGCTGTCCCAGCAACACCTCTGCCCCTGGGGGCTCTGAGGAACCAACATTGGTGCCTTCACCTGGGCAGGACAGCCCTGGAGGGGTTTGCTGTGTGCCAGGGTCTCTCTGGTGCTCCCAGAGGGACTGGGCTGGGGAGTGTGCCAGCCCAGGGCAGATGCAGCGGGAGTGGCTCTGATGACAGCCCTGAGCCCAGGCTGGCCCCAGGGAGCCCTGTGGGGATGGCTCCAGGATCTGGCCCCAAAACAAGCCAGGTCCTCTCCCACGTGTTCCTGCTGGGAGTCACGTCAGGACAAGGTGACCTGGCTGTTGATGCCTCCTCCTTCCAGGACTTGTCATCACTCAGGCTCGAGCCTGGGACAGCATTTCCCTTCCTGACACCTCAACCCATCCCAGAGCCCTTCTTTCCCAGGGACAAACTGGCCCAGACCAGCCCTGGTCCCTATAACCCTGTTTGCCAGCGGGTCAGCTCAGCTCCCTGAACCTGCAGCCCCCAGCCCTGCCCCTGTCCTCTCACACTGCTTTGGAAAGGATTAGCCAGGGAAATCATTGGCAGAGGTGTCCCCCAACACCATGGGGCCAGCAGAGCCCAAGGTCTTGCAGAAACACATGTTCCCTCCTGCTAAATTCCAGCTTAATTCTCATTTCCATTGTGTTATGAAATACATTATCTATTGAAACTAAGTCAACAGTTGTTTGCATTTACGTGTAAACACAGTGAATATTAGGAGCGGGGCCAGCATTATATTTGCATCCAAAATGCTGCCTGCACTGCTCTCTCTCCCTGGCTCTTCTCCATTTTTGCAGCTAAAGACACAAGGATGCAGGAGATGGTGAAACCCAAGACCAGAGCAGCCCAAGAAGCAAGAAACCCCTTGTTTTCCTCTCTCTATTTTTATTTTTCTGCAGCAAGAGAAGAAACATCCTCTTAAGCCCCCATACCACATCGACACACACACCCCTTCATCTCAGGGCCAAGTTGAAACTGCTTCAAATTCCCAATGACACACATATCTTATCAGAGCTGCTTTGCATAATGCATAAATATTTATTTGCTTTTAATCCTGCAAAGCAAACCTGCCTTGTGGCACGTTTCCCTTAATCGGCAGCTCTGGCACCCGACAAGAGAAGCATGTCCCAAATTCAGAGCCTACTTTGGATGCAGGGGCAGGGAAATAAGCACCCAAGGTCCAGTGCCCACCACTCCTGGGGTGCCCAGGGCAGGACTGGGGTGCCAAAGCTGCCTTAAAGCACCCTGGCTCCTTGCCTGCAGGCAAACGAAGAGCTTGGCTCAGGCACCTCATAAATAACAGAAAATAAATATATCTGCACCATGAAACCATGAGAGTGTGTGTGAGAGGTAGCTGGATGCTGACTGAGCTCCTGCATGGTGATGCTTCCAGGAGATGGAGCAGGGAGGGTGGGTCTGGGCCCCCAAAAAAGAGATTTTGGGGGCTAGGTAAAGGAAAAGCACCTTGGGACAGGGAAGGCAGAGAGCATGTGGCTGATTTTTGGGGTTCATGGCTTATTTTTGGGGTTCACAGCTTAGTTTTGGGGTTCACACCTTATTTTTGGGATTCACAGCTTAGTTTTTGTACAAGGGCTTGCTGAGCTGAAAAATGGGAACCCTTCAATGTGATCATCCATGGGGTGAGCAATCAGGGGATGAACCACCAGAAACCAGCTCAGCCTCTCCATCACCCCAGTTCAGAACATTGCTGAGCACACACCAAACCCCATCAGGACCCACACAGCCTCACATGCCACAAAACTTGTAGGAACCAATAAAAATTGAGAATTTCCAAATATCAAATCACCCCAACACCAAAACTTGGCACAAGTACAGGAAGCAGCACACTCACCCTCATCCATCCCCACCCCACAGCAATCACAGCGTTTGCACCCTTGGGATTGTGAATTCATTCCTCAATCAGCTCCTCTCAAATGGGTGGGAAGGAAAAAGCAAGAGGTGCAGCAAGGGGGTGAATTCTGTGCTCAGCTCTTCACTGCACATGCAGCCAGAGCAGGTAAACACAGAACTACTCCATAATGGGCAGGTAAATATATAAAAAGGATTTATTTCAGCCACTCTGCCCCAACAAATAGCATTTATTTCAGCCACTCTGCCTCATCCTCTGATAACCTGTTGACCCAGAGAGAGCCTCAAAAACTAATCCAAAGCAAAATGCTGTTTTTTCTCAAGATGGGAGGAAGCACCCTAACCTCTACCCAGGGCCAGTGATTCGGGACTGGGAGGAGAAACCAGCCCAGCCACCCTGAAGAGGCTTTGCCCAGGAGCTGAGTGTCATCTTGCATCTCTCCAGCACCTCCAAGGACGGACACTGCTCCATCCCCATGAACATCTCCCCCAGCCCCTATATCCACTGCCTTGCTACTGAGGACACAAAGCACCCCAAACTGCAGCAAAATCATCACTGGGAAGGCAGTTCCTGGTCTAAATGCCTATCACAGCATCACTAGAAAGGTGGGTTAGTAAAGAGGGAGGACAGAAAGCTCTCTGGCACACCCACACACAGAAGGGTTGAGAGGAATGGTGTTTGCAGGAAGAGTTTCCTCAGGTATCACGATGGCTTCAGGCAGGGAGCACACACTGGGGGTACAGACTCAGCTTGGCTCTCCCTGAACCAGACCCAGGCACAAACAGTGTGCTGGGGAGGAGGAAGAAGAGAGAGACCCCAGCAATGTGTCCTGGCTCACAGACAAGCAATGTTGTATGCACCAGTGGCTGCAGTTTTGGTTTTGGGGAGTGTGGAGAATGGGGACATGAGGCAGCACAAGCAGACAAGGAAGCCATCAGCCAGCCCTAGAAGAGATCACTTTCCTGCTGCTCTCCTCACCTGCAGAATTTTCCCTTCTCCTCTCCTGGTCTTGCACCTCCAAAGTGCCAGCTCAAGCTGCCACCAGCTTCCATGGCCCATGAGGACAATGCCACAGCAAAGTCCATCCAGTCTGGACATAGATGAGACCCCCATGGGGACAATGCCACAGCAAAGTCGATCCAGTCTGCATATGGATGAGACCCCCACAAGACGCAAAAAGCCTCCTTGGATTCTGCAGCATCCAGAGCAGCAGCTCCCCAGAGTAGAGACAATTCCACATTATTTTGAATGATCATGTTCAAAATAATAAAGGACGCCTACGTGCTCAGATGCATTGACAGCAATCCCAGCACCAGCCCAGGAGTTAAAAATAGCCCTTTGCAGGAGTGCCAGCCCTGACCACAGGCACCCCTGGCCCTGTGGGACTCACACTCTCTCTGCTCTGCCCATTGGCATCACCACATCAGCTCCATGGCACACTCAAAATCAGCAGGTGTTGAAATATTCATCTTGCTTGCAGGAAAAAAGAGAAAAAAATTAACCAAAAGGAGAAAAAAATACATTCAAGGACCCTATGCTGCTTGGGGAGAGAGAAATAAATGAAGATGGGGAGAAAATTTATTGGGGTTCAAGGCCCAAACTGAGCAGGTGATGCTCAGAGAGCATTGAGGTGCAGAGGGGAGCCAAGCATCACCCTTGACAGATGTGAAAACAGAGGAAACATCTGCATTACAGCAGTGGTACTGGAGCTGCCTTTTACCATGGAGAGCCTTGTTCAGGCAGGAATAGGGCTGGATCTCTGCAGGTGAAATTCCCACAGAGATAAAGACCCTGGTTTCCAACAAGCAGTGGCATTGTATATAAATTACAACAGAAAATGTGGGGAAACAAAGAAGTTTTCAAGAGAGCACACAACCCTCAGATGGGTGGCATAGGGAAAGCTGGGGGGAACTGTGGGAAGACAGTGCCAGTGAGAAGTGGGGCTGATCTCACTCTCCCACCCTCCAAAGGAATAAACCTTTAAACAGGTGGGGGGAAAATTAGCCCACCTAACCAGATGAAAGGATGCAGCAGGACCAGCAAGGAGCCTTGGGAAGGGCACAGGTGGGTGCTGGGTCCATCCCAGAGCCAGTTTTCACTTTGAGAGCTCATGTGGGACTGGATGCACCAGCCTGATCAGCTCATGACACCAGACATGCTTGTCTCTCTTAAATGTCTTTCTTCTCCCCTCTCATTTTAAACAAACAAACAAATAACCCCAAAACAGCCTGACACTAATTCTGACAGGTCTAATAAATGTTTAATGTCCTGTTAAAGGTCACCACCCACTCACCTCTGCCTGTGGATCTGCAGTACCAGCACTGGGGCACTCTGCTCGGGCTGTGCTGTTTTATAAGGGCAATAATGCCCTGATGCCCAGCCTGGCACCTCCTAAGGAGCTGTGGGGCAGAGCCGGCACATGAACCCCAGCTAACCCCCCACCTTTGATGGCACAGGGTGCCCAGAGCAGCTGTGGATGCCCCAGGATCCCCTGGCAGTGTCCAAGGCCAGGCTGGACAGGACTTGGAGCAGCCTGGGACAGTGGAAGGTGTCCCTGCCATGGCAGGGGATTGGAACAGGGTGATTTTAATGCTCCTTCCAACCCAAGCCATTCTATGGTTCCATGATTCAAGATCCTGGATGAACTTCAGCTGGGGGCATGGAGGTAAACACATTTTGGGGGGCAAAAATACCAAACTCTAGCTCAGGGTGAAATGCTGTAATTTCACTTAAAGGGTTTCCGGGCATTTTTCCCCGGGAAGACAAGATGAAATTACAGCCCAGCAGTTCCCCTAAAGGGTGCAGAGCAATTTATTTCCAGTGATGCTCTCCTAATGAAGCCCATTTTTAACCTTGTCAGAAGGTGCATGCAGGCTGGGGGCAGTGGAGCAGCTCCCTTCCCCCCAGCCTGCCTTTCCCAGGATGAAAACCTCCAACCCAAACCCCAACCAGGATGTTTATTCAAGACCCAAACCCCAAAGGCATTTTAAACAAGCAAAGTTCCTCACATATTTTGCAGACCAAGTGCAATCCTTCATGCCAGTGATTGCAAGTTTGCACCCAGGGGGGACTGGGGGTCCCTGCTGTCACCAGGATGGTGTCCCACTGCTCAGGTGGGAGCAAGGATGATTCTGTGGGACCCACGGACCTGGTGGCACCTTGTGGTGTCCTCAGAGCATTCCAACACACCTGGGTCTCCACAGCTCAGCAGTGTGGTGGCCCAGTTTTTGGAAAGCTGGCCAATGTCCCCACCATCACCCCAAGAGCCTCGCTGCACTCCAGTGGGAATTGGTCCTCACCAGCTGGAAGGGCTCAGCAGCTCATGTGCCAGCTGATTAAGAGGGAGGAAAGCCATAAGAAAAAGTCCCTTCTCCATCCATAGAAACTCGTGTTTCTCCTAGGACACATCTGACACCAGGCAGCAGGAAGTGGCAGGGGAGCAGCAGTACAGCAGGCAGCTCCCACTGCTCCCTGCAGCAGCTCCTCAGCAGATGGTGGCTCATAACATCATTATGTTTACCTAACAAGATTGCTTTATTGTAGCCCTCCAACAATAAAGCCAGAGCATCTCAAAGCAGTGGCCAACGCCTGAGTTTTGACAATGCTGGTGCAAAAAAAATATATATATGTAATTTTAGATCTTTATATAAATCGTGATTTTAGAGGTCACAGTAATACACTATTTTTTTTCCCTATACTAAAACAGATGTGACTCACATGCAAGCAAAAAAGACATACAATTCAATGCTTTAAATTCTTTTAAGTGCTGGGGTGGGGAGTTGCTGTAGTAATTTGGGTAATGCCAGGGGCACACAGAGCTCAACCCCCAATCCACCCAGAGCAGGACGCCAGAGACAGCGTTCCTCCTCCTGGCAAGGACTGTCATTCCCTGTCTGCACAGCAAACAGGGTCCCAGCCTCCTAAATAATAATGCAATACAAATAATAAAAGATAATTCCCACATATTTAATCATTACCAGAGCTCTGGGAAGAAATGATAATCAGGTCCCTACTAATTAGGGAGACATAATCCTGCCTTTCCTACAGGTTTTTCCATCCCTGTCTCCTACCCTGCAGTGAAACAAGGAGAAATCCAGCCCAGTGGGAAGCAGTGTAGTTTTGGTGGAAGCCTCAAACAGATCCCAAGGCACAGCCACAGTGGGCACAGCCCCATCCTACCAATGCCAAAATCCCCATCCCACTGGACTCAGTATCCACCCTACCACAAATGCAGCTTTATGGTATCTTTTGTGACTGTCCAAGCAGCAGCATCCATCCAGGGAAATCCCTCCCTTGCCACCAGCATCCCTCTGGGATCTCAGCCCTGCAGCGGGACAGCAGCTTGTCCCAAGCCTCACCCAAAACCTTCCAGCCTCCTGCAGCACTCAGTGACAGTGGGCAGCAGGGAGGGCAGCACTGGCACCGGTGCCACCAACGTGCCTGGCACTGAGCCCTTGTGAGGAGGACATGGTTAATGGCTGGCATGAGGATTGCTGCTCATTAGCAGCAGGGCTGGGTTTGTCCCTTTCATCTGTGCATCCTGTCAGCGTGGGAGCTCTGCCCAGCTCCAGGGAGCCACCTCCAGCTGGGGGAGATGGCCTGAGATGTCTGCACTGCCCAGGGCCAGTCCTCTGGTGCTGCCAGGCTGGAGCCCAGCAGCAAATGAGCAGGCAGTGCCCCAAGGCAAGGTCACCTCTCACAGGTACTGAGCTGTAGGTGGCTTCCCAGGCAGGAGGCATCCACACAGACACAGCTGGAGCCAAAGACACAATGTGATCTCTGCCAAAACCTGGGCACAGAGAGGCACTCAGCCCAGTAAAGGTGGGTGAAGCAACTTCCAGCACAGCAACCAGATAAAACCATGGAGATCTTTCTCGCCCACTGGGGTGTTTTGTTTCCAGTGTCATCTTGCTCTGGAAGACTCACACTCTAAGTTTTCCCTAAGCCAGAACAACTGCCCCTATGTTCTCCCAAACAACAGTTACCTGTTGAAAAGTTTTGAAGGTTTTTAGCCAGGGAGAAGGAAGCCAAGGGCTCCTGTAGAGCCACACCATGGCACAACCCACGGCAGGGATCCCATGTACCTATCCTGCTTCATCCAGAGATCTGAACTGGGACTGAAAAGTGCTGCTGCCCATCAAGGCCCAGGCTCTATATTCTTCCCTCAGAAGCAGATAAATCTGTGCAATCTCTGTACATCCATTGCAGGGGGAGGTTTCTCCTCCAGAAGAAACCAAGCCAAGCAGGACAACAACCCTGGCAGCAACCAGCATCCACACACATCACCAAAAAGTTCAAGAAATTATCCAAAAATTAAAAATGGTTAAAAACATCCTGCCCAGCAGTTTTCTTCCCAGCCATCTCCAGTGGGATCCACACCTCAAAGCACCTCTGGGCTGCCAGGCTTTAACTGTGGGGCTGTGGGAACAGATCAACAGCAGGTCTGTGGGGCCCACCACAAGCCTTTGCAGGCACCTGGATGGCCCAGGGGCACTGCCAGACCCCAGCACACCCCACAGGGGATGTCACCCATGGCCAGGAGGCATCTGGGCTTGTCTCTTCCCTCTCCAGGCATGCAGGTGGGCTCTACATGGCACATTTCCAGGACCTATCCTGGGTTCTCACCAACCTACCCACTGGCACTTGCTCTGTTTAATGTCAGAGATGTAAAGAAAATGAAGATGGACACCTCAACCTTCATATGAGAGGTGGAGATTGGCTTTGAGGAGGGACACGCTGGCAAAGGACAATGACATCCACGTGGTGATGCTCCTCACTGGTCCCCCACTCATTCCACCCAGATTAATTAATCACCTTCTTAAACCAGCCAGACCAGCACAGAGCAGAGACAAGACAATGTAAAAGCCAGAAAACCCCCACAGAAGCTGTTTGCATGGACAAATGTAAATACTGCTCAGCACAGTCAGCTCCTGAGGAGGGGTCCATGTGCCCAGTGCTTTTCTCCACAGCATCTCACTCAAGGGATGCTTTCCTTTGCTCCCACAGCAAGGAGAGCCTCGCTGTGCTCTGGGTGAGCTCCTAAGGTGGTGTTTGGCAGCAGCTCCTGGACCAGGATGGGACATGAGATGGTCCCACGTGCCCCAGCTGATTTGGGGGTCTCTGCAGAAACATCCCAGCCCAGTGCTCCACCACTCTTGGGACTGAAGCAAGTTTAACCAAGGGAGCAGCACCAAGAAATGAAGCATCAAAACAGCGAGCCAGAAATCCCCATCACCACAATTCCTAAAGCCCACCTGGGGCCATTGCAGCTTTCTGCAGCTCTTGACTGCTTTTTAAAGACAACATTTCAAGAAATGCAAACTGAACATGCCCTGTGAAGGGACAAGGCTGCCACAGGGCAGAGCAGAGCCCTGGGAGGCTTCACTCCAGTCTGCAAAGAGCTGCCACCTCCTCTCCAACCCTCCAGCTGGGGCTCTCTCTACCCCCAGCCCCACTGCTTTGGCCACAACCCAGATGGACACCAGACTCCTTTCCCATGGCTTCCAGCTGGGCTCTTCCCAATGAATGAGCCAATAAACACATATTTAGCTCATGGATAGCTATCTCCATCTCAGGAGGGGCTCCCAGAAGGTCCTTCCCTGTCCTCAAGAAGGTCTCTGGTGGTGGCAAACCTCTGCTCCTCCCTCAAAGCCCTGAAGAAGTTTTGTCATTACCAGCAAGATGTTAACACAGCCACACACGTGGCTGGAGGAGCAAAGCCAGAACAATAACACAGCCCCTCATCTGCCCATCATGCCCCTTCCCCAAACCAGCACACACCCCTTGCACCTCAGCCCAGTCATCCTGGAGCAGCAGGATCCATTCACACATTTTCTTCCATGACAAACCATCACCACCTCCACTGACCACAGGCATCTGCAAATGGGCGCTGGCAGCACTCAGAATAACCAAACCATGCCCAGCACCACTGCCCAAGATGGGGACAGCCAGCAGCAAGGCCAGGGGTCAGCCCTGCAGCCAACCTCCAGCTGGATCCCTGTGCATTCCTGCAGCCTGGCTGCTGGGGTGCTGCTGACAAAATTCCTGAAGGAAGTCCAGGGCATTGATAATTGCCAAAAAACATCTGAGCTATTTCCTGTGGGAGAAGCAGACGGGAATCCCCCATTAACTCCAGAGGCCAGAGGTTGTGTTTTGGCCTGGGACTTTGGGGGTTTGGTGTTCTTCTCCTTCCTAGAAGCATCACTCCAGTTATATGCGATGCACACCATGTAGGACAGGCAGACCTGTACCCTCTGTGCTGGCCCCAAAGCCCAGCTTTCCTGTCACCTCCTGCCCCATGCAGGGTTCTTGTGAAAGGAAGGGCTGGGCTGCCAGTGTGGGCACTGTGTCTCAGCCAGGCAGAGAGAGCCAGGTTGCTAAACGTGTCCTTGAGCAGCTTCCTGCTCATCTGCCCCAGCTCCTCATTAGCAAACCTGAACGAGCACCAGCAGTTCCTCCAGAGATGGGAAAGCCCTCTCAGGAGGGACAGCAGGAGCAGGCAGCAGCACCAGAGCAAATCCCTGGCATCATTCATTCATTCCTCAGCTTCTGCAGCACCACGTGAAGGCAGCTGCCCGATCCCTTCCCCTGTCCAGAGTGCCAACACATGCCTGGCAGGTGTCACCCCAGAAATGTGGCTTTGAGAGGCCGTGCCAGCCTGGAGAGCCCAGGGTGCATGGGAAAGCAGTGGCACGGCCCCAAAGCAGGGCACCCTGTCCCTCAGTGGCCACAGGGAGTCTGGTCTGCAAGGAAGATTGGCTCTAAAGGGAACCGGTCTGGCTCTAAAGGGAGGAGAGCAGGGGACCCTCGGGTGCTGATAAAACCTGACACACTGCCCTGACACACGGCCCTGACACGCAGCTGCTGACACTGCTCCCATGGCAGCACGTGCTGCTGTGCCAGGCTTGCTGCTCTGCCTCAGGGGCTGCAGCACAGGCACTGGGACAGCCTCTGGCTGCCAGCAGGGTCAGCTCTCATCCTGGTGGTCCATATTGCTGCAGCAGTATCCACAGAAGGGGATTCTGCAGGCTCAGATGGGCATTGACCAGCTTAATGGGTCTGGGTGCATTGTGTGGGCCTCTGGAGAATTAAAGGCTCTCACATCCACAGGATTATTCCCCAGCTACAGCACTTCAACAGCTCCTTCGGTGGGAGCAGCACCAAGAGCAGACACCCCGAAGCTCCCGTTATGCAAGGCCACCACTGATGTCCCCAGGTGGTTCCAATGTCCACAGCTTCACACTGGCAGGTGACAGATGTGGCAGCAGGCTGGGTGACCAGCCTCAAAGTGCCCATAGCAGCTCTGCCATGGTGCTCAGTGGCACCATCACCTCCCGAAGTGCCCTCGCCTGGCAGTGCCCAGAGCCCACCAGGATTACCTGCACAGCACCGCCGGGTCCAGGCTCACTCCTGCACAAGGCACATTAATAGGATCACTCCAATTTACAGCTTATCCCAGATAACCCCACTGCCAGCCCCACACGCTGCAAGGACAAGGGCACCTGCTCCTCAGGGAGCAACTTTCTCCCTATCACAGCCATCCCTCGGCACCAAAAATCCTCCACTCACCCTGCACAGGATGCCTGTTCCTTCAGGCCACGGTGCCCAGGCCAGTGACCAGTCTGGCCAAAGCCCCAAGTGCTTCACCAGCTCAGCACCGTGTTTCTATTTCCAGCAGCACTGCTGCCAATCCCCACACCAGCACAGAGGAGGCAGAGCCCTGCTTCCAGCTGCCCTCCTGCCTGGCACCGTCCAGCACAGCCAGGGCAGGTGGTGGTCACAGAAATGCCCTCAGGATGTGGGCCACCCCTGAGGGCCAGCCTGACATCCCCTATCCCACCCCCAGCTCCACTGCTCCCTGCACCCCCTCTGCAGCTCCTAATGCCCTCCCAGCCTTGCTGCTTCCTGGCATCCCTCCACAGCCCCCATGGATCCCACCAACCCCAGGGCCCACCATCACCCCAGCATTCCCCCCACCAGCCCTAGTGACCCCACAGCTGCAATGAGCTCAAGACCCCATCAGCTCTAATATCCCCAGCATCTCCAAGCCCTACAGATCTTCAGTATCCTTCCCAACCCTAATAACATCCAGAACCCCTGCCAAGCTCTACTGCCCTGCAGCATCCCCCAGCCCTAATGCCCTCCCCCAGCCCCACTGCCCTGCAGTACCCCCCACACCATCAGCTCCCAGTATTCCTATTGCCCCCCTGAACTCTCGCACACTGATGAGCCTGGCATTCCTCCTCCAGCATCCCTCCAGCCCCAATAATCTCAGCATCCCCTGCAGCAACTCCAACAGCCCCCGTGCCTTGATGCCACACCGCACCCCCATAGCCCCATTAACCCCCACCAGCCCGAATGAATCCCCCAGCCCTCAGCCCTAAAGAGCATCCCTCAGCCTTAAAGAGCCCAGCACGCCCCCCCACCCTCCTGCCCCCCCAAGCCCGCAGCCCCATCATTTCCCCAGCAGCCCTGCTGCCCACTGACATGCCCCGAGCCTTGATGTGGTTCAGCAGCCCTGCAGCCGTACCCCCCTCCAGCAGTCCCGCTGCCCCTCTGCATCTCCCAGCGCTCACCCTACCCAATGTCCTGCGCTGCATCCTCAGCACCACCCTCCCCCCGGATCCCCAATGCTGCCCCGCACACCTCCGGCCCCACCACTCCCAACAACCCCCGAATCCTGCTGCCCCCCGCATCCTGCACCCCCAGCCCCACCGCTCCCCCATCGCACCGCGCACCCCCAGCGCCCCCGCCGCCGCTCCCCGCACAGGGCCGTGCCTGGGGGTGGAGAGGGGACCCGTCAAGAGCGGAGGGGAGGCCAAAACTTTTCCTTACCGCGGGCGGTTGGGGCGCGGCGCCGCTGCCTCCCCCGGCGAGGCTGCGCGGGAGCGGCGGGAGCGGCGGGAGCGGCGGGGGCGGGCGGGCGGGGGCCGGGATGGAGCCGCCTCCCGCCGCCTCCCGCCGCTTCCCGGGCGGAGCCGGTACAACCCGACAGGGGCCTACAGGAATGAAAAGAAGCCGAGAGGGGGCTGTTGGTTTTTTGGTTTTTTTTTTCCCTCTCCCCCCCCCCCCCACCCCCCAAATCGGGCAGGGAGAGCAGTTCTTTGTTCTGTAATCCCAGTAAAAGTGCCAGCCATTCGCCCCGCCGCTAATCCCAACCCCGCGCAACGGCCGCATCCATTGGCTGCCCTTTCCACACGGGATTAACCAGCCCGAAATCGGGGCGGGGGGGCCGTGAAGGCCGGGGGAGCTCTGGAAGTCCTTTCACGCCGCGCCGGGGACGCGCACAGACCATACCGGGCCACGCGGGCGCGTCCCCGGCGCGGCCTCGGCGCGCCCCCGGCTCTGGGGTGCCGCGGGTGCGTGTCGCCACCTGTTGGTGCTGGCACGGCTGGGTTGGACCGGGTGTCGTGTGGATTGGCACCTCTTGGCACGGCTTGACCCGTGGGGACATGACATGGTATAGAATCATAGCATCGCGTCATGGTTTGGGTTGGAAGGGACCTCAAAGATCATCTTGTTCCAAGCTCCTTGCCATGGGCAGGGACACCTTCCACTGTCCCAGGTTGCTCCAAGCCCCGTCCAACTTGGCCTTGAATACTTCTAGGGATGGGGCAGCCACAGCTGCTCTGGGCAACCTGAGCCAGGAAGAAATTCTTCCCTGCCCTTTGGCAGTGTGAATCCATTCCCCTTTGTCCTTTCTCTCAAGCCCTTGTTCAAAATCCCTCTCCAGCTCTCATGGAGCCCCTTTAGGCACTGGAAGGGTCTCTAAGTTCTCTAGGATCTCCCCAGAGCCTTCTCTTCTCCAAGCTGAACAACCCCAGCTCTTCAGCTTGTTTTCATTAGCTGAGGTGCTTCAGAGACACGGCACAGTTCAGCTCAGCTGAGCCTGGCCCTGCACAGCCCAGTTCAGCACAGTCTGACCCTGCACAGCTCAGTTCAGCACAGCTTGGCCCTGCACAGCCCAGTTCAGCACAGCCTGGCCCTGCACAGCTCAGTTCAGTACAGCCTGGCCCTGCACAGCTCAGGTCTGCATGTCTTGGCTCAGCACAGCTCAGTTCAGCACAGCTTGGCCCTGCCCAGCCCAGTTCAGCACAGTCTGGCCCTGCACAGCCCAGTTCAGCACAGCCTGGCCCTGCGCAGCTCAGCTCAGCACAGCCTGGCCCTGCACAGCTCAGGTCTGCATGTCTTGGCTCAGCACAGCCCAGTTCAGCACAGCCTGGCCTTACTCAGCTCAGTTCAGCACAGTCTGGCCCTGCACAGCTCAGTTCAGCACAGCCTGGCCCTGCGCAGCTCAGCTCAGCACAGCCTGGCCCTGCACAGCTCAGGTCTGCATGCCTTGGCTCAGCACAGCCCAGTTCAGCACAGCCTGGCCTTACTCAGCTCAGTTCAGCACAGTCTGGCCCTGCACAGCTCAGTGCAGCATGCCTTGGCTCAGCATAGCTTGGCATGGGGAAAGGAACCCACCAGGAGTGAGCAATGCTTCTCTGATTTCCTTGCTGCATGTTGACAAATGGCAAATTAAAATGAATGAAAAGCTACTAAAAATAACTTGACACTATTTTAACCTCTGAAGTTTTAGAAGTACTGACACTTTTCCCTGGGAGTAAGTGTTAGGCAGCTGCTCCATTATCTGCCCTCTCCAGGGCCATGGGGACAAGAAAGCATTTTAAGAGGAAACACTCTTTTTCCAGTTTCTGGAGGAGCATAGAAGGGGGTTTTTCTGTGCTGTTGAGCAACATGCAAGCACCCAGCACCTCCTGTGTCACTCCCCATGTCATCAAGTCACAAACTCATTGCACTGGTAGCCATAGCCACAGGAGCCCAGCAAATCCCAGTAGGTTTCCAGTAGAATATTCAGGGCAAGACAGGTCCCACTGGGGTGGTCAGAGCTGGTCCCTAATTCATACCTGTGGTGCCTGGGACCATGAATGTGAGAACACACTTGCTGACAAATTAAACGACAGATCTTGCTGTGAAGAAAGAAATCAGGGCATCTTTTGGCTAATTAACTTTAAGCCAGCACCTCACCAGAAAAACAACCACCCAGCAAAATTAATTTAACTGGGTCACCAAGAACAGTATGTGGGAGCTGCCTGCACAGAACAGGCAGATTTCCGTGTCCTGCTTTTGCTGGTGCCCTCCAACACTTTCCCCAGTATACTGCCTACCCAAGCCTGTGGCCCTGAGTGATGACACCTGCATAATTAATAAAAAGAGGGTGGAAAAAAAGTGTATTTTGATGCAACATCCCTGTGCACGTCCCTTGCTCTGTGCCCTCAAAGCACTGTGGCCCCACAGTGCCCATGGCAGCAGAGGTTTGGGGAGCTTGGAGCTCCTGCCTTCAGCCACACTTGAGTCAGGATAATGCCAGCATTTATAGGGAGCATTTGCAGATCAGTCAAAGGAACATGATTGGTGTCTCTATTGGGAGAATTTAGCATCCCCCAGCATGTGTTCAACTCATCCCCACTGCAAACAGGCTGCAGCAACACTTTTCAGATCCTTTGAAAGGATGCTGCCCCTCAGACCTTGGCAAAGAGACAGCCCAAGGTTCTTTGGCCAAAGACGAGCAGCTGGCCTGCTCTAACAGCCCAGGGAACCTTTTTGCCCTTTCCCTTCTTGCAGCAGAGCTGGTCCCAAGTCTGAGACCCAAATGCTGAGCATTGGGGTATGGCTCTGTAACATCTGGCTTTGGGGTCTCATTTTTCTCCTCACCATTGGAGACCATGAGCTGAAATGAGGTTGGAGACCCATGGGTACCAGCCTTGGTCATCAGTGTATGAACAGGGAGCTCAGTCTCTGTTCATACTCCTACCTGAGCAGGGGTATGAGAGCTGGGGACAGGGAGAGGCCAAAATAATCCTGAAATTTAGAGAAGAAGCCTGAGAAGATGGTGGGAGGGAGAGCAGGGCCATTTGAGGAGATCTTCTGGGGTTATGGACTTCAGGGAGGAGGTGAGAGTACAAATCCTACACCTGGTGGGAGTACAAATGTTCCACAGATATTCCACTGAAACTGAATCCACTCAGGTTAGCTCAGCCCCCCACACTCTGGGGATGCTCATGGTGAAAAGGAGACCTGGTCCAGCTGGGGGACAGATGCTGTGGCTCAAATGTACCTTTGCATCTCTTTCCCACCAAGGAAGAAACCTGTCACAACAGGGTAAAAGTGGGAGCAGGATGTTTTATTTGGGGACCAAAAGAGCCCCACAAAGCCATCCAGTGTGAGAGGGATGGTTTAATCTGCTCTATCTCAGCAATAAAAGACTTCCTTGTCACAGTGCCAACAAAAGAAAAGGCAACATCACCAGGAAACAATCCTATCTGCAGAACTCTTTTTTTATATAATTTGTTAATTAATGACTGCTGGGCATCACAAGGATTGTTGTTTTCTCTGATATGCTGATTTCTTCTGTCTCGGTGGAATTGGAGATCACAAAAATAAAATTAAAAAAGGAGAAAAGCTGCTTCTTCAGAAGCGGGAACAGGGGAAAAGTTTTAGTAAAGTCAGGAGAAATTTAATTGAAAGAATGAGTCTATTTCTTCTTCCTGAAGGGGTATTGTGTTCTTTTGCTATAGCAAATTGCTGGTTAAAGCGACCAAGACAAAACAAAATGGTTTTTAAATTATAGATCAAAGAGCAGGAAGTTTCTGGAAGCCTACCCCCACCTCATATTCCCAGGCAGGTCTCTGGTGAGCAGTGTGGCTGCAGGGGGCTGGCATCACCCAGAGTAGGGCTGGGAGATGCAAAAACCACATGAGGAAAAGCCTAGAGGAGAAAATACTGGGATCTGCATAACTGGGTGGGAGGCTTTGAGGTTTGTGGAGGGGGAAAGAGCTTCTCCAGCCATCATTTTCACTTGGAAGAGCAAGATTTTGCACTCAGGAATTGACCACCAGGTTTGGGGCTGTATTTGTAACAATTCCATCCTGTCCCAAGCCAGCTCCTACAAGGTGAGCCATGCTTCAAGGCAGCCCAGTGTAGTGTTAATTCTTTTGCAGGGTATGTGCTACTGAGTAAAAATCAGCAAGGATTCCCTGCAAAACCCAAGCTGATATTTGTAGGTCCCAAAAATATTTGTAGAAGGACCAGAAAAATTATTATCCTCTCTCCATTCTCTGCCCACTGGGGCTCAGTGATGGCTTACACTATTTGCTCTGCCTTCCTGCACCTCACACACCTCATTGCCCACCAAGTGCCCACAGCCCTGCTGCTTTTTCAACCTGTACTGCTCAAAGGGTTTGCAACACTGCAACAACAAAAAGGCTTTTCTATCTGTCTTGTGGTCCATTGAATTATTTCCATGCTATGGAGAGGCAGTGAGGTGCTACTGAACCAGAGCCTCTGAACAGTGTCCTGGGGAGCAGAGCAGGGAGATTTCCATGTTCTGACTGCCCCCATCCTTCTGACCCTCATGTCACCTGGCAGGAGTAAAGGGCCCTTGCCCAAGCTGATGTCACTGGGGTTGGTTTTGGCTCAGGGGATGGAGAATCCTGCACACACCCACCCAAGTACCAGCAAAATCCCAAGGGGACCAAACAACCCAGCCCTTGGTTCTGGGTTCCCCTCTGCAGACCTCAGGCATTGTAAAGGGACAGGTGAGGCCCAACCCATGGAAATCCCACTCTGCCAGGCATCAGGGTTATTCACACACCCTGTTTTGGCTGAGAGCATCACCTCCTCCTGACAGCAAGGGTCTAGGGGCTGTGCCTGCCTGCGCCCTGCCCAAGGTCAGGCTGTTCTTCATCCATTTTTAATCAAATTCACGGCTGAGGTTACAGCCTCAGCCTTTGAAATCATGGCAGAATTTCACAGTGTGGCTCCAGCTTTGCCTCTTGTCACCTTTCCCGTGGGACTGCAGCCCCAGCAAAGCTCCTTGCTCTCCCCTTCAAGGCACCTTTCAGCCCTGGATTGCAACCCCCTGGCACTCTACCTGGCTAAGCCATCACACTGAAGGCCCACACCCCATTCCATGCTGGGAATGAACTAAGGGTGTCAGCTCTCTGCAGCCCTGGGGTGTTGGTGCTGGTGCCCCAGTGGTGCTGCTGGCCTGGCACAGCCCCCCCAGACTGGGGCTCCCACCCACTGGTGCCCTTGGAGCGCTGATGCCAAGGGCAGGAGGCATTGACATTCCCCCAGGGTTCTCACAGTGCAAAAGTAAACTTAACGATGTTATCCACTGATCTGGTAATTAATACCCTGGATTCCTTTTATTGGAATGAGCAAGGGCCAGGACATGCTGGGGGTTTTAATTAAGAGTTGGGCTGGGGAAGCACTTGCTCCCAGTTTTCCCTGGAAGGGGCTGTGCTGGGCGGGGGGTTGAGGTCTGGTGTGCATGGGGTGTCCAGTGCCCCATGTTGGGTGCCTCTTGGAGTGGCCCCAGCCCTGCACCCTCCATACCAACCCATACACCTGCTCTACATCTATGTGCCATGCCAGACCCCACTGGGTCTTTTTTTTAAGTGAAATGCTCTCAAGATCTTTAAATATTAGGCACAAAATGTTTTCCCTGTGCTGTGCTGTGCTCTGCAGCACCCATCCAGGGCAGGGAGCAGGCAGGAACGCTCTGCTCGGCAGAACCAAGGATGCCAGGGTCGTTTTGCTCCAAAACTGCTGTATCTGTAGTTGATCCCGCTGCTATTTTTAATACAGATGCCTTATTGAGATTCAAATGAATGTTTCAAATCCTTGCTCCTTTGCATAATTCTTTTTAATTAACACTTCAAAGGTTTGAACACAAGATCCATACTATTTCCCTAACGAAGTTGACGGAGCCTCCTTTCCCCCTAAGCTTCCTCGACACATTTCTGAGGGAGAAAGTCAGGTTTGGGGCTGTCTCATCTGTCCCCTCTGCAGGGGCATGATGGCATTTGGGATCAGTCTCTGCAGAAACAGGAGCTAAAGGAGTAGAGGGGATCGATGGCTGCAGTGGCTGCCATCACTCACCCCTGCCACCAGCTTGACATACACTGGCAGCCTGAGCTTGGCACAGAAATCGTGGTGTTTGAAGTGAAAATGGTCAAGCTCACTGCCCCACCATCCCCTGCCCCAGCCCCAGCTGGTGCTCTAAAACATTTTCACCCCACATCAGATAAAATTTCCCCAAAAGGAGCATCCATCCCCAGAGTCACCTTTTGGTCACGTTTTCAACCTTCCTGGCTCTCAAAAGACCCAGAGGCACATTTCTTCCTTCTTAAACTGCACTTTGAAAATAAAACCTGGCATTGTCATACAATTGCATTCACTACGAAGAGCTGTAGCTTTTCCTCAGCTATCCCCAGAGCTGGGAATGATAAAAGGTCCCAAGTGTGTAACAGAGACATAGGCACAAAAGAAACAGCCCAGGTTCCATTCCCACTTTTTCCCCCATTGCTGTACCCACAGGGTCTCCCTTTCTTGAGTGGGAGCATCCTCACTTTGCAGGATTGGGACTCCAAGGAACAGCATGGTTTAACACATAGGAAAATAAGCTTCAGCTTTAATTTCTGCAAGTGCAGATATGATTAGACACAACAAATGGTATAATTAGCAGGATTTAATAAGAGACTGTCCCTGACATGCAAAGGAAGTGGGCCTTTGTTCATCTACAAAAGACATTAATTTGCAAATACTCTCAATAATAATTTTTCGTTATTTAGACTGATATTTTGAAAGTCTCCAATAAAATGAGAAATCTGGACTAAGCATTCCAGTTGCCTTTCCAAGTGCAGGAATCCAGCTTTGATGTTCTTCTTGATAACATCTTTTTAGAGCCTTGACTGCATCAAATTAAATTCTGATTACTCTGATAGTGCAGTACAACTTCCAAATGTATTCAGGTAACTTTGTTCTGGAATGAAATAAGCTATTTTGACAAGGATGCTTGCAAGGCAGCAAAGAGATGGAGAGGAAAGAGCCCTGCCAGGGATGCAGCACATCCCCAGCCTCAATTTCAGCCCTGGGGCTGCTGAGCTGTGGTGCCCCAGCAAGCCAGGTCATTGGCACTGGGGGTGGTAGCAGGGAGGGGGGACACAGGCAGACTCTGCAAAAGCCAAATTACCCCTTTGGTGGTTCACAAATCTGCCAGCACCAGAGCCCAGGGCTATTTGACCCTTCCAGAGGGGGCATCCCAAAGGGACATGCCCTCAGGTGATGCTCCTCAGAGCATGGACCATGGCTAGCCACAGGAAATGTGTTAGTCCAGGACAGACAGATCCATGCAAAGATAGCACCTCCACATGCAGAAAGGCCATTTCATGTCTCTTGCTCACCTCAGTCCTGGTAAACTCAGCCTTAAATCACTGGTCCAGCTGTGGGCACAGGCACAGCATCCCAAGGATGTCCCAGTGATGTCCAAGGTGCAGGCTGGATCCCTGTGCAATCCTCACCCAGTCCATTAGCAGAAGTGCTGCTCCCTGGCCCAAGCTTCACTCCATGGCTGGATGTTAGGATGAGAATAAAGTGCAAATATTATTGTTGGCAGAGATTATTAGCTCCCCCACTGTGATTTAGGCATCTTTAAACTTCATGTTTTATTAATCCTCACTATACAATTAACGGCATCAAAATGTGATGTCTGCAAACAAAGGGATGCAGTGCAGCATTATCTCTGTAAAATGCAGGGCTTGGCCACTTGATTGCAAATATTAAGGCATTATATAGTGGGGTTACACAAAAGATGGAGCTGGAGCCACCTGCCCTGAGCAGGGATGTGGTTCTGGTGGCCTTTGCTTCTTGCCCATGAATATTCCCCCCAGGGGAGGGCCGGCTCCATGGAAAACTCACTGTTTTCTTCCCGCTGTACTGGATAACACCTCCTGTCCCCAAAACCTGTCTTTTCAGATTGAGTGCTCCTGAAGGAGTTTTGGCTGCAAAAGGGGACTTTCTTGTTGACCTGGAAGCTGGTGTGGGGACAGCTCAGCTGCTGCTGCTGGAGCTATCCCCTCCCTCAGCAGCCAAGATGGGATGATGGAGCAGAGGGTCACACACCTCCTTGAAGCCACTGTTCAGGGATGGGCTTTATCAAGATCTGATAAGTGCCAGATGTCTCTGCCCAAATTAAGCTGCAAACGAGACCATATGTGAAAGTCATGAATACTGATTTTATTTGACAATAATTGTGAGGTAAAGAAACAGAAAAGAGGGGTGGGAAAGAAAGGGGGGAGTGAGAGATCAAGTAGAAGACAGTCACCACACATGGACCTTACAGTATCTATTGGTCCTTCTTCACCCTGGGCTTCACTGCCCATCTGCAGCACCTCATGTGTCTGGGTAGCAGCCACCTCTGAAAAACAAGACAATGAATGTAACACCTTCATCAACCCTGCCCCATACTAGCATTGCCTGAGCCCCATGGAATTTCTGCAGCTGGAGATTGCTTCCAAGCAAACTTCAAATGAATTATTCTCCTTCCAGCTGCTGGAGGACAGTGGAACCCATGGGAGCAGCCAGTGCCTTCAGCACTCACAGTAGAAATAAGCCACACAGTACCCCAGGGACCAGCCATTCTTGCACAGATATTTTAGATGCTGAGACCTTGCACTGCACAGGGCCCAAAAGCTGCTGGATAAATGGAAAATCTCAAGTTTTTTATTCTTGTCAGAAATTTCTGCCCATCTTGAAAAAAAGGAAAGAGGCACTGTTATAGCTTTGGAATAAGTCTGCAGCAGCCAATTTTCAGGGTGTTATTGTTAGTCACATGTAATTTTTTGGGGTCTCACTCTGGAAGCAATCCATCACCTGCAATCTTCACCAACTATTTGAAAAGAGTTTAAACCTTTCAGGTCATTCTGATTGTGGAGAATTTTATTTGAAGTCCAGGAAAAGGAGGAGCCACGAAACAAGGAAGAAAGCATCCAAGTTTTTTCCCTATATCCTCAGACAGCTGGAAATGCATTTCTGTAAAGGATTTACAACCCATGGACACAAAAAACACAGCAGGAGGAGATGGGTGTTTTGTTGCTGTGTGAGTGCTGCTGAGCAAGGGCATGGGCCACAGACAGAAGCACATTCCCAACTGAGAGAGGCTTTAGCATGGAAAAAGCACCAAGTGCCAACAGTGCTGCATATTTAATTCAGAGTAGTTCTACAGTTCTTATAGAGACTTTAGAAGTTATAACATGGGATCCTACTCGTGCTCTCAGCTGAGAGGCATTTTCCTGGCTGGTAAGAAGAAGGAGCTAGAACTAGCATGGGCTTCTGCCACTGCCTTTCCAGTGCCTGCAGAGGGGCTTGAAGTGAAGGAAAAAAATCAAGCAAAGCCATCTTGGTAACGTTTCTCAAGTCCTGACCCTGCAGCAGAAAGCCTGGAAGCTTCAAGATCCCCCCTTCTGCTCTGCATTTTGGCATGGGAGGTGGAATTAACCCCATCAGAGATGGCATTCTGATTTCTTTACAGCCTGAAACACCTTGTGGGGCAGGAGATATGCCAGGAAGGAATCCCACTCCTCTGGCCCCAAAGCAGAGGTGTTCCTGGGGATCTCAGCAGCCCTGGCATTTAGGGAACACCGTGGCCCCTGCCCACAGAACCCTCACAGCCAGTGAGGGATGAGGAAATGGGATCCCAGCATTCAGCCAGTCACACTTGCTGGCAAATAACCATACCTGGATTGGGGTCTCTAGCACCTCTGTAACCTTGTCTTCAACTGTATTTATATCAATACCATTATGTGTGACAGTCCCTCCATCTGTCATGCTACCATGATTGGTCACAGTGTCACCTGCTGTATCTGATTGTCACTGTGTAAAGGGAAATGTATCTGTGAATGTATGTGTGTCAAAAGGAAATTGTGATGAAAAGTCATTGATATGGGGCTGACTAAAAGCATTTTATTAATGACCAAGTGATGATCTAATGGTAATTAATCAATGACTGAATGAAAATGAAAGAGTAATCAAATCGTGAGCAATCAAGAATTGAATATTTGTTATACAGGGATTTGACCGTGGTTTGAAGATTACTTAAATGATAACATAGACAATGGTTTAAATTAGTATTTATTTGAAAATTTAGACAATGATTTAGTGCTCAAACACTCTGCTACCTACTCCACTTGTCATAATTTAGCAATAGCTGGTTGTATAGAAGGTGCTGGCCCTGACAGCTGTGAGCGCTTGCTCTTGTGGTGAGACAGCCCTGGAGACTCTCTGGTTGCCAGATGCATGGAAAAAACCACAGGACATCACTGAGGAGCAGGGCCCTCCATCCCACCACACATCTGAGTCCCAGTGGGTGTGGCAGATGCACAGCAGCCACATCTGGCCCAGCCAGAGCTCCCAGCACCGTGCTCTTCCCAGCCCCACAGAAAACACCACCTCAGTCCCCTCCTGGGCTGCCCAGGCGGCCCAAAGGGAAGGCAGAGGGAAGGGCTGGTGCTGCAGCACCACCTGGGTCTGTCAAGGCTGGACTGGGCACGTCCCAGTGCTAAGCCAGCCCTGCTGAAGGAGCACTCAGCACTGCCATGGTCTGCAGTGCTCTCTGGAGGGGATGTTCTCCATGCCTGGGCTTGGCAGCACCTTGGATGAGATGATCCACATTGCTCCAGAGTGGCAGCTGCACAGGGTATTCAGGTCTGCTGTGGAGGATGTCTGCATTGATCCCTTGGCTTTGAGTGAGGAGACCAGACCTTGCTCACCCTCAGGACTGTGCCTGCCTCCCTTTATTTCCCTGCCTTGACAGGTGGGGAAATACAGGCACAGAATAGACAAAGAGGGAGGAAAAAGAAAAGTCTGTAGATCTTGTGTTGGTCCTGCCACATGTGTCCAGATCTGGGGTTGGGAAACAAAGAAGACACACAGAAGGAGAGGAGGGAGCGATACAGAGTGGGGAGGGGGAAGGAGAGGAGATCCACTTCCTTTTCATAGTTCACCTGTGTGTCCACCTCTTATGCAAACTAGATTTTTCACCTGTTTTGTTGGTGCATGCACAGCCATTCTCCAGGGAGTGACTTGGGGTCGGGACTGGGCTCAGAACAGCGCTGCCCCACCTCTGCAGGATCCTCACTTTCCATCAGAACTTTCCTGTTTTAACAGGAAATATTTGAGATAAAACATGTTCAGGCCTGGTTGTCCACATTGCATCCAGATAGTTCTGGAATATTTCCAGTGAGGGACACTCCACATCCTCTTCTGAGCAACCTGTTCAGTGCTTGGTAGCTCACACAGTGAGGAAGTTGTGCCTCATGTGCAGGTGTAATTTCATGTGCATTGATTCCTGCCCATTGCCTGTTTGCTTTTTGCTCAGCACCACCAAGCAGAGGCAGACTCCATTCATCCTCTTTCCTTATCAAGAAAAATTTGCTCAAGATGAATTTCCTCGTCACTAATTTTTTTTATAGTGGCTGTTTTCCTATGCCATTTGCAGGCAGAATTGTCATAAATTCCTGTTGTCAATTCACAGATTTCAATGGAAGAGTCTATTTCACAGCAGTAAAGTAACTGAATCCAAACAGAAGGGTAGGAAAAAAACCCCAAAAGCTACCACTACTGCAGCCAAAAATATGAGAGGTGCCTTCATGCAGTTTTGTTTCTAATGACAAATAGCTTTGAAATAAACTAATCTCAAAAGCTTTTAAAGTTTTTATAGAAGGGGAAAGGGTTTCCTTCTGACACCATTTCTTTATGTTTGCAAGTCAGACTAATTAAAGGCTCCTCACAGAAGGGATGATTTCTTAAGGGACAAAAGGATGCAAACAGCAAGAAAAACCAATGGGACAGGAATATTTGAGACTGGGAAATACAAACATGTATATTCCTGACCCATGAAGCTTCAACACAAAGCCAAAAAGGCGTATAGATTTTATTACTAACATCTTTTTGACAGATATTAGTTTTAACTGTCTGACATTAAATAGTATTAATTTTATACAGCTGGTGCACATGGATAACTTCTTATGCCTCGGTGTGCTTGATGGAAATCACTTTGCACCCTGCAGAGAAGAAATAATGTCTTCTTTCTTAAAACAGACTGTGTCTGTGTTTAGAGAGCTCCTAAAATTGGCATGAGGGTACTGGTGGTGCCCATGAAGATGCAGGGACAGACTAGGAAGGGGGTCAGAAATACCCCGGAGAGGGGCAGGTTCAGGTGGCTCCTTACACACAGGTGTGGGCCTGGAGCTTTGGTTGCTGGAGGTCCCTCAGCATTTCTCTGGGGCTGTTGGTATGGGGGGCTTTGTTCTGGGGCCTCCTTTGAGAGATGTGGTGGATCCCCCCTCACAGACAGGCTGTGTGTCCCTCACAGGGAGGGATGCAGGAGACCCTTCCCTGGAGGCCCTGGGACACCCTGAGGGGCTGTAGGGATCCTCACGCAGAAGGACATGGAGACCTCCCTATGGAGGTTGTGATGACCCTCAAACAGAGGCTGTGGGGAATCCCACTGGGGGCCGGGAGCCCTCACATGGAGGGGTGTGTGGGACCCTTCATTACCCAGAGTGATGTGTGAGACCCTCCCTCACAATGGAGGGGTGCGTGGGACCGTCCCTCAGACAGAGTGATGTGTGGGACCCTCCTTCACACAGAGTGATGTGTGGGACCCTCCCTCACACATGGGGGTGTGTGGGACCCTCCATTACCCAGAGTGATGTGTGGGACCCTCCCTCACACAGAAGGGTGTGTGGGACCCTCCCTCACACATGGGGGTGTGTGGGACCCTCCTTCACACGGAGAGGTGTGTGGGACCCTCCTTCACACGGAGAGGTGTGTGAGACCCCCACTCACACGGAGGCTGTGGGGAATCCCCCGAGGGGCCGGGAGCCCTCACCTGGAGGGGTGTGTGGGACTCTCCCTCACACAGAGGCTCTGGGGCGCCTCCCAGGCGGAGCTTTGCGGGCTCCGTGCGCGGAGCGGGCCCGGCTGTGCGGGAGGCTCCGGCCGCGCGGGGGCGCTGCCCGCCCGTGTACTCCTGTTTCCCCGGAGCGCGGCCATGGCGGGCGCGGCGCGGAGCGGGGGTAACGCCGTGTGCCGCTCCCGGGACCCCGCCGTGTACCGCTCCCGGGACCCCGTCCGCAACCTGCGCCTACGGTGAGCGCCTGCTCGGCCCTAGCGTCTGCCCGGCTCCGTCGGTCGGCACAGCCCTGACGCTCCGCTCCTTCCCCGCAGGGTCCGTATCCAGCGGGTCGCGCCGGCCGGGCCTCTCCTGCCGCGGGTGCCGCCGCTCGCCGGCCCCGAGCGGCCGGGCCGGGCCGACGGCGGCGGCGATGCGGGAGCGGTGCCGCTGCGGGTGACCGCGGCCTCTCGCGCAGGCGCCCCGAGACCCCCGGAGGACGAGGAGGAGGAGGTGGAGGTGGGGTGGCAGGAGAAGCTCTTCAGCCAGGTGGGTGCACGGGCACGGGGGCGGGAGGGACTTCGCGGAACGGGTCAGATCGGAGGGGATCACAGGGGTATCCAGTCCGACTCCCCTGCTCAGGCAGGGACCCCAGAGCTCGCTGCTCAGGCTTGTGTCCAGCTGGCTTTGAAATACCTCTAGTGAGGGAGGCTCCACGCCCTCTCTGGGCAGCCTGATCAAGGCTTGGTAACGGCACAGGGAAGAAGTTCTTCCTTGTGTTCAGGTGAAACTTTCATCAGTTCCTGCCCATTCCACTTGTCCCATTGCTGGTCCCCAAGGGGCAGAGCCTCGTCCATGCTCTGACCCTTCCTTGCAGACGCTGACAGACAGGGATGAGGTACCCTCTCAATGTCTCTTCTCGAGGCTGAACAGCCCCAGCTCCCTCAGCTTTTCATCGTAAGAAAGGTGTTCCTTGATGAGCTTTGTCACCCTCTGCTGAACCTGCTCCAGAAGCTCTGTGTGTCTCCTGCCCTGCCCAGAACTGGACAGGCTTGGGGGAGCTTCCTGACACCCCTTTCTGTGCACCTCACTGTGGGTGGGGTTCCTTGTTTCAGGGTGAGCTACTGTGCCCAAAGCTTTCCAGGTGGGCATCAGTGCTGCTGCTGGCTGCCACATGCCTGAGCAGTGTTGGAGCTGTTCTGGAGCTTGGGTTATTTGCTGGGATTCCCAAAGGGTCTTGTCTCTGGTGTGGCTTTGGAAAAAAGCTGAAAAATATTTGTGGCTTTGCCAAAGCTGGTGAAAAGCAGCTGTTTGTGCTTTACCTGTGGTGCTGTCAGTTTGAGGTGGATCTGTACCTGAATGAGTCAGCCTGCCAGACTCCCCTGGACTGGCAGTACCATGAGGAGATCCGGAAGCTGGAGAAGGCTGGAGGTCGGAAGAACTCTCGCATCTTCACCTACACCGACCACGACCGATTCACCAACCTGGAGGAGGTACCAGCTCTTAGTTACTCAGTGTCTGTCACAACTTCCAGTCCTATTGCAGAGGGAGCATTTCTTGGTTCTCAGCTGGGCAGATATCCTGAGTGCAGGAGAACACACTGCTGCAAAGCAGTTTCCCCTGGTGCCCCAGACCTGGGGTGGGGTGTCCTTGGTTCAGAGCGATGGTCAGGACAGCCAGAGGGACTTGGCTCTGTAGGAGCACTGCTCTATAGGAATCCTGCTGGGTGGAGTGAGCTGTATTTTGTCACCAGAACAGTGAAGGAATTCTGCAGTCACTTAGCAGTTTGTCCTTGCACATGGTTGTGTGCATATCTGTTCCCTCCTCTAAGAGGAGAGCTGTGCTTGGGAAACATGTCCAGTTGAGCTAGTTCCTGTCTGTTCTTCCAGCTCTGCCAGAAGGTAACTGACTTGGATCATGAAGAGCCATCGTATCTGGTCGAGAGGATGGCCAATGTGAGGAGGAGAAGACAGGACCGTAGGCCTGTGTGAGCTCAAAATTGGGCTTGAAACTTGTTCATGCAGGTTTCATTGTGCCTGGTCTGTGGGAGCTGGTCACTTGTGCTGTGTCACATGTGTAATCCAGCTCTGACTCCTCATCATGGTGGGTTTGAGGTGAGCTGTGAACATTTGCTGTTCTCTCATTGACAGAGAAGCAAGTTCTCTGAAGTCAAAAATCATCACCTGGGAACCTTCAGAAGAATTTATAAAGAACAATCATGTAATTAACACACCTGTCCAGACCATGTACATCATGGGGGACTTGGGACCTTATGGGAAGTAAGTAAAATCCTGAAGTGATCATAATTTTCCAAAAGAAAATCCATCTTTGCTCCTTACTCAGAACTCCTGTTTCTTTCATTAGTTAAGGGGGGAGAATTCCAAGAGCTCGGTTACATGGGCTGCAATTTCTTTCTGCCTCTTTCTTCAGTTGGGAGGTAGCTGTGGGTACATCCAAAAGGCTTCTAAACCAATGTAGGAAAGTGTGCATGTGTTCCCTTCTGTACCTCCAAGTTCCTTTACCAGCTCTGGTGTTCCAGAGCAAGAGAGTGTCCATGTCCTCTGTTCAGACTGTGTTTTCCTGCTGTCCCCCTTCAGGCTTGGTCAGAGGGAGTATGAAAATGTGCTTTGCACAATCAAGGTGGATGGCAATGGGGTGATCACAGTGAAGCCTGACTTCACTGGCACCAAAGGAGCCTACAGGTGAGTGGAGCAGGGCTGGGACCTTTCCTTAGACTGGCGGCTGAAATGGCTGTGTCCTGGTCACCCTTTGGGCAGGGGATCAACACTTAAATTGAGAAATATTTCATTTATTTCAGAGATTTCTAGGGAAATATTATTGTGTGCTTACGCTCAGTATCACTCTTGAGTGTGCTGTGTGGGGAGCTCTGGGGATGCCAGTTATCATGGAATGGTTTGGGTTGGATGGGGTCTCAAAACCCATCTCATTCCACCCCCTGCCATGGGCAGGGACACCTTCCCCTAGCCCAGGCTGCTCCAAGCCCTGTCCAACCTGGCCTTGGGCATTTGCAAGGATGGGGCAGCCACAGCTGCTCTGTGCCAGGGCCTCCCCACCCACAGAGGGAAGAATTTCTTCCTAATACCCATCTAACCCTGCCCTCTGTCAGTTTGAAGTCATTCCCCCTTGTTCTATCACTGCATCCCTTGTAAAATTACATTATGCATGTGATGGATACAAGCAAATCCTCCATTTTGAGGGAATGATGCTGGCAGGTACCTGGGAGTGAGGAGAGGGCTGTGAGTGCCCTTGTGTCACTGCACAGGCTGGGTAGAGGGGACACTGCAGGGTCAGGAGGGCCCCATTGGTACCTGTGCCTATTCTCTGCATAATGGAGGAGTTTTTCCCATGTGTTTTGGGGCTCTGCAGGATCGAGGTGGATGGAGAGAAGCGGGAGGTGTGGGAATACACCATTGAGAATGCATCTGCCCAGGTGCAGCCAGAGGAGGAGGAGCGTGAGCAGCGCGTGTTCAGAGAGGTAAGTACTGCCCACAGAGCATATCCACTGGTTCTGACAAACAGAGGCAGCTCAGATCATCATGGAGATGGAACTGTTGCTGCTCTGCACACCCAAAGGGACAAAAATGTCACTGTCCTGAGCCTCATCACGCTCAGGGCTCTGGGGACTAGAGCAAATACTCTCTGCTTCATCCCTTAAAGAGACCTTGTCTGTAGTTGTCCTGCCTCTGGCTGCAGTGCTTTAGGGAGTGAGAACTGATGCAAGAACCCACCCAACTCCATGCCTTCCTAGTGTCACCTGCCAGTGTTTTTCCTTCCCTTTTGAGCAGGAAAAACACTGCTCAATCTTCCTCTTGCTTAATCTTCCTCTTGCTGCCTGTATATTTATTAAATGATGTCTTGTTACTTGTAATGTCCCAGGATATTGGAATCCCGTTTCACATCTTGATTTTTCTGAATTGCCTTTTTGTCTCTTGACAGTTTATGAAAGCACTTTTTGGTTTAGATTTTTATTTGTGCATTTCTTTTCTGGTTTTGTGGTCACCAAGGAAATCATGATTTCACTACACTGACCTCTGCCTGGCCATTTCCTTGGAATAGTCTGTACTTGTATTTTTCAGATATCATTTAAGATCTGATTATTCAGAGCTTCTTTTCCCTTTAAACTGGCCTTGGAGAACCCAAGCTGAAGTTCTGTGCAGTGTTAGCAGTTATGTATCAGTGCTCTATTAGATATTTATATCTCCATATTTGTTGTAACAACCCCACATAAGCTAAGCCTGGTAATGACTTGAGTTTAAATGGTATACAGTTTAAGTTTTGCAGTACATAACAGCAGATATAATCAAAATGTCACTTTTTTTGTTGTTGTTGTGTGTGTTCCCAGCTGTATGGTCGGCACAGGGATTACCTCAATGGGCTCGTGGGCTCAGACTTTGAAATGGTGAGTTCCAGAGGCACTGCCAGGGACTGCAGCTCTGTTGGTGACCTGGCTCACACAGTTTGCACTTGCAGCACAGTCTCCAAAGACTGTTTTGATCTTTTGTGGCTTCAAGCAGAAAATTGGGTGAGAAGGGACAAGTGGTAGAGGATTTGGGGTCTGCAGAGATCCATCCTGCCTGTTCAGGTCCTGCTGGACACTGCAGTCCCTGTGAGGCTGTGTGCAGTGCCTCAAGGCCTGTGATTCTAGTACTTTGAGAAGGAAGGAGGGTTTATGTCTTCAGGGACAGTGATTGCTGTTAACTTCTTCAGTGTCAAACAGCTCTTTGTGCAAATAAACAGCCCCTCAGATTCTGACTCATGCAGTTTCCATTCTCACTGAATTATCCAAACTGCAATCTTTTTTTTTGCTCAAATATTGTTGACAATACAGTGAATACAAATCAGTGAAATACAATACAAAACAGGGAAAGTTGTGCTTTCCAGTGCTTTGATAGAGTGTCTCAGTGCTTCCCCCTGTTCCCTCATCTTGGTCAAATGCAGGAACATGACAGAAGCAGGACTGTGACTTCTGCAAGTGACTTCTCACTGTGTGTTTTATCAAGATTGACATCTGTAAGAGACCTGTTTACAGAACAGTAAATTCCTGCAGACTGGGCTTTGGGGGATTTGGTCTCTTTAGAGCCTCTTTCCAGAGGGACTGTTCACTTCTGGAAGGGATAGGACAAATCATGCCTTCTCCCTAGCCAGAACAGTAAATTATTCATGTCCAAAACCCCATTAAATGCCTGTGTGAGATGCAGTTGGGAAGGAATTGTTGAGGTTTCACCAGTGGTCGGTGAGCTCTTTATCTTGTTTATCTGCTAATTTTTCCAGCCTCTTCCTGGTACTCTGAGACTTTTTGTGAATGGAGAAATAGGTGAGTCCTTATTCTAAACAGTAATGTGGGTGTGCTAGGGTGGCTGAGGGCGTGATCCAAGGATTTTTGAATCCCTAGATTCAAGAGGCCCTAGAATCCTTTACTTCCTCCTCCTCCTCCTCCCTGTTTCCTGCAGGCTAATCCCTTGAGAGGCATTTACAGATTGGAGGTTACAAAAGCTGTAGCTGTTCTAAGAAGGAATAGATCTCAAAAAAGGAGAGCAGATTGCTATAATATCTATTAATTTCCCAAAGAAACCAATTAAATGTGTGAACTCCCTCATCTGGTTAGTGAAACAGAGACAGGGCTAGTCTGGAGGAGGAATCTTCTCTGTGGGTTATCTCCTGTTACTTTGAAGGCTTTTCCCAGCTTCCAGCAGTAACTGATTTTCCTTGAGGTTATTGGTGGTGGCTCTCCCAAAAATCTACAGTGAATGCTGGAAGGATTTGTATGGAATCAAACAGCTGAAGTTCATTCTCTCTCCTCAGTTTCAGCTCAGGGCTATGAGTATGACAACCTTTATGTGCATTTCTTCCTGGAGCTGCCTGACCGTGAGTATTCACATTGCCAGCCACATCACAGCTGGGATGTTGAAGAGGTGAAGCAGGCTTTGGCTGGTCCATCAGACCAGATGTGCTGGGAGTCAGCAAAAATTAATGTTGAGGCTGGGATCTAGTCAGAGGCCTTCAGAGCTAAAATGGCAGAACTCAGCTCAGGCTGGGATGTAGAGGTGGTGGTGACCAGTTTGTCAAAACCTATCATTCCTTATCTTGCAGAGAGCAGCCTTCCTGTGCTCCCCACTCCAGTGACCTTATCTGATTTCAGTGCTTGCCATCATGTTTTTTGCTGATATTAACATATTAAATTTTGATGGATAAATAAGGCTCCCAGCACTTACATGCATGTCCTGCTGCATGTTTAATTCTCCTAAAGCTATGGCTCTGCCTCCCCTCTCTGGGTATATCTGTCAAGATACCACTTCTGCTACTCAGTACATTTAGATAAGGCTCTGCTTTTCTCTTGACCTGAATTGGTTCTTTTCATGGACAGTTCAGGATGTTCTAAAGAGCAGTGCCTGCAACAGGACAGGGAAAAGTCATTTGAGGAACAGCTGAGAGAGCTGGGGGGGCTCAGCCTGGAGAAGAGGAGACTCAGGGGGGGACCTTCTCCCTCTACAACTCCCTGACAGGAGAGTGGAGCCAGGTGGGGTCAGGCTCTGCTCCCAGACAAGTGACAGGACAAGAGGAAACAGCCTCAAGTTGTACCAGGCAAGGTTCAGGTTGGACATGAGGAAGAATTTCTCTGTGGAAAGGGTGGTCAGGCATTGGAAGGAGCTGCCCAGGGCAGTGGTGGAGTTCCCATCCCATGTCCAAGGAATGATTGGATGTGGCACTCAATGCTCTGGGCTGGGTGACAAGGTGGGGATCAGTCACAGGTTGGATTTGATGATATTGGAAGACTTCTCCAACCTTAATGATTCTGTGAATGTCAGGGTGGGTGACCTTACCTTTTACCTCAGTTATCAGTCATCACATTCCCCTTTGAGCTGCTCTGGTTTGTGAGTTTGGCCTCACCCCAAGCCTTCATCTTCTCCTGTCCCCTGCAGAGTGGTCAAGCTCCCCGTTCCAGCAGCTCTCAGGAGTGACACAGACCTGTGCCACCAAGGCAGTGGGCTGGGTAAGGACACTTTCACACCTGCAGAGCAGTTTGAACAGGCAGTCTCTGGAGTGGAACATGTGTAACAAACTACAGATATATTCAGCAAATGTCCTGAGTTGGGGGCTCCTTTCAAGACCAGAGCATGTTTGGGATTCTCTTTATTCTAATTATACTTGTCATATTTTTCAAGGGTCCAAAAATTTTTTTCACTGTCTCCAAATAAAACTGAACCAAATAAAACTACTCCCAAGCATTTTCTGGAATCCCACTTTTTTATTCATTCTTGCTGACTGATTGTCTTTGGAGCTTTGATTTTTGTGTTCTCCAATGCTCTGAGTTAATCAAGCATTGTTCCATCTTGCCTGGGGCAGGAATGTGCAGAGACTCTACATTGATTTTGAATTTTATCAGCTTTTTAATGTATTTTATATGTTTTCATATTACAAAAATAGTTATCATACAACATTTTAATAGTACCATTGTTTGAGTTACTCTGCTTGGCTCGGCTCCTGTAAAGTTTGAGGCTGCCCTGTAGTTATGCAATTGACTGAGTTTGCATTTGAGGTGTGTCACTCCCCTTTTCCATTATTTTCAATATCCTATTCCATGGACATGGCACTGGGGAATGTATGCAGGTCCATCCTGCAGTCACATGTTTGTTAGTGGGATGTAATTGATCTTTTTGGGCAGCATCACCTGCTTTCTGCCATTAGTTCCTTTCTCCGAGCTCTGTATGCCCTCTGCAGTGCTGAAGATGAATTCTCCAGGAATCTGATCTCCTCCCTGTTCTTTCTCTAGGATAATGTGGCATACTTCTGCTACCCCTTCACTGTGGAGATGTTTTACACCCAGGAAGATGAAGGTGTGTTTCCTTGTTACTCTGAAACCCTTTGGTCCCACTGTAGCTGTCATGCTGTCTGTCCTGTTGGAGATGAAAGGATAGAGGGAAATGTTTCTGGTTCAACAAAAGTTCAGCCTGTCACCACGCAGCCCCTGGACACATCCTGTGTTTGCCCAGGAATCCATTAGCATTTTTATGGATTCATTGATGTTGCCCTGTTCCTAGGCTGTAGGCAGCTTCATCCGCTTGGAAAACTGCTTGGATCTTGGCTTGTCTCTTTAAACCTGGAGTGCAGGGCTGTGTTGCGGTGCCTGCACAGAGCCCTGGGATGCTGTAGCTGGAGAACCAGGCAGCTTTTTTATACACAGCTAAAACTCTGTGAGTTTTACATTTGAGTCTTACATTTGTAGACGTGCTCAGTGACCTGTATAATCCCTAGATAGTTCATGTCACTTTGAAACTTCAGCTCTATTTTAAGCTGAGCTTCTGCCTGCTCCTGCTGCTTCTTCACCAATCCTATTGCTCTGTGGATGCAATTGCTGGGGACAGCACTGTGGCCTTGCCACTTGAATCCAATGTACACTTTGGATCTGGGTATTCAACCAACACTAATGAATTTTCAGACTAGAAGAAACAAAATGAGTTTGTTTCACTGTGGAAAAAAGAAATGCTTGGAGAGATGTAGGAGAATCTAAGTTAATATTCCCCCAATAGCATTGGGAAAGGTCAGAGATAAACAAGTTCTGCTGTTTGGCTTCAGATCATTCACAAAAGATTGTCTTGACTCTCAAAGATAATTGACAGCCCAGTCTGGACTTGCTCTTAAAGAATTTTCCCTAATTTTTATCTTCAATACTTCTGTTTTCAGCCTCAAATCTGAGGGTTTAGCTTTTACAAGGGAAACTAATCAACAATAAATCTTTGTTAGTCATTGTAGAAGAAATACAGAAAGGACTGTGGTGGAAGGGTACTGGAGTGTGTTCAGAGAGGGAGCAGAACTGGGGGAAGGGTCTGGAGCACAAGGAATAGCTGAGGGAGCTGGGCAGACTCAGCCTGAAGAAAAGGAGGCTTGGGGAGGATCTGCTCATTCTCTACAATTCCCTGACAGGAGGGTAGAGCCACCTGGGGGTTGGGCTCTACTCCCAGAGAGCAAGGGGCAGAGCAAGAGGAAACCTCAGGTTGCTCCAGGGGAGGTTCAGGCAGGACACTAGGAGGGATTTCTTCCCATAATGGGTGTCAGGTTGCCCAGGGAGGTGATGGAGTCCCCATCTCTGGAGGTGTCCTAGGAACAACTGGAGGTGGCACTCAGTGCTCTTGTCTGAGTGACAAGGTGGGGATTGGTCACAGGTTGGGCTCAATCATTTTGGAGGTGTTTTCCAAGCTAAATGATTCTCTGGTTCTTTGGCTTCCTACCAGTGGGGTTGGGCATTTAGCATTCTTTTTCTCACTGATAGTCTCCTTCCCAAAGCTGTGACCTGCTCCCCATCTTGCAGACAGTCTCCCTCAGTGGCCTGTTCTCTACTTTGAGGTCCTATCCCTGGATTTCTGGCAGAGGTATCGTGTGGAAGGATATGGCTCCTTGGTGCTGCCAACATCTCCAGGTAAAGCATCCTTGGGACACTGTGTTAATTGTCTGGGAGAATGAGCTGAGTGCTTCCTCTTGGGGAGTGATTCAGGCAGTCCCAGGGACTTGGTGTACTCAGGGGAGCAGTCAGCTGTCTGGGGTGCAGCAAGGAAGGATGTGAGGCGCATCTGGAGCTGCTGCCCTTGATCCTTTGATACTGCCATCTCAACATCTGGTGTGATAAAGCTCTGGTGATGCTGTGCATCCACCTGCACAATGGCAGTAACCCTCTGTGTCCCACGTGGGGTCTGGAGTGACCCTGTGTGTTGTGGGGAGATGCTGCTGTTGGGCACAGGGTGCTTTCAGCACTGGCTGTGTGACTGGAAGGGGCTGACTCAATGGGAACATGCTTTTAGAACATTTCTGATACTGTGCAGTGTTTCCATTTCTAGTCAGCTCTGGGTTGGCTCACCAGGTATCCACCTGCCTTTGTGTCCTCTGTGACTGAATAAATCACAGGTCACAGCTGCTAAGTTGGCCTCTTGTCCTGGCCAGGTGTCCACATGCTCACCATCCCTACGTGGCGTCCCGTGGGTCTGGGACCTGTGGCTGAAATGAGGAGGTTTTTCATTGGGGGCTCTCCTGAGCTGGAGGACTTGACCTACATTCGGATACCATCGACCTTCAAGGTGGGCTCAGCTGCAGAGGGGCCTCTTGCCAGGGTGGTGCATTTTGTTCTTGGGTTCAGGTGTCCATGGTCAGCCTGGACCAGATTTGAGCAAAGATGAGCTGCTGGTCCTGTGCCTCTCACTAAAGAAATGTCTCCTCTGTGAGTCTTGTAATCCTGAGCAGAGGAATGAGCAAACACTGAGGCAGAGCTGTGCCTTCTGAGGGGTGAGCAGCTTAGAGGAGTGGGGGAGCATGGGCCAAAGCCTTGGCTTGCCCTGCTTATACAGTGTTTGTCAGGTCAGCATTTGGTACCAGCTGTAGACTGCTCCTGGGTTTCTGTGAGGAATTTGGGCTGTGTTATGCCTGGAACAGCTTCCTGAAGCAAAAAGCTGATGGGTGTGAGGCAGGTAGAAGCTTCATGTTCTTGAGTAAGTTACAGAGGTGGCTGCTGGTGTAATGAGCTGGGTGATGTTAGTGGCAGCTGTGTGTGGGAACAAGCCCTGAAGTGTGACAGTGGTCACAGGGGTTCTTGGATGAGGGAAGAGAGGAGAATGTTGACTCCATGTTCAGAAGGCTTGATTTCTTACTTTATTATATATATATATATTACATTATAACTGTACTAAAAAGAAATAGAAGGAAAAGGTTCATGTCAGAAGGCTAGCTAAGAATAGAATAGAAAAGAATGATAACAAAAGGCAGCTCACTCGGACTCTGAGATAGCTCACCCTTGTTTGGCCATTAATTATAAACATCTAAGATGGGCCAATCAAAAATCCACCTGATGCATTCCACAGCAGCAGATAATCATTGTTTACCTTTTGTTTCTGAGGCCTCAGCTTCTCAGAATGGAAAAAAATCCTAAGTAAGGATTTTCACAAAAAGATGTCTGCAACACTGAAGCAGTTATTGAAACCCTGCCCCAGCACTGCACTGTCAGCTTGCAAGTGTTTAGGTCCTGCCCTCAACACAGCCTGAAACTGTGTGCCCTTCTTTCCAGCCTTGCAGGGAAGGGAGGACTGAGCCCACAGGAGTTTGTGCTCTGGTGGAACATGCTTGTTTTCACTCTGGGGTTGCTCTAACCTGTGCCATCCCTGCAGGGAAAGCGCTTGAGCCGCTTTGGTTTCCGGACAGTGACCACAGGGAGCGTCACCTTCCGCCTCTGCTGCCTGCAGCAGTCCAGGTGAGTGCAGCACAGGGAGTGTGACCTCCATCAACTCCATCAGCTCCATCTCCTGTGCTGCTTTTGGCAGCCCTGAGCTGCTGGTGTGCTTCTGTGCAGAGCCTTCCTGGAGAACAGTGCCCTGAGACAGCGCATGCAGAGTGTCCTGGACCGACTGGGAGGCTTCAGCCAGCAGAGCTCTGTCTACAATGTTTTGGGTGAGGCCTTCAGTGTCATTGTGTCTTGGTGAGCTTTGGCTCCCTTTTTACAGAGTGGGCAGGGTATTTCAGGATAATCCATTACTGTGGGAGTGATAAAGTCCATGGCAGAGGGTAAATGTTTTGCTCTGAGCTGGAAACTTCAGGAGGCATCAGCTCTGAGCAGGCAGGAGGGATTACCACTTTGTGAGGGCAACAGCCTGGATTTGGCTCCCCAACCTTTGCCTGGCACTGGGCAGAGCTGGTGGCACCAAGGCACAGGCTCTCTCTGATTCCATTGTGTACAGAAATCAGAGAGCAGCAGGTGGAGCAGCACAGGTGCATTGGTGGTGTAATCTATTCATACAAAGTAGGATCCTGCAGCAGGAGAGATGATGTTCACTGAAAGGACACATCCCTCCCCTTCCCTGAGGCTGTCTCATGCATTGTGGCCTGCTGTCACCTCTGTGTTGCAGAGGCTTTCCAGCGGGCACGGCGCCGGATGCAGGAGGCACGGGAGAGCCTTCCCCAGGACCTCATCAGCACCTCTGCCTCTGCTCTGCCCCAGCCACTGGAGCCATGAGCCTCACCTCTGCTGCTGCTTGGAGCACCTGGCATCCTCCCTCCAGCACAAGCTCCCACCCCTCAGCAGGAGTCCCAGTGCTGGTGCCTGGAAGCTTCAGAAGCCCTTCCTTTGTTGCTTTCCTTGGATGGGGAAGAGAGCTTCTAACACCTCCAGACCCAGAATCTGCATTTCCACTGGTATCTGTGGAAGGAGCCCTGTTTTTCAAGGCCCTTTGTTACCAGGCTCTAACAATACAGCCAGTTTTTCACATTTCTTCTGAAATACTGGCATGGAACCTGTGAACCCTGTAACACCTTTTCAGGGATTGAAAAGGAAATAATGAGAAAAATTGTAAATTTAGTTTTCTTCTTAGAGAAGAGGGTGATGTTGAAGGCCAAGGCATGGATGCTTTTTGAGATTAATGGAATGAGTAGATAACTTTTTGAGAAATACTGATAATTGTTAGCTGTTTTGTACAGGACAATCAATAGTAAAATTAATCCATTCACCTCTACATTAAGACTGATTTATTCCTAGAGAGAGAGCTCTCTGCCACATGTAATGCATGAAATTAAAGCAAAGGAAGACAGATGGAGAACTGGACAAAAGGATTACATTCTGCATTTTCTTGTGTGCCCATAATATCTGGCTCTGCCATGGTGAGCAGGAGGTTTCTTTGTTCAGGAACACAATTGAAAACACACCTTCCCCTTAGCTCACCACAGAGCCTTGGGGGTTGGAAGGTTTGCAGACAGTGAGAGCAGTTGATAACATTTGCACAGCAGCTGAACTTTGAACTGTTCAAGCTGTTCATTTGAGGTTGATATTTGTTGGTGGTTCATTGTTGCATCTCTGATTGCAGAACACTGTGGTACTTCCTGGGAAGCTTGTGTTTACCCACTCTTTACCAGTTTCTTCTGTTATTTTCTCTTTTTCTTTCCCCTGTTTTTATTTCTGTCTCAAGTTCAGAGGAACATAGCTCCCTGCAGACTGACACTGCTGTGCTGGTTTGTGCACAAGTCACATTTCCATGTGTTTTCTGTTCCAAACAAACAATGGGAAGAGAAATCTCAAGCTCAGACCATGCAGGTTTGAATATGTCTGTGAATTTAGGATTCAGAGGCAGGATATGAAATATGAATTGGCCATCCTTCTTTTGCTCTGCATGTTCCTTCTTCACAGGGAACATGAGACTCATGGTTGCAGCCACGTGTGTGGTTATGGGAACATCCCCTTATTCCCTGGTGTTCCATTGTTTTCCTCACTCCCTTCATTCCATTTTGAGGTTGTCCCAGTCTTCAATGAGAAAACAAACTTAAAAAAAGAGTCAGCAGCTCTCAGAGTTTGTTCTTCCTTGACCTTTGCTGTAATTCCTAGATCTGTCTGGCAGCTTGAATCTATCTGGCAATTGCAATTATAAGTGGACTTTTGTTCACCTTCCTTGCCTGTTGCCCCTCATTTTGATGGAGGAGGCTGCCAGGATGTGTTGGATGATGCTGGCCTGTGCAGCAGAGCAGTGTCCTTGGCCTGGAGCTGGGTGATGTGCCTGGTGCTGATGTGAGCACTCTGGAGGTACCACATGTGGGGCTGGAACAGCAGAACTGATCTCTGTGTTCTGTCATGGTCTGTGATGGCTGACCCAGGAGGAAAAGCATTCAGTGAGTATGCAGCACTTCTTATCTCTTTATTTTAATCATTATTCACATTGTGGCCTTGTGTGTTTATCACACTCTTCTGGGTGTTTTTGTGGTGCTTCTCACCAACAGCTGAACTGCATTTCTCTGAAATGCTTCCCAGGATGGAGTTAAAATGTTACAAGAATAATTTTTTTATCAATAAAGTAACAAAACACCTTTTTAATCAACATGATGCCAATGGCAGATCCTGTTAGAGTGGAATTTTCTGATTAGGTCAGGTTCCTGACTCATTGATCAATTATTAGGACAGGATCTAATGTCCTGAGTGTGAGATGCACTAAGATGTACATAATTATATTATTTTGCTACTTAGAACTCTGGATAGAGAAACTCATGAGGAAAATTTTAAAATTCAGAATTACTAGAACCAAGCAAGCAATTCTTCCAAAATAAGAGACTGCAGTTCCTGACTGTCATGCTTGCAGCCTCCTTGGCCTGGCAGAATGAAGTGGTGCTGGTAAAAGCTGATTTGAAGAGTCCCCTCAGCAAATGTCCTTTGAATTTGCACTTTTATAAATTAAACTAGCAAATTTCCATATACATGCACACATAGGAAAATGTCACTGATCTTTTAGTCACAGCTGGCATTTGTGCTCTGAGCCTGCCAAGGAATCTGGCTTGGAGAGGAGGGGTGCACAGCTGGAACTGGAGGTCACCAAGTTGATTAGAGTGATGGATGGAACACCTCTCCTATGAGGAGAGGCTGTGAGAATTGGGGTTGTTCAGCCTGGAAAAGACAAGAGTTTTGTTTGTTTAATTGGTGTTACCTAATTGTGGCCTTCCAGTTCCCAAATGGAGCTGATAAGAAGATGGGGAGAAACCATTTACAAGGGTCTGGAATGACAGGACAAGGGGGAATAGCTTCCCACCAACAGAGGGCAGGGTTAGGTGGGATATTGGGAAGAAATTCTTCCCTGTGAGGGTAGGGAGGCTTTGGCAGAGCATCTGTGGCTGCCCCATCCCTGCAAGTGGTCAAGGACAGCTAGGACAGGGCTTGGAGCAACCTGGTCTAGTGGGAGGTGTCCCTGCCATGGCAGGGGATTGGAATGAAGTGAGTTTTAGCATCTCTTCCAACCCAAACTGTTCCATGAATCTCTGATTCTGTGACTGGAGTGGGGTTGTGCATTGTCCCAGGTGTGCACAGGGAGATTGAAGAGGAGATGGGCCCTGGGGACAGGCAGGAGGGGACACCAGTGTCCTCCCTGGAGCCATGAGGAGGTCACTGCTGGAACTGTCCCTACAGCTCTCACCAGAGGGGTGCCCATAGAGGGAAACTCAACAGGAGAAGTGAGGGAAGGACTGTTGTGGAGGCACAAGAGCTGGGGATGGGTGGGCACGAGTCAATGAGACAGGAGACCCCTGAACTGAAAGGGGAGGGCAGGAGGAGCCTGCAGCAGGCACAGGCCAGGAATTGCTGCAGATTCTTGGGGGTCCCAGAGTGGGTCTGGCAGTGAGACTCGGGGGTCTGTGCATGGCTGGCAGCCCCCCAGCTCTGGCTACACCAGCTGCAGCAGCATAGCTGGGTTCTCTGAGGCTTTGTCTGCTTCTTCCTTTGAGCAGACTGGAGCTAGGAAGGGTTTTTGAGAGCCAACTGAACTTCCAGCTGAATGGGCATCTGTCCAAGGCTGAACCCAGCAGCCTCACTGGTGCTTTGGGCTGCCTGGGGGCAGGACTCAGCCTAAAGACCCTCAGGGCCTTCCAGGGTCGAATTGAATGAGCTGTGCAAACAAAAAGGAATGGCAGGAATGGTAGCTTGGTGGAGGAAAAGGATGTGGGCAGTTCACAGAGCCTGGGTGATGCAAATCAACATCCATTAGAAATTCCAGTGTAAATGTAACAGGGAAAAAAAATCCTAGAGATGAGTCATTCACATGATTGGAACAGCTTCCCACCAAAGTCAGACTGCAGGAATGAGTTTTGGTCTCAGTGGAGGAAGGTTTGGGCTGTGATAACTCTAATCTGGGGACTTGCCAGGAAATCTCAAATGGTGCATTAGGCTTGGCCCCATCCCAGCACTGGGGATGTGCACCAGGAGTTGCATCCTTCCTTTGTGAAGGACACTGGGGTGTAGGGATGTGCACCAGGAGGGTGTCTGAGAAGGACACTGGGATGTGCACAAGGAGGAATGTTGGAGAAGGCTGTTGGGGTGTGCACCAGGAGGGGATTTTGGGGACATCACTGGAATGTGCACCAGGAGGGGTGCTTGGGAAGGACCCTGGGTGTGCATCAAGAGGGATATTTGGGAAGGATGATGGGATGTACACCAAGATGGGGGGTTTGGGATGTATGTAACTGCAGCAGGACCATGTGCCACAGAGATCTGTCCTGCCCCTGGCTGGTGTGGGGAGGGGAGGAGTATTTCATTTGCACCACAGGGTTTAAGTGGTCGTTATTAACTCCCTACTGGAGGTTGATTGTTGGATCAATATGTTTTAATTTTAGCCACGGGGTTGGAGTAGCAGAGGAAGGTTTCCAGCAGCAAAGGGAAGTTCTGGGCTGGTTTGCCTCTCACCCCCTGCTGCTGTTTTATTCATGCTCACTGTTCTCCCGAGGTGCAGCCCACGTTCTCTGCAGTTAATGCCAATATTTCAATGCACAGCAGACTAAAGCTGACCTGAGCAAAATCCCACTTCATTGGATCAGTCAAGAAATAAATGTCCATGTGCCCTGGTCCTGCACTGAAATGATTGCTTTGGTTTGATTGAATATCCCTCACTGCTTTGGTTTGAGTAGGTTTTTAAGTGAACCCTAGTGTCATGCAGGCTGAAGATGCTTCCCTTTCTCTCTCATCTGTCAAAATCATTTTCTAGAGTAACACAGAATATCAGAAGGGACTGACAGAATCAGACTTCTCTATAATTTATTCACAAGTTCTTGTACTAAAAATCATCTGACTTTCACAACAGTTGGCAGGATTTCTACAATGCGCGAAAGTGAAACTTGTCTTGGAGGTGTGTGATTCCAGGTTGTTTCAAGATTTCCAGATCTGAGATTGAGATAATCAGCTTTTGGGAAGGTGGAGAAGGTGAGTTTCCCATGTCTTAATGTGACCTTAGAAATCCAGAAAGGTCAGGCTGAATATCAGGGTATAATGCACGAATTTCTTCAGGCAGTGTAACAGATGACAGATGCTCATCTGTGAAAAACCTGAGAAATGTTTTTCAACTTGTTCCTTACATAAAGGCAGAGAATACAGATCATCCCTATCACATGTTTTCTTTTTTCTGTGGGAAATTTTCCTGTGCAGGGCACTGGCAGTGGCAGCTTGCACCTGAGTGTGTTGTCAGGCTGCTGCTGGAGGCATGAGGAGGTGGAGGGAGCCTGTGATTCCTTTTAGGTGATTCTTGTTTCTCTGGGGTATTCCTGTCCCACTCTGCCACTCCCTGGGAAATCTTGTTCCTTCTGCTCATGTTCTTGTGAATGCCATGATGCTCTTACAGCTCTGGACATGGGATTGGGAATGAGAGATGAGACAAGCTGTAAAGAAGGGAATGTCCATTTTTCCTGCTGCTGCTGGAAATAATGAGCCCTTATAATGTCTGGGGTTTTCCACCACAGATGTGTTCAAAAGGCTGAATTGCCTCTCCTTCTCCTTGGTCATCTCTCTTTTTCCTTTGTTTACCATGTCCTGTCCCATTTTGACTTTTTCAGCCACAGCACACAGCTTTTCCCAATTTTCCACCCCCACCCAATGCCTTTCTGAGTGCCCTGCCTCAGCTTCTCCAAGTCATGGCACAATTCCCCTTCCTCCCAGCATCATCTCCCTGTTTACTGAGTGGGGACAGGAGTCCTGTCCCTGGAAAGACCCTGGTGCAGCATCTTTCCATCCTTGGACAAATGGGATTGCAGCCTGTGCTAGCTGTCCAAAAGCAACTTTTAATGTCTGTTGGCATGGAGACAAGCACTTGAGCAATTGGCACTGACATACCTGCTTCCCTCGAGCAGGGAGAGGGAGCCTCCAGCTGGATCCACTTGCAACTATGGTCATATGGACCTTTCCCTGTGCTGTTCCTGCCCTCCCTGGCATCTCCCTGTGGGCATTGAGTGGGATGGGGGGTGAGTCTCCCTTGCAGGGAGGTGGTGTGGAGTGGCCCATCCACCTCATCCCTTCCTTGCCTCTGAGATCCTCCTAAGCCACAGGATTTGGCCTTTGTTCTTGGCACAGAGAATGCCTCCCTGGCTCCCTCAGCACTGATGTGCTCTGTGACTCTGTTCCTCCATGAACGGCTTTCCAGTCTAATCCTCGACAAATAACTTCCAGCAGCTCTTCCAGGATCTCTGTCTTTTCCCTCCAAAGTGAATAGTGTCCCTGAAGTGCCAGCAGTGACTGAAAATGAATGAATGAGCAGCTTCAGGTGGTTTCTGATTCACAGCCAAGCTGCAGCTCAGGGCTGCACTCTGGATTTCCATCACGTTTGCACTGTCAGCCTCACCCTGAGCCCAGCACTTTCTTTTCTCTGTGCTTCTGTTGAGGATTTATTCTGCACCCCCTTGTGTGTGTCTGAACTCTTCCATTGGCAGTTCTGTCTCTCCTGATAGAAGTCCTTGAGAAGGACAGGATTGATCTTGGATCTGCTGCAGCTGCACCAGCCATCCTCTGCAGCCTCTGCTCAAAACACCTCTGTAATTGCTCATGTGTCTTTGGGTTTCTGTGCTGCATTTTGAGCTGCTTAACACCTGAAAGTCCATCCATACACCGAGTGCTGCAGGCACAGGCACTGTTCCAGTGAGCTGTGCCTCTGGCTCCCTGGATTTGCAAGCCTCTGTTGCCTGTAGCACAAGTGAGGAGCTGTGAACCCTCTCCATGGGCCCCTGCATTGCCAGGACTCTTGGCAGACCCATCACCCCACAGCCATGTCTCAACTCTTTGGGTCAGATCCTGCCACACAGAAGAACCTTGCCTTGCAGAAGGCTGAGCTTGGAGAGCTTGAGACTCAAGGAGCCAGAGCACAGAGAGTGTGGGACTTGGAACCATCTTGGGAACAGCCTCTTCCCTCCACAGGCTGCTGAGAGGTATTAGGGGAGGTGAAACCTCATGGTGGGCACTGGAGGGCTGCTCTGACACCAGACAAGGTCTTTCCCTTGCAGTATGATGGTGGCTTTGTACATCCTTCCATGAGTGAGACCATCCCTGGCGCTGGAGTGATTCACAGCAACAAGGTCTGTGTCAGTAAATCAGTGCAGCACCAACAGTAGAAATGCTGTGCCTGGCACCTGAGCTGTGCCATCACCTGAGCTGTGCCTTCACCTGAGCTGTGCCATCACCTGAGCTGTGCCATCGCTTGAGCTGTGCCAGCACCTAAACTGCCCAGTGCTAAAGTTCCACCACTGAGACCTCTCAGCACAACGGGATCCTGCTCCTGCACTCCCAGCTGAGGTGCCCACAGGTGTCCCTTGACATCAGGGCTCTTTAAAGGCACCTGTATGGTGGTGACCAAAAATCCTGTTCCACTTCTTGGCATGCACGGAGCTGGTTTTCATGCTAATACATGTATGGCTGGGAGCAGGAGTTTCAGATCTCTGGGAGAGAGATGGGCCCTTCCCCTGCAGGAAGCCTTGATCCCTGATGGTCCAAGGTCTCCAGGAAAGCCCAAGGGCACAGACTTTAATATGGGGATGTTTTAGATTTATAAAAGGGATGTTTTAGAGAGGAAGCAAAGGTGGTAAAGGGATGGATATGAGTAATTAGGGGAAGAACACACAAGGGATAATATGGGAATATTGGGGTGGCCCTGGTGTAATCCAGCGGTGCTGTCCTGGGGGAATGAGCGCTCCCGGAGGAGCGGGAAGGGAGCCCAAACCCCGCCTCGATCTCATCCCGTACCGGGGGTGCCGGGGTTACTGGGGGTGCCGGGAGTACCGGCGTTACCGAGGGTACCAGAGGTGCTGGGGGTACCGGAGACCGACTCCGCAGGTTCTGTCTGGAGCCGCCAGGGGGCGCCGCGCCCCAGAGGCGCGCTCGGAGCCCGGGTCGGGTTCTCCTTTTCGGGGGAGAGAGGGGCAGTGAGATAACCGGGGCTGTGAGGGCTAACCGGGGATGTGCGGCATAACCGGGGCTGTGCGGAAAAAACAGGACACTGAGGGGGGAGCAGGGTTCTGTGGGGGAGCGGGGCTGTGCGGGACAGTGGGGGGTATATGGGGTAGTTGGTGCTGTGCAAGGGGGGCCGTGCGTGGTGTGTGGCACAGTGCGCAGTGAGGGGGGCTGTGAGGGGTGAGCGGGTGAGCGGAGCCATGCGCGGTGTGTGGAGTGCTGTGTGGGGTGCTGTGTGGGGTGCTGTGTGAGGTGTGCGGGTCATGAGGCGTGAGTAGCGGTGTATGCAGGGTGAGCTGCGTTGGATTTGGCCGTAACACCCGCGGGGGAGACCCCAGCCTTTGCACCAGGATACCCCAGCCCCGGGCACCCCAGGGATGCTGGACACTGTCGGACTGCAGGAACCGTGGCCCCGCGGCTGGATGCGACGGCCCCAGGACCTGCAGGGACCTGCAGGCCCCGGCTGTGGGAGATCCCGCAAACTGGGATCCCGCAATGTCTGTCTGAGCCCTGCTGGCACTTCTGCTCCCTGCGGGCCTAGTTTTGGGGTCCTCAGGATGGATCCCCCAACATGCCCTGCTTGTCCCCAGGCTGGGGGGCAGAGCCAGCCCGTCCTGTTGGTGCCACCAAACCTCGCTGTCTGCAGGAGCCCCAGCACCACTGCCACCGCCCCGGGGACACCCAGGGGTGACCCTGCTCTTGGGGCTGCCCTGCTGTGCATCCCTCCACACCCTTAAGAGCACCGGGATGTGGTGTCCCACAGGTATGACCTCCCCAGGTGTGACCCCTCCCGATGTTATCCCCAGATGTCACTGCCTCTTGTGGCCCCCCGCAAGTGTGACGTCCTTTGGGTGTGACCCGCAGCTGCGACCTTCTCGCGTGGACCCTTCCCAGCGAGACCCCTTCCCATAGACGTGACTCCCCCACGTCTGAGGTCCCCTGGGTGTGTGACCCGCAGCTGTGATATCTCATTTTCCCCCAGGCGCGACCCCCCCCCCCCCCCCCCCCCCGCTGACATCCCCTTGTCACAACCGTGACCTTGCCATCTGTGCCATCCCCTCCTCCGGTGGGCTCCCCGCGATGTGAGACCCCGCACGCCGCCTCCCCTCAGTCTGGCTGAGATGTGAGTGTCCCTGTGCCAGGTCCCCCTGCCGGTCCCCCCCGCCACGGCCGGGTCCCCGCGGTGTCCCCCGCCCCTCTCCGCAGCGCCGCACGCATGCTCGGCGCCCGCCCCTCCCCGCGCTCTGCCCGTTCCCAGCGGCAGCGGGGCAAGGATGAAGGACCGGACCGGGGAGCTGCGTGCGGTGAGTGCGGGGCGCACCCGGGGCTTAGGGGGATGCGGGCAGCCCTCTGCTCCCATCGGGCACCGCCCGAAGCCGGCTGGAACCCCCTCCCTGCGCGGGGGCCGCCCTGCCCTGAGCGGCGGCGGCGAGGGGGCTGGGCGGGGGCTGGCGGCAGGGGATGAGCCCCCCGGACACGGCCGGGATGTCGGGATTAGGGGTGGGGGGGTTCCCCGGGCTGCGCCGTCCGCCCGCCGCGCACCGCTGCGGTTCTGCCCGGCTTCGGGCGCTGCGAGCGGTGATCTGCGCGGTGCCGGGGCCGCGGCGGCGGAGCAGCATCGCCGCTGGGAGGAGCGGATACGGACGTGTGTTTGTAGCGGTGCGGGCGGGGGCTGCCCGCGGGGCCGTGCCGTGCCGTGCCGTGCTCCCCGGGACCGTGCCGTGCCGTGCCGTGCTCCCCGGGACCGTGCCGCGCCCGCTCCCCTCCCGTTTTGCGTGCTCATCCTCCGGCGCAGCCGCTGCGGCGGGGCCGGGGGGCGCCTGCACCGCGCTGACCCCGGCGCCGTGACCCGGCCTGGCGGGGAGGCCTCGGGCTCCGTGTGCGGCCGGGGCCGGCCCTGTGCCCCGCGGAGGCCCCGAGGCCCCCGAGCCCGGGCCGCGGGCGGTGGGAGGCGGCGGCTGCGCGCACGGAGCATCGGTGGAAGGAGCCCCCGGTGTCCCCGGTGTCCATGGCCGGGCCCCTGCGGCACTCTCGGGGCTGCTGCCCACGCTGGGGCCGAGCCCTGGGCACAGCGGCAGTGGCCGGAGGGGCAGAGCCCGAAATCCCGGGGCGCTCCTCCAGCCCCCGCCCCGTACCACCCCCGGTCCTCCCGCTAGTGCTTTTTCTTGTTTGTATGGTTTTTTCCTTTCTTTTATTTTATTTTATTTTATTTTTTTTTGTGGATTATTTTTTAAAATTACTTCACGATTGGCGCTCTAGAGCCGCCTGGGATTGCAGGGGGTCTGTCCCGTGGGGAGGACTCTGCCATAGAGCGAGGGGCAGTGGGCACCACCGTGGTGCCCAGTCTGGTGGGGCATCAGAGCTGCCACCAGCATCACTTGGCTGCGAGTTTGGTTTGGTCTGATAAACACCCGGAGGATGGGGCTGGGGTGATGCCAGCGAGGGGCTGAGGGGTGATGGGCAGCTCTTGGGGCGATGAGCAGCTCTTGGGGTGACTGGGCAGCTCTGAATGCCCAGGGCTCGCTGTGGGTGCTGTGGATTCTGGAGGAGGAAGAGGCTCCCCCAAGAGCTGCCTCCCCACTCTGCCTGGAAAACACCCAAACATGGGGCTCTGTCTCCACCACCAGCACAGGCTGTGAAATGGGATTGGAAAGCAGGCTTTTTAATAATAATAGTAAAAAGAAGCCTCATGAATGTCCTTTTGGCAGCCGTTGCTGGCTGAGAAGTGATGCCATGGAGTATTTTAAAATCTCTCTGTTCCTTTAAATACGCCTCAAGAAAAATAAAATGTGTTTTCGCCTCGCTCCTGCTGCTGCTCCTTATTCATCAGCCTCATGGTGAGGGTGCAGCATTCTTCCCGGGGACTCCTGGGGATGGAGCAATGCTTTTGAGCATCCAGTTACCCCGAATATGAGTGGGTGCCCCCTGGCAGCACTGCAGTGAGTGAGGCAGCGTGGATTTACACCCTTGGCGCTGGCAGACACCAGGGAGGAGTGAGATGCTGCAGTGGACACAGTCAGGAGTGTTTGAACTTGTATCCTCTCTGCTCTGCCTCATTAATAGCCTGGGTTGGTTCCTCCCATGTTAATACAGTGTTTAAATTCTGCCAGGGATGATAAAAAGGAAGGATTAATTAAAAAAGAGCTGGCATTGTTGGAGCAGAGGAGGGGATGCAGGGCGGTCACTGCTCTACAGAACAGCAACTCCATGTCTTTATGGGATTTTTAAAATGGTACTTGATATTCAAAATGCTAATCCCAGTTCTTTCCTGAGCCTCGGCTCTGGTTTGGATCAGACTTGCTGGAGCTTATTCAGTGCCCTTGTGGGAGTAGTGCCCCCAGTTCTGCTCTGGAGCAGGGATGGGAAATTTAACTTACAGATAAAACATGTCCTCTTGTGGAAGGAGAGTTGCTGACGATGGGCTGTGCAGGATGCCTTGGATGAGGCTGAGCAGAGCTTTGTTTACAGCTGTTTCTGTGCAGGTGTCACAGCTCTGGCTCTCAGTGGTGTTTCCTGCCCATCTGGGGTGAATCTGGGGCTGCTCCCATTCCCCAGCACCCCCAGAAGCAGCCCTGGTGAGGTGGTGTGTGCATGCAGGGCTGTGAGAGTCCTGTGGTGCTGCGTCGTGCCATAGAGCTGACAGCTCAGTCTGAGTGAGGCACTGGGATTTCCAGGATGTGACACAGGTCCAAATGGTAAAATAATTATGAATGGTGTTAGAGAGTGGGAGGAAGCAAGGGAGATGTGCCAGTGTTATAGGATCACAGAGTGGTTTAGGTTGGAAGGAACCATCCAGTTCCAGCCCCCAGCCATGGGCAGGGCCCATTTTTTGGGGTGCACTTTCTCCCTGTGCCTGTTGTTCATCTCCACAGCTGATTTTGTGTGCATTTCTCCAGTGATGTTTGTGTGTTTGTGCCGTGCCACTGCCCTTCCCAGCTGGCTGAATCCTCACTCCTGACAGCCAAGTCCCTGCTCCCAGCGCTGCCTCCTGCCAGTGGGAGTAGTGGGAGATGGGAGTTAAAAATAAAAGGGGAGAGGAAGCGAGGTGGGCTCCTGGTCTGTGGATGTGCCCTGTCCCCTCCTGTGGCAGTGAAATCTGCAGCAGTGCCCCAGGACTCACAGCCTGGCCTCTCTCCATCCCTTCCTCTTCACTCCATCCTGTTCCTACCGAGGCTTTCTCTCCTGGGGGCAGGAATGTGAAGTCGAGCACAGTTGCTGTTTGCAGAGGTCAGGTCTTGTGTGACTCCATCTTTTCCAGAACCCCCCGGCTGCAGAAGTCCCTACAGACCTTGCAGATGAATACATTCACTGGTTCAGATGCCATCTTCCTTTCCCTTGTTAACCCTTTTCATTGCCATAAGTGCTCTTGAGCTCTTCTGTTCATCCAGAAGGGTCACACGTGAATAATTCAGCTGTCCTGTGTCCCTGCCATTGGGAGTGGGGCTGGCACATGGCAGGTGGCAGCCGGTGGCTGTGTCCCCAGCTCTGCCTCAGCCTGAGGGCTTTAGCATCACTGAAATGTTGGAATTTGGGGGTGGGGAGGAGCAGAGCTGCCCTGGCAGGTCACACATCATGGCTGCCCTTGGAGCATTCTGATCCCACAAGCATTGAGGCAGGGAAGCTGCTGTGCCTGCTCCTGTGGGGTCCTGGAGCAGGGATGAGATGCTGCTGGACCTTCACTGCTGGGGGCAGCTGGGCAGCTGGGCAAGGAGGAAGGTGACAGAGTGATGTAGATGAGCCCTGCATGCTCCTGTGTAGGGTGTTCCTGCATGCTCCAGTGTGAGATGTTCTTGTGCCCCTTCATGGTCCTGTGTGGGATCTTCTTGTGTTCCTACGTGATCCTGTGTGTGTGTGAGATGTTCTTGTGCTCCCACATGCTCCTGTTAGATGTTCTTGTGTTCCTACATGCTCCTCTAAGATGTTCTTGTGTTCCTACATGCTCCTGTTAGATGTTCTTGTGTTCCCACATGCTCCTGTGTGGGATCTTCTTGGTGTTCCTACATGTTCCTGTGCGAGGTGTTCTTGTGCTCCTCCATGCTCCTGTGTGAGATGTTCTCATGTTCCTACATGCTCCTGTGTGAGGTGTTCTTGTGTTCCTGCATGCTCCTGTGTGAGATTTTGAGATGTTCTCGTGTTCCTCCATGCTCCTGTGAGATGTTCTAGTGTTCCTACGTGCTCCTGTGAGGGATATTCTTGTGTTCCTACATGCTCCTCTGAGGGATGTTCTTGTGTTCCTCCATGCTCTTGTGTTCCTACATGCTCCTGTATGGGATATTCTTGTGTTCCCCAGCATTGAGGGGTCCTGGGTGTCCCTGTGCCACAGGGACACTGTTCTCAGCAGTGGGTGCACACCATGGTAGGACAAGCTAAAAACTGGGAAAACCTTCTGTGCTTTAGACATAGCTGCAGGCAAAGCCCAGGCTCTAGGTCACTCTGGGTGGTGTGTCTTGTCCCCAGCCTGGGGTGATGGACAGGGTTTGAGGGACAGACAGAGCTCAGAGGGGACACTGAGCCCCAGGGTCCCTTGGTATGTGCTGGGGAGCTTCAGGTCTGGTCCATGGGAGTTCAGAGGTCCCACTGAAATCAACTTAAACACAGGAATACACTTGCCCCACTGGGACCTGGTGTCAATGTGTGGGCACCAGAGAGTGATAAGAGTGCTGATAAGTGCAGCCAGATACATCAGCTGTGCCCTGGGTGTCTGAGAGGAGGGAGCCAAAAGGGCTCAGTCTCATTCCCACTGTTTTAATTCCAGTGTCTTTGTGTGTGAGCTGCTCGGAAGCTGTACAAATGTTTGTTTTGCCATGTATCTCCCCATTAACGAGATTTCTCAGGAAATATGCAAAATTATCACTACAGGCAGAACATGTACAGTAAGGCTCATTAAGCTAAGTACTGTGATAAATTGCTTCTTCCATAAAATTATGTATATTAGCAAAAAAGGAGGAGAGTGAGCCCAGGTGGAAGGGCAGGAGGACAGAGTGTGTGGGATTGTGGTGGCTCCAGGTGACCTGGGCACACCTGCCTCAGGAGAGTGTCCTTGCACCATGGGATGATCCTGCAGGAGATGTGGGGAGGGGAGGGCAGGCAGAGGACAGCAGGGGAAATGGAGATGGAGCAGTGCTGTGTCAGGAGCAGAGCAGGCACAGAGCCAGAGAGGTTCTTTGCTCAGGGAAAACGTGAAACCAGGCAACTGTGGAAGCACAAGGAGTAGAAAGTTTTGCTGAACTGAGAGAAAAGAAGAGAGCAGGGGGAAAATGTCACAGGCTGCTTGTACCTCTGCACCTCTGCCTGTGCCACTGCCTGCAGTGGCCAGAACCAGGGCTGCTCTTGGGAATGTGTGTCACAGACATCTTTTCATGAAAAATCCTTTCTTTAAGATTTTTCCTCCTGAGAAGCTGAGAGGCCTCAGGAACAAAATGTAAACAATGGTTATCTGCTGCTGTGGAATGCAACAGGTGAATCTGTGATTGGTCTCATGTGGTTGTTTGTAATTAATGGCCATTCACAGTCAGCTGGCTTGGACACAGAGCCCGAACCACAAACCTTTGTTATTCATGCTTTCTTTTCTATTCTTAGCCAGCCTTCTGATGAGATCCTTTTCTTCTATTCTTTTAGTATAGTTTTGATGTAATATATATCATAAAATAATAAATCAAGCCTTCTGAAAGATGGAGTCAGATCCTCATCTCTTCCCTCATCCAAAAACCCCTGTGAACACCATCACAGAATGTGGGCACTGCTTTTGCCCCCCAGATCAGGGAGCAGACCTATGGCTGTGAACAGGGGACAGGCTGTGGCATTGGGTGTGTCATGGGCTCACAGAGAGGTTTGGCTTGGAAAGGACCTTCACAGACCATGTGGTTCCATGGGCAGGAACACTTTCACTAGACCAGATTGCTCTGAGCCTTCTTCCAGTCTGACCTTGAACTCTTCCAGGGGTGGGGCTGACACAGCAGACAGACTTCAGGATGCTCAAGTCCTGCATGAGAGATGTTCTGAAACACCTTTCACCCTTTTTCAGTGATACTCTGAGTATTTTCCATAGTGATGCAGGTGCTCTCCCATTGCAGGAGTGGTGGAAGTAGTGAGTGCAGCCCAGGACATCTGCTGGCCAAAAGCTTGGGGACATCCAGAGGAGAACAGGAAGTTCTTCTGCTCCAGCAGTCCTGGAGAGCTCGGGCTCAAGAAAAGATTCCCCTCAGTTGCCAAGAAACCTTCAAAGAACTATATCATCCAATCCTACTGTCTTGGGTTGGGACATCCTGACTGGTTGTAGAATTCCAAATCTCCTGCCCAAATTGTGTTCATTTGCTCCTAGGCCAGCACGTTCTTTCTACAGGAGAAGGTTCCTCCTCCTCCTCAGGCATCCTCAGGCCCCTCAGGATACATCCCAGCACAGGGGACAGACCTGGCAGTGCAGCATCAAATATTGCTGCAGGGTAGGACTGAACTTTGTGTTAACAGTGCAGTTTTCCAGATTCTAGGGAATACTTGCAGACCCACATTTCTTTTCATGGGAAATAACTAAAAATGAAGTTTTCTGCTCACTGTTCTGTGGCCACTTCCATGCTGCTGTACTTCTGCAGATGTGTGCTGCAGGTTTTCCAGTACGAGCTCTGCCTTTTTCCTCTGCCATTGCTGGTCTTCCTGCAGGTTCTGTCAGACCCTGGCTTTGTCCATGAAATGACTGTTTTGGTTTTCCAGAGCACCTTTGCATTTTGGGAGGATCAGTGTCTCACTGGGATGGTGCTGAGGTTCTTTTACAGGGTCTAGGCAAGAGCACCAAGGGAAATGTCATTGAGCTTTCATGACCATGTGAGCAGCCTGGTTTGGTGAAGGTGTCCCTGCCCAGGCAGGGGTTGGACTGGAGCATCCTTGAAGGTCCATTCCAGATCAGTATTCCATGAGAGCCTGTTTGTAGATGAGGTGGTGGGGTTTGCAGGGTAACCGCTGTGTGGCCTGTGTTGATCCCACAGCCACTGGAATTGTGGTGCTGTCCCTGTCACCTTCTCTGCCTGAGTCTTCCCTTATTTTTTCTCTGGCAGCTCTGGTCTGCACAGGAGCTGTAACCATGATGATGCCACTTAGAGGGTGTTAAAAATTAATTTCAGATTATTTAAGTCTGCTTTTAAGCAAATCATTCTCCAGCCATGACTGTAAATTTATAAAGTGCTGGCTGTAAAGTCTGAGTGCTTTTCCAGAAGGTGATAGTGCTGTCCATGTTTCAGGAGGAGGTCAGTGAGTTGAGAGTTCAGCTCATTGCCCTCTCCAGAACTGGTGTCACCTCTGGCACTTGCTCTTCAGAGTTAAGGAGAATTTTACCTGTTTGCTTTTAAAACTGAGCTTAAGAGTGATCATGGTTCTGACAGAAGGCTTGAGCTTTGTGCCAAAGGCCGGGAATTGTTTTGCAGGAATGCAAGCAAGCACCTAAGGACAAAACTCTTGGAAATCACGTTCTCCCTTGCACTGCTGGTGTTGGAAATAGGAAACACCACCTGACTCATGCAGGTGTTGCTGAATGCTGAAGTCATCTATGCATTAGACTTTTATTCATAAGAAAAAGTTGTTAACGGGAAGGTATGGGCTGGTTTTAGTGAATATTAGAATTACAGAATTGCTTAGGTTAGAAAACTCCTCTAAGATCCAACTGTTTCCCCAGCACTAACCCCAAGTGCCACAACTACACATCTGTTAAATCCATTTAGGGATGATGATTCCACCCCTGCCCTGCACCTGGGCTGGACAGCCCTTTCCATGGAGAAATTTTCCCCAGTGTCCAGCTGAATTTGCCCTGGCACAACTTGAGGGCATTTCCTCTTGTCCTGTCCCTGTTCTCTGGGAGCAGAGCCTGATCCCCACCTGGTTCCACCCTCCTGTCAGCGCATTGTAGACAGTGAGGTCCCCCCTGAGCCTCCTTTTCTCCAGGCTGAGTCCCCCCAGCCGGTCCTCCAGACTCTTCCTCAGCTCCACGCCTTTCCCTGGACATGCTCCAGCATCTCCATGACCTTCTTGTTGTGAGGGGCCCAGACTGACCCAAGATTTGTGGTGCCACAGCAGTGTCCAGCACAGGGGACAATCCCTGCCCTGGTCCTGTGACACTTTATTTGTGATACAAGCCAAGTGCCATTGGCCTCTTGCCTACCTGGGCCTGTTGTCATCTTATTGCAGGGGTTCCATGCTGTTGTCACCTATCACAAAAGTTTCATACCTCCTTGGTGTTTCTCCTCAGAGCACTGACTCTTTCTTCCTCACAAGACAGCCAGCTGACTCTAGTTCCCTTCTTAGGGAAACCCCACTCTTTTATAGCATCTTCTTCTCTTTGGTCACAGCTGTGGCCTGGTAAAGTCAGGCCTGCTCCTAATCCTTGATAATTGGCCCAGCTGCAACTCCTTCAGGGTAAGATTACTTTCTACACCATCTTTATTTTCTTACATTCTATCCCCCTGCATGGGTTTATGTTCAGCTACTGCTGGCCAGCACCCCAAGGCCTTTCCCAGCTTTTCAGTGGCTCTGCCCCCAGCCTGGAGCACTCCATGGCGTTGTTGATACCCTAGTGTTGAACTTGGCCTCATTGAATGTCACAGAATTAGCCTTGGCCCATTGATTCAGCCTGTCCAGATCCCTCCTGCCCTCCAGCAGGTCAGCATCTCACCCAGCTTGGTGTCTTTGGCTGAGGATGCCTCAATCCCCTTGTCCATGTCATTGATGAGGGATTGGCCCCAGCCCTGATCCCTGGAGAACACCACTGGTGCCAGGCTGCCAGCTGGATTATTGCTGGAATAGGGCACGGCTGAGTTTGGGGCCTGTGTGCTATGGAATGGCCAATTTGTCCTGGTGCACAGCTGTATTATATGGTCTGCAAAAAGGGCTGAGGTGGTTTAAGGCATGGTTTTGGGTGGTTCAGCTCTTCAGGACTCTCTCCTGGGAGCACACCCTCTCGCTGGCCTTATCCTTAGGCTTGGCACCACCTCCCTGGAAACCTTCAGGAACAGGACTTCAGCCCTGCTTGAAGGGCTTTTTTTGGCTGCTGCAGATGCCTAAAGCAAACCCTGAAGTGTGAGGAGCTCAGGGTGATGCCTCAGGTTTGAGCTTTTCTATTTTTCAGATTCTGTGCTGCTTTATTGTGTGGGTCTGGGCTTCATAATAGGGAATGGTGAGCTCTCTGCACAGAGCAGGGAGACAAAACAATTCCTGCTCTAGCTGGGCACCAAGGACAAATGATCCAGATCTCAGGCCAAGGAGCATAAATAAAGAGGGCTGAAGAGAGAAAAATAAGGAGGATGGGACTGGATGGGCTAAAGCTACAATAAGCAAATGGGCCAAAACTTATAAACGTGTGAGACCCCATGACCGGTTGTGCGTTTTGTGACCATTTTGGGTTGTGCTGCCGAAGCTGGATCCAATTGAGGCCTCTTCAGAAATCCCTACTTTATTCTTTGGCTCTGTCTAGCCTGTGTTCTAGGTCAGCCTTCCCAGGGCATGAAGGGCAGCCCCAGGGTGTGTGACTCGTTTGGTGGGTGGGAGATCCATGGGTGCCCTGCTCCTTGTGCAGGTGAGGCTGTGCTGAGCTGCCCTTGTGTTCCAGACATTTGAGTATCTGTACCTTCTCCTGTGTGTCCTTTGGGCTCTGTGAGATGCTGAGATGTCAGAGCTGCTCACTTGTTGTGACCTTGTCCTTCCTTGCACAGCTGCATGCCAAAGTGAGCTGCCCTGGCAGCTCTCAGTGTCATTGCCACTGGCCTTGGGGGTTTGGATACAGGGGACAAGGTGACTGCTGTTGGGTGTTGAACCTCTGTGTGTTGAGTTTGCAGGGTCCCCAGGATGAGGGAGGAATTGATGAATCTGACTCCATGTTCTTAGAAGGCTAATTTATTATGATATGATATGGTATTATATTATACTATATCATATTATACATTATATTATATTATATATTATGTTTTATATATATTGTATAGTATATTATATAGTATATAATATTATATAATATAATTATATAATACATCATATTATATATATGATATATACTATATAATATTTTATATTTTCTATTACATATAATATATATTATAATATAAATAATATATTATATAATATATTATATTATGCTATACTAAAGAATAGAGAAAGGATACCTCAGAAAGCATAAGAAGAATGATAATGAAAACTCGTGACTCTCCAGAGTCTGACACAGCTGGCTGTGATTGGTTATTAAATAAAGACAATTCACATGTTAGCTAAACAATCTCCAAGCACATTCCAAAGCAGCAAAACACAGGAGAAGCAAAATCAAATAATTGTAATTATTTTCTTTTTTCTCTGAGGGTTCTCAGCTTCCCAGGAGGAGAATCGTGGGCAAAGAGGATTTTTCAGAAAATATGACAGTGACACCCATGTGTGGGGACACAATCCCAGCCATGACCCACAGCTGCTCAGAGGCAGCCCCAGGAGCAGCCCGTGCACCCTGCCATGGCACAAAAAGAACATAATTTCACAAAGCCAGCCAAGCCCAGATGGCTGGGATCTCTTCAGCTGGGCAGAGCAGCACGGAGGTGTTGGTAAATACAAACAAACAGATGCAGCCTGGGAGTGAAGGCGTGCAGCAGCCTCCTCATTCAGGGATGAGCCCTTTCTGTGCTTCACTGGGTGGTCCCTGGGAGGGGGATGGCAGCTGGGGTGGCTTCTCCTGTCCCTGCTGCTTTTGTGAGGCTCTGCTAGAGTGGGAGGCAGGCAAGGGCTTGCTGCCTCTTTGGACACAGAAATTTCCCAGGAAAATGTGCCAGCAGGGCTTGGCAGAGGGCTGTGTTGGGTTCAGGTGTGCCCAGCAGGGACTGAGCCCCATTGTTCCTGGTGATGGGGCCTTCCTCTGCTACCTGCACCAGCTCCCTGGGCATGGTCAGATCCACCTGCAGCACTCACAGGAAAGGACAGGAACCTTGGGGCTGTGTGTGTGACACTGCTGGGTGACACAGAGCTGGTTGTGCCCCTCACTGCCCACCCTGACAGGAACCTGGAGCTGTGTGTGTCACTGCTGGGTGACACAGCTGGTTGTGTGTGACCGTGTTCACAGGGGTTTTTGGATGAGGGAAGAGATGAGGATCTGACTCTATATTTTAGAAGGTTTGATTTATTATTTTATGATATATATTACATTAAAACTGTACTAAAAGAATAGAAGAAAGGATTTCTTCAGAAGGCTGGCTAAGAATAGAATAGCAAAGAATGATAACAAAGGTTTGTGGCTTGGACAGAGAGTCTGAGCCAGCTGACTGTGATTGGCCATTAATTACAAACATCCAACATGGGCCAATCACAGATGCACCTGTTGCATTCCACAGCAGCAGATAATCATTGTTTACATTTTGTTCCTGAGGCCTCTCAGCTTCTCAGGAAGAAAAATCCTGAGAAAAAGATTTTCCATACAAGATGTCTGCCACAATTGTGCCCCTCACTGCCCCCCCTGACAGGAGAGAACAGGAACCTGGAACTTTGTGTGTCACTGCTGGGGTGACAGAGAGCTGGTTGTGCCCCTCACAGCCCACCCTGCCTGCTCTGCTGTTTGGAGGAGAGAAAACATGCAGTCTTCTCAGGTGTTCTGTGCTCCTTTGCCTCTTTCAGAAAGTGCTTGGAGAAGGAATGGGCTGGAATGAATTTGTTAGCATGTGCTGGTTACAAAACCTCAAAATAGAGCCGGGATGCTCCAGGGCTCTGGATGTCTTCCCATCTGCTGCTCCTTTTTGTCAGGGATGGTATCACAGTTTGCTTCTGCCTCCACTTGGGATTTTGGCCCTTGTGGAGGGCACTGTGAAGCCTGTGAGGCTCCAAAAGCTGCTGGAGTGTGGGAATCCACAAAATCAGAGGGTTTTGGGAAGGCTTCAAAAGGCAGGCCTCAGAGACAGCAGAACTGTGGTTAGAGCTGAGCAGTAGCCATGAGATTGGTCAGCAGAAAAAATATTTAAAAAGTAGAAAAGTAAGGGCAAATAGAACAATGGTCTGTGTATTAGTGCTTGTCTAGAATAACTCCCTAAGCTACAGAAAAGTTTCTCTAGTGAGATATTGGGAAGTTTGAAGCTTAATAATGGAGCTCTGTGTTTTAAGGCTCACAAGCAGGTATTGTATTTGAAATAAGCAAGCATTGTTTGTTTAACCAAAGGTACCTGTGCTTATAGTGGTTGGATAGAACTACTGTCAGTGTGCTTTTGCTTTGTGTGATTGGTCAAAAAACTTCTAAAGCAAGTTGTTGTGACAGTGTTCACAGGGGTTTTTGGATGAGGGAAGACAAAGGATCTGACTCCATGTTTCAGAAGGCTGATTTATTATTTTATTATATATATTACATTAAAACTATACTAAAATAATAGAAGAAAAGGTTCTCATCAGAAGGCTAGTTAAGCTAAGAATAGAAAGGAATGATAACAAAGGTTTGTGGCTCAGAGAGCCCGAGCCAGCTGACTGTGATTGGCCATTAATTACAAACATCCAACATGGGCCAATCACAGATGCACCTGTTGCATTCCACAGCAGCAGATAATCATTGTTTACATTTTGTTTCTGAGGTCCCTCAGCTTCTCAGGAGGAAAAATCTTAAGGATTTTCCATAAAAGATGTCTGCAACACCTGGGATGTGAGCTGCTGGCATCTTCCCGTTGTCATAACCATGTAATGAGGCTGATGCTGGAAAATCAAACAGCTCAAGGCACGTTCCACAGCAGCGCCATCCCGTTGGTGATTTGTACACAGCCCCTGGCTGGCAGTACTGGAGGAGCTCTGGGTGCCCTGCCCTCCCCACCCAGCCCTGCTGCTCGGTGGCACTGAAGGGCAGCAGCCCCCAGAGCCATCCCAGCTGCAGGACAGGGCCCACACGGTGCCACTGCCCAGCCTCTGGTGGACTGGAGAAATAAAAACCTTGTGAAAGAAGGGTTATCCTCACCCACCCTGTGTGGAGACAAAGCCTGGAAGCCCTGGGTCCTTGGTGCTGCCTGACAGGGCCAGAGGCAGAGGTGAGGGGCACTGGGAGGATGCTGTGCCTGACACTGTGAGTTCCCAGGCTGTCACAGACATATTTTCATGAAAATCCTTTCCTTAGGATTTTTCCTCCTGAGAAGCTGAGAGGCCTCAGGAACAAAATGTAAAATGATTATCTGCTGCTGTGGAATGCAACAGGTGCATCTGGGATTGGTCTCATGTGGTTGTTTCTAATTAATGGCCAATCACAGTCAGCTGGCTTGGACAGAGAGCCCAAGCCAAAGGCCTTTGTTATCTTTCTTTTTCTATTCTTAACTGGCATGCTGATGAAATCCTTTTCTTCTATTCTTATAGTATAGTTTTAATATAATATGTATAATAATAACTCAAGCCTTCTGAAACATGGAGTCAGATCCTCATCTCTTCCCTCAACCTGAGACCCCTGTGAACACGGTCACACCAGGCTGGGGAATTGTTTGCTGCTTGTGCTGAGCAGCACCTGCAGGTGGTTTTGACTGAGACAGGAGCTTTCCATGTGCCTTGGGAAACCTGGGGTGCTCACAGCTGGGATGCATGAAGCCAAAACACTGTTATGTTTCCTTTCAAAACATGTTTCTTCTTCTTTTTTTTTTTTTTTTTTTAATTTTTTTGTTGTTGTTGTTGTTTCTTTTTTGAAAGTTTTGGCCTCTTTGCTACTTTTGTATTAGAATTAATCATGGGGGGACACCTCTTGGGGTAGGGCAGTGAGGGCCAGGGCGGAGGGAGCTGCAGGGAGCAGCTGATCCATCAGTGCTGCTCTGCCTGGCATCCCCTCTGGCTCCAGTCCAAGGCACCCATCAGTGGATGTGGCTGCTGTCTGTGGCCCAGGGCTGGGCTGGTGGGGTGGGATGGGATTCTGTGCCTGACACAGGGGTGAGGATGGCACTGAGGGTGTTCCCAGTGACGTGGCTTGCACAGATGGTGCCCTTCTCCAGCCCGGAGTGACAAGTGACATGTGCCCTCCTGACCAGCAGGCTCCATCTGTGTAATTTCCTCTTCATGGGGCTTCTGGCTGGGCTCTGTGCCACTCTCCCTGTCCAGTGCCTGCCCTAAATAACATCTCTGTGCCTGTCCATCAGCCTCTGTGCTCCCAGGAGTGCTGTGCCCTCAAGCATGAGTGCCTCTGGCAAGGCTGTGTGTCCCTTCCTGCAGGATTTCTGGGTATGGCAGGGTCCAGATAGGACCAGGCAGGGATGTGGCATCCTCTGTGCAATGAGTCAGGCCTGTTTTGGATGTGGAAGGGACAAGCAAGAAGTGACAGGGACAATAACATCTTGGCAGGAACACTGCTCTCCTGCTGCTCTTCCTCTGCTGACAGTCCCTGGCCTTCCTGGTTTCTGTGCAAGTCTTCATTTTAAATTAACAGTGGGAATACTCTGCTCACAGGCTTCAAAAAGGGGCTCAGAATTCTGGCAAATTGAGACCCTGCTAGAATGATGGCAAAAAAAAATACTGCATAGGCTTGTGGGGAGGTTGTGTGGAAGGTTTTTCTGTACAGGGCTGCAGGGGTTGACTGGTGCTTCCCACCCAGTTCCACCCTCTGCATGGGCAGGGACACCTTTGACTGTCCCAGGCTGCTCCAAGCCCTGCCAGCCTGGCCTTGGACACTTCCAGGGATGGGGAAACCACAGCTGCTCTGGGCACCCTGTGCCAGCCCCTCTTGGTCTGACATTTTTCCCCCATGTCCAACCTGACTCCACCTTCAGTCCAACACCATTGTCCTGTGCTGGGACAGAGCTGGAGGCAGCTCCAGGGTGACTCAGAGCAGAGGAGGAACATCCTCTCCTCTTGCCCTCACTGCTGAGGGTGAGCCCAGGAGACATTTGTCTTTCTGTGCTGCCAGTGCCTATGGCCAGGTCAAGCCCCATTTGTCACCCAGCAGAATCCCCTGATCCATCCTCCTTTCCTTTACTCCTTCCTGAGGATGCCCATCCTGTTGGGTGCACGGTGAGGTGGCAGGAGCTGCAGGATAGGTCCCCTCCATTTCTGTGGATGGTGTGGATGTCCTTGTCCCTGACAGGGAGAGGCTTAGGAGATGAGGGAGTAAAGATCCCCTGTCCTGTATATACACATCCAGGGTGTCACCATGGTTTTTAAAGATTTTCTAAGCCTTCTGATGTTGACGTTCTTGTAGCGAACTTTCTCACACGCTTTCTGTAAATAACTCATTGTTTTGCATTTCTTTATGGAAGAAGAGAAAGTTGATGGACTGTTGGTCTGTCCAGTGTCATTGGAGAGGTGGCACTGTCACCCTCCAATCCACTGTCACTCTTGGAAAACTATAAATGTTGGAGTCAGAAAATAAACTTCCCTTTTTTCTTCACCTTGAGAACAGCAGTGTGAGCTTGTGCTCTTTCGTGTCCTATAGCGACACCAGGGTGGTGTTTGCATTGGCAGGGGCATCTTCCATCACTCCCAGTGTGTGTCCCCAGGGTCTGTTGGCATTTTCCAGCATCCTGGGGGGTGTAGGTGGGGGTCTGTGTGTTATTGCCCATCCAGTGGGCTCTCAGTACCACCCACCAGAGCGTGTGATGCTTCAGAGCTGTTGATGCTTAAAATCAAGCACAGCACCAACCTGGCAGGAATGTGTGATGTGTAAGTGGAATGTGAACACGGGTGGTACTTGTGTGTCTGTAGCAAAGCTCTGTCCATGCTTTCCTAGCTTTAGGACATGGTTCTTTGTGACCTCCTCAATGGTGAGCCCTCCTGCCATGTGCTGGGGGAGTGCTTGGGATGCTCTGGGAGCAATGGAGCACATGTGGGCACTGCTCTGGAAGCAGTTATTGGCCCCAGGTGGAGCTGAGCTTACAGCCAGGCTTGGTGCTGGCTGAAGGGGTGGCACTGGGGCTGGGACAGTGACAGCTGTCACTGTGGTCAGATGGTTTGGAGCAAGGCTGGAGCAGTGGTGACACAGGCCAGGGGGAGGGACTGGGCTGCCTGGTGGCACTGGCATGCAGGAAGGATTTAAAATGTGACTGTGTTCAGAGGGGTCTCAGGTTGAGGGAAGAAACGAGAATGTTGACTCCATGTTTCAGAAGGCTTGATTTATTATTTTATGATATATATTACATTAAAACTATACTAAAAGAATAGAAGAAAGGATTTCATCAGAAGGCTGGCTAAGAATAGAGTAAGAAGGAATGATAACAAAGGCTTGTGGCTCAGACAGAGCCTCGGACACAGAGTCCCAGCCAGCTCACTGTGATTGCCCATTAATTACAAACATCCAAGATGGGCCAATCACAGATGCACCTGTTGCATTCCACAGCAGCAGATAACCATTGTTTACATTTTGTTCCTGAGGCCTCCCAGCTTCTCAGGAGGAAAAATCCAAAGGAAAGGATTTTTCATAAAAGATGTGGCCAAACCCTGCCCCTGGTTCCAGGGAGGTGTGGGAGGGTTGGATGTGCTCCTGTACCCAGCTCTGTCTAAGCCTGAGCTGTGCTCTGGCTCTCCATGCTGCACTGACACTGCTGAAGGGAATGGGAGAGGCTGTGTGCACCTGCTGGGAGCAAACTGCAGAATTTTGGAAACAAAAAGTTTCAGGGAAAAGCTGGCAGTGCGTGCTGCAGGGACTCTGCAGCCCCAGCCTGTCCCTGCACACAGTGGCACCAGGACAGTGACTCTCCCTGGGCTGAGCACTGTTGAGGCACCTCAAACCATGGGGCAGGAAGGTATTGAGGGGCTGGAGCATGTCCAGAGAAGGGGACAGAGCTGGGAAAGGGTCTGGAGCACCAGGAGGGGCTGAGGGAGCTGGGGCAGCTCAGCCTGGAGAAAAGGCAGCTCACCTCCTCCTTATCAGGGTGAGATTTTCACCAGAATTGGGGGAGCTCTCTGATCACAAAGGTAACTATGAATGGGATAACTGTGTGGGAGTGAGTTACCTGCTGTAGTAAAGTAGAAAAATCATAAAGAAAGGCTTCATAAAATCAAACCTTCCCTCCTAAAATCAGTGGCTGGCCTTGTCAGGCCCTTTGCAGGTTCCCATGTGAAAGCAATCCTGGTGTGAGCAGTTCATTAACATAACAATCTGTTCCTGGGTGAAAGACAACTTGTACCTGTATAAACTGTTTTTACACCTTAGATAGAAAAATGAAAAGTATCTCTCACAAACTTTCCCTGCATGTACACACTGAGAGTTTGAGTGGCCAATCAATACATGGCAACAACTTGTTACTGACCAATAATTAATTAACAAGAAAGCTTCTGACCAATTGGAGTCCCACACGAGGTCTGTAAATCTGCTTATAAAGGAGTTATGTGAATAAAGAATGTCCTTTTTCCACCATGAAGAAAATGGAGTCCATGTGATTTATTCCATTAGTTACCCAGGCAAAAGGTGCCACAAGTGGTGGCAAGGCTGAAAGCTGAGGTTTGCAGATGATTCCACCCAAGTCAGTCACTGTAGGGTGGAAAGACAATTTTAGGGGGTGGGATGGATATTTCATCTGGCTTATTTCAATGCAAGAGGGCTCTCTCTGGAGTCTGTAGTGGCTGTCTCTCTGCAGAGTGCAGAGGGGCCATGGGGTGATGTGTAACTGCAATCATCATGAGATGAGCAGAGGCAGTCCTGTCTTAAATCTCCATTCCACTGGCTTCTTCTCTCTTGTAAAGATGGAGTGAGAGGAAACTTTTCCATCCTGTTAATTTTCCATTTCCCTCCATCATGTAGCTGCTTTGGATGATAATCTTTTAAATGTCTCCTTATGTGCAGGACTGTAATTTTTCCTTCCCTTGAGAGCTTGCAGCCCCCGCCTTGCTGGGACAGGAGGTGTTTTCATCTCTGGTGACAATGACACACATGCTTCTGCAGACAAGGACAACCCCTCATTTGCCTGCTGTGACTTTACTAGTTCTGCTGTCTTATCTGTTTGCTCCCACCTTTCCTGCACTCTGCAGCACTCCTTTTATTTCCCCATCACAGCATCCCTTGTGTTTACCATCATGGCATCCCTTATGTTCTCCTGACATGGCATTCCTCATGTTTTTTCCCATTGCAGCATCTCTCACTTCCTAGTGCAGCTTTCCTCGTGTTTCCCACTGCAGCTTCCCTCCTGCTTTCTCCCGTGGCAGCATTCCTTGTGTTTCCTGTGACAGCATCCCTCATGTTTCCCATGACAGCATCCCTCGTGTTTTCCCATCATGGCATCGCCCAGGCTTTCTCCTGTGGCAGCATTCCTTGTGTTTCCCATGGCAGCATCCCTCGTGTTTTCCTATCACAGCATCCCTCTTGTTTTCCCAGTCCAGCATTCATTGTGCTTTCCCAGTCCAACATCCCTTGTGTTTCCCATGCCAGCATCCTTCGTGTTTTCCCATGGCAGCATTCCTTGTGTTTTCCCATCACAACATTCCTGGTGTTTTCCTATCACAGCATCCCTCTTTTTTTCCCATCACAGCATTCCTTGTGCTTTCCCAGTCCAACGTTCCTTGTGTTTCCCATGGCAGCATCCTTCGTGTTGTCCCATGGCAGCATTCCTTGTGTTTTCCCATCACAGCATCCCTTGTGCTTTCCCATGGCAGTATCCCTCATGTTTTCCCGTGGCAGCATCTCTTGTGTTTCCCATCACAGCATCCCTCTTGTTTTCTTATCACAGCATTCCTTGTGTTTTCCCAGTCCAGCATTCCTCGTGTTTCCTATCACAGCACCTCTCATGTTTTCCTAGTCCAACATTCCTTGTGTTTTCCCATGACAGCATTCCTTGCGTTTTCCCATGACAGCATTCCTCGTGCTTTCCCATCACAGCATTCCTTGTGTTTCCTGTGACAGCATCCCTCATGTTTTCCCAGTCCAGCATTCCTGTGTTTCCCAGGCCAACATTCCTTGTGTTTCCCATGGCAGCATCCCTGTTTTCCCATCACAGCATCCCTCATGTTTTCCCATCACAGCATTCCCTGTGCTTTCCCAGTCCAACATTCCCTGTGTTTCCCATCACAGCATTCCCTGGTTTCCCATCACAGCATCCCTTGTGTTTTCCCAGTCCAGCATTCCTTGTACTTTCCCAGTCCAACATTCCCTGTGTTTTCCATCACAGCCTCTCTCATGTTTCCCCATGGCAGTATTCCTTCTGTTTCCCATCACAGCATTCCCTGTGTTTCCCAGTCCAGCATCCCTCATGTTTCCCATCATTTCCCTGCCTCGTGCTTTCCCACCCCACCCTGGTATTTCCCATGGTGGAATCTGTGCTGTTTCCCACTCCTGCTCCTTGCAGAGCTGCTGTGCTGCTCACACAGGGTGCCCTGGGAGCTCCCCCTCCTTGGCTGTGGGATGTCCTTGGCTGTGTCCATGCTGTGCCATGGCTGCTGTGGTGTTTTGGCCATCCCTCCCTGCTGGATGTGTGTGCTCTCTGCTCTCCCAGAGTCCTGGGGCTTGGAGTGGCAGTGCCTGGGCTGTTCCCCACTCTGGCTGGTGTCTGCCCCAGCTCCTTGGAGCAGGTCAGCACAGGAGAAGGGGAAGGTTCCTCACAGGAGCTCTGAAATAGGGCTGTGAGCTCTGCAGGAAGCCCTGGTTGATGCCTCTCTCTCTGTGTTGTTGTTGCAGGCCAAGGACAGTGATGATGATGATGAAGTCACCGTCAGTGTGGACCGGGACCGTTTCATGGATGAGTTCTTTGAGCAGGTGAGAGCTTTGTTCCTCCAGGGTGGCTTTGAGGCTGCTTCAGACCTTTCTGCTGGCACCAGGGTGGGTTGTGGATGCTCCAGGCTCCCTGTGGCCACTGGGCATGGGGATGAAGGCCCTGGTGCTGCTCAGCTGATGCTCAGGGTTGTGCTGAGTGCTGAACATCAGGAACCTGAGGCTGTGCTGCCCTGTGGATGTTTCCCTGCTCCTCCAGAGCCCAGGCCATAGGAGCAGGGAAGCCTCACACCCAGCTCTCAGGCCTTTCCCCAGAGCACCTCTGCAGAGCAGAGCAGCAGTCTCTGCATGGATCATGGATTTAATTTTGTGCCTCCTGTTCCCAAACAAGAGGTTGTCTTCTGGCATGTGGGTGGCTGTAAGATCTGCTTGCTGATTTTTAGCACACCCTTAGCATGGCATGTGTGTGGGGGGTGTTAAAATGGATCTGTGCAGGCAATGGAGTGGGAACTGGGATAAATCTGATGTGCAGGTGGAGGAAGATGAGCAAAGGAGTGGTGTGAGCCCAAGGAGAAGGCTGAGTTAGAGGGTGAGCAGCTTGGCAGGTGGAGAACACAGGAGAGGTTTCCCCTCTTGGGCAATGCTGGGCGTCTTGCTGTAGCACAGGAGGGCAGGGAAAATGCCAGAATGGATCTTTGGGAAAATGTGGAATGGGGGGTGAGGATCAAACTGGGCATTTCTGGAGCTTTTTGTGGAGCAAGGAGCCATGGGAGACTGAGCCACTACCAGCCTGGCTTGTGCAGTCTCAGCAGTGCTCTGCCAGTGGCACAGAGTCTGGAGATCAATCTGCTGCTGATTTATATAAATCCCAGAAATTTCTCAGTGTATCACAAATGGGAAAATGCCAGAATGGATCTTTGGGAAAATGTGGCCTGCCTGGAATAGGGGGTGAGGATCAAATTGGGCATTTCTGGAGCCTTTCATGGAGCAAGAAGCCATGGGAAACTGAGCCACTACCAGCCTGGCTTGTGCAGTCTCAGCAATGGGAAAATGCCAGAATGGATCTTTGGGAAAATGTGGTCTCCCTGGAATGGAGGGTGAGGATCAAATTGGGCATTTCTGGAGCTTTTTTATGGAGCAAGGAACCATGGGGGACTGAGCCACTACCAGCCTGGCTTGTGCAGTCTCAGCAGTGCTCTGCCAGTGGCACAGAGTCTAAAAATCAATCTGCTGGCTGATTTATATAAATCCCAGAAGTTTCTCAGTGTATCACAAAGAATCCAGGACATACAGTCTGTATTACACTGCTGTGACTCAGAGCTGGCTGGTGGGATGGAGAAGGGCTGATTCCACTGTTCCAAACTGGAAAATATTTATCCAGGAGGATGTTTGCTGTGGTTCAGACGTGTCATGGCTGCTTTGGAATAGGGTATAATAATCCCTTCACTTTCCAAGAGTCCAGGTTCTGTCACAGACCACCTGTCTTGTCTCACTTCACAGGTGGAAGAAATTCGAGGCTTCATTGATAAAATCTCGGAGAATGTGGAAGAAGTGAAAAGGAAGCACAGTGCCATTCTGGCTTCCCCCAACCCTGACGAAAGTGAGTGAGCCCTGTGTGTCCTGTGTGTCCTGTGTGTCCTGGTGGGTGGCTGGGGCCAGGCACAGTCCCCTGGGTCTGCAGGTGGTGCTGAGGGAGGGCTTGGGCTGGCTTGGTGACTGACTGGTGGCTTTGAGACCTGGAGAGGTGGTGAGAGCCCAGTGAGGGGATTTCTGCAAGGCTGGGGCAGTGTGGAGGCTGGGAAGTGGCTGTTTCTGTGCTGGTTGTCTTGCCCTGGGCTGCCTGGGAAAGAGGAGTGGATCCTTATCCCAAGGAGTGGATAAAGCAGAACAGACCAAGTGTCACCTGCTTGGGCCCACAAATGTCACAGCTCCTTTTTGAGCCAGAGGTGGCATCTGGGACCTTGCGTCTCTGTCCTGGGGACAATTTATTGCTGGTCAAAGAGTCTATCCCTTCCAGACCTCTTACTTCACCAGCTTTTTCTTCCAGAGAAGAGGTTTGCTGCCAGGAGCTGGAGTTGGGGATTTCAGCACCCAAAGGGTGGCAGCATTTGGGTGTCTGGGGGATCTGGCAGAGTTAGAACTGTGCATGCTGTGGTCCCCAGAGGAGCTGGCTGTGGGGTGGTGGGGTCAGCAGAGGCTTTCCAGCTCCAGTGTCTGCAAAGCCCTTACTGTGGAATGGGTGGATCTGAGGGCTGAGCCCTGCAGGGTGTGTTGGAGCCTGCCCAGGCTCACCTGCTGAGCTCAGCAGCCCCAAGTTCCACCTTCAGGGTGTCACTGAGCCCAGGTGAGTCCCCTCTGCCCACACCATCATCATGCTGGTGTCACAGGAGTGTTGGATGCTGCAGGATGGCTCCAGGCCACTGGCACCCCTCATTTTGTCCAAGGTGTTGCTTCCATGGGCTGAGCACTGCTTGTGTAATTTATAGAGGCTGGAAAGGTGAGACCAGGTCTCTCTCTGCTCATTGACCCTCTTCCCATCCATTTCTCATTTGCCCTGTGCAATTCCATGCCTGCTTGTGGAGTTGTGCCTGGAGCTCCCAGGAGGGTGCCCACACACACATTGCCCTGCATCCATGTCAAATCAGTAGATTTTGTAATTACCTGAAAGGAATGGCTCTCCTAAATTATCTCAGGCTCCCCTCTCCTGGCAGCTTCTCCTCAGCTAAAATTTCCTTGGCCAAGGCTGGAATTGAGGGATTTTCTCAAGGGAGTTCCCATGTCTCAGGTTATCGCTCAATCACCCTCCAGGCCCTTGTGCTCTCACTGTGAGATGTTGCAGTGTTCCTGTCTGGGAGTGTTTAGAGAAAAGCTACTGTGCTCCTGGCTGCTGCACAGGCATGGGGTCCACTTGGGGCTGCAAAGGCCACTCATGGCCTAAAAGCATAAGAATATATTTAAAAGTCTGAGATCTGCAGGGAACAAGATGTGCTGACATTCCCATGACTTCCAGAAGCGTCCAGGACCTTGGAAGTGCTCCTGGTTTTGTTTTACAGCATTCCTTTGCCTTGGTATTGCAGAGAATTCAGTTTGCTCATCAAGAATTGTTTGGACAGGAAGAGAGGAGCCACACATTGATCTGAAAGCAGTGATTTGTGGCATTGTGGTGTGCTCAGGAGGTGTGGTAGGGCTCAGCAGTGGACAGAGTCAGAATCACAGAGTGCTTTGCGTTGGAAGGGACCTTCTAGGGTCATCCATAGGCAGGGACACCTTAAATCGACACCAGTGAACCACTTGCTCCAAGCCCTGTCCAATGTGCCCTTGAACACTTCCAGGGATGGGGCAGCCACAACTTCTCTGGGCAGCCTTTGCCAGCCCCTCCCCATCCTCACAGTCTGACATTCCTTCCCCATGTCCAATCTGACCCCACTGCCCCTTGTCCCAGCCCTTGGAACATTCTGGTGGCCACCTCTACTCTGCCAGGGCATTGTCTGTGCTGGCAGCCTCACCCCCACCCTCCTGTGCTCCTGAACCCACAGAGAACCTGCTCATTAATGCAGATTGGTAACCCAGGGCTGTGAATTTATTGAGATTAATTTGGAAATTCAGAAACACGTTCCCACGAGGCATGGCAGGGGGATGGAGCCAAAGGACACTAAAATGTAGGTTGTGAGAGGCTAATTCTGGGATGTGCTCACTGGGGTTTGCTGTTTAGCAGGGCAGGGAGTGACACCTGGGATGGACATCAGGGCAAGATGTTGCTCCCTGCAGGGATTTGGGATGCTGGAACAGCACCCTGCTTATTCTTAGTGATCTCCAAGTACTTTAGCATCATGTGGAACCTTCACTGCAAGATGAGGGGAAATGTTCCTGCAGGAAATAAGAGAATGTCACGGACTCCTCATCCTTGTCTGGAGGCACATGTGCTGTGCGGCTTGCTTTGGTGTGGGTGTAGCTTCTCCATCAGAGATACAAACTCCTTCAACACCACCAGCAGGTCCCTCCTGGAGCTGGAGGACTTTGGGGTGGGGCTTTAGATGGAGCTGAGCTGGGCTGGTGGTCTGGGAGATGTTTTGGCAGTGCTTGGGGTTGCTGTTGCAGGGATGGATGGAGAGGTGTGTGGTGGCTGCTGGTGAGTAGGTGCATTCTCAGGGTCAGTGATAGGAGAGAGGGACTCTGTGACAATGTTTACAGGGGTCTCAGGTTGAGGGAAGAGATGAGGATCTGACTCCATGTTTCAGAAGGCTTGATTTATTATTTTATGATAAATATTATTTAAAACTATACTAAAAGAATAGAAGAAAGGATTTCCTCAGAAGGCTAGCTAAGAATAGAATAGCAAAGAATAATAACAAAAGCTTCTGTGATTGGCCATTAATTAGAAACAACCACAAGACCAATCCCAGATGCACCTGTTGCATTCCACAGCAGCAGATAATCATTGTTTACAGTTTGTTCCTGAGGCCTCACAGCTTCTCAGGAGGAAAAATCCTAAGGAAAGGATTTTCCATAAAAGATATCTGCAACAGGACTCCATGGGCACAATCCTACTGGAATCTGCTTTTTAGGTGGCTGTGCTCAGGCAGATGCAGCCCCTTGGTGTTCTTTGTTTGCAGGATCGGGTGAGGTCCAGTGTCTGTGTGAGACCTGGATTTGCCTGGCATGCGGAGGTGCAGGATCCGTGGAGGGGCTCATCCCTCCCTTGTGCTGATCCCTCTCCGGGCTGCACAGACTGCTTTTGGATCTGCCTTGCCCCTGCTGCCAGGGTTTATTTTGGAGCCCAGTGGGTGGGAGCTGGCTGGCTGTGCCATGAGGCAGGGAGGTGACAGCCCGTGGCTCCAGCAGGTTCACTCTGGCTGAGGGGCACTGGAGGGTCCCCACACAGTGGGCAGGGTCTTGGTGGGACTGGGTGGGCTTGGAAACCTGAGGGGCTGTGCTCCTCCTTGGATTGGGGCCATCACACCAGGTTTAAGTCACAGCTCCTGGTAAACCCATTCCTAAAATCCTTCCCAGTGAGTGCTGGTGCTGTTGCTGCTCCTGGCATTGCCATCAGCTGCTCCTGCTTGGGCCTTGGTGCAGGCCACATCCCAGAGGAGGTGGCCAATGCCACAAATCACTGCTTTCAGATCAATGTGTGGCTCCTCTCTTCCTGTCCAAACAATTCTTGATGAGCAAACTGAATTCTCTGCAATACCAAGGCAAAGGAATGCTGTAAAACCAAACCAGGAGCACTTCCAAGGTCCTGGACGCTTCTGGAAGTCATGGGAATGTCAGCACATTTGTTCCCTGCAGATCTCAGACTTTTAAATAGATGATTGTGCTTTTAGGCCATGAGTGGCCTTTGCAGCCCCAAGTGGACCCCATGCCTGTGCAGCAGCCAGGAGCAGAGCAGCAGGGGCACTGCAACATCTCACAAGCCATCTCACAGCCAGCAAGCAATGAAATCACATTTACTGTTTCCCTGGAGTGGTCAGGAGGGGTTGGTTCTGTGCCATTCCTGTTCTCTGAGCACGGCGTCCCTCCAGTGGCAGTGCTCCTGTGTCTCCAGCACTGGGTTACGTAACACAGCTGTCTGCTCCATGAAGTGCCTCTGGGAACTGAAATCTTCAGATCCCAACTTGTGTCTCTCAGCCTGTCAGCTCAGCCTATCTCTGCAGGCTTTGGGAGGCCCAGAAAATATTTCAGACCTGGGTGCAGGTCCATTCCAGCACAGAAGGGGAGGTTCACTTCCATGGGGGCTTGACTTCCAGCTTCATCACTTCATCTGTGCAGGCTCAGGGTGGTGGTGTGTGACACCAGGGCACAGGTGACTTTGTTCAGCCTTTCTGGCTGCTGGGAGCTCCTTGGAGAGTGGCCCCTGTTATTCCTAGCAGACCATTTTCTGGTGGAGAGATGTGTCAGGTAGGCAAGGAGACAAGCTGTAGCTGCTCACTTCTGTCTGATGCTGTTGAGGTGTAGTGGTGTTCACAGGGGTCTGAGGATGAGGGAAGAGGTGAGGATCTGACTCCATGTTTCAGAAGGCTGATTTATTATTTTATGATATATATTATATTAAAACTATACTAAAAGACTAGAAGAAAGTATTTCATCAGAAGGCTAGGTAAGAATAGAAAAAGAATGATAACAAAGGCTCTGTCTGAGCCAGCTGATTGTGATTGGCCATTAATTAGAAACAACCACATGAGATGCCCCACTCTGTGCTGTCACTGGGGATTGCCCTGACCCAGATGCAGGACTTTGCCCTTGGCCTGGTTGGCTGTCAGGTTGTGGAGTGGCTTTGATGGACATTAAATTGTGAGGCCCAGGGAAGCTGGATGCTTCTGGTTGCTTCCCAGCTGCAGTGGGACTGAGGACACAGCAGTGCCCTGGTGATGTCCTGGTCCTCAGCAGGGTGGGCAGGGCATGGTGTGGCAGCAGAGCACAGCAGAGCAGCCACCCAAGGGGACAGTGAGGGCAGGTGCCACCTGCCCTGTGTCTGTCAGCATCTCTGTGTCCTGCTTCCCCTCTCCAGGCAGTCCCAAGGGAGTGTTCTCAGCAGTCCTGGTGTGTGATGTAGAGACTGGAGGGGTGTTTGCTGCAGGGATGGGGGTTCCTCTGCCCTCTGGGGGTGTCCAGGATCTCCCAAAGTGTCTGCCACCCCTCACTTGGCCTGGCCATCCCCAGCACTGTGGTGCTGATGCCACCCCTGGCCCTTCTGGCAGTGCCACACTGTGCTTGGGTTGCCTCAGGTGGCTTTGTCCTGCCCCTGTGTCACACAGATGCTTTGTCACCCTTGCAGACACTGCTCCAGCTCCTTCTTGGAGGAGTTTTGTCTCTCCTGCCTGTATTCCTTGTTGAAAGGCCTCTCTAGGACATACCCTCCAGTGCTCTTCTCATTTCCAGCTTGAGTCTGTTTACGATTGATTTGCACACCAGTGTCAGCCCAGGAACAAACACATTTGCTTAAGGAGCTGTTTGCCCTTCTGGCTTTGTCCTGGCAGGTCACCACAGCAGCTCAGGTGTTTTGTGTGGGCTTTGCACAACCCCAGCCTTCCCAGGCCCCTGCACCTGCCCCAGCTCTGGTTTTAAAGAGATGGGTACCCCAGGGTATGAGGTCTCCAGGACTTTTGACCCAACTGCTGCTCAGTGTTTTTTGAGCTTTTCAGGCTGAGTTTCCCTTCACTTTCCCTATGGAATCTGAGATCTGTCTGTCTGTGTGGGCTGGGGTTCCCTGTGTTTGGGGGTGGCTGCTGTGCTTGGGCAGCCTCAGGCAGTGTGTGTTTGAGGGACATGGGCACAGCGAGGGCTGGCAGGTCCTGGTGGTGACTCAGCTGTGTGTCACCCTGTGGGCACAGCTGTCCTCCTGGGAGTGACCAGACAGCCCTCCCCATGGTCTGTGGGAACAGGCTGGCAAAATGCCACCCTTCAGCCCTAAACCAGCCCAGCTCCTCCTGGCACTGCCCAGTGGGTGCCACGGGGTGCAGGGAGAACGGGGGCGAGCATGGGCTGGGAAAATGCTCAGGGCAGGGTGCCAGGGGTGCCTGGGCTGTGAATTTAGGGATGCTCATGCAATGGATGCCAGGGATGCCTTGGTTGTGAGTTTGGGATGCCCAGGTCATGGTGCCAGGGATGCCTGGGCTGTGAATTTAGGGATGCTCAGGCCTTTGGTGCCAGGGATGCCTTGGCTATGAATTTAGGGCTGCTCATGCCATGGTGCCGGGGATGCCTGGGCTGTGAATTTGGGATGCTCAGGCCATGAGTGTGGGGATCTCATGCCATGGGGGTGCCAGAGGAGCCTGGGCCATGAATTTAGGGATGCTCAGGCCATGGGCGTGGGGATGTTCTTGCAATGGGTGCCAGGGATGCTCAGGCCATGGTGCCAGGGATCCCTTGGCCATGAGTTTAGGGATGCTCAGGCCATGGGTTTGGGGATCTCATGCCTTGGGGATGCCAGGGATGCCTTTGCTGTGAATTTAGGGATGCTCATGCCATGGATGTGGGGATGCCTGGGCCGTGAGTTTAGGGATGCTCCTGCCGTGGTGTGGGGATGCTCCTGCCATGGGTGCCAGGGATGCTCAGGCCATGGAAGCAGGAGTGCTCCTGCTGCTCCTCACCTTCCCTTTGCCACCACCTGCCTGAGGCTGCCACAGCCACATTGTGCCCAGCATGGTGGCACCCACTGCCAGCCCCTGGGTTCTGGAACTGGACACATGGACTGCTGGAAAAATCCCAGCTTTACAGAGATGGGGCAACTGAGAGGTGTTTTAAAAGATTTTATTCCATTTTCAGTCTTGTTGAAGGGTGAGACATAAGAGATGTAAAACTCAACACTATTTTATCAGAAGCCACCCTATTTCCTGGTTACAATACCTTATAAATGTTTTCCAGCCTCTTTGCTTTTGCTACACAATGCTGCTAGTTCTTCTAACACCAATCACCCATATTTTTACCCCATGTGGTCTTGCTACAATGCATCTTTCATAGTTCTAATTCTCTAAAATATCTAAAATATGTTCTTTTTTGCAAGGCCATAGTTTGAAACTTGCTGAAACTTGTTTCTAGTTCCATCTCTCTCTCAACAATGTCATCTCTATTCCATGTCCTTCCTAAGCCAGCACTCTCAGTTGCCCTGTCTCTGTAAAGCTGGGATTTTTCCAGCAATGGACTTCCTGTGCAGTGAGGCTACCTGGGACACCTCTGTCCTCTCTTCCTGTGCCCCTGTGGCTTTTTCTTTTGTTTCCCCTGAATATTTTATCCCAGGTGATGTTCCCTTTTACCGTGCAGTTCTCCTGCTCCATGATCATCAATATCCCTGATCACCAGCACCATTGATCCACCACACTGAGTGCAGTTAATATCAATTAACTGGAGTCTGATTCATGGCAACATGTTAAAAAAGAATCAAAATCAGCTGTTCTGTAATAATTTTGGGTTTAATTTAGCCCAAAGTGATGCTGGCTGGGCTGTGTACAAATCACCAACGGGATGGGGCTGCTGTGGAGCACGCCTTGAGCTGTTTGATTTTCCAGCATCAGTCTCATTACATGGTTATGACAATGGGAAGCTGCCACCAGCTCACATCCCAGGCTGCAGACCAAGAACTCAATGTTCCAACTCACTTCATAAGTTTTTTGACCAACCACTCAAAGCAAAAGCACATTGACAGTAGTTCTATCCAACCACTATAAGCACATGTACCTTTGGTTAAAAAATGCTTGCTTATTTTGAATACAATACCTGCTTGTATTAAAACACAGTGCACAGAGCTCCATTATTAAGCGTCAACCTTCCTAATATCTTGCTAGATAAACTTTTCTGTAGGTTAGAGAGTTATTCTAGACAAGTGTTAATACACAGACCATTGTTCTATTTGTCCTTGCTTTTCTACAGTTAAAATATTTTTTCTGCTGACCAATCTCATGGCTGCTGCTTAGCTCCAATCACAGTTCTGCTGTCTCTGAGGCCTGCCTTATGCAGCTTTCCCAAAACCCTCTGATTTTGTGGATTCTCACACCAAAGGTTTAGTGGCACTCCTGGAACTTGTGCTGTTGCTGCTGCTGGAAAACTTTATCTCCTTTGGGCAGCACTGCCTGTTGCACCCCAGAGCCTGTGGTGTGATGGGCAGTGAGGAGGTGACCATGGAGCAGGAGCCCATCCTTGGTGTGCCTGAGGTGCTGCTGCTCCCATCTCAGTGCAGGGGGACCCGTGGCTCCTTGGCTCGGTGTGACAGCAGCAGTGTCACAGTGCTCAGTGCCTGTTCTGTGTGCTGGGATGGAGGGGGAGCCCGGGAGGGGAGGGGACACAAGGCCATCACTGCCCTGAGCCTGTGGCACCCTTGTCTCTCTCTGCTGGTTCATGCTGTGTGTGTGACTTTGTGTAGGGGGACACAGCATGGGTAAATGAAGGTGTATAGAATGTAATCTTATCCCCCAATGAGTTGCAGCTGGACCAATTACTAAAGATTAGGAGCAGGCCTGATCTTAACAGGCCACACCTGTAGCCAATAAGAGCAGTGGCATAAAAGAGTGCATTGGTGGGCTTTGGAGTTAGATGACAACTGCAAGGACCAGGAACAGTCAGTGCTCAGAGGAGCTGCCTGTGAGAAACATTGAGGAGGTGTGATGCTCTGGTGACGTGGAATCCTTGCACTATAATGATAGTGGGACTATTGATATATAAGATGACAGAACTTTTGCTATATAAGACAAAAACTTTGCTCCCACTCCTGTGGTGGTTTCGAGCCCTGGCTGGGATCCCCATGGCTGGATGGGTGAGCTGAGCTGGCTGCTCAGGGATTCTCTTGGTCCTCTCCTGAGTCTTTGCATCCAGGGAGGAAAGAGAGAAAGGAGCCAAAATGTGGGGGGATATGGCAGCTGTGCCCCTTGCTGTCTGGACTGGCACAGCTCAGCTCTCCCACCCATCACTGGATGCATGGGCTGTGGCATGCATGTGGCGTCCTCAGGCTGTCCTTGCCTCTTCCTGCTGGATTTGGAGTGGTTCCCAGCCGTGTACCAAGGGGAGAAGAAGAGCCAGAGACCCGTCAGTAGCAGACAGGAGCCCTGCTCTGGTGGGCAGTGAGCTGGGCTGTTGTGTTGTCCCCAGCAGGTGGGATGCTGGGTGGCATTGGTGGCATCAATGGCACAGCTTTGGGTGATGGTGTTTGCGGGGTCCCAGGATGAGGGAAGAGATGAGGATCTGCCTCCATGTTTCAGAAGACTTGATTTATTATTTTGATAGATATTATATTAAAACTATACTAAAAGAATAGAAGAAAGGATTTCATCAGCAGACTAGCTAAGAATAGAAAAAGAAAGAATGATAACAAAGGTTTGTGGCTCCGACAGAGAGTCCGAGCCAGCTGACTGTGATTGGCCATTAATTAGAAACAAGCAACATGGGCCAATCCCAGATGCACCTGTTGCATTCCACAGCAGCAGATAACCAGTGTTTACATTTTGTTGCTGAGGCCTCTCAGCTTCTCAGGAGGAAAAATCCTCAGAGAAAGATTTTACATGAGATGTCTGCGACACTCTGTGGCTTCCTGGGGGCTGCCTGTGCCTGCAGAGAGGGGCAGGGAGCCCAGGATGGGGAGGATGCTCTGCAGCAAACCCCCTCCAGCCCCAGTACTGTTCCTTTTGCAGCTGCTCCTGCTGAGTCCTTGTCTTGGTGCTGGCACTGGGATAATCCCTTCTCTGCAGAAATGGGTTTAGCAGGGCTGAGCTGAGCAAGCCCTAAATCCTTTTACTCTTTCCTGAGATTATTCTTACGTGTGGGAGAGTGCTGCTTTCTAGGCATGCTGAGAGCAGGAGCAGCAGGATCTGCTCAGTGGAGCTGGGCAGCAGCACAGGCAGGAGGAGGAGGAGGGTGGCCACAAGTCCTGGCATCTCTGGGACCTCAGCATCACCCATGTGGGTGCCCCAGGAGCTCCTGCCATGGGCACATTCCAGGAACTGTTGGATGTTTCTGATTAATGGCCAATCTCAGCCCAGCTGGCTCAAACAGAGAGCCCGAGCCACAAACCTTTGTTATCATTCTTTCTTATTCTATTCTTAGCCAGCCTTCTGATGAAATCCTTTCTTCTATTCTTTTAGTATAGTTTTAATGTAATGTATATTATAAAATAATAAATCAAGCCTTCTGAAACATGGAGTCAGATCCTCGTCTCTTCCCTCATCCAAGAACCCCTGTGAACACTGTCACATTGGACAGGGCTGGAGCCTGCCAGAAATGGCTCCTCTGACCCTTGGGTTGTGTTGTGTCTGGAAATGAGGGATCTCTGGACTGGTGTGGGGTCCTCTGGTGTGGAAGCTGCAGGTGCTGCAGTCAGTTTGGCTGCCCATGGTTTGCCAACATCAGCTGATAAGGAGAAACTGGAAGAGGATTGGAGGGGTGTGGATAGCTAGGATAGCCAGTGGGACACTGGACACAAGTTGGATGGTGATGAGACCACCTCCAAGACACTCCTGGAGCCCTGAGAGTGCTGGACAGCAGCCAGGTGAGCCCAGCCCTGACATCAGGGTGGCAGTGTGTGCCTGTCCCATCCCTGACTGAGCAGTGCAGAGCAGAACTCCTCACAGAACCAGCTCAGAGTGACCAATATCTGAGGGGGTCAGGCTGGGAATTGGCAGAACTGGTGAAATGAGCTGTTCTGCCTCAGCCCAGGGCAAACCTGGCACTGGGCACATCTGCCCTGCTGTCCCTGCCCTCCCCACCACTCTGTGAGCTGACTGGTTCCATCAGGAACTACAGGGCTGCAGCTGCTTTGAGCTCAGGCCAAACCAACAGTGCTTCTGGAGTGTTCCTGAGGTATATGGGACCTTTTTCCTGCTGAATAGTGACAAAACAAAGACACCTGCAATAGGATGTCCAGGCTGGTGGTGCTATCTCGTGGTATGGCTGTGGTGCTGTGCAGCACAAGGTTCTGCATCCAGTGTTCTACCCAGTGCTAAAAACAGCACTGAGCCTGGAGAAAAAAGGCTCAGGAAGGGCCTTCTTGCTCTCTAAACTCCCTGAAAGGATGTGGCAAGATGGGACAAAATTTATTCACATAAATTGTGGTCAGGCAGTGGAATAAGCTGTGAAGGGCAGTGGTGGAGTCACCATCCCTGGAGGGGTTTAAGACATGTGTGGATGTGGTCAGTTGTGTCAATGCTGGGTTAGCTCCATGGTCTTGGAGGATTGCTCCCACCTAAATGATTCTATGACAATCCTGTTCCTTTTCAGAGGCAGTTCCCACAGTGGTGCTGTGTGTGTGACAGAATCCCTGCAGTAACCAAGTGTTTCGCTGTCGTTCTAAATCCCTTCAGCGCTTGTTTTAGCAGAAAACACTCAGACAGCAAATATCTCCCATTTCCCCTTGAACTCCCCCCCAAATCCCAGTATTTTGCAGCCTCACAGCACCACCCACACTGTGCGTGAGGCTGCAGCCCACTCTCTCAGGGTCTGTGCCCACTGCCCCCTGCTCAGCCGCGGTTGGTGCGAGGGTGCCCCAGCGGCGAGGCTGCCGCGGCGTGGGTGCAGCACCAGCTGCACTCAGGGCTGCCAACAACCATCCCCTGCATCCCAGGAGGATGATTAATCACCGTGGGGGCACTGCTGCCCATTTGCTGTTACTGGAAACCCTGCAGAGAGCTGCTTGGAAGGGCTGTGCCTCCTGGAAGTGCCTGGGAGCCGCTGATCCGCAGCGGGTGCTGCTCGGGCAGCTGCCAGCCCAGGCTGAGCCTTCCTGCCTGCCCTGAGCCATCCAAGGGCTTGGAACCCCACTGGCAGAGCTGGCACACTGGTGTTCACCAGCCTGGCCACCCACACACAAACACATGGCCTGGGCATCTGTGGGACGTTCTTGAGTAGCACTTGGACCTCCTGTTTCTCTGAATTTTCTCTGAATTTTCTCTGAATTTTCTCTGAATTTTCTCTGAATTACCAGGTTGGAAGAGACCCTCAAGATCATCAAGTCCAACCTCTAACACCTCAACTGAACCCTGGCACTGAGTGCCACATCCAGGCTTTGTTAAACACACCCAGGGATGGTGACTCCACCACCTCCCCAGGCAGAAGTTTCTGCTCATTTTCCTGAGCTGGGCAGTGTTTGGTGTCATGAGCTGCCCAAAAGCTCAATCAGGACTTGGGATTTATTTTTGTTTTCTCTTGTAAGGCTCCTTTGCTGTTTCTTGGGTTGTCTCCATTCCCTCTGCCCAGCTTGAGCTGTTGGCAAAGGGACTGAGGGAGTGGGAGGATTAGGGGTTGCCTTCATGCATATTCCACAGCCCAGAGCAGTGTCTGTGTCCTGGCTGCTTCCCCACCATGAATGTGAGCACTCCCAAACTTATCTCAGGTCCTGGTGAGGCTGAGGCTGTTTGCTCAGAATTTGGGATGAATTACAGCTTGTGTGGGTACTTTGAGGGTCTTGAATGGCAAGGGCTGGGGATGGTGTGAGTGGGCAGTGGTTCTGGATGTTAGGCCAGAGTTAGAGCTTCAGTCAACAAAAAAGAGAGATCCTGCTCCAGCTGAGGCTCTCTGTGAAGGCACAGCTTCCTTATGGACGCGTTACCATGCTCTGGTGTGGCATCCTCCATGCCTGCAGGGGGACATCCTGCCTCACCATGGTTCTCATCACGAGCTGCAGGAAAAACTCTGCTCTGGTGCCTGAGCACCTCCAGCCTCTCCTTCTGCCCTGGCCTCAGGGTCTGCAGGGCTTTTCCTCTCACACGTTCTCATTTCTTGCCCACAGCTGCTGTTGGACATTGTTTGCAGCCTTTATCTGAGGCACTGTCACTGATGGTCTCAGCTTGGCCAGACTGTCCTGCAGCCCTTTGGCACTGGCTGTGCCCTAAATGAGCAGCTCCTGGTGAGGGTATTGTGACAGAAAACACCCCTGTAGCTCCCCCTGCAAGTGCCAGCAGCTCCCATAGTACTGGGTTTGGAAGTTCATGAATTCATGGATCTGCAGAATGGTTTGGGTTGGAAGGGACCATCTTGTTCAACCCCCTTTCATGGCAGGGACACCTTCCTCTATCCCAGGCTGGTCCAAGCCCCATCCAACCTGATCTTGGGCACTTCCAGGGATCCAGGGGCAGCCACAGCTTCTCTAGGCACTTGTGCCAGGGCTTCAGAACCCTCACTGGGAAGAATTTCTTCCTAATATGTAATCTAAATTTCTCCTCTTTTAGCTACCACAGCATGTCCTTCATTCCTCCCTCCATCCTTCTGCATCCTTGCCTGTTCTGTCATACCTGCTGCAAAGTCTTTTATTGGCCAGAGTTGAAAAAAATTCTAGAAAATTAGGAAAGGTTGAGTCAGCATCTGATGCTTTTGTTCTTGTTTCCCACAGCTTGAATCAATAAGTTGCAATGTGAAACTCTGAGCTCTGTTTCCAAGAATAAATGTCAGCCTTTGGGAACTGAAGGACTGCACAGAGGTCACTGATGTCCCAGATTTCTTTTTGGCAAATGGGACTTCAGCTAGAAAGTCCTTCTCCATGGAGCTGCTCTCCATCCATCCATCCATCCATCCATCCATCCATCCATCCATCCATCCATCCATCCCTATCTATCTCCTACTCTTTGCTGGCACCAGGGATGGTCCTGATCCAGGTCCATGACCTTGCCAGGCCTGGTTGAACCTCACAGGGTTCCCATGGACCCACTGCTCCAGCCTGTCCAGGTGTAAATGATAGATATGGCGAGCAACTGGAAAGTGAAATATGGAAAAGTGCTGCCATTCCAATGGGAGACTGCTGCTTATGAGCTGGAGATCATTCAGTAGGAGAAAGAACTCTCCCTGATGTGTCACTTGGCTTCTTCCCTGGCAGTTTGCTGCTGAATTATCAGTGCTGGGATCCCCTGCCTGTGGTCTATGGGTGCTCACAGTGCATTGCAAATGCTCCATGAGCACAGGGTGGGATGGAGCTGTGAGCCTGCAGCCCAGGGCTGCCCCAAAGGGATATCCTGGCCTGGGGATGGGGCTGGATTCATGGGGTGTTGTTGAGAAAGATGAAAGTTTGACAAGAAAGTCTCACAGATATGTGTGCTTAGCAGAAAGATTTTTTTAAATGTAGAATCTGATGAAGGAATAGATATGGAAGTAAGTTTTGATATAAGAGAAAAGAATTGCTGAGCCAGTCTTACTGGCTAACCAAGGAGGCAAAGGGTGTGTTAGTTAGAAGGGGTTTTTATGGCTTGGAGCAAAGGATAAACCCACCCCAAACAAGAAGATGTTTTTACCAAGCAGGAAGAGAGCACAGGGAAACAAGTCAGCAAATGTGGCAAGCAGAAAAAAGGTCTCAGAATTTTCCACTGCAAGAAAACTGAAACACAACTTCTGTCTTAAACTGTAATGTGCTGACTTTTAGTGATTGGAGAACAGTAACATGAATATGGTAATTACAGTAGCTATGATAGGCTAGAGATAAAAGTTAAGGTACAGATTGGTTCTACTGTATTAAGATGCTCAGCAAAGTATACAATGCATTGTAACCAAAAGAAAAGTCTATAATGCATTTTAACCTAAACTCAGGGTCTCCAGGGCTGCCTGCAGCTGGAGCTGACAGCTGTGGGCACAGCTCTGTCACACACAACCCTGCTCTGCTGTAACACCTTGGATCCAATAAACTGCATTTTGGAGACTGCCTGGAGTCCCACATCTCTCATTCAGGCTCTTACAGGGTGTGCTGATGCTGAATGATTTTTCTCACACCTGAGACGTTCTACCTAACGTAGCTGGCTCGTGGATGCAATTCCTGCATCAGTGGAGTGCTGGGCTGCCCTTTCAGGGACCTGTCATGTTGTTAACACGCTCCAGTTCCCCTCCAGTTGGTGATGGTGTGCTGTGTTTGGACCAGTCCCCTCTGGAGATGGTGACACGAGGACACGTGGGCTGGGGAGGTGTTACCAGAAATCCTGGCTTGTGACTGGGACAGGAGAGATGGGCTTGGGTTGATATTCCAGCCTCAGCAGCCTGAACAGGAGATGTTTACAGATGCTGGCTGATAGGAACAAAGAAATTAATCTGTCACTTGTGTTAGTGACAGGGACAGGCCATGGCTTAGCAGGGACCTTCTCACTCCCCACAATCCCTGACAGGAGGGGACAGCCAGGTGGGAGCTGGGCTGTGGGAGCACGCAGCCTCAAACTACAGCAGGGAAGGCATGGGCTGGATATTAGGAAAAGGTACAGGTTGGATATTAGGGAGAAATTTTTCACCAGAAGAATAATAAAGTACTGGAATGCTCTTCCCAGGGAGGTGGTAGAATCACCATCTCTGGATGTGTTTAAAAAAGACTGGACATGGCACTGGGTGCTGTAGTCTGGGTGAGGTGTTAGGGCACAGGTTGGACTCGATGATCTTGGAGGTCTCTTCTAACCTCATTATTCTGTGATCCTGTGATTGATTCTGTCATTCTCTGGGCTCTGCTCCCAGGGAACAAGGGACAGGACCAGAGGAAACAGCCTCATTTGCACCAGGGGATATTTAGAGTGGCTATTGAGGACAATTTCATCATGGAAAGGGTTGTCCAGTCTTGCACAGGCTGTGCAGGGCAGTGCTGGAGCCCCCATTCCTGGGTGGGTTTAACAGAAGTGTGGATGTGGCACTTTTGTGGACATGGGTTGGTAGTGGTGCCCTTGGCAGTGCTGGGGGATGGTTGGACTTCATCATCTCAGAGGGCTCTTCCAGCCTAATTGATTCTGTGATTCTGTGGCTGGGGAAATGGGATGAATTATTGATGTTTTGGGCATGATGGCTACAAAGGCTCTGGCTGGGCAACACTAGAGCCAAACACTCTTGAAGGACAGTGTGGCTTGAGAATGGCCCTGTCACCTCCCTTGTGGTGACATGTCTCCTCCTGTGTCCCCAGAGCCCTTTCCTCTGATCCTGCCTCAGTCCCTGGGGTCTGTCAGGGAGAAATTTGTTTTTGAGAGCAAGCAACAAATCTGAAATTGTTTCTAATGCCAGCAGAGCCTGCTTAATAGGTTTAAGCATCTTATCTCTCAGCACTGTTAATGAGTTTCCAGGCCCCACAGAGGTGGAGCAGAACTGTGTATTTCTAATCAAGTTATCAGTTTATTAGCAAAAATGCAAATTAAAGAGTTGCTTTGGATGCAACTGGAGAAAAAGTGCTTTCTGGAGAAGCACTGAGCTCCATGGTATGGATAACAGGATCAGGAAGAATTGTCCAGTAAAGAAGGTGAAAGGGAACTGGGATGTGGCCTCTAAGGTGTCTGGGGCTCTCTCACAGGAGATTTTTCTTCTTGATCATATGAGGCTCTAAATGGTGGAAGCATTTATTGAGTCACTCCATGAATGTGGTAGAAGAGCTCACCAAGAGTTAATGGATGATTAATTAGCTTTGAGGTAAATAATTAATCAAGTGGTATAGAATCCAGCAGGTCAGGGCTTGGCCTGTGATCTGTAAATACTGATGTGTGTGCAGCTGAAGCCCATCCTCTGCAGATATTCTTCATTAGCAGCCTCCTGTGAGCCACTTCCCTGTGCACTTTTAATAAGGAGAGTGATCCATCATTGTTCTGGTGACTGCCAGGGTGGCCAGGGCTGGAAGGAGCCCTCAGGTAACAGCACTTCACATATTGGAGAGAAATTCTTCTCTGTGAGGGTGGGCAGGCCCTGGCACAGGGTGCCCAGAGCAGCTGTGGCTGCCCCTGCATCCCTGGAAGTGCTCAAAGCCAGGTTGGACAGGGCTGGGAGCAGCCTGGGACAGTGGGAGGTGTCCCTGCCATGGCAGGGGGTGGAACAAGAGGAGCTTTTATGGTTGCTTCCAATCCAGGCCACTCCAGGTCCATGGTTGTGCTGATCTGTGAGATCTGATCTGTGAGATGCCCTTGGTGCTGTTTTGGTGGGCACCATCTCCAGGTCAGCCATTGGGTGTGTGTGTGTGCACACAAGGATGTTTGTGCCATCTCCCATAACCCAAGGGCTGCTTTTTTGGTTTCCTGTCACCTCCACGGTCCCAGTCTGAACCTGGGGGAAACCTGTTCCTCTCGGGTCTGGTCAAAAATGCTGCTGATATTATCACAGAATCATCATATCACAGAGTGGTTTGGGTTGGAAGGGACCTTAAAGGCTCATCTTGTTCCACATCTGCCATGGGCAGGGACACCTTCCTCTATCCCAGGATGCTCCAAGCCTCATCTGCTTTGCTTTGAAACCAGATTGGAAACATTTTCTTCTGCCCTTCAAACTGTAGCCATGAAGGGAGCAGCTTCAGGGGAAAGTTATGATGGAAAATAACCAAATCCTGACATTCCCACACACCAGAGTGAGCCTGTGCCAGTTCCAGCCTTTCTCTAGTGCCATGACATGAAACCATCCCTCATTCCCTGCCTGTGGGCAATGGTTTGAACACTGACTTTTTATTGCAATGTGAGAGGTTTTTGAGTTGCATCAGTATTTTAAAACTTGCAATAGTCAGTTGGATATTGCAGATGGACAGGTTGTGTCAAAGGGTTTCCAGTACCAACAATTATTGGTCTTTAGTCTCTTAAATTAAGGGTTGCCTTAGAAGATTGGTCTTACAAAGGCTCAGGAGAATGTGGCAGTGTGTTTTTTGATTGTAATGCATTTCTAGCAGTCAGTTTTATAATCTTTCCTATTTTGTACTGTTACAGCATATTTTATTACTGATGGATTGTTCCTTTCCCCCCTGTGTTATTGGGTTTTGTCCTAGCTGTCCATCTCTCCAAAGTAGTCAGTTGGATATTGCAGGTGGACAGGTTGTGTCAAAGGCTTTCCAGTACCAACAATTATTGGTCTTTAGTCTCTTAAATTAAGGGTTGCCTTAAAAGATTGATAATACAAAGGCTCAGGAGAAGGAGGACCTTAACCTCAGGTGAAGAGCCCTGGGCTCAAGAAGGAGCTGACCCTGAGGAGTCTCTGGAGCTCTGAGGGCAGCTGAGGCAGAATAGGTGAATTAGTATTTATCTAGAGCAAAAAAGCAGAGATGAGAAGACAGTGCAGCTTGTGTCTGTGGTTACTTCAGTTAGGCAGGGGATAGAAACCCACAGGTTTCTCCTAAAAAGTTTCTGGGTTGAAAGCAGAGCAGGGGCAGAGTGGCTGGACAGGGTTTTTCTGTGCTGCCTTTGCCTTGTTGAACACAAGCTGTGATGCTGCCTGCTCCTCTCAGCTGCAGGGAGCTGCTGTTCTCAGACTGACTGGTGTTCTCTTTGAAGCTTTTTGTTGGAGAAACAAGGCTAAAATTCCAAAGCTGTCTGTCAGCCAAAGCCCTGGTGCAGAACCACGGCTGGAGTGACCTCTGCCAGCCTTTCCTTTCCTTTCCTGTCCTTTTTAGCCTGGTGGGAAGGCTTTGAGGAGAGGTGGCAATGTCAAGGCTTGAAAGGCTCCTGTTTCCATGGGAGGAGCAGCAGAGCCAGTCAGGTGCTCCCTCTGCTCTCTGAGGGCAGCAGAGCCTCCTCCTTGTGTGGCAGAGAACATTGTCCCCTCTGTACCCTCGCTTGGAAGGAGCACCAATCTCTGCGTCCCTTCTTGTCACCCCACCCACTGTTTTGTGATGAAAAGCAACTCAAACCTCATGCTGATGCCTTGTCTTTGGGACCAGGTGAGCTCAGAGTCTCCTGTAAAAGCATCTCCTGTGCTGCTGTTGAAGGTGACTCTGCAGTGTGTGGGTGATGATGTGGAGTGTGGGAGCATTGAGGGTAGGACAGTGGGGATGGATGGAGAGCAGAGATCTCTGAACCAGGTCAGGAACTTGGGGTTTATTGCAAAGGGCCTGGGGGCAGGGCCCTGCTGGGAGCTGCCAAACACAGCTCAGAGCAGGACTGAGAGGAGAGAGGGGAAGAGAGTAAAAGGGTAAGAGAGCGAAGTTCCCGTTACAATACAATAAATCATCTTCTGTGCTGAATATTCTCATTCTCACTAACCAATCCAGTACAATATACAAATAATCCTATAGCATTTACATACAGCCTATAAGAATCACTACATTACCACACTGTGTTACATTTTAAACCCTAAAAATTCCTCTTTAGGCCCCTTCTGCCAAGCTGGCAGGGTCTGCTCTGAGCCTTGGGCCTGTCTGCAAGCAGAGGGTATGTGGCAGTGTTCACAGGGATTTTCAGATTGGGGAAGAGACAAGGATCTGACTCCATGTTTCAGAAGGCTTGATTTATTATTTTATATTATATATTACATTAAAACTATACTAAAAGAATAGAAGAAAAGGTTTCATCAGAAGGCTAGCTAAAAGTAGAATAGCAAAGAATGATAACAAAGGTTTGTGGCTTGGGGCTCTGTGTCTGAGCCAGCTGACTGGGATTGGCCACTAATTACAAACATCCAACATGGGCCAATCACAGATGCACCTGTTGCATTCCACAGCAGCAGATAATCATTGTTTACATTTTGTTGCTGAGGCCTCCCAGCTTCTCAGGAGGAAAAATCCTAAGGAAAGGATTTTCCATAAAAGTTGTCTGTGACAAGGGTGTTGTTTCATCAAAAGAGGATTACCTTTAGCAGCCACACCATTGTTTTCCAGTTGTTCAGTAACTGAAGTATCTCAAAGCTTGCTTTCATTTCAATCTCACTTATAGTTTCCATATTCTCAAAATCTTTTGCCAGACAATCATATTTATAAGGCTTTCCTGTTTCACCTTCCCCAACAGTGGAGTAACATTTTTTTTTCCCATTGAGGGCTTAAAAATTTTAAATAATGCTGATAAAAGCAGCATGTCCCTGTCTTTGACACCACTTCCTGATGAGGTTGGGTGTGTGAGAGGAGGTGGGATTTTTCTGTGCAGGTGTGGGCTTTAGGAGGATGCAGCTGAGTGACTCATGTGTGTTCAGCCCAAGGCAGAAAGTAGGACACGTTTATGCAAGGCATGTTAACATCTCTTAAAAAATGCCTCAGCTATAAGGAGTGCCTTATTCTTGGCATCCATCTGGGTTCTTGCAGAGACAGTGCTTAGAGTGGGTAATGGCACCATGTGTGGATTATATATCTCACCATGACCAAAAGGAATCTGGAGCTCCCAATCTGGAAGATAATTCTGTGCTCCTGAGACTACTGCAAGGGCTTTTAATAGCTGCTGGTGCTACAGGAAAGCAGCCTGGTGGGAAAGCAAGTTGGAGAATGTAGGCAGAGCATCACCCACCTTATTTTCTTCTGAATTTTTAAGAAGATCCTGCTTAGTTCCTGCTGTTCCTCTTCTGCAGTGGTGGAGCCACAGCAAATGGAGCTGCTCTCAAGCTTTAGCTGGGGAAGGATGTGTAACATTTGCTCTTAATTGAAAAGAAAATGAAGTGACATTTCCACCCTTCGTCTCGTTCTTTTTTGTTTGCCCTATTGTTCAGTTTCACATGAAAGAAATGCTGATAAAAGGGCTTGTCAGTGTTTGCCTTTGCAGCTCCATTTCCAGCTCTGAGCAGGGTGCTGGACACATCCCCAGGGCCCTGGGCAGCTTCTGCTCTCACACTAGAGAAGCTCTGAGCTGCCGTTTCCAGCAGCCTGAAGTGAAGAAACTTGTCATTAACTTTACTAGTGAAGGGCTTCCCCTTGGGACCAGCCTCTGAACCCCTCACTGTGGGAAGGTGGTCACTGATATGGATGGAGCAGATGGGGATGACATCCCATCAGCTGTGAGCAGCAGAAAAATGGGAAAAAAAAAATCAATATTTTTATGATTGAAGTAATTTGTCATGTGAAAAATCCAAATTTTTGTGATGTAAAGAGGCTTTTCTGAGCCCCTGGTGGGGTGTTCCTGCAGTGAGCTGCTCTGGCACCTCAGCTGTGGGGAGTGCTGCTGCTGCCTTGCTCCATCACCAGCAGGAGGACCATAACCCATGATCCCCCAGCACTGGTGTTCCTATTTCCAATTTCCAGTACAGTAGGAGACCAGCTTGGGGTCCCTGAAGGCACCAGGTTCTGAACTGCCCAGGCTGGTCTCAAGCCCCACCTGGAGTTGCATGCAGGATTGGGGCTTGGTGGGACCTGGGACTTGGAAAACTTTCCCTCCTTCTGTGTGCCTGGGGCTCCTCATGAACATTGCAGGACGGATGGAAATTGAAAATCCCCTCCTGATTTGCATACGGGCTAATTGCACCCAGCAGGGCTGGAGAGGACAGCCCCATGTGGCTGCCCCTGTGCCCTGAGCTGCTCTAGGGTCAGTTCCTGGTGGTGGGATGTTCCTGCTGGGGAGATGTTCCTGGGGGTGAAATGTTCCTGGTGATGAGGTGTTCTTGGTGGGGAGATGTTTCTCCCTCCTTGGAGGGAGGTGTTCCTGGTGGTGAGGTGAGATGCTCCTGGTGGAGTGGGATGCTCCAGGTGGGGGGAGATGTTCCTGCTGGTGAGGAGATGTTCCTGGTGAGCAGATGTTCCTGCTGGTGAGCTGTGCTCTCTGACCTGCTCCTCCACAGGGAAATGTGGAGGGATCAAAGGCCTGGAGCCCCTCTGCTCTGGAGACAGGCTGGGAGAGCTGTGGGTGTTCAACCTGGAGATGAGAAGGCTTTGGGGAGAACCTAGAGCCCCTTCCAGCCTAAAGGGGGTTTAAATATAAAGAGAGTGACTTTTTACATGCAAATAGTGACAGAACAAGGGAGAACAGTTTTAATCTAAAAGAGGGGAGATTAGATTAGATTAGATTAGATTAGATTAGATATTAAGAAATTGTTGCCTGTGAGGGAGGTGAGGCCCTGGCAGAGGTTGCCCAGAGGAGCTGTGGCTGTCCCTGGATCCCTGGAAGTGTTCATGGCCAGGCTGGATGGGCTCCCTGGGATGGCAGGAGGTGTCCCTGTTGGACTGGATCACCTTTGAAGGTCCCTTCCATCCCAAACCCATTCCTGGTGCTGTGATTCCCTGAAGGCAGTGCAGGCTCCTGCTGCTCTGCTGAGCTGCTCCTGCTCTGGCCCAGGCTCCCCTCTGCCTGGCCAGGCTGGGATGTGCAGATCCTGCTGTGTCTGCTGGAAGGGGCTGGCAGGGCAGCTTTCCCTGTGTGGGGTGGTTCCATGGCCTCCTCCAGGACAGCTCTGGAGAGTTTCCTGGAGTTCTGCAAGCAAAGCCCCCTTCACTCAGCAGCCTGTGTGGGCAGTGCAGGGCAGTGGGCTCCACAGCATGGGTGCTGATGCTGCTCTGTCTGGGAGCCTTCTCCTGCACCCCCAGTGCCTCCCCCTGCCTCTGCTGCCTGTGTCAGAGCTGTGCCCTTGGCAGAGACCAAAATAGCTCCCACAGAGCTGCTGAATGTCAGGAGGGAGCAGGCAGAGCTGGGCCACAGTGCTGCTCTGTGTGCAGCGGGACAGTGCCCTGTGTTCTGAGCATGGGACACACACTCACGGCTGTGTTAAACCCATCAGTGGCTCCATCACTGTCCTGGGCAGCTGTGCCAGGGCTTGACAGCATTTTAGGAACAAATACTGCCCAATATCCAACCTAAATCTCCCCTGGTACAGCTTAAGGCCATTTCCTCTTGTCCTGTCCCTGTTCCCTGGAACTGAGCCTGACTCACCTGGCTGCACCCTCCTGTCAGGGACTTGGAGAAAGCAGAAGGTCCCTCCTGAACCTCCTTTTCTCCAGGCTGAGCCCCCCAGCTCCCTCAACCTCCCCTGGTGCTCCAGACCCTTCCCCACCTCTGCTTATGAGATGCCTGAAACAGAATCCAGGATTGGAGGGAATGGGGAAGGCAAATCCTGCAAAGGAGGGGATCTGGAGAATGAATTGGCAGAGGAGAGTGAATTGCAGAGTGTGAAGATGGAGCCATAATTAAAGGAGACAGACAGCAAGAGGATCCAACATGAGAGGGGGGAGGAGGGTTTGGGGGAGCTGCAGGGATGTGGGGCTGGGGGAGAGTGGGAGAGCTGAGGGGAGCACCAGGGACAGCACACAGAAATATTGCCTGTGCTAGGGCTGAGCAGGGTGAGTGAGCCCTTGGCAGGTGTTCTGTGCAGTGCCAGCCCTGCATCCATCCTGTTCCCCCCTCCCATCCAGCCCAGGCCATCCTTGCATTGTTCTGCAGGAATTTGTGGCGTCTCTGTTATTTTCTGTTCATTCCATTGTGTGATTTCATCTTTCTCGTTAAAGATGTGCTTGGGTTTTCTCCCTCCTCCCTCCCCCTGTCAGAGGTCACCAGCCCTGCAAGGAGCAAGGACACTGGGGAAAAACTGGGGTTGGGAAGAGGGAAGAAAGCGAGATTGGGTGGTGTGCTTGCTTTTGGGATTCCCTGTCCCCTCGTCTGCTGGATGGAGGAGATTTCCCCTGCAGTGAATTCCTGAGATTCCCCTGCAGTGAGTTTCTGAGATTTCCCTGCGGAGAATTCCTGAGATTCCTCTGCAGTGAGTTTCTGAGATTTCCCTGCAGTGGATTAATGAGATTTTCCCTGCAGTGAGTTCCTGAGATTTCCCTGTAGTGAATTCCTGAGATCTCCCTGCAGTGAATTGCTGAGATTTCCCTGCAGTGAGTTCCTGAGATTCCCCTGCAGTGAATGGCTGAGTGCTGGGAGGAGGCACTGATGATGATGATGATGATGATGACACAGCAGTGACGGTGACACAGCAGTGACGCTGCGCTGCCGCCGGGCTGGGGAGGAGAGGGAGCTGCAGCTAGCGTGCCAGGGAGCACGTCGGCACTGACAGGGACTGCTGGGCATTGCTGGGCACTGCCAGGGACTGCTGGGCAGTGATGGGCACTGCTGGGCATTGCTGGGCTCTGCTGGGCACTGCCATGTCTGCGGGGGCAGTGCACATGGCTCACAGCTTCACGCCCCTCCAGAGCACTGGGAGCCCCGGCTCAGGGCTCACATGGCACACAGATCCCATGGCACACAGCTCCCACAGCACATAAGCCCACGTGGCATGTGACTCCCATGGCACACAGCTCCCATGGCACGCAGCTCCTGTGACACACAGCTGCTAATGCATGTGGCTTTCATGGCACACAGCTCCTATGGCACATGGCTCCCATGGCACACAGCTTCCACAGCGTGCAGCTCCCATGGCACAGAGCTCCTGTGGCACGCAGCTCCCACAGCACACAAGCCCACATGGCATGTGACTCCCATAGCATGCAGCTCCTCTGGCACACAGTTCCTGTGACACACAGCTCCTCTGGCACACAGCTCCCCGTGCATGTGGCTTTCATGGCACACAGCTCCCATGGCACACAGTTCTGTGGCACACGGCTCCCAGTGCATATGGCTCCAATTTCACACATATCCCATGGCACACAGCTCCTCTGGCATGTATCTCCTGTGGCACACAGCTCCCATGGCACACAGCTCCCATGGCACACAGCTCCCACAGCACATTACTGCCACAGCACACAGTTCCCACACAGCTCCCAAGGCAGACAGCCCTCAAACTGTTCATTTCCCTCCCCACACAGCTCCTCCAGCACACAGCTCCCACAGCGGGCAGCTCCCCTGGCACACAGCTTCCCTGGCACAGGGCTCTCATGGCACATAGATTCCCATGGCACAGAGCTCCTGTGGCACACAGCTCCCAGGGCACACAGCTCCTGTGGCATAAAGCTCCCACACAGCACCCAAAACGTGCAGCTCCTGTAGCACACAGCTCCTGCCCCACACAGCTCCTGCAGATCCCACAGCACATGGCTTCTGCACCTCCCATGGCACAGGGCTCCCATACCACAGAGCTCCCATGGCACACATTTCCCATGGCACACGTGGCATGTGACTCCCACAGCACACAGCTCTCATGGCATGTGACTCCCACAGCACACATTTCCCATGGCACACATCTCCTGTGACACTCAGTTCCCATGGCACACAGCTCCCCTGGCACACAGGTGCCATGTCACGCAGCTCCTCTGGCGCACATCCCCTGTGGCACATGTGGCATGTGTCTGCCATGGCTCACAGCCCCCAGGCAGCACCTGGAGGGTGCAGGGTGGATGAATGGGGAGGTTCTGGGCACAGCTTTGTGCTGGGGGGCCTGGTCAGAGCCTGCCCAACCAGCTGTGGGAGGGAGGTCCCCATCCAGTGGCAGGCGTGTTCCCCTCTCCAGAGCTGCATCAGGAACAAGTTGTTTGTTTTTAGTGAATTAACAAGCAAAAGAGGGAGGCAGTGAGTCAGGCTTGGGGTGGGGATCATGGGAGAGGGCCCAGCACATGTAACTCACATGCAGGCTCAGAGCTGGCTCACTCCTGTGCTTGGAGCTGGGTGTGCAGGTGGGGATGGATGCACCAAACCCTGCCTGGCTGCTGCCATTGGCTGCAAAAAATGTTGGGCTGGGCATCAGGAGGAGATGTTGTACCATGAGGGTGCTGAGGCCCTGGCACAGGGTGCCCAGAGCAGCTGTGGCTGCCCCAGCCCTGGAAATACTCCAGGCCAGGTTGGATGGGGCTTGGAGCAGCCTGGGACAGTGGAAGGTGTCCCTGCCATGGCAGGAGGCTGCAATGAGATGAGCTTTAAGGTCCCTTCCAACTCAAACCACCCTAAAAGTCCATGACTATATGAAAAGATCCCTGAACAAGTACCCAGCACTGTGAGGTGGATTTTTCTCCCTTTTTGACCTTTCCCTGAGAATAAGCCACAGGATCTCTCAAATTTACAGGGCAACCTGAGGGTTATACCCTCCTTCCAACCCGGAATTTTGGGCTATCCCATTTCCTTGAGTTAGTGGAGTATGGAGAAGCTGCCAGACAAGCACTGTGCAGGGATGGTGGCTGCAGCTGACAGCGACTGCAGGTGACAGTGGCTGCAGGGTGTCCTTAAAGCCCTTCCCAGCTACTGTGACCTGCCTGTGTGTTGTCCTTGCTGGGACCTGACAATTTCAATGATATAACAGTTCCCTGCATTTCAGTCATTGTTTAAAAACATAAATAATGCTTTTTTTGTTTTGGAGTTTTTTAGGTTTTTTTTTTATTATTATTATTTTATTTTAGGTGGGATTTTTTTGTTTCTTTGGTTGTTTATTTGTTTTGTTTCTTGTTAGTTAAGGAAAAAATCTGGATTCGGCACATTCAGGTGTCTGCATTCTTTGTGGGGGCATTTTGAGTCTTTATTTCACACTCAGTGCTTTGGGTACCAACTGCAGCATCTCAAGGGCATTCCCAGCTGAAGCTCTGGGAGGTAGGACTGCTTCTGGTCAGTTTTTTTCTGCCAATGCTATAAAAAGTTTTCAGCCAGAGGTAATACTTGCTCTTTACAATGGAAATATTCAACTCTAAAAATAACCTCTCCACAATTCCCCAGCTGGCTTCCTTCCTGCACAAAGCCCTGTGTCTATCTGTCCAAGTGGGCTCACTGAGGGTCACCTTGTGCAGGGGTGGAGGACTTTCCTCCCTCCTGAGTCCCTCCATCAGGCCCTCCATCCATCCTATCCTTTGGGATGCTCAGTCATGGGGCCCCTCATGGGCACAGACTCACTCTCTCATCTGGAACAATTTATCCAGCATTTGGGCTGAGTCTGATGTTGGGAAGGGCTGTGGGGTGTCCTAGGAGCTGGGGAGGGATGGGTGAGGGGCTTCAGGGTACCGAAGTATGGGAATAATGCTGCCAAAAGCAGGAGAGCCTCAGGGAGGTGAACTGGGCCAAAGCAAGGTCCTCATCTGGGCTGGGGCAATCCACAGGGCCAGGACAGACTGGGGGATGGATGGATGGATGGATGGATGGATGGATGGATGGATGGATACAGACAAGGACTGGAGGATTCTGCTGGGTGACAAATGGGGTTTGACCTATCCATGGGCACTGGCAGCACAGAAAGCCAGATGTCTGCTAGGCTCATCCTCAGCAGTGAGGGCAGCAGGACAGGGAGGGGATGTTCCCCCTCTGCTCTGAGACACCCTGGAGCTGCCTCCAGCTCTGTCCCAGCACAGGATAATGGTGTTGAGCTGAAGGTGGAGTCAGGTTGGACATGGGGGGAAAATGTCAGACCAAGAGGGGCTGGCACAGGGTGCCCAGAACAGCTGTGGTTGCCCCATTCCTGGAAGTGTTTAAGGCCACATTGGACCAGGCTTGGAGCAGCCTGGACCAGTCAAAGGTGTCCCTGCCCATGGCAGTGGGTTGGATTGGATGATCTTTGAAGGTCACTTCCAACCCAAACCACCCTGTGAGTCCATGATCCTGTGATTAAAGCTTGGGATAAAAAAGAATTAAATTACTCCAGACATCTCTGGTTTACGAGACCAGTTCAAACCTTACAGAACTGCAATTGCTTGTCTGTGATCCCAAATTCAGCCTAGCTTGTGTTCCTCAGACCTGGAAGAAAGATTTGTTTGGATGAAGTGTGAAATATCTTTGTCACAGCCTGGGAGAAGGACCCTTCAAGGGCAGGGTCACCCAATCATCTGGATGGTCCTGTCTTGCTCCTTGATATCAAGTGCTCACAGAATAAATTTAAAGCACTTTATCCTCCCTGCAGGCCCCAGTGTTTCTTACCACTTCTCTGTGCCTCCTACTCCTGGAGTTTCACTTGCCGTGGATTTACATTTGCCTGTGTTCTCCCATGGGTGGTGAGGGGGAGAATATTTTCCCACCTTCTCCCAGTGTCACAGAAACTGGAGCTGGGGGTCACAGGGAGCCAGAAAACCCACCAGCAGTGGCCTGGAGGACAAGCTGAAGTTTTCTTGAGATGCTTAAAGAAGAGCAGAACCTCTCAACTATTTTGGTGCATTAGTAAAGGAAAATGGGAGAATAATGCAGAAAGGACACAAACATATGGGAGACACTTCCCTTTTTTTTGGAAATACATTATTTATCTTATGCTGAATAAATTCCAACATTCCAGCAGTAAATCAGTTTGTTGCTCAACAGTTGATACCAAAAATAGGCACTGCTGGATTCAGTCTGCCTGAAGGTATTGATTGGGAGGTTTTCCAGGAGCTGAGTAAGACGTTGCCTTTGCCATTAGTGTTGATTTCCAATAATTTCTGGCATTCCTAGTGGGCACTGGGAGCTTGGGAGGTAGAAGAGCATTGATTCTAAAGAGAGAGGGAATGAGCTGGGTAATTATTGACTGATTAAACTGACCTTGCTTCTGAGTAAAACAATGGAGTATTCAAAGTGGGGTTCGATTGGGAGAACTAAGGAAGGTAAGACAATGAGTGTTGTAAAAATAGAGCTGAGGAGCTTTAGTTGGTACCTGTGTCCTCAGTGTGTGTGGGAGGACTGGGGCAGATTTGGTCCATGTGAGCCCCAGCACTGCATCTCAAGGGCCCTGTGTCCATCCTGGAGCTGCCAAGGGTCTGTGTGTGGCTCCAAGCACAGTGGGAGCAGGCGGTGGAGGGATTGGTTTCTGTAGTGCTGCCCTGGGGCTAACAGGATGAATGGAAGGAGAGCCATAGGCAAGGCAGAAGAAGGCCATGGGCAGGGAAGGAGTGTTTGCTCATCAGCCAGCTGATTGCTCCAGGAGAGCAACTCTGGGGATGATGCTGCAGGGCTGAGAAGCGCTGACAGATGGGCATGTTTACAGCCGGTGGGAGCAGCCATCCACTGCCCTTTTCTTCCATTAATTTTGTTTTATTTTTTTATTTTTTGTTTATAATATTTTATATTTGTTTATTTTTGTTTTATTTTTGTTTTATTTTATTATTTTTGTTTTATTTGGGTGCCCCTGTTGAGAGTGGGATGCAGGGGCTGAGCAGTTCTCTCCTGTCCCCCCCTGCTGCTTCCTATTCTATTATACCTGCTGCAAATGGTTGTGTTGGTCAGAGTTGAAAAAAATTCTAGAAAATTAGGAAGGATTGAGTCAGCATCTGATGTTTTTGTTCTTGTTTCCCACAGCTTGAATCAATAAGCTGCAATGTGAAACTCTGAGTTTTGTTTCCAAGAATAAATGTCAGCCTTCGGGAACTGAAGGACTGCACAGAGGTCACTGATGTCCCAGATTTCTTTTTGGCAAATGGGACTTCAGCTAGAAAGTCCTTCTCCATGGAGCTGCTCTCCATCCATCCATCCATCATCCATCCATCCATCCATCCATCATCCATCCATCCATCCATCATCCATCCATCCATCCATCCATCCATCCATCCATCATCCATCCATCCATCAATCCATCCATCCATCATCCATCCATCATCCATCCATCCATCCATCCATCCATCATCCATCCATCCATCCATCCATCCATCCATGCATCCATCCATCCCCTATCCATCATCCATCCATTCCCCAGTCTGTGCTGGCCCTGGAGATTGTCCTGACTCAAGTGCAGAATCTTTCTAGCCAATCTCATCTCTGGTACCTTTTAAAACAGATTTCATTTGCGTTGCTTTAAGGCCATGAAACACTTTGGAACATGTTTCTGCCAAATCCCTACAGTTCCTAGGAAGGATTCCTTATTATTTGCTCCCAGAGGCCAGATCCTTGTGAGGCTTTCAGGTCTCTGCTTCCTCTTTGCATTCACCTTTAAAAAATATCCAACCTTCCATAAATGAAAGTTCCTAGATAAACAAGAAAGCTTTATTTGTTTAAAATTTTCTTCAAGGAACTGTTCCCAGGATCTTCTTTCATTTTTTATTGAAAGAGCTAGATCTTTGCCAAAAAGATCCTTCCAGCTTTGCCAGGTAACTCAGCTGGGAATTAGCTTGGAATTGCACTTTTCTCGATGACGTTTGTTGGTTATTGTCAGTAAAGACTTGAAGGTTGCTGAGGTAAAGTTTCTTAGTCCCAGCAAAGAGTCAAGGGCTGAGCACCTTGTAAGCAAAGTCACTGTCACCATGGTGTCCAGAGAGATAGAGTGACAGTACCTGTGGAGGGTGGAGGTCTGTGCCTGCCTGTTCCTGCCTGCTCTTTTGCCTGCTCCTGCCTGCTCCTTCCTGTGTGCCTGTTCCTCCCTTCTGCTTCTGCCTGTTCCTGCCTGCTCGCTCTTGTTCCCGTCTGCTCCTTCCTGACTGCCTGCTCCTGCCTATTCCTGCCTGCTCCTGCCTGTTCCTGCCTGCTCCTGCCTATTCCTGCCTGCCCCTGCCTATTCCTGCCTGCTCCTGCCTATTCCTGCCTGCTCCTGCCTGTTCCTGCCTGCTCCTGCCTGCTCCTGCCTGCCCCTGCCTATTCCTGCCTGCTCCTGCCTATTCCTGCTTGCTCCTGCCTGCTCCTGCCTATTCCTGCCTGCTCCTGGCTATTCCTGCCTATTCCTGCCTGCTCCTGCCTGTTCCTGTCTGCTCCTGCCTATTCCTGCCTATTCCTGCTTGCTCTTGCCTATTCCTGCTTGTTCCTGCCTGCTCCTGCCTGCTCCTGCCTTCCTATTCCCTCCTGCCTGCAGTGTCACCAGCCTGGGCTGTGTGCTCTCTGTCAGACAGGGGCCTCATCAGCTGTTGGCAGAGGGAGGAGGAGGAGTTTGTGCCCCTGCCTGCACCCCTGCCTGCTCCCTACACTGCCTGGGCTCCCTCTCAGACAGGCCCTGGGGCTCCTCAGGGGTGTAAGACTTGACCTTGGACCAAAGACTCCTTCCCTCTCCCAGCAGAGACTGGGGACACGTGGCCATGGGCATGGACATCTCTGCTCTTGCTGTACTCAGTGCCAGTGGGAATGGAGCAGACATCCTATGGGATGTGGGGAGCTTGGATCCTGCTCTGGAACATCCCATGTGCCCCCTCAGTGCCCCTCTGGCATGAAGGGATGCTGGCCCTGGCACAGCAGTGTTGTGGTACTCCAGCTTCCCGTGTCTGTGTGTGCCTGGCTGGGAATGGTTAAATAATCTCAGTGAGTCACTTAAACAGACACAGTGCATGTGAAAATAATTGTCTGGGCAGCCTGTGCCTGCCAGGCCGCCAAGTAATCCTCACACGGCCTGTGACTCAAATCCAGCCAGAAGGAGTGTTCTTCATGCTGCTCAGTTGGAAATGCTTTCAGGGAAGGCATCCACCCCTATCCCTGTCCCCTGCTTCCACCAGTGGGGTCCTGTGGCACTCACTGGGTCCCTGAGTGGCCAGCACAGGCTGTGCTCAGCACTTGTCCTGTGTGTCCTCAGTGGCAGCTTCATAATGGACCTTAAAGACCATCTCATACCTCATCTCATCTCATATCTCATATCTCATCTCATCTCATCCTCCTGCCATGGGCAGGGACACCTTCCACTATCCCAGGCTGGTCAAGCCCTGTCCAGCCTGGCCTTGGGCACTTCCATGGATGGGGCAGCCACAGCTGCTCTGGGCACCCTGTGCCAGGGCCTGCCCACCCTCACAGGGAGAAATCTCTTTCCAATATCCCATCTATCCATGTCCTCTGGCAGTGGGAGCCATTCCCTGTGTCCTGTCCCTCCATCCTTTGTCCCCAGTCCCTCTCCAGCTCTCCTGGAGCCCCTTTAAGCACTGGAAGGGACTCTGAGCTCTCCCTGGAGCCTTTTCCTGTCCAGGCTGAGCACCCCCAGCTCTCTCAGCCTGGCTCCAGAGGGGGCTCCAGCCCTCAGAGCATCTCTGTGGCCTCCTCTGCACTTGCTCCAGTAGCTCCACATCCTTCCTGGGCTGGCGTTTCCAGAGCTGGCAGCACGTCTGCAGGTGAGGTCTCAGAGCAGGACAGAGGGGGGATCCCTCAGCCTGAACTGACAGGAGAAGGGAAAGCACATGGCAGTGAGTGATGAGAAATTGTTCAATAGAATTGAAGGATGTGGGTGGGAAGGGACCTTGAAGGCCCCTGGCCTGTCCCCTCCAGCCTTCACCCAGCCTTGTGCAGAACATCCGTAAGGACAGACATCCACAGACATCCCACAGACATCCCTCAGCCTCTCTGCATCTGCTATTGACCACCATCATGGATGCTTTTCTTCTCAATATCTAATCTGCATTTTGCTTGCCCCAACACTGCTTGTCCTCTTCCTGTGCACCCCAAGCTTCAGTAGGAAGCTGAATGTCACCCACAGGGACCAGCAGGACACCTGGCCCAGCTTCTCTCCACCCTCCTGCAGGGTGGTCTCACACAGCAGTAGGGACCCCTTTGGCTTTCCTGTTTCCAGGTGAACAATCCCAGCTCTCAGCCCATCCCTGTGGCCATGGCAGCCTCCTGTCTCCTCTTGTCTCCTCTTGTCTCCTCTTGTTTCCTCTGGTCTCCTGTACTCCTGGTCCTTGTCTGCTTACCCAGCCTGGATGGCTGCAGGGAGTTACTCAGCCCAGGCTGGTTTATTTCTTTATTAAGAAATAATTTTTAATTCCTTATTATTACAGTTTTTAATTTCTTATTATAACAGTTTCTTATTTTTATCACTTTCCTGTTATTGGAAATTTTTATATTTCCTATAAGTTCTTTCAAGTAATTTCTTCACATTACCATTTCTTGTAATTTCTTTATTTCTTATTATTACAAGTTTTTTTTTTAAGAATGGGAAAAAAAAATTAGTCACTTAAATGAGAACTTAAACTGAAGATGTCCTATTCCTGCCACTGCATTTGTGCCCTTCTACAGCAAATATCCTGGGGTGAAGGACTTCACAGATGTGTTCCTTCTCTCCTTTTCCCAATAGTGCTGAAGCTTGTAGCCCAGGGATGGGGATGTTCATAGCTGCCAGAATGATAGGACCTTCCCCCAGAACATTCCCATCATCAGGATTTTCTAATTATGCCTGTGACTGGCAGCTGGCATCAGAACCATTGACATGAGTCAGTCAATATGCCTCAGCTCTATTAAACTAAGTTTTATTTAATTAAGTCTTGATCTCATCAAAATCAAGAGGGAGTGTTGGTGTGGCACAGGGAGAGCTGCACTGGCAGACCCCAGGGGGGTCCCAGTTTGCTGCTCCAGGGGCTCTGGCAGTTCCTGAAGCACAGATTGCTGAGGCACACACCTGCAAATCCTGGCTGCTTTCAGGGCATGCTGGTTTCTGGGAGAGGAACCTGGATGTGATCACAGAGTCACAGGGTGTGAAGGGAATTTGAAAGGTTCCACCCCCTGCCATTGCAGGGACACCTTCCACTGTCCCAGGCTGCTCCAAACCCCATCCAGCCTGGCCTTGGGCACTGCCAGGGATCCAGGGGCAGCCACAGCTGCTCTGGGCACCCTGTGCCAGGGCCTGCCCACCCGCATGGTCTGACATTTCCTCCCCATGTCTAACCTGACGTCATTCTTGTATTCTTGTTAAATTTAATACTTGTGTTGGGGCTCCAGAGCTGGAAGCAGCTGGAGGCCTCAGGAGTGTGAGGAGAGCATGGGGTGGTGGGAGTGCTCCCAGTCTGGACTGTGGGAGTGTTCCCAGTCTGGGGTGGAAATTTTCCAAGTCTGGATTGTGGGAATGCTCCCAGTCTGAATGTGGGAGGGTTCCCAGTCTGGACTGGGGGAGTGCTCCCAGTCTGGATGTGGGAGTGTTCCCATTCTGGGGATGCAAGTGCTCCCAGTCTGGGGGTGGAAATTTTCCCAGTCTGGATGTGGGAGTGTTCCCAGTCTGGAGTGGAAATTTTCCCAGTCTGGATGTGGGAGTGCTCCCAGTCTGGATTGTGGGAGTGTTCCCAGTCTGGGAATTGGGAGTGTTTTTAGTCAGGGGTTGGAAATCCTTCCAATTTGGGGAGTTCTGGAGTTCTCTGCTTTTACCCCCTGTGTTCTCAGAGGTGTATCCATGTCCTCAGTGGCCACATCAGGTGCCAATATTCAAATTTCAGCACTGATTGGTTTGACCACAAACTCCCAAAAAACTTACTTCCTTTTCAGACCAGGACAGGGGGTTGAAGGGCTCCGAGCTCTGGTTTCTACACTCTGTAGGGCAGCAGATTTCAGTGGAGGCTGCAGCACACCCATGTTTGCTCTTTGCTCTCTCCCCAGAAACGAAAGAGGAGCTGGAGGAGCTGATGTCCGACATCAAGAAGACGGCGAACAAAGTGCGCTCCAAGCTAAAGAGTGAGTGGTGACTAACTGAACTAAACTGAACTGAACTAAACTAAACTAAACTAAACTAAACTAAACTAAACTGCCTGGCATGGAGCTGTGGGCTCTGCCTGATGCACTCCTGTCCCAGGCTGGAAATCCTCCCAGGGATCAGCATCACCTTCCCTCCCTGCTGTACCCTCCTGATGCTTTTGTTTGCCGTTTTTCTCCCCTTGTGCCTCATTCCCAGAATGGGATTGAGGGAATGGGGCCAGGAGCAGCTGGTGGGCTTAGAGTGAGTCCTGTGCCTCACCTCTGGCAGGGCTTGGAGCCTGGGCAAGCCCCCAGCTTGGCCAAAGGTTCTGTTCAGGTCTGGGTGGTGAGGAGGTGCTGCTGTGGGATGTGCTGCAGGATGTGACCCTCAGTTTCCACTACTGGAGGAGTCATTCAGTCTCTGAGGTGTGAGAACAAGGTGGTGTCTGCCCACTGATGGTCAGGGTTGTGCTGGAGCATTCAGACAACCCAGAATTCCAAGACTGGGCCCCAGGGGACTGAGGGAGTCCAAGAGGATGGCAGAATCTTGAGACAGGGGGCAGGGCACCCTGGCACCTTGGATTTGCCTGTGGTGGTATGGACATCAGTCTGGGGTTTGGTTTGCATTGGTGCAGAGGACCTGGCTGTGTCTGAGGGGTAGGAGAGGGGCTGGTGCTTCCCCCAAGGCAGCAGTGTCCTCACTAATCCCAGGTTTTGTGGGAGTCTGGCAGTCCTGGAGGACTCAGATATGCCCAGAGCCCTGTGTAAGGTCACCCCTGGTGTGCCCATGTCCCATGTGAGGGCCAGCAGACCTGTACCCCTTGTTTCCATGCTCCCTCTGTCCTCCTAACACATGATGTCACCTAGAGCCAGGAAGGAGAGCCAGGGATATTTTATCTATTCCAGAGTCCAAGGGATCCATTCCTATGGCCCTGGATACACTGGGATCCCTGCTGATAAGGTTTGGCCTTAAAAAAAAAATCCTTTTCCATAAGTATTTTGTTCAGTGTTTTTTAAGGGACTTTGAAAGCCTGAAGGATTGCAGGACAGGCTCCTGTTTCCTGCTTCCAGAAAAGCCTCTCTGCTGTCATGTTTACCTGGAGCAGCAGATGCCTGGAGCTTGTGCTGTGTCCCACATTGCCTCCTGGCCAGCATGATCAATGACAGAAAACAGTCAGGGCTGATCAAAAACAACAGCTGCTGACAACAAACTGACTTCTTCAGGCCAGACATTACTCATGCAGGGCATAATTCTGATTGCCAGCTTCTTGGGGAAATGGGATTTTATTAGTTATCAGAAATGCCCAGTGTGTGCCAATGCCATTCCATGGGAATGGGAGTGCTCTCTGTGGGTGTGCAGGAGGGACTGATGGAATGCACTGAGCTGAGCTGGGGGTGAGCCCTGCTGCAGGAGGAGCCTGCCCTGTGCTGGGCTTGAGGGACTGATCCAGGATGGGAAGTGCTGGGGACAGCTGAGCTCTGAGAGCTGTGGGACACCAGTGTAGGGAATGGGGTCTTCAGCCACACTCCAAGGGTGCCACCAGCTCACATGGCTGGTTCAGGTGGCGATGTGTGTCCCTGCACACTGGCAGGCCTGCTGATGGCAGCTTTCTTCCAAGTTTTATAATCCCCTGAAACTAAATCTTTGAGTTAGCATGTCCTGAGCTGGCCTTGAGGAGCAGCTCTCATAGAATGCTGGAATGATGGGATGGTTTGAGTTGGAAAAGACCATAAAGGTAATCTCATTTCACCCCCTGCTATGGGCAGGGACACCTCCCGCCACTCCAGGCTGCTGCAAGCCCTGTCTGACCTGGCCTTGGGCACTGCCAGGGGTGGGGCAGGATTGCTGGTCCTGCTCTGTGCCAGCCCTGCAGTGTGACAGTGTTTGCAGGGGTCTTGGGATGAGGGAAGAGACGAGGATCTGACTCCATGTTTCAGAAGGCTGATTTATTATTTTATTATATATATTATATTAAAACTTTACTAAAAGAATAGAAGAAAGGATTTCATCAGAAGGCTAACTAAGAAAAAGAAAAGAATGATAACAAAGGCTTGAGGCTTGGACTCTCTGTCCAAGCCAACTGACCATGATTGGCCATTAATTACAAACATCCAACATGGGCCAATCACAGATGCACCTGTTGCATTCCACAGCAGCAGATAATCATTGTTTACACTTTGTTCCTCAGGCTTCTCAGCTTCTCAGGAGGAAAAAATCCTAAGGAAAGGATTTTCCATAAAATGTGTCTGTGACACTGCAGCCCACAGCCCCATGGGACGTGACCCTGCTCCTCCTCGCCATGGCCCTCAGGCTTTGGGCACTGAGGATTTCATGTCAATTAATGTTCCTCATTAAAGGGGCAGATCCCTGTGCTGCTCCATGGCTGCCCAGCACTCCTGCCAGCATGGTGGGTGCTCCCTGTGCCACTCCAGGCACATGGAGGAGCTGCTGGTTTTGGTTCCCTGGAGGAGTTTTGAGGTTTGGGATTTTGCAGAGACACTTCAGCTCTGGATTTTCTCCTCCTGCCTCTCTGGTGGGAGCAGCTTTCCAATTTGTTTGAATACTGACAATCAGACCTAAGCACCACATTGATTTTGTGTGGAAATCTTGGCTCACCATCCTGGGGGTGACAGTGCTGCTCTTTCAGCCCCAAATCACTGCCAGGGGCCAGGCACCAGGTGCTTTGCATGAAACAGAGCTTTGCTGCCAGGCTGAGTGCTGGAGTCAGGATTTGGGAATTGCCCAGTCCCAGCTGCTCCTTGATCCAGTGTTTCACAGTCCCTTTGCCAAGCAATCCCTTCTTCCTTTGGTTAAGCACTGGAGCTGGTGCTCTGGATGGTGGAGTCACCATCCCTGGAAGTGTTCAAAAAATGAGCACATGTGGCATTTGGCACAGTGGCTTCATGGGCTTGAGGTAATCAGTGGAAGGTTGGATTTGATGTTCTTGGAGGTCTTTTAAAGCCTGAATCATTCTGTGATTGTTCTCCAAAGAGCACAAACCATTGGAATATTTACCAATATAGCCAGACAGGACGTGCCTGAGCTTGTCTGAACCAAACAGCAGCACTGTGGTGTTTCACCCCACAGACACCTTTGGCTGGCTGGGTGTGTGGTGTTTCACCCCACAGACACTTTGGGCTGGCTGGGTGTGTGGTGTTTCACCCCACAGACACTTTGGGCCGGCTGGGTGTGTGGTTTCACCCCACAGACACTTTCGGCTGGCTGAGTGCTGCAGCTGGGCCCGTGGGGACAAGGCCAGGCCTGCAGGAGCTCTGGTGGCTGCAGGATGGAGCTTTCCCCCATAACAGGGGCTGCTCCTCAGGTTTCCCTCTGGCAGAGAAGCTTTAAGGGGATGGTGAAGGAAAGGAGTCGGTTCTGATGGAGGGTTTGGATCCAGAGCTTTATTCTGGCCCACAGGCCTCTGAATGCAGCACCAGCTCCAACAGAACTCCCTGAGCCCGTGGTTGCTGCTCCTTTAACCCCGGGGAGAGGGGCAGGGAAGGGGCAGGGAGCCCCCAACCAGGGACAGGAGGGGAGGGACAAAGGGACAAAGGACACCGTGATGGCCCAATGCCCCCCAGGGGTAGAGGGCATCCTTTGAATCTGCCAATCCTTTCTGGAATGCCAGGACTGACAGACAGTGCTGGGAGGGGTGAGGGTGTGGAAAGGAGAGGTGATTGATACACCTGGCAGGGAATTATCAGGGGAGGGGCCCGAGGTTCTGGGGTAAACCCTGAAATCACACCAAAAAAACGAACTAATGTGTCCTTGTGCCCTTCAGGCATCGAGCAGAGCATCGAACAAGAGGAGGGGCTGAACAGGTCATCGGCCGACCTGCGGATAAGGAAAACCCAGGTGAGCCTCTAAACAGGGAGGGGAGGGGGGACAAGGGGAAGCTCAGGGGTCCCAGAAGTGCTGGAGAGGAGGCCTGTGCAGGGGGATAGAGTATAAGAAAATAAAGATAGTGTAGAAAGTAATCTTACCGCTAAGGAGTTGCAGGTGGGCCAATTATCAAAGATTAGGAACAGCCTGACTTTAACAGGCCATGGCTGTAACCAATGAGAAAAAGATGTTATAAAAGAGTGGGGTGGCTGATTGGGAAGGGAACTGGAGTCAGTTGGCTGCTTTGTGAAAGAATCAGTGCTCTGAGGAGCTGACCATAAGAAACACCAAGATTATAAAAGAATAGAAGAGTTCTATTGAAATGATATATTATAAAAGAATATGTAATATGTAATGTAAAAATCTGTAATATATTTGAATAATATATAATTGATTCTCTTCTAATTAGAATAATATATAATTGATTCTATTGAAATGATATATTATAAAATAATAGAGGAAAGGATTTCATCAGAAGGCTAGCAAGAAATGGAATGATGATAAAATCTTGTGACTGACCAAGTCTGAGACAGCTGGACTGTGATTGGCCATTTATTAAAAACAAGCACATGAGACCAATCACAGATGCACCTGTTGCATTCCACAGCAGCAGATAATCATTCTTTATATTTTATTCCTGAGGCCTCTCAGCTTCTCAGGAGGAAAAATCCTAAGGAAAGGATTTTCCATAAAAGATGTCTGTGCCACTCTGAGCCTGCTGTCCCCTTGTGTCCCCCCAGCACTCCACGCTGTCCCGCAAGTTTGTGGAGGTGATGTCGGAGTACAACGCCACGCAGACCGACTACCGGGAGCGCTGCAAGGGCCGGATCCAGCGGCAGCTGGAGATCAGTGAGTAACCCACCCTGCCATGGGGCACTGCTGGGCTCTGTGGGCCACGGCCTGAACACTCCCAAGGGAGCAGAGCTGCTCCCTGTCTTGCTTTGGAAAGCCAGGAGTCTGCTAAGGAAGGCAGGAGCCTCCCCTGAAATGGAGAATGTAAACCCTCCCCACCCCTCTGAATTGTTACAAATTTAAAATTAAGGGGCTCTGAGGCAAAAATATGGGAGCAGGAAATAACAGTTCTTTAATAGGGAAGAAAATAAAAGGATAAAATAAACAATGCAGTACACTAGAACAACACTGCCAGAGTCAGAACCCAACCTGACACCCTGTGGGTCAGGGTGTTGGCGGCAGTCCCATTGGAATTGTGGCTCAGCCCTCCTGCAGTGTCAGGGGTGGTTCTGCTGGAGCAGGGATCCTGTAGAGAAGGATGTATTCTTCCTCTGAAGATCCAGTGGGAGAAGAGGCAGCTGCTGTTCCTCTGCGGAATCCAGTGGAGAAGCCGTGCTGGTGTCTCAAAAACCTCTGGATTATATCCATGTAGGAATGCTTGGCTCCTCCCTCTGGGCTCACATCTCCCAATGGCATGCTGTAGTTCTTATCAGCCATGCAGTGACATTCAATAGCCTGTTATCAGCAGATGTCCCCTGGAGGGAGGTGTGAATGTGATCACTCAAAGAGAGAGATAAGGCAAACTGCCCCCTTGACAAAAGACAGCTGCCATACAGATGGTAATGGAAAATATCTTGCCTTGCAATCTGGAACCATTGTCACTATAGGGCATGAAACAACACAAGCACACACTGCTGCTCTGAAGGTGAAGAAGAAAAGGAAAGTTTATTTTCTGACTCCCAACATTTATAGTTTTCCAGAAGTGACAGTGGATTGGAGGGTGACAGTGCCACCTCTCCAATGACACTGGACAAACCAACAATCCATCAAATTTCTCTTCCTCCATAAAAGAATGTAAAACAATAAGTTATTTACAGAAAGTGAGAAAGTTTGTTACAAGAATGTCAACATCAGAAAGCTTAGAAAATCTTAAAAAATCAGGGCGACACCCCCACAGCTGGGCAGAGCTCCTGGAATGCACAGGAGCCCCTGGGAGCAGCTGGAACACGGCTCCTGTGGGGTGGGACCTTGAGTTCCTGTGGCAAATAGCATCCTAAAATGTAATTCCTGTGGCATCCAGCAAATTACATCCCAAAATGCTGCAGAGAGCACAGGGATCACAAGGAGAGAGATTCCTTCTGTGTTGGCAGCTAATTTTTATTCAGAGAAGCTCACAGGATCTCCTGATTCCTGTGGGTGCTTGTCTTTCCTCAGGGTGCTCTTCTTCATGGATGAACTTGGCTAAACATGAAAACAGGGAAGGGAATTCTTGGGATGGGAGCACTCCCTGCTCCTGATGGTCTCCCTTGCACAGGAGGAGCAGGAGCCTCAGTGCTGCCTCTCTGGGCCCAGGACTGATGGCTCTTAGCAGCCATTATGCTGTGCACCTCAGGTGACGCCTCTGAGGCTGTGGCACCTCACCCAGGTGGCACTGCTGTGGCACTGGGATCTCTGAGCCATCCAGAGCCCATCCCTTAGGAGCAGTCCAGTCCTGCCTCTCTAGAAACACTCTCCTGATGGTCCTTCTGGGCAGCCAGTGACAGTTTAGAGCAAAGGGGTGATCTCCCAGCAAAGAACCACCATGTAATGAGGGGAATACTCAAGGGGGAAGGCAGGCCATGCAGAGATTAAAGGAGATTTTTGCAAATAATCTCACTTTCAGACATGTTGTGGGGTTTGTGCTCAGAATGGAAGGCTCTGAATTTAGTAATTTTTTTTTTCCTAAGAACCAAATGGATGTTTTTTATTTCCTCCAACAACTCACTGGGAATAATGACAGGAGATCTGTGAGTCAACCTGGTGTGCTTGGTGGTCACCTGTGGGAATTATTCTGGGAATCTGGGTGCTGTGGGAATTTCTGTGGAGGGCTGGAAGGAGACACAGCTGTGCAAGCCTAAATCTTTGTTCAGATGAGTCTTTGTGATGCCTGATGCTCCCAGGGCTGCATGGGAAGGCTGAGTGACACGGGGCTCAACAAGAGCTTGGCAGTTTGCTGTAAAGCTGGATGTGTCACTGCTCCAGCTGCCTGACTCATCCCTCAGCCACCATCACCCTGCAGTGACAGCTCAGGAGTGCCTTGTCATGTGAACAGCAATTGAAGGTATCCCTGTGCCTCCCTCTGAAAGAGGAGGCTTGGAAGGACTCAGCCTTGTCCTTGACTGGATGCAGACCTGAAAGAAACCTCCCTCTTGTTTACTGCTGAATTTTGGGAGGGCTCTGCTGCTCTGCTTCAATCCCGGAGATATATTGTTGTTTGTTATGGTGTTCACAGGGGTCTCAGGCTCAGGGAAGAGATGAGGATCTGACTCCATGTTTCAGAAGGCTGATTTATTATTTTATGATATATATTACATTAAAACTATACTAAAAGAATAGAAGAAAGGATTTCATCAGCAGGCTGGCTAAGAATAGAATAGGAAAGAATGATAACAAAGGCCTGTGGCTTGGGCTCTGTGTCCAAGCCAGCTGACTCTGATTGGCCATTAATTAGAAACAACCAACATGGGCCAATCCCAGATGCACAGCAGTAGATAAATAATGTTTACATTTTGTTCCTGAGGCCTCTAAGCTTCTCAGGAGGAAAAATCCTAAAGAAAGGATTTTCCATAAAATACGGCTACGACAAGGTTGTTCTTGTGTCTCCTCTGTCCATCCTGCCAGGCTGTCAGTGCCTGACAGAGCCTGGGGATGCAGGGACAGGGCAGCTCAGGAGCCCCCATGGAGCAGTGTGTGCTCTAGGAGAGGTGTCCCTGTTCCTGACACCAAGGGACTCCTGTTCCCTTCAGATGGAGGTATGGAGTGTGGGAGATAAATGCATTTCTCATTGCTGCAGAAGAGGTGCAGAGCTGGGCTGGGGAGGGACACAGCCCTGTGCACAGCCCTTTGCCAGAGCTAGATTCCCCCATCGGGACAGTGGAAAAGATTTCCTGGCAAAAAGACTCACCCAAAGGTGTCGCTATAGGACATGAAAGAACACAAGCACACGCTGCTGCTCTCAAGGGGAAGGAGAAAGGGAAGTTTATTTTCTGACTCCAACATTTATAGTGTTCCAAGAGTGACAGTGGATTGGAGGGTGACAGTGCCATCTCTCCAATGACACTGGACAGACCAACAGTCCATCAAATTTCCTCCATAAAGGAATGCAAAACAATGAGTTATTTACAGAAAGTGTGTGAGGAAGTTCGCTACAAGAATGTCAACATCAGAAGGCTTAGAAAATCTTTAAAAACCAGGGTGACATCAAGGAACAGCTTATGGATATTTTACCAGGAGGGCTGCCTGGGCAGGGGCTCTGCTTGGCCTGGGGTGTCCCAGGCAGGGCTGCAGCCCCAGCTGCTCCTGCACAGGCTCTGGGACAGAGCTCAGCTGGGATGTGCCTGCACAGATCTCCACAGCATCCTCAGCTCTCGTTTCCTGCTGAGGAGCCCAAAGATAGAAAGTGCTCTGACAGCAAAGCCAGTAAATCAATTGGGTTTTGAGTGTGAGAGCAGGAACTGCTCAGGTGCTCTGGGCAGGCTCCCCAGCACCAGCAAGCTTCTCCATCCTCACCACACCTGGCTCTGCAAGTAGCACAGTGGCAGAGTTGGTGATGTGGAGTCCCTGCCCTGGATGTAGCCACCCCCTGGGGCTCCCCACAGCCCCCTCAGGACCTGTTCCCTGCTCCTTGTGTGGGCACTGCTGTGTCTGTGCTGTGTAACCATCAGCATCACCCCGCCCACCCAGAGCAGCTCTGAGGGCATGCAGTGTGCAGGGTTCTGTGGCTGAATCCTCACCCTGATACCAGCCTGGGCAGGGCCAGAGCTGAGCTGGGTGACAGCCAGGTGGGCCAGATTGTACCTGTCACCTCACACACAGCTGGGCAGGACAGCATTACCCATCTCTCCGTGAATTGTATGGATTTGTGTCTGTAGTGTTGAAAAGCCAGCTCCAGGCTGGGGAAGGTGCCTTGTCCTCAGTGTGAGCCCCAGCTGTGGCTCTGCAGGTGCCTGTGCAGGGATGCTGGAGAGCCCAGCTGAGCCCTCATTTGGCCATGGACCATTGGACTCCTTCAGCCCTGAGCTAATTCCCTATTTATAGACATCTGCATGCAGGGTTGGACAGACTGCCATCCAGTGTCTGCTGAGCTGTGGCACCAGAGGCTTCCCTGGGAGCTTCCCCCACACCCTGGCAGGGCTGCTCCTGCCCCATGCCTGGGAGATGGTCACTGGGGTGGTCACTGTGTCCAGCTGGCCATTGCAGGGCCAAGGATGTGCCTTGAAGTCTCCTCAGTGGTTTCCCATTCACCTATCCCAGAGTTTGCAGTGACCTGGGCACTCTCTCTCTCTGTTCTCTCCCTGCCACCTTAGGGCTCAGTTTGCTCCTCCATGCTGTGGGCTTTTTGTCTTGTTGAGGATCTGACTCCATGTTTCAGAAGGCTTGATTTATTATTTTATTATATATATTACATTGTAACTATACTAAAAGAATAGAAGAAAAGGTTTCATCAGAAGGCCAGCTAAGAATAGAATAGAAAGGAATGATAAAGGTTTGTGGCTTGGGCTCTGTGTCTGAGCCAGCTGATTATGATTGGCCATTAATTACAAACATCCAACATGGGCCAATCACAGATGCACCTGTTGCATTCCACAGCAGCAGATAATCATTGTTTACATTATGTCCCTGAGGCCTCTCAGCTTCTCAGGAGGAAAAATCCTAACGAAAGGATTTTCCATAAAAGTTGTCTGCGACAAGGCTGTGAGAGAGCAGCCCCCAAACTGCCCTGTGAGCTCCTGGGGCTGAAAGCTTTGCTCTGTTCCACTCGTGGGGGAATTCTCTTGGAGCCTGTGGGATCTGTGGTGGGTTCAGGGGGCCCTTGGCTGACCTGTGTTGTGTGGTTGCAGCTGGCAGGACCACCACCAGCGAGGAGCTGGAGGACATGCTGGAGAGCGGCAACCCGGCCATCTTCTCCTCTGGGGTAAGCTCTGCCACAGCTGCAGCTGAGCCAGCCCCAGCACAGGGGATGCTGCTGCATGTGCTGCCACAGGGGCCTCAGGGCAGAGAAATGAGCACAGCCCATGCAGGAGAGGGTCTGGGAGCTCAGGTGTGGCCTGAGGATCTGCTGGAGCTGTTTGAATCCCAGCACCCTGCTGCAAACCCCCTGGCTTGGGGTGGTTGGAGGGGCCCTGCAGCTCCTGCTCATCCCTCTCTTGGTGCCCCCAGTCCCAGATTGAGTTTTGGTGCTCAGACCCACTGGAGCTGGGTGTGAGCATGGTGCTCAGTGGCCTTGCTTTGTCTGCAGATCATCATGGACTCAAACATCACCAAGCAGGCTCTGAACGAGATTGAGACACGGCACAGCGAGATCATCAAGCTGGAGAACAGCATCCGAGAGCTGCACGACATGTTCATGGACATGGCCATGCTGGTGGAGAGCCAGGTGGGGAAAAGCTGCAGCCCAGGGCTTACCTGAAGGGTTGGAGGGTGATGGGGGCTCCCAGGGGTGGGTGGGGAGGCTGGAGAACAGTGCTGCCCTGCCTGGGTGGGTGCTGAGAGGAATAAACCACATCCAGGAGCAGCATGGCTCCCATGGGGCTGAGTGGGCTCCCCAGGGCTGGGTGCTGTGTGTGTGGGGTGGGAGGCTCAGTGAGGGGCTCAGGAGGAGGGCAGTGGGTGGCTGCCCTTCAGAGGGAGGTTCCTTCACCTTCCCTGGAGCACCAGGCCCAGCTGGGTGAGCTCAGGTGGCCCCTGGGCTGTGCTGCCAGCCCTTGGCACCAGTCCCTTGAGCCAGGCACGGGCTCCTGTGTCATTGCTCACCCCCCTTCTTGCCCGCCATGCTGCCATGGCCCGAGGAGACGTCGGTGGCAGGTAAAGGCCCCCTGGTGCTGCATGCTCTGCTCTGCATGGCTGCTCCTGCATGGCTGCTGCTTGCATGGCACTGGGATTGACACCAGGACACCAAGGGTCACCAGGACACCATGGTGTTGGTGGCCTGTCCTGGCTGCAGTGGGGGGACATATGTGGGGATCCATGATTCCATGCTCTGAGGGCTGGACAGTGCCAGCACCCTTGTCCTGTGGGTGAGAGGGTCCCAGCACCCTTGTCCTGGGGGTGACACGGAGCCAGCACCCTTGTCCTGTGGGTGAGAAGCTCAGAGCCGCTGGCACTGGGAATAGAAGGGCACTGGGCAGGCAGCAGGGCTGGCAGCTCTGCTCTGCCCTGGCATGGCACAGCTAGAAGGAAGCAGCAGCAGTTTTACACAAGACAGGGAGCAGTTGGTGGGGCTCAGTGCTCAGCACTCCAAGGTTTGTCCTCCCTGTGCTCTCCAGCATTAGGGTGAGAAATGGGCATTGCAGAGTTGCTGGCTATGAGCCCATGGCTCTGTGGCCTCAATTCCCTCCATGCCATCCAGGAGGACACAGGGCTTCAAACCTCCCACTCCTGCCAGCCCTGCCCAGCTTTCAGACCTGGCTGTTTGCCTGCCTGGTCAGGATGGGGCCAAAGGAGGTGAACAAGGCTGGAGGAGCTCACTCCAACCCATGTCCGAGCCCCCAGTCCCAGCCTACCCCTGCAGCAGGGGCAGAGTGGGGCAGGGGTCCCTGTAGGGCTCTTCAGTCCTGGCTGGCCTTGCTGCAGACCCCTTCATTCCTGGCTGGCCTGGCTGCAGACCCTGCTGCCCTCGGTGCGGTGCATGTGCGATGGGAGCGGCGGTCCCTGGTCCCTGCTCGTGTGTGGTTTCCTGGGCATCCCCCATGGTGCTGCTGGCACTGTCCTTGCTCCTGCCATGCCTCCTGTTCCAGCAGCATGTGGTGTGGTGCTGGTGTAGATCCTGTTGGTTAGAGAGGGATATTGGGCAGGACTGGGCTGGGAGCTCCTTTGTCCCTCACCCTTGCTCGTCTCCCTGCTGGGCTGTGCACAGCGATGCTCTGGGACGGGGCATGCAGTGCAGAGCAGGAAACACGCGGTGCCCGCAGGCAGCTGATGGTTCTCTCCCCGTGCAGGGCTGCTGGGCAGGGCGGCGTCCCCCCGGAGGCAGGCAGCGGCAGGGCAGGAGGGAGCTGAGCTCTGCGCGGCCGGGCGGGCTGTGTCCCCCTGCAGGGAGAGATGATTGACCGCATCGAGTACAACGTGGAGCACTCGGTGGACTACGTGGAGAGGGCGGTGTCCGACACCAAAAAGGCCGTGAAGTACCAGAGCAAAGCCAGACGGGTGAGTCACTGAAAATGCGGTGTTACAGTGGATGGTGCTGCTGCCTGTCCCTTGTCCCCAGCAAGCCTCTCCTATCGAAAGGCAGGCTGAGTTGACATTCAGGCAATGCAGTCAAACCCCCATTCAAGACAGAGGCAAGAAAGGCTCTTTTGCAAGGTTTTGTTCCAGCAGAGTGACAATGTCACTGAAGCACAAACCTGGGGAAGGAGGGAGAACCACGTGGAGCAGGCAGCTTATAAAGAGGAAGGTGTGGGGGGCAGAGGGGCCTGGTCTCCAGGGGTAGGGAATGACCACCAGGGGTACCAAGCCAGTGACAGGGGAAGGAGAAACCCAAGGAAGTTGTGACACCAAGTCCATGAGGAGACAGTTTTTCCCTTTGGGAGGGATGACTCTGTGATAAGTAGTTAATGTTTCCAGGGCTGAGGGTTTGGGGATTGACCAAGGGGGGACAGTTCATGGGATGCTACAGGTCACGGCTCAGGTTGGGGCCCATCTGCCCCTGCCTGCACTGCTGACACCTCCTTCCCAGGCACAGCCCTGGCTGGCTCTGTGCCTGCCCCTGGCAGCCTGGCACACTCTGCAGGTGCCCAGGGACCTCATTGCCTCACACCACTGGGAGCAGCCAGCAGGTCCTGAGGGTTGCAGAGCTCCCAGCACAGACTGTGTGAAAGCTGACAATGAGCCATAGGGCAGGGGTGCTGCTTGGGGGGAGGAAAAGGGACAAGGTGGACCCCTGGACTAGGCATGCTGTTGTGGGAAGATAAAATGTAAGAAAATAGTGCAGAAAGTAATCTCATCTCTGAGGAGTTGCAACTGTACTAATTACCAATTAGGAGCAAGCCAGCCTTTAACAGGCCACAGCTGTGTCCAGTGGAGATGAGTGCTGAAAAAGACTGAGTTGTGCTGTGAAGAGAGTTAGAGTTTGGTAGCTGTGCTGTAAAGAAGAGTCAGTGCTGTGAAAAGCTGCCCATGAGAAATCACTGAGAAAATATGGAGCTTTTGCAATAAGATAGCTGTGAGACCCACAGCCCGTGCAAAATAAAAATAGGGAAAGGTCATGGTTCAGCTCAGAGTCTGAGCATAGTGCCAGCTGTCTGTCCTGCTCCTGTACCAGCTTAGGGACCTGGAGGCCAGCTCAGGGCAGGAGCAGGAACAGGGGTCTCCCTCTCTGCCCAGGACTGCCAGAGCCCTTCTGGCTCCCGGGGTGCTGCTCAGAGCCCACCATGGGCAAAGGGGTGCAGGACAAACTGCCATTCTGAACACTTGGGTCCACCATGGGCAAAGGGGAACAGGACAGACTGGAAGTCTGAACTCCTGGGTCACCCTGCCCCAACACTCACCATCCCCTCTCCCCTCTCCCCCTGCTGCTGCTGCTGGGCCACCTGAGCAGAAGAAGATCATGATCATAATCTGCTGTGTGATCCTGGGCATCGTCATCGCCTCCACCTTCGGCGGCATTTTCGGCTAGGCTGCCCCGGGACTGTCAGTGTGCGATGGACGGAGCCGCGCGCGCCGCGGGGCCGCAGCCGCCCGGAGCCCCCGCGCAGCCCCGGAGCCTCCCAGCAGCATTTCAGTTTCATGCATGGTTGTTTGTGACGCTGTGTGTGCGGTGCGGTGCGTCTGTGTGGAGGGAGCTCCGGCCCCGGGGCGGGCGGGGGCCGGCCCTGGTGATGGCTGCGAGGGGGACCCTGCTGGGGGGAACCCGAGCTCTCATCACTGCTGCAGGCTGGGGGGAGGCTGGCACCGATGGGTGGGTGGGGGACTGTGCTGCTCACCCTGCGCTGGGCAGCGTGTGTGACAGGAGGGAGGGAGGGAGGGATGATGGGGTCAGGGGTCCTCGGGAGTGTGGTGCCCAGTCAGCCTCCCCAGCTTGCCCATCACCTCCAGCTCTCATGTCTGTCGGCCGCATCTGTGCTTGCAAACACCTTCCCTCGGGCTGCTTCTCTCCGGGGCCCTTCCCCAGGGGTGCGCTCTGCCCAGCCCTGCCTGGCCAGTGACTGTGTCTGGCTCTGGGGCTCCATCCCTGCCACTCCTCCCTCCCCACATGAGCCCTCTCCCCAGCAGGGTGCCAAAGGCTGGAGGAGCCCTGATGGAGCAGTGTGGAATGAGGAGCTGCTGCCTGGGGCCATCACAGCTGCCTGGGGACAGGAATAGGGCACGTGGGGCCAGTGCTGCTCCTGGATGCTGGCCTGACAGGGCAGGGTGGCACAGAGAGTCCAAGGCCAGTGAATTTCCCTGGCTGCTCATCCTGCAGTGCTCTCAGCCCTGGCACACGGTGCCCTGGCTGCTCTTGCCCACAGGCTGGACTCTGCCTGCCAGGCTTTGGGGCTGTTGCTGATACCCACAGCCCTGGCAGCACTCAGCTGCAAGCAGGGCTGCTCCAGCCTTGCTTCTCCACACGCATGCTGGGGGTTAGAAGCAGTTGGGCTCTCTCCTGTTGTGGTGCCAGGAGCAGCCCTTGCTGCATCCAGCCCCCTGCAAGCCAGGAGTGGCAGCCTCCCTGCTCCTGTACCCAGTCTGGCTCTGAACAGGCCAGTGCCCCACTGCCTGTTTGCCACCTCCTGGCACCGTGCCCTCCTGCCCAGCCACCCAGTGAGGATCCTGCTCTCAGTGGGAGCTGTGGCACAGCCTGGGTGCCCTGTGCCCTCTGCCGTGCCCATGGCACAGCTGCAGCTGCTGTGGGGGTCTCACTGGCAGCTCAGGGGGGTCCAGTACTGCCACTGCCTGTTTGCCTCAGGCTAGGGCCAGGGCTCCTGCCCTCACCTTCCTCTGCAGACCCCAGGGCTCTGGCTGGCCTGTGCACATGCCAAAGCACCCCAGGAGTCCCCAGGTAGGACTCACTGCCACTCTGGGACAGGGGCTGGCTGCCAGGTGCTGGCAGCAGAAAAGGGACACTTGATAGCAGCCAGTATTCCAGCCTGGGGCAGTGCCACCTCCCAGCCCCACCAGGGCAGGGCTGCTCCAAAGCTGGCAGGGTGCTGTGGCTCAGGCACTGGCTCTGTGTGTGCCCCTGGGTGCAGGGGAGAGGCAGAGGCTGCAGCCACAGAGTGCTGCCTGCCCCAGGGCCAGCCCTGACACGGCTTCTCTGCCATTGTTACCCCACAGAGCCCCTGCTGCTTGCAGCCCCCTTGGCAAGGGGGTCCAGCCTGGTTCCCCACACTGCCCAGTCCCAGCCCCTCGGGGTGCAGCCCTGGGAACAGCCCAGCCCAGAGCCCCCTTCTCTCACAGTCCCACAGCACTGATGTGAGCTCCAGCACTGCAGCCTGCGGGCACTGAAGGGCTTGGGGCACCAGGACCGTGCAAGCAGGGCTGGGAGGCAGGCAGGGGCAGGGGCTCTGCTCCAGGGGAAAAGGGAGTGGCCATGCTCCTGTCCCTCAGCAGCTCCCTGCCACTGCTGTCCAAGCTTGCTCTGCCAGGCCAGCCAGAGCCCCAGGGCCCCTCCAGGAAGCAATAACACTGGGCAGGCAGGGAAACCCTCCTCCCAGGCTCCTGCCCTGCAGCCATGCTCCTGCCCTGCAGCCATGCCAACTGCTAGCACAAGGTGACTTTTTTTTCTTCCAGGCAGCGGCTTTAGTGGCACAAGCTCACCTGACATCAGGGCTGTGGCACCCCTGTCAAGGCACAAGGCCAGGAACTGCCTCAGGGGGGGTTCTTGGCCCTTGCTCCTTGTTGGCACCACCACTGCCAGCAGCCCCCACAGCAGCAGGAGCCAGATGGGGCCAGTCAGGGCTGCTGGCACTTTGCTGGGATCCTGTGGGCAGCAGCAGTGCTGGGCTCCAAGGGCAGGGAGACGAGGAGCCACTGCTGCCCCACAGGCAGGCTCACGCTGTCCTCGCTGTGAGGGGAGGGTGTTTTGGTGCAATAATTACCCCTGCACTACGGGAAGCCCCATTGAGTTCCTTTTCACCTACCTGTCGTTGCATGTACAGACCAAATCACCAAAAGTGTGGTTGTGCTTTGGGAAGACGTTTCACCTTTTCTTTCCAGCCCCCACCCTGCACCCGCTCGTCCTTTGGGTTCCACCACCTCTGTTCCAGGTGCCACCTGCCCTCCCCACGCCGGGAGCGTGTTGATGCAGTATTCCATGAGCAGTGTGGGGCACGCACAGCTTGCACTCGAACTGGGGATTGGGGGTTTTTTTGGGTTTTTTCTTTTTTTTTTTTTGTAATTAATGTACTTGAAGGCTTTCCGAGCCCCCCGTGGAGTTCTACTGTTGCTGTACTGTGAGCTAAGTGTCCTTGTTTTCTATGTGGATCTTGACCCTGGCTTGCTCTGTCTCACTGGGCTGGATGACACTGTATGTTGCCTCTCTTCTCCTTCCCTCTTTCCCTTCCTGCTAGCATTCCTTTCTTCTCCCGAGGCTTTGGGTGCAAAACAGCTTCCCATTTTGTGGAATTTTTATGTAGAATAAACATTTGTAACTGTAAAGCTTTGGGTGGCGCCTCTCCTTGTTTCAGGGGAAGGAAAGAGGTGATGAAGGGGGTTCAGTCAGCCCCAGCACCTTGGAAGCATTAAAGCAAACAGAGTGGGCCTGGTGCCAAGCACCAACAGGAGTAAATGGGTAGTGGAGTAACACTTGAATTAGGAGCAACTTCGTCCTTATGGAGCTACACCTTGACAGTGTGGATCCTCTGCAGGCAGAGGGGAAGCTGGCAGGGAATGAGGTACCCTATTCCCACCTCAATATTCCCAGCACCAAGGGCAGGACGCAGGACACCAGCAAACACTTGCAACTCTTTGACTCTTTAGTGAGGAACTGGATATCACATCCTGGCTCACCTGGAGCTCAGCTGGCTTCCTCCACTCAGGAAGGTGATGATGGCACTGTAGAGCACTGCCCAGCAGCAGTGCCAGAGCACTGTGCACCTTCACCAGGGAAGCAGGGCTGGAAGCTTTGCTGTTTGGCAGCACCTGAGCCAGTCTGTACCTTTAAGAGCCACAGTGACCAGTCCCAGCAAGTCCCCAGGCGTGGGGTGCCATCTGTGCCATCCACAGGAGGCTCTCTGGAGGCACCCCCGTGCCACCTTGCATGGCAGCAGTGTCCAGAGCAGCTCAGAAGCGAGGCCGCCGTTTCCGCCCGGTGTATTTGGTGTCTGCCCGCACCTCCCTGTGGGAACAGCAGGAACAGCTCAGCCCCAGCTGCAGGGCACTGGGAGGGGAGGGGAGCAGGGCTGTGCCAGGAGGCTGTGCCAGGAGGCTGGGCAGTGCCAGCCTCTGAGCAGCACTCAGCTGGACTCACTTGCCCTGGCGCCGTCTGCGCTCCTTCTTCTCCAGGATCCAGTCCCGGCTTTTCTTCACAGACTTGCCCTTGACATTCCTGAACCGTGTCCTGTGGGAGAGGGGACAGCAGCTGGAGAGGAACTGAGTGTGGGGACACATTTCTCTGCCCCAGAGGACTGTCACCCAGTAGTGAGTTTCCCTCCCACCACCCTGGGCAAGAGGCTGAGCCAGCACTGGGGCAGGGGCCAAACTCCAGGCACTGGAGGAGGAGGAGGCTGATTCCAGCTCAGAGCTGAGGGGTCCTGACCCATGAACTCTCCCCAGGCCACACCCCATGTCACACCAGCACCATGCTGCTCTCTGGGGTCTCAGGGCATTACAGGCTCATGCACAACCACCTCCCCCTTGTCAGCTCTACTCCAAGCAAGGCAGACAAAGTCAGGCTTCCTACAACATTCCCAGCTCTGCTGCTGCCCTCCAAGACCACACAGCCCTTAGTCTGAGAGAGCAGAGAACAGCAATGTAAGAGGCAGGAAAACATGACAGCCACAAGCTCCTGGCAGCCATGACAACTTTCCTCTGGTTTTTGTTCTGTCTCTCCCAACGGCTGCAAGAGGGGCTCGTCCCTGCACCACTGCTGTGGGAAGAGACAGGGCCAGCAGCAGAAACCCCCAGGCCACTGCTAAGAGAAAAAAGGGAATGCCAGGACTCAGGCACAGCAGCCTGGTTCCATCATGAGCCCTGTAAACATTCCCTCTGCCACACCCTGGCATCAGCTGGAGAGCTGGACAGAAAGCACAGCTGGCTGACTGCTCAGCTACAGCTCTAGGTAAGCACCAGAGCTCCAAGGAAGAGCCATGGGAAATAACTCGTTTTGTTCCCCATGTCCCTTGGGAAGATAAAGCAGTTCTCTCCTGGGCTGCTGTGAGTTCTCCCTGTCCTTCCCCTCCCACTGTGAGAGTGTGGTTCCCAGTAAAGCTCAGCCCTGTCCTTCCCCTCCCTTTGCTTCTCCCCCAGCAGCAGTGTGGTCCCCAGTAAAGCTCAGCCCTCCAAGGCCCCCACTGTGCAGGGAGAACCTGCAGCCTCACCCCCAGGGTACCTCTCATTGGTGAACTTTGCCTGCTGAGGCTCTTCACTGGCACACTCGGTACCAAGGCCCTGGAAAACAAAATTGGGAGGTTGTGTTCTCCTCTGGAGCAGGCACAGCCCATCACAACTAAGGGGAATGCAGAGATCTGCAGGGGAAGGACCAGAGCAGGGACAAACTGGTTTTCCAGAAATCATGGCAAAAAAAGGCAGAACAGCTTTAGAGTTAGATTGGATATGGGAAGAATTTCTCCCCTGTGAGGATGGTGAGGCCCTGGCACAGGGTGCCCAGAGCAGCTGAGGCTGCGCCATCCCTGTGCAAGTGCTCAAAGCCAGGTTGGACAGGGCTTGGAGCATCCTGGGACAGTGGAAGGTGTCCCTGCCCTGGCAGGGGGTGGAACAAGATGAGCTGGGAGGACCCTTCCAACCCAAACCAGTCTGTGATGATGTGAGAGCAGGGCTTGGTGACAGCCAGAAAATGTATAAATGAAGTCACACCTGCACTCACAGAGCTGTTTGTTTGGCTCCCACACTGCCCACAGCTCCTCCACATCACCCAGGGCAGCAGCTCTGCTGCCTCGTGGAGGCCTCACCTTTGGTAATGTGCCAGATGTCCCAACAAAGAGACAGAGGAAGAACCTGAAAGAACAAGAATAAGGAGCATGAATGTGAAATTCAGCATGTGAGTCTGAGTCCCCAGGCAAGACTGAGATGGTTCATAATTGTCAGATCTGTTTAAACTCTGTCCAGAACTGTATAACGGGAGAGAGAACAGCTCAGGGAAAAAAAAAAAAAAAAAAACCAGAAAACAAAACCACCACTGCTAAACCCAGGCATCACCCCAAACAGAGAGAGATGCAGGACTCACTTCTTGGCTTTGGCACTGTTGGGGTAATCCACCACCATTCCCCCTGTGAATCCAGCTCTCATGGCCTGGGCAGTGATGAGCTCCAGCTGGGAAAAGCAGCAGGTACAAAGTTAATGAGCAATCATCCCCCAGGAATGCCCAGGAGAGCTCTGGGAGCACCACCCCAGGCTGGGCATTCCCAAGAGGGACTGCTCCTCCTCCGGCCAAGCTCTGCACTCCCATCCACACACCAATTCCTTGCCACTTCAATTTTAAGGCTCAGCCCAAGACAATCAATCTATGAAATATGTGTTTCCTCAAGCCAGGTCTCATAAGTTTTGGAAATCTATTTCACACCTAAGATAGCTCAGCTACCTTAGAAGGCATAAAATCAGCAGGATGGCTTTTGTGGTAGTGTTGGAAACAAAAAGGTATTCATAAAAGGCAAAATAACAAAACTTTTTACAGAGAAAAGCTGAGCTAGGTGCAAGAGGCCCTCCTGGCCCTGGTAAAACACCTCTCAAAAGCAATTACTTTCTTTGTTCTCTTCTTTTTCTAGTAAATTGCTTAAGCAGGACTTTTTGGCTTTTGTCTAATTAGCTATTTTTAAGTTTGAGGTGAAGTCTTTTAAGCCTATGAATTTTTTTTTTACTTAATTAAGAAGAAAAACTACGCTTATTTCCTTTTTAAAGGGACAAAAAACAACAAAGAACACATAAATCTATAAATCCTATCAATTCCTATAAATCTATGAAACAACAGAACCTGTACAAGGTATCCTCCTTACAGGTTATTTTTTTGGGCTCCTGAAGAGCTTTAGAAGTGGCAGAGGGGACAGAGACAGTGCCTTGATGAGAAAGAACAGGATGCAAACAGTAAATGATTTATTTCTCTGCCTGTAGGCCTACCTGCTCTGAGTTCTCGGGGTACAGCTGCAGCACAGCTCGGGATCCTCGGGCCTGCAGGAGACAGAGCTGGTCACACACCTGCCCCAGTGCAGGTGACCCCTCTGGGTCACCATCCCAGCCCCAAACATGAGCTCCCTCCTCCCCAAAACCTCCAGGACAAGGCTCCCAGGAGAGCTGCTCAGCCCACAGAGCCACTGAGGCACAGGGGCTATCCCAGAATCATGAACTGCTAGGTTTGGAAAAGACCAAGATCATCAAGTGCAACCTTGATGAGAAGCAGCACCAGGCAGGAAGGCAGGCAGTGGCTGCCTTCAGAGCAGCATTTACTTCAAACAATCTGCTTGAAATATCTTCTAAAAAGCAAAGTCGTAAGAGCAGCAGAGCCTTGGCTGGTGGAGGGTGGTGTTGCACACATCTTTTATGAAAGATCCTTTCCTTAGGATTTTTTTCCTCCTGAGAAGCTGAGAGGCCTCAGGAACAAAATGTAAACAATGATTATCTGCTGCTGTGGAATGCAACAGGTGCATCTGTGATTGGTCTCATGTGGTTGTTTCTAATTAATGGCCAATCACAGCCCAGCTGGCTCAGCTCTCTGTCCGAGCCACAAACCTTTGTTATCATTCTTTCCTTTCTGTTCTTAGCTTAGCTAACCTTCTGAAGAGAACCTTTTCTTCTATTCTTTTAGTATAGTTTTAATGTAATACATATCACAAAATAATAAAGCAAGCCTTCTGAAATATGCAGCCAGATCTCCATCTCTTCCCTCATCCTGAGACCCCTGTGAACCCGGTCAGAGGGTGGCACTTACCAGGGCAGTGTAGAGAGTGGAGAAGAACCTGTACAGGCGTTTGGGGGGGCTGTGGGACTTCCTGTCAGCATTACAGAGCCACTGCACTGCAGAAATACTGAGAGGGAAAAGGAGACCCTCAGGACAGAGTCATTGGTTCCTTCACAGAGCTTGTCACCTCCCTTTGAGCTGTATTCCTGCTCTAGGCATGCGCTGGGCCTCAGGGAAATCATTTCATTTCCTTTGTGTTGCTCTGCGTTCTGTTTTGCAGTTACACAAACCCCTCTGGAGACTCAAAAAACTTAACAAGATGCACAAATTAAAGGACAAAAGCATCACCAAGCATCCCCTTTAGTCCAAGTGCTCAAATCCTAGAATGACAGAATGCTTTGGGTTGTTCCAGCCCTTGCCATGGGCACAAACACCTCCCACTGGGCCAGGCTGCTCCAAGCTCTGTCCAGCCTGGCCTTGGACACATCCAGGGATGGGACAGCCACAGCTCCTCTGGGCATCCTGGAGACCTCACCACCCTCACAGGGAATAATTTATTCTCTGTATCTCACCTAAATGTTCCCCCTTTCAGCTTGAACTCTTTACTCCTGCTCCAAGCATTACAGCTCCTGAGCAGCACTGCAGAGCTCAGCTGTGTCCCTTGCCTGGCCAAGCAGGTTTTCCCAAAGAGCAATTTAAACCAGAGCTTTTGGCTCAGCAAAGGACAGCCCTTGCTTCTTCCCAGCTGTTCTCTGAGCAGGTGAGTCCCTCTGTCCCCTTCATCCCAAAGCCAAGCATCAAACCTCGATCCAGGGATTGGCTTCTCTAAGCTCTGCCCCTTTGTTCTCCTCCTTGGAGCAGGTCTCAGCCACCCTGACAATATCCCCAGCTTTACTTTCTTCCCTTTTACAAAATTCCAAGCTCAGCAGCACAAAAGGACAGGCATCACCTGGGGAAGAGCTGTCACAAGCTGTTTGTACCACCCAGAGTTCTGGAACTTTGTCCTGGAGCCAAGGCTGACAGGGCCAGTCCCTTTCAGCTGTGATTCACCAGGGGTGCACCTTGGGGACTGAGCGGTTCTGGGGGTGTCAGGAGAGCTCAGCCACAGGCACAGACTCACCTGATGCAGCCATCAAACATGCCGGGCCTGAAGGGAATGCCATGGCCCACATCTGCAAGGAGAAGGTCTCCTTCCACCTCCCTCTCCACGGCCACATCTGCACAGAACACAGCACAGCTCAGGCACTCAGCTGCCAGCCCCGGGGCCTCTGAGGGTCTCAGGGAGGTTGTGCTCACCCAGCATGGCAGGGCTGATGTCCATGCCGATCCAGTAGTGCCCCTCCTCAGAGATGTAATCCCCACTCAGCCCCGAGCCACAGCTAGAGGGAGGAAGGGGAAAGAGCTGAGCTCATGGGGCTGCTCTGACGCTGTGCTGGCCACACATACCAACGCTACAGCAGCCTGTCCCTGTTCCCCAGCCCACAAAAGGCACTGGGACACCACCACCCCTTGCCCGTGCACCGCCCCAGCCCCAGCTATGCCGTGGAATCGGGCAGAGCCCCGCTCACCCCACATCCAGCAGGAGGCACGCACGGTCCTCGGGCAGCCCCAGCAGCTCCACGGCCCGCTCCGACATCTGCGACTGGATCTCCACCACGCGGGAGCTACGGCACGGCACGGCACGGCACAGCGTGAGCGACGGGCGGGCGGCACCCCCGGCACTGCGGGACCGGACCCGCACCGGACCCGGCGGGACCCGAGCACCCCTCGCCTCCCTCAGGACCCGACCCTGCCCCTCACTCCCGGCCCCCCCGGGCTCCCGGCAGGGCCCAGGACCGACCCCCGTCCCCGGTGGGACCCCCGGTGCCCGCCCCATGGCGAGCGAGCTCCCCGCCCCACGACACCGCAGCGCCGGTCCCGCCGTACTTCTGGGTGTATTTCCGTGCCTCGGCCTCATCGTAGAACTGCAACGAGAGAGCGGCGGGCGCCGTGAGGCCTGGACCCCACAGACGTGCCCGGTTTCCCCTCCAGACCTTCCCGGTCCCCCCCGCAGACGTGCCCCGTTCACCCCCAGAGGTTCCTGGTCCCCCCCTCAGACGTTCCCGGTTCCCCCTCAGACCTGGCCGGCTCTACCCCAGACGTGCCTGATTCACCCCCAGACATGCCCGGTTCCCGGTTCCCCCCACAGACATTCCCAGCTCCCTCCAGACATTCCCGGTCCCTCGCTCAGCGCTCACCAGCTCGGGCGGCCCGCGGTGCTCGGGCCGGCGGCCGCTGCCCGCCATGCTGCTGCTGCGTGACGTCACTGCCCGGCGACCGCTGTGCCTGCACACGTCACTCCCGCCGGTGACGCCACAGTCCCGCGCCGCGGCGCTGATGGCGGCGGGCGGGCGCTGAGGCCGCCATGGGCCGGGCGGCGCTCGGGTGGCTGCGGCCGCTCCTCCCCGCGGCCCCGCGGCCCGGCCGCGCCCCGCCGCCCTCCCGGGCCGCGCACACGGCCGGTGCCGAAGCCCCGCGGCCGCGCCGCGATCTCTACGAGGTGCTGGGAGTGCCGTCCACGGCCACGGCGGCGCAGATCAAGACGGCGTACTACGAGCAGTCCTTCCGCTACCACCCCGACCGCAACGCGGGCAGCGCCGCCGCGGCCGCTCGCTTCGCCGCCGTCAGCGAGGCCTACCGGGTGCTGGGCAGCGCCGCGCTCCGCCGCAAGTACGACCGGGGGCTGCTGAGCGCCGCCGAGCTGCGGGACGCGCCCCGGCCCTCGGGCCGCGCTCCGGCCGCCGCCGCTCCGCCACCGCCCCGCGCCCCCGCCGCCCGCCCCGGGCCCGGCCCGACCCCCTTCGACTTCGACGCCTTCTACCGAGCGCACTACGGGGAGCAGCTGCAGCGGGAGCAGATCCTGCGGGCGCGGCGGGAGCAGCTGCGGCTCCAGCGGGAGGAGTACGCGGCGCAGGGACGGCTCCGGGCCCTCTCGGATTTCTCCGTCGGGCTCTTCTTCTTCCTGGGGGTTGCGTTCATCTACGGCCTCAAGTGACGGCGGGGCGGCCTCCGGGGTGTCCCCCCAGCTGCACGGTGTCGCTGGGGGTGTGCCCTGCCCCGCCCCGCGTCTGCTGTTGGGCTGTGACATTGCACCCTGCCAGCCTGACCTTCAGGCACACAGTGCCCAGGCTGGCACAGTCTGTGCCCTCTGGATGCCTCTGGGGACACAGCCTGGGCCAGGCCACTCAGGGTGACCTTGCAGGAGCTCGTGATGTGCCCCCTCAGCAAACACCTCCTGCACAGCCCTGGACTCTGGACTGGGATGTGTCCCCTCCTTGGCACAGCTGTGTGCCCTGTGTGCCTGCAGAGATTAAAGACTGTCAGAGGTGCTGTGTGCTGTGTGTGTTCGGCTGTGCCTCTGGTTCCTGCTGCTGTCACAGCTGCTGGTGCCACATCTCTGGAGCTCCTGGTGTCCCAGCTGCACCACCCTGTGGGAATGGCAGGTGCAGGAGGCTGAGATCAGACCTGAAAAATGCAACCTGAGCCCATGGCCTGGTCAGTGTGTGACACTGCCTGGAGCTGTGTGACAGCACTTTGGTGTCTGCAGTCCTCTGTCCTGTCTGGGGCCTGCCAGGAGCTTCCCAGCACCCCTCCCTGTGAGGATCTTGGCTGTGGTGCACCTGTGAGCACCCAGTGCTGTTCTCTGTGTCTTACACGTGTCTGAGCATCATTTGCACAAGAGTATTTGCCTATTTAAACACTGAAGTGTTTCGAGAACTGAAGATTGTGTTCCTCAGAACCTTTTCTCCTTCCTTGGGTGAAGGTTCACCTGTGCTATGCTGCTGCTGCCTGGAGGGAGAGAAGCTCCCTGGCCATGGCCTGAGTGTGCCAAGGACTGTGTGGGGCACTGGGTTTGCTGTCAGAGGGGTGAGCAGGAGCCTGAGCCTTGTCCAGAGCCTGGGCTCTGTTTTGTCCCAGCACAGGAATGTCACAAGTGAATGAATGCCCTGTGTCTGCTCTGTGCATTTTTGTGACCCTGCTCAGAGCCTGGGGCAGGGCACAGCAGCGACACACAGGGGTGAGATGCAGGGGTGAGATCCCAGTTTTAAATCTGCTTTAACTGGTAATACTGGAATATTGGCCATAAATGAGGGCTGGTATTTGGCATAAAGCCAGATATTCTCTGTGAAGGAGGGTGATCAGACACTGCAAGCTAATGATCTGTATTTTGGGGTGGTTTCTGGCCTGAGCCAGGACCTTCTGCTGCTTGGGATGGTTTCCAATCAGTCTACATAGCAGGGGCAAGATGCAGGTTGGGCAGGCAACTGGGAAAGAGGAAAAGAATTCTACACAGCCAGACAAGAAGAGTCTGAAACCAACCCAAAAGCTAAACCCAGCACAATGGACATGGCACAGCAGGAAACAAACCCCAGGAGGCTGCAGCTGGAGGAACCAGGGGATGGGGAGCACCCTGGGGATGGGGAGCAGCCCCCCTGCACTCAGCATCCACTGTGTGACAGTGAGGAGAGGAGCAGGAGGGGCTGGGGTGGAACAGGCTGAGAGCTCAGGCCTCCTGCCACTCTCTGCAGGGAGGGCTGGTGGGATGGGGAGGTGGGTGAGGGATGGCAAAGGGCACAGTGGGCCCTGAGGGGATGGGAAAGGCACATCTGATCCCTTGGGCTGGGATGGGAGAGGGATGAGATCCCACACAGGTTCAGGCTGATGAGAGCAGGGGGTGCCAAGCTGTGAGCAAGCCCAGCTTGGGCTCCCACAGGGTCTAACCCTCCATGGGGTGAGGGCTTTGCTGCTGGCACGAGGCACCTCTGGGCACCTTCCCCATGTGCAGGGCCAGACTGCTCCTTGGCCCCTCTCCTGCCTGTGCAGGATTGCTCTGGTTGCTCCCTGCCTGCTCTCAGCAGCTTGTGCCACCTCCAGCTGCTCACTAGAGCTCACTAGAGCTGGGGCTAAGCTCAGCCCAGGGCAGAGTGAGCTTTGCAGGGTCCTCCCTGGTGTCAGTCTGTCCCTTCACTGGGATCACAGCACTGGGATGTCACAGTGGGACACAGGAGCCTGCTGTGCCCTGCTAAAGGGAACTCTGGAGTTGGGGCTCTGGCACCTGCTGATGCATTTTCATGCTCATCTTCATCCTGTAAACAAATCACACAAAAGATCAGAGGCAGCACTTTGGGCAGGCTTTGGCAGGAAGCATTACTGTGCAGGCTGGAAGAGCCAGCAGTGTCCATGGCCCTCCTCTGGCTCCCTCCCAAACGGGGTTTGGAGTTCCTGCTGCTGGCTCCTCTCTTCCTCCTCAGGTCTCTGTGATGTATCTTGAAGATTAAAGACATCCAGCCATAAATGGGTGACAAAATGACACATCTTTCTTGTGGTGGGCCTGGGTGGTGAATATTCCTTGCACTTGCTGGAAAGCAGGGGTGAGGGGCTGTGACTGTTCACAGGGGTCTCAGGGTGAGGGAAGAGATGAGGATCTGACTCCATGTTTCAGAAGGCTTGATTTATTATTTTATGATATATATTTCATTAAAACTGTACTAAAAGAATAGAAGAAAAGGTTCTCCTCAGAAGGCTAGCTAAGCTAAGAATAGAAAGGAATGATAACAAAGGCAGCTGTCCCAGACTCTGTCTGCGCCAGCTGGGCTGTGATTGGCCATTAATTAGAAACAACCAACATGGGCCAATCCCAGATGCACCTGTTGCATTCCACAGCAGCAGATAACCATTGTTTACATTTTGTTCCTGAGGCCTCTCAGCTTCTCAGGGGGAAAAACTCCTAAGGAAAGGATTTTAAATGAAAATATGTCTGCAACAAGAGGCAGGCAGGAGTTTCACATCCTGACTTCAGCCAGTGAAGAAGAGGCCAGTGAGGCGAGCTCTGTGTGCCTTGCAGGGCAGGGGGGCCCCTCTGGAGGTCTGTTCTGTACTGCCTGGGTGACACCCAGGGGTGGCAGTGTCCTGGTGACACCCCCTGAGCTCTGCCCTGCAGCCTGGACAGGAGGGTGCCCTGAGCTCTGCAGTGTCACCTTTGCCCTGTCAGGCCTGGCTGCTGCGCTGCTCGGGGAAGCATTTCAGCAGCTTGGGCACCAAGTGGCTGGAGCTGCTCCAAATGCCCAGCCTGCCTCCCAGCTCCCAGCACACCACTGTTCTGCCCATTTTTCTCCTTGTGTCAACAGTGTCATGGCATTCTGGCTGTTCCCCAGTTGTTTCCTTGATGGAGAGGTGCCAGGAGAGCTGAGCACAGCCTGAGGGTGCCAGGGCTGTGAGCTGTACAGGGCTGGAAGATAAAGGACAGGATAAAGATTGAAGGAAGAATAAAGGAAGATAAGGCAGAGGATAAAGCTCAGTAATTCCCTGTGGCCTTTACATCTCAGCAGCCAGGATGGATCCCTGGGGACACTGACACACACAGGGTTGTTCCTGTGAGAACAGGAGCCCCTTCCTGCAGCTGGAGCAAGGCAGCCATCAGCAGGGTCATGGCAGGGGACAGCTGTGAACTGCCCCAGGTCCTTTTCCTGCTTTGGGGATGTGTCCAGTCCCTGCAGCACAGCTCAGGAGCAGACAGCAGCAGCAGCTGAGCTGTCCCCAGCCCCTCCTGGCCCAGGTGAGGTGGCAGTTTAAGCTGGGGACTTCACCATGAACATCCCAAGGGCTTTGCTAGGAGGAGTGTGATGTTCACAGCAGGGATTTCTTCCTCCTCAGTCTCCAGCCCACTGGGGCCATTTTTACAGATATTCTACCACATCCTAGCTCTCATTTCCTCACCCTGTGGCTCCCCATTTCACTGGCCTGCAGTGATGTGTGTCCATGTTGGATGCTTGTCCTTTGCTCTCTTGTCCTTTGCACCTGGTTTTGCCACTTGTGTGTCCCCAAAAGGGTGACAGCTGTCCCAGGGTGGGTTGTGATGGGGCCTCAGCCATCATCCCATGGCCTGCCCTGCTCTGCCCTGCACCTTCACCCCAGGGCTTGTTTTGTGTTGCTCATTCCCACCCTTAAATCACTGACAGCAAAGGGAAGCACCAAAATCTGAGTAGTTAACAAATGGGAATTGGATGTGTGATAAGCTAAGGAAATCTTAGGCACCAGGGAAACTTAAGCTGAAGCCCTCCAAGCTCAGTGCAGACCCCACTCCCCACCCCTGCCCCAGCCCCTTTTCATGGGCTGACATCCCCACAACTGCAGGTTTGGGCTGCTGAGCTGCCCCCTCAGCTGCTGGGGGCTGCAGCCTGGGAGTGTGGGGTCTCAGGGCCTCCTCCTGGAGCTGGGCTGCTCTTTGGGAAGGAAGGGGTCAAACCTGGCTGCTGGCAGATTGTGAGGGGCAGGAGCAGGGACTGCAGGCTGGGGAGCAGCACTGAGGGGTGGCTTCAGCCTCCTCCCCCCAAAAGGGGCTGTGAGGGGACAGCCCCTGGGACAGCCCCAGCCCCACCTGTGTGGGCACAGCTCTGCAGCCCGGGGTTGCTGCTGGTGGCTCTGCCCTCCCAGGGACGGGCTGCCACGGTTGGCAGCACCCGAGGATGGGGGCAGCATGCCCTGAGGCCACTCCTTGGTTAATAGAGTTAATTGTTAATGGACAATTAACAGCCCCGTGCCTGCTCCAGGGGCTCCAGCTGGGGCACATTGGCACCCCCTTCTTGGCTGGTGCTAGCCCAGGTTTGTACCCCTTTGGCACCCCTTTGCCTGGGGCTCAGGGGAGAGGGGGGACACCCCTCTTCTCCCAGCTGTTGTGGCTCTCCTGGACTGGGGCTGCTCCTTGTCCAGCCTGGAGCCAGGGATGGGGGCACCCCCAGCTCCCTGCCCAGCTCTGGCTGCTGCCCAGCTGGCAGAGGGCAGCAAGGAATGCAGGTGCACACCCAGTGCCAACCTCTCCTCCTCCCCAGGGTGAGCAGCAGCACCTTTACCTTCCTTGACTCCATCCTGCAGGGCAGGGACAGGCACAGGGCAGGCAGGAGGGGCAGAGGGGTCACCCTGTGCACTGCCAGCCCCTGCCTGTGAGCCAGTGTCCCTGCCTGTCCTGTGTCCCCAGTCCCTGCTGACATGTGCAGGGCCTGGAGCTGTTGGTGCCAGTGGGCAGATACCCTCAATCCCAGGGGTACAGGGTGCACCCCCTGCCAGGATCACCCCTGGGGCCAGCCCCACACTGGACAGGACCAGCTGCAGGGCGCCAGGAGCCTCCCCAGGGCAGGGGCTCACCTGGTTTGGCACCTTCCCAAAGTTTCCCAAGGTTCTCCCCCCCCTGAAGTGGGGTGGTGGCCAGCCCAGCAGGACCATGGGGATGCCAGGGCCTGCCCAGTGCTTCTGAACTTCCTGGGGTGCTGCAGGGCTCCTGTGCACTGACAGACAGACAGACAGACCATGGCAGCAGAGCTTTCCTTGGTGCTCAGGCTGTCACTTCAGTGCTGCAGCTCTCACGGACACACTCACCCTGTCCAGGCTGCAGGGGCAGCTCCTCACCCTGAGGGTTCCCACTCGTGGGGCCACTGGGGTGACTCAGGAACTGCAAGGGACCAGGGAAGTTTGTCCTGGAGCTGGTGACAGACCCACCCAGCCTGGGGCTGCCCAGCCCAGGGGCATCTTCTTGCCTGGGGAGATGCACTGGGGGATCTGGATAGTTTTTGGGTGGCTTGGCTGCTCGTGCACCATGTCCTGCCTCAGTGCTGTGCCTGGTTCCCCGTGGCAGGGCAGTGACAGTGACAGTGACAGCACTGCCAGGTGAGCACTGAGCCTGGCTGGCAAACAGCCTTGCACTGCCAGGCTGAGCCCAAAGTGGGACTCAGGAAAGCAGCAGGTGCTTTGTGAAACTCCAAATATTCCAGTGACCACCACCTCCTCACATGCCAATAAGGCACAGTGCTGGTCCCCTATTTATCCCAGTTTTAAACCTGCTTTAGCTGGTAATACTGGAATATTGGCCATAAATGAGGGCTGATATTTGGCATAAAGCCAGGTATTCTCTGTGAAGGAGGTGATCAGACACTGCAAGCTAATGATCTGTATTTTGGGGTGGTTTCTGGCCTGAGCCAGGACCTTCTGCTGCTTGGGATGGTTTCCAATCAGTCTACATAGCAGGGGCAAGATGCAGGTTGGGCAGGCAACTGGGAAAGAGGAAAAGAATTCTACACAGCCAGACAAGAAGAGTCTGAAACCAACCCAAAAGCTAAACCCAGCACAATGGACATGGCACAGCAGGAAACAAACCCCAGGAGGCTGCAGCTGGAGGAACCAGGGGATGGGGAGCACCCTGGGGATGGGGAGCAGCCCCCCTGCACTCAGCATCCACTGTGTGACAGTGAGGAGAGGAGCAGGAGGGGCTGGGGTGGAACAGGCTGAGAGCTCAGGCCTCCTGCCACTCTCTGCAGGGAGGGCTGGTGGGATGGGGAGGTGGGTGAGGGATGGCAAAGGGCACAGTGGGCCCTGAGGGGATGGGAAAGGCACATCTGATCCCTTGGGCTGGGATGGGAGAGGGATGAGATCCCACACAGGTTCAGGCTGATGAGAGCAGGGGGTGCCAAGCTGTGAGCAAGTGTCACGGACATATTTTATGAAAAATCCCTTTGACAAGATTTTTCTCCTGAGAAGCTGAGAGGCCTCAGAAATGAAATGTAAGCAATAATTACCTGCTGCTCTGGAATGCAACAGGTGCATCTTTGATTGGTCCTTGTGGTTGTTTCTAATTAATGGCCAATCACAGTCCAGCTGTCTTGGACTGTCTGGTCAGTCACAAGATTTTATTATCATTCCATTCCTTTCCTTCCTTTGCTAGTCTTCTGATGAAATCCTTTCTTCTATTCTTTTAGTGTAGTTTTAGCATATAATTTTCTTTTCATATAATATATATCATAAAATAATAACTCAGCCTTCTGAAATCAAGATTCAGATGGAATCAAGATTCTCATCTCTTCCCTCATCCTGGGACCCCTGTGAACATCACCCAGCAAGCCCAGCTGGCCATGGACAATAATCCTTCATGGGGTGAGGGCTCTGCTGCTGGCACAAGGAATCTCTGGGCACCTTCCCCATGTGCAGGGCCAAGCTGGTCCTTGGCACCTCTCCTGAGGGAAACACACACACATGGCAGGCTCTGCACCCTTGCAGGAACTCTCATTTTCCCCAGGGCAGTGATGCCCTGAGCCAAGTGCCAAGGAAAGGTCTGGGGCTCCTCAGGCTGGAGGGCTCTCCTTGGCTGCCAGTCCCCTCCAAGCCTGGCAATGCTCCCTGGTAACCCTTTCCTGTCTCATCCTGCTGTTCACAGCCAGAGCAAAGGGCAGAGCACACACACAGAGCACGGAAAGAGGCTTTATTCGGGAACCATGTGGCACACCCAGTGCTCCTGAGCCTTTTCCCTGCTATCCCTCCCAGCTAAGCCCACTGACACCCCTCCAACCCACCCACCCCCAGTTCCTGTCCCATTCCTCCAGCTGTGGATGCAGAGCCCTCCCCAGTGCAGAACCCTTGCCCCAACCCCGCACCTCCGTCCCTGTATGAGCTCCCCCATGTGCCACCCCACAGACTCCTCGGAGCTGTGCCTACAGCACCCCAACCCCTCCTGTTCCTGCCCTGGGTGCTGCTGCCCGGCCCGGGAGGGGCAGGAGCGGGGCCATCCCTCCCTGCCCCATGCCCACCGTGCCCCGCTACCGGTGCGGCGGCTCCTGCTCCCGGGGCTGGGCGCTGGGCACGGGCACGGCTCCAGCGGGGCGCAGGGGAGAGCCCAGGCCGGGCACCTCGGAGCAGGGAGATGCTGGCTGCTGTGCCAGGGCTGGCAGATGGTGCTTGGGAGGCGCAGCGGGCACGGGGAAGGGCGCGGCAGCCTCCGAGGGGACCAGGACGGCGGGCACAAAGCCGTAGGACAGATCGAAGGGTTTGGGGGCTGCTCCGCTCTGCAAGGGGGCGAGGCGGGCTGGTGCCACGCTAGCCGGGGCACCTGGGCACCCCGCAGGGTCCTTCCTGCCCACCTGGTCCTTCTGCACCTGCTCCTTGTGCAGCAGCTCCTGCAGCTTCTCCAGCTGGGTCCGGCAGACGTGGGAGCGTGTGCGGCTCTGGCAGAAGGACTCCAGGAAGGCCTCGAGGGGCAGCTCCTGGGCCAGGAACTGCTTTATCTGGGCCTGTGGCATGGGCAGTGGGACTAGAAGGAGCACCCCTGGGGCCTTGTGCAGGCCCTGGCACATGGGAGGGCATGGAGAGGGCCCCATGGCCCTGGTAAGGGAGGGACAGCAGCACAGGGGTCTCAATAACTCACCTCTGACTCTGCTTCAGAGGCATCAAGCTTGGCTTGGAGCTGGCCCAGGGCGCTCTGTGGGCTCCACTTCTCCAGGTAAACATCTGTGTGGCACAAGGGGATGGGGCTGCCAACCTTCCCCTGGATATCCCTGCTGCTGGGGGTGCTGAATTTCCCATGCTCAAGCATCCACTGCCCCCCTTCTTGCACTGAACCCCCCCCAAAACACACACCTGGAGCCACCTGCACACCAAGGCTTCCATCCCACAGATTGCCCAGAGAGGCTGTGGATGCCTCATCCTTGTAATTGTTCAGGGCCACATTGAACTTGGAGCAACCTGCTCTAGGGAAGGTGTCCCTGCCCACAGCAGAGAATGGAATGAGATGATCTTTAAGGTGCCTTCCAACCCAAATAATTCTGTGATTCCATGGCTCGTCCCAGCTAAGGATGTGCTGTGTCACAGGGAGCATCATCCCCCACCACTCCTGAACCATCTCCCTGGGGCAGGGTCAAGAATGCTGAGCCCACCTGGACTCTCCTATTAACAGGGCTTGCTGTGGACGTGCGTCAGCCCAGGGGCTGCTCCCCACTCACCCAGGCGCTGCTGCTTGTCCCAGCAGGCCTCTCGGATCTCCTGCAGCTCCTGGTACTTGATGGCCAGGGAAGCCTTCCCATCCTCCAGCCGCGGGCGCAGGGACAGATTCACCTTGGCCTGGGTGCAATTTGAAGCCAAACACATTTCCCGCTCCAGCTGGAGACTCTGGAACTGTGGGGATGGGATCGGGGCCGTGTGTGTCAGCAATGAGAGAAACGGGCAGAACCGGTCAGATCCAGCACCTTGCTGAGCGGGGGGCAGTGTCCATCCGGGGATGAACCCCCTTTTTCTGCATCCATCCCTCTGCTTTGCCTGGTTAGGGGGTGAATCCCGGGGGAATGCAGCGGCTGCAGCCGGGCTACGCCACCTGGCTAAACCCGACCGCGGCAATCTCCGCAGGGAGAGCGCTCGGCAGAGGACGCGGATGTCACGGCAGGGACACGCACCCTCCCCTGGCTGCGCACACCCCGCCCGCCCTCGGGGCCACCCGGGGCAGGGGCTGGGATGGGGCCGGGAACGATTCCACGATAACCTGAGCCCGATTCCGCAGCGCAGCCGGGAGGGCGCGGGGCTCATCCCGGCTGCGGGAAACGAGACCAGGCTGGAGGGCGGGCGGAGGGCCGGGGCCTCGGCACAGCTCGGGATGCGGGGACAGCGCACGGGGCTTGGTGGCCCTGGGTTGGCGGCCATGGGGTTGGTGGCCACAGGTTTGGTGGCCCTGGGTTTCGCACCGGGAGCCCCGCGCAGCCGCGGTCGGGCCGCCCGTGCGGAGGCTCCCCCGCCCCGCCGGTGGCTCTGCGGCTCCTCGGGAGCCCCCGGGATTGCGGGTGTCAGGATGAGGGCAGCGGGCGATGGGAACGGCGGGAGGCACCGGCCCCGCAGTGCCGGCTCCGGGCCGCGGGCGGCTCCGCCCTGCGCACCGGGACAGCCCCGGCGGAGCGAGCGGCGCCCGGCTGGAGCCCGCCGGCGGCGGGACAGCGGCCCCCGGCCCCCCGGCCCCGGCCGTACCTTCCTGCAGAGGCGGGCGGCGCGCTGCAGCCGCGGCTCGTCCTGCAGCAGCGCCCGGAGCTGCGCCGTGCTCAGCGCCCCGAGGCGGCGCGGGGAGCCGGGCGGCGCCGCGGGCCGGGACATGGGCCGGGATCGGGATCGGCTCCGGCACCGGCACCGGGACCCCCGCCCCCGCCGGCAGCCGAGCGCGCCGCCCCGCGCCCGCCGCCCCCGCCGGTCTTAAAGGAGCCGCAGCGGAGCGCGGAGAGATCCCGCACCGCTCCTGTACCGCTCCTGCACCGCAGCGATCCCGCACCGCTCCTGTACCGCAGCGATCCCGCACCGCTCCTGTACCGCACCTGTACCGCACCGCCCCGGCCGGGGACACGGGCACTGTTCTCGCTCCGCGCACCCTGCACCTGATGCGCGCAACCCGAACCCTCTGTGAGCACCCTGCTCCTCGCTGCACGGATCCTGCACCCCGCTCTGGGCACCCTGTACCCCCTGTTAGCACCCTGCTCCCCGTTGTGCACAACTTGTACCCGCTCTGGGCACCCTGTACCCTCTGTGAGCACCCTGCTCCCCGCTGCACGGATCCTGCTCCCCGCTCTGGACAACCTGCACCCACTGTGGACAATCTGCACCCCGCTCTGGGCAACCTTTTCCCCCCTGTGAGCACCCTCCTCCCTCCCGGCTGTGCATACCCTGTGCCCGTTCTGGACAACCTGCACCCACTGTGCACACCCTGTGCTCCCCACTGTGAAAATGTCTGGTGAGACTGTCGCCCAAGGACCCCGCAGCCCTCTGGGGACATCTCACACACCGAGTCCCTCCTGCCACCACTGCAGCTTCACTCCTCACTGCCCCACACTGCCCTGGGACAGCCTGGTGCCCTGTTAGCCACTCGTTCAGGAGAGGTGGGAACTGTGGGACACCCTGTCACTGGATCACCCTCTCCCTGGGACACCCTATCACTGGGGAACCCTGTCACCAGGACACCCTGTCAATGGGATACCCTATCCCTGGGGCACCCTGTCCCTGGGACACCCTGTCCCCAGGACACCCTGTCACCAGGGCACCCTGTCATGGCACATCTGTGCAGTGCCTTTGTCCACTGAAGAAGCTGCCCCACTGGGACCAGGAACTGCTGCCACAGGGTCACTAAATGTTTGCAGGGATTCAGGAACCTAGAAGAAAAATTCCAGGGCTCCTCTAACAGCCATGTCTCCTTGCTTTACCAGCTTCTGACTCCAGCACAGGAGAGCTGCTCTTCCAGCCAACACAAATCCATCCTGGAGCTGCTCTTTGGATCCCCTCCCTGGCTGTGCAGGTCACAGGGCCTTTATCACAGTGTAACTGGGTTTAATTTTCTTACATCCGTGAGAAACACTCAAGGCTTTCTCTGTCCAGGCTGAGTAACCTGGTTTAGTGGAAGGTGTCCCTACCCATGGCAGGGGGTTTGGAATGAGATGGATTTTAAGGTCCCTTCCAACCCAAACCAGGCTGTGATTCTATGATAAACCTCAAGACTCCAGTCCTGGCTCCTGACATGGGATTTCTTGGGTCTCAGGGGAGGAGATCAGAAGTACAGAACAGATGTCATTACTGAAGAATGAGCTCAAGCAAGCATGTTTATTGGATGCCTTATCAAACACTGCAGAGAGGCTCAGAGTACATGGAAATTTGGGGCATTGCTTTCTGTGAGTTCTGGAGACAGCAAGGAAACTCTGATGTAACTCCAGGGCTGTGTGTTTTCCTCCTGCAGGGAAGGTACATGTGGAATCCACAAATTTCATCAGTGTTTTTTTAATTCTTGATTATGACCATAATAACAAGGAATCATTGGCAAGCACAGGGGAATGGAGCTGAGCACAGGGGAGTCTGCAGTTGGAGAGGGGGATTGTAAAGTGGCATTTCATTAAAGCCCTGCTACCCTTGTGCTCCTCGCTCTGCTCCAGAGAGGCTCACACTCTTTGGCCGTGCAGAGCCTTTGCAGTGTCCACTGTGGACAGGAGGAGGAGGAAGCACTAACAATAAGAAGCTGGTTTAATGAGGATAAGAGAGGATTTGCAGTTCCCCTTGCACAGGTTGCCCCATGTCAGGCCCCCCTTGTAATTCAGCCTCACGGAGTAACAGGACGAGTACCACCACCCTCCCTCGTAGCTGTAGGCACAGTTCTTACTGTAGGTGTCCTGGTCCTGGTCCTTTGTGGAGAATTTCATGTTGTCGTGCATGTTGTTGGGGTTGTCTGAGGTCATGGCGTCGCCGGCTGTGCCGTTGTAGGAGCCCAGCCGGAGGCGGTAGCCGTGCTCCTCGTCCTCCACGCTGAACAGGTTGTAGTCTGCGAAGCTGAGGTTGTCTGCAGAGTCCTGGACGACAAACCTCACCTGGTAGACCTTCTGCTTGGCAATCTGGTGGATGTACTCGGTGCCCAGCCAGTACTCGGTGCGCACGTTCCCGAAGCCGAACTTGTAGGTGCTCCAGGCCTCGGCCCAGGTGACCGGGGTGTCCCTCTGGTTCCTCTGGATGACGGTCCAGCCCCCGTGGGTCACGTTCATCTCGCAGTACACCACCAGGTGGTGCAGCCCCTTGGGCTGGATGATGTACACGCCGCTGTGGCTTCCCCGCGGGATCTCACTGCAGTCCTTGGGCCACCCTGAGGCTGCAAACAGGAGATGGTTATTGAATCCCCCTGAAAATGGGGCATTTCTTTTGTGTCTGAATCCTTTTGCACACACATTCCTAGGCTGCATTCCTGCCATGTGCTCACAGGAGTAAACCAAAATCTTGCATGATCAATGACTTGATAAACTCTTACATGATCAATGTAAGACTTTATCAAATCAGGGCGCCCTTGGCATGGGAGTAATGTGCTCTGACTCCAGTGATTCAGAAGGCTGAGCAATTGCTTTATTAAGCTATATTATATTACACTATACTATGTTATTAAACATAATAATATTATATTATTATATATATTATAATTATTATACCATAACATAAGAATTATAATGTAATACATTATATTATATTATATTATATTATATTATATTATATTATACTATATTATATATAATTGTTCTGGTTTGCAGCAAAATATTACTATTATTGTAGTAATAATATAATATAGTAATATTATATTATAGTAATATAATAGAATATTACTATGTTATATTATTACTATACTATTATATTATACTATACTCTGTACTACACTATATTATACTAAAAAAAACCCCATGATCCTTTCAGTTATGACACAGCTTTGATCCAATTGGTAAATCAGTCCAAACAACCATCAACAAAGTCCAATTAACAAATCCCTTTTGGTGAACAATCTCCATAACACATCCTACATGTGCCAAACAACAGGAGCAGCAAGTAGGGATAAGGATTGTGTTAATTCCCTTCTCTCTCTGAGCTTTCTCACTGCCTTCCCCAGGAAAAATCCTGGGAGAGAGAATTATGTCTCTCTCTGTTCAAAGAGTTTGTGAATGCCACAAGAGTTGAGCTTCACGCCTTCCTAAGACAGGGTTCAAAGTGATGGGGACACACTGTGAAAATGTCTGGTGAGACCAAGCCAGGATTTCTGTCACCCAGGGACCCCACCCAGGCTGGGCTGAGCCTCAGGGATTTGCCTGTATCGTGCAGAGGATGCATCACCCCAGACAAATGCAAATCTGGGGCACAAAGTCACTTGCTGGTACAGCACAGAGGTTTAGTGCTCTGCCCCAGAGAGAGGGTGGCTGTGACGTCCATGTCTCCAACAATTAAATCAGCCCTTGGGACCTCACCAGGGCAAAGCCATTGCTGCTCTCTGGCCTTACCCAAGTAGCTCTTTGGAGGCCTCCTGACTTGTATTTGATTATGGCCTTTCCATGCCCCAGAGTGTCTGCACCTCATACAACAAACAGCTGAGTGTACCTACACACTGCTGGGAAGGAATGTGCTCCACTTGCAGTGCCTCTGTCACCAGCTGTCCCCACCCAGGCAGGACCCATCTTTGGCCTTAGGGGCCAATGCTGACCCAGCCAGCTCAGTGACTCTGTCACATCCAACTGTGTAGTGAAAATAGGAAAGTGACTAATCACCACTTCCCAGTAATGAAGCATCACTTTCCAGTTTGGACTTTTATCTGGAAAATTCCCCATGCAAGAGCCCCTGATGAGGTACTGAGCCCAGGACACAGCTGCAGCAGAGTCCCCTGAGGTTGTAGCTGCAGCCCATGAGAAAATCCACATATTCCTGGCAGTGCAGGTGTAAGACATGGGAGAGTTGTCTGAGGGCTCTTGGTGAGCCCAGTGATGATGGAACCCCCAGGAGAGGCAGAGACTCACCATGGCTCACTGGAGGGTGGTGGGCGATGTCCCTGGCCTGCCGGACGTGTCCATCGCCATCACCTAAAGTAGCACAGGAGACAGGAGTGAGTGGGGGGGGGGGGTTTGAGGGTCCCTAGGATGAGGGAGGAGATGGGAATCTTGACTCCATGTTTCAGAAGGCTGATTAATTATTTTATTATATATATTATATTAAAAGAAAATAATATACTAAAACTATACTAAGAAAAAGAGTAATTAGACATCAGAAAGCTAGAAAATAATGAATAATAAAATCTTGTGACTCACCAGAGTCCCCACACAGCTTGACCTATGATTGGTCATCAAGTAAAAACAATTCACATGAGACCAATCAAAGATGCACCTTTGGTAAACCATCTCCAGACCACATTCCACAGCCATCAGATAATTATTGTTTACATTTATTTTCTGAGGTTTCTCAGCTTCTCAGGAGAAAAATCCTGGCAAAAGTATTTTTCAGAAAATATGTCAGTGACAGAGTGAGTGTGGGGAGCAGACATGTCAAAAGCCGGCTAGGAGAGCTCAGTCTTCTCCAGATGATGTTTTCTGTTACTGGTGTTAATTCCAGAGGAATTCACCAATTTCAGATATCAGCAAGTTGGTAATTTGGGGGAATTTACATGGTGTTAGAGTGAGGCTGGTGCTTTTTTGGTGGAAAGGATTTGGGCACACTGTGCAGGGGAAAACCCCTAATGGTGGTGGCAGCACTGGGAAGGTGGGTGTCAGAGTGCAGCAGCTGCAGTTGGACTTGAGAGGAAGAGGGATTAAAGAGAGGGGGAAGAAATGTGAGAGCAGACACAGGAAAACGGGCTCAGGTGCCGGGAGTTGGGAGAGGAGTCTGCTCAAAAGGGAATTTGAAGGATGTTGCTGGAAGAGAGGAGGATTTAGAATGAGTTAATGCAATTCTTCTGCAAGGACATCTCTGTATCCACTGATGGCTGTAAAACAGAAGGATCAGTCACAGGTTTATGGAATCACAAAAGCCACTCCTGTTCCCTCTCTAAAACAGACAATTAACCCTGCAGCTGCTGCTGTGACATCCTCAGATACTGCTCCCTGCCTTCAGTCTCAGCTGGCACTGTCACCTCCTCCCTTGGGCAGTGTTTGACTTGAGCCTCTCACACTCTGCATAAGCCCTGACACATTCTGCCTGGCAGACTTCTGACTTTCTCAATTTTGATATTGACTCTTTTTGACTCCCTTTGACCCTCTTTCCAACCTGAGCCTGTGTGGAGTGGGAAACAGTCATGTGACATGGCCTGGAGGAGTTTCCTACCATGGCATTTACTACAGGCACATGGAACTGTTCACTCCTGTTTGTGTTGTGAGGCATTAAATCTGCCTCTGCTCCCTTCTGCCTTCATATTCCATCCCTTTGTCAGCATTCCTCTCCAAGTCAAGACTCTGGAATGCTGCCTGTCTCTCCTGGTTTGCATCCATGCTGAGGTTTTCAGAGCACACCACAGTGCTGTGGGTGAGAGATCACAAAAATCACAGAATATCCCAGGTTGGAAGGAAACCACAAGGGTCATCAACTCCAACTCCCTGCACAGGACAACCCCACAATCACACCATGTTCCAGACTGCACTGTGGAGCCCAGAGCACACATTCTTTCTCTACTCAGACTTGCAGTTCTTGCTGAACCCTTGTTCAGGCTCAGTGCTCCCTGTGCTGGCAGTGTCCTGACAGGTGACCTGAAACCAAACACTTGGACCTTGAGCTCCTCTGCCAAGCACATTTCCAGTTCCCTTGGAAGGGAATCAGCTCTTTCTCTCATGCTACAACCCACACCCCTGTGTTTTCCTGAGCATTTCCTCAAGGGCTCCTCACTGCTCCTGGTACCTGTAGGTTACTCTGTGCCATCACCTGGCTGATTGCCCTGGGCCAGTGCCACTGCCCAAGCTCTTTGTATTAGCTTCATTTATTTCCTCTTTGTATTAGCTTCATTTATTTCCTCTTGGTACTGAGGTCTCCCTTGAATTCAGTTCTCCACTGATGATTTCCAGAGATGGGAGCTGTTCTCCCTGTCCTCAAAACACTCTGGGACCATCTTTAACCCTTCTCCAAGGAAGAGCACATGGCCCACGAGACTCTGGGTTTGGTCTTGCTGCCAATTTGTCCTTTCTCATGGGATGCTGTGAGCTCTGAGCTTTGGGCTGTGCTTCTGTCCCTTGTGGACAGGATAACTTCCTGCCATGCAGGAGATGAGACAGGCAGCAAGCAGAGGGGCACCCTAAGGTTACTCCTGTTCCAGTAGGACACTCTCAGATCAGTATTTAGTCCTTCCTTGGTGTGACAGAGGCGTGGGCAGGCTGGTGAGGAGGTAGGCTGTGCAGGATCTGACTGATCAGGACCTTGCTTGCCTCTCCCTGCTGCTGGGCCATACTCACCCAGCCGGGAGGGCTCTGGGGGAGCATTCATAATGTCATCCATGGTGCCATTGAGGAGGTACAAGTTCCTTATGTCGACATCAGGAAAAGATGCTGCCAGGGCCAGCAGGCAGGTCAAAAGCAGGAGACAAAGGCCCTGGGTAGCTGAAATGGGAAGAGATTGGAAGAAAGAGGTCAGAACTCTTCTTTCTAGTGGAAAGCCACTAACCCCATCCAGAGTAAAAGAGGAAAATAAAACTCTGTGTAGAGCTCCTTCAGAGCTGTGAGCCCCATGTAGATGAGTTCATTTAGATGAGCTGTTCTGTACACATTAGCAGGAGTCACAGGAGTCATTAGTGGAGGCACCTGCTGTAGGGGTATTTGAAACCAAAGAAGTGCCAAAACCTTGTCCAAACCCAAAGTGCCCGTGATCAGAAATCCCTATAAAACTCAAGGTTTGAGATAGACATAACAAGCAGGGTGAACACAGAGGGACGAATCCCCTTTCTGCCCAGCTCCCATCGCACAAAATTCACAGAATGACTGGGTTGGCAGAGACCTTCAAGATCATCGAGACCAACCCAGCCCCAACACCTCAACTGAACCCTGGCACCCAGTGCCACATCCAGGCTGTGTTAAACACACCCAGGGATGGTGACTCCATCCTTCCTATAAAAAACTTTTTCCTAATATCCAACCTGTATTTCTCTTGGTGCAGCTTGAGGCTGTGTGCTCTGGTTCTGTCTGTCTGGAGAAAGAGCCCAACCCCAGCTGAGCACAGGCACCTTCCAGGGAGCTGCAGAGAGTGATAAGTTCACCCCTGAGTCTCCTTTTGTCCAGGCTGAGCACCCCCACCTCCCTCAGTGGTTCCTCACAGGGTTTGTGTTCCCAGCCCCTCTCCAGCCTCTGGATGTGCTCCAGCCCCTCCAGGTCCTTCCCAAGCTGAGGGGCCAGAGCTGGACACAGCACTGCAGGTGTGCCCTCAGCAGTGGTTTGAGCTGGGGCTGCCCTGGGGCTGTGGGCAGCAGGACCCTGGGGTGGAACAAGTTCCAGGCAGGGCTCTGTGTGTGCCAGCAGCATGGCAAATGGAGGCAGCACAGCCCTCCAGGATCAGAGTGGGTCTGGGGTAAATGATGCCCTTTCTGTGCTTATGTTGGTTGTGTGGCTGCTTCAAGATTTCCATATGAGGACAGCTGCTCTGGTCTGGTCTGGTTCAGAGCACTAGGAAAAACCAGCACACTTTTGGCAGTATTCAAGCTAAGTAGAATAACAGAAAGTTTGTCCTGATTCCTAGAGTGGGACACTGTGGAGCTGCCTGCCCGTGGGGAATTCTGTTCCTGATGAGACACTCACAGCTCACCTGGCAGATCACCAATGTGAGCCCCTCAGTGTTCAAACCCCAGCAGAGCCAACACCTATTGCATTTCCCAGGGGTACCTGGGTTTGGCACTGTTCTCTGGGATGCCTGAGAAGGGAAATGATCATGGATGGCAGCCTGGAACCATGGTGTGGAATCACAGCCACCCTAGAGACAAACACCCCATTCTGGGAATGCTCTGACATGTCCCAACCTATCGTGCTGGTTACAGTTTTACAGCAAGTCTTTTAAAAACTCTTCACTCCAACTGATTTATTTCTCAGTTCCTACTGAGACATTGCATATGTTGATATACTGTTGTATATCAACATTGGGTGTGTTGATATACTTGTGTTTAGGGACATGTTTAAGGATATTTTTCCTTGAGGCCCCCAGGGAATAACTGCTCCCTGCCCTGCCAGCCCTTCCCTGGGACTGGTCCTGAAAACTCTGCATAGGAAGGAGATGCAAAGGAGGATCAGCCTCTTGTGGGTGCTCTGCTGGGGACAGCAATGTGCTATTGAGCATCTGACCTCCAGATCTGGGTACCTGTTCAATATCACACATTCAGCAGGAAAACCTAAAAAATCCCTTTTCTACTCTAGAGTGTTTAACACTTTCCTTGGAGAACTGAAAATTGCAAAGAATGGTGACTACAAAACTTGTAAAATGGTCTGTGTGGTGCTCCAGTGCTACACTGGTACAACCTGGATACAGCAGAGCATGCAGGCTCCTGTCCCCCTCCCAGCCCAGGGCAGAGCAGGCACAGACAAGGACTCAGTACCAGGATCAGGGTGGACAAACCCCACAGCAAAGTGCTGGGATACCCTGTGAGCTGCAGGCACACACTGAGGTGCCATCCCATCCCATCCCACCCCATCCCATCCCATCCCATCCCATCCCATCCCATCCATCCCACCCCACACTCACCCATGCTGTCTCTGTGGGCACCTGTGGAGCTCAGAGCTGGGTGCTTTTGGCCTGGCTGCAGGGGTGCCCAGCCTGAAAGTTATAGGGTTGGGCAGGGGAGGGGGTGGAGGCAATGAGACCCAAACCTCAGCACTTGTCCCCTGGACCAGTGGCTCAGGGCTTATTTGCTCTCCACCATCAAGTGATCAGTCCTCAGGCACTGAAGTCACACAGGTGAAGAGCTTTCTCCAGGGGCAAAGCAAATAATTTGGTGGCAATAAGCAAATGCTTTGAAATGACCCCAATTCAGTGTGCAGTGTTTCCCCAGGGAATGACGTTCTTGGGGCATCTCCACAGGGCTCAACTGGTGAGCAAACACCCAGGTGACTTTCACCTCCTGGATAGAAATCAAACACCAGGCGTAAATCGCTCTCTTCAGAGCTGGCATTGAGCTCAGCAGCCCCTGGGAACCCCACAGAACCTTCAGGGAAGAGGCACTCCAGTGTTCTGGGAAACTGAGCCCTGAACTTCACAAAGCTCCACTCCAGTGCCTCCTGACACCCCTGCCCTGCCACTGCCACACTGCCCCTTGTGCAACACCCACTGTGTCCCCCTGGCACCAATCTCAAGGGGGTTCTGGGCATCATGAAGTGCCATTGATGTAAAATGGTCTCACTTGGAGCCCCTCTCTGCTCTAGGGCACTCACACCATGGATGTGAACAGAAAATGCCAGACCTTTCTTTCAAATCTTTCTGGCTGCTGGGCTGCAGGAGCCCTCCTGACTGAGAACACTGCAGGCATCCATGCCAGGGAAAAGGGGAAGGAAGGGAAATTAGATTTTAAAAAATCTGCTTGGGTCTGTTCAAAGACAAAAAAAAAAAAAAAAAAAAAAAAAAGGAAGAGAAGTTATGGGGCCTCCATTCCCTGACATTCACAACCGACCCAGTTGTGACCCTAAACAGCCCATTCAAGTTTGGCACTGAGGCCAAACCAGAGGCACCCAGAGATCCTCCTGGTTTTGGACACCCTGTGTCTCCAGTTCTCTGCAGACCCCCTCCCCAGCCCTCACATCTCAGTGCTGGGCCCCCACAGCCAGCCCAGCTGGGGGATTTGCCCTTTCAGGGTTAACAGCTGTTATGGCCCTCATGGCCTGTCCCACCCAGGGCCTTCCCCTGGGCCTGTGAGGTTTAAACTCAGCCCCAGAGCTCCAGTCCTCATCTGAGCCACACTGGGAGCACAAAGGGGGACCCCAGTCCCCTCTCTGTCCACCTTTTCTGGATGGATCTCAGACTTACTCTGTGGATGGTTTATTTCCTGGATGGACTGCTCCCATCTCTGCCATAGCACATTTCCAGCCCTGCCCTGTGTCCCTTCATCAAGGATCCTGGATCCAGCTGGGTTTGCCTCACATGGAGCCCACACTCAGCCTTTCCCACTGTGCTTGGACCTGGCAGGACAGACATCTCCTCTTCATCTCATATCTCATCTCATCTCACCTCACCTCACCTCATCTCATCCTCATGTCATCTCATCTCATCTATCATCTCCTCCTCCTCTCCTCCTTGGCTCCCAACCTCTCACCAAGCTGACAGAGGTGACATTGAGGGGTTCAGATGGAACCTGACCACAGAATCATGGATTCATTAAGGTTGGAAAAGACCTCTATGATCACTATGTCCAACTGTCAACCCAGCGTCACTGTGTTCACCAACAAACCATGTCCTCAAGTGTCATATCCACATTTCTTTTAATGTTTCCAGGGATGGTGACTCTACCTCTGTCCTGGGCAGCCTGTTCCAGTGCTTGACAACCTTCTCCATGAAGAAAATTTTCCAAATATCTAATCTAAAACTCCCCTGGTGCAACTTGAGGAGTTGACTAATGACTATTGACTACAACTTGACTATTTTCTCTCTAAATAGAAAGACTATGACTCTTTCTATTATCTTGGATATGTCTGGGTGCCACTGTCCATCAAGGCCTGCAAGTGGCACTGCTGGATTCCCACAGCATGGAAAGTTTGGTGGGAACCTCAGCTTGACCCTGAATTGCTCTGAGGAGCAGGTGTGAAGCTGTGCTGTGAAAAAAAGTCTGATCAGAAACCAACACAGAAGAAGAAGGCAGAAGGGCCACATCTTTATCTTCTTAAATTTGGCTTGAAAAGCTTATGGAGCTTCCTGGACCCTCTGGCAGAAAGAACAACCCTCCCAAAGCATTCGTCCAGAGAGGATTTTGATCCAGAAGACAGAGAAACTCCTGATCAACATTTCTGGGACTGAAGGTGGATCTGTAGGGACTCAACTGGCCAAAGACAGGGATTGGGAAGGAGAGTGCAAAGGGACCCACAGACCCGTTTGTGAACTGGAGCCCTGGCTCAGAGCATGGGGTGCAGCTCTGGCTGCAGGACACTGGCTCCAGCCCCTGACTGATCCTAAACCTGCCAGTGCAGAGTCAGTGAGGGGGGACCTCTCTTGAGGACCTGTCCTCAGCTTTCCAAGGTCGCGCTTGGGACTGGTCACACAGACCTCTCCTGCTTTGCTGGTTTCTGTAAATCCTTAAAAAGCTGGGTCTCTACACTTCACTTTGATCACAGCCCTCTGGATTTGGCTCCAAGTGTGCAATTCACATGTAGTGTTTATGCAGGGACAGTCAATAACTGGAACTCCTCAGCATGGAGGGGCTGCTCTGCACTCTCTGGCTGCAAGCACACGTGTCCCTCCCCTCAGCTGTGCCGTCATGGGATCTGGAAACTGCTCCAGCCACACTCTGCAAGTGCCTCCTTGTGCCTCTAGAAATGCTGAGTGTGAGCACACTGGGTGTGTGCAGTGCCTATAAAGGCAGCGTGGCCAGCTCTGATGGGAGGCTGCTCCATTGGCTCCTGCTCTGTGCTGGGTGTGTCGTGATGGGTGAGTTTCCTGCTCAGCTCCACCTCACTGCAGTGTGGTGCTGGGCTCAAATGAGACCTCACGGGGTGAGTATGCACAGGGAATGATGAGCAGGACAGCAGCTGTGAGTTTCCCTGGGAGCAGGAGGGCTGCCAGAGCAGAGCACCAAACATCACACACGCTTGGTGCCAGCCTGTGCCTGCCCCAGGCTCCCTGTGCCAGGTGTTCCAACATCCTGCCAAGGGGGGCTAATGTGGAGACCTGAGCTTCCCCTTGGTCCTTTCCCTGCTTGATCAGTGCATGTGGCACGTGTGGCTGCTCAGGGATCCTGCCCCAGGCACGGTGGCATCTCCCCAGGAGCTGAGTGAGTGCAGGGAGCAGGGGGTGCTGCTGGTCAGCATGCAGGGTTTGTGTTTCAGGACATTTCCTCCTGTCTGCTCGGGAACAGTGCAGCAGGAGCTGTGGTGATGTGTGGGAATCCACAAAATCAGAGGGTTTTGGGAAAGCTTCAAAAGGCAGGCCCCAGAGACAGCAGAACTGTGGTTAGAGCTAAGCAGCAGCCATGAGATTGGTCAGCAGAAAAATTATTTTAACTGTAGAAAAGCAAATACAAATAGAACAATGGTCTGTGTATTAACACTTGTCTAGAATAACTAGACAAGCTACAGAAATAACTAACTAAGCTACAGAAAAGTTTATCTAGCAAGATATTAAGAAGTTTGAAGCTTAATAATGGAGCCCTGTGCATTGTGTTTTAAGGCTTACAAGTAGGTATTGTATTTGAAATAAGCAAGATTTGTTTTAACCAAAGGTACATGTGCTTACAGTGGTTGGATAGAACTACTGTCAATGTGCTTTTGCTTTGTGTGATTGGTCAAAAAACTTATAAAGTGAGTTGTAACATGGAGTTCTTGGTCTGCTGCCTGGGATGTGAGCTGCTGGCATCTTCCCATTGTCATAACCATGTAATGAGACTGATGCTGGAAAATCAAACAGCTCAAGGCCCGTTCCACAGCAGCCCCATCCCGTTGGTGATTTGTTCATAACCCCCTGCCAGCGTCAGTGATGGGCACTTTCCTCCCCAGGGCTCCAGGCTGGGACACCCTGGCTGCACCGGGACCTTGTGCTGCTGCCCATCCTGGTGGTGGCAACGCTGCTGCTGTGTGCCAGCGCCGGCCCCGCCGTGCCCGCGGCCAGCCCCCGCAGCGGTGAGTACGGGATTGGGGCACAGGGGGCACAGGGGGGCACAGAGGGGCAGAGCAGGACACTCAGGGCTGCTCTGTGCCAGGGAAGGGGAGCAAACACCCAAAGGGATGCAGAGCACAGGAGCTCCTCACACACACAAACCCTGGGTCACGGCTTTTACAGCCATATCACCTTCAGCCCCTTGGTGGGTCCACGCTGAAACCAACAGGGTTTTGCCAGAACACCTCAGCTTGGAAGGGTTGCTGTGCCAAAACAGCCTGGAAGGATTGCTGTGCCAAAACATCACAGCTTGGAAGGGTTGCTGTGCCAAAACACCACAGCTTGGAGGGGTTGCTGTGCCATGTTTTCGAGGCTCAGTTCTAGGAGTGATCCTCCTAGGTATTTGTTTAGGTCTTGTTGGATTAGGAACATCCTCTTCCTCCCTTTAAGGGAGGATTACAGTACCTGCAAGACCCCAGAGTTTCGTGGGTTGAATTGGAATTACCCACAGCAAATTGTCTCCCATCAGACACAAACCAAGAAAAACAAATTAGTTAGTTTGGCTAGTAAGTCATGAGAGATCAGATAAATTATAACAAGCTGGGGGAAGAGACCTCTATAAGACCAAGGCAGAACAAAGCCTTCTTATCCAATGCCATGAGCCCCAGGGAAAACATAAACCCGCGCCTCAGGTTTCCCTCTGGCAGAGAAGCTTTAAGGGGATGGTGAAGGAAAGGAGTCGGTTCTGATGGAGGGTTTGGATCCAGAGCTTTATTCTGGCCCACAGGCCTCTGAATGCAGCACCAGCTCCAACAGAACTCCCTGAGCCCGTGGTTGCTGCTCCTTTAACCCGGGGAGAGGGCAGGGAAGGGGCAGGGAGCCACCAACCAGGGACAGGAGGGGAGGGACAGAGGGACAAAGGACGCCTGGATGGCCCAATGCCCCCAGGGGTAGAGGGCATCCTTTGGATCTGCCAATCACTCAGTGCCCTTCTGGAATGCCAGGACTGACAGACAGTGCTGGGAGGGGTCAGGGAGGGGAAAGGAGAGGTGACTGACACACCTGGCAGGGAATTATCAGGGGAGGGGCCCGAGGTAAACCCTGAAATCAAAACCCAAGAACAGACCTTCTCTGTCCCCCACCCCGTGTTTGCCGCTGCAGCCCCAGCGTTCCCCCCGGACTGCAGCCACCTCCGCAAGGGCAGCCCCAGCGGGGTGTACGTGATCCAGCCCGCCCGCTCCCCCCCGCGCGTGGTCTGGTGCGACATGGACACCGAGGGCAAGGGCTGGACCGTGGTGCAGAGGAACTCCCACGACACCGAGCTCACGTGGAAGCAATCCTGGACCACCTACAAGTACGGCTTTGGCAACGTGCACAGCGATTACTGGCTGGGCACCGAGTACCTGCACCTGCTGACGCAGCAGGGCACATACAAGGTGCGCTTCGTGGTGCGGGACAAAGCCAACGTCACCCACTACGCCGAGTATGACATCTTCAGAGTGGAGAATGAGGCCAGCGGGTACCCCCTGAGGCTGGGCAGGCACTCTGGAGATGGGGATGACTACCTGACCCTCTACCACCCCAAGAAGGGGGGCATTCATGACAACATGAAGTTCAGCACAGTCGACAAGGACCAGGACCAGTACAGCGGGAACTGCGCCAAGAGCTACGGGGGGTGGTGGTACAACAGGTGCCAGAACGTCCTGCTCAATGCCAAAAACTACATTGTTTGGCCAGGATTCTGTGATAAAGGTGACTGTGCGTCCTCCCTGATCCTGGTCAAACCCACAGATGTGTGTTGACCGTGCCCAGCCTCCTGGGAGTGTGGGGGTGCCACCATCCCCAGCTCGGTGCCCCATTCCCATGCCAGTCCCAGTGCACATCCTGCTCTGCCCACAGCTCCTGTTCCCTCACCAGCCAAAACACAGCAGCCCTGGGGCTCAGGAGCCGTCACCCGGAGCGCTGGGCACACGGGCAGCTTTGCCCAGTGCCATGATGCTGGCTGGCACTGCGGCACGGGCACTGGTGTGGGGTGGATGCACCCGCTCCCATCCCGGGGAGGGGCACATGGTGCCAGCTCCCTTCCCCTGCAGTCGGTGACCCCTGCTTTGCCCAGGCCCTGCTCCCTCCCTGAGCCCCGCACACCCCACAGCTCTGCTATCCATGGTGGGAGGAATCAGCTGCAATAAACCCTGGAGCCAGACTGTGCTGCCTCATGTCTGCCTGCACAAGGTGTGGGGGGTCACTCTGCCCACTCTTCAGGGTGGGGGAAAGTAAGTGTGTTAGGCAATACTCCTTTCAATGGCTTGTTCCAGCCTGGACTGTGGCTGTAAGGCTACAATCAGCCAACAGGGCCAGCAAAGCCCTGATCATGCACAACCCTCACTCACAGTTTGCCCCTGTTCATGGCTGGGTGGTTGCTTTGTGCTGATAAAGAGAAGAAACCACCACAGCCTGGAGTGTGGAGAGGGCAGTGGACTCCCTGAGGGTGTGAGTGATGTGGGCCAGCCAGTCCCATTATTCCCTGCTGCAGACAGGGAATGTGTTCATGAAGTTCCTTGTGAGGCAGGGAAGTTTGATCTTGGGGCCTGAAAGACCACACAGCTCCTCTCCTCCCTCTGTGGAAGGAAAGCTGAGCTCAAGGAAGGTTCTCTCCTCCCTCTGTGGAAGGAAAGCTGAGCTCAAGGAAGGTTTGTGGCTTGGAATGCTGAACACCATGGGACTCTGGAGCCAGGGTCTGTGACCAAGGTCCCAGGGCACTTGCAGAGCTTTGGCAGTGCATTGTTCCTGAGGAGCTGTGAGTTCCCAAGGAGCATTCTTTGGCAGCCCTGGAGGCTCCTGCAGGTGGGCAGCACTGCTTCATGGGAAGATGGAGAGAGATATGAGGGCGCTGAGAGCAGCACTTCTGGATTAAGAGATGTGGCTGCTGGCTTAAAAAGGCATTGGTGCTCCAGCCTGGATGCACAGCCTAACAGAAGGGGAGAGGCTGGACAAGGGCTTGGGGCTCCTGGTAAACAACATTCCAGCCAGCAGGGAGCCCTGAGTGATGCTGAGTTGCATTCCTGGGTCTGTGTTGGAAAGAGAATAGCTGCACTCAGTGATCCTTGTGGGTCCCTTCCAACTCAGAATATTCTGTGGATCTGTGATTGCAGCCAGTGAGACATCTGCTTTGTCAGCACTGCCAGACAACAGCGCAGCAGCCAAACATCCTCCCTCTGCTCAGCATCAGAAACCACACCACAGGTACCATGTCCACTGCTCAGCTGTCCAGTGCACAAGGTTATCACCACACCAGAACACTTTCACACAGACCCAAGCTGATCCAGAATCTTGAAATTCTGGGATCCCTGCCCTGTCAGGCTATCTGAGCTCTCATACCAGCCCAGACAGACCAGCCACGTGGTGTTGTGTGGCCTTGCAGTAGTGTTCCACTCTCCCAGTTCCCTCCCAGCACAGGGTTAAAGAGGCAGGATGACACTGGCCTGGCTTTCCAGGTCATGGCTGGTAGGTCCAACTGACCTGGTGCTTCCCTCACACCCTCTGCTGCTGTTGGCTGTGTGATGCTATTTTCCCTTCGTGGAAGATCCCCTCCTTGGAATGCAACCCTCTTCTATAAGCAAAAGTTTTGTCTCTAATTCCTCACTTGAGCTGTATGAAAAAATCTTCCTTTGAAAACTTTTTCTTACTGCACCAGAAGCCTCAGGTGTGCTTCTGGCAGGAAACAGGCAGCAGTTGCAAGGAGTTCCCAAATAAATGAAGGACACTGTGCAGGTCTGAAAGTGATTTTATTCTGCAGGATGAACACAGACTGCAGCAGGGATGTGCTGTGGACATGGCCTGCCCTGGGGTCAGTATAGCTTAGATCAGGTTAGCTGGTGATGGTGGTTACTTTTCTGCTGAAAACATCTCTACACACAAATCAAAAAGAGCATTAGACCATGCTGATCAGGAGGGGTTTAGGTTTCTGAGCACAGAGCTCTCTCCTGAAGGAACATGCTTGGATGCTGCAGTGTTTATAAAGATGCATTCTAATAGTATTGCCCTCAAAACCCACCACAGGTGAATGGCCAGAGACAGAGCCAGGAGCTTTGCTACTTTTCAGGACAGGAGGAAAGCAAGGCAGTTCTTGATATAGAGGAGCATCCCTATTCACCCCCAAGGCCTCATCATCAAATGGGCCCCAGCAGGGCACTGGCTGGGCCGTGTGCTGCATGTGGACAGAGGGGTGTGGAGTTCTAGGGGTGTGGGGTTGGTTTGATGAGGATGGCCGAGGCTCTGCAGGTCCCCTTGCACAGCTTGCCCCATGTCAGCCCCCCCTTGACGTTCAGCTGCACAGAGTAACACGCTGAGTACCACCACCCACCCCCATAGCGTGAGGCACAGTTCCCTCTGTAAGTGTCCTGATCCCGATCCTTGGTGGAGAACTTCATGTTGTTGTGCACTTTCCTAGGATTGTCAGAATCCATGGCATCCTCTGTTGTCCCTGAGTGCGCTCCCAGCCTCAGCCGGTAGCCCTGGGACTCATCATCCAGGCTGAACAGGTTGTAGTCTGCGAACTTCATGTTGTTTGCAGCATCCCAGATGACAAACCTGACCTGGTAGATCTTCTGCCTGGTGATGTGGTGGATGTACTCGGTGCCCAGCCAGAACTCAGCATGCACATTGCCAAAGCCGTGCTTGTAGGTGCTCCAGGACTCGGCCCAGGTGATGTCCGTGTCCCGCCGGTTCCTCTGGATGACGGTCCAGCCCCCGTCTGCCCCGCTCATCTCACAGAACACCATGATGGGGTGCAGCCCCGTGGGCTGGATGATGTACACACCACTGGGGCTGCCAGCCAGAACCTCGCTGCAGTCTCTGGGCCAAGCTGGGGCAGCACACAGGGGGACAGAACAAAACCTGGGCATCAGGACAAGACCATGGGCAGGAGGGAGATTCATGTGGCCAGGACACGTGGGGGATAACCAGCTCTCCCAGCCCAGAGAGGTCTGGAGGTGAGAGTAGGTTGACCTCAACCCTCTGTTCCTTTTTCATAGGGAAGACCAACAGGAGTCAGCCCCATTGAAAGGCCCCAGACTGACTGAGCTATGTGGATATCAGCCCAAGAGGCTGAATACCAGTGGGCTCCCCTGGGTCTCTTGAAAAAGGAGCTGTGCCACTACAGCCATGCTGGGAGGAAGGTGAGGAGGATCTAGCCCCTGCCTGTGACTCAGGGAATGGGGAAAAACGATCCCTTCAAGCACAAAGCCACCCCTCCCAGCCTGCACAGTGCACACATACACAGAGCCCTGCAGCCTGTGCTGGGCACACCTTCACCATCCTCCATCCTGGAGCAGGGCCAGGGTGAGGGACAGTGCACAGTCCTGCCCCACCCAAAGCGGGCTGAACACATGCACATAACACCAGATGCCCAAGGGGTGTTACCTACTGGTTCTCTTCAGAGCACTCAATGAAGTGTTGGAGGGAGATTTCTTGAAGGTGTTTAGGCTTTGTGTGTGCACACAATGGCCTGGTGAAGCCAAGATGAGCAGGGAAGCAAGGAACAGAAGACACTGAGCTGGTAGAAAGAGACAAGAAGAAAAGAAGAAATGTGATCATCCCTCCCACGGCACCAACACCCCACTAACAGGAGCCTGTGAGGTGCAGGAGGGCACCAAATATGCTGGGCAGCATCAGGCTGCTCCCTGCAAGCTGCAAACCTTACCAGAGGGGTCACAACCTGCCCTTTCCCCCTTGATCTGTGGTGGACAAGTCAAACACGGGGTAGTTTTGGGCAGAGCAAAGCAGCCAACAACTGCCTGAGCCAGGTTTCACTCCTGGTCTGTGGAGCAGGGGCCTGGCTGGGCTGAGCCAGAAGCCAGGGCATGAGCAGCTGGTGCTCAGAGGGGGCCAGTGGCCCTAAAGGGCACTGGCGCCACTGCTCCCCATCAGAGTGCAGGAACCAGAGCATGGAGCCTCTCCCTCTTGCTGAGCTGCCCTGCCTTTGCTCTTCTCATGAGTGTGCAAGAAGCAGAGCATGGAGCCTCTCCCTCTTGCTGAGCTGCCCTACCTTTGCTGTCCCCATTGCTGGCAAACAGTGCCCACTTCCCAGCCCTGTACTCACCCATTGCTCCCTGTGGAAATGCCCTCTGGAGCGCAGAGCTCTGCACTGGCCAGGCACACAGAGGGATTTGTAGTGCCCTCTGCACTGGGCGGGCTGAGTGGGTCCTGCCTCCCTTTTCTGCTGGAGGAGATCAGGTTGGTTTCCTTTGTGCCTGCAGAAAACACCAGCTGAGGTGGTGGTGCCTGTGGTTGTGGATTGCAAAGAAAAGAATTCCTGTGCCAGCAAGAATCCTTGGAATGGTCTCTTCTGTGAGCGCTGAGTGACTTGGATGGAATTTCCCCAAGGAACAGCATATTTGCAAACTCTGAAGAGCATTGCTCAGCAAACACTTGAATGCCACAGTGCCCAGCCAGGTGGAGAGCAAACACAGGTCTGTCCCTGCCTCCCCCCACTGCAGCTGGTGCTGCCAGGTCAAGGGGCTCTTGTTTAATCTGCTCCAGCCCAGCCTGGCTTGGGGTGGGGCAGCAGAGCAGCCCCAAGGTCCCCATGGAGGGGAACTGCTGTGGGGCAGAGTTTGGAGCAGTTCTGGGGTGCAAGACACAGGCAGAAGGTCGTGGTGGAGGGGTCTGTATCTGGGGGAAGCAGGAGAAGTCTTGACTCCTCAGTGGGACACAGTTCTGCCCTGAAATTAAGCAGCTGAAGAGCCTGGTGAAAGGTTTCTGTAAGGCAGGTGAGACAGTTGTGGCCATGCAGGGTGAGAGGAAAGCATCTGCCCAGGAATCGAGTGAAAACAGGTGGATGGAGGGCAGCATTGGGGATCTGAGCATGTACAGAGGGGAGCTAAGCATGCTTGGAGGAAAAACAGAGGGGATTGAGTGTGCACAGAGGGGTGGGTGGTGAGGGATATCATGGTGGAACTCATAGGAACTGAGCACCCACAGAAGGGACAACGGGATCTGAGCATTGATGGAGATCAGCAGAGGGAATGTGAGGTGTGAAAAAGAGGGATGTGAGCTTGCACAGGGGGAGAAAATTCAGCACTAAAGAGATGCTGAAAGGATCAAAGGAGATCTGAGTACTCAAGGAGAGGAACAGATGAGATCTGGGTGCACACAGAGGGAAATGGAGAGCACAAAAATGTCCAAAGGGAAAAATGATCTGTTAGTGCAAGGAAAAAAACAGAGGGGTTTTAAGAGGCCACAGCAAGGGGAATGAAGAGGATATGAAAGCAGCTGGATAGGAATGGAGTGCATCTGAGAGTGGTTGGAAGTGAAGTGAATGAGAAAGAGGAGATCCAGAGAAGCACTCAGAGGGAACAGAAAGAATTCGGAAACATGCAAAGGTATAGTTTGGTTTTAAGGCACTCAGAAAGAATGGCAGGGGCAGGCAGTGCACAAAAGTATAAATCTGATACAGCATCTGGCACAATAAATCTGGCTGTGTTCAGTGGGAACTTGTGAGATCACAGATTCCTCAGATGCAATTGACCAACATGGTCTGGCCCAGTAAAATAAAAACTCACACAATCCAGGTTCACAAATAGCATGGTTTAGGGAAGGAATAGGAAAGCAGACTCAGGATGTTGGTGATAAATGCACTATGGAGTGTTAATATGTATTATGACAGAAGGGGTAGTAACAGTGATCAATTAGCTATAAATATATATTGACCCAGTTATATACACAAACTATTCCCAGGTCTGCTCCAGTACACGTGGAGGTGTGAAGCTCAAGCAGAGGCATCCCTTCAGGGGAGAAGGAGAGACACTGTCCATCTGCTGATCTCAAGCAAGCAGAGATGCTTTCCCCTCCTCTTTTTGCCCTGAGACACCACTTTGATACCACAATTTTTGGCCAATTTTGCTCACATTGTTCTAGTGTTGGCCCTTGCTGGATTCAGGGGCAGCCAAGGGACCCATCCCCTGTGTTTCTCAACCACTCCCATTGATTCTTGCCCAATTTAAGGCAGCTCTAAAGCAAGTCTGTCAAGTTACTACCCTTCTCCCCCACCCTGCAGCATCACCACCACTGAGAGCTCTACAATTCCAGCTGCAGCTGGAATGCCCAGCCAGGGAAAGGAAATGCTGCCCAGTACCCTGTTTTGATGTCTGCAAGCCCAAGAACCCAATATTTCTATCACAAGCATAATCCAGGTTTTCAGAACTCTGTATTTCTATTTTAAGACTAGCACAAGAAAAACAATTGCAGAAATTTTGGTCCTCTGGGGTGGATCCATGTGCTACAGTGCCCTAGGCTGAATCCAAGGGTCTGGAATCCTCCTGGGTACCCTGATGTCCACGTCTGCGGCGCATCTGACGGACACTGAGGCACTGCCAGCTGGCCCTGGGAGACAGAAGGAGGAATGGAGAAAAGGGGAGCAGGGAGGACACCCTATTCCCATCAGGGTTTACGTGGGGAGGACAGGAACACATGGGACATTTGGAGGGCTCAAGGGGCAACTGGGGGGTCCTTGGAGCAACTGATGGGCCTAAGGGTGAAGCTATGGTATCCTGGGCCTACTGGGGTAACTGATTGTAACTGGAATCCAAAAAGGGCCAGCAAGGGTTGTAGGGAAAACCAAGGAAAGTTGTAGGGTTTCAGGGACAATTAGGGAATCTGGAGGAAGTAAAGGCAGCCTGGAGTGCTACTGGGTGCAAGGGGAAGATCCTGGAATGGGCCAGAGGGCAAAGGGAGCCCCAGGAGACATGGAAGGTCCTGTGAATTTAGGAGTCCTGGCAGTCTTTGGCCTACCCTTGGACACCTGGGTCCCCTTGTACTTGCAGGGAATCCTGAGGGACTGAGAATGCAGAGGGAATAGGGAGTCCCAAGCTGGTCTGAGAAGAGCTCCAGAAGCATGGGGATTTTTAGAGTATAGTTCACCAGGTCAGGAGTACTCACACCAACAGCAGAACTAACGCCATGGAGCCAAAACCCAGAGCCAGCCCCAGGTATGGTATGTGGGTAGGTGTCTCATCAACCGACTTCAGCACAGTGCTGAACAGAGTCTGGAGTCCTTTCTCTTCCTCCACGCTTCCCTCTGATACTGTGGAGAGCCAGGCCCCTCAGGTCATGGGGCCTAATCAAATGATTCTGTGGCACTGGCCACTGACCTCTCTGTCCCCAGTGACCTGACACAGGCATCTGGGGGTCCCTGATCCACCCCACACGCTCCCAGGGGAGTCAGGCACCAGGGAACACATGTGGTGTTCACATTCTCTGAACAGAGAGACACATAATTCTCTCTCCTAGGATTTTTCTTAGGGAAGGCAGTGAGAAGTTCAGAGAAGAGAAAACAATTTTTATCTCTATTTGTTGTTCTTGTTGTTTAGCACATGTGGAATGTGTTATGGAGATTGTTTACTATGAGTGATTTGTTAATTAGACACTTGTGAGAGTTGTTTAGATTGATTAGCTAATTAAGTTAAACCTGTGCTGTGACTGTCTCCAGACAGTCATGGGTTTTTCTTTGGTATAGTTTTAAATAGTATTAGTGTAATATACTATAGCTTAATAAAGCATTTCTTACGCCTTCTGAAATCATGGAGTCAGAGCACATTATTCCTGCACTGGAAGATCCCAGAATTGATAAACACATGCTCTAATCCGCCTGTCCACCATGAACCAGTGTCCTGGCACCCTGCTCACCCCTTTCCCGTGGAGCCAGGTGTCCCAGGTCCCACTCTGCTCCACCCTGCTCCCTGCCCCGGGGCTCTCAGGTGTCTGGGCTCACCATTGAGGTAGAAGAACTTGCGGATAATGGGCTTGGTTTGCTCCCCCAGGCGACAGGCAACGGTTCCTGGAGCAGGTTCCTCAATGGTCAGACTGAAGGGCTTCTCTGGATTCCCCTTGAGCTCCTTGAACAGTGCCATGTCCTGTGTGCGCAGCTGGGGCACAGGGGGACCCATCAGCACTGCCCAGAGCAGTGGGCACACAGAACTGCACACACAGAGGCACCTGTGTCCTGCACGTGCTTGACATGTCCCCTTTGTGCTTCTTGTGCACACAGCTCCCATCCCATGTGCATCTACACCCAGAGTGCACACGAAAGTCACCTCCTGCACATGCAGGAAGGACTTCTTCCCTGTGAGTGTGGTGAGGCCCTGTGTAGCAGAGCATCTCATCCCCTCTAGAGACTATCTGTTGTTTGTTAGCCAGTCAGATAACTCAAACAGGACAATCTGTCTTGTAATGAGTTATTTTTGCACCACTGGGTTGGCATCTCCCAACTGCCACTAAACACCTTTCTGTCAAGGTGAGACGTGGAAGATAAGCTGGATTTCTGACTGACAGCAAGTCACTTTACAACTATAAAAGCCACAGCAAACTTCTGCAAAGTAGAAAGCTTCTATAGCTTTTCCTGGAAATATGTGGAATGTCTCACATAAATAGGGACAGCTATTTCCCAGTTAATCCCCCAGGGGTTGAGTGAAGGAATCTGTGTACATTATTGTCATTTTGGTGGTAAAGTTACATTTGGCTTCTATTCAATACTATTTCTTTTGCTAGCTTTAATATAGATACCTTGATATAGTGCACTGTTCTGCGTTATGCTGTGTAATAGGTAATTCTGGTTAAGATCTTTCATCTCTTTTGCCTGTTCATTTGTTTATTAAATAATTCCTTTTTATAAGTATATCTGATTTGCCATCATTTGGACTCGTGGGCCAAAATAATTCCTAAGATTTAAACTGTTGCCAAAATCTGAGGCTAAGGAAGGATTTACCTTCACTGAACCCATCTCTCCGAAAGAGTTTAAATTCACAAAGGAATCTTTTCTGATCCTCAGATTCAGCAGCAGGGCTTCTTTAACAAACTTTGCCTGAAGCTCCCATTCTGCCCACAACACCATGGCACAGGTTGTGCAGGTAAGATGTGGCTGCCCCATCCCTGGAAGCATCCAAAGCCAGGCTGGTTGGGCCTTGAAGCAGCCTGGTCTGGTGGAAGGCATCCACACCTTCCAGGGGATTGGAATGACATGAGATTTAAGGGTTTTTTTAACCCAGACCATCCTGTGATGTTATGATTCCACTCGTGCACACATGGATCTGTGAATGCACATCTGCCTGCTGCTCGTGTGCACCCTTCCCATGAGCAAACATCCTTACACAGCTGCTACCTCCAGCACAGAGAGCTGCCGTGGCAGCAGTCACTGCACCTGCAGCAGTGCCCCTCAGAATGTCTGCTCACACCCTGGCAGGACCATGTGTGACTCACATTTGGGGCAAACATCCAGGTGACAGGCACGCCGGGCGGGATGCGGAAAGGGACAGTGCAGCGCAGCACGATGGTTTCATCTGTGTAGGTCCACAGGTCCTGCACTGGGAGCATTGACAGGCTTGTGAGCTCCCATCTGCACATGCACTGACAGACATGGTGGTGCTCCTGTGCTGGCTGCAGGGATGGGCAGGTGTACACCTGGGCAGGTGCACTCATCGTGGGACGGTGGGTGAGAAACACGGGGAGTCCCCAGAGATTCTTGTGGTGAAATCCTGTCTTCTGGATCAACTTTGCTCACTATAATCTCATTATAATACTGAACACACCTCCATCACAAAAGCTACTTGCCCCCAATGTATGACCACCTTAGCTGAGCACACATTCTGCATTTCTCTAGCTTAGACCTTTAAAAGCAAAGTTAGATCATTTGACCTCAATCAGTACCAGAAGTGTGACTGAAGTCACTCAAGTGCCACCAAACATAAAAAATAGCACAAATATAACCTAAGAATGGGAGGAAGTTGAGGAAGATTTCCTTACCATTAACACAACAGCCTCTCATGGCCCCATCATACCTGGGCAGTCCAGGGCAAACTGACAGTCCACGAAGCGGCAGGTAGCACACTGGAACACACGGGCAGCTGGCTGGAATCCTGGGAAAGAGATACTTGCTGGTCCCAGGGAAGTGGGAGATGTACGAGGAGACAGGGGAGGGCAAGACAGAAGGATGGGCACTCACCACAGGGTGGGACGCAGGCTGGAACTGGTGGGGAGGAAGCAGCGTTAGACGGGGCATCACTGGGGACCCACATCCTTGTAATGAGCTGTCAGGATTCAGCCCTTGTCCAGCCCAGATGGGGTTCCTGGGAGTTTCTCTAGGACAGGGGTTCCCAGGGTGGCCCCATACCTTTTTCCAGCTCGCTCAGCTTCTTCCAGATTCTGTTGACAGCTTCCTGCAGAGACTTGTTCAGGGACTCTGGCGTGTCCCAAATGTGCAGGTAAGACAATGTGCCCTCCTCCTGGTCCCCATAAACCTTTCCCAGACCCCACAGATCCTTTATATAACTCACTTTGACTCCATATATCCCTCCTGAAGTGAGATACATGCCCAAATATCCCCTCAAACTCCCCAAGAAGCTGTATAACTTGAAACCCATATATCCTCAGAATTCCCCAAATATCCCTTTACAGCTCCCAGACCTTCATATATCCTCTATTTCACCTGCACGCCATCCCCCTTCAAGGCCTCCACATCCCACCCCCCTTGCCCCATGTCCCATGTCCCTCAGCCTGCTCACTCTTCCATCGCTCCTCTAGAGAATACATGGCATCCATGACGATCTCCCGAAGCTCCTCACGCTGTCCTGATGCTGGAACCACACAGGGGCACAGGAATTAGTACAGGGTTAGGGTTGGAGTTTCAGGGATGGGATGGTTCAGTAAGGTCTGGGGGTTTCTGGGGGTTCCTGAAGTCCTAAACAAGATTTAAGGGATACTGGGAAAGGTTCGGTGTCCCTGTGGATTCCTAAGGTCTTAGGTAGGGCCCCAGGGGTCCCCAGTGTGTCCTTGGTCACGGCTGCGGGATTCTCAGGGTTCCAGGCAGGTTTGGGATTCCCAAAAGTCCCTAGGGTCAAATCAGGACTGAGAAGACCTTAGCTTGTCTGGGGTGGGTCCCTAGGGTCCCCAGCTTCCTGGAATCTTGCTCAATGTCAGTGTGAGGGCCTTGGTTGAAATGGGAAACCCCAGAGGGCTCTAGGGTGCAGTTCAGGGTGCGGATCCCCTTTGGGATGGATGTCCCTGGTGGAAAGGAGGGACAGGGATTCAGTCAGGACAGAGGTCCTTGGGCAGGATCCCTGTTGGGTTTGGTGTTCCTAGGGACTCATGACGTACCTACAGTGACGGAGGCAAGTGGTTTAGAAGCCTCAACAATGGCCTCAATGCATTTTTTATGTCTGAGCTCATCGACAAAGGCCCCAGTAATCTCATGGCAAAGCCGTGCCCGCTGAATAGGGGGCCCAAAGCAGAGCAGGCAGGGGTTAACCTCAGGGAGGAAGGACATCAAGACCCACAGCCACAAGCTAAGGTTTCTAGTATGCCAGGGGACTAACACCAGCATCAGGGCCCAACACCACCACCCCATGACCCCAAACCTAGCACACAAGTGCCTGGCTTCCCTGGACAAAGGCAGGATTCCAAGGTGGAACCTGGGCACCTGGGTCGCCATGGAACCAGGTAAGGCAGAAGGCCACACTCCAGCCAACCACACTGACCTCACACCAGCCAAAGGTGTGGGCAGAACCCAGCAAGGAATGTGTAAGCCTCACATTTGAGCAGGATGAACTGAGCCCAAGGTGACAGCAGCCAAAGATGGCTGGGACTGTCCAGGACATGGTGTTTGTATGTCCTGAGGAGATTCTTCTGCCTCTCCTCTATATTGTACTCTTGAGTAGAGGAATGCACACCTGGTGTGATGCAAGGTATTAGATTGTTCAGCTCTCCAAAACAGAGAGGGAGAGAGAGAAAGAAACTACAAAACATTAACTACAAAGCAAAAGACTCAGAAAGCAGCTGTTGGTTTTACAGAGACAAAAGTTGCTGATGAAGGAAGCAACACATGAAAGTGTTTGCAGGTGAAAAACAAGCATGAGACTGGAGATTGGTGCAAAACCTCTAGAAGGCAGAAGATGCTGTAAGACCTGACCTGGTATGTGCCAAAACATGTAATAAATGCAAGTTGCTTTTTCCATCTAGCTTGCAAATATTCACTCTCATCCCTCTCCTGTTAATGAGCACTGAGACAGTGACCCACAGCTGGCAGCCATGGTCACTATGCAGGTGTCTGACAAAGCACACAGTGACAAAAACAACAAGGTGGTCCAACAGCCTAGGCTATTCAAACCCAATGCTTGCCAACTCTCTCCTGCAGGGCAGAAACTAAGGTGAACCCAGGAAATGTTGGAGACCTTGACAGGTACTGTAGATGCCACAACACCACCACTAGCAGAGAGCTTCCTGAGCTTCAGCTGGACTTGGGAAGGGATTTCCTAAAGCCTTGGCCCTTCCTGGCTGCCCCATTCTTCCTAACTGACTCACACTTGTTCTGCATTTGTGCTGTTCTCAGAATACTCTGATGATGCACAGATCCCAAAGAATGTCTCAGTGATTGTGAAGAGGGTCCCAGCTCGAGCCACGTGAGTATCCATGAAGCTCTGGATTCCCTGGGAGGGATGTCAGGGTGTGAACTTCTTTTCTTTTCTGGATATGGGTTTGCAGAGGCACTTGGACTGCATCTGGTCAAAGCTACTGTTAATTTCCTTTTTCATGGGGTAGATTTAAATTTATCTGCTCCAAAGCAGACTGCCACTGTTAGGTTTGTGGGGATGTGGGGTTCAAACTCCAACACTGGTAAATCCTATGGTGATTCTTGGTTTTGTTCTTGGGATGATTGGGCTGAGAGCCAAGTCACAGATCCTGTTTCCTCTGCATGAGGAGAGTTCAGATTATACAGCATGGGTTTAGAAAGGGTAGGTCATGTTTCACCAACCTGATCTCTTTTTATGACCAAGTGACCCTCCTGGTGGACGCAGGAAAGGCTGTGGATGTTGTGTACCCTGAGTCCAGCAAGGCCTTTGACACTGTCTCCCACAGCATGCTCTTGGAAAAACTGCAGCCCATGGCTGGGACAGGAGCACTCTGTGCTGGGCTCAGCCCTGGCTGGATGGGCCCAGAGAGTGGTGGGGATGGTGCTGCATCCAGCTGGGGCCAGGCACCAGTGGTGTCCCCCAGGGCTATGTGCTGGGACCAGCTCTGATCAATGTTTTTATTGACGACTTGGATGAGGGAATTGAGTCTTTCACTAGTAAATCTGCAGGTGACACACAAGCTGGGAGCATGTGTCCATCTGTTGGAAGGTAAGAGGGCTCTGCAGAGAGACTGGAATGGTTGGAGGGATGGGCAGAGTCCAACAACATGAAGTTTAACAAATCCAAGTGCCAGTCCTGCATTTTGGCCACAATAACCCCTGCAATGCTCAAGGCTGGGGATGGTGTGGCTGGACAGTGCCCAGGCAGAAAGGGACCTGGGGGTGCTGCTCAACAGTGACTGAACGTGAGCCAGCAGAGTGCCCTGGTGGCCAAGAAGGCCAATGGCTCCTGGCCTGGATCAGGAATGGTGTGGCCAGCAGGAGCAGGGAGCTCATTCTGCCCCTGCACTGGGCACTGCTGAGGGCACACCTGGAGTGCTGTATCCAGCTCGGGCCCCTCAGCTTGGGAAGGACATGGAGGGGCTGGAGCACATCCAGAGGAGGCTGGAGAGGGGCTGGGAACACAAACCCTGTGAGGAACCCCTGAGGGAGCTGGGGGTGCTCAGCCTGGAGAAAAGGAGACTCAGGGCTGCCCTCATCACTCTACAACACCCTGAAAGGTGCCTGAGCCCAGGTGGGGTTGGGCTCTTTCTCCAGGCAGCACTGACAGAACCAGAGGACAATTCTCAAGCTGCACCGCGGGCTGGATGTTAGGAAAGAATTCTTTAGAGAAGGAGTGATAAAGTACTGGAACGGTCTGCCCAGAGGTGGTGGAGAAACATGACTTTTTAGTTGTATTAAGTTAATAAAAACTGTTAAAATTACATAGCACAGCCTGTCTCTCCCCGGGCTCCCTGGTGCTCCTTCAGCTCCTTCCCCCCTGCTGTGGCTCTGCCCCCGGGCTGAGCAGATCGAGCCCCGGGCCAGGCCCTGAGGCCGCTGCTGCTCCCGCGGTGCCTGCGGGGCAGCCCTGAGGCTCCGGGCCGGCTGTGGGAGCAGGAGCCGCGCTGCAGAGCCCGCGGCCCTCACGGGCTGCGAAGGCACGGCCACATGGCCATGGGGCCCGGCTGGCACTGCCGGCGCTGCTGCTCTCGGCTGCCGCCTGCAATCCTCACAGGCAGCCCTGACGCCGCCTCAGGAGCCGCTCGGAGCCGTGCCCGAGGGCTGGCCCCGGCCCCCAAGGGCACTTGTCCCTTCATCTCTGCACTGCCACATTCCGAGCTCATTTGTCAGCTTCCTCCTGCCCTTCCTTTCTGCGGGGCAGCGTTAGGGGCCGGCCCAGCGGCTTTCCTCCCGCACGGCCGGCAGCCCCTTGCCCACAGCTCCCTGGCGGCAGCCAGAGCTGCTTTCCAGCCGGGCAGCCCCGCCGTGTCCCGCAGCCCGGGCCGGCTCCTGCCCGCTGCCGGCGAGCCCCGGCGGCTGGGCCCGGCCATGCCGGGCAGGAGCAGCTCCCTGGCCGGGGGAACACAGGGGGACATGGGGGAACACACGGCGGGCACCGCTTGCCCGTGTTCCCATTCCTGTAGAGCAGCGCCGTTTGCAGAGCTGGTACGGACCCGGGCACAGAGGAATGTCTGTGCTCTCACCAGAGAAAGGACACTGCAGGGATGCTTCTCACAATGGTGTGTGGCAATAAAACCTCCCTGAAAGCGTAGCAAATTTTGCAAAATTGGCATTTAACGGAACAGTCAGTGCTACCTTGAGAGCTCAGTAGCAAATCAAGGCAGCCCAAGGTAATTATGGGGCTCTGTGGACACCTAATGTAGAATGCATAGTAAATGGCCGGTATTGAAGGGAAGAACATGTTTTGTCTTCCACAACAGTCTTGGGGATATTGGAAGGAGAAATTATTTCATTGTCTCCTTTATGGACTTTCAAGCTGACATAAAACCTGACTTGGAGGAAAATGTCCAAGGGCTTCAGCCACCGAGACTTTTTGCCCTGAACTCCAGAGGAGAAAGGAGTCTGTGCCCCAACAACCCCATAGCTCAGCCAGGGGCTCATGCACAGCACCCCACTGCTTCCCTGCCAAAGGCTGATCCCAATGGATGCTCCAAACCAGGCCTTGGGTTTGCTGTGCCAAACCACCAAGTAGCCATGTCTCAAACCCCGGGGAAAGCAGCAGGTTGGTGATTCTCTCACAGGGACTGAGCTCTTGTGGGGCTGCTGGCCCCACCTGCAGCCTCTGCCCAGGAGCTGCTTGGGGTATCCCTCTCTTGGTGAGGAAACAAACACAAAGGTAGCCTTGGCCTTCATCTGGGGCTTTGTGGTTGTTGCAGTGCCCTGCCCGTGGTGACTCACACTGACAGTTCACTGCACAGCAAAGCCAGGCTTGCTGCCCGCTCCACAATGCAAGAAGAAACTGAGAACATGAAATGCCACAGAACAGGACTGACACAGCAGCTGGACAAGCGGCTTAGCTCTAACTCAAGTCTTAAATGCATTAAAAGAAAAATAATGAGGCCTCTCCTGTCCTGCGAGACTTTCAAGCACCTTTCAGTCATTAAAGGGCTCCAAATGGGCTGGAGAGGGACTTGGCACAGGGGCCTTGAATGACAGGACAAGAGGCAATGGCTTCACACTGTGAGACAGCAGGGTTAGACTGGGTATTGGGAAGAAAATCTTCCTGAGAGGGTTGTGATGCCTTGGCACAGGTTGCCCAAAGAAATAGTGTCAGCCCATTCCTGAAAGTGTCCAGGGCCAGGCGGGGTGGGACTTGGAGCAACCTGGTCTAGTGGAAGGTGTTCCTGCCTATGGCAGGGGATTGGAATGAGAGGATCTTTGAGGTCCCTTCCAGCCCAAGCCATTCCATGACTCCATGAGTTTGTGACCCAATGTCTGGCAGGGATGACGTGTGCTGCCTAGCAACAGGAATTGTGATGAAAAGGGGCATGAGCAGAGCAGGGTCCAGTCCTTTGTTGGACAAGCGATGAGGAAGGAGCCTGCTGGCTACTCGTCATTTTTATCATTGCTTTTGTTAGCCCTTTCATTATACTTTTTATTATCCCTGACAGACCGAACTGGGCAGAAGGCTTGTGACACATCAGGGACAGAGAGTGTGCAGATATGGCAACATTCCTGGACACACTCAGTCTCTCCCAGATGCTTGATGTTGCCATTGGGATGCCCCAGGAGGGGACTGTTCACTTTGCAGCCATGAGAAAACTGCTGCAGGCCGTGCTGCAGCACCTGGACGTGCAGTACCTGAGCAGCCAGGAGCCGTGGCCAGGCCAGCTCAGTGGCCCCTCACTTGCTGATGTGGTTGCTGAAGTCAGAGAAGTTAAGAGTGAGATGGAGGAGTGCAAGAAACAGATGTCCAAGGTAGAGGCTCTCCCCAGCCCCCGGGCACTCCCCCAGCAGACAGCCCCTCCCCACTTCCTCAGACAGCAGTGCTTGGCTCTGCCCTCACTGCCCTGGCAGAGCCGCTGGCAGGGGCTCTGTGCTGTCTGGAGGGGCTTCAGTGCTCTGGCACTGAGCCCCGCTGGGGCAGGTGGCACCGGGACTCTCCCTGCTCACCTGGCTGTGCCAAGGGCTGCCCGTGCCAGGGTGGGGCTCTTTGGGGTGTTGTGCCAAAACACTCAATCAACCACCAGAAGGCCCAGGTCTGTGCTGACCACTGTGGTGGTGAAGTTGTTTCCCTCCTGACACTTCTCAAGGAGTTGCCTCTCTTACAGTTCCAGAGGGCAGAGAAGAGGAAGAAGGCCGAGGAGGCAGCGGATCAGGTGAACTGCTGCTGGGAGCAGGTTTTGGGTCTGAGACAGCAGCCCATACCCTCTGCTCTGCTGGCTGGATGCATGGAGTGTGCTGCCTGCCCCCACCACCCTGACAGTCCCCACAGGCCCTCCCCAGAGACTGACTCCCACCACCCCTCTCTACTAGGATGCGTCTTCCTCCGTGGATGTCCCTGAGGAGATTGACATCATAAAGACAACACAGAAGCAAAATGCACAGAAGATTAAGGAGCTGGCTGCCGCAGTAAGCTATGGGGTGACGTCAGCTTTGGGCTCTCATGGGGAAGTTCAGTGTGGCTCCCTGAGGCTAGGGTTTGGAGTGAGGGGCTGGGGAAAGGGTGGTGGCCCTGGGGCTTGCTGTGCAGCTGAAGAGCCCCCATGCTGAGACAACATGCCTGTGTGCCTTGACTCCACCGTCACTGGCCTTCCCAGATGAAGAAGATGGAGGAGGACATGAAAAAGCTGAGGCAGGATATAGCCAAGTGGAAAGAAGAGAGCAGCAACGAAATCTCTCAGCAACTCGCGTAAGGGGACAGGAGGGGGTTTCATACCCTGGGGGACTGCAAGGGAGCCCAGGGGGTCTGGCAGCATCCTGGTTTGTGGGCATGGGATGCCCAGCAGCCCTGCAGGGGTAACCCTGCCCTTGGCCCCATCTCTCTGGCCAGGGCTTTGCTGGAGGAGACAAGGCGTGAGCTGCAGAAGATGGAAGAGGAGCAGGAGATGAGGAAGGCCATGCTGGAGGAGCTGGTGGCTGAGACAGCCAACAAGGTGAACGAGCCGATGAGGTCCTGGGGGAGCAGTCCCACCACTCCTGGCTTGGTGCAGTAGTCCTGCTGGGGTTCCCAGCCATATTCCCCAACCAGCTGGGGCCACTGAGGCCCACAGCACGCAGGACTGATGGTTCCGTTCATCCCATCTCTGGAGCCAATTCTCTCTGCCCTTCCTGCAGCTGGCTGAGATAGAGGAGATGGTGGAGAGTGTGCAGGAGGAGGCGGAGAGGGTAAAGGCAGAGTGCTCCAACTGCACCTTCGACCTCAACGAGCATTTGGGGGAGCTCCTCAAGCGCTGCGAGAAACTTGAGGAGCAGATGGAATCCCTGGAGTCCCGGCAGATGGCTATGGGCAAGTTTGAGAAGATGATGAGGAACTGGGGCCAGGTAGGCAGCAGGCAGTATGGGAGACTGAGGACATCCCCTGGGGTAGACCCAAACTGCCCCAAAGTGGCCTGGACCAGTCAGCAGCATGGACAGAAATTAAAGCCTTGATGCAAACGTCCTGCTGGCACTGAGAGCTCATGGCCACTGGCTGAGCAATGCGGGTGTACCCCTGTGGAGCAGCCAGACCCTCTTTGGTCAGCAACAAATGCTTTTCCTCCTTGGAGCAGGACCCAGAGCAGACACAGCCCAATGATGCAATAGTTGAACAGATGCAAAGGGACTATGAGAAGCTCAGCATTGTTTCTGGGAACCTGCAGAAAGACTCTGAACAAAAGCAGAAAGAAATCGAGGTGTGTGGCTGAAACCCATTTGAGGCCAGAGCATTCCCCCAGGCAGACTCCTGGCAGGAATCCCAAGGAATCTCCTGCCGGCCTTTTCAGCCCTGTGCTGGTCCCAAGTGCCTTTCCTTGAGGTTTTTGGGCAAGGGGAGCGGGTTCTGTTCTCCTGGCCAGGATGCAGCTGCAACCTTACTGTGGTGTCATCATGTGTGTTCCTTTCTGTGCTGAAAGATGCTGTTCCAGTCTCTGGAGAAGCTGCAGAAGGAGAAAGTAGATCACCTGGACATGTTGGCAGTGATGGACATGGTACAGTCTAGAGGGGCCTCTGTGCCAGCCCAGGGCTTCTTGGGCAGGGTGACAAATGCCCCTTGTCCCTTGGGGGCTTGGTGGCAGAACTGGTCTGGGGAGGGACAAATTCCTGAGCTCAGGGGGCCCCTCACCCTTCACATGGTGGCACCAAGCTCACCAGGGTGATGGGGCAAATGGGGCCACTGCAGCCTGAAAGGGGCATGATGGCCTGCAGGAAGCACTCCTCCCTCTGCCCCTCACACGCTGGCCCTGCCTGCCGTTCCTCATCCCTGTCCCCACCGCTCTCCTGCCCTTCCCCTCTGCTAGAAGGCGGACAAAGCTGCCTTGGGCAGCAAAGTCAATCGCAGCCAGTTTGAGGCAAATATGGAGCGTCTGGATGAGAGGATGAAGGAGTTGCAGAGCCAGATTTCAGGCCAGGAGCAGCACTGGAACAATACGCAGCAGCAGCTCAGTGTTGTGGAGGAGGAGAAGGTGAGGGGTTCCTCATCCCCACCACTTTGGGACTTGGCAGCCTGAGGCAGCATCCCTCTGAGGATCCCCCTCCAGGCTTTTCCCTGGAGAGCTCCATGTCACATCCTGGAGCAGTTGGCTGAGGCTCTGCACCTGTTCACAGCTGGATCGCCTGGAGCTGAAGACTTTCCGTAACCAAATGGTGGACACCTGGAAGAGAAGCATTGACGAGCTCAGGAATGAGATGAAGGAGGGTGACAGTGGTGCTGGGCTGAAGAAGTGAGTGCCATGGACATTCTGATGGCTTTGGGGACAGCGATGGCAACTGCTCCTCCCAGGCAGGGCTGTGACACGCAGTGCCCCAGAGCTGGGCCGTGCCCTGCCCTCCTGGCCGTGCACACGGGGGCACTTTGGTGCCAGAGAGGGGCTGAAAGCGCTGCAGGGGCTGCTTGGGATGGTGGCATGGGTGCCTGTGCCCTTCACCTGGCAGCAGCCAGCACCTTGGGGATGGGCAGAAACAGGCTCAAGAGCCCCCGGTTCAGCCTGCAATGGCCGTGAGCCTGTGCAGTGAGCTGCCCAGCAGCTGGCTGCTGCAGGGAGCTGCTGCCTGTGTGCTGCAGGGCTGTGGGCCCAGGAGCTCAGCCAGCCCTCTTGCCTCACCCTCCTTAGGCAGCTGCCAGTGCCTTTCTCGTGCCTGTCGTGTGACCGCATGCTCAGCGTGCAGGTTCCTGGCCAGTGAGTAGCACCAGTGCCTCGGGGGCAGCGGGGCTGCCATGGGGGGAGATGGGTGCCAGCAGTGACCCGCTGTGCTGGGCACAGGGGTGACAGTGTCGGCTTGGGAGGGGCTGATGTGGGGAGCCCCCTCTGCAGCCCTGCCCATCACCAGGGCCTGTGGGGGCTCATCCCAAGGCCTGCAGGCAGCCGGATGCCATGGGCTACAATCCCATGGCTTTGGGGTGCTGCCTCCAACAGGAACAGGTTCTTTGTCCCCTGTCACACACCTGTGACTCCTGCCCTCCCCAGGTATCCCAAGACACTCCCGTATTTGCAGCCGATGCCCCCCAACAGGGAGCCACCACCCAGCCAAAGGTAAGGGCCCTGAGGACACATCCCCAGCGCCCGGGGTGCAGGGTAGCCCTGACACAGCAAGGAGGGCTTTTCCCTGTGTGGGAGGGGCTTTTGCTTTCTGCTTGGGGCTCCTGCAGCAGGTGACGGGAGCTGTCAGGGACATGCCCCTGCAGGCAGCACTGCCAGTCCCCTCCCTGGCACAGCAGGGTGATGCCCTGCATGCCACAGGGCTGGGCACTGAGTGTCCTCTGCCCCATCCCACAGGAGGCCACTGGTCCGTGGCGGTGGCTCTTATGTGCCACAGAGCTCTGGGCACCATCAGAGCAGCACTTGCAAACTGCCACCAATTCATGATTCTTTCCGGAACAAGTCATATCTGCAGGGACTTGTGACCCTCCCCAACAAGGTAGGGTGATGAAGGTGGGGACGTGGCATGTGCAGTGGGGGCTGGCAGGGCGATGCTGAGGATCCGGGCTGAATTTGTGCCTTCAGTTCCCTCCGCAAGAGCTGGTTTGGGAGGGTTGCTAGGGAATGCTGGAGTGGGCCCTGCATTTCACCCTGCTGCTCTTTCCTTCCCAGCCCAGAGTGACCCAGCTGCTGGGCAGAGGTGGACACATGCCGAGGGACCAGCTTCCCATCGTGATCAGGACTCTGGATGAGCCAGGTGTGGCCCTGTCAGGGCAGGGGGATCAGGGGGAGATGAGCCTGCTTGTCTGCTGGGTCTGCACCTGCTCCCTGGGGGTCTCTGGCCAAGCAGGTGACCCTCCTGCTGCCCCGTGCTGAGCTGGCTGAGCTGACCCAGACGGGGCAGCCCCGGGGACTGGGGGCTCACCCTTGTCCCTGTCTCCCCCCCAGTCCCGGCCACCTCACGGCATCACCGGCCAGGCACAGTGTCCCAACAAGGCACCAGGGCTCCTCCAACCACTCCAGCCCCGTGAGACTTCAGCAGCCCTCAAGCAGCTGGACAGGACTGGGAAGCCAGTGCTCCACCAGGGACATTGTTTCAGCAGAGAGAAACGTCTGTGACAATTGTTGTTAGAGAATTAGTATTTTCATTCTATGAGGTTAATAAAAAATGTTCTGAAAGAGAGGCAGAGCCTTTTCCCACTGTCACTGAAAATACTGGGATAACTCAAACTGTCTTACACTAATTTTACTATTCGGACTCAGGCATTTCTTTATTCCCAGCACCAGGCTGCATGGGAATAGCTCCACTCCCAATGCACACCCACTCCCTAAACTTTTCACTACATATTTTTAGCAATATGACAATAAAATGCAATAATTACTATTAAACTACGTAATAAAATTTTTTGGCAAAACTTATCATATTTTAAATCTAGGGCCATTCAATTTTGCCAGCATTTTGTCTTGGGCTTGTTATTCTGGGTGACATTTGAAAGGTCACACATTTTGGTGCAGCAACTATTAGTGTCACTCTTGCACCGAGGTTGAGGCAAGAGAGAGGCAGGATTGTAGCAAAGGCAAAGAAGGCTTTATTCAAAAGAACCACACAGTTTTCATAGAGTGGTACAACAGGTTCTATTCTATTGGCTAACTAACAGAAACATCTTTCTCACACACGGTCCTTGAGAGGAACAGAAAAATAAAGTAGAAAAACACACCTGCAAATTTTTTATGCTCAACGAGTTATCACATCTTTCCAAATCCCTAAAACTTTTCACAAGCCACTGTGAGAAACACTTGCCGTTTGTCTCTGTCCCATGGCATCCACACATTAGGATGCTTTTCTCTGCCACCCCTTTAGCAGCTTTATCTGCCAGTCTGTTTCCCACACTAACTGATGTATTTCCAAATGGAAGAGCTTTGCAATGCACGACAGCCACTTTGGCTGGTACCTGAACACTTTCTAGTAGGTGTCTGATAATGTCTCCACCTTTGACAGGAGATCCTTGTGCTGAAAGGAGCCCTCCTTTGTTCCAGAGAGCTCCAGGGGCATGAACTGCTCCAAATGCACACTTAGAATTAGCCCATATGCTCCCCTTCTTCCCTGTGACAATTCCAGGCTGCCATAGACGGAGCAGCTCAGCCTTGTGTGCACAGGTGGTAAGAGGTAATGGGATGGCTTGGATTGGGCCCTACTGCGCACCCAAACTTCTGCTCTCCTTTGCTCACAAAATTGCTCCCACTTGTGGACAATTCCCAGTCCGGATCTTCTCCCAGAGGATCTCCTCTGCTGCAGTGAAGCTGATGAACACAGTCATGTTGTGAGGCTTCTTTCTGGTACAGATCCCAGGAACGTGGCTGGCTGCAAGGCAGAGGTGTCTGCAGTTCCACATCACCCTGGCCCAACAGGACAAATTGATACTCAAGCATTCGACCTGGGGGTAACCAGTGGCCTCCTTTTTGTCCTAGAGCTGAGAGGACCAAGGGTGGAACATCAACAGTCATCTTTCGACCCATGGTCCATTCTGGACTTCTTGTATTAAAAGGCAGTTGCTGCTACAAGTCAAAGGCAGTTAAGGGACATCCCTTAACTGACACTGCCCACTTGTTTGGAAAAATATCCTATGGCCCTTTTCCATGGCCATAACCTCTGAGCTAACACCCGTAGCGCAACACGTCAGTGTTCCTGAACAAACTGCTCAAGAGGCTTGGTCGAGTCAGGCAATGCCCCTGCAGGGCTGACATTAGAGCTCTCTTGGGCTCTCTGAAAGCCTCTGCCATTCTGGAGTCCACTCTAGCACCTCCTTGGTGTAGCACCTCCTTGGGCAATTCTCAGGGCTTCATATAAAGGTCTTACCCATAGGCCAGAATTAGGAATCAGAGCCCAGACCAACCACCCATTCCTAGAAATGTTCTTGACTTGCAAACAGATCTTGGCACTGGAGTTCAGCTCTGTCCTTTCGGTTCCAGGGTTTGGCTGTCCCTGGGAAATGGTGAACCTTAGATAGGTAACATGCTCTTTTGCACTCTGGGCCTTCTTCTTGGATACCCTCTGTAACTGGCTTGTCCTAAAAAAGTTCAGGAAACTCAGAGTCATTTCAATGCATCCAGCTTGAGTTCCTGTATCAAGTAAAAGATCACCTACATACTCTAGGAAAGCCATATTCTCAATCTCCTTTTCCCATACCTCCAATCTTGTGCCTATTGGTTCTTGTCTTGGGGTGACTGTATGAGACTGTATGAGACTGTGTCCCCTGTTGTGTGCTTTATGCCCAGACATGGGTCCTGTAACTTTAAGCTAGGTCTGAGAGAGGGGTGGAAAGCCGGTGGAATTCTTTTGGTGTGGTGTTCACCCATCCTCCCCAGGCTCGCTCAGCTGTGTTGTGCAGCACAGACAGAGGGAGGACATCTTGGCTTTTCGCTGGCTTCTTGTTCTTTGATAATGCAGGAAGGTTTTCCAGCACTGTGGCAGCTTCTCCTGGAACTGCTTGGCTTTGTCCCGGCCCAAAACACCAGAACATCTCCGAGGGCCCTGTGCCACGGCCGCAGGGGAGGCCCTGGGATGCCCATCCCGGCCCTGGGCTGGTGGAGCCGAGCCACACCGACAGAACGAGCTCTGAATCCTCCAGCTTTGTCTGCAGAAGGTTTGAAGATCTAACATTATTCGTTCTTTTTCCCATGCCTGCCTGCACTCTGTGTGTTAAATAAACAGCTTTTTTCACTTTCCTCCAAACAATTCCTTGCTGTGGGTGGCAGGGAGTGCCCAAACCTGTTTTCTTTAGAGGGGATGTTTCCTCCTAACTTGTCTCCAATCCAGACATTTCTCAAACAATGCGGGGTGATTGTTGGACCCTGGAGGAAGAACGTTCCGCTTCATTGGGTTTCATGGCCTTTCAAGGAACTTTCCATTCAAGAAGCAAGAGCTGACTTTCAGTTTCAAGGGCAATGCAGAAAAAAGGATCCTTAACATCCACAACAGTGGACTCATCAGGACTCACTCATCAGATTCATTAATTGGGGTAAAAAGGACTTCTAGAAGGACTTGCTCCACTGGGTCTGAGTCTCACACTATTTCATTGACAGCTCTGACATCTTGTACTGGCCTGTGTTCCTTAGTATGTGCTTCCTTTACCAGCAGGAGAGGAGTCCTATATTGTGACTCACATTCCCTTAGTGATCCATCTTGCAAACTTTAGCAATTCATTCTTCTAACCCTCTTCTAGCTTCTAACTTCAACAAATATTTTTCTGCCTAACCAGTCCTCCGTCAGGCTCCAACTGAATCCTGAATCGTTCCACTGCTTTTGATTTCCCTGGAGTTCCATTGGTCCACACCAACACAGTGACAGTGTTTTCCACCTCCTCCCACCAGGGATGTGCAGGAGGGAAAGATTGATCCAGCATTCCCTGCTGACATTGCCCTCTCTGAGCCTCTTCCCCCACTTTTGCCATTTCCACAATTCCTCCACCTGGAGTTAACAGTGTGTCTGAAACTCCCTTACTAAAATCCCAGGGCTCTTTGCCATGAGCTCACTGGATGGGAGCATCAGAGGATCTCCCTGAAAAATCTCTGGAGGGCACTGGAGTCCTCTCGATCCTGTGAATCCATGGAGCAAAAGAAGGAGGAAAGTTCCATCTGGGTCATTAGAAACTGTCACCAAAACTAGGATAAATGAAATCCTCAAGCACTGTCATTTTAGTATTAGCGAGTTAGGCATTATTTTATTCTGGTCAGGGCGTGTGGAGGGGATAGTTCCAGCCACACACACACACACACACACACACAGACACACACACACACACACAAAATTTTTGCCTTGACTGTTTTTAGCGCACAAAGGGATCAATGGTCATCCATTCTAATTCACATAATTCTCTTCATTAGTTAGCATTCTAACCTCTATTGGTTAGAGCTTTCTTGCTTCTCATCATAATTGGCCCATATTTTGGAGTCTGTTTTTTATTTTTCTCCAATATAGGGAGTTTTCCGGCATATACTGAATTATCTTTATTAATCTCTTCTTTGTCTTCTGCTCTATGACAGAGCTCCTTGGAGGGCTATAAATTCTGCATTTTACATGTCCACTTCTCAGCTTTGTTCACTGAAGCTGTCAAGGGTTAGTTTAGCAAAACTGAAAGTTTCCCTGATTTTCCTAATCAAGCTCTAATAATAACACCCTCTGAAAAGAAGTACAGCTAACTGCTGGCTAAGAGTAGAACTTAGAATGCTAAAGACTAATTAACACAATTAATGAAAAGTTATGAAATTGCAAGCCCCTAACCTTGCTGTAGAGCTTTGGAGTAGGAAGGACTAGGGGTGAACAGAAGATAGTTTGGAAAGGGGCTGGTGGGGTGGATGGCTGCGGTTTGAAGGGAAGAACTTGGCTTGTCTTCCCCCACAGTCTTGGGGATATTGGAAGGAGAAATTATTTCACTGTGTTCTTTATGGACTGTCGAGCTGACATAAAACCTGACTTGGAGGAAAATGTCCAAGGGCTTCACCCATGGTGACTTTTTGCCCCGAACTCCTGAGGAGAAAGGAGCCTGTGCCCCAACAACCCCATAGCTCAGCCAGGGGCTCATGCACAGCACCCCACTGCTTCCCTGGCAAAAGCTGATCACAATGGATGCTCCAAACAAGGCCGTGGCTTTGCAGCAGTGGACGAACTGGCTCAGATGTAACACAAATCCAGAGAAAAACAATGAGGCTGGACTCTCCTGGCCGAACTTGGAGCACTTTTTGGGAAATAAAAGGACTACAAAAGGGTTGGAGGTAGACTTTGCACAAGGGCCTGGCAATGGGAATGGCTTCACAATGAGAGAGGGGAGAGATAGGTGGGATATTGGGAAGAAATTCTTTCCTGTGAGTGTGATGATGCCTTGACAGAGTCTGTCCCATTCCTGGAAGTGTCCAAGACCAGGTCAGATGGGATCTTGCAGCAAGCTGGTCTAGTGGAAAAGGTTCCTTTACCTGTCCCTGACAAGGGGTGAAATGAGATGATCTTTTAGATCCCTTCCAGCCCACGCCATTCCAAGACTCCATTAATCTATGACTTCATTGTACCCATGGACTTCATTGACCCAATGACTTCCTTGGCTCCCAGGAGTGGAGTGGGGTGCGTTGCCTGGCAGCAGGAGTTGTGCTGAGTAGGGGCATCAGCAGAGCCGGCCTCAGTTCTGCCAGGGATTCGGAAGGAGAAGGAGCCCGCTGGCTACTCGTCCTTTCTCTTGTTGCCTTTGCTCAGTGCTTCCATCAACCCTTTTGTTCACCCTGTTTGTCATCCATTTTGCTCATCCCTGACAGACCCACGTGGGCAGAAGGCTTGCAACAAATCAGGGACAGAGAGCGTGCAGACATGGCAACATTCCTGAACACACTCAGCCTCTCCCAGATGCTGGATCTCGCCATCGGGATGCCCCAGGAGGGGACAGTTCACTTTGCAGCCATGAGAAAACTGCTGCAGGCCGTGCTGGAGCACCTGAATGTGCAGTACCTGACCAGCCAGGAGCCGTGGCCAGGATACCTGAGTGGCCCCTCACTTGCTGATGTGGCCACTAACATGGAAAATATGAAGAAGGAGATGGAGGACTACAAGAAACAGATGTCCGAGGTACAAACTCTTCCAGGCCCCCGGGCACTCCCCCAGCAGACAGCCCCTCCCCACTTCCTCAGACAGCAGTGCTTGGCTCTGCCCTCACTGCCCTGGCAGAGCCGCTGGCAGGGGCTCTTTGCTGTCTGGAGGGGCTTCAGTGCTCTGGCACTGAGCCCCGCTGGGGCAGGTGGCACCGGGACTCTCCCTGCTCACCTGGCTGTGCCAAGGGCTGCCCGTGCCGGGGTGGGGCTCTTTGGGGTGTTGCTGCCCTGGCCATCCCCTCTGACATCCCTGTTTCTGGGCCTGATTTACAGGTTGTTAATGATGTGATTGGTGGCATAAAGGCAGAACTTTCCCACTTCTCAGATGATATTAGGAAGATGCAGAGAGCCCAGGTTTGTGCACACCAGTGTGGTGGTGCTGGTCATGTGGCCTCCACTCCTTGTCTCTGATACCACTTTCTCCTACAGTCCTACATGACAGAGGAAATCAAGAAGATCCAGGACCTGGTGAGCTGCTGCTGGGAGCGAGTTCTGGGTCTGAGACCGCAGCCCGTGCCCTCTGCTCTGCTGGCTGGAGGCTCAGCACCCTTGGCCCTGCTCGATGCAGGGACCGTGCTGCCTGCAGAGCCCTGCCAGCCTGGCTGAGCCCGGCCCTGCCCTGTCCCCGGTGCTCCACAAACCACAGCAGGGGCCAAGGGCTTGCCGGTCCCCACTGACCCTGCCAGAGGCTCACTGCCCCCACTGCTCTCTCCTAGGACATGGAGCTCCGTGAGGAGGTTGACAGGATAAAGACAACACAGATCCGCATGGAAGGAGACGTAAAGAAGCTAAAGGAGACCCCTGCCTTAGTGAGTTGTTGGGTTGTGTAATCTTTGGGCGCTCTTGGGGAACTTCAATGTGACTCCAAGAGCAGGGTTTGGGGTCAGAGTTGGGGGCCCTGGGCCTTTCTGTGTATCTGAAGGGCCCCCATGCTGAGACAACATGATGTCTGTGCCCTGACTGTACCGTCACTGACCTTCTCAGATTAAGCAGATGGGAGAGGACCTTAACAAGCTGAGGGAGGATGCAGCCAGGTGGAGAGAAGAGAGCAGCAATGAGATCTCTCAGAAAATTGAGTAAGGGGGCAGGAGTGGGTTTCATACCCTGGGGGGCTGCAAGGGAGCCCAGGGGGTCTGGCAGCATCCTGGTTTGTGGGCATGGGATGCCCAGCAGCCCTGCAGGGGTAACCCTGCCCTTGCCCCCATCTCTCTGGCCAGGGCTTTGCGGCAGGAGACAAAGTCACAGCTGCAGAAGATAGAAGAGCAGGAGATGAGGTGTGCCAGGATGGAAGAGCTGGTGGCTGCGACCATCAACAAAGTGAAGGAGCAGGTGAGGTCCTGGGGGAGCACTCCCATCCCTCCTGGCTTGGTGCAGTAGTCCTGGTGGGGATCCCAGCCATATTCCCCAACTTGCTGGGGCCACCCAGAAGTGTTCGTTCCATTCATCTCATCTCGGAGCCAATTAATTCTGTCTTTCCTGCAGCTTGGTGTGACAGAAGCAGAGGACCTAGAGGAGCAGGAAGAGGGGACTGGAGACTGTTGCACTTTCAACATTAGAGAGTGTGTGATGGAGCTCCTCAAGCGCTGCGAGAACCTCCAGGAGCAGGTGGAATCCCTGGAGTCTCAGCAGGTGGCCATGGGAAAGTGCAACAAATTGATGAGGAAATATGTCCAGGTAGGCAGCAGGCAGCATGGGGGACTGAGGACATCCCCTGGGGTAGACCCAAACTGCCCCAAAGTGGCCTGGACCAGTCTGCAGCATGGACAGAAATTAAAGCCTTGATGCAAACGTCCTGCTGGCACTGAGAGCTCATGGCAGCTGGCTGAGCAATGTGTCTCTGCCCCTGTGGAGCAGCCAACTCCCTTCTGCTCAGTACATGGTTTTTCCTTCCAAGGAGCTGGAGCGTGACCAGGAGCGGTTGCACTACGTGGAGGCTGCAGTTGTACAGATGAAAGGAGACTGTGAGAAGTTCAGCTTTGTTTCTGGCAGCCTGCAGAAAGACTCTGAACAAAAGCAGAAAGAAATCGAGGTGTGTGGCTGAAACCCATTTGAGGCCAGAGCATTCCCCCAGGCAGACTCCCGGCAGGAATCCCAAGGAATCTCCTGCCGGCCTTTTCAGCCCTGTGCTGGTCCCAAGTGCCTTTCCTTGAGGTTTTTGGGCAGGGGGAGCGGGTTCTGTTCTCCTGGCCAGGATGCAGCTGCAACCTTACTGTGGTGTCATCATGTGTGTTCCTTTCTGTGCTGAAAGATGCTGTTCCAGTCTCTGGAGAAGCTGCAGAAGGAGAAAGCAGATCAGCAAGACATGATGGCAGTGATGGACATGGTACAGTCTAGAGGGGCCTCTGTGCCAGCCCAGGGCTTCCCGGGCAGGGTGACAAATGCCCCTTGTCCCTTGGGGGCTGGGTGGCAGAACTGGTCTGGGGAGGGACAAATTCCTGAGCTTAGGGGTCCCTCACCCTTCACATGGTGGCACCAAGCTCACCAGGGTGATGGGGCAAGTGGGGCCACAGCAGCCTGAAAGGGGCATGATGGCCTGCAGGAAGCACTCCTCCCTCTGCCTCTCACACGCTGGCCCTGCCTGCCGTTCCTCATCCCTGTCCCCACCGCTCTCCTGCCCTTCCCCTCTGCTAGAAGGCAGACAAAGCTGCCTTGGGCAGCAAAGTCAATCACAGACAGCTTGAATTAAATATGGAGCGTCTGGATGAGAGGATGCAGGAGTTGCAGAGCCAGATTTCAGGCCAGGAGCAGCACTGGAACAATACACAGCAGCAGCTCGGCCGTGTGGACGAGAAGAAGGTGAGGGGTTCCTCGTCCCCACGACGAGGAACTGGCACCTTTGGGACTTGGCAGCCTGAGGCAGCATCCCTCTGAGGATCCCCCTCCAGGCTTTTCCCTGGAGAGCTCCATGTCACATCCTGGAGCAGCTGGCTGAGGCTCTGCACCTGTTCACAGCTGGATCGCCTGGAGCTGAAGACTTTCCATAAACACCTGGAGGACTCCTGGATCAGGAACCTGGAGGAGCTTGAGAATAGGATGTTGCGTGAAAATGCTGCTGGGTATAAGAAGTGAGTGCCATGGACATTCTGATGGCTTTGGGGACAGCGATGGCAACTGCTCCTCCCAGGCAGGGCTGTGACACGCAGTGCCCCAGAGCTGGGCCGTGCCCTGCCCTCCTGGCCGTGCACACGGGGGCACTTTGGTGCCAGAGAGGGGCTGAAAGCGCTGCAGGGGCTGCTTGGGATGGTGGCATGGGTGCCTGTGCCCTTCACCTGGCAGCAGCCAGCACCTTGGGGATGGGCAGAAACAGGCTCAAGAGCCCCCGGTTCAGCCTGCAATGGCCGTGAGCCTGTGCAGTGAGCTGCCCAGCAGCTGGCTGCTGCAGGGAGCTGCTGCCTGTGTGCTGCAGGGCTGTGGGCCCAGGAGCTCAGCCAGCCCTCTTGCCTCACCCTCCTTAGGCAGCTGCCAGTGCCTTTCTCGTGCCTGTCGTGTGACCGCATGCTCAGCGTGCAGGTTCCTGGCCAGTGAGTAGCACCAGTGCCTCGGGGGCAGCGGGGCTGCCATGGGGGGAGATGGGTGCCAGCAGTGACCCGCTGTGCTGGGCACAGGGGTGACAGTGTCGGCTTGGGAGGGGCTGATGTGGGGAGCCCCCTCTGCAGCCCTGCCCATCACCAGGGCCTGTGGGGGCTCATCCCAAGGGCTGCAGGCAGCGGGATGCCATGGGCTACAATCCCATGGCTTTGGGGTGCTGCCTCCAACAGGAACAGGTTCTTTGTCTCCTGTCACACACCTGTGACTCCTGCCCTCCCCAGGTGCCCCGAGACACTCCCGTATTTGCAGCCGATGCCCCCCGGCAGGGCGCCCTCTCCCAGCCAAAGGTAAGGGCCCTGAGGACACATCCCCAGCGCCTGGGGTGCAGGGTAGCCCTGACACAGCAAGGAGGGCTTTGCACCTGGGCTGGGGCAGAGGAGCCTGGGGGGATTGGGCAGGGCAGGGGAGCAGAAGGCAGCTGTGGAGGGCCAGTGCTTGCCCCAGGGCTGGGGGCTTTTGCATTCCTTGCCTTGTACTGCCCACCTCTCTGTCTCAACGTAGCTGAAAGCACATCTGAGGAGCTGTGTCTGTTTTCAGTCTGAGCTCAGGCTTGATGGGGAGTTGTGTGCTTCCTGTGAAAGGAGTTCCCAAAGGAAATCCCTGCAGCTGGGACAGCTCAGCTCCTGCCAGCTGGTGTCCTGTGCACAGGGTCCTGCCGTAGCCATGGCCGGCACACCAGGCTGTGGGGCCAGAGCCAGCAGATCCAGCCTGGTGGGATGGGCCTGGGGCTCCTGCAGCAGGTGGACAGGAGCTGGCAGGGACATGCCCCTGCAGGCAGCACTGCCAGTCCCCTCCCTGGCACAGCAGGGTGATGACCAGCATGCCACAGGGCTGGGCACTGAGTGTCCTCTGCCCCATCCCACAGGAAACCACTGGTCGGTGCCAGTGTCCCCCGTGTGGCACAGAGCTCTGGGGACCATCAGAGCAGCAGCTCCATGATGCCAAACATCAAGGCTTCCCCACAGAGAAGTGGTCTGCCACAGGCCTTCGTGACAACCCAGAGAAAGGTAGATATAATGAAGGTGGGGACACAGAATGATGACTGAGGCCTGATTGCTGACTGTGCAGGGGGAATCTGTGCCTTCAGTCCCCAGGTAGACCTGGGTTGGGAGGATTATTGGGGGATGCTGGATTGGGCCCTGCATTGCAGCCAACTGCCCTCTCCTTCTCAGCCCAGTGCGACCCTGCTGCAGCACGGTGGGGGACATGTCTCGAGGGGCCGTAATGACCACCTTCCTGTGCTGATCAGGAAACAGGATGTGTCAGGTATGGCCCTGTTAGGGCATGGGGGTTAACGAGGACAGGGGGCTGATTGTCTGCTAGCTACAGGCAGGAGGATGAGTAGGGCTGTGTGTACAGGTCTGGGAAGGCTGAGATGGGTATTTGGGTTCTAGACTGCTTTGGAAGGGGCAGAAGCGGAATGGAGGAGGACTGGCTCATGGGGCAACTGAGCTTGGATCTCTGACGGTCTGTCACTAGGCAGGTGACACTCATGCTGGCCCGTCCTGGGCCAGCAGAGTTGCTCCAGCCAGTGGCTGCCCCTGGGAAGGTGGGGCTCACCCTCGCTTCCCCCCCAGGCCCTGCCGCCTCTCGACAGCCCCGGCCAGTCACATCTCCCAGGCTCGTCCCCTGGGCAGAAGAGCGCCTCCAGCCTGTCCCACCCTGCCAGACACCAACGGACCCTGGCCAGCTGGAGATCACTCCACGCCCAGTGCTCGACCTGGGACATCTTGTACGCTGCGACAAGCGCCTGTGACAATGTCATCAGAAAACTGACTTTTTCCTTCATATAGTTATTTAGTTATATAGTAATTACGTTAATAAAAACTGTTCAAATTAGAGACAGAGCCTTGTCTCACAGCCTGTCTCTCCCCGGGCTCCCTGGTGCTCCTTCAGCTCCTTCCCCCCTGCTGTGGCTCTGCCCCCGGGCTGAGCAGATCGAGCCCCGGGCCAGGCCCTGAGGCCGCTGCTGCTCCCGCGGTGCCTGCGGGGCAGCCCTGAGGCTCCGGGCCGGCTGTGGGAGCAGGAGCCGCGCTGCAGAGCCCGCGGCCCTCACGGGCTGCGAAGGCACGGCCACATGGCCATGGGGCCCGGCTGGCACTGCCGGCGCTGCTGCTCTCGGCTGCCGCCTGCAATCCTCACAGGCAGCCCTGACGCCGCCTCAGGAGCCGCTCGGAGCCGTGCCCGAGGGCTGGCCCCGGCCCCCAAGGGCACTTGTCCCTTCATCTCTGCACTGCCACATTCCCGGCTCATTTGTCAGCTTCCTCCTGCCCTTCCTTTCTGCGGGGCAGCGTTAGGGGCCGGCGCAGCGGCTTTCCTCCCGCACGGCCGGCAGCCCCTTGCCCACAGCTCCCTGGCGGCAGCCAGAGCTGCTTTCCAGGCGGGCAGCCCCGCCGTGTCCCGCAGCCCGGGCCGGCTCCTGCCCGCTGCCGGCGAGCCCCGGCGGCTGGGCCCGGCCATGCCGGGCAGGAGCAGCTCCCTGGCCGGGGGAACACAGGGGGACATGGGGGGACACACGGCAACACACGGGGGCCACACGGCGGGCACCGCTTCCCCGTGTCCCCATTGCCTCAGAGCAGCGCCGTGTGCGGCACCCGGGCACAGAGGAATGTCTGTGCTCTCACCAGAGAAAGGACACTGCAGGGATGCTTCTCACAATGGTGTGTGGCAATAAAACCTCCCTGAAAGCGTAGCAAATTTTGCAAAATTAGCATTTAATGGAACAGTCAGTGCTACCTTGAGAGCTCAGTAGCAAATCAAGGCAGCCCAAGGTAATTATAGGGCTCTGTGGACACCTAATGTAGAATGCATAGTAAATGGCCGGTATTGAAGGGAAGAACTTGTTTTGTCTTCCCCAACAGTCTTGGGGATATTGGAAGGAGAAATTATTTCATTGTCTCTTTTATGGACTGTGAAGCTGACATAAAACCTGACTTGGAGGAAATTGTACAAGGGCTTCAGCCACCGAGACTTTTTGCCCTGAACTCCAGAGGAGAAAGGAGTCTGTGCCCCAACAACCCCATAGCTCAGCCAGGGGCTCATGCACAGCACCCCACTGCTTCCCTGGCAAAGGCTGATCCCAATGGATGCTCCAAACCAGTCCTTGGGTTTGCTGTGCCAAACCACCAAGTAGCCATGTCTCAAACCCCGGGGAAAGCAGCAGGTTGGTGATTCTCTCACAGGGACTGAGCTCTTGTGGGGCTGCTGGCCCCACCTGCAGCCTCTGCCCAGGAGCTGCCTGGGGGATCCCTCTCTTGGTGAGGAAACAAACACAAAGGTAGCCTTGGCCTTCATCTGGGGCTTTGTGGTTGTTGCAGTGCCCTGCCCGTGGTGACTCACACTGACAGTTCACTGCACAGCAAAGCCAGGCTTGCTGCCCGCTCCACAATGCAAGAAGAAACTGAGAACATGAAATGCCACAGAACAGGACTCTGACACAGAAGCTGGACAAGCGGCTTAGCTCTAACTCAAGTCTTAAATGGATTAAAAGAAAAATAATGAGGCCTCTCCTGTCCTGCGAGACTCTCAAGCACCTTTCAGTCATTAAAGGGCTCCAAATGGGCTGGAGAGGGACTTGGCACAGGGGCCTTGAATGACAGGACAAGAGGCAATGGCTTCACACTGTGAGACAGCAGGGTTAGACTGGGTATTGGGAAGAAAATCTTCCTGAGAGGGTTGTGATTCCTTGGCACAGGTTGCCCAAAGAAATAGTGTCAGCCCATTCCTGCAAGTGTCCGGGGCCAGGCTGGGTGGGACTTGGAGCAACCTGGTCTAGTGGAAGGTGTTCCTGCCTATGGCAGGGGATTGGAATGAGAGGATCTTTGAGGTCCCTTCCAGCCCAAGCAATTCCATGACTCCATGAGTCTGTGACCCAATGTCTGGCAGGGATGGCGTGTGCTGCCTAGCAACAGGAATTGTGATGAAAAGGGGCAGGAGCAGAGCAGGGTCCAGTCCTTTGTTGGACAAGCGATGAGGAAGGAGCCTGCTGGCTACTCGTCATTTTTATCATTGCTTTTGTTAGCCCTTTCATTATACTTTTTATTATCCCTGACAGACCGAACTGGGCAGAAGGCTTGTGACACATCAGGGACAGAGAGTGTGCAGATATGGCAACATTCCTGGACACACTCAGTCTCTCCCAGATGCTTGATGTTGCCATTGGGATGCCCCAGGAGGGGACTGTTCACTTTGCAGCCATGAGAAAACTGCTGCAGGCCGTGCTGCAGCACCTGGACGTGCAGTACCTGAGCAGCCAGGAGCCGTGGCCAGGCCAGCTCAGTGGCCCCTCACTTGCTGATGTGGTTGCTGAAGTCAGAGAAGTTAAGAGTGAGATGGAGGAGTGCAAGAAACAGATGTCCAAGGTAGAGGCTCTCCCCAGCCCCTGGGCACTCCCCCAGCAGACAGCCCCTCCCCACTTCCTCAGACAGCAGTGCTTGGCTCTGCCCTCACTGCCCTGGCAGAGCCGCTGGCAGGGGCTCTGTGCTGTCTGGAGGGGCTTCAGTGCTCTGGCACTGAGCCCCGCTGGGGCAGGTGGCACCGGGACTCTCCCTGCTCACCTGGCTGTGCCAAGGGCTGCCCGTGCCAGGGTGGGGCTCTTTGGGGTGTTGTGCCAAAACACTCAATCAACCACCAGAAGGCCCAGGTCTGTGCTGACCACTGTGGTGGTGAAGTTGTTTCCCTCCTGACACTTCTCAAGGAGTTGCCTCTCTTACAGTTCCAGAGGGCAGAGAAGAGGAAGAAGGCCGAGGAGGCAGCGGATCAGGTGAACTGCTGCTGGGAGCAGGTTTTGGGTCTGAGACAGCAGCCCATACCCTCTGCTCTGCTGGCTGGATGCATGGAGTGTGCTGCCTGCCCCCACCACCCTGACAGTCCCCACAGGCCCTCCCCAGAGACTGACTCCCACCACCCCTCTCTACTAGGATGCGTCTTCCTCCGTGGATGTCCCTGAGGAGATTGACATCATAAAGACAACACAGAAGCAAAATGCACAGAAGATTAAGGAGCTGGCTGCCGCAGTAAGCTATGGGGTGACGTCAGCTTTGGGCTCTCATGGGGAAGTTCAGTGTGGCTCCCTGAGGCTAGGGTTTGGAGTGAGGGGCTGGGGAAAGGGTGGTGGCCCTGGGGCTTGCTGTGCAGCTGAAGAGCCCCCATGCTGAGACAACATGCCTGTGTGCCTTGACTCCACCGTCACTGGCCTTCCCAGATGAAGAAGATGGAGGAGGACATGAAAAAGCTGAGGCAGGATATAGCCAAGTGGAAAGAAGAGAGCAGCAACGAAATCTCTCAGCAACTCGCGTAAGAGGACAGGAGGGGGTTTCATACCCTGGGGGGCTGCAAGGGAGCCCAGGGGGTCTGGCAGCATCCTGGTTTGTGGGCATGGGATGCCCAGCAGCCCTGCAGGGGTAACCCTGCCCTTGGCCCCATCTCTCTGGCCAGGGCTTTGCTTGAGGAGACAAGGCGTGAGCTGCAGAAGATGGAAGAGGAGCAGGAGATGAGGAAGGCCATGCTGGAGCAGCTGGTGGCTGAGACAGCCAACAAGGTGAACGAGCCGATGAGGTCCTGGGGGAGCAGTCCCACCACTCCTGGCTTGGTGCAGTAGTCCTGCTGGGGTTCCCAGCCATATTCCCCAACCGGCTGGGGCCACTGAAGACCACAGCACGCAGGACTGATGGTTCCATTCATCCCATCTCTGGAGCCAATTCTCTCTGCCCTTCCTGCAGCTGGCTGAGATAGAGGAGATGGTGGAGAGTGTACAGGAGGAGGCGGAGAGGGTAAAGGCAGAGTGCTCCAACTGCACCTTCGACCTCAACGAGCATTTGGGGGAGCTCCTCAAGCGCTGTGAGAAACTCGAGGAGCAGATGGAATCCCTGGAGTCCCGGCAGATGGCTATGGGCAAGTTTGAGAAGATGATGAGGAACTGGGGCCAGGTAGGCAGCAGGCAGCATGGGAGACTGAGGACATCCCCTGGGGTAGACCCAAACTGCCCCAAAGTGGCCTGGACCAGTCTGCAGCATGGACAGAAATCAAAGCCTTGATGCAAACGTCCTGCTGGCACTGAGAGCTCATGGCCACTGGCTGAGCAATGCGGGTGTACCCCTGTGGAGCAGCCAGACCCTCTTTGGTCAGCAACAAATGCTTTTCCTCCTTGGAGCAGGACCCAGAGCAGACACAGCCCAATGATGCAATAGTTGAACAGATGCAAAGGGACTATGAGAAGCTCAGCATTGTTTCTGGGAACCTGCAGAAAGACTCTGAACAAAAGCAGAAAGAAATCGAGGTGTGTGGCTGAAACCCATTTGAGGCCAGAGCATTCCCCCAGGCAGACTCCCGGCAGGAATCCCAAGGAATCTCCTGCCGGCCTTTTCAGCCCTGTGCTGGTCCCAAGTGCCTTTCCTTGAGGTTTTTGGGCAGGGGGAGCGGGTTCTGTTCTCCTGGCCAGGATGCAGCTGCAACCTTACTGTGGTGTCATCATGTGTGTTCCTTTCTGTGCTGAAAGATGCTGTTCCAGTCTCTGGAGAAGCTGCAGAAGGAGAAAGTAGATCACCTGGACATGTTGGCAGTGATGGACATGGTACAGTCTAGAGGGGCCTCTGTGCCAGCCCAGGGCTTCTTGGGCAGGGTGACAAATGCCCCTTGTCCCTTGGGGGCTGGGTGGCAGAACTGGTCTGGGGGGGGACAATTTCCTGAGCTCAGGGGTCCCTCACCCTTCACATGGTGGCACCAAGCTCACCAGGGTGATGGGGCAAATGGGGCCACTGCAGCCTGAAAGGGGCATGATGGCCTGCAGGAAGCACTCCTCCCTCTGCCCCTCACACGCTGGCCCTGCCTGCCGTTCCTCATCCCTGTCCCCACCGCTCTCCTGCCCTTCCCCTCTGCTAGAAGGCAGACAAAGCTGCCTTGGGCAGCAAAGTCAATCACAGCCAGTTTGAGGCAAATATGGAGCGTCTGGATGAGAGGATGCAGGAGTTGCAGAGCCAGATTTCAGGCCAGGAGCAGCACTGGAACAATACGCAGCAGCAGCTCAGCGTTGTGGAGGAGGAGAAGGTGAGGGGTTCCTCATCCCCACCACTTTGGGACTTGGCAGCCTGAGGCAGCATCCCTCTGAGGATCCCCCTCCAGGCTTTTCCCTGGAGAGCTCCATGTCACATCCTGGAGCAGTTGGCTGAGGCTCTGCACCTGTTCACAGCTGGATCGCCTGGAGCTGAAGACTTTCCGTAACCAAATGGTGGACACCTGGAAGAGAAGCATTGACGAGCTCAGGAATGAGATGAAGGAGGGTGACAGTGGTGCTGGGCTGAAGAAGTGAGTGCCATGGACATTCTGATGGCTTTGGGGACAGCGATGGCAACTGCTCCTCCCAGGCAGGGCTGTGACACGCAGTGCCCCAGAGCTGGGCCGTGCCCTGCCCTCCTGGCCGTGCACACGGGGGCACTTTGGTGCCAGAGAGGGGCTGAAAGCGCTGCAGGGGCTGCTTGGGATGGTGGCATGGGTGCCTGTGCCCTTCACCTGGCAGCAGCCAGCACCTTGGGGATGGGCAGAAACAGGCTCAAGAGCCCCTGGTTCAGCCTGCAATGGCCGTGAGCCTGTGCAGTGAGCTGCCCAGCAGCTGGCTGCTGCAGGGAGCTGCTGCCTGTGTGCTGCAGGGCTGTGGGCCCAGGAGCTCAGCCAGCCCTCTTGCCTCACCCTCCTTAGGCAGCTGCCAGTGCCTTTCTCGTGCCTGTCGTGTGACCGCATGCTCAGCGTGCAGGTTCCTGGCCAGTGAGTAGCACCAGTGCCTCGGGGGCAGCGGGGCTGCCATGGGGGGAGATGGGTGCCAGCAGTGACCCGCTGTGCTGGGCACAGGGGTGACAGTGTCGGCTCGGGAGGGGCTGATGTGGGGAGCCCCCTCTGCAGCCCTGCCCATCACCAGGGCCTGTGGGGGCTCATCCCAAGGGCTGCAGGCAGCGGGATGCCATGGGCTACAATCCCATGGCTTTGGGGTGCTGCCTCCAACAGGAACAGGTTCTTTGTCCCCTGTGACACACCTGTGACTCCTGCCCTCCCCAGGTATCCCAAGACACTCCCGTATTTGCAGCCGATGCCCCCCGGCAGGGAGCCACCACCCAGCCAAAGGTAAGGGCCCTGAGGACACATCCCCAGCGCCCGGGGTGCAGGGTAGCCCTGACACAGCAAGGAGGGCTTTTCCCTGTGTGGGAGGGGCTTTTGCTTTCTGCTTGAGGCTCCTGCAGCAGGTGACAGGAGCTGTCAGGGACATGCCCCTGCAGGCAGCACTGCCAGTCCCCTCCCTGGCACAGCAGGGTGATGCCCTGCATGCCACAGGGCTGGGCACTGAGTGTCCTCTGCCCCATCCCACAGGAGGCCACTGGTCCGTGGCGGTGGCTCTTATGTGCCACAGAGCTCTGGGCACCATCAGAGCAGCACTTGCAAACTGCCACCAATTCATGATTCTTTCCGGAACAAGTCATATCTGCAGGGACTTGTGACCCTCCCCAACAAGGTAGGGTGATGAAGGTGGGGACGTGGCATGTGCAGTGGGGGCTGGCAGGGCGATGCTGAGGATCCGGGCTGAATTTGTGCCTTCAGTTCCCTCCGCAAGAGCTGGTTTGGGAGGGTTGCTAGGGAATGCTGGAGTGGGCCCTGCATTTCACCCTGCTGCTCTTTCCTTCCCAGCCCAGAGTGACCCAGCTGCTGGGCAGAGGTGGACACATGCCGAGGGACCAGCTTCCCATCGTGATCAGGACTCTGGATGAGCCAGGTGTGGCCCTGTCAGGGCAGGGGGATCAGGGGGAGATGAGCCTGCTTGTCTGCTGGGTCTGCACCTGCTCCCTGGGGGTCTCTGGCCAAGCAGGTGACCCTCCTGCTGCCCCGTGCTGAGCTGGCTGAGCTGACCCAGACGGGGCAGCCCCGGGGACTGGGGGCTCACCCTTGTCCCTGTCTCCCCCCCAGTCCCGGCCACCTCACGGCATCACCGGCCAGGCACAGTGTCCCAGCAAGGCACCAGGGCTCCTCCAACCACTCCAGCCCCGTGAGACTTCAGCAGCCCTCAAGCAGCTGGACAGGACTGGGAAGCCAGTGCTCCACCAGGGACATTGTTTCAGCAGAGAGAAACGTCTGTGACAATTATTGTTAGAGAATTAGTATTTTCATTCTATGAGGTTAATAAAAAATGTTCTGAAAGAGAGGCAGAGCCTTTTCCCACTGTCACTGAAAATACTGGGATAACTCAAACTGTCTTACACTAATTTTACTATTCGGACTCAGGCATTTCTTTATTCCCAGCACCAGGCTGCATGGGAATAGCTCCACTCCCAATGCACACCCACTCCCTAAACTTTTCACTACATATTTTTAGCAATATGACAATAAAATGCAATAATTACTATTAAACTACGTAATAAAATTTTTTGGCAAAACTTATCATATTTTAAATCTAGGGCCATTCAATTTTGCCAGCATTTTGTCTTGGGCTTGTTATTCTGGGTGACATTTGAAAGGTCACACATTTTGGTGCAGCAACTATTAGTGTCACTCTTGCACCGAGGTTGAGGCAAGAGAGAGGCAGGATTGTAGCAAAGGCAAAGAAGGCTTTATTGAAAAGAACCACACAGTTTTTATAGAGTGGTACAACAGGTTCTATTCTATTGGCTAACTAACAGAAACATCTTTCTCACACACGGTCCTTGAGAGGAACAGAAAAATAAAGTAGAAAAACACACCTGCAAATTTTTTATGCTCAACGAGTTATCACATCTTTCCAAATCCCTAAAACTTCTCACAAGCCACTGTGAGAAACACTTGCCGTTTGTCTCTGTCCCATGGCATCCACACATTAGGATGCTTTTCTCTGCCACCCCTTTAGCAGCTTTATCTGCCAGTCTGTTTCCCACACTAACTGATGTATTTCCAAATGGAAGAGCTTTGCAATGCACGACAGCCACTTTGGCTGGTACCTGAACACTTTCTAGTAGGTGTCTGATAATGTCTCCACCTTTGACAGGAGATCCTTGTGCTGAAAGGAGCCCTCCTTTGTTCCAGAGAGCTCCAGGGGCATGAACTGCTCCAAATGCACACTTAGAATTAGCCCATATGCTCCCCTTCTTCCCTGTGACAATTCCAGGCTGCCATAGACGGAGCAGCTCAGCCTTGTGTGCACAGGTGGTAAGAGGTAATGGGATGGCTTGGATTGGGCCCTACTGCGCACCCAAACTTCTGCTCTCCTTTGCTCACAAAATTGCTCCCACTTGTGGACAATTCCCAGTCCAGATCTTCTCCCAGAGGATCTCCTCTGCTGCAGTGAAGCTGATGAACACAGTCATGTTGTGAGGCTTCTTTCTGGTACAGATCCCAGGAACGTGGCTGGCTGCAAGGCAGAGGTGTCTGCAGTTCCACATCACCCTGGCCCGACAGGACAAATTGATACTCAAGCATTCGACCTGGGGGTAACCAGTGGCCTCCTTTTTGTCCTAGAGCTGAGAGGACCAAGGGTGGAACATCAACAGTCATCTTTCGACCCATGGTCCATTCTGGACTTCTTGTATTAAAAGGCAGTTGCTGCTACAAGTCAAAGGCAGTTAAGGGACATCCCTTAACTGACACTGCCCACTTGTTTGGAAAAATATCCTATGGCCCTTTTCCATGGCCATAACCTCTGAGCTAACACCCGTAGCGCAACACGTCAGTGTTCATGAACAAACTGCTCAAGAGGCTTGGTCGAGTCAGGCAATGCCCCTGCAGGGCTGACATTAGAGCTCTCTTGGGCTCTCTGAAAGCCTCTGCCATTCTGGAGTCCACTCTAGCACCTCCTTGGTGTAGCACCTCCTTGGGCAATTCTCAGGGCTTCATATAAAGGTCTTACCCATAGGCCAGAATTAGGAATCAGAGCCCAGACCAACCACCCATTCCTAGAAATGTTCTTGACTTGCAAACAGATCTTGGCACTGGAGTTCAGCTCTGTCCTTTCGGTTCCAGGGTTTGGCTGTCCCTGGGAAATGGTGAACCTTAGATAGGTAACATGCTCTTTTGCACTCTGGGCCTTCTTCTTGGATACCCTCTGTAACTGGCTTGTCCTAAAAAAGTTCAGGAAACTCAGAGTCATTTCAATGCATCCAGCTTGAGTTCCTGTATCAAGTAAAAGATCACCTACATACTCTAGGAAAGCCATATCCTCAATCTCCTTTTCCCATACCTCCAATCTTGTGCCTATTGGTTCTTGTCTTGGGGTGACTGTATGAGACTGTGTCCCCTGTTGTGTGCTTTATGCCCAGACATGGGTCCTGTAACTTTAAGCTAGGTCTGAGAGAGGGGTGGAAAGCCGGTGGAATTCTTTTGGTGTGGTGTTCACCCATCCTCCCCAGGCTCGCTCCGCTGTGTTGTGCAGCACAGACAGAGGGAGGACATCTCGGCTTTTCGCTGGCTTCTTGTTCTTTGATAATGCAGGAAGGTTTTCCAGCACTGTGGCAGCTTCTCCTGGAACTGCTTGGCTTTGTCCCGGCCCAAAACACCAGAACATCTCCGAGGGCCCTGTGCCACGGCCGCAGGGGAGGCCCTGGGATGCCCATCCCGGCCCTGGGCTGGTGGAGCCGAGCCACACCGACAGAACGAGCTCTGAATCCTCCAGCTTTGTCTGCAGAAGGTTTGAAGATCTAACATTATTCGTTCTTTTTCCCATGCCTGCCTGCACTCTGTGTGTTAAATAAACAGCATTTTTCACTTTCCTCCAAACAATTCCTTGCTGTGGGTGGCAGGGAGTGCCCAAACCTGTTTTCTTTAGAGGGGATATTTCCTCCTAACTTGTCTCCAATCCAGACATTTCTCAAACAATGCGGGGTGATTGTTGGACCCTGGAGGAAGAACGTTCCGCTTCATTGGGTTTCATGGCCTTTCAAGGAACTTTCCATTCAAGAAGCAAGAGCTGACTTTCAGTTTCAAGGGCAATGCAGAAAAAAGGATCCTTAACATCCACAACAGTGGACTCATCAGGACTCACTCATCAGATTCATTAATTGGGGTAAAAAGGACTTCTAGAAGGACTTGCTCCACTGGGTCTGAGTCTCACACTATTTCATTGACAGCTCTGACATCTTGTACTGGCCTGTGTTCCTTAGTATGTGCTTCCTTTACCAGCAGGAGAGGAGTCCTATATTGTGACTCACATTCCCTTAGTGATCCATCTTGCAAACTTTAGCAATTCATTCTTCTAACCCTCTTCTAGCTTCTAACTTCAACAAATATTTTTCTGCCTAACCAGTCCTCCGTCAGGCTCCAACTGAATCCTGAATCGTTCCACTGCTTTTGATTTCCCTGGAGTTCCATTGGTCCACACCAACACAGTGACAGTGTTTTCCACCTCCTCCCACCAGGGATGTGCAGGAGGGAAAGATTGATCCAGCATTCCCTGCTGACATTGCCCTCTCTGAGCCTCTTCCCCCACTTTTGCCATTTCCACAATTCCTCCACCTGGAGTTAACAGTGTGTCTGAAACTCCCTTACTAAAATCCCAGGGCTCTTTGCCATGAGCTCACTGGATGGGAGCATCAGAGGATCTCCCTGAAAAATCTCTGGAGGGGACTGGAGTCCTCTCGATCCTGTGAATCCATGGAGCAAAAGAAGGAGGAAAGTTCCATCTGGGTCATTAGAAACTGTCACCAAAACTAGGATAAATGAAATCCTCAAGCACTGTCATTTTAGTATTAGCGAGTTAGGCATTATTTTATTCTGGTCAGGGCGTGTGGAGGGGATAGTTCCAGCCACACACACACACACACACACACACACACACACACACACACACAATTTTTGCCTTGTCTGTTTTTAGCGCACAAAGGGATCAATGGTCATCCATTCTAATTCACATAATTCTCTTCATTAGTTAGCATTCTAACCTCTATTGGTTAGAGCTTTCTTGCTTCTCATCATAATTGGCCCATATTTTGGAGTCTGTTTTTTATTTTTCTCCAATATAGGGAATTTTCCAGCATATACTGAATTATCTTTATTAATCTCTTCTTTGTCTTCTGCTCTATGACAGAGCTCCTTGGAGGGCTATAAATTCTGCATTTTACATGTCCACTTCTCAGCTTTGTTCACTGAAGCTGTCAAGGGTTAGTTTAGCAAAACTGAAAGTTTCCCTGATTTTCCTAATCAAGCTCTAATAATAACACCCTCTGAAAAGAAGTACAGCTAACTGCTGGCTAAGAGTAGAACTTAGAATGCTAAAGACTAATTAACACAATTAATGAAAAGTTATGAAATTGCAAGCCCCTAACCTTGCTGTAGAGCTTTGGAGTAGGAAGGACTAGGGGTGAACAGAAGATAGTTTGGAAAGGGGCTGGTGGGGTGGATGGCTGCGGTTTGAAGGGAAGAACTTGGCTTGTCTTCCCCCACAGTCTTGGGGATATTGGAAGGAGAAATTATTTCACTGTGTTCTTTATGGACTTTCAAGCTGACATAAAACCTGACTTGGAGGAAAATGTCCAAGGGCTTCACCCATGGTGACTTTTTGCCCCGAACTCCTGAGGAGAAAGGAGCCTGTGCCCCAACAACCCCATAGCTCAGCCAGGGGCTCATGCACAGCACCCTACTGCTTCCCTGGCAAAGGCTGATCCCAATGGATGCTCCAAACAAGGCCGTGGCTTTGCAGCAGTGGACGAACTGGCTCAGATGTAACACAAATCCAGAGAAAAACAATGAGGCTGGACTCTCCTGGCCGAACTTGGAGCACTTTTTGGGAAATAAAAGGACTACAAAAGGGTTGGAGGTGGACTTTGCACAAGGGCCTGGCAATGGGAATGGCTTCACAATGAGAGAGGGGAGAGATAGGTGGGATATTGGGAAGAAATTCTTTCCTGTGAGTGTGATGATGCCTTGACAGAGTCTGTCCCATTCCTGGAAGTGTCTAGGACCAGGTCAGATGGGATCTTGCAGCAAGCTGGTCTAGTGGAAAAGGTTCCTTTACCTGTCCCTGACAAGGGGTGAAATGAGATGATCTTTTAGATCCCTTCCAGCCCACGCCATTCCAAGACTCCATTAATCTATGACTTCATTGTACCCATGGACTTCATTGACCCAATGACTTCCTTGGCTCCCAGGAGTGGAGTGGGGTGCGTTGCCTGGCAGCAGGAGTTGTGCTGAGTAGGGGCATCAGCAGAGCCGGCCTCAGTTCTGCCAGGGATTCGGAAGGAGAAGGAGCCCGCTGGCTACTCGTCCTTTCTCTTGTCGCTTTTGCTCAGTGCTTCCATCAACCCTTTTGTTCACCCTGTTTGTCATCCATTTTGCTCATCCCTGACAGACCCACGTGGGCAGAAGGCTTGCGACAAATCAGGGACAGAGAGCCTGCAGACATGGCAACATTCCTGAACACACTCAGCCTCTCCCAGATGCTGGATCTCGCCATCGGGATGCCCCAGGAGGGGACAGTTCACTTTGCAGCCATGAGAAAACTGCTGCAGGCCGTGCTGGAGCACCTGAATGTGCAGTACCTGACCAGCCAGGAGCCGTGGCCAGGATACCTGAGTGGCCCCTCACTTGCTGATGTGGCCACTAACATGGAAAATATGAAGAAGGAGATGGAGGACTACAAGAAACAGATGTCCGAGGTACAAACTCTTCCAGGCCCCCGGGCACTCCCCCAGCAGACAGCCCCTCCCCACTTCCTCAGACAGCAGTGCTTGGCTCTGCCCTCACTGCCCTGGCAGAGCCGCTGGCAGGGGCTCTGTGCTGTCTGGAGGGGCTTCAGTGCTCTGGCACTGAGCCCCGCTGGGGCAGGTGGCACCGGGACTCTCCCTGCTCACCTGGCTGTGCCAAGGGCTGCCCGTGCCGGGGTGGGGCTCTTTGGGGTGTTGCTGCCCTGGCCATCCCCTCTGACATCCCTGTTTCTGGGCCTGATTTACAGGTTGTTAATGATGTGATTGGTGGCATAAAGGCAGAACTTTCCCACTTCTCAGATGATATTAGGAAGATGCAGAGAGCCCAGGTTTGTGCACACCAGTGTGGTGGTGCTGGTCATGTGGCCTCCACTCCTTGTCTCTGATACCACTTTCTCCTACAGTCCTACATGACAGAGGAAATCAAGAAGATCCAGGACCTGGTGAGCTGCTGCTGGGAGCGAGTTCTGGGTCTGAGACCGCAGCCCGTGCCCTCTGCTCTGCTGGCTGGAGGCTCAGCACCCTTGGCCCTGCTCGATGCAGGGACCGTGCTGCCTGCAGAGCCCTGCCAGCCTGGCTGAGCCCGGCCCTGCCCTGTCCCCAGTGCTCCACAAACCACAGCAGGGGCCAAGGGCTTGCCGGTCCCCACTGACGCTGCCAGAGGCTCACTGCCCCCACTGCTCTCTCCTAGGACATGGAGCTCCGTGAGGAGGTTGACAGGATAAAGACAACACAGATCCGCATGGAAGGAGACGTAAAGAAGCTAAAGGAGACCCCTGCCTTAGTGAGTTGTTGGGTTGTGTAATCTTTGGGCGCTCTTGGGGAACTTCAATGTGACTCCAAGAGCAGGGTTTGGGGTCAGAGTTGGGGGCCCTGGGGCTTTCTGTATATCTGAAGGGCCCCCATGCTGAGACAACATGATGTCTGTGCCCTGACTGTACCGTCACTGACCTTCTCAGATTAAGCAGATGGGAGAGGACCTTAACAAGCTAAGGGAGGATGCAGCCAGGTGGAGAGAAGAGAGCAGCAATGAGATCTCTCAGAAAATTGAGTAAGGGGGCAGGAGTGGGTTTCATACCCTGGGGGGCTGCAAGGGAGCCCAGGGGGTCTGGCAGCATCCTGGTTTGTGGGCATGGGATGCCCAGCAGCCCTGCAGGGGTAACCCTGCCCTTGCCCCATCTCTCTGGCCAGGGCTTTGCGGCAGGAGACAAAGTCACAGCTGCAGAAGATAGAAGAGCAGGAGATGAGGTGTGCCAGGATGGAAGAGCTGGTGACTGCGACCATCAACAAAGTGAAGGAGCAGGTGAGGTCCTGGGGGAGCACTCCCATCCCTCCTGGCTTGGTGCAGTAGTCCTGGTGGGGATCCCAGCCATATTCCCCAACTTGCTGGGGCCACCCAGAAGTGTTCGTTCCATTCATCTCATCTCGGAGCCAATTAATTCTGTCTTTCCTGCAGCTTGGTGTGACAGAAGCAGAGGACCTAGAGGAGCAGGAAGAGGGGACTGGAGACTGTTGCACCTTCAACATTAGAGAGTGTGTGATGGAGCTCCTCAAGCGCTGCGAGAACCTCCAGGAGCAGGTGGAATCCCTGGAGTCTCAGCAGGTGGCCATGGGAAAGTGCAACAAATTGATGAGGAAATATGTCCAGGTAGGCAGCAGGCAGCATGGGGGACTGAGGACATCCCCTGGGGTAGACCCAAACTGCCCCAAAGGGGCCTGGACCAGTCAGCAGCATGGACAGAAATTAAAGCCTTGATGCAAACGTCCTGCTGGCACTGAGAGCTCATGGCAGCTGGCTGAGCAATGTGTCTCTGCTCCTGTGGAGCAGCCAACTCCCTTCTGCTCAGTACATGGTTTTTCCTTCCAAGGAGCTGGAGCGTGACCAGGAGCGGTTGCACTACGTGGAGGCTGCAGTTGTACAGATGAAAGGAGACTGTGAGAAGTTCAGCTTTGTTTCTGGCAGCCTGCAGAAAGACTCTGAACAAAAGCAGAAGGAAATCGAGGTGTGTGGCTGAAACTCCTGTATTGTGTAATCCTGCTCAGACTTTCCTTTTGATTCCAGGCAGGGATCACCAGAATGTCTCCCTGCTGACAGCCTTTTCAGCCCTCTGCTACTCCCAAGTGCCTTTCCTTGAGGTTTTTGGGCAGGGGGAGCGGGTTCTGTTCTCCTGGCCAGGATGCAGCTCCAACCTTACTGTGGTGTCATCATGTGTGTTCCTTTCTGTGCTGAAAGATGCTGTCCCAGTCTCTGGAGAAGCTGCAGAAGGAGAAAGCAGATCAGCAAGACATGATGGCAGTGATGGACATGGTACAGTCTAGAAGGGCCTCTGTGCCAGCCCAGGGCTTCCCGGGCAGGGTGACAAATGCCCCTTGTCCCTTGGGGGCTGGGTGGCAGAACTGGTCTGGGGAGGGACAATTTCCTGAGCTCAGGGGTCCCTCACCCTTCACATGGTGGCACCAAGCTCACCAGGGTGATGGGGCAAGTGGGGCCACAGCAGCCTGAAAGGGGCATGATGGCCTGCAGGAAGCACTCCTCCCTCTGCCCCTCACACGCTGGCCCTGCCTGCCGTTCCTCATCCCTGTCCCCACCGCTCTCCTGCCCTTCCCCTCTGCTAGAAGGCGGACAAAGCTGCCTTGGGCAGCAAAGTCAATCACAGCCAGTTTGAAGGAAATATGGCGCGTCTGGATGAGAGGATGCAGGAGTTGCAGAGCCAGATTTCAGGCCAGGAGCAGCACTGGAACAATACACAGCAGCAGCTCGGCCGTGTGGACGAGAAGAAGGTGAGGGGTTCCTCGTCCCCACGACGAGGAACTGGCACCTTTGGGACTTGGCAGCCTGAGGCAGCATCCCTCTGAGGATCCCCCTCCAGGCTTTTCCCTGGAGAGCTCCATGTCACATCCTGGAGCAGCTGGCTGAGGCTCTGCACCTGTTCACAGCTGGATCGCCTGGAGCTGAAGACTTTCCATAAACACCTGGAGGACTCCTGGATCAGGAACCTGGAGGAGCTTGAGAATAGGATGTTGCGTGAAAATGCTGCTGGGTATAAGAAGTGAGTGCCATGGACATTCTGATGGCTTTGGGGACAGCGATGGCAACTGCTCCTCCCAGGCAGGGCTGTGACACGCAGTGCCCCAGAGCTGGGCCGTGCCCTGCCCTCCTGGCCGTGCACACGGGGGCACTTTGGTGCCAGAGAGGGGCTGAAAGCGCTGCAGGGGCTGCTTGGGATGGTGGCATGGGTGCCTGTGCCCTTCACCTGGCAGCAGCCAGCACCTTGGGGATGGGCAGAAACAGGCTCAAGAGCCCCCGGTTCAGCCTGCAATGGCCGTGAGCCTGTGCAGTGAGCTGCCCAGCAGCTGGCTGCTGCAGGGAGCTGCTGCCTGTGTGCTGCAGGGCTGTGGGCCCAGGAGCTCAGCCAGCCCTCTTGCCTCACCCTCCTTAGGCAGCTGCCAGTGCCTTTCTCGTGCCTGTCGTGTGACCGCATGCTCAGCGTGCAGGTTCCTGGCCAGTGAGTAGCACCAGTGCCTCGGGGGCAGCGGGGCTGCCATGGGGGGAGATGGGTGCCAGCAGTGACCCGCTGTGCTGGGCACAGGGGTGACAGTGTCGGCTTGGGAGGGGCTGATGTGGGGAGCCCCCTCTGCAGCCCTGCCCATCACCAGGGCCTGTGGGGGCTCATCCCAAGGGCTGCAGGCAGCGGGATGCCATGGGCTACAATCCCATGGCTTTGGGGCGCTGCCTCCAACAGGAACAGGTTCTTTGTCCCCTGTCACACACCTGTGACTCCTGCCCTCCCCAGGTACCCCGAGACACTCCCGTATTTGCAGCCGATGCCCCCCGGCAGGGCGCCCTCTCCCAGCCAAAGGTAAGGGCCCTGAGGAAACATCCCCAGCGCCCGGGGTGCAGGGTAGCCCTGACACAGCAAGGAGGGCTTTGCACCTGGGCTGGGGCAGAGGAGCCCGGGGGGATTGGGCAGGGCAGGGGAGCAGAAGGCAGCTGTGGAGGGCCAGTGCTTGCCCCAGGGCTGGGGGCTTTTGCATTCCTTGCCTTGTACTGCCCACCTCTCTGTCTCAACGTAGCTGAAAGCACATCTGAGGAGCTGTGTCTGTTTTCAGTCTGAGCTCAGGCTTGATGGGGAGTTGTGTGCTTCCTGTGAAAGGAGTTCCCAAAGGAAATCCCTGCAGCTGGGACAGCTCAGCTCCTGCCAGCTGGTGTCCTGTGCACAGGGTCCTGCCGTAGCCATGGCCGGCACACCAGGCTGTGGGGCCAGAGCCAGCAGATCCAGCCTGGTGGGATGGGCCTGGGGCTCCTGCAGCAGGTGGACAGGAGCTGGCAGGGACATGCCCCTGCAGGCAGCACTGCCAGTCCCCTCCCTGGCACAGCAGGGTGATGACCAGCATGCCACAGGGCTGGGCACTGAGTGTCCTCTGCCCCATCCCACAGGAAACCACTGGTCGGTGCCAGTGTCCCCCGTGTGGCACAGAGCTCTGGGGACCATCAGAGCAGCAGCTCCATGATGCCAAACATCAAGGCTTCCCCACAGAGAAGTGGTCTGCCACAGGCCTTCGTGACAACCCAGAGAAAGGTAGATATAATGAAGGTGGGGACACAGAATGATGACTGAGGCCTGATTGCTGACTGTGCAGGGGGAATCTGTGCCTTCAGTCCCCAGGTAGACCTGGGTTGGGAGGATTATTGGGGGATGCTGGATTGGGCCCTGCATTGCAGCCAACTGCCCTCTCTTTCTCAGCCTAGTGCGACCCTGCTGCAGCACGGTGAGGGACATGTCTCGAGGGGCCGTAATGACCACCTTCCTGTGCTGATCAGGAAACAGGATGTGTCAGGTATGGCCCTGTTAGGGCATGGGGGTTAACGAGGACAGGGGGCTGATTGTCTGCTAGCTACAGGCAGGAGGATGAGTAGGGCTGTGTGTACAGGTCTGGGAAGGCTGAGATGGGTATTTGGGTTCTAGACTGCTTTGGAAGGGGCAGAAGCGGAATGGAGGAGGACTGGCTCATGGGGCAACTGAGCTTGGATCTCTGACGGTCTGTCACTGGGCAGGTGACACTCATGCTGGCCCGTCCTGGGCCAGCAGAGTTGCTCCAGCCAGTGGCTGCCCCTGGGAAGGTGGGGCTCACCCTCGCTTCCCCCCCAGGCCCTGCCGCCTCTCGACAGCCCCAGCCAGTCACATCTCCCAGGCTCGTCCCCTGGGCAGAAGAGCGCCTCCAGCCTGTCCCACCCTGCCAGACACCAACGGACCCTGGCCAGCTGGAGATCACTCCGCGCCCAGTGCTCGACCTGGGACATCTTGTACGCTGCGACAAGCGCCTGTGACAATGTCATCAGAAAACTGACTTTTTCCTTCATATAGTTATTTAGTTATATATAGTAATTACGTTAATAAAAACTGTTCAAATTAGAGACAGAGCCTTGTCTCACAGCCTGTCTCTCCCCGGGCTCCCTGGTGCTCCTTCAGCTCCTTCCCCCCTGCTGTGGCTCTGCCCCCGGGCTGAGCAGATCGAGCCCCGGGCCAGGCCCTGAGGCCGCTGCTGCTCCCGCGGCGCCTGCGGGGCAGCCCTGAGGCTCCGGGCCGGCTGTGGGAGCAGGAGCCGCGCTGCAGAGCCCGCGGCCCTCACGGGCTGCGAAGGCACGGCCACATGGCCATGGGGCCCGGCTGGCACTGCCGGCGCTGCTGCTCTCGCCTGCCGCCTGCAATCCTCACAGGCAGCCCTGACGCTGCCTCAGGAGCCGCTCGGAGCCGTGCCTGAGGGCTGGCCCCGGCCCCCAAGGGCACTTGTCCCTTCATCTCTGCACTGCCACATTCCCGGCTCATTTGTCAGCTTCCTCCTGCCCTTCCTTTCTGCGGGGCAGCGTTAGGGGCCGGCGCAGCGGCTTTCCTCCCGCACGGCCGGCAGCCCCTTGCCCACAGCTCCCTGGCGGCAGCCAGAGCTGCTTTCCAGCCGGGCAGCCCCGCCGTGTCCCGCAGCCCGGGCCGGCTCCTGCCCGCTGCCGGCGAGCCCCGGCGGCTGGGCCCGGCCATGCCGGGCAGGAGCAGCTCCCTGGCCGGGGGAACACAGTGGTACATAGGGGGACACACGGCAACACACGGGGAACACACGGCGAGCACCGCTTCCCCGTGTTCCCATTCCTGTGTGCAGGGCACCCGGGCACAGAGGAATGTCTGTGCTCTCACCAGAGAAAGGACACTGCATATGTGTGGAAAAATTCACAGTGCCAGAGGTTACGCCCAGAAGGCTCACTGAGGAGTCCTGTAACGTTATCCAAATGAAGTGAGAGGCCTTTGGCCAGTTCCCATGGGGACTCTCAAATTGTTGAGAGATGCAGCCCACTTTTAATCGTATTTTTCCAGATTCATCACTGTCTTCCTTTCCTCATTGGCTGTGGTACCCGTACAGACTTCACAAATCGCCTGGTCTATGTTCCACTCTACTACGCACTTTCCCCCTCCCCGCTTTTCTTTTTCTTAATATACCAAAACACTATTCATATTCATTGTTCTGTAATTTCAGTAATTTAACACAGCCTTGGAAAGGTAAAGTCTGTGTCGATTAATAACATTTTCCAGAACTGATAATTTCCTCCATTATGTCTCAGTCTCTAAATCACAGGCCCTATCTACAAGCAGATTCCCAGTCTGTTTTTAAAGACACATACATTTTATACCTTTCACTGGGATGCTCCACACGTTGTTTTTTGGCTATAAAACCCCTCTGAAAGCAATGCAAATTATGGAAAATGTGTGTGATGTAACAGTCAGTGGAACCTTGAGAGCTCAATAACAAGGCAAGGCAGCCCAAGGGAGTTATGGGGCTCTCCAGCTGCCAAAAGTAGAACGTGCATATATCCCTGGCTACTAACAACTGATACCATCTTGAGCCATGCAGGAGCCGGCCCGGGCTGCGGGACACGGCGGGGCTGCCCGGCTGGAAAGCAGCTCTGGCTGCCGCCAGGGAGCTGTGGGCAAGGGGCTGCCGGCCGTGCGGGAGGAAAGCCGCTGCGCCGGCCCCTAACGCTGCCCCGCAGAAAGGAAGGGCAGGAGGAAGCTGACAAATGAGCTCGGAATGTGGCAGTGCAGAGATGAAGGGACAAGTGCCCTTGGGGGCCGGGGCCAGCCCTCGGGCACGGCTCCGAGCGGCTCCTGAGGCAGCGTCAGGGCTGCCTGTGAGGATTGCAGGCGGCAGCCGAGAGCAGCAGCGCCGGCAGTGCCAGCCGGGCCCCATGGCCATGTGGCCGTGCCTTCGCAGCCCGTGAGGGCCGCGGGCTCTGCAGCGCGGCTCCTGCTCCCACAGCCGGCCCGGAGCCTCAGGGCTGCCCCGCAGGCGCCGCCGGAGCAGCAGCGGCCTCAGGGCCTGGCCCGGGGCTCGATCTGCTCAGCCCGGGGGCAGAGCCACAGCAGGGGGGAAGGAGCTGAAGGAGCACCAGGGAGCCCGGGGAGAGAGAGGCTGTGAGACAAGGCTCTGTCTGTAATTTCAACAGTTTTTATTCACTTAATTACTATATACAACTAAAAAACTATATACAACTAACGTAATAACTGTATACAAGTAAATAGTCAGACAATTGTCACAGGTGCTTCTCGATTCTGGCCAGATGTCCCAGGTCTTGCACTGGGCGCGGAGTCCTCTCCAGCTGGCCGGGGGCTGTTGATGTCTGCCGGGGCTGGAGAGGCTGCTCGACACCTGGGGCCTTTTGAGGAGCTGTACCTGGCTGGTGCTCTCCTGAGGCGGCAAGGGTAGTGAAGGACAAGGGTGAAACGCCACAGATGCTGGCCCCACCACACCAGGACTCAAGCTCCTGTCCCACACTGGGCATGGCCGTTCTCCCACGTTACTCCAGCTCCAAGCTCAGTTGCCCCATGAGCCAGTCCTCCTGCTCCAATCTGCCCCTTCCTTCTTACCCCAGATGCAAAATAGCCAAGCCACATTACCCAGCTCTGTACACAGAGCCCTACTCCTCCCCCAGCCGGTACCTAGCAGACAATCAGCCCCCTGTCCGTGTTAACTCCCATGCCCTAACAGGGCCATACCTGACGCATCCCGGGTCCTGATCGCTGCACAATGCTGGTCATTACAGCCCCTCCAGATGTGTCCATCACCGCGCTGCAGCAGGGTCACACTGGGCTGAGAAGGAGAGGGCAGTTGGCTGCAATGCAGGGCCCAATCCAGCATCCCCCAATAATCCTCCCAACCCAGGTCTCCCTGGGGACTGAAGGCACAGATTTCCCCTGCACAGTCAGCAATGCCATCAGGCCTCAGTCACCATTCTGTGTCCCCACCTACATCACACCTACCTTGTTGTAGTGTACCAGAAGACGCTGCAGCTGCGCACTACTCTTTGGGGAAGCCTTGATGTTTGGCATCATGGAGCTGCTGCTCTGATGGTTCCCAGAGCTCTGCGGCATACGGGGGACACTGGCACGGACCGGTGGCCTCCTGTGGGATGGGGCAGAGAACACTCAGTGCCCAGCCCTGTGGCATGCAGGGCATCACCCTGCTGTGCCAGGGAGGGGACTGGCAGTGCTGCCTGCAGGGGCATGTCCCTGCCAGCTCCTGTCACCTGCTGCAGGAGCCCCAAGCAGAAAGCAAAAGCCCCTCCCACACAGGGAAAAGCCCTCCTTGCTGTGTCAGGGCTACCCTGCACCCCAGGCGCTGGGGATGTTTCCTCAGGGCCCTTACCTTTGGCTGGGTGGTGGCTCCCTGTTGGGGGGCATCGGCTGCAAATATGGGAGTGTCTCGGGGTACCTGGGGAGGGCAGGAGTCACAGGTGTGTGACAGGGGACAAAGAACCTGTTCCTGTTGGAGGCAGCGCCCCAAAGCCATGGGATTGTAGCCCATGGCATCCCGCTGCCTGCAGCCCTTGGGATGAGCCCCCACAGGCCCTGGTGATGGGCAGGGCTGCAGAGGGGGCTCCCAACATCAGCCCCTCCCAAGCCAACACTGTCACCCCTGTGCCCAGCACAGCGGGTCACTGCTGGCACCCATCTCCCCCCATGGCAGCCCCGCTGCCCCCGAGGCACTGGTGCTACTCACTGGCCAGGAACCTGCACGCTGAGCATGCGGTCACACGACAGGCACGAGAAAGGCACTGGCAGCTGCCTAAGGAGGGTGAGGCAAGAGGGCTGGCTGAGCTCCTGGGCCCACAGCCCTGCAGCACACAGGCAGCAGCTCCCTGCAGCAGCCAGCTGCTGGGCAGCTCACTGCACAGGCTCACGGCCATTGCAGGCTGAACCGGGGGCTCTTGAGCCTGTTTCTGCCCATCCCCAAGGTGCTGGCTGCTGCCAGGTGAAGGGCACAGGCACCCATGCCACCATCCCAAGCAGCCCCTGCAGCGCTTTCAGCCCCTCTCTGGCACCAAAGTGCCCCCGTGTGCACGGCCAGGAGGGCAGGGCACGGCCCAGCTCTGGGGCACTGCGTGTCACAGCCCTGCCTGGGAGGAGCAGTTGCCATCGCTGTCCCCAAAGCCATCAGAATGTCCATGGCACTCACTTCTTCAGCCCAGCAGCATTTTCACGCCACATCCTATTCTCAAGCTCCTCCAGGTTCCTGATCCAGGAGTCCTCCAGGTGTTTACGGAAAGTCTTCAGCTCCAGGCGATCCAGCTGTTAACAGGTACAGAGCCTCAGCCAACTGCTCCAGGATGTGACATGGAGCTCTCCAGGGAAAAGCCTGGAGGGGGATCCTCAGAGGGATGCTGCCTCAGGCTGCCAAGTCCCAAAGTGGTGGGGACGAGTATCCCCTCACCTTCTTCTCCTCCACAACGCTGAACTGCTGCTGCGTATTGTTCCAGTGTTTCTCCTGGCCTGAAATCTGTCTCTGCAACTCCTTCATCTTCTCATTCAGCTCCTCCATGTTCTCTTTAAACTGACTGTGACTGACTTTGCTGCCCAAGGCAGCTTTGTCCGCTTTCTAGCAGAGGGGAAGGGCAGGAGAGCGGTGGGGACAGGGATGAGGAACGGCAGGCAGGGCCAGCGTGTGAGGGGCAGAGGGAGGAGTGCTTCCTGCAGGCCATCATGCCCCTTTCAGGCTGCTGTGGCCCCATTTGCCCCATCACCCTGGTGAGCTTGGTGCCACCATGTGAAGGGTGAGGGACCCCCTGAGCTCAGGAATTTGTCCCTCCCCAGACCAGTTCTGCCACCCAGCCCCCAAGGGACAAGGGGCATTTGTCACCCTGCCCGGGAGGCTGGCCTGGCACAGAGGCCCCCAAGGGACTGTACCATGTCCATTGCAGCCATGACGTCCTTCTGTTCTGCTTTCTCCCTCTGCAGCTTCTCCAGAGACTGGATCAGCACCTTTCAGCACAGAAAGGAACCCATGACACCACAGTAAGGTTGGGGCGCACCCCAGGATGTAGGAGCATAGCCCTCTCCCCCTACGCAAAAATCTTGGGGGAAGGCACTTGGAACCAGCACAGGACTGTGAGAAGGGCAGTAGGAGATTCCTTGTGATCCCTGCCTGGATTCATCTTGGGGGATGATCTGACCCAAAATGGATTTCAGCCACACACCGTGATATCTTTCTGCTTTTGTTCAGAGTCCTGTTGGATGCTCTTTGAGGCAAAGCGGAGTTTCTCATAGTCTCTTTGAATGTCCAAAATCTTGGCTTCCATGTCCTGTCTCAGCTCCTGATCCTGCTCCCGGGATGAAAGAACATACGGTGCTGACCAAAGGGAGTCTGGCTGCTCCACAGGGGCAGACCCACATTACTCAGCCATTGGCCATGAGCCCACCATGTCAAGAGGACATTTGCATCAAGGCTTTAATTTCCCTCCATGCTGCTGGAGGATCCAGGCCATTTTTGGAAGTTTGGGTCTCCCATAGGATTACAGCAAAGCACAACACAGCGTGAGGATGTGGCATGGACCTCCAACAGGACTGAGCAGTGGTGGGAATGCTCCCCCAGGACCTCACCTGCTCGCTCAGCTGGTCGGCTGTCTCAGTCACCAGCTCCTCCAGCATGGCATACTTCATCTCATGATACTCTCCCATCTTCTTCAGCTGTGACTTTGTCTCCTGCCGCAAAGCCCTGGCCAGAGAGATGGGGGCAAGGCAGGGTTACCCCTGCAGGGCTGCTGGGCATCCCATGCGCACAAACCAGGATGCTGCCAGACCCCCTGGGCTCCCTTGCAGCCCCCCAGGGTATGAACCCACTCCTGTCCCCTTACTCAATTTGCTGAGAGATCTCCTTCCTGTTCTCTTCTTTCCACTTGGTGAAATCCTCCTTCAGCTTTTTAAGCTCTGCCTCCAGCTTCTTCATCTGGAAAGGCCAGTGATGGTAGAGTCAGGGCACAGACATCATGTTGTCCCAGCGTGGGGGCCCTTTAGCTGCATGGACAGCCCCAGAGTCCTCCACCTGGTCCTGAGAGCCTGATCCCAAAACCCGCTCTTGGAGTCACATTGAAGTTCCCCATGAGAGCCCAAAGATTACAGAACCAAACAACTCACTAAAGCAAGAGACTCTTTAAGCTTCTTTATGTCGTCTTCCATGAGGACCTGGTTTGTCTTTAACTGCTCAACCTCTTCACGGAGATGCTGGGTGAGAATCATGTCCTAGGAGAAAGCAGTGGGGGCAGTGAGCCTCTGGCAGGGTCAGTGGGGACCCGCAAGCCCTTGGCCCCTGCTGTGGTTTGTGGAGCACCGGGGACAGGGCAGGGCCGGGCTCAGCCAGGCTGGCAGGGCTCTGCAGGCAGCACGGTCCCTGCATCGAGCAGGGCCAAGGGTGCTGAGCCTCCAGCCAGCAGAGCAGAGGGCACGGGCTGCGGTCTCAGACCCAGAACTCGCTCCCAGCAGCAGCTCACCTGGTCCCGCGACATCTGGACATTGTTCATTTCCCCTGTTAAATTGCGCTGGCTAGCCTTTAACTTTTCAATCTCATCAAGATGCTGGGAACTCTCCGCAGTCTAGGAGAAATGCGTGTCAGACAGAAGTGTCTGATGAGGGTGTTTAGGAAACATGACCTTAGAACCACAGTGGTCTGCACACACCTGGGCCTCCTGGAACTTCTTAAAGTCCTCTGACATGCGGGAAGCTTCTGCCTTTATGGCACCAAACTCATCGCGAAGAACCTGTGAAACAGTCCCAGAAGCAGGGATGTCAGAGGGGATGGCCAGGGCAGCAACACCCCAAAGAGCCCCACCCTGGCACGGGCAGCCCTTGGCACAGCCAGGTGAGCAGGGAGAGTCCCGGTGCCACCTGCCCCAGCGGGGCTCAGTGCCAGAGCACTGAAGCCCCTCCAGACAGCAAAGAGCCCCTGCCAGCGGCTCTGCCAGGGCAGTGAGGGCAGAGCCAAGCACTGCTGTCTGAGGAAGTGGGGAGGGGCTGTCTGCTGGGGGAGTGCCCGGGGGCTGGGGAGAGCCTCTACCTTGGACATCTGTTTCTTGTAGTTTTCCATCTCTTTCTTAAAAACTTTCACTTCTGAAGAAACCTCAGCAAGTGAGGGGCCACTGAGCTGGCCTGGCCACGGCTCCTGGCTGCTCAGGTACTGCACGTCCAGGTGCTGCAGCATGGCCAGCAGCAGTTTTCTCATGGCTGCAAAGTGAATGGCTCCTTTCTCTGGTGTCCCAATGGCAACATCCAGCATCTGGGAGAGGCTGAGTGTGTCCAGAGCTGTTGCCATGTCTGCACACTTTCTGTCCCTGTTTTGTCGCAATCCTTCTGCCCAGTTGGGTCTGTCAGGGATGAGCAAAATGGATGACAAACAGGGCGAACAAAAGGGTTGAGAGAAGCAATGAGCAAAAGCACCAATAAAAAGGACGAGTAGCCAGCGGGCTCCTTCTCCTTCCAAATCCCTTGCAGGACTGAGGCCCCTCCTCAACACAACTCCTGTTGCCAGGCAATGCACCCCACTCCACTCCTGGGAGCCAGTGGGTCCCATGAAGTCATAGATTAATGGAGTCTTGGAATGGCGTGGGCTGGAAGGGACCTAAAGGATCATCTTGTCAGGGACAGGTAAAGGAACATTTTCGACTAGACCAGGTTGCTGCAAGATCCCATCTGACCTGGTCTTGGACACTTCCAGGAATGGGGCAGACTCTGTCAAGGCATCATCACACTCACAGGAAAGAATTTCTTCCCAATATCCCACCTATCTCTCCCCTCTCTCATTGTGAAGCCATTCCCATTGCCAGGCCCTTGTGCAAAGTCCACCTCCAACCCTTTTATAGTCCTTTTATTTCCCAAAAAGTACTCCAAGTTCTGCCAGGAGAGTCCAGCCTCGTTGTTTTTCTCTGGATTTGTGTTACATCTGAGCCTGTTCCTCCACTGCTGCAAAGCCACGGCCTTGTTTGGAGCATCCATTGGGATCAGCCTTTGCCAGGGAAGCAGTAGGGTGCTGTGCATGAGCCCCTGGCTGAGCTATGGGGTTGTTGGGGCACTGTCTCCTTTCTCCTCAGGAGTTCAGGGCAAAAAGTCTTTGTGGCGGAAGCCCTTGGACATTTTCCTCCAAGTCAGGTTTTATGTCAGCTTGAAAGTCCATAAAGAACACAGTGAAATAATTTCTTCTGCCAATGTCCCCAAGACTGTTGGGGAAGACAAACCAAGTTCTTCCCTTCAACAGCAGCCATCCACCCCCACTCTCCCCTATCCAAACTCTGCTCTGTTCACCCCTAGTCCTTCCTGCTTCAAAGCTCTTCAGCGGGTTTCGGGGATTTCAATATATACTTATAATTGATTTTTAAAATTAGTCTTTAGCAGTCTGTCTTCAATTCGTAGCCAGCAGGTAGCTATACGTCTTTTCAGAGGGTGTTATTATTAAATTTTCATTGGGAAAATCAGGGAAGCTTTTGATTCTGCTAAACTAACCCTTGATAGCTTCAGTGAACAAAGCTGAAAACTGAGTCATTTAGTGGTCCTGGATGGTCGGTGAACCCACAGTCATATCTGACCCCCTGGTGAAATGGTGCTTCTTTGCAAAGGAGGACGAAAGCTGGTACAGCTGGCCAGTTATTTAATTTGTGAAACCATAGATCAATGGGTTGTAGGTTTACTCCCTTCCTTGGAAAGTGTTTATCCTGCTTTTGATGGTGTGGTTCCATGGACTTGGCAAAATGAGCATAGTATGGAGCCCACCAGGAGCAAGCAATTCTTCATCAGGCAACAGCATGAGAATTGAGAAATCAAAAAGAAGTGGAAGAGAGAATATAAATTAATGAAGAGAAATCCAAAATTTATAGGCAATGAACATTAATTTCTTTGCTAAAAGTATGTAGTGAAAAGTTTGGGGAGTGGCTGTGCATTGGGAGTGGAGCTATTCCCATGCAGCCCAGTGCTGGGAAAAAAGAAATGCCTGAGTCCGAATAGTCAAGTTAGTGGAAGACAGTTTGAGTTATCCGGGTATTGTCAGTGACAGTGGGAAAAGGCTCTGCCTCTCTTTATTATTCTTTGATTAAAAAGGTTTTTTTATTCACCAAACAGAATGAAAATATTATTTTTCTGACAACAGTTGTCACAGAGTTTTCTCTCTGCTCACAAAGCATCCCTGGCGGAGCACTGGGTTCCCAGTCCTGTCCAGCTACTTGAGGGCTGCTGAAGTCTCACGAGGCTGGAGTGGCTGGCGGAGTCCTGGTGTCCTGGTGCCTTGCTGGGACACTGTGCCTGGCCGGTGATGCCGTGAGGTGGCCGGGACTGGGGGGGAGACAGGGACAAGGGTGAGCCCCCAGTCCCCGGGGCTGCCCCGTCTGGGTCAGCTCAGCCAGCTCAGCACGGGGCAGCAGGAGGGTCACCTGCTTGGCCAGAGACCCCCAGGGAGCAGGTGCAGACCCAGCAGACAAGCAGGCTCATCTCCCCCTGATCCCCCTGCCCTGACAGGGCCACACCTGGCTCATCCAGAGTCCTGATCACGATGGGAAGCTGGTCCCTCGGCATGTGTCCACCCCTGCCCAGCAGCTGGGTCACTCTGGGCTGGGAAGGAAAGAGCAGCAGGGTGAAATGCAGGGCCCACTGCAGCATTCCCTAGCAACCCGCCCAAACCAGCTCTCCCCAAGGAAACTGAAGGCACAAATTCACCCCAGATCCTCAGCATCGCCCTGCCAGCCCCCACTGCACATGCCACGTCCCCACCTTCATCACCCTACCTTGTTGGGGAGGGTCACAAGTCCCTGCAGATATGCACTGGTCCGGGGAGAATCCTGAATGGCTGGCAGTTTGAAAGTGCTGCTCTGATGGTCCCCAGAGCTCTGTGGCACATAAGAGCCACCGCCACGGACCAGTGGCCTCCTGTGGGATGGGGCAGAGGACACTCAGTGCCCAGCCCTGTGGCATGCAGGGCATCACCCTGCTGTGCCAGGGAGGGGACTGGCAGTGCTGCCTGCAGGGGCATGTCCCTGCCAGCTCCTGTCACCTGCTGCAGGAGCCCCAAGCAGAAAGCAAAAGCCCCTCCCACACAGGGAAAAGCCCTCCTTGCTGTGTCAGGGCTACCCTGCACCCCAGGCGCTGGGGATGTGTCCTCAGGGCCCTTACCTTTGGCTGGGAGAGGGCGCCCTGCCGGGGGGCATTGGCTGCAAATACGTGAGTGTCTCGGGGTACCTCGGGAGGGCAGGAGTCACAGGTGTGTCACAGGGGACAAAGAACCTGTTCCTGTTGGAGGCAGCACCCCAAAGCCATGGGATTGTAGCCCATGGCATCCCGCTGCCTGCAGCCCTTGGGATGAGCCCCCACAGGCCCTGGTGATGGGCAGGGCTGCAGAGGGGGCTCCCCACATCAGCCCCTCCCAAGCCGACACTGTCACCCCTGTGCCCAGCACAGCGGGTCACTGCTGGCACCCATCTCCCCCCATGGCAGCCCCGCTGCCCCCGAGGCACTGGTGCTACTCACTGGCCAGGAACCTGCACGCTGAGCATGCGGTCACACGACAGGCACGAGAAAGGCACTGGCAGCTGCCTAAGGAGGGTGAGGCAAGAGGGCTGGCTGAGCTCCTGGGCCCACAGCCCTGCAGCACACAGGCAGCAGCTCCCTGCAGCAGCCAGCTGCTGGGCAGCTCACTGCACAGGCTCACGGCCATTGCAGGCTGAACCGGGGGCTCTTGAGCCTGTTTCTGCCCATCCCCAAGGTGCTGGCTGCTGCCAGGTGAAGGGCACAGGCACCCATGCCACCATCCCAAGCAGCCCCTGCAGCGCTTTCAGCCCCTCTCTGGCACCAAAGTGCCCCCGTGTGCACGGCCAGGAGGGCAGGGCACGGCCCAGCTCTGGGGCACTGCGTGTCACAGCCCTGCCTGGGAGGAGCAGTTGCCATCGCTGTCCCCAAAGCCATCAGAATGTCCATGGCACTCACTTCTTCAGCCCAGCGGCGCTTTCACGCAACACTCTACTCTCAAGCTCCTCCAGGTTCCTGATCCAGGAGTCCTCCAGGTGTTTACGGAAAGTTTTCAGCTCCAGGCGATCCAGCTGTGAACAGGTGCAGAGCCTCAGCCAACTGCCCCAGGATGTGACATGGAGCTCTCCAGGGAAAAGCCTGGAGGGGGATCCTCAGAGGGATGCTGCCTCAGGCTGCCAAGTCCCAAAAGTGCCAGTTCCTTGTGGTGGGGATAAGGTACCCCTCACCTTCTCATCCATTGCATCCCTGAACTGTTGCTGCATCTTATTCCAGTGCTGCTCCTGGCCTGAAATCTGGCTCTGCAAGTCCTCCATCCTCTCATCCAGCTCCTCCATGTTCTCTTCAAGCTGTCTGTGATTGACTTTGCTGCCCAAGGCAGCTTTGTCCGCTTTCTAGCAGAGGGGAAGGGCAGGAGAGCGGTGGGGACAGGGATGAGGAACGGCAGGCAGGGCCAGCGTGTGAGGGGCAGAGGGAGGAGTGCTTCCTGCAGGCCATCATGCCCCTTTCAGGCTGCTGTGGCCCCACTTGCCCCATCACCCTGGTGAGCTTGGTGCCACCATGTGAAGGGTGAGGGACCCCTGAGCTCAGGAATTTGTCCCTCCCCAGACCAGTTCTGCCACCCAGCCCCCAAGGGACAAGGGGCATTTGTCACCCTGCCCGGGAGGCTGGCCTGGCACCGAGGCCCCCAAGGGACTGTACCATGTCCATTGCAGCCATGACGTCCTTCTGTTCTGCTTTCTCCTTCTGCAGCTTCTCCAGAGACTGGATCAGCACCTTTCAGCACAGAAAGGAACACACATGATGACACCACAGTAAGGTTGGGGCACACCCCAGGAGCTGGTAGCACACCCCTCTCCCCGTACGCAAAAAACTTTGGGGAAATGCACTTGGAACAAGCACACGGCTGTGAGAAGGGCAGTAGGAGATTCCTTGGATCCCTCAGCTGGATTCATCTTGGGGCATGGTTTGACACCAAACGGGATGGGTGCCAGCCACACACCTCCATGTCTCTTTGCTTGTGTTGAGAGTCCTTTTGGAGGCTCTTTGAGGCAAAGCTGAGTTTCTCATAGTCTCTTTGAATGTCCGAAAACTTGGCTTCCATAGCCTGTCTCAGCTGCTGATCCTGCCCCAGGGATGAAAGAACATAAGGGGGAGGGTCAGACCAAAGAGGACCTGGCTGCTCCACAGGGGCAGACCCACATTACTCAGCCATTGGCCATGAGCCCACCATGTCAAGAGGACGTTTGCATCAAGGCTTTGATTTCCCTCCATGCTGCTGGCGGATCCAGGCCAATTTGGGCAGTTTGGGTCTCCCATAGGATTACAGCAAAGCACAACACAGCATGAGGATGTGGCATGGACCTCCAACAGGACTGAGCCAGGAGTGTCAGGAGTGCTGCCCCAGGACCTCACCTGCTCGCTCAGCTGGTCGGCTGTCTCTGTCACCAGCTCCTCCAGCATGGCATACTTCATCTCCTGATACTCTCCCATCTTCTTCAGCTGTGACTTTGTCTCCTGCCGCAAAGCCCTGGCCAGAGAGATGGGGGCAAGGGTAGGGTTACCCCTGCAGGGCTGCTGGGCATCCCATGCCCACAAACCAGGATGCTGCCAGACCCCCTGGGCTCCCTTGCAGCCCCCCAGGGTATGAAACCACTCCTGTCCCCTTACTCAATTTGTTGAGAGATCTCCTTCCTGTTCTCTTCTTTCCACTGGGCGAAATCCTCCTTCAGCTTTTTAAGCTCTGCCTCCAGCTTCTTCATCTGGAAAGGCCAGTGATGGTAGAGTCAGGGCACAGACATCATGTTGTCCCAGCGTGGGGGCCCTTTAGCTGCATGGACCGCCCCAGACTCCTCCACCTGGTCCTGAGAGCCTGATCCCAAAACCCGCTCTTGGAGTCACATTGAAGTTCCCCATGAGAGCCCAAAGATTATACAACCCAACAACTCACTAAAGCAAGGGAGTCCTTCAGCTTCTTTATGTCGTCTTCCATGATGATCTGTGCTGTCTTCAGCCTTTCAACCTCTTCACGGAGGTCCTTGACGAGAGCCATGTCCTAGGAGAGAGCAGTGGTGGCAGTGAGCCTCTGGCAGGGTCAGTGGGGACCCACAAGCCCTTGGCCCCTGCTGTGGTTTGTGGAGCACTGGGGACAGGGCAGGGCCGGGCTCAGCCAGGCTGGCAGGGCTCTGCAGGCAGCACGGTCCCTGCATCGAGCAGGGCCAAGGGTGCTGAGCCTCCAGCCAGCAGAGCAGAGGGCACGGGCTGCGGTCTCAGACCCAGAACTCGCTCCCAGCCGCAGTTCACCTCGTCCCGTGACATCAGGACCTTCTTCATTTCCTCTGTCACATAACGCTGGCTAGCCTTTATCATTTCAATCTCCTCGAGATGCTGGGAACTCTCAGTGGTCTAGGAGAAAGAACTCTCAGACACAAGTCTCTGGTGAGGGTATTTAGGAAACATGACCTTAGAACCACAGTGGTCTGCACACACCTGGGCCTCCTGGAACTTCTTAAAGTCCTCTGACATGCGGGAAGCTTCTGCCTTTATGGCACCAATCTCCTCGCGAATAAGCTGTGAAACAGTCCCAGAAGCAGGGATGTCAGAGGGGATGGCCAGGGCAGCAACACCCCAAAGAGCCCCACCCTGGCACGGGCAGCCCTTGGCACAGCCAGGTGAGCAGGGAGAGTCCCGGTGCCACCTGCCCCAGCGGGGCTCAGTGCCAGAGCACTGAAGCCCCTCCAGACAGCAAAGAGCCCCTGCCAGCGGCTCTGCCAGGGCAGTGAGGGCAGAGCCAAGCACTGCTGTCTGAGGAAGTGGGGAGGGGCTGTCTGCTGGGGGAGCGCCCCGGGGCTGGGGAGAGCCTCTACCTTGGACATGTGCTTCTTGAACTCGTCATTATCTTTCTTCATCTTTTTCATGTTGGCGGCCACATCAGCAAGTGAGGGGCCACTGTGCTGGCCTGGCCACGGCTCCTCACTGCTCAGGTACTGCACGTCCAGGTGCTCCAGCACAGCCTGCAGCAGTTTTCTCATGGCTGCAAAATGGACGGCGCCATTGTTGGGCATCCCGATGGCGAGATCCAGCATCTGGGAGAGGCTGAGTGTGTCCAGGGATGCCGCCATGTCTGCACACTCTCAGTCCCTGTTTTGTCACAAGCCTTCTGCCCAGCTGGGTCTGTCAGGGATGAGCAAAATGGATGAGAAATAGGGGGAACAAAAGGGTTGAGAGAAGCAATGAACAAATTCGATATTTAAAAGGACGAGTAGCCAGCAGGCTCCTTCCTCATGCCTTGCAGGACTGGAGACTGCCCTGCTGATGCCCCTCCTCAACACAACTCCCATTGCCAGGCAACGCTTCCTAATCCACACCTGGGAACCAGTGGGTCCCAGACTCATGAAGTCATAGATTAATGGAGTCTTAGAATGATGTGATTTAGAATGGATGACTGTTGATTCCTTTGTTTGCTAAAAACAGACAACTAAGTCAAAAGTTTTGTGTGTGTGTGTGGCTGGAACTATCCCCTCCACACGCCCTGACCAGAATAAAATAATGCCTAACTCGCTAATACTAAAATGACATTGCTTGAGGATTTCATTTATCCTAGTTTTGGTGACAGTTTCTAATGACCCAGATGGAACTTTCCTCCTTCTTTTGCTCCATGGATTCACAGGATCGAGAGGACTCCAGTGCCCTCCAGAGATTTTTCAGGGAGATCCTCTGATGCTCCCATCCAGTGAGCTCATGGCAAAGAGCCCTGGGATTTTAGTAAGGGAGTTTCAGACACACTGCTATCTCCAGGTGGAGGAATTGTGGAAATGGCAAAAGTGGGGGAAGAGGCTCAGAGAGGGCAATGTCAGCAGGGAATGCTGGATCAATCTTTCCCTCCTGCACATCCCTGGTGGGAGGGGGTGGAAAACACTGTCACTGTGTTGGTGTGGACCAATGGAATTCCAGGGAAATCAAAAGCAGTGGAACCAGTAAGGATTCAGTTGGAGCCTGACGGAGGACTGGTTAGGCAGAAAAATATTTGTTGAAGTTAGAAGCTAGAAGAGGGTTAGAAGAATGAATTGCTAAAGTTTGCAAGATGGATCACTAAGGGAATGTGAGTCACAATATAGGACTCCTCTCCTGCTGGTAAAGGAAGCACATACTAAGGAACACAGGCCAGTACAAGATGTCAGAGCTGTCAATGAAATAGTGTGAGACTCAGACCCAGTGGTAGCAAGTCCTTATACAAGTCCTTTTTACCCCAATTAAGGAATCTGATGAGTGAGTCCTGATGAGTCCACTGTTGTGGATGTTAAGGATCCTTTTTTCTGCATTGCCCTTGAAACTGAAAGTCAGCTCTTGCTTCTTGAATGGAAAGTTCCTTGATAGGCCATGAAACCCAATTGAAGCGGAACGTTCTTCATCCAGGGTCCAACAATCACCCCACATTGTTTGAGAAATGTCTGGATTGGAGACAAGTTAGGAGGAAACATCCCCTCTAAAGAAAACAGGTTTGGGCACTCCCTGCCACCCACAGCAAGGAATTGTTTGGAGGAAAGTGAAAAAAGCTGTTTATTTAACACACAGAGTGCAGGCAGGCATGGGAAAAAGAACGAATAATGTTAGATCTTCAAACCTTCTGCAGACAAAGCTGGAGGATTCAGAGCTCGTTCTGTCGGTGTGGCTCGGCTCCACCAGCCCAGGGCCGGGATGGGCATCCCAGGGCCTCCCCTGCGGCCGTGGCACAGGGCTCCCGGAGATGTTCTGGTGTTTTGGGCCGGGACAAAGCCAAACAGTTCCAGGAGAAGCTGCCACAGTGCTGGAAAAGATTCTTGCCTTATCAAAGAACAAGAAGCCAGCTAAAAGCCAAGATGTCCTCCCTCTGTTTGTGCTGCACAACACAGCGGAGCGAGCCTGGGGAGGATGGGTGAACACCACACCAAAAGAATTCCACCGGCTTTCCACCCCTCTCTCAGACCTAGCTTAAAGTTACAGGACCCATGTCTGGGCATAAAGCACACAACAGGGGACACAGTCTCATACAGTCACCCCAAGACAAGAACCAATAGGCACAAGATTGGAGGTATGGGAAAAGGAGATTGAGGATATGGCTTTCCTAGAGTATGTAGGTGATCTTTTACTTGATACAGGAACTCAAGCTGGATGCATTGAAATGACTCTGAGTTTCCTGAACATTTTTAGGACAAGCCAGTTACAGAGGGTATCCAAGAAGAAGGCCCAGAGTGCAAAAGAGCCTGTTACCTATCTAAGGTTCACCATTTCCCAGGGACAGCAAAACCCTGGAACCGAAAGGACAGAGTCGAACTCCAGAGCCAAGATCTGTTTGCAAGTCAAGAACATTTCTAGGAATGGGTGGTTGGTCTGGGCTCTGATTCCTAATTCTGGCCTATGGGTAAGACCTTTATATGAAGCCCTGAGAATTGCCCAAGGAGGTGCTACACCAAGGAGGTGCTAGAGTGGACTCCAGAGTGGCAGAGGCTTTCAGAGAGCCCAAGAGAGCTCTAATGTCAGCCCTGCAGGGGCATTGCCTGACTTGACCAAGCCTCTTGAGCAGTTTGTTCATGAACACTGACGTGTTGCGCTACGGGTGTTAGCTCAGAGGTTATGGCCATGGAAAAGGGCCATAGGATATTTTTCCAAACAAGTGGGCAGTGTCAGTTAAGGGATGTCCCTTAACTGCCTTTGACTTGTAGCAGCAACTGCCTTTTAATACAAGAAGTCCAGAATGGACCATGGGCCGAAAGGTGACTGTTGATGTTCCACCCTTGGTCCTCTCAGCTCTAGGACAAAAAGGAGGCCACTGGTTACCCCCAGGTCGAATGCTTGAGTATCAATTTGTCCTGTTGGGCCAGGGTGATGTGGAACTGCAGACACCTCTGCCTTGCAGCCAGCCACGTTCCTGGGATCTGTACCAGAAAGAAGCCTCACAACATGACTGTGTTCATCAGCTTCACTGCAGCAGAGGAGATCCTCTGGGAGAAGATCCGGACTGGGAATTGTCCACAAGTGGGAGCAATTTTGTGAGCAAAGGAGAGCAGAAGTTTGGGTGTGCAGTAGGGCCCAATCCAAGCCATCCCATTACCTCTTACCACCTGTGCACACAAGGCTGAGCTGCTCCGTCTATGGCAGCCTGGAATTGTCACAGGGAAGAAGGGGAGCATATGGGCTAATTCTAAGTGTGCATTTGGAGCAGTTCATGCCCCTGGAGCTCTCTGGAACAAAGGAAGGCTCCTTTCAGCACAAGGATCTCCTGTCAAAGGTGGAGACATTATCAGACACCTACTGGGAAGTGTTCAGGTACCAGCCAAAGTGGCTGTCGTGCATTGCAAAGCTCTTCCATTTGGAAATACATCAGTTAGTGTGGGAAACAGACTGGCAGATAAAGCTGCTAAAGGGGTGGCAGAGAAAAGCATCCTAATGTGTGGATGCCATGGGACAGAGACAAACGGCAAGTGTTTCTCACAGTGGCTTGTGAGAAGTTTTAGGGATTTGGAAAGATGTGATAACTCGTTGAGCATAAAAAATTTGCAGGTGTGTTTTTCTACTTTATTTTTCTGTTCCTCTCAAGGACCGTGTGTGAGAAAGATGTTTCTGTTAGTTAGCCAATAGAATAGAACCTGTTGTACCACTCTATAAAAACTGTGTGGTTCTTTTCAATAAAGCCTTCTTTGCCTTTGCTACAATCCTGCCTCTCTCTTGCCTCAACCTCGGTGCAAGAGTGACACTAATAGTTGCTGCACCAAAATGTGTGACCTTTCAAATGTCACCCAGAATAACAAGCCCAAGACAAAATGCTGGCAAAATTGAATGGCCCTAGATTTAAAATATGATAAGTTTTGCCAAAAAATTTTATTACGTAGTTTAATAGTAATTATTGCATTTTATTGTCATATTGCTAAAAATATGTAGTGAAAAGTTTAGGGAGTGGGTGTGCACTGTGTGTGGAGCTATTCCCATGCAGCCTGGTGCTGGGAATAAAGAAATGCCTGAGTCCGAATAGTAAAATTAGTGTAAGACAGTTTGAGTTATCCCGGTATTGTCAGTGACAGTGGGAAAAGGCTCTGCCTCTCTTTCAGAACATTTTTTATTAACCTCATAGAATGAAAATACTAATTCTCTAACAATAATTGTCACAGACGTTTCTCTCTGCTGAAACAATGTCCCTGGTGGAGCACTGGCTTCCCAGTCCTGTCCAGCTGCTTGAGGGCTGCTGAAGTCTCACGGGGCTGGAGTGGTTGGAGGAGCCCTGGTGCCTTGTTGGGACACTGTGCCTGGCCGGTGATGCCGTGAGGTGGCCGGGACTGGGGGGGAGACAGGGACAAGGGTGAGCCCCCAGTCCCCGGGGCTGCCCCGTCTGGGTCAGCTCAGCCAGCTCAGCACGGGGCAGCAGGAGGGTCACCTGCTTGGCCAGAGACCCCCAGGGAGCAGGTGCAGACCCAGCAGACAAGCAGGCTCATCTCCCCCTGATCCCCCTGCCCTGACAGGGCCACACCTGGCTCATCCAGAGTCCTGATCACGATGGGAAGCTGGTCCCTCGGCATGTGTCCACCCCTGCCCAGCAGCTGGGTCACTCTGGGCTGGGAAGGAAAGAGCAGCAGGGTGAAATGCAGGGCCCACTCCAGCATTCCCTAGCAACCCGCCCAAACCAGCTCTTGCGGAGGGAACTGAAGGCACAAATTCAGCCCGGATCCTCAGCATCGCCCTGCCAGCCCCCACTGCACATGCCACGTCCCCACCTTCATCACCCTACCTTGTTGGGGAGGGTCACAAGTCCCTGCAGATATGACTTGTTCCGGAAAGAATCATGAATTGGTGGCAGTTTGCAAGTGCTGCTCTGATGGTGCCCAGAGTTCGGTGGCACATAAGAGCCACCGCCACGGACCAGTGGCCTCCTGTGGGATGGGGCAGAGGACACTCAGTGCCCAGCCCTGTGGCATGCAGGGCATCACCCTGCTGTGCCAGGGAGGGGACTGGCAGTGCTGCCTGCAGGGGCATGTCCCTGCCAGCTCCTGTCCACCTGCTGCAGGAGCCCCAAGCAGAAAGCAAAAGCCCCTCCCACACAGGGAAAAGCCCTCCTTGCTGTGTCAGGGCTACCCTGCACCCCAGGCGCTGGGGATGTGTCCTCAGGGCCCTTACCTTTGGCTGGGTGGTGGCTCCCTGTTGGGGGGCATCGGCTGCAAATACGGGAGTGTCTTGGGATACCTGGGGAGGGCAGGAGTCACAGGTGTGTGACAGGGGACAAAGAACCTGTTCCTGTTGGAGGCAGCGCCCCAAAGCCATGGGATTGTAGCCCATGGCATCCCGCTGCCTGCAGCCCTTGGGATGAGCCCCCACAGGCCCTGGTGATGGGCAGGGCTGCAGAGGGGGCTCCCCACATCAGCCCCTCCCGAGCCGACACTGTCACCCCTGTGCCCAGCACAGCGGGTCACTGCTGGCACCCATCTCCCCCCATGGCAGCCCCGCTGCCCCCGAGGCACTGGTGCTACTCACTGGCCAGGAACCTGCACGCTGAGCATGCGGTCACACGACAGGCACGAGAAAGGCACTGGCAGCTGCCTAAGGAGGGTGAGGCAAGAGGGCTGGCTGAGCTCCTGGGCCCACAGCCCTGCAGCACACAGGCAGCAGCTCCCTGCAGCAGCCAGCTGCTGGGCAGCTCACTGCACAGGCTCACGGCCATTGCAGGCTGAACCGGGGGCTCTTGAGCCTGTTTCTGCCCATCCCCAAGGTGCTGGCTGCTGCCAGGTGAAGGGCACAGGCACCCATGCCACCATCCCAAGCAGCCCCTGCAGCGCTTTCAGCCCCTCTCTGGCACCAAAGTGCCCCCGTGTGCACGGCCAGGAGGGCAGGGCACGGCCCAGCTCTGGGGCACTGCGTGTCACAGCCCTGCCTGGGAGGAGCAGTTGCCATCGCTGTCCCCAAAGCCATCAGAATGTCCATGGCACTCACTTCTTCAGCCCAGCACCACTGTCACCCTCCTTCATCTCATTCCTGAGCTCGTCAATGCTTCTCTTCCAGGTGTCCACCATTTGGTTACGGAAAGTCTTCAGCTCCAGGCGATCCAGCTGTGGACAGGTGCAGAGGCTCAGCCAGCTGCTCCAGGATGTGACATGGAGCTCTCCAGGGAAAAGCCTGGAGGGGGATCCTCAGAGGGATGCTGCCTCAGGCTGCCAAGTCCCAAAGTGGTGGGGACGAGGAACCCCTCACCTTCTCCTCCTCCACAACGCTGAGCTGCTGCTGCGTATTGTTCCAGTGCTGCTCCTGGCCTGAAATCTGGCTCTGCAACTCCTGCATCCTCTCATCCAGACGCTCCATATTTGCCTCAAACTGGCTGCGATTGACTTTTCTGCCCAAGGCAGCTTTGTCCGCTTTCTAGCAGAGGGGAAGGGCAGGAGAGCGGTGGGGACAGGGATGAGGAACGGCAGGCAGGGCCAGCGTGTGAGGGGCAGAGGGAGGAGTGCTTCCTGCAGGCCATCATGCCCCTTTCAGGCTGCTGTGGCCCCACTTGCCCCATCACCCTGGTGAGCTTGGTGCCACCATGTGAAGGGTGAGGGACCCCTGAGCTCAGGAATTTGTCCCTCCCCAGACCAGTTCTGCCACCCAGCCCCCAAGGGACAAGGGGCATTTGTCACCCTGCCCAAGAAGCCCTGGGCTGGCACAGAGGCCCCTCTAGACTGTACCATGTCCATCACTGCCAACATGTCCAGGTGATCTACTTTCTCCTTCTGCAGCTTCTCCAGAGACTGGAACAGCATCTTTCAGCACAGAAAGGAACACACATGATGACACCACAGTAAGGTTGGAGCTGCATCCTGGCCAGGAGAACAGAACCCGCTCCCCTTGCCCAAAAACCTCAAGGAAAGGCACTTGGGACCAGCACAGGGCTGAAAAGGCCGGCAGGAGGTTCCTTGGGATTCCTGCCTGGAGTCTGCCTGGGGGAATGCTCTGGCCTCAAATGGGTTTCAGCCACACACCTCGATTTCTTTCTGCTTTTGTTCAGAGTCTTTCTGCAGGTTCCCAGAAACAATGCTGAGCTTCTCATAGTCCCTTTGCATCTGTTCAACTATTGCATCATTGGGCTGTGTCTGCTCTGGGTCCTGCTCCAAGGAGGAAAAGCATTTGTTGCTGACCAAAGAGGGTCTGGCTGCTCCACAGGGGTACACCCGCATTGCTCAGCCAGTGGCCATGAGCTCTCAGTGCCAGCAGGACGTTTGCATCAAGGCTTTGATTTCTGTCCATGCTGCAGACTGGTCCAGGCCACTTTGGGGCAGTTTGGGTCTACCCCAGGGGATGTCCTCAGTCTCCCATGCTGCCTGCTGCCTACCTGGCCCCAGTTCCTCATCATCTTCTCAAACTTGCCCATAGCCATCTGCCGGGACTCCAGGGATTCCATCTGCTCCTCGAGTTTCTCACAGCGCTTGAGGAGCTCCCCCAAATGCTCGTTGAGGTCGAAGGTGCAGTTGGAGCACTCTGCCTTTACCCTCTCCGCCTCCTCCTGCACACTCTCCACCATCTCCTCTATCTCAGCCAGCTGCAGGAAGGGCAGAGAGAATTGGCTCCAGAGATGGGATGAATGGAACCATCAGTCCTGCGTGCTGTGGGCCTCAGTGGCCCCAGCTGGTTGGGGAATATGGCTGGGAACCCCAGCAGGACTACTGCACCAAGCCAGGAGTGGTGGGACTGCTCCCCCAGGACCTCATCGGCTCGTTCACCTTGTTGGCTGTCTCAGCCACCAGCTGCTCCAGCATGGCCTTCCTCATCTCCTGCTCCTCTTCCATCTTCTGCAGCTCACGCCTTGTCTCCTCCAGCAAAGCCCTGGCCAGAGAGATGGGGCCAAGGGCAGGGTTACCCCTGCAGGGCTGCTGGGCATCCCATGCCCACAAACCAGGATGCTGCCAGACCCCCTGGGCTCCCTTGCAGCCCCCCAGGGTATGAAACCCCCTCCTGTCCCCTTACGCGAGTTGCTGAGAGATTTCGTTGCTGCTCTCTTCTTTCCACTTGGCTATATCCTGCCTCAGCTTTTTCATGTCCTCCTCCATCTTCTTCATCTGGGAAGGCCAGTGACGGTGGAGTCAAGGCACACAGGCATATTGTCTCAGCATGGGGGCTCTTCAGCTGCACAGCAAGCCCCAGGGCCACCACCCTTTCCCCAGCCCCTCACTCCAAACCCTAGCCTCAGGGAGCCACACTGAACTTCCCCATGAGAGCCCAAAGCTGATGTCAGCCCATAGCTTACTGCGGCAGCCAGCTCCTTAATCTTCTGTGCATTTTGCTTCTGTGTTGTCTTTATGATGTCAATCTCCTCAGGGACATCCACGGAGGAAGACGCATCCTAGTAGAGAGGGGTGGTGGGAGTCAGTCTCTGGGGAGGGCCTGTGGGGACTGTCAGGGTGGTGGGGGCAGGCAGCACACTCCATGCATCCAGCCAGCAGAGCAGAGGGTATGGGCTGCTGTCTCAGACCCAAAACCTGCTCCCAGCAGCAGTTCACCTGATCCGCTGCCTCCTCGGCCTTCTTCCTCTTCTCTGCCCTCTGGAACTGTAAGAGAGGCAACTCCTTGAGAAGTGTCAGGAGGGAAACAACTTCACCACCACAGTGGTCAGCACAGACCTGGGCCTTCTGGTGGTTTATTGAGTGTTTTGGCACAACACCCCAAAGAGCCCCACCCTGGCACGGGCAGCCCTTGGCACAGCCAGGTGAGCAGGGAGAGTCCCGGTGCCACCTGCCCCAGCGGGGCTCAGTGCCAGAGCACTGAAGCCCCTCCAGACAGCACAGAGCCCCTGCCAGCGGCTCTGCCAGGGCAGTGAGGGCAGAGCCAAGCACTGCTGTCTGAGGAAGTGGGGAGGGGCTGTCTGCTGGGGGAGTGCCCGGGGGCTGGGGAGAGCCTCTACCTTGGACATCTGTTTCTTGCACTCCTCCATCTCACTCTTAACTTCTCTGACTTCAGCAACCACATCAGCAAGTGAGGGGCCACTGAGCTGGCCTGGCCACGGCTCCTGGCTGCTCAGGTACTGCACGTCCAGGTGCTGCAGCACGGCCTGCAGCAGTTTTCTCATGGCTGCAAAGTGAACAGTCCCCTCCTGGGGCATCCCAATGGCAACATCAAGCATCTGGGAGAGGCTGAGTGTGTCCAGGAATGTTGCCATATCTGCACACTCTGTGTTCCTGATGTGTCACAAGCCTTCTGCCCAATTGGGTCTGTCAATGATAATAAAAAGTATAATGAAAGGGCTAACAAAAGCAATGATAAAAATGACGAGTAGCCAGCAGGCTCCTTCCTCATCGCTTGTCCAACAAAGGACTGGACCCTGCTCTGCTCATGCCCCTTTTCATCACAATTCCTGTTGCTAGGCAGCACACGTCATCCCTGCCAGACATTGGGTCACAGACTCATGGAGTCATGGAATGGCTTGGGCTGGAAGGGACCTCAAAGATCCTCTCATTCCAATCCCTTGCCATAGGCAGGAACACCTTCCACTAGACCAGGTTGCTCCAAGTCCCACCCAGCCTGGCCCCGGACACTTGCAGGAATGGGCTGACACTATTTCTTTGGGCAACCTGTGCCAAGGCATCACAACCCTCTCAGGAAGATTTTCTTCCCAATACCCAGTCTAACCCTGCTGTCTCACAGTGTGAAGCCATTGCCTCTTGTCCTGTCATTGAAGGCCCCTGTGCCAAGTCCCTCTCCAGCCCATTTGGAGCCCTTTAATGACTGAAAGGTGCTTGAAAGTCTCGCAGGACAGGAGAGGCCTCATTATTTTTCTTTTAATGCATTTAAGACTTGAGTTAGAGCTAAGCCGCTTGTCCAGCTGCTGTGTCAGTCCTGTTCTGTGGCATTTCATGTTCTCAGTTTCTTCTTGCATTGTGGAGCGGGCAGCAAGCCTGGCTTTGCTGTGCAGTGAACTGTCAGTGTGAGTCACCACGGGCAGGGCACTGCAACAACCACAAAGCCCCAGATGAAGGCCAAGGGTACCTTTGTGTTTGTTTCCTCACCAAGAGAGGGATCCCCCAAGCAGCTCCTGGGCAGAGGCTGCAGGTGGGGCCAGCAGCCCCACAAGAGCTCAGTCCCTGTGAGAGAATCACCAACCTGCTGCTTTCCCCGGGTTTGAGACATGGCTACTTGGTGGTTTGGCACAGCAAACCCAAGGCCTGGTTTGGAGCATCCATTGGGATCAGCCTTTGCCAGGGAAGCAGTGGGGTGCTGTGCATGAGCCCCTGGCTGAGCTATGGGGTTGTTGGGGCACAGACTCCTTTCTCCTCTGGAGTTCAGGGCAAAAAGTCTGTGGCTGAAGCCCTTGGACATTTTCCTCCAAGTCAGGTTTTATGCCAGCTTGACAGTCCATAAAGGAGACAATGAAATAATTTCTCCTTCCAATGTCCCCAAGACTGTTGGGGAAGACAAACCAAGTTCTTCCCTTCAATACCGGCCATTTACTATGCATTCTACATTAGGTGTCCACAGAGCCCTATAATTACCTTGGGCTGCCTTGATTTGCTACTGAGCTCTCAAGGTAGCACTGACTGTTCCATTAAATGCTAATTTTGCAAAATTTGCTACGCTTTCAGGGAGGTTTTACTGCCACACACCATTGCGAGAAGCATCCCTGCAGTGTCCTTTCTCTGGTGAGAGCACAGACATTCCTCTGTGCCCGGGTGCCGCACACGGCGCTGCTCTGAGGCAATGGGGACACGGGGAAGCGGTGCCCGCCGTGTGGCCCCCGTGTGTTGCCGTGTGTCCCCCCATGTCCACCTGTGTTCCCCCGGCCAGGGAGCTGCTCCTGCCCGGCATGGCCGGGCCCAGCCGCCGGGGCTCGCCGGCAGCGGGCAGGAGCCGGCCCGGGCTGCGGGACACGGCGGGGCTGCCCGGCTGGAAAGCAGCTCTGGCTGCCGCCAGGGAGCTGTGGGCAAGGGGCTGCCGGCCGTGCGGGAGGAAAGCCGCTGCGCCGGCCCCTAACGCTGCCCCGCAGAAAGGAAGGGCAGGAGGAAGCTGACAAATGAGCCGGGAATGTGGCAGTGCAGAGATGAAGGGACAAGTGCCCTTGGGGGCCGGGGCCAGCCCTCGGGCACGGCTCCGAGCGGCTCCTGAGGCGGCGTCAGGGCTGCCTGTGAGGATTGCAGGCGGCAGGCGAGAGCAGCAGCGCCGGCAGTGCCAGCCGGGCCCCATGGCCATGTGGCCGTGCCTTCGCAGCCCGTGAGGGCCGCGGGCTCTGCAGCGCGGCTCCTGCTCCCACAGCCGGCCCGGAGCCTCAGGGCTGCCCCGCAGGCACCGCGGGAGCAGCAGCGGCCTCAGGGCCTAGCCCGGGGATCGATCTGCTCAGCCCGGGGGCAGAGCCACAGCAGGGGGGAAGGAGCTGAAGGAGCACCAGGGAGCCCGGGGAGAGACAGGCTGTGAGACAAGGCTCTGTCTCTAATTTGAACAGTTTTTATTAACGTAATTACTATATAACTAAATAACTATATGAAGGAAAAAGTCAGTTTTCTGATGACATTGTCACAGGCGCTTGTCGCAGTGTACAAGATGTCCCAGGTCGAGCACTGGGCGCGGAGTGATCTCCAGCTGGCCAGGGTCCGTTGGTGTCTGGCAGGGCGGGACAGGCTGGAGGCGCTCTTCTGCCCAGGGGACGAGCCTGGGAGATGTGACTGGCCGGGGCTGTCGAGAGGCGGCAGGGCCTGGGGGGGAAGCGAGGGTGAGCCCACCTTCCCAGGGGCAGCCACTGGCTGGAGCAACTCTGCTGGCCCAGGACGGGCCAGCATGAGTGTCACCTGCCTAGTGACAGACCGTCAGAGATCCAAGCTCAGTTGCCCCATGAGCCAGTCCTCCTCCATTCCGCTTCTGCCCCTTCCAAAGCAGTCTAGAAGCCACATGCCCATCGCAGCCTTCCCAGACCTGTACACACAGCCCTACTCATCCTCCTGCCTGTACCTAGCAGACAATCAGCCCCCTGTCCTCCTTACCCCCCATGCCCTAACAGGGCCATACCTGACACATCCTGTTTCCTGATCAGCACAGGAAGGTGGTCATTACGGCCCCTCGAGACATGTCCCTCACCGTGCTGCAGCAGGGTCGCACTGGGCTGAGAAGGAGAGGGCAGTTGGCTGCAATGTAGGGCCCAATCCAGCATCCCCCAATAATCCTCCCAACCCAGGTCTACCTGGGGACTGAAGGCACAGATTCCCCCTGCACAGTCAGCAATGCCATCAGGCCTCAGTCATCATTCTGTGTCCCCACCTTCATTATATCTACCTTTCTCTGGGTTGTCACAAAGGCCTGTGGCAGACCACTTCTCTGTGGGGAAGCCTTGATGTTTGGCATCATGGAGCTGCTGCTCTGATGGTCCCCAGAGCTCTGTGCCACACGGGGGACACTGGCACCGACCAGTGGCTTCCTGTGGGATGGGGCAGAGGACACTCAGTGCCCAGCCCTGTGGCATGCAGGGCATCACCCTGCTGTGCCAGGGAGGGGACTGGCAGTGCTGCCTGCAGGGGCATGTCCCTGCCAGCTCCTGTCACCTGCTGCAGGAGCCCCAAGCAGAAAGCAAAAGCCCCTCCCACACAGGGAAAAGCCCTCCTTGCTGTGTCAGGGCTACCCCGCACCCCAGGCGCTGGGGATGTGTCCTCAGGGCCCTTACCTTTGGCTGGGCGGTGGCTCCTCTCTGGGGGGCATCGGCTGCAAATACGGGAGTGTCTCGGGGTACCTGGGGAGGGCAGGAGTCACAGGTGTTTGACAGGGGACAAAGAACCTGTTCCTGTTGGAGGCAGCGCCCCAAAGCCATGGGATTGTAGCCCATGGCATCCCCCTGCCTGCAGCCCTTGGGATGAGCCCCCACAGGCCCTGGTGATGGGCAGGGCTGCAGAGGGGGCTCCCCACATCAGCCCCTCCCAAGCCGACACTGTCACCCCTGTGCCCAGCACAGCGGGTCACTGCTGGCACCCATCTCCCCCCATGGCAGCCCCGCTGCCCCCGAGGCACTGGTGCTACTCACTGGCCAGGAACCTGCACGCTGAGCATGCGGTCACACGACAGGCACGAGAAAGGCACTGGCAGCTGCCTAAGGAGGGTGAGGCAAGAGGGCTGGCTGAGCTCCTGGGCCCACAGCCCTGCAGCACACAGGCAGCTGCTCCCTGCAGCAGCCAGCTGCTGGGCAGCTCACTGCACAGGCTCACGGCCATTGCAGGCTGAACCGGGGGCTCTTGAGCCTGTTTCTGCCCATCCCCAAGGTGCTGGCTGCTGCCAGGTGAAGGGCACAGGCACCCATGCCACCATCCCAAGCAGCTCCTGCAGCGCTTTCAGCCCCTCTCTGGCACCAAAGTGCCCCCGTGTGCACGGCCAGGAGGGCAGGGCACGGCCCAGCTCTGGGGCACTGCGTGTCACAGCCCTGCCTGGGAGGAGCAGTTGCCATCGCTGTCCCCAAAGCCATCAGAATGTCCATGGCACTCACTTCTTCATCCCAGCGGCGCTTTCACGCAACACTCTACTCTCAAGCTCTTCCAGGTTCCTGATCCAGGAGTCCTCCAGGTGTTTACGGAAAGTTCTCAGCTCCAGGCGATCCAGCTGTGAACAGGTGCAGAGCCTCAGCCAACTGCCCCAGGATGTGACATGGAGCTCTCCAGGGAAAAGCCTGGAGGGGGATCCTCAGAGGGATGCTGCCTCAGGCTGCCAAGTCCCAAAAGTGCCAGTTCCTTGTGGGGGGGACAAGGTACCCCTCACCTTCTCATCCATTGCATCCCTGAACTGCTGCATCTTATTCCAGTGCTGCTCCTGGCCTGAAATCTGGCTCTGCAAGTCCTCCATCCTCTCATCCAGCTCCTCCATGTTCTCTTCAAGCTGTCTGTGATTGACTTTGCTGCCCAAGGCAGCTTTGTCCGCTTTCTAGCAGAGGGGAAGGGCAGGAGAGCGGTGGGAACAGGGATGAGGAACGGCAGGCAGGGCCAGCGTGTGAGGGGCAGAGGGAGGAGTGCTTCCTGCAGGCCATCATGCCCCTTTCAGGCTGCTGTGGCCCCATTTGCCCCATCACCCTGGTGAGCTTGGTGCCACCATGTGAAGGGTGAGGGACCCCCTGAGCTTGGGAAATTGTCCCTCCCCAGACCAGTTCAGCCACCCAGCCCCCAAGGGACAAGGGGCATTTGTCACCCTGCCTGGCAGGCTGTCCTGGCACAGAGGCCCCCAAGGGACTGTACCATGTCCATTGCAGCCATCATGTCCTTCTGTTCTGCTTTCTCCTTCTGCAGCTTGTCCAGAGACTGGATCAGCACCTTTCAGCACAGAAAGGAACACACATGATGACACCACAGCAAGGTTGGGGCACACCCCAGGAGCTGGTAGCACACCCCTCTCCCCGTACGCAAAAAACTTTGGGGAAATGCACTTGGAACAAGCACACGGCTGTGAGAAGGGCAGTAGGAGATTCCTTGTGATCCCTCAGCTGGATTCATCTTGGGGCATGGTTTGACACCAAACGGGATGGGTGCCAGCCACACACCTCCATGTCTCTTTGCTTGTGTTGAGAGTCCTTTTGGAGGCTCTTTGAGGCAAAGCTGAGTTTCTCATAGTCTCTTTGAATGTCCGAAAACTTGGCTTCCATAGCCTGTCTCAGCTGCTGATCCTGCCCCAGGGATGAAAGAACATAAGGGGGAGGGTTAGACCAAAGAGGACCTGGTTGCTCCACAGGGGCAGACCCACATTACTGAGCCATTGGCCATGAGCCCACCATGTCAAGAGGACGTTTGCATCAAGGCTTTGATTTCCCTCCATGCTGCTGGCGGATCCAGGCCAATTTGGGCAGTTTGGGTCTCCCATAGGATTACAGCAAAGCACAACACAGCATGAGGATGTGGCATGGACCTCCAACAGGACTGAGCCAGGAGTGTCAGGAGTGCTCCCCCAGGACCTCACCTGCTCGCTCAGCTGGTCAGCTGTCTCATTCACCAGCTCCTCCAGCATGGCATACTTCATCTCCTGATACTCTCCCATCTTCTTCAGATGTGACTTTGTCTCCTGCCGCAAAGCCCTGGCCAGAGAGATGGGGGCAAGGGTAGGGTTACCCCTGCAGGGCTGCTGGGCATCCCATGCGCACAAACCAGGATTCTGCCAGACCCTCTGGGCTCCCTTGCAGCCCCCCAGGGTATGAACCCACTCCTGTCCCCTTACTCAATTTGCTGAGAGATCTCCTTCCGGTTCTCTTCTTTCCACTGGGCGAAATCCTCCTTCAGCTTTTTAAGCTCTGCCTCCAGCTTCTTCATCTGGAAAGGCCAGTGATGGTAGAGTCAGGGCACAGACATCATGTTGTCCCAGCGTGGGGGCCCTTTAGCTGCATGGACAGCCCCAGAGTCCTCCACCTGGTCCTGAGAGCCTGATCCCAAAACCCGCTCTTGGAGTCACATGGAAGTTCCCCATGAGAGCCCAAAGATTATACAACCCAACAACTCACTAAAGCAAGGGAGTCCTTCAGCTTCTTTATGTCGTCTTCCATGATGATCTGTGCTGTCTTCAGCCTTTCAACCTCTTCACGGAGGTCCTTGACGAGAGCCATGTCCTAGGAGAGAGCAGTGGGGGCAGTGAGCCTCTGGCAGGGTCAGTGGGGACCCGCAAGCCCTTGGCCCCTGCTGTGGTTTGTGGAGCACCGGGGACAGGGCAGGGCCGGGCTCAGCCAGGCTGGCAGGGCTCTGCAGGCAGCACGGTCCCTGCATCGAGCAGGGCCAAGGGTGCTGAGCCTCCAGCCAGCAGAGCAGAGGGCACGGGCTGCGGTCTCAGACCCAGAACTCGCTCCCAGCCGCAGTTCACCTCGTCCCGTGACATCAGGACCTTCTTCATTTCCTCTGTCACATAACGCTGGCTAGCCTTTATCATTTCAATCTCCTCGAGATGCTGGGAACTCTCAGTGGTCTAGGAGAAAGAATTGTCAGACACAAGTCTCTGGTGAGGGTATTTCGGAAACATGACCTTAGAACCACAGTGGTCTGCACACACCTGGGCCTCCTGGAACTTCTTAAAGTCCTCTGACATGCGGGAAGCTTCTGCCTTTATGGCACCAATCTCCTCGCGAATAAGCTGTGAAACAGTCCCAGAAGCAGGGATGTCAGAGGGGATGGCCAGGGCAGCAACACCCCAAAGAGCCCCACCCTGGCACGGGCAGCCCTTGGCACAGCCAGGTGAGCAGGGAGAGTCCCGGTGCCACCTGCCCCAGCGGGGCTCAGTGCCAGAGCACTGAAGCCCCTCCAGACAGCACAGAGCCCCTGCCAGCGGCTCTGCCAGGGCAGTGAGGGCAGAGCCAAGCACTGCTGTCTGAGGAAGTGGGGAGGGGCTGTCTGCTGGGGGAGCGCCCGGGGGCTGGGGAGAGCCTCTACCTTGGACATGTGCTTCTTGAACTCGTCATTATCTTTCTTCATCTTTTTCATGTTGGCGGCCACATCAGCAAGTGAGGGGCCACTGTGCTGGCCTGGCCACGGCTCCTCACTGCTCAGGTACTGCACGTCCAGGTGCTCCAGCACAGCCTGCAGCAGTTTTCTCATGGCTGCAAAATGGACGGCGTCATTGTTGGGCATCCCGATGGCGAGATCCAGCATCTGGGAGAGGCTGAGTGTGTCCAGGGATGCCGCCATGTCTGCACACTCTCAGTCCCTGTTTTGTCACAAGCCTTCTGCCCAGCTGGGTCTGTCAGGGATGAGCAAAATGGATGAGAAATAGGGGGAACAAAAGGGTTGAGAGAAGCAATGAACAAATTCGATATTTAAAAGGACGAGTAGCCAGCAGGCTCCTTCCTCATGCCTTGCAGGACTGGAGACTGCCCTGCTGATGCCCCTCCTCAACACAACTCCCATTGCCAGGCAACGCTTCCTAATCCACACCTGGGAACCAGTGGGTCCCAGACTCATGAAGTCATAGATTAATGGAGTCTTAGAATGATGTGACTTAGAATGGATGACTGTTGATTCCTTTGTTTGCTAAAAACAGACAACTAAGTCAAAAGTTTTGTGTGTGTGTGTGGCTGGAACTATCCCCTCCACACGCCCTGACCAGAATAAAATAATGCCTAACTCGCTAATACTAAAAAGACAGTGCTTGAGGACTTCATTTATCCTAGTTTTGGTGACAGTTTCTAATGACCCAGATGGAACTTTCCTCCTTCTTTTGCTCCATGGATTCACAGGATCGAGAGGACTCCTGTGCCCTCCAGAGATTTTTCAGGGAGATCCTCTGATGCTCCCATCCAGTGAGCTCATGGCAAAGAGCCCTGGGATTTTAGTAAGGGAGTTTCAGACACACTGCTATCTCCAGGTGGAGGAATTGTGGAAATGGCAAAAGTGGGGGAAGAGGCTCAGAGAGGGCAATGTCAGCAGGGAATGCTGGATCAATCTTTCCCTCCTGCACATCCCTGGTGGGAGGAGGTGGAAAACACTGTCACTGTGTTGGTGTGGACCAATGGAATTCCAGGGAAATCAAAAGCAGTGGAACCAGTAAGGATTCAGTTGGAGCCTGACGGAGGACTGGTTAGGCAGAAAAAATATTTGTTGAAGTTAGAAGCTAGAAGAGGGTTAGAAGAATGAATTGCTAAAGTTTGCAAGATGGATCACTAAGGGAATGTGAGTCACAATATAGGACTCCTCTCCTGCTGGTAAAGGAAGCACATACTAAGGAACACAGGCCAGTACAAGATGTCAGAGCTGTCAATGAAATAGTGTGAGACTCAGACCCAGTGGTAGCAAGTCCTTATACAAGTCCTTTTTACCCCAATTAATGAATCTGATGAGTGAGTCCTGATGAGTCCACTGTTGTGGATGTTAAGGATCCTTTTTTCTGCATTGCCCTTGAAACTGAAAGTCAGCTCTTGCTTCTTGAATGGAAAGTTCCTTGATAGGCCATGAAACCCAATTGAAGCGGAACGTTCTTCATCCAGGGTCCAACAATCACCCCACATTGTTTGAGAAATGTCTGGATTGGAGACAAGTTAGGAGGAAACATCCCCTCTAAAGAAAACAGGTTTGGGCACTCCCTGCCACCCACAGCAAGGAATTGTTTGGAGGAAAGTGAAAAAAGCTGTTTATTTAACACACAGAGTGCAGGCAGGCATGGGAAAAAGAACGAATAATGTTAGATCTTCAAACCTTCTGCAGACAAAGCTGGAGGATTCAGAGCTCGTTCTGTCGGTGTGGCTCGGCTCCACCAGCCCAGGGCCGGGATGGGCATCCCAGGGCCTCCCCTGCGGCCGTGGCACAGGGCTCCCGGAGATGTTCTGGTGTTTTGGGCCGGGACAAAGCCAAACAGTTCCAGGAGAAGCTGCCACAGTGCTGGAAAACCTTCTTGCATTATCAAAGAACAAGAAGCCAGCTAAAAGCCAAGATGTCCTCCCTCTGTTTGTGCTGCACAACACAGCGGAGCGAGCCTGGGGAGGATGGGTGAACACCACACCAAAAGAATTCCACCGGCTTTCCACCCCTCTCTCAGACCTAGCTTAAAGTTACAGGACCCATGTCTGGGCATAAAGCAGACAATAGGGGACACAGTCTCATACAGTCACCCCAAGACAAGAACCAATAGGCACAAGATTGGAGGTATGGGAAAAGGAGATTGAGGATATGGCTTTGCTAGAGTATGTAGGTGATCTTTTACTTGATACAGGAACTCAAGCTGGATGCATTGAAATGACTCTGAGTTTCCTGAACATTTTTAGGACAAGCCAGTTACAGAGGGTATCCAAGAAGAAGGCCCAGAGTGCAAAAGAGCATGTTACCTATCTAAGATTCACCATTTCCCAGGGACAGCCAAACCTTGGAACCGAAAGGACAGAGCCGAACTCCAGTGCCAAGATCTGTTTGCAAGTCAAGAACATTTCTAGGAATGGGTGGTTGGTCTGGGCTCTGATTCCTAATTCTGGCCTATGGGTAAGACCTTTATATGAAGCCCTGAGAATTGCCCAAGGAGGTGCTACACCAAGGAGGTGCTAGAGTGGACTCCAGAATGGCAGAGGCTTTCAGAGAGCCCAAGAGAGCTCTAATGTCAGCCCTGCAGGGGCATTGCCTGACTTGACCAAGCCTCTTGAGCAGTTTGTTCATGAACACTGACGTGTTGCGCTACGGGTGTTAGCTCAGAGGTTATGGCCATGGAAAAGGGCCATAGGATATTTTTCCAAACAAGTGGGCAGTGTCAGTTAAGGGATGTCCCTTAACTGCCTTTGACTTGTAGCAGCAACTGCCTTTTAATACAAGAAGTCCAGAATGGACCATGGGTCGAAAGATGACTGTTGATGTTCCACCCTTGGTCCTCTCAGCTCTAGGACAAAAAGGAGGCCACTGGTTACCCCCAGGTCGAATGCTTGAGTATCAATTTGTCCTGTTGGGCCAGGGTGATGTGGAACTGCAGACACCTCTGCCTTGCAGCCAGCCACGTTCCTGGGATCTGTACCAGAAAGAAGCCTCACAACATGACTGTGTTCATCAGCTTCACTGCAGCAGAGGAGATCCTCTGGGAGAAGATCCGGACTGGGAATTGTCCACAAGTGGGAGCAATTTTGTGAGTAAAGGAGAGCAGAAGTTTGGGTGCGCAGTAGGGCCCAATCCAAGCCATCCCATTACCTCTTACCACCTGTGCACACAAGGCTGAGCTGCTCCGTCTATGGCAGCCTGGAATTGTCACAGGGAAGAAGGGGAGCATATGGGCTAATTCTAAGTGTGCATTTGGAGCAGTTCATGCCCCTGGAGCTCTCTGGAACAAAGGAAGGCTCCTTTCAGCACAAGGATCTCCTGTCAAAGGTGGAGACATTATCAGACACCTACTGGGAAGTGTTCAGGTACCAGCCAAAGTGGCTGTCGTGCATTGCAAAGCTCTTCCATTTGGAAATACATCAGTTAGTGTGGGAAACAGACTGGCAGATAAAGCTGCTAAAGGGGTGGCAGAGAAAAGCATCCTAATGTGTGGATGCCATGGGACAGAGACAAACGGCAAGTGTTTCTCACAGTGGCTTGTGAGAAGTTTTAGGGATTTGGAAAGATGTGATAACTCGTTGAGCATAAAAAATTTGCAGGTGTGTTTTTCTACTTTATTTTTCTGTTCCTCTCAAGGACCGTGTGTGAGAAAGATGTTTCTGTTAGTTAGCCAATAGAATAGAACCTGTTGTACCACTCTATAAAAACTGTGTGGTTCTTTTCAATAAAGCCTTCTTTGCCTTTGCTACAATCCTGCCTCTCTCTTGCCTCAACCTCGGTGCAAGAGTGACACTAATAGTTGCTGCACCAAAATGTGTGACCTTTCAAATGTCACCCAGAATAACGAGCCCAAGACAAAATGCTGGCAAAATTGAATGGCCCTAGATTTAAAATATGATAAGTTTTGCCAAAAAATTTTATTACGTAGTTTAATAGTAATTATTGCATTTTATTGTCATATTGCTAAAAATATGTAGTGAAAAGTTTAGGGAGTGGGTGTGCACTGTGTGTGGAGCTATTCCCATGCAGCCTGGTGCTGGGAATAAAGAAATGCCTGAGTCCGAATAGTAAAATTAGTGTAAGACAGTTTGAGTTATCCCAGTATTTTCAGTGACAGTGGGAAAAGGCTCTGCCTCTCTTTCAGAACATTTTTTATTAACCTCATAGAATGAAAATACTAATTCTCTAACAACAATTGTCACAGACGTTTCTCTCTGCTGAAACAATGTCCCTGGTGGAGCACTGGCTTCCCAGTCCTGTCCAGCTGCTTGAGGGCTGCTGAAGTCTCACGGGGCTGGAGTGGTTGGAGGAGCCCTGGTGCCTTGTTGGGACACTGTGCCTGGCCGGTGATGCCGTGAGGTGGCCGGGACTGGGGGGGAGACAGGGACAAGGGTGAGCCCCCAGTCCCCGGGGCTGCCCCGTCTGGGTCAGCTCAGCCAGCTCAGCACGGGGCAGCAGGAGGGTCACCTGCTTGGCCAGAGACCCCCAGGGAGCAGGTGCAGACCCAGCAGACAAGCAGGCTCATCTCCCCCTGATCCCCCTGCCCTGACAGGGCCACACCTGGCTCATCCAGAGTCCTGATCACTATGGGAAGCTGGTCCCTCGGCATGTGTCCACCCCTGCCCAGCAGCTGGGTCACTCTGGGCTGGGAAGGAAAGAGCAGCAGGGTGAAATGCAGGGCCCACTCCAGCATTCCCTAGCAACCCACCCAAACCAGCTCTTGCGGAGGGAACTGAAGGCACAAATTCAGCCCGGATCCTCAGCATCGCCCTGCCAGCCCCCACTGCACATGCCACGTCCCCACCTTCATCACCCTACCTTGTTGGGGAGGGTCACAAGTCCCTGCACATATGACTTGTTCCGGAAAGAATCATGAATTGGTGGCAGTTTGCAAGTGCTGCTCTGATGGTGCCCAGAGTTCGGTGGCACATAAGAGCCACCGCCACGGACCGGTGGCCTCCTGTGGGATGGGGCAGAGGACACTCAGTGCCCAGCCCTGTGGCATGCAGGGCATCACCCTGCTGTGCCAGGGAGGGGACTGGCAGTGCTGCCTGCAGGGGCATGTCCCTGCCAGCTCCTGTCACCTGCTGCAGGAGCCCCAAGCAGAAAGCAAAAGCCCCTCCCACACAGGGAAAAGCCCTCCTTGCTGTGTCAGGGCTACCCTGCACCCCGGGCGCTGGGGATGTGTCCTCAGGGCCCTTACCTTTGGCTGGGTGGTGGCTCCCTGTTGGGGGGCATCGGCTGCAAATACGGGAGTGTCTTGGGATACCTGGGGAGGGCAGGAGTCACAGGTGTGTGACAGGGGACAAAGAACCTGTTCCTGTTGGAGGCAGCACCCCAAAGCCATGGGATTGTAGCCCATGGCATCCCGCTGCCTGCAGCCCTTGGGATGAGCCCCCACAGGCCCTGGTGATGGGCAGGGCTGCAGAGGGGGCTCCCCACATCAGCCCCTCCCAAGCCGACACTGTCACCCCTGTGCCCAGCACAGCGGGTCACTGCTGGCACCCATCTCCCCCCATGGCAGCCCCGCTGCCCCCGAGGCACTGGTGCTACTCACTGGCCAGGAACCTGCACGCTGAGCATGCGGTCACACGACAGGCACGAGAAAGGCACTGGCAGCTGCCTAAGGAGGGTGAGGCAAGAGGGCTGGCTGAGCTCCTGGGCCCACAGCCCTGCAGCACACAGGCAGCAGCTCCCTGCAGCAGCCAGCTGCTGGGCAGCTCACTGCACAGGCTCACGGCCATTGCAGGCTGAACCGGGGGCTCTTGAGCCTGTTTCTGCCCATCCCCAAGGTGCTGGCTGCTGCCAGGTGAAGGGCACAGGCACCCATGCCACCATCCCAAGCAGCTCCTGCAGCGCTTTCAGCCCCTCTCTGGCACCAAAGTGCCCCCGTGTGCACGGCCAGGAGGGCAGGGCACGGCCCAGCTCTGGGGCACTGCGTGTCACAGCCCTGCCTGGGAGGAGCAGTTGCCATCGCTGTCCCCAAAGCCATCAGAATGTCCATGGCACTCACTTCTTCAGCCCAGCACCACTGTCACCCTCCTTCATCTCATTCCTGAGCTCGTCAATGCTTCTCTTCCAGGTGTCCACCATTTGGTTACGGAAAGTCTTCAGCTCCAGGCGATCCAGCTGTGAACAGGTGCAGAGCCTCAGCCAACTGCTCCAGGATGTGACATGGAGCTCTCCAGGGAAAAGCCTGGAGGGGGATCCTCAGAGGGATGCTGCCTCAGGCTGCCAAGTCCCAAAGTGGTGGGGACGAGGAACCCCTCACCTTCTCCTCCTCCACAACGCTGAGCTGCTGCTGCGTATTGTTCCAGTGCTGCTCCTGGCCTGAAATCTGGCTCTGCAACTCCTTCATCCTCTCATCCAGACGCTCCATATTTGCCTCAAACTGGCTGCGATTGACTTTGCTGCCCAAGGCAGCTTTGTCCGCTTTCTAGCAGAGGGGAAGGGCAGGAGAGCGGTGGGGACAGGGATGAGGAACGGCAGGCAGGGCCAGCGTGTGAGGGGCAGAGGGAGGAGTGCTTCCTGCAGGCCATCATGCCCCTTTCAGGCTGCTGTGGCCCCATTTGCCCCATCACCCTGGTGAGTTGGTGCCACCATGTGAAGGGTGAGGGACCCCTGAGCTCAGGAAATTGTCCCTCCCCAGACCAGTTCTGCCACCCAGCCCCCAAGGGACAAGGGGCATTTGTCACCCTGCCCAAGAAGCCCTGGGCTGGCACAGAGGCCCCTCTAGACTGTACCATGTCCATCACTGCCAACATGTCCAGGTGATCTACTTTCTCCTTCTGCAGCTTCTCCAGAGACTGGAACAGCATCTTTCAGCACAGAAAGGAACACACATGATGACACCACAGTAAGGTTGGAGCTGCATCCTGGCCAGGAGAACAGAACCCGCTCCCCTTGCCCAAAAACCTCAAGGAAAGGCACTTGGGACCAGCACAGGGCTGAAAAGGCCGGCAGGAGATTCCTTGGGATTCCTGCCGGGAGTCTGCCTGGGGGAATGCTCTGGCCTCAAATGGGTTTCAGCCACACACCTCGATTTCTTTCTGCTTTTGTTCAGAGTCTTTCTGCAGGTTCCCAGAAACAATGCTGAGCTTCTCATAGTCCCTTTGCATCTGTTCAACTATTGCATCATTGGGCTGTGTCTGCTCTGGGTCCTGCTCCAAGGAGGAAAAGCATTTGTTGCTGACCAAAGAGGGTCTGGCTGCTCCACAGGGGTACACCCGCATTGCTCAGCCAGTGGCCATGAGCTCTCAGTGCCAGCAGGACGTTTGCATCAAGGCTTTGATTTCTGTCCATGCTGCAGACTGGTCCAGGCCACTTTGGGGCAGTTTGGGTCTACCCTAGGGGATGTCCTCAGTCTCCCATGCTGCCTGCTGCCTACCTGGCCCCAGTTCCTCATCATCTTCTCAAACTTGCCCATAGCCATCTGCCGGGACTCCAGGGATTCCATCTGCTCCTCGAGTTTCTCACAGCGCTTGAGGAGCTCCCCCAAATGCTCGTTGAGGTCGAAGGTGCAGTTGGAGCACTCTGCCTTTGCTCTCTCCGCCTCCTCCTGCACACTCTCCACCATCTCCTCTATCTCAGCCAGCTGCAGGAAGGGCAGAGAGAATTGGCTCCAGAGATGGGATGAATGGAACCATCAGTCCTGCGTGCTGTGGGCCTCAGTGGCCCCAGCTGGTTGGGGAATATGGCTGGGAACCCCAGCAGGACTACTGCACCAAGCCAGGAGTGGTGGGACTGCTCCCCCAGGACCTCATCGGCTCATTCACCTTGTTGGCTGTCTCAGCCACCAGCTGCTCCAGCATGGCCTTCCTCATCTCCTGCTCCTCTTCCATCTTCTGCAGCTCACGCCTTGTCTCCTCCAGCAAAGCCCTGGCCAGAGAGATGGGGCCAAGGGCAGGGTTACCCCTGCAGGGCTGCTGGGCATCCCATGCCCACAAACCAGGATGCTGCCAGACCCCCTGGGTTCCCTTGCAGCCCCCCAGGGTATGAAAACCCCTCCTGTCCCCTTACGCGAGTTGCTGAGAGATTTCGTTGCTGCTCTCTTCTTTCCACTTGGCTATATCCTGCCTCAGCTTTTTCATGTCCTCCTCCATCTTCTTCATCTGGGAAGGCCAGTGACGGTGGAGTCAAGGCACACAGGCATGTTGTCTCAGCATGGGGGCTCTTCAGCTGCACAGCAAGCCCCAGGGCCACCACCCTTTCCCCAGCCCCTCACTCCAAACCCTAGCCTCAGGGAGCCACACTGAACTTCCCCATGAGAGCCCAAAGCTGATGTCAGCCCATAGCTTACTGCGGCAGCCAGCTCCTTAATCTTCTGTGCATTTTGCTTCTGTGTTGTCTTTATGATGTCAATCTCCTCAGGGACATCCACGGAGGAAGACGCATCCTAGTAGAGAGGGGTGGTGGGAGTCAGTCTCTGGGGAGGGCCTGTGGGGACTGTCAGGGTGGTGGGGGCAGGCAGCACACTCCATGCATCCAGCCAGCAGAGCAGAGGGTATGGGCTGCTGTCTCAGACCCAAAACCTGCTCCCAGCAGCAGTTCACCTGATCCGCTGCCTCCTCGGCCTTCTTCCTCTTCTCTGCCCTCTGGAACTGTAAGAGAGGCAACTCCTTGAGAAGTGTCAGGAGGGAAACAACTTCACCACCACAGTGGTCAGCACAGACCTGGGCCTTCTGGTGGTTTATTGAGTGTTTTGGCACAACACCCCAAAGAGCCCCACCCTGGCACGGGCAGCCCTTGGCACAGCCAGGTGAGCAGGGAGAGTCCCGGTGCCACCTGCCCCAGCGGGGCTCAGTGCCAGAGCACTGAAGCCCCTCCAGACAGCACAGAGCCCCTGCCAGCGGCTCTGCCAGGGCAGTGAGGGCAGAGCCAAGCACTGCTGTCTGAGGAAGTGGGGAGGGGCTGTCTGCTGGGGGAGTGCCCGGGGGCTGGGGAGAGCCTCTACCTTGGACATCTGTTTCTTGCACTCCTCCATCTCACTCTTAACTTCTCTGACTTCAGCAACCACATCAGCAAGTGAGGGGCCACTGAGCTGGCCTGGCCACGGCTCCTGGCTGCTCAGGTACTGCACGTCCAGGTGCTGCAGCACGGCCTGCAGCAGTTTTCTCATGGCTGCAAAGTGAACAGTCCCCTCCTGGGGCATCCCAATGGCAACATCAAGCATCTGGGAGAGGCTGAGTGTGTCCAGGAATGTTGCCATATCTGCACACTCTGTGTTCCTGATGTGTCACAAGCCTTCTGCCCAATTGGGTCTGTCAATGATAATAAAAAGTATAATGAAAGGGCTAACAAAAGCAATGATAAAAATGACGAGTAGCCAGCAGGCTCCTTCCTCATCGCTTGTCCAACAAAGGACTGGACCCTGCTCTGCTCCTGCCCCTTTTCATCACAATTCCTGTTGCTAGGCAGCACACGTCATCCCTGCCAGACATTGGGTCACAGACTCATGGAGTCATGGAATGGCTTGGGCTGGAAGGGACCTCAAAGATCCTCTCATTCCAATCCCCTGCCATAGGCAGGAACACCTTCCACTAGACCAGGTTGCTCCAAGTCCCACCCAGCCTGGCCCCGGACACTTGCAGGAATGGGCTGACACTATTTCTTTGGGCAACCTGTGCCAAGGCATCACAACTCTCTCAGGAAGATTTTCTTCCCAATACCCAGTCTAACCCTGCTGTCTCACAGTGTGAAGCCATTGCCTCTTGTCCTGTCATTCAAGGCCCCTGTGCCAAGTCCCTCTCCAGCCCATTTGGAGCCCTTTAATGACTGAAAGGTGCTTGAAAGTCTCGCAGGACAGGAGAGGCCTCATTATTTTTCTTTTAATCCATTTAAGACTTGAGTTAGAGCTAAGCCGCTTGTCCAGCTGCTGTGTCAGAGTCCTGTTCTGTGGCATTTCATGTTCTCAGTTTCTTCTTGCATTGTGGAGCGGGCAGCAAGCCTGGCTTTGCTGTGCAGTGAACTGTCAGTGTGAGTCACCACGGGCAGGGCACTGCAACAACCACAAAGCCCCAGATGAAGGCCAAGGGTACCTTTGTGTTTGTTTCCTCACCAAGAGAGGGATCCCCCAGGCAGCTCCTGGGCAGAGGCTGCAGGTGGGGCCAGCAGCCCCACAAGAGCTCAGTCCCTGTGAGAGAATCACCAACCTGCTGCTTTCCCCGGGGTTTGAGACATGGCTACTTGGTGGTTTGGCACAGCAAACCCAAGGCCTGGTTTGGAGCATCCATTGGGATCAGCCTTTGCCAGGGAAGCAGTGGGGTGCTGTGCATGAGACCCTGGCTGAGCTATGGGGTTGTTGGGGCACAGACTCCTTTCTCCTCTGGAGTTCAGGGCAAAAAGTCTGTGGCTGAAGCCCTTGGACATTTTCCTCCAAGTCAGGTTTTATGCCAGCTTGACAGTCCATAAAGGAGACAATGAAATAATTTCTCCTTCCAATGTCCCCAAGACTGTTGGGGAAGACAAACCAAGTTCTTCCCTTCAATACCGGCCATTTACTATGCATTCTACATTAGGTGTCCACAGAGCCCTATAATTACCTTGGGCTACCTTGATTTGCTACTGAGCTCTCAAGGTAGCACTGACTGTTCCATTAAATGCTAATTTTGCAAAATTTGCTACGCTTTCAGGGAGGTTTTACTGCCACACACCATTGCGAGAAGCATCCCTGCAGTGTCCTTTCTCTGGTGAGAGCACAGACATTCCTCTGTGCCCGGGTGCCGCACACGGCGCTGCTCTGCGGCAATGGGGACACGGGGAAGCGGTGCCCGCCGTGTGTTCCCCCATGTCCCCCTGTGTTCCCCCGGCCAGGGAGCTGCTCCTGCCCGGCATGGCCGGGCCCAGCCGCTGGGGCTCGCCGGCAGCGGGCAGGAGCCGGCCCGGGCTGCGGGACACGGCGGGGCTGCCCGGCTGGAAAGCAGCTCTGGTTGCCGCCAGGGAGCTTTGGGCAAGGGGCTGCCGGCCGTGCGGGAGGAAAGCCGCTGGGCCGGCCCCTAACGCTGCCCCGCAGAAAGGAAGGGCAGGAGGAAGCTGACAAATGAGCCGGGAATGTGGCAGTGCAGAGATGAAGGGACAAGTGCCCTTGGGGGCCGGGGCCAGCCCTCGGGCACGGCTCCGAGCGGCTCCTGAGGCGGCGTCAGGGCCGCCTGTGAGGATTGCAGGCGGCAGCCGAGAGCAGCAGCGCCGGCAGTGCCAGCCGGGCCCCATGGCCATGTGGCCGTGCCTTCGCAGCTCGTGAGGGCCGCGGGCTCTGCAGCGCGGCTCCTGCTCCCACAGCCGGCCCGGAGCCTCAGGGCTGCCCCGCAGGCGCCGCGGGAGCAGCAGCGGCCTCAGGGCCTGGCCCGGGGCTCGATCTGCTCAGCCCGGGGGCAGAGCCACAGCAGGGGGGAAGGAGCTGAAGGAGCACCAGGGAGCCCGGGGAGAGAGAGGCTGTGAGACAAGGCTCTGTCTCTAATTTGAACAGTTTTTATTAACGTAATTACTATATAACTAAATAACTATATGAAGGAAAAAGTCAGTTTTCTGATGACATTGTCACAGGCGCTTGTCGCAGCGTACAAGATGTCCCAGGTCGAGCACTGGGCGTGGAGTGATCTCCAGCTGGCCATGGTCCGTTGGTGTCTGGCAGGGTGGGACAGGCTGGAGGCGCTCTTCTGCCCAGGGGACGAGCCTGGGAGATGTGACTGGCCGGGGCTGTCGAGAGGCGGCAGGGCCTGGGGGGGAAGCGAGGGTGAGCCCCACCTTCCCAGGGGCAGCCACTGGCTGGAGCAACTCTGCTGGCCCAGGACGGGCCAGCATGAGTGTCACCTGCCTAGTGACAGACCGTCAGAGATCCAAGCTCAGTTGCCCCATGAGCCAGGCCTCCTCCATTCCACTTCTGCCCCTTCCAAAGCAGTCTAGAAGCCACATGCCCATCGCAGCCTTCCCAGACCTGTACACACAGCCCTACTCATCCTCCTGCCTGTAGCTAGCAGACAATCAGCCCCCTGTCCTCGTTAACCCCCATGCCCTAACAGGGCCATACCTGACACATCCTGTTTCCTGATCAGCACAGGAAGGTGGTCATTACGGCCCCTCGAGACATGTCCCTCACCGTGCTGCAGCAGGGTCGCACGGGGCTGAGAAGGAGAGGGCAGTTGGCTGCAATGCAGGGCCCAATCCAGCATCCCCCAATAATCCTCCCAACCCAGGTCTACCTGGGGACTGAAGGCACAGATTCCCCCTGCACAGTCAGCAATCAGGTCTCAGTCACAATTCTGTGTCCCCACCTTCATTATATCTACCTTTCTCTGGGTTGTCACGAAGGCCTGTGGCAGACCACTTCTCTGTGGGGAAGCCTTGATGTTTGGCATCATGGAGCTGCTGCTCTGATGGTCCCCAGAGCTCTGTGCCACATGGGGGACACTGGCACCGACCAGTGGCTTCCTGTGGGATGGGGCAGAGGACACTCAGTGCCCAGCCCTGTGGCATGCAGGGCATCACCCTGCTGTGCCAGGGAGGGGACTGGCAGTGCTGCCTGCAGGGGCATGTCCCTGCCAGCTCCTGTCACCTGCTGCAGGAGCCCCAAGCAGAAAGCAAAAGCCCCTCCCACACAGGGAAAAGCCCTCCTTGCTGTGTCAGGGCTACCCTGCACCCCGGGCGCTGGGGATGTGTCCTCAGGGCCCTTACCTTTGGCTGGGTGGTGGCTCCCTGTTGGGGGGCATCGGCTGCAAATACGGGAGTGTCTCGGGGTACCTCGGGAGGGCAGGAGTCACAGGTGTGTGACAGGGGACAAAGAACCTGTTCCTGTTGGAGGCAGCACCCCAAAGCCATGGGATTGTAGCCCATGGCATCCCGCTGCCTGCAGCCCTTGGGATGAGCCCCCACAGGCCCTGGTGATGGGCAGGGCTGCAGAGGGGGCTCCCCACACCAGCCCCTCCCAAGCCGACACTGTCACCCCTGTGCCCAGCACAGCGGGTCACTGCTGGCACCCATCTCCCCCCATGGCAGCCCCGCTGCCCCCGAGGCACTGGTGCTACTCACTGGCCAGGAACCTGCACGCTGAGCATGCGGTCACACGACAGGCACGAGAAAGGCACTGGCAGCTGCCTAAGGAGGGTGAGGCAAGAGGGCTGGCTGAGCTCCTGGGCCCACAGCCCTGCAGCACACAGGCAGCAGCTCCCTGCAGCAGCCAGCTGCTGGGCAGCTCACTGCACAGGCTCACGGCCATTGCAGGCTGAACCGGGGGCTCTTGAGCCTGTTTCTGCCCATCCCCAAGGTGCTGGCTGCTGCCAGGTGAAGGGCACAGGCACCCATGCCACCATCCCAAGCAGCCCCTGCAGCGCTTTCAGCCCCTCTCTGGCACCAAAGTGCCCCCGTGTGCACGGCCAGGAGGGCAGGGCACGGCCCAGCTCTGGGGCACTGCGTGTCACAGCCCTGCCTGGGAGGAGCAGTTGCCATCGCTGTCCCCAAAGCCATCAGAATGTCCATGGCACTCACTTCTTCATCCCAGCGGCGCTTTCACGCAACACTCTACTCTCAAGCTCCTCCAGGTTCCTGATCCAGGAGTCCTCCAGGTGTTTACGGAAAGTCTTCAGCTCCAGGCGATCCAGCTGTGAACAGGTGCAGCGCCTCAGCCAGCTGCTCCAGGATGTGACATAGAGCTCTCCAGGGAAAAGCCTGGAGGGGGGTCCTCAGAGGGATGCTGCCTCAGGCTGCCAAGTCCCAAAAGGTCCAGTTCTTTGTAGGGGGGACAAGGAACCCCTCACCTTCTCATCCATTGCATCGCTGATCTGTTCCTGCATCTTATTCCTGTACTGCTCCTGGCCTGAAATCTGGCTCTGCAAGTCCTCCATCCTCTCATCCAGCTCCTCCATGTTCTCTTCAAACTGGCTGTGATTGACTTTGCTGTCCAAGGCAGCTTTGTCCGCTTTCTAGCAGAGGGGAAGGGCAGGAGAGCGGTGGGAACAGGGATGAGGAACGGCAGGCAGGGCCAGCGTGTGAGGGGCAGAGGGAGGAGTGCTTCCTGCAGGCCATCATGCCCCTTTCAGGCTGCTGTGGCCCCATTTGCCCCATCACCCTGGTGAGCTTGGTGCCACCATGTGAAGGGTGAGGGACCCCTGAGCTCAGGAAATTGTCCCCCCCCAGACCAGTTCAGCCACCCAGCCCCCAAGGGACAAGGGGCATTTGTCACCCTGCCCGGGAGGCTGGCCTGGCACAGAGGCCCCCAAGGGACTGTACCATGTCCATTGCAGCCATCATGTCCTTCTGTTCTGCTTTCTCCTTCTGCAGCTTCTCCAGAGACTGGATCAGCACCTTTCAGCACAGAAAGGAACACACATGATGACACCACAGTAAGGTTGGGGCACACCCCAGGAGCTGGTAGCACACCCCTCTCCCCCTCCGTGAAAAACTTTGGGGAAATGCACTTGGAACAAGCACACGGCTGTGAGAAGGGCAGTAGGAGATTCCTTGGATCCCTCAGCTGGGTTTATCTTGGGGAATGGCTTGACACCAAACGGGATGGGTTCCAGCCACACACCTCCATGTCTCTTTGCTTGTGTTGCGAGTCCTTTTGGAGGCTCTTTGAGGCAAAGCTGAGTTTCTCATAGTCTCTTTGAATGTCCGAAAACTTGGCTTCCATAGCCTGTCTCAGCTGCTGATCCTGCCCCAGGGATGAAAGAACATAAGGGGGAGGGTCAGACCAAAGAGGACCTGGCTGCTCCACAGGGGCAGACCCACATTACTCAGCCATTGGCCATGGGCCCACCATGTCAAGAGGACGTTTGCATCAAGGCTGTAATTTCCCTCCCTGCTGCTGGCGGATCCAGGCCAATTTGGGCAGTTTGGGTCTCCCATAGGATTACAGCAAAGCACAACACAGCATGAGGATGTGGCATGGACCTCCAACAGGACTGAGCCAGGAGTGTCAGGAGTGCTGCCCCAGGACCTCACCTGCTCGCTCAGCTGGTCGGCTGTCTCAGTCACCAGCTCCTCCAGCATGGCATACTTCATCTCCTGATACTCTCCCATCTTCTTCAGCTGTAACTTTGTCTCCTGCCGCAAAGCCCTGGCCAGAGAGATGGGGGCAAGGGCGGGGTTACCCCTGCAGGGCTGCTGGGCATCCCATGCCCACAAACCAGGATGCTGCCAGACCCCCTGGGCTCCCTTGCAGCCCCCCAGGGTATGAACCCACTCCTGTCCCCTTACTCAATTTGCTGAGAGATCTCCTTCCTGTTCTCTTCTTTCCACTGGGCGAAATCCTCCTTCAGCTTTTTAAGCTCTGCCTCCAGCTTCTTCATCTGGAAAGGCCAGTGATGGTAGAGTCAGGGCACAGACATCATGTTGTCCCAGCGTGGGGGCCCTTTAGCTGCATGGACAGCCCCAGACTCCTCCACCTGGTCCTGAGAGCCTGATCCCAAAACCCGCTCTTGGAGTCACATGGAAGTTCCCCATGAGAGCCCAAAGATTATACAACCCAACAACTCACTAAAGCAAGGGAGTCCTTCAGCTTCTTTATGTCGTCTTCCATGATGATCTGTGCTGTCTTCAGCCTTTCAACCTCTTCACGGAGGTCCTTGACGAGAGCCATGTCCTAGGAGAGAGCAGTGGGGGCAGTGAGCCTCTGGCAGGGTCAGTGGGGACCCGCAAGCCCTTGGCCCCTGCTGTGGTTTGTGGAGCACTGGGGACAGGGCAGGGCCGGGCTCAGCCAGCCTGGCAGGGCTCTGCAGGCAGCACGGTCCCTGCATCGAGCAGGGCCAAGGGTGCTGAGCCTCCAGCCAGCAGAGCAGAGGGCACGGGCTGCGGTCTCAGACCCAGAACTCGCTCCCAGCCGCAGTTCACCTCGTCCCGTGACATCAGGACCTTCTTCATTTCCTCTGTCACATAACGCTGGCTAGCCTTTATCATTTCAATCTCCTCGAGATGCTGGGAACTCTCAGTGGTCTAGGAGAAAGAATTGTCAGACACAAGTCTCTGGTGAGGGTATTTAGGAAACATGACCTTAGAACCACAGTGGTCTGCACACACCTGGGCCTCCTGGAACTTCTTAAAGTCCTCTGACATGCGGGAAGCTTCTGCCTTTATGGCACCAATCTCCTCGCGAATAAGCTGTGAAACAGTCCCAGAAGCAGGGATGTCAGAGGGGATGGCCAGGGCAGCAACACCCCAAAGAGCCCCACCCTGGCACGGGCAGCCCTTGGCACAGCCAGGTGAGCAGGGAGAGTCCCGGTGCCACCTGCCCCAGCGGGGCTCAGTGCCAGAGCACTGAAGCCCCTCCAGACAGCACAGAGCCCCTGCCAGCAGCTCTGCCAGGGCAGTGAGGGCAGAGCCAAGCACTGCTGTCTGAGGAAGTGGGGAGGGGCTGTCTGCTGGGGGAGCGCCCCGGGGCTGGGGAGAGCCTCTACCTTGGACATGTGCTTCTTGAACTCGTCATTATCTTTCTTCATCTTTTTCATGTTGGCGGCCACATCAGCAAGTGAGGGGCCACTGTGCTGGCCTGGCCACGGCTCCTCACTGCTCAGGTACTGCACGTCCAGGTGCTCCAGCACAGCCTGCAGCAGTTTTCTCATGGCTGCAAAATGGACGGCGCCATTGTTGGGCATCCCGATGGCGAGATCCAGCATCTGGGAGAGGCTGAGTGTGTCCAGGGATGCCGCCATGTCTGCACACTCTCAGTCCCTGTTTTGTCACAAGCCTTCTGCCCAGTTGGGTCTGTCAGGAATGAGCAAAATGGATGAGAAACAGGGGGAACAAAAGGGTTGAGAGAAGCAATGAGCAAATTCGATATTTAAAAGGACGAGTAGCCAGCAGGCTCCTTCCTCATGCCTTGCAGGACTGGAGACTGCCCTGCTGATGCCCCTCCTCAACACAACTCCCATTGCCAGGCAACGCTTCCTAATCCACACCTGGGAACCAGTGGGTCCCAGACTCATGAAGTCATAGATTAATGGAGTCTTAGAATGATGTGATTTAGAATGGATGACTGTTGATTCCTTTGTTTGCTAAAAACAGACAACTAAGTCAAAAGTTTTGTGTGTGTGTGTGGCTGGAACTATCCCCTCCACACGCCCTGACCAGAATAAAATAATGCCTAACTCGCTAATACTAAAATGACAGTGCTTGAGGATTTCATTTATCCTAGTTTTGGTGACAGTTTCTAATGACCCAGATGGAACTTTCCTCCTTCTTTTGCTCCATGGATTCACAGGATCGAGAGGACTCCAGTGCCCTCCAGAGATTTTTCAGGGAGATCCTCTGATGCTCCCATCCAGTGAGCTCATGGCAAAGAGCCCTGGGATTTTAGTAAGGGAGTTTCAGACACACTGCTATCTCCAGGTGGAGGAATTGTGGAAATGGCAAAAGTGGGGGAAGAGGCTCAGAGAGGGCAATGTCAGCAGGGAATGCTAGATCAATCTTTCCCTCCTGCACATCCCTCTGGTGGGAGGAGGTGGAAAACACTGTCACTGTGTTGGTGTGGACCAATGGAACTCCAGGGAAATCAAAAGCAGTGGAACGATTCAGGATTCAGTTGGAGCCTGACGGAGGACTGGTTAGGCAGAAAAATATTTGTTGAAGTTAGAAGCTAGAAGAGGGTTAGAAGAATGAATTGCTAAAGTTTGCAAGATGGATCACTAAGGGAATGTGAGTCACAATATAGGACTCCTCTCCTGCTGGTAAAGGAAGCACATACTAAGGAACACAGGCCAGTACAAGATGTCAGAGCTGTCAATGAAATAGTGTGAGACTCAGACCCAGTGGTAGCAAGTCCTTATACAAGTCCTTTTAACCCCATTTAAGGAATCTGATGAGTCCTGATGTGTTTACTGTTGTGGATGTTAAGGATCCCTTTTTCTGCATTGCCCTTGAAACTGAAAGTCAGCTCTTGCTTCTTGAATGGAAAGTTCCTTGATAGGCCATGAAACCCAATTGAAGCGGAATGTTCTTCATCCAGGGTCTAACAATCACCCCACATTGTTTGAGAAATGTCTGGATTGGAGACAAGTTAGGAGGAAACATCCCCTCTAAAGAAAACAGGTTTGGGCACTCCCTGCCACCCACAGCAAGGAATTGTTTGGAGGAAAGTGAAAAATGCTGTTTATTTAACACACAGAGTGCAGGCAGGCATGGGAAAAAGAACGAATAATGTTAGATCTTCAAACCTTCTGCAGACAAAGCTGGAGGATTCAGAGCTCGTTCTGTCGGTGTGGCTCGGCTCCACCAGCCCAGGGCCGGGATGGGCATCCCAGGGCCTCCCCTGCGGCCGTGGCACAGGGCTCCCGGAGATGTTCTGGTGTTTTGGGCCGGGACAAAGACAAACAGTTCCAGGAGAAGCTGCCACAGTGCTGGAAAAGATTCTTGCATTATCAAAGAACAAGAAGCCAGCTAAAAGCCAAGATGTCCTCCCTCTGTTTGTGCTGCACAACACAGCGGAGCGAGCCTGGGGAGGATGGGTGAACACCACACCAAAAGAATTCCACCGGCTTTCCACCCCTCTCTCAGACCTAGCTTAAAGTTACAGGACCCATGTCTGGGCATAAAGCAGACAACAGGGGACACAGTCTCATATAGGCACCCCAAGACAAGAACCAATTGGCCAAAGATTTGGAGTTATGGTGTTGTGGTTCAAATTTATTTTACTGATTCCTTGTTAAATGGTTGGTCCTTTTTTACCCCCATGTTCTCCCCGAGCTGGTTTACCCCTGGGTTTTACCCTTCCTCAAAGCTGTCCCTCATGCCATTCCCCACCCCTTGTTCCAGCTCTTTCCCTGCCTGTCAAGGTAACCCAGCCCTTGATTCCTGAACCTTCTCTGCCACTCAACCCCCGGGCCAATCCCAGTCTGCAACACCCCTTTGGAATTCCCCTACTCCTCGAAGCCCCATTGGCCCATGTGGCCCATCCTCCCCACCCTCCCGCCCCAATTGGCCCCAGACACTTGATGGAATCCCCTCACTCCTCCCCTGAGGATTCCCTGTTGGTTAGCTGTTTGTATCCACCTCCTGATTTGTATCTGGATAAAAACCCTTACTCAGGACCGCCCAGCGCTCTTTGCTTCAGCTCTTTTTGCCTGGAATAAACTGTTTCTTATGGAACATCAAGACAGAAAGTCCTCCTATCTTCTCTGCCTGGTCCCTGTTGTGCCTTGTATCTGGCACCTTAGAGAAGGGGCTGTAAAGGATCTGCCTCTTGTAAATCCCCATACTGGGGCAGCTCCCCAGTCCTGGAGAGGCTCTGGAGTTCAAAGAGCTGGCCAGGGCTGCAGCAGCCAATTCAGTATGGGAAAAGGGGATTGAGGATATGGCTTTGCTTGAGTATGTAGGTGATCTTTTACTTGATACTGGAACTCAAGCAGGATGCATGGAAATAATTCTAAGCTTACTGACCTTTTTGGGGCAAGCCAGTTACAGGGTATCCAAGAAGAAGGCCCAGAGTGCAAAAGAGCATGTTACCTATCTAAGGTTCACCATTTCCCAGGGACAGCAAAACCCTGGAACCGAAAGGACAGAGTCGAACTCCAGAGCCAAGGTCTGTTTGCAAGTCAAGAACATTTCTAGGAATGGGTGGTCTGGGCTCTGATTCCTAATTCTGGCCTATGGTAAGACCTTTATATGAAGCCCTGAGAATTGCCCAAGGAGGTGCTACACCAAGGAGGTGCTAGAGTGGACTCCAGAATGGCAGAGGCTTTCAGAGAGCCCAAGAGAGCTCTAATGTCAGCCCTGCAGGGGCATTGCCTGACTTGACCAAGCCTCTTGAGCAGTTTGTTCAGGAACACTGACGTGTTGCGCTACGGGTGTTAGCTCAGAGGTTATGGACATGGAAAAGGGCCATAGGATATTTTCCAAACAAGTGGGCAGTGTCAGTTAAGGGATGTCCCTTAACTGCCTTTGACTTGTAGCAGCAACTGCCTTTTAATACAAGAAGTCCAGAATGGACCATGGGCCGAAAGGTGACTGTTGATGTTCCACCCTTGGTCCTCTCAGCTCTAGGACAAAAAGGAGGCCACTGGTTACCCCCAGGTCGAATGCTTGAGTATCAATTTGTCCTGTTGGGCCAGGGTGATGTGGAACTGCAGACACCTCTGCCTTGCAGCCAGCCACGTTCCTGGGATCTGTACCAGAAAGAAGCCTCACAACATGACTGTGTTCATCAGCTTCACTCCAGTAGAGGAGATCCTCTGGGAGAAGATCCAGACTGGGAATTGTCCACAAGTGGGAGCAATTTTGTGAGCAAAGGAGAGCAGAAGTTTGGGTGCGCAGTAGGCCCCAATCCAAGCCATTCCATTACCTCTTACCACCTGTGCACACAAGGCTGAGCTGCTCCCTCTATGGCAGCCTGGAATTGTCACAGGGAAGAAGGGGAGCATATGGGCTAATTCTAAGTGTGCATTTGGAGCAGTTCATGCCCCTGGAGCTCTCTGGAACAAAGGAAGGCTCCTTTCAGCACAAGGATCTCCTGTCAAAGGTGGAGACATTATCAGACACCTACTAGAAAGTGTTCAGGTACCAGCCAAAGTGGCTGTCGTGCATTGCAAAGCTCTTCCATTTGGAAATACATCAATTAGTGTGGGAAACAGACTGGCAGATAAAGCTCCTAAAGGAGTGGCAGAGGAAAGCATCCTAATAGTTGCTGCACCAAAATGTGTGACCTTTCAAATGTAACCCAGAATAACAAGCCCAAGATAAAATGCTGGCAAAATCGAATGGCCCTAGATTTCAAATATGATAGTTTAGCCAAAAAAATTTATTAAGTAGTTTAATAGAAATTATTTCATTTTCGTGTCTTAAGTCTTTCTAAACATTCAATGATAAGTAGACAATGATAAGTAAACATTCAATGGTAAGTAGAAGTAATCCTAAAAGAAATAGTTAAGATCACTTTTAAAAGGGGGGATTGTTAGAAATCATATAACTTTCTAATTGGCTATTCCAATTATTTGTTTTTATTAAGTCTGTTAATAATAGATTTACTTAATTAGAAGCAGTGTAGTCTTTCCCTGGAGCATGCAGCATGGTTTTCCATAAACTATTAGTGGAACACCATTTGGAAAAATCCCTGAACTTTTAAGTTTTGCTAAACAACCTTGACAGTTTGAGTTATCTCAATGTTTTCACTGACAGTGGGAACAGGCTCTGCCTCTCTTTCAGAAGGTTTTTATTCACCTAATGGAAGAAAAAAGGGACGAGGTACCACTCACATTCTCCTCTACAAGGCCGAGCTGCTGCTGCGTATTGTTCCAGTGCTGCTCCTGGCCTGAAATCTGGCTCTGCAACTCCTGCATCCTCTCATCCAGACGCTCCATATTTACATCAAACTGGCTGTGATTGACTTTGCCAGCAGGACATTTGCATCAAGGCTTTGATTTCTGTCCATGCTGCTGACTGGTCCAGGCCACTTTGGGGCAGTTTGGGTCTACCCCAGGGGATGTCCTCAGTCTCCCATGCTGCCTGCTGCCTACCTGGCCCCAGTTCCTCATCATCTTCTCAAACTTGCCCATAGCCATCTGCCGGGACTCCAGGGATTCCATCTGCTCCTCGAGTTTCTCGCAGCGCTTGAGGAGCTCCCCCAAATGCTCGTTGAGGTCGAAGGTGCAGTTGGAGCACTCTGCCTTTGCTCTCTCCGCCTCCTCCTGCACACTCTCCACCATCTCCTCTATCTCAGCCAGCTGCAGGAAGGGCAGAGAGAATTGGCTCCAGAGATGGGATGAATGGAACCATCATTCCTGCATGCTGTGGGCCTCAGTGGCCCCAGCAAGTTGGGGAATATGGCTGGGAACCCCAGCAGGACTACTGCACCAAGCCAGGAGTGGTGGGACTGCTCCCCCAGGACCTCATCGGCTCGTTCACCTTGTTGGCTGTCTCAGCCACCAGCTGCTCCAGCATGGCCTTCCTCATCTCCTGCTCCTCTTCCATCTTCTGCAGCTCACGCCTTGTCTCCTCCAGCAAAGCCCTGGCCAGAGAGATGGAGGCAAGGGCAGGGTTACCCCTGCAGGGCTGCTGGGCATCCCATGCCCACAAACCAGGATGCTGCCAGACTCCCTGGGCTCCCTTGCAGCCCCCCAGGGTATGAAACCCCCTCCTGTCCCCTTACTCAATTTGCTGAGAGATCTCGTTGCTGCTCTCTTCTCTCCACCTGGCTGCATCCTCCCTTAGCTTGTTAAGGTCCTCTCCCATTTGCTTAATCTGGCAAGGTCAGTGACGGTAGAGTCAGGGCACAGACATCATGTTGTCTCAATATGGGGGCCCTTCAGATACACAGAAAGCCCCAGGGCCCCCAACTCTGACCCCATAGCTTACTGCTCTTAGAGTCACATTGAAGTTCCCTATGAGACCCCAAAGCTGACATCACCCCATAGATTACGAGGCAGCCAACTCCTTAATCTTCTGTGCCATGTGCATCTGTGTTGTCTTTATCCTGTCAATCTCCTCAGTGAGATTCTTGGAAAAAAATGTGGCCCAGGAGGGAGAGGTGGTGTCAGTCAGCCCCTGGGATGGGTCTGTGGGCACCAGCAGGGCATTGAGCTCTGCCATGGTGTGCTCAGCATGGGGGGACAGCTCAGGGACCAGCGCAGCCAGCCTGGCAGGGCTCCTTCCTTGTCCAACAAAGGACTGGAGCCTGCTCTGCTCCTGCCCCTTTTCATCACAACTCCCCTTGCCAGGCAGCACACGTCATCCCTGCCAGACATTGGGTCACAGACTCATGGAGTCAAGGAATGGCTTGGGCTGGAAGGGACCTCAAAGATCCTCTCATTCCAATCCCCTGCCATAGGCAGGAACACCTTCCACTAGACCAGGTTGCTCCAAGTCCCATCCAGCCTGGCCACGGACACTTGCAGGAATGGGCTGACACTATTTCTTTGGGCAACCTGTGCCAAGGCATCACAACCCTCTCAGGAAGATTTTCTTCCCAATACCCAGTCTAACCCTGCTGGCTCACAGTGTGAAGCCATTGCCTCTTGTCCTGTCATTCAAGGCCCCTGTGCCAAGTCCCTCTCCAGCCCATTTGGAGCCCTTTAATGACTGAAAGGTGCTTGAAAGTCTCGCAGGACAGGAGAGGCCTTACTACTTTTCTTTTAGTCCTTTTAAGACTTGAGTTACAGCTAAATCACTTGTCCAGCTGCTGTGTTGCAGCGATGACCGTGGCCTGAGACCCGATGACCCGGCTGGCAGAGAGGGCGGCCAACAGCCACACTGCAGCAGGGGGTGTCAGCCCCAGTGGCAGGGCCCCAGGGCTGGCAGCTTCAGGCACCCCTCGGCGGTAAAAGCCTCGGGCTGTGCCTGCAGGACGAGGTCTCGGTGAGAACTTCGAAGCAGGGCGGAGCGGAATAAGAGCGGGACACTTCCTGGGGTCAAACGGGTTTAATGTCACGGGGGACGACCAGCAGGGAGTGACAAACATGGAAGGACCAGCAGGAAGTGACAAACGAAAAGGGCAGAGCATGAGACTTTAAAGGGAGGTGGCAACTGCGGGAGGGATTTACAGAAAACCAATCAAGGAGAAACAGGGGAAGGGCTTAACATAATAGACAGTAAGGGAGAACCAATTGATACATTGTAAAGGAGGGGCCCCGGGGCCTCAGCCAATCACTACTCCCACCGCGAGGAACATTCTGGAAGACTGGGAGTGGTGGGGAGTGATTGACTGGGCCCAGGGAGGAGAGAAAACTATACATATTAGGAGATATAGGGCGGGGAAATTACATAACATGGGGGCAACCATAGCAACTAAATAATAGACAGAAACTAAGGCGGGGAAAACTGGGAGGACAGAACCATCACAACAAATGGGGGAGAAACAGAACATACCAACACACCACAACACTGTGTCAGTCCTGTTCTGTGGCATTTCATGTTCTCAGTTTCTTCTTGCATTGTGGAGCGGGCAGCAAGCCTGGCTTTGCTGTGCAGTGAACTGTCAGTGTGAGTCACCACGGGCAGGGCACTGCAACAACCACAAAGCCCCAGATGGAGGCCAAGGGTACCTTTGTGTTTGTTTCCTCACCAAGAGAGGGATCCCCCAAGCAGCTCCTGGGCAGAGGCTGCAGGTGGGGCCAGCAGCCCCACAAGAGCTCAGTCCCTGTGAGAGAATCACCAACCTGCTGCTTTCCCCGGGGTTTGAGACATGGCTACTTGGTGGTTTGGCACAGCAAACCCAAGGCCTGGTTTGGAGCATCCATTGGGATCAGCCTTTGGCAGGGAAGCAGTGGGGTGCTGTGCATGAGCCCCTGGCTGAGCTATGGGGTTGTTGGGGCACAGACTCCTTTCTCCTCTGGAGTTTAGGGCAAAAAGTCTCTGTAGGTGAAGCCCTTGGACATTTTCCTCCAAGTCAGGTTTTATGTCAGCTTGAAAGTCCATGAAGAGGACAATGAAATATTTTTCTCCTGCCAATATCCCGCAGACTGTTGGGGAAGACAAAACAAGTTCTTCCCTTCAATACCTGCCTTTTACTACATGTTGTACTTCATGTGTCCACAGAGCCCCATAATTACCTTGGGCCTCCTTGATTTGTTGCTGATCTCTCACGGTAGCACTGACTGTTCCATTAACTGCCAATTTTGCAAAATTTGCTACGCTTTCAGGGAGGTTTTATTGCCACACACCATTGCGAGAAGCATCCCTGCAGTGTCCTTTGTCCGGTGAGAGCACAGACATTCCTCTGTGCCCGGGTGCCGCACACGGCGCTGCTCTGAGGCAATGGGGACACAGGGAAGCGGTGCCCGCCGTGTGGCCCCCGTGTGTTGCCGTGTGTCCCCCCATGTCCCCCTGTGTTCCCCCGGCCAGGGAGCTGCTCCTGCCCGGCATGGCCGGGCCCAGCCGCCGGGGCTCGCCGGCAGCGGGCAGGAGCCGGCCCGGGCTGCGGGACACGGCGGGGCTGCCCGGCTGGAAAGCAGCTCTGGCTGCCGCCAGGGAGCTGTGGGCAAGGGGCTGCCGGCCGTGCGGGAGGAAAGCCGCTGCGCCGGCCCCTAACGCTGCCCCGCAGAAAGGAAGGGCAGGAGGAAGCTGACAAATGAGCCGGGAATGTGGCAGTGCAGAGATGAAGGGACAAGTGCCCTTGGGGGCCGGGGCCAGCCCTCGGGCACGGCTCCGAGCGGCTCCTGAGGCGGCGTCAGGGCTGCCTGTGAGGATTGCAGGCGGCAGCCGAGAGCAGCAGCGCCGGCAGTGCCAGCCGGGCCCCATGGCCATGTGGCCGTGCCTTCGCAGCCCGTGAGGGCCGCGGGCTCTGCAGCGCGGCTCCTGCTCCCACAGCCGGCCCGGAGCCTCAGGGCTGCCCCGCAGGCGCCGCGGGAGCAGCAGCGGCCTCAGGGCCTGGCCCGGGGCTCGATCTGCTCAGCCCGGGGGCAGAGCCACAGCAGGGGGGAAGGAGCTGAAGGAGCACCAGGGAGCCCGGGGAGAGAGAGGCTGTGAGACAAGGCTCTGTCTGTAATTTCAACAGTTTTTATTCACTTAATTACTATATACAACTAAAAAACTATATACAACTAACGTAATAACTATATACAAGTAAATAGTCAGACAATTGTCACAGGTGCTTCTCGATTCTGGCCAGATGTCCCAGGTCTTGCACTGGGCGCGGAGTCCTCTCCAGCTGGCCGGGGCCTGTTGATGTCTGCCGGGGCTGGAGAGGCTGCTCGACACCTGGGGCCTTTTGAGGAGCTGTGCCTGGCTGGTGCTCTCCTGAGGCGGCAAGGGTAGTGAAGGACAAGGGTGAGACGCCACAGATGCTGGCCCCACCACACCAGGACTCAAGCTCCTGTCCCACACTGGGCATGGCCGTTCTCCCACGTTACTCCAGCTCCAAGCTCAGTTGCCCCATGAGCCAGTCCTCCTGCTCCAATCTGCCCCTTCCTTCTTACCCCAGATGCAAAATAGCCAAGCCACATTACCCAGCTCTGTACACAGAGCCCTACTCCTCCCCCAGCCGGTACCTAGCAGACAATCAGCCCCCTGTCCGTGTTAACTCCCATGCCCTAACAGGGCCATACCTGACGCATCCCGGGTCCTGATCGCTGCACAATGCTGGTCATTACAGCCCCTCCAGATGTGTCCATCACCGCGCTGCAGCAGGGTCACACTGGGCTGAGAAGGAGAGGGCAGTTGGCTGCAATGCAGGGCCCAATCCAGCATCCCCCAATAATCCTCCCAACCCAGGTCTCCCTGGGGACTGAAGGCTCAGATTTCCCCTGCACAGTCAGCAATGCCATCAGGCCTCAGTCACCATTCTGTGTCCCCACCTACATCACACCTACCTTGTTGTAGTGTACCAGAAGACGCTGCAGCTGCGCACTACTCTTTGGGGAAGCCTTGATGTTTGGCATCGTGGAGCTGCTGCTCTGATGGTTCCCAGAGCTCTGCGGCATACGGGAGACACTGGCACGGACCGGTGGCCTCCTGTGGGATGGGGCAGAGGACACTCAGTGCCCAGCCCTGTGGCATGCAGGGCATCACCCTGCTGTGCCAGGGAGGGGACTGGCAGTGCTGCCTGCAGGGGCATGTCCCTGCCAGCTCCTGTCCACCTGCTGCAGGAGCCCCAAGCAGAAAGCAAAAGCCCCTCCCACACAGGGAAAAGCCCTCCTTGCTGTGTCAGGGCTACCCTGCACCCCGGGCGCTGGGGATGTTTCCTCAGGGCCCTTACCTTTGGCTGGGAGGGGGCTCCTTGCTGGGGGGCATCGGCTGCAAATACGGGAGTGTCTCGGGGTACCTGGGGAGTGCAGGAGTCACAGGTGTGTGACAGGAGACAAAGAACCTGTTCCTGTTGGAGGCAGCGCCCCAAAGCCATGGGATTGTAGCCCATGGCATCCCGCTGCCTGCAGCCCTTGGGATGAGCCCCCACAGGCCCTGGTGATGGGCAGGGCTGCAGAGGGGGCTCCCCACATCAGCCCCTCCCGAGCCGACATTGTCACCCCTGTGCCCAGCACAGCGGGTCACTGCTGGCACCCATCTCCCCCCATGGCAGCCCCGCTGCCCCCGAGGCACTGGTGCTACTCACTGGCCAGGAACCTGCACGCTGAGCATGCGGTCACACGACAGGCACGAGAAAGGCACTGGCAGCTGCCTAAGGAGGGTGAGGCAAGAGGGCTGGCTGAGCTCCTGGGCCCACAGCCCTGCAGCACACAGGCAGCAGCTCCCTGCAGCAGCCAGCTGCTGGGCAGCTCACTGCACAGGCTCACGGCCATTGCAGGCTGAACCGGGGGCTCTTGAGCCTGTTTCTGCCCATCCCCAAGGTGCTGGCTGCTGCCAGGTGAAGGGCACAGGCACCCATGCCACCATCCCAAGCAGCCCCTGCAGCGCTTTCAGCCCCTCTCTGGCACCAAAGTGCCCCCGTGTGCACGGCCAGGAGGGCAGGGCACGGCCCAGCTCTGGGGCACTGCGTGTCACAGCCCTGCCTGGGAGGAGCAGTTGCCATCGCTGTCCCCAAAGCCATCAGAATGTCCATGGCACTCACTTCTTCAGCCCAGCAGCGCTTTCACGCAACACTCTACTCTCAAGCTCCTCCAGGTTCCTGATCCAGGAGTCCTCCAGGTGTTTACGGAAAGTTTTCAGCTCCAGGCGATCCAGCTGTGAACAGGTGCAGAGCCTCAGCCAACTGCTCCAGGATATGACATGGAGCTCTCCAGGGAAAAGCCTGGAGGGGGATCCTCAGAGGGATGCTGCCTCAGGCTGCCAAGTCCCAAAGCGGTGGGGACGAGGAACCCCTCACCTTCTTCTCCTCCACAACTCTGAACTGCTGCTGCGTATTGTTCCAGTGCTTCTCCTGGCCTGAAATCTGGCTCTGCAAATCCTTCATCTTCTCATTCAGCTCCTCCATGTTCTCTTTAAACTGACTGTGACTGACTTTGCTGCCCAAGGCAGCTTTGTCCGCTTTCTAGCAGAGGGGAAGGGCAGGAGAGCGGTGGGGACAGGGATGAGGAACGGCAGGCAGGGCCAGCGTGTGAGGGGCAGAGGGAGGAGTGCTTCCTGCAGGCCATCATGCCCCTTTCAGGCTGCTGTGGCCCCATTTGCCCCATCACCCTGGTGAGCTTGGTGCCACCATGTGAAGGGTGAGGGACCCCCTGAGCTCAGGAAATTGTCCCCCCCCAGACCAGTTCTGCCACCCAGCCCCCAAGGGACAAGGGGCATTTGTCACCCTGCCCGGGAGGCTGGCCTGGCACCGAGGCCCCCAAGGGACTGTACCATGTCCATTGCAGCCATGACGTCCTTCTGTTCTGCTTTCTCCTTCTGCAGCTTCTCCAGAGACTGGATCAGCACCTTTCAGCACAGAAAGGAACCCATGACACCACAGTAAGTTTGGGGCACACCCCAGGATGTAGGAGCCCTCTCCCACTACGCAAAAATCTTGGGGGACGGCACTTGGAACCAGCACAGGACTGTGAGAAGGGCAGTAGGAGATTCCTTGTGATCCCTGCCTGGAGTCATCTTGGGGGATGCTCTGACCCAAAATGGATTTCAGCCACACACCGTGATATCTTTCTGCTTTTGTTCAGAGTCCTGTTGGATGCTCTTGGCAGCAAAGCGGAGTTTCTCATAGTCTCTTTGAATGTCCAAAATCTTGGCTTCCATGTCCTGTCTCAGCTCCTGATCCTGCTCCCGGGATGAAAGAACATACGGTCCTGACCAAAGGGAGTCTGGCTGCTCCACAGGGGCAGACCCACATTACTCAGCCATTGGCCATGAGCCCACCATGTCAAGAGGACGTTTGCATCAAGGCTGTAATTTCCCTCCATGCTGCTGGCGGATCAGGCCAATTTGGGCAGTTTGGGTCTCCCATAGGATTACAGCAAAGCACAACACAGCATGAGGATGTGGCATGGACCTCCAACAGGACTGAGCCAGGAGTGTCAGGAGTGCTCCCCCAGGACCTCACCTGCTCGCTCAGCTGGTCGGCTGTCTCAGTCACCAGCTCCTCCAGCATGGCATACTTCTTCTCCTGATACTCTCCCATCTTCTTCAGCTGTGACTTTGTCTCCTGCCGCAAAGCCCTGGCCAGAGAGATGGGGGCAAGGCAGGGGTTACCCCTGCAGGGCTGCTGGGCATCCCATGCGCACAAACCAGGATGCTGCCAGACCCCCTGGGCTCCCTTGCAGCCCCCCAGGGTATGAACCCACTCCTGTCCCCTTACTCAATTTGCTGAGAGATCTCCTTCCTGTTCTCTTCTTTCCACTTGGTGAAATCCTCCTTCAGCTTTTTAAGCTCTGCCTCCAGCTTCTTCATCTTGAAAGGCCAGTGATGGTAGAGTCAGGGCACAGACATCATGTTGTCCCAGCGTGGGGGCCCTTTAGCTGCATGGACCGCCCCAGACTCCTCCACCTGGTCCTGAGAGCCTGATCCCAAAACCCGCTCTTGGAGTCACATTGAAGTTCCCCATGAGAGCCCAAAGATTACAGAACCAAACAACTCACTAAAGCAAGAGACTCTTTAAGCTTCTTTATGTCGTCTTCCATGAGGACCTGGTTTGTCTTTAACTGCTCAACCTCTTCACGGAGATGCTGGGTGAGAATCATGTCCTAGCAGAGAGCAGTGGGGGCAGTGAGCCTCTGGCAGGGTCAGTGGGGACCCGCAAGCCCTTGGCCCCTGCTGTGGTTTGTGGAGCACCGGGGACAGGGCAGGGCCGGGCTCAGCCAGGCTGGCAGGGCTCTGCAGGCAGCACGGTCCCTGCATCGAGCAGGGCCAAGGGTGCTGAGCCTCCAGCCAGCAGAGCAGAGGGCACAGGCTGCGGTCTCAGACCCAGAACTCGCTCCCAGCAGCAGCTCACCTGGTCCCGCGACATCTGGACATTGTTCATTTCCCCTGTTAAATTGCGCTGGCTAGCCTTTAACTTTTCAATCTCATCAAGATGCTGGGAACTCTCCGCAGTCTAGGAGAAATGTGTGTCAGACAGAAGTGTCTGATGAGGGTGTTTAGGAAACGTGACCTTAGAACCACAGTGGTCTGCACACACCTGGGCCTCCTGGAACTTCTTAAAGTCCTCTGACATGCGGGAAGCTTCTGCCTTTATGGCACCAATCTCCTCGCGAATAAGCTGTGAAACAGTCCCAGAAGCAGGGATGTCAGAGGGGATGGCCAGGGCAGCAACACCCCAAAGAGCCCCACCCTGGCACGGGCAGCCCTTGGCACAGCCAGGTGAGCAGGGAGAGTCCCGGTGCCACCTGCCCCAGCGGGGCTCAGTGCCAGAGCACTGAAGCCCCTCCAGACAGCACAGAGCCCCTGCCAGCGGCTCTGCCAGGGCAGTGAGGGCAGAGCCAAGCACTGCTGTCTGAGGAAGTGGGGAGGGGCTGTCTGCTGGGGGAGTGCCCGGCGCCTGGGGAGAGCCTCTACCTTGGACATGTGTTTCTTGTAGTTTTCCATCTCTTTCTTAAAAACTTTCACTTCTGAAGAAACCTCAGCAAGTGAGGGGCCACTGAGCTGGCCTGGCCACGGCTCCTGGCTGCTCAGGTACTGCACGTCCAGGTGCTGCAGCATGGCCAGCAGCAGTTTTCTCATGGCTGCAAAGTGAATGGCTCCTTTCTCTGGTGTCCCAATGGCAACATCCAGCATCTGGGAGAGGCTGAGTGTGTCCAGAGCTGTTGCCATGTCTGCACACTTTCTGTCCCTGTTTTGTCGCAATCCTTCTGCCCAGTTGGGTCTGTCAGGGATGAGCAAAATGGATGACAAACAGGGCGAACAAAAGGGTTGAGAGAAGCAATGAGCAAAAGCACTAATAAAAAGGACGAGTAGCCAGCGGGCTCCTTCTCCTTCCAAATCCCTTGCAGGACTGAGGCCCCTCCTCAACACAACTCCTGTTGCCAGGCAATGCACCCCACTCCACTCCTGGGAGCCAGTGGGTCCCATGAAGTCATAGATTAATGGAGTCTTGGAATGGCGTGGGCTGGAAGGGACCTAAAGGATCATCTTGTCAGGGACAGGTAAAGGAACATTTTCGACTAGACCAGCTTGCTGCAAGATCCCATCTGACCTGGTCTTGGACACTTCCAGGAATGGGGCAGACTCTGTCAAGGCATCATCACACTCACAGGAAAGAATTTCTTCCCAATATCCCACCTATCTCTCCCCTCTCTCATTGTGAAGCCATTCCCATTGCCAGGCCCTTGTGCAAAGTCCACCTCCAACCCTTTTATAGTCCTTTTATTTCCCAAAAAGTACTCCAAGTTCTGCCAGGAGAGTCCAGCCTCGTTGTTTTTCTCTGGATTTGTGTTACATCTGAGCCAGTTCGTCCACTGCTGCAAAGCCACGGCCTTGTTTGGAGCATCCATTGGGATCAGCCTTTGCCAGGGAAGCAGTAGGGTGCTGTGCATGAGCCCCTGGCTGAGCTATGGGGTTGTTGGGGCACAGGCTCCTTTCTCCTCTGGAGTTCAGGGCAAAAAGTCTTTGTGGCGGAAGCCCTTGGACATTTTCCTCCAAGTCAGGTTTTATGTCAGCTTGAAAGTCCATAAAGAACACAGTGAAATAATTTCTTCTGCCAATGTCCCCAAGACTGTTGGGGAAGACAAACCAAGTTCTTCCCTTCAACAGCAGCCATCCACCCCCACTCTCCCCTATCCAAACTCTGCTCTGTTCACCCCTAGTCCTTCCTGCTTCAAAGCTCTTCAGCGGGTTTCGGGGATTTCAATATATACTTATAATTGATTTTTAAAATTAGTCTTTAGCAGTCTGTCTTCAATTCGTAGCCAGCAGGTAGCTATACGTCTTTTCAGAGGGTGTTATTATTAAATTTTCATTGGGAAAATCAGGGAAGCTTTTGATTCTGCTAAACTAACCCTTGATAGCTTCAGTGAACAAAGCTGAAAACTGAGTCATTTAGTGGTCCTGGATGGTCGGTGAACCCACAGTCATATCTGACCCCCTGGTGAAATGGTGCTTCTTTGCAAAGGAGGACGAAAGCTGGTACAGCTGGCCAGTTATTTAATTTGTGAAACCATAGATCAATGGGTTGTAGGTTTACTCCCTTCCTTGGAAAGTGTTTATCCTGCTTTTGATGGTGTGGTTCCATGGACTTGGCAAAATGAGCATAGTATGGAGCCCACCAGGAGCAAGCAATTCTTCATCAGGCAACAGCATGAGAATTGAGAAATCAAAAAGAAGTGGAAGAGAGAATATAAATTAATGAAGAGAAATCCAAAATTTATAGGCAATGAACATTAATTTCTTTGCTAAAAGTATGTAGTGAAAAGTTTGGGGAGTGGCTGTGCATTGGGAGTGGAGCTATTCCCATGCAGCCCAGTGCTGGGAAAAAAGAAATGCCTGAGTCCGAATAGTCAAGTTAGTGGAAGACAGTTTGAGTTATCCGGGTATTGTCAGTGACAGTGGGAAAAGGCTCTGCCTCTCTTTATTATTCTTTGATTAAAAAGGTTCTTTTATTCACCAAACAGAATGAAAATATTATTTTTCTGACAACAGTTGTCACAGAGTTTTCTCTCTGCCCACAAAGCATCCCTGGCGGAGCACTGGGTTCCCAGTCCTGTCCAGCTACTTGAGGGCTGCTGAAGTCTCACGAGGCTGGAGTGGCTGGCGGAGTCCTGGTGTCCTGGTGCCTTGCTGGGACACTGTGCCTGGCCGGTGATGCCGTGAGGTGGCCGGGACTGGGGGGGAGACAGGGACAAGGGTGAGCCCCCAGTCCCCGGGGCTGCCCCGTCTGGGTCAGCTCAGCCAGCTCAGCACGGGGCAGCAGGAGGGTCACCTGCTTGGCCAGAGACCCCCAGGGAGCAGGTGCAGACCCAGCAGACAAGCAGGCTCATCTCCCCCTGATCCCCCTGCCCTGACAGGGCCACACCTGGCTCATCCAGAGTCCTGATCACGATGGGAAGCTGGTCCCTCGGCATGTGTCCACCCCTGCCCAGCAGCTGGGTCACTCTGGGCTGGGAAGGAAAGAGCAGCAGGGTGAAATGCAGGGCCCACTCCAGCATTCCCTAGCAACCCGCCCAAACCAGCTCTCCCCAAGGAAACTGAAGGCACAAATTCACCCCAGATCCTCAGCATCGCCCTGCCAGCCCCCACTGCACATGCCACGTCCCCACCTTCATCACCCTACCTTGTTGGGGAGGGTCACAAGTCCCTGCAGATATGCACTGGTCCGGGGAGAATCCTGAATGGCTGGCAGTTTGCAAGTGCTGCTCTGATGGTGCCCAGAGTTCGGTGGCACATAAGAGCCACCGCCACGGACCAGTGGCCTCCTGTGGGATGGGGCAGAGGACACTCAGTGCCCAGCCCTGTGGCATGCAGGGCATCACCCTGCTGTGCCAGGGAGGGGACTGGCAGTGCTGCCTGCAGGGGCATGTCCCTGCCAGCTCCCGTCACCTGCTGCAGGAGCCCCAAGCAGAAAGCAAAAGCCCCTCCCACACAGGGAAAAGCCCTCCTTGCTGTGTCAGGGCTACCCTGCACCCCGGGCGCTGGGGATGTTTCCTCAGGGCCCTTACCTTTGGCTGGGAGAGGGCTCCCTGTTGGGGGGCATTGGCTGCAAATACGGGAGTGTCTCGGGGTACCTGGGGAGGGCAGGAGTCACAGGTGTGTGACAGGGGACAACGAACCTGTTTCTGTTGGAGGCAGCGCCCCAAAGCCATGGGATTGTAGCCCATGGCATCCCGCTGCCTGCAGCCCTTGGGATGAGCCCCCACAGGCCCTGGTGATGGGCAGGGCTGCAGAGGGGGCTCCCCACATCAGCCCCTCCCAAGCCGACACTGTCACCCCTGTGCCCAGCACAGCGGGTCACTGCTGGCACCCATCTCCCCCCATGGCAGCCCCGCTGCCCCCGAGGCACTGGTGCTACTCACTGGCCAGGAACCTGCACGCTGAGCATGCGGTCACACGACAGGCACGAGAAAGGCACTGGCAGCTGCCTAAGGAGGGTGAGGCAAGAGGGCTGGCTGAGCTCCTGGGCCCACAGCCCTGCAGCACACAGGCAGCAGCTCCCTGCAGCAGCCAGCTGCTGGGCAGCTCACTGCACAGGCTCACGGCCATTGCAGGCTGAACCGGGGGCTCTTGAGCCTGTTTCTGCCCATCCCCAAGGTGCTGGCTGCTGCCAGGTGAAGGGCACTGGCACCCATGCCACCATCCCAAGCAGCCCCTGCAGCGCTTTCAGCCCCTCTCTGGCACCAAAGTGCCCCCGTGTGCACGGCCAGGAGGGCAGGGCACGGCCCAGCTCTGGGGCACTGCGTGTCACAGCCCTGCCTGGGAGGAGCAGTTGCCATCGCTGTCCCCAAAGCCATCAGAATGTCCATGGCACTCACTTCTTCAGCCCAGCGGCGCTTTCACGCAACACTCTACTCTCAAGCTCCTCCAGGTTCCTGATCCAGGAGTCCTCCAGGTGTTTACGGAAAGTTTTCAGCTCCAGGCGATCCAGCTGTGAACAGGTGCAGAGCCTCAGCCAACTGCCCCAGGATGTGACATGGAGCTCTCCAGGGAAAAGCCTGGAGGGGGATCCTCAGAGGGATGCTGCCTCAGGCTGCCAAGTCCCAAAGGTGCCAGTTCCTTGTGGTGGGGATAAGGTACCCCTCACCTTCTCATCCATTGCATCCCTGAACTGTTGCTGCATCTTATTCCAGTGCTGCTCCTGGCCTGAAATCTGGCTCTGCAAGTCCTCCATCCTCTCATCCAGCTCCTCCATGTTCTCTTCAAGCTGTCTGTGATTGACTTTGCTGCCCAAGGCAGCTTTGTCCGCTTTCTAGCAGAGGGGAAGGGCAGGAGAGCGGTGGGGACAGGGATGAGGAACGGCAGGCAGGGCCAGCGTGTGAGGGGCAGAGGGAGGAGTGCTTCCTGCAGGCCATCATGCCCCTTTCAGGCTGCTGTGGCCCCATTTGCCCCATCACCCTGGTGAGCTTGGTGCCACCATGTGAAGGGTGAGGGACCCCTGAGCTCAGGAATTTGTCCCTCCCCAGACCAGTTCTGCCACCCAGCCCCCAAGGGACAAGGGGCATTTGTCACCCTGCCCGGGAGGCTGGCCTGGCACCGAGGCCCCCAAGGGACTGTACCATGTCCATTGCAGCCATGACGTCCTTCTGTTCTGCTTTCTCCTTCTGCAGCTTCTCCAGAGACTGGATCAGCACCTTTCAGCACAGAAAGGAACACACATGATGACACCACAGTAAGGTTGGGGCACACCCCAGGAGCTGGTAGCACACCCCTCTCCCCGTACGCAAAAAACTTTGGGGAAATGCACTTGGAACAAGCACACGGCTGTGAGAAGGGCAGTAGGAGATTCCTTGGATCCCTCAGCTGGATTCATCCTGGGGCATGGTTTGACACCAAACGGGATGGGTGCCAGCCACACACCTCCATGTCTCTTTGCTTGTGTTGAGAGTCCTTTTGGAGGCTCTTTGAGGCAAAGCTGAGTTTCTCATAGTCTCTTTGAATGTCCGAAAACTTGGCTTCCATAGCCTGTCTCAGCTGCTGATCCTGCCCCAGGGATGAAAGAACATAAGGGGGAGGGTCAGACCAAAGAGGACCTGGCTGCTCCACAGGGGCAGACCCACATTACTCAGCCATTGGCCATGAGCCCACCATGTCAAGAGGACGTTTGCATCAAGGCTTTGATTTCCCTCCATGCTGCTGGCGGATCCAGGCCAATTTGGGCAGTTTGGGTCTCCCATAGGATTACAGCAAAGCACAACACAGCATGAGGATGTGGCATGGACCTCCAACAGGACTGAGCCAGGAGTGTCAGGAGTGCTGCCCCAGGACCTCACCTGCTCGCTCAGCTGGTCGGCTGTCTCAGTCACCAGCTCCTCCAGCATGGCATACTTCATCTCCTGATACTCTCCCATCTTCTTCAGCTGTGACTTTGTCTCCTGCCGCAAAGCCCTGGCCAGAGAGATGGGGGCAAGGGCGGGGTTACCCCTGCAGGGCTGCTGGGCATCCCATGCCCACAAACCAGGATGCTGCCAGACCCCCTGGGCTCCCTTGCAGCCCCCCAGGGTATGAAAACACTCCTGTCCCCTTACTCAATTTGTTGAGAGATCTCCTTCCTGTTCTCTTCTTTCCACTGGGCAAAATCCTCCTTCAGCTTTTTAAGCTCTGCCTCCAGCTTCTTCATCTGGAAAGGCCAGTGATGGTAGAGTCAGGGCACAGACATCATGTTGTCCCAGCGTGGGGGCCCTTTAGCTGCATGGACAGCCCCAGAGTCCTCCACCTGGTCCTGAGAGCCTGATCGCAAAACCCGCTCTTGGAGTCACATTGAAGTTCCCCTGGAGAGCCCAAAGATTATACAACCCAACAACTCACTAAAGCAAGGGAGTCCTTAAGCTTCTTTATGTCGTCTTCCATGATGATCTGTGCTGTCTTCAGCCTTTCAACCTCTTCACGGAGGTCCTTGACGAGAGCCATGTCCTAGGAGAGAGCAGTGGTGGCAGTGAGCCTCTGGCAGGGTCAGTGGGGACCCACAAGCCCTTGGCCCCTGCTGTGGTTTGTGGAGCACTGGGGACAGGGCAGGGCCGGGCTCAGCCAGGCTGGCAGGGCTCTGCAGGCAGCACGGTCCCTGCATCGAGCAGGGCCAAGGGTGCTGAGCCTCCAGCCAGCAGAGCAGAGGGCACGGGCTGCGGTCTCAGACCCAGAACTCGCTCCCAGCCGCAGTTCACCTCGTCCCGTGACATCAGGACCTTCTTCATTTCCTCTGTCACATAACGCTGGCTAGCCTTTATCATTTCAATCTCCTCGAGATGCTGGGAACTCTCAGTGGTCTAGGAGAAAGAACTGTCAGACACAAGTCTCTGGTGAGGGTATTTAGGAAACATGACCTTAGAACCACAGTGGTCTGCACACACCTGGGCCTCCTGGAACTTCTTAAAGTCCTCTGACATGCGGGAAGCTTCTGCCTTTATGGCACCAATCTCCTCGCGAATAAGCTGTGAAACAGTCCCAGAAGCAGGGATGTCAGAGGGGATGGCCAGGGCAGCAACACCCCAAAGAGCCCCACCCTGGCACGGGCAGCCCTTGGCACAGCCAGGTGAGCAGGGAGAGTCCCGGTGCCACCTGCCCCAGCGGGGCTCAGTGCCAGAGCACTGAAGCCCCTCCAGACAGCACAGAGCCCCTGCCAGCGGCTCTGCCAGGGCAGTGAGGGCAGAGCCAAGCACTGCTGTCTGAGGAAGTGGGGAGGGGCTGTCTGCTGGGGGAGCGCCCCGGGGCTGGGGAGAGCCTCTACCTTGGACATGTGCTTCTTGAACTCGTCATTATCTTTCTTCATCTTTTTCATGTTGGCGGCCACATCAGCAAGTGAGGGGCCACTGTGCTGGCCTGGCCACGGCTCCTCACTGCTCAGGTACTGCACGTCCAGGTGCTCCAGCACAGCCTGCAGCAGTTTTCTCATGGCTGCAAAATGGACGGCGCCATTGTTGGGCATCCCGATGGCGAGATCCAGCATCTGGGAGAGGCTGAGTGTGTCCAGGGATGCCGCCATGTCTGCACACTCTCAGTCCCTGTTTTGTCACAAGCCTTCTGCCCAGCTGGGTCTGTCAGGGATGAGCAAAATGGATGAGAAATAGGGGGAACAAAAGGGTTGAGAGAAGCAATGAACAAATTCGATATTTAAAAGGACGAGTAGCCAGCAGGCTCCTTCCTCATGCCTTGCAGGACTGGAGACTGCCCTGCTGATGCCCCTCCTCAACACAACTCCCATTGCCAGGCAACGCTTCCTAATCCACACCTGGGAACCAGTGGGTCCCAGACTCATGAAGTCATAGATTAATGGAGTCTTAGAATGATGTGATTTAGAATGGATGACTGTTGATTCCTTTGTTTGCTAAAAACAGACAACTAAGTCAAAAGTTTTGTGTGTGTGTGTGGCTGGAACTATCCCCTCCACACGCCCTGACCAGAATAAAATAATGCCTAACTCGCTAATACTAAAATGACAGTGCTTGAGGATTTCATTTATCCTAGTTTTGGTGACAGTTTCTAATGACCCAGATGGAACTTTCCTCCTTCTTTTGCTCCATGGATTCACAGGATCGAGAGGACTCCAGTGCCCTCCAGAGATTTTTCAGGGAGATCCTCTGATGCTCCCATCCACTGAGCTCATGGCAAAGAGCCCTGGGATTTTAGTAAGGGAGTTTCAGACACACTGCTATCTCCAGGTGGAGGAATTGTGGAAATGGCAAAAGTGGGGGAAGAGGCTCAGAGAGGGCAATGTCAGCAGGGAATGCTGGATCAATCTTTCCCTCCTGCACATCCCTGGTGGGAGGAGGTGGAAAACACTGTCACTGTGTTGGTGTGGACCAATGGAATTCCAGGGAAATCAAAAGCAGTGGAACCAGTAAGGATTCAGTTGGAGCCTGACGGAGGACTGGTTAGGCAGAAAAATATTTGTTGAAGTTAGAAGCTAGAAGAGGGTTAGAAGAATGAATTGCTAAAGTTTGCAAGATGGATCACTAAGGGAATGTGAGTCACAATATAGGACTCCTCTCCTGCTGGTAAAGGAAGCACATACTAAGGAACACAGGCCAGTACAAGATGTCAGAGCTGTCAATGAAATAGTGTGAGACTCAGACCCAGTGGTAGCAAGTCCTTATACAAGTCCTTTTTACCCCAATTAAGGAATCTGATGAGTGAGTCCTGATGAGTCCACTGTTGTGGATGTTAAGGATCCTTTTTTCTGCATTGCCCTTGAAACTGAAAGTCAGCTCTTGCTTCTTGAATGGAAAGTTCCTTGATAGGCCATGAAACCCAATTGAAGCGGAATGTTCTTCATCCAGGGTCCAACAATCACCCCACATTGTTTGAGAAATGTCTCGATTGGAGACAAGTTAGGAGGAAACATCCCCTCTAAAGAAAACAGGTTTGGGCACTCCCTGCCACCCACAGCAAGGAATTGTTTGGAGGAAAGTGAAAAAAGCTGTTTATTTAACACACAGAGTGCAGGCAGGCATGGGAAAAAGAACGAATAATGTTAGATCTTCAAACCTTCTGCAGACAAAGCTGGAGGATTCAGAGCTCGTTCTGTCGGTGTGGCTCAGCTCCACCAGCCCAGGGCCGGGATGGGCATCCCAGGGCCTCCCCTGCGGCCGTGGCACAGGGCTCCCGGAGATGTTCTGGTGTTTTGGGCCGGGACAAAGCCAAACAGTTCCAGGAGAAGCTGCCACAGTGCTGGAAAAGATTCTTGCCTTATCAAAGAACAAGAAGCCAGCTAAAAGCCAAGATGTCCTCCCTCTGTTTGTGCTGCACAACACAGCGGAGCGAGCCTGGGGAGGATGGGTGAACACCACACCAAAAGAATTCCACCGGCTTTCCACCCCTCTCTCAGACCTAGCTTAAAGTTACAGGACCCATGTCTGGGCATAAAGCACACAACAGGGGACACAGTCTCATACAGTCACCCCAAGACAAGAACCAATAGGCACAAGATTGGAGGTATGGGAAAAGGAGATTGAGGATATGGCTTTGCTAGAGTATGTAGGTGATCTTTTACTTGATACAGGAACTCAAGCTGGATGCATTGAAATGACTCTGAGTTTCCTGAACATTTTTAGGACAAGCCAGTTACAGAGGGTATCCAAGAAGAAGGCCCAGAGTGCAAAAGAGCCTGTTACCTATCTAAGATTCACCATTTCCCAGGGACAGCCAAACCCTGGAACCGAAAGGACAGAGCCGAACTCCAGTGCCAAGATCTGTTTGCAAGTCAAGAACATTTCTAGGAATGGGTGGTTGGTCTGGGCTCTGATTCCTAATTCTGGCCTATGGGTAAGACCTTTATATGAAGCCCTGAGAATTGCCCAAGGAGGTGCTACACCAAGGAGGTGCTAGAGTGGACTCCAGAATGGCAGAGGCTTTCAGAGAGCCCAAGAGAGCTCTAATGTCAGCCCTGCAGGGGCATTGCCTGACTTGACCAAGCCTCTTGAGCAGTTTGTTCATGAACACTGACGTGTTGCGCTACAGGTGTTAGCTCAGAGGTTATGGCCATGGAAAAGGGCCATAGGATATTTTTCCAAACAAGTGGGAAGTGTCAGTTAAGGGATGTCCCTTAACTGCCTTTGACTTGTAGCAGCAACTGCCTTTTAATACAAGAAGTCCAGAATGGACCATGGGCCGAAAGGTGACTGTTGATGTTCCACCCTTGGTCCTCTCAGCTCTAGGACAAAAAGGAGGCCACTGGTTACCCCCAGGTCGAATGCTTGAGTATCAATTTGTCCTGTTGGGCCAGGGTGATGTGGAACTGCAGACACCTCTGCCTTGCAGCCAGCCACGTTCCTGGGATCTGTACCAGAAAGAAGCCTCACAACATGACTGTGTTCATCAGCTTCACTGCAGCAGAGGAGATCCTCTGGGAGAAGATCCGGACTGGGAATTGTCCACAAGTGGGAGCAATTTTGTGAGCAAAGGAGAGCAGAAGTTTGGGTGCGCAGTAGGGCCCAATCCAAGCCATCCCATTACCTCTTACCACCTGTGCACACAAGGCTGAGCTGCTCCGTCTATGGCAGCCTGGAATTGTCACAGGGAAGAAGGGGAGCATATGGGCTAATTCTAAGTGTGCATTTGGAGCAGTTCATGCCCCTGGAGCTCTCTGGAACAAAGGAGGGCTCCTTTCAGCACAAGGATCTCCTGTCAAAGGTGGAGACATTATCAGACACCTACTAGAAAGTGTTCAGGTACCAGCCAAAGTGGCTGTCGTGCATTGCAAAGCTCTTCCATTTGGAAATACATCAGTTAGTGTGGGAAACAGACTGGCAGATAAAGCTGCTAAAGGGGTGGCAGAGAAAAGCATCCTAATGTGTGGATGCCATGGGACAGAGACAAACGGCAAGTGTTTCTCACAGTGGCTTGTGAGAAGTTTTAGGGATTTGGAAAGATGTGATAACTCGTTGAGCATAAAAAATTTGCAGGTGTGTTTTTCTACTTTATTTTTCTGTTCCTCTCAAGGACCGTGTGTGAGAAAGATGTTTCTGTTAGTTAGCCAATAGAATAGAACCTGTTGTACCACTCTATAAAAACTGTGTGGTTCTTTTCAATAAAGCCTTCTTTGCCTTTGCTACAATCCTGCCTCTCTCTTGCCTCAACCTCGGTGCAAGAGTGACACTAATAGTTGCTGCACCAAAATGTGTGACCTTTCAAATGTCACCCAGAATAACGAGCCCAAGACAAAATGCTGGCAAAATTGAATGGCCCTAGATTTAAAATATGATAAGTTTTGCCAAAAAATTTTATTACGTAGTTTAATAGTAATTATTGCATTTTATTGTCATATTGCTAAAAATATGTAGTGAAAAGTTTAGGGAGTGGGTGTGCATTGGGAGTGGAGCTATTCCCATGCAGCCTGGTGCTGGGAATAAAGAAATGCCTGAGTCCGAATAGTAAAATTAGTGTAAGACAGTTTGAGTTATCCCAGTATTTTCAGTGACAGTGGGAAAAGGCTCTGCCTCTCTTTCAGAACATTTTTTATTAACCTCATAGAATGAAAATACTAATTCTCTAACAACAATTGTCACAGACGTTTCTCTCTGCTGAAACAATGTCCCTGGTGGAGCACTGGCTTCCCAGTCCTGTCCAGCTGCTTGAGGGCTGCTGAAGTCTCACGGGGCTGGAGTGGTTGGAGGAGCCCTGGTGCCTTGTTGGGACACTGTGCCTGGCCGGTGATGCCGTGAGGTGGCCGGGACTGGGGGGGAGACAGGGACAAGGGTGAGCCCCCAGTCCCCGGGGCTGCCCCGTCTGGGTCAGCTCAGCCAGCTCAGCACGGGGCAGCAGGAGGGTCACCTGCTTGGCCAGAGACCCCCAGGGAGCAGGTGCAGACCCAGCAGACAAGCAGGCTCATCTCCCCCTGATCCCCCTGCCCTGACAGGGCCACACCTGGCTCATCCAGAGTCCTGATCACGATGGGAAGCTGGTCCCTCGGCATGTGTCCACCCCTGCCCAGCAGCTGGGTCACTCTGGGCTGGGAAGGAAAGAGCAGCAGGGTGAAATGCAGGGCCCACTCCAGCATTCCCTAGCAACCCGCCCAAACCAGCTCTTGCGGAGGGAACTGAAGGCACAAATTCAGCCCGGATCCTCAGCATCGCCCTGCCAGCCCCCACTGCACATGCCACGTCCCCACCTTCATCACCCTACCTTGTTGGGGAGGGTCACAAGTCCCTGCAGATATGACTTGTTCCGGAAAGAATCATGAATTGGTGGCAGTTTGCAAGTGCTGCTCTGATGGTGCCCAGAGTTCGGTGGCACATAAGAGCCACCGCCACGGACCAGTGGCCTCCTGTGGGATGGGGCAGAGGACACTCAGTGCCCAGCCCTGTGGCATGCAGGGCATCACCCTGCTGTGCCAGGGAGGGGACTGGCAGTGCTGCCTGCAGGGGCATGTCCCTGCCAGCTCCTGTCCACCTGCTGCAGGAGCCCCAAGCAGAAAGCAAAAGCCCCTCCCACACAGGGAAAAGCCCTCCTTGCTGTGTCAGGGCTACCCTGCACCCCGGGCGCTGGGGATGTGTCCTCAGGGCCCTTACCTTTGGCTGGGAGAGGGCTCCCTGTTGGGGGGCATCGGCTGCAAATACGGGAGTGTCTTGGGATACCTGGGCAGGGCAGGAGTCACAGGTGTGTGACAGGGGACAAAGAACCTGTTCCTGTTGGAGGCAGCGCCCCAAAGCCATGGGATTGTAGCCCATGGCATCCCGCTGCCTGCAGCCCTTGGGATGAGCCCCCACAGGCCCTGGTGATGGGCAGGGCTGCAGAGGGGGCTCCCCACATCAGCCCCTCCCGAGCCGACACTGTCACCCCTGTGCCCAGCACAGCAGGTCACTGCTGGCACCCATCTCCCCCCATGGCAGCCCCGCTGCCCCCGAGGCACTGGTGCTACTCACTGGCCAGGAACCTGCACGCTGAGCATGCGGTCACACGACAGGCACGAGAAAGGCACTGGCAGCTGCCTAAGGAGGGTGAGGCAAGAGGGCTGGCTGAGCTCCTGGGCCCACAGCCCTGCAGCACACAGGCAGCAGCTCCCTGCAGCAGCCAGCTGCTGGGCAGCTCACTGCACAGGCTCACGGCCATTGCAGGCTGAACCGGGGGCTCTTGAGCCTGTTTCTGCCCATCCCCAAGGTGCTGGCTGCTGCCAGGTGAAGGGCACAGGCACCCATGCCACCATCCCAAGCAGCCCCTGCAGCGCTTTCAGCCCCTCTCTGGCACCAAAGTGCCCCCGTGTGCACGGCCAGGAGGGCAGGGCACGGCCCAGCTCTGGGGCACTGCGTGTCACAGCCCTGCCTGGGAGGAGCAGTTGCCATCGCTGTCCCCAAAGCCATCAGAATGTCCATGGCACTCACTTCTTCAGCCCAGCACCACTGTCACCCTCCTTCATCTCATTCCTGAGCTCGTCAATGCTTCTCTTCCAGGTGTCCACCATTTGGTTACGGAAAGTCTTCAGCTCCAGGCGATCCAGCTGTGAACAGGTGCAGAGCCTCAGCCAACTGCTCCAGGATGTGACATGGAGCTCTCCAGGGAAAAGCCTGGAGGGGGATCCTCAGAGGGATGCTGCCTCAGGCTGCCAAGTCCCAAAGTGGTGGGGACGAGGAACCCCTCACCTTCTCCTCCTCCACAACGCTGAGCTGCTGCTGCGTATTGTTCCAGTGCTGCTCCTGGCCTGAAATCTGGCTCTGCAACTCCTTCATCCTCTCATCCAGACGCTCCATATTTGCCTCAAACTGGCTGCGATTGACTTTGCTGCCCAAGGCAGCTTTGTCCGCTTTCTAGCAGAGGGGAAGGGCAGGAGAGCGGTGGGGACAGGGATGAGGAACGGCAGGCAGGGCCAGCGTGTGAGGGGCAGAGGGAGGAGTGCTTCCTGCAGGCCATCATGCCCCTTTCAGGCTGCAGTGGCCCCATTTGCCCCATCACCCTGGTGAGTTGGTGCCACCATGTGAAGGGTGAGGGACCCCTGAGCTCAGGAATTTGTCCCTCCCCAGACCAGTTCTGCCACCCAGCCCCCAAGGGACAAGGGGCATTTGTCACCCTGCCCAAGAAGCCCTGGGCTGGCACAGAGGCCCCTCTAGACTGTACCATGTCCATCACTGCCAACATGTCCAGGTGATCTACTTTCTCCTTCTGCAGCTTCTCCAGAGACTGGAACAGCATCTTTCAGCACAGAAAGGAACACACATGATGACACCACAGTAAGGTTGGAGCTGCATCCTGGCCAGGAGAACAGAACCCGCTCCCCTTGCCCAAAAACCTCAAGGAAAGGCACTTGGGACCAGCACAGGGCTGAAAAGGCCGGCAGGAGGTTCCTTGGGATTCCTGCCTGGAGTCTGCCTGGGGGAATGCTCTGGCCTCAAATGGGTTTCAGCCACACACCTCGATTTCTTTCTGCTTTTGTTCAGAGTCTTTCTGCAGGTTCCCAGAAACAATGCTGAGCTTCTCATAGTCCCTTTGCATCTGTTCAACTATTGCATCATTGGGCTGTGTCTGCTCTGGGTCCTGCTCCAAGGAGGAAAAGCATTTGTTGCTGACCAAAGAGGGTCTGGCTGCTCCACAGGGGTACACCCGCATTGCTCAGCCAGTGGCCATGAGCTCTCAGTGCCAGCAGGACGTTTGCATCAAGGCTTTGATTTCTGTCCATGCTGCTGACTGGTCCAGGCCACTTTGGGGCAGTTTGGGTCTACCCTAGGGGATGTCCTCAGTCTCCCATGCTGCCTGCTGCCTACCTGGCCCCAGTTCCTCATCATCTTCTCAAACTTGCCCATAGCCATCTGCCGGGACTCCAGGGATTCCATCTGCTCCTCAAGTTTCTCGCAGCGCTTGAGGAGCTCCCCCAAATGCTCGTTGAGGTCGAAGGTGCAGTTGGAGCACTCTGCCTTTACCCTCTCCGCCTCCTCCTGCACACTCTCCACCATCTCCTCTATCTCAGCCAGCTGCAGGAAGGGCAGAGAGAATTGGCTCCAGAGATGGGATGAACGGAACCATCAGTCCTGCGTGCTGTGGGCCTCAGTGGCCCCAGCTGGTTGGGGAATATGGCTGGGAACCCCAGCAGGACTACTGCACCAAGCCAGGAGTGGTGGGACTGCTCCCCCAGGACCTCATCGGCTCATTCACCTTGTTGGCTGTCTCAGCCACCAGCTGCTCCAGCATGGCCTTCCTCATCTCCTGCTCCTCTTCCATCTTCTGCAGCTCACGCCTTGTCTCCTCCAGCAAAGCCCTGGCCAGAGAGATGGGGCCAAGGGCAGGGTTACCCCTGCAGGGCTGCTGGGCATCCCATGCCCACAAACCAGGATGCTGCCAGACCCCCTGGGCTCCCTTGCAGCCCCCCAGGGTATGAAACCCCCTCCTGTCCCCTTACGCGAGTTGCTGAGAGATTTCGTTGCTGCTCTCTTCTTTCCACTTGGCTATATCCTGCCTCAGCTTTTTCATGTCCTCCTCCATCTTCTTCATCTGGGAAGGCCAGTGACGGTGGAGTCAAGGCACACAGGCATATTGTCTCAGCATGGGGGCTCTTCAGCTGCACAGCAAGCCCCAGGGCCACCACCCTTTCCCCAGCCCCTCACTCCAAACCCTAGCCTCAGGGAGCCACACTGAACTTCCCCATGAGAGCCCAAAGCTGATGTCAGCCCATAGCTTACTGCGGCAGCCAGCTCCTTAATCTTCTGTGCATTTTGGTTCTGTGTTGTCTTTATGATGTCAATCTCCTCAGGGACATCCACGGAGGAAGACGCATCCTAGTAGAGAGGGGTGGTGGGAGTCAGTCTCTGGGGAGGGCCTGTGGGGACTGTCAGGGTGGTGGGGGCAGGCAGCACACTCCATGCATCCAGCCAGCAGAGCAGAGGGTATGGGCTGCTGTCTCAGACCAAAAACCTGCTCCCAGCAGCAGTTCACCTGATCCGCTGCCTCCTCGGCCTTCTTCCTCTTCTCTGCCCTCTGGAACTGTAAGAGAGGCAACTCCTTGAGAAGTGTCAGGAGGGAAACAACTTCACCACCACAGTGGTCAGCACAGACCTGGGCCTTCTGGTGGTTTATTGAGTGTTTTGGCACAACACCCCAAAGAGCCCCACCCTGGCACGGGCAGCCCTTGGCACAGCCAGGTGAGCAGGGAGAGTCCCGGTGCCACCTGCCCCAGCGGGGCTCAGTGCCAGAGCACTGAAGCCCCTCCAGACAGCACAGAGCCCCTGCCAGCGGCTCTGCCAGGGCAGTGAGGGCAGAGCCAAGCACTGCTGTCTGAGGAAGTGGGGAGGGGCTGTCTGCTGGGGGAGCGCCCGGGGGCTGGGGAGAGCCTCTACCTTGGACATCTGTTTCTTGCACTCCTCCATCTCACTCTTAACTTCTCTGACTTCAGCAACCACATCAGCAAGTGAGGGGCCACTGAGCTGGCCTGGCCACGGCTCCTGGCTGCTCAGGTACTGCACGTCCAGGTGCTGCAGCACGGCCTGCAGCAGTTTTCTCATGGCTGCAAAGTGAACAGTCCCCTCCTGGGGCATCCCAATGGCAACATCAAGCATCTGGGAGAGGCTGAGTGTGTCCAGGAATGTTGCCATATCTGCACACTCTGTGTTCCTGATGTGTCACAAGCCTTCTGCCCAATTGGGTCTGTCAATGATAATAAAAAGTATAATGAAAGGGCTAACAAAAGCAATGATAAAAATGACGAGTAGCCAGCAGGCTCCTTCCTCATTGCTTGTCCAACAAAGGACTGGACCCTGCTCTGCTCCTGCCCCTTTTCATCACAATTCCTGTTGCTAGGCAGCACACGTCATCCCTGCCAGACATTGGGTCACAGACTCATGGAGTCATGGAATGGCTTGGGCTGGAAGGGACCTCAAAGATCCTCTCATTCCAATCCTCTGCCATAGGCAGGAACACCTTCCACTAGACCAGGTTGCTCCAAGTCCCACCCAGCCTGGCCCCGGACACTTGCAGGAATGGGCTGACACTATTTCTTTGGGCAACCTGTGCCAAGGAATCACAACCCTCTCAGGAAGATTTTCTTCCCAATACCCAGTCTAACCCTGCTGTCTCACAGTGTGAAGCCATTGCCTCTTGTCCTGTCATTCAAGGCCCCTGTGCCAAGTCCCTCTCCAGCCCATTTGGAGCCCTTTAATGACTGAAAGGTGCTTGAAAGTCTCGCAGGACAGGAGAGGCCTCATTATTTTTCTTTTAATCCATTTAAGACTTGAGTTAGAGCTAAGCCGCTTGTCCAGCTGCTGTGTCAGTCCTGTTCTGTGGCATTTCATGTTCTCAGTTTCTTCTTGCATTGTGGAGCGGGCAGCAAGCCTGGCTTTGCTGTGCAGTGAACTGTCAGTGTGAGTCACCACGGGCAGGGCACTGCAACAACCACAAAGCCCCAGATGAAGGCCAAGGCTACCTTTGTGTTTGTTTCCTCACCAAGAGAGGGATCCCCCAAGCAGCTCCTGGGCAGAGGCTGCAGGTGGGGCCAGCAGCCCCACAAGAGCTCAGTCCCTGTGAGAGAATCACCAACCTGCTGCTTTCCCCAGGGTTTGAGACATGGCTACTTGGTGGTTTGGCACAGCAAACCCAAGGCCTGGTTTGGAGCATCCATTGGGATCAGCCTTTGCCAGGGAAGCAGTGGGGTGCTGTGCATGAGCCCCTGGCTGAGCTATGGGGTTGTTGGGGCACAGACTCCTTTCTCCTCTGGAGTTCAGGGCAAAAAGTCTGTGGCTGAAGCCCTTGGACATTTTCCTCCAAGTCAGGTTTTATGCCAGCTTGACAGTCCATAAAGGAGACAATGAAATAATTTCTCCTTCCAATGTCCCCAAGACTGTTGGGGAAGACAAACCAAGTTCTTCCCTTCAATACCGGCCATTTACTATGCATTCTACATTAGGTGTCCACAGAGCCCTATAATTACCTTGGGCTGCCTTGATTTGCTACTGAGCTCTCAAGGTAGCACTGACTGTTCCATTAAATGCTAATTTTGCAAAATTTGCTACGCTTTCAGGGAGGTTTTACTGCCACACACCATTGCGAGAAGCATCCCTGCAGTGTCCTTTCTCTGGTGAGAGCACAGACATTCCTCTGTGCCCGGGTGCCGCACACGGCGCTGCTCTGAGGCAATGGGGACACGGGGAAGCGGTGCCCGCCGTGTGGCCCCCGTGTGTTGCCGTGTGTCCCCCCATGTCCACCTGTGTTCCCCCGGCCAGGGAGCTGCTCCTGCCCGGCATGGCCGGGCCCAGCCGCCGGGGCTCGCCGGCAGCGGGCAGGAGCCGGCCCGGGCTGCGGGACACGGCGGGGCTGCCCGGCTGGAAAGCAGCTCTGGCTGCCGCCAGGGAGCTGTGGGCAAGGGGCTGCCGGCCGTACGGGAGGAAAGCCGCTGCGCCGGCCCCTAACGCTGCCCCGCAGAAAGGAAGGGCAGAAAGGAAGCTGACAAATGAGCCGGGAATGTGGCAGTGCAGAGATGAAGGGACAAGTGCCCTTGGGGGCCGGGGCCAGCCCTCGGGCACGGCTCCGAGCGGCTCCTGAGGCGGCGTCAGGGCTGCCTGTGAGGATTGCAGGCGGCAGCCGAGAGCAGCAGCGCCGGCAGTGCCAGCCGGGCCCCATGGCCATGTGGCCGTGCCTTCGCAGCCCGTGAGGGCCGCGGGCTCTGCAGCGCGGCTCCTGCTCCCACAGCCGGCCCGGAGCCTCAGGGCTGCCCCGCAGGCACCGCGGGAGCAGCAGCGGCCTCAGGGCCTGGCCCGGGGCTCGATCTGCTCAGCCCGGGGGCAGAGCCACAGCAGGGGGGAAGGAGCTGAAGGAGCACCAGGGAGCCCGGGGAGAGACAGGCTGTGAGACAAGGCTCTGTCTCTAATTTGAACAGTTTTTATTAACGTAATTACTATATAACTAAATAACTATATGAAGGAAAAAGTCAGTTTTCTGATGACATTGTCACAGGCGCTTGTCGCAGCGTACAAGATGTCCCAGGTCGAGCACTGGGCGCGGAGTGATCTCCAGCTGGCCAGGGTCCGTTGGTGTCTGGCAGGGCGGGACAGGCTGGAGGCGCTCTTCTGCCCAGGGGACGAGCCTGGGAGATGTGACTGGCCGGGGCTGTCGAGAGGCGGCAGGGCCTGGGGGGGAAGCGAGGGTGAGCCCCACCTTCCCAGGGGAAGCCACTGGCTGGAGCAACTCTGCTGGCCCAGGACGGGCCAGCATGAGTGTCACCTGCCTAGTGACAGACCGTCAGAGATCCAAGCTCAGTTGCCCCATGAGCCAGTCCTCCTCCATTCCGCTTCTGCCCCTTCCAAAGCAGTCTAGAAGCCACATGCCCATCGCAGCCTTCCCAGACCTGTACACACAGCCCTACTCATCCTCCTGCCTGTAGCTAGCAGACAATCAGCCCCCTGTCCTCCTTACCCCCCATGCCCTAACAGGGCCATACCTGACACATCCTGTTTCCTGATCAGCACAGGAAGGTGGTCATTACGGCCCCTCGAGACATGTCCCTCACCGTGCTGCAGCAGGGTCGCACTGGGCTGAGAAGGAGAGGGCAGTTGGCTGCAATGTAGGGCCCAATCCAGCATCCCCCAATAATCTTCCCAACCCAGGTCTACCTGGGGACTGAAGGCACAGATTCCCCCTGCACAGTCAGCAATGCCATCAGGCCTCAGTCATCATTCTGTGTCCCCACCTTCATTATATCTACCTTTCTCTGGGTTGTCACAAAGGCCTGTGGCAGACCACTTCTCTGTGGGGAAGCCTTGATGTTTGGCATCATGGAGCTGCTGCTCTGATGGTCCCCAGAGCTCTGTGCCACACGGGGGACACTGGCACCGACCAGTGGCTTCCTGTGGGATGGGGCAGAGGACACTCAGTGCCCAGCCCTGTGGCATGCTGGTCATCACCCTGCTGTGCCAGGGAGGGGACTGGCAGTGCTGCCTGCAGGGGCATGTCCCTGCCAGCTCCTGTCACCTGCTGCAGGAGCCCCAAGCAGAAAGCAAAAGCCCCTCCCACACAGGGAAAAGCCCTCCTTGCTGTGTCAGGGCTACCCCGCACCCCAGGCGCTGGGGATGTGTCCTCAGGGCCCTTACCTTTGGCTGGGCGGTGGCTCCTTGCTGGGGGGCATCGGCTGCAAATACGGGAGTGTCTCGGGGTACCTGGGGAGGGCAGGAGTCACAGGTGTGTGACAGGAGACAAAGAACCTGTTCCTGTTGGAGGCAGCGCCCCAAAGCCATGGGATTGTAGCCCATGGCATCCCGCTGCCTGCAGGCCTTGGGATGAGCCCCCACAGGCCCTGGTGATGGGCAGGGCTGCAGAGGGGGCTCCCCACATCAGCCCCTCCCAAGCCGACACTGTCACCCCTGTGCCCAGCACAGCGGGTCACTGCTGGCACCCATCTCCCCCCATGGCAGCCCCGCTGCCCCCGAGGCACTGGTGCTACTCACTGGCCAGGAACCTGCACGCTGAGCATGCGGTCACACGACAGGCACGAGAAAGGCACTGGCAGCTGCCTAAGGAGGGTGAGGCAAGAGGGCTGGCTGAGCTCCTGGGCCCACAGCCCTGCAGCACACAGGCAGCAGCTCCCTGCAGCAGCCAGCTGCTGGGCAGCTCACTGCACAGGCTCACGGCCATTGCAGGCTGAACCGGGGGCTCTTGAGCCTGTTTCTGCCCATCCCCAAGGTGCTGGCTGCTGCCAGGTGAAGGGCACAGGCACCCATGCCACCATCCCAAGCAGCCCCTGCAGCGCTTTCAACCCCTCTCTGGCACCAAAGTGCCCCCGTGTGCACGGCCAGGAGGGCAGGGCACGGCCCAGCTCTGGGGCACTGCGTGTCACAGCCCTGCCTGGGAGGAGCAGTTGCCATCGCTGTCCCCAAAGCCATCAGAATGTCCATGGCACTCACTTCTTCATCCCAGCGGCGCTTTCACGCAACACTCTACTCTCAAGCTCTTCCAGGTTCCTGATCCAGGAGTCCTCCAGGTGTTTACGGAAAGTTTTCAGCTCCAGGCGATCCAGCTGTGAACAGGTGCAGAGCCTCAGCCAACTGCCCCAGGATGTGACATGGAGCTCTCCAGGGAAAAGCCTGGAGGGGGATCCTCAGAGGGATGCTGCCTCAGGCTGCCAAGTCCCAAAAGTGCCAGTTCCTTGTGGGGGGGACAAGGAACCCCTCACCTTCTCATCCATTGCATCCCTGAACTGCTGCATCTTATTCCAGTGCTGCTCCTGGCCTGAAATCTGGCTCTGCAAGTCCTCCATCCTCTCATCCAGCTCCTCCATGTTCTCTTCAAGCTGTCTGTGATTGACTTTGCTGCCCAAGGCAGCTTTGTCCGCTTTCTAGCAGAGGGGAAGGGCAGGAGAGCGGTGGGAACAGGGATGAGGAACGGCAGGCAGGGCCAGCGTGTGAGGGGCAGAGGGAGGAGTGCTTCCTGCAGGCCATCATGCCCCTTTCAGGCTGCTGTGGCCCCATTTGCCCCATCACCCTGGTGAGCTTGGTGCCACCATGTGAAGGGTGAGGGACCCCCTGAGCTTGGGAAATTGTCCCTCCCCAGACCAGTTCAGCCACCCAGCCCCCAAGGGACAAGGGGCATTTGTCACCCTGCCTGGCAGGCTGTCCTGGCACAGAGGCCCCCAAGGGACTGTACCATGTCCATTGCAGCCATCATGTCCTTCTGTTCTGCTTTCTCCTTCTGCAGCTTCTCCAGAGACTGGATCAGCACCTTTCAGCACAGAAAGGAACACACATGATGACACCACAGCAAGGTTGGGGCACACCCCAGGAGCTGGTAGCACACCCCTCTCCCCGTACGCAAAAAACTTTGGGGAAATGCACTTGGAACAAGCACACGGCTGTGAGAAGGGCAGTAGGAGATTCCTTGGATCCCTCAGCTGGATTCATCTTGGGGCATGGTTTGACACCAAACGGGATGGGTGCCAGCCACACACCTCCATGTCTCTTTGCTTGTGTTGAGAGTCCTTTTGGAGGCTCTTTGAGGCAAAGCTGAGTTTCTCATAGTCTCTTTGAATGTCCGAAAACTTGGCTTCCATAGCCTGTCTCAGCTGCTGATCCTGCCCCAGGGATGAAAGAACATAAGGGGGAGGGTTAGACCAAAGAGGACCTGGTTGCTCCACAGGGGCAGACCCACATTACTGAGCCATTGGCCATGAGCCCACCATGTCAAGAGGACGTTTGCATCAAGGCTTTGATTTCCCTCCATGCTGCTGGCGGATCCAGGCCAATTTGGGCAGTTTGGGTCTCCCATAGGATTACAGCAAAGCACAACACAGCATGAGGATGTGGCATGGACCTCCAACAGGACTGAGCCAGGAGTGTCAGGAGTGCTCCCCCAGGACCTCACCTGCTCGCTCAGCTGGTCGGCTGTCTCATTCACCAGCTCCTCCAGCATGGCATACTTCATCTCCTGATACTCTCCCATCTTCTTCAGATGTGACTTTGTCTCCTGCCGCAAAGCCCTGGCCAGAGAGATGGGGGCAAGGGTAGGGTTACCCCTGCAGGGCTGCTGGGCATCCCATGCGCACAAACCAGGATTCTGCCAGACCCCCTGGGCTCCCTTGCAGCCCCCCAGGGTATGAACCCACTCCTGTCCCCTTACTCAATTTGCTGAGAGATCTCCTTCCGGTTCTCTACTTTCCACTGGGCGAAATCCTCCTTCAGCTTTTTAAGCTCTGCCTCCAGCTTCTTCATCTGGAAAGGCCAGTGATGGTAGAGTCAGGGCACAGACATCATGTTGTCCCAGCGTGGGGGCCCTTTAGCTGCATGGACAACCCCAGAGTCCTCCACCTGGTCCTGAGAGCCTGATCCCAAAACCCGCTCTTGAAATCACATGGAAGTTCCCCATGAGAGCCCAAAGATTATACAACCCAACAACTCACTAAAGCAAGGGAGTCCTTCAGCTTCTTTATGTCGTCTTCCATGATGATCTGTGCTGTCTTCAGCCTTTCAACCTCTTCACGGAGGTCCTTGACGAGAGCCATGTCCTAGGAGAGAGCAGTGGGGGCAGTGAGCCTCTGGCAGGGTCAGTGGGGACCCGCAAGCCCTTGGCCCCTGCTGTGGTTTGTGGAGCACCGGGGACAGGGCAGGGCCGGGCTCAGCCAGGCTGGCAGGGCTCTGCAGGCAGCACGGTCCCTGCATCGAGCAGGGCCAAGGGTGCTGAGCCTCCAGCCAGCAGAGCAGAGGGCACGGGCTGCGGTCTCAGACCCAGAACTCGCTCCCAGCCGCAGTTCACCTCGTCCCGTGACATCAGGACCTTCTTCATTTCCTCTGTCACATAACGCTGGCTAGCCTTTATCATTTCAATCTCCTCGAGATGCTGGGAACTCTCAGTGGTCTAGGAGAAAGAACTGTCAGACACAAGTCTCTGGTGAGGGTATTTAGGAAACATGACCTTAGAACCACAGTGGTCTGCACACACCTGGGCCTCCTGGAACTTCTTAAAGTCCTCTGACATGCGGGAAGCTTCTGCCTTTATGGCACCAAACTCATCGCGAAGAACCTGTGAAACAGTCCCAGAAGCAGGGATGTCAGAGGGGATGGCCAGGGCAGCAACACCCCAAAGAGCCCCACCCTGGCACGGGCAGCCCTTGGCACAGCCAGGTGAGCAGGGAGAGTCCCGGTGCCACCTGCCCCAGCGGGGCTCAGTGCCAGAGCACTGAAGCCCCTCCAGACAGCACAGAGCCCCTGCCAGCGGCTCTGCCAGGGCAGTGAGGGCAGAGCCAAGCACTGCTGTCTGAGGAAGTGGGGAGGGGCTGTCTGCTGGGGGAGCGCCCGGGGGCTGGGGAGAGCCTCTACCTTGGACATGTGCTTCTTGAACTCGTCATTATCTTTCTTCATCTTTTTCATGTTGGCGGCCACATCAGCAAGTGAGGGGCCACTGTGCTGGCCTGGCCACGGCTCCTCACTGCTCAGGTACTGCACGTCCAGGTGCTCCAGCACAGCCTGCAGCAGTTTTCTCATGGCTGCAAAATGGATGGCGCCATTGTTGGGCATCCCGATGGCGAGATCCAGCATCTGGGAGAGGCTGAGTGTGTCCAGGGATGCCGCCATGTCTGCACACTCTCAGTCCCTGTTTTGTCACAAGCCTTCTGCCCAGCTGGGTCTGTCAGGGATGAGCAAAATGGATGAGAAATAGGGGGAACAAAAGGGTTGAGAGAAGCAATGAACAAATTCGATATTTAAAAGGACGAGTAGCCAGCAGGCTCCTTCCTCATGCCTTGCAGGACTGGAGACTGCCCTGCTGATGCCCCTCCTCAACACAACTCCCATTGCCAGGCAACGCTTCCTAATCCACACCTGGGAACCAGTGGGTCCCAGACTCATGAAGTCATAGATTAATGGAGTCTTAGAATGATGTGATTTAGAATGGATGACTGTTGATTCCTTTGTTTGCTAAAAACAGACAACTAAGTCAAAAGTTTTGTGTGTGTGTGTGGCTGGAACTATCCCCTCCACACGCCCTGACCAGAATAAAATAATGCCTAACTCGCTAATACTAAAATGACAGTGCTTGAGGATTTCATTTATCCTAGTTTTGGTGACAGTTTCTAATGACCCAGATGGAACTTTCCTCCTTCTTTTGCTCCATGGATTCACAGGATCGAGAGGACTCCAGTGCCCTCCAGAGATTTTTCAGGGAGATCCTCTGATGCTCCCATCCAGTGAGCTCATGGCAAAGAGCCCTGGGATTTTAGTAAGGGAGTTTCAGACACACTGCTATCTCCAGGTGGAGGAATTGTGGAAATGGCAAAAGTGGGGGAAGAGGCTCAGAGAGGGCAATGTCAGCAGGGAATGCTGGATCAATCTTTCCCTCCTGCACATCCCTGGTGGGAGGAGGTGGAAAACACTGTCACTGTGTTGGTGTGGACCAATGGAATTCCAGGGAAATCAAAAGCAGTGGAACCAGTAAGGATTCAGTTGGAGCCTGACGGAGGACTGGTTAGGCAGAAAAAATATTTGTTGAAGTTAGAAGCTAGAAGAGGGTTAGAAGAATGAATTGCTAAAGTTTGCAAGATGGATCACTAAGGGAATGTGAGTCACAATATAGGACTCCTCTCCTGCTGGTAAAGGAAGCACATACTAAGGAACACAGGCCAGTACAAGATGTCAGAGCTGTCAATGAAATAGTGTGAGACTCAGACCCAGTGGTAGCAAGTCCTTATACAAGTCCTTTTTACCCCAATTAAGGAATCTGATGAGTGAGTCCTGATGAGTCCACTGTTGTGGATGTTAAGGATCCTTTTTTCTGCATTGCCCTTGAAACTGAAAGTCAGCTCTTGCTTCTTGAATGGAAAGTTCCTTGATAGGCCATGAAACCCAATTGAAGCGGAACGTTCTTCATCCAGGGTCCAACAATCACCCCACATTGTTTGAGAAATGTCTCGATTGGAGACAAGTTAGGAGGAAACATCCCCTCTAAAGAAAACAGGTTTGGGCACTCCCTGCCACCCACAGCAAGGAATTGTTTGGAGGAAAGTGAAAAAAGCTGTTTATTTAACACACAGAGTGCAGGCAGGCATGGGAAAAAGAACGGATAATGTTAGATCTTCAAACCTTCTGCAGACAAAGCTGGAGGATTCAGAGCTCGTTCTGTCGGTGTGGCTCGGCTCCACCAGCCCAGGGCCGGGATGGGCATCCCAGGGCCTCCCCTGCGGCCGTGGCACAGGGCCCTCGGAGATGTTCTGGTGTTTTGGGCCGGGACAAAGCCAAACAGTTCCAGGAGAAGCTGCCACAGTGCTGGAAAAGATTCTTGCCTTATCAAAGAACAAGAAGCCAGCTAAAAGCCAAGATGTCCTCCCTCTGTTTGTGCTGCACAACACAGCGGAGCGAGCCTGGGGAGGATGGGTGAACACCACACCAAAAGAATTCCACCGGCTTTCCACCCCTCTCTCAGACCTAGCTTAAAGTTACAGGACCCATGTCTGGGCATAAAGCACACAACAGGGGACACAGTCTCATACAGTCACCCCAAGACAAGAACCAATAGGCACAAGATTGGAGGTATGGGAAAAGGAGATTGAGGATATGGCTTTGCTAGAGTATGTAGGTGATCTTTTACTTGATACAGGAACTCAAGCTGGATGCATTGAAATGACTCTGAGTTTCCTGAACATTTTTAGGACAAGCCAGTTACAGAGGGTATCCAAGAAGAAGGCCCAGAGTGCAAAAGAGCCTGTTACCTATCTAAGATTCACCATTTCCCAGGGACAGCCAAACCCTGGAACCGAAAGGACAGAGCCGAACTCCAGTGCCAAGATCTGTTTGCAAGTCAAGAACATTTCTAGGAATGGGTGGTTGGTCTGGGCTCTGATTCCTAATTCTGGCCTATGGGTAAGACCTTTATATGAAGCCCTGAGAATTGCCCAAGGAGGTGCTACACCAAGGAGGTGCTAGAGTGGACTCCAGAATGGCAGAGGCTTTCAGAGAGCCCAAGAGAGCTCTAATGTCAGCCCTGCAGGGGCATTGCCTGACTTGACCAAGCCTCTTGAGCAGTTTGTTCATGAACACTGACGTGTTGCGCTACGGGTGTTAGCTCAGAGGTTATGGACATGGAAAAGGGCCATAGGATATTTTTCCAAACAAGTGGGCAGTGTCAGTTAAGGGATGTCCCTTAACTGCCTTTGACTTGTAGCAGCAACTGCCTTTTAATACAAGAAGTCCAGAATGGACCATGGGCCGAAAGGTGACTGTTGATGTTCCACCCTTGGTCCTCTCAGCTCTAGGACAAAAAGGAGGCCACTGGTTACCCCCAGGTCGAATGCTTGAGTATCAATTTGTCCTGTCGGGCCAGGGTGATGTGGAACTGCAGACACCTCTGCCTTGCAGCCAGCCACGTTCCTGGGATCTGTACCAGAAAGAAGCCTCACAACATGACTGTGTTCATCAGCTTCACTGCAGCAGAGGAGATCCTCTGGGAGAAGATCCGGACTGGGAATTGTCCACAAGTGGGAGCAATTTTGTGAGCAAAGGAGAGCAGAAGTTTGGGTGCGCAGTAGGGCCCAATCCAAGCCATCCCATTACCTCTTACCACCTGTGCACACAAGGCTGAGCTGCTCCGTCTATGGCAGCCTGGAATTGTCACAGGGAAGAAGGGGAGCATATGGGCTAATTCTAAGTGTGCATTTGGAGCAGTTCATGCCCCTGGAGCTCTCTGGAACAAAGGAGGGCTCCTTTCAGCACAAGGATCTCCTGTCAAAGGTGGAGACATTATCAGACACCTACTAGAAAGTGTTCAGGTACCAGCCAAAGTGGCTGTCGTGCATTGCAAAGCTCTTCCATTTGGAAATACATCAGTTAGTGTGGGAAACAGACTGGCAGATAAAGCTGCTAAAGGGGTGGCAGAGAAAAGCATCCTAATGTGTGGATGCCATGGGACAGAGACAAACGGCAAGTGTTTCTCACAGTGGCTTGTGAGAAGTTTTAGGGATTTGGAAAGATGTGATAACTCGTTGAGCATAAAAAATTTGCAGGTGTGTTTTTCTACTTTATTTTTCTGTTCCTCTCAAGGACCGTGTGTGAGAAAGATGTTTCTGTTAGTTAGCCAATAGAATAGAACCTGTTGTACCACTCTATAAAAACTGTGTGGTTCTTTTCAATAAAGCCTTCTTTGCCTTTGCTACAATCCTGCCTCTCTCTTGCCTCAACCTCGGTGCAAGAGTGACACTAATAGTTGCTGCACCAAAATGTGTGACCTTTCAAATGTCACCCAGAATAACGAGCCCAAGACAAAATGCTGGCAAAATTGAATGGCCCTAGATTTAAAATATGATAAGTTTTGCCAAAAAATTTTATTACGTAGTTTAATAGTAATTATTGCATTTTATTGTCATATTGCTAAAAATATGTAGTGAAAAGTTTAGGGAGTGGGTGTGCACTGTGTGTGGAGCTATTCCCATGCAGCCTGGTGCTGGGAATAAAGAAATGCCTGAGTCCGAATAGTAAAATTAGTGTAAGACAGTTTGAGTTATCCCGGTATTTTCAGTGACAGTGGGAAAAGGCTCTGCCTCTCTTTCAGAACATTTTTTATTAACCTCATAGAATGAAAATACTAATTCTCTAACAATAATTGTCACAGACGTTTCTCTCTGCTGAAACAATGTCCCTGGTGGAGCACTGGCTTCCCAGTCCTGTCCAGCTGCTTGAGGGCTGCTGAAGTCTCACGGGGCTGGAGTGGTTGGAGGAGCCCTGGTGCCTTGTTGGGACACTGTGCCTGGCCGGTGATGCCGTGAGGTGGCCGGGACTGGGGGGGAGACAGGGACAAGGGTGAGCCCCCAGTCCCCGGGGCTGCCCCGTCTGGGTCAGCTCAGCCAGCTCAGCACGGGGCAGCAGGAGGGTCACCTGCTTGGCCAGAGACCCCCAGGGAGCAGGTGCAGACCCAGCAGACAAGCAGGCTCATCTCCCCCTGATCCCCCTGCCCTGACAGGGCCACACCTGGCTCATCCAGAGTCCTGATCACGATGGGAAGCTGGTCCCTCGGCATGTGTCCACCCCTGCCCAGCAGCTGGGTCACTCTGGGCTGGGAAGGAAAGAGCAGCAGGGTGAAATGCAGGGCCCACTCCAGCATTCCCTAGCAACCCTCCCAAACCAGCTCTTGCGGAGGGAACTGAAGGCACAAATTCAGCCCGGATCCTCAGCATCGCCCTGCCAGCCCCCACTGCACATGCCACGTCCCCACCTTCATCACCCTACCTTGTTGGGGAGGGTCACAAGTCCCTGCAGATATGACTTGTTCCGGAAAGAATCATGAATTGGTGGCAGTTTGCAAGTGCTGCTCTGATGGTGCCCAGAGCTCTGTGGCACATAAGAGCCACCGCCACGGACCAGTGGCCTCCTGTGGGATGGGGCAGAGGACACTCAGTGCCCAGCCCTGTGGCATGCAGGGCATCACCCTGCTGTGCCAGGGAGGGGACTGGCAGTGCTGCCTGCAGGGGCATGTCCCTGCCAGCTCCTGTCACCTGCTGCAGGAGCCCCAAGCAGAAAGCAAAAGCCCCTCCCACACAGGGAAAAGCCCTCCTTGCTGTGTCAGGGCTACCCTGCACCCCAGGCGCTGGGGATGTTTCCTCAGGGCCCTTACCTTTGGCTGGGTGGTGGCTCCCTGCCGGGGGGCATCGGCTGCAAATATGGGAGTGTCTTGGGATACCTGGGGAGGGCAGGAGTCACAGGTGTGTGACAGGGGACAACGAACTTGTTCCTGTTGGAGGCAGCACCCCAAAGCCATGGGATTGTAGCCCATGGCATCCCGCTGCCTGCAGGCCTTGGGATGAGCCCCCACAGGCCCTGGTGATGGGCAGGGCTGCAGAGGGGGCTCCCAACATCAGCCCCTCCCAAGCCGACACTGTCACCCCTGTGCCCAGCACAGCGGGTCACTGCTGGCACCCATCTCCCCCCATGGCAGCCCCGCTGCCCCCGAGGCACTGGTGCTACTCACTGGCCAGGAACCTGCACGCTGAGCATGCGGTCACACGACAGGCACGAGAAAGGCACTGGCAGCTGCCTAAGGAGGGTGAGGCAAGAGGGCTGGCTGAGCTCCAGGGCCCACAGCCCTGCAGCACACAGGCAGCAGCTCCCTGCAGCAGCCAGCTGCTGGGCAGCTCACTGCACAGGCTCACGGCCATTGCAGGCTGAACCGGGGGCTCTTGAGCCTGTTTCTGCCCATCCCCAAGGTGCTGGCTGCTGCCAGGTGAAGGGCACAGGCACCCATGCCACCATCCCAAGCAGCCCCTGCAGCGCTTTCAGCCCCGCTCTGGCACCAAAGTGCCCCCGTGTGCACGGCCAGGAGGGCAGGGCACGGCCCAGCTCTGGGGCACTGCGTGTCACAGCCCTGCCTGGGAGGAGCAGTTGCCATCGCTGTCCCCAAAGCCATCAGAATGTCCATGGCACTCACTTCTTCAGCCCAGCACCACTGTCACCCTCCTTCATCTCATTCCTGAGCTCGTCAATGCTTCTCTTCCAGGTGTCCACCATTTGGTTACGGAAAGTCTTCAGCTCCAGGCGATCCAGCTGTGGACAGGTGCAGAGGCTCAGCCAGCTGCTCCAGGATGTGACATGGAGCTCTCCAGGGAAAAGCCTGGAGGGGGATCCTCAGAGGGATGCTGCCTCAGGCTACCAAGTCCCAAAGTGGTGGGGACGAGGAACCCCTCACCTTCTCCTCCTCCACAACGCTGAGCTGCTGCTGCGTATTGTTCCAGTGCTGCTCCTGGCCTGAAATCTGGCTCTGCAACTCCTTCATCCTCTCATCCAGACGCTCCATATTTGCCTCAAACTGGCTGCGATTGACTTTGCTGCCCAAGGCAGCTTTGTCCGCTTTCTAGCAGAGGGGAAGGGCAGGAGAGTGGTGAGGACAGGGATGAGGAACGGCAGGCAGGGCCAGCGTGTGAGGGGCAGAGGGAGGAGTGCTTCCTGCAGGCCATCATGCCCCTTTCAGGCTGCTGTGGCCCCATTTGCCCCATCACCCTGGTGAGTTGGTGCCACCATGTGAAGGGTGAGGGACCCCTGAGCTCAGGAATTTGTCCCTCCCCAGACCAGTTCTGCCACCCAGCCCCCAAGGGACAAGGGGCATTTGTCACCCTGCCCAAGAAGCCCTGGGCTGGCACAGAGGCCCCTCTAGACTGTACCATGTCCATCACTGCCAACATGTCCAGGTGATCTACTTTCTCCTTCTGCAGCTTCTCCAGAGACTGGAACAGCATCTTTCAGCACAGAAAGGAACACACATGATGACACCACAGTAAGGTTGGAGCTGCATCCTGGCCAGGAGAACAGAACCCGCTCCCCTTGCCCAAAAACCTCAAGGAAAGGCACTTGGGACCAGCACAGGGCTGAAAAGGCCGGCAGGAGATTCCTTGCGATTCCTGCCTGGAGTCTGCCTGGGGGAATGCTCTGGCCTCAAATGGGTTTCAGCCACACACCTCGATTTCTTTCTGCTTTTGTTCAGAGTCTTTCTGCAGGTTCCCAGAAACAATGCTGAGCTTCTCATAGTCCCTTTGCATCTGTTCAACTATTGCATCATTGGGCTGTGTCTGCTCTGGGTCCTGCTCCAAGGAGGAAAAGCATTTGTTGCTGACCAAAGAGGGTCTGGCTGCTCCACAGGGGTACACCCGCATTGCTCAGCCAGTGGCCATGAGCTCTCAGTGCCAGCAGGACGTTTGCATCAAGGCTTTGATTTCTGTCCATGCTGCTGACTGGTCCAGGCCACTTTGGGGCAGTTTGGGTCTACCCTAGGGGATGTCCTCAGTCTCCCATGCTGCCTGCTGCCTACCTGGCCCCAGTTCCTCATCATCTTCTCAAACTTGCCCATAGCCATCTGCCGGGACTCCAGGGATTCCATCTGCTCCTCGAGTTTCTCACAGCGCTTGAGGAGCTCCCCCAAATGCTCGTTGAGGTCGAAGGTGCAGTTGGAGCACTCTGCCTTTACCCTCTCCGCCTCCTCCTGCACACTCTCCACCATCTCCTCTATCTCAGCCAGCTGCAGGAAGGGCAGAGAGAATTGGCTCCAGAGATGGGATGAACGGAACCAATCATTCCTGCGTGCTGTGGGCCTCAGTGGCCCCAGCTGGTTGGGGAATATGGCTGGGAACCCCAGCAGGACTACTGCACCAAGCCAGGAGTGGTGGGACTGCTCCCCCAGGACCTCATCGGCTCATTCACCTTGTTGGCTGTCTCAGCCACCAGCTGCTCCAGCATGGCCTTCCTCATCTCCTGCTCCTCTTCCATCTTCTGCAGCTCACGCCTTGTCTCCTCCAGCAAAGCCCTGGCCAGAGAGATGGGGCCAAGGGCAGGGTTACCCCTGCAGGGCTGCTGGGCATCCCATGCCCACAAACCAGGATGCTGCCAGACCCCCTGGGTTCCCTTGCAGCCCCCCAGGGTATGAAACCCCCTCCTGTCCCCTTACGCGAGTTGCTGAGAGATTTCGTTGCTGCTCTCTTCTTTCCACGTGGCTATATCCTGCCTCAGCTTTTTCATGTCCTCCTCCATCTTCTTCATCTGGGAAGGCCAGTGACGGTAGAGTCAGGGCACACAGGCATGTTGTCTCAGCATGGGGGCTCTTAAGCTGCACAGATAGCCGCAGGGCCACCACCCTTTCCCCAGCCCCTCACTCCAAACCCTAGCCTCAGGGAGCCACACTGAACTTCCCCATGAGAGCCCAAAGCTGATGTCAGCCCATAGCTTACTGCGGCAGCCAGCTCCTTAATCTTCTGTGCATTTTGCTTCTGTGTTGTCTTTATGATGTCAATCTCCTCAGGGACATCCACGGAGGAAGACGCATCCTAGTAGAGAGGGGTGGTGGGAGTCAGTCTCTGGGGAGGGCCTGTGGGGACTGTCAGGGTGGTGGGGGCAGGCAGCACACTCCATGCATCCAGCCAGCAGAGCAGAGGGTATGGGCTGCTGTCTCAGACCCAAAACCTGCTCCCAGCAGCAGTTCACCTGATCCGCTGCCTCCTCGGCCTTCTTCCTCTTCTCTGCCCTCTGGAACTGTAAGAGAGGCAACTCCTTGAGAAGTGTCAGGAGGGAAACAACTTCACCACCACAGTGGTCAGCACAGACCTGGGCCTTCTGGTGGTTGATTGAGTGTTTTGGCACAACACCCCAAAGAGCCCCACCCTGGCACGGGCAGCCCTTGGCACAGCCAGGTGAGCAGGGAGAGTCCCGGTGCCACCTGCCCCAGCGGGGCTCAGTGCCAGAGCACTGAAGCCCCTCCAGACAGCACAGAGCCCCTGCCAGCGGCTCTGCCAGGGCAGTGAGGGCAGAGCCAAGCACTGCTGTCTGAGGAAGTGGGGAGGGGCTGTCTGCTGGGGGAGTGCCCGGGGGCTGGGGAGAGCCTCTACCTTGGACATCTGTTTCTTGCACTCCTCCATCTCACTCTTAACTTCTCTGACTTCAGCAACCACATCAGCAAGTGAGGGGCCACTGAGCTGGCCTGGCCACGGCTCCTGGCTGCTCAGGTACTGCACGTCCAGGTGCTGCAGCACGGCCTGCAGCAGTTTTCTCATGGCTGCAAAGTGAACAGTCCCCTCCTGGGGCATCCCAATGGCAACATCCAGCATCTGGGAGAGGCTGAGTGTGTCCAGGAATGTTGCCATATCTGCACACTCTGTGTTCCTGATGTGTCACAAGCCTTCTGCCCAATTGGGTCTGTCAATGATAATAAAAAGTATAATGAAAGGGCTAACAAAAGCAATGATAAAAATGACGAGTAGCCAGCAGGCTCCTTCCTCATCGCTTGTCCAACAAAGGACTGGACCCTGCTCTGCTCATGCCCCTTTTCATCACAATTCCTGTTGCTAGGCAGCACACGTCATCCCTGCCAGACATTGGGTCACAGACTCATGGAGTCATGGAATGGCTTGGGCTGGAAGGGACCTCAAAGATCCTCTCATTCCAATCCCCTGCCATAGGCAGGAACACCTTCCACTAGACCAGGTTGCTCCAAGTCCCACCCAGCCTGGCCCCGGACACTTGCAGGAATGGGCTGACACTATTTCTTTGGGCAACCTGTGCCAAGGCATCACAACTCTCTCAGGAAGATTTTCTTCCCAATACCCAGTCTAACCCTGCTGTCTCACAGTGTGAAGCCATTGCCTCTTGTCCTGTCATTGAAGGCCCCTGTGCCAAGTCCCTCTCCAGCCCATTTGGAGCCCTTTAATGACTGAAAGGTGCTTGAAAGTCTCGCAGGACAGGAGAGGCCTCATTATTTTTCTTTTAATCCATTTAAGACTTGAGTTAGAGCTAAGCCGCTTGTCCAGCTGCTGTGTCAGAGTCCTGTTCTGTGGCATTTCATGTTCTCAGTTTCTTCTTGCATTGTGGAGCGGGCAGCAAGCCTGGCTTTGCTGTGCAGTGAACTGTCAGTGTGAGTCACCACGGGCAGGGCACTGCAACAACCACAAAGCCCCAGATGAAGGCCAAGGGTACCTTTGTGTTTGTTTCCTCACCAAGAGAGGGATCCCCCAGGCAGCTCCTGGGCAGAGGCTGCAGGTGGGGCCAGCAGCCCCACAAGAGCTCAGTCCCTGTGAGAGAATCACCAACCTGCTGCTTTCCCCGGGGTTTGAGACATGGCTACTTGGTGGTTTGGCACAGCAAACCCAAGGCCTGGTTTGGAGCATCCATTGGGATCAGCCTTTGGCAGGGAAGCAGTGGGGTGCTGTGCATGAGACCCTGGCTGAGCTATGGGGTTGTTGGGGCACAGACTCCTTTCTCCTCTGGAGTTCAGGGCAAAAAGTCTGTGGCTGAAGCCCTTGGACATTTTCCTCCAAGTCAGGTTTTATGCCAGCTTGACAGTCCATAAAGGAGACAATGAAATAATTTCTCCTTCCAATGTCCCCAAGACTGTTGGGGAAGACAAACCAAGTTCTTCCCTTCAATACCGGCCATTTACTATGCATTCTACATTAGGTGTCCACAGAGCCCTATAATTACCTTGGGCTGCCTTGATTTGCTACTGAGCTCTCAAGGTAGCACTGACTGTTCCATTAAATGCTAATTTTGCAAAATTTGCTACGCTTTCAGGGAGGTTTTACTGCCACACACCATTGCGAGAAGCATCCCTGCAGTGTCCTTTCTCTGGTGAGAGCACAGACATTCCTCTGTGCCCGGGTGCCGCACACGGCGCTGCTCTGCGGCAATGGGGACACAGGGAAGCGGTGCCCGCCGTGTGTTCCCCCATGTCCCCCTGTGTTCCCCTGGCCAGGGAGCTGCTCCTGCCCGGCATGGCCGGGCCCAGCCGCTGGGGCTCGCCGGCAGCGGGCAGGAGCCGGCCCGGGCTGCGGGACACGGCGGGGCTGCCCGGCTGGAAAGCAGCTCTGGTTGCCGCCAGGGAGCTGTGGGCAAGGGGCTGCCGGCCGTGCGGGAGGAAAGCCGCTGGGCCGGCCCCTAACGCTGCCCCGCAGAAAGGAAGGGCAGGAGGAAGCTGACAAATGAGCCGGGAATGTGGCAGTGCAGAGATGAAGGGACAAGTGCCCTTGGGGGCCGGGGCCAGCCCTCGGGCACGGCTCCGAGCGGCTCCTGAGGCGGCGTCAGGGCTGCCTGTGAGGATTGCAGGCGGCAGCCGAGAGCAGCAGCGCCGGCAGTGCCAGCCGGGCCCCATGGCCATGTGGCCGTGCCTTCGCAGCCCGTGAGGGCCGCGGGCTCTGCAGCGCGGCTCCTGCTCCCACAGCCGGCCCGGAGCCTCAGGGCTGCCCCGCAGGCGCCGCGGGAGCAGCAGCGGCCTCAGGGCCTGGCCCGGGGCTCGATCTGCTCAGCCCGGGGGCAGAGCCACAGCAGGGGGGAAGGAGCTGAAGGAGCACCAGGGAGCCCGGGGAGAGACAGGCTGTGAGACAAGGCTCTGTCTCTAATTTGAACAGTTTTTATTAACGTAATTACTATATAACTAAATAACTATATGAAGGAAAAAGTCAGTTTTCTGATGACATTGTCACAGGCGCTTGTCGCAGTGTACAAGATGTCCCAGGTCGAGCACTGGGCGTGGAGTGATCTCCAGCTGGCCATGGTCCGTTGGTGTCTGGCAGGGTGGGACAGGCTGGAGGCGCTCTTCTGCCCAGGGGACGAGCCTGGGAGATGTGACTGGCCGGGGCTGTCGAGAGGCGGCAGGGCCTGGGGGGGAAGCGAGGGTGAGCCCACCTTCCCAGGGGCAGCCACTGGCTGGAGCAACTCTGCTGGCCCAGGACGGGCCAGCATGAGTGTCACCTGCCTAGTGACAGACCGTCAGAGATCCAAGCTCAGTTGCCCCATGAGCCAGGCCTCCTCCATTCCACTTCTGCCCCTTCCAAAGCAGTCTAGAAGCCACATGCCCATCGCAGCCTTCCCAGACCTGTACACACAGCCCTACTCATCCTCCTGCCTGTAGCTAGCAGACAATCAGCCCCCTGTCCTCGTTAACCCCCATGCCCTAACAGGGCCATACCTGACACATCCTGTTTCCTGATCAGCACAGGAAGGTGGTCATTACGGCCCCTCGAGACATGTCCCTCACCGTGCTGCAGCAGGGTCGCACTGGGCTGAGAAGGAGAGGGCAGTTGGCTGCAATGTAGGGCCCAATCCAGCATCCCCCAATAATCCTCCCAACCCAGGTCTACCTGGGGACTGAAGGCACAGATTCCCCCTGCACAGTCAGCAATCAGGTCTCAGTCACAATTCTCTGTCCCCACCTTCATTATATCTACCTTTCTCTGGGTTGTCACGAAGGCCTGTGGCAGACCACTTCTCTGTGGGGAAGCCTTGATGTTTGGCATCATGGAGCTGCTGCTCTGATGGTCCCCAGAGCTCTGTGCCACATGGGGGACACTGGCACCGACCAGTGGCTTCCTGTGGGATGGGGCAGAGGACACTCAGTGCCCAGCCCTGTGGCATGCAGGGCATCACCCTGCTGTGCCAGGGAGGGGACTGGCAGTGCTGCCTGCAGGGGCATGTCCCTGCCAGCTCCTGTCCACCTGCTGCAGGAGCCCCAAGCAGAAAGCAAAAGCCCCTCCCACACAGGGAAAAGCCCTCCTTGCTGTGTCAGGGCTACCCTGCACCCCGGGCGCTGGGGATGTGTCCTCAGGGCCCTTACCTTTGGCTGGGTGGTGGCTCCCTGTTGGGGGGCATCGGCTGCAAATACGGGAGTGTCTCGGGGTACCTGGGGAGGGCAGGAGTCACAGGTGTTTGACAGGGGACAAAGAACCTGTTCCTGTTGGAGGCAGCGCCCCAAAGCCATGGGATTGTAGCCCATGGCATCCCGCTGCCTGCAGCCCTTGGGATGAGCCCCCACAGGCCCTGGTGATGGGCAGGGCTGCAGAGGGGGCTCCCCACATCAGCCCCTCCCAAGCCGACACTGTCACCCCTGTGCCCAGCACAGCGGGTCACTGCTGGCACCCATCTCCCCCCATGGCAGCCCCGCTGCCCCCGAGGCACTGGTGCTACTCACTGGCCAGGAACCTGCACGCTGAGCATGCGGTCACACGACAGGCACGAGAAAGGCACTGGCAGCTGCCTAAGGAGGGTGAGGCAAGAGGGCTGGCTGAGCTCCTGGGCCCACAGCCCTGCAGCACACAGGCAGCTGCTCCCTGCAGCAGCCAGCTGCTGGGCAGCTCACTGCACAGGCTCACGGCCATTGCAGGCTGAACCGGGGGCTCTTGAGCCTGTTTCTGCCCATCCCCAAGGTGCTGGCTGCTGCCAGGTGAAGGGCACAGGCACCCATGCCACCATCCCAAGCAGCTCCTGCAGCGCTTTCAGCCCCTCTCTGGCACCAAAGTGCCCCCGTGTGCACGGCCAGGAGGGCAGGGCACGGCCCAGCTCTGGGGCACTGCGTGTCACAGCCCTGCCTGGGAGGAGCAGTTGCCATCGCTGTCCCCAAAGCCATCAGAATGTCCATGGCACTCACTTCTTCATCCCAGCGGCGCTTTCACGCAACACTCTACTCTCAAGCTCTTCCAGGTTCCTGATCCAGGAGTCCTCCAGGTGTTTACGGAAAGTTCTCAGCTCCAGGCGATCCAGCTGTGAACAGGTGCAGAGCCTCAGCCAACTGCCCCAGGATGTGACATGGAGCTCTCCAGGGAAAAGCCTGGAGGGGGATCCTCAGAGGGATGCTGCCTCAGGCTGCCAAGTCCCAAAAGTGCCAGTTCCTTGTGGGGGGGACAAGGTACCCCTCACCTTCTCATCCATTGCATCCCTGAACTGCTGCATCTTATTCCAGTGCTGCTCCTGGCCTGAAATCTGGCTCTGCAAGTCCTCCATCCTCTCATCCAGCTCCTCCATGTTCTCTTCAAGCTGTCTGTGATTGACTTTGCTGCCCAAGGCAGCTTTGTCCGCTTTCTAGCAGAGGGGAAGGGCAGGAGAGCGGTGGGGACAGGGATGAGGAACGGCAGGCAGGGCCAGCGTGTGAGGGGCAGAGGGAGGAGTGCTTCCTGCAGGCCATCATGCCCCTTTCAGGCTGCTGTGGCCCCATTTGCCCCATCACCCTGGTGAGCTTGGTGCCACCATGTGAAGGGTGAGGGACCCCCTGAGCTTGGGAAATTGTCCCTCCCCAGACCAGTTCAGCCACCCAGCCCCCAAGGGACAAGGGGCATTTGTCACCCTGCCTGGCAGGCTGTCCTGGCACAGAGGCCCCCAAGGGACTGTACCATGTCCATTGCAGCCATCATGTCCTTCTGTTCTGCTTTCTCCTTCTGCAGCTTCTCCAGAGACTGGATCAGCACCTTTCAGCACAGAAAGGAACACACATGATGACACCACAGCAAGGTTGGGGCACACCCCAGGAGCTGGTAGCACACCCCTCTCCCCGTACGCAAAAAACTTTGGGGAAATGCACTTGGAACAAGCACACGGCTGTGAGAAGGGCAGTAGGAGATTCCTTGGATCCCTCAGCTGGATTCATCTTGGGGCATGGTTTGACACCAAACGGGATGGGTGCCAGCCACACACCTCCATGTCTCTTTGCTTGTGTTGAGAGTCCTTTTGGAGGCTCTTTGAGGCAAAGCTGAGTTTCTCATAGTCTCTTTGAATGTCCGAAAACTTGGCTTCCATAGCCTGTCTCAGCTGCTGATCCTGCCCCAGGGATGAAAGAACATAAGGGGGAGGGTTAGACCAAAGAGGACCTGGCTGCTCCACAGGGGCAGACCCACATTACTGAGCCATTGGCCATGAGCCCACCATGTCAAGAGGACGTTTGCATCAAGGCTTTGATTTCCCTCCATGCTGCTGGCGGATCCAGGCCAATTTGGGCAGTTTGGGTCTCCCATAGGATTACAGCAAAGCACAACACAGCATGAGGATGTGGCATGGACCTCCAACAGGACTGAGCCAGGAGTGTCAGGAGTGCTCCCCCAGGACCTCACCTGCTCGCTCAGCTGGTCAGCTGTCTCATTCACCAGCTCCTCCAGCATGGCATACTTCATCTCCTGATACTCTCCCATCTTCTTCAGATGTGACTTTGTCTCCTGCCGCAAAGCCCTGGCCAGAGAGATGGGGGCAAGGGTAGGGTTACCCCTGCAGGGCTGCTGGGCATCCCATGCGCACAAACCAGGATTCTGCCAGACCCCCTGGGCTCCCTTGCAGCCCCCCAGGGTATGAACCCACTCCTGTCCCCTTACTCAATTTGCTGAGAGATCTCCTTCCGGTTCTCTACTTTCCACTGGGCGAAATCCTCCTTCAGCTTTTTAAGCTCTGCCTCCAGCTTCTTCATCTGGAAAGGCCAGTGATGGTAGAGTCAGGGCACAGACATCATGTTGTCCCAGCGTGGGGGCCCTTTAGCTGCATGGACAACCCCAGAGTCCTCCACCTGGTCCTGAGAGCCTGATCCCAAAACCCGCTCTTGAAATCACATGGAAGTTCCCCATGAGAGCCCAAAGATTATACAACCCAACAACTCACTAAAGCAAGGGAGTCCTTCAGCTTCTTTATGTCGTCTTCCATGATGATCTGTGCTGTCTTCAGCCTTTCAACCTCTTCACGGAGGTCCTTGACGAGAGCCATGTCCTAGAAGAGAGCAGTGGGGGCAGTGAGCCTCTGGCAGGGTCAGTGGGGACCCGCAAGCCCTTGGCCCCTGCTGTGGTTTGTGGAGCACCGGGGACAGGGCAGGGCCGGGCTCAGCCAGGCTGGCAGGGCTCTGCAGGCAGCACGGTCCCTGCATCGAGCAGGGCCAAGGGTGCTGAGCCTCCAGCCAGCAGAGCAGAGGGCACGGGCTGCGGTCTCAGACCCAGAACTCGCTCCCAGCCGCAGTTCACCTCGTCCCGTGACATCAGGACCTTCTTCATTTCCTCTGTCACATAACGCTGGCTAGCCTTTATCATTTCAATCTCCTCGAGATGCTGGGAACTCTCAGTGGTCTAGGAGAAAGAACTGTCAGACACAAGTCTCTGGTGAGGGTATTTAGGAAACATGACCTTAGAACCACAGTGGTCTGCACACACCTGGGCCTCCTGGAACTTCTTAAAGTCCTCTGACATGCGGGAAGCTTCTGCCTTTATGGCACCAAACTCATCGCGAAGAACCTGTGAAACAGTCCCAGAAGCAGGGATGTCAGAGGGGATGGCCAGGGCAGCAACACCCCAAAGAGCCCCACCCTGGCACGGGCAGCCCTTGGCACAGCCAGGTGAGCAGGGAGAGTCCCGGTGCCACCTGCCCCAGCGGGGCTCAGTGCCAGAGCACTGAAGCCCCTCCAGACAGCACAGAGCCCCTGCCAGCGGCTCTGCCAGGGCAGTGAGGGCAGAGCCAAGCACTGCTGTCTGAGGAAGTGGGGAGGGGCTGTCTGCTGGGGGAGCGCCCCGGGGCTGGGGAGAGCCTCTACCTTGGACATGTGCTTCTTGAACTCGTCATTATCTTTCTTCATCTTTTTCATGTTGGCGGCCACATCAGCAAGTGAGGGGCCACTGTGCTGGCCTGGCCACGGCTCCTCACTGCTCAGGTACTGCACGTCCAGGTGCTCCAGCACAGCCTGCAGCAGTTTTCTCATGGCTGCAAAATGGACGGCGCCATTGTTGGGCATCCCGATGGCGAGATCCAGCATCTGGGAGAGGCTGAGTGTGTCCAGGGATGCCGCCATGTCTGCACACTCTCAGTCCCTGTTTTGTCACAAGCCTTCTGCCCAGCTGGGTCTGTCAGGGATGAGCAAAATGGATGAGAAATAGGGGGAACAAAAGGGTTGAGAGAAGCAATGAACAAATTCGATATTTAAAAGGACGAGTAGCCATCAGGCTCCTTCCTCATGCCTTGCAGGACTGGAGACTGCCCTGCTGATGCCCCTCCTCAACACAACTCCCATTGCCAGGCAACGCTTCCTAATCCACACCTGGGAACCAGTGGGTCCCAGACTCATGAAGTCATAGATTAATGGAGTCTTAGAATGATGTGATTTAGAATGGATGACTGTTGATTCCTTTGTTTGCTAAAAACAGACAACTAAGTCAAAAGTTTTGTGTGTGTGTGTGGCTGGAACTATCCCCTCCACACGCCCTGACCAGAATAAAATAATGCCTAACTCGCTAATACTAAAATGACAGTGCTTGAGGATTTCATTTATCCTAGTTTTGGTGACAGTTTCTAATGACCCAGATGGAACTTTCCTCCTTCTTTTGCTCCATGGATTCACAGGATCGAGAGGACTCCAGTGCCCTCCAGAGATTTTTCAGGGAGATCCTCTGATGCTCCCATCCAGTGAGCTCATGGCAAAGAGCCCTGGGATTTTAGTAAGGGAGTTTCAGACACACTGCTATCTCCAGGTGGAGGAATTGTGGAAATGGCAAAAGTGGGGGAAGAGGCTCAGAGAGGGCAATGTCAGCAGGGAATGCTGGATCAATCTTTCCCTCCTGCACATCCCTGGTGGGAGGGGGTGGAAAACACTGTCACTGTGTTGGTGTGGACCAATGGAATTCCAGGGAAATCAAAAGCAGTGGAACGATTCAGGATTCAGTTGGAGCCTGACGGAGGACTGGTTAGGCAGAAAAAATATTTGTTGAAGTTAGAAGCTAGAAGAGGGTTAGAAGAATGAATTGCTAAAGTTTGCAAGATGGATCACTAAGGGAATGTGAGTCACAATATAGGACTCCTCTCCTGCTGGTAAAGGAAGCACATACTAAGGAACACAGGCCAGTACAAGATGTCAGAGCTGTCAATGAAATAGTGTGAGACTCAGACCCAGTGGTAGCAAGTCCTTATACAAGTCCTTTTTACCCCAATTAAGGAATCTGATGAGTGAGTCCTGATGAGTCCACTGTTGTGGATGTTAAGGATCCTTTTTTCTGCATTGCCCTTGAAACTGAAAGTCAGCTCTTGCTTCTTGAATGGAAAGTTCCTTGATAGGCCATGAAACCCAATTGAAGCGGAACGTTCTTCATCCAGGGTCCAACAATCACCCCACATTGTTTGAGAAATGTCTGGATTGGAGACAAGTTAGGAGGAAACATCCCCTCTAAAGAAAACAGGTTTGGGCACTCCCTGCCACCCACAGCAAGGAATTGTTTGGAGGAAAGTGAAAAAAGCTGTTTATTTAACACACAGAGTGCAGGCAGGCATGGGAAAAAGAACGAATAATGTTAGATCTTCAAACCTTCTGCAGACAAAGCTGGAGGATTCAGAGCTCGTTCTGTCGGTGTGGCTCGGCTCCACCAGCCCAGGGCCGGGATGGGCATCCCAGGGCCTCCCCTGCGGCCGTGGCACAGGGCCCTCGGAGATGTTCTGGTGTTTTGGGCCGGGACAAAGCCAAACAGTTCCAGGAGAAGCTGCCACAGTGCTGGAAAAGATTCTTGCCTTATCAAAGAACAAGAAGCCAGCTAAAAGCCAAGATGTCCTCCCTCTGTTTGTGCTGCACAACACAGCGGAGCGAGCCTGGGGAGGATGGGTGAACACCACACCAAAAGAATTCCACCGGCTTTCCACCCCTCTCTCAGACCTAGCTTAAAGTTACAGGACCCATGTCTGGGCATAAAGCACACAACAGGGGACACAGTCTCATACAGTCACCCCAAGACAAGAACCAATAGGCACAAGATTGGAGGTATGGGAAAAGGAGATTGAGGATATGGCTTTGCTAGAGTATGTAGGTGATCTTTTACTTGATACAGGAACTCAAGCTGGATGCATTGAAATGACTCTGAGTTTCCTGAACATTTTTAGGACAAGCCAGTTACAGAGGGTATCCAAGAAGAAGGCCCAGAGTGCAAAAGAGCCTGTTACCTATCTAAGATTCACCATTTCCCAGGGACAGCCAAACCCTGGAACCGAAAGGACAGAGCCGAACTCCAGTGCCAAGATCTGTTTGCAAGTCAAGAACATTTCTAGGAATGGGTGGTTGGTCTGGGCTCTGATTCCTAATTCTGGCCTATGGGTAAGACCTTTATATGAAGCCCTGAGAATTGCCCAAGGAGGTGCTACACCAAGGAGGTGCTAGAGTGGACTCCAGAATGGCAGAGGCTTTCAGAGAGCCCAAGAGAGCTCTAATGTCAGCCCTGCAGGGGCATTGCCTGACTTGACCAAGCCTCTTGAGCAGTTTGTTCATGAACACTGACGTGTTGCGCTACGGGTGTTAGCTCAGAGGTTATGGACATGGAAAAGGGCCATAGGATATTTTTCCAAACAAGTGGGCAGTGTCAGTTAAGGGATGTCCCTTAACTGCCTTTGACTTGTAGCAGCAACTGCCTTTTAATACAAGAAGTCCAGAATGGACCATGGGCCGAAAGGTGACTGTTGATGTTCCACCCTTGGTCCTCTCAGCTCTAGGACAAAAAGGAGGCCACTGGTTACCCCCAGGTCGAATGCTTGAGTATCAATTTGTCCTGTCGGGCCAGGGTGATGTGGAACTGCAGACACCTCTGCCTTGCAGCCAGCCACGTTCCTGGGATCTGTACCAGAAAGAAGCCTCACAACATGACTGTGTTCATCAGCTTCACTGCAGCAGAGGAGATCCTCTGGGAGAAGATCCGGACTGGGAATTGTCCACAAGTGGGAGCAATTTTGTGAGCAAAGGAGAGCAGAAGTTTGGGTGCGCAGTAGGGCCCAATCCAAGCCATCCCATTACCTCTTACCACCTGTGCACACAAGGCTGAGCTGCTCCGTCTATGGCAGCCTGGAATTGTCACAGGGAAGAAGGGGAGCATATGGGCTAATTCTAAGTGTGCATTTGGAGCAGTTCATGCCCCTGGAGCTCTCTGGAACAAAGGAAGGCTCCTTTCAGCACAAGGATCTCCTGTCAAAGGTGGAGACATTATCAGACACCTACTGGGAAGTGTTCAGGTACCAGCCAAAGTGGCTGTCGTGCATTGCAAAGCTCTTCCATTTGGAAATACATCAGTTAGTGTGGGAAACAGACTGGCAGATAAAGCTGCTAAAGGGGTGGCAGAGAAAAGCATCCTAATGTGTGGATGCCATGGGACAGAGACAAACGGCAAGTGTTTCTCACAGTGGCTTGTGAGAAGTTTTAGGGATTTGGAAAGATGTGATAACTCGTTGAGCATAAAAAATTTGCAGGTGTGTTTTTCTACTTTATTTTTCTGTTCCTCTCAAGGACCGTGTGTGAGAAAGATGTTTCTGTTAGTTAGCCAATAGAATAGAACCTGTTGTACCACTCTATAAAAACTGTGTGGTTCTTTTCAATAAAGCCTTCTTTGCCTTTGCTACAATCCTGCCTCTCTCTTGCCTCAACCTCGGTGCAAGAGTGACACTAATAGTTGCTGCACCAAAATGTGTGACCTTTCAAATGTCACCCAGAATAACGAGCCCAAGACAAAATGCTGGCAAAATTGAATGGCCCTAGATTTAAAATATGATAAGTTTTGCCAAAAAATTTTATTACGTAGTTTAATAGTAATTATTGCATTTTATTGTCATATTGCTAAAAATATGTAGTGAAAAGTTTAGGGAGTGGGTGTGCACTGTGTGTGGAGCTATTCCCATGCAGCCTGGTGCTGGGAATAAAGAAATGCCTGAGTCCGAATAGTAAAATTAGTGTAAGACAGTTTGAGTTATCCCGGTATTTTCAGTGACAGTGGGAAAAGGCTCTGCCTCTCTTTCAGAACATTTTTTATTAACCTCATAGAATGAAAATACTAATTCTCTAACAATAATTGTCACAGACGTTTCTCTCTGCTGAAACAATGTCCCTGGTGGAGCACTGGCTTCCCAGTCCTGTCCAGCTGCTTGAGGGCTGCTGAAGTCTCACGGGGCTGGAGTGGTTGGAGGAGCCCTGGTGCCTTGTTGGGACACTGTGCCTGGCCGGTGATGCCGTGAGGTGGCCGGGACTGGGGGGGAGACAGGGACAAGGGTGAGCCCCCAGTCCCCGGGGCTGCCCCGTCTGGGTCAGCTCAGCCAGCTCAGCACGGGGCAGCAGGAGGGTCACCTGCTTGGCCAGAGACCCCCAGGGAGCAGGTGCAGACCCAGCAGACAAGCAGGCTCATCTCCCCCTGATCCCCCTGCCCTGACAGGGCCACACCTGGCTCATCCAGAGTCCTGATCACGATGGGAAGCTGGTCCCTCGGCATGTGTCCACCCCTGCCCAGCAGCTGGGTCACTCTGGGCTGGGAAGGAAAGAGCAGCAGGGTGAAATGCAGGGCCCACTCCAGCATTCCCTAGCAACCCGCCCAAACCAGCTCTTGCGGAGGGAACTGAAGGCACAAATTCAGCCCGGATCCTCAGCATCGCCCTGCCAGCCCCCACTGCACATGCCACGTCCCCACCTTCATCACCCTACCTTGTTGGGGAGGGTCACAAGTCCCTGCACATATGACTTGTTCCGGAAAGAATCATGAATTGGTGGCAGTTTGCAAGTGCTGCTCTGATGGTGCCCAGAGTTCGGTGGCACATAAGAGCCACCGCCACGGACCAGTGGCCTCCTGTGGGATGGGGCAGAGGACACTCAGTGCCCAGCCCTGTGGCATGCAGGGCATCACCCTGCTGTGCCAGGGAGGGGACTGGCAGTGCTGCCTGCAGGGGCATGTCCCTGCCAGCTCCTGTCCACCTGCTGCAGGAGCCCCAAGCAGAAAGCAAAAGCCCCTCCCACACAGGGAAAAGCCCTCCTTGCTGTGTCAGGGCTACCCCGCACCCCGGGCGCTGGGGATGTGTCCTCAGGGCCCTTACCTTTGGCTGGGTGGTGGCTCCCTGTTGGGGGGCATCGGCTGCAAATACGGGAGTGTCTTGGGATACCTGGGGAGGGCAGGAGTCACAGGTGTGTGACAGGGGACAAAGAACCTGTTCCTGTTGGAGGCAGCGCCCCAAAGCCATGGGATTGTAGCCCATGGCATCCCGCTGCCTGCAGCCCTTGGGATGAGCCCCCACAGGCCCTGGTGATGGGCAGGGCTGCAGAGGGGGCTCCCCACATCAGCCCCTCCCGAGCCGACACTGTCACCCCTGTGCCCAGCACAGCGGGTCACTGCTGGCACCCATCTCCCCCCATGGCAGCCCCGCTGCCCCCGAGGCACTGGTGCTACTCACTGGCCAGGAACCTGCACGCTGAGCATGCGGTCACACGACAGGCACGAGAAAGGCACTGGCAGCTGCCTAAGGAGGGTGAGGCAAGAGGGCTGGCTGAGCTCCTGGGCCCACAGCCCTGCAGCACACAGGCAGCAGCTCCCTGCAGCAGCCAGCTGCTGGGCAGCTCACTGCACAGGCTCACGGCCATTGCAGGCTGAACCGGGGGCTCTTGAGCCTGTTTCTGCCCATCCCCAAGGTGCTGGCTGCTGCCAGGTGAAGGGCACAGGCACCCATGCCACCATCCCAAGCAGCCCCTGCAGCGCTTTCAGCCCCTCTCTGGCACCAAAGTGCCCCCGTGTGCACGGCCAGGAGGGCAGGGCACGGCCCAGCTCTGGGGCACTGCGTGTCACAGCCCTGCCTGGGAGGAGCAGTTGCCATCGCTGTCCCCAAAGCCATCAGAATGTCCATGGCACTCACTTCTTCAGCCCAGCACCACTGTCACCCTCCTTCATCTCATTCCTGAGCTCGTCAATGCTTCTCTTCCAGGTGTCCACCATTTGGTTACGGAAAGTCTTCAGCTCCAGGCGATCCAGCTGTGGACAGGTGCAGAGGCTCAGCCAGCTGCTCCAGGATGTGACATGGAGCTCTCCAGGGAAAAGCCTGGAGGGGGATCCTCAGAGGGATGCTGCCTCAGGCTACCAAGTCCCAAAGTGGTGGGGACGAGGAACCCCTCACCTTCTCCTCCTCCACAACGCTGAGCTGCTGCTGCGTATTGTTCCAGTGCTGCTCCTGGCCTGAAATCTGGCTCTGCAACTCCTTCATCCTCTCATCCAGACGCTCCATATTTGCCTCAAACTGGCTGCGATTGACTTTGCTGCCCAAGGCAGCTTTGTCCGCTTTCTAGCAGAGGGGAAGGGCAGGAGAGTGGTGAGGACAGGGATGAGGAACGGCAGGCAGGGCCAGCGTGTGAGGGGCAGAGGGAGGAGTGCTTCCTGCAGGCCATCATGCCCCTTTCAGGCTGCTGTGGCCCCATTTGCCCCATCACCCTGGTGAGTTGGTGCCACCATGTGAAGGGTGAGGGACCCCTGAGCTCAGGAATTTGTCCCTCCCCAGACCAGTTCTGCCACCCAGCCCCCAAGGGACAAGGGGCATTTGTCACCCTGCCCAAGAAGCCCTGGGCTGGCACAGAGGCCCCTCTAGACTGTACCATGTCCATCACTGCCAACATGTCCAGGTGATCTACTTTCTCCTTCTGCAGCTTCTCCAGAGACTGGAACAGCATCTTTCAGCACAGAAAGGAACACACATGATGACACCACAGTAAGGTTGGAGCTGCATCCTGGCCAGGAGAACAGAACCCGCTCCCCTTGCCCAAAAACCTCAAGGAAAGGCACTTGGGACCAGCACAGGGCTGAAAAGGCCGGCAGGAGATTCCTTGCGATTCCTGCCTGGAGTCTGCCTGGGGGAATGCTCTGGCCTCAAATGGGTTTCAGCCACACACCTCGATTTCTTTCTGCTTTTGTTCAGAGTCTTTCTGCAGGTTCCCAGAAACAATGCTGAGCTTCTCATAGTCCCTTTGCATCTGTTCAACTATTGCATCATTGGGCTGTGTCTGCTCTGGGTCCTGCTCCAAGGAGGAAAAGCATTTGTTGCTGACCAAAGAGGGTCTGGCTGCTCCACAGGGGTACACCCGCATTGCTCAGCCAGTGGCCATGAGCTCTCAGTGCCAGCAGGACGTTTGCATCAAGGCTTTGATTTCTGTCCATGCTGCTGACTGGTCCAGGCCACTTTGGGGCAGTTTGGGTCTACCCTAGGGGATGTCCTCAGTCTCCCATGCTGCCTGCTGCCTACCTGGCCCCAGTTCCTCATCATCTTCTCAAACTTGCCCATAGCCATCTGCCGGGACTCCAGGGATTCCATCTGCTCCTCGAGTTTCTCACAGCGCTTGAGGAGCTCCCCCAAATGCTCGTTGAGGTCGAAGGTGCAGTTGGAGCACTCTGCCTTTACCCTCTCCGCCTCCTCCTGCACACTCTCCACCATCTCCTCTATCTCAGCCAGCTGCAGGAAGGGCAGAGAGAATTGGCTCCAGAGATGGGATGAACGGAACCATCATTCCTGCGTGCTGTGGGCCTCAGTGGCCCCAGCTGGTTGGGGAATATGGCTGGGAACCCCAGCAGGACTACTGCACCAAGCCAGGAGTGGTGGGACTGCTCCCCCAGGACCTCATCGGCTCATTCACCTTGTTGGCTGTCTCAGCCACCAGCTGCTCCAGCATGGCCTTCCTCATCTCCTGCTCCTCTTCCATCTTCTGCAGCTCACGCCTTGTCTCCTCCAGCAAAGCCCTGGCCAGAGAGATGGGGCCAAGGGCAGGGTTACCCCTGCAGGGCTGCTGGGCATCCCATGCCCACAAACCAGGATGCTGCCAGACCCCCTGGGTTCCCTTGCAGCCCCCCAGGGTATGAAACCCCCTCCTGTCCCCTTACGCGAGTTGCTGAGAGATTTCGTTGCTGCTCTCTTCTTTCCACTTGGCTATATCCTGCCTCAGCTTTTTCATGTCCTCCTCCATCTTCTTCATCTGGGAAGGCCAGTGACGGTAGAGTCAGGGCACACAGGCATGTTGTCTCAGCATGGGGGCTCTTAAGCTGCACAGATAGCCGCAGGGCCACCACCCTTTCCCCAGCCCCTCACTCCAAACCCTAGCCTCAGGGAGCCACACTGAACTTCCCCATGAGAGCCCAAAGCTGATGTCAGCCCATAGCTTACTGCGGCAGCCAGCTCCTTAATCTTCTGTGCATTTTGCTTCTGTGTTGTCTTTATGATGTCAATCTCCTCAGGGACATCCACGGAGGAAGACGCATCCTAGTAGAGAGGGGTGGTGGGAGTCAGTCTCTGGGGAGGGCCTGTGGGGACTGTCAGGGTGGTGGGGGCAGGCAGCACACTCCATGCATCCAGCCAGCAGAGCAGAGGGTATGGGCTGCTGTCTCAGACCCAAAACCTGCTCCCAGCAGCAGTTCACCTGATCCGCTGCCTCCTCGGCCTTCTTCCTCTTCTCTGCCCTCTGGAACTGTAAGAGAGGCAACTCCTTGAGAAGTGTCAGGAGGGAAACAACTTCACCACCACAGTGGTCAGCACAGACCTGGGCCTTCTGGTGGTTGATTGAGTGTTTTGGCACAACACCCCAAAGAGCCCCACCCTGGCACGGGCAGCCCTTGGCACAGCCAGGTGAGCAGGGAGAGTCCCGGTGCCACCTGCCCCAGCGGGGCTCAGTGCCAGAGCACTGAAGCCCCTCCAGACAGCACAGAGCCCCTGCCAGCGGCTCTGCCAGGGCAGTGAGGGCAGAGCCAAGCACTGCTGTCTGAGGAAGTGGGGAGGGGCTGTCTGCTGGGGGAGTGCCCGGGGGCTGGGGAGAGCCTCTACCTTGGACATCTGTTTCTTGCACTCCTCCATCTCACTCTTAACTTCTCTGACTTCAGCAACCACATCAGCAAGTGAGGGGCCACTGAGCTGGCCTGGCCACGGCTCCTGGCTGCTCAGGTACTGCACGTCCAGGTGCTGCAGCACGGCCTGCAGCAGTTTTCTCATGGCTGCAAAGTGAACAGTCCCCTCCTGGGGCATCCCAATGGCAACATCCAGCATCTGGGAGAGGCTGAGTGTGTCCAGGAATGTTGCCATATCTGCACACTCTGTGTTCCTGATGTGTCACAAGCCTTCTGCCCAATTGGGTCTGTCAATGATAATAAAAAGTATAATGAAAGGGCTAACAAAAGCAATGATAAAAATGACGAGTAGCCAGCAGGCTCCTTCCTCATCGCTTGTCCAACAAAGGACTGGACCCTGCTCTGCTCATGCCCCTTTTCATCACAATTCCTGTTGCTAGGCAGCACACGTCATCCCTGCCAGACATTGGGTCACAGACTCATGGAGTCATGGAATGGCTTGGGCTGGAAGGGACCTCAAAGATCCTCTCATTCCAATCCCCTGCCATAGGCAGGAACACCTTCCACTAGACCAGGTTGCTCCAAGTCCCACCCAGCCTGGCCCCGGACACTTGCAGGAATGGGCTGACACTATTTCTTTGGGCAACCTGTGCCAAGGCATCACAACTCTCTCAGGAAGATTTTCTTCCCAATACCCAGTCTAACCCTGCTGTCTCACAGTGTGAAGCCATTGCCTCTTGTCCTGTCATTGAAGGCCCCTGTGCCAAGTCCCTCTCCAGCCCATTTGGAGCCCTTTAATGACTGAAAGGTGCTTGAAAGTCTCGCAGGACAGGAGAGGCCTCATTATTTTTCTTTTAATCCATTTAAGACTTGAGTTAGAGCTAAGCCGCTTGTCCAGCTGCTGTGTCAGAGTCCTGTTCTGTGGCATTTCATGTTCTCAGTTTCTTCTTGCATTGTGGAGCGGGCAGCAAGCCTGGCTTTGCTGTGCAGTGAACTGTCAGTGTGAGTCACCACGGGCAGGGCACTGCAACAACCACAAAGCCCCAGATGAAGGCCAAGGCTACCTTTGTGTTTGTTTCCTCACCAAGAGAGGGATCCCCCAGGCAGCTCCTGGGCAGAGGCTGCAGGTGGGGCCAGCAGCCCCACAAGAGCTCAGTCCCTGTGAGAGAATCACCAACCTGCTGCTTTCCCCGGGGTTTGAGACATGGCTACTTGGTGGTTTGGCACAGCAAACCCAAGGCCTGGTTTGGAGCATCCATTGGGATCAGCCTTTGGCAGGGAAGCAGTGGGGTGCTGTGCATGAGACCCTGGCTGAGCTATGGGGTTGTTGGGGCACAGACTCCTTTCTCCTCTGGAGTTCAGGGCAAAAAGTCTGTGGCTGAAGCCCTTGGACATTTTCCTCCAAGTCAGGTTTTATGCCAGCTTGACAGTCCATAAAGGAGACAATGAAATAATTTCTCCTTCCAATGTCCCCAAGACTGTTGGGGAAGACAAACCAAGTTCTTCCCTTCAATACCGGCCATTTACTATGCATTCTACATTAGGTGTCCACAGAGCCCTATAATTACCTTGGGCTGCCTTGATTTGCTACTGAGCTCTCAAGGTAGCACTGACTGTTCCATTAAATGCTAATTTTGCAAAATTTGCTACGCTTTCAGGGAGGTTTTACTGCCACACACCATTGCGAGAAGCATCCCTGCAGTGTCCTTTCTCTGGTGAGAGCACAGACATTCCTCTGTGCCCGGGTGCCGCACACGGCGCTGCTCTGCGGCAATGGGGACACAGGGAAGCGGTGCCCGCCGTGTGTTCCCCCATGTCCCCCTGTGTTCCCCCGGCCAGGGAGCTGCTCCTGCCCGGCATGGCCGGGCCCAGCCGCTGGGGCTCGCCGGCAGCGGGCAGGAGCCGGCCCGGGCTGCGGGACACGGCGGGGCTGCCCGGCTGGAAAGCAGCTCTGGCTGCCGCCAGGGAGCTGTGGGCAAGGGGCTGCCGGCCGTGCGGGAGGAAAGCCGCTGGGCCGGCCCCTAACGCTGCCCCGCAGAAAGGAAGGGCAGGAGGAAGCTGACAAATGAGCCGGGAATGTGGCAGTGCAGAGATGAAGGGACAAGTGCCCTTGGGGGCCGGGGCCAGCCCTCGGGCACGGCTCCGAGCGGCTCCTGAGGCGGCGTCAGGGCTGCCTGTGAGGATTGCAGGCGGCAGCCGAGAGCAGCAGCGCCGGCAGTGCCAGCCGGGCCCCATGGCCATGTGGCCGTGCCTTCGCAGCCCGTGAGGGCCGCGGGCTCTGCAGCGCGGCTCCTGCTCCCACAGCCGGCCCGGAGCCTCAGGGCTGCCCCGCAGGCGCCGCGGGAGCAGCAGCGGCCTCAGGGCCTGGCCCGGGGCTCGATCTGCTCAGCCCGGGGGCAGAGCCACAGCAGGGGGGAAGGAGCTGAAGGAGCACCAGGGAGCCCGGGGAGAGACAGGCTGTGAGACAAGGCTCTGTCTCTAATTTGAACAGTTTTTATTAACGTAATTACTATATAACTAAATAACTATATGAAGGAAAAAGTCAGTTTTCTGATGACATTGTCACAGGCGCTTGTCGCAGTGTACAAGATGTCCCAGGTCGAGCACTGGGCGTGGAGTGATCTCCAGCTGGCCATGGTCCGTTGGTGTCTGGCAGGGTGGGACAGGCTGGAGGCGCTCTTCTGCCCAGGGGACGAGCCTGGGAGATGTGACTGGCCAGGGCTGTCGAGAGGCGGCAGGGCCTGGGGGGGAAGCGAGGGTGAGCCCACCTTCCCAGGGGCAGCCACTGGCTGGAGCAACTCTGCTGGCCCAGGACGGGCCAGCATGAGTGTCACCTGCCTAGTGACAGACCGTCAGAGATCCAAGCTCAGTTGCCCCATGAGCCAGGCCTCCTCCATTCCACTTCTGCCCCTTCCAAAGCAGTCTAGAAGCCACATGCCCATCGCAGCCTTCCCAGACCTGTACACACAGCCCTACTCATCCTCCTGCCTGTAGCTAGCAGACAATCAGCCCCCTGTCCTCGTTAACCCCCATGCCCTAACAGGGCCATACCTGACACATCCTGTTTCCTGATCAGCACAGGAAGGTGGTCATTACGGCCCCTCGAGACATGTCCCTCACCGTGCTGCAGCAGGGTCGCACTGGGCTGAGAAGGAGAGGGCAGTTGGCTGCAATGCAGGGCCCAATCCAGCATCCCCCAATAATCCTCCCAACCCAGGTCTACCTGGGGACTGAAGGCACAGATTCCCCCTGCACAGTCAGCAATCAGGTCTCAGTCACAATTCTCTGTCCCCACCTTCATTATATCTACCTTTCTCTGGGTTGTCACGAAGGCCTGTGGCAGACCACTTCTCTGTGGGGAAGCCTTGATGTTTGGCATCATGGAGCTGCTGCTCTGATGGTCCCCAGAGCTCTGTGCCACATGGGGGACACTGGCACCGACCAGTGGCTTCCTGTGGGATGGGGCAGAGGACACTCAGTGCCCAGCCCTGTGGCATGCAGGGCATCACCCTGCTGTGCCAGGGAGGGGACTGGCAGTGCTGCCTGCAGGGGCATGTCCCTGCCAGCTCCTGTCACCTGCTGCAGGAGCCCCAAGCAGAAAGCAAAAGCCCCTCCCACACAGGGAAAAGCCCTCCTTGCTGTGTCAGGGCTACCCTGCACCCCAGGCGCTGGGGATGTGTCCTCAGGGCCCTTACCTTTGGCTGGGTGGTGGCTCCCTGTTGGGGGGCATCGGCTGCAAATACGGGAGTGTCTCGGGGTACCTGGGGAGGGCAGGAGTCACAGGTGTGTGACAGGGGACAAAGAACCTGTTCCTGTTGGAGGCAGCGCCCCAAAGCCATGGGATTGTAGCCCATGGCATCCCGCTGCCTGCAGGCCTTGGGATGAGCCCCCACAGGCCCTGGTGATGGGCAGGGCTGCAGAGGGGGCTCCCCACATCAGCCCCTCCCGAGCCGACACTGTCACCCCTGTGCCCAGCACAGCGGGTCACTGCTGGCACCCATCTCCCCCCATGGCAGCCCCGCTGCCCCCGAGGCACTGGTGCTACTCACTGGCCAGGAACCTGCACGCTGAGCATGCGGTCACACGACAGGCACGAGAAAGGCACTGGCAGCTGCCTAAGGAGGGTGAGGCAAGAGGGCTGGCTGAGCTCCTGGGCCCACAGCCCTGCAGCACACAGGCAGCAGCTCCCTGCAGCAGCCAGCTGCTGGGCAGCTCACTGCACAGGCTCACGGCCATTGCAGGCTGAACCGGGGGCTCTTGAGCCTGTTTCTGCCCATCCCCAAGGTGCTGGCTGCTGCCAGGTGAAGGGCACAGGCACCCATGCCACCATCCCAAGCAGCCCCTGCAGCGCTTTCAGCCCCTCTCTGGCACCAAAGTGCCCCCGTGTGCACGGCCAGGAGGGCAGGGCACGGCCCAGCTCTGGGGCACTGCGTGTCACAGCCCTGCCTGGGAGGAGCAGTTGCCATCGCTGTCCCCAAAGCCATCAGAATGTCCATGGCACTCACTTCTTCATCCCAGCGGCGCTTTCACGCAACACTCTACTCTCAAGCTCCTCCAGGTTCCTGATCCAGGAGTCCTCCAGGTGTTTACGGAAAGTCTTCAGCTCCAGGCGATCCAGCTGTGAACAGGTGCAGCGCCTCAGCCAACTGCTCCAGGATGTGACATGGAGCTCTCCAGGGAAAAGCCTGGAGGGGGATCCTCAGAGGGATGCTGCCTCAGGCTGCCAAGTCCCAAAAGGTCCAGTTCTTTGTAGGGGGGACAAGGAACCCCTCACCTTCTCATCCATTGCATCGCTGATCTGTTCCTGCATCTTATTCCTGTACTGCTCCTGGCCTGAAATCTGGCTCTGCAAGTCCTCCATCCTCTCATCCAGCTCCTCCATGTTCTCTTCAAACTGGCTGTGATTGACTTTGCTGTCCAAGGCAGCTTTGTCCGCTTTCTAGCAGAGGGGAAGGGCAGGAGAGCGGTGGGGACAGGGATGAGGAACGGCAGGCAGGGCCAGCGTGTGAGGGGCAGAGGGAGGAGTGCTTCCTGCAGGCCATCATGCCCCTTTCAGGCTGCTGTGGCCCCATTTGCCCCATCACCCTGGTGAGCTTGGTGCTACCATGTGAAGGGTGAGGGACCCCTGAGCTCAGGAAATTGTCCCCCCCCAGACCAGTTCAGCCACCCAGCCCCCATGGGACAAGGGGCATTTGTCACCCTGCCCGGGAGGCTGGCCTGGCACCGAGGCCCCCAAGGGACTGTACCATGTCCATTGCAGCCATCATGTCCTTCTGTTCTGCTTTCTCCTTCTGCAGCTTCTCCAGAGACTGGATCAGCACCTTTCAGCACAGAAAGGAACACACATGATGACACCACAGTAAGGTTGGGGCACACCCCAGGAGCTGGTAGCACACCCCTCTCCCCCTCCGTGAAAAACTTTGGGGAAATGCACTTGGAACAAGCACACGGCTGTGAGAAGGGCAGTAGGAGATTCCTTGGATCCCTCAGCTGGGTTTATCTTGGGGAATGGCTTGACACCAAACGGGATGGGTTCCAGCCACACACCTCCATGTCTCTTTGCTTGTGTTGAGAGTCCTTTTGGAGGCTCTTTGAGGCAAAGCTGAGTTTCTCATAGTCTCTTTGAATGTCCGAAAACTTGGCTTCCATAGCCTGTCTCAGCTGCTGATCCTGCCCCAGGGATGAAAGAACATAAGGGGGAGGGTCAGACCAAAGAGGACCTGGCTGCTCCACAGGGGCAGACCCACATTACTGAGCCATTGGCCATGGGCCCACCATGTGAAGAGGACGTTTGCATCAAGGCTGTAATTTCCCTCCCTGCTGCTGGCGGATCAGGACAATTTGGGCAGTTTGGGTCTCCCATAGGATTACAGCAAAGCACAACACAGCATGAGGATGTGGCATGGACCTCCAACAGGACTGAGCCAGGAGTGTCAGGAGTGCTGCCCCAGGACCTCACCTGCTCGCTCAGCTGGTCGGCTGTCTCAGTCACCAGCTCCTCCAGCATGGCATACTTCATCTCCTGATACTCTCCCATCTTCTTCAGCTGTAACTTTGTCTCCTGCCGCAAAGCCCTGGCCAGAGAGATGGGGGCAAGGGCGGGGTTACCCCTGCAGGGCTGCTGGGCATCCCATGCCCACAAACCAGGATGCTGCCAGACCCCCTGGGCTCCCTTGCAGCCCCCCAGGGTATGAACCCACTCCTGTCCCCTTACTCAATTTGCTGAGAGATCTCCTTCCTGTTCTCTTCTTTCCACTGGGCGAAATCCTCCTTCAGCTTTTTAAGCTCTGCCTCCAGCTTCTTCATCTGGAAAGGCCAGTGATGGTAGAGTCAGGGCACAGACATCATGTTGTCCCAGCGTGGGGGCCCTTTAGCTGCATGGACAGCCCCAGACTCCTCCACCTGGTCCTGAGAGCCTGATCCCAAAACCCGCTCTTGGAGTCACATTGAAGTTCCCCATGAGAGCCCAAAGATTACAGAACCAAACAACTCACTAAAGCAAGGGAGTCCTTAAGCTTCTTTATGTCGTCTTCCATGATGATCTGTGCTGTCTTCAGCCTTTCAACCTCTTCACGGAGGTCCTTGACGAGAGCCATGTCCTAGGAGAGAGCAGTGGGGGCAGTGAGCCTCTGGCAGGGTCAGTGGGGACCCGCAAGCCCTTGGCCCCTGCTGTGGTTTGTGGAGCACTGGGGACAGGGCAGGGCCGGGCTCAGGCAGGCTGGCAGGGCTCTGCAGGCAGCACGGTCCCTGCATCGAGCAGGGCCAAGGGTGCTGAGCCTCCAGCCAGCAGAGCAGAGGGCACGGGCTGCGGTCTCAGACCCAGAACTCGCTCCCAGCCGCAGTTCACCTCATCCCGTGACATCAGGACCTTCTTCATTTCCTCTGTCACATAACGCTGGCTAGCCTTTATCATTTCAATCTCCTCGAGATGCTGGGAACTCTCAGTGGTCTAGGAGAAAGAATTGTCAGACACAAGTCTCTGGTGAGGGTATTTAGGAAACATGACCTTAGAACCACAGTGGTCTGCACACACCTGGGCCTCCTGGAACTTCTTAAAGTCCTCTGACATGCGGGAAGCTTCTGCCTTTATGGCACCAATCTCCTCGCGAATAAGCTGTGAAACAGTCCCAGAAGCAGGGATGTCAGAGGGGATGGCCAGGGCAGCAACACCCCAAAGAGCCCCACCCTGGCACGGGCAGCCCTTGGCACAGCCAGGTGAGCAGGGAGAGTCCCGGTGCCACCTGCCCCAGCGGGGCTCAGTGCCAGAGCACTGAAGCCCCTCCAGACAGCACAGAGCCCCTGCCAGCGGCTCTGCCAGGGCAGTGAGGGCAGAGCCAAGCACTGCTGTCTGAGGAAGTGGGGAGGGGCTGTCTGCTGGGGGAGCGCCCCGGGGCTGGGGAGAGCCTCTACCTTGGACATGTGCTTCTTGAACTCGTCATTATCTTTCTTCATCTTTTTCATGTTGGCGGCCACATCAGCAAGTGAGGGGCCACTGTGCTGGCCTGGCCACGGCTCCTGGCTGCTCAGGTACTGCACGTCCAGGTGCTCCAGCACAGCCTGCAGCAGTTTTCTCATGGCTGCAAAATGGACGGCGCCATTGTTGGGCATCCCGATGGCGAGATCCAGCATCTGGGAGAGGCTGAGTGTGTCCAGGGATGCCGCCATGTCTGCACACTCTCAGTCCCTGTTTTGTCACAAGCCTTCTGCCCAGTTGGGTCTGTCAGGAATGAGCAAAATGGATGAGAAACAGGGGGAACAAAAGGGTTGAGAGAAGCAATGAGCAAATTCGATATTTAAAAGGACGAGTAGCCAGCAGGCTCCTTCCTCATGCCTTGCAGGACTGGAGACTGCCCTGCTGATGCCCCTCCTCAACACAACTCCCATTGCCAGGCAACGCTTCCTAATCCACACCTGGGAACCAGTGGGTCCCAGACTCATGAAGTCATAGATTAATGGAGTCTTAGAATGATGTGATTTAGAATGGATGACTGTTGATTCCTTTGTTTGCTAAAAACAGACAACTAAGTCAAAAGTTTTGTGTGTGTGTGTGGCTGGAACTATCCCCTCCACACGCCCTGACCAGAATAAAATAATGCCTAACTCGCTAATACTAAAATGACAGTGCTTGAGGATTTCATTTATCCTAGTTTTGGTGACAGTTTCTAATGACCCAGATGGAACTTTCCTCCTTCTTTTGCTCCATGGATTCACAGGATCGAGAGGACTCCAGTGCCCTCCAGAGATTTTTCAGGGAGATCCTCTGATGCTCCCATCCACTGAGCTCATGGCAAAGAGCCCTGGGATTTTAGTAAGGGAGTTTCAGACACACATAGTGCTATCTCCAGGTGGAGGAATTGTGGAAATGGCAAAAGTGGGGGAAGAGGCTCAGAGAGGGCAATGTCAGCAGGGAATGCTAGATCAATCTTTCCCTCCTGCACATCCCTCTGGTGGGAGGAGGTGGAAAACACTGTCACTGTGTTGGTGTGGACCAATGGAACTCCAGGGAAATCAAAAGCAGTGGAACGATTCAGGATTCAGTTGGAGCCTGACGGAGGACTGGTTAGGCAGAAAAATATTTGTTGAAGTTAGAAGCTAGAAGAGGGTTAGAAGAATGAATTGCTAAAGTTTGCAAGATGGATCACTAAGGGAATGTGAGTCACAATATAGGACTCCTCTCCTGCTGGTAAAGGAAGCACATACTAAGGAACACAGGCCAGTACAAGATGTCAGAGCTGTCAATGAAATAGTGTGAGACTCAGACCCAGTGGTAGCAAGTCCTTATACAAGTCCTTTTAACCCCATTTAAGGAATCTGATGAGTCCTGATGTGTTTACTGTTGTGGATGTTAAGGATCCCTTTTTCTGCATTGCCCTTGAAACTGAAAGTCAGCTCTTGCTTCTTGAATGGAAAGTTCCTTGATAGGCCATGAAACCCAATTGAAGCGGAATGTTCTTCATCCAGGGTCTAACAATCACCCCACATTGTTTGAGAAATGTCTGGATTGGAGACAAGTTAGGAGGAAACATCCCCTCTAAAGAAAACAGGTTTGGGCACTCCCTGCCACCCACAGCAAGGAATTGTTTGGAGGAAAGTGAAAAATGCTGTTTATTTAACACACAGAGTGCAGGCAGGCATGGGAAAAAGAACGAATAATGTTAGATCTTCAAACCTTCTGCAGACAAAGCTGGAGGATTCAGAGCTCGTTCTGTCGGTGTGGCTCGGCTCCACCAGCCCAGGGCCGGGATGGGCATCCCAGGGCCTCCCCTGCGGCCGTGGCACAGGGCTCCCGGAGATGTTCTGGTGTTTTGGGCCGGGACAAAGACAAACAGTTCCAGGAGAAGCTGCCACAGTGCTGGAAAAGATTCTTGCATTATCAAAGAACAAGAAGCCAGCTAAAAGCCAAGATGTCCTCCCTCTGTTTGTGCTGCACAACACAGCGGAGCGAGCCTGGGGAGGATGGGTGAACACCACACCAAAAGAATTCCACCGGCTTTCCACCCCTCTCTCAGACCTAGCTTAAAGTTACAGGACCCATGTCTGGGCATAAAGCAGACAACAGGGGACACAGTCTCATACAGGCACCCCAAGACAAGAACCAATTGGCCAAAGATTTGGAGTTATGGTGTTGTGGTTCAAATTTATTTTACTGATTCCTTGTTAAATGGTTGGTCCTTTTTTACCCCCATGTTCTCCCCGAGCTGGTTTACCCCTGGGTTTTACCCTTCCTCAAAGCTGTCCCTCATGCCATTCCCCACCCCTTGTTCCAGCTCTTTCCCTGCCTGTCAAGGTAACCCAGCCCTTGATTCCTGAACCTTCTCTGCCACTCAACCCCCGGGCCAATCCCAGTCTGCAACACCCCTTTGGAATTCCCCTACTCCTCGAAGCCCCATTGGCCCATGTGGCCCATCCTCCCCACCCTCCCGCCCCAATTGGCCCCAGACACTTGATGGAATCCCCTCACTCCTCCCCTGAGGATTCCCTGTTGGTTAGCTGTTTGTATCCACCTCCTGATTTGTATCTGGATAAAAACCCTTACTCAGGACTGCCCAGCGCTCTTTGCTTCAGCTCTTTTTGCCTGGAATAAACTGTTTCTTATGGAACATCAAGACAGAAAGTCCTCCTATCTTCTCTGCCTGGTCCCTGTTGTGCCTTGTATCTGGCACCTTAGAGCAAGGGGCTGTAAAGGATCTGCCTCTTGTAAATCCCCATACTGGGGCAGCTCCCCAGTCCTGGAGAGGCTCTGGAGTTCAAAGAGCTGGCCAGGGCTGCAGCAGCCAATTCAGTATGGGAAAAGGGGAATGAGGATATGGCTTTGCTTGAGTATGTAGGTGATCTTTTACTTGATACTGGAACTCAAGCAGGATGCATGGAAATAATTCTAAGCTTACTGACCTTTTTGGGGCAAGCCAGTTACAGGGTATCCAAGAAGAAGGCCCAGAGTGCAAAAGAGCATGTTACCTATCTAAGGTTCACCATTTCCCAGGGACAGCAAAACCCTGGAACCGAAAGGACAGAGCCGAACTCCAGAGCCAAGGTCTGTTTGCAAGTCAAGAACATTTCTAGGAATGGGTGGTCTGGGCTCTGATTCCTAATTCTGGCCTATGGTAAGACCTTTATATGAAGCCCTGAGAATTGCCCAAGGAGGTGCTACACCAAGGAGGTGCTAGAGTGGACTCCAGAATGGCAGAGGCTTTCAGAGAGCCCAAGAGAGCTCTAATGTCAGCCCTGCAGGGGCATTGCCTGACTTGACCAAGCCTCTTGAGCAGTTTGTTCAGGAACACTGACGTGTTGCGCTACGGGTGTTAGCTCAGAGGTTATGGACATGGAAAAGGGCCATAGGATATTTTCCAAACAAGTGGGCAGTGTCAGTTAAGGGATGTCCCTTAACTGCCTTTGACTTGTAGCAGCAACTGCCTTTTAATACAAGAAGTCCAGAATGGACCATGGGGCGAAAGGTGACTGTTGATGTTCCACCCTTGGTCCTCTCAGCTCTAGGACAAAAAGGAGGCCACTGGTTACCCCCAGGTCGAATGCTTGAGTATCAATTTGTCCTGTTGGGCCAGGGTGATGTGGAACTGCAGACACCTCTGCCTTGCAGCCAGCCACGTTCCTGGGATCTGTACCAGAAAGAAGCCTCACAACATGACTGTGTTCATCAGCTTCACTCCAGTAGAGGAGATCCTCTGGGAGAAGATCCAGACTGGGAATTGTCCACAAGTGGGAGCAATTTTGTGAGCAAAGGAGAGCAGAAGTTTGGGTGCGCAGTAGGCCCCAATCCAAGCCATCCCATTACCTCTTACCACCTGTGCACACAAGGCTGAGCTGCTCAGTCTATGGCAGCCTGGAATTGTCACAGGGAAGAAGGGGAGCATATGGGCTAATTCTAAGTGTGCATTTGGAGCAGTTCATGCCCCTGGTGCTCTCTGGAACAAAGGAAGGCTCCTTTCAGCACAAGGATCTCCTGTCAAAGGTGGAGACATTATCAGACACCTACTAGAAAGTGTTCAGGTACCAGCCAAAGTGGCTGTCGTGCATTGCAAAGCTCTTCCATTTGGAAATACATCAATTAGTGTGGGAAACAGACTGGCAGATAAAGCTCCTAAAGGAGTGGCAGAGGAAAGCATCCTAATAGTTGCTGCACCAAAATGTGTGACCTTTCAAATGTAACCCAGAATAACAAGCCCAAGATAAAATGCTGGCAAAATCGAATGGCCCTAGATTTCAAATATGATAGTTTAGCCAAAAAAATTTATTAAGTAGTTTAATAGAAATTATTTCATTTTCGTGTCTTAAGTCTTTCTAAACATTCAATGATAAGTAGACAATGATAAGTAAACATTCAATGGTAAGTAGAAGTAATCCTAAAAGAAATAGTTAAGATCACTTTTAAAAGGGGGGATTGTTAGAAATCATATAACTTTCTAATTGGCTATTCCAATTATTTGTTTTTATTAAGTCTGTTAATAATAGATTTACTTAATTAGAAGCAGTGTAGTCTTTCCCTGGAGCATGCAGCATGGTTTTCCATAAACTATTAGTGGAACACCATTTGGAAAAATCCCTGAACTTTTAAGTTTTGCTAAACAACCTTGACAGTTTGAGTTATCTCAATGTTTTCACTGACAGCGGGAACAGGCTCTGCCTCTCTTTCAGAAGGTTTTTATTCACCTAATGGAAGAAAAAAGGGACGAGGTACCCCTCACATTCTCCTCTACAAGGCCGAGCTGCTGCTGCGTATTGTTCCAGTGCTGCTCCTGGCCTGAAATCTGGCTCTGCAACTCCTGCATCCTCTCATCCAGACGCTCCATATTTACATCAAACTGGCTGTGATTGACTTTGCCAGCAGGACATTTGCATCAAGGCTTTGATTTCTGTCCATGCTGCTGACTGGTCCAGGCCACTTTGGGGCAGTTTGGGTCTACCCCAGGGGATGTCCTCAGTCTCCCATGCTGCCTGCTGCCTACCTGGCCCCAGTTCCTCATCATCTTCTCAAACTTGCCCATAGCCATCTGCCGGGACTCCAGGGATTCCATCTGCTCCTCGAGTTTCTCGCAGCGCTTGAGGAGCTCCCCCAAATGCTCGTTGAGGTCGAAGGTGCAGTTGGAGCACTCTGCCTTTGCTCTCTCCGCCTCCTCCTGCACACTCTCCACCATCTCCTCTATCTCAGCCAGCTGCAGGAAGGGCAGAGAGAATTGGCTCCAGAGATGGGATGAATGGAACCATCATTCCTGCATGCTGTGGGCCTCAGTGGCCCCAGCAAGTTGGGGAATATGGCTGGGAACCCCAGCAGGACTACTGCACCAAGCCAGGAGTGGTGGGACTGCTCCCCCAGGACCTCATCGTCTCGTTCACCTTGTTGGCTGTCTCAGCCACCAGCTGCTCCAGCATGGCCTTCCTCATCTCCTGCTCCTCTTCCATCTTCTGCAGCTCACGCCTTGTCTCCTCCAGCAAAGCCCTGGCCAGAGAGATGGAGGCAAGGGCAGGGTTACCCCTGCAGGGCTGCTGGGCATCCCATGCCCACAAACCAGGATGCTGCCAGACTCCCTGGGCTCCCTTGCAGCCCCCCAGGGTATGAAACCCCCTCCTGTCCCCTTACTCAATTTGCTGAGAGATCTCGTTGCTGCTCTCTTCTCTCCACCTGGCTGCATCCTCCCTTAGCTTGTTAAGGTCCTCTCCCATTTGCTTAATCTGGCAAGGTCAGTGACGGTAGAGTCAGGGCACAGACATCATGTTGTCTCAATATGGGGGCCCTTCAGATACACAGAAAGCCCCAGGGCCCCCAACTCTGACCCCATAGCTTACTGCTCTTAGAGTCACATTGAAGTTCCCTATGAGACCCCAAAGCTGACATCACCCCATAGATTACGAGGCAGCCAACTCCTTAATCTTCTGTGCCATGTGCATCTGTGTTGTCTTTATCCTGTCAATCTCCTCAGTGAGATTCTTGGAAAAAAATGTGGCCCAGGAGGGAGAGGTGGTGTCAGTCAGCCCCTGGGATGGGTCTGTGGGCACCAGCAGGGCATTGAGCTCTGCCATGGTGTGCTCAGCATGGGGGGACAGCTCAGGGACCAGCGCAGCCAGCCTGGCAGGGCTCCTTCCTTGTCCAACAAAGGACTGGAGCCTGCTCTGCTCCTGCCCCTTTTCATCACAACTCCCCTTGCCAGGCAGCACACGTCATCCCTGCCAGACATTGGGTCACAGACTCATGGAGTCAAGGAATGGCTTGGGCTGGAAGGGACCTCAAAGATCCTCTCATTCCAATCCCCTGCCATAGGCAGGAACACCTTCCACTAGACCAGGTTGCTCCAAGTCCCATCCAGCCTGGCCACGGACACTTGCAGGAATGGGCTGACACAATTTCTTTGGGCAACCTGTGCCAAGGCATCACAACCCTCTCAGGAAGATTTTCTTCCCAATACCCAGTCTAACCCTGCTGGCTCACAGTGTGAAGCCATTGCCTCTTGTCCTGTCATTGAAGGCCCCTGTGCCAAGTCCCTCTCCAGCCCATTTGGAGCCCTTTAATGACTGAAAGGTGCTTGAAAGTCTCGCAGGACAGGAGAGGCCTTACTACTTTTCTTTTAGTCCTTTTAAGACTTGAGTTACAGCTAAATCACTTGTCCAGCTGCTGTGTTGCAGCGATGACCGTGGCCTGAGACCCGATGACCCGGCTGGCAGAGAGGGCGGCCAACAGCCACACTGCAGCAGGGGGTGGCAGCCCCAGTGGCAGGGCCCCAGGGCTGGCAGCTTCAGGCACCCCTCGGCGGTAAAAGCCTCGGGCTGTGCCTGCAGGACGAGGTCTCGGTGAGAACTTCGAAGCAGGGCGGAGCGGAATAAGAGCGGGACACTTCCTGGGGTCAAACGGGTTTAATGTCACGGGGGACGACCAGCAGGGAGTGACAAACATGGAAGGACCAGCAGGAAGTGACAAACGAAAAGGGCAGAGCATGAGACTTTAAAGGGAGGTGGCAACTGCGGGAGGGATTTACAGAAAACCAATCAAGGAGAAACAGGGGAAGGGCTTAACATAATAGACAGTAAGGGAGAACCAATTGATACATTGTAAAGGAGGGGCCCCGGTGCCTCAGCCAATCACTACTCCCACCGCGAGGAACATTCTGGAAGACTGGGAGTGGTGGGGAGTGATTGACTGGGCCCAGGGAGGAGAGAAAACTATACATATTAGGAGATATAGGGCGGGGAAATTACATAACATGGGGGCAACCATAGCAACTAAATAATAGACAGAAACTAAGGCGGGGAAAACTGGGAGGACAGAACCATCACAACAAATGGGGGAGAAACAGAACATACCAACACACCACAACACTGTGTCAGTCCTGTTCTGTGGCATTTCATGTTCTCAGTTTCTTCTTGCATTGTGGAGCGGGCAGCAAGCCTGGCTTTGCTGTGCAGTGAACTGTCAGTGTGAGTCACCACGGGCAGGGCACTGCAACAACCACAAAGCCCCAGATGGAGGGCAAGGGTACCTTTGTGTTTGTTTCCTCACCAAGAGAGGAATCCCCCAAGCAGCTCCTGGGCAGAGGCTGCAGGTGGGGCCAGCAGCCCCACAAGAGCTCAGTCCCTGTGAGAGAATCACCAACCTGCTGCTTTCCCCGGGGTTTGAGACATGGCTACTTGGTGGTTTGGCACAGCAAACCCAAGGCCTGGTTTGGAGCATCCATTGGGATCAGCCTTTGGCAGGGAAGCAGTGGGGTGCTGTGCATGAGCCCCTGGCTGAGCTATGGGGTTGTTGGGGCACAGACTCCTTTCTCCTCTGGAGTTTAGGGCAAAAAGTCTCTGTAGGTGAAGCCCTTGGACATTTTCCTCCAAGTCAGGTTTTATGTCAGCTTGAAAGTCCATGAAGAGGACAATGAAATATTTTTCTCCTGCCAATATCCCGCAGACTGTTGGGGAAGACAAAACAAGTTCTTCCCTTCAATACCTGCCTTTTACTACATGTTGTACTTCATGTGTCCACAGAGCCCCATAATTACCTTGGGCCTCCTTGATTTGTTGCTGATCTCTCACGGTAGCACTGACTGTTCCATTAACTGCCCATTTTGCAAAATTTGCTACGCTTTCAGGGAGGTTTTATTGCCACACACCATTGCGAGAAGCATCCCTGCAGTGTCCTTTGTCCGGTGAGAGCACAGACATTCCTCTGTGCCCGGGTGCCGCACACGGCGCTGCTCTGAGGCAATGGGGACACAGGGAAGCGGTGCCCGCCGTGTGGCCCCCGTGTGTTGCCGTGTGTCCCCCCATGTCCCCCTGTGTTCCCCCGGCCAGGGAGCTGCTCCTGCCCGGCATGGCCGGGCCCAGCCGCCGGGGCTCGCCGGCAGCGGGCAGGAGCCGGCCCGGGCTGCGGGACACGGCGGGGCTGCCCGGCTGGAAAGCAGCTCTGGCTGCCGCCAGGGAGCTGTGGGCAAGGGGCTGCCGGCCGTGCGGGAGGAAAGCCGCTGCGCCGGCCCCTAACGCTGCCCCGCAGAAAGGAAGGGCAGGAGGAAGCTGACAAATGAGCCGGAATGTGGCAGTGCAGAGATGAAGGGACAAGTGCCCTTGGGGGCCGGGGCCAGCCCTCGGGCACGGCTCCGAGCGGCTCCTGAGGCGGCGTCAGGGCTGCCTGTGAGGATTGCAGGCGGCAGCCGAGAGCAGCAGCGCCGGCAGTGCCAGCCGGGCCCCATGGCCATGTGGCCGTGCCTTCGCAGCCCGTGAGGGCCGCGGGCTCTGCAGCGCGGCTCCTGCTCCCACAGCCGGCCCGGAGCCTCAGGGCTGCCCCGCAGGCGCCGCGGGAGCAGCAGCGGCCTCAGGGCCTGGCCCGGGGCTCGATCTGCTCAGCCCGGGGGCAGAGCCACAGCAGGGGGGAAGGAGCTGAAGGAGCACCAGGGAGCCCGGGGAGAGAGAGGCTGTGAGACAAGGCTCTGTCTGTAATTTCAAGAGTTTTTATTCACTTAATTACTATATACAACTAAAAAACTATATACAACTAACGTAATAACTATATACAAGTAAATAGTCAGACAATTGTCACAGGTGCTTCTCGATTCTGGCCAGATGTCCCAGGTCTTGCACTGGGCGCGGAGTCCTCTCCAGCTGGCCGGGGGCTGTTGATGTCTGCCGGGGCTGGAGAGGCTGCTCGACACCTGGGGCCTTTTGAGGAGCTGTGCCTGGCTGGTGCTCTCCTGAGGCGGCAAGGGTAGTGAAGGACAAGGGTGAGACGCCACAGATGCTGGCCCCACCACACCAGGACTCAAGCTCCTGTCCCACACTGGGCATGGCCGTTCTCCCACGTTACTCCAGCTCCAAGCTCAGTTGCCCCATGAGCCAGTCCTCCTGCTCCAATCTGCCCCTTCCTTCTTACCCCAGATGCAAAATAGCCAAGCCACATTACCCAGCTCTGTACACAGAGCCCTACTCCTCCCCCAGCCGGTACCTAGCAGACAATCAGCCCCCTGTCCGTGTTAACTCCCATGCCCTAACAGGGCCATACCTGACGCATCCCGGGTCCTGATCGCTGCACAATGCTGGTCATTACAGCCCCTCCAGATGTGTCCATCACCGCGCTGCAGCAGGGTCACACTGGGCTGAGAAGGAGAGGGCAGTTGGCTGCAATGCAGGGCCCAATCCAGCATCCCCCAATAATCCTCCCAACCCAGGTCTCCCTGGGGACTGAAGGCTCAGATTTCCCCTGCACAGTCAGCAATGCCATCAGGCCTCAGTCACCATTCTGTGTCCCCACCTACATCACACCTACCTTGTTGTAGTGTACCAGAAGACGCTGCAGCTGCGCACTACTCTTTGGGGAAGCCTTGATGTTTGGCATCGTGGAGCTGCTGCTCTGATGGTTCCCAGAGCTCTGCGGCATACGGGGGACACTGGCACGGACCGGTGGCCTCCTGTGGGATGGGGCAGAGGACACTCAGTGCCCAGCCCTGTGGCATGCAGGGCATCACCCTGCTGTGCCAGGGAGGGGACTGGCAGTGCTGCCTGCAGGGGCATGTCCCTGCCAGCTCCTGTCCACCTGCTGCAGGAGCCCCAAGCAGAAAGCAAAAGCCCCTCCCACACAGGGAAAAGCCCTCCTTGCTGTGTCAGGGCTACCCCGCACCCCGGGCGCTGGGGATGTTTCCTCAGGGCCCTTACCTTTGGCTGGGAGGGGGCTCCTTGCTGGGGGGCATCGGCTGCAAATACGGGAGTGTCTCGGGGTACCTGGGGAGGGCAGGAGTCACAGGTGTGTGACAGGAGACAAAGAACCTGTTCCTGTTGGAGGCAGCGCCCCAAAGCCATGGGATTGTAGCCCATGGCATCCCGCTGCCTGCAGGCCTTGGGATGAGCCCCCACAGGCCCTGGTGATGGGCAGGGCTGCAGAGGGGGCTCCCCACATCAGCCCCTCCCAAGCCGACATTGTCACCCCTGTGCCCAGCACAGCGGGTCACTGCTGGCACCCATCTCCCCCCATGGCAGCCCCGCTGCCCCCGAGGCACTGGTGCTACTCACTGGCCAGGAACCTGCACGCTGAGCATGCGGTCACACGACAGGCACGAGAAAGGCACTGGCAGCTGCCTAAGGAGGGTGAGGCAAGAGGGCTGGCTGAGCTCCTGGGCCCACAGCCCTGCAGCACACAGGCAGCAGCTCCCTGCAGCAGCCAGCTGCTGGGCAGCTCACTGCACAGGCTCACGGCCATTGCAGGCTGAACCGGGGGCTCTTGAGCCTGTTTCTGCCCATCCCCAAGGTGCTGGCTGCTGCCAGGTGAAGGGCACAGGCACCCATGCCACCATCCCAAGCAGCCCCTGCAGCGCTTTCAGCCCCTCTCTGGCACCAAAGTGCCCCCGTGTGCACGGCCAGGAGGGCAGGGCACGGCCCAGCTCTGGGGCACTGCGTGTCACAGCCCTGCCTGGGAGGAGCAGTTGCCATCGCTGTCCCCAAAGCCATCAGAATGTCCATGGCACTCACTTCTTCAGCCCAGCAGCGCTTTCACGCAACACTCTACTCTCAAGCTCCTCCAGGTTCCTGATCCAGGAGTCCTCCAGGTGTTTACGGAAAGTTTTCAGCTCCAGGCGATCCAGCTGTGAACAGGTGCAGAGCCTCAGCCAACTGCTCCAGGATGTGACATGGAGCTCTCCAGGGAAAAGCCTGGAGGGGGATCCTCAGAGGGATGCTGCCTCAGACTGCCAAGTCCCAAAGCGGTGGGGACGAGGAACCCCTCACCTTCTTCTCCTCCACAACGCTGAACTGCTGCTGCGTATTGTTCCAGTGCTTCTCCTGGCCTGAAATCTGGCTCTGCAAATCCTTCATCTTCTCATTCAGCTCCTCCATGTTCTCTTTAAACTGACTGTGACTGACTTTGCTGTCCAAGGCAGCTTTGTCCGCTTTCTAGCAGAGGGGAAGGGCAGGAGAGCGGTGGGGACAGGGATGAGGAACGGCAGGCAGGGCCAGCGTGTGAGGGGCAGAGGGAGGAGTGCTTCCTGCAGGCCATCATGCCCCTTTCAGGCTGCTGTGGCCCCATTTGCCCCATCACCCTGGTGAGCTTGGTGCCACCATGTGAAGGGTGAGGGACCCCCTGAGCTCAGGAAATTGTCCCCCCCCAGACCAGTTCTGCCACCCAGCCCCCAAGGGACAAGGGGCATTTGTCACCCTGCCTGGGAGGCTGGCCTGGCACAGAGGCCCCCAAGGGACTGTACCATGTCCATTGCAGCCATGACGTCCTTCTGTTCTGCTTTCTCCTTCTGCAGCTTCTCCAGAGACTGGATCAGCACCTTTCAGCACAGAAAGGAACCCATGACACCACAGTAAGGTTGGGGCACACCCCAGGATGTAGGAGCCCTCTCCCACTACGCAAAAATCTTGGGGGACGGCACTTGGAACCAGCACAGGACTGTGAGAAGGGCAGTAGGAGATTCCTTGTGATCCCTGCCTGGAGTCATCTTGGGGGATGCTCTGACCCAAAATGGATTTCAGCCACACACCGTGATATCTTTCTGCTTTTGTTCAGAGTCCTGTTGGATGCTCTTGGCAGCAAAGCGGAGTTTCTCATAGTCTCTTTGAATGTCCAAAATCTTGGCTTCCATGTCCTGTCTCAGCTCCTGATCCTGCTCCCGGGATGAAAGAACATACGGTGCTGACCAAAGGGAGTCTGGCTGCTCCACAGGGGCAGACCCACATTACTCAGCCATTGGCCATGAGCCCACCATGTCAAGAGGACATTTGCATCAAGGCTGTAATTTCCCTCCATGCTGCTGGCGGATCCAGGCCAATTTGGGCAGTTTGGGTCTCCCATAGGATTACAGCAAAGCACAACACAGCATGAGGATGTGGCATGGACCTCCAACAGGACTGAGCCAGGAGTGTCAGGAGTGCTGCCCCAGGACCTCACCTGCTCGCTCAGCTGGTCGGCTGTCTCAGTCACCAGCTCCTCCAGCATGGCATACTTCATCTCCTGATACTCTCCCATCTTCTTCAGATGTGACTTTGTCTCCTGCCGCAAAGCCCTGGCCAGAGAGATGGGGGCAAGGCAGGGGTTACCCCTGCAGGGCTGCTGGGCATCCCATGCGCACAAACCAGGATGCTGCCAGACCCCCTGGGCTCCCTTGCAGCCCCCCAGGGTATGAACCCACTCCTGTCCCCTTACTCAATTTGCTGAGAGATCTCCTTCCTGTTCTCTTCTTTCCACTTGGTGAAATCCTCCTTCAGCTTTTTAAGCTCTGCCTCCAGCTTCTTCATCTGGAAAGGCCAGTGATGGTAGAGTCAGGGCACAGACATCATGTTGTCCCAGCGTGGGGGCCCTTTAGCTGCATGGACAGCACCAGAGTCCTCCACCTGGTCCTGAGAGCCTGATCCCAAAACCCGCTCTTGGAGTCACATTGAAGTTCCCCATGAGAGCCCAAAGATTACAGAACCAAACAACTCACTAAAGCAAGAGACTCTTTAAGCTTCTTTATGTCGTCTTCCATGAGGACCTGGTTTGTCTTTAACTGCTCAACCTCTTCACGGAGATGCTGGGTGAGAATCATGTCCTAGGAGAGAGCAGTGGGGGCAGTGAGCCTCTGGCAGGGTCAGTGGGGACCCGCAAGCCCTTGGCCCCTGCTGTGGTTTGTGGAGCACTGGGGACAGGGCAGGGCCGGGCTCAGCCAGGCTGGCAGGGCTCTGCAGGCAGCACGGTCCCTGCATCGAGCAGGGCCAAGGGTGCTGAGCCTCCAGCCAGCAGAGCAGAGGGCACGGGCTGCGGTCTCAGACCCAGAACTCGCTCCCAGCAGCAGCTCACCTGGTCCCGCGACATCTGGACATTGTTCATTTCCCCTGTTAAATTGCGCTGGCTAGCCTTTAACTTTTCAATCTCATCAAGATGCTGGGAACTCTCCGCAGTCTAGGAGAAATGTGTGTCAGACAGAAGTGTCTGATGAGGGTGTTTAGGAAACGTGACCTTAGAACCACAGTGGTCTGCACACACCTGGGCCTCCTGGAACTTCTTAAAGTCCTCTGACATGCGGGAAGCTTCTGCCTTTATGGCACCAAACTCATCGCGAAGAACCTGTGAAACAGTCCCAGAAGCAGGGATGTCAGAGGGGATGGCCAGGGCAGCAACCCCCCAAAGAGCCCCACCCTGGCACGGGCAGCCCTTGGCACAGCCAGGTGAGCAGGGAGAGTCCCGGTGCCACCTGCCCCAGCGGGGCTCAGTGCCAGAGCACTGAAGCCCCTCCAGACAGCACAGAGCCCCTGCCAGCGGCTCTGCCAGGGCAGTGAGGGCAGAGCCAAGCACTGCTGTCTGAGGAAGTGGGGAGGGGCTGTCTGCTGGGGGAGCGCCCCGGGGCTGGGGAGAGCCTCTACCTTGGACATGTGTTTCTTGTAGTTTTCCATCTCTTTCTTAAAAACTTTCATTTCTGAAGAAACCTCAGCAAGTGAGGGGCCACTGAGCTGGCCTGGCCACGGCTCCTGGCTGCTCAGGTACTGCACGTCCAGGTGCTGCAGCATGGCCAGCAGCAGTTTTCTCATGGCTGCAAAGTGAATGGCTCCTTTCTCTGGTGTCCCAATGGCAACATCCAGCATCTGGGAGAGGCTGAGTGTGTCCAGGGCTGTTGCCATGTCTGCACACTTTCTGTCCCTGTTTTGTCGCAATCCTTCTGCCCAGTTGGGTCTGTCAGGGATGAGCAAAATGGATGACAAACAGGGCGAACAAAAGGGTTGAGAGAAGCAATGAGCAAAAGCGACAATAAAAAGGACGAGTAGCCAGCGGGCTCCTTCTCCTTCCAAATCCCTTGCAGGACTGAGGCCCCTCCTCAACACAACTCCTGTTGCCAGGCAATGTACCCCACTCCACTCCTGGGAGCCAGTGGGTCCCATGAAGTCATAGATTAATGGAGTCTTGGAATGGCGTGGGCTGGAAGGGACCTAAAGGATCATCTTGTCAGGGACAGGTAAAGGAACATTTTCAACTAGACCAGGTTGCTGCAAGATCCCATCTGACCTGGTCTTGGACACTTCCAGGAATGGGGCAGACTCTGTCAAGGCATCATCACACACACAGGAAAGAATTTCTTCCCAATATCCCACCTATCTCTCCCCTCTCTCATTGTGAAGCCATTCCCATTGCCAGGCCCTTGTGCAAAGTCCACCTCCAACCCTTTTATAGTCCTTTTATTTCCCAAAAAGTACTCCAAGTTCTGCCAGGAGAGTCCAGCCTCGTTGTTTTTCTCTGGATTTGTGTTACATCTGAGCCTGTTCCTCCACTGCTGCAAAGCCACGGCCTTGTTTGGAGCATCCATTGGGATCAGCCTTTGCCAGGGAAGCAGTAGGGTGCTGTGCATGAGCCCCTGGCTGAGCTATGGGGTTGTTGGGGCACAGACTCCTTTCTCCTCAGGAGTTCAGGGCAAAAAGTCTTTGTGGCGGAAGCCCTTGGACATTTTCCTCCAAGTCAGGTTTTATGTCAGCTTGAAAGTCCATAAAGAACACAGTGAAATAATTTCTTCTGCCAATATCCCCAAGACTGTTGGGGAAGACAAACCAAGTTCTTCCCTTCAACAGCAGCCATCCACCCCCACTCTCCCCTATCCAAACTCTGCTCTGTTCACCCCTAGTCCTTCCTGCTTCAAAGCTCTTCAGCGGGTTTCGGGGATTTCAATATATACTTATAATTGATTTTTAAAATTAGTCTTTAGCAGTCTGTCTTCAATTCGTAGCCAGCAGGTAGCTATACGTCTTTTCAGAGGGTGTTATTATTAAATTTTCATTGGGAAAATCAGGGAAGCTTTTGATTCTGCTAAACTAACCCTTGATAGCTTCAGTGAACAAAGCTGAAAACTGAGTCATTTAGTGGTCCTGGATGGTCGGTGAACCCACAGTCATATCTGACCCCCTGGTGAAATGGTGCTTCTTTGCAAAGGAGGACGAAAGCTGGTACAGCTGGCCAGTTATTTAATTTGTGAAACCATAGATCAATGGGTTGTAGGTTTACTCCCTTCCTTGGAAAGTGTTTATCCTGCTTTTGATGGTGTGGTTCCATGGACTTGGCAAAATGAGCATAGTATGGAGCCCACCAGGAGCAAGCAATTCTTCATCAGGCAACAGCATGAGAATTGAGAAATCAAAAAGAAGTGGAAGAGAGAATATAAATTAATGAAGAGAAATCCAAAATTTATAGGCAATGAACATTAATTTCTTTGCTAAAAGTATGTAGTGAAAAGTTTGGGGAGTGGCTGTGCATTGGGAGTGGAGCTATTCCCATGCAGCCCAGTGCTGGGAAAAAAGAAATGCCTGAGTCCGAATAGTCAAGTTAGTGGAAGACAGTTTGAGTTATCCGGGTATTGTCAGTGACAGTGGGAAAAGGCTCTGCCTCTCTTTATTATTCTTTGATTAAAAAGGTTCTTTTATTCACCAAACAGAATGAAAATATTATTTTTCTGACAACAGTTGTCACAGAGTTTTCTCTCTGCTCACAAAGCATCCCTGGCGGAGCACTGGGTTCCCAGTCCTGTCCAGCTACTTGAGGGCTGCTGAAGTCTCACGAGGCTGGAGTGGCTGGCGGAGTCCTGGTGTCCTGGTGCCTTGCTGGGACACTGTGCCTGGCCGGTGATGCCGTGAGGTGGCCGGGACTGGGGGGAGACAGGGACAAGGGTGAGCCCCCAGTCCCCGGGGCTGCCCCGTCTGGGTCAGCTCAGCCAGCTCAGCACGGGGCAGCAGGAGGGTCACCTGCTTGGCCAGAGACCCCCAGGGAGCAGGTGCAGACCCAGCAGACAAGCAGGCTCATCTCCCCCTGATCCCCCTGCCCTGACAGGGCCACACCTGGCTCATCCAGAGTCCTGATCACGATGGGAAGCTGGTCCCTCGGCATGTGTCCACCCCTGCCCAGCAGCTGGGTCACTCTGGGCTGGGAAGGAAAGAGCAGCAGGGTGAAATGCAGGGCCCACTCCAGCATTCCCTAGCAACCCGCCCAAACCAGCTCTCCCCAAGGAAACTGAAGGCACAAATTCACCCCAGATCCTCAGCATCGCCCTGCCAGCCCCCACTGCACATGCCACGTCCCCACCTTCATCACCCTACCTTGTTGGGGAGGGTCACAAGTCCCTGCAGATATGCACTGGTCCGGGGAGAATCCTGAATGGCTGGCAGTTTGAAAGTGCTGCTCTGATGGTCCCCAGAGCTCTGTGGCACATAAGAGCCACCGCCACAGACCAGTGGCCTCCTGTGGGATGGGGCAGAGGACACTCAGTGCCCAGCCCTGTGGCATGCAGGGCATCACCCTGCTGTGCCAGGGAGGGGACTGGCAGTGCTGCCTGCAGGGGCATGTCCCTGCCAGCTCCTGTCACCTGCTGCAGGAGCCCCAAGCAGAAAGCAAAAGCCCCTCCCACACAGGGAAAAGCCCTCCTTGCTGTGTCAGGGCTACCCTGCACCCCAGGCGCTGGGGATGTGTCCTCAGGGCCCTTACCTTTGGCTGGGAGAGGGCGCCCTGCCGGGGGGCATTGGCTGCAAATACGGGAATGTCTCGGGGTACCTGGGGAGGGCAGGAGTCACAGGTGTGTGACAGGGGACAAAGAACCTGTTCCTGTTGGAGGCAGCGCCCCAAAGCCATGGGATTGTAGCCCATGGCATCCCGCTGCCTGCAGCCCTTGGGATGAGCCCCCACAGGCCCTGGTGATGGGCAGGGCTGCAGAGGGGGCTCCCCACATCAGCCCCTCCCAAGCCGACACTGTCACCCCTGTGCCCAGCACAGCGGGTCACTGCTGGCACTCATCTCCCCCCATGGCAGCCCCGCTGCCCCCGAGGCACTGGTGCTACTCACTGGCCAGGAACCTGCACGCTGAGCATGCGGTCACACGACAGGCACGAGAAAGGCACTGGCAGCTGCCTAAGGAGGGTGAGGCAAGAGGGCTGGCTGAGCTCCTGGGCCCACAGCCCTGCAGCACACAGGCAGCAGCTCCCTGCAGCAGCCAGCTGCTGGGCAGCTCACTGCACAGGCTCACGGCCATTGCAGGCTGAACCGTGGGCTCTTGAGCCTGTTTCTGCCCATCCCCAAGGTGCTGGCTGCTGCCAGGTGAAGGGCACAGGCACCCATGCCACCATCCCAAGCAGCCCCTGCAGCGCTTTCAGCCCCTCTCTGGCACCAAAGTGCCCCCGTGTGCACGGCCAGGAGGGCAGGGCACGGCCCAGCTCTGGGGCACTGCGTGTCACAGCCCTGCCTGGGAGGAGCAGTTGCCATCGCTGTCCCCAAAGCCATCAGAATGTCCATGGCACTCACTTCTTCAGCCCAGCAGCGCTTTCACGCAACACTCTACTCTCAAGCTCCTCCAGGTTCCTGATCCAGGAGTCCTCCAGGTGTTTACGGAAAGTTTTCAGCTCCAGGCGATCCAGCTGTGAACAGGTGCAGAGCCTCAGCCAACTGCTCCAGGATGTGACATGGAGCTCTCCAGGGAAAAGCCTGGAGGGGGATCCTCAGAGGGATGCTGCCTCAGGCTGCCAAGTCCCAAAAGTGCCAGTTCCTTGTGGGGGGGACAAGATACCCCTCACCTTCTCATCCATTGCCTCCCTGAACTGTTGCTGCATCTTATTCCAGTGCTGCTCCTGGCCTGAAATCTGGCTCTGCAAGTCCTCCATCCTCTCATCCAGCTCCTCCATGTTCTCTTCAAGCTGGCTGTGATTGACTTTGCTGTCCAAGGCAGCTTTGTCCGCTTTCTAGCAGAGGGGAAGGGCAGGAGAGCGGTGGGAACAGGGATGAGGAACGGCAGGCAGGGCCAGTGTGTGAGGGGCAGAGGGAGGAGTGCTTCCTGCAGGCCATCATGCCCCTTTCAGGCTGCTGTGGCCCCATTTGCCCCATCACCCTGGTGAGCTTGGTGCCACCATGTGAAGGGTGAGGGACCCCTGAGCTCAGGAATTTGTCCCTCCCCAGACCAGTTCAGCCACCCAGCCCCCAAGGGACAAGGGGCATTTGTCACCCTGCCTGGCAGGCTGGCCTGGCACAGAGGCCCCCAAGGGACTGTACCATGTCCATTGCAGCCATCATGTCCTTCTGTTCTGCTTTCTCCCTCTGCAGCTTGTCCAGAGACTGGATCAGCACCTTTCAGCACAGAAAGGAACACACATGATGACACCACAGCAAGGTTGGGGCACACCCCAGGAGCTGGTAGCACACCCCTCTCCCCGTACGCAAAAATCTTTGGGGAAATGCACTTGGAACAAGCACACGGCTGTGAGAAGGGCAGTAGGAGATTCCTTGGATCCCTCAGCTGGATTCATCCTGGGGCATGGTTTGACACCAAACGGGATGGGTGCCAGCCACACACCTCCATGTCTCTTTGCTTGTGTTGAGAGTCCTTTTGGAGGCTCTTTGAGGCAAAGCTGAGTTTCTCATAGTCTCTTTGAATGTACGAAAACTTGGCTTCCATAGCCTGTCTCAGCTGCTGATCCTGCCCCAGGGATGAAAGAACATAAGGGGGAGGGTCAGACCAAAGAGGACCTGGCTGCTTCACAGGGGCAGACCCACATTACTCAGCCATTGGCCATGAGCCCACCATGTCAAGAGGACGTTTGCATCAAGGCTTTGATTTCCCTCCATGCTGCTGGCGGATCCAGGCCAATTTGGGCAGTTTGGGTCTCCCATAGGATTACAGCAAAGCACAACACAGCATGAGGATGTGGCATGGACCTCCAACAGGACTGAGCCAGGAGTGTCAGGAGTGCTCCCCCAGGACCTCACCTGCTCGCTCAGCTGGTCGGCTGTCTCAGTCACCAGCTCCTCCAGCATGGCATACTTCATCTCCTGATACTCTCCCATCTTCTTCAGCTGTGACTTTGTCTCCTGCCGCAAAGCCCTGGCCAGAGAGATGGGGGCAAGGGCGGGGTTACCCCTGCAGGGCTGCTGGGCATCCCATGCCCACAAACCAGGATGCTGCCAGACCCCCTGGGCTCCCTTGCAGCCCCCCAGGGTATGAACCCACTCCTGTCCCCTTACTCAATTTGCTGAGAGATCTCCTTCCGGTTCTCTACTTTCCACTGGGCGAAATCCTCCTTCAGCTTTTTAAGCTCTGCCTCCAGCTTCTTCATCTGGAAAGGCCAGTGATGGTAGAGTCAGGGCACAGACATCATGTTGTCCCAGCGTGGGGGCCCTTTAGCTGCATGGACAGCCCCAGAGTCCTCCACCTGGTCCTGAGAGCCTGATCCCAAAACCCGCTCTTGGAGTCACATTGAAGTTCCCCTGGAGAGCCCAAAGATTATACAACCCAACAACTCACTAAAGCAAGGGAGTCCTTCAGCTTCTTTATGTCGTCTTCCATGATGATCTGTGCTGTCTTCAGCCTTTCAACCTCTTCACGGAGGTCCTTGACGAGAGCCATGTCCTAGGAGAGAGCAGTGGGGGCAGTGAGCCTCTGGCAGGGTCAGTGGGGACCCGCAAGCCCTTGGCCCCTGCTGTGGTTTGTGGAGCACTGGGGACAGGGCAGGGCCGGGCTCAGGCAGGCTGGCAGGGCTCTGCAGGCAGCACGGTCCCTGCATCGAGCAGGGCCAAGGGTGCTGAGCCTCCAGCCAGCAGAGCAGAGGGCACGGGCTGCGGTCTCAGACCCAGAACTCGCTCCCAGCCGCAGTTCACCTCGTCCCGTGACATCAGGACCTTCTTCATTTCCTCTGTCACATAACGCTGGCTAGCCTTTATCATTTCAATCTCCTCGAGATGCTGGGAACTCTCAGTGGTCTAGGAGAAAGAATTGTCAGACACAAGTCTCTGGTGAGGGTATTTAGGAAACATGACCTTAGAACCACAGTGGTCTGCACACACCTGGGCCTCCTGGAACTTCTTAAAGTCCTCTGACATGCGGGAAGCTTCTGCCTTTATGGCACCAATCTCCTCGCGAATAAGCTGTGAAACAGTCCCAGAAGCAGGGATGTCAGAGGGGATGGCCAGGGCAGCAACACCCCAAAGAGCCCCACCCTGGCACGGGCAGCCCTTGGCACAGCCAGGTGAGCAGGGAGAGTCCCGGTGCCACCTGCCCCAGCGGGGCTCAGTGCCAGAGCACTGAAGCCCCTCCAGACAGCACAGAGCCCCTGCCAGCGGCTCTGCCAGGGCAGTGAGGGCAGAGCCAAGCACTGCTGTCTGAGGAAGTGGGGAGGGGCTGTCTGCTGGGGGAGCGCCCGGGGGCTGGGGAGAGCCTCTACCTTGGACATGTGCTTCTTGAACTCGTCATTATCTTTCTTCATCTTTTTCATGTTGGCGGCCACATCAGCAAGTGAGGGGCCACTGTGCTGGCCTGGCCACGGCTCCTCACTGCTCAGGTACTGCACGTCCAGGTGCTCCAGCACAGCCTGCAGCAGTTTTCTCATGGCTGCAAAATGGACGGCGCCATTGTTGGGCATCCCGATGGCGAGATCCAGCATCTGGGAGAGGCTGAGTGTGTCCAGGGATGCCGCCATGTCTGCACACTCTCAGTCCCTGTTTTGTCACAAGCCTTCTGCCCAGCTGGGTCTGTCAGGGATGAGCAAAATGGATGAGAAACAGGGGGAACAAAAGGGTTGAGAGAAGCAATGAGCAAATTCGATATTTAAAAGGACGAGTAGCCAGCAGGCTCCTTCCTCATGCCTTGCAGGACTGGAGACTGCCCTGCTGATGCCCCTCCTCAACACAACTCCCATTGCCAGGCAACGCTTCCTAATCCACACCTGGGAACCAGTGGGTCCCAGACTCATGAAGTCATAGATTAATGGAGTCTTAGAATGATGTGATTTAGAATGGATGACTGTTGATTCCTTTGTTTGCTAAAAACAGACAACTAAGTCAAAAGTTTTGTGTGTGTGTGTGGCTGGAACTATCCCCTCCACACGCCCTGACCAGAATAAAATAATGCCTAACTCGCTAATACTAAAATGACAGTGCTTGAGGATTTCATTTATCCTAGTTTTGGTGACAGTTTCTAATGACCCAGATGGAACTTTCCTCCTTCTTTTGCTCCATGGATTCACAGGATCGAGAGGACTCCAGTGCCCTCCAGAGATTTTTCAGGGAGATCCTCTGATGCTCCCATCCAGTGAGCTCATGGCAAAGAGCCCTGGGATTTTAGTAAGGGAGTTTCAGACACACTGCTATCTCCAGGTGGAGGAATTGTGGAAATGGCAAAAGTGGGGGAAGAGGCTCAGAGAGGGCAATGTCAGCAGGGAATGCTGGATCAATCTTTCCCTCCTGCACATCCCTGGTGGGAGGAGGTGGAAAACACTGTCACTGTGTTGGTGTGGACCAATGGAACTCCAGGGAAATCAAAAGCAGTGGAACCAGTAAGAATTCAGTTGGAGCCTGACAGAGGACTGGTTAGGCAGAAAAAATATTTGTTGAAGTTAGAAGCTAGAAGAGGGTTAGAAGAATGAATTGCTAAAGTTTGCAAGATGGATCACTACGGGAATGTGAGTCACAATATAGGACTCCTCTCCTGCTGGTAAAGGAAGCACATACTAAGGAACACAGGCCAGTACAAGATGTCAGAGCTGTCAATGAAATAGTGTGAGACTCAGACCCAGTGGTAGCAAGTCCTTATACAAGTCCTTTTTACCCCAATTAAGGAATCTGATGAGTGAGTCCTGATGAGTCCACTGTTGTGGATGTTAAGGATCCTTTTTTCTGCATTGCCCTTGAAACTGAAAGTCAGCTCTTGCTTCTTGAATGGAAAGTTCCTTGATAGGCCATGAAACCCAATTGAAGCGGAACGTTCTTCATCCAGGGTCCAACAATCACCCCACATTGTTTGAGAAATGTCTGGATTGGAGACAAGTTAGGAGGAAACATCCCCTCTAAAGAAAACAGGTTTGGGCACTCCCTGCCACCCACAGCAAGGAATTGTTTGGAGGAAAGTGAAAAAAGCTGTTTATTTAACACACAGAGTGCAGGCAGGCATGGGAAAAAGAACGAATAATGTTAGATCTTCAAACCTTCTGCAGACAAAGCTGGAGGATTCAGAGCTCGTTCTGTCGGTGTGGCTCGGCTCCACCAGCCCAGGGCCGGGATGGGCATCCCAGGGCCTCCCCTGCGGCCGTGGCACAGGGCTCCCGGAGATGTTCTGGTGTTTTGGGCCGGGACAAAGCCAAACAGTTCCAGGAGAAGGTGCCACAGTGCTGGAAAAGATTCTTGCATTATCAAAGAACAAGAAGCCAGCTAAAAGCCAAGATGTCCTCCCTCTGTTTGTGCTGCACAACACAGCGGAGCGAGCCTGGGGAGGATGGGTGAACACCACACCAAAAGAATTCCACCGGCTTTCCACCCCTCTCTCAGACCTAGCTTAAAGTTACAGGACCCATGTCTGGGCATAAAGCACACAACAGGGGACACAGTCTCATACAGTCACCCCAAGACAAGAACCAATAGGCACAAGATTGGAGGTATGGGAAAAGGAGATTGAGGATATGGCTTTGCTAGAGTATGTAGGTGATCTTTTACTTGATACAGGAACTCAAGCTGGATGCATTGAAATGACTCTGAGTTTCCTGAACATTTTTAGGACAAGCCAGTTACAGAGGGTATCCAAGAAGAAGGCCCAGAGTGCAAAAGAGCCTGTTACCTATCTAAGATTCACCATTTCCCAGGGACAGCCAAACCCTGGAACCGAAAGGACAGAGCCGAACTCCAGTGCCAAGATCTGTTTGCAAGTCAAGAACATTTCTAGGAATGGGTGGTTGGTCTGGGCTCTGATTCCTAATTCTGGCCTATGGGTAAGACCTTTATATGAAGCCCTGAGAATTGCCCAAGGAGGTGCTACACCAAGGAGGTGCTAGAGTGGACTCCAGAATGGCAGAGGCTTTCAGAGAGCCCAAGAGAGCTCTAATGTCAGCCCTGCAGGGGCATTGCCTGACTCGACCAAGCCTCTTGAGCAGTTTGTTCATGAACACTGACGTGTTGCGCTACAGGTGTTAGCTCAGAGGTTATGGCCATGGAAAAGGGCCATAGGATATTTTTCCAAACAAGTGGGCAGTGTCCGTTAAGGGATGTCCCTTAACTGCCTTTGACTTGTAGCAGCAACTGCCTTTTAATACAAGAAGTCCAGAATGGACCATGGGTCGAAAGATGACTGTTGATGTTCCACCCTTGGTCCTCTCAGCTCTAGGACAAAAAGGAGGCCACTGGTTACCCCCAGGTCGAATGCTTGAGTATCAATTTGTCCTGTTGGGCCAGGGTGATGTGGAACTGCAGACACCTCTGCCTTGCAGCCAGCCACGTTCCTGGGATCTGTACCAGAAAGAAGCCTCACAACATGACTGTGTTCATCAGCTTCACTGCAGCAGAGGAGATCCTCTGGGAGAAGATCCGGACTGGGAATTGTCCACAAGTGGGAGCAATTTTGTGAGCAAAGGAGAGCAGAAGTTTGGGTGCGCAGTAGGGCCCAATCCAAGCCATCCCATTACCTCTTACCACCTGTGCACACAAGGCTGAGCTGCTCAGTCTATGGCAGCCTGGAATTGTCACAGGGAAGAAGGGGAGCATATGGGCTAATTCTAAGTGTGCATTTGGAGCAGTTCATGCCCCTGGAGCTCTCTGGAACAAAGGAGGGCTCCTTTCAGCACAAGGATCTCCTGTCAAAGGTGGAGACATTATCAGACACCTACTAGAAAGTGTTCAGGTACCAGCCAAAGTGGCTGTCGTGCATTGCAAAGCTCTTCCATTTGGAAATACATCAGTTAGTGTGGGAAACAGACTGGCAGATAAAGCTGCTAAAGGGGTGGCAGAGAAAAGCATCCTAATGTGTGGATGCCATGGGACAGAGACAAACGGCAAGTGTTTCTCACAGTGGCTTGTGAGAAGTTTTAGGGATTTGGAAAGATGTGATAACTCGTTGAGCATAAAAAATTTGCAGGTGTGTTTTTCTACTTTATTTTTCTGTTCCTCTCAAGGACCGTGTGTGAGAAAGATGTTTCTGTTAGTTAGCCAATAGAATAGAACCTGTTGTACCACTCTATAAAAACTGTGTGGTTCTTTTCAATAAAGCCTTCTTTGCCTTTGCTACAATCCTGCCTCTCTCTTGCCTCAACCTCGGTGCAAGAGTGACACTAATAGTTGCTGCACCAAAATGTGTGACCTTTCAAATGTCACCCAGAATAACAAGCCCAAGACAAAATGCTGGCAAAATTGAATGGCCCTAGATTTAAAATATGATAAGTTTCGCCAAAAAATTTTATTACGTAGTTTAATAGTAATTATTGCATTTTATTGTCATATTGCTAAAAATATGTAGTGAAAAGTTTAGGGAGTGGGTGTGCACTGTGTGTGGAGCTATTCCCATGCAGCCTGGTGCTGGGAATAAAGAAATGCCTGAGTCCGAATAGTAAAATTAGTGTAAGACAGTTTGAGTTATCCCGGTATTGTCAGTGACAGTGGGAAAAGGCTCTGCCTCTCTTTCAGAACATTTTTTATTAACCTCATAGAATGAAAATACTAATTCTCTAACAATAATTGTCACAGACGTTTCTCTCTGCTGAAACAATGTCCCTGGTGGAGCACTGGCTTCCCAGTCCTGTCCAGCTGCTTGAGGGCTGCTGAAGTCTCACGGGGCTGGAGTGGTTGGAGGAGCCCTGGTGCCTTGTTGGGACACTGTGCCTGGCCGGTGATGCCGTGAGGTGGCCGGGACTGGGGGGGAGACAGGGACAAGGGTGAGCCCCCAGTCCCCGGGGCTGCCCCGTCTGGGTCAGCTCAGCCAGCTCAGCACGGGGCAGCAGGAGGGTCACCTGCTTGGCCAGAGACCCCCAGGGAGCAGGTGCAGACCCAGCAGACAAGCAGGCTCATCTCCCCCTGATCCCCCTGCCCTGACAGGGCCACACCTGGCTCATCCAGAGTCCTGATCACGATGGGAAGCTGGTCCCTCGGCATGTGTCCACCCCTGCCCAGCAGCTGGGTCACTCTGGGCTGGGAAGGAAAGAGCAGCAGGGTGAAATGCAGGGCCCACTCCAGCATTCCCTAGCAACCCGCCCAAACCAGCTCTTGCGGAGGGAACTGAAGGCACAAATTCAGCCCGGATCGTCAGCATCGCCCTGCCAGCCCCCACTGCACATGCCACGTCCCCACCTTCATCACCCTACCTTGTTGGGGAGGGTCACAAGTCCCTGCACATATGACTTGTTCCGGAAAGAATCATGAATTGGTGGCAGTTTGCAAGTGCTGCTCTGATGGTGCCCAGAGTTCGGTGGCACATAAGAGCCACCGCCACGGACCAGTGGCCTCCTGTGGGATGGGGCAGAGGACACTCAGTGCCCAGCCCTGTGGCATGCAGGGCATCACCCTGCTGTGCCAGGGAGGGGACTGGCAGTGCTGCCTGCAGGGGCATGTCCCTGCCAGCTCCTGTCACCTGCTGCAGGAGCCCCAAGCAGAAAGCAAAAGCCCCTCCCACACAGGGAAAAGCCCTCCTTGCTGTGTCAGGGCTACCCTGCACCCCGGGCGCTGGGGATGTGTCCTCAGGGCCCTTACCTTTGGCTGGGTGGTGGCTCCCTGTTGGGGGGCATCGGCTGCAAATACGGGAGTGTCTTGGGATACCTGGGGAGGGCAGGAGTCACAGGTGTGTCACAGGGGACAAAGAACCTGTTCCTGTTGGAGGCAGCGCCCCAAAGCCATGGGATTGTAGCCCATGGCATCCCGCTGCCTGCAGCCCTTGGGATGAGCCCCCACAGGCCCTGGTGATGGGCAGGGCTGCAGAGGGGGCTCCCCACATCAGCCCCTCCCGAGCCGACACTGTCACCCCTGTGCCCAGCACAGCGGGTCACTGCTGGCACCCATCTCCCCCCATGGCAGCCCCGCTGCCCCCGAGGCACTGGTGCTACTCACTGGCCAGGAACCTGCACGCTGAGCATGCGGTCACACGACAGGCACGAGAAAGGCACTGGCAGCTGCCTAAGGAGGGTGAGGCAAGAGGGCTGGCTGAGCTCCTGGGCCCACAGCCCTGCAGCACACAGGCAGCAGCTCCCTGCAGCAGCCAGCTGCTGGGCAGCTCACTGCACAGGCTCACGGCCATTGCAGGCTGAACCGGGGGCTCTTGAGCCTGTTTCTGCCCATCCCCAAGGTGCTGGCTGCTGCCAGGTGAAGGGCACAGGCACCCATGCCACCATCCCAAGCAGCCCCTGCAGCGCTTTCAGCCCCTCTCTGGCACCAAAGTGCCCCCGTGTGCACGGCCAGGAGGGCAGGGCACGGCCCAGCTCTGGGGCACTGCGTGTCACAGCCCTGCCTGGGAGGAGCAGTTGCCATCGCTGTCCCCAAAGCCATCAGAATGTCCATGGCACTCACTTCTTCAGCCCAGCACCACTGTCACCCTCCTTCATCTCATTCCTGAGCTCGTCAATGCTTCTCTTCCAGGTGTCCACCATTTGGTTACGGAAAGTCTTCAGCTCCAGGCGATCCAGCTGTGGACAGGTGCAGAGGCTCAGCCAGCTGCTCCAGGATGTGACATGGAGCTCTCCAGGGAAAAGCCTGGAGGGGGATCCTCAGAGGGATGCTGCCTCAGGCTACCAAGTCCCAAAGTGGTGGGGACGAGGAACCCCTCACCTTCTCCTCCTCCAAAACGCTGAGCTGCTGCTGCGTATTGTTCCAGTGCTGCTCCTGGCCTGAAATCTGGCTCTGCAACTCCTTCATCCTCTCATCCAGACGCTCCATATTTGCCTCAAACTGGCTGCGATTGACTTTGCTGCCCAAGGCAGCTTTGTCCGCTTTCTAGCAGAGGGGAAGGGCAGGAGAGCGGTGGGGACAGGGATGAGGAACGGCAGGCAGGGCCAGCGTGTGAGGGGCAGAGGGAGGAGTGCTTCCTGCAGGCCATCATGCCCCTTTCAGGCTGCTGTGGCCCCATTTGCCCCATCACCCTGGTGAGTTGGTGCCACCATGTGAAGGGTGAGGGACCCCTGAGCTCAGGAATTTGTCCCTCCCCAGACCAGTTCTGCCACCCAGCCCCCAAGGGACAAGGGGCATTTGTCACCCTGCCCAAGAAGCCCTGGGCTGGCACAGAGGCCCCTCTAGACTGTACCATGTCCATCACTGCCAACATGTCCAGGTGATCTACTTTCTCCTTCTGCAGCTTCTCCAGAGACTGGAACAGCATCTTTCAGCACAGAAAGGAACACACATGATGCCACCACAGTAAGGCTGCATCTGCATCCTGGCCAGGAGAACAGAACCCGCTCCCCTTGCCCAAAAACCTCAAGGAAAGGCACTTGGGACCAGCACAGGGCTGAAAAGGCCGGCAGGAGATTCCTTGGGATTCCTGCCTGGAGTCTGCCTGGGGGAATGCTCTGGCCTCAAATGGGTTTCAGCCACACACCTCGATTTCTTTCTGCTTTTGTTCAGAGTCTTTCTGCAGGTTCCCAGAAACAATGCTGAGCTTCTCATAGTCCCTTTGCATCTGTTCAACTATTGCATCATTGGGCTGTGTCTGCTCTGGGTCCTGCTCCAAGGAGGAAAAGCATTTGTTGCTGACCAAAGAGGGTCTGGCTGCTCCACAGGGGTACACCCGCATTGCTCAGCCAGTGGCCATGAGCTCTCAGTGCCAGCAGGACGTTTGCATCAAGGCTTTGATTTCTGTCCATGCTGCTGACTGGTCCAGGCCACTTTGGGGCAGTTTGGGTCTACCCCAGGGGATGTCCTCAGTCTCCCATGCTGCCTGCTGCCTACCTGGCCCCAGTTCCTCATCATCTTCTCAAACTTGCCCATAGCCATCTGCCGGGACTCCAGGGATTCCATCTGCTCCTCAAGTTTCTCGCAGCGCTTGAGGAGCTCCCCCAAATGCTCGTTGAGGTCGAAGGTGCAGTTGGAGCACTCTGCCTTTACCCTCTCCGCCTCCTCCTGCACACTCTCCATCATCTCCTCTATCTCAGCCAGCTGCAGGAAGGGCAGAGAGAATTGGCTCCAGAGATGGGATGAACGGAACCATCAGTCCTGCGTGCTGTGGGCCTCAGTGGCCCCAGCTGGTTGGGGAATATGGCTGGGAACCCCAGCAGGACTACTGCACCAAGCCAGGAGTGGTGGGACTGCTCCCCCAGGACCTCATCGGCTCATTCACCTTGTTGGCTGTCTCAGCCACCAGCTGCTCCAGCATGGCCTTCCTCATCTCCTGCTCCTCTTCCATCTTCTGCAGCTCACGCCTTGTCTCCTCCAGCAAAGCCCTGGCCAGAGAGATGGGGCCAAGGGCAGGGTTACCCCTGCAGGGCTGCTGGGCATCCCATGCCCACAAACCAGGATGCTGCCAGACTCCCTGGGCTCCCTTGCAGCCCCCCAGGGTATGAAACCCCCTCCTGTCCCCTTACGCGAGTTGCTGAGAGATTTCGTTGCTGCTCTCTTCTTTCCACTTGGCTATATCCTGCCTCAGCTTTTTCATGTCCTCCTCCATCTTCTTCATCTGGGAAGGCCAGTGACGGTAGAGTCAGGGCACACAGGCATGTTGTCTCAGCATGGGGGCTCTTCAGCGGCACAGATAGCCGCAGGGCCACCACCCTTTCCCCAGCCCCTCACTCCAAACCCTAGCCTCAGGGAGCCACACTGAACTTCCCCATGAGAGCCCAAAGCTGATGTCAGCCCATAGCTTACTGCGGCAGCCAGCTCCTTAATCTTCTGTGCATTTTGCTTCTGTGTTGTCTTTATGATGTCAATCTCCTCAGGGACATCCACGGAGGAAGACGCATCCTAGTAGAGAGGGGTGGTGGGAGTCAGTCTCTGGGGAGGGCCTGTGGGGACTGTCAGGGTGGTGGGGGCAGGCAGCACACTCCATGCATCCAGCCAGCAGAGCAGAGGGTATGGGCTGCTGTCTCAGACCCAAAACCTGCTCCCAGCAGCAGTTCACCTGATCCGCTGCCTCCTCGGCCTTCTTCCTCTTCTCTGCCCTCTGGAACTGTAAGAGAGGCAACTCCTTGAGAAGTGTCAGGAGGGAAACAACTTCACCACCACAGTGGTCAGCACAGACCTGGGCCTTCTGGTGGTTGATTGAGTGTTTTGGCACAACACCCCAAAGAGCCCCACCCTGGCACGGGCAGCCCTTGGCACAGCCAGGTGAGCAGGGAGAGTCCCGGTGCCACCTGCCCCAGCGGGGCTCAGTGCCAGAGCACTGAAGCCCCTCCAGACAGCACAGAGCCCCTGCCAGCGGCTCTGCCAGGGCAGTGAGGGCAGAGCCAAGCACTGCTGTCTGAGGAAGTGGGGAGGGGCTGTCTGCTGGGGGAGTGCCCGGGGGCTGGGGAGAGCCTCTACCTTGGACATCTGTTTCTTGCACTCCTCCATCTCACTCTTAACTTCTCTGACTTCAGCAACCACATCAGCAAGTGAGGGGCCACTGAGCTGGCCTGGCCACGGCTCCTGGCTGCTCAGGTACTGCACGTCCAGGTGCTGCAGCACGGCCTGCAGCAGTTTTCTCATGGCTGCAAAGTGAACAGTCCCCTCCTGGGGCATCCCAATGGCAACATCAAGCATCTGGGAGAGGCTGAGTGTGTCCAGGAATGTTGCCATATCTGCACACTCTGTGTTCCTGATGTGTCACCAGCCTTCTGCCCAATTGGGTCTGTCAATGATAATAAAACGTATAATGAAAGGGCTAACAAAAGCAATGATAAAAATGACGAGTAGCCAGCAGGCTCCTTCCTCATCGCTTGTCCAACAAAGGACTGGACCCTGCTCTGCTCATGCCCCTTTTCATCACAATTCCTGTTGCTAGGCAGCACACGTCATCCCTGCCAGACATTGGGTCACAGACTCATGGAGTCATGGAATGGCTTGGGCTGGAAGGGACCTCAAAGATCCTCTCATTCCAATCCCCTGCCATAGGCAGGAACACCTTCTACTAGACCAGGTTGCTCCAAGTCCCACCCAGCCTGGCCCCGGACACTTGCAGGAATGGGCTGACACAATTTCTTTGGGCAACCTGTGCCAAGGCACCACAACTCTCTCAGGAAGATTTTCTTCCCAATACCCAGTCTAACCCTGCTGTCTCACAGTGTGAAGCCATTGCCTCTTGTCCTGTCATTGAAGGCCCCTGTGCCAAGTCCCTCTCCAGCCCATTTGGAGCCCTTTAATGACTGAAAGGTGCTTGAAAGTCTCGCAGGACAGAAGAGGCCTCATTATTTTTCTTTTAATCCATTTAAGACTTGAGTTAGAGCTAAGCCGCTTGTCCAGCTGCTGTGTCAGAGTCCTGTTCTGTGGCATTTCATGTTCTCAGTTTCTTCTTGCATTGTGGAGCGGGCAGCAAGCCTGGCTTTGCTGTGCAGTGAACTGTCAGTGTGAGTCACCACGGGCAGGGCACTGCAACAACCACAAAGCCCCAGATGAAGGCCAAGGGTACCTTTGTGTTTGTTTCCTCACCAAGAGAGGGATCCCCCAGGCAGCTCCTGGGCAGAGGCTGCAGGTGGGGCCAGCAGCCCCACAAGAGCTCAGTCCCTGTGAGAGAATCACCAACCTGCTGCTTTCCCCGGGGTTTGAGACATGGCTACTTGGTGGTTTGGCACAGCAAACCCAAGGCCTGGTTTGGAGCATCCATTGGGATCAGCCTTTGGCAGGGAAGCAGTGGGGTGCTGTGCATGAGACCCTGGCTGAGCTATGGGGTTGTTGGGGCACAGACTCCTTTCTCCTCTGGAGTTCAGGGCAAAAAGTCTGTGGCTGAAGCCCTTGGACATTTTCCTCCAAGTCAGGTTTTATGCCAGCTTGACAGTCCATAAAGGAGACAATGAAATAATTTCTCCTTCCAATGTCCCCAAGACTGTTGGGGAAGACAAACCAAGTTCTTCCCTTCAATACCGGCCATTTACTATGCATTCTACATTAGGTGTCCACAGAGCCCTATAATTACCTTGGGCTGCCTTGATTTGCTACTGAGCTCTCAAGGTAGCACTGACTGTTCCATTAAATGCTAATTTTGCAAAATTTGCTACGCTTTCAGGGAGGTTTTATTGCCACACACCATTGCGAGAAGCATCCCTGCAGTGTCCTTTCTCTGGTGAGAGCACAGACATTCCTCTGTGCCCGGGTGCCGTACACGGCGCTGCTCTGCGGCAATGGGGACACGGGGAAGCGGTGCCCGCCGTGTGTCCCCCGTGTGTTGCCGTGTGTCCCCCCCATGTCCCCCTGTGTTCCCCCGGCCAGGGAGCTGCTCCTGCCCGGCATGGCCGGGCCCAGCCGCCGGGGCTCGCCGGCAGCGGGCAGGAGCCGGCCCGGGCTGCGGGACACGGCGGGGCTGCCCGCCTGGAAAGCAGCTCTGGCTGCCGCCAGGGAGCTGTGGGCAAGGGGCTGCCGGCCGTGCGGGAGGAAAGCCGCTGCGCCGGCCCCTAACGCTGCCCCGCAGAAAGGAAGGGCAGGAGGAAGCTGACAAATGAGCCGGGAATGTGGCAGTGCAGAGATGAAGGGACAAGTGCCCTTGGGGGCCGGGGCCAGCCCTCGGGCACGGCTCCGAGCGGCTCCTGAGGCGGCGTCAGGGCTGCCTGTGAGGATTGCAGGCGGCAGCCGAGAGCAGCAGCGCCGGCAGTGCCAGCCGGGCCCCATGGCCATGTGGCCGTGCCTTCGCAGCCCGTGAGGGCCGCGGGCTCTGCAGCGCGGCTCCTGCTCCCACAGCCGGCCCGGAGCCTCAGGGCTGCCCCGCAGGCACCGCGGGAGCAGCAGCGGCCTCAGGGCCTGGCCCGGGGCTCGATCTGCTCAGCCCGGGGGCAGAGCCACAGCAGGGGGGAAGGAGCTGAAGGAGCACCAGGGAGCCCGGGGAGAGACAGGCTGTGAGACAAGGCTCTGTCTCTAATTTGAACAGTTTTTATTAACGTAATTACTATATAACTAAATAACTATATGAAGGAAAAAGTCAGTTTTCTGATGACATTGTCACAGGCGCTTGTCGCAGTGTACAAGATGTCCCAGGTCGAGCACTGGGCGCGGAGTGATCTCCAGCTGGCCAGGGTCCGTTGGTGTCTGGCAGGGTGGGACAGGCTGGAGGCACTCTTCTGCCCAGGGGACGAGCCTGGGAGATGTGACTGGCCGGGGCTGTCGAGAGGCGGCAGGGCCTGGGGGGGAAGCGAGGGTGAGCCCCACCTTCCCAGGGGCAGCCACTGGCTGGAGCAACTCTGCTGGCCCAGGACGGGCCAGCATGAGTGTCACCTGCCTAGTGACAGACCGTCAGAGATCCAAGCTCAGTTGCCCCATGAGCCAGGCCTCCTCCATTCCGCTTCTGCCCCTTCCAAAGCAGTCTAGAACCCAAATACCCATCGCAGCCTTCCCAGACCTGTACACACAGCCCTACTCATCCTCCTGCCTGTAGCTAGCAGACAATCAGCCCCCTGTCCTCGTTAACCCCCATGCCCTAACAGGGCCATACCTGACACATCCTGTTTCCTGATCAGCACAGGAAGGTGGTCATTACGGCCCCTCGAGACATGTCCCTCACCGTGCTGCAGCAGGGTCGCACTGGGCTGAGAAGGAGAGGGCAGTTGGCTGCAATGTAGGGCCCAATCCAGCATCCCCCAATAATCCTCCCAACCCAGGTCTACCTGGGGACTGAAGGCACAGATTCCCCCTGCACAGTCAGCAATCAGGTCTCAGTCACAATTCTGTGTCCCCACCTTCATTATATCTACCTTTCTCTGGGTTGTCACGAAGGCCTGTGGCAGACCACTTCTCTGTGGGGAAGCCTTGATATTTGGCATCGTGGAGCTGCTGCTCTGATGGTCCCCAGAGCTCTGTGCCACACGGGGGACACTGGCACCGACCAGTGGCCTCCTGTGGGATGGGGCAGAGGACACTCAGTGCCCAGCCCTGTGGCATGCAGGGCATCACCCTGCTGTGCCAGGGAGGGGACTGGCAGTGCTGCCTGCAGGGGCATGTCCCTGCCAGCTCCTGTCACCTGCTGCAGGAGCCCCAAGCAGAAAGCAAAAGCCCCTCCCACACAGGGAAAAGCCCTCCTTGCTGTGTCAGGGCTACCCTGCACCCCAGGCGCTGGGGATGTGTCCTCAGGGCCCTTACCTTTGGCTGGGCGGTGGCTCCCTGTTGGGGGGCATCGGCTGCAAATACGGGAGTGTCTCGGGGTACCTGGGGAGGGCAGGAGTCACAGGTGTGTGACAGGGGACAAAGAACCTGTTCCTGTTGGAGGCAGCACCCCAAAGCCATGGGATTGTAGCCCATGGCATCCCGCTGCCTGCAGCCCTTGGGATGAGCCCCCACAGGCCCTGGTGATGGGCAGGGCTGCAGAGGGGGCTCCCCACATCAGCCCCTCCCAAGCCGACACTGTCACCCCTGTGCCCAGCACAGCGGGTCACTGCTGGCACCCATCTCCCCCCATGGCAGCCCCGCTGCCCCCGAGGCACTTGTGCTACTCACTGGCCAGGAACCTGCACGCTGAGCATGCGGTCACACGACAGGCACGAGAAAGGCACTGGCAGCTGCCTAAGGAGGGTGAGGCAAGAGGGCTGGCTGAGCTCCTGGGCCCACAGCCCTGCAGCACACAGGCAGCAGCTCCCTGCAGCAGCCAGCTGCTGGGCAGCTCACTGCACAGGCTCACGGCCATTGCAGGCTGAACCGGGGGCTCTTGAGCCTGTTTCTGCCCATCCCCAAGGTGCTGGCTGCTGCCAGGTGAAGGGCACAGGCACCCATGCCACCATCCCAAGCAGCCCCTGCAGCGCTTTCAGCCCCTCTCTGGCACCAAAGTGCCCTCGTGTGCACGGCCAGGAGGGCAGGGCACGGCCCAGCTCTGGGGCACTGCGTGTCACAGCCCTGCCTGGGAGGAGCAGTTGCCATCGCTGTCCCCAAAGCCATCAGAATGTCCATGGCACTCACTTCTTCATCCCAGCGGCGCTTTCACGCAACACTCTACTCTCAAGCTCCTCCAGGTTCCTGATCCAGGAGTCCTCCAGGTGTTTACGGAAAGTCTTCAGCTCCAGGCGATCCAGCTGTGAACAGGTGCAGCGCCTCAGCCAGCTGCTCCAGGATGTGACATAGAGCTCTCCAGGGAAAAGCCTGGAGGGGGATCCTCAGAGGGATGCTGCCTCAGGCTGCCAAGTCCCAAAAGTGCCAGTTCTTTGTAGGGGGGACAAGGAACCCCTCACCTTCTCATCCATTGCATCGCTGATCTGTTGCTGCATCTTATTCCTGTACTGCTCCTGGCCTGAAATCTGGCTCTGCAAGTCCTCCATCCTCTCATCCAGCTCCTCCATGTTCTCTTCAAACTGGCTGTGATTGACTTTGCTGTCCAAGGCAGCTTTGTCCGCTTTCTAGCAGAGGGGAAGGGCAGGAGAGCGGTGGGGACAGGGATGAGGAACGGCAGGCAGGGCCAGCGTGTGAGGGGCAGAGGGAGGAGTGCTTCCTGCAGGCCATCATGCCCCTTTCAGGCTGCTGTGGCCCCACTTGCCCCATCACCCTGGTGAGCTTGGTGCCACCATGTGAAGGGTGAGGGACCCCTGAGCTCAGGAAATTGTCCCTCCCCAGACCAGTTCTGCCACCCAGCCCCCAAGGGACAAGGGGCATTTGTCACCCTGCCCGGGAAGCCCTGGGCTGGCACCGAGGCCCCCAAGGGACTGTACCATGTCCATTGCAGCCATGACGTCCTTCTGTTCTGCTTTCTCCTTCTGCAGCTTCTCCAGAGACTGGATCAGCACCTTTCAGCACAGAAAGGAACACACATGATGACACCACAGTAAGGTTGGGGCACACCCCAGGAGCTGGTAGCACACCCCTCTCCCCCTCCGTGAAAAACTTTGGGGAAATGCACTTGGAACAAGCACACGGCTGTGAGAAGGGCAGTAGGAGATTCCTTGGATCCCTCAGCTGGGTTTATCTTGGGGAATGGCTTGACACCAAACGGGATGGGTTCCAGCCACACACCTCCATGTCTCTTTGCTTGTGTTGAGAGTCCTTTTGGAGGCTCTTTGAGGCAAAGCTGAGTTTCTCATAGTCTCTTTGAATGTCCGAAAACTTGGCTTCCATAGCCTGTCTCAGCTGCTGATCCTGCCCCAGGGATGAAAGAACATAAGGGGGAGGGTCAGACCAAAGAGGACCTGGCTGCTCCACAGGGGCAGACCCACATTACTGAGCCATTGGCCATGGGCCCACCATGTGAAGAGGACGTTTGCATCAAGGCTGTAATTTCCCTCCCTGCTGCTGGCGGATCAGGACAATTTGGGCAGTTTGGGTCTCCCATAGGATTACAGCAAAGCACAACACAGCATGAGGATGTGGCATGGACCTCCAACAGGACTGAGCCAGGAGTGTCAGGAGTGCTCCCCCAGGACCTCACCTGCTCGCTCAGCTGGTCGGCTGTCTCAGTCACCAGCTCCTCCAGCATGGCATACTTCATCTCCTGATACTCTCCCATCTTCTTCAGCTGTAACTTTGTCTCCTGCCGCAAAGCCCTGTCCAGAGAGATGGGGGCAAGGGCGGGGTTACCCCTGCAGGGCTGCTGGGCATCCCATGCGCACAAACCAGGATGCTGCCAGACCCCCTGGGCTCCCTTGCAGCCCCCCAGGGTATGAACCCACTCCTGTCCCCTTACTCAATTTGTTGAGAGATCTCCTTCCGGTTCTCTTCTTTCCACTGGGCGAAATCCTCCTTCAGCTTTTTAAGCTCTGCCTCCAGCTTCTTCATCTGGAAAGGCCAGTGATGGTAGAGTCAGGGCACAGACATCATGTTGTCCCAGCGTGGGGGCCCTTTAGCTGCATGGACCGCCCCAGAGTCCTCCACCTGGTCCTGAGAGCCTGATCCCAAAACCCGCTCTTGGAGTCACATTGAAGTTCCCCATGAGAGCCCAAAGATTACAGAACCAAACAACTCACTAAAGCAAGGGAGTCCTTAAGCTTCTTTATGTCGTCTTCCATGATGATCTGTGCTGTCTTCAGCCTTTCAACCTCTTCACGGAGGTCCTTGACGAGAGCCATGTCCTAGGAGAGAGCAGTGGGGGCAGTGAGCCTCTGGCAGGGTCAGTGGGGACCCACAAGCCCTTGGCCCCTGCTGTGGTTTGTGGAGCACTGGGGACAGGGCAGGGCCGGGCTCAGCCAGGCTGGCAGGGCTCTGCAGGCAGCACGGTCCCTGCATTGAGCAGGGCCAAGGGTGCTGAGCCTCCAGCCAGCAGAGCAGAGGGCACGGGCTGCGGTCTCAGACCCAGAACTCGCTCCCAGCCGCAGTTCACCTCGTCCCGTGACATCAGGACCTTCTTCATTTCCTCTGTCACATAACGCTGGCTAGCCTTTATCATTTCAATCTCCTCGAGATGCTGGGAACTCTCAGTGGTCTAGGAGAAAGAATTGTCAGACACAAGTCTCTGGTGAGGGTATTTAGGAAACATGACCTTAGAACCACAGTGGTCTGCACACACCTGGGCCTCCTGGAACTTCTTAAAGTCCTCTGACATGCGGGAAGCTTCTGCCTTTATGGCACCAATCTCCTCGCGAATAAGCTGTGAAACTGTCCCAGAAGCAGGGATGTCAGAGGGGATGGCCAGGGCAGCAACACCCCAAAGAGCCCCACCCTGGCACGGGCAGCCCTTGGCACAGCCAGGTGAGCAGGGAGAGTCCCGGTGCCACCTGCCCCAGCGGGGCTCAGTGCCAGAGCACTGAAGCCCCTCCAGACAGCACAGAGCCCCTGCCAGCGGCTCTGCCAGGGCAGTGAGGGCAGAGCCAAGCACTGCTGTCTGAGGAAGTGGGGAGGGGCTGTCTGCTGGGGGAGCGCCCCGGGGCTGGGGAGAGCCTCTACCTTGGACATGTGCTTCTTGAACTCGTCATTATCTTTCTTCATCTTTTTCATGTTGGCGGCCACATCAGCAAGTGAGGGGCCACTGTGCTGGCCTGGCCACGGCTCCTGGCTGCTCAGGTACTGCACGTCCAGGTGCTCCAGCACAGCCTGCAGCAGTTTTCTCATGGCTGCAAAATGGACGGCGCCATTGTTGGGCATCCCGATGGCGAGATCCAGCATCTGGGAGAGGCTGAGTGTGTCCAGGGATGCCGCCATGTCTGCACACTCTCAGTCCCTGTTTTGTCACAAGCCTTCTGCCCAGTTGGGTCTGTCAGGAATGAGCAAAATGGATGAGAAACAGGGGGAACAAAAGGGTTGAGAGAAGCAATGAGCAAATTCGATATTTAAAAGGACGAGTAGCCAGCAGGCTCCTTCCTCATGCCTTGCAGGACTGGAGACTGCCCTGCTGATGCCCCTCCTCAACACAACTCCCATTGCCAGGCAACGCTTCCTAATCCACACCTGGGAACCAGTGGGTCCCAGACTCATGAAGTCATAGATTAATGGAGTCTTAGAATGATGTGATTTAGAATGGATGACTGTTGATTCCTTTGTTTGCTAAAAACAGACAACTAAGTCAAAAGTTTTGTGTGTGTGTGTGGCTGGAACTATCCCCTCCACACGCCCTGACCAGAATAAAATAATGCCTAACTCGCTAATACTAAAATGACAGTGCTTGAGGATTTCATTTATCCTAGTTTTGGTGACAGTTTCTAATGACCCAGATGGAACTTTCCTCCTTCTTTTGCTCCATGGATTCACAGGATCGAGAGGACTCCAGTGCCCTCCAGAGATTTTTCAGGGAGATCCTCTGATGCTCCCATCCAGTGAGCTCATGGCAAAGAGCCCTGGGATTTTAGTAAGGGAGTTTCAGACACACTGCTATCTCCAGGTGGAGGAATTGTGGAAATGGCAAAAGTGGGGGAAGAGGCTCAGAGAGGGCAATGTCAGCAGGGAATGCTGGATCAATCTTTCCCTCCTGCACATCCCTCTGGTGGGAGGAGGTGGAAAACACTGTCACTGTGTTGGTGTGGACCAATGGAACTCCAGGGAAATCAAAAGCAGTGGAACGATTCAGGATTCAGTTGGAGCCTGACGGAGGACTGGTTAGGCAGAAAAATATTTGTTGAAGTTAGAAGCTAGAAGAGGGTTAGAAGAATGAATTGCTAAAGTTTGCAAGATGGATCACTAAGGGAATGTGAGTCACAATATAGGACTCCTCTCCTGCTGGTAAAGGAAGCACATACTAAGGAACACAGGCCAGTACAAGATGTCAGAGCTGTCAATGAAATAGTGTGAGACTCAGACCCAGTGGTAGCAAGTCCTTATACAAGTCCTTTTAACCCCATTTAAGGAATCTGATGAGTCCTGATGTGTTTACTGTTGTGGATGTTAAGGATCCCTTTTTCTGCATTGCCCTTGAAACTGAAAGTCAGCTCTTGCTTCTTGAATGGAAAGTTCCTTGATAGGCCATGAAACCCAATTGAAGCGGAATGTTCTTCATCCAGGGTCTAACAATCACCCCACATTGTTTGAGAAATGTCTGGATTGGAGACAAGTTAGGAGGAAACATCCCCTCTAAAGAAAACAGGTTTGGGCACTCCCTGCCACCCACAGCAAGGAATTGTTTGGAGGAAAGTGAAAAATGCTGTTTATTTAACACACAGAGTGCAGGCAGGCATGGGAAAAAGAACGAATAATGTTAGATCTTCAAACCTTCTGCAGACAAAGCTGGAGGATTCAGAGCTCGTTCTGTCGGTGTGGCTCGGCTCCACCAGCCCAGGGCCGGGATGGGCATCCCAGGGCCTCCCCTGCGGCCGTGGCACAGGGCTCCCGGAGATGTTCTGGTGTTTTGGGCCGGGACAAAGACAAACAGTTCCAGGAGAAGCTGCCACAGTGCTGGAAAAGATTCTTGCATTATCAAAGAACAAGAAGCCAGCTAAAAGCCAAGATGTCCTCCCTCTGTTTGTGCTGCACAACACAGCGGAGCGAGCCTGGGGAGGATGGGTGAACACCACACCAAAAGAATTCCACCGGCTTTCCACCCCTCTCTCAGACCTAGCTTAAAGTTACAGGACCCATGTCTGGGCATAAAGCAGACAATAGGGGACACAGTCTCATACAGGCACCCCAAGACAAGAACCAATTGGCCAAAGATTTGGAGTTATGGTGTTGTGGTTCAAATTTATTTTACTGATTCCTTGTTAAATGGTTGGTCCTTTTTTACCCCCATGTTCTCCCCGAGCTGGTTTACCCCTGGGTTTTACCCTTCCTCAAAGCTGTCCCTCATGCCATTCCCCACCCCTTGTTCCAGCTCTTTCCCTGCCTGTCAAGGTAACCCAGCCCTTGATTCCTGAACCTTCTCTGCCACTCAACCCCCGGGCCAATCCCAGTCTGCAACACCCCTTTGGAATTCCCCTACTCCTCGAAGCCCCATTGGCCCATGTGGCCCATCCTCCCCACCCTCCCGCCCCAATTGGCCCCAGACACTTGATGGAATCCCCTCACTCCTCCCCTGAGGATTCCCTGTTGGTTAGCTGTTTGTATCCACCTCCTGATTTGTATCTGGATAAAAACCCTTACTCAGGACTGCCCAGCGCTCTTTGCTTCAGCTCTTTTTGCCTGGAATAAACTGTTTCTTATGGAACATCAAGACAGAAAGTCCTCCTATCTTCTCTGCCTGGTCCCTGTTGTGCCTTGTATCTGGCACCTTAGAGCAAGGGGCTGTAAAGGATCTGCCTCTTGTAAATCCCCATACTGGGGCAGCTCCCCAGTCCTGGAGAGGCTCTGGAGTTCAAAGAGCTGGCCAGGGCTGCAGCAGCCAATTCAGTATGGGAAAAGGGGAATGAGGATATGGCTTTGCTTGAGTATGTAGGTGATCTTTTACTTGATACTGGAACTCAAGCAGGATGCATGGAAATAATTCTAAGCTTACTGACCTTTTTGGGGCAAGCCAGTTACAGGGTATCCAAGAAGAAGGCCCAGAGTGCAAAAGAGCATGTTACCTATCTAAGGTTCACCATTTCCCAGGGACAGCAAAACCCTGGAACCGAAAGGACAGAGTCGAACTCCAGAGCCAAGGTCTGTTTGCAAGTCAAGAACATTTCTAGGAATGGGTGGTCTGGGCTCTGATTCCTAATTCTGGCCTATGGGTAAGACCTTTATATGAAGCCCTGAGAATTGCCCAAGGAGGTGCTACACCAAGGAGGTGCTAGAGTGGACTCCAGAATGGCAGAGGCTTTCAGAGAGCCCAAGAGAGCTCTAATGTCAGCCCTGCAGGGGCATTGCCTGACTCGACCAAGCCTCTTGAGCAGTTTGTTCAGGAACACTGACGTGTTGCGCTACAGGTGTTAGCTCAGAGGTTATGGCCATGGAAAAGGGCCATAGGATATTTTTCCAAACAAGTGGGCAGTGTCAGTTAAGGGATGTCCCTTAACTGCCTTTGACTTGTAGCAGCAACTGCCTTTTAATACAAGAAGTCCAGAATGGACCATGGGGCGAAAGATGACTGTTGATGTTCCACCCTTGGTCCTCTCAGCTCTAGGACAAAAAGGAGGCCACTGGTTACCCCCAGGTCGAATGCTTGAGTATCAATTTGTCCTGTTGGGCCAGGGTGATGTGGAACTGCAGACACCTCTGCCTTGCAGCCAGCCACGTTCCTGGGATCTGTACCAGAAAGAAGCCTCACAACATGACTGTGTTCATCAGCTTCACTGCAGCAGAGGAGATCCTCTGGGAGAAGATCCGGACTGGGAATTGTCCACAAGTGGGAGCAATTTTGTGAGCAAAGGAGAGCAGAAGTTTGGGTGCGCAGTAGGCCCCAATCCAAGCCATTCCATTACCTCTTACCACCTGTGCACACAAGGCTGAGCTGCTCAGTCTATGGCAGCCTGGAATTGTCACAGGGAAGAAGGGGAGCATATGGGCTAATTCTAAGTGTGCATTTGGAGCAGTTCATGCCCCTGGAGCTCTCTGGAACAAAGGAAGGCTCCTTTCAGCACAAGGATCTCCTGTCAAAGGTGGAGACATTATCAGACACCTATTAGAAGGTGTTCAGGTGCCAGCCAAAGTGGCTGTCGTGCATTGCAAAGCTCTTCCATTTGGAAATACATCAATTAGTGTGGGAAACAGACTGGCAGATAAAGCTCCTAAAGGAGTGGCAGAGGAAAGCATCCTAATAGTTGCTGCACCAAAATGTGTGACCTTTCAAATGTAACCCAGAATAACAAGCCCAAGATAAAATGCTGGCAAAATCGAATGGCCCTAGATTTCAAATATGATAGTTTAGCCAAAAAAATTTATTAAGTAGTTTAATAGAAATTATTTCATTTTCGTGTCTTAAGTCTTTCTAAACATTCAATGATAAGTAGACAATGATAAGTAAACATTCAATGGTAAGTAGAAGTAATCCTAAAAGAAATAGTTAAGATCACTTTTAAAAGGGGGGATTGTTAGAAATCATATAACTTTCTAATTGGCTATTCCAATTATTTGTTTTTATTAAGTCTGTTAATAATAGATTTACTTAATTAGAAGCAGTGTAGTCTTTCCCTGGAGCATGCAGCATGGTTTTCCATAAACTATTAGTGGAACACCATTTGGAAAAATCCCTGAACTTTTAAGTTTTGCTAAACAACCTTGACAGTTTGAGTTATCTCAATGTTTTCACTGACAGTGGGAACAGGCTCTGCCTCTCTTTCAGAAGGTTTTTATTCACCTAATGGAAGAAAAAAGGGACGAGGTACCCCTCACATTCGCCTCTACAAGGCCGAGCTGCTGCTGCGTATTGTTCCAGTGCTGCTCCTGTCCTGAAATCTGGCTCTGCAACTCCTGCATCCTCTCATCCAGACGCTCCATATTTACATCAAACTGGCTGTGATTGACTTTGCCAGCAGGACATTTGCATCAAGGCTTTGATTTCTGTCCATGCTGCTGACTGGTCCAGGCCACTTTGGGGCAGTTTGGGTCTACCCCAGGGGATGTCCTCAGTCTCCCATGCTGCCTGCTGCCTACCTGGCCCCAGTTCCTCATCATCTTCTCAAACTTGCCCATAGCCATCTGCCGGGACTCCAGGGATTCCATCTGCTCCTCGAGTTTCTCGCAGCGCTTGAGGAGCTCCCCCAAATGCTCGTTGAGGTCGAAGGTGCAGTTGGAGCACTCTGCCTTTGCTCTCTCCGCCTCCTCCTGCACACTCTCCACCATCTCCTCTATCTCAGCCAGCTGCAGGAAGGGCAGAGAGAATTGGCTCCAGAGATGGGATGAATGGAACCATCATTCCTGCATGCTGTGGGCCTCAGTGGCCCCAGCAAGTTGGGGAATATGGCTGGGAACCCCAGCAGGACTACTGCACCAAGCCAGGAGTGGTGGGACTGCTCCCCCAGGACCTCATCGGCTCGTTCACCTTGTTGGCTGTCTCAGCCACCAGCTGCTCCAGCATGGCCTTCCTCATCTCCTGCTCCTCTTCCATCTTCTGCAGCTCACGCCTTGTCTCCTCCAGCAAAGCCCTGGCCAGAGAGATGGAGGCAAGGGCAGGGTTACCCCTGCAGGGCTGCTGGGCATCCCATGCCCACAAACCAGGATGCTGCCAGATCCCCTGGCCTCCCTTGCAGCCCCCCAGGGTATGAAACCCCCTCCTGTCCCCTTACTCAATTTGCTGAGAGATCTCGTTGCTGCTCTCTTCTCTCCACCTGGCTGCATCCTCCCTTAGCTTGTTAAGGTCCTCTCCCATCTGCTTAATCTGGCAAGGTCAGTGACGGTAGAGTCAGGGCACAGACATCATGTTGTCTCAATATGGGGGCCCTTCAGATACACAGAAAGCCCCAGGGCCCCCAACTCTGACCCCATAGCTTACTGCTCTTGGACTCACATTGAAGTTCCCTATGAGACCCCAAAGCTGACATCACCCCATAGATTACGAGGCAGCCAACTCCTTAATCTTCTGTGCCATGTGCATCTGTGTTGTCTTTATCCTGTCAATCTCCTCAGTGAGATTCTTGGAAAAAAATGTGGCCCAGGAGGGAGAGGTGGTGTCAGTCAGCCCCTGGGATGGGTCTGTGGGCACCAGCAGGGCATTGAGCTCTGCCATGGTGTGCTCAGCATGGGGGGACAGCTCAGGGACCAGCGCAGCCAGCCTGGCAGGGCTCCTTCCTTGTCCAACAAAGGACTGGAGCCTTCCCTGCTCCTGCCCCTTTTCATCACAACTCCCCTTGCCAGGCAGCACACGTCATCCCTGCCAGACATTGGGTCACAGACTCATGGAGTCAAGGAATGGCTTGGGCTGGAAGGGACCTCAAAGATCCTCTCATTCCAATCCCCTGCCATAGGCAGGAACACCTTCCACTAGACCAGGTTGCTCCAAGTCCCATCCAGCCTGGCCACGGACACTTGCAGGAATGGGCTGACACAATTTCTTTGGGCAACCTGTGCCAAGGCACCACAACTCTCTCAGGAAGATTTTCTTCCCAATACCCAGTCTAACCCTGCTGTCTCACAGTGTGAAGCCATTGCCTCTTGTCCTGTCATTGAAGGCCCCTGTGCCAAGTCCCTCTCCAGCCCATTTGGAGCCCTTTAATGACTGAAAGGTGCTTGAAAGTCTCGCAGGACAGGAGAGGCCTCACTACTTTTCTTTTAATCCTTTTAAGACTTGAGTTACAGCTAAATCACTTGTCCAGCTGCTGTGTTGCAGCGATGACCGTGGCCTGAGACCCGATGACCCGGCTGGCAGAGAGGGCGGCCAACAGCCACACTGCAGCAAGGGTGGCAGCCCCAGTGGCAGGGCCCCAGGGCTGGCAGCTTCAGGCACCCCTCGGCGGTAAAAGCCTCGGGCTGTGCCTGCAGGACGAGGTCTCGGTGAGAACTTCGAAGCAGGGCGGAGCGGAATAAGAGCGGGACACTTCCTGGGGTCAAACGGGTTTAATGTCACGGGGGACGACCAGCAGGGAGTGACAAACATGGAAGGACCAGCAGGAAGTGACAAACGAAAAGGGCAGAGCATGAGACTTTAAAGGGAGGTGGCAACTGCGGGAGGGATTTACAGAAAACCAATCAAGGAGAAACAGGGGAAGGGCTTAACATAATAGACAGTAAGGGAGAACCAATTGATACATTGTAAAGGAGGGGCCCCGGGGCCTCAGCCAATCACTACTCCCACCGCGAGGAACATTCTGGAAGACTGGGAGTGGTGGGGAGTGATTGACTGGGCCCAGGGAGGAGAGAAAACTATACATATTAGGAGATATAGGGCGGGGAAATTACATAACATGGGGGCAACCATAGCAACTAAATAATAGACAGAAACTAAGGCGGGGAAAACTGGGAGGACAGAACCATCACAACAAATGGGGGAGAAACAGAACATACCAACACACCACAACACTGTGTCAGTCCTGTTCTGTGGCATTTCATGTTCTCAGTTTCTTCTTGCATTGTGGAGCGGGCAGCAAGCCTGGCTTTGCTGTGCAGTGAACTGTCAGTGTGAGTCACCACGGGCAGGGCACTGCAACAACCACAAAGCCCCAGATGGAGGGCAAGGGTACCTTTGTGTTTGTTTCCTCACCAAGAGAGGGATCCCCCAAGCAGCTCCTGGGCAGAGGCTGCAGGTGGGGCCAGCAGCCCCACAAGAGCTCAGTCCCTGTGAGAGAATCACCAACCTGCTGCTTTCCCCGGGGTTTGAGACATGGCTACTTGGTGGTTTGGCACAGCAAACCCAAGGCCTGGTTTGGAGCATCCATTGGGATCAGCCTTTGGCAGGGAAGCAGTGGGGTGCTGTGCATGAGCCCCTGACTGAGCTATGGGGTTGTTGGGGCACAGACTCCTTTCTCCTCTGGAGTTCAGGGCAAAAAGTCTCTGTAGGTGAAGCCCTTGGACATTTTCCTCCAAGTCAGGTTTTATGTCAGCTTGAAAGTCCATGAAGAGGACAATGAAATATTTTTCTCCTGCCAATGTCCCCTAGACTGTTGGGGAAGACAAAACAAGTTCTTCCCTTCAATACCTGCCTTTTACTACATGTTGTACTTAATGTGTCCACATAGCCCCATAATTACCTTGGGCCTCCTTGATTTGTTACTGATCTCTCACGGTAGCACTGACTGTTCCATTAACTGCCAATTTTGCAAAATTTGCTACGCTTTCAGGGAGGTTTTATTGCCACACACCATTGCGAGAAGCAGCCCTGCAGTGTCCTTTCTCTGGTGAGAGCACAGACATTCCTCTGTGCCCGGGTGCCGCACACGGCGCTGCTCTGCGGCAATGGGGACACGGGGAAGCGGTGCCCGCCGTGTGGCCCCCGTGTGTTGCCGTGTGTCCCCCCATGTCCCCCTGTGTTCCCCCGGCCAGGGAGCTGCTCCTGCCCGGCATGGCCGGGCCCAGCCGCCGGGGCTCGCCGGCAGCGGGCAGGAGCCGGCCCGGGCTGCGGGACACGGCGGGGCTGCCCGGCTGGAAAGCAGCTCTGGCTGCCGCCAGGGAGCTGTGGGCAAGGGGCTGCCGGCCGTGCGGGAGGAAAGCCGCTGGGCCGGCCCCTAACGTTGCCCCGCAGAAAGGAAGGGCAGGAGGAAGCTGACAAATGAGCCGGGAATGTGGCAGTGCAGAAATGAAGGGACAAGTGCCCTTGGGGGCCGGGGCCAGCCCTCGGGCACGGCTCCGAGCGGCTCCTGAGGCGGCGTCAGGGCTGCCTGTGAGGATTGCAGGCGGCAGCCAAGCGTAGCAGCGCCGGCAGTGCCAGCCGGGCCCCATGGCCATGTGGCTGTGCCTTCGCAGCCCGTGAGGGCCGCGGGCTCTGCAGCGCGGCTCCTGCTCCCACAGCCGGCCCGGAGCCTCAGGGCTGCCCCGCAGGCGCCGCGGGAGCAGCAGCGGCCTCAGGGCCTGGCCCGGGGCTCGATCTGCTCAGCCCGGGGGCAGAGCCACAGCACGGGGGAAGGAGCACCAGGGAGCCCGGGGAGAGAGAGGCTGTGAGACAAGGCTCTGTCTGTAATTTCAACAGTTTTTATTCACTTAATTACTATATACAACTAAAAAACTATATACAACTAACGTAATAACTATATACAAGTAAATAGTCAGACAATTGTCACAGGTGCTTCTCGATTCTGGCCAGATGTCCCAGGTCTTGCACTGGGCGCGGAGTCCTCTCCAGCTGGCCGGGGGCTGTTGATGTCTGCCGGGGCTGGAGAGGCTGCTCGACACCTGGGGCCTTTTGAGGAGCTGTGCCTGGCTGGTGCTCTCCTGAGGCGGCAAGGGTAGTGAAGGACAAGGGTGAGACGCCACAGATGCTGGCCCCACCACACCAGGACTCAAGCTCCTGTCCCACACTGGGCATGGCCGTTCTCCCACGTTACTCCAGCTCCAAGCTCAGTTGCCCCATGAGCCAGTCCTCCTGCTCCAATCTGCCCCTTCCTTCTTACTCCAGATGCAAAATAGCCAAGCCACATTACCCAGCTCTGTACACAGAGCCCTACTCCTCCCCCAGCCGGTACCTAGCAGACAATCAGCCCCCTGTCCGTGTTAACTCCCATGCCCTAACAGGGCCATACCTGACGCATCCCGGGTCCTGATCGCTGCACAATGCTGGTCATTACAGCCCCTCCAGATGTGTCCATCACCGCGCTGCAGCAGGGTCACACTGGGCTGAGAAGGAGAGGGCAGTTGGCTGCAATGCAGGGCCCAATCCAGCATCCCCCAATAATCCTCCCAACCCAGGTCTCCCTGGGGACTGAAGGCTCAGATTTCCCCTGCACAGTCAGCAATGCCATCAGGCCTCAGTCACCATTCTGTGTCCCCACCTACATCACAACTACCTTGTTGTAGTGTACCAGAAGACGCTGCAGCTGCGCACTACTCTTTGGGGAAGCCTTGATGTTTGGCATCGTGGAGCTGCTGCTCTGATGGTTCCCAGAGCTCTGCGGCATACGGGGGACACTGGCACGGACCGGTGGCCTCCTGTGGGATGGGGCAGAGGACACTCAGTGCCCAGCCCTGTGGCATGCAGGGCATCACCCTGCTGTGCCAGGGAGGGGACTGGCAGTGCTGCCTGCAGGGGCATGTCCCTGCCAGCTCCTGTCCACCTGCTGCAGGAGCCCCAAGCAGAAAGCAAAAGCCCCTCCCACACAGGGAAAAGCCCTCCTTGCTGTGTCAGGGCTACCCCGCACCCCAGGCGCTGGGGATGTGTCCTCAGGGCCCTTACCTTTGGCTGGGAGGGGGCTCCTTGCTGGGGGGCATCGGCTGCAAATACGGGAGTGTCTCGGGGTACCTGGGGAGGGCAGGAGTCACAGGTGTGTGACAGGAGACAAAGAACCTGTTCCTGTTGGAGGCAGCGCCCCAAAGCCATGGGATTGTAGCCCATGGCATCCCGCTGCCTGCAGGCCTTGGGATGAGCCCCCACAGGCCCTGGTGATGGGCAGGGCTGCAGAGGGGGCTCCCCACATCAGCCCCTCCCAAGCCGACACTGTCACCCCTGTGCCCAGCACAGCGGGTCACTGCTGGCACCCATCTCCCCCCATGGCAGCCCCGCTGCCCCCGAGGCACTGGTGCTACTCACTGGCCAGGAACCTGCACGCTGAGCATGCGGTCACACGACAGGCACGAGAAAGGCACTGGCAGCTGCCTAAGGAGGGTGAGGCAAGAGGGCTGGCTGAGCTCCTGGGCCCACAGCCCTGCAGCACACAGGCAGCAGCTCCCTGCAGCAGCCAGCTGCTGGGCAGCTCACTGCACAGGCTCACGGCCATTGCAGGCTGAACCGGGGGCTCTTGAGCCTGTTTCTGCCCATCCCCAAGGTGCTGGCTGCTGCCAGGTGAAGGGCACAGGCACCCATGCCACCATCCCAAGCAGCCCCTGCAGCGCTTTCAGCCCCTCTCTGGCACCAAAGTGCCCCCGTGTGCACGGCCAGGAGGGCAGGGCACGGCCCAGCTCTGGGGCACTGCGTGTCACAGCCCTGCCTGGGAGGAGCAGTTGCCATCGCTGTCCCCAAAGCCATCAGAATGTCCATGGCACTCACTTCTTCAGCCCAGCAGCGCTTTCACGCAACACTCTACTCTCAAGCTCCTCCAGGTTCCTGATCCAGGAGTCCTCCAGGTGTTTACGGAAAGTTTTCAGCTCCAGGCGATCCAGCTGTGAACAGGTGCAGAGCCTCAGCCAACTGCTCCAGGATGTGACATGGAGCTCTCCAGGGAAAAGCCTGGAGGGGGATCCTCAGAGGGATGCTGCCTCAGGCTGCCAAGTCCCAAAGCGGTGGGGACGAGGAACCCCTCACCTTCTTCTCCTCCACAACGCTGAACTGCTGCTGCGTATTGTTCCAGTGCTTCTCCTGGCCTGAAATCTGGCTCTGCAAATCCTTCATCTTCTCATTCAGCTCCTCCATGTTCTCTTTAAACTGACTGTGACTGACTTTGCTGTCCAAGGCAGCTTTGTCCGCTTTCTAGCAGAGGGGAAGGGCAGGAGAGCGGTGGGGACAGGGATGAGGAACGGCAGGCAGGGCCAGCGTGTGAGGGGCAGAGGGAGGAGTGCTTCCTGCAGGCCATCATGCCCCTTTCAGGCTGCTGTGGCCCCATTTGCCCCATCACCCTGGTGAGCTTGGTGCCACCATGTGAAGGGTGAGGGACCCCCTGAGCTTGGGAAATTGTCCCTCCCCAGACCAGTTCTGCCACCCAACCCCCAAGGGACAAGGGGCATTTGTCACCCTGCCTGGGAGGCTGGCCTGGCACCGAGGCCCCCAAGGGACTGTACCATGTCCATTGCAGCCATGACGTCCTTCTGTTCTGCTTTCTCCTTCTGCAGCTTCTCCAGAGACTGGATCAGCACCTTTCAGCACAGAAAGGAACCCATGACACCACAGTAAGGTTGGGGCACACCCCAGGATGTAGGAGCCCTCTCCCACTACGCAAAAATCTTGGGGGACGGCACTTGGAACCAGCACAGGACTGTGAGAAGGGCAGTAGGAGATTCCTTGTGATCCCTGCCTGGAGTCATCTTGGGGGATGCTCTGACCCAAAATGGATTTCAGCCACACACCGTGATATCTTTCTGCTTTTGTTCAGAGTCCTGTTGGATGCTCTTGGCAGCAAAGCGGAGTTTCTCATAGTCTCTTTGAATGTCCAAAATCTTGGCTTCCATGTCCTGTCTCAGCTCCTGATCCTGCTCCCGGGATGAAAGAACATACGGTGCTGACCAAAGGGAGTCTGGCTGCTCCACAGGGGCAGACCCACATTACTCAGCCATTGGCCATGAGCCCACCATGTCAAGAGGACATTTGCATCAAGGCTGTAATTTCCCTCCATGCTGCTGGCGGATCCAGGCCAATTTGGGCAGTTTGGGTCTCCCATAGGATTACAGCAAAGCACAACACAGCATGAGGATGTGGCATGGACCTCCAACAGGACTGAGCCAGGAGTGTCAGGAGTGCTGCCCCAGGACCTCACCTGCTCGCTCAGCTGGTCGGCTGTCTCAGTCACCAGCTCCTCCAGCATGGCATACTTCTTCTCCTGATACTCTCCCATCTTCTTCAGCTGTGACTTTGTCTCCTGCCGCAAAGCCCTGGCCAGAGAGATGGGGGCAAGGCAGGGGTTACCCCTGCAGGGCTGCTGGGCATCCCATGCGCACAAACCAGGATGCTGCCAGACCCCCTGGGCTCCCTTGCAGCCCCCCAGGGTATGAACCCACTCCTGTCCCCTTACTCAATTTGCTGAGAGATCTCCTTCCTGTTCTCTTCTTTCCACTTGGTGAAATCCTCCTTCAGCTTTTTAAGCTCTGCCTCCAGCTTCTTCATCTGGAAAGGCCAGTGATGGTAGAGTCAGGGCACAGACATCATGTTGTCCCAGCGTGGGGGCCCTTTAGCTGCATGGACCGCCCCAGAGTCCTCCACCTGGTCCTGAGAGCCTGATCCCAAAACCCGCTCTTGGAGTCACATTGAAGTTCCCCATGAGAGCCCAAAGATTACAGAACCAAACAACTCACTAAAGCAAGAGACTCTTTAAGCTTCTTTATGTCGTCTTCCATGAGGACCTGGTTTGTCTTTAACTGCTCAACCTCTTCACGGAGATGCTGGGTGAGAATCATGTCCTAGGAGAGAGCAGTGGGGGCAGTGAGCCTCTGGCAGGGTCAGTGGGGACCCGCAAGCCCTTGGCCCCTGCTGTGGTTTGTGGAGCACTGGGGACAGGGCAGGGCCGGGCTCAGGCAGGCTGGCAGGGCTCTGCAGGCAGCACGGTCCCTGCATCGAGCAGGGCCAAGGGTGCTGAGCCTCCAGCCAGCAGAGCAGAGGGCACGGGCTGCGGTCTCAGACCCAGAACTCGCTCCCAGCAGCAGCTCACCTGGTCCCGCGACATCTGGACATTGTTCATTTCCCCTGTTAAATTGCGCTGGCTAGCCTTTAACTTTTCAATCTCATCAAGATGCTGGGAACTCTCCGCAGTCTAGGAGAAATGTGTGTCAGACAGAAGTGTCTGATGAGGGTGTTTAGGAAACGTGACCTTAGAACCACAGTGGTCTGCACACACCTGGGCCTCCTGGAACTTCTTAAAGTCCTCTGACATGCGGGAAGCTTCTGCCTTTATGGCACCAAACTCATCGCGAAGAACCTGTGAAACAGTCCCAGAAGCAGGGATGTCAGAGGGGATGGCCAGGGCAGCAACACCCCAAAGAGCCCCACCCTGGCACGGGCAGCCCTTGGCACAGCCAGGTGAGCAGGGAGAGTCCCGGTGCCACCTGCCCCAGCGGGGCTCAGTGCCAGAGCACTGAAGCCCCTCCAGACAGCAAAGAGCCCCTGCCAGCGGCTCTGCCAGGGCAGTGAGGGCAGAGCCAAGCACTGCTGTCTGAGGAAGTGGGGAGGGGCTGTCTGCTGGGGGAGCGCCCAGGGGCTGGGGAGAGCCTCTACCTTGGACATGTGTTTCTTGTAGTTTTCCATCTCTTTCTTAAAAACTTTCACTTCTGAAGAAACCTCGGCAAGTGAGGGGCCACTGAGCTGGCCTGGCCACGGCTCCTGGCTGCTCAGGTACTGCACGTCCAGGTGCTGCAGCATGGCCAGCAGCAGTTTTCTCATGGCTGCAAAGTGAATGGCTCCTTTCTCTGGTGTCCCAATGGCAACATCCAGCATCTGGGAGAGGCTGAGTGTGTCCAGAGCTGTTGCCATGTCTGCACACTTTCTGTCCCTGTTTTGTCGCAATCCTTCTGCCCAGTTGGGTCTGTCAGGGATGAGCAAAATGGATGACAAACAGGGCGAACAAAAGGGTTGAGAGAAGCAATGAGCAAAAGCACTAATAAAAAGGACGAGTAGCCAGCGGGCTCCTTCTCCTTCCAAATCCCTTGCAGGACTGAGGCCCCTCCTCAACACAACTCCTGTTGCCAGGCAATGTACCCCACTCCACTCCTGGGAGCCAGTGGGTCCCATGAAGTCATAGATTAATGGAGTCTTGGAATGGCGTGGGCTGGAAGGGACCTAAAGGATCATCTTGTCAGGGACAGGTAAAGGAACATTTTCAACTAGACCAGGTTGCTGCAAGATCCCATCTGACCTGGTCTTGGACACTTCCAGGAATGGGGCAGACTCTGTCAAGGCATCATCACACTCACAGGAAAGAATTTCTTCCCAATATCCCACCTATCTCTCCCCTCTCTCATTGTGAAGCCATTCCCATTGCCAGGCCCTTGTGCAAAGTCCACCTCCAACCCTTTTATAGTCCTTTTATTTCCCAAAAAGTACTCCAAGTTCTGCCAGGAGAGTCCAGCCTCGTTGTTTTTCTCTGGATTTGTGTTACATCTGAGCCAGTTCGTCCACTGCTGCAAAGCCACGGCCTTGTTTGGAGCATCCATTGGGATCAGCCTTTGCCAGGGAAGCAGTAGGGTGCTGTGCATGAGCCCCTGGCTGAGCTATGGGGTTGTTGGGGCACAGGCTCCTTTCTCCTCAGGAGTTCAGGGCAAAAAGTCTTTGTGGCTGAAGCCCTTGGACATTTTCCTCCAAGTCAGGTTTTATGTCAGCTTGAAAGTCCATAAAGAACACAGTGAAATAATTTCTTCTGCCAATATCCCCAAGACTGTTGGGGAAGACAAACCAAGTTCTTCCCTTCAACAGCAGCCATCCACCCCCACTCTCCCCTATCCAAACTCTGCTCTGTTCACCCCTAGTCCTTCCTGCTTCAAAGCTCTTCAGCGGGTTTCGGGGATTTCAATATATACTTATAATTGATTTTTAAAATTAGTCTTTAGCAGTCTGTCTTCAATTCGTAGCCAGCAGGTAGCTATACGTCTTTTCAGAGGGTGTTATTATTAAATTTTCATTGGGAAAATCAGGGAAGCTTTTGATTCTGCTAAACTAACCCTTGATAGCTTCAGTGAACAAAGCTGAAAACTGAGTCATTTAGTGGTCCTGGATGGTCGGTGAACCCACAGTCATATCTGACCCCCTGGTGAAATGGTGCTTCTTTGCAAAGGAGGACGAAAGCTGGTACAGCTGGCCAGTTATTTAATTTGTGAAACCATAGATCAATGGGTTGTAGGTTTACTCCCTTCCTTGGAAAGTGTTTATCCTGCTTTTGATGGTGTGGTTCCATGGACTTGGCAAAATGAGCATAGTATGGAGCCCACCAGGAGCAAGCAATTCTTCATCAGGCAACAGCATGAGAATTGAGAAATCAAAAAGAAGTGGAAGAGAGAATATAAATTAATGAAGAGAAATCCAAAATTTATAGGCAATGAACATTAATTTCTTTGCTAAAAGTATGTAGTGAAAAGTTTGGGGAGTGGCTGTGCATTGGGAGTGGAGCTATTCCCATGCAGCCCAGTGCTGGGAAAAAAGAAATGCCTGAGTCCGAATAGTCAAGTTAGTGGAAGACAGTTTGAGTTATCCGGGTATTGTCAGTGACAGTGGGAAAAGGCTCTGCCTCTCTTTATTATTCTTTGATTAAAAAGGTTCTTTTATTCACCAAACAGAATGAAAATATTATTTTTCTGACAACAGTTGTCACAGAATTTTCTCTCTGCTCACAAAGCATCCCTGGCGGAGCACTGGGTTCCCAGTCCTGTCCAGCTACTTGAGGGCTGCTGAAGTCTCACGAGGCTGGAGTGGCTGGCGGAGTCCTGGTGTCCTGGTGCCTTGCTGGGACACTGTGCCTGGCCGGTGATGCCGTGAGGTGGCCGGGACTGGGGGGGAGACAGGGACAAGGGTGAGCCCCCAGTCCCCGGGGCTGCCCCGTCTGGGTCAGCTCAGCCAGCTCAGCACGGGGCAGCAGGAGGGTCACCTGCTTGGCCAGAGACCCCCAGGGAGCAGGTGCAGACCCAGCAGACAAGCAGGCTCATCTCCCCCTGATCCCCCTGCCCTGACAGGGCCACACCTGGCTCATCCAGAGTCCTGATCACGATGGGAAGCTGGTCCCTCGGCATGTGTCCACCCCTGCCCAGCAGCTGGGTCACTCTGGGCTGGGAAGGAAAGAGCAGCAGGGTGAAATGCAGGGCCCACTCCAGCATTCCCTAGCAACCCGCCCAAACCAGCTCTCCCCAAGGAAACTGAAGGCACAAATTCAGCCCGGATCCTCAGCATCGCCCTGCCAGCCCCCACTGCACATGCCACGTCCCCACCTTCATCACCCTACCTTGTTGGGGAGGGTCACAAGTCCCTGCAGATATGCACTGGTCCGGGGAGAATCCTGAATGGCTGGCAGTTTGAAAGTGCTGCTCTGATGGTCCCCAGAGCTCTGTGGCACATAAGAGCCACCGCCACGGACCAGTGGCCTCCTGTGGGATGGGGCAGAGGACACTCAGTGCCCAGCCCTGTGGCATGCAGGGCATCACCCTGCTGTGCCAGGGAGGGGACTGGCAGTGCTGCCTGCAGGGGCATGTCCCTGCCAGCTCCTGTCCACCTGCTGCAGGAGCCCCAAGCAGAAAGCAAAAGCCCCTCCCACACAGGGAAAAGCCCTCCTTGCTGTGTCAGGGCTACCCCGCACCCCGGGTGCTGGGGATGTTTCCTCAGGGCCCTTACCTTTGGCTGGGTGGTGGCTCCCTGTTGGGGGGCATTGGCTGCAAATACGGGAGTGTCTTGGGATACCTGGGGAGGGCAGGAGTCACAGGTGTGTCACAGGGGACAAAGAACCTGTTTCTGTTGGAGGCAGCGCCCCAAAGCCATGGGATTGTAGCCCATGGCATCCCGCTGCCTGCAGCCCTTGGGATGAGCCCCCACAGGCCCTGGTGATGGGCAGGGCTGCAGAGGGGGCTCCCCACATCAGCCCCTCCCGAGCCGACACTGTCACCCCTGTGCCCAGCACAGCGGGTCACTGCTGGCACCCATCTCCCCCCATGGCAGCCCCGCTGCCCCCGAGGCACTGGTGCTACTCACTGGCCAGGAACCTGCACGCTGAGCATGCGGTCACACGACAGGCACGAGAAAGGCACTGGCAGCTGCCTAAGGAGGGTGAGGCAAGAGGGCTGGCTGAGCTCCTGGGCCCACAGCCCTGCAGCACACAGGCAGCAGCTCCCTGCAGCAGCCAGCTGCTGGGCAGCTCACTGCACAGGCTCACGGCCATTGCAGGCTGAACCGGGGGCTCTTGAGCCTGTTTCTGCCCATCCCCAAGGTGCTGGCTGCTGCCAGGTGAAGGGCACAGGCACCCATGCCACCATCCCAAGCAGCCCCTGCAGTGCTTTCAGCCCCTCTCTGGCACCAAAGTGCCCCCGTGTGCACGGCCAGGAGGGCAGGGCACGGCCCAGCTCTGGGGCACTGCGTGTCACAGCCCTGCCTGGGAGGAGCAGTTGCCATCGCTGTCCCCAAAGCCATCAGAATGTCCATGGCACTCACTTCTTCAGCCCAGCAGCGCTTTCACGCAACACTCTACTCTCAAGCTCCTCCAGGTTCCTGATCCAGGAGTCCTCCAGGTGTTTACGGAAAGTTTTCAGCTCCAGGCGATCCAGCTGTGAACAGGTGCAGAGCCTCAGCCAATTGCTCCAGGATGTGACATGGAGCTCTCCAGGGAAAAGCCTGGAGGGGGATCCTCAGAGGGATGCTGCCTCAGGCTGCCAAGTCCCAAAAGTGCCAGTTCCTTGTGGGGGGGACAAGATACCCCTCACCTTCTCATCCATTGCCTCCCTGAACTGTTGCTGCATCTTATTCCAGTGCTGCTCCTGGCCTGAAATCTGGCTCTGCAAGTCCTCCATCCTCTCATCCAGCTCCTCCATGTTCTCTTCAAGCTGGCTGTGATTGACTTTGCTGTCCAAGGCAGCTTTGTCCGCTTTCTAGCAGAGGGGAAGGGCAGGAGAGCGGTGGGAACAGGGATGAGGAACGGCAGGCAGGGCCAGCGTGTGAGGGGCAGAGGGAGGAGTGCTTCCTGCAGGCCATCATGCCCCTTTCAGGCTGCTGTGGCCCCATTTGCCCCATCACCCTGGTGAGCTTGGTGCCACCATGTGAAGGGTGAGGGACCCCTGAGCTCAGGAATTTGTCCCTCCCCAGACCAGTTCAGCCACCCAGCCCCCAAGGGACAAGGGGCATTTGTCACCCTGCCTGGCAGGCTGGCCTGGCACAGAGGCCCCCAAGGGACTGTACCATGTCCATTGCAGCCATCATGTCCTTCTGTTCTGCTTTCTCCCTCTGCAGCTTGTCCAGAGACTGGATCAGCACCTTTCAGCACAGAAAGGAACACACATGATGACACCACAGCAAGGTTGGGGCACACCCCAGGAGCTGGTAGCACACCCCTCTCCCCGTACGCAAAAATCTTTGGGGAAATGCACTTGGAACAAGCACACGGCTGTGAGAAGGGCAGTAGGAGATTCCTTGGATCCCTCAGCTGGATTCATCCTGGGGCATGGTTTGACACCAAACGGGATGGGTGCCAGCCACACACCTCCATGTCTCTTTGCTTGTGTTGAGAGTCCTTTTGGAGGCTCTTTGAGGCAAAGCTGAGTTTCTCATAGTCTCTTTGAATGTCCGAAAACTTGGCTTCCATAGCCTGTCTCAGCTGCTGATCCTGCCCCAGGGATGAAAGAACATAAGGGGGAGGGTCAGACCAAAGAGGACCTGGCTGCTTCACAGGGGCAGACCCACATTACTCAGCCATTGGCCATGAGCCCACCATGTCAAGAGGACGTTTGCATCAAGGCTGTAATTTCCCTCCATGCTGCTGGCGGATCCAGGCCAATTTGGGCAGTTTGGGTCTCCCATAGGATTACAGCAAAGCACAACACAGCATGAGGATGTGGCATGGACCTCCAACAGGACTGAGCCAGGAGTGTCAGGAGTGCTGCCCCAGGACCTCACCTGCTCGCTCAGCTGGTCGGCTGTCTCAGTCACCAGCTCCTCCAGCATGGCATACTTCTTCTCCTGATACTCTCCCATCTTCTTCAGCTGTGACTTTGTCTCCTGCCGCAAAGCCCTGGCCAGAGAGATGGGGGCAAGGCAGGGGTTACCCCTGCAGGGCTGCTGGGCATCCCATGCGCACAAACCAGGATGCTGCCAGACCCCCTGGGCTCCCTTGCAGCCCCCCAGGGTATGAACCCACTCCTGTCCCCTTACTCAATTTGCTGAGAGATCTCCTTCCGGTTCTCTTCTTTCCACTGGGCGAAATCCTCCTTCAGCTTTTTAAGCTCTGCCTCCAGCTTCTTCATCTGGAAAGGCCAGTGATGGTAGAGTCAGGGCACAGACATCATGTTGTCCCAGCGTGGGGGCCCTTTAGCTGCATGGACAGCCCCAGAGTCCTCCACCTGGTCCTGAGAGCCTGATCCCAAAACCCGCTCTTGGAGTCACATTGAAGTTCCCCATGAGAGCCCAAAGATTACAGAACCAAACAACTCACTAAAGCAAGGGAGTCCTTCAGCTTCTTTATGTCGTCTTCCATGATGATCTGTGCTGTCTTCAGCCTTTCAACCTCTTCACGGAGGTCCTTGACGAGAGCCATGTCCTAGGAGAGAGCAGTGGGGGCAGTGAGCCTCTGGCAGGGTCAGTGGGGACCCGCAAGCCCTTGGCCCCTGCTGTGGTTTGTGGAGCACTGGGGACAGGGCAGGGCCGGGCTCAGCCAGGCTGGCAGGGCTCTGCAGGCAGCACGGTCCCTGCATCGAGCAGGGCCAAGGGTGCTGAGCCTCCAGCCAGCAGAGCAGAGGGCACGGGCTGCGGTCTCAGACCCAGAACTCGCTCCCAGCCGCAGTTCACCTCGTCCCGTGACATCAGGACCTTCTTCATTTCCTCTGTCACATAACGCTGGCTAGCCTTTATCATTTCAATCTCCTCGAGATGCTGGGAACTCTCAGTGGTCTAGGAGAAAGAATTGTCAGACACAAGTCTCTGGTGAGGGTATTTAGGAAACATGACCTTAGAACCACAGTGGTCTGCACACACCTGGGCCTCCTGGAACTTCTTAAAGTCCTCTGACATGCGGGAAGCTTCTGCCTTTATGGCACCAATCTCCTCGCGAATAAGCTGTGAAACAGTCCCAGAAGCAGGGATGTCAGAGGGGATGGCCAGGGCAGCAACACCCCAAAGAGCCCCACCCTGGCACGGGCAGCCCTTGGCACAGCCAGGTGAGCAGGGAGAGTCCCGGTGCCACCTGCCCCAGCGGGGCTCAGTGCCAGAGCACTGAAGCCCCTCCAGACAGCAAAGAGCCCCTGCCAGCGGCTCTGCCAGGGCAGTGAGGGCAGAGCCAAGCACTGCTGTCTGAGGAAGTGGGGAGGGGCTGTCTGCTGGGGGAGCGCCCCGGGGCTGGGGAGAGCCTCTACCTTGGACATGTGCTTCTTGAACTCGTCATTATCTTTCTTCATCTTTTTCATGTTGGCGGCCACATCAGCAAGTGAGGGGCCACTGTGCTGGCCTGGCCACGGCTCCTCACTGCTCAGGTACTGCACGTCCAGGTGCTCCAGCATAGCCTGCAGCAGTTTTCTCATGGCTGCAAAATGGACGGCGCCATTGTTGGGCATCCCGATGGCGAGATCCAGCATCTGGGAGAGGCTGAGTGTGTCCAGGGATGCCGCCATGTCTGCACACTCTCAGTCCCTGTTTTGTCACAAGCCTTCTGCCCAGCTGGGTCTGTCAGGGATGAGCAAAATGGATGAGAAATAGGGGGAACAAAAGGGTTGAGAGAAGCAATGAACAAATTCGATATTTAAAAGGACGAGTAGCCAGCAGGCTCCTTCCTCATGCCTTGCAGGACTGGAGACTGCCCTGCTGATGCCCCTCCTCAACACAACTCCCATTGCCAGGCAACGCTTCCTAATCCACACCTGGGAACCAGTGGGTCCCAGACTCATGAAGTCATAGATTAATGGAGTCTTAGAATGATGTGATTTAGAATGGATGACTGTTGATTCCTTTGTTTGCTAAAAACAGACAACTAAGTCAAAAGTTTTGTGTGTGTGTGTGGCTGGAACTATCCCCTCCACACGCCCTGACCAGAATAAAATAATGCCTAACTCGCTAATACTAAAATGACAGTGCTTGAGGATTTCATTTATCCCAGTTTTGGTGACAGTTTCTAATGACCCAGATGGAACTTTCCTCCTTCTTTTGCTCCATGGATTCACAGGATCGAGAGGACTCCAGTGCCCTCCAGAGATTTTTCAGGGAGATCCTCTGATGCTCCCATCCAGTGAGCTCATGGCAAAGAGCCCTGGGATTTTAGTAAGGGAGTTTCAGACACACTGCTATCTCCAGGTGGAGGAATTGTGGAAATGGCAAAAGTGGGGGAAGAGGCTCAGAGAGGGCAATGTCAGCAGGGAATGCTGGATCAATCTTTCCCTCCTGCACATCCCTGGTGGGAGGAGGTGGAAAACACTGTCACTGTGTTGGTGTGGACCAATGGAATTCCAGGGAAATCAAAAGCAGTGGAACCAGTAAGGATTCAGGTGGAGCCTGACGGAGGACTGGTTAGGCAGAAAAAATATTTGTTGAAGTCAGAGCTGTCAATGAAATAGTGTGAGACTCAGACCCAGTGGTAGCAAGTCCTTATACAAGTCCTTTTTACCCCAATTAAGGAATCTGATGAGTGAGTCCTGATGTGTTTACTGTTGTGGATGTTAAGGATCCTTTTTTCTGCATTGCCCTTGAAACTGAAAGTCAGCTCTTGCTTCTTGAATGGGAAGTTCCTTGATAGGCCATGAAACCCAATTGAAGCGGAATGTTCTTCATCCAGGGTCTAACAATCACCCCACATTGTTTGAGAAATGTCTGGATTGGAGACAAGTTAGGAGGAAACATCCCCTCTAAAGAAAACAGGTTTGGGCACTCCCTGCCACCCACAGCAAGGAATTGTTTGGAGGAAAGTGAAAAATGCTGTTTATTTAACACACAGAGTGCAGGCAGGCATGGGAAAAAGAACGAATAATGTTAGATCTTCAAACCTTCTGCAGACAAAGCTGGAGGATTCAGAGCTCGTTCTGTCGGTGTGGCTCGGCTCCACCAGCCCAGGGCCGGGATGGGCATCCCAGGGCCTCCCCTGCGGCCGTGGCACAGGGCTCCCGGAGATGTTCTGGTGTTTTGGGCCCGGACAAAGCCAAACAGTTCCAGGAGAAGGTGCCACAGTGCTGGAAAACCTTCTTGCATTATCAAAGAACAAGAAGCCAGCTAAAAGCCAAGATGTCCTCCCTCTGTCTGTGCTGCACAACACAGCTGAGCGAGCCTGGGGAGGATGGGTGAACACCACACCAAAAGAATTCCACCGGCTTTCCACCCCTCTCTCAGACCTAGCTTAAAGTTACAGGACCCATGTCTGGGCATAAAGCAGACAATAGGGGACACAGTCTCATACAGGCACCCCAAGACAAGAACCAATTGGCCAAAGATTTGGAGTTATGGTGTTGTGGTTCAAATTTATTTTACTGATTCCTTGTTAAATGGTTGGTCCTTTTTTACCCCCATGTTCTCCCCGAGCTGGTTTACCCCTGGGTTTTACCCTTCCTCAAAGCTGTCCCTCATGCCATTCCCCACCCCTTGTTCCAGCTCTTTCCCTGCCTGTCAAGGTAACCCAGCCCTTGATTCCTGAACCTTCTCTGCCACTCAACCCCCGGGCCAATCCCAGTCTGCAACACCCCTTTGGAATTCCCCTACTCCTCGAAGCCCCATTGGCCCATGTGGCCCATCCTCCCCACCCTCCCGCCCCAATTGGCCCCAGACACTTGATGGAATCCCCTCACTCCTCCCCTGAGGATTCCCTGTTGGTTAGCTGTTTGTATCCACCTCCTGATTTGTATCTGGATAAAAACCCTTACTCAGGACTGCCCAGCGGTCTTTGCTTCAGCTCTTTTTGCCTGGAATAAACTGTTTCTTATGGAACATCAAGACAGAAAGTCCTCCTATCTTCTCTGCCTGGTCCCTGTTGTGCCTTGTATCTGGCACCTTAGAGCAAGGGGCTGTAAAGGATCTGCCTCTTGTAAATCCCCATACTGGGGCAGCTCCCCAGTCCTGGAGAGGCTCTGGAGTTCAAAGAGCTGGCCAGGGCTGCAGCAGCCAATTCAGTATGGGAAAAGGGGAATGAGGATATGGCTTTGCTTGAGTATGTAGGTGATCTTTTACTTGATACTGGAACTCAAGCAGGATGCATGGAAATAATTCTAAGCTTACTGACCTTTTTGGGGCAAGCCAGTTACAGGGTATCCAAGAAGAAGGCCCAGAGTGCAAAAGAGCATGTTACCTATCTAAGGTTCACCATTTCCCAGGGACAGCAAAACCCTGGAACCGAAAGGACAGAGTCGAACTCCAGAGCCAAGGTCTGTTTGCAAGTCAAGAACATTTCTAGGAATGGGTGGTCTGGGCTCTGATTCCTAATTCTGGCCTATGGGTAAGACCTTTATATGAAGCCCTGAGAATTGCCCAAGGAGGTGCTACACCAAGGAGGTGCTAGAGTGGACTCCAGAATGGCAGAGGCTTTCAGAGAGCCCAAGAGAGCTCTAATGTCAGCCCTGCAGGGGCATTGCCTGACTCGACCAAGCCTCTTGAGCAGTTTGTTCAGGAACACTGACGTGTTGCGCTACAGGTGTTAGCTCAGAGGTTATGGCCATGGAAAAGGGCCATAGGATATTTTTCCAAACAAGTGGGCAGTGTCAGTTAAGGGATGTCCCTTAACTGCCTTTGACTTGTAGCAGCAACTGCCTTTTAATACAAGAAGTCCAGAATGGACCATGGGGCGAAAGATGACTGTTGATGTTCCACCCTTGGTCCTCTCAGCTCTAGGACAAAAAGGAGGCCACTGGTTACCCCCAGGTCGAATGCTTGAGTATCAATTTGTCCTGTTGGGCCAGGGTGATGTGGAACTGCAGACACCTCTGCCTTGCAGCCAGCCACGTTCCTGGGATCTGTACCAGAAAGAAGCCTCACAACATGACTGTGTTCATCAGCTTCACTGCAGCAGAGGAGATCCTCTGGGAGAAGATCCGGACTGGGAATTGTCCACAAGTGGGAGCAATTTTGTGAGCAAAGGAGAGCAGAAGTTTGGGTGTGCAGTAGGCCCCAATCCAAGCCATTCCATTACCTCTTACCACCTGTGCACACAAGGCTGAGCTGCTCAGTCTATGGCAGCCTGGAATTGTCACAGGGAAGAAGGGGAGCATATGGGCTAATTCTAAGTGTGCATTTGGAGCAGTTCATGCCCCTGGAGCTCTCTGGAACAAAGGAAGGCTCCTTTCAGCACAAGGATCTCCTGTCAAAGGTGGAGACATTATCAGACACCTACTAGAAAGTGTTCAGGTACCAGCCAAAGTGGCTGTCGTGCATTGCAAAGCTCTTCCATTTGGAAATACATCAATTAGTGTGGGAAACAGACTGGCAGATAAAGCTCCTAAAGGAGTGGCAGAGGAAAGCATCCTAATAGTTGCTGCACCAAAATGTGTGACCTTTCAAATGTAACCCAGAATAACAAGCCCAAGATAAAATGCTGGCAAAATCGAATGGCCCTAGATTTCAAATATGATAGTTTAGCCAAAAAAATTTATTAAGTAGTTTAATAGAAATTATTTCATTTTCGTGTCTTAAGTCTTTCTAAACATTCAATGATAAGTAGACAATGATAAGTAAACATTCAATGGTAAGTAGAAGTAATCCTAAAAGAAATAGTTAAGATCACTTTTAAAAGGGGGGATTGTTAGAAATCATGTAACTTTCTAATTGGCTATTCCAATTATTTGTTTTTATTAAGTCTGTTAATAATAGATTTACTTAATTAGAAGCAGTGTAGTCTTTCCCTGGAGCATGCAGCATGGTTTTCCATAAACTATTAGTGGAACACCATTTGGAAAAATCCCTGAACTTTTAAGTTTTGCTAAACAACCTTGACAGTTTGAGTTATCTCAATGTTTTCACTGACAGTGGGAACAGGCTCTGCCTCTCTTTCAGAAGGTTTTTATTCACCTAATGGAAGAAAAAAGGGACGAGGTACCCCTCACATTCTCCTCTACAAGGCCCAGCTGCTGCTGCGTATTGTTCCAGTGCTGCTCCTGGCCTGAAATCTGGCTCTGCAACTCCTGCATCCTCTCATCCAGACGCTCCATATTTACATCAAACTGGCTGTGATTGACTTTGCCAGCAGGACATTTGCATCAAGGCTTTGATTTCTGTCCATGCTGCTGACTGGTCCAGGCCACTTTGGGGCAGTTTGGGTCTACCCCAGGGGATGTCCTCAGTCTCCCATGCTGCCTGCTGCCTACCTGGCCCCAGTTCCTCATCATCTTCTCAAACTTGCCCATAGCCATCTGCCGGGACTCCAGGGATTCCATCTGCTCCTCGAGTTTCTCGCAGCGCTTGAGGAGCTCCCCCAAATGCTCGTTGAGGTCGAAGGTGCAGTTGGAGCACTCTGCCTTTGCTCTCTCCGCCTCCTCCTGCACACTCTCCACCATCTCCTCTATCTCAGCCAGCTGCAGGAAGGGCAGAGAGAATTGGCTCCAGAGATGGGATGAATGGAACCATCATTCCTGCATGCTGTGGGCCTCAGTGGCCCCAGTAAGTTGGGGAATATGGCTGGGAACCCCAGCAGGACTACTGCACCAAGCCAGGAGTGGTGGGACTGCTCCCCCAGGACCTCATCGTCTCGTTCACCTTGTTGGCTGTCTCAGCCACCAGCTGCTCCAGCATGGCCTTCCTCATCTCCTGCTCCTCTTCCATCTTCTGCAGCTCACGCCTTGTCTCCTCCAGCAAAGCCCTGGCCAGAGAGATGGAGGCAAGGGCAGGGTTACCCCTGCAGGGCTGCTGGGCATCCCATGCCCACAAACCAGGATGCTGCCAGACTCCCTGGGCTCCCTTGCAGCCCCCCAGGGTATGAAACCCCCTCCTGTCCCCTTACTCAATTTGCTGAGAGATCTCGTTGCTGCTCTCTTCTCTCCACCTGGCTGCATCCTCCCTTAGCTTGTTAAGGTCCTCTCCCATTTGCTTAATCTGGCAAGGTCAGTGACGGTAGAGTCAGGGCACAGACATCATGTTGTCTCAATATGGGGGCCCTTCAGATACACAGAAAGCCCCAGGGCCCCCAACTCTGACCCCATAGCTTACTGCTCTTAGAGTCACATTGAAGTTCCCTAAGAGACCCCAAAGCTGACATCACCCCATAGATTACGAGGCAGCCAACTCCTTAATCTTCTGTGCCATGTGCATCTGTGTTGTCTTTATCCTGTCAATCTCCTCAGTGAGATTCTTGGAAAAAAATGTGGCCCAGGAGGGAGAGGTGGTGTCAGTCAGCCCCTGGGATGGGTCTGTGGGCACCAGCAGGGCATTGAGCTCTGCCATGGTGTGCTCAGCATGGGGGGACAGCTCAGGGACCAGCGCAGCCAGCCTGGCAGGGCTCCTTCCTTGTCCAACAAAGGACTGGAGCCTGCTCTGCTCCTGCCCCTTTTCATCACAACTCCCCTTGCCAGGCAGCACACGTCATCCCTGCCAGACATTGGGTCACAGACTCATGGAGTCAAGGAATGGCTTGGGCTGGAAGGGACCTCAAAGATCCTCTCATTCCAATCCCCTGCCATAGGCAGGAACACCTTCCACTAGACCAGGTTGCTCCAAGTCCCATCCAGCCTGGCCACGGACACTTGCAGGAATGGGCTGACACTATTTCTTTGGGCAACCTGTGCCAAGGCATCACAACCCTCTCAGGAAGATTTTCTTCCCAATACCCAGTCTAACCCTGCTGGCTCACAGTGTGAAGCCATTGCCTCTTGTCCTGTCATTCAAGGCCCCTGTGCCAAGTCCCTCTCCAGCCCATTTGGAGCCCTTTAATGACTGAAAGGTGCTTGAAAGTCTCGCAGGACAGGAGAGGCCTTACTACTTTTCTTTTAGTCCTTTTAAGACTTGAGTTACAGCTAAATCACTTGTCCAGCTGCTGTGTTGCAGCGATGACCGTGGCCTGAGACCCGATGACCTGGCTGGCAGAGAGGGCGGCCAACAGCCACACTGCAGCAGGGGGTGTCAGCCCCAGTGGCAGGGCCCCAGGGCTGGCAGCTTCAGGCACCCCTCGGCGGTAAAAGCCTCGGGCTGTGCCTGCAGGACGAGGTCTCGGTGAGAACTTCGAAGCAGGGCGGAGCGGAATAAGAGCGGGACACTTCCTGGGGTCAAACGGGTTTAATGTCACGGGGGACGACCAGCAGGGAGTGACAAACATGGAAGGACCAGCAGGAAGTGACAAACGAAAAGGGCAGAGCATGAGACTTTAAAGGGAGGTGGCAACTGCGGGAGGGATTTACAGAAAACCAATCAAGGAGAAACAGGGGAAGGGCTTAACATAATAGACAGTAAGGGAGAACCAATTGATACATTGTAAAGGAGGGGCCCCGGGGCCTCAGCCAATCACTACTCCCACCGCGAGGAACATTCTGGAAGACTGGGAGTGGTGGGGAGTGATTGACTGGGCCCAGGGAGGAGAGAAAACTATACATATTAGGAGATATAGGGCGGGGAAATTACATAACATGGGGGCAACCATAGCAACTAAATAATAGACAGAAACTAAGGCGGGGAAAACTGGGAGGACAGAACCATCACAACAAATGGGGGAGAAACAGAACATACCAACACACCACAACACTGTGTCAGTCCTGTTCTGTGGCATTTCATGTTCTCAGTTTCTTCTTGCATTGTGGAGCGGGCAGCAAGCCTGGCTTTGCTGTGCAGTGAACTGTCAGTGTGAGTCACCACGGGCAGGGCACTGCAACAACCACAAAGCCCCAGATGGAGGGCAAGGGTACCTTTGTGTTTGTTTCCTCACCAAGAGAGGGATCCCCCAAGCAGCTCCTGGGCAGAGGCTGCAGGTGGGGCCAGCAGCCCCACAAGAGCTCAGTCCCTGTGAGAGAATCACCAATCTGCTGCTTTCCCCGGGGTTTGAGACATGGCTACTTGGTGGTTTGGCACAGCAAACCCAAGGCCTGGTTTGGAGCATCCATTGGGATCAGCCTTTGCCAGGGAAGCAGTGGGGTGCTGTGCATGAGCCCCTGGCTGAGCTATGGGGTTGTTGGGGCACAGACTCCTTTCTCCTCTGGAGTTTAGGGCAAAAAGTCTCTGTAGGTGAAGCCCTTGGACATTTTCCTCCAAGTCAGGTTTTATGTCAGCTTGAAAGTCCATGAAGAGGACAATGAAATATTTTTCTCCTGCCAATATCCCGCAGACTGTTGGGGAAGACAAAACAAGTTCTTCCCTTCAATACCTGCCTTTTACTACATGTTGTACTTCATGTGTCCACAGAGCCCCATAATTACCTTGGGCCTCCTTGATTTGTTGCTGATCTCTCACGGTAGCACTGACTGTTCCATTAACTGCCAATTTTGCAAAATTTGCTACGCTTTCAGGGAGGTTTTATTGCCACACACCATTGCGAGAAGCATCCCTGCAGTGTCCTTTGTCCGGTGAGAGCACAGACATTCCTCTGTGCCCGGGTGCCGCACACGGCGCTGCTCTGAGGCAATGGGGACACAGGGAAGCGGTGCCCGCCGTGTGGCCCCCGTGTGTTGCCGTGTGTCCCCCCATGTCCCCCTGTGTTCCCCCGGCCAGGGAGCTGCTCCTGCCCGGCATGGCCGGGCCCAGCCGCCGGGGCTCGCCGGCAGCGGGCAGGAGCCGGCCCGGGCTGCGGGACACGGCGGGGCTGCCCGGCTGGAAAGCAGCTCTGGCTGCCGCCAGGGAGCTGTGGGCAAGGGGCTGCCGGCCGTGCGGGAGGAAAGCCGCTGCGCCGGCCCCTAACGCTGCCCCGCAGAAAGGAAGGGCAGGAGGAAGCTGACAAATGAGCCGGGAATGTGGCAGTGCAGAGATGAAGGGACAAGTGCCCTTGGGGGCCGGGGCCAGCCCTCGGGCACGGCTCCGAGCGGCTCCTGAGGCGGCGTCAGGGCTGCCTGTGAGGATTGCAGGCGGCAGCCGAGAGCAGCAGCGCCGGCAGTGCCAGCCGGGCCCCATGGCCATGTGGCCGTGCCTTCGCAGCCCGTGAGGGCCGCGGGCTCTGCAGCGCGGCTCCTGCTCCCACAGCCGGCCCGGAGCCTCAGGGCTGCCCCGCAGGCGCCGCGGGAGCAGCAGCGGCCTCAGGGCCTGGCCCGGGGCTCGATCTGCTCAGCCCGGGGGCAGAGCCACAGCAGGGGGGAAGGAGCTGAAGGAGCACCAGGGAGCCCGGGGAGAGAGAGGCTGTGAGACAAGGCTCTGTCTGTAATTTCAACAGTTTTTATTCACTTAATTACTATATACAACTAAAAAACTATATACAACTAACGTAATAACTATACACAAGTAAATAGTCAGACAATTGTCACAGGTGCTTCTCGATTCTGGCCAGATGTCCCAGGTCTTGCACTGGGCGCGGAGTCCTCTCCAGCTGGCCGGGGGCTGTTGATGTCTGCCGGGGCTGGAGAGGCTGCTCGACACCTGGGGCCTTTTGAGGAGCTGTGCCTGGCTGGTGCTCTCCTGAGGCGGCAAGGGTAGTGAAGGACAAGGGTGAGACGCCACAGATGCTGGCCCCACCACACCAGGACTCAAGCTCCTGTCCCACACTGGGCATGGCCGTTCTCCCACGTTACTCCAGCTCCAAGCTCAGTTGCCCCATGAGCCAGTCCTCCTGCTCCAATCTGCCCCTTCCTTCTTACCCCAGATGCAAAATAGCCAAGCCACATTACCCAGCTCTGTACACAGAGCCCTACTCCTCCCCCAGCCGGTACCTAGCAGACAATCAGCCCCCTGTCCGTGTTAACTCCCATGCCCTAACAGGGCCATACCTGACGCATCCCGGGTCCTGATCGCTGCACAATGCTGGTCATTACAGCCCCTCCAGATGTGTCCATCACCGCGCTGCAGCAGGGTCACACTGGGCTGAGAAGGAGAGGGCAGTTGGCTGCAATGCAGGGCCCAATCCAGCATCCCCCAATAATCCTCCCAACCCAGGTCTCCCTGGGGACTGAAGGCTCAGATTTCCCCTGCACAGTCAGCAATGCCATCAGGCCTCAGTCACCATTCTGTGTCCCCACCTACATCACACCTACCTTGTTGTAGTGTACCAGAAGACGCTGCAGCTGCGCACTACTCTTTGGGGAAGCCTTGATGTTTGGCATCGTGGAGCTGCCGCTCTGATGGTTCCCAGAGCTCTGCGGCATACGGGAGACACTGGCACGGACCGGTGGCCTCCTGTGGGATGGGGCAGAGGACACTCAGTGCCCAGCCCTGTGGCATGCAGGGCATCACCCTGCTGTGCCAGGGAGGGGACTGGCAGTGCTGCCTGCAGGGGCATGTCCCTGCCAGCTCCTGTCCACCTGCTGCAGGAGCCCCAAGCAGAAAGCAAAAGCCCCTCCCACACAGGGAAAAGCCCTCCTTGCTGTGTCAGGGCTACCCCGCACCCCGGGCGCTGGGGATGTTTCCTCAGGGCCCTTACCTTTGGCTGGGAGGGGGCTCCTTGCTGGGGGGCATTGGCTGCAAATACGGGAGTGTCTCGGGGTACCTGGGGAGGGCAGGAGTCACAGGTGTGTGACAGGAGACAAAGAACCTGTTCCTGTTGGAGGCAGCGCCCCAAAGCCATGGGATTGTAGCCCATGGCATCCCGCTGCCTGCAGGCCTTGGGATGAGCCCCCACAGGCCCTGGTGATGGGCAGGGCTGCAGAGGGGGCTCCCCACATCAGCCCCTCCCAAGCCGACACTGTCACCCCTGTGCCCAGCACAGCGGGTCACTGCTGGCACCCATCTCCCCCCATGGCAGCCCCGCTGCCCCCGAGGCACTGGTGCTACTCACTGGCCAGGAACCTGCACGCTGAGCATGCGGTCACACGACAGGCACGAGAAAGGCACTGGCAGCTGCCTAAGGAGGGTGAGGCAAGAGGGCTGGCTGAGCTCCTGGGCCCACAGCCCTGCAGCACACAGGCAGCAGCTCCCTGCAGCAGCCAGCTGCTGGGCAGCTCACTGCACAGGCTCACGGCCATTGCAGGCTGAACCGGGGGCTCTTGAGCCTGTTTCTGCCCATCCCCAAGGTGCTGGCTGCTGCCAGGTGAAGGGCACAGGCACCCATGCCACCATCCCAAGCAGCCCCTGCAGCGCTTTCAGCCCCTCTCTGGCACCAAAGTGCCCCCGTGTGCACGGCCAGGAGGGCAGGGCACGGCCCAGCTCTGGGGCACTGCGTGTCACAGCCCTGCCTGGGAGGAGCAGTTGCCATCGCTGTCCCCAAAGCCATCAGAATGTCCATGGCACTCACTTCTTCAGCCCAGCAGCGCTTTCACGCAACACTCTACTCTCAAGCTCCTCCAGGTTCCTGATCCAGGAGTCCTCCAGGTGTTTACGGAAAGTTTTCAGCTCCAGGCGATCCAGCTGTGAACAGGTGCAGAGCCTCAGCCAACTGCTCCAGGATGTGACATGGAGCTCTCCAGGGAAAAGCCTGGAGGGGGATCCTCAGAGGGATGCTGCCTCAGGCTGGCAAGTCCCAAAGCGGTGGGGACGAGGAACCCCTCACCTTCTTCTCCTCCACAACGCTGAACTGCTGCTGCGTATTGTTCCAGTGCTTCTCCTGGCCTGAAATCTGGCTCTGCAAATCCTTCATCTTCTCATTCAGCTCCTCCATGTTCTCTTTAAACTGACTGTGACTGACTTTGCTGTCCAAGGCAGCTTTGTCCGCTTTCTAGCAGAGGGGAAGGGCAGGAGAGCGGTGGGGACAGGGATGAGGAACGGCAGGCAGGGCCAGCGTGTGAGGGGCAGAGGGAGGAGTGCTTCCTGCAGGCCATCATGCCCCTTTCAGGCTGCTGTGGCCCCATTTGCCCCATCACCCTGGTGAGCTTGGTGCCACCATGTGAAGGGTGAGGGACCCCTGAGCTCAGGAATTTGTCCCCCCCCAGACCAGTTCTGCCACCCAGCCCCCAAGGGACAAGGGGCATTTGTCACCCTGCCCGGGAGGCTGGCCTGGCACCGAGGCCCCCAAGGGACTGTACCATGTCCATTGCAGCCATGACGTCCTTCTGTTCTGCTTTCTCCTTCTGCAGCTTCTCCAGAGACTGGATCAGCACCTTTCAGCACAGAAAGGAACCCATGACACCACAGTAAGGTTGGGGCACACCCCAGGATGTAGGAGCCCTCTCCCACTACGCAAAAATCTTGGGGGACGGCACTTGGAACCAGCACAGGACTGTGAGAAGGGCAGTAGGAGATTCCTTGTGATCCCTGCCTGGAGTCATCTTGGGGGATGCTCTGACCCAAAATGGATTTCAGCCACACACCGTGATATCTTTCTGCTTTTGTTCAGAGTCCTGTTGGATGCTCTTGGCAGCAAAGCGGAGTTTCTCATAGTCTCTTTGAATGTCCAAAATCTTGGCTTCCATGTCCTGTCTCAGCTCCTGATCCTGCTCCCGGGATGAAAGAACATACGGTGCTGACCAAAGGGAGTCTGGCTGCTCCACAGGGGCAGACCCACATTACTCAGCCATTGGCCATGAGCCCACCATGTCAAGAGGACATTTGCATCAAGGCTGTAATTTCCCTCCATGCTGCTGGCGGATCCAGGCCAATTTGGGCAGTTTGGGTCTCCCATAGGATTACAGCAAAGCACAACACAGCATGAGGATGTGGCATGGACCTCCAACAGGACTGAGCCAGGAGTGTCAGGAGTGCTGCCCCAGGACCTCACCTGCTCGCTCAGCTGGTCGGCTGTCTCAGTCACCAGCTCCTCCAGCATGGCATACTTCTTCTCCTGATACTCTCCCATCTTCTTCAGCTGTGACTTTGTCTCCTGCCGCAAAGCCCTGGCCAGAGAGATGGGGGCAAGGCAGGGGTTACCCCTGCAGGGCTGCTGGGCATCCCATGCGCACAAACCAGGATGCTGCCAGACCCCCTGGGCTCCCTTGCAGCCCCCCAGGGTATGAACCCACTCCTGTCCCCTTACTCAATTTGCTGAGAGATCTCCTTCCTGTTCTCTTCTTTCCACTTGGTGAAATCCTCCTTCAGCTTTTTAAGCTCTGCCTCCAGCTTCTTCATCTGGAAAGGCCAGTGATGGTAGAGTCAGGGCACAGACATCATGTTGTCCCAGCGTGGGGGCCCTTTAGCTGCATGGACCGCCCCAGAGTCCTCCACCTGGTCCTGAGAGCCTGATCCCAAAACCCGCTCTTGGAGTCACATTGAAGTTCCCCATGAGAGCCCAAAGATTACAGAACCAAACAACTCACTAAAGCAAGAGACTCTTTAAGCTTCTTTATGTCGTCTTCCATGAGGACCTGGTTTGTCTTTAACTGCTCAACCTCTTCACGGAGATGCTGGGTGAGAATCATGTCCTAGGAGAAAGCAGTGGGGGCAGTGAGCCTCTGGCAGGGTCAGTGGGGACCCGCAAGCCCTTGGCCCCTGCTGTGGTTTGTGGAGCACTGGGGACAGGGCAGGGCCGGGCTCAGCCAGGCTGGCAGGGCTCTGCAGGCAGCACGGTCCCTGCATCGAGCAGGGCCAAGGGTGCTGAGCCTCCAGCCAGCAGAGCAGAGGGCACGGGCTGCGGTCTCAGACCCAGAACTCGCTCCCAGCAGCAGCTCACCTGGTCCCGCGACATCTGGACATTGTTCATTTCCCCTGTTAAATTGCGCTGGCTAGCCTTTAACTTTTCAATCTCATCAAGATGCTGGGAACTCTCCGCAGTCTAGGAGAAATGTGTGTCAGACAGAAGTGTCTGATGAGGGTGTTTAGGAAACGTGACCTTAGAACCACAGTGGTCTGCACACACCTGGGCCTCCTGGAACTTCTTAAAGTCCTCTGACATGCGGGAAGCTTCTGCCTTTATGGCACCAAACTCATCGCGAAGAACCTGTGAAACAGTCCCAGAAGCAGGGATGTCAGAGGGGATGGCCAGGGCAGCAACCCCCCAAAGAGCCCCACCCTGGCACGGGCAGCCCTTGGCACAGCCAGGTGAGCAGGGAGAGTCCCGGTGCCACCTGCCCCAGCGGGGCTCAGTGCCAGAGCACTGAAGCCCCTCCAGACAGCACAGAGCCCCTGCCAGCGGCTCTGCCAGGGCAGTGAGGGCAGAGCCAAGCACTGCTGTCTGAGGAAGTGGGGAGGGGCTGTCTGCTGGGGGAGCGCCCCGGGGCTGGGGAGAGCCTCTACCTTGGACATGTGTTTCTTGTAGTTTTCCATCTCTTTCTTAAAAACTTTCATTTCTGAAGAAACCTCAGCAAGTGAGGGGCCACTGAGCTGGCCTGGCCACGGCTCCTGGCTGCTCAGGTACTGCACGTCCAGGTGCTGCAGCATGGCCAGCAGCAGTTTTCTCATGGCTGCAAAGTGAATGGCTCCTTTCTCTGGTGTCCCAATGGCAACATCCAGCATCTGGGAGAGGCTGAGTGTGTCCAGAGCTGTTGCCATGTCTGCACACTTTCTGTCCCTGTTTTGTCGCAATCCTTCTGCCCAGTTGGGTCTGTCAGGGATGAGCAAAATGGATGACAAACAGGGCGAACAAAAGGGTTGAGAGAAGCAATGAGCAAAAGCACTAATAAAAAGGACGAGTAGCCAGCGGGCTCCTTCTCCTTCCAAATCCCTTGCAGGACTGAGGCCCCTCCTCAACACAACTCCTGTTGCCAGGCAATGTACCCCACTCCACTCCTGGGAGCCAGTGGGTCCCATGAAGTCATAGATTAATGGAGTCTTGGAATGGCGTGGGCTGGAAGGGACCTAAAGGATCATCTTGTCAGGGACAGGTAAAGGAACATTTTCAACTAGACCAGGTTGCTGCAAGATCCCATCTGACCTGGTCTTGGACACTTCCAGGAATGGGGCAGACTCTGTCAAGGCATCATCACACTCACAGGAAAGAATTTCTTCCCAATATCCCACCTATCTCTCCCCTCTCTCATTGTGAAGCCATTCCCATTGCCAGGCCCTTGTGCAAAGTCCACCTCCAACCCTTTTATAGTCCTTTTATTTCCCAAAAAGTACTCCAAGTTCTGCCAGGAGAGTCCAGCCTCGTTGTTTTTCTCTGGATTTGTGTTACATCTGAGCCTGTTCCTCCACTGCTGCAAAGCCACGGCCTTGTTTGGAGCATCCATTGGGATCAGCCTTTGCCAGGGAAGCAGTAGGGTGCTGTGCATGAGCCCCTGGCTGAGCTATGGGGTTGTTGGGGCACAGGCTCCTTTCTCCTCAGGAGTTCAGGGCAAAAAGTCTTTGTGGCTGAAGCCCTTGGACATTTTCCTCCAAGTCAGGTTTTATGTCAGCTTGAAAGTCCATAAAGAACACAGTGAAATAATTTCTTCTGCCAATATCCCCAAGACTGTTGGGGAAGACAAACCAAGTTCTTCCCTTCAACAGCAGCCATCCACCCCCACTCTCCCCTATCCAAACTCTGCTCTGTTCACCCCTAGTCCTTCCTGCTTCAAAGCTCTTCAGCGGGTTTCGGGGATTTCAATATATACTTATAATTGATTTTTAAAATTAGTCTTTAGCAGTCTGTCTTCAATTCGTAGCCAGCAGGTAGCTATACGTCTTTTCAGAGGGTGTTATTATTAAATTTTCATTGGGAAAATCAGGGAAGCTTTTGATTCTGCTAAACTAACCCTTGATAGCTTCAGTGAACAAAGCTGAAAACTGAGTCATTTAGTGGTCCTGGATGGTCGGTGAACCCACAGTCATATCTGACCCCCTGGTGAAATGGTGCTTCTTTGCAAAGGAGGACGAAAGCTGGTACAGCTGGCCAGTTATTTAATTTGTGAAACCATAGATCAATGGGTTGTAGGTTTACTCCCTTCCTTGGAAAGTGTTTATCCTGCTTTTGATGGTGTGGTTCCATGGACTTGGCAAAATGAGCATAGTATGGAGCCCACCAGGAGCAAGCAATTCTTCATCAGGCAACAGCATGAGAATTGAGAAAACAAAAAGAAGTGGAAGAGAGAATATAAATTAATGAAGAGAAATCCAAAATTTATAGGCAATGAACATTAATTTCTTTGCTAAAAGTATGTAGTGAAAAGTTTGGGGAGTGGCTGTGCATTGGGAGTGGAGCTATTCCCATGCAGCCCAGTGCTGGGAAAAAAGAAATGCCTGAGTCCGAATAGTCAAGTTAGTGGAAGACAGTTTGAGTTATCCGGGTATTGTCAGTGACAGTGGGAAAAGGCTCTGCCTCTCTTTATTATTCTTTGATTAAAAAGGTTTTTTTATTCACCAAACAGAATGAAAATATTATTTTTCTGACAACAGTTGTCACAGAGTTTTCTCTCTGCTCACAAAGCATCCCTGGCGGAGCACTGGGTTCCCAGTCCTGTCCAGCTACTTGAGGGCTGCTGAAGTCTCACGAGGCTGGAGTGGCTGGCGGAGTCCTGGTGTCCTGGTGCCTTGCTGGGACACTGTGCCTGGCCGGTGATGCCGTGAGGTGGCCGGGACTGGGGGGGAGACAGGGACAAGGGTGAGCCCCCAGTCCCCGGGGCTGCCCCGTCTGGGTCAGCTCAGCCAGCTCAGCACGGGGCAGCAGGAGGGTCACCTGCTTGGCCAGAGACCCCCAGGGAGCAGGTGCAGACCCAGCAGACAAGCAGGCTCATCTCCCCCTGATCCCCCTGCCCTGACAGGGCCACACCTGGCTCATCCAGAGTCCTGATCACGATGGGAAGCTGGTCCCTCGGCATGTGTCCACCCCTGCCCAGCAGCTGGGTCACTCTGGGCTGGGAAGGAAAGAGCAGCAGGGTGAAATGCAGGGCCCACTCCAGCATTCCCTAGCAACCCGCCCAAACCAGCTCTCCCCAAGGAAACTGAAGGCACAAATTCAGCCCGGATCCTCAGCATCGCCCTGCCAGCCCCCACTGCACATGCCACGTCCCCACCTTCATCACCCTACCTTGTTGGGGAGGGTCACAAGTCCCTGCAGATATGCACTGGTCCGGGGAGAATCCTGAATGGCTGGCAGTTTGAAAGTGCTGCTCTGATGGTGCCCAGAGTTCGGTGGCACATAAGAGCCACCGCCACGGACCAGTGGCCTCCTGTGGGATGGGGCAGAGGACACTCAGTGCCCAGCCCTGTGGCATGCAGGGCATCACCCTGCTGTGCCAGGGAGGGGACTGGCAGTGCTGCCTGCAGGGGCATGTCCCTGCCAGCTCCTGTCACCTGCTGCAGGAGCCCCAAGCAGAAAGCAAAAGCCCCTCCCACACAGGGAAAAGCCCTCCTTGCTGTGTCAGGGCTACCCTGCACCCCAGGCGCTGGGGATGTGTCCTCAGGGCCCTTACCTTTGGCTGGGAGAGGGCGCCCTGCCGGGGGGCATTGGCTGCAAATACGGGAGTGTCTCGGGGTACCTGGGGAGGGCAGGAGTCACAGGTGTGTGACAGGGGACAAAGAACCTGTTCCTGTTGGAGGCAGCGCCCCAAAGCCATGGGATTGTAGCCCATGGCACCCCGCTGCCTGCAGCCCTTGGGATGAGCCCCCACAGGCCCTGGTGATGGGCAGGGCTGCAGAGGGGGCTCCCCACATCAGCCCCTCCCAAGCCGACACTGTCACCCCTGTGCCCAGCACAGCGGGTCACTGCTGGCACCCATCTCCCCCCATGGCAGCCCCGCTGCCCCCGAGGCACTGGTGCTACTCACTGGCCAGGAACCTGCACGCTGAGCATGCGGTCACACGACAGGCACGAGAAAGGCACTGGCAGCTGCCTAAGGAGGGTGAGGCAAGAGGGCTGGCTGAGCTCCTGGGCCCACAGCCCTGCAGCACACAGGCAGCAGCTCCCTGCAGCAGCCAGCTGCTGGGCAGCTCACTGCACAGGCTCACGGCCATTGCAGGCTGAACCGGGGGCTCTTGAGCCTGTTTCTGCCCATCCCCAAGGTGCTGGCTGCTGCCAGGTGAAGGGCACAGGCACCCATGCCACCATCCCAAGCAGCCCCTGCAGCGCTTTCAGCCCCTCTCTGGCACCAAAGTGCCCCCGTGTGCACGGCCAGGAGGGCAGGGCACGGCCCAGCTCTGGGGCACTGCGTGTCACAGCCCTGCCTGGGAGGAGCAGTTGCCATCGCTGTCCCCAAAGCCATCAGAATGTCCATGGCACTCACTTCTTCAGCCCAGCAGCGCTTTCACGCAACACTCTACTCTCAAGCTCCTCCAGGTTCCTGATCCAGGAGTCCTCCAGGTGTTTACGGAAAGTTTTCAGCTCCAGGCGATCCAGCTGTGAACAGGTGCAGAGCCTCAGCCAACTGCTCCAGGATGTGACATGGAGCTCTCCAGGGAAAAGCCTGGAGGGGGATCCTCAGAGGGATGCTGCCTCAGGCTGCCAAGTCCCAAAAGTGCCAGTTCCTTGTGGGGGGGACAAGATACCCCTCACCTTCTCATCCATTGCCTCCCTGAACTGTTGCTGCATCTTATTCCAGTGCTGCTCCTGGCCTGAAATCTGGCTCTGCAAGTCCTCCATCCTCTCATCCAGCTCCTCCATGTTCTCTTCAAGCTGGCTGTGATTGACTTTGCTGTCCAAGGCAGCTTTGTCCGCTTTCTAGCAGAGGGGAAGGGCAGGAGAGCGGTGGGGACAGGGATGAGGAACGGCAGGCAGGGCCAGCGTGTGAGGGGCAGAGGGAGGAGTGCTTCCTGCAGGCCATCATGCCCCTTTCAGGCTGCTGTGGCCCCATTTGCCCCATCACCCTGGTGAGCTTGGTGCCACCATGTGAAGGGTGAGGGACCCCTGAGCTCAGGAATTTGTCCCTCCCCAGACCAGTTCAGCCACCCAGCCCCCAAGGGACAAGGGGCATTTGTCACCCTGCCTGGCAGGCTGGCCTGGCACAGAGGCCCCCAAGGGACTGTACCATGTCCATTGCAGCCATCATGTCCTTCTGTTCTGCTTTCTCCCTCTGCAGCTTGTCCAGAGACTGGATCAGCACCTTTCAGCACAGAAAGGAACACACATGATGACACCACAGCAAGGTTGGGGCACACCCCAGGAGCTGGTAGCACACCCCTCTCCCCGTACGCAAAAATCTTTGGGGAAATGCACTTGGAACAAGCACACGGCTGTGAGAAGGGCAGTAGGAGATTCCTTGGATCCCTCAGCTGGATTCATCCTGGGGCATGGTTTGACACCAAACGGGATGGGTGCCAGCCACACACCTCCATGTCTCTTTGCTTGTGTTGAGAGTCCTTTTGGAGGCTCTTTGAGGCAAAGCTGAGTTTCTCATAGTCTCTTTGAATGTCCGAAAACTTGGCTTCCATAGCCTGTCTCAGCTGCTGATCCTGCCCCAGGGATGAAAGAACATAAGGGGGAGGGTTAGACCAAAGAGGACCTGGCTGCTTCACAGGGGCAGACCCACATTACTGAGCCATTGGCCAGGAGCCCACCATGTCAAGAGGACGTTTGCATCAAGGCTGTAATTTCCCTCCATGCTGCTGGCGGATCCAGGCCAATTTGGGCAGTTTGGGTCTCCCATAGGATTACAGCAAAGCACAACACAGCATGAGGATGTGGCATGGACCTCCAACAGGACTGAGCCAGGAGTGTCAGGAGTGCTGCCCCAGGACCTCACCTGCTCGCTCAGCTGGTCGGCTGTCTCAGTCACCAGCTCCTCCAGCATGGCATACTTCTTCTCCTGATACTCTCCCATCTTCTTCAGCTGTGACTTTGTCTCCTGCCGCAAAGCCCTGGCCAGAGAGATGGGGGCAAGGCAGGGGTTACCCCTGCAGGGCTGCTGGGCATCCCATGCCCACAAACCAGGATGCTGCCAGACCCCCTGGGCTCCCTTGCAGCCCCCCAGGGTATGAAACCACTCCTTTCCCCTTACTCAATTTGCTGAGAGATCTCCTTCCGGTTCTCTTCTTTCCACTGGGCGAAATCCTCCTTCAGCTTTTTAAGCTCTGCCTCCAGCTTCTTCATCTGGAAAGGCCAGTGATGGTAGAGTCAGGGCACAGACATCATGTTGTCCCAGCGTGGGGGCCCTTTAGCTGCATGGACAGCCCCAGAGTCCTCCACCTGGTCCTGAGAGCCTGATCCCAAAACCCGCTCTTGGAGTCACATTGAAGTTCCCCATGAGAGCCCAAAGATTACAGAACCAAACAACTCACTAAAGCAAGGGAGTCCTTCAGCTTCTTTATGTCGTCTTCCATGATGATCTGTGCTGTCTTCAGCCTTTCAACCTCTTCACGGAGGTCCTTGACGAGAGCCATGTCCTAGGAGAGAGCAGTGGGGGCAGTGAGCCTCTGGCAGGGTCAGTGGGGACCCGCAAGCCCTTGGCCCCTGCTGTGGTTTGTGGAGCACTGGGGACAGGGCAGGGCCGGGCTCAGCCAGGCTGGCAGGGCTCTGCAGGCAGCACGGTCCCTGCATCGAGCAGGGCCAAGGGTGCTGAGCCTCCAGCCAGCAGAGCAGAGGGCACGGGCTGCGGTCTCAGACCCAGAACTCGCTCCCAGCCGCAGTTCACCTCGTCCCGTGACATCAGGACCTTCTTCATTTCCTCTGTCACATAACGCTGGCTAGCCTTTATCATTTCAATCTCCTCGAGATGCTGGGAACTCTCAGTGGTCTAGGAGAAAGAATTGTCAGACACAAGTCTCTGGTGAGGGTATTTCGGAAACATGACCTTAGAACCACAGTGGTCTGCACACACCTGGGCCTCCTGGAACTTCTTAAAGTCCTCTGACATGCGGGAAGCTTCTGCCTTTATGGCACCAATCTCCTCGCGAATAAGCTGTGAAACAGTCCCAGAAGCAGGGATGTCAGAGGGGATGGCCAGGGCAGCAACACCCCAAAGAGCCCCACCCTGGCACGGGCAGCCCTTGGCACAGCCAGGTGAGCAGGGAGAGTCCCGGTGCCACCTGCCCCAGCGGGGCTCAGTGCCAGAGCACTGAAGCCCCTCCAGACAGCACAGAGCCCCTGCCAGCGGCTCTGCCAGGGCAGTGAGGGCAGAGCCAAGCACTGCTGTCTGAGGAAGTGGGGAGGGGCTGTCTGCTGGGGGAGCGCCCCGGGGCTGGGGAGAGCCTCTACCTTGGACATGTGCTTCTTGAACTCGTCATTATCTTTCTTCATCTTTTTCATGTTGGCGGCCACATCAGCAAGTGAGGGGCCACTGTGCTGGCCTGGCCACGGCTCCTCACTGCTCAGGTACTGCACGTCCAGGTGCTCCAGCACAGCCTGCAGCAGTTTTCTCATGGCTGCAAAATGGACGGCGCCATTGTTGGGCATCCCGATGGCGAGATCCAGCATCTGGGAGAGGCTGAGTGTGTCCAGGGATGCCGCCATGTCTGCACACTCTCAGTCCCTGTTTTGTCACAAGCCTTCTGCCCAGCTGGGTCTGTCAGGGATGAGCAAAATGGATGAGAAATAGGGGGAACAAAAGGGTTGAGAGAAGCAATGAACAAATTCGATATTTAAAAGGACGAGTAGCCAGCAGGCTCCTTCCTCATGCCTTGCAGGACTGGAGACTGCCCTGCTGATGCCCCTCCTCAACACAACTCCCATTGCCAGGCAACGCTTCCTAATCCACACCTGGGAACCAGTGGGTCCCAGACTCATGAAGTCATAGATTAATGGAGTCTTAGAATGATGTGATTTAGAATGGATGACTGTTGATTCCTTTGTTTGCTAAAAACAGACAACTAAGTCAAAAGTTTTGTGTGTGTGTGTGGCTGGAACTATCCCCTCCACACGCCCTGACCAGAATAAAATAATGCCTAACTCGCTAATACTAAAATGACAGTGCTTGAGGATTTCATTTATCCCAGTTTTGGTGACAGTTTCTAATGACCCAGATGGAACTTTCCTCCTTCTTTTGCTCCATGGATTCACAGGATCGAGAGGACTCCAGTGCCCTCCAGAGATTTTTCAGGGAGATCCTCTGATGCTCCCATCCAGTGAGCTCATGGCAAAGAGCCCTGGGATTTTAGTAAGGGAGTTTCAGACACACTGCTATCTCCAGGTGGAGGAATTGTGGAAATGGCAAAAGTGGGGGAAGAGGCTCAGAGAGGGCAATGTCAGCAGGGAATGCTGGATCAATCTTTCCCTCCTGCACATCCCTGGTGGGAGGAGGTGGAAAACACTGTCACTGTGTTGGTGTGGACCAATGGAATTCCAGGGAAATCAAAAGCAGTGGAACCAGTAAGGATTCAGGTGGAGCCTGACGGAGGACTGGTTAGGCAGAAAAAATATTTGTTGAAGTCAGAGCTGTCAATGAAATAGTGTGAGACTCAGACCCAGTGGTAGCAAGTCCTTATACAAGTCCTTTTTACCCCAATTAAGGAATCTGATGAGTGAGTCCTGATGTGTTTACTGTTGTGGATGTTAAGGATCCTTTTTTCTGCATTGCCCTTGAAACTGAAAGTCAGCTCTTGCTTCTTGAATGGGAAGTTCCTTGATAGGCCATGAAACCCAATTGAAGCGGAATGTTCTTCATCCAGGGTCTAACAATCACCCCACATTGTTTGAGAAATGTCTGGATTGGAGACAAGTTAGGAGGAAACATCCCCTCTAAAGAAAACAGGTTTGGGCACTCCCTGCCACCCACAGCAAGGAATTGTTTGGAGGAAAGTGAAAAAAGCTGTTTATTTAACACACAGAGTGCAGGCAGGCATGGGAAAAAGAACGAATAATGTTAGATCTTCAAACCTTCTGCAGACAAAGCTGGAGGATTCAGAGCTCGTTCTGTCGGTGTGGCTCGGCTCCACCAGCCCAGGGCCGGGATGGGCATCCCAGGGCCTCCCCTGCGGCCGTGGCACAGGGCCCTCGGAGATGTTCTGGTGTTTTGGGCCGGGACAAAGCCAAACAGTTCCAGGAGAAGGTGCCACAGTGCTGGAAAACCTTCTTGCATTATCAAAGAACAAGAAGCCAGCTAAAAGCCAAGATGTCCTCCCTCTGTCTGTGCTGCACAACACAGCTGAGCGAGCCTGGGGAGGATGGGTGAACACCACACCAAAAGAATTCCACCGGCTTTCCACCCCTCTCTCAGACCTAGCTTAAAGTTACAGGACCCATGTCTGGGCATAAAGCAGACAATAGGGGACACAGTCTCATACAGGCACCCCAAGACAAGAACCAATTGGCCAAAGATTTGGAGTTATGGTGTTGTGGTTCAAATTTATTTTACTGATTCCTTGTTAAATGGTTGGTCCTTTTTTACCCCCATGTTCTCCCCGAGCTGGTTTACCCCTGGGTTTTACCCTTCCTCAAAGCTGTCCCTCATGCCATTCCCCACCCCTTGTTCCAGCTCTTTCCCTGCCTGTCAAGGTAACCCAGCCCTTGATTCCTGAACCTTCTCTGCCACTCAACCCCCGGGCCAATCCCAGTCTGCAACACCCCTTTGGAATTCCCCTACTCCTCGAAGCCCCATTGGCCCATGTGGCCCATCCTCCCCACCCTCCCGCCCCAATTGGCCCCAGACACTTGATGGAATCCCCTCACTCCTCCCCTGAGGATTCCCTGTTGGTTAGCTGTTTGTATCCACCTCCTGATTTGTATCTGGATAAAAACCCTTACTCAGGACTGCCCAGCGCTCTTTGCTTCAGCTCTTTTTGCCTGGAATAAACTGTTTCTTATGGAACATCAAGACAGAAAGTCCTCCTATCTTCTCTGCCTGGTCCCTGTTGTGCCTTGTATCTGGCACCTTAGAGCAAGGGGCTGTAAAGGATCTGCCTCTTGTAAATCCCCATACTGGGGCAGCTCCCCAGTCCTGGAGAGGCTCTGGAGTTCAAAGAGCTGGCCAGGGCTGCAGCAGCCAATTCAGTATGGGAAAAGGGGAATGAGGATATGGCTTTGCTTGAGTATGTAGGTGATCTTTTACTTGATACTGGAACTCAAGCAGGATGCATGGAAATAATTCTAAGCTTACTGACCTTTTTGGGGCAAGCCAGTTACAGGGTATCCAAGAAGAAGGCCCAGAGTGCAAAAGAGCATGTTACCTATCTAAGGTTCACCATTTCCCAGGGACAGCAAAACCCTGGAACCGAAAGGACAGAGTCGAACTCCAGAGCCAAGGTCTGTTTGCAAGTCAAGAACATTTCTAGGAATGGGTGGTCTGGGCTCTGATTCCTAATTCTGGCCTATGGGTAAGACCTTTATATGAAGCCCTGAGAATTGCCCAAGGAGGTGCTACACCAAGGAGGTGCTAGAGTGGACTCCAGAATGGCAGAGGCTTTCAGAGAGCCCAAGAGAGCTCTAATGTCAGCCCTGCAGGGGCATTGCCTGACTCGACCAAGCCTCTTGAGCAGTTTGTTCAGGAACACTGACGTGTTGCGCTACAGGTGTTAGCTCAGAGGTTATGGCCATGGAAAAGGGCCATAGGATATTTTTCCAAACAAGTGGGCAGTGTCAGTTAAGGGATGTCCCTTAACTGCCTTTGACTTGTAGCAGCAACTGCCTTTTAATACAAGAAGTCCAGAATGGACCATGGGGCGAAAGATGACTGTTGATGTTCCACCCTTGGTCCTCTCAGCTCTAGGACAAAAAGGAGGCCACTGGTTACCCCCAGGTCGAATGCTTGAGTATCAATTTGTCCTGTTGGGCCAGGGTGATGTGGAACTGCAGACACCTCTGCCTTGCAGCCAGCCACGTTCCTGGGATCTGTACCAGAAAGAAGCCTCACAACATGACTGTGTTCATCAGCTTCACTGCAGCAGAGGAGATCCTCTGGGAGAAGATCCGGACTGGGAATTGTCCACAAGTGGGAGCAATTTTGTGAGCAAAGGAGAGCAGAAGTTTGGGTGCGCAGTAGGCCCCAATCCAAGCCATTCCATTACCTCTTACCACCTGTGCACACAAGGCTGAGCTGCTCAGTCTATGGCAGCCTGGAATTGTCACAGGGAAGAAGGGGAGCATATGGGCTAATTCTAAGTGTGCATTTGGAGCAGTTCATGCCCCTGGAGCTCTCTGGAACAAAGGAAGGCTCCTTTCAGCACAAGGATCTCCTGTCAAAGGTGGAGACATTATCAGACACCTACTAGAAAGTGTTCAGGTACCAGCCAAAGTGGCTGTCGTGCATTGCAAAGCTCTTCCATTTGGAAATACATTAATTAGTGTGGGAAACAGACTGGCAGATAAAGCTCCTAAAGGAGTGGCAGAGGAAAGCATCCTAATAGTTGCTGCACCAAAATGTGTGACCTTTCAAATGTAACCCAGAATAACAAGCCCAAGATAAAATGCTGGCAAAATCGAATGGCCCTAGATTTCAAATATGATAGTTTAGCCAAAAAAATTTATTAAGTAGTTTAATAGAAATTATTTCATTTTCGTGTCTTAAGTCTTTCTAAACATTCAATGATAAGTAGACAATGATAAGTAAACATTCAATGGTAAGTAGAAGTAATCCTAAAAGAAATAGTTAAGATCACTTTTAAAAGGGGGGATTGTTAGAAATCATGTAACTTTCTAATTGGCTATTCCAATTATTTGTTTTTATTAAGTCTGTTAATAATAGATTTACTTAATTAGAAGCAGTGTAGTCTTTCCCTGGAGCATGCAGCATGGTTTTCCATAAACTATTAGTGGAACACCATTTGGAAAAATCCCTGAACTTTTAAGTTTTGCTAAACAACCTTGACAGTTTGAGTTATCTCAATGTTTTCACTGACAGTGGGAACAGGCTCTGCCTCTCTTTCAGAAGGTTTTTATTCACCTAATGGAAGAAAAAAGGGACGAGGTACCCCTCACATTCTCCTCTACAAGGCCCAGCTGCTGCTGCGTATTGTTCCAGTGCTGCTCCTGTCCTGAAATCTGGCTCTGCAACTCCTGCATCCTCTCATCCAGACGCTCCATATTTACATCAAACTGGCTGTGATTGACTTTGCCAGCAGGACATTTGCATCAAGGCTTTGATTTCTGTCCATGCTGCTGACTGGTCCAGGCCACTTTGGGGCAGTTTGGGTCTACCCCAGGGGATGTCCTCAGTCTCCCATGCTGCCTGCTGCCTACCTGGCCCCAGTTCCTCATCATCTTCTCAAACTTGCCCATAGCCATCTGCCGGGACTCCAGGGATTCCATCTGCTCCTCGAGTTTCTCGCAGCGCTTGAGGAGCTCCCCCAAATGCTCGTTGAGGTCGAAGGTGCAGTTGGAGCACTCTGCCTTTGCTCTCTCCGCCTCCTCCTGCACACTCTCCACCATCTCCTCTATCTCAGCCAGCTGCAGGAAGGGCAGAGAGAATTGGCTCCAGAGATGGGATGAATGGAACCATCATTCCTGCATGCTGTGGGCCTCAGTGGCCCCAGCAAGTTGGGGAATATGGCTGGGAACCCCAGCAGGACTACTGCACCAAGCCAGGAGTGGTGGGACTGCTCCCCCAGGACCTCATCGTCTCGTTCACCTTGTTGGCTGTCTCAGCCACCAGCTGCTCCAGCATGGCCTTCCTCATCTCCTGCTCCTCTTCCATCTTCTGCAGCTCACGCCTTGTCTCCTCCAGCAAAGCCCTGGCCAGAGAGATGGAGGCAAGGGCAGGGTTACCCCTGCAGGGCTGCTGGGCATCCCATGCCCACAAACCAGGATGCTGCCAGACTCCCTGGCCTCCCTTGCAGCCCCCCAGGGTATGAAACCCCCTCCTGTCCCCTTACTCAATTTGCTGAGAGATCTCGTTGCTGCTCTCTTCTCTCCACCTGGCTGCATCCTCCCTTAGCTTGTTAAGGTCCTCTCCCATTTGCTTAATCTGGCAAGGTCAGTGACGGTAGAGTCAGGGCACAGACATCATGTTGTCTCAATATGGGGGCCCTTCAGATACACAGAAAGCCCCAGGGCCCCCAACTCTGACCCCATAGCTTACTGCTCTTAGAGTCACATTGAAGTTCCCTATGAGACCCCAAAGCTGACATCACCCCATAGATTACGAGGCAGCCAACTCCTTAATCTTCTGTGCCATGTACATCTGTGTTGTCTTTATCCTGTCAATCTCCTCAGTGAGATTCTTGGAAAAAAATGTGGCCCAGGAGGGAGAGGTGGTGTCAGTCAGCCCCTGGGATGGGTCTGTGGGCACCAGCAGGGCATTGAGCTCTGCCATGGTGTGCTCAGCATGGGGGGACAGCTCAGGGACCAGCGCAGCCAGCCTGGCAGGGCTCCTTCCTTGTCCAACAAAGGACTGGAGCCTGCTCTGCTCCTGCCCCTTTTCATCACAACTCCCCTTGCCAGGCAGCACACGTCATCCCTGCCAGACATTGGGTCACAGACTCATGGAGTCAAGGAATGGCTTGGGCTGGAAGGGACCTCAAAGATCCTCTCATTCCAATCCCCTGCCATAGGCAGGAACACCTTCCACTAGACCAGGTTGCTCCAAGTCCCATCCAGCCTGGCCACGGACACTTGCAGGAATGGGCTGACACTATTTCTTTGGGCAACCTGTGCCAAGGCATCACAACCCTCTCAGGAAGATTTTCTTCCCAATACCCAGTCTAACCCTGCTGGCTCACAGTGTGAAGCCATTGCCTCTTGTCCTGTCATTCAAGGCCCCTGTGCCAAGTCCCTCTCCAGCCCATTTGGAGCCCTTTAATGACTGAAAGGTGCTTGAAAGTCTCGCAGGACAGGAGAGGCCTTACTACTTTTCTTTTAGTCCTTTTAAGACTTGAGTTACAGCTAAATCACTTGTCCAGCTGCTGTGTTGCAGCGATGACCGTGGCCTGAGACCCGATGACCCGGCTGGCAGAGAGGGCGGCCAACAGCCACACTGCAGCAGGGGGTGTCAGCCCCAGTGGCAGGGCCCCAGGGCTGGCAGCTTCAGGCACCCCTCGGCGGTAAAAGCCTCGGGCTGTGCCTGCAGGACGAGGTCTCGGTGAGAACTTCGAAGCAGGGCGGAGCGGAATAAGAGCGGGACACTTCCTGGGGTCAAACGGGTTTAATGTCACGGGGGACGACCAGCAGGGAGTGACAAACATGGAAGGACCAGCAGGAAGTGACAAACGAAAAGGGCAGAGCATGAGACTTTAAAGGGAGGTGGCAACTGCGGGAGGGATTTACAGAAAACCAATCAAGGAGAAACAGGGGAAGGGCTTAACATAATAGACAGTAAGGGAGAACCAATTGATACATTGTAAAGGAGGGGCCCCGGGGCCTCAGCCAATCACTACTCCCACCGCGAGGAACATTCTGGAAGACTGGGAGTGGTGGGGAGTGATTGACTGGGCCCAGGGAGGAGAGAAAACTATACATATTAGGAGATATAGGGCGGGGAAATTACATAACATGGGGGCAACCATAGCAACTAAATAATAGACAGAAACTAAGGCGGGGAAAACTGGGAGGACAGAACCATCACAACAAATGGGGGAGAAACAGAACATACCAACACACCACAACACTGTGTCAGTCCTGTTCTGTGGCATTTCATGTTCTCAGTTTCTTCTTGCATTGTGGAGCGGGCAGCAAGCCTGGCTTTGCTGTGCAGTGAACTGTCAGTGTGAGTCACCACGGGCAGGGCACTGCAACAACCACAAAGCCCCAGATGGAGGGCAAGGGTACCTTTGTGTTTGTTTCCTCACCAAGAGAGGGATCCCCCAAGCAGCTCCTGGGCAGAGGCTGCAGGTGGGGCCAGCAGCCCCACAAGAGCTCAGTCCCTGTGAGAGAATCACCAATCTGCTGCTTTCCCCGGGGTTTGAGACATGGCTACTTGGTGGTTTGGCACAGCAAACCCAAGGCCTGGTTTGGAGCATCCATTGGGATCAGCCTTTGCCAGGGAAGCAGTGGGGTGCTGTGCATGAGCCCCTGGCTGAGCTATGGGGTTGTTGGGGCACAGACTCCTTTCTCCTCTGGAGTTTAGGGCAAAAAGTCTCTGTAGGTGAAGCCCTTGGACATTTTCCTCCAAGTCAGGTTTTATGTCAGCTTGAAAGTCCATGAAGAGGACAATGAAATATTTTTCTCCTGCCAATATCCCGCAGACTGTTGGGGAAGACAAAACAAGTTCTTCCCTTCAATACCTGCCTTTTACTACATGTTGTACTTCATGTGTCCACAGAGCCCCATAATTACTTTGGGCCTCCTTGATTTGTTGCTGATCTCTCACGGTAGCACTGACTGTTCCATTAACTGCCAATTTTGCAAAATTTGCTACGCTTTCAGGGAGGTTTTATTGCCACACACCATTGCGAGAAGCATCCCTGCAGTGTCCTTTGTCCGGTGAGAGCACAGACATTCCTCTGTGCCCGGGTGCCGCACACGGCGCTGCTCTGAGGCAATGGGGACACAGGGAAGCGGTGCCCGCCGTGTGGCCCCCGTGTGTTGCCGTGTGTCCCCCCATGTCCCCCTGTGTTACCCCGGCCAGGGAGCTGCTCCTGCCCGGCATGGCCGGGCCCAGCCGCCGGGGCTCGCCGGCAGCGGGCAGGAGCCGGCCCGGGCTGCGGGACACGGCGGGGCTGCCCGCCTGGAAAGCAGCTCTGGCTGCCGCCAGGGAGCTGTGGGCAAGGGGCTGCCGGCCGTGCGGGAGGAAAGCCGCTGCGCCGGCCCCTAACGCTGCCCCGCAGAAAGGAAGGGCAGGAGGAAGCTGACAAATGAGCCGGGAATGTGGCAGTGCAGAGATGAAGGGACAAGTGCCCTTGGGGGCCGGGGCCAGCCCTCGGGCACGGCTCCGAGCGGCTCCTGAGGCGGCGTCAGGGCTGCCTGTGAGGATTGCAGGCGGCAGCCGAGAGCAGCAGCGCCGGCAGTGCCAGCCGGGCCCCATGGCCATGTGGCCGTGCCTTCGCAGCCCGTGAGGGCCGCGGGCTCTGCAGCGCGGCTCCTGCTCCCACAGCCGGCCCGGAGCCTCAGGGCTGCCCCGCAGGCGCCGCGGGAGCAGCAGCGGCCTCAGGGCCTGGCCCGGGGCTCGATCTGCTCAGCCCGGGGGCAGAGCCACAGCAGGGGGGAAGGAGCTGAAGGAGCACCAGGGAGCCCGGGGAGAGAGAGGCTGTGAGACAAGGCTCTGTCTGTAATTTCAACAGTTTTTATTCACTTAATTACTATATACAACTAAAAAACTATATACAACTAACGTAATAACTATACACAAGTAAATAGTCAGACAATTGTCACAGGTGCTTCTCGATTCTGGCCAGATGTCCCAGGTCTTGCACTGGGCGCGGAGTCCTCTCCAGCTGGCCGGGGGCTGTTGATGTCTGCCGGGGCTGGAGAGGCTGCTCGACACCTGGGGCCTTTTGAGGAGCTGTGCCTGGCTGGTGCTCTCCTGAGGCGGCAAGGGTAGTGAAGGACAAGGGTGAGACGCCACAGATGCTGGCCCCACCACACCAGGACTCAAGCTCCTGTCCCACACTGGGCATGGCCGTTCTCCCACGTTACTCCAGCTCCAAGCTCAGTTGCCCCATGAGCCAGTCCTCCTGCTCCAATCTGCCCCTTCCTTCTTACCCCAGATGCAAAATAGCCAAGCCACATTACCCAGCTCTGTACACAGAGCCCTACTCCTCCCCCAGCCGGTACCTAGCAGACAATCAGCCCCCTGTCCGTGTTAACTCCCATGCCCTAACAGGGCCATACCTGACGCATCCCGGGTCCTGATCGCTGCACAATGCTGGTCATTACAGCCCCTCCAGATGTGTCCATCACCGCGCTGCAGCAGGGTCACACTGGGCTGAGAAGGAGAGGGCAGTTGGCTGCAATGCAGGGCCCAATCCAGCATCCCCCAATAATCCTCCCAACCCAGGTCTCCCTGGGGACTGAAGGCTCAGATTTCCCCTGCACAGTCAGCAATGCCATCAGGCCTCAGTCACCATTCTGTGTCCCCACCTACATCACACCTACCTTGTTGTAGTGTACCAGAAGACGCTGCAGCTGCGCACTACTCTTTGGGGAAGCCTTGATGTTTGGCATCGTGGAGCTGCCGCTCTGATGGTTCCCAGAGCTCTGCGGCATACGGGGGACACTGGCACGGACCGGTGGCCTCCTGTGGGATGGGGCAGAGGACACTCAGTGCCCAGCCCTGTGGCATGCAGGGCATCACCCTGCTGTGCCAGGGAGGGGACTGGCAGTGCTGCCTGCAGGGGCATGTCCCTGCCAGCTCCTGTCCACCTGCTGCAGGAGCCCCAAGCAGAAAGCAAAAGCCCCTCCCACACAGGGAAAAGCCCTCCTTGCTGTGTCAGGGCTACCCCGCACCCCGGGCGCTGGGGATGTTTCCTCAGGGCCCTTACCTTTGGCTGGGAGGGGGCTCCTTGCTGGGGGGCATCGGCTGCAAATACGGGAGTGTCTCGGGGTACCTGGGGAGGGCAGGAGTCACAGGTGTGTGACAGGAGACAAAGAACCTGTTCCTGTTGGAGGCAGCGCCCCAAAGCCATGGGATTGTAGCCCATGGCATCCCGCTGCCTGCAGGCCTTGGGATGAGCCCCCACAGGCCCTGGTGATGGGCAGGGCTGCAGAGGGGGCTCCCCACATCAGCCCCTCCCAAGCCGACACTGTCACCCCTGTGCCCAGCACAGCGGGTCACTGCTGGCACCCATCTCCCCCCATGGCAGCCCCGCTGCCCCCGAGGCACTGGTGCTACTCACTGGCCAGGAACCTGCACGCTGAGCATGCGGTCACACGACAGGCACGAGAAAGGCACTGGCAGCTGCCTAAGGAGGGTGAGGCAAGAGGGCTGGCTGAGCTCCTGGGCCCACAGCCCTGCAGCACACAGGCAGCAGCTCCCTGCAGCAGCCAGCTGCTGGGCAGCTCACTGCACAGGCTCACGGCCATTGCAGGCTGAACCGGGGGCTCTTGAGCCTGTTTCTGCCCATCCCCAAGGTGCTGGCTGCTGCCAGGTGAAGGGCACAGGCACCCATGCCACCATCCCAAGCAGCCCCTGCAGCGCTTTCAGCCCCTCTCTGGCACCAAAGTGCCCCCGTGTGCACGGCCAGGAGGGCAGGGCACGGCCCAGCTCTGGGGCACTGCGTGTCACAGCCCTGCCTGGGAGGAGCAGTTGCCATCGCTGTCCCCAAAGCCATCAGAATGTCCATGGCACTCACTTCTTCAGCCCAGCAGCGCTTTCACGCAACACTCTACTCTCAAGCTCCTCCAGGTTCCTGATCCAGGAGTCCTCCAGGTGTTTACGGAAAGTTTTCAGCTCCAGGCGATCCAGCTGTGAACAGGTGCAGAGCCTCAGCCAACTGCTCCAGGATGTGACATGGAGCTCTCCAGGGAAAAGCCTGGAGGGGGATCCTCAGAGGGATGCTGCCTCAGGCTGGCAAGTCCCAAAGCGGTGGGGACGAGGAACCCCTCACCTTCTTCTCCTCCACAACGCTGAACTGCTGCTGCGTATTGTTCCAGTGCTTCTCCTGGCCTGAAATCTGGCTCTGCAAATCCTTCATCTTCTCATTCAGCTCCTCCATGTTCTCTTTAAACTGACTGTGACTGACTTTGCTGTCCAAGGCAGCTTTGTCCGCTTTCTAGCAGAGGGGAAGGGCAGGAGAGCGGTGGGGACAGGGATGAGGAACGGCAGGCAGGGCCAGCGTGTGAGGGGCAGAGGGAGGAGTGCTTCCTGCAGGCCATCATGCCCCTTTCAGGCTGCTGTGGCCCCATTTGCCCCATCACCCTGGTGAGCTTGGTGCCACCATGTGAAGGGTGAGGGACCCCTGAGCTCAGGAATTTGTCCCCCCCCAGACCAGTTCTGCCACCCAGCCCCCAAGGGACAAGGGGCATTTGTCACCCTGCCCGGGAGGCTGGCCTGGCACCGAGGCCCCCAAGGGACTGTACCATGTCCATTGCAGCCATGACGTCCTTCTGTTCTGCTTTCTCCTTCTGCAGCTTCTCCAGAGACTGGATCAGCACCTTTCAGCACAGAAAGGAACCCATGACACCACAGTAAGGTTGGGGCACACCCCAGGATGTAGGAGCCCTCTCCCACTACGCAAAAATCTTGGGGGACGGCACTTGGAACCAGCACAGGACTGTGAGAAGGGCAGTAGGAGATTCCTTGTGATCCCTGCCTGGAGTCATCTTGGGGGATGCTCTGACCCAAAATGGATTTCAGCCACACACCGTGATATCTTTCTGCTTTTGTTCAGAGTCCTGTTGGATGCTCTTGGCAGCAAAGCGGAGTTTCTCATAGTCTCTTTGAATGTCCAAAATCTTGGCTTCCATGTCCTGTCTCAGCTCCTGATCCTGCTCCCGGGATGAAAGAACATACGGTGCTGACCAAAGGGAGTCTGGCTGCTCCACAGGGGCAGACCCACATTACTCAGCCATTGGCCATGAGCCCACCATGTCAAGAGGACATTTGCATCAAGGCTGTAATTTCCCTCCATGCTGCTGGCGGATCCAGGCCAATTTGGGCAGTTTGGGTCTCCCATAGGATTACAGCAAAGCACAACACAGCATGAGGATGTGGCATGGACCTCCAACAGGACTGAGCCAGGAGTGTCAGGAGTGCTGCCCCAGGACCTCACCTGCTCGCTCAGCTGGTCGGCTGTCTCAGTCACCAGCTCCTCCAGCATGGCATACTTCTTCTCCTGATACTCTCCCATCTTCTTCAGCTGTGACTTTGTCTCCTGCCGCAAAGCCCTGGCCAGAGAGATGGGGGCAAGGCAGGGGTTACCCCTGCAGGGCTGCTGGGCATCCCATGCCCACAAACCAGGATGCTGCCAGACCCCCTGGGCTCCCTTGCAGCCCCCCAGGGTATGAAACCACTCCTGTCCCCTTACTCAATTTGCTGAGAGATCTCCTTCCTGTTCTCTTCTTTCCACTTGGTGAAATCCTCCTTCAGCTTTTTAAGCTCTGCCTCCAGCTTCTTCATCTGGAAAGGCCAGTGATGGTAGAGTCAGGGCACAGACATCATGTTGTCCCAGCGTGGGGGCCCTTTAGCTGCATGGACCGCCCCAGAGTCCTCCACCTGGTCCTGAGAGCCTGATCCCAAAACCCGCTCTTGGAGTCACATTGAAGTTCCCCATGAGAGCCCAAAGATTACAGAACCAAACAACTCACTAAAGCAAGAGACTCTTTAAGCTTCTTTATGTCGTCTTCCATGAGGACCTGGTTTGTCTTTAACTGCTCAACCTCTTCACGGAGATGCTGGGTGAGAATCATGTCCTAGGAGAAAGCAGTGGGGGCAGTGAGCCTCTGGCAGGGTCAGTGGGGACCCGCAAGCCCTTGGCCCCTGCTGTGGTTTGTGGAGCACTGGGGACAGGGCAGGGCCGGGCTCAGGCAGGCTGGCAGGGCTCTGCAGGCAGCACGGTCCCTGCATCGAGCAGGGCCAAGGGTGCTGAGCCTCCAGCCAGCAGAGCAGAGGGCACGGGCTGCGGTCTCAGACCCAGAACTCGCTCCCAGCAGCAGCTCACCTGGTCCCGCGACATCTGGACATTGTTCATTTCCCCTGTTAAATTGCGCTGGCTAGCCTTTAACTTTTCAATCTCATCAAGATGCTGGGAACTCTCCGCAGTCTAGGAGAAATGTGTGTCAGACAGAAGTGTCTGATGAGGGTGTTTAGGAAACGTGACCTTAGAACCACAGTGGTCTGCACACACCTGGGCCTCCTGGAACTTCTTAAAGTCCTCTGACATGCGGGAAGCTTCTGCCTTTATGGCACCAAACTCATCGCGAAGAACCTGTGAAACAGTCCCAGAAGCAGGGATGTCAGAGGGGATGGCCAGGGCAGCAACCCCCCAAAGAGCCCCACCCTGGCACGGGCAGCCCTTGGCACAGCCAGGTGAGCAGGGAGAGTCCCGGTGCCACCTGCCCCAGCGGGGCTCAGTGCCAGAGCACTGAAGCCCCTCCAGACAGCACAGAGCCCCTGCCAGCGGCTCTGCCAGGGCAGTGAGGGCAGAGCCAAGCACTGCTGTCTGAGGAAGTGGGGAGGGGCTGTCTGCTGGGGGAGCGCCCCGGGGCTGGGGAGAGCCTCTACCTTGGACATGTGTTTCTTGTAGTTTTCCATCTCTTTCTTAAAAACTTTCATTTCTGAAGAAACCTCAGCAAGTGAGGGGCCACTGAGCTGGCATGGCCACGGCTCCTGGCTGCTCAGGTACTGCACGTCCAGGTGCTGCAGCATGGCCAGCAGCAGTTTTCTCATGGCTGCAAAGTGAATGGCTCCTTTCTCTGGTGTCCCAATGGCAACATCCAGCATCTGGGAGAGGCTGAGTGTGTCCAGAGCTGTTGCCATGTCTGCACACTTTCTGTCCCTGTTTTGTCGCAATCCTTCTGCCCAGTTGGGTCTGTCAGGGATGAGCAAAATGGATGACAAACAGGGCGAACAAAAGGGTTGAGAGAAGCAATGAGCAAAAGCACTAATAAAAAGGACGAGTAGCCAGCGGGCTCCTTCTCCTTCCAAATCCCTTGCAGGACTGAGGCCCCTCCTCAACACAACTCCTGTTGCCAGGCAATGTACCCCACTCCACTCCTGGGAGCCAGTGGGTCCCATGAAGTCATAGATTAATGGAGTCTTGGAATGGCGTGGGCTGGAAGGGACCTAAAGGATCATCTTGTCAGGGACAGGTAAAGGAACATTTTCAACTAGACCAGGTTGCTGCAAGATCCCATCTGACCTGGTCTTGGACACTTCCAGGAATGGGGCAGACTCTGTCAAGGCATCATCACACTCACAGGAAAGAATTTCTTCCCAATATCCCACCTATCTCTCCCCTCTCTCATTGTGAAGCCATTCCCATTGCCAGGCCCTTGTGCAAAGTCCACCTCCAACCCTTTTATAGTCCTTTTATTTCCCAAAAAGTACTCCAAGTTCTGCCAGGAGAGTCCAGCCTCGTTGTTTTTCTCTGGATTTGTGTTACATCTGAGCCTGTTCCTCCACTGCTGCAAAGCCACGGCCTTGTTTGGAGCATCCATTGGGATCAGCCTTTGCCAGGGAAGCAGTAGGGTGCTGTGCATGAGCCCCTGGCTGAGCTATGGGGTTGTTGGGGCACAGGCTCCTTTCTCCTCAGGAGTTCAGGGCAAAAAGTCTTTGTGGCTGAAGCCCTTGGACATTTTCCTCCAAGTCAGGTTTTATGTCAGCTTGAAAGTCCATAAAGAACACAGTGAAATAATTTCTTCTGCCAATATCCCCAAGACTGTTGGGGAAGACAAACCAAGTTCTTCCCTTCAACAGCAGCCATCCACCCCCACTCTCCCCTATCCAAACTCTGCTCTGTTCACCCCTAGTCCTTCCTGCTTCAAAGCTCTTCAGCGGGTTTCGGGGATTTCAATATATACTTATAATTGATTTTTAAAATTAGTCTTTAGCAGTCTGTCTTCAATTCGTAGCCAGCAGGTAGCTATACGTCTTTTCAGAGGGTGTTATTATTAAATTTTCATTGGGAAAATCAGGGAAGCTTTTGATTCTGCTAAACTAACCCTTGATAGCTTCAGTGAACAAAGCTGAAAACTGAGTCATTTAGTGGTCCTGGATGGTCGGTGAACCCACAGTCATATCTGACCCCCTGGTGAAATGGTGCTTCTTTGCAAAGGAGGACGAAAGCTGGTACAGCTGGCCAGTTATTTAATTTGTGAAACCATAGATCAATGGGTTGTAGGTTTACTCCCTTCCTTGGAAAGTGTTTATCCTGCTTTTGATGGTGTGGTTCCATGGACTTGGCAAAATGAGCATAGTATGGAGCCCACCAGGAGCAAGCAATTCTTCATCAGGCAACAGCATGAGAATTGAGAAAACAAAAAGAAGTGGAAGAGAGAATATAAATTAATGAAGAGAAATCCAAAATTTATAGGCAATGAACATTAATTTCTTTGCTAAAAGTATGTAGTGAAAAGTTTGGGGAGTGGCTGTGCATTGGGAGTGGAGCTATTCCCATGCAGCCCAGTGCTGGGAAAAAAGAAATGCCTGAGTCCGAATAGTCAAGTTAGTGGAAGACAGTTTGAGTTATCCGGGTATTGTCAGTGACAGTGGGAAAAGGCTCTGCCTCTCTTTATTATTCTTTGATTAAAAAGGTTTTTTTATTCACCAAACAGAATGAAAATATTATTTTTCTGACAACAGTTGTCACAGAGTTTTCTCTCTGCTCACAAAGCATCCCTGGCGGAGCACTGGGTTCCCAGTCCTGTCCAGCTACTTGAGGGCTGCTGAAGTCTCACGAGGCTGGAGTGGCTGGCGGAGTCCTGGTGTCCTGGTGCCTTGCTGGGACACTGTGCCTGGCCGGTGATGCCGTGAGGTGGCCGGGACTGGGGGGGAGACAGGGACAAGGGTGAGCCCCCAGTCCCCGGGGCTGCCCCGTCTGGGTCAGCTCAGCCAGCTCAGCACGGGGCAGCAGGAGGGTCACCTGCTTGGCCAGAGACCCCCAGGGAGCAGGTGCAGACCCAGCAGACAAGCAGGCTCATCTCCCCCTGATCCCCCTGCCCTGACAGGGCCACACCTGGCTCATCCAGAGTCCTGATCACGATGGGAAGCTGGTCCCTCGGCATGTGTCCACCCCTGCCCAGCAGCTGGGTCACTCTGGGCTGGGAAGGAAAGAGCAGCAGGGTGAAATGCAGGGCCCACTCCAGCATTCCCTAGCAACCCGCCCAAACCAGCTCTCCCCAAGGAAACTGAAGGCACAAATTCAGCCCGGATCCTCAGCATCGCCCTGCCAGCCCCCACTGCACATGCCACGTCCCCACCTTCATCACCCTACCTTGTTGGGGAGGGTCACAAGTCCCTGCAGATATGCACTGGTCCGGGGAGAATCCTGAATGGCTGGCAGTTTGAAAGTGCTGCTCTGATGGTGCCCAGAGTTCGGTGGCACATAAGAGCCACCGCCACGGACCAGTGGCCTCCTGTGGGATGGGGCAGAGGACACTCAGTGCCCAGCCCTGTGGCATGCAGGGCATCACCCTGCTGTGCCAGGGAGGGGACTGGCAGTGCTGCCTGCAGGGGCATGTCCCTGCCAGCTCCTGTCACCTGCTGCAGGAGCCCCAAGCAGAAAGCAAAAGCCCCTCCCACACAGGGAAAAGCCCTCCTTGCTGTGTCAGGGCTACCCTGCACCCCAGGCGCTGGGGATGTGTCCTCAGGGCCCTTACCTTTGGCTGGGAGAGGGCGCCCTGCCGGGGGGCATTGGCTGCAAATACGGGAGTGTCTCGGGGTACCTGGGGAGGGCAGGAGTCACAGGTGTGTGACAGGGGACAAAGAACCTGTTCCTGTTGGAGGCAGCGCCCCAAAGCCATGGGATTGTAGCCCATGGCACCCCGCTGCCTGCAGCCCTTGGGATGAGCCCCCACAGGCCCTGGTGATGGGCAGGGCTGCAGAGGGGGCTCCCCACATCAGCCCCTCCCAAGCCGACACTGTCACCCCTGTGCCCAGCACAGCGGGTCACTGCTGGCACCCATCTCCCCCCATGGCAGCCCCGCTGCCCCCGAGGCACTGGTGCTACTCACTGGCCAGGAACCTGCACGCTGAGCATGCGGTCACACGACAGGCACGAGAAAGGCACTGGCAGCTGCCTAAGGAGGGTGAGGCAAGAGGGCTGGCTGAGCTCCTGGGCCCACAGCCCTGCAGCACACAGGCAGCTGCTCCCTGCAGCAGCCAGCTGCTGGGCAGCTCACTGCACAGGCTCACGGCCATTGCAGGCTGAACCGGGGGCTCTTGAGCCTGTTTCTGCCCATCCCCAAGGTGCTGGCTGCTGCCAGGTGAAGGGCACAGGCACCCATGCCACCATCCCAAGCAGCCCCTGCAGCGCTTTCAGCCCCTCTCTGGCACCAAAGTGCCCCCGTGTGCACGGCCAGGAGGGCAGGGCACGGCCCAGCTCTGGGGCACTGCGTGTCACAGCCCTGCCTGGGAGGAGCAGTTGCCATCGCTGTCCCCAAAGCCATCAGAATGTCCATGGCACTCACTTCTTCAGCCCAGCAGCGCTTTCACGCAACACTCTACTCTCAAGCTCCTCCAGGTTCCTGATCCAGGAGTCCTCCAGGTGTTTACGGAAAGTTTTCAGCTCCAGGCGATCCAGCTGTGAACAGGTGCAGAGCCTCAGCCAACTGCTCCAGGATGTGACATGGAGCTCTCCAGGGAAAAGCCTGGAGGGGGATCCTCAGAGGGATGCTGCCTCAGGCTGCCAAGTCCCAAAAGTGCCAGTTCCTTGTGGGGGGGACAAGATACCCCTCACCTTCTCATCCATTGCCTCCCTGAACTGTTGCTGCATCTTATTCCAGTGCTGCTCCTGGCCTGAAATCTGGCTCTGCAAGTCCTCCATCCTCTCATCCAGCTCCTCCATGTTCTCTTCAAGCTGGCTGTGATTGACTTTGCTGTCCAAGGCAGCTTTGTCCGCTTTCTAGCAGAGGGGAAGGGCAGGAGAGCGGTGGGAACAGGGATGAGGAACGGCAGGCAGGGCCAGCGTGTGAGGGGCAGAGGGAGGAGTGCTTCCTGCAGGCCATCATGCCCCTTTCAGGCTGCTGTGGCCCCATTTGCCCCATCACCCTGGTGAGCTTGGTGCCACCATGTGAAGGGTGAGGGACCCCTGAGCTCAGGAATTTGTCCCTCCCCAGACCAGTTCAGCCACCCAGCCCCCAAGGGACAAGGGGCATTTGTCACCCTGCCTGGCAGGCTGGCCTGGCACAGAGGCCCCCAAGGGACTGTACCATGTCCATTGCAGCCATCATGTCCTTCTGTTCTGCTTTCTCCCTCTGCAGCTTGTCCAGAGACTGGATCAGCACCTTTCAGCACAGAAAGGAACACACATGATGACACCACAGCAAGGTTGGGGCACACCCCAGGAGCTGGTAGCACACCCCTCTCCCCGTACGCAAAAATCTTTGGGGAAATGCACTTGGAACAAGCACACGGCTGTGAGAAGGGCAGTAGGAGATTCCTTGGATCCCTCAGCTGGATTCATCCTGGGGCATGGTTTGACACCAAACGGGATGGGTGCCAGCCACACACCTCCATGTCTCTTTGCTTGTGTTGAGAGTCCTTTTGGAGGCTCTTTGAGGCAAAGCTGAGTTTCTCATAGTCTCTTTGAATGTCCGAAAACTTGGCTTCCATAGCCTGTCTCAGCTGCTGATCCTGCCCCAGGGATGAAAGAACATAAGGGGGAGGGTTAGACCAAAGAGGACCTGGCTGCTTCACAGGGGCAGACCCACATTACTGAGCCATTGGCCAGGAGCCCACCATGTCAAGAGGACGTTTGCATCAAGGCTGTAATTTCCCTCCATGCTGCTGGCGGATCCAGGCCAATTTGGGCAGTTTGGGTCTCCCATAGGATTACAGCAAAGCACAACACAGCATGAGGATGTGGCATGGACCTCCAACAGGACTGAGCCAGGAGTGTCAGGAGTGCTGCCCCAGGACCTCACCTGCTCGCTCAGCTGGTCGGCTGTCTCAGTCACCAGCTCCTCCAGCATGGCATACTTCTTCTCCTGATACTCTCCCATCTTCTTCAGCTGTGACTTTGTCTCCTGCCGCAAAGCCCTGGCCAGAGAGATGGGGGCAAGGCAGGGGTTACCCCTGCAGGGCTGCTGGGCATCCCATGCCCACAAACCAGGATGCTGCCAGACCCCCTGGGCTCCCTTGCAGCCCCCCAGGGTATGAAACCACTCCTTTCCCCTTACTCAATTTGCTGAGAGATCTCCTTCCGGTTCTCTTCTTTCCACTGGGCGAAATCCTCCTTCAGCTTTTTAAGCTCTGCCTCCAGCTTCTTCATCTGGAAAGGCCAGTGATGGTAGAGTCAGGGCACAGACATCATGTTGTCCCAGCGTGGGGGCCCTTTAGCTGCATGGACAGCCCCAGAGTCCTCCACCTGGTCCTGAGAGCCTGATCCCAAAACCCGCTCTTGGAGTCACATTGAAGTTCCCCATGAGAGCCCAAAGATTACAGAACCAAACAACTCACTAAAGCAAGGGAGTCCTTCAGCTTCTTTATGTCGTCTTCCATGATGATCTGTGCTGTCTTCAGCCTTTCAACCTCTTCACGGAGGTCCTTGACGAGAGCCATGTCCTAGGAGAGAGCAGTGGGGGCAGTGAGCCTCTGGCAGGGTCAGTGGGGACCCGCAAGCCCTTGGCCCCTGCTGTGGTTTGTGGAGCACTGGGGACAGGGCAGGGCCGGGCTCAGGCAGGCTGGCAGGGCTCTGCAGGCAGCACGGTCCCTGCATCGAGCAGGGCCAAGGGTGCTGAGCCTCCAGCCAGCAGAGCAGAGGGCACAGGCTGCGGTCTCAGACCCAGAACTCGCTCCCAGCCGCAGTTCACCTCGTCCCGTGACATCAGGACCTTCTTCATTTCCTCTGTCACATAACGCTGGCTAGCCTTTATCATTTCAATCTCCTCGAGATGCTGGGAACTCTCAGTGGTCTAGGAGAAAGAATTGTCAGACACAAGTCTCTGGTGAGGGTATTTCGGAAACATGACCTTAGAACCACAGTGGTCTGCACACACCTGGGCCTCCTGGAACTTCTTAAAGTCCTCTGACATGCGGGAAGCTTCTGCCTTTATGGCACCAATCTCCTCGCGAATAAGCTGTGAAACAGTCCCAGAAGCAGGGATGTCAGAGGGGATGGCCAGGGCAGCAACCCCCCAAAGAGCCCCACCCTGGCACGGGCAGCCCTTGGCACAGCCAGGTGAGCAGGGAGAGTCCCGGTGCCACCTGCCCCAGCGGGGCTCAGTGCCAGAGCACTGAAGCCCCTCCAGACAGCACAGAGCCCCTGCCAGCGGCTCTGCCAGGGCAGTGAGGGCAGAGCCAAGCACTGCTGTCTGAGGAAGTGGGGAGGGGCTGTCTGCTGGGGGAGCGCCCCGGGGCTGGGGAGAGCCTCTACCTTGGACATGTGCTTCTTGAACTCGTCATTATCTTTCTTCATCTTTTTCATGTTGGCGGCCACATCAGCAAGTGAGGGGCCACTGTGCTGGCCTGGCCACGGCTCCTCACTGCTCAGGTACTGCACGTCCAGGTGCTCCAGCACAGCCTGCAGCAGTTTTCTCATGGCTGCAAAATGGACGGCGCCATTGTTGGGCATCCCGATGGCGAGATCCAGCATCTGGGAGAGGCTGAGTGTGTCCAGGGATGCCGCCATGTCTGCACACTCTCAGTCCCTGTTTTGTCACAAGCCTTCTGCCCAGCTGGGTCTGTCAGGGATGAGCAAAATGGATGAGAAATAGGGGGAACAAAAGGGTTGAGAGAAGCAATGAACAAATTCGATATTTAAAAGGACGAGTAGCCAGCAGGCTCCTTCCTCATGCCTTGCAGGACTGGAGACTGCCCTGCTGATGCCCCTCCTCAACACAACTCCCATTGCCAGGCAACGCTTCCTAATCCACACCTGGGAACCAGTGGGTCCCAGACTCATGAAGTCATAGATTAATGGAGTCTTAGAATGATGTGATTTAGAATGGATGACTGTTGATTCCTTTGTTTGCTAAAAACAGACAACTAAGTCAAAAGTTTTGTGTGTGTGTGTGGCTGGAACTATCCCCTCCACACGCCCTGACCAGAATAAAATAATGCCTAACTCGCTAATACTAAAATGACAGTGCTTGAGGATTTCATTTATCCCAGTTTTGGTGACAGTTTCTAATGACCCAGATGGAACTTTCCTCCTTCTTTTGCTCCATGGATTCACAGGATCGAGAGGACTCCAGTGCCCTCCAGAGATTTTTCAGGGAGATCCTCTGATGCTCCCATCCAGTGAGCTCATGGCAAAGAGCCCTGGGATTTTAGTAAGGGAGTTTCAGACACACTGCTATCTCCAGGTGGAGGAATTGTGGAAATGGCAAAAGTGGGGGAAGAGGCTCAGAGAGGGCAATGTCAGCAGGGAATGCTGGATCAATCTTTCCCTCCTGCACATCCCTGGTGGGAGGAGGTGGAAAACACTGTCACTGTGTTGGTGTGGACCAATGGAATTCCAGGGAAATCAAAAGCAGTGGAACCAGTAAGGATTCAGGTGGAGCCTGACGGAGGACTGGTTAGGCAGAAAAAATATTTGTTGAAGTCAGAGATGTCAATGAAATAGTGTGAGACTCAGACCCAGTGGTAGCAAGTCCTTATACAAGTCCTTTTTACCCCAATTAAGGAATCTGATGAGTGAGTCCTGATGTGTTTACTGTTGTGGATGTTAAGGATCCTTTTTTCTGCATTGCCCTTGAAACTGAAAGTCAGCTCTTGCTTCTTGAATGGGAAGTTCCTTGATAGGCCATGAAACCCAATTGAAGCGGAATGTTCTTCATCCAGGGTCTAACAATCACCCCACATTGTTTGAGAAATGTCTGGATTGGAGACAAGTTAGGAGGAAACATCCCCTCTAAAGAAAACAGGTTTGGGCACTCCCTGCCACCCACAGCAAGGAATTGTTTGGAGGAAAGTGAAAAATGCTGTTTATTTAACACACAGAGTGCAGGCAGGCATGGGAAAAAGAACGAATAATGTTAGATCTTCAAACCTTCTGCAGACAAAGCTGGAGGATTCAGAGCTCGTTCTGTCGGTGTGGCTCGGCTCCACCAGCCCAGGGCCGGGATGGGCATCCCAGGGCCTCCCCTGCGGCCGTGGCACAGGGCCCTCGGAGATGTTCTGGTGTTTTGGGCCGGGACAAAGCCAAACAGTTCCAGGAGAAGGTGCCACAGTGCTGGAAAACCTTCTTGCATTATCAAAGAACAAGAAGCCAGCTAAAAGCCAAGATGTCCTCCCTCTGTCTGTGCTGCACAACACAGCTGAGCGAGCCTGGGGAGGATGGGTGAACACCACACCAAAAGAATTCCACCGGCTTTCCACCCCTCTCTCAGACCTAGCTTAAAGTTACAGGACCCATGTCTGGGCATAAAGCAGACAATAGGGGACACAGTCTCATACAGGCACCCCAAGACAAGAACCAATTGGCCAAAGATTTGGAGTTATGGTGTTGTGGTTCAAATTTATTTTACTGATTCCTTGTTAAATGGTTGGTCCTTTTTTACCCCCATGTTCTCCCCGAGCTGGTTTACCCCTGGGTTTTACCCTTCCTCAAAGCTGTCCCTCATGCCATTCCCCACCCCTTGTTCCAGCTCTTTCCCTGCCTGTCAAGGTAACCCAGCCCTTGATTCCTGAACCTTCTCTGCCACTCAACCCCCGGGCCAATCCCAGTCTGCAACACCCCTTTGGAATTCCCCTACTCCTCGAAGCCCCATTGGCCCATGTGGCCCATCCTCCCCACCCTCCCGCCCCAATTGGCCCCAGACACTTGATGGAATCCCCTCACTCCTCCCCTGAGGATTCCCTGTTGGTTAGCTGTTTGTATCCACCTCCTGATTTGTATCTGGATAAAAACCCTTACTCAGGACTGCCCAGCGCTCTTTGCTTCAGCTCTTTTTGCCTGGAATAAACTGTTTCTTATGGAACATCAAGACAGAAAGTCCTCCTATCTTCTCTGCCTGGTCCCTGTTGTGCCTTGTATCTGGCACCTTAGAGCAAGGGGCTGTAAAGGATCTGCCTCTTGTAAATCCCCATACTGGGGCAGCTCCCCAGTCCTGGAGAGGCTCTGGAGTTCAAAGAGCTGGCCAGGGCTGCAGCAGCCAATTCAGTATGGGAAAAGGGGAATGAGGATATGGCTTTGCTTGAGTATGTAGGTGATCTTTTACTTGATACTGGAACTCAAGCAGGATGCATGGAAATAATTCTAAGCTTACTGACCTTTTTGGGGCAAGCCAGTTACAGGGTATCCAAGAAGAAGGCCCAGAGTGCAAAAGAGCATGTTACCTATCTAAGGTTCACCATTTCCCAGGGACAGCAAAACCCTGGAACCGAAAGGACAGAGTCGAACTCCAGAGCCAAGGTCTGTTTGCAAGTCAAGAACATTTCTAGGAATGGGTGGTCTGGGCTCTGATTCCTAATTCTGGCCTATGGGTAAGACCTTTATATGAAGCCCTGAGAATTGCCCAAGGAGGTGCTACACCAAGGAGGTGCTAGAGTGGACTCCAGAATGGCAGAGGCTTTCAGAGAGCCCAAGAGAGCTCTAATGTCAGCCCTGCAGGGGCATTGCCTGACTCGACCAAGCCTCTTGAGCAGTTTGTTCAGGAACACTGACGTGTTGCGCTACAGGTGTTAGCTCAGAGGTTATGGCCATGGAAAAGGGCCATAGGATATTTTTCCAAACAAGTGGGCAGTGTCAGTTAAGGGATGTCCCTTAACTGCCTTTGACTTGTAGCAGCAACTGCCTTTTAATACAAGAAGTCCAGAATGGACCATGGGGCGAAAGATGACTGTTGATGTTCCACCCTTGGTCCTCTCAGCTCTAGGACAAAAAGGAGGCCACTGGTTACCCCCAGGTCGAATGCTTGAGTATCAATTTGTCCTGTTGGGCCAGGGTGATGTGGAACTGCAGACACCTCTGCCTTGCAGCCAGCCACGTTCCTGGGATCTGTACCAGAAAGAAGCCTCACAACATGACTGTGTTCATCAGCTTCACTGCAGCAGAGGAGATCCTCTGGGAGAAGATCCGGACTGGGAATTGTCCACAAGTGGGAGCAATTTTGTGAGCAAAGGAGAGCAGAAGTTTGGGTGCGCAGTAGGCCCCAATCCAAGCCATTCCATTACCTCTTACCACCTGTGCACACAAGGCTGAGCTGCTCAGTCTATGGCAGCCTGGAATTGTCACAGGGAAGAAGGGGAGCATATGGGCTAATTCTAAGTGTGCATTTGGAGCAGTTCATGCCCCTGGAGCTCTCTGGAACAAAGGAAGGCTCCTTTCAGCACAAGGATCTCCTGTCAAAGGTGGAGACATTATCAGACACCTACTAGAAAGTGTTCAGGTACCAGCCAAAGTGGCTGTCGTGCATTGCAAAGCTCTTCCATTTGGAAATACATTAATTAGTGTGGGAAACAGACTGGCAGATAAAGCTCCTAAAGGAGTGGCAGAGGAAAGCATCCTAATAGTTGCTGCACCAAAATGTGTGACCTTTCAAATGTAACCCAGAATAACAAGCCCAAGATAAAATGCTGGCAAAATCGAATGGCCCTAGATTTCAAATATGATAGTTTAGCCAAAAAAATTTATTAAGTAGTTTAATAGAAATTATTTCATTTTCGTGTCTTAAGTCTTTCTAAACATTCAATGATAAGTAGACAATGATAAGTAAACATTCAATGGTAAGTAGAAGTAATCCTAAAAGAAATAGTTAAGATCACTTTTAAAAGGGGGGATTGTTAGAAATCATGTAACTTTCTAATTGGCTATTCCAATTATTTGTTTTTATTAAGTCTGTTAATAATAGATTTACTTAATTAGAAGCAGTGTAGTCTTTCCCTGGAGCATGCAGCATGGTTTTCCATAAACTATTAGTGGAACACCATTTGGAAAAATCCCTGAACTTTTAAGTTTTGCTAAACAACCTTGACAGTTTGAGTTATCTCAATGTTTTCACTGACAGTGGGAACAGGCTCTGCCTCTCTTTCAGAAGGTTTTTATTCACCTAATGGAAGAAAAAAGGGACGAGGTACCCCTCACATTCTCCTCTACAAGGCCCAGCTGCTGCTGCGTATTGTTCCAGTGCTGCTCCTGTCCTGAAATCTGGCTCTGCAACTCCTGCATCCTCTCATCCAGACGCTCCATATTTACATCAAACTGGCTGTGATTGACTTTGCCAGCAGGACATTTGCATCAAGGCTTTGATTTCTGTCCATGCTGCTGACTGGTCCAGGCCACTTTGGGGCAGTTTGGGTCTACCCCAGGGGATGTCCTCAGTCTCCCATGCTGCCTGCTGCCTACCTGGCCCCAGTTCCTCATCATCTTCTCAAACTTGCCCATAGCCATCTGCCGGGACTCCAGGGATTCCATCTGCTCCTCGAGTTTCTCGCAGCGCTTGAGGAGCTCCCCCAAATGCTCGTTGAGGTCGAAGGTGCAGTTGGAGCACTCTGCCTTTGCTCTCTCCGCCTCCTCCTGCACACTCTCCACCATCTCCTCTATCTCAGCCAGCTGCAGGAAGGGCAGAGAGAATTGGCTCCAGAGATGGGATGAATGGAACCATCATTCCTGCATGCTGTGGGCCTCAGTGGCCCCAGCAAGTTGGGGAATATGGCTGGGAACCCCAGCAGGACTACTGCACCAAGCCAGGAGTGGTGGGACTGCTCCCCCAGGACCTCATCGGCTCGTTCACCTTGTTGGCTGTCTCAGCCACCAGCTGCTCCAGCATGGCCTTCCTCATCTCCTGCTCCTCTTCCATCTTCTGCAGCTCACGCCTTGTCTCCTCCAGCAAAGCCCTGGCCAGAGAGATGGAGGCAAGGGCAGGGTTACCCCTGCAGGGCTGCTGGGCATCCCATGCCCACAAACCAGGATGCTGCCAGACTCCCTGGCCTCCCTTGCAGCCCCCCAGGGTATGAAACCCCCTCCTGTCCCCTTACTCAATTTGCTGAGAGATCTCGTTGCTGCTCTCTTCTCTCCACCTGGCTGCATCCTCCCTTAGCTTGTTAAGGTCCTCTCCCATTTGCTTAATCTGGCAAGGTCAGTGACGGTAGAGTCAGGGCACAGACATCATGTTGTCTCAATATGGGGGCCCTTCAGATACACAGAAAGCCCCAGGGCCCCCAACTCTGACCCCATAGCTTACTGCTCTTAGAGTCACATTGAAGTTCCCTATGAGACCCCAAAGCTGACATCACCCCATAGATTACGAGGCAGCCAACTCCTTAATCTTCTGTGCCATGTACATCTGTGTTGTCTTTATCCTGTCAATCTCCTCAGTGAGATTCTTGGAAAAAAATGTGGCCCAGGAGGGAGAGGTGGTGTCAGTCAGCCCCTGGGATGGGTCTGTGGGCACCAGCAGGGCATTGAGCTCTGCCATGGTGTGCTCAGCATGGGGGGACAGCTCAGGGACCAGCGCAGCCAGCCTGGCAGGGCTCCTTCCTTGTCCAACAAAGGACTGGAGCCTGCTCTGCTCCTGCCCCTTTTCATCACAACTCCCCTTGCCAGGCAGCACACGTCATCCCTGCCAGACATTGGGTCACAGACTCATGGAGTCAAGGAATGGCTTGGGCTGGAAGGGACCTCAAAGATCCTCTCATTCCAATCCCCTGCCATAGGCAGGAACACCTTCCACTAGACCAGGTTGCTCCAAGTCCCATCCAGCCTGGCCACGGACACTTGCAGGAATGGGCTGACACTATTTCTTTGGGCAACCTGTGCCAAGGCATCACAACCCTCTCAGGAAGATTTTCTTCCCAATACCCAGTCTAACCCTGCTGGCTCACAGTGTGAAGCCATTGCCTCTTGTCCTGTCATTCAAGGCCCCTGTGCCAAGTCCCTCTCCAGCCCATTTGGAGCCCTTTAATGACTGAAAGGTGCTTGAAAGTCTCGCAGGACAGGAGAGGCCTTACTACTTTTCTTTTAGTCCTTTTAAGACTTGAGTTACAGCTAAATCACTTGTCCAGCTGCTGTGTTGCAGCGATGACCGTGGCCTGAGACCCGATGACCCGGCTGGCAGAGAGGGCGGCCAACAGCCACACTGCAGCAGGGGGTGTCAGCCCCAGTGGCAGGGCCCCAGGGCTGGCAGCTTCAGGCACCCCTCGGCGGTAAAAGCCTCGGGCTGTGCCTGCAGGACGAGGTCTCGGTGAGAACTTCGAAGCAGGGCGGAGCGGAATAAGAGCGGGACACTTCCTGGGGTCAAACGGGTTTAATGTCACGGGGGACGACCAGCAGGGAGTGACAAACATGGAAGGACCAGCAGGAAGTGACAAACGAAAAGGGCAGAGCATGAGACTTTAAAGGGAGGTGGCAACTGCGGGAGGGATTTACAGAAAACCAATCAAGGAGAAACAGGGGAAGGGCTTAACATAATAGACAGTAAGGGAGAACCAATTGATACATTGTAAAGGAGGGGCCCCGGGGCCTCAGCCAATCACTACTCCCACCGCGAGGAACATTCTGGAAGACTGGGAGTGGTGGGGAGTGATTGACTGGGCCCAGGGAGGAGAGAAAACTATACATATTAGGAGATATAGGGCGGGGAAATTACATAACATGGGGGCAACCATAGCAACTAAATAATAGACAGAAACTAAGGCGGGGAAAACTGGGAGGACAGAACCATCACAACAAATGGGGGAGAAACAGAACATACCAACACACCACAACACTGTGTCAGTCCTGTTCTGTGGCATTTCATGTTCTCAGTTTCTTCTTGCATTGTGGAGCGGGCAGCAAGCCTGGCTTTGCTGTGCAGTGAACTGTCAGTGTGAGTCACCACGGGCAGGGCACTGCAACAACCACAAAGCCCCAGATGGAGGGCAAGGGTACCTTTGTGTTTGTTTCCTCACCAAGAGAGGGATCCCCCAAGCAGCTCCTGGGCAGAGGCTGCAGGTGGGGCCAGCAGCCCCACAAGAGCTCAGTCCCTGTGAGAGAATCACCAATCTGCTGCTTTCCCCGGGGTTTGAGACATGGCTACTTGGTGGTTTGGCACAGCAAACCCAAGGCCTGGTTTGGAGCATCCATTGGGATCAGCCTTTGCCAGGGAAGCAGTGGGGTGCTGTGCATGAGCCCCTGGCTGAGCTATGGGGTTGTTGGGGCACAGACTCCTTTCTCCTCTGGAGTTTAGGGCAAAAAGTCTCTGTAGGTGAAGCCCTTGGACATTTTCCTCCAAGTCAGGTTTTATGTCAGCTTGAAAGTCCATGAAGAGGACAATGAAATATTTTTCTCCTGCCAATATCCCGCAGACTGTTGGGGAAGACAAAACAAGTTCTTCCCTTCAATACCTGCCTTTTACTACATGTTGTACTTCATGTGTCCACAGAGCCCCATAATTACTTTGGGCCTCCTTGATTTGTTGCTGATCTCTCACGGTAGCACTGACTGTTCCATTAACTGCCAATTTTGCAAAATTTGCTACGCTTTCAGGGAGGTTTTATTGCCACACACCATTGCGAGAAGCATCCCTGCAGTGTCCTTTGTCCGGTGAGAGCACAGACATTCCTCTGTGCCCGGGTGCCGCACACGGCGCTGCTCTGAGGCAATGGGGACACAGGGAAGCGGTGCCCGCCGTGTGGCCCCCGTGTGTTGCCGTGTGTCCCCCCATGTCCCCCTGTGTTCCCCCGGCCAGGGAGCTGCTCCTGCCCGGCATGGCCGGGCCCAGCCGCCGGGGCTCGCCGGCAGCGGGCAGGAGCCGGCCCGGGCTGCGGGACACGGCGGGGCTGCCCGGCTGGAAAGCAGCTCTGGCTGCCGCCAGGGAGCTGTGGGCAAGGGGCTGCCGGCCGTGCGGGAGGAAAGCCGCTGCGCCGGCCCCTAACGCTGCCCCGCAGAAAGGAAGGGCAGGAGGAAGCTGACAAATGAGCCGGGAATGTGGCAGTGCAGAGATGAAGGGACAAGTGCCCTTGGGGGCCGGGGCCAGCCCTCGGGCACGGCTCCGAGCGGCTCCTGAGGCGGCGTCAGGGCTGCCTGTGAGGATTGCAGGCGGCAGCCGAGAGCAGCAGCGCCGGCAGTGCCAGCCGGGCCCCATGGCCATGTGGCCGTGCCTTCGCAGCCCGTGAGGGCCGCGGGCTCTGCAGCGCGGCTCCTGCTCCCACAGCCGGCCCGGAGCCTCAGGGCTGCCCCGCAGGCGCCGCGGGAGCAGCAGCGGCCTCAGGGCCTGGCCCGGGGCTCGATCTGCTCAGCCCGGGGGCAGAGCCACAGCAGGGGGGAAGGAGCTGAAGGAGCACCAGGGAGCCCGGGGAGAGAGAGGCTGTGAGACAAGGCTCTGTCTGTAATTTCAACAGTTTTTATTCACTTAATTACTATATACAACTAAAAAACTATATACAACTAACGTAATAACTATACACAAGTAAATAGTCAGACAATTGTCACAGGTGCTTCTCGATTCTGGCCAGATGTCCCAGGTCTTGCACTGGGCGCGGAGTCCTCTCCAGCTGGCCGGGGGCTGTTGATGTCTGCCGGGGCTGGAGAGGCTGCTCGACACCTGGGGCCCTTTGAGGAGCTGTGCCTGGCTGGTGCTCTCCTGAGGCGGCAAGGGTAGTGAAGGACAAGGGTGAGACGCCACAGATGCTGGCCCCACCACACCAGGACTCAAGCTCCTGTCCCACACTGGGCATGGCCGTTCTCCCACGTTACTCCAGCTCCAAGCTCAGTTGCCCCATGAGCCAGTCCTCCTGCTCCAATCTGCCCCTTCCTTCTTACCCCAGATGCAAAATAGCCAAGCCACATTACCCAGCTCTGTACACAGAGCCCTACTCCTCCCCCAGCCGGTACCTAGCAGACAATCAGCCCCCTGTCCGTGTTAACTCCCATGCCCTAACAGGGCCATACCTGACGCATCCCGGGTCCTGATCGCTGCACAATGCTGGTCATTACAGCCCCTCCAGATGTGTCCATCACCGCGCTGCAGCAGGGTCACACTGGGCTGAGAAGGAGAGGGCAGTTGGCTGCAATGCAGGGCCCAATCCAGCATCCCCCAATAATCCTCCCAACCCAGGTCTCCCTGGGGACTGAAGGCTCAGATTTCCCCTGCACAGTCAGCAATGCCATCAGGCCTCAGTCACCATTCTGTGTCCCCACCTACATCACACCTACCTTGTTGTAGTGTACCAGAAGACGCTGCAGCTGCGCACTACTCTTTGGGGAAGCCTTGATGTTTGGCATCGTGGAGCTGCTGCTCTGATGGTTCCCAGAGCTCTGCGGCATACGGGGGACACTGGCACGGACCGGTGGCCTCCTGTGGGATGGGGCAGAGGACACTCAGTGCCCAGCCCTGTGGCATGCAGGGCATCACCCTGCTGTGCCAGGGAGGGGACTGGCAGTGCTGCCTGCAGGGGCATGTCCCTGCCAGCTCCTGTCCACCTGCTGCAGGAGCCCCAAGCAGAAAGCAAAAGCCCCTCCCACACAGGGAAAAGCCCTCCTTGCTGTGTCAGGGCTACCCTGCACCCCGGGCGCTGGGGATGTGTCCTCAGGGCCCTTACCTTTGGCTGGGCGGTGGCTCCTTGCTGGGGGGCATCGGCTGCAAATACGGGAGTGTCTCGGGGTACCTGGGGAGGGCAGGAGTCACAGGTGTGTGACAGGAGACAAAGAACCTGTTCCTGTTGGAGGCAGCGCCCCAAAGCCATGGGATTGTAGCCCATGGCATCCCGCTGCCTGCAGCCCTTGGGATGAGCCCCCACAGGCCCTGGTGATGGGCAGGGCTGCAGAGGGGGCTCCCCACATCAGCCCCTCCCAAGCCGACATTGTCACCCCTGTGCCCAGCACAGCGGGTCACTGCTGGCACCCATCTCCCCCCATGGCAGCCCCGCTGCCCCCGAGGCACTGGTGCTACTCACTGGCCAGGAACCTGCACGCTGAGCATGCGGTCACACGACAGGCACGAGAAAGGCACTGGCAGCTGCCTAAGGAGGGTGAGGCAAGAGGGCTGGCTGAGCTCCTGGGCCCACAGCCCTGCAGCACACAGGCAGCAGCTCCCTGCAGCAGCCAGCTGCTGGGCAGCTCACTGCACAGGCTCACGGCCATTGCAGGCTGAACCGGGGGCTCTTGAGCCTGTTTCTGCCCATCCCCAAGGTGCTGGCTGCTGCCAGGTGAAGGGCACAGGCACCCATGCCACCATCCCAAGCAGCCCCGGCAGCGCTTTCAACCCCTCTCTGGCACCAAAGTGCCCCCGTGTGCACGGCCAGGAGGGCAGGGCACGGCCCAGCTCTGGGGCACTGCGTGTCACAGCCCTGCCTGGGAGGAGCAGTTGCCATCGCTGTCCCCAAAGCCATCAGAATGTCCATGGCACTCACTTCTTCAGCCCAGCAGCGCTTTCACGCAACACTCTACTCTCAAGCTCCTCCAGGTTCCTGATCCAGGAGTCCTCCAGGTGTTTACGGAAAGTTTTCAGCTCCAGGCGATCCAGCTGTGAACAGGTGCAGAGCCTCAGCCAACTGCTCCAGGATGTGACATGGAGCTCTCCAGGGAAAAGCCTGGAGGGGGATCCTCAGAGGGATGCTGCCTCAGGCTGCCAAGTCCCAAAGCAGTGGGGACGAGGAACCCCTCACCTTCTTCTCCTCCACAACGCTGAACTGCTGCTGCGTATTGTTCCAGTGCTTCTCCTGGCCTGAAATCTGGCTCTGCAAATCCTTCATCTTCTCATTCAGCTCCTCCATGTTCTCTTTAAACTGACTGTGACTGACTTTGCTGTCCAAGGCAGCTTTGTCCGCTTTCTAGCAGAGGGGAAGGGCAGGAGAGCGGTGGGGACAGGGATGAGGAACGGCAGGCAGGGCCAGCGTGTGAGGGGCAGAGGGAGGAGTGCTTCCTGCAGGCCATCATGCCCCTTTCAGGCTGCTGTGGCCCCATTTGCCCCATCACCCTGGTGAGCTTGGTGCCACCATGTGAAGGGTGAGGGACCCCCTGAGCTCAGGAAATTGTCCCCCCCCAGACCAGTTCTGCCACCCAGCCCCCAAGGGACAAGGGGCATTTGTCACCCTGCCCGGGAGGCTGGCCTGGCACCGAGGCCCCCAAGGGACTGTACCATGTCCATTGCAGCCATGACGTCCTTCTGTTCTGCTTTCTCCTTCTGCAGCTTCTCCAGAGACTGGATCAGCACCTTTCAGCACAGAAAGGAACCCATGACACCACAGTAAGGTTGGGGCACACCCCAGGATGTAGGAGCCCTCTCCCACTACGCAAAAATCTTGGGGGACGGCACTTGGAACCAGCACAGGACTGTGAGAAGGGCAGTAGGAGATTCCTTGTGATCCCTGCCTGGAGTCATCTTGGGGGATGCTCTGACCCAAAATGGATTTCAGCCACACACCGTGATATCTTTCTGCTTTTGTTCAGAGTCCTGTTGGATGCTCTTGGCAGCAAAGCGGAGTTTCTCATAGTCTCTTTGAATGTCCAAAATCTTGGCTTCCATGTCCTGTCTCAGCTCCTGATCCTGCTCCCGGGATGAAAGAACATACGGTGCTGACCAAAGGGAGTCTGGCTGCTCCACAGGGGCAGACCCACATTACTCAGCCATTGGCCATGAGCCCACCATGTCAAGAGGACATTTGCATCAAGGCTGTAATTTCCCTCCATGCTGCTGGCGGATCCAGGCCAATTTGGGCAGTTTGGGTCTCCCATAGGATTACAGCAAAGCACAACACAGCATGAGGATGTGGCATGGACCTCCAACAGGACTGAGCCAGGAGTGTCAGGAGTGCTGCCCCAGGACCTCACCTGCTCGCTCAGCTGGTCGGCTGTCTCAGTCACCAGCTCCTCCAGCATGGCATACTTCTTCTCCTGATACTCTCCCATCTTCTTCAGCTGTGACTTTGTCTCCTGCCGCAAAGCCCTGGCCAGAGAGATGGGGGCAAGGCAGGGGTTACCCCTGCAGGGCTGCTGGGCATCCCATGCGCACAAACCAGGATGCTGCCAGACCCCCTGGGCTCCCTTGCAGCCCCCCAGGGTATGAACCCACTCCTGTCCCCTTACTCAATTTGCTGAGAGATCTCCTTCCTGTTCTCTTCTTTCCACTTGGTGAAATCCTCCTTCAGCTTTTTAAGCTCTGCCTCCAGCTTCTTCATCTGGAAAGGCCAGTGATGGTAGAGTCAGGGCACAGACATCATGTTGTCCCAGCGTGGGGGCCCTTTAGCTGCATGGACAGCCCCAGAGTCCTCCACCTGGTCCTGAGAGCCTGATCCCAAAACCCGCTCTTGGAGTCACATTGAAGTTCCCCATGAGAGCCCAAAGATTACAGAACCAAACAACTCACTAAAGCAAGAGACTCTTTAAGCTTCTTTATGTCGTCTTCCATGAGGACCTGGTTTGTCTTTAACTGCTCAACCTCTTCACGGAGATGCTGGGTGAGAATCATGTCCTAGGAGAAAGCAGTGGGGGCAGTGAGCCTCTGGCAGGGTCAGTGGGGACCCGCAAGCCCTTGGCCCCTGCTGTGGTTTGTGGAGCACTGGGGACAGGGCAGGGCCGGGCTCAGGCAGGCTGGCAGGGCTCTGCAGGCAGCACGGTCCCTGCATCGAGCAGGGCCAAGGGTGCTGAGCCTCCAGCCAGCAGAGCAGAGGGCACGGGCTGCGGTCTCAGACCCAGAACTCGCTCCCAGCAGCAGCTCACCTGGTCCCGCGACATCTGGACATTGTTCATTTCCCCTGTTAAATTGCGCTGGCTAGCCTTTAACTTTTCAATCTCATCAAGATGCTGGGAACTCTCCGCAGTCTAGGAGAAATGTGTGTCAGACAGAAGTGTCTGATGAGGGTGTTTAGGAAACGTGACCTTAGAACCACAGTGGTCTGCACACACCTGGGCCTCCTGGAACTTCTTAAAGTCCTCTGACATGCGGGAAGCTTCTGCCTTTATGGCACCAAACTCATCGCGAAGAACCTGTGAAACAGTCCCAGAAGCAGGGATGTCAGAGGGGATGGCCAGGGCAGCAACACCCCAAAGAGCCCCACCCTGGCACGGGCAGCCCTTGGCACAGCCAGGTGAGCAGGGAGAGTCCCGGTGCCACCTGCCCCAGCGGGGCTCAGTGCCAGAGCACTGAAGCCCCTCCAGACAGCACAGAGCCCCTGCCAGCGGCTCTGCCAGGGCAGTGAGGGCAGAGCCAAGCACTGCTGTCTGAGGAAGTGGGGAGGGGCTGTCTGCTGGGGGAGCGCCCCGGGGCTGGGGAGAGCCTCTACCTTGGACATGTGTTTCTTGTAGTTTTCCATCTCTTTCTTAAAAACTTTCATTTCTGAAGAAACCTCAGCAAGTGAGGGGCCACTGAGCTGGCCTGGCCACGGCTCCTGGCTGCTCAGGTACTGCACGTCCAGGTGCTGCAGCATGGCCAGCAGCAGTTTTCTCATGGCTGCAAAGTGAATGGCTCCTTTCTCTGGTGTCCCAATGGCAACATCCAGCATCTGGGAGAGGCTGAGTGTGTCCAGAGCTGTTGCCATGTCTGCACACTTTCTGTCCCTGTTTTGTCGCAATCCTTCTGCCCAGTTGGGTCTGTCAGGGATGAGCAAAATGGATGACAAACAGGGCGAACAAAAGGGTTGAGAGAAGCAATGAGCAAAAGCGACAATAAAAAGGACGAGTAGCCAGCGGGCTCCTTCTCCTTCCAAATCCCTTGCAGGACTGAGGCCCCTCCTCAACACAACTCCTGTTGGCAGGCAATGTACCCCACTCCACTCCTGGGAGCCAGTGGGTCCCATGAAGTCATAGATTAATGGAGTCTTGGAATGGCGTGGGCTGGAAGGGACCTAAAGGATCATCTTGTCAGGGACAGGTAAAGGAACATTTTCAACTAGACCAGGTTGCTGCAAGATCCCATCTGACCTGGTCTTGGACACTTCCAGGAATGGGGCAGACTCTGTCAAGGCATCATCACACTCACAGGAAAGAATTTCTTCCCAATATCCCACCTATCTCTCCCCTCTCTCATTGTGAAGCCATTCCCATTGCCAGGCCCTTGTGCAAAGTCCACCTCCAACCCTTTTATAGTCCTTTTATTTCCCAAAAAGTACTCCAAGTTCTGCCAGGAGAGTCCAGCCTCGTTGTTTTTCTCTGGATTTGTGTTACATCTGAGCCTGTTCCTCCACTGCTGCAAAGCCACGGCCTTGTTTGGAGCATCCATTGGGATCAGCCTTTGCCAGGGAAGCAGTAGGGTGCTGTGCATGAGCCCCTGGCTGAGCTATGGGGTTGTTGGGGCACAGGCTCCTTTCTCCTCAGGAGTTCAGGGCAAAAAGTCTTTGTGGCTGAAGCCCTTGGACATTTTCCTCCAAGTCAGGTTTTATGTCAGCTTGAAAGTCCATAAAGAACACAGTGAAATAATTTCTTCTGCCAATGTCCCCAAGACTGTTGGGGAAGACAAACCAAGTTCTTCCCTTCAACAGCAGCCATCCACCCCCACTCTCCCCTATCCAAACTCTGCTCTGTTCACCCCTAGTCCTTCCTGCTTCAAAGCTCTTCAGCGGGTTTCGGGGATTTCAATATATACTTATAATTGATTTTTAAAATTAGTCTTTAGCAGTCTGTCTTCAATTCGTAGCCAGCAGGTAGCTATACGTCTTTTCAGAGGGTGTTATTATTAAATTTTCATTGGGAAAATCAGGGAAGCTTTTGATTCTGCTAAACTAACCCTTGATAGCTTCAGTGAACAAAGCTGAAAACTGAGTCATTTAGTGGTCCTGGATGGTCGGTGAACCCACAGTCATATCTGACCCCCTGGTGAAATGGTGCTTCTTTGCAAAGGAGGACGAAAGCTGGTACAGCTGGCCAGTTATTTAATTTGTGAAACCATAGATCAATGGGTTGTAGGTTTACTCCCTTCCTTGGAAAGTGTTTATCCTGCTTTTGATGGTGTGGTTCCATGGACTTGGCAAAATGAGCATAGTATGGAGCCCACCAGGAGCAAGCAATTCTTCATCAGGCAACAGCATGAGAATTGAGAAATCAAAAAGAAGTGGAAGAGAGAATATAAATTAATGAAGAGAAATCCAAAATTTATAGGCAATGAACATTAATTTCTTTGCTAAAAGTATGTAGTGAAAAGTTTGGGGAGTGGCTGTGCATTGGGAGTGGAGCTATTCCCATGCAGCCCAGTGCTGGGAAAAAAGAAATGCCTGAGTCCGAATAGTCAAGTTAGTGGAAGACAGTTTGAGTTATCCGGGTATTGTCAGTGACAGTGGGAAAAGGCTCTGCCTCTCTTTATTATTCTTTGATTAAAAAGGTTTTTTTATTCACCAAACAGAATGAAAATATTATTTTTCTGACAACAGTTGTCACAGAGTTTTCTCTCTGCTCACAAAGCATCCCTGGCGGAGCACTGGGTTCCCAGTCCTGTCCAGCTACTTGAGGGCTGCTGAAGTCTCACGAGGCTGGAGTGGCTGGCGGAGTCCTGGTGTCCTGGTGCCTTGCTGGGACACTGTGCCTGGCCGGTGATGCCGTGAGGTGGCCGGGACTGGGGGGGAGACAGGGACAAGGGTGAGCCCCCAGTCCCCGGGGCTGCCCCGTCTGGGTCAGCTCAGCCAGCTCAGCACGGGGCAGCAGGAGGGTCACCTGCTTGGCCAGAGACCCCCAGGGAGCAGGTGCAGACCCAGCAGACAAGCAGGCTCATCTCCCCCTGATCCCCCTGCCCTGACAGGGCCACACCTGGCTCATCCAGAGTCCTGATCACGATGGGAAGCTGGTCCCTCGGCATGTGTCCACCCCTGCCCAGCAGCTGGGTCACTCTGGGCTGGGAAGGAAAGAGCAGCAGGGTGAAATGCAGGGCCCACTCCAGCATTCCCTAGCAACCCGCCCAAACCAGCTCTCCCCAAGGAAACTGAAGGCACAAATTCAGCCCGGATCCTCAGCATCGCCCTGCCAGCCCCCACTGCACATGCCACGTCCCCACCTTCATCACCCTACCTTGTTGGGGAGGGTCACAAGTCCCTGCAGATATGCACTGGTCCGGGGAGAATCCTGAATGGCTGGCAGTTTGAAAGTGCTGCTCTGATGGTGCCCAGAGTTCGGTGGCACATAAGAGCCACCGCCACGGACCAGTGGCCTCCTGTGGGATGGGGCAGAGGACACTCAGTGCCCAGCCCTGTGGCATGCAGGGCATCACCCTGCTGTGCCAGGGAGGGGACTGGCAGTGCTGCCTGCAGGGGCATGTCCCTGCCAGCTCCTGTCACCTGCTGCAGGAGCCCCAAGCAGAAAGCAAAAGCCCCTCCCACACAGGGAAAAGGCCTCCTTGCTGTGTCAGGGCTACCCTGCACCCCAGGCGCTGGGGATGTGTCCTCAGGGCCCTTACCTTTGGCTGGGAGAGGGCGCCCTGCCGGGGGGCATTGGCTGCAAATACGGGAGTGTCTCGGGGTACCTGGGGAGGGCAGGAGTCACAGGTGTGTGACAGGGGACAAAGAACCTGTTCCTGTTGGAGGCAGCGCCCCAAAGCCATGGGATTGTAGCCCATGGCATCCGGCTGCCTGCAACCCTTGGGATGAGCCCCCACAGGCCCTGGTGATGGGCAGGGCTGCAGAGGGGGCTCCCCACATCAGCCCCTCCCAAGCCGACACTGTCACCCCTGTGCCCAGCACAGCGGGTCACTGCTGGCACCCATCTCCCCCCATGGCAGCCCCGCTGCCCCCGAGGCACTGGTGCTACTCACTGGCCAGGAACCTGCACGCTGAGCATGCGGTCACACGACAGGCACGAGAAAGGCACTGGCAGCTGCCTAAGGAGGGTGAGGCAAGAGGGCTGGCTGAGCTCCTGGGCCCACAGCCCTGCAGCACACAGGCAGCAGCTCCCTGCAGCAGCCAGCTGCTGGGCAGCTCACTGCACAGGCTCACGGCCATTGCAGGCTGAACCGGGGGCTCTTGAGCCTGTTTCTGCCCATCCCCAAGGTGCTGGCTGCTGCCAGGTGAAGGGCACAGGCACCCATGCCACCATCCCAAGCAGCCCCTGCAGCGCTTTCAGCCCCTCTCTGGCACCAAAGTGCCCCCGTGTGCACGGCCAGGAGGGCAGGGCATGGCCCAGCTCTGGGGCACTGCGTGTCACAGCCCTGCCTGGGAGGAGCAGTTGCCATCGCTGTCCCCAAAGCCATCAGAATGTCCATGGCACTCACTTCTTCAGCCCAGCAGCGCTTTCACGCAACACTCTACTCTCAAGCTCCTCCAGGTTCCTGATCCAGGAGTCCTCCAGGTGTTTACGGAAAGTTTTCAGCTCCAGGCGATCCAGCTGTGAACAGGTGCAGAGCCTCAGCCAACTGCTCCAGGATGTGACATGGAGCTCTCCAGGGAAAAGCCTGGAGGGGGATCCTCAGAGGGATGCTGCCTCAGGCTGCCAAGTCCCAAAAGTGCCAGTTCCTTGTGGGGGGGACAAGATACCCCTCACCTTCTCATCCCTTGCCTCCCTGAACTGTTGCTGCATCTTATTCCAGTGCTGCTCCTGGCCTGAAATCTGGCTCTGCAAGTCCTCCATCCTCTCATCCAGCTCCTCCATGTTCTCTTCAAGCTGGCTGTGATTGACTTTGCTGTCCAAGGCAGCTTTGTCCGCTTTCTAGCAGAGGGGAAGGGCAGGAGAGCGGTGGGAACAGGGATGAGGAACGGCAGGCAGGGCCAGCGTGTGAGGGGCAGAGGGAGGAGTGCTTCCTGCAGGCCATCATGCCCCTTTCAGGCTGTTGTGGCCCCATTTGCCCCATCACCCTGGTGAGCTTGGTGCCACCATGTGAAGGGTGAGGGACCCCTGAGCTCAGGAATTTGTCCCTCCCCAGACCAGTTCAGCCACCCAGCCCCCAAGGGACAAGGGGCATTTGTCACCCTGCCTGGCAGGCTGGCCTGGCACAGAGGCCCCCAAGGGACTGTACCATGTCCATTGCAGCCATCATGTCCTTCTGTTCTGCTTTCTCCCTCTGCAGCTTGTCCAGAGACTGGATCAGCACCTTTCAGCACAGAAAGGAACACACATGATGACACCACAGCAAGGTTGGGGCACACCCCAGGAGCTGGTAGCACACCCCTCTCCCCGTACGCAAAAATCTTTGGGGAAATGCACTTGGAACAAGCACACGGCTGTGAGAAGGGCAGTAGGAGATTCCTTGGATCCCTCAGCTGGATTCATCCTGGGGCATGGTTTGACACCAAACGGGATGGGTGCCAGCCACACACCTCCATGTCTCTTTGCTTGTGTTGAGAGTCCTTTTGGAGGCTCTTTGAGGCAAAGCTGAGTTTCTCATAGTCTCTTTGAATGTCCGAAAACTTGGCTTCCATAGCCTGTCTCAGCTGCTGATCCTGCCCCAGGGATGAAAGAACATAAGGGGGAGGGTTAGACCAAAGAGGACCTGGCTGCTTCACAGGGGCAGACCCACATTACTGAGCCATTGGCCAGGAGCCCACCATGTCAAGAGGACGTTTGCATCAAGGCTGTAATTTCCCTCCATGCTGCTGGCGGATCCAGGCCAATTTGGGCAGTTTGGGTCTCCCATAGGATTACAGCAAAGCACAACACAGCATGAGGATGTGGCATGGACCTCCAACAGGACTGAGCCAGGAGTGTCAGGAGTGCTCCCCCAGGACCTCACCTGCTCGCTCAGCTGGTCGGCTGTCTCAGTCACCAGCTCCTCCAGCATGGCATACTTCTTCTCCTGATATTCTCCCATCTTCTTCAGCTGTGACTTTGTCTCCTGCCGCAAAGCCCTGGCCAGAGAGATGGGGGCAAGGCAGGGGTTACCCCTGCAGGGCTGCTGGGCATCCCATGCCCACAAACCAGGATGCTGCCAGACCCCCTGGGCTCCCTTGCAGCCCCCCAGGGTATGAAACCACTCCTTTCCCCTTACTCAATTTGCTGAGAGATCTCCTTCCGGTTCTCTTCTTTCCACTGGGCGAAATCCTCCTTCAGCTTTTTAAGCTCTGCCTCCAGCTTCTTCATCTGGAAAGGCCAGTGATGGTAGAGTCAGGGCACAGACATCATGTTGTCCCAGCGTGGGGGCCCTTTAGCTGCATGGACAGCCCCAGAGTCCTCCACCTGGTCCTGAGAGCCTGATCCCAAAACCCGCTCTTGGAGTCACATTGAAGTTCCCCATGAGAGCCCAAAGATTACAGAACCAAACAACTCACTAAAGCAAGGGAGTCCTTCAGCTTCTTTATGTCGTCTTCCATGATGATCTGTGCTGTCTTCAGCCTTTCAACCTCTTCACGGAGGTCCTTGACGAGAGCCATGTCCTAGGAGAGAGCAGTGGGGGCAGTGAGCCTCTGGCAGGGTCAGTGGGGACCCGCAAGCCCTTGGCCCCTGCTGTGGTTTGTGGAGCACTGGGGACAGGGCAGGGCCGGGCTCAGCCAGGCTGGCAGGGCTCTGCAGGCAGCACGGTCCCTGCATCGAGCAGGGCCAAGGGTGCTGAGCCTCCAGCCAGCAGAGCAGAGGGCACGGGCTGCGGTCTCAGACCCAGAACTCGCTCCCAGCCGCAGTTCACCTCGTCCCGTGACATCAGGACCTTCTTCATTTCCTCTGTCACATAACGCTGGCTAGCCTTTATCATTTCAATCTCCTCGAGATGCTGGGAACTCTCAGTGGTCTAGGAGAAAGAATTGTCAGACACAAGTCTCTGGTGAGGGTATTTCGGAAACATGACCTTAGAACCACAGTGGTCTGCACACACCTGGGCCTCCTGGAACTTCTTAAAGTCCTCTGACATGCGGGAAGCTTCTGCCTTTATGGCACCAATCTCCTCGCGAATAAGCTGTGAAACAGTCCCAGAAGCAGGGATGTCAGAGGGGATGGCCAGGGCAGCAACACCCCAAAGAGCCCCACCCTGGCACGGGCAGCCCTTGGCACAGCCAGGTGAGCAGGGAGAGTCCCGGTGCCACCTGCCCCAGCGGGGCTCAGTGCCAGAGCACTGAAGCCCCTCCAGACAGCACAGAGCCCCTGCCAGCGGCTCTGCCAGGGCAGTGAGGGCAGAGCCAAGCACTGCTGTCTGAGGAAGTGGGGAGGGGCTGTCTGCTGGGGGAGCGCCCCGGGGCTGGGGAGAGCCTCTACCTTGGACATGTGCTTCTTGAACTCGTCATTATCTTTCTTCATCTTTTTCATGTTGGCGGCCACATCAGCAAGTGAGGGGCCACTGTGCTGGCCTGGCCACGGCTCCTCACTGCTCAGGTACTGCACGTCCAGGTGCTCCAGCACAGCCTGCAGCAGTTTTCTCATGGCTGCAAAATGGACGGCGCCATTGTTGGGCATCCCGATGGCGAGATCCAGCATCTGGGAGAGGCTGAGTGTGTCCAGGGATGCCGCCATGTCTGCACACTCTCAGTCCCTGTTTTGTCACAAGCCTTCTGCCCAGCTGGGTCTGTCAGGGATGAGCAAAATGGATGAGAAATAGGGGGAACAAAAGGGTTGAGAGAAGCAATGAACAAATTCGATATTTAAAAGGACGAGTAGCCAGCAGGCTCCTTCCTCATGCCTTGCAGGACTGGAGACTGCCCTGCTGATGCCCCTCCTCAACACAACTCCCATTGCCAGGCAACGCTTCCTAATCCACACCTGGGAACCAGTGGGTCCCAGACTCATGAAGTCATAGATTAATGGAGTCTTAGAATGATGTGATTTAGAATGGATGACTGTTGATTCCTTTGTTTGCTAAAAACAGACAACTAAGTCAAAAGTTTTGTGTGTGTGTGTGTGGCTGGAACTATCCCCTCCACACGCCCTGACCAGAATAAAATAATGCCTAACTCGCTAATACTAAAATGACAGTGCTTGAGGATTTCATTTATCCTAGTTTTGGTGACAGTTTCTAATGACCCAGATGGAACTTTCCTCCTTCTTTTGCTCCATGGATTCACAGGATCGAGAGGACTCCAGTGCCCTCCAGAAATTTTTCAGGGAGATCCTCTGATGCTCCCATCCAGTGAGCTCATGGCAAAGAGCCCTGGGATTTTAGTAAGGGAGTTTCAGACACACATAGTGCTATCTCCAGGTGGAGGAATTGTGGAAATGGCAAAAGTGGGGGAAGAGGCTCAGAGAGGGCAATGTCAGCAGGGAATGCTGGATCAATCTTTCCCTCCTGCACATCCCTGGTGGGAGGAGGTGGAAAACACTGTCACTGTGTTGGTGTGGACCAATGGAATTCCAGGGAAATCAAAAGCAGTGGAACCAGTAAGGATTCAGGTGGAGCCTGACGGAGGACTGGTTAGGCAGAAAAAATATTTGTTGAAGTCAGAGCTGTCAATGAAATAGTGTGAGACTCAGACCCAGTGGTATTATACAAGTCCTTTTTACCCCAATTAAGGAATCTGATGAGTGAGTCCTGATGTGTTTACTGTTGTGGATGTTAAGGATCCTTTTTTCTGCATTGCCCTTGAAACTGAAAGTCAGCTCTTGCTTCTTGAATGGGAAGTTCCTTGATAGGCCATGAAACCCAATTGAAGCGGAATGTTCTTCATCCAGGGTCTAACAATCACCCCACATTGTTTGAGAAATGTCTGGATTGGAGACAAGTTAGGAGGAAACATCCCCTCTAAAGAAAACAGGTTTGGGCACTCCCTGCCACCCACAGCAAGGAATTGTTTGGAGGAAAGTGAAAAATGCTGTTTATTTAACACACAGAGTGCAGGCAGGCATGGGAAAAAGAACGAATAATGTTAGATCTTCAAACCTTCTGCAGACAAAGCTGGAGGATTCAGAGCTCGTTCTGTCGGTGTGGCTCGGCTCCACCAGCCCAGGGCCGGGATGGGCATCCCAGGGCCTCCCCTGCGGCCGTGGCACAGGGCCCTCGGAGATGTTCTGGTGTTTTGGGCCCGGACAAAGCCAAACAGTTCCAGGAGAAGGTGCCACAGTGCTGGAAAACCTTCTTGCATTATCAAAGAACAAGAAGCCAGCTAAAAGCCAAGATGTCCTCCCTCTGTCTGTGCTGCACAACACAGCTGAGCGAGCCTGTGGAGGATGGGTGAACACCACACCAAAAGAATTCCACCGGCTTTCCACCCGTCTCTCAGACCTAGCTTAAAGTTACAGGACCCATGTCTGGGCATAAAGCAGACAATAGGGGACACAGTCTCATACAGGCACCCCAAGACAAGAACCAATTGGCCAAAGATTTGGAGTTATGGTGTTGTGGTTCAAATTTATTTTACTGATTCCTTGTTAAATGGTTGGTCCTTTTTTACCCCCATGTTCTCCCCGAGCTGGTTTACCCCTGGGTTTTACCCTTCCTCAAAGCTGTCCCTCATGCCATTCCCCACCCCTTGTTCCAGCTCTTTCCCTGCCTGTCAAGGTAACCCAGCCCTTGATTCCTGAACCTTCTCTGCCACTCAACCCCCGGGCCAATCCCAGTCTGCAACACCCCTTTGGAATTCCCCTACTCCTCGAAGCCCCATTGGCCCATGTGGCCCATCCTCCCCACCCTCCCGCCCCAATTGGCCCCAGACACTTGATGGAATCCCCTCACTCCTCCCCTGAGGATTCCCTGTTGGTTAGCTGTTTGTATCCACCTCCTGATTTGTATCTGGATAAAAACCCTTACTCAGGACTGCCCAGCGCTCTTTGCTTCAGCTCTTTTTGCCTGGAATAAACTGTTTCTTATGGAACATCAAGACAGAAAGTCCTCCTATCTTCTCTGCCTGGTCCCTGTTGTGCCTTGTATCTGGCACCTTAGAGCAAGGGGCTGTAAAGGATCTGCCTCTTGTAAATCCCCATACTGGGGCAGCTCCCCAGTCCTGGAGAGGCTCTGGAGTTCAAAGAGCTGGCCAGGGCTGCAGCAGCCAATTCAGTATGGGAAAAGGGGAATGAGGATATGGCTTTGCTTGAGTATGTAGGTGATCTTTTACTTGATACTGGAACTCAAGCAGGATGCATGGAAATAATTCTAAGCTTACTGACCTTTTTGGGGCAAGCCAGTTACAGGGTATCCAAGAAGAAGGCCCAGAGTGCAAAAGAGCATGTTACCTATCTAAGGTTCACCATTTCCCAGGGACAGCAAAACCCTGGAACCGAAAGGACAGAGTCGAACTCCAGAGCCAAGGTCTGTTTGCAAGTCAAGAACATTTCTAGGAATGGGTGGTCTGGGCTCTGATTCCTAATTCTGGCCTATGGTAAGACCTTTATATGAAGCCCTGAGAATTGCCCAAGGAGGTGCTACACCAAGGAGGTGCTAGAGTGGACTCCAGAATGGCAGAGGCTTTCAGAGAGCCCAAGAGAGCTCTAATGTCAGCCCTGCAGGGGCATTGCCTGACTTGACCAAGCCTCTTGAGCAGTTTGTTCAGGAACACTGACGTGTTGCGCTACAGGTGTTAGCTCAGAGGTTATGGCCATGGAAAAGGGCCATAGGATATTTTTCCAAACAAGTGGGCAGTGTCAGTTAAGGGATGTCCCTTAACTGCCTTTGACTTGTAGCAGCAACTGCCTTTTAATACAAGAAGTCCAGAATGGACCATGGGGCGAAAGATGACTGTTGATGTTCCACCCTTGGTCCTCTCAGCTCTAGGACAAAAAGGAGGCCACTGGTTACCCCCAGGTCGAATGCTTGAGTATCAATTTGTCCTGTTGGGCCAGGGTGATGTGGAACTGCAGACACCTCTGCCTTGCAGCCAGCCACGTTCCTGGGATCTGTACCAGAAAGAAGCCTCACAACATGACTGTGTTCATCAGCTTCACTGCAGCAGAGGAGATCCTCTGGGAGAAGATCCGGACTGGGAATTGTCCACAAGTGGGAGCAATTTTGTGAGCAAAGGAGAGCAGAAGTTTGGGTGCGCAGTAGGCCCCAATCCAAGCCATTCCATTACCTCTTACCACCTGTGCACACAAGGCTGAGCTGCTCAGTCTATGGCAGCCTGGAATTGTCACAGGGAAGAAGGGGAGCATATGGGCTAATTCTAAGTGTGCATTTGGAGCAGTTCATGCCCCTGGAGCTCTCTGGAACAAAGGAAGGCTCCTTTCAGCACAAGGATCTCCTGTCAAAGGTGGAGACATTATCAGACACCTACTAGAAAGTGTTCAGGTACCAGCCAAAGTGGCTGTCGTGCATTGCAAAGCTCTTCCATTTGGAAATACATCAATTAGTGTGGGAAACAGACTGGCAGATAAAGCTCCTAAAGGAGTGGCAGAGGAAAGCATCCTAATAGTTGCTGCACCAAAATGTGTGACCTTTCAAATGTAACCCAGAATAACAAGCCCAAGATAAAATGCTGGCAAAATCGAATGGCCCTAGATTTCAAATATGATAGTTTAGCCAAAAAAATTTATTAAGTAGTTTAATAGAAATTATTTCATTTTCGTGTCTTAAGTCTTTCTAAACATTCAATGATAAGTAGACAATGATAAGTAAACATTCAATGGTAAGTAGAAGTAATCCTAAAAGAAATAGTTAAGATCACTTTTAAAAGGGGGGATTGTTAGAAATCATGTAACTTTCTAATTGGCTATTCCAATTATTTGTTTTTATTAAGTCTGTTAATAATAGATTTACTTAATTAGAAGCAGTGTAGTCTTTCCCTGGAGCATGCAGCATGGTTTTCCATAAACTATTAGTGGAACACCATTTGGAAAAATCCCTGAACTTTTAAGTTTTGCTAAACAACCTTGACAGTTTGAGTTATCTCAATGTTTTCACTGACAGTGGGAACAGGCTCTGCCTCTCTTTCAGAAGGTTTTTATTCACCTAATGGAAGAAAAAAGGGACGAGGTACCCCTCACATTCTCCTCTACAAGGCCCAGCTGCTGCTGCGTATTGTTCCAGTGCTGCTCCTGTCCTGAAATCTGGCTCTGCAACTCCTGCATCCTCTCATCCAGACGCTCCATATTTACATCAAACTGGCTGTGATTGACTTTGCCAGCAGGACATTTGCATCAAGGCTTTGATTTCTGTCCATGCTGCTGACTGGTCCAGGCCACTTTGGGGCAGTTTGGGTCTACCCCAGGGGATGTCCTCAGTCTCCCATGCTGCCTGCTGCCTACCTGGCCCCAGTTCCTCATCATCTTCTCAAACTTGCCCATAGCCATCTGCCGGGACTCCAGGGATTCCATCTGCTCCTCGAGTTTCTCGCAGCGCTTGAGGAGCTCCACCAAATGCTCGTTGAGGTCGAAGGTGCAGTTGGAGCACTCTGCCTTTGCTCTCTCCGCCTCCTCCTGCACACTCTCCACCATCTCCTCTATCTCAGCCAGCTGCAGGAAGGGCAGAGAGAATTGGCTCCAGAGATGGGATGAATGGAACCATCATTCCTGCATGCTGTGGGCCTCAGTGGCCCCAGCAAGTTGGGGAATATGGCTGGGAACCCCAGCAGGACTACTGCACCAAGCCAGGAGTGGTGGGACTGCTCCCCCAGGACCTCATCGTCTCATTCACCTTGTTGGCTGTCTCAGCCACCAGCTGCTCCAGCATGGCCTTCCTCATCTCCTGCTCCTCTTCCATCTTCTGCAGCTCACGCCTTGTCTCCTCCAGCAAAGCCCTGGCCAGAGAGATGGAGGCAAGGGCAGGGTTACCCCTGCAGGGCTGCTGGGCATCCCATGCCCACAAACCAGGATGCTGCCAGACTCCCTGGGCTCCCTTGCAGCCCCCCAGGGTATGAAACCCCCTCCTGTCCCCTTACTCAATTTGCTGAGAGATCTCGTTGCTGCTCTCTTCTCTCCACCTGGCTGCATCCTCCCTTAGCTTGTTAAGGTCCTCTCCCATTTGCTTAATCTGGCAAGGTCAGTGACGGTAGAGTCAGGGCACAGACATCATGTTGTCTCAATATGGGGGCCCTTCAGATACACAGAAAGCCCCAGGGCCCCCAACTCTGACCCCATAGCTTACTGCTCTTAGAGTCACATTGAAGTTCCCTATGAGACCCCAAAGCTGACATCACCCCATAGATTACGAGGCAGCCAACTCCTTAATCTTCTGTGCCATGTGCATCTGTGTTGTCTTTATCCTGTCAATCTCCTCAGTGAGATTCTTGGAAAAAAATGTGGCCCAGGAGGGAGAGGTGGTGTCAGTCAGCCCCTGGGATGGGTCTGTGGGCACCAGCAGGGCATTGAGCTCTGCCATGGTGTGCTCAGCATGGGGGGACAGCTCAGGGACCAGCGCAGCCAGCCTGGCAGGGCTCCTTCCTTGTCCAACAAAGGACTGGAGCCTTCCCTGCTCCTGCCCCTTTTCATCACAACTCCCCTTGCCAGGCAGCACACGTCATCCCTGCCAGACATTGGGTCACAGACTCATGGAGTCAAGGAATGGCTTGGGCTGGAAGGGACCTCAAAGATCCTCTCATTCCAATCCCCTGCCATAGGCAGGAACACCTTCCACTAGACCAGGTTGCTCCAAGTCCCATCCAGCCTGGCCACGGACACTTGCAGGAATGGGCTGACACTATTTCTTTGGGCAACCTGTGCCAAGGCATCACAACCCTCTCAGGAAGATTTTCTTCCCAATACCCAGTCTAACCCTGCTGGCTCACAGTGTGAAGCCATTGCCTCTTGTCCTGTCATTCAAGGCCCCTGTGCCAAGTCCCTCTCCAGCCCATTTGGAGCCCTTTAATGACTGAAAGGTGCTTGAAAGTCTCGCAGGACAGGAGAGGCCTTACTACTTTTCTTTTAGTCCTTTTAAGACTTGAGTTACAGCTAAATCACTTGTCCAGCTGCTGTGTTGCAGCGATGACCGTGGCCTGAGACCCGATGACCCGGCTGGCAGAGAGGGCGGCCAACAGCCACACTGCAGCAGGGGGTGTCAGCCCCAGTGGCAGGGCCCCAGGGCTGGCAGCTTCAGGCACCCCTCGGCGGTAAAAGCCTCGGGCTGTGCCTGCAGGACGAGGTCTCGGTGAGAACTTCGAAGCAGGGCGGAGCGGAATAAGAGCGGGACACTTCCTGGGGTCAAACGGGTTTAATGTCACGGGGGACGACCAGCAGGGAGTGACAAACATGGAAGGACCAGCAGGAAGTGACAAACGAAAAGGGCAGAGCATGAGACTTTAAAGGGAGGTGGCAACTGCGGGAGGGATTTACAGAAAACCAATCAAGGAGAAACAGGGGAAGGGCTTAACATAATAGACAGTAAGGGAGAACCAATTGATACATTGTAAAGGAGGGGCCCCGGGGCCTCAGCCAATCACTACTCCCACCGCGAGGAACATTCTGGAAGACTGGGAGTGGTGGGGAGTGATTGACTGGGCCCAGGGAGGAGAGAAAACTATACATATTAGGAGATATAGGGCGGGGAAATTACATAACATGGGGGCAACCATAGCAACTAAATAATAGACAGAAACTAAGGCGGGGAAAACTGGGAGGACAGAACCATCACAACAAATGGGGGAGAAACAGAACATACCAACACACCACAACACTGTGTCAGTCCTGTTCTGTGGCATTTCATGTTCTCAGTTTCTTCTTGCATTGTGGAGCGGGCAGCAAGCCTGGCTTTGCTGTGCAGTGAACTGTCAGTGTGAGTCACCACGGGCAGGGCACTGCAACAACCACAAAGCCCCAGATGGAGGGCAAGGGTACCTTTGTGTTTGTTTCCTCACCAAGAGAGGGATCCCCCAAGCAGCTCCTGGGCAGAGGCTGCAGGTGGGGCCAGCAGCCCCACAAGAGCTCAGTCCCTGTGAGAGAATCACCAACCTGCTGCTTTCCCCGGGGTTTGAGACATGGCTACTTGGTGGTTTGGCACAGCAAACCCAAGGCCTGGTTTGGAGCATCCATTGGGATCAGCCTTTGCCAGGGAAGCAGTGGGGTGCTGTGCATGAGCCCCTGGCTGAGCTATGGGGTTGTTGGGGCACAGACTCCTTTCTCCTCTGGAGTTTAGGGCAAAAAGTCTCTGTAGGTGAAGCCCTTGGACATTTTCCTCCAAGTCAGGTTTTATGTCAGCTTGAAAGTCCATGAAGAGGACAATGAAATATTTTTCTCCTGCCAATATCCCGCAGACTGTTGGGGAAGACAAAACAAGTTCTTCCCTTCAATACCTGCCTTTTACTACATGTTGTACTTCATGTGTCCACAGAGCCCCATAATTACCTTGGGCCTCCTTGATTTGTTGCTGATCTCTCACGGTAGCACTGACTGTTCCATTAACTGCCCATTTTGCAAAATTTGCTACGCTTTCAGGGAGGTTTTATTGCCACACACCATTGCGAGAAGCATCCCTGCAGTGTCCTTTGTCCGGTGAGAGCACAGACATTCCTCTGTGCCCGGGTGCCGCACACGGCGCTGCTCTGAGGCAATGGGGACACAGGGAAGCGGTGCCCGCCGTGTGGCCCCCGTGTGTTGCCGTGTGTCCCCCCATGTCCCCCTGTGTTCCCCCGGCCAGGGAGCTGCTCCTGCCCGGCATGGCCGGGCCCAGCCGCCGGGGCTCGCCGGCAGCGGGCAGGAGCCGGCCCGGGCTGCGGGACACGGCGGGGCTGCCCGGCTGGAAAGCAGCTCTGGCTGCCGCCAGGGAGCTGTGGGCAAGGGGCTGCCGGCCGTGCGGGAGGAAAGCCGCTGCGCCGGCCCCTAACGCTGCCCCGCAGAAAGGAAGGGCAGGAGGAAGCTGACAAATGAGCCGGGAATGTGGCAGTGCAGAGATGAAGGGACAAGTGCCCTTGGGGGCCGGGGCCAGCCCTCGGGCACGGCTCCGAGCGGCTCCTGAGGCGGCGTCAGGGCTGCCTGTGAGGATTGCAGGCGGCAGCCGAGAGCAGCAGCGCCGGCAGTGCCAGCCGGGCCCCATGGCCATGTGGCCGTGCCTTCGCAGCCCGTGAGGGCCGCGGGCTCTGCAGCGCGGCTCCTGCTCCCACAGCCGGCCCGGAGCCTCAGGGCTGCCCCGCAGGCGCCGCGGGAGCAGCAGCGGCCTCAGGGCCTGGCCCGGGGCTCGATCTGCTCAGCCCGGGGGCAGAGCCACAGCAGGGGGGAAGGAGCTGAAGGAGCACCAGGGAGCCCGGGGAGAGAGAGGCTGTGAGACAAGGCTCTGTCTGTAATTTCAACAGTTTTTATTCACTTAATTACTATATACAACTAAAAAACTATATACAACTAACGTAATAACTATACACAAGTAAATAGTCAGACAATTGTCACAGGTGCTTCTCGATTCTGGCCAGATGTCCCAGGTCTTGCACTGGGCGCGGAGTCCTCTCCAGCTGGCCGGGGGCTGTTGATGTCTGCCGGGGCTGGAGAGGCTGCTCGACACCTGGGGCCCTTTGAGGAGCTGTGCCTGGCTGGTGCTCTCCTGAGGCGGCAAGGGTAGTGAAGGACAAGGGTGAGACGCCACAGATGCTGGCCCCACCACACCAGGACTCAAGCTCCTGTCCCACACTGGGCATGGCCGTTCTCCCACGTTACTCCAGCTCCAAGCTCAGTTGCCCCATGAGCCAGTCCTCCTGCTCCAATCTGCCCCTTCCTTCTTACCCCAGATGCAAAATAGCCAAGCCACATTACCCAGCTCTGTACACAGAGCCCTACTCCTCCCCCAGCCGGTACCTAGCAGACAATCAGCCCCCTGTCCGTGTTAACTCCCATGCCCTAACAGGGCCATACCTGACGCATCCCGGGTCCTGATCGCTGCACAATGCTGGTCATTACAGCCCCTCCAGATGTGTCCATCACCGCGCTGCAGCAGGGTCACACTGGGCTGAGAAGGAGAGGGCAGTTGGCTGCAATGCAGGGCCCAATCCAGCATCCCCCAATAATCCTCCCAACCCAGGTCTCCCTGGGGACTGAAGGCTCAGATTTCCCCTGCACAGTCAGCAATGCCATCAGGCCTCAGTCACCATTCTGTGTCCCCACCTACATCACACCTACCTTGTTGTAGTGTACCAGAAGACGCTGCAGCTGCGCACTACTCTTTGGGGAAGCCTTGATGTTTGGCATCGTGGAGCTGCTGCTCTGATGGTTCCCAGAGCTCTGCGGCATACGGGGGACACTGGCACGGACCGGTGGCCTCCTGTGGGATGGGGCAGAGGACACTCAGTGCCCAGCCCTGTGGCATGCAGGGCATCACCCTGCTGTGCCAGGGAGGGGACTGGCAGTGCTGCCTGCAGGGGCATGTCCCTGCCAGCTCCTGTCCACCTGCTGCAGGAGCCCCAAGCAGAAAGCAAAAGCCCCTCCCACACAGGGAAAAGCCCTCCTTGCTGTGTCAGGGCTACCCTGCACCCCGGGCGCTGGGGATGTGTCCTCAGGGCCCTTACCTTTGGCTGGGCGGTGGCTCCTTGCTGGGGGGCATCGGCTGCAAATACGGGAGTGTCTCGGGGTACCTGGGGAGGGCAGGAGTCACAGGTGTGTGACAGGAGACAAAGAACCTGTTCCTGTTGGAGGCAGCGCCCCAAAGCCATGGGATTGTAGCCCATGGCATCCCGCTGCCTGCAGGCCTTGGGATGAGCCCCCACAGGCCCTGGTGATGGGCAGGGCTGCAGAGGGGGCTCCCCACATCAGCCCCTCCCAAGCCGACATTGTCACCCCTGTGCCCAGCACAGCGGGTCACTGCTGGCACCCATCTCCCCCCATGGCAGCCCCGCTGCCCCCGAGGCACTGGTGCTACTCACTGGCCAGGAACCTGCACGCTGAGCATGCGGTCACACGACAGGCACGAGAAAGGCACTGGCAGCTGCCTAAGGAGGGTGAGGCAAGAGGGCTGGCTGAGCTCCTGGGCCCACAGCCCTGCAGCACACAGGCAGCAGCTCCCTGCAGCAGCCAGCTGCTGGGCAGCTCACTGCACAGGCTCACGGCCATTGCAGGCTGAACCGGGGGCTCTTGAGCCTGTTTCTGCCCATCCCCAAGGTGCTGGCTGCTGCCAGGTGAAGGGCACAGGCACCCATGCCACCATCCCAAGCAGCCCCGGCAGCGCTTTCAACCCCTCTCTGGCACCAAAGTGCCCCCGTGTGCACGGCCAGGAGGGCAGGGCACGGCCCAGCTCTGGGGCACTGCGTGTCACAGCCCTGCCTGGGAGGAGCAGTTGCCATCGCTGTCCCCAAAGCCATCAGAATGTCCATGGCACTCACTTCTTCAGCCCAGCAGCGCTTTCACGCAACACTCTACTCTCAAGCTCCTCCAGGTTCCTGATCCAGGAGTCCTCCAGGTGTTTACGGAAAGTTTTCAGCTCCAGGCGATCCAGCTGTGAACAGGTGCAGAGCCTCAGCCAACTGCTCCAGGATGTGACATGGAGCTCTCCAGGGAAAAGCCTGGAGGGGGATCCTCAGAGGGATGCTGCCTCAGGCTGCCAAGTCCCAAAGCAGTGGGGACGAGGAACCCCTCACCTTCTTCTCCTCCACAACGCTGAACTGCTGCTGCGTATTGTTCCAGTGCTTCTCCTGGCCTGAAATCTGGCTCTGCAAATCCTTCATCTTCTCATTCAGCTCCTCCATGTTCTCTTTAAACTGACTGTGACTGACTTTGCTGTCCAAGGCAGCTTTGTCCGCTTTCTAGCAGAGGGGAAGGGCAGGAGAGCGGTGGGGACAGGGATGAGGAACGGCAGGCAGGGCCAGCGTGTGAGGGGCAGAGGGAGGAGTGCTTCCTGCAGGCCATCATGCCCCTTTCAGGCTGCTGTGGCCCCATTTGCCCCATCACCCTGGTGAGCTTGGTGCCACCATGTGAAGGGTGAGGGACCCCCTGAGCTCAGGAAATTGTCCCCCCCCAGACCAGTTCTGCCACCCAGCCCCCAAGGGACAAGGGGCATTTGTCACCCTGCCCGGGAGGCTGGCCTGGCACCGAGGCCCCCAAGGGACTGTACCATGTCCATTGCAGCCATGACGTCCTTCTGTTCTGCTTTCTCCTTCTGCAGCTTCTCCAGAGACTGGATCAGCACCTTTCAGCACAGAAAGGAACCCATGACACCACAGTAAGGTTGGGGCACACCCCAGGATGTAGGAGCCCTCTCCCACTACGCAAAAATCTTGGGGGACGGCACTTGGAACCAGCACAGGACTGTGAGAAGGGCAGTAGGAGATTCCTTGTGATCCCTGCCTGGAGTCATCTTGGGGGATGCTCTGACCCAAAATGGATTTCAGCCACACACCGTGATATCTTTCTGCTTTTGTTCAGAGTCCTGTTGGATGCTCTTGGCAGCAAAGCGGAGTTTCTCATAGTCTCTTTGAATGTCCAAAATCTTGGCTTCCATGTCCTGTCTCAGCTCCTGATCCTGCTCCCGGGATGAAAGAACATACGGTGCTGACCAAAGGGAGTCTGGCTGCTCCACAGGGGCAGACCCACATTACTCAGCCATTGGCCATGAGCCCACCATGTCAAGAGGACATTTGCATCAAGGCTGTAATTTCCCTCCATGCTGCTGGCGGATCCAGGCCAATTTGGGCAGTTTGGGTCTCCCATAGGATTACAGCAAAGCACAACACAGCATGAGGATGTGGCATGGACCTCCAACAGGACTGAGCCAGGAGTGTCAGGAGTGCTGCCCCAGGACCTCACCTGCTCGCTCAGCTGGTCGGCTGTCTCAGTCACCAGCTCCTCCAGCATGGCATACTTCTTCTCCTGATACTCTCCCATCTTCTTCAGCTGTGACTTTGTCTCCTGCCGCAAAGCCCTGGCCAGAGAGATGGGGGCAAGGCAGGGGTTACCCCTGCAGGGCTGCTGGGCATCCCATGCCCACAAACCAGGATGCTGCCAGACCCCCTGGGCTCCCTTGCAGCCCCCCAGGGTATGAACCCACTCCTGTCCCCTTACTCAATTTGCTGAGAGATCTCCTTCCTGTTCTCTTCTTTCCACTTGGTGAAATCCTCCTTCAGCTTTTTAAGCTCTGCCTCCAGCTTCTTCATCTGGAAAGGCCAGTGATGGTAGAGTCAGGGCACAGACATCATGTTGTCCCAGCGTGGGGGCCCTTTAGCTGCATGGACAGCCCCAGAGTCCTCCACCTGGTCCTGAGAGCCTGATCCCAAAACCCGCTCTTGGAGTCACATTGAAGTTCCCCATGAGAGCCCAAAGATTACAGAACCAAACAACTCACTAAAGCAAGAGACTCTTTAAGCTTCTTTATGTCGTCTTCCATGAGGACCTGGTTTGTCTTTAACTGCTCAACCTCTTCACGGAGATGCTGGGTGAGAATCATGTCCTAGGAGAAAGCAGTGGGGGCAGTGAGCCTCTGGCAGGGTCAGTGGGGACCCGCAAGCCCTTGGCCCCTGCTGTGGTTTGTGGAGCACTGGGGACAGGGCAGGGCCGGGCTCAGCCAGGCTGGCAGGGCTCTGCAGGCAGCACGGTCCCTGCATCGAGCAGGGCCAAGGGTGCTGAGCCTCCAGCCAGCAGAGCAGAGGGCACGGGCTGCGGTCTCAGACCCAGAACTCGCTCCCAGCAGCAGCTCACCTGGTCCCGCGACATCTGGACATTGTTCATTTCCCCTGTTAAATTGCGCTGGCTAGCCTTTAACTTTTCAATCTCATCAAGATGCTGGGAACTCTCCGCAGTCTAGGAGAAATGTGTGTCAGACAGAAGTGTCTGATGAGGGTGTTTAGGAAACGTGACCTTAGAACCACAGTGGTCTGCACACACCTGGGCCTCCTGGAACTTCTTAAAGTCCTCTGACATGCGGGAAGCTTCTGCCTTTATGGCACCAATCTCCTCGCGAATAAGCTGTGAAACAGTCCCAGAAGCAGGGATGTCAGAGGGGATGGCCAGGGCAGCAACACCCCAAAGAGCCCCACCCTGGCACGGGCAGCCCTTGGCACAGCCAGGTGAGCAGGGAGAGTCCCGGTGCCACCTGCCCCAGCGGGGCTCAGTGCCAGAGCACTGAAGCCCCTCCAGACAGCACAGAGCCCCTGCCAGCGGCTCTGCCAGGGCAGTGAGGGCAGAGCCAAGCACTGCTGTCTGAGGAAGTGGGGAGGGGCTGTCTGCTGGGGGAGCGCCCCGGGGCTGGGGAGAGCCTCTACCTTGGACATGTGTTTCTTGTAGTTTTCCATCTCTTTCTTAAAAACTTTCACTTCTGAAGAAACCTCAGCAAGTGAGGGGCCACTGAGCTGGCCTGGCCACGGCTCCTGGCTGCTCAGGTACTGCACGTCCAGGTGCTGCAGCATGGCCAGCAGCAGTTTTCTCATGGCTGCAAAGTGAATGGCTCCTTTCTCTGGTGTCCCAATGGCAACATCCAGCATCTGGGAGAGGCTGAGTGTGTCCAGAGCTGTTGCCATGTCTGCACACTTTCTGCCCCTGTTTTGTCGCAATCCTTCTGCCCAGTTGGGTCTGTCAGGGATGAGCAAAATGGATGACAAACAGGGCGAACAAAAGGGTTGAGAGAAGCAATGAGCAAAAGCGACAATAAAAAGGACGAGTAGCCAGCGGGCTCCTTCTCCTTCCAAATCCCTTGCAGGACTGAGGCCCCTCCTCAACACAACTCCTGTTGCCAGGCAATGCACCCCACTCCACTCCTGGGAGCCAGTGGGTCCCATGAAGTCATAGATTAATGGAGTCTTGGAATGGCGTGGGCTGGAAGGGACCTAAAGGATCATCTTGTCAGGGACAGGTAAAGGAACATTTTCAACTAGACCAGGTTGCTGCAAGATCCCATCTGACCTGGTCTTGGACACTTCCAGGAATGGGGCAGACTCTGTCAAGGCATCATCACACTCACAGGAAAGAATTTCTTCCCAATATCCCACCTATCTCTCCCCTCTCTCATTGTGAAGCCATTCCCATTGCCAGGCCCTTGTGCAAAGTCCACCTCCAACCCTTTTATAGTCCTTTTATTTCCCAAAAAGTACTCCAAGTTCTGCCAGGAGAGTCCAGCCTCGTTGTTTTTCTCTGGATTTGTGTTACATCTGAGCCTGTTCCTCCACTGCTGCAAAGCCACGGCCTTGTTTGGAGCATCCATTGGGATCAGCCTTTGCCAGGGAAGCAGTAGGGTGCTGTGCATGAGCCCCTGGCTGAGCTATGGGGTTGTTGGGGCACAGGCTCCTTTCTCCTCAGGAGTTCAGGGCAAAAAGTCTTTGTGGCTGAAGCCCTTGGACATTTTCCTCCAAGTCAGGTTTTATGTCAGCTTGAAAGTCCATAAAGAACACAGTGAAATAATTTCTTCTGCCAATGTCCCCAAGACTGTTGGGGAAGACAAACCAAGTTCTTCCCTTCAACAGCAGCCATCCACCCCCACTCTCCCCTATCCAAACTCTGCTCTGTTCACCCCTAGTCCTTCCTGCTTCAAAGCTCTTCAGCGGGTTTCGGGGATTTCAATATATACTTATAATTGATTTTTAAAATTAGTCTTTAGCAGTCTGTCTTCAATTCGTAGCCAGCAGGTAGCTATACGTCTTTTCAGAGGGTGTTATTATTAAATTTTCATTGGGAAAATCAGGGAAGCTTTTGATTCTGCTAAACTAACCCTTGATAGCTTCAGTGAACAAAGCTGAAAACTGAGTCATTTAGTGGTCCTGGATGGTCGGTGAACCCACAGTCATATCTGACCCCCTGGTGAAATGGTGCTTCTTTGCAAAGGAGGACGAAAGCTGGTACAGCTGGCCAGTTATTTAATTTGTGAAACCATAGATCAATGGGTTGTAGGTTTACTCCCTTCCTTGGAAAGTGTTTATCCTGCTTTTGATGGTGTGGTTCCATGGACTTGGCAAAATGAGCATAGTATGGAGCCCACCAGGAGCAAGCAATTCTTCATCAGGCAACAGCATGAGAATTGAGAAATCAAAAAGAAGTGGAAGAGAGAATATAAATTAATGAAGAGAAATCCAAAATTTATAGGCAATGAACATTAATTTCTTTGCTAAAAGTATGTAGTGAAAAGTTTGGGGAGTGGCTGTGCATTGGGAGTGGAGCTATTCCCATGCAGCCCAGTGCTGGGAAAAAAGAAATGCCTGAGTCCGAATAGTCAAGTTAGTGGAAGACAGTTTGAGTTATCCGGGTATTGTCAGTGACAGTGGGAAAAGGCTCTGCCTCTCTTTATTATTCTTTGATTAAAAAGGTTCTTTTATTCACCAAACAGAATGAAAATATTATTTTTCTGACAACAGTTGTCACAGAGTTTTCTCTCTGCCCACAAAGCATCCCTGGCGGAGCACTGGGTTCCCAGTCCTGTCCAGCTACTTGAGGGCTGCTGAAGTCTCACGAGGCTGGAGTGGCTGGCGGAGTCCTGGTGTCCTGGTGCCTTGCTGGGACACTGTGCCTGGCCGGTGATGCCGTGAGGTGGCCGGGACTGGGGGGGAGACAGGGACAAGGGTGAGCCCCCAGTCCCCGGGGCTGCCCCGTCTGGGTCAGCTCAGCCAGCTCAGCACGGGGCAGCAGGAGGGTCACCTGCTTGGCCAGAGACCCCCAGGGAGCAGGTGCAGACCCAACAGACAAGCAGGCTCATCTCCCCCTGATCCCCCTGCCCTGATAGGGCCACACCTGGCTCATCCAGAGTCCTGATCACGATGGGAAGCTGGTCCCTCGGCATGTGTCCACCCCTGCCCAGCAGCTGGGTCACTCTGGGCTGGGAAGGAAAGAGCAGCAGGGTGAAATGCAGGGCCCACTCCAGCATTCCCTAGCAACCCGCCCAAACCAGCTCTCCCCAAGGAAACTGAAGGCACAAATTCACCCCAGATCCTCAGCATCGCCCTGCCAGCCCCCACTGCACATGCCACGTCCCCACCTTCATCACCCTACCTTGTTGGGGAGGGTCACAAGTCCCTGCAGATATGCACTGGTCCGGGGAGAATCCTGAATGGCTGGCAGTTTGAAAGTGCTGCTCTGATGGTCCCCAGAGCTCTGTGGCACATAAGAGCCACCGCCACGGACCAGTGGCCTCCTGTGGGATGGGGCAGAGGACACTCAGTGCCCAGCCCTGTGGCATGCAGGGCATCACCCTGCTGTGCCAGGGAGGGGACTGGCAGTGCTGCCTGCAGGGGCATGTCCCTGCCAGCTCCTGTCACCTGCTGCAGGAGCCCCAAGCAGAAAGCAAAAGCCCCTCCCACACAGGGAAAAGCCCTCCTTGCTGTGTCAGGGCTACCCTGCACCCCGGGCGCTGGGGATGTGTCCTCAGGGCCCTTACCTTTGGCTGGGAGAGGGCGCCCTGCCGGGGGGCATTGGCTGCAAATACGGGAGTGTCTCGGGGTACCTGGGGAGGGCAGGAGTCACAGGTGTGTGACAGGGGACAAAGAACCTGTTCCTGTTGGAGGCAGCGCCCCAAAGCCATGGGATTGTAGCCCATGGCATCCCGCTGCCTGCAGCCCTTGGGATGAGCCCCCACAGGCCCTGGTGATGGGCAGGGCTGCAGAGGGGGCTCCCCACATCAGCCCCTCCCAAGCCGACACTGTCACCCCTGTGCCCAGCACAGCGGGTCACTGCTGGCACCCATCTCCCCCCATGGCAGCCCCGCTGCCCCCGAGGCACTGGTGCTACTCACTGGCCAGGAACCTGCACGCTGAGCATGCGGTCACACGACAGGCACGAGAAAGGCACTGGCAGCTGCCTAAGGAGGGTGAGGCAAGAGGGCTGGCTGAGCTCCTGGGCCCACAGCCCTGCAGCACACAGGCAGCAGCTCCCTGCAGCAGCCAGCTGCTGGGCAGCTCACTGCACAGGCTCACGGCCATTGCAGGCTGAACCGGGGGCTCTTGAGCCTGTTTCTGCCCATCCCCAAGGTGCTGGCTGCTGCCAGGTGAAGGGCACAGGCACCCATGCCACCATCCCAAGCAGCCCCTGCAGCGCTTTCAGCCCCTCTCTGGCACCAAAGTGCCCCCGTGTGCACGGCCAGGAGGGCAGGGCACGGCCCAGCTCTGGGGCACTGCGTGTCACAGCCCTGCCTGGGAGGAGCAGTTGCCATCGCTGTCCCCAAAGCCATCAGAATGTCCATGGCACTCACTTCTTCAGCCCAGCAGCGCTTTCACGCAACACTCTACTCTCAAGCTCCTCCAGGTTCCTGATCCAGGAGTCCTCCAGGTGTTTACGGAAAGTTTTCAGCTCCAGGCGATCCAGCTGTGAACAGGTGCAGCGCCTCAGCCAACTGCCCCAGGATGTGACATGGAGCTCTCCAGGGAAAAGCCTGGAGGGGGATCCTCAGAGGGATGCTGCCTCAGGCTGCCAAGTCCCAAAAGTGCCAGTTCCTTGTGGGGGGGACAAGATACCCCTCACCTTCTCATCCATTGCATCCCTGAACTGTTGCTGCATCTTATTCCAGTGCTGCTCCTGGCCTGAAATCTGGCTCTGCAAGTCCTCCATCCTCTCATCCAGCTCCTCCATGTTCTCTTCAAGCTGTCTGTGATTGACTTTGCTGTCCAAGGCAGCTTTGTCCGCTTTCTAGCAGAGGGGAAGGGCAGGAGAGCGGTGGGGACAGGGATGAGGAACGGCAGGCAGGGCCAGCGTGTGAGGGGCAGAGGGAGGAGTGCTTCCTGCAGGCCATCATGCCCCTTTCAGGCTGCTGTGGCCACTTTTGCCCCATCACCGTGGTGAGCTTGGTGCCACCATGTGAAGGGTGAGGGGCCCCCTGAGCTCAGGAATTTGTCCCTCCCCAGACCAGTTCTGCCACCCAGCCCCCAAGGGACAAGGGGCATTTGTCACCCTGCCCGGGAGGCTGGCCTGGCACAGAGGCCCCCAAGGGACTGTACCATGTCCATTGCAGCCATCATGTCCTTCTGTTCTGCTTTCTCCTTCTGCAGCTTCTCCAGAGACTGGATCAGCACCTTTCAGCACAGAAAGGAACACACATGATGACACCACAGCAAGGTTGGGGCACACCCCAGGAGCTGGTAGCACACCCCTCTCCCCGTACGCAAAAAACTTTGGGGAAATGCACTTGGAACAAGCACACGGCTGTGAGAAGGGCAGTAGGAGATTCCTTGTGATCCCTCAGCTGGATTCATCTTGGGGCATGGTTTGACACCAAACGGGATGAGTGCCAGCCACACACCTCCATGTCTCTTTGCTTGTGTTGAGAGTCCTTTTGGAGGCTCTTTGAGGCAAAGCTGAGTTTCTCATAGTCTCTTTGAATGTCCGAAAACTTGGCTTCCATAGCCTGTCTCAGCTGCCGATCCTGCCCCAGGGAGGAAAGAACATAAGGGGGAGGGTTAGACCAAAGAGGACCTGGCTGCTCCACAGGGGCAGACCCACATTACTCAGCCATTGGCCATGAGCCCACCATGTCAAGAGGACATTTGCATCAAGGCTTTGATTTCCCTCCATGCTGCTGGCGGATCCAGGCCAATTTGGGCAGTTTGGGTCTCCCATAGGATTACAGCAAAGCACAACACAGCATGAGGATGTGGCATGGACCTCCAACAGGACTGAGCCAGGAGTGTCAGGAGTGCTCCCCCAGGACCTCACCTGCTCGCTCAGCTGGTCGGCTGTCTCAGTCACCAGCTCCTCCAGCATGGCATACTTCTTCTCCTGATACTCTCCCATCTTCTTCAGCTGTGACTTTGTCTCCTGCCGCAAAGCCCTGGCCAGAGAGATGGGGGCAAGGCAGGGGTTACCCCTGCAGGGCTGCTGGGCATCCCATGCCCACAAACCAGGATGCTGCCAGACCCCCTGGGCTCCCTTGCAGCCCCCCAGGGTATGAAACCACTCCTGTCCCCTTACTCAATTTGTTGAGAGATCTCCTTCCTGTTCTCTTCTTTCCACTGGGCGAAATCCTCCTTCAGCTTTTTAAGCTCTGCCTCCAGCTTCTTCATCTGGAAAGGCCAGTGATGGTAGAGTCAGGGCACAGACATCATGTTGTCCCAGCGTGGGGGCCCTTTAGCTGCATGGACCGCCCCAGAGTCCTCCACCTGGTCCTGAGAGCCTGATCCCAAAACCCGCTCTTGGAGTCACATTGAAGTTCCCCATGAGAGCCCAAAGATTACAGAACCAAACAACTCACTAAAGCAAGGGAGTCCTTCAGCTTCTTTATGTCGTCTTCCATGATGATCTGTGCTGTCTTCAGCCTTTCAACCTCTTCACGGAGGTCCTTGACGAGAGCCATGTCCTAGGAGAGAGCAGTGGGGGCAGTGAGCCTCTGGCAGGGTCAGTGGGGACCCGCAAGCCCTTGGCCCCTGCTGTGGTTTGTGGAGCACTGGGGACAGGGCAGGGCCGGGCTCAGCCAGGCTGGCAGGGCTCTGCAGGCAGCACGGTCCCTGCATCGAGCAGGGCCAAGGGTGCTGAGCCTCCAGCCAGCAGAGCAGAGGGCACGGGCTGCGGTCTCAGACCCAGAACTCGCTCCCAGCCGCAGTTCACCTCGTCCCGTGACATCAGGACCTTCTTCATTTCCTCTGTCACATAACGCTGGCTAGCCTTTATCATTTCAATCTCCTCGAGATGCTGGGAACTCTCAGTGGTCTAGGAGAAAGAATTGTCAGACACAAGTCTCTGGTGAGGGTATTTCGGAAACATGACCTTAGAACCACAGTGGTCTGCACACACCTGGGCCTCCTGGAACTTCTTAAAGTCCTCTGACATGCGGGAAGCTTCTGCCTTTATGGCACCAATCTCCTCGCGAATAAGCTGTGAAACAGTCCCAGAAGCAGGGATGTCAGAGGGGATGGCCAGGGCAGCAACACCCCAAAGAGCCCCACCCTGGCACGGGCAGCCCTTGGCACAGCCAGGTGAGCAGGGAGAGTCCCGGTGCCACCTGCCCCAGCGGGGCTCAGTGCCAGAGCACTGAAGCCCCTCTAGACAGCACAGAGCCCCTGCCAGCGGCTCTGCCAGGGCAGTGAGGGCAGAGCCAAGCACTGCTGTCTGAGGAAGTGGGGAGGGGCTGTCTGCTGGGGGAGCGCCCCGGGGCTGGGGAGAGCCTCTACCTTGGACATGTGCTTCTTGAACTCGTCATTATCTTTCTTCATCTTTTTCATGTTGGCGGCCACATCAGCAAGTGAGGGGCCACTGTGCTGGCCTGGCCACGGCTCCTCACTGCTCAGGTACTGCACGTCCAGGTGCTCCAGCACAGCCTGCAGCAGTTTTCTCATGGCTGCAAAATGGACGGCGCCATTGTTGGGCATCCCGATGGCGAGATCCAGCATCTGGGAGAGGCTGAGTGTGTCCAGGGATGCCGCCATGTCTGCACACTCTCAGTCCCTGTTTTGTCACAAGCCTTCTGCCCAGCTGGGTCTGTCAGGGATGAGCAAAATGGATGAGAAATAGGGGGAACAAAAGGGTTGAGAGAAGCAATGAACAAATTCGATATTTAAAAGGACGAGTAGCCAGCAGGCTCCTTCCTCATGCCTTGCAGGACTGGAGACTGCCCTGCTGATGCCCCTCCTCAACACAACTCCCATTGCCAGGCAACGCTTCCTAATCCACACCTGGGAACCAGTGGGTCCCAGACTCATGAAGTCATAGATTAATGGAGTCTTAGAATGATGTGATTTAGAATGGATGACTGTTGATTCCTTTGTTTGCTAAAAACAGACAACTAAGTCAAAAGTTTTGTGTGTGTGTGTGGCTGGAACTATCCCCTCCACACGCCCTGACCAGAATAAAATAATGCCTAACTCGCTAATACTAAAATGACAGTGCTTGAGGATTTCATTTATCCTAGTTTTGGTGACAGTTTCTAATGACCCAGATGGAACTTTCCTCCTTCTTTTGCTCCATGGATTCACAGGATCGAGAGGACTCCAGTGCCCTCCAGAGATTTTTCAGGGAGATCCTCTGATGCTCCCATCCAGTGAGCTCATGGCAAAGAGCCCTGGGATTTTAGTAAGGGAGTTTCAGACACACTGCTATCTCCAGGTGGAGGAATTGTGGAAAGGGCAAAAGTGGGGGAAGAGGCTCAGAGAGGGCAATGTCAGCAGGGAATGCTGGATCAATCTTTCCCTCCTGCACATCCCTGGTGGGAGGAGGTGGAAAACACTGTCACTGTGTTGGTGTGGACCAATGGAATTCCAGGGAAATCAAAAGCAGTGGAACCAGTAAGGATTCAGGTGGAGCCTGACGGAGGACTGGTTAGGCAGAAAAAATATTTGTTGAAGTTAGAAGCTAGAAGAGGGTTAGAAGAATGAATTGCTAAAGTTTGCAAGATGGATCACTAAGGGAATGTGAGTCACAATATAGGACTCCTCTCCTGCTGGTAAAGGAAGCACATACTAAGGAACACAGGCCAGTACAAGATGTCAGAGCTGTCAATGAAATAGTGTGAGACTCAGACCCAGTGGTAGCAAGTCCTTATACAAGTCCTTTTTACCCCAATTAAGGAATCTGATGAGTGAGTCCTGATGTGTTTACTGTTGTGGATGTTAAGGATCCTTTTTTCTGCATTGCCCTTGAAACTGAAAGTCAGCTCTTGCTTCTTGAATGGGAAGTTCCTTGATAGGCCATGAAACCCAATTGAAGCGGAATGTTCTTCATCCAGGGTCCAACAATCACCCCACATTGTTTGAGAAATGTCTGGATTGGAGACAAGTTAGGAGGAAACATCCCCTCTAAAGAAAACAGGTTTGGGCACTCCCTGCCACCCACAGCAAGGAATTGTTTGGAGGAAAGTGAAAAAAGCTGTTTATTTAACACACAGAGTGCAGGCAGGCATGGGAAAAAGAACGAATAATGTTAGATCTTCAAACCTTCTGCAGACAAAGCTGGAGGATTCAGAGCTCGTTCTGTCGGTGTGGCTCGGCTCCACCAGCCCAGGGCCGGGATGGGCATCCCAGGGCCTCCCCTGCAGCCGTGGCACAGGGCTCCCGGAGATGTTCTGGTGTTTTGGGCCGGGACAAAGCCAAACAGTTCCAGGAGAAGGTGCCACAGTGCTGGAAAACCTTCTTGCATTATCAAAGAACAAGAAGCCAGCTAAAAGCCAAGATGTCCTCCCTCTGTTTGTGCTGCACAACACAGCTGAGCGAGCCTGTGGAGGATGGGTGAACACCACACCAAAAGAATTCCACCGGCTTTCCACCCCTCTCTCAGACCTAGCTTAAAGTTACAGAACCCATGTCTGGGCATAAAGCAGACAATAGGGGACACAGTCTCATACAGTCTCATACAGTCACCCCAAGAGAAGAAGCAATTGGCCAAAGATATGGAGTTATGGTGTTGTGGTTCAAATTTATTTTACTGATTCCTTGTTAAATGGTTCGTCCTTTTTTACCCCCATGTTCTCCCCGAGTTGGTTTACCCCTGGGTTTTACCCTTCCTCAAAGCTGTCCCTCATGCCATTCCCCACCCCTTGTTCCAGCTCTTTCCCTGCCTGTCAAGGTAACCCAGCCCTTGATTCCTGAACCTTCTCTGCCACTCAACCCCCGGGCCAATCCCAGTCTGCAACACCCCTTTGGAATTCCCCTACTCCTCGAAGCCCCATTGGCCCATGTGGCCCATCCTCCCCACCCTCCCGCCCCAATTGGCCCCAGACACTTGATGGAATCCCCTCACTCCTCCCCTGAGGATTCCCTGTTGGTTAGCTGTTTGTATCCACCTCCTGATTTGTATCTGGATAAAAACCCTTACTCAGGACTGCCCAGCGCTCTTTGCTTCAGCTCTTTTTGCCTGGAATAAACTGTTTCTTATGGAACATCAAGACAGAAAGTCCTCCTATCTTCTCTGCCTGGTCCCTGTTGTGCCTTGTATCTGGCACCTTAGAGCAAGGGGCTGTAAAGGATCTGCCTCTTGTAAATCCCCATACTGGGGCAGCTCCCCAGTCCTGGAGAGGCTCTGGAGTTCAAAGAGCTGGCCAGGGCTGCAGCAGCCAATTCAGTATGGGAAAAGGGGAATGAGGATATGGCTTTGCTATAGTATGTAGGTGATCTTTTACTTGATACAGGAAGTCAAGCAGGATGCATGGAAATAATTCTAAGCTTACTGACCTTTTTGGGGCAAGCCAGTTACAGGGTATCCAAGAAGAGGGCCCAGAGTGCAAAAGAGCATGTTACCCATCTAAGGTTCACCATTTCCCAGGGACAGCAAAACCCTGGAACCGAAAGGACAGAGCCGAACTCCAGAGCCAAGGTCTGTTTGCAAGTCAAGAACATTTCTAGGAATGGGTGGTCTGGGCTCTGATTCCTAATTCTGGCCTATGGGTAAGACCTTTATATGAAGCCCTGAGAATTGCCCAAGGAGGTGCTACACCAAGGAGGTGCTAGAGTGGACTCCAGAGTGGCAGAGGCTTTCAGAGAGCCCAAGAGAGCTCTAATGTCAGCCCTGCAGGGGCATTGCCTGACTTGACCAAGCCTCTTGAGCAGTTTGTTCATGAACACTGACGTGTTGCGCTACAGGTGTTAGCTCAGAGGTTATGGCCATGGAAAAGGGCCATAGGATATTTTTCCAAACAAGTGGGCAGTGTCAGTTAAGGGATGTCCCTTAACTGCCTTTGACTTGTAGCAGCAACTGCCTTTTAATACAAGAAGTCCAGAATGGACCATGGGGCGAAAGGTGACTGTTGATGTTCCACCCTTGGTCCTCTCAGCTCTAGGACAAAAAGGAGGCCACTGGTTACCCCCAGGTCGAATGCTTGAGTATCAATTTGTCCTGTTGGGCCAGGGTGATGTGGAACTGCAGACACCTCTGCCTTGCAGCCAGCCACGTTCCTGGGATCTGTACCAGAAAGAAGCCTCACAACATGACTGTGTTCATCAGCTTCACTGCAGCAGAGGAGATCCTCTGGGAGAAGATCCGGACTGGGAATTGTCCACAAGTGGGAGCAATTTTGTGAGCAAAGGAGAGCAGAAGTTTGGGTGTGCAGTAGGCCCCAATCCAAGCCATCCCATTACCTCTTACCACCTGTGCACACAAGGCTGAGCTGCTCAGTCTATGGCAGCCTGGAATTGTCACAGGGAAGAAGGGGAGCATATGGGCTAATTCTAAGTGTGCATTTGGAGCAGTTCATGCCCCTGGAGCTCTCTGGAACAAAGGAAGGCTCCTTTCAGCACAAGGATCTCCTGTCAAAGGTGGAGACATTATCAGACACCTACTAGAAAGTGTTCAGGTACCAGCCAAAGTGGCTGTCGTGCATTGCAAAGCTCTTCCATTTGGAAATACATCAGTTAGTGTGGGAAACGGACTGGCAGATAAAGCTCCTAAAGGAGTGGCAGAGGAAAGCATCCTAATAGTTGCTGCACCAAAATGTGTGACCTTTCAAATGTAACCCAGAATAACAAGCCCAAGATAAAATGCTGGCAAAATCGAATGGCCCTAGATTTCAAATATGATAGTTTAGCCAAAAAAATTTATTAAGTAGTTTAATAGAAATTATTTCATTTTCGTGTCTTAAGTCTTTCTAAACATTCAATGATAAGTAGACAATGATAAGTAAACATTCAATGGTAAGTAGAAGTAATCCTAAAAGAAATAGTTAAGATCACTTTTAAAAGGGGGGATTGTTAGAAATCATATAACTTTCTAATTGGCTATTCCAATTATTTGTTTTTATTAAGTCTGTTAATAATAGATTTACTTAATTAGAAGCAGTGTAGTCTTTCCCTGGAGCATGCAGCATGGTTTTCCATAAACTATTAGTGGAACACCATTTGGAAAAATCCCTGAACTTTTAAGTTTTGCTAAACAACCTTGACAGTTTGAGTTATCTCAATGTTTTCACTGACAGTGGGAACAGGCTCTGCCTCTCTTTCAGAAGGTTTTTATTCACCTAATGGAAGAAAAAAGGGACGAGGTACCCCTCACATTCTCCTCTACAAGGCCGAGCTGCTGCTGCGTATTGTTCCAGTGCTGCTCCTGTCCTGAAATCTGGCTCTGCAACTCCTGCATCCTCTCATCCAGACGCTCCATATTTACATCAAACTGGCTGTGATTGACTTTGCCAGCAGGACATTTGCATCAAGGCTTTGATTTCTGTCCATGCTGCTGACTGGTCCAGGCCACTTTGGGGCAGTTTGGGTCTACCCCAGGGGATGTCCTCAGTCTCCCATGCTGCCTGCTGCCTACCTGGCCCCAGTTCCTCATCATCTTCTCAAACTTGCCCATAGCCATCTGCCGGGACTCCAGGGATTCCATCTGCTCCTCGAGTTTCTCGCAGCGCTTGAGGAGCTCCCCCAAATGCTCGTTGAGGTCGAAGGTGCAGTTGGAGCACTCTGCCTTTGCTCTCTCCGCCTCCTCCTGCACACTCTCCACCATCTCCTCTATCTCAGCCAGCTGCAGGAAGGGCAGAGAGAATTGGCTCCAGAGATGGGATGAATGGAACCATCATTCCTGCGTGCTGTGGGCCTCAGTGGCCCCAGCAAGTTGGGGAATATGGCTGGGAACCCCAGCAGGACTACTGCACCAAGCCAGGAGTGGTGGGACTGCTCCCCCAGGACCTCATCGTCTCGTTCACCTTGTTGGCTGTCTCAGCCACCAGCTGCTCCAGCATGGCCTTCCTCATCTCCTGCTCCTCTTCCATCTTCTGCAGCTCACGCCTTGTCTCCTCAAGCAAAGCCCTGGCCAGAGAGATGGGGCCAAGGGCTGGGTTACCCCTGCAGGGCTGCTGGGCATCCCATGCCCACAAACCAGGATGCTGCCAGACTCCCTGGGCTCCCTTGCAGCCCCCCAGGGTATGAAACCCCCTCCTGTCCCCTTACTCAATTTGCTGAGAGATCTCGTTGCTGCTCTCTTCTCTCCACCTGGCTGCATCCTCCCTTAGCTTGTTAAGGTCCTCTCCCATTTGCTTAATCTGGCAAGGTCAGTGACGGTAGAGTCAGGGCACAGACATCATGTTGTCTCAATATGGGGGCCCTTCAGATACACAGAAAGCCCCAGGGCCCCCAACTCTGACCCCATAGCTTACTGCTCTTGGACTCACATTGAAGTTCCCTATGAGACCCCAAAGCTGACATCACCCCATAGATTACGAGGCAGCCAACTCCTTAATCTTCTGTGCCATGTGCATCTGTGTTGTCTTTATCCTGTCAATCTCCTCAGTGAGATTCTTGGAAAAAAATGTGGCCCAGGAGGGAGAGGTGGTGTCAGTCAGCCCCTGGGATGGGTCTGTGGGCACCAGCAGGGCATTGAGCTCTGCCATGGTGTGCTCAGCATGGGGGGACAGCTCAGGGACCAGCGCAGCCAGCCTGGCAGGGCTCCTTCCTTGTCCAACAAAGGACTGGAGCCTTCCCTGCTCCTGCCCCTTTTCATCACAACTCCCCTTGCCAGGCAGCACACGTCATCCCTGCCAGACATTGGGTCACAGACTCATGGAGTCAAGGAATGGCTTGGGCTGGAAGGGACCTCAAAGATCCTCTCATTCCAATCCCCTGCCATAGGCAGGAACACCTTCCACTAGACCAGGTTGCTCCAAGTCCCATCCAGCCTGGCCACGGACACTTGCAGGAATGGGCTGACACTATTTCTTTGGGCAACCTGTGCCAAGGCATCACAACCCTCTCAGGAAGATTTTCTTCCCAATACCCAGTCTAACCCTGCTGGCTCACAGTGTGAAGCCATTGCCTCTTGTCCTGTCATTCAAGGCCCCTGTGCCAAGTCCCTCTCCAGCCCATTTGGAGCCCTTTAATGACTGAAAGGTGCTTGAAAGTCTCCCAGGACAGGAGAGGCCTCATTATTTTTCTTTTAATCCATTTAAGACTTGAGTTAGAGCTAAATCACTTGTCCAGCTTCCGTGTCAGAGTCCTGTTCTGTGGCATTTCATGTTCTCAGTTTCTTCTTGCATTGTGGAGCGGGCAGCAAGCCTGGCTTTGCTGTGCAGTGAACTGTCAGTGTGAGTCACCACGGGCAGGGCACTGCAACAACCACAAAGCCCCAGATGGAGGGCAAGGGTACCTTTGTGTTTGTTTCCTCACCAAGAGAGGGATCCCCCAAGCAGCTCCTGGGCAGAGGCTGCAGGTGGGGCCAGCAGCCCCACAAGAGCTCAGTCCCTGTGAGAGAATCACCAATCTGCTGCTTTCCCCGGGGTTTGAGACATGGCTACTTGGTGGTTTGGCACAGCAAACCCAAGGCCTGGTTTGGAGCATCCATTGGGATCAGCCTTTGCCAGGGAAGCAGTAGGGTGCTGTGCATGAGCCCCTGGCTGAGCTATGGGGTTGTTGGGGCACAGACTCCTTTGTCCTCAGCAGTTCAGGGCAAAAAGTCACCATGGGTGAAGCCCTTGGACATTTTCCTCCAAGTCAGGTTTTATGTCAGCTTGAAAGTCCATAAAGAACACAGTGAAATAATTTCTTCTGCCAATATCCCCAAGACTGTTGGGGAAGACAAAACAAGTTCTTCCCTTCAACAGCAGCCATCCACCCTCACCTGCCCCTTACCAAAGCCTGCTCTGTTCCCCCCTAATCCTTCCTGCTTCAAAGCTTTTACTGCAGCCACGTTTGGGTGATGGGATACAGAGCTGACTTATGAGCCAGAGGAGGAAATAAACCATTGAGGACTCTCAAATCTGCTTTCAAGCACTGGGAAACCTGACAACATGGATAGGGAATATATTTCCTGCACCCTGACCTTGTCAGCCACCTTCTGCTGTTTCTTTGTCAGACATGTGAATATGGGAGACTCCAGGAAATCCTCTCTGGACCATCTTCTTAGCTTTAATATCTCTAATCATTATTGCCTTGGTTTGTTTTTTTTTCACCTTTCAAGGTCTTTTCTTATCCCTATTTCTTGAGTTTTTTATTGCATACAGTATGAGAAAGAAAACCAGCATCAAAGGCAGCTGTCTGCAGTACTGACCCGTCAAGTTACTTTCCAGTGACATGAAAAGGCTTGTAATAAGGAGCACATCTAGGGAAAAGTATAGCAAAGTAAGTTCCTTTCAATGCTATTCTCTTTATTGTCCAAATATATCTTGCAAGAGACAGAGATGAAATAAGAACAGTGAAGAATTACAAGAACAATGAATGAGCAATGAATTACGAACATGAAATAAGAACAGTGAATAAGGAACAATGAAATAAGAATAGGAAGTTAGAACAAGAAACTATTTAGAACATTAATAGAGAACATGAATGAAGTATGAAGAACATTAATTAAACTGTCTTGTCTGCCTTCTTGAATTTTTTCATTGGAGGCTCCATTCCAGCTGGAGACCTTGGCTGTGTTCTGTATGGGTGAAAGAAGAACATGATGAAGTTAATTCAAAACAGTTCCTCTCCCCACTTGTTTTCCTGTGAAATTTGCTTTATGTGTTTTCTTTCCTCTCCATATGCTCATGTGAAAGCATCTCTCAGCTGCTGCCCATGGAAGAACTTGGTGCCATGGAGAAGTTCCTGCTGCCAGGGCAGAAGAGCAGCTGCTGTGTGAGTGCAAAAGCATCCAGGAGGGTCCATCTCTCTCCACTCTCCTGTGCCCAATGAACTCCCAGAGCTATGAATGGATTTTGGAGACCCTGCATTGCTGCCTCAGGACTTTGGATTTGTGCTGTTATTGTCCTGCAGTTGTTATTTCCTTGCTTACATAATCTGGGGTTTTTGGGTGACCTCTGGGATGGATCAGCTACAGAGGAAACACTTCCTGCCCCAAAGGACAGGTGGTGGCCAGAGTGGTGGCTTTGCCACTCAGACATTTCCCCATGGCTTCTTTGGTCACTTTTGGTCAGTGCAATTAAATCCATACTTACAAATTAATAATTGGGATGGCATATTTCCCAGTGGGAGTAAGCATTGCTCCCTTTGTGTTGGGGTCCTTCACCTCCACCATAAAACTCATGGGAATTCCTGAGCTCCTTTTAAGCCTGGGAACAGGGCTGGTAGATGATGATGGAACAGGACCCAAGGGTGGCTTCAGGTCACTGCAAGGTTTTGGGGGTAAAAAAAGAGGAAGGTAGGAATGTGTGTCCCTTGTCAGAACAGATCCCTTGTCAGAGATAAATGTGATTATTCCATGTTCTTCCAAGACCAGCTCTGACCTTGCCAACACTTACTTGAGGGGCTCATAGTAATGGCAGGACTGGATCATCATGGCTTTGATCTTGTCCTCCTCTGCAGCATTGGCCTCAGCCAGATTTGGGGTCTGTGTGACAGGGGAGGGTTGGACACACACGTGAAGAACACGTTTGAGCCTCCACAGCCAAACAGCCTCCACGCAGCCTAGGAGAGATCAGCCTCTGGAGGTTTTGCTTTCACAGATATTCCTTCACAAAAGCAGCCAAGTCAGAGATTTAATAAATGGGTGTTCCATTGGCACAGTGTTTTCCTGTGCAGGAACATGTTCCAGATCCACCTCTCTGGAATCATTTCCATCAACATTTACAGAGAAATTTACAGACACTTCACCAATGTGTTTGAACCCAAATGGTTTACAAAACACAATCAAACCCCACCAAAATATGCCTGGGAATAGACACAGATTCAAATATGGCACTTTTTACAAAGTATTGATGATACCAAAATAATTTACACTGTCTGCAATCAAACAAAGGAGATTGTGTTATCCACTGTTCACAGACCCCAATTTGTGAACAAGTGCCGCAATCAAAGAATAGACCTATAGCTGTCATGGCCAAAAATTCAAAACTCAAGTCTCACAAGTGTTCTTGTTCCAGAAATGTTTGTTTTGGCTGCTGCAAACCTCCCTGAAATGTCCATAACTTACAGCCAGTTCAGTTCTTCTGTACACATTTGTACAACACAAACTGTTAGTTTCCAGTGCAAAACTGATGATAAAAATGGGAAACAGGTGCTGAAGTGCTGCTGCTTTGGCTCTTGAAAAGAAATAATGCTGCAGGATTATGTTGGGGCTGATAAGGTGCTCTCCTTTCCTCTTCCCAACCTGGGAACTTCTCTTTCTGGGATAGCATCACAACATACATGCATTTTAAACTTACAATAAACACCTTAAGTTACTACAAATACAGTTTTGATCACATTACCACAATTATCCAGTTGTAGGTCACAGTATAAGATTATAAATCCTAAGCAAATGATTTTTTGTCAAGTATTTGACAAACAATATCTCTATACCTTAATGAGCTGGGCCAGAGTAAGAGGGGCAGAAGAGTCAGAAATCTGTTCACAAAATAATTAAACCATGTTCAGGTTCAATCTCCAGAAAATTAATGCAAGGCTGCACTGTTTAGCATGCAGTGCAGTGTGTAGGAAGTGTGAGGCTGGGGTTTTACGTACTGCCTTAGATGTTCCCCTCACTGGCTCCTTTTGGTTCCTGGCAGAAGAAACAGAGGTGATCAGAACTCAAAATGAAGCATGTGGACCCAGCATCAAGCAGTGAAAACCAACAAGAACACCTGAACCTCAAACCATTATGTTCTCATAGTTGAGTGAATGTGGGAGTTTATTTGTCTTCATAAACTCTCCTCTCTTGGCACCTCCAGTGCAACTAAAGCCCCCAAAATCTCATTTCTGTTGCCACCAGTTACACAGGAGTGTAGTTTCTTAGCCAGAACAGTGACAGTGTCGATGCTCAGGAGTGCAGGTTCCTTTTAGTGAAAAATGATCCCTCCTGTGCCAAAGCAATACCAGAACTGCCAGCAGCTCCATCTCCAGATTGGTGTTTCTCTGTGGGAGCCCTGCTCACATCTCTGCCATCCTTAAGGGCCAAAGTGCCCAGTGTGTTACAGATGCTACAGTGCCTACAAATGCTGGTAGAAAGGTCACCTGGAAGCCTTTCCTAGGGGTTGGTGCAATTTAGGAGCTCTGTAGGGGGAAAAAAAAGAGTCTTAATTGGCAGAATTTCCTTTCGGGTGATCTTGAAAATGCAACAATATTTTGGGAGCTGTTTATTACACTTGCAGACTTGCTGGGATTCCACGCACTCAGTGATGTGTGTCTGATTCAGGTGCTGAGGAATCAGACACACAACCCCTGTGAGAGCAGATCCTCATCCCTCCCACTCATCAGCCTCTCTGCCAGGTATTTCTGCCGTGTTTCCAGCTGCAGGGACAGAAGGCTCCTCTGCCTGGGAGCTGCCATCCCTGCAGCTGCACAGCCATTGCCATCTCACTCAGGAGCTGATGGGATCTGAGCACTGCCAGCATCCACCCTCCCCCTGCAGGCAGCACCACACCGGGGAGAGCCATGCAGCCCAAAGGGAGGATGCTGTGACAGGCCAGCATGAACCATCCATATTTGCATTAACCCCAAACCAAAGCCAACACTGAGGCATCCAGAATTCTTCATCTCTCCTCTACAGACATTGTGTAAAAGCCCCAAATTTGGGGTGCAAGATACCTGCCAGATACCCCACAGTCCCCAAACCCACTTTCCCCAGTGCAAGAAATAGTCAAGTACTGACAAACAGACTCGTCTCTGATGGGAGCACATTAAAAGTTTATTTCTAATAATATGTATTTGTTACAGTGTGTAGCTGTCATTACTACAAAGCCACTAAAAGCAAACACATAAAATCTGAACTCTCCTCATGCAGAGGAAACAGGATCTGTGACTTGGCTCTCAGCCCAATCATCCCAAGAACAAAACCAAGAATCACCATAGGATTTACCAGTGTTGGAGTTTGAACCCCACATCCCCACAAACCTAACAGTGGGAGTCTGCTTTGGAGCAGATAAATTTAAATCTACCCCATGAAAAAGGAAATTAACAGTAGCTTTGACCAGATGCAGTCCAAGTGCCTCTGCAAACCCATATCCAGAAAAGAAAAGAAGTTCACACCCTGACATCCCACCCAGGGAATCCAGAGCTTCATGGATACTCACGTGGCTCGAGCTGGAACCCTCTTCACAATCACTGAGACGTTCTTTGGGATCTGTGCATCATCAGAGTATTCTGAGAACAGCACAAATGCAGAACAAGTGTGAGTCAGTTGGGAGGAATGGATATGGACATGGAATTAGATGGCACATCACAGAATCCCTTCAGAGCTGTAAAAGCCAGTTTTATAAGCACCACTGTGCTTTCCCAGCCTGCCCAGGGCAGAGCAGGGCTCCCACAGCCTGTGGCACTGCTGACCTGTGCCACTGCCCCTGGATGTGGTGGGGTTTGTGGGTCCCCAGGGTGAGAGAACAGATGGGAATCTTGACTCCATGCTTCAGAAGGGTGATTTATTATTGTATGATCTGTGTTATATTAAAATAAAATTATATACTAAAACTATACTAAAGAATAGAAAGTATTTCACAAGAAGGCTAGAAAAGGAATGAATAATAAAATCTTGTGACTGACCAGAGTCCCAGCACAGCTGGACCTGTGATTGGCCATCAAGCAGAAACAATTCACATGGAACCAATCAAAGATGCACCTGTTGGTAAGCAACCTCCAAACCACATTCCAAGCAATCAGATAATCAATGTTTACATTTCATTTCTGAGGCCCCTCAGCTTCTCAGGAGAATAATCCTAGCGAAAGGATTTTCATAGAATGTCAGTGACACCTGATTGGCCCCGGGCCCCACTCACCCTCACTGGTCTCAGCTTTGAGGATCTGCAGATCACAGTTGGCCACCTTGAGCCTCTCTCGGGCCATGATCTGGCGCTTGAGGTCAGCCAGGGAGATGCTGTGGCCATGAAACGTGACCACATCATAGCCCAGCTTGGAGGAGAACTTGTAGTGCACACCCGACATGGCCACGAGCGCTCCTCAGCACTCGCTGCTCCCAGCCTGAGCTGCCCAGGGGGGCTCGGGCACCTCTGCTGGGCACTGCCAGGGCAGCCAGGACAGACACACAGAGCTGGGCACCACCCAGAGCACTGTGACCTCGCGGCGTGCTGCTGAGGAGCCATGGAACCCCAGAGCTCTGCTCAAAGGACCCTCATTGTCCTCAGCACACAGAGAGCAGCACAGAGCACCGGGGGGGGGCACTGAGGAAGGCTCCACGTCTTCCTCTGTCACCCTGTCCTTCTAAGCCTTCTGATGTTTACATTTTTGTAATGGTATTTTGTGATGGTGTTTGAGGGTCCCCAGGATGAGGGAAGAGATGGGAATCTTGCCCCCATATTTCAGAAGGCTGATTTATTATTTTATGATCTATATTATATTAAAAGAAAATTATACACTAAAACTATACTAAAGAAAGAGAAAGGACATATCAGAAAGCTAGAAAAGAATGAATAATAAAATCCTGTGACTGGACCATGATTGGTCATCAAGTAAAAACAATCCACATGAGAGCAATCAAAGATGCACCTGCTGTAAACCATCTCCAGACCACATTCGCAGCCATCAGATAATCATTGTTTACATTTCTTTTCTGAGGCTTCTCAGCTTCTCGGGAGAAAAATCCTAGCAAAAGGATTTTCATAAAATATGTCAGTGACAGTGTTTCTCACGCACTTTTCATATAAATAATGATTGTTTTGCATTCCTTTCTGGAGGAGGAGAGAATTGATAGACTGTTATTTTAACCAGTGTGGTTGGAGAGGTGGCAATTTCATCCTCCAATCTACGGTCACTTTTAGAATTCTATAAATATCAAAGTCCAGAAATAAATGTACCTTTTTTGCCTTGGACATCTCAGCGTGTATCATTCATTTCATATCCTATTGTGACATTCCTCAGTGGTCCTTTCTGATGAAGGCTGGACGTCTTCATCACCGTGCCCTTTCCACCTCTCTCCTCCAGGCATGTGCAGCCTCTTGTTGGCTCTTTCAGCGATTTTCTCACTGGTTTCACAACCTCTGTTCTTCATTTTTGCAAGTTCTGCTCCCGATTTCTTGCCATGTTTCATCCTGGATCTCTAGCTTGTGACTGAAATTTGGTAGCTCCTATATTGGTTACCAGATATTTTATGGTTTCCTAAGTATGCTTTGTGCTGAAATTTGGTAGCTCCTGTATTGGTTACCAGGTATTTTATGCTTTCCCCAGTATGTCTAGGCACAGTGCTTTTAACCCTTTCAGTGCCAAGACCCTGCACAGGGTCAGGGAGCTGCTGGAGACACAAGGGTGTCTTATCCACCTTGAAAAAAGAATAAATCAGGGGATATCAGGTATATCTGCACAGCCTCTGTGACAGCTCTGGGATAAGGCTGCATGGACAGGTTTCATGGTGTTGTCATCAGGCACCTCTAATTTTCTTGGGGCTTTGCTCTGGAATAAAACCAGCCCTGCAAACTTCAGCTGCTCTAGAAAATAATTTAAAGCTTTCAAGTAATCTTATTAGGGGAGAATTTTAAATCCAGGAAAAGCAGGAGCCAGGGAGCAAGGGGAAAATCATTCCAGTTTTTCCCTGTATCTTAAGCAGTTGGCAATGCTTTTCTATAAAGGAACTACAGCTCCTGCATGCAGGAAAACATGGCAGGAGGAGATGGATGTTCCCTTGCTGTATGGGCAGTGCTGAGCCAGGGCCACAGGCAGTCAAGGAAATTCCTAATTTAGATGTTGTACCATGAAAAAACCACCAAGCCCTGGCATAAATCCACCCAGTCCTGCCTCAGGGGGACAGCATCACTCTGTGATGCTCAGAGCATCCACATGGACATGGTGGCAACAAGGGACAAGAGAGGCAGGGGTGTGGCTGCTCCTCCTGGAGTGATTCACTGCCATCCCCATCTCCATGGCTCTGGAGGGCTGTGGGGGATGGCCTGGGAGGAATGAGGATGACCCAGTCACAGTCTGTGCTCAAACACTCACGGATCAGTGCTGGGGTGCAGGGAGGTGGGTCTGGCACAGCACCCTGCAACACTTCCCACCTCAGGGCATTGTGGAAATGTCAGTGAGGGACTGGGGAGACAATCAGATGGAAAATAACCATGGATTGATAAACAGCACAACCACTCTGGGGCTTGGGAGACACTCGATGGCAGGAGCTGCCAGCCAGGGGATGGTGCTGGGCCTCCTGTCCCCACCTCAGGCATGAGCAAACACTGCTCTGCTCCAGCTCAGCTCCTCCCCACACAGCTCTGCAGCCTCCCAGCCACTGCAGAGCCCAAACACAGATGGCTCCAGGTCACTGCTGGGGCCCAGGGCAGGGGGAGCAGTGCCACAGCCCCGTGGCCCCAGCCCCTTCCAGCTCAGGATCCTTTGTGCCCTGCAGAACACCCTGAACACGCCCCAGGATGCCCAAGTTCAGCCACAGAGTTTATTGTTCAGTAGGAGCTCACCACACCAGCAAGCCAGGACAAGGGGGATGGTACATGAATACAGATGTGGAGGAGCTACACAGACAGATTTGTACAGCTTTTGTACAGAGGAAGAAAATGAATCAAATAACAAAATAGACATTAGCAGTCAAACATTTTTTTGTCTTTTTTTTTTGTATCATACTAACAAAATCTGATAGCCAAAAAATGACTAAGCTACAAAATTGTAATACATACTGTATGGGTAAAAGGTTATCATCCATTTATACATCTAGTATCATCTTTTTTCTGGTAACTTACAGGAGGCCTATAGGATCTTAGTGTATTAATAACTCCCTACAGATAGTGCTGCGCTGCTAAAGCTGCTGAATAACGGAGTATTGGAATTTTCATTAAGACTTTTACAGTGCCATTTGCATTGTTCTGTTTAATGAAATCCTTATGCATCTCTACTGCAAGTCAGAGGAGCTGCTGGTGGCTGGGGGGAGGCAGGAGCTGTAAGGCCTGGGCTGGCAGCTTGGCACCTGGCACTGCAGAGCTGCAACACCCAGGCACTTTGGTACCGTCACTGCAGAGCTGTGACACCCAGCTGGCACTTTGGGACCATCTCTGCAGAGCTCTGACACCCAGCTGGCACTTTGGGACCATCTCTGCAGAGCTGTGACACCCAGCTGGCACTTTGGGACCATCACTGCAGAGCTCTGACACCCAGCTGGCACTTTGGTACCGTCACTGCAGAGCTGTGACACCCAGCTGGCACTTTGGTACCGTCACTGCAGAGCTGTGACACCCAGCTGGCACTTTGGTACCATCACTGCAGAGCTGTGACACCCAGCTGGCACTTTGGGACCATCTCTGCAGAGCTCTGACACCCAGCTGGCACTTTGGGACCATCTCTGCAGAGCTGTGACACCCAGCTGGCACTTTGGGACCATCACTGCAGAGCTCTGACACCCAGCTGGCACTTTGGGACCATCACTGCAGAGCTGTGACACCCAGCTGGCACTTTGGGACCATCACTGCAGAGCTCTGACACCCAGCTGGCAGTTTGGTGCCATAATTCCACAGGACACAGCATGGTGCTGCTCCAGCTCTCTGGATGCTGCAGGGGGGAAAAAGCTGACATTCCCAAGCAAGACTCATTCTTTTCCCCTTTGGTCATGAGAAATAGAGAAGAAATCACTCCATACTAAGTAGTCTCCACCCAAAGGCTGTTTTTGCAGTGGATGAGGGCTCAGCTCCCAGCAGAACAGCATCACTGACTGTCAGGGCTGCTCCTTCCCTTGGAGCCCAGCTGTGTCACCCCCTGCTCCCCACCCTGCACCCCTGCTCAGGACCCACCTGCAGCTGGAGAACCAGCATGGCACTCTCAGGCTGGGAGAAAGGCTGGGGAGAGCACAGCCCTCCCTCAGCAGCTCCCAGGGAGCGAGGTAAGAGCAAGGCTGAAGCCAGAGGGGGAGTGAAGGCACAAACAGGAACCAGCCCGGATCAACAACAGGACAAGGGGACATCACCACTGCTCCAGGGCCCCAGACTCTCCCAAACAACCAAGCCAGCAGGACCAAGGATTGTGAAGCACTTTATACACCACCACATAGGTAAAAATAGCACTTAAACTTACAAATAAATAGAGGGGATGGGGACTCTCCCGCTTGTCCTTTCCAAGTTTGTCCCCAGTGTGGTCTCTCACCACCTCAGGGGGGCAGCCAGAGGTTGGTGCCCTGGGGAAGCCTGTGCTAAATTTGGAGAGGGAGGAAGTGAGTGAGTGCAATCCCTCCTTACACAGGGCTCAGCTGAAGCCCACGTGAGCACACAAATATCTGTTGGCATTGTGGATGGTCCTGTTTGGGAGCAGCTCCCATGGACCTGCACCCCAGAGGGGCTTCAACCTTCAGCCCTGTCACACAGTGACCACAGAGCCTGCACAGAGAGCCCAAGCAGTGCCAGCAGCTCCTGGCTGATCCTCAGGGAGCAGCACAGTCATCTACAGCCAGAGAACACCATCAGCACTAACTCTGAACCTGCCCTGACCCCTCTGCTCCTGTGCTGCATTGTCTCCTGAGCTGAACAGGGAAAGCCCCAGGTCTGAGCTGCTCTCAGGGGATGGTCCCTGGGCAGAGGCAGGAACCAGAGACTCTTCCAGCCTGGCAGCTTTGGATCTGATCAACAGAACCAAAAACATGGGGACTGACTCCCAGGGGATCCCACTCTGTGCAGAGCCAAAGGGAGGTGGAAACAGAGATGTCTCTGCTGCAGGTGAAGGCAGCTGGCCATGAGTCACTAGGAGACCCAAACAGGAAAATAAATTACAAACCAGAATGGAGCCTCCCTCTTGCAGGTGCCCAGGGAAGGCCATGGGGTCTGCAGCCATGACTTCAGAGACCATCCAGCCAACAGGAGCATTTTGGGGAACATCAACCCTAAATTCTTAAAACCAGCAGTGAGGTATTCACTATTGAGGGCTGTAACAAACAAAAACTGCCTCTGGGACTTTCCAAAATCACTTAGAAGATGAATACTCAGCCAGGAGGGTTTTGGAGACCACTCCTACAATCCCTTGGGAAACTCCCAGAGCTAGGCAGAGATGTGCCAATCTTCCTGGTGACTTGTAAGAGCTGAAGAAACTCTTCTACAAGGCAGGATGGAATTGTATATGAATTATTTCCAGCCAGTTCCATCCCATGCTCTGCCTCCTGCTACCACAAGCAGATTTCTGCTGTGATTTCTGATCTCCTTTACTTCCCCTTCCTCTCCCATCCTCCTTGAAGGGCAGGAGATCACCAATTCTGCATCAGGTGAGAAGGGTCAGGTGTTCAATGTCATTCTCCTCATGGCAAAATCACAGTCCTGAAGCTCAGGTCTTTCCCAGGCTGCTTCTGGCTGCCAATCTTTCAGAGAAGCAGGAGTCTGGCAACCCACTAAGAAAAAGTGACACAACTTTGTGGGAAATCAGGGCAAAAAGCAACAGAGCTCATGTGCCCTCATGTTCATCTGCTGGGGGTCTGGCTCAGATCTCCTCCCCATCTTGTCCTGTCACAGATGTCCCATCATGGCAGAAGGCTGGAGGAGGTGGCACTAACTGGGAGAAGCCTGGAGAAATATTGCTGTGACTGTTCCTGTGCTGTGCTGCTGAAGAGAGACCCTGAGATGGCTCTTTCACACCTTTAAGAGCATGTTGTCACCTTCCTCTGCCCTGTTATCACCTGGGAGCTGTGGTGCAAAGTGGGAGTAAAGCCTTGGGAAGAAGGAACAAGATCCTCTGCTGGTGCAGACACAGGAGCTGTGTGGGCTCTGCTCTTGGATTGCCTCTGCTCCAAACACACCCAGCTCATGACAGAGGACTGCTGAAGCCATCAGAGGCTCACAGCAGCACCTCCACCCCATCCACCTCGGGCAGCAGGGGATGGGCATCACACTGGAGAGCCCAGGACAGCTCTGGAAAGCTCCAGGCAATCACAGTGAGCTGTTCAATTGCACAGGCAAGGAGGGAACCATTTGTTCAGTGTGTCTGTCCCACACTGAGTGCCCCCAGCATGGAGCTCCAAGGCCAGCAATGCTGAGATCCAGCACCTGTGGAGTCCTGAGCTCAAAACAGAGCCCAGGAACCCCCCAGGAGTGAGGGGGACCCAGCTGGACAGATGGCTATGGCACAGGGCTCCAGCAGCCTGCTCAGAGATGCCACTGCAGGAAAAAGGGCCAATGCACCCAGGCAAGGTGTGCCTGACCCCAAACCCAGAGCAGCCACCACAGCCTCTTCCCCAAATGCCAGGAGAGAAGAAACAAAATAAATACCCCTCTGAAACCGGATTATTTCCCACAACATGCTATAATACAAGAACTAAGTGCAGGTTCTGCTCTAAAACAGTGATGTCTTCCAAAAGGGAGGAGGAGAACACATCCCCAAACCTCACATCATCAGCCCAGCAGGTCTCACTCACTTGTGCAGGTCCTCAGGACACCAGGGAGTGTGGGAGGGAAGGGCCAGACCCCGTGGGAAGGGTGCGGCCTGTGGGCACATGCTTTGAGCACCACAGGCAAATCCCTCTGCAGCTCCTGTGGGGTCCCACTGACACTTGAGCCACAGGTCAGGGCAGCTGTCATCCAAACCACGTCAGCTGGTGGGACAAGGGCAGCTCAAACAATACAAATTCCACAGTCAAAACCAATACAAGTAAGAAACCAAACCCAGAGAGGTCCTTCTGCTCCCTCCTGGAACAATGGCTGTCTTGGAAAGCTGGACTCTGGGATTGTCCTGATTACATCAGTTAGTACATTATAAACATTGTCCTGCTTTAAAGTGAAAATACTGTGTGTGGTCTTTTGGAGGTGCTAAAGCCAGATGTGGTGTTGCTTTTCCTGACTGTGCAGAGGAGCTGATACTGGCGTGAAATGATCCTTTCCACCTCTTCTCTATCAGAGCTTCTCCTGCAAAAAACCAGAACTTGTTAGGCAAAGGCAGAGGCTTTATTTTGAAAGCACAGAGGCTTTATTTTGAAAGCACAGAGACTTTTTTGGAAAGCACAGAGGGTTTTTTGGAAGAGGCATGGAGTAGATTGCCCACTGCTCTGCCCAGTATGTGTGGATGAAGTCTGCTGTGGGAGGCCAGCACAGGATGTCCCACAAATGCCACCCATGCAAAGGGGACAGCAGAGCTGAGGCTGAGCAGGCTCCAGCAAGGGCTGCCAGGGGAGGTGTGACACAGCCGTGACCCAGGAGACTGTGGGGAAGCTCCCTTTGCATTGCCCCTCTCTCTGTGTGCCCCTCACCACCACCTTCCCCATGGCTTCAAGGGGTTTCTAGTGAGGCTCCCACCACACCTGGGAACTGGAACTGTGCAAAGCTCTTGCTTTTGCTGTGGGAATGACACAGTCAAGCTGTGCTGGCAGAACTACCCCCAGCCAAGTGCTGTCCCCACCACAGCAGGCAAGAAACCACACAAAGCAGATACTTGTTTTAAATAACATTCTGCTCAAAACTTACCTCTTGCTTGTGGGATTTATCCTGCTGGTGAATCCCATTAGCAGACCCAGAGTTTCCAACAGTCTGCAATGGAAAACAGACAACACTTACTGAAGAGGGACACAGATCCTGGTGGTTTTGCTTACAAGCACTGAAATCTGGCAAGATTGCCCTGTCCTTCCTTAGCTGCCCACTCCACACAAGGAAAGGAGGGAAGAATGATGAGGAGGACTAATTTATTACTTTATTATACTATATTATATTAAATAATGCTATACTATACTAAAGAATAATGAATTACTGAATGCTAAAAAGATAATAATGAAAACTCCTGACTCTTTCCATAGTCCTGACACAGCTTGGCCCTGATTGGCCAAAGAGTGAAAACAACTCACAGCAGAATCCAATGGAACAATCACCTGTGGGCAAACAATCTTCAAACACATTCCACATGAGCACAACACAGGAGAAGCAAATGAGATAAGAATTGTTTTTCTTTTCTCTGAGGCTTCTCAGCTTCCCAGAGAAAAACCCTGGGTGAAGGAATTTTTCCAGAGAATGTGAATGCCACACACAGGCACAACCTGCTGGCTGCCTTCCTCAAAGCAGTATTGATTTTAGCAGCATTAGCTGAACAAATCTCCATTCTGAGACGGGAGAACTTTCTGGACTCTCCATCCATCAGAGTTTTTGCATGCCTGCCAAAGGATGGGGAGCTCAGCAAGAGGCTCAAGCACTGGCACGGTGCAATGTGACACCTGATCCTGGCATCTGGGTGAAGGAATCACGTTCAGAGGTTGTGAATGCCACAGATGAGGGCTAAGCTGCCCTGTTTGCTGAGGTACCTGTGTTTTCTCAGAGGAGAGTCTCATGGCTTCCATGAGCTTCTCCATCTGGTGTCCCTGCTCCAGGGCGTTGCGCAGCACGTCCTCGGTGCTGACGAGCCGGTGCTGCAGCCGGATCACCTCGGACTCCGAGGAGGGGTCGATCAGCGAGAAGCGCCGCTGCTCCGGCGCCGCCTTCTCCTTGTCCTGGGGCAGCACAGGGAAAATGGGACAGTGTAAGAACCTGAGTGAGGGATGGGGGACTCCAGGCAGTCTCCAAAATGCAGTTTATTCCATCCAGAACGTTACAGCAGTCCAGGGTTGTGGGTGACAGAGCTGTGCCCACAGCTGTCAGCTCCAGCTGCAGGCAGGCCTGGAGACCCTGAGTTTAGGTTACAATGCATTCTGTACTTTTCTTTTGGTTACAAATGCATTATATTCTTTTCTTTGCTAAGCATCTTAATACAGCAGAACCAATCTATACCTTAACCTTTATCTCTAGCCTATCATAACTACTATAATTACCATATTCATGTTACTGTTCTCCAATCACTAAAAGTCAGTACATTACAGTTTAAGCTAGAAGTTGGTTTTCAGTTTTCTTGCAGTGGAAAATTCTGAGACCTTTTTTCTACTTGTAAGTTTGCTGACTTGTTTGCCTGTGCTCTCTTTCTGTTTGGTAAAAACATCTTCTTGTTTGGGGTGGGTTTATCCTTTGCTCTAGGGCATAAAATCCCTTCTAACTAACTCACCCTTTGCCTCCTTGGTTATCCAGTAAGACTGGCTCAGCAATTCTTTTTATCTATATATCAAAACTTGCTTCCATCTCTATTCCTTCTTCAGATTCTACATTCAAAAATCTTTCTGCTAAGCACACATATCTGTGAGACTTTCTTGTCAAACTTTCATCCTTCCCAACAGGAGGTGTTACAGCAAAACCAAGTATTGCCAGCTGGGGGCTCTGTACAAACCACAAACGGGACGGGACTGCTGGGGAAGGCATCTCAAGCTGTTCTGTTTTCCAGCATCATTCTCACTACATGGTTATGACAATGGGAAGATGCCATCAGCTCACATCCCAGGCAGCAGACCAAGAGCTCAGTTTTACAACTCACTTTAAAAGTTTTTTGACCAGCTGTGGAAACCCAGAGCACACAGGGTATGTTTCTTTTCTGCTCTGGGGTGCCCTACCCCAGGGGAGCACTGTCTTTGACCCTCATTCATGGAGAAAATTTCCTAGGCTTCAAGAGAGGCTGGAATCCCCAAAAGTGTGAAATAGATTATGGAGAGCAGTGTAGGTGCATCACTTGGTAAGAAATTGAGGTTTTGGGACTTTTTATATGTTGTAGATGGAAGCAAGATGGAGGGCACAGGGTGTTGTCCTGGGCTTCTTCTTCCTCCTTCTCCATGGGTTTGGGTGGCATTTTGTAATTGGGCAGAAAAGTCTGCATTGCAGCTCTGTGGGATCAGTTATTGGGTTAAAAGGGAAAATAATCCAGGTGTCAGTTCTTAATTGGATAGTTTAGTCTTAGAAGACCTTGCACCAAGAGATTGTTGGCCATTTTGTGCCTTCTAATGGAAAGCTGCAGAACTCACAGCAGTGAGACTGTTTTACTGATAAGAAATAATAAACACCTGAGTCTGAACATGAACCACTGTCTCAAGTGCCTTCAATCCAGACCCAGAGAAACCACAACTGGAACCACCACAACCAATCACACAAAGCAAAAGCACGTTGACAGTAGTTCCATCCAGTCACTATAAGCACAGGTACCTTTGGTTAAACAATGCTTGCTTATTTTGAATACAATACCTGCTTGTGAGCCTTACAACACAATGCACAGAGCTCTATTATTAAGCTTAGAACTTCCTAATATCTCACTAGATAAACTTTTCTGCAGCTTAGGGAGTTATTCTAGACAAGCATTAATACACAGAACATGGTTCTACTTGTCCTTACTTTTCTACTTCTTACATAATTTTTCTGCTGACCAATCTCATGGCTGCTGCTTAGCTCTAATCACAGTTCTGCTGTCTCTGAGGCCTGCCTTATGCAGCTTTCCCAAAACCCTCTGATTTTAAGGATTCTCACACCAAGAGCTGCAGAAAGTCAAGGTATAAATCCACATAATGCCTAGAACCATGCTGCAATTTCAGCAGCAGATGGGGGCAGAGCACAGCTCAGATCAAGTGACCAGGAGCAGCTCCAGTTTGTTCCCAGCACTTCAAATCAATTATTAACATCTCAGCCACTGGAGGACGTTGAAGTACACGGGAATTTGAGGACACTGCTTATTCTTGGATCAGAGACACTGTAAAACACATGGGGTAGCTGAACCACCTTCAGTTCCTCCCACAAACTGCAGCACTATTTAGCCATGGATCTAAAACCTCAACAGAAAAACGCTGGAGAAGGACACAGGAGGCTACAGCCTCCTCATGAGGGGAAGCACAGAGGCACACAATGACCTCTGTGACCATGGACAGGAGCCAGGGAATGGCCAGAGCTGTGCCAGAGAAGGTCCAGGTTGGAGATCAGGGAAAGGTTCTTTCCCCAGAGGGTGCTGGCACTGCCCAGGCTGCCCAGGGAACGGGCACAGCCCTGAGGCTGCCAGAGCTCCAGGAGCCTCTGGACAATGCTCCCAGGCAGGTGTGATTGTTGGGGTGTCCTGAGCAGGGCCAGGAGTTGGACTGGATGATCCTTGTGGCCTTTCCAACTGAGATATTCTGTGATAAATGACATGTGGGTATCTTTGCTGCATAATGAGGTGCTGCTAAGCTCAGTCACTGTCAAGAGAATCCCCATCAGATGCTCAGCAGGACAAAAGAAAACACAAAGACCTGGAGCAAGAGTGAAGGGCTCAGACTCCCCACTCCCCTCAGCAGTACAGAGCCCTCCAGCCCCTAGGCTGTGCCAGGATTGTAGGAAATAAATTTAGAAAAAGTTTTTAAAGTTTAACAGAAGGCTATATAAGGTTAAACATAAGCTATATAAAGTTACTTTATATACTTCATCATACACAACAAATAATAAACAAAACAATCAAAAAAAGTTTTTTCTATCCAAGAGGGAGGGGGAAATGTAGGAAATAAATACTACAAATAAAACTAATAAAACAAAATATAAAACTAATAAAACACAATAAAAACTAATAAAACAAAAGAAAAAACTAATAAAACAAAAGAAAAAACTAACAAAACAAAATAAAAACTAATAAAACAAACTACAAATAAAACTAAATACTTCAGAAAAATAGAGCTATAAACATACATTGCAGTGGGACCCACAAAAGATAGTTTTAAATAATTAACTTTAAGACATCTGCAGCATGATGTAACAAAAAACTAATAAATCAAGAAACACAGTGCATTGTAATTAAAAAATAGTTAACTTCTAATTATAATAGCATCAATAACACAATATATAGTGTATTGTAATTAAAAAAATAGTTACCTTCTAATTATAATATAACATCTATATTATCTCTCATCTATATTGCCCTTTCTCAGAAAACTAAAAATAAAACGTTTTTAAAAACCCCTCTCAGCTATCTCATCTCGGGCTCAGGAAAGGAGCATTATCCGACACAGGACGGGTTTCAGGGCCCTCACCAGCACAACCAGTTTCTCTCGCAGCCCCTTGATGTCATCCTTGAGCTTCTGCTCCTTCAGCCTCCACTCCGCCTTGTGCACCTCGCGGCTGAGGTCGCGCTCCGGCCCCGGCGAGTGCCGGTTCGCCTCCAGCAGCAGCGCCCGCAGCTCGTTCAGGCTCCTGCCAGTGAGAAACAACAACCACTTGCTTTAAAATGTTAAAAGTTCAATATGGTTATAAAAATAGTAATGTAATTAGAGCAGTAAGAATTTGGGCAATCAGAGGTAGGGTGGTAAAAGCAAAGAATTACAAATGTTCGGATGCTTTCCTCTTGAAAACAAAGGATCCTCACTAACAAAGGACTAACCCTTAAAAGCAATAGCCTGTTGCATATCATACATGATTCAAAAATTCTTTTCAAACAAAGGGTGTTTTCTGGTTATTGACAGCTTCCCTCCATCTTGTAAATAAATCATGGTTGGACTCCATTGGAGTCTATAAGGAAACTAGTTCTTCACCATCAGGAGGCAATAATTCTTCTCTCTGGGATCTCAGTGTCTTGCCCTTGTTATCTCTGTGCAAAGAATTTCTTGATTATCTCATCCCTTTCTTGAGCTAGTTAACAAGCATCTTACATTGCATAGTTCTATTTTACCATTATGTCATAACCAAAAACTATATTTAACACACTACTTAAGAGAATTTATACAGCATAACTTTCTAACATAATACATATAATATTCATTTTAATATTTGCAAACAGCCAATCATATTATACATATTTTTCACATACAAGCAGCAGCAGGAAGAGATGGAGACATTCCCAGAGCCCACACACCACTGGAGCCCTGCTGTGCTCCCTCCCACCTTTGCTACAGATCCAAAGGAAGGCCAGTGAACAAATCTGACCCAGCTCCCACCACTCTTTTCTTGTCCCACTTTGCCAGCTCTGAGACTGGCACTGCACAGGCACTGCTTGAGCAGCCAGCCTGGCTGGCCTGTAGTGACTTCATTCAGCATCTCCTCTGGGCTGCCTTGCAGCTCCTGGCAAGCAGTGAAAGGGCAGTGCCTTTTGAGAATTCACAGCCTCTAATTCCAACCAAATTCACACATCAGCATCTCTAAAGAAAGGGAAAGCTGTGGGCTGGATGAATATTCACAGAGCCCCCGTCTGCAGCTCTGTCCTCCAGACCTGCACACTGACCTTTCCTTCTTGAGCAGCTCCTGGCTGATCAGGACCAGCTGCCCTGAGGCATCATGTGTTTTCTTGGTCAAGGCTTCCAGTTCTCCTTCCAACCTCTTCTTTTCTTTGAGCACTGAATCAGCCTTCTTTTCTGCTGTTTTGCATTTGTTTTCCAAAGCTATGAGAAGCAGAAGATTCAGGGGAAGAAAGGTCACTTAGTTCTTTACTTAATCCCTACTTTTTGCCTTTTCCCAATTCCTACTCCTAAAAGCACAGACATAATTAACTCTTGGCTGGCTGTAGCTAAAGGGACACACCCAGCTCAATTGACTTCTACTTCATTAACTTTACACATAAACAACCCCAAACCCTCCCTCACAGGACACTAATATCTGCTGCAGTTTGTGTTCAATTCCTGAATTCATTTCTACCAGCAATAGTCATTTAAAAACAATAGCATCATGTTTTACATCAGCCTATTTCAGCTCTGGGCTCTTGTTCAACACCAGGCTGTGGGCCAAGCAGGGAAACATTTAATTCCCCCCAACACTGGATTAGGGAAACTTACCACTTACTTGGGCCCTTAGAGTTTCAGTCTGGGTCACCAGGGATGACACCTCTTTGTCTCTTTTACTCAGCTTGTCCTGGAGGTCTGTGGGGGAATGAAAAGACAAGAATGAGAGGGCTGGAAAATACTTTGTGCAAATTGGGAAGGTGTCAGGAACACAGCACGGGCCAGGGTGCAGTGGGCACCATTGTGGTTCACTGCTGTTGGCAGAGGGACACTCATCCCACCACACTGGGTGACTCTGGGAGGTTGTACCAGACAGGGCTAGGAAAGCAATCTCAAGGAGGAGGGGGAAATGGCAATAAAGCATTAATTAAAAAAAAAAAAAAAAACCAAAAGGAAGAAGGGGAAAAGGCAATAAAACATTAATTAAAAAAACCCAAATGGAACTTTTAGCACATTTCTTTGTGCCACCTCCTACAGTGGAAGGCAGAGACTGTTTTAAAAGACATGTTTTCTGCGTGTTTTCTGGAACTGATGCATTTCCATGCTCAGAGCTGCAGATCTGAAGTGTGATGCTTTTGTGGCTCAAATCTGACCTGGTTGTTTTCTGAACATCTTTCTGGAGTTTATTCAGTGTGGAAACAATGCACACATGGACTGAGTGGCCATTCAGAGCAGTGGCTGCTGGTGCTAATTAAAGGCAGGAATTACCTGTCAATCAGCAAACAATTTGGTGTAGAAACATAGAATAGTTTGGTTTGGAAAGGAACTTAAAGATCATCTTGTTCCACACCCCTGCTTTGGGCAGGGACACCATCCACCATCCCAGGCTGCTCCAAGCCCTGTCCAGCCTGTCCCTGGGCACTTGCAGGGATGGGGTATAACCTGAATGAGTTCTACAGGATCCCATATCTGCAAAAACAGACAAGGCTTGTGGACAATGCCTGGCTTGCACTGAGGACAACAGAAATAGGACAAAATACCTCTGAATCCAGCCCTGCTATTGCTCAGACTCAGTGTTACAGCTTACCCTCTGTGAGGGGGCTGAGTGCAGTTGAGGTTGAAATACACTTTATACAAGTTTCCCGAGTAAGTCTCACATTTTGTTAAAAGGATTGACTTGATTTATAGTGAGCTTAATAAAAAGTAACTATCATTATTTGAAGCCTGTCACATTTATATCTAAAAACTCCTCTTCTGTGAGCAAATAACATTTAATTAAGGTCTGAATTTTACTTGCTGTGAAAATCAGTGAAGGAATGGAAATGCACCTATTTCCCCAGATCTGTCTCCAGCCTGCACCATCAGGTATCTTACACAGGTAAAAACATCCACCCCTGCATATGCTCAGCTTGATTAGAAGGAAAAAACAAATCCAGACAACAAAAGCCATTGGGCAAATTTTGACAGATGAAATGTCCTCCTAAACGCCTGCCACGCAGTCATCCCTGCAAGAGCAGAAAGCTGGAAGAAGAGAAAGTGTACAAGTCACTAGAACAGGATAAAAATAATAGTTTCATACCTTCCATAGTCTCCTTCATTTTTATCTTGTCTTCTGAAATGTCATTAGTCTCAATCATCTGGAATAAATGTAAAATGTAAGATATAAACTAACCCTTTACCCAAAGACAAGCAGAAGTTAACAACCACAAAGCCCCATCCAAAGCAGAAGGCATCCCATGTCCAAGTTAGGATGTTTTACATCTTTCCCAAGAGGGAAATAAAGGCTTTTTTGAGGAGCCACTTGTCCAGCTGGGCACTCCTGAGGCTGCCCAGAGTGCCCAGACAGCCCCCAGGTGAGCTCACCTGCAGGATTCACTCAGGAGGGAGCAGAGCTCAGGTTCTCCCCCAGGTTCTGGTTCAGCCCTGCACACACAGGAATGCAGGAGCTGCTGTACCCCTGACCAGGCACCTCTGGGCAATCTCAGCAAACACCCAACTCCAGCATGCAGCTTGACACCTACCAGTCAGCAGGTTCATCAACTTCTGCAGAACCTAGCTGTGCCCAAAGTTATAAAAATGTTGATAAAACAGTAATTTATTAAAGAACTAATGCATTAATAAAAATAGTAACAAAGCAAATGCCATACAGGGGATTCTGCTTTTCCCCATCCTCTTTTCTATATTGCAATGAAAAGCCAGAGACTACAGAGCTTCCAATGCTAAGCTTTCTGTGGCAGAGGCCACAACTGAGCCCTTCACACCTCTCCCCATCCAGCAGCCTTTGCTGGTTCCTCAGCACATGCCCAGAGCCAGCAGCTGCTGTGGCCACCAAGAGCCCCAAGGCCACTTCTCTGAACTCTGGGCTGTGGGACAAGGCAAACAGAAGCAGGGGAACCCTCAGAGCAGAAATATGCTTTCTGATGTACTTTTGGTATGGAATAAACTATTTAACTGCTCTTGGGAAGCAGTTGTGGCTCTCCCTTGAAGGTCTAGGAAAAGCTGTCACAAGTAACCTTTGCTTGTTTAAAATACTTGGGCAGTGAATACTGCAGTTACTTTAAATTAACTAAGACAATTTTAAATAGAACTTGCCCCATGATACTCAAAGGCTTTCACCCATGCATTTCTTCCCATATTCTCCTGATTTTAATTGACACATAGCTGAAATAATTACTTTAAGACTTCCCTGGTTCTAATCCAGTATTGATATCCCCCAGAGCCCTTCCATTTATCTAAAGGGCTCTGGAACAAGACTCCAGCTTCTTCTTTTCCATTCATTCCTGTTTGAATATTGGCTATAATGTGTTACATGTTGTAATAACAACTCCTTTTCCCCAGAGTCCTGGCTGTACTTATTGTTCCCAACTGTCCTTATTGGCTGAAACATCCTGGAGCAACCCTTCAAACACCATTAATGCTGGAGATTCCTCTTTGGCCTTTGCCTCTGTTGTCCTCTGTGTGCCTATTTCCAAGGTGTGCAGTTCTGACTTGGACAACATGGAATTCATGGCTTGACTTTGCTCCCTGGAGGTGCAACTGCTTTCAATGGGGCTGCTCATGTTGGGAAATTAAACACAGGCATTGAATTCATTTCATTGGGATCTGTCTGGAACAGAAACTACATCACCACTGAAATTTCAGCGCAGTATTCTTCAAATGTGCACGTTCTACAGCTTATTTTAATTTTCTGCATCCCCACAGGATGTAAATTGGGTTTTTCCTCATTTCTCATGCAAAATCCAAACACAAATAGTGGCCCAGCCCCCCATGAGTAGCAATCTCCCTGCTCACTACAGTGCAGAACCAGCCACAATCCCTTGTGCCACACACAATGGCAGGATGATGCATCCTGTGGCAAATACTCAAAAAAACCCCAAAAAACAAGGTGACTTAGACACAAAGGCCACAGTAAATTGACCCCTTCATATGACTGCTCTTATTGCAGCCCTCCCTGGTCTCATATTCAATCAGGCATTTTATTTCCCCAGCCTGGTGCCATTCTGACCCTTTCTGGCATCTTTTCCACTCTAACCCTCAACAGCAGCATTTCCCTGTCTCCCACACGTGCTGTGGAGCCCCTGCCCTGTTGCTGACACAGCCTCACCCATCCCACAGTGCAGCACTCACTGCACCTCTCTTGTTCCAGGTGCTGAGCAAGGCTGACTCTTTTTCCACTCAATCCTTCTAGAACCCCCAAAGAGCCTTGCCCAACAGCACACCAAGGCTGCTGCAGCTCCTTGCAGGAATTTATTAGAGAATAAATCCAACTGCATTGCAGGAATGATGGTTTTCCAGCTCAGAACATGCTTGCTCAGCATGAGAGCCCACCCTGACAAACCATGACAGCCCTAGACTGCTGCCACAGCAGCCTCCACACCCAGGTGTGGCCCCACTTGCTCCTTTTCCTAATTGTCCCACTGTCCCAATGGCTTTCTAGAGTGGATTGACACCTTCAGCATGGAGATGCAGTGCAGAAAGAACACTGTTAGTGGAAGAAAAAAACATCCAGATATTTGAAGCCTCAAAAAACTGCACAAGGCAGTGGCTGAGGAGTTACCAACAGTGATAATAAACAGCAAAATGACCCCCAAGTCATACATTTGCATGCTGAGAAGGATGCAGGGCCTCCATGGACTGCAGCTTGTTCTCTAAGACAAGCACTTTTTCCTGCAATCTTTGGATTTCCTGTTTGCTGTGGACTTCTGTTTTCTGTAATGTTTCATAGTCCAACATCTTCTTTTCAGCCAAAGATATCTGCTCTTTCAAGAAAGCTATTGCTTCTGTCTGATCTGTGTATTCACCATGAAGTTTCTCCAGTTCATGCACCCTCAGCTCAGCATCTCGACACTTGTCCTTCACATCCTGGAGCTCAAGAAGGTGCTGACTGCTTTTGGTTTCCAGTTGCATTTTCCAGTTGCTGTTGCTTTTTTCCACTTCTTCCAAAGCCTCCTGCAGCTTCAGCTTGAGACTCTCTTTCTCCTTTATATGGACAGCTGTCTCGATGTCGTGCTTTGCTTTCAGGTTCTCCAACTCAAGCTGGTGCTCCAGCTTTATACTCTCCACCACTGCCTTCAGCTCCACAATCTCCTTGTGCTGGGTGTCAGGGCCTGAGTTGAGCGTGGCTTTCAGGTCCTCCAGAGACTTCTGGTGGTCAGAAGCTAACGTGTCCAACTTGGACTTCCAGTTGTCCATGAGCCCCATGTTCTCATTAGTGGCCTGCTGAACTTTATGCTTTAAGTCCACAATCTCCTGCGAGTACTTCTCATTGACAGACTTCAGCTTCTCCATCTCCTGCTGGTACTTCTTTAGCGTCTTCTCATACTTCTCCTTCAGCTGGCTGCTCTCCTTCTGGTGCTCCTTGTTGGCAGAGAGCAGCTGATCCCTCAGCCTCAGTGCCTCTGAGTGCAGGCCCAGGCTGTGCTCGGGGCTCTCTGCCTGCTGCGAGCTCTGCAGGCACTGCCGGAGCTCGTCCACCTCGCTGCGCCTCAGGCTCAGCTCCTCCTCCAGCTGCAGGATCCTGGACTGCTCCGCCACCGTGGTCAGCTGCAACACCACAAACACAAGGTCAGTGCACCCCTCATCGCCACACCTTCCCCACAGCAAGAGTTCTCCAGTGGAAATAAATCCAAAGTGCATCAGTCAAAGTTCAGAGGAAGAGGTGGAGAGCACCTGGTGCCCTCCAACCTGTCACCCTGATTTTTTAAGATTTTCTAAGCCTTCTGACTTTGACATTCTTGTAACAAACTTTCTCACACACTTTCTGTAAATAACTCATTGTTTTGCATTCCTTTATGGAGGAGGAGAAAGTTGGTGGGCTGTTGGTCTGTCCAGTGTCATTGGAGAGATGGCACTGTCACCCTCCAATCCACTGTCACTCTTGGAAAACTATAAATGTTGGAGTCAGAAAATAAACTTCCCTTTTTCTTCACCTTGAGAACAGCAGTGTGAGCTTGTGCTCTTTCATGTCCTATAACAACACCAACCTGAGCACAGTTTTGCACCAGCACAACTGTCGCCCTGATTTTTTAAGATTCTCTAAAATCACAGATTCTGATGTTTACATTCTTGTAACAAACTTTCTCACACACTTTCTGTAAATAACTTATTGTCTTGCATTCTTTTATGGAGGAGGAGTGTCATTATAGGACATGAAACAACATGAGCACACACACTGCTGCTTTCAAGGTGAAGAAAAAGGGAAGTTTATTTTCTGACTCTAACATTTATAGTTTTCCAAAAGTGACAGTGGATTGGAGGGTAAAAGTGCCACCTCTCCAATGACACTCAGCAAACCAACAGTCTATCAAATTTCTTCTATGAAAGAATGCAAAACAATATGTTATTTACAGAAAGTGTGTGAGACAGTTCATTACAAGAATACAAACATTAGAAGCCTTAGAAAATCTTAAAAAATCAGGGCAAGAGAGGAGAAATTTGATAGACTGCTGGTTTGTCTAGTGTCATTGGAGAGGTGGCAGTTTCACCCTCCAATCCACTGTCACTTTTAGAAATCAATAAATGTTGGAGTCAGAAAATAAACTTCCCTTTTTTCACCCTGAGAGCAGCAGTGTGCACGTTGTGTTTCATGCCCTATAGTGACAGGCAACCAGCACTGACAACTCACAGTTATGTCTGTGCCAATTGCAATTTATTTTTTCTTAATACAAACCTCTTGCTTTCCACAGAAAAACACCTTGGAAATAACCCTTGAAATTCACTAGGGAGCAACAGTGGTTTATGAAAAATAATGTCCTGGACGGGCATTATGTTTCCAGACCAGGCATCTTGCCAGATGATGCACAGAGGAGATGTGACTGCACATGCAGGAATTTCACAAGCATCAAAACCAGCATTAAGCATATCATGTTTCCTTTATTGCTCAGCAATCCTCAGCCTGCAAACCTCTCTTCTGTAACAGAATTTGTTTACTCTGGTGTAAAAAGGAAAAGGGATTTTGACATATGAGTGCTTGTTAGAGTTTATTAGCAAAGTCAAAATAACAAAGGAGGCTAGAGGATGCAAGACAATAAATCTGGCCATGGTACACATTGAGCTTAAGGGCTGTGGGTCCATGTTTTGCCATCTGAATGTAACCTGGCAGGGCTGATCTCCCTGTGAGTCACAGGGAGTACAGGGTGCTGCCACTATGGATGAAGAAGAGGATGAAACATTAGAAAAAGGCAAAAGAAAGAAGGAAACCGAGCCAAACTCCAAGAGCTCAATTTCACTTCGTTTCAATTGCCATCTGCCCAGCAGTCATCAGCCCAGGAGGCTGCTGGGCATTGTTTCAGATGGGCACAGGGGGCTTCAAACCATCCAGACCTTTTGGAGACCCTCCCATTTATGTTTTCTACAGCTCTCAAACCCATTACTGCTCACTGCAGCAAGTTTGCTGCTTCCCACACCACACCAGCATGAAAAAGCCCTCTCCACATCTGGCTGCTTTTAGGATTCCTCTGGGCAATCTGTCCTGTTGTCCATGACCAAGGATCAGAGTGGGCCCAGCTGCATCCACCAGCACCTTCCCCTTCAGATGGCAGCTCCCACAACTGGCAGGGGAGACTGGAATGTTGATTGCAATGTTATTTCCTCTTACAGCCTGGGAGGAGCTCAAGGCAGAATGAATTGTGCAGGATATTACTGGGATATGTTAATTGAAAAATGAATTGTAGGAGCTCATGTGTCAGATGGTGGCGTGGGGCAGAGAAGCAAGCTCAGTCTGAGAAACAAGCTCCCCATAAGAGAAGCAAAGCTGGAAATCATATTATACTACTATTTCTGGGAAAGAGAGCAAACAAAAAACCAAACAAAATCAAGGAAGCTTAAGTTCAAGCCAAAATCAATCAACCCCACAAAAACCAAAAGAAAGAAACCCAAAGCAAGGCATGATGAGCACCAGGGCAGTGCAAGCGCTGTCTGCAGGCAGGGCAGGTGAGGGTGCATTACCCTGGTGTCCTCTAATTCTCTGAGGAGTTTTTCAGCCTGTGCCTTCTCAAACAGCAGGCTCTGCTCGAGCTCCCGAATTCGGGCATGCTCCAACTGCGTCTGAGTCTGCTCACACAGAGAGAGAAAAGAACAGTGGAGAGGGGAGCAGGGAAGGGAGAGAGAGAAAGAGAGGGAGGGAGAGAGAAGGCTGCAACATCATCTCCAGAGAACAAGACAAGGAAAGGCTGTTCACAACAGGAAGAGAATAAAAACCCAGACAGGGAGGAAAAATCCAACCAAACAGGAAACGGTCCCTGCGGGATTTTACATGGTACTGGTAGTGGCTCTTCAGTAGAAAAGTGAAACTGTGATGGGAAGACATCCTTCTGCTCCAGTGTCTCCTGCATCAGCTGAAGACACTTCCTAAAAAGCAAAGCTCCCACCAGCACAAGGCCCTTGATCACACAGACAGTGCAAAGACGTTGCAATGATTCTCCACATCTTTCCTCAAGAAGAGTCACAAGTTAGACTGAAAAGAGCTGGAAGTTCCCATCCTCTTTTTGCTCTGGAGACAGTGAGAATCCTACACTAAGTGGGAAAAAAACCCCAGGTCATACTGTGCATGGCATGTTGTAAAACAAGAAACACACTGCACTGAAGAGATCAGGGAATTGTGATCCCAACCTGTTCTGTAAATCAGTGCTTTGAGATTGAACAGGCCAGACATGAATTTCAAAGTGACTTCTGTACAGTAGGACTCTACCAATTTTGGCACAAGAAAACAGAACTTTTTTGGTTGGTTGGTTGGTTTTGGGATTTTTGGTTGGTTGGTTAGTGGTTTGGTTTCAAAGTTGGGGGTTTTTTTGACAAATGATTCAGCTAAGCACAAGAAGCTCATGCTATCTACCCAAAACCAGGAGCACTGGCACAGGGCATTGCTTCAGTGCCCTTCACTTTTAAAGCTGAAATACCATAAAGCTGCACTTGGTAGCAAAGCTCAGCAATCCACAATCACCACTGTAAAATCATGTAGAATTCCTTATAAATAAAAGAGGAGAGGAGACATGGGAAGGTGCATACACACTCTGGCCTTCACATTTTTTTTAGCTAAAAAACATTTTCCTTAGAATCAAGCTTAATTAATCTATCAAATAAAAAAATTAATCTAGCAAAAAAGCAAACAAACCTGCTCAGAACCATTTAAACCCTATTTTTTGCCCTTCATTTTCCATGTACTTATTTGCTTCCCCCCTCTTTCTATTGGAGCCAGTTTAAGGATTTTCTGCCCTTCCCTACAATAAAGCAAGGCTTGCAAGTTTTGTACAAATTATAGAAACAGAAGTTTTTTAATAAATCCATGTTTTATGCTTGCAAAATATCATTGTACATGTATTCATAGATGGTGACATAACTGCCATTTATATTCAGATAGCTCTGCATTTTATGTGCCTTATTTAACCCCTGAAGGAGGGGAGAAAAAGATGTGGATTCAAAAACCCAAATATTATCAAAACCCTGAATTATATAACAGCACATCATATATTTGATGACCTATTACAAAATTCATCTCTGGACTTCTCACAGAGATTCTCTCCAGGTTAACACAAGTGCCCAGTCAAGCTCTCAGTCCCACTCGATATTCTTGTTCAGTATCTATTAATCCTGTTATTTTCCAACTCTGAAATAACAGTTGATAATAGAGGGGAAAAAACCAAACAAAAAACCATAGAAAAAATTAGATTAACTGTTTTACAGTCCTTAAATCTTAGGCTTACATTCAATCCTGTGTTATTTTATATAAATTGGTTTGCTAGTACTAGCCAGTATGAGTCACAACCTCACATCCAAAGTTTCCCTGCACTTTGAGGAAGCCCAGATATGAATTTCAGATTTATTTGTAGCTATTAGCCTTAAATTACTGTTCACAAGCTATAAACTGACTTCCCACTGGCATTCAAGGCATGCTGCAGGATGCAGGAGATGAGCATGGGAGAGTTCCTTGATGAGGATAATACTTCCTGTAAACTATGGTTTTCCACCACAAAAAGTCTTTCCTGAAAGCTTTTCCTACATTAGCTTTTTAACTTTCAAAGCTTTTGAAAGCTTTTCCTGCGTTTGTTTTTCATCTCCCAAATCACTACAGCATCAGCTGCCAAGCAGGATCAAAACTGGGTTGAAATCATAACTCCATTTCAGGGCTGAATCCACAGCAACTCTATCAGAGGTCCAAAACCTTGATCTCTCTGTATCTTCACATTTTTTCTCTCAAGTTAATTACTTGCTTCTGGAAAGCTTAACTGTCTCCACAAAAAAGCAGGAAGGTGAGAATTAACTCTGGTGGGTCAGTCATTCAGTCTGGACATGCAAATTAGGCAGACAAGATGTGAAATGTGGCCCCAGCCAAGCCTGTGCTGGGACTGATGCTGGGCTCATGGAGAGCATGCCAGTTCCCTGGGTCAGGGGAAATCAAGCATTCCTAAATTATTTGTCCTTTTGTACAGACCAGCATGGAAGTGAAAACAGGACCACAATGTCCTGCTGAAAGCTTGGCCATATCCCCATTGCAAAACAATTCCTTCCCAGCCCAAAGCAAAATTGAATCCAAGAGTGTGAGTCCCAAACTGAGAATGGGAGCCCTTACCCATACCCAGCAGTTTATCATCATGGTGGCTTTAAAAAAAAATAAAAATCCAAATATACCAAGCCTGGTCCCACTGCCATAATTACACAGCCAGGCTTGAACACTTGGAGCTTACAGAGGGACAATTCACTGCTCCCAAAGGGAATGATGCATGCACCAACCACCCTTCCCCAGGGCACTGTGGGAAAGCTGTCAGCTCAGGGATGAACTGAAATCTGATTTTGCTCCCACACAACAGGCAGAAATTGCACTTGCTGTGCTCCCACAAAGGTCTGCTAGCAGTGCACTGCTGATTTACACCCTGTCAAACATCTACTTCAGCTTCTGGATGAAGAAGAGAGGTTTGTGCCAACAGGATCACAGCCACAGCAATATATCCATTTCCCAGTTTTCCCATTTTCCTGGGCTTTTGTTGCTATGAGTGACAGTGAAGCACAGGAGCAGGGCCCTTGACATTTCTGGCTGTTACTAACTTGGTACTGCAGCAAAACAGACAAAAAACTCCCTTGATTTACATTTGGAGAGCAGAGCCTTGCTTCCACAGAAAGATTTTCTGTTCCCTTTTCCCCATGGAAAAACCTCCCACTCAATGAGAGCCAACATCACTTCATCCCAACATCCTTCCAGCCTGCACAATGCTCACTGCAACAGCATCCCTGAGCAACAGCCCTTCCCAGGGGCAGGGTTTTAAGGATTTTCTGCCCTTCCCTACAATAAAGCAAGGCTTGCAAGTTTTGTACAAATTATAGAAACAGAAGTTTTTTAAAAAAATCCATGTTTTATGCTTGCAAAATATCATTGTACATGTATTCACAGATGGTGACATAAATGTCATTTATATTCAGATGGCTCTGTATTTTATGTGCCTTATTTAACCCCTGAAGGGGGGGGAGAAAAAGATGTGGATTCAAAAACCCAAATATTATCAAAATCTAGTGCCAAACCCACACTCCAGGCAGTGAATTCCACATGAGGATACCTCAGCATAAACAGCATTTTGGCTGGAATTAAACAGCATCCATTCAGGAGACTCCATGTGCCCATGAGCTGCTGAGAGCAGGACACCACAGGGACAGGAACTGAACTGTCAATTCATTTCTAGGGTGGAAAAATATAAGTTCAACACATTCAGACACAGATTTTCACATGGCTTGGCAACTTAGAGTGATAGATGAACTCCAGGCAGCCCCAGGTGTGAGCAGCCCTTGGGCACCACACCAAAGAACAATCCTCACAGCTCACAGCAGTAAATCACACAGCACATCAGTACAGTATTGTTAGAGGGGACCAAAAGGTGGCAGAAATTACTCAAGTGAGTAATTTCTACCACATCCAGAGTAATTTTTGCAACTCTGGATCCCACATTTTGGCAAGATCATAAGGAATTACCTCCAGATCCCCTTTTGTAATGGATTCTTCCTCCACACGGAACTGCAAGTCCTCCACTTTCCTGGGGAAGGAAAGGGACACACAGAGCAATCAGAAGGGACACACAGAGCAATCAGAAGGAAAGGGACACAGAGCAATCAGAATTCTCAGCTCAGCACCCTTTGTCTCAGCAGCCACTGCACATCAGCCTTTCCACTGTTAACCAAGTTCTATGGGATCACTGCAACCATCAATGAAGAGGCCATTCCCAACAAATAGAAAAGCTGCACAAAAAATTACTGATAAGCTTTTATCCAGCCAATTAAATTTATAAATGTATTATATATACATTTATAAATTTAATTGGGTGGATAAAATTATGGCAGTTGGACCAGGGTTGGTCCCACTGCCATAATTACACAGCCAGGCTGAAACACTTGGAGCTTACAAAGGGACAATTCACTGCTCCCAAAGGGGAAGATGCATGCACCAACCACCCTTCCCTATTTATTTTATTATAAAATAAATAAAATTAAATTAAAACCACCCACCCAATATTTAAAAAATCACATCATGGCCTGCAGAATCAAAGTCTGAAAGGGATTCAGATCACCTTTGAATACAAAAGCTCAGCAGAAACTGAGCAGCAAGTCCCATAGAGCAGGACAGTTACAAGCAGCTTTCCACACACAAAGGTGGCCTTTTTGTAAAGTGCATCCCCTCAGACACACAATTACTGTTCTCTGACACAGGAGCCTAAAAACAAGCAAAGCAAGGTTTCGGATTATTTAAACCTTGTTATGCAAGCACCGGGCAATTCCTGTGCCAAATCCATACAAAATATCCCAAGGGAATGGAATGGGATCCTCTGCCTCCTTGGCAGAGGGTGGGGAACTGTGAGTTACCCTGGCAGACAGAAGAGCCTTCCCCATAGAGTTTACAGGCCAGTCATGCATAAATGCAATAAAACCACACACATTAACTCAGACAGGCCAAGGAAACTCTTCTCTTTTGGAAGGCAGAAGCCAGCAACAGTAGAAAATAATTCCATTTTCTGCTAGATTCATCCCTCTTTTTCTCTTTACTGATTATAAAGAAAAAGGCTGAGGATGTTTAGTTTGCAGCCAGATGTAAGGACTATGAGTCTGTTACAGATAAAAATAGCTGGGAGTGTACATAACTCTCTTCATAAACAAGATTCCTTGTCTAAACCTCCTCTAATTAGAGGAGGGAGGCATCTGTTGATATTTAGATGAAAATTCAGCTGTCTGGGGTTAAAGAGCCTCCTAGAGCTGGGAAAGTCAGCTGCCTACCAGGACTATGGGGAGACATGCATGAAAGAACATTTCATCCTCAGGAGGAGCATCAATAATTGAAATCAACACTGTTTTCAGTTATTTAATACACATAAATGTTTTTCTATTCCCACTGAAGAGTTTAATTATACACATGGAGTACCTGGACTCCAAGAATGACATGCAGATCACTCTGATCCAGAGGGGAAATGTGTGCACCAGGAGATTTGCATGGATGGGGGCCTCTGGCATGTGAATCACACTGCAGTGAGGCTGCACTCAGTTTGGCTTCCCTTCCTCACAAAGAACATCCTCAAGATCGGCCCATCATAAACGGAAGAGAGGAAGGGGACCTCAGCAAATCCAGGTTGTACAGGAGGGTCTGTGATGGCCCAAGGTGCACGTGCCTGTTTATGACCCAATTTTTATTTCACAAATATATGTGTATTCTTAAGGCAAAACCATCCAAAGGCTTCAGCACTGTCCACACATGACTTCACCTCCCTCACACCCCTCCACCCCTGCTTTACCTCTTCTCCTCCTCCAGCTGGTTCAGCAGCTCAATCTTCTCCTTCTGCATCCCATCCACCAAGGCTCGTGCTCGCTGCAGGTTTCCTTCTGCCTCCGTGACATACTGGAGCAAAAAATGAGCCCAAGACACAAAAATTAGCCATGCCTGAAGTAGTTCAAGGCTGTTCAGAACTAGGGAACAGAAAGTTTTGATGATCTGTTTCAGAGGATGCTGTGCTAACAGCACATTTTCCAAAGAGCTCAGGATGTAGGGATCAAGGCAACAAAAACAGCTCCATCTCCAGCAGCTGGAAGGGATCCATCCTTCAGTGCCTCTCTGACCTGACCCTTTTAGAGACTCCAGCTCTGATTAGAGTTAAGAACTTGAAGCCTGAAAAGTTCTGAAAATCTGGTCAGAGGTTGCCAGTGCAACTCAGCCTAGTCACGAAGCAAAAGAAGTATTTCAGACTTCTGTTAATTCATTTCTTACTGATAATTACTGGAAAAAACAATATATGAGAAGAATGTTAGCTTGAAGCTGATTTCCCAATTTCTCCTGCATTTCTGACAGGCAGGTGTGACCCACCACACAAAAATACAGTGCCATCCCTGCTCCCAGGTAGCTCACTTGGCTTTAAAAGCATGAGTAAAGAATTTAGGACAGCAGCAGACAATGAAGAACCACATACTGACAAATAGCACAGACACAACTCTCTTTAAGCATTTTAATACATAAAATATCCTTTGTACAAATGCTTGTGCAACAAACAAACAAACAAACACTAACTTATTATGATCAGCCTGTTTTCCTTCCAGATTTCCTGCCTTCATTAATTTTATAAAAGAATCCTCTCTGGTGGGAAAGCAGTGCCATATGAGCTGGGCTGATGCCCTCAGCACCATAAAATCACTGCAATGCAGTCCCAGCCACAGCCAGATTCAGTGGCTGAGGGGAACAAATTTGCATTTCAGCATTGGAATTTATTGATCCAGCAGACACAAGCTGCCTGCTGCCTCTGATCTGGCACAGCCCTTTCCCTACTCCTGGCTCAGGGCAGGGACAGCACACGTGACACTGGGAGGGTGGAGAAAGAGCCTCTACAGGAATGTGGATTTTGTTGATGGAGTGACAAAATTACTTTTAGTCCTTTCAAAAAGGAAAGAAGCTCAGAAGTTTCTGGTTTTGATTAAGTGAAAAAGTCACTTTATAGGCCTAGGGGACTTCAAACTTAAGGACAGCTAATTGGACAGAAGCTGAAAAGTCCAGCTTGGGCAATTTATTAGAAAAAGAATTTAACAAAGAAACTAATTGCTTTTGGGAAGTGTTTTATCAGGAGCAAGAATCTTTAGCACTTGGCTCGGTTTTTTTGTTTTGGTTTGGTTTGGTTTTTTTTTGTTTGTTTGTTTGTCATTTTGTCTTTTATTAAACTTTTTTGTTTCTAACACTGCAACAAAAGCCATCTTGCTGATTTTTATGCTTCTAAGGGTAGCTAAGCTATCTTGGGTGTGTTATAGACCTCTGAGAGCTTATAAGACCTGGCTCAAAGAGGCAACTATAACACACCTCAGCTTAACTCACCACAACAGAGGCAGAAATTCAGAGTCCCAGTTTCACACACACTGGTAATGAGACACAAACTTTAAGGAATTTAGAGATTTTAGAGGAGCTAAAATCTTAGTTAGAGATAACCTTTACTGGAGTTAATTAAAGTAAATGGGTAGGCCTTGATGAAGTTAGGAGTTAGTAGTTAACTAATAACTGATTGCTTGTCAACACAATGTTTGGTTAGCTGGGTTTATAATGAAGAATATAGAAACTGATAAATAGCTTTTAGGAACATGAGACAATTGTAGGCCTCCTCTGTTGTGAAAAAAATTGAAGATGGGGAATGGAAGTTCTACCAATGGGTTCATTTGTGATATTTGCATTGAGAAGGTAGAAAGGTCAGAATGAGGAAGACTTCATTTACTTCCTCATTTTGGGACCCCTTCCCATGAAAGGGACCACCGACCCATTTTAAGGAACAAACTAGTCATGCTTAATGGCCTTTGAACTAATTACCATATGGGGCAGGGAATGGGATGTACCAAAGTTATGAATATGTATTTGTATTTTGGGTATTCAATACTTGTACAGATAAAAGGACTCTGTAATCACCTGTAAATTGGGATGTGTATTTGGGAGCTATCCTGCAATAAACATTCACTTTCTAGCTCTAAACTGTTAGAGAGTTTTTGTCCGTCACAGTTGGATATCAGTACTAGATCAATATCTGTATTTTTTAAATAAATCAGTAACATTATGATCTGACACTTCCAGGGGATATCAAATATTCAGACATTTAACAGCTGTCACCTCCTACCTGCTCGTGCTGGGCCTTCATGATGGCAATCTCCTTCTCCACCTCACAGATGTGGCTGGTGGCCTTGGCCACCTCTGCCCTCTCCAGGTCCCGCTCTGCCAGCAGCTGCTCAATGTGCTGCTGCTTCTCCTTCAGGGCCTCCTGCAGGGCTGTGGTGCCAGAGATCTTCCTGGCATAGCGAGACGAGGTCTCTGTCAGCTGGGAAAGAGTTCAAAAGAGATGGGATGATGTGGTGGGGTTTGTGGGTGCCCAGGACGAGGGAAGAGATAAGAATCTTGACTATTTCAGAAGGCTGATTTATTATTTTATGATCTATATTATATTAAAAGAAAATGATATATTAAAACTATACTAAAGAAAGAGAAAGGAGACATCAGAAAGAAAAGAATGAATAATAAAATCTCATTACAGACTCAGAGAGTTCGACATGGCTGGCTGTCATTGGCCATTAATTTACTTAATTAATTAAAAACAATCCACATGAGACCAATCAAAGATGCACCTATTGATAAACCATCTCCAGACCACATTCCAAGCAATCAGATAATTATTGTTTACATTTCTTTTCTGAGGCTTCTCAGCTTCTCAGGAGAAAAATCCTAGTGAAAGGATTTTCATAAAATATGTCAGTGACAGGGTAAAGCTGTGTCCTTTCCAGCCCAGAACAGCTGAAGTCCCCTGTTAAACCTGGGATTTGCTCACCTAATTATCATTTGTTCAGCTGAGGAGAGCTGCTGCTCCAGCTCTGGGCCCTACAGGGGAGGTGAAGTCTGAGAAACATCTGGACGATGCTCACAAGCTCAATTTCTCTTCTGCACTGCAGTGAACACAGCATTTCCCAAAGGACACAACATGGGGTGGGAACTGGGTCAGGGAAAATTATCATGCATTCTATCCTCTGCCTTCTTAGGTACATTTTATTGATGGCCTGCACTGATGAAATCCCAAAGATGAGCTCAGCTGGGTAGGCTGATCTCAAGTGGAGACCAGTATGGGGTTATTGGATCCACTCCCAGGAATGACATTGCACCCTTGTCCCAGCCAAGAGGGCTGTGGGTGTTCTGCAGCAGCACCACAGCAGAGCCAGAATTTTTAATAGGATCACTGCCTGCTCTGCTTTCTGCCTGCTTGAGCACCTGCCAAAACCCCAGGCATGTGACCCAGGACACTGTCACCCTCCACAGTGAGACAGCCACAGCAGGAGCTTTGCACAGCTGCTCAGTGGAGCAGCATGACCATGTGAGACTGGAAGCAGTGTCCTTTTTCTGCAGGGATCCCTTCTAGACCTGCTCTTGACAGCAGAACTGAGATTCATCCCACTGCAAACTGCACTCCAGGCTCTTCAGTGGTCTCAGCTGCTTGGTGTCCCTTACTAGGAGGGAGACTGTGTCACGGAGTCTCTGTGGTCAGGACAACCCAGAGGTGTTAAAAGGTCTCATTTTCCAGCCTGGCAGCCAAAGAAGGAGTCAGGATTCTTCTGTTCTGGTTCTCAAGGTTGTTTATTTTCTCTTATCTATAACATTCTTTCTCTGACCTCCTGAGATCTGTCTAGCAGGTCAGTCCGTGGCACACTGACACCCTTGGGGTGGTGTTATCCTTTTATACTAAAAACTACCTGTACTTTATTTACAATAATTTTCCGATACCTATCACCAATGTTAGACAGTTTGTCTCTAAACCAATCCAAAAGTGTCACCATCACAGCAGAAGATGGAGGACAAGAAAAAGAAGGACAAAGACAGGACACGCCCAGATTCCTCCATCTTGCCTCCTGAATCCCCATTCTAAAAACCCCAAAATTCTACATTTTCACCCTGTGATAAATTCACTAACATTCTATTCAAACCCTTGTGGCTTGTAAGTCTTCACACAAAGTTGGTAATTGTTTCCATGGGATAAAATGAAAGGCACAGGTGTTTTTGACTCTGTGCCAAGGTCTCTGAGCCCCCTGCCAGGGTCTCGAGTCAGAGCAATGTCCTGGGTTCTGACAACTGTGAGGTGGGTGACAGCCCCACCCTCCATTCCCCTCACCCAATGAATGGTGAAGGAGCAGCTGAACTAAGAAGAAAGAAGGAAAGGCCCAACCCTCCTGTGTTGTGAAGCTGGGTCACAGAGGCAGAGTGAGGAGCAGAGACCCCCAGCAGGTACTCACCAGCCCACTGCGGCTGGGCCTGCCCCCCACCGAGGAGGCCACGGAGCTGACGGAGCTGATGGAGGAGCTGCTGGGGCTGTGGGTCAGGGCTGACACCCCCATGGCCATCCTCTTGCTCTTCTTTGCCTTGGCAGGGCTGGTTGATGGGAACCCAATCCTGATCACCTTGTGGATGGGAGCAAAGAGGCCAAACTTGGGTGGGCACTGGAAATACCTGGAACACAGGAGATGCACCAAGTGAGGAGTGGCAGGGCAGCCAACTCACCCAAGCCTTGCAGAATGGCATTGCCAAGCAGTATAAAACTCACAGCTCATGTCTGGGTGCTTTGCTGTGGAATTGTTTCACAGAATTCACAGAATGACCAGGTTGGAAGAGACCTTAAAGATCATCAAGTCCAACCCAGCCCCAACACCTCAACTAAACCCTGGCACCCAGTGCCACATCCAGGCTTTGTTAAACACACTCAGGGATGGGGACTCCACCACCTCCCTGGGCAGCCATTCCAGAACTTTATCACCGTTCTGTAAAAAACTTTTTCCAAATATCCAACTTGTATTTCCCTTGATGCAGCCTAAGGCTGTGCGCTCTGGTTCTGCAGTGCTGCCTGGAGAGAGCCCAGCCCCAGCTGAGAACAGGCACCTTCCAGGGAGTTGTGGAGAATGATAAGGTCACCCCTGAGTCTGCTTTTCTTCAGGTAAGCAACTGCTTTCCTGTGTACAAGCAGTTGGATTATTTTCCTTTCCTGCTTGCAGCACTGGCAATCTCCCTGTTTGCATTTGTGTTGCTTTAGCAAGGGGACCTGAGGTAATTGCCAAGCACCAGCTGCTGTGCACTTTGGGGAGATGCCAGGAAAGACACAGCTGGGAGCCTGGAGAGCACAAATCCCAGAACATAAACACAGCACAGCACAAGCACTCCTTCCTCACAACCAAAACTTGGTGTGCTCTTTACCCTGCTTTGAGGATAGTGATGTAGTAAAGTGTGTCTGCAGGAGGTGTCAGAAGGTGGACAAGGCTCTACTCTGTGAGCTCAGCAATGAGACAAGAGGCCATGGGCAGGAAGTTCCAGCTAAAAATGAGGAAGAACTTCTTCCCTGTACAGCGACCAAGGCCTGAACAGGCTGCCCAGAGAAAATGTGGGGATATTCCAGAACATTCTGGACAGCATACTATGCCCTGTGCTCCAGGATAACCCTTCCTGAGCAGGAAGGTTGGACTTAGATGACCAACTGTGGTCCCTTCCAACCTGACCTACCCTGTGACTCTGTCAAATAAAAAGATCTGAATCACACAGCTCTGTACAAATGTTCCACAGGGTAAAAATCTTTCCTACCAAAACAGCAGCTCAAACCTTTGAAGCTAAAAATGCAATTACAGCAAACTCCAGCATGTGCCACCTCCTTTGGGTGGCAGAGGAACTGTTTCCTATGCCATCAAACTTGGAAAGATGAAAGCATGGAAAAAAGGGAGGACCAGATAATTACAGTGCATGGTCTCTTCCACAACTGAGCCAAAGATTCTGTGTCTCCAGAGCCCTCTTCCAGAATAAAATTGAGCCACAAGTCAGTGTCAAACCCTGGAAACTCCTCATGGCCTTGGCTGACCAGCAAAGCCAAGGTTCATTTGCTGCTGCCCAGCTGCACTGCAGCAAGAAAAACCAGATCAGCTCCAGCATGGTGTCCCCTCATTCCAGGAGAGCAGCCAACACAAAAAGCTCCTCTAGGAGCTTCCTCACAGGCCTCCCAGCAAGAACAGGACTAAATGCAGGCTCATAAAACAATCTGCCCTATGTTAATATAAAAAAGCAGGTTCTAATGACTAAATTACACAAATCCAGTTTTACTAGCACAAATTTTCTCTCTCTCCAGATGTGAGCAGCTGTTTCCCCAACTCCCTTTTATTTTTAAGAGCTGGCAGCCATACAGCTGTGTCACAGGCAGACCCCTGTGTGCTTGGGAGGCCAGGGAACAGCCTACTCTCCAGCCAGATGAGAATAAAATTAAACTTTAAACATCAGCCCAGATCCATGTTTTTTCTATAACAAACTTTAAACAACCCCTCTACAACCCCAAATCTCTCAGCCTCCTTGACTTCCAGCCAACACAGGCCCTTGGGTTTTAAAAAGCAGCCACACCACAGGCTGACCTCTTGCAAACGTGCCAAGGCCCTGCTCAGCATCATTTTCCCAAATTCCAGTAGGCACAGGCAGGCCAACAGCCCCTTCCACAGCTCTGCCTGCTGTAAGCACAGCCTGGTAGTGTGGCTGCACAACAATCCCAAATGTTAATTCCCTTAAAAGCCTCTGACAGCTCTTAGCAAGTTGAAACTTGCATCACTATGTCTGCCCATTTTCTTTCAGTACAGATTGAAAGTGGTTGCAATTAACTTTTATAATTCAGAAGCAGGAATTGGGTCCAAACCACTTGGCAGAAAAAAAAAATCTACATGAAAACCAAGAGCTGCTCTCAGTGAGTGTGGAGGAGCTCTGAACTCACATTACAGAGAGGAAACAGGGCAGAAAAGTGATGGCAATGCAAACTGCAGGTGGAAAACAGCACAGGAAATGTTGAAATAGATGGAAAAATCTTCAGTGTCCAAGGCTGACAAAGAGTGCAAAAGTAAAAGGTCTGGGCAGTTTAGTGAGCAAGGACTGTGACTGGAGCAGAGAGAGAAGGGAGAACAGTAAAATAAGGGAACAAGGGAGAACCTGAGTAAAATAAGCAGGTAACATTTAAATTACTAGAGATGAGTCCATGGAACTTGCTTGGCTTTGTGGAACTGACACCAAACCAAACCACACCAGCACCTCTGCAGTCTCCTGTGCAGACAAGAAAGCAGATGCAGCAAAGCTCAGTGCAGATCAGCACCATCTGATGCAAATCTCACCATCTGATGCACACAGGGGCTCCCCACAGTGACACCCAGTCCCCTGGGCCACTGCTACTGACCCACAGCCTGCAGCAGCCTTCACTGGAGAGCCACAGCTGCTGGGAGAGGCCAGCCCCAGGGCCTGCCCTTGGTGCATATCCACACCTGAACCTGCAGGAAAATCACTGACCCACTGTGGGAAATGGATTTATAGAGAACTCTCTAAGCCTGACAGCAGGCTCACACAGTGTATCTGCGTGCAGACCTTGAGATGAGAAATGCTGACTTAGAAGTGCGATGGAACAGGACAGATGTTGTTGAGAGAGAACTGGAACTAGAACCAAGTTTCAAATGATGGCCTTACAAATAAGACTGGATACTTTGGAGAAATAGAACTATGAAAGATGCCTTGTAGTAAGACCCACAAGGAGTAATTTCAATTATTAGCTTTAAGTCATCTACAGCATGGTGTGGCAAAAGCTGATAGACCAAGAAACACTTACAGTGTATTGTAATTAAGATATAGTTGGCTTCTGATTGTGATGGCATGAATTATAACATCTGTATTGTCTTACCCTTCACATGAGACTGAAAATGGGATAAAAGATTTTAAAACATCTCTCAGTTACCCCATCTCTGGGTCAGAAAAGGGCTTAATCCAACAAGCCACCCCAAATTTCAGCCAGTTTACCACCAATTCAGGTGGAGCTGCCTATGGCAGCAAAGATGAACAATGTCACCAAAGGCTCTGTGCTACCTCTGCTGCCTTGAGCTGCAGTTTTTGGTTTATTCTCCTGCTGCAGCAGGCAGCGCTGGCCTTGCTGGCCAATGCTCACTAGATGGCAACCATCACCAAAGCACAGCCTGCAGAGTCTGGAGAGCCCTGCCCAGGCTGATCCTGGCAGGACAAGATCAGCACAGCCTCAAGAATTCCAGGCTGCCACAGCACACAGGGAGGGCACTCAGGGGTGCCAGCATGCACCAAGGGACTTGGTTTGACTCTGCAAGCTCCTCCAAACCACTGCTGCTGAATGGGCACCTGCAACAAGAAAATCAAAGGCTGGATGGAGGCTCACAAGGACAGACATGGACAGTGCTGCAGCAAACCAAAGGAGGAGCCTCTGCAGACAGGGCACACACCAGAACTGCCTCAACCAAGATGCAGCAGTTTCAGAAGACAGATAACTTCCAAAAGCTGGATTTCCAAACCACAGCAACAGAGGTATGAGGATGAGAGGCAGACAGCACTACACCCACATCTGCCTTTCACACCTTCCACATGCACAGAGACAATAAATATTTCCTGAGCACCATGAAGATTAATCTTCCAGATAGTTTGAATTGTATGATAAAGAAAGCAGAGCCTTGCATTCACTCCATGATTTATTCTCTGCCACCCTGCTTCTTTTATTTTGAGAACAGGCTGAAACTCAGCCATCTGCTGCCAATCATTTACTGCTTTCTTGCCCTGACATTGAACAAGACAGATTTTCTCTTCATTTAAATGAAAGCACATGGCTGCTGGACAAAAAAAAGGCTGACCCAACATAAGAAACTTTTATTACAGAACCTGAGATCTAACAAGGCAGGAACTCTTAGCTCCTCAGTTTCAAAGTTATAGGCTGGACTTGATGATATCAAAGGTCTTTCCCAACCTAGTTAATTCTGTGAAAGATAAATCTCACCTCTAAAGCCAGACTGCCTTCAGAAGCTCCAAGAAACCAACAGTATTTCCCACTGAAGGAACTTGTGTAGGACAAGGAATCAGTTGCACCTGTATTTAAAGCATGGTCAGAGCTGCTGTATTATTCAGATTTGAACACCACCAAGCTCAAGATCCAAGGCCTGGGTCATTCCATTAACTAAATTCCACAAGAACAGAAGGAGCTTCCCAGCAAGCCTGTGAGATGTCTCTGCCTACTTTTATAGATACTAACAAGGGCTTTTTTGGAAAATAAAAGAGTGGAGGTGCCTAGGGAGTCAGAGGTGGTAAGATCAATCAGCAGACTCCTATCCCACTACAGAATTAGTACAGGGACAGAAAACAACCACCAACTATTCTTTAAGTTCTCTGGAAATTTGAAGGGAACAGAATAAAACATTAAGTGAGGAGAAAAGAATGTAAAATCTTTGTTGTTTGCAGTTCTGACAGGGTGACATAGCACAAGAAGAAAGTTTATGCCAGGAATGCGTGATAGAAAGCAGAGCTAATACAATCAACAGAATCAGTTTCTAGCAAAAATTAAATCCCACTGTAAGTTATCTTCTCTCCCCACTTTCTCCTGTTTCCTGAAGCCATTCAGGTTCCTCTTTCACAGAAGTTATGTGATCCTGCTTCAAAATGGCCCAGTGATGAGGTTTGTATTGATCTCCCTGCATGGCTAACCAAAAACCTAAAAGACTCAAAATTAGACTCTTCCTCCCAGCCCACAACATGCAACCAAGCACAGCCCTAACTCTCTGTAGAAATGCTAATAGAGTGACCAAATTATCCTTTGTCTCCTTAAAAAAAGAAAAAAGGCCAGAAGTTTCTCTGCTCAATTTGGTAAAAAAGACACCTAATAAGACCTTTGAGACTTCACCTCAAACCTAAGGCTACCTAATTAGACAGAAGCCAGAAAGTCCCCCCGAAGTAGAAAAAGAAGAGAACAAAAGAAATAATCGCTTGTGTAGAGTGTTTTTAGCAAGAGCAAGAAGCTCTTGCCCCTAGCTCAGTTTTTCTCTGTGAGAGCTTTGTTATTTTACCTTTTATTAAAACTTTTCTGTTTCCAGTGCTATCTCAGAAGCCATCCTGCTAATTTTACGCCATTCCAAGTAGCTGAGCCATCTCAAGTCTGACAGGTTCCTCTAAGAGCTCCTAAGACCTAACTTGAAGAAAAAACCCAACTCTCCTCCTGGGGCTGATGGCATCTGCTCCCCAGGCACCCCAGGAGGTGTGCATGGGTTCAGGGCACCCAGTACCTTGTGCCAGCAACTGCCCCATCGTTCTTGCCCAGAGGCTCATCCAGCTCCACTCCACACCACTCTCCTTTGGCAAAGTCCGTCTCTCCCACGTAGCGCACCACTCCCGTCTTCGTGCCACCGACCTGCAGAGAGAAGGTGTTCAGAGAGAAGGGTTTAGAGAAGATGTTTAGAGATAAGAGGTTTAGATATGAGGATTAGGGATGGCAGCACTTGTAGCATCCCATGAACTGTCCCCCCTTGGTCAATCCCCAAGCCCTCAGCCCTGGAAACATTAACTACTTACCACAGAGTCATCCCTCCCAAAGGGAAAAACAGTCTCCTCATGGACTTGGTGTCACAACTTCCTTGGGTTTCTCCTGCCCCTGTCACTGGCTTGGTACCCCTGGTGGTCATTCCCTACCCCTGGAGACCAGGCCCCTCTGCCCCCCACACCTTCCTCTTTATAAGCTGCCTGCTCCACGTGGGTTTCCTCTTTTCCCCAGGTTCCTCCTTCGGTGACAGCGTTACTCTGCTGCAATAAACCCTTGCAAAAAAACCTTTCCTGCCTCTACTGCTGAGCCAGTGAGTGTTGAATGGGGGTTTGACTGCACTGCCTGAATGTTAACTCAGCCTGCCTTTCAGCAGGAGAAGCTTGCTGGGGACAAGGGACAGGCAGCAGCACCATCCACTCTAACACCGCATTTTAAATTTTTTAATTGGCGCCCAATGTGGGGCGCACAACTCCTGTCTTTGTGCCACTGACCTGCCAGAGAGGAGATGTTCAGAGAGAAGAGGTTTAGATAAAAGGATTAGAGATGGCAGCACTGTGTAGTAACAGGCCCCTGGCCAGGTAATAATTATTATAGACTCTATAATTCACAGAAGGCTGATCAATCTCTGTTTTTATTAAGAAACCCATTGTTTTTATAGACAGTTACGATACAACATGACTTGATTGGTCCTTTAATTAAAACACTATCACTAATTAAGAAACCATCTTTTGGTAAACAAATCTCTATAACACATTCCATGTGTTCACAACAACAGGTGCAGCAAGTTAAGAATTGTTTCTTACTCTTTTCTCTGATCTTTTCACAGCCTTTTTCCAGCACAATGCCTGGGAAAGTTGTGTGTTGGTCAGAGAGCTGCTGCCACACTTCCACTGACACAAGGGGACTGAAGCTGGGACAGGTATTTAAGAGGGAGACAGACATCTGTATTTTCTGTTTCAGATCTGATAAAATCAGCAGATAGTTCCCACACTGAGTTCTATCTAACTGTTATAAAAGCAATAACATCTTATATTTTACCAAACATAAAATGTCATTGCTTTTGTAGTTGTTTTGGGAAAAACAACAACAACCAAGCCTAAAGCAGCTAAAAAGAGCTCTTTCTGGAAGTTACAAAAACTGGAAACAATATTGAATAGTTCTCACACCAAGTTCTCCCAGCACTTAAGGTGTCTTTCCAATAACTGCAAAGTGATTTTGGGACTGCCTGAGTAGAAGATATTAGAGTAAATATAATTAAAATATATTTCAAGGTGTCAACTAATTGCACCAAGTTACTCATGAGGCCGCAAGGGAGTTTAAGCCCTGCAGGCAGAGCTCATACCTGCCTTGCCTGTAGAACCATGACCTGCACTGACAGGTTTTCCAGCAGTTCTGGGACATGACAGCAAGAGCACAGCTGAGCCAAGAAAGCATTCCTTGCTCCTCAGCTTGCTCCCAGGATGTGGAAACTGCTCAAAATAGAGGTGTTCCACTTTTATCTTCACTTCCTACAGCAACAGTGCTGACAAACTGCATGGGAGTGGGGCTCAGCTCACTGCCAGGCATCCTCCAGCACAGGTTTCTTCCCCCACCATGCAGAAATAAGAATAAATAACACCTTTTTCTCCTGCATTTACACTTTAAGTTCTTAAAGTTTGCAGCTTACTGAGGAGACTCGAGGAGGGCAAGTCAGGGAGCTGTGTTTTGATCATTGCTCTGAGAGTGTGTGGCACTGACAGCAGCTGCCTCTGCTCTAAACACTCCCACTTGGACACTTGGGCTGAGAAAAGGAAGATAGAAAAGGATGAGGGTGGTTCTGAAGGTTCATACTTGGAGTAAATTAGCATATGATCTAAACCTTTCTAGCCCATCTCTGCTAACGCCTAAATTCAAGGAAGAAAGCTTAAAAATAAATTTAAAATTAAATTTGCAGCTTCATCCTGAATGACTTGCAGTTATTCATTTTCTTAATATTAAAATGAACATTAAAAGGTATCAACACAGTATTATTTTCCTACAGAAAACAGAGCCAGAAAACTCTGGGTTCATGTATTTTAGAGTAGCAATGTTAGATTTACCAATTCTAAATCCCTAAAAAATTGCTTATGTAAAGGAAAAAAAGAGTTTTCCTAGACTAAAAATAACTGCACCTTTATGGACTAAACAGCACAGCTCTGAAGTCTGGGTCCAACCTCAAGTCCTGGGAGGCTGCAGCACACAGCTTGAGTTAGTGCATCCCTTCCCCAGTGAAACATCCCCAGTAGCTTCAAGGGACAGTCTAAGGCTTGACCTTCATAACAAAATGAAGCCAAGGATATTCAGAGGATATTCAGCAGGTCTGTGTGTACTGGTGAGTCAGAGCAGCACCATGCAGTCATGGAAGGACATCCACACACCTTCCCTGCTGATTGTAGTATCACTGACATCACATTTTACTGTGCTTATCCCATCAAATGGACCAAAAAGGGGATGCAGAACAGTATCCCAGGGCTGAAAAGACAATGATGCTAATTCTTCCTGACACTGTCTTCAACAGAGCTAAATTATCATTTAAACTATTGACCAGATGAGCAGCAGGACAGATCTCAGTGTGGCTGCTGAGAGTGACACCCCTCCAGCCTGTGTCTGCTCTCTGCTCATCCCACAGCACTTTCCTGCTCTACACAAGAACCTCTCAGGAGCTGCCCTCACCCTATGGCCTCTGGGCATTGCTCTGATTGCAATACTGTTCAGGAAGAAGAGAAAAATAAAATTCTCTGTGCCTTTCAGGCCATCAGGGACTGTCCCCAGCCATGTCACACACACTTAGGGGTCAGCAATGGCTGAGGCACCTGCTTGATCATATTCCCATGCAGAAATCCAGGGATAACACGGACCTTTCTGTTTAACATCCTAATTTACCCATTGAAATTGATTTTCAAAGTGTTTCCACAAGACAGGGCTGCTGAGCAGAGGGTGAGGTGGGAACACAGTGCCCAGCACAGGGACAAACCTCTGCAGAGCTCCTGTGTCCTGTGCTGGGGACAGGCTCAGCAGAGCCCTCAGACTCCTGCTGCTCACCTCTGGGAAGAACAAGGAAGGGGTGGGGGAAAAGGGCACACACAGGACACTTGCTTCACACTCTGAGGACCTGCAAGTACTCTGTGTGCAGCACATCAGCTTATTCCACTCTGCTCCTGGGTGATGCCAACAGGAACTTGGTAATCCCCTTTACTGGACAAATGAGGCTTGCTCTGGTTAGAGCTGAGCCTGCAGGCTCTACCCAGCCTCTAAACTGGAGCAACCATCCTTTCCTTTGGGATGAATGGCTGGGTTTATTTCCTCCCCCCCATACTCATCCACCCACTAAAGGATCCTATTTCCACCCAAGCTGAGAGAGGCAGGAGCTGTGATTTCCCATCATACACAGTTTAGCTCTTCTAGCATTGAAAATCACTGTACAATAATGTTTGATTTACAGAGAGTGCTTTTGGCAAAGGCACAGCTACTACAGACCACCTGAAATAATGCAAGTGGCCATCACATACTGGGACTGTGTCCTAGCCACAGCCAGGGTCAGCATTCAGCAGCTGGTGAAAGGTGGAAAACTGGCTTGTGATCAGGTTTACCTATAAATACAACTTTACATCCATGTGCAATCTGGCTATCAGCAGCTTTATCTGATTGAATAAATACCATGTCATCTGAAAATGCCAGAACTGGCTTTTAAGGTAAGGGGAGAAACAGACAGCCAGGAATTACAGGCCAGCCCTCCCTATGTGATGCTACAGGAATTTTTATAGTTTCTTTTCATCCAACCACTCTTCTCTGTGCCTACCCATCCCCACAGCACAAGTCAGTATTGCACAGCAATGAGTCTGACAGCACTGCTGATGCAAGACATTTCTGTGCATTTATCTGTCAGGCACCAGGGAGAAAATAATATCCTAGGGAGGTGGTGTAAGAGGAAAGCCTGGAATTACAGCATCTCCTCCTGGGGCTGGCTCCAATGCCAAGTCTGCCCCTGTTATTAACACAATTTGTTCCACCACACTCCACTTACAGCTCCCATTTAACTACAGATAGAGCACAAGCAGACAAGGGCCAGGCAGTGGCTCAGCCCAAATGAATGGTTAGGAGGGTGTGCACAAAGAGCCTCTAAGGGTTAATGTGGCAGCAGGGCAGGGCAGTTGCCTTGGGCTATTTATTTCCCTCTTTGTTTCATTGCATAGAAACAGGATGGTTTAGGTTAGAAAGGACCTTAAAGTTCATCTTGTTCCACCCCTGCCATAGGCAGGGACACCTTCCACCACACCAGGTTGCTTCAAGCTCTGTCCAACCTTGCCCTGAACACTTCCAGGGATGGGGCAACCACAACTTCCCTGGACAGCCTGGGCCAGGGCCTCACCACCCTCACCAGGAAGAATATTTCCTAATATCAAAGCCAACCCTACTCTGTCTGAAGCCATTCCCCCTTATCCTGACACTACACACTCCTGTAAAAAGCCCCTTTCCAGGAACAATCCCATACAGTGAGCAAAGAACCCTGAACAGGAGCCCCAGATGTTTTCTTATCTCCTGAATCCTGCAAACAGCTGGAACACTGCCCTTCCCATTGCCTGTCACAAACTTCCACAGGGACAGGGATCCATCATCCCACACTGCCATTCTGCTGCACTCCCTAGCCATGACACAGCAATGCTGGAGCTCTAAGCAGGCACTGGAACACTGAGAATCCTGCCTTGGTACAACTACAGAATGGGATCCTTCCTCCTTTTCTGCCTGGTTAGCAGTAAGGGAATATGTCTGGTGATTGGCTGAGAAGGGAGCATTGCTGCACCTGTAGGGCTTCACAAGCTGGGAGAGCTTAACCAGGAGAATAAAAAGCAGGAATCCTTCCTTCATGTAAATAAAAGTGTATTTTATTATTGTCTTTTCACAAATATTAAAATGAATGTTATATGTGTTATGTTAGAAAGTTATGCTGTATTAATTTTCTTAAGTAGTGTGTTAAATATAGTTTTAAGTTAAAACATAAGGTTAAAATAGAAACTATGCTGTGTAAGATACTTTTTAAAGAGAGGAATGAGGTATTCTCACTGAGATAGCAGCCACAGGACACCTCAATCTTTCAGAGAAAAAGAATTTATTGCCCATTTATCGAGTTCTTCCCACCTTGCTCAGCCTTCAGGATTCAGAGGAAGAAGCTGACACTGACCAGACAGAATCCTGTGTTTGAATGGAATTTATGCATCATGTATGAGATGTATGAATATGCAACAGGCTGTTGATTTTAAGGGTTAGTCCTCTGTTAACGTGGGTCCTTTTTCAGGCTTATTTTGCCCAGAAAGAGGTACCCAGACTGTCCATAACTCTTTGGTTTTTTTGTCTTGTATTGTCCTAAATCCTAATTGTCCAAATTATTATTAATTATATTACTATTTTTATAGCCATTTTATTACTATTAAACTTTTAAAATTTTAAAACCAAGTGATTGCTATTTTTCACACTTCATGCCACCTTGCACTCCTTTCCAGCAGCAAGGCTTCAGTCTCAGGCACTGAAACAGCTCAGGGATTTTGGCAGCAGAGCACTGAGCTGTCTCTGCCCAAGGAGAAGGGCTTAGGCTGCAATTCTCCTGCCCAGGGAGCTTCTCAGGAAATTATTTCTCACTCAGGAGGTTCAATTTCTCACTCAGGAGGTTCAGTGCTTTCTGCAGCCCCAGGCTGGCTGAGCAGGGCTGTGGCAGGGACAGGTGGGGGGTGAACACTGAAGAAAGAATTTGATTTGTTTATTCATGAGTGCTTCCCATCATTTGCCAGGAGCTTCACCACACTGCAGGCAGAAGCAGTTTGCAGCAGACAGACAAGATGATTAAAACCCCACGCTCAGGGGAAGGCCAGGATCCATTCCAGCAGCCCAGGCTCCACACAGCCCTGCCCAGGCTCAGCTGAAGTGCTGCCTCACTGACTCTCTCTGTAAATGCTGCTGTCCCAGCATTTGCACTGGCTTTGAAGCCCTGCAAGTTCCAGCAAAATCACAAACCTGGCATCCATCCAGAAGGTATCTGGGCAATACCCCTCAGCAGTTGAACCAGCCACTGGCCCTTAAACAGCCTTACTTATCACTCCATTTCAATGCTGAACTGCACAATTCCAGTTAGGAAATACAAGCATGGCTGAAGGGCAGAATACCTATTCTAAGAAGAATCTTTTTAGTATAAATTATTTTTTATTTAGGCTGACATATAATAAAACCACCTACTTCCCCCACTCCTTCAGAGTAATGACATCTAAAGGGGAATGATTTCAGCTGCTAAGAAGGCCTCTCCACAAAGAATGCAAAATACATTTTCTTAGGCAAAAAACCAAGCAGAAATTCCTCCCAGGCAAAAAATGCTCCACTGGTCTGTTTCCAGCCCTTCTTTCCCTGCAGAAAGGCAATAAGCCAGCCTCACATTAACAGAACTTCAGCAATTATCCCACTTCAGGAAGCTCAGCTGTCACTAAAGCAAAGGTTAATTGTCCCACATTTATTTGCCAGACTTCAAGAGATGAGTTCTATAACATTAGGGTGGATTTTTCATCTCTTTAATGCAATTTTTACATCTCTGGGAAAAAGTCTGAGTGCCAAAGGCAAATATTATCTAACTCTTCTAATGGAAAGCTGCTAATGGAAAGCTGAAAGTCACTGCTGGAGAGTCACAGAGGGTCTTGGAACAAAGTAACTGAAAAGCAAAAATGTCTTCAAGCTATAATGGACTTTAATGAAGTTCAAGAAAGGCACCATCAGGAAATAGCCTGACTGCAGAGAGCCAGGTGTCCATCTGGCTGACCTGGAAGGGTCCCCTGCAACCTTGTGCTCTATCACAAGCACTCACTGAAAACACATCCTCCCTCATTTGAAAAGCCTTTGCTGGATCCCATACATCTAAAAGCCACTCTCAGATAAAAATACACTCTTTCAGGAAGGAAACACTGATAGTAATAAAGACAACTAAAACTGTACCCATCCATAGAGAATGAGCAAAGATTGGCTCAAGGAATTTGAGGCAACTCAGGTTAACTCAGAATTATTGTTTATGTATTCCAATACCCAACATGATTAACTGACTCCTCCCATAAGTAAAATAAAAGCTGCCAAGCCAAGCAGATGTGAATGAACCATAATAGCAAATTATTTCTTCCTGTTATTATCTGTTCTTTTCCTGGATCTCTATGACTGTGTGCAAACAATTCCTCATGTTTCTGTATGCTGAGCATTCCTGCTAGAACCAGAGACAGACTAAGCTTATTCCAGGCTCACTCTTTTGTAGCTGTTTATTACACTAACAAGTCACAGCACAAACTTTATCTAGTAACATCTGAGGGGGATAAATTAGCAGGCAGGGAGGGCAGGCTTTTAAGGATGTATCCTCATTAAAAAAAAATTGAAAACCCAGACCATTCCCAAAATACAACTCAACAGAAGCCCAAGGGAGAGATGCTCCCAGGTTGTATCCTGTGGCTATGCCAAAATTCACTCTGGGTGGGCCACTGAGGTGAGCAGAGTGTTCAGGGAACAGGTCCTGTCTCAGAGAACTTATGGTCAGGAGAAGAAAGGGGTAAAACAAGTCTGGAGAACATCATTCCATTGCTTGCCTGCTTCAGAAAGAACAGAGCCAGATTTAGCATAGATTTTATATTTTGCAGTGTGCCTTCTATGTCTGCTGCTTGTAAAATCATAAGTTCTCACCTGAACACTCTCCACACGAGGTAAAGGAGAAAATGGGAGCAAAAAAACTCATTAAAAGAGAGCAGATCCTCAGGTTCACTTTCCCCCATGTGTGGCTGCTGCACCACACCCAACCTAAATTTCCCACCTAAGTCCTACACCTACACTACTCTCTACAATCTACCTCACACCCTAGTGGATTCTAGTCTGTTCTGGAATTTAGGGAACTTTCTTCATGAATGAACGTCAAAGTCTGTCACAGATATATTTTATGAAAAATCCTTTTGTTAGGATTTTTTCTCCTGAGAAGCTGAGAGGCCTCAGGAACAAAATGTAAACAATGATTATCTGCTGCTGTGGAATGCAACAGGTGGATCTGTGATTGGTCTCATGTGTTTGTTTCTAATTAATGGCCAATCACAGTCCAGCTGTCTCTCTCTCTGGTCAGTCACAGGATTTTATCATTCCTTTCTATTCTGTTCAAGCCTTCTGATGAAATCCTTTCTTCTATTCTTTTAGTATAGTTTTACTATAATATATATATCATAAAATAATAAATCAGCCTTCTGAAACATGGAGTCAGATCCTCATCTCTTCCCTCTTCCTGGTGCCCCTGTGAACACCACCACAAAGTCAGTGCTCCCCTGGGGGTCAGAGCACCCTAGAGCAGACAGGGAAACATACCCAGTGCCCTGGGTTTCCACAATTGGTCAAAAAACTTTTAAAGTGAGTAGTAAAATTGAGGGCTGCTGTAAAATTCTTGGTGAGCTGGTGCCCTGTGTTTCCCCACCGATACCCCCCAGCCAACTCACCAGCACACGATCCCCGAGGCGCAGATCCTTCTCCCCCTTTTTCACCGAGCCGCTGTCCGACAGGTTGGACCCGGACTCGTTGCCCGTTTTCATGGCGCTGTTGAGGACGCTCTCCCTCAGCGGGATCACGCGCGTGGACAAGGGCGGCGTGGCCGTCCCCGAGTGCAGGGACAAGTTCTGAGCCGTCAGGGAGTCCACGGAGGGCGCGTCGCTGCCCGCGCCCTCGGCCACCGGCTGCCGCGTCAGCTTGGATGGTCGCGTGAAGATGCCCTGCAGCGGCTGGCACTCGAAGTAGCGCACTCCTCCCACGGAGCCGTCATTCTTACCCACAGGGTCATCCAGAACAACCCCTGCCCACTGGCCAGGAGCAAACTGCGTTTCCCCGAGGTACTGGATCACTCCTGGCTTCACTCCGTTCACCCAGACGCGTTCGCCCACCACGAAGTCTCCCAGGAAATCATCGCCCACCTCGGCAACCTTCGAAGCCGACTTCTCGGCGCTGGCGGTGGATGTGGTGCCCTGCTTGTGTAAAGGTGAGCCTGTGGATCAAGGAAAAGAGGTTTTGGTATAAGGAGAAGTCCTAGAAGGAAGCCAGAACACCAGGAAAAGACATTTACAGAAAGAAAACATCTGTTACAACAACTTAGATTGTAGGTGTACGCCCTGTGAGGATTAAGCCTGAGTGATGCCATTACTTACCCACCTTCTTCAGTGTAAATCTGCACAGATCCTCCATCTGCTGCCCAGTTTCTGCAGGTCTCACACAGAACATAAAGAAATCACCCCATGTTTTCATTCCCTTTACAGTACCTCAGCCCCCTCGCAGCCCCAGGGTGTGGATAAACTCAGAAGCACAGGAGTGGTGGTAAGTGCTTAAGGACCAAAGGGAGCCCAATGAACTGCTGCTTTGCAGGAAGAAGACCAAGTCATCCTTTTACCCCAAAAAATAAATCAAAATATATATATTTAAAAAAAAAGTGTGAGGCACTGATGTTTCAGTACTTGGCACTATGGGAATCCCATTGTGTGTCCCACTAACTGCTCCTGTGGGACCACGCAGTGGCCTCCACAAATTCCCCATTTTTCCCAGCTGCTGCTGTGCCCTTTGCTGGAGCAAATGCAGCAGCCAGCAGATACCTGGGGTGTGTTAAATATAAACAGCATCTCTCCAAACAGGAAGCATCTACAAACCTTCATGCACAGCCCTGCAGGGTCATACAATGTGCATGGAACTCAATAAACTGGCAATAAAGAGTGCCCTTTTTCCAGCACCAGCCTTCCAGCAATTCTCTGCTGCCTGGGGCAGGAAAAGTGCAGGTGATGCTGGTATTCAGTGTTCTGCTCACACTCTCCAGCAGAATCCTGATCAGCCAAAGTCTCCATAGTACAAAAAGGGACCCTTAAATACATGGCAGGTGCCTGAATGGGAACAGAGTCAACCCAAGCAAATGAGACAGCAGTGACCCAACTCTTGCTGACCTCATTGTTAAACCCTCCTATCACAAACTTTGGGCTTTCAGCCTGGGCCCCAGGCAACAAGTGACAAGGACATGAGAACTTCATTAAAACTCTCTGAGGGTTAAAGGGAGAGGTTGAGTAAAGCCCTAGAAGAAACCACAACAGAAACTGAGGAAATAAGCTTCCAAAATGAGATCCAGCAAGTCACATACCATGGACCTTCAGCCATCTTCAGCTCTCAGCAGCCCTGAGGTGCCAGGCGTGGTTCTCCCACACAGCTGGCGTAGGGGGTGTTTGCAGGAGGCTTGGTCCCACATATCCTGTGCTCAGTGAAAGCTCCCTGGACTCTTCAGCCCAAATTTCAGCTGATGTTTCTGGGTGCCACCAACCAGAAAGCTCTAAAGCACAGTCAGGAGAAAATTTTTATTTGCTACCAGAGAAGGCTGGCAGAGGACATCCTGAGCAGCTGTAGAGACAAACCAAACTTGAGTGCTAATGTGTAATGAACTGTGAAACTTGTTCAGCCTCAGCCATCACTGTGGCTCAGTCCACAACACTTCTACAGCTCTTCCACAAGTAATGGGCCTTACAGATCAGGCTCAGCTCCTAGAAAGAATGAAAAACATAAAAGCTGTCAAAGCAAGATGCTTGAAAGCTTTGCTAGAGGTCTAGGAAAGAGGAAAGAAAAGAGCACGAGGGCAACAGCATGAAGAACTTAGTCCCTGCTAAATCATGTGTGTTGTGAGGGATCAATTTTGACACTTGGGTTCCTATTAAACTCCAGAGTCAACACTTGACAAATTTCTATGGCCACCAGTCTGGGGCCCCTGGAAACAGCACCTCTGCCCGGTGTGAACCTTGTCTGAACAAGAAGAGAGCAGCAGTTAAGGTGTGATTGTACAAACCCCTCTCACAAACAGAAGTATCTCCAACAGCTCACTGGGCTCAGTGGGCTGGGGCTGGAACAGCTCTTGAGAAGATCAGCCAAAAGGGACATAACACACGGGGAATGTTCAGGAAAATCCCAAGATGGGCACAGGAAGGACAGTAAACACTGTCCCCAGCTGTGTGAATACTGTTCCCAGCTGAAAATGTTGGTGGCAACAGAGACCATGGAGCTCCCAGCAGAGCTCCCAGGGAGAGCCTTCTCCTGGATTCTGGACCTTGCCTTGGAAGTTTCCTCAACCTCATGTGTTCATCAAGAAGTTTTGGGGGCTTTTGGGCAAATTTCTGGCATTTAAGCTTGTGTCACTCTCAGTTTTGTAGGACAGTACACCAAGATGAGCTCCATCAGATAGACAGCATTTCATCCAAGAACCAGTTTCACCTAAAAAAAATTAAACCCAAAGACTATAAGGATGCTTAGAGCTTTTGATCTTTACAAAAGACTTTAAATAAAAAGAAAGGTGAAGGAAATAGGGCTCCATCCATCTGAACTATAAAAACAATCATAGGCAGAAAATAAGGCCACTATTGTCATTTCAATGCTTAATAACACAAGATAGTAAAGCAGTCAGCTTAGTAAGTTACATTTTAAGAAGCTCTAAGTTAAATAACCAAAGCTGACTACAGCTTTGGTTAACCAAAGCAAGGTCTGTGATGGGTACAAGAATAAATTAAATTAGAAACACAACTTACACCTTGGTTTTGTGCTTGGCAGAGCACCCTAATACACAAAGATTGTGCCACTGACATGTCTGTGCACACATACCCACCATGCCAAGGACAGCCAAACTCAGCCCACTGTACAGGGAACTATGAGCACATAAAATCTGAAGGGCTCTGCTACTCTACTGAGAAGAGATCAAAACTGTTTTTCTTGACTTACTGAGTATGAATTTCAGCACAGCTCTTGATTTCAGGTGTCAGTTAATGGTCAAGATACAGGTCATTTAATTCTCACAAGCACCTCTGCAATGTGGCTGGGATAAGCAAACCCTTCAGCAGCAAAGCTCAAGCAAAAAAAGGCAGGAAGGCTGCCCAAGGCTGAACAAACAATGCAGCAGGATTTAAAATTGCATTTAGACTCACTGTATTTCACTGCAAGAGCAAACACCTTCAAAACTGACTTGGACCAGCAAAAAAAATAAAGAACAGTTCATTGGATTCCTGGTGCAACACTGTCCTCCCCCAAAAGCCAAAATTTTAGTGGAACTTTACACACTCTTGTTCATTTTAGGTGCCTGTCTGATAAGCAGTATGCTGAATGACAGTAATTACATCTCAAGGAAACAATCTCATCCCAGGCTCCTGAGCAGTGCAGGCAGAAACATCATTATTCCTGAGCATGAGGTGAATTATTCAAAAGCACAGGAGGTAAATAAAGAACTGCCTGAAGGTTCACCTTGTTTATTATGGCCACAAGTGTAGAAACTTGTGTTTTACATGGCTTTCATTACCCACATATGAAATAAAAACCACAGAGCAGCTAATGGGCTTTGGTGCAGGAGGTTTTCAGAGAAACCAAGAGCAACCATGATCAAGCTGAACTCTTTTCTCTTGGTTTTTACTAACCCACCAGCTAGATGGCAGACAGCATCCTAAGTAGTCCAAGCAGACTAAGCTCTGATCCTCCCAGGTAGGTATCTGGTCACCAGCCTTTCAGAAGGCAAATGAAACAATGAGTAGCTTGACTTGAATCCCATGACTACCTTAGGATAGCCCAAAAGTGAGAGCAGCTGATGGCACTGCTCCCAGAGAGCTGACATTGGCACTGCCACTCTCCTGGTACCTCTTACAGCTGAAGGGAAGCCACCCAAGAGGATTGCCATGAAAGAGTCCTGAGATTTCCAGCCTTACAGGCACCTGAAGAGTTGGTCTATTGATCTTCAAAATAGCAAATCCAAACATGGATTTGCTGTTTTGAAGAAGAGGAGTCTTCTTGTTCTAGGCAGACTCCCCAGATAAATGCCAACAAGTTCCAAAAAAATTCGCGAAGAAAAAAGTTCTGAGAAACAGCAAATCAAGGGTACAGATGTCAGGTATGAAATTGAGAAGAATTACACAAGAGAAACCCACCCAACAGAACAAACTGGGTTCTTTCTACTCCAACCCTGGCAGTTCCTGCTGATGCCAACCAAGAAGCCACAGGAGCTCTCTGAAGGTCACTACTGGGCTCCAGCTCAGCAGCTCACCTGGAAGGCAGCGATGAGGAAGGCTCTTCCTGCTCCATCCAAGAGGATCTCCCTGTGCTGCTCTGTCCAGAGCAGACCTCACCTGCTAGCCAGGACTTCCCCAGCAGCAGCTGCCCTCCTCCTCTTACTGGGACCAGGCTCCAGGACACAACAAGCAGGATCTCCTCCACTCAGGCTTTCCAGCTTTACAGCCCCATTGTGTTCATTAGCTGGCTCATTCTTTTCAGATTAAGTGGGCTTCCTGTAGGTCACAGCTTCCAGGGCTGAGCAACAACTTGTAAATCAGTCACACACAGCATCCACTGCATGCACACTTTATCCAGCTCCAAATCTCTGCTTTCCCTTCCACATCAGCCACCACTGTGGCAAACCTGGTGCTTAGAGCTCTTCCTGCATCCCACCAGTTTTAGGGACCCACACTGACAGGGCACCACTACTTCAGGAGCCAAATTCCCACCAGCCAAGAGCTGGAGAGGTTAAAAGTCTAACTGAAGTCTCAGCCTGTTCACAGGGCTCTTGTTACCGTGTCAATGAAAGCCATGTGTCCAAAATCCCTTGAAGCACAAGGACTTCTGCAAAAAGGGCATGGATTCTTCCAGCTCTTGGAAACTGCTGTAAGAAGGAGTGAACAGAAGCTTTGTACAGTACAGAAGCATGAAACCCCCCCCTCTGGAAAGCCCTGGAAACTGAAGTGGGAGGAAGAGAGCACAGGAGCAGCAGCAAGAACACTTTCCCTGCAGGATCCCTGACATGCTCAGCCTGGTGCTGTGTTCCAGTCACATCCACTGAACCCATCCATCCCCTCACTCCCTGCACATCCTTTAACCTCCCACAGCACTCCAGTTGCTCATTTCTTAACGCCAGGCAACTGAAACAAAGGGGAAAGGAAACTTGTATGTAAAGGGGAGGAGGGAGAGGAAGGGGAGAGCAGTTCAGTGTGATAGGCAGTGCTCAGGGAGTGCTGCCCATGGATTTCCTACTCCCTGCAGAACCCTTTTGTGGCCTGGCTGCTCCCAAGACACATGCCAGGCACCACAACTGCCAAAGGGCTCAGAAATGCAACAGCCTGTTGTGTTGCCATGGGAATCAGGAGACAAGCAGTTAATTGATGAAATGGAGGCACACTAGATTTAAAAGAAAGAAGGAAGAAAAAACTACAACAAAAAACCCCAAAAACTCAACCAAAAAACTCCCACAAAACTAAAGAAAAAATCAACAAAATAGCAACAACAAAAACCTAAAACCACAACCAAACAAAAGAAAGGAGATTCCAGAGTAGTGTCTCATGTCAGGAAGCAGGGAGAAATAAGCACAAACATTACATTTACAGAAAAGCTTTACAGTGCCCCTAAGCACAAACATTATATTCACAGAAGAGCTTTACAGTGCCCTTAAAAGAGGTCTTTTTCCTTTTCTGTTTCAATTTTCAGAGGTTTTTACCCTCAAACATCACCACATCACGAGACATGCAGCACAGAGTTGCCCACCCAATCCCAGCTGTGTTCCCTCTCCATGGTAAATCAATAAACTTCTCATCCATCACCCAGCACCAAAAGTGCCCCAGCCTGGCAGAACTGCCACTGGCACCAGACTGAAGGCACTTCACCCTCCTGTCACTGACCTGGGATGGGGCAGCAAGTTGAGCAGTCTGTGAGCATCTCAGAGTGCAGCCTTGCAACCAGACTGGTCAAAAAAAAAAAACCTTCTGGTACCAGCTCTGCTCCTCCCAGCCCGGGCAGGGCTTCAGGACAGTCCTGAGACCAGGGGACTGTAATGCCCATTTGAAGCCAAGATTTTGTCACTTGGAAAACCCTACTGCTGACCACAGGAGTGCCAGCTCAAAGGAGTAAGGGCTGGTTTTACTGCCACAGGGATTATTCAAGAGCCTTGGAGCACTGGAGCAGCCTGGCTCACTGCTCAGATGATGAGGTGGGGATGACACACAGACACTGTCCCTGCTCAGGGCACCAAAGATCTGTGGTGGATGATAATACCCCATCCAACAGCCCACCACCTGTGGAAACCCAGGACACTGGGGATATTTCCCTGTCTGCTCTGGGGTGCCCTGACCCCCAGGGCAGCACTGACTTTGACCCTCATCCATGGAGAAAGTTTCGCAGACTTCAAGATAAACTAGAATCCACAAAAGTGTGAAACAGATTATAGAGAGTAGTGTAGGTGTATCACTTGGTGAGAAATTGAGGTTTTGGGATTTTTAGTATGTTGTGGATAGAAGCAAGATGGAGGGCACAGGGTGTCATCCTGGGTTTCTTCTTCACGCTCCTTCTTCCTCCTTCTCCATGGGTTTGGGTGGCATTTTGTAATTGGGCAGAAAAGTCCACATTGCAGCTCTTTGGGATCAGTTATTGGGTTAAAAGGGAAAATAATCTAAGTGTCAGTTCTTAATTGGCAAGTTTAGTCTTAAAAGACCTTGTATTAAGAGATTGTTGGCCATTTTGTGCCTTCTAATGGAAAGCTGCAGAACTCACAGCAGTGAGACTGTTTTACTGATAAGAAATAATAAACACCTGAGTGCAAACATGAACTACTGTCTCAAGTGCCTTCAATCCAGACCCAGAGAAACCACAGCTGGAACCACCACAACCACCCTCCACTGTGGGCTGGAGGATAATATCCCATCCAACAGCCCAGCACCCTCCACTGTGGGCTGGAGAACAGCCTGGTCTTGTCCCTACAGCCACAAAGCTCTCAGCTCCTGGTGCAGTGGGTTTTACTCATCCTTTACACTGCAGTTACTGTGAGCTTCTCTGGCTCTGCAGTTCCATTTCATCTGCAAGCACAACTCTGCAGAACTTCACTGAGGGAGAACAGAGCTCATCAGAGCTCCCCCTCACAGGAGGGCAGTGCAGAGCTCTGCTCCCCACCACCTACAGCAGCTTGTCTACAGGCCACGAGAGGAAGATGCACAACGGCTGCACCTCCAGTGCAGGGGTCAGGGATTCTTCCCTTGGCAGCAGCAGCAGCAGCCACACAGGCACAGACTCCTGTGGGAGAAGGGCCGGTGCCTGCTGCCTCCACAGCTCTCACTGAGCCCTTGCCACAAGGAATTTCTAGGTTACCACATGGGGATTTGAGCTTCTCAAAGCAACCTGGATTACATAAACATGATGCTGTTGGCAGTCAGGTGAAGGCCAGCCCACTGCCACACGGAAATTCAAATTATGGAGCACAGCAAGGAAGAAGCTGTTTTCTGCAGGATTTATCACAGCCCTTTCACACTGCAGGATGAGGCAGAAACAGAGGGAAGAGGTTACCTGTGAGAAAAAGCAACACTGTGCAGACAATAGCCAACTGCCTGGCAGCACACTGTGGGAGGAAGGAGCCCCAGAGATTTATGGGTGACTGGAAACAAGAGCTGAAAGCTCTGCAAGTTCAAAGCTGAAAGGCTGGGGCCAAGATCTGGCACAGAGGCAAGCTCTGCATCTGGCACCCTGGAAATGTACTGCCCTGCTGCTCCCAGGAATAACCCCAATGGTGTGTGTATTAAAATCTGATACAACTTCAGCATCCCTGTGTTCAGCTCCTCTGAAGGGAGGACGCACATCCAGAAATAAAACTGCAATGAGGAGGAAGAGAGTAAGAATGAGAATTATGAATGAGCAGCAAAACCCAGTAAGGTCCACTGCAGAGATGTCTTGCACTGAATGGAAGGGGATGCCCATTGAGACAAATATTTGCCTCCCAAGAGGCAGCTGGGAGGGCAGTGAGCCTCACAGACACCCCAAACAAAGGTTTTCTTACAAAGTCTCATTCAAGATGCTGACTGGTACAAAATCTGCCCTGCCACTGGTGAGAGGCACATTCCCAGTGCCTGCTAGAGATGGAGGAGCTGGGGGGTTACCAGCTATGCTAGATCAAATCCACTATAATTCTGAAAAGAAACAAACAGCAAAGCTATATATTAATGTGTGAGGATTTAAAGTTGGTTTTTTTTTTTTTCAAATAAACAACGGTATTCAACAAAATACACAAAGCAGATTGGTTTTGGCAGTACAAGGGAGGCAAGTGACTGGTAGAAAATGCACAGGGTTTCTTTCACTGAGGGATAATTACCTTGCAGCATATGGCTGGATCTATTAATCTCAAAATTACAGTCTTTATTTTTACATAATTATTATTTTTAAAACCATATCCTTTCAACATTCACTTTTCAACACTCTAGTTAACATTTTTCAGCCTTAAAACAGGGTCTATATATCACACTTCTGAAGAAGCATCCTGTTTTCACCAGAAACAATGAAAACAAAAATCCCACAACTTTAACAGCTTTGCAAGTTTAACAAAGACTGGAGCACCCATATCTTCTTCCTCAGCATGTGCCACCCCTCATCTCTAGAAAAAACATATAGACTCATTTGCAAAACTAGAATTTAATAAACACCAGGTTAGTGTGTTAAAGTAAAGGGTATATTACAAAACAAGAGTTTCCATTCTTCCTTAAACAAACAATAAAATCACTTCAACTAGAGAATATTCCACATAGAATAAGTTATTCACCATAAGTAATTCACCATAACTTCTTCTGACAAAAAATACATTTTTCTATTCCAGCAAGCCCTTAGCTCTAAAGACTGACTAAGTTTTGTCCCAGTAGCCCCACAGCCAAACTGGGTTACCTCCCACTGACCACTGCAAGCAATGAAAGATGTAGGGATAGAAAGGAGCATTAGAAAGCAGCCCAGGGTAACCTATGAGAACAAAAACAGCAGCTGGGGAGGGGATACTCACAGGAAAGGCTCCTGCCCTGCACAGGGAGCCTCCTTCCAGCAGCCCAGGGAATGCCCAGCTCACACTCACCCTCAGCTGCAGAGCTGCAGTCTCACCCTGTGTTCACTTCTCCACACAAAACTAGCACAGAGCTGATTTCTTGGAGTCTTTTCTTTTCAAAGAAGCATGGAGAAGCTCGAGGAGGAGCTCAGCCTGAACCCCCATGTCCACAAAGCCCAGCACACACACGTGCACAGCTGTCTGCTGTTCTTTGGCTGTGGGAATCTGCAAGGCACAAGTGTGGTTTGGGGCTGCTGTGATGGAAGTGAGGACAGCTGCTCTCACTGAGCTGATCCAATGACAGAAAGAAAGAAAAGGAGGCAGACACAGGTCTTTAATAAGACATTTATAAACGATTTCCCAGGCAGAACACTGGCACTAGCACAGAGAGAGAGCAGCAGTCTTGGGACTGTTCTGAACTGAAGAAATTTTTCTTGAGCACCAAACACTGTAAAGAGCAGCCAAGTAAAGCATAGTGCTTTCCCCCCACCAGAAGAACTAATTGAGCAGCAGGGGCTTGAAATTTCACAGCCTTTTTACATATTGGAATTTTTCTCAAGCATCATTCCCACACAAAACCCACTTGGATGGACCCTGGGACCATTCCTGCAGCATCAACTGAGAGGAGCAGCCAAGCAGTGCAGTGCTCAAACAGGTGCACACAGAATGACACTGCCTTAGTCATTCAGGAATGATAGCATTAGCTCAGTCCCAATCAAAGGGAGAAGAGAAGGCACCAAGAAAAGAGCCTGGCTTTGGCTGGAAGCCAGTTATTACTTTCTGATCAGACTGGAGCCAGTCTAGGGGATCCCTGTACTGGGAACAAGATGCAGGAGGAGTTGCTGTGTGTGCCTAACTCAGGGTATTCACTCACAGGGCATAACCTGAGCAGCCAAGCACAAGCAGATTCACTGTACCTCTAACAATCCATGGGAAAGGAAAGCTAAATGCCAGGAGAGAGTCTAGTTTGACTCCAGCTTTGGCACAGACTGCCTGTGGGCACAGGACTCACTCTAGCCATGGAACAAGCATTATAACCTCTGGTATATCCTCAGAGTGCTCAGTGATTCACTCCAGCTCTGGAACAAACATTTTAACCTCTGGTATATCCTCAGAGTGCTCAGTGACCTGGCTACCCCAGCCAGGTCAGATTAGCTCAAGAGCAGAGCAGGATTTTCCCTGTGCCACTCACACCTGTGCTCCCACTGCACTCTGAACACTGCATAGGCCCAGAGTCCCCAGCTCAGGCTCAAAGCATCCTTCATTTGGTACATTTTTGCAGCACCTCAGGCAGGGAGGGCTCTGTTGGCACTAGGGAATCTCCCCTGATAAGGGCCAGACATGTAGAAATACAGCACAGCACTAAGATCTTCCTCACTCCCCTTCTCCTGACAGAAAACCACTTCTCACTTCTACCTGCTGAATCTCAGAAATATTTCTTCCCCACTTCTCACTTCTACCTGCTGAATCTCAGAAATATTTCTTTGGTACAGCCACAAGCTTTTCTCTGACTTTCTGATTTTACTTTGCTCTGCTTCCCTCTGGCAGGAGTTGGGATAATCTTCACAACTCTTTACAAGAGCTGCCAGCCTGCAGCCACATTTCCTCATGCCCTGTCTGCAGCTACTCTTGAGGGGAGAAGTAGAAAAACTTAACACCTGACATATAAGAGGGAAGGAGGATGTTTTTTTAGCTCCCTATCTCTATGCTGGTTTTCAGTGTTACCAGCTATGCTGAGAAACAGCAGAGTTTGAGCCACTGGGATGGCACCAGCAGACAGACAAGCACATTCTTTCTCCCCTGGATGTAGTTTTCCCCCTCCTCAGTAGGAATATGACATCAGTACAATTACACCACCTCTTTGAGTCATCCCCCAGAGGAGGGAGATTCCTGCAGCACCCCAGAATCCCAGAAGAACTACAGCAGAGGTAAAAATGACCACTGCCAAGCAAACTTGGGCACAATCCTGGGGCTGCAGTGTGCTAAAGACAGCTTTGATTCATCACCCCTTCAGCCTTTATTCCTGCAGCCATACATCCATGCACAGAGCAGGCTGCCCAGCACACAAAGGGCTGATTGTACACAGCTCCACACAGTGCAGGGTGTGCTGGGCTGGCTTGGCTTTGCCTAATCTAATAAAAAGGATATTTGAGAGCAGATTAACACTGAGTCATCTACTTCATTCCAAATACCTGGCTTTAACAGCTAAGTATCCAGCTCAAAAGGCAATGAGCTGTACATGAACAGGCATCATTGGCAGAAAAGCCAAGTCACCTATTTGCAGTGGATGTCTTTTTTGCTTGTCTTTTTTTTTGAAAGTAAACATGACCATGACCCAAATCTGATCCTAAAATACATGAGCTATGACACAAACACAGCAAGTGTTCTCAAACCAAACAGGGCTAAGCCTCAGTGACCACCAGAAATGATATCAAACACCACTCCATGAGTGGTGGTGGGGAAACTGATGATGTGAAGTGAGAGATCACAGATACAGCTTGGGAGGTGATGAGTTAGGCTGCACTGAAGACCGAGCACAGGCCCCACTGAGCACCCTGAACACACACTCTGCTCCATTCCCAGCACACATTACTGGTATGAAAGACTCACATGTGGATTATGAGTCTCTCTCATGCCACTTCTTCATCACTTGATCAGATGATCAGTTTTAGGCTTTTATCTTCTGAACACCCAGCCAGGACAGAGTCAGTCACTGAGGATGATACCCCCAAGCCCTTTTGAGAGTTCAGAATTTTCTCATCATACCATCTTCACCTGAAATTCTTCTGTTCAAATTTCCATCAAACCCTTCTAATTTCTGGCAAAAACCCTTCTTTTTTTCTGAGCAAATACCTCCAAATAAAATATTCTGTAGGAAGTATTTCTGTGAAATTATACAGCAATACAAAAGGCTCCTGAGGTCTTCAGGGACATGAATCCTAAAGAACTGTGCAGATTTAAGTGTGAAATAAGACAAGCATGAGCAGGAGAAAGTTACCCTGTAGCTCAGTGACTGCACACCCTCAGCCAAATCCCAAAGGCAATGATGTTTACAGACACAACACTTCAGTCAGTGGAAAGGAAGTGGCATCAGAGAGGGAAGCTGCTGCTCCTGTGCCAGGACAAAAGGCCAGAAAAATCTGCTGGCCAAGATAACTTCCACTTTCACCTCTGACTTACAGGATGACATGGACAAGACCTACTTCTTTAAGTTGTCTTTGGTGTAAAACATGGGTAATACTTGTAATAATTTGTCACAGCCTTCAAGCTTTACAGGAGGTGCTGAGGCAGTCAGAAAGGTTTCATGTGTGCACAGGAGCTTATAATTACAGAAAGTGAGAGTGACCTACAGCTCCTGCTTGGCAGGAATTCCTCAAGCAGGCTGGGAGCAGTCCTGCAGCAGAGTTAACTCCTGCTGCCCTACAACTGCACTACCTCACACAAACTAACTGCTGAACCTTGGGGCAGGTTCAGCTTTTAAGAGGAACTCATGGCTAAGTCCATCACTGCCTTCCCCTGAGATCATTTTAAAGCCCCCATTCACAAACATTTCCTTTCTCACAAAGAATTCTGCAGACACATGCATGGAGTGAAGTGCTCTGCTGCATCCACAGTGCAGATGTAGCACACAGGACACACATTTACTGTGCTGGAAAACAGCACTGCCAAACACATTTTGTAGCAGAGAGACCAACAACTGTATTTTGAATAGAGCTGCTGAAGTCACAGACAGCTCAGTTTTGACAACTCTTATTATTTTAGAATGAGTGTTGTGATAAAATAGTGTTTTCCTACAGTTCTCACTCCTGCATAAAAACCAGTTTCTCTCTCTTATGGGAACAAGATATTAATTTACTTACTAGCATTTTCATTAAAAAGTAAATATCCTACTGAACTTAAAATAAATAGAGAATAGTATTTGTATTCTAAATGTTTTAAGGCTTCTGTGGAGATCAAGTCACCTACCAGACTGCTTGCAAGGAGGATGCTCACATGCAGGGTCAGTGTGTGCTGGTTAATTCCAGCCTCTGGGAAATTTTATGTACCAACAGCCTGATGCCACTTTAATTCAGCAGACTCTCATCCCAAATCCATCTATGCCAAAGGGAATCTTTCCTTTAATTTCAATGAATATTGGCTCAGGGCTTTAATGATTAATCTGCTCTAGCTGGATTAGTGCAGTTTTTGGAGGCAGCACATGCAGGAGCTGATCCCACCCCGAAGCTGCATCCCCACTCTGATGGGCATAAGCACAACCACAGTGATGCCACTGCAGACACCCCAGCCCAGCTGAACAGGATTCAGTTCATTATATTCCAACCTCCATAAGCTGAACATCTGTGGGGAGCAGATTTTCTCTCCCTGCTGTTCAGTGAAGAGCTACAGACAGAGAGAGCAGGAGGGTGTCTGACCTCCATATGTCTTTGCTGTGTGCTCATGCCTCACCCACAATGAATGAGCTGAATATCAAGGATTAACTACAACAAATCCTTCTAAGAGTATCTAATCATTAAGACAATTAAAATCAGACTCACAGTTATCTCTATATGTTTCCTGTAAAGCTGATAAAACTAAGATTGATTCAATGCCCTTTTATACTGATTGAAATGCTCTGGATCACTTCTTGGGAGAGGAACCCCACCAAAGGGGGTTCTTCCCTTCAGGAGGGGAACCAGAAAGGGTGGAGGAACCCCCACCTTCAAAAACCCCAGTACAAAAGGGATTTCAGAGTGCAGGATGGCAGGCAGAGCAGCTCAGGAAAGGCACATGAGCTGAATACAAGCCCTGTGCAAACAGCCAAGCCAGAACACTTTGGCACATGAGGATGAGAACAAACATGAAGGGTCTCAGGAGAGCATCTGTGTCCATGAGTGACTGGATTTGGATGGAGGGACATAACCCCCACTCAGGGCACTTCAGCCAAACCCCAGCAGTGATGAGGGGACACACTGAGGCTCTAATGATCCCTCAGCAGAGCTGCCCCCATGCCTGCTGCAGTTCCACTCCTCAGCTGTACCTCAGCCCTGGACCAGCAAAACAGCAATCCTCAGTTGCAGTTTTTCCTGTTCAGCCCCTGAAAACAATCTTCCTTTCTTTCAGATACCTGTTAATTCCTTCACCAGGTGACTGACTGCCTGTGCAGACCCAGATCCTGCAGCTCTGGCTGCTGATGGAGCGCTGATCTGCTGACACTGTCACAGAGGCATCTGATCCTCAAACACTCCCTGGCACCTCCACCTCCTAATTCCCCAAGGAACTGTGTATACAGAGCCATTAACATAAATCACAGCATTCACAGAATGACAAGGTTGGAAGAGACCTTCAGGATCACAGAGTCCAACCCAGTCCCAACCCCTCAACTCAACCCTGGCACCCAGTGCCACATCCAGGCTTTGTTAAACACACCCAGGGATGGGGACTCCACCACCTCCCCAGGCAGCCATTCCAATATTTTATCACTCTTTCTGTGAAAAACTTCTTCCTGATATCCAACCTGTATTTCCCCTGGCACAGCTTGAGACTGCGACCTCTGGTTCTGACAGTTGTTGTCTGGAGAAAGAGCCCAACCCCACCTGACCACAAACACCTTTCAGGGAGTTGTGCAGAGAGCTCACCAGACTTCATCAATGACACATTTCCAGCAGGATCACTAATCCAGGCTTGCTGTGTGGATTTAATTGAGGACAGCACTCAGATGGGAGCTGACAACACCAATCACTCCATGAGGCCTGATGCAAAACAGCAAAACCAAATGTTTGCTAGCAATAGTAGCAGCCTCTGGCCCCATGATGTGGGGTCTCCTCTCTCAGTTCACCAGCACACAACACCCCAAGTTAATATTAATCAAGAGGCACAAAGCCTTTGAACAGACGAGAATTAGCTCCCTATGTCTGTGCCAGTCAATCAGCTGATCTGGACATTACAATCCTATTTCTTTTGTTGCAGGCAAAACAGTGGTTTAGTCTTTAATATTATTTGGGAATTAGAATTACTAGATTGATACAAAATCAGAGAGCCTCAGCAGTTTCTTGCAGCTTTATTTTAAAAATCCAGTGTTAAGATGCCACCAAACCACCAATAATTACCTGAGAACAACCTCCCAAAATTCTCTCTTAACACTGAGGCATAAATTCCCCAGGAAGGACACCGTCCCTCCCTCTGTTTTTTACCACAGAAAATTCTGGAAGCAACAGAAATTTCTTCTTACTGCTATGCATCCAGCCAATTTAACTTAAAAAACACCCTGAGAAACAAGAGGGGCTAACAACTGATTTCCAAGTTAATTTACCAAGATGTTGCTGTTAACACTGGAGCAGATAAATAAAAAGGAATTAAGATTTTCCACTGGGAAAGGCAAGAGCAAGGCAGTAAATGCACAAGAGAGCCAAGGTGGTGGTGAGATTGAGGATCCTCCAGCAGAAATGAGACAGGTACACATCAAAAGAGACTTGGCCACAGAATTGCTGAGTGTCACACTAGAAGCAGACCTCAGAACATAATCACATTTATAGAAAGAAATTTTAAAGGAAAAGTTAACCCCCTCAAGCAAACTCAGCCCTGGGGCACAGCAGTGACTGTCCCCAGCAGGGACCAACCTCAGCCCACCAACACCCAAACCCCAAATGTAACTAACTGAGCCCAGCCTTATCAAACCCTCATTACAGCATATTTTAGTTTAATTTCCCTATGGAGCCAGTCATCCCATTCGCCTTAATGGCCCTGGGAACGTTCCAGTCTGCTTCACTCTTCTTTTCAGTGAACAAAAGCAACACACAGTGTTTGCAGAGCAGACATTATGCCAACATGATTAGCCTTGTGCATTTATTCTTCATGAAAAATAATGCATGTGCACTTACATGAAAACAGGAAGGCATTGCCAGGCTCCCAGCAATATGCTGTATAGTTTAGCTCTCAAAGCAAAGTTTTTGGCAATAAAACTAGGTAACTGCTGAAAAACACTTTTGATATTGTTAGCATGCCTAATATGAAATTCATGTGACAGATATTTGCACTTGCCTATTCAGAAAGACAAGATCCATCTGTAAAATCCAAGGTCTACTCTGGATTCTGACTGGATGCACAAAAGTCTCACAGAAAACTTAATAAGTTTGGGCTTTTTTGCCTCCAGCACTGAAGTCTCAGTGTTGCCCAGCCCCATCTGCAAATACAAGTATTTCTGTTGTCCTCTGTCTTTTGCTAGATTTTTTTAATTGAACAAGAGATTTAAGAACCATAAACAAACACTAGAGCCAGCTGACAGCCAAATGAAGTATGAAAGGCAAATTTCTGCTCCAACCACGTCACTCTAACACTGCTCTGAGCAGACAAAACCCACTCTGAAATGTGAATGCTTCTCTTCCCAGCAGCTTTCACCTGTTCCACCAGCTGGGAGGGCTCTGTGGGCCCATTCATCACAGCTTCCATTCTCTTTCCATCTTTTTCCAGGCTTTTCCAGGAGGAGAGTGGGAAAGGAACTGAGACATATGAGCTTTGTGACAAGAAATCCAAATATTATACTGAGCTCTTTGCCCATGACCCACACCTTTAGCACAGAAACCTCTCCTGAATATGGGGTCAAGAGCAGTGGCTTTCTTCACTTGAAACATGGGAAACAAGCCAACACTTTTGTGGGAAATGCTCTCCTAAGGCAGCTAGAGATGAATTTTCAGTCTGGTTAAGGAAAATAGTTACTGCAAAGCAGCAGAACTTATTTTTTCCATTGTTTCAGCTTTACAGGAGAGGAGGGAGGGGGACAGCCAGCATGGACATTACTCAAAGCTAATTTCTTCCAGGAGTCCATGTCAGCTGCCAGTTCCCCACTGACTTTCAGGGGAAATGGCAATTTCTGTTCTTTTAAAAAAAGCCCACAACCACAGCAAGCCAATGTACCTAACCCAGACGAAAGCTCTTATTCCTAAAGGCTCTGTGAAAACACCAGCTCAGGTAAGGAGACACAAAAACTCTCCTCTCAGGATATTCCTTGAGCAGAGCTGACTCTGAATGTGTTTTCAGGAGAAATAACTCAGATACAGCATGTGTGACAAGCTGGCTCAGTGTGACTACAGCACATTTGGTCTCTGTAGAAACCTCCAGCCATGAACTGTGAAATTCCATAGAATTCACAGCATCTCCCATCTGCACTGACCCTTTTTCTGGTACATTAGATGTGAGCTGTCAAGAGTACATGGAAATGTTGAAGAGGAATCTCCCTGCCTGGGAAGGGAAGAGAGAAATAAAAGACAGATAAGAGACACTTGAGTTTCTACAAAAGAATATGAACAGGACACTGGGGAAAGGAGAAATCAAAGCAATTTCTGTATTCCAGAGTAAGAATAAAGGGAAGTGCCTCCACTTGCACCTGTGCAGGCAAGGTTGATAAATTCATGGGAAGAGAAGAGAATCAAAGTGTGGAGCTTTTAAAAATTCATATGCTAATGGCTCTGACATATCTTAGGTACAACTGGAGAACAGGCATCTTCTCTTATCATGCAATCTGAAAGATATAATCTCCTTTTGGGGTCTTTCCCCAAGCTCCTAGAGCCAAGGAACTTCTCAGAGGCAACAGACTGGGCACTGCTGCAGTTTAATTCTGTGCTTTGTTAGATTTGTGGTTCTCTTCTGCAACTACATTTCAGGATTTTGAGATTTCTATCCTTCACCCAGGTAGCAAATTCATATAGATCAGTGTTGCAGCTCTGTATTTTGTAACCCAAACCACTCTGGTTTTCTTCCATCAAGCTCCAGAAAATACAGACTTGTCCTTTGGCTGGCAAAGAGGAGAGTAAGTGCAGAGGCAAGGAGTGAGGCAACAGTTCAGGGGCATGTAATGAATTTTTGTGGAGCCAGGAAAAGCTTGTCAGCCTCCCAGGAAGCACCTTCAGTGCAGACACAGGTCATGGAGCTCATGGTGTCTGCAGGGCTTCTCAAACACCTCACACACAGACTCCTCCTTACAACTTTATGACCTCATACAAAATCTAGTGGCCCAGATCTGACTAATCCCAGGAAATGTAATTAAATTAAATCCAGCTTCCACAGCCATCTACTACCAGCTTCTTTGGCTGCAGGCATCCCCAAAATTCACATCAGTGCCTGCTCTGGTTAAGGTTTCAGTGATGTGGACTGGCTCTGGAATAGATTTAAACCACTTTAAAACAAAAAAAAAAAAAAAAAAAAGAGTATTTTCTCTTGCAGTTTTCCCCTACCAAAGGCTGAATCCCTTGACTGTGCTGGGGCTGGGCCCCACATCCAGCAGAGATGCTGCTGCTCTCAGAGAAGGGCACACAGGCAGGATTTTGGGATATACAATTTGCTCACAGAGAGCAGCAAGAGGCAGCTGGCCAGAGTTTTGGGGATGTGCAGGAGGAAGAGCAGGTGAAGAACATGCAGGGACACAGCTCCTGAGCAGGGCACTGAGAGAAGGTGCCACAGACAACACCATAGCCCATCCCTGCTATACACCCACCCCACTTTGTTTAAATAACCCCAAAGTGCTCTGTTCTCACCTTCCAGGTAGGAATGGCTCAGGAGTGGCTCAGGAAGGGCTCAGAAATGGCTCAGGAGTGGCTCAGGAGTGGCTCCACCATTTCCAAAAGCCTCCTGCACTACCCTGACAGGCAGAGGAGCAGCAGTACATCTGCCACACAGCACCAACCCACCATTTCCAGACTTCTCCCCTTTTCCATGCCCACTTTTTTCCAGGAATAAACCTCAGAACTCCTCAAGTAGAGGTCAGAATCCATTTGGAGCCTCCCAGGGCACTTGGCTGCACATCCCCTGGTGGCAGATGGCTGGAGCTCAACAAGGCACAAAGGAACTCCAGCAAACAGGAGCTGCATTCAGCCCAGAGGTTGCCTTGACCCTGCCACTGCCTGACCCTTTCACACCACAAGACACACACCAACTGTGCCTGCTGAGATGCCACTACAAAGCCTCTGGGGGGAAGAGAGGCCTCAGATCTTTTGCCTCATTTTGGTGTTTTTCATGTGATTAAAATCAACTGAAAGCAACTCCACAACATGCTGCAGTTATAAATCCAGACCAAAGCACCTTGAGAGAGTCACAACAGGGCAGAGACAGCCTTTTTTAACAAAGTGAAATGAAAAACATGAAATACAAAACTCCCATCTGGAATAATAGATGCACACATTGGAGTTCAGGTTCATTTCTCAATCACAGTGTGGATCTAGTCCAAGATACAAACCCTATAGCATTTCCATACAGCCTATAAGAATCATTACATTACCACACTGTGTTACATTTTAAACCCTAAAAACTCCTCCTGGGACCCTTTCTGCCAAGCTGTAGGGTCTGCTCTGACCCTTGGGCCTGTCTGCAAGCAGAGGGTGTTGTTCCATCAAAAGGGGATCACCTTCAGCTGGCCACACCATTGTTTTCCAGTTGTTCAGTAACTGAGGTATCTCAAAGCTTGCTTTCATTTCAATCTTATAGTTTCCATATCTTCAAAATCTTTTGCCAGACAATCATATTTATAAGGCTTTCCTGTTTCATCTTCTCCAACACCACCCACTCCACAACTTGCCAGTTCTGTGCATCACCTGGGAGAGGGACTCCATTTATTCACTTTGGTACATTTGTTTTGATCCCTCAACCCACACACAGATGGGAATTTCACATCCCACAGCACACTGGCTCCACCAGCCCAGTGCCTCCAGGCCAGGCAGTCCCTGGGGAGCTGATGCCCTGCAAGGAGCCCTCACCTTCCTTGGAGCCAGTGGTGGCAGCAGCTGTGCTGGTCCCTGATGCCCGTCCCACAGGGCTGGAATGCTTCCCAGCCCTGCCTGGGATTTTAAGTCCACTTGGTTTCAGCATGATTCCTCTCTCCTGTAGCTCAGGCTCCTGCTGCCAGTGTCTCCAGAGCTGTCCTGGTGTCACTGCTCAGGATTCTTGATGGTGCACCTCTTCTTCCATGGTCACACACCTGGGGGAGAAGAGCACAAAGAAATCAGGTGGAGAATGAGCAGGAGAGCATGGATCAGGCTCCCAAAAAAGCAGTGCCCAGTTCTGTCCTCACAGCCCATGGGGAGTCAGAACCTTTCATTTCTTCTCCTACAAAACAAGGGTGGTCATTTCTGTCATCTCCCATCTCCATGATACTCTTTTTTAAATCAATCTCAAAGTTGTGGGCCAAAGGTGAAACTTCCCAGAGCCATTAAACAAGAATTTAAAACAGTGTGGGATTTGAGTAACTGAAATGGTTTTGACTGGTTTTAAATCCTAAAGCCTCAGTTCAGCACCTGCCAAGCCTCTGTGGTGCTGTCAGAGCCCTGACAAAAGGCACCACCCCTCATGCACATGCATGCTAAAGCAAATTTTGACTAATATTAACCCCCTTAACTAAAAACACTGTCTGAGAGGTAAAAAGCTTTCCTGATTCTGCTTTTTCAGGGCAGAATGCTCAGGGCAGCCTCTCCAAACTGGCAGGGGAAGGAAGGATGATGCCAGTGTCTGAGATGGGGTTTTCAGCTCCAGTCCTTAAAGACAAATCCAAAAACTTATCACAGAAAAAAAAGGAATTTGACCCTATGGATTTACGAGAAAATTTGGAAAAAAAAAAAAAAAACCAAAACCACAAATTTCCTGAAACTTAACCATGACTCTACCAACTATTTATTAGTGAAGTCACAACCGTTCCTTATGTCATTCCCTTCCCTGAAGGCAAATGGAATAAAACCTCCAAATTCCTTGCAAGGATGTTGCATCAGCAAGCACATTTTATGACAAGAAAGGAGAAATAAAGGAAATGACTAAGTTGTTAAAAGGAAAAAAAAAAAGCAGTAACATTCCTAATGTATAAAGAAAAATAATAAAAAATTGAGCCTATCAGCCAAAAGGAATCTTGAGGCTGGCAGTCAGCAGGCTAGAATGTGGAGGAAAAAAAGGTGGCAGCAGAGTAAACCAGGGACAATGCCAACCTAACAGCAAGGAGAGCAATCCAAGGAGCAGCCAGAAACTGGGGACACTCTTTCCTGGGCAAAGGAAAGAGGCAGCACCCCTGAGAATCCAAGATTTACAGATGCTGCAAGGAGGAATTGCAATAATGGGATGGGAAATGATTGAGGCATGAGTAAGGACTTGAAGAGAGGCTGGGTCAGAGCGAGCACAGGGCTGGCAGGGCTCCAGGAAAAGCTGCAGGCAGACACAGAGGAGGGAAAACCACAAGGACAATTCCAAAGCTGTATTCCTGAGGGCCCACAAATATCTAAAACACCAAAGTGCAGCAAGAGTCAGTCATCCTACATCAGCTTAAAAAGACAGAGAAAGGAGGGATCAGCAGAGACATCCTGGGGAGGGAGCCTGAACAAAAACCTGAGGGATCAAAGCTTTTTCCCCATGTGCCCACAGAGGTGTTCAACAGCTGGGGTGGGTTCAGACACCTGCAGATATTCAGGGCTGGATGCTCCAATCACATCACCCACAGCAGGAATAACAGACAAGACAAGACACTCTTCCAAAGGAAGAGAAAAACCCAACCTTTCTGCAGCAGAGCTGGTGGGAACAGCTCAGAGCTGGACAGGAGGCTGCAGCCTCCAGCTCTGTTTAGCATAAAACAGGGAGACAAGGAACTCAGTCTGGAGGTAGAAACATTGATCAAGCAGGTTCCTGTTATCTGCCAAACCATCAGATGTGGCATCTCCCACCCACTCCATCTCACAGTGCACATTTTGTCCAGGGCTGGCTTTGATTTTACAGACAAACTTGATTTCTAACTCTCCTGCTGGCAGGTGATGTGCTCTACCTACAAATTTCCATCCAACACCTCCAGCCTGAGAGTTTGCCCTCTGCACAACATGACTTACTCCTGAATTCACTCATTTCTTGATCCTACAGTTTGGTTACAAGGTTGGATGGTGTACTCAGGATTATGCAACCTGGGGCTGCTGGTGCTTCCACACAGCTGGCTGAATTAACCAGGAATGTGGATAAGAAGATAAAAAGGCACAGGGGAAGAAAAAACAGCAGTAGAGAAGAATTTAAGTAGGAAAAGGTGCCAGAAAAATAAAAGGATTTTACAGTTTTTCAATATGCTGTTAGAGAGCATCTCTGGATCCTTAACTTTGCAGCCAGAACCACATAAACTTTCGGGAACAGTGAATTTAGTGTGCTCCTCTATTTCGCTGCTCATCTTTGAGCAAACAGGAACTTCAGTGCATCCTCTCTCCACATCTCATTATCCCTAAAGATCAGCTGTCCCCTCCCATCACAGGATATTGTGATTTTTCTGCTTTTTCTCAGGACAACTGGATATTTTTACACTGGGGAGAGAAACAACAGGAAGTGTATTCCCACCACATAAATATTTCTGCCAGGAATCTTTACACAAACACATTTGCTTTCAACACACTGATGTTAGAACCAAATGAACTCCACAGGCTGCTAATCATGTTCCCCTTGGAACAGACAGATGCTTTTATCCTGAAATACAGCCAGTTTGTGAAAAACACCAATCACTTGGTTTTAAAATTGTAAAAGTTTAATAGTAATAAAATTGTTATAAAGATAGTAATATAATTAGAGTAATAAAAATGTGGACAATCAGGATTAGGACAATACAAGGCAATAAAAACAAAGAGTTATGGACAGTCTGGGTACCTCTTTCTGGGCAAAATAAGCCCAAAAAAGGGACCCACATTAACAAAGGATTAACCCTTAAAAGGAACAGCCTGCTGCATATTCATACACCTCATACATGATGCATAAATTCCATTTAAACACAGGATTCTGTCTGGTCAGTGTCAGCTTCTTCCTCTGAATCCTGACAGAGTCTTCAGGGCTGAGCACGGTGGGAAGAACTTTGTTTCTTCTGATAATGGAGCAATAAATTCTTTTTCTCTGAAAGACTGAGGTGTCCTGTGGCTGCTATCTCAGTGAGAATACCTCATTCCTCTCTTTAAAAAGTATCTCACACAGCATAGTTTCTATTTTAACATTATGTTATAACCTAAAACTATATTTAACACACTACTTAAGAAAATTAATACAACATAACTTTCTAACATAACACATCTAATATTCATTTTAATATTTGCCAAAAGCCAATCATAAAATATGCATTTTTCACACAGTTCATGGCCACACTCACTGGGGTCAGAGATTCTAAACCTTCTCCAATGCCACTGAGAGCCAAAGCAGATGCCCTGCCTGGCTGTGCCACAGCCAGGGACAGCTGCCTCAGCACACCCTGCACATTCATCACCACACAGGGAAAAAAGGATGAAGTGGAGTAAATTTTACTCTATATGCAGTTTGTCAGTGCTACACAGATAAAAATAAATGTCTGGGATGCTTTTAAAGAAGTCTGAGCGTGCTGCTAGGGACAGATACTCCTTCTCTGTCACCAGCTTCTCCCCCACTTCAACACAAATATACATGAGCTGATTTTTAGGAAGCTCTGAACAGTGAGTTCTTCCAAATGACACCATTAGGTCATCTTCACCACCCAGAGCACTGCTGCCTGAGCCATCCTAGTCCCACATTAGTTCCTGGCCGAGTGATGCAGCTTTTATGCTGCAGAAATATCCTTGGCCTGGGACACAGGCCAGCATCTCCACAGGGCACTGCCCTGCTCCATTAGAGATAACAACCAGCTCTGAGCTCCCATACAGAACCTTCAGCTTCCCAACAGGCTCTATTAGAGCCCTCCTGAAAAACCTACTTCCAGCTCTTCCAAAAAATCTGCTTCCAGCAGCAGAGGCTGAACACAGGCAGATATGTGCTGTAAGAAACACATGAACCATCCCTCTTCCCTGGTACTGAAATCAGCCAGAATAGCCTTTAAGCTCTATCCAGAAACTTGAGGGGAACAGAAAATTTCTATTCTCTATGTGATTTTTCATTCCTGTACTCCAGCCCATTTACCTGCACAAGCTGCACACTTTGCCTTCCTGCAAAACCTCATGGAAATGTGACTTTCTCCTGATAAACTGTAAAGAAAACTCCATCTGCTCCTCTGGATACTCCAGTGCCACCAGCTCTGCTTATTTTGTTTTTATTTCCTTTACAAGATATGACAGACAGCAAGCATTTTCTAGATCTCTGCTAGATTATTCCAGCAGTGTTTCCATACCAGGATGAATGGTTCTGTCTGTTCCCACAACCAAGAAAAGCATCCCAGGAATGCACAACACAAAACCCAGCATCAAACAACCAAAATATTCCCTTCCCCATCCTTCCACCAGAAAAGGGGACAGCTGAATGTCAGTCACATCGGCTCAGATTCAGAAAGGGGAATTGTCTGGGGGTGATTTTATAATGATATTTTATTTACTCATCTGCTTTATGGCCAGAATATTTGGGGTATCTTTAAGAGGAGCCAAGGCAGGGTCACAGCCTGGGATCGCTCCAGTGTGCTCTGGGGATGTGAGCCTCATAGGCTCAGATTAAAAAAGGGGAACTCTCTGGGGCTGATTTTATGATGATATTTTATGAACTGATCTGCTTTACGCCCAGAATATTGGGGGTACCTTTAAGAGGAGGCAGGGCAGGGTCACAGCCTGGGACTGCTCCGTTCAATCGCTCTCTCCAGTGTGCTCTGGGAGGTGTGGGCTGGGGAACTGTCTTGGGGTGACTTTATGATGATGACTTTCTATACTTGTTAAAAATAGGTTAGAAACTTGGAAAATGTTGGAAAATAGTTGATAATTGTTAAGCATGTACTGTTAGTTTGGTTGTTATATTGTAAAAGGGGTTTAAAGGGCAGTTATAAGAAGTCTGGTACCCAAGGTACCATAACACACCTAAGGAAAGTGCACCACAAGCCAGCCTGGACAGACCTGTAATGGGCCAATCAAGCACCTTAAACCTTCATACAAATGAAGGATCCAAACAGAAACCAATCCAAAGGGACAAAAAAACAGGATTAAAAGGGGCATCTGATCCAGTGAATCTGTCCAGCTCCTGGGACATCAGGGCCATCATCAGCGCTGCAGCATCCTCAGCAGGAACGCTCCTACTCAGCCCAGGCCCCCTTGCTTTAGCCCTTTCTTTTACTAGAATAAATGCTGAAATCACTTTAGTACTGGGAGTCTGGTCTCATTTTTCCCATACTCATCTGCTTTACGCCCAGAATTTTGGTGGCATCTTTAAGAGGAGCTGGGGCGGGCTCACAGCCTGGGACCCACTCTGTTCAATCTTATTCCAGTGAGCTCCAGGGATGCTGCCTTGTTCTTCTTGTTGGATTGGGCTTTTTGCTAGCTTGAAACTAGAGTTCTCTTCTCTTTCCTTCCCCTAGCCTGCAGGCTGTACCAGGAATCCTCCTTTTTGGTTTTTTGTTCCCTTGATCTCCTTCTGCCTTGGCTTGTAGGAGCAGCGGGGCTGCCCTGAACTGGAGACCTCGGAGGAGCTGAACCACCAAGAGAAAAGCCATTAAACCCACCAACAGGGCACTGAACCCACCCACAGGGCACCAAACTCACCAACAGGGCACCAAACCCACAACTTCAGCTGCTGTGAGGAAATTCAGCAGCTTTCCCATCTGCTCTGCTCTAAGCTCTTCTTCCCTGCCACAGACAAAGGGACCCGTCACCATTATCCAGGATCCAGGCCATGTGTCAGCCCTGTCCTTTTCTTCCCTGGGCATTTTTGGCTTTTTTTGTTCTGCTGTGGGTGGGTAAATTTCTGGGAGTTCATACTTAGCATTTATTCAATCCTATACCCTCCCTGCCCCTTTTTTTTTTTTTAACAGTTTTTGAGGATTTTTTCCCACTAGTATCAATTTCTCTCAGTGGCAGAAGGGAGTTGCTGAAGCCCTTTTCCCTACAGAGGAAACGCTCATTCCAGAGCATAATCCCTGAAATTTGTCTCCAAAACTGAGATGGGAACTGTTCTCAACTAAGTACAGATATACAGCCAAGAAATACCTTTCACCAAGAGCAATATATATGTATATACCTGGCCAGCACCATGGATAATTACATGAGAGCAGCATACATTAAAGACAAACAACTGGAGGTGCTCACAGTCAATTATTTCCTAATTGATATAATAAATAATTATATTATTTATCTCAATTTACTAATTGATATAATATGTAATATATTTTATAATAGATTTATTTATATAATAGATTTATTTCAATATTATCCATAATTGATATAATTGAATAATTTCATAATAACACAAACCAAGGACTGAAAGAAAAAGTCTTTGGCAATACAGCTTATCCACAGACAGCTTCTGTGCTTCATCCATCCCTGTTACCCTGAGGAAGGCACAGCACTACTTGCCAGGTGGAATAACACCTATTCAGGACAGCAATAAGTTACAAACAGACACCCAGACCCAGCACACTCCCCAGAGGAAAGCCCTCATGGGTATACACAAAATAAGGATCTCCTCACCTCAACTCACAACTGCAAGACAGAGGAACACATTTCCAGACACCAGACTGAGCTGGCCTGAATCCCATCCTGTGCCTGTGCTTCCTTCTGGCTGGATCAGGGTGGAAAAAGTGTTTACCCAGCATGACACCCTGGGCAAGGCCTGGGGATTTCACTGTAGAAGCAGACCCATCCAGAATTCCAGCCAGCTGTATCTGAATATTGCTTTACAGTTTGGTCTAGATTGAGGTTTCTAATTTTCTGAATTTGAAAATTCACACATAAGAAATGAAATTTGAATTTTTCAGTCAGAGATGCACAGACAGTTTTAGGGATGGGCCCATAGGAAAAAAAGGTAAAGAACAGCATTTAATCATCAGACTGAGGGAAATCAACATTATCATGTTGTCTGAAAGATTAATGATAACAACAATGCAGAGAAGCAGGACAACACTTTTTTAAAAATAATTTTGACTTATGCAAATAATCAGTGACTTCAAAGACAACTATTTGAATAGGGAAAGGTTAACAAAAGAAAGTATCTAAGACAACTTTTTGAGAATCAGTTCCTTGTGCCATTATTTAAACACTATTCCATCTTTCTCCACGTTCATACTACAGATGAGGAGCACCAGGGTTTGGGATGCAGCACATTTGCAAGTGGAATTTCAGCCCTTTGCGGGGCTATCATGGCTCAGTCTACACAAAAGCTCTGGCATCAGCCTCCAAGAGATTTCAGGGTTTCATCCCCTGATCTCTGATTCTCTCACAATCACTGGGTTTCATCCCCTGACTTCTGTCAGAGACTGTTCTAAGGTGATTTAGAAAAACCACCCACCTTAGAACAGCCCTGGAGCCACCCCTGCTGCCCCTCTGAATCAAACACCACCACTGAGGGCAGAAACCTTCAGCATCAGGCACTGCAAATGTTCAAAACAGGAGGTGAAGCTCAGCATCCCCCTGAAAATAAAATGCTAGAGAAGAATGTGGCCCCTGATCACTAAAGTATAAACACAAAGAATAAAGGCAAAAAGCTTTCAGAGACAAATCTGGTGCTCTTTTATTAGGCCTTACATAAAACCTTTACTGGCCTAAAGACACTGATTTTTTAAAAAGTTATTTTATGTCTTGTTTCTGAGCATTTGGTTGCATCCACTCCATATTTCCAAGCCTTTCTGCACCTTCCCCAGTCGCAGGAAAATGAGATTTTCAGGCAGCAAAGCCCCAACTCCTTGAGTTCTTACTTCTGTATATTTTACACCAGGAACAAGATCAAATAAAGATTTGGTGGCCCAAGCTCCCAACCTCACAACACTGCCCATGCTGCAAGGGTGGGGTAGGGACTTCAACAACAGAATTTTGCCTTGAAATCCAAATCCAAGGGCCAGACTTGTGTGAAAGGGCCAGGAAATGAATCCCATCAGGGACAGGATATGATAACACCAAACTGCAGCTTTGCTGATAGAGACAGAGATTATGCTGAGAAGAAAAGGCCATTTTATCTTTTAATTCCTTAAGATGCTCCATCCCATCCAAGGTAATTGTGCCATTCCCTTCTCACTTCTCTGATTAGTTACTCCTGACAAGCCAGCAGAAACCCATTTCTGAACCACGTGGCAGATTAGGAGTAAATCCTTGCACTTAACTCAAGTATAGAGGAAATTATAGAGGAAATGAGACTCATTTTTAATTAAGGTCAGATTCCTCTCCCAAGAAAACCTTTCCTTCTCCCATAGAGGGAATGGAGACAGAGCACTGCAGGAATGAAAGGTGTGAAAAATGTGCATTTTATGATTGGCTTTTCACAAGTATTAAAATGAATATTATATGTGTTACGTTAGAAAGTTACGCTGTATTAATTTTCTTAGAATAGTGGGTTAAATATAGTTTTAGGTTATAACATAAGCTTAAAATAGAAAATATGTAAGATACTTTTTTAAAGAGAGGACTTGCACCAAAGTAGCAGCCACAGGACACCTAAATCTTTCAGAAAAAAAGAATTTTTTTGCTCCCTTATCAAGTTCTTCCCACCTTGCTGAGCCCTGAAGATGTCATCAGCATTCAGAGGAAGAAGCTGACACTGACCAGACAGAATCCTGTGTTTGAATGGAATTTATGCATCATGTATGAGATGTATGAATATGCAACAGGCTTTGCTTTTAAGGGTTAATCCTCTGTTCACCTGTGTCCTTTTCTTGGGCTTATTTTGCCCAGAAAGAGGTACCTGGACTGTCCCTAACTCTGTGTTTTTATTGTCTCATATTGTCCTAATCCAAATTGTCCAAATTTTTATTACTCTAATAACTATTTTATAACCATTTTATTACTATTAAACTTTTAAAATTTTAAAACCAAGTGATTGGCGTTTTTCACAAAAGGAGCATACTGCTCACAGTTATATGTAGTGAAAATCAGGGAATTCTGTCAGCCATCAGGTTTTTTCTCTCCTGCAGTTGGAGAATTCAAATAGGTTTTCAGCCATAAAGCTCAGTTGTCACTACATAATTTCCCTGACAAGTGTGAAGTGTTGTTAACCTCTAGAGAAGGTATGTTTAGTCTTCTTGCTCACTCAAATTTTGTAAAAATTAGCACAGAATGCCAAGAGAAAGCCTAGAGGTGTCGCAGACATCTTTTCATGAAAAATCCTTTCTTTAAGATTTTTCCTCCTGAGAAGCTGAGAGGCCTCAGGAACAAAATGTAAACAATGATTATCTGCTGCTGTGGAATGCAACAGGTGCATCTGGGATTGGTCTCATGTGGTTGTTTCTAATTAATGGCCAATCACAGTCAGCTGGCTCGGACAGAGCCGAGCCACAAACCTTTGTTATCATTCTTTCTATTCTCAGCTAGCATTCTGATGAAATCCTTTCTTCTATTCTTTTAGTATAGTTTTGATGCAATATATATCATAAAATAATAAATCAGCCTTCTGAAACATGGAGTCAGATCCTCATCTCCTCCCTCAACCTGAGACCCCTGTGAACACTGTCACAAAGAGGAGTTTTAAATAAAAGCTCAGGTATTTTTAAAACTAATTCTAACCTCTGTGATAGACCAAACATCCTGTGATTTACTTCTAAAACAAGATTTTTTTAAAGGAACAATATGCAAAACCCTCCTATTGCACTCTAAAACCCACAATGCAAGTCCTGAGGCAAAGTGCAGAGAGAAGAAGCCAAAGTACATTGAAGGAAGTCATGACAAAACCTGTGGAGCAATTTATGGGCTGGATGAGCCTGTGCTCCTCACACTGGCAGAAAGCCTCCTGAGGACTGATACAGCAGATAGCAACAGCTCTGTACTAATTGCAGAGCACAACTATCTCTAATTTGTGGGAAAATTCCTGGACATGGTGTTGGTTATAGATGAGCTTCTGCTCCCTGGAGTTCATCCCTGGGGTCAGGGGACAGTGTCCCTGCAGAGATTTATTAGGGCACGACACCAAAGCTGCAGGAAGGGAACAGAATGTACACAGAGGTTTCACAACTGCTGTCCTGCAGGTCAGCTCAGACTTGATTTATCACCACTCTGTTCCATTAGAGAAGGAGGCTTTGATAAAATCCAAGTTCCTTACTCACAGAAAGTCTTATTTGTCAAAAACAGCATCTGGAAGAGAAACATGAGGAGAGCAAGCCAAGTGCAGAAACACAATGATCCATGACATATATATTCCATTCTAATGGCTTGGCATTTGTCTGCTGGAGAAACAATTTCTTTAATTAAAAATGAGCTATACAACAACCCAGCCATGCTGGGCTGTGCAGAGCTGCAGAAGGATCTGAACTTTGGGAATTTCCTCACTTTTGACTGCTGATTCAGCACAGCACTAAAGTTCACTCTGGCACTTTATCTGTTACTGGAGTTCAGATTAATACATATATTTTAATTTGTGCATTTCTATAATCTAAGCTCTGTCCTGAACTTTGATTATGAAACAAAATCAGGACCTGGGTCCCTCCTGCCCTTATTTTCCCGCCTATTACAAGGCAGGCTCTGCAGGCCAGCCTGTCTGATGGCACTGCAGTTGCACCACTTTAAACTTGCAGATGATTTGGTTAATAAAACTAGGATGCAACAAGTTCCTGGTGTACCTTGGGGCACACTGGGCTTGCCCCTACAGTCCTCACTGTGCTCCACTAATGCTGCCCAGTGTCCACACACACCCTCAAGTGCACCAGGAAAAGGCACCATGCTAATGCAATCCTTTTGTAATGGTCATCCCAGGATGAAACAGAAGCCTTGTCCTGGGCCCCTGCAGGTGTAACATCTACTGCAGAACCTCCTCAGAACAACCCCAGTGCAAACACCAAGGGAAACCTGGCCCTGCCAAAGCTTTCCACAAGCTGCCAAAAGCTCAGGCAGGGATGCAGGATAGGAATACACAACCCTGCCCCTGCTGCAGCCCCTTTCCCTGAGTTCTGAAACCACTGGATGAGATATTTCATTCCAAACAGTTTCAGCTTTGCTGCCCAGCAGTTGCCAGTCCCAGTTTATCCAAACCAACCTTCTGCCCACCTGTGCCCTTTGCACAGCTCTGGCCCTCTCCCCTCGTGCCCAGCTGCCAGGAGAGCTCTGCCCTTGCTCTGCCTTCTCTGTGCCCTGTGAGCAGGCAGTGCTCTCCTTTGAGGAGTCGTGGGGTATGAGACTCACCAGTTCTGGCTCATCTCAGCTGACTTCTCCAAGCCTCCTCACTTGAGCTCAGTCTGTTCTAGACATGGGCAACCCAAAGTTGCATCTCAGACAGCCTCACCAGCCAGGGACAAACTTTATACCAAACATGAGCTGACAGAATCTCATTCCTTCAAACAAAGCAACTGCTCACAAAAGTTTAAAGAATAATTAACCCCTCTTCACACTCTGGGTGTTAAGATACAACAGCAGAGAAGATAAAAAGTAAATACAGACTATGGTGGTACCAGTTGGGTTGGAAGGGACCTCTAAATATCCAATCTCTAGTGACCCATAGCTAAGATCCAGCACTGACAGCCAGGACTCCTGCTTCCCTCTGCCAGAGGGGTCACTGATGTCCTGGCTGCACACAGAGGGATGGTGACAGTGCCACTCTGAGGGGGCAGAACAGGGGGTTACACCACTGGTACCTCTGGAAAGAGCTCAGGTCACCAAACCAAAGTCACTGAGCAGCAGCAAACCCTCTCTCCCTGTGGGACACCAAGGGCAAACCCCATCCCCTGTCCCCACACAAACATCCTGCTTGTTCTTTTCCTCACGGAACAGAGCAGTGATGGACACTCTTGTTACCTGCATCCTCCTCCTCCTCCCTGCTGATTCACCAGCCCAAACTCAGCCTTCCATTCCAGCAATGACCTCTGGGCTGTGTGCATTAATTGCTGCTTTCTCTACAAACACTGCTAACCCTCACTGACACTGCCATATCCACACAGCTCCCACCACAACCAGTGGTGCAGACAACAAGAACAGTAATCTGGAGAGTTTGCTTTCAGTTAATCATGGAGTTTCTTAATTTGCCACCTCTAACCTCACTCGTGTCACACACTTCTCACACAACAGGAGTTTGGACAGCTCATGGACCTTAAAGTACAAGAAGGAACACATCTCATTCAAATTACACCCCTATCATATTCAAATCACATCCCTATCAATGGCCAAAATCATAGTTTTGGCAAGTTATAATACTGACAGATAGAATCTGTGTGGCAAGAGGAGATAAGATATCAAATTGGATCCTTTTTCTGCACGCCCTGCCCTGCAAAAGCCAATGTTTACTGTGGATTGCACCACAGGGAGAGAGGCCAGATCCCAGCTCAGCCTCTGGGCACTGAGCAGCACAGGATGGCTCCCTAGGATGAAATGCATGGGGAGTTGGGAATGCATTTTCTAGGAAGGGAGAAGATAAATCCCCACCCTGTGCAGTCAGGTTGCACAGCAGGTGTGCAGACCCACATGCCCACCCCACAGGACCTGCTGGGCTGGCAGGAACAGGAGATGCTGCCACACCTGGGCCAGGCTGTCAGTGCCAGCCTCCTCCCACAGCAGCAGAGAGGCAGCAGGAGCTGGGGTAATGCTCAGCCTGGTTTCTGTCAGCAGCTCTGTCCAGACACTGCCATGCCACTGAGGAGCACACACAGCAGTCTGTGATGTGTAGATGCCAACAGCCAAAAGGAAAGGGTCTGCACAGACAGATCAGTGCTAAAAATGAGATTTAATTGTTCATATCTCTGGAGATAAGAGCCTGCACTCAGCCTGCCAGCAGGTAGGCAGGACAGATGGAGCAGCCCACCCTACTCCTGGAGTACCTCAGCACTACCTGTTCCAGCTGGAGCTTCAGAGTCACCACGTGGCCCTGGCTGCTCCCTCACTTCTCACAAAAACAGGCTGCTTCTGTTCCACTAGTACAGGCAAAGCCACAATCATGATTTGTACAGAGATCAGATACAATCTCACCTAGCCAAGCAAGCACAGTGCCCTTACAACAGCAGCCTCCCTACATCACAATGCAGAGCAGTGGCACAACATCTCTAACTCAAACTGGTCATGTTTCAGCCAAAAAGCAAGAACAAAAACTGAATTGTCACTTCTAACAATGGCAATCAAAGCTGCTGGCACCCTAAGGCACAGTGCATCACAGCACTCCATAAATCTGAATCATATGATCACCAAAAAGCACCATCTGACTTTGACATTTCCATGTCAGTGTGCTGGGAGTGCTCCTACACCTGCCCAGCACATAGCCACTGTGCTTTGGGGAGATTCAGAATTAAAAAAGGAATTGTGCTTGCTGATGCTTCAGAGATATCAAGATTAAGCTTGCAGGAGGCATTGATATCGCCAGTATTTACTAGAAATATACATAAATATATGTACACATATAAACAGAGTTTTCCTATGGATGAGACTCAGCAAGTTCAGAAAGCTACTACAGGGGCCCCAGTAAAAGCTCACATAAACAGACAGGTAAAAGATGAACAATGAAAGGGAAAACATCCTTCCACCACCAGGCATCCTCTGTCTCAGCAGCATTTCCACACAAACCTGCATTTTTGTGCCATGCTGTCCATCATTAAATCTCCATTAGGGATGGATCAAGATGCCAAACTTACCAGCTGGGAAACAAAAGTCCAGAGGGGAAAAAAAAATAAAGAAAAAATAAGAAGGCACTTATGAAAGTTTGCAGACTGACCTGCTCCAATTTGCATAGTAAGGATTTCAGTTATAAAACAAATAGCTAAATGTTAAATCTAGCCCAGGAGGAGGCTTGATTCAGCAGGGCCAGCTTCATGCTGATGGGAGCCACAGAGGCAGCACAGGGCACAATATAAACAACAAATATGAGGCTACAAAGCTCATTAAACACAACTGGAGAGGCCTCTTTTTGTAGGGAGGTTTGTTCTGCAGCCAGGACAGCCCCTGCATCCAGGGGAGGCACTTGCAGGTCATCAGTGTGAGTGTCCACAAAGGATGGGAAATGCTGTTGGTTCCAACAGGCAGCTGCTTTTTGTGCCTGCCAGGCTGCTGAAGAGCTCCCAGTACCAATTACAGGACACAGAAGTGTCAGAGCATGATGCAACAGGGAAATAAGGGGGGAATATGCCAAAGGAAGAAAAAGAGCAGATCAGCCAGAGAAATCCTTTGTCAGTGACTGTGTCAGGAGTGGTGCCTCAGGCTGGAAACCTCCCCTGCCCCAGCAGAGGATGTGCTGCAAAAGAAGTTGGTGCTGCAACAGAAATTGTGTTGCTTTTTGTCAGTGAAACACTTTGTCTTTTGTACAGAAACAGGCAGATAGGGAAAGTGACAATGACAACAACAAAACAAAGGGGAAAACACGACAGAAAACACTTCACACTGAGCCAGGCTGCCCAGAGAGGCTGTGCAAATTCCTGCATTGCTATGTTATTCTTTGAAAAATAAAAATCTTCAAACCTCTGCCTTGAATGACAAGTGAAGACAGATCCAATCTGGAACAGACAGATGGATCAGATGATTTCTTGAAGTTTCTGTGAAATCTTCCCAGTGTAACCAATATCCACGTGGTCTTTACTACACTATGCAAGCTATTCAGTAAAATAAAATAGAATTAATTTCGACCAAGAGCTCTGACACAGGCAATACAATTTAATTTGCATTACCTTTTTAAAGGAAGCATGTGTGAAAGCACAGGAAAAGGATTTATAAGGAGCAGAAGGGGATTTAAAAGTTCCAAGATCCACATACCAAACATCCCCAGAGCATTTCATTCACAAACCTCAAAGGAGGTCAGAATTACAACAGCCCTTTTTGGACCTGGCAGAAACAGATGGAAAGAAATTATTTTTCTCAAGACTTCTGAAAAAACAGTGGCAGAGATGGCACCACTATCTCCCTGAATATCTAACCCATCAAAGCACTTGGGAAGGCCTTCTGAAGTGTTTATTTTGTAGACACAAAGTATAAATATTTTCAAAAATAATCATTTGGCTTTCACAGGCACAAATGGAATTATCAAGGGAATCAACAGCAGAACTCAAAACATAAACTCTCAAAATAAACCAAAGCTTAGATTCCCTTTGTCCTTCAGCAGACTGGGATGAGGAGATGGAGACTCCATGACAGGCTCAGAAACTGCAACATGGAATTTTGCCAGTCTGTGCCACATTCCTCTGCAACTATGCAGGTGATTAAACATTAGCTCAATACAATAAATAACTGAAATGAAAATATCACTTAATTTCAGTGCCTGTTCAAGTCAGCATCACATTTAATTCCATCATTCTGAAGTAAAAAAAAAAGGCAACAAAAATATGAGAAAGTTGGCTTTATTTCTTCACACATCTTTCTTTGCTTATGCTGCATCTGAGCCAGCCATGGCTGTTTTATAGACACAGTTTCACTTATTTAGAATGGGATAATAAAAACTGTACCAGTGTATGGGAATGATTTCCAGAAAGCCTGATGCAGAACCATTGTAGCTTGCTGTAGGTTTTGCTTAAAAGGGGTTTCTGCAGGATCTTTTTTTCAGGAATAGCAGAAAGTATCAGCCACATGCACAGAAGTCATTTTTCCACAACAACAGCTACTGCACAATCACATAACAGCAAGAAATGAAATGCAGCAATGAGGGAAGTGCATTTGCTTTGTGCTGCTCAGAGCACACAGGCTGCTCTCAGCACAGCAGGGAAAGGCTCCAAGAGCACGGGGGTGCTGCAGAAAGAGACTTTGTGCAGTGGCACACTGAGAATTCTGTGTGTCCCCATCAGTGTCAGCCACGTGGGGTGAGACAGGGAGGACCCACATGGAGAAAACAGGGCACAAAAAAGACCCAGCCCAATTCCTTACTCTAACCTGGGATTCTGGAGCGAGCATGGCCAGTTCATCTTTATTCAGCAACTTCATGTGGTTGTTTTAAAAAATTGACCAGTAAAACAAAGGCCAAGTCATGCTGGAGTCTGACACCACCAGGACTATCACCAAGGTGCTCTCCCTGGCCAACAACACCTGAAATTCTACCATAAACATCACTGGAACAGTGATAAAAGAATAACAGCCAGAGACTGATTACTGGGGGCATTAAGTCAGCAAGAGAGAAAAAATAGTGCTCTCAACCCATGTCAGCAACTTCCTTGGTCATTCTTGAGCCCTTGGGAGATGGGGAGGAAAAGAGCCACAAGGTATTTATAAAAGGCATCCATGAAAAATAGATCTCTCCATAAATAACTATAGATATCTCTATAGATAAGTGCACACAGTGTCTAACACAGGCTGGCAACAAGTCGCATCCAGGTCTAGCTACCCAAACCTGGCCTTTCCCAGAGCTTTAAAAGTATCTAATCTTGCCATGCATTGTACTCTCTGCAAAGTGGTACCAACACCAGGTACCTGGGGTATGGAACTCACTTTTTATATTGTCTCCTGTCCTCACCAGAATCATAAAAGACCCTCCCAAAAAAGAAAAAAATCATTTCCCCAAGTTTCATGGACAGAGGCAGCATTTTGATCAATAAACCAAACAGCCTCAATCAGGAGGTGGAACACACACCTTGACCCATTTTAACCACCCAATAACACAACAAAGAATCAACCTGGATGTCCTTACAGAGCTGCATCCCTTGGTACCAGAACCCCCCCTCTGGGTTCTCCATCACTTCTTCTGCCAAACCAAAAAGCACAGGTGGGGCTAAAGAGAAAACACACCAAGAACTGCTCCTTGCTTGTAGATTATGGCAGCCTGCAAGGCTAGAGGAGCCCATACCAACCTTGGCCTCAGCAGATAATCCCATCCATACTGATTCTAAGCGCATCTCCTGCAAAAAACACAGGTTTTTTGAGGTTTCCCGTAAGTGAAGGCAGCCCCACATCTCTGCTCCTCAGATGACAGACAGGCTCCAGCACAGCTTCTCCCTGCTGTGCTGCAGGGGCTGGTGCTAATGTTGTCACTTGTGCCATGTCTCAGAGCTGAGCCTTTGAAGTCCTGCACTCCCAGAGATTTCTGGTAGGCAGTGACAACTTTCCTGAGAACACAGCTGTTTGATGCAGACTCCCTCCTTCCTAATCCCTGGCAGGCTCTAACAGCAGGCAGGTCATTTCTTAAAATGCTGTATCTCAGACCCAGCTGTAAAATCAGGAGCTGCACGATGTTCAAAAGCATCCCCACACCAGCAATGACAGACCTGTGCTGATTAACAGGGCTCTCCAGGAGAACTGATGGGAACAGGAATGCTCTTACCAGGCAGCTGGGCAGAGGCTGAGGCCAACAAGCCTAGCCAGGCACCCCAGATATATCTCTGTCCACATGCAGACCAGTTCCTGAGTAGCAAGTCACCCTCAAGGAAACACTTCTAGCCAGCAGGAATGGATGGACCGGTAAAAGCTGACACCCATACCAGCAGGATGAGTTTCTGAGACAAGGTTTGCAGGCCTGTGAGACTGATGCTCAGCAGAGCAGCAAATAACACTCGGTGCTGACACAGTGCTTTGTCTCCCAGCGCTTCCAAAACGCCGCTGCAGCCTCTGTGGGTAGTGTGGAGATAACAACTCCTGCCTCTGCTGCATCCCTGGATGCTGCCCCAAACACCCTTTGCTGTTTGTGAAAGGGGCAGATCCCTCCTTCACCTGCCTGGCTGCTCCTGCCAATGTCAGCAGCTCAACCCGGGCCTTCCTCAGAGGCACATCTCGCACCAGACAAAAAACCCACATCAGATCCTGCAGGATGTGCTTAATGTCATATCTGGATCGTTAAACAAGAAAACACGAGCGAGGACACTGAGCCCAGCAAGCAGCCAAGCCTCCCAGAGACAAAAGACAAATTTCCTCCCGTTCCAAACCCAAAACTCGCTCGGCCACGGATGCTGACACCCCCTCCCACCTCGGTCTCCATGGCACCAGGCCGCTCCAAGGCGCCGTTCCCGTGCCCCAGGAGCGGGGAGCGCGCCCCCGGCAGGCCCGGGGCTCTGAGGGTGCGCGCCCCCGGCAGGCCCGCACCCCTCCCGCAGCACCGAGGGAGCCAGCCGGGCTGCCGGGGATGCTCGGTGCCTTCCCCAGCCCAAGGACAATGCCGCCCATCGGTACCGAGCGGCGCATCCCCGCTGCCCGGGCTCCTCCCGCACCCTCTCCATCCATCCCTCCATCCCTTTGTTGTGCCGTCCCTCCCGCTGTCCCCCTTACCCTGTGCCGCCCTGCTGCGGGGCAGGGGGCTCGGAGCCTCCGCAGGATGCGAGCCCGGCCGGCAGCCGCCCTGCCACTCCCTGCGCGGCCGAGCCCGGAGCCGAGAGCCGGGAGGAGGAGGAGGAGGAGGAGGGAGCTGGGCGGCGGCTCGGGCAGCGGGGGCGGAGGAGGATGCGGGGCCGGCACCGCCGCTGCTGCTGCCGGGCCCACACGAACAAAGGGGCCGGTCCGGGGCCGCCCCGCGCCGAAATCCTCCTGGTTGCCGGGCCCTGGCGCCTCCCGGAATGGGGTGGGAGGGTGGAAAGGCAGCGCCGAGGCTCCTCCTGGCTGCCCGCAGCTCCGAGCGCTCCTGCTCTAAAATCTGAAATAATCGTAAAATCGCATTTTGCTCGCTGGAGCCGCCGCCTCCCTCCCCGCGGCACTGGGATGGGGCTTTGGGAAGGAGGAGCTCTCCAGGCGCACCTGAATTTAGGTGGTAGCGATTTTGATTGATAAAAGAAGGGAAGGGCAAGAGGTGCTTCCCATTAAAAAAAAAAAAAAAAAAAAGGGGAGACACCTCTAATTAGCCGGGATTTAACCGGAAAAGCAGCAAAGAGAACACACCTGCAGCTTGGAAACTCGTTGATTTAAAGCTAGGATGGCCGGGCTAAGGTGGTGACCATCACTTGGCCTTCACTTCTTCCTGCTGCTCCCTCCCAGAGCCGTGCCTGGGCTGACATTGCACGGAGATACAACGGAGCAGGGCCATACAATCATTTAGGATGGAAAACCCCGTAAAGCTCATGGAGTCCAACCACTCCCCAGCACTGACAAGGCCACCACTGCTCCGTGTCCCCAGGTGCTAATTCTGCACATCTGTTAAATCCCTCCAGGGATGGTGGCTCCACCACTGCCCTAGGCAGCTGTGCCAGGGCTGGACAAGCCTTTTGATCAGGAAATTTTACACAATATCCAATCCAATCTCCCCTAGTGCTACTAGAGGCTATGTCTCTTGTCCTGTCCCTTGTTCCCTGGGAGCAGAGTCTGACTCCACCTGGCTGCACTTTCCTGTCAGGGAGTTGTGGGGAGTGAGAAGGTCCCCCTGAGCCTCCTTTTCTCCATGAAAAGGAGCATCCCCAGCTCCCTCAGCCACTCCTCATTACACTTATGTGTCAGACCCTTTGCAGCTCTGCTGCCTTTCTCTGTACATGTTCCGGCACCTGTCTGGTGCCTGTGCCCTCAAACTGCATCCCTAATTTAGACAGGAGTGAAAGTGCTTGGCACAAAGGCCATAACTCTGCTCCGTGTACTTTATTACCTCTGCAGACACCCACATCACCCAAGGGGCAGCCCAGGATATTTTGCACATCAGATGCTGTGGTGGGAGGCCCCAGGGTATGCAGAAAGAAGGGAGGCTCCCACCCAGCAGCAATTCCCAGATCTGTGGCTGTGATGCTGCTCTGATTTGCCTGTGGGAGCCCAAAAAAGCAGAGATAGAAATGAAGGAGGTGCAGGCAGCAAAGCAGAGAAGAATAGAGCTGAGGTCAACTGAGCATCACCCAGAATATAAGATTTGACAGTCCTGGCTTTAGCAAGATGACCCAGTCCCAGGAGGCAGCTGTAGGCATCCTCATTTCTCATCTTGCAGGGAGGAAGCCAAAGTCAGAAGTGAAATGGTTGGTCCAAGCCAAAAATAGAACCTGAAGCACCTGACTTCAACGCCTCTGCTTCAACTGCTACTTACTGTATTTCCCTGACATTTTCCTACATCCAGGCTCAAGTCATTGCTTTGCAGTCTGTATACAAGAATTTTTGTCTCCCCTCCAATCTGTAGTTGCCTAGGGAGACAGTATGGCACCAGGAGAAGAGTGAGATGAGAAGGTGCCTATTGAATCAGGCTTGGGCTCCAACAGACCTTCTCACTTCTCCATCCAGCTCCACCCCTGCTATGCCAGCTCAGTCAGTCCCCATCCTTATGACCAAGTCTCTTTCCTTACCCAAAAGGTGGCAGAGCAATGATGGTGACCTCCCTTTGTGAGACTAACAAGAAGCATTACATGCAGACATGCATTTGGTAAGGAGGAGTATAAATTTAAAGAAGTTCTGAAAAAAGAATCCTCTTTAATATTTTCAGGTGCTTCAGGGTAGGGTTTCAAATCAGGAATTGCTTATAAGTTAAACCTCATTTTTGATCAATCGGACAATTTTATGCTCAATTTTACATGCACTAATTTGTTATCAGTACAAATAACTTCCACATAAATGTTTAAATGACAGCCCTGTTCTGCATGACAAAGAAGGTCAGCAGGTCTGGGGTTATATTTTGCCTGCAAAAAGTATGTGGCTCTGGGAGGAGAATCAAGTCCACTGGCTTCAATGTGATGAAGCTAGAAAAAAGTTCACAGCTTTTGCAGTCATTTCCTTGAATAATTTTGACAAATCTGCCTCTCTGCTAAACTTTCTCTGGGGAATTTCCAGGGAGAGCAGGAAGGATCATCCAGGGACAGAGCTCTGGCAGTGATGTGGCTGAAGTGCCTGTAGATTTGAATTTGTGTCTTCTATCAAGTGCTCTCCCACAAAGCTGTCCCTCAGCTTTTGTTGTTCCTGCTTGTCACAAAGCTTCAGGATGACTATAAATGTTGAAATGCCATCATCCCACAGGCACTACTATTTCCCAATAACCATTTCTTTATTCACAGGAGCTTATGTGCAGGCAAAGAGCCCCTAACTGATATCCCAGACATGGGAGAGCACAGGAGACACGTAATTGTTAATTTTACACAGGTGAGCAGAATAATGACTTTAATTAAACCATTATATGTAGAGAACTGGTATGTAATCTCTGACATCTCTGGGCTATCACATTTGCCTGATAATACTCTCTACTACTCTCTTGTTTTCTCTGATATGATATATATCTTGTTTTGAAAGGTGGCTTCTCACAGATAGGCAAAACTGTCTCCACTTGAGTGATCCATTACTGGGATTTGACAAGTATTTGCATTAGCTGTTGGGATCTCTAAAAAACTTTACTGCTGTTTTCTTTTAAATTACTCTGACAAACAGAAGCATCACACAGACAATGTAGCATAAAAACCAAGGGAATACTCATGCCTGCATCTAGGGAAACAAAAAGAGCAAACATTTTGTGTTTTGCTGTTATCTATATTTTTTAAATAAAGACAGCCAAAGTGTTGAAGTACCTTTCCATTTTATTCACCAGCATCAGAGATAAAGCACCTCTCTGGAAAGAGCTGATGAGACACTCAGCTTGTCACATAGCAGTAAGTTATCCACAATAATGCCCCAATCCTTCACTTGTTCCCCAAAGAGAGCAACTTTTAAAGATGCCAGTTCACATAAAGGCCACATGAAGGGGTGGCATCAAGACCCCAGGTGCCAACAAGGGCTTGAGTTGAATCCCTTCATTCTTTTCCCTACCACAGGCCTATAAATCCCTACCTCTATACTGTGGGAATTGAGTGGTGGCAGAAACTACATTTGAAAATATTGCACAACTTCATTGCTGTCAACTTTCAGTTCTGTGATTTCCAGCACCTCAAAGGTGCAGCTGCAATGACAGCCTAAGCTCCTACTGTTCAGTCAGGCTGACACTATAAAGAGCCTTCTGCATCTGGGGGCAGAACACAAAATTCCAGCACTGGTGGGAGGAACAAGATTAAAGCAGTGATCTGAAAAAAAAGCTGTTTTTTTCCTTTGATTACAGAGCTGCTGAAAGACCTTCTTATCTTGAGGATCAGTGGCTGCTTTAGGCCTTACTCATTCTAGGCCAAGACTAAAGTTCAGAAACTTCTTATAAACAGTCCTTAAATGAAAATTAGGATCTTGCATGGTTGCAATGACTCAGCCAAGTGGCAACATGTTTTCAGGCATTTGTTATCTGACCCAGAGCCACCACAAGGCCTCTAATATCCAGCAGATTCTGTTGTGTCTAGATAGGTGAGAGAAACCTCTCATCTTCAGACATTTATATCCAAGCCAACTCTCTAGGCTTTCTATGTAATGAGTGCAGAGGAACAGACTCGGGGGTAGAATTCCCCTTATTGTACTGCAGGCACCTAAAATGGATAAATTGCTCTCCTAATGATGCTCTCCTCCATCCATGAATTAAAGAGATATTTGAGAACTAGCCAAATGAGATGTTTGAAGTGATGAGAATCCCACTCATCTCCCTTCCAGGAACACTCAGCACAGCTGATGGAGCTTATTTGGGTACACACAGCTCAGAGGTGTGTGCTGGGTGCACTTCTGTCTGAAGGCCTCACTTTGTTCTGTTTCACTGGAAGAAATGAGACTTTTGGCCAGGATTTCACATGGGCAAGGTCTAGCTCCAGGACCCTTTAGGGGAACATACATGGCTTGTGCAGTGTGCTGGAAAGAGCTTTGGGAATGGCTTTCTACAGCTAATTTCTGTGAGTTCCTGTCTATTTCTTAACATAAAAGGAAGTGTGGGTAGAAATATGTTGAAGGATCATGGCAGTTCTCAGTAATTATGAAGATCAAGAGGAGCTCCTACTGCTTTTTTAGTGTGTTTCCTATACTGAAATTAGTGCATTAGCTGTTACTTAAATTTACTCCAACCATCAGTATAATTTAATCATTAACACAGCCTCGTTCCTGTTGTTCCACATTTTGAAAGTAAACTACCTTGCTGCAGTAGCAGTGATTCCAAGGAATGTGGGACAGCACTCCACAGAAAAATAAAACAATAAGATGGATCATGCTGCACGATTGAAGAAATATTGCCATTTTCATGTTTCCTGCCCATGAACCCAAAGGCAAGGGGTTGTTCAGAGAAATTCAGCATCCATTAAGTGAAGGCCTTCTGAAATTCTGTGTTTGTCCAAATACCCTATGCAAGTTCACACTGGCAGTGGAGAATTTGCTCTTTTATTAAGTCAGTAGATTATTGTCAGTCTTTCATCTGAGGATGAAGCTGCTCTTTACAGATGAAGTAAATGAGTCATAGAGAGGAGAAATAATATCTGTGAATATAGCTGTTCATTCAGCTGAGACAGAAATGGGTTGGTTGACATCTGTATTTCAGAGTCAAGTATCTACAACTAAGCATGACAGAAAAAAGCAATACAGGAGGATCAGAGCATGGAGAGACTGAAGGGAGATTTGGCAGTAATGAGCATAACATCTTATTCATGGGTGGCAGGGAACAACCCAGCAAAAAAACAGATGTTAAGTAGTGAACAAACCATTCCAGCACAGTACCACATATTTATTTTCCCTGTTATGTTTCTTTTCCCTATCCCCACATTGCAAAAAACCCCATATTGCTATATTTTTGTCCCTGGTAGATCTAGAAGTACATAAGCAGATCAATCTGGGCAGCAGATGAAAAGAACCTTGTTGGAACCACTCCATCATTGCCCTAAAGGCCCTAAACCTTGTTGCTTGTCTAAATCAAGACTAAAGAGCAGACTGTCCTTTATTAATTCATTTTCAAAGATCAGGGCAACTGCTAATTGCACTTACCCAGGCTGGCACAGAGATAAAAGAGACTTGTAAGCCTCCTGACCTCAAAGGTGAGCAAAAAACACCTTATTTTGTAGACCTGGAATCCAATTTGAGAGGGATAAGTTTATTGTCCAAGGGTCCCTCTAACACACAGAATCCAGGTAACCAGATCCTGGCATTATCATGTTCTTCATCCAGTTCTTGCACTTCTCTTTATACACATTCAATCCAGCTGTAGGGCTCCCAGTGTAGTGTCCTATAGTCTATTGTTTAGGAGAAGCATAGCCTGTTTTATAAACCTCTGATAATTCCCTGTATAATTCCATGTGTCCTCCAAAAAACAGGGAGACAAAGATCCACCATAATGGGGCAAGTCTGCATTTTTTCACTTGTCAAAGCATCATGAGCATGCCTACAAACTGTCCAAGCTCAGTCTCAATGCATTGCAAATCAAAATTCCTTCTAGATCAATATTTTTTATTGGATGTCAAAAAATTATTCCCCTCTATATGGCTCTTCTTGTTGTCACCAGGGGTGTCACGATTTATTGTGTTCTCTGACCTCATTAAATAAGTTCTGTAACAAACTGGAGCCAGCCTGTACTTTGTGAGAAAAAAGCAAAAAGCTGTTTGTTTCCATGTTGTTTGGGCCTGGCCACAAAGACTGTTTTAGACCCAAAAGAAGCACCAGATGTTTTCTAGCAGAGCTACAGAATGTGCTGTGAGAGGCAGGAGAATCCTGTTTCCTTTTCATGAACTGGAGCATGTTAGAGGATCAAAGCTGACGGACAGGAGCCAGGATGAAAAATTTCCTATCTCTGCCCAAAACTTCAAAAAAGATTTCAGTACTACAACCAAAGCTGTGTTTAATAGGGAAGGGGAGGGAAATGAGGCTTCAATTCTGACACTTAAGCCAGGATTTTAAAATGTCATCAGTAGGCAGTGCCTGGACATGGCTTGGAATGCTGCTGTGGCTGTGGGCATTGAAACATCCAGTTCAGTTTCCCAGCCTTTAATTCTCCAGAAAAGCAAAACCATCCTTAAAAAGTCTCTGACTCTGTAATTTAACATAGGGAATGCTTTCCCAGAAGATCCCAAGGCACACAAGGAACAATCTTTGTAACAACTGGCAGATGAGAAAAATTGGAGCATGAAGGCCCACAGTCCCATGCAGGATCACCTCCAGTCCACTGATTCCCAGTCACTAAAGCAGCCAGCTGGTCCCAAACAGGTTTGTGTAGTGGGTGTGATGTAAATCTCACAATAATGAGCTCTGCCAGAGCTGTATGTGAGGTCTGGAATAGCAGCAATTTTCTTTGTAAGGCAGGAGGGGTCTGGAAAAGGTAGGAGACTGTTAACAGTACAACTAACTGCCCTCTGCTTCCTGCCAAAAAATGGATATTTTTAATTAAGGAGAGGTTTCAACCAAAGGCCATGTCTGACCTAATTTAAATATCACAGTATTGGGCAGAGCATAAATGTAAATGAATAACATGAATAAATAAATAAATAAATAAATACATACATACATACATACATACATACATAAATAAAGATCCTGCCCACAGTAATGGGCAGAGCATAAATACCCAAACCCTCAGCACATCATGTCTCAGGACTGATGGAATAGGCTCTTATCCTGTCACCAGGAGAGCACTGCAGAACCATCCACTGATCCCTGCTCTCAGTTCTCAGCAAGATGGTAAAAGGTTTAAAGAATAAAGCTTTATAAAAAAGAGAGGTTTTTTAAATGTAGAAATATTATTAAAAGGTTTGTAAAAGGAGGTTATTTCTTTATGCAGAAATAATATGTCCTGTGACAGGAGAGTTGCAAGATGCCCCAAATGACCTCACTCACCAACTGGATATTGCTGCAGGGATTGCCAGGAGCTAAGGGCAGCCTTGACTCCCAAAATCTCAGCCTTGCTAAAACAGATGTAGAAAGGCTGAGAAAGCTTGATCCTTTGCCAGGTCTTCATTTTCATTTTAGAATGTTTATTACAGAAAATCCTTTATAACATGGATTTTGGCTGTCAAATGCTGCGATATAACCCAGATCCAGGAACTTGCACACACTCCTTCAGTTTCCTGTCAATTTAATTGTATTAATTGCACTACATGAACTACATATGTTCCAGTAAGAAAGAATCACTGTCAAAATGCAGCCAGTGTGATGTTCTGTAGAGCACTGTACAGCAACACATGAGAATTGGATCCTACTCCATTTTTTGGTTTTACTGCTGGTGTAAAATGGAAACTCCCTCCATGTCAACAACTGCTTTCACAACAGCAAAATAGAAACAATGATACTAACCTGATCTGTAAAGTGCTTTAACTCATCAGAATGAATATGGAAGGCACACATTCAAATAGCTAATGCTGCCTTCTCTCTTCCAGCCCTAAGTACTGACAGATGAGCTCAATATTATATACAACAAATGTGAAGATAATAAGTAAAAAACCCTCAAATATAAAGCTAACAAGTGGGAAAATACAATTAAGGTAAATTATCCTGTGGAATTCAATCCCAAAATATATTAGAGGTAATTAGCATACTTATTTTGCAGCAGTAACAATGTTAATTCTAATTAAAATTTAGAAGTATGAGACAACTCAATTATTGGAAAAAAGTAAACTTCTCTGAACAGATTCTGTCATTGTTGTATATCACACTTGAGGCTTGTTTCTCTTTTCTTTGAGCCTGTGGTAACTGTGAGCTTCTCAAAGGGGGTATTTGCCTGAACAGGCTTCTGGCCTGTTCCAATAAGTAATTCACCTGTACCTTCCACTTCACATCCTCTGCAATACTTCTAGGAATGTCTGTGGTAACAGAATAGAAATAGCAGGTTACTATCTGAGATATTTATTGAAGAAAGCAAACAAGAAATTAAAATAACCTTTTTTTTAAATGCAAAACACAAATATAAATTAAGCCATATAATGCCCATTTAGCATGCTAAGAAAAGAGATGAACATACTTCCAAACTGGGCTTAAAATGTCATGGAAACAGCTGTCCTCCCAACAGACTGAAATTCATTTATTTATTGTATCCAGGCAAGTTTGGCAGAGAAACCCCCTGCATTCACACCTATGTATCACACCAAAAGCTGTGATTTTTAAGCAGACTACAAATACCAACCCAAAATCCAAACAAATGATTGTACCTTGTTGGGGGTTTTTTGTTTGCAAGTGGGGTAGATTTAAGAGATTATTAATGCTTTGTGACATCAAGGTGGTAAAACAAAGCCATATTGCACTTCCAGAGAGAATTGCCTTGCAAATGACACACTGCTGTGACTTTCAGGTCCCAATAGTCAAGGAGCTCAAGTCTAACAATTTCCCCACTTACAAAATCTGCTCATGCAGATCCTTCTTCACAGGGCTGATTGATGTGACTGAAGCCCTGAAGTTGTTTCCATGGAACATAAAGAGGATATTAGAGATAACCCCTGTAAACAGCACTTCAAACTTGCAGAGCAGTTTCACTCTCCCTATGCCCACATTGCAAAAAAACAATATTGCTATATTTAAAGGCCAGTTTGTGTCCCTGGTAGATCTAGAAGTACATAAGCAGGTCAATCTGGGCAGCAGATGAAAAGAAAGTAGAACCTTGTTGGATTTACTCCATCACTGCTGCCTTGGGACTGTGCTGTTTTGAGAGGTGCCAAGTGTATGAAAAATCTTGTAAGCCTATATCCCAGAGCAGATAGAAGAGGGAAATACTTCTGTACCAGTATGGGCTTGCAGGAGGCAGGCATCATTGCCAACACAAAACAAGACCTGTCCCACAACAGTTGTGCCATTTGTTTTCACAGGAAATGTGCCTGGGGACTGCCAAAGCCAAGGCCTCAGCAAGGACATGCTGCCACCCAGCTCTCCTGGAATCCCTGATCTTTGCAATCACTTCCCAGCTCCACAACCCACATTCCTGCCACCCAGCTCTCCTGGAATCCCTGATCTTTGCAATCACTTCCCAGCTCCACAACCCACATTCCTGCCACCCAGCTCTCCTGGAATCCCTGATCTTTGCAATCACTTCCCAGCTCCACAACCCACATTCCTGCCACCCAGCTCTCCTGGAATCCCTGATCTTTGCAATCACTTCCCAGCTCCACATTCCTGCCACCCATCTCTCCTGGAATCCCTGATCTTTGCAATCACTTCCCAGCTCTACAAGCCACATCCCACAGCTGGCCTGTATGAGCTTGTCTCAGTGAGAGATAATTTTGTCACCACTGCCATGAAACTTCATCCAAGCACCCAGTGCTAGAAGAACATTCTGCTCCCAGCCTGCTGAGTTAAACAAGGAATAGCAGCCCCAATTTAGCAAAAGTCATAAATCCAGGTTTAACTCCACCTACAGGAAGTATCTCCAGGAAATCATTAGATTAATCAGCTGCACAGCAAGTGGCTTGCAGGTGTAGTTCCCTAATCAGAATCAGGCTTTCCCTGTGCTATATTTTTTGAGGTGCAGTGGGATGTCACTAAGAGACAGCATAAGCTTTTAGTTTCTAAACCTTTCATTTCTTCAATAAAGATCCACTTTGCTGTAGCATAGGATTTTCTAATTGTACTCTTCCCTTCTACTCTGTTTTCCAGCTACATAAAGAAGTCAAACACCTTGCTTACACTGACAGATGTATTAGGGAAATAAAGGCTACTTCTGGCAGCTATCTTTTCAAACATTCATTTCCATAAAATTCCAGTTCTAATAAACAGATTTATAATCCACAATCTAGACCAGGTGGGGTATATCAGGTTCCTCTGTACACCCTTCACTTGCTGTGCATGTGTGCACACAGCATGCTGTAGCACTGTAGCCTACTTTATTTTCTGTAAGTAATATTTCCATTCTGAGATGAGGTTTACTAAGCACAGTTGTGATTATTACACTGATACAAGGGAAGTTCATGACGGGGATTTTGCTGTATTCTGCTTGTATTAGGTCAAACCATCCACTCACAGTTAAGCCCAGCGAAGCTTCTGGCAGATAATCTGTACAATCAATCCCATTTTTAAACTGCTGTAGATGCACTTTACAACAAAGATTGTGTTTGCAGCTCTGCATTTCCCTATTGCACTCCAACAAGTCTCCTATATCACCCATCAACAGGAGATGAACCCTGCAAGGCAGAGAAAGCAACAACACAAGCCCAGCTCATGTTCACCCTAATGACAATATGGAACATTTTGTGACCTTTCAGCACCTTTATCACCTTATGCCATGGCATTTCAGGAGGTTTTAAAACAGGAATTCACTGATCAGACAAAAAGGGATGTCTCTGAAGAACAGTATAATCACAGAGGACTTAGAGCACACAGTTTATACAGCCCTACTGCTTGGGAAGCACCTTGCTGACTAACAATCCTCCTCTAGTGCAGCAATAAACTATATTTTACATTAATAACAACTGAAATATAGAGCAAATGCCTTGAACAACTTTGTTTAAGAAGTGGATGAAATAACCAAATAATATCCATTGTACAAGTGGAAGAATCTGCATTTCATGTTTAGGGATTAAAACTAATATTCTTCAAAATCTAAGACCTTTTTCTGAGCTATTGGTCAACTTGTATTTAACCAAACCTTTACAGTGTCCTACACAACCACCTTGCATGTACAAATATGTAAATACATGCATATGGACATGCTTATTAATATGCATAAATCCTGCACAAATGTAATTGTTTAAGTCATTAAAGGAGGAAGTCAGATGTGCTCAGTATAGGGAATGAAGGCCAAACCTCTCTCTTCTTGGGCAAGGCATTTAAAACTTTCCTGGTTTAGTTTTGCCACGTGTATATTGGCAGCATCTTTTTTCCAATAAATGTGCCAGCTGGATGAAAGAGGTTTTTAGCCATTCAGGTAAAGTTTCTATCAAAATGTCACCGACAAGCATACATGCAGAACTGGAAAGCTAAATCCCAGAACAGACTTGTAAACAATTACGAAAATATATCTACCAAACTGACCTGTTCTTAGCTGATATGAGTACTGAATTCAGGGACTGTCTTAGGAGAATTATGAAGGAGGATCCAGAAATGGTGTGGGAATCAGTCTCAGATCTCAGCTCTGGTACCAGTATAACAGTCAAAAGAAATGTCTACATGAAAAGCTCTGCTTGGCAGCCTGGAAATCTCCAGGACAAATGATGTTTAGGGGATAGTAGTTCCTAAAGCCCAGAAAAAAAACCCCATAGTAAATACTTTTGGTATTTACTCATATGGGTAAGAAAGTAGTATTTGACATCCCTTCACTTCATCCATTAAGTCTTCAAAGTAGGAGCTCAAGCACAGTAACCAACAGAGTAAACATTATTATTTAATATTATTGTTTGCATATCCTGTCTATTAAATCTGAAAAAAGTGCCAAGACAAGAGGAGCTGCAAGGAAAATTAAGCTAATGCAAAAGAATCTTGATAAACTCTTGAAACTCATAGAAAAATCAATGTGTGTGTGATTCAGCTATGACAAGAGATTGTACAACTCTGCATTCATCTGGACAGATAATAAAATAAGAAGGGGAAAAAAAGGTGGGGAAGAGACTGAAAACCAAGCATTAGACATCAAAAATTTCAGTTCAAACTGCAATGTTTTAATTCCTTAGTTACAAACTGCTTAAAATAAGGTATTACAAAGTCAGCTGTTCCTCAGTGCTGGCTCCAGACAGCACAGCTCACACTGCAAACAGCCACTGGACAAAACTCTTGAGCCCTTTCCTCTCTCCTCTGTTCTCCTTGTCAGCGAGGCCAGAGGCATCAGCAACCACAGCAATAAAAAGCACTGGCAGTGGTTTCCTCCTTTCGTGGCTCCAGGAGAACAGCTCATATTTTATTCATGAAAAATGAGGCCTCTGGAGGTCTAAGCAAAAAAAACAGGAAGCAAATATTTCTTGGGGACAGTTGGTCACAGGCTGGCGAGTGTCCAGGACACCAGGGAGGAGGGGCAGGGGTGCAGGGTGGAAGGATGAAAGCTGCTTTCCCTGCAGCCTTCCTGCCAGGGTAGGAAGGGAGATCACAAAGGGCAAACTGCACCCAGAATGTCTCCTGTGCTGACCCAGAGGGGAACACAGCTGCTGTCCTGCAGTGGGAATCCTGCAGGGAGTCACTGCCTCAGAGGGGCAATCCAAGATGTGCAGTCAGCACAGAGGCATTGAAGGATGGGATCCCTCCAAGGTTTAGTTGGGAGAGCTTAATATTTACCCCAGCCACCTGCACAAGTTTTTACTTTGAGTTCTCTGGGTAATTCCTCTCCCCACTTTGCCACTCTTCACTCATGTCCCAAAATCACATCACTCTGAAGATTGTTTTGCAAGTGCCTTTTAGAATAGGACCACTCCTGAGCCCAGAATAAGCACCTTAATGGGAAAAGAGATCTCTTCCCAGACAGACACACAGCCCTCTTCCATTTCCTTGTGCCCCCAATAGCAGATCCCCTTGTTACCAGTAGAGAAAACAATCCTCTGCAATCCTTTGCTTTCCTGAGATGATGTGAAGGTGCAAATGTCCTTTGTCAGCTCCAGTTGTGTGCACAGGAACAGCCATCAGTCCCTCACAGCTCAAACCCAACACACAGCACTGGCTGTGCCTCCCCTCTGGAGCCTTTCCATCACCACAGAACTTCCATAAAGTTCTGAACTTTAATTATTTTGCACAGGACACTAACAAAAACTTTCTGAGAAGCCTGAGCTTGAATTCTGGAATCTTAAGGGAAAGAAAGATGCTACTTGTTACTTTCTGACAGACTTCCTAAGAGATGACACATGCAGAAGAGTTATTTCTTGAAAACTACAGAAGAAATGTAAATGTTTTACATTGTTTTAATTACTCCATTGTTTTAATTACTGCCTAATGAATTTTAGCCCTCAGAATATCTCCCTTGTATGGCTGAGCAAATGAGAAACAAGTCATAGCAGAGCAGTCAGAATGAAAGGAAGAGGAAAAACCAACACAAAAACCCACACACATGAGGAGAGGCAGAAAAATGCACACAAAGATCTGAAGATTAATAACTCCTTTTTTATTTTTTGTTATTTTTCTCACATTTTCTATCATGATCATTTTAAATCAAACCAGACTCGACCCTTACCTTGACCTTTTGCTAAATTCATCCTTTATGCTTTAGGAACTTGATGCCTTGGAATAAAAAAACTCTTCCTTCTGATACTTCTAAATCCATGCTCTGCAGACTTGAATGAATCCAGAGTTCCACAGCCTGGACTGGAAGTTAAATCCTGGACTGTTGATATTGATATTGCATTTCCATCTGTGCCATGTACAGAATAAGTGCAGATGAATGTTAAGATTTATTCTGTTGCATTCAGCCAGACAAGGTCTCTGATGAAGTTTTGCCCAGCATTTAAGAGACTAGAGGAACTGAAATGGGTTGCATAATGCCATGCAGAACCAATTAGGGGCAGTCAGGGGAGAATGTTCCCAGACTGCTAATGCAAGGAATGAGCACAGAAAGTACAAATGCTGGATGCACTCTGGCAGCACTGTGCTGTATCATGGCTACATGGTGTCTGACCAAAAGTCAAGCAAAACTTGACTTGAATAATACTCGAATAATGTTACTTTGTAACTTTAAAAAGTACAATTCACTTTATACCAGATTTGTTGCAAATTTCTTTTGAAGTTTCTGGTAAACATAAATCAAGCCACTCCACATTCCCATTTTTATGAGAAACAGAGACCAAGTGTTACATCTGAAAACACAAAGAGAGTGGCACACTGGTAAAAGAATGCATGAACCCATATTGCCTACCTACATCTCAAACTCTTGGATTGTACCAATCAGAGCCCCCAAATCATTCCTCTGATTCTGCACCAGCTTGGGGCTGAGTCTTCAAGCAGAAAGCTCACAGATCCATCAGGTTCCTTCTTCTTCTTTAAGATCCTTCCCCTTACACAAGGGAGTCCCAGCAAGCACTTGCTCTGCAGGATGCTCATTGCAACATTGACATTTGGCAGTGAGTCATGCACAGAGCCACTTTCTCAGCTTCCTCAGTGAGAAGGTGAAGGCTGTGTCCTCCCTGGAGGCAAACAGAACCCTGCTGCAGTCACTAATGGTGACATGAGATCCTGACACAGAGGAGGAAAGGTGATGCTCCATGCCAGCCCCAGCTGCAGGTGCTCCCAGGGAGGCTGCACCAGAAGAAAAGCACAGCAAGCACAAAAGATCATTCCCCTCTCCTGCAGTTTCAGCTTCATCAGCCGTGTTAGGAGCCAAGAGCTGCATTTGGGCATCTAGGAACAATGTATGTGTAGAGAATTCACCTGGTTTTGCAAACCAAAGAGGAATTCCAGGAGAAAGTCAATTCTCCTGGATGTCATGGGTGACCTGTGTGCCTTTAACCCAGGTTTCCATACTCCCTCTACTGACTAAAGCTGTAACCACGCAGCTGGACTTGGGCTGGACACTCGTTGCTCTCTATTATGTGCTTAAAGGAGAAAAAGAAAGGAACTCTCAGTCCCATTTTCAGTCTTCAGCATCCAAAGGGCAGGGGAGTAGGACTGGCTGGTCACTGCTGCTGCATCCTTTTCTTGTAACCTTGTGTAAAGCTCTGGACAAATGCCTCAACACATGCAGAAAAATCATAATAAAGCTTCTCTGGCTTAAAACAGAGAAATATTTTCAGATGCTTATAGAAAAGAATTGCAAATATGTTCAACTCTAGAGTCTCCCAGTAGCAATGAGCTGAACTTGATCTTTCCAGCTGCTCTGTCACCATGACCTGTGCCCTGCCTCACTTCCAGCACTATGAATTTCCTAACTGCAGATGTTGGTGGCACACTGTTTAAAATTTTGTGTGGCAGCATTAAAAAAAGATTTAAAGGTACTTAATGAAAATGTAAAAAACAATGAGATGCTGCAAGTAAAAGTGCTCAGGTGTCACTTTGTATTTAGCCAGAGTGTGCTGGTGAGCTGCTGTTGCTCTGCAGTACTTGGAGATGCACAAGAGGAAGGATGAGGCAGTGGATGGGGAAATAAACAGGGAAATAAATGCTGGACCTCAGCCATTACACTTAGCAAGAGATTTTAAAGGGTACCCATAAAATTAGCTCAGCACAGCTGTACCCCCAGGGTCACTGTATGGATAAACACATGAAGAATGGAGAGGGCTCATGATGCTACAAGGACAAGTTAATACCTGTATATGCTGACAGCATTGTCCCAGTTTGCTCTAGAGCTCAAGCACAGGAATCAGGGCCCCTGTCAGTCTTGGGTGCAGACACATCAGGCCCAGGAAAGCTCCTAATGTGGTGATGCCCCAGTTCATGAAGCACCAGCCCAGCCTCCCTTCTAACAGCCCCACCATTACTTTCACTCCCACTACTTGTTCTAGCTCTGCTCTCTGCTTTCAGCCTCAGTGAGCACAAGATGAAAAGGGTGGTAGCACGAGAATTCATTCCCCTGTCTCCAGCCTAGCTGTGTGAGAGAGGGCAGAGAGGGAACAGCCTGCAAGGGGACTGCAGAGTGCACAGGCCCTGGCAGTGAGGTGATCTGAGCTCTGTCACCCACCTGTGGCTGTCAAACTGCAGCAGCTGGAACTGCAGCAGTGGGGCCAGCAATGCACAGCCCAAGGAACTCTGCACTTCTCTCAGTAACTCAGCAGCTTAAGGTCTCAGCCCTGTACAGCTGCAGGAAAACATGCATGAGTGTTAGCCCTAACAGTAACTGTAAGCTGAACTCACAGATTTAACCCAAAAGCAAAACAACCTTGATAGTAAATGGTTCTCCCCTCCCTCCCCAAAACACTGCACATAAGAAATTTTTATTACTGAATTTACAGATCCATGCTTTTTGTTAACAATTGCCTGAAGTTAGTTTCCTCTCATGCTTTATTTCTATTGATTTCTGGGTTTTACACCTCACATCACCCTTGCTCTTGTCTTCAGCTACTGCCTCACTTTTAGTGACACTTTTAGTGTGTTCTAATTTCAATTTGTTGTTCAAACTCCAAACAAGCCACCCTCACTGTCACCATAGCATGCAAAGCAGCAATTCTGTAGCCACAACTTCTGCATTTACCCAATTCTCTGACAAAACATGTTGTGCTGGGCTTCAGTTTCCCCATGGGGACTGGAGCTGGTCTGAGAGAAGCTTCCATATGATCTGTTCCCCACACCTCAAGAATCTGCAGCTGGGACTTCCTTGCTGCTGGGCCAAGATCATGATTTATTTCTCTGATGGGGATCTCCACTACTAGTAGTAGATGCTGTTTGAATAGACTGAAGAGGATCACTCCCACTGATGAATAAACCATCAGCAGAAAGCCTTTCTCTGTACTCTGTGCTGATTATGAGTACTTAGTAAGCTGTTCTGTACATCTTTTGGGGTGTGAGGGAGAAAGCTCTGAAAGGATCATCTTAAATTCAGGAGTATTCTCCTTTCAGGATAACACAGTGCATCTGCATACATGTGTATTTAGGCATTGCTGATGACACATCAAAAGTTCTGCTATTTCAGCACTGAATTTGGAATTCATTTCACTCTGGATGTATCCTGTGAACTCAGACTGCAACAAGAAGTGTTTGGCTTTTGGGATATGATGGGTTTTAAAGCTTTCAGCTCACATGTGCCTGTCCACATATCCCTAGCAATATTGTGCCTTCAATAAATACTTGTTCTGTGTTTGATAAACCACTGTGAGAGCTCCTGCCCACACCAGGGCTGCAGCTCTTTAGGAGTCCATGCTCAAAACCACATTTCAACTGTTAGCAGGAACACATCACACAATCTGTCATCAGGCTCTCTGCAACAATCCTTATCATTAGCCTTGCTTATTGTCCTGTGAGTGCTTATCAGCAGCAATTCCACACACAGAGTGGTAGAATTAATGCTGGCCAGGAAAGTGATAGCTTATCTAGAAGCTGGTACTTCCTAAGAGCAGAGCTCCTGTTTAATTTGGCAAGAAATCAAAGCATACCCAGGGTGCTGCACTGACAGGCTGTCATGATCAGCAGAATTTCACTGTTTTGTGTTGGGTTCTGATGAGCACTGCAGAAAATGAAATCTAAAGACAGGAGTAACAGAGTGAGTTTGAGAATTACAGGAATGATCAGTCCAAATACCAAAAAAAAAAAAAACAAAAACCCAACAAAAAAATCCAATTCTCCCCCTCTAATACCATATAATTGTGGTATAAACATATTTAATTATCTTTACCTCCAATCAAAGTGGTTAATCCACTGGTGATGTTAACTCAGCCAGGCATATGAAGGTTGCAGAATAATTCCAATTTTACCCTTACCTAACAGTTATCCCACAACCACTAGGAACTACTACAGCTATTAATAAAAACAATGTGCAAAACAAGATTAAAGCACTTACCATAAAAACTCAGGTATGAGACTGCACTTTGCCAAACAGAAACTTCACCCTCCAGAGTTTTAGAGTCTCAGGAGAAATTCATTAAACTCCATCACTGTCAGGCCATGGGCAGAGCCAGTTTTACAGGCTGAAGGCAAATCCTCATATGTCAGCCTCAAAATACCAATAACAGGCACTGACAGTAACACAGGAATACAAATGTTGTGATGAGTAAGAGGAAGTTACTCCCTCGGAGGAGCATCACTGCTCACACTGAGCTGCAAATATGGTCAGGTCTGAGCTCCTGCCTCACACCAATCTTAAATTAGAAACACTTCCCAAGGAATCAGGGCCCAGACTGAAGGACAGATGCTCTGTGCACTGAGCTAACACAAATGTCATTAATTATGTGGAGCATAAACAGAGATGAAAGATGTACCAAGGCCCCGGTAACTACTGAGGTTGAAAATCTGTACTGATTTCCAAATTCTAATGCTATGGAAACAACCACCCAGTTCTGTCAGGGGCTGGTAGCATGTAGGGGCACCAATGAGCTTGGTACCATAACACCTCATCAGAATTATAAATTAAGAAAAAAAAAAAAAAAGAGTCCTGACTTAGCTGGATGAGCCACTTTGAGTTAACCTGGAAAAGAACATTTAGAATTACAGAATCTCAGAATGGTTTGGGTTGGAATGGATCTTAAAGCTCATTTCATTCCACCCTCTGCCATGGGGACACTTTCCAGTAGACAGGATTGCTCCAAGCCCATCCAACATGTTCTTGAACACTTCCAGGAATAGGGCAGCCAGAGCTTCCCTAGGCAACCTGTATACATTATAAGTGTTCAATAAATAGAGCCAGAATCATCTCCCAACTATAACAAAACTGCTTACAATGTTTTGCAATGCATCTTCTGCTGTTTTCATTGGCGGGGGGGGGGGGGGGGGGGGGGTGTGTGTAAATAGACGTAGATAGAAAAAGCAAAGTTTTAGACCCCTGAAAAAATACAAACATGTTATTGATTAATTGTTGTTATTATCTTAACACGCAGTAGGGTAGGAAGCCCAGCGAGTCCAAACGGATGAGTACAAGCCCACCCAGCCGAGCTGCGAGCGGCCTCCCCTCACCAACAAGCCGGCACTATGGCACGGCACGGCCATCACGGGCTTGGGCTGCCGCCTCCCCGCCTCACTGAGCAGCCACAGAAGCGGGAGACCGGCTGGGGAGCGCAAAACCCGGCCGCGGAGCCACATCCTGGCTGCCTCCCCCAGCCCGCCCCGGAGGCGGGCCCGCCCGCGGCACTCCCTCCCCTCACGGCGGCGGCAACAACAGGGAGACAGGCCGGGAGCACCAGCTGCGCCACCATGGAGGTGGATATGGCGGAGGAGGAGAAGGCCGGGCCGTCGGCAGGAGAGAAGCGGGGACCGACCGACCCCGCGGGAGCCGCGCCCGGCGGCGGCAGCGGCCACTACGAGCTGCCCTGGTGAGCGGGGTAGCGGGTGAGGGAGCGCGGCCGTCCTGGGCCGCCATGATGGGGCAGCGGGCGGGGCGAAGGGCGGGCGGGGGGCGCGGTGATTGGTGCAGAGCGGGGAGGGGGGCGGGACTGTGCGCGGCAGAGCCAATGGGGTGAGGGCGGGCGCTGGTGGCGGGAAGGCGGGGGGTGTGGCGGCTGAGGGGACCATGGCGGCCGGAGCCGGCCAGGGCCAGGGCCAGGGCCAGGGCCAGGGCCAGGGCCGCGTGTTTAGTGCTGACTCCCGGTGCCCGCCGGGCTGCCGGAGCTCGGTCTGGCTCGGAACCGGGGCTTTGCCTGTGCCCTGCGACATGCCCTGTCTGTTGCCGGGGCTGGGAAGGCAGGAAACACAGAATGGTTTGGGTTGGAAGAGGCCATCTCTTTCCAGCCTCCTGTCATGGGCAGGGACACCTTCCACTAAACCAGGCTGCTCCAAGCCATGTCTAACCTGGTCTGGAACAGTTCCAGAAATCAATAGTGAAGAAAACACCATTGTTTACCATTGGAAACAAATGGGAAGGAAATCCCATTTCCTTGTAACACAGAGAAGGTCAGCCCTGCACTGTGCTGACCATGGGACAACACAGGGTGGCTTCTCCCCTCAGGCTGAGGCACCGAATTCCCGTTCGAGTTGAACATTTTTTCCCTCCTTTTCCTTTTTTATACCAATGGAAGTAAAACCTTTGAGGGTGCTGAGGCCCTGGACGGGTTGCCCAGAGCAGCTGTGGCTGCCCCATCCTTGGAAGTGCCCAAGGCCAGGTTGGGCCTGGAGCAGCCCGGGACAGTGGAAGGGGTGGAACGAGATGGGCTTGTGAAAAACACCAATCACTTGTTTTTTAAAATTTTAAAAGTTTAATAGTAATAAAGTGGTTATAAAAATAGTAATATAATTAGAGTAATAAAAATTTGGACAATTAGGATTTAGGACAATACGAGACAATAAAAACAAAGTTTGGATGGTCCAGGTACCTCTTTCTGAGCAAAATAAGCCCCCAAAAGGACCCAGGTTAACAGAGGATTAACCCTTAAAAGCAACAGCCTGGTGCATATTCATACATGATGCATAAATCCCATTCAAACACAGGATTCTGTCAGGTCAGTGTCAACTTCTTTCTCTGAATCCTGATGGCATCTTCAGGGCTGAGCAAGGTGAGAAGAACTTGATAAGGGAGCAATAAATTCTTTTTCCCTGTAAGATTTAGGTGTGGCTGCTACCTTGGCATCTTACATAGCATAGTTTCTATTTTAACATTATGTTATAAGCTAAAACTATATTTAACACACTACTTTAAAAAATTAATACAGCATAACTTTCTACATAACACATATAATATTCATTTTAATATTTGCAAAAAGCCAATCATAAAACGCACAGTTTTCACACTTCAAGGTCCTTTCCAACCCAAACCATTCTGGGGTTCTCTGAGTCAATAATTAGTGCTGTGCTTAGCAATGACAGACACCCTGCAGCACTTGCACTGAACTCAATGTCCAGCCATCTTTGTCCTGTGCTCTCTTAGCGTAATCCTCTTTGTCCATCACTCTAAAGCTCAATTAAAATGCTACTAGATGTGGTGAAGTGTGTGGAATTTTACTTTAACAGGGTGGAAAAATACAGACCCATGAAACTGTCTGAAATAGTTGGAAATGAAGATACTGTGAGCAGGTTGGAGGTATGTAGCTGTCCCTGTATCTTTTTACAGGTTATCTATAAAAACATATTTCTGTGTAGGTCCACATTTGTATTGTATTTTTACATCTCTACTTGAGTATGTGGAAGAAAGCTTCCTGATTTACCTAAAAAGTTACAAGTTTTACATTATATTTGAGTGGTGGGTAAGGAAATATGCCTTCTTCAATTGGGATGTTTAAAATAAAGCATTTGATGCAGTTTAGAGAATTTGTACCTGTTAAAATAATACTGTTTCCATTAATAAATATAATTTGTATAACAACAGAAAGAAATAGAATAGTTTTTTTGGAAAGGAAATGTTTGCCATATCAATTCTTCCCTGAATGTCTCCAATATGAAATTCTAACTATTCCAGGATTCTATAATTCTATGACAAATTAATCTGTGAACACAGTATTTGTTAACAGAATTATACTATTAAGTATATAATTAAACAGGTGCAAAGGAAAGGCAAGAGTACTAAAGACCTGTGGCATTAAGTGTTTTTAAATACTTCTGTATTATTCTAGGGCCTGATTTCTAACAGTTCAAGTAAAAAAAAAAAAAACAAAAATATGAAAGAGCAAGATTCAAAAAATTAAAATAGGAAGGGAAAAAGTAATAGAATGGAAACTATTTGTTCATGTCATTTTCTTACATAATTTCTTTTCATCATTCTTTCTTAGGTCTTTGCAAAGGAGGGGAATGTACCAAACATTATAATTGCTGTGAGTATTGCTGTGTTGTGCTGTATTTCAGTGTTGGTCCTGGATTTGAAATCCAGCCAGGGTGGCCTCCCAGTACAGATGGCCTTTGTGCCTGAGTGTACTGGTGAGGGAGATGCTGGTTGTGGGGTTTTGGAGCAATGTTCTTGGCAGAATACACAGGGAAACAAGTTAAAATCTACCTCAGGTGCCTGCTGAAACACATCCTGTGCTTATCTCCTCTGTTTGGGCAGGATCCTGAGCTCAGGCACAGCTTCCAGGCTGATGTTTGCTCTCAGTTCCTCTGTTGTAGCCTTTTTTCATGACTGAGGAGATTTGTAGAGAGCACAACTTAGAAAATTTCATTAAACTTACCAGCAGTTGTTGCACTGTCACATTTTTAGGGCCCTCCAGGAACAGGTAAAACCACCAGTATCCTGTGTTTGGCTCGTGCTCTGCTTGGTCCTGCATTAAAGGATGCTGTTCTGGAGCTGAATGCCTCAAATGACAGGTGAGAATGGATAAACCTTACCAAGTTTTTAATGAAGAAGCAAATTTCCATTAAACTGAGGCCAGTTTGATGGGCTTAATGCTATAGTAAGGCCTTTAAGATTTATTTTAGTGCATTCTTTCCAACTAAAAGGCAATCTTTGATGTTCACCCATCAACACAGATATTATTTCTTGATATTTTATGAACTTTATAGATACTTCCATATGTGAAAATATAAACAGAGTGCAGAATCCATAATGGTACTTTTGTCTCAAATTTATTTGAAAGAGTTAAGCTTCCCACTGCAGTCATGAGGATCCTAAGAATGAAAAGTGAACAGGTTGTTTATAGTCAAACTCTTCAGTGCTTAGAGTGAGAGAAATGGGGGTTATAAGGGCAGCTGAGGATTAAAATGTAGGATCAGGGTGTGTAGAGGACACTGACTGTACTCCAGGGATCAGGCACTAAGGGCTGATTTTATTTCCCAAGTTCTGTTCAGATCAATCCTGAAGTATTCTGACATTTCCTGGTGGGTTGTCTGAGCACAATACACTTTACCCACCCTGTTAGTATCACTTAGAGAAGAACTACAGAATCACAACATTCTTTTTGTGAACAGAACAAAAAAGTAAAATCCCTTCTTAAGAAAGGTAGATTTGAATGGAGTCTTTCTAGGAAAGTGTCTGTGTTATGTTGATATGATTCAGTGTTTGTATGATTCAGTGTTGTTATAATTCAGTCTATCCAGATGTTTTTCCTAAACTCTTCTGAGCTACAGCTGGGACTGTGGATGGAGCTGTGGGAAGAACTGACAAAGCAATCTTAAATGCTTCTGCCTTTGTTTATTTATTACCTTTGTGCCAAACAGAAGTCATTTTGTGGTGGTACTGCAAGTAAGGTTACTGGCTCTGTGTATATTTATATTGCTACTGTTAAATTATTTTGTTCAAGACCCCCAAACCCAAGGGTTGTTGGTGTTTGAATCCAGATCAATGGGCAGTCTGGCTTGAAACATGGTTCCACAGCAGTTGTGCTGAAACAGCTGAAGGGGCAGGAACAAACAGTGGCAGAACAGCAGCACTTCAGCTGCTGTGGCTGCTGAAAAAAAATCTGTTCTGTATTTTCACCCAGCTTATCATTGAATTAACAATTCAATTAGTGTATCAATTGAATTGTTGTTCCAGAGGCATTGATGTTGTAAGAAACAAAATCAAAATGTTTGCCCAGCAAAAGGTCACACTTCCAAAAGGTCGGCACAAGATTATCATCCTTGATGAAGCAGACAGGTATGTTGGTTTTTCCTGACTTCAGCTCCTGTGTGAAATGTGCTGCGTCTCTCCTGTCTGTAGAGCTCCAGCTTTGGGCAGTATTGAGTGTTTCTATCAAGCTGTTCAAAATAATTTGGTAGGAAATGAATATGGATTGAACAGGGATCTTATGGGAGCACTCACAGCAAGGAGAGATCATTGCTTGAAAAGAGATGCTGAATATTGACATGGAATGTTCTGGATATGGAACAGAGCAGTTTACTGGAAAGATGCCCCATCCCTGGAACTGTTCAAGGCCAGGTTGGACAGGGCTGGGAGCAACCTGATCTCATGGAAGGTGTCCCTGTCCATGGCAGGGGGTTGGAACTGGATGAGCTTTAAGGTCCCTTCCAACCCAAACCATTTTGTGATTCTGTGATTCCTCTTTTGAAGGAGTTTGGCTCATGTAGAGAATTTCACTGGATGAAAATGGGATATTCTCCTCCTCCATGTTCTTAGCAGTGCTCTTCAGAGCAGTAATGATTTCATTTTGCATCTTATGGATGGCATTTTGCATGTTATGGAGGTCTCAGTGACTGCCTGCCTTGCAGGGTGGTTTGTTCAGACTGGAAAAAGCTGCTCAGTTTATCAAAGCACAGCTTAATATCAGTAAACTGAAGCTTACATGAAAATAGTTCTTAGGCTGCACCTGTGAGTGAGTGAAGGGCAAAATCTTCCCTAACTCTTTGTCTCCCCTCAGCATGACAGATGGAGCACAGCAAGCATTGAGAAGAACAATGGAGATTTATTCCAAAACAACACGTTTTGCACTGGCCTGCAATGCCTCTGACAAAATCATAGGTAAGTGCTGCTGCTTCCTGGGTGTTCATGTCATGTGTTCTCCATACTGGTGGCTAACTGCCAAGGCAGCTGCCAGAAATAGCTTGATCCAGATTGTTCCAAGAAAACATGGTGCTTCTGAAAAGTCAAGCCACCTGTACTTCAGCAGATAAAAGTTTAATTTTGTAGTCAGGGAACCCTCTGAGCAGCCATTTTTGATGGATAGTGCCATATGTGAAGCAGATTTCTCATGCTTTGGGCTTAATCTGCATCCAACTCTGCTACAGTGTAGGATGTTTGATGTATTTTTTACTGGGTATTGAACCCTTTTTCTCATTTCTGAATCATAATCTGAAGTTTGCCTATAGGTGAACACACTGCACCTTAGATTTCACTTGAAAAATATAAACATCTATATTGAGAAATCCAGGAGAACAGAGGAAGCTGAGCTTTGTATATATTTCCACATATCTGGGAAAATTCCATTAGCACATTTGGGCACAAGGGAAAGACCATAAAAAATGAATGTGCTTAAGGAGAGGCTGTGTTCTGCTTGAAGCTTCCATGTCCTTTTTTCTTTAAAAGAATTGTTGGAAACTGAAATGAAGACATGTTTGTTTGTGGGCTTTTTTGACAAAAAGAGAGAAGCTAATGGCACATGTCTGTCCTCAGAACCCATTCAGTCTCGGTGTGCAGTGCTGCGTTACACCAAGCTGACAGATGCACAGATCCTTGCCAGGCTGCTGAAAATTGTTGAGAAAGAGGATGTAGCATATACAGATGATGGACTAGAAGCCATAATCTTCACAGCTCAAGGTGATATGAGACAGGTAAAAGGAGAAAGACAATAAAGGCTTCTGTTTGAACTTTTGAATTGCAGCTCTCAAGGATTTCTCTGGAGAGAATGAGCAAAGGAGGATATGACTTGTGGTCCAAGAGTAACTAAACTGTTTGGTTTTGTGAGGGTTTAAAATGCTCCTTAAAAGTGAGTTGGTGGGAAGTGGATACCAAATTTGTGGGAGGAAATAAAATCAGCATAAATTTGTGATTTTTTTTTTCTGTTGTTTAATGGGAAACTGCTTATTTGGCACCATTTCCTGAAGTGCATTTCATCCTGAGGAGGGGAGTGAGAAGTAGAGGACTTCAGAAAACAAATAAAGTCTTATTTTTTCTTTCACAGGCATTAAACAACTTACAGTCCACATACTCTGGATTTGGCTTTATAAACAGTGAAAATGTCTTTAAGGTCAGTAATAGCTGAAAACAGTTTTCCCAGAAGTTTATCCCTCTGGCTGTGTGAAATTCCATTGGACACATAAACCTTTTTGCTAGCTTGCAGACAGCCCTGTGTATGTAGCAGTTACAGCATTAGATTTTAAGTAGCCCTTGTGCCTTGTGAAAAGCCATCCCTAATGGCACTTCTGAGACCTTTGCAGCTCTTCAAAAGCACACAAATCCAATTACTGCTGAGAAATTTCAGTAATAACTTGAGAACCTATTACCTGGGTGTTCTCATTTCATGTGAGTCTGCCATATAGAACTACAGAATCACAATATAGAAGAATCTGAGAAGTCAGTTTATTTAAAACTTAGTTTGTACTATGGAATATTTCTGATCAAGTACTTCACCTCCATAGAAACTTGGTGAAAATACCAGAAGTTTAATGCAAAGTCTTCTGATATTTTAAGTGTAATATGTGTAATATTTCTCTTGGATACAGGTATGTGATGAGCCTCATCCTCTGCTGGTGAAGGAAATGATACAACACTGCATAAATGCAAATATTGATGAAGCATACAAGGTTGGTTTTCATGTCTTGTCTTCAGTATAGCCAGGCATTATTTCTCTACAGAATTTTTTGTTTGCTTTGGGGAATTCACAGTGTGTGTTGTTTTTTAAGATCAGGGCAATACCATGTAGATGAGTTGATAAACTAAGTCACTTTTGGGCAGGAGTTTGATCAGATAAGTAAGCCAACAAGCAAAAAAGGAAGTTGTAGTGAAATCAATTGCTAGATGCTTGAGGTAAAATCAGCTGATAAACAGTACATGCAATTTCAGCAATGATATACAGCTGTTCCAAAGTGAATATCCTTGACTCACCTGGCAGGTAAAAGGGGATTATTTTTGCCTGCACAGATTCTTGCCCACCTGTGGCGCCTTGGGTACTCTCCAGAAGATGTCATTGGCAATATCTTCCGTGTGTGTAAGACCTATCAAATGCCAGAATACCTGAAACTGGAATTTATCAAGGTTGGTACTCACTCAGCTCCTGATGGGGCCTTTTTAAGAAGAGGATGTGATCAGGGGCAGCCTCAGGGGTTTCTGTTTAAAATTTGTTGTATATTAGCATAAAGTGCTTCTTGACTCATGCCTGCTTTCTTTCTCACTGCATCATCAGTTTGTCAGTGAGAAGTCACCTGGAGTTTAGCATCTCAACACCCACAGAAGTGCCAGAAGTCACTTTAGTGATCAGCTAAAATTAATAGCAGATGTAATGCTGAATTTATTAGTTATTTCAAAGCCTTGAAAATGTTTTTCAAGTGCATGCTTGATTCTAGTCCAATAGATACTAAAATACTAAATTAACAGAGAGTTGACAGTCAGCTGGTGTTATGGAATCACTCTTCATGTTTGAAACCTGTCCTCATATGCAGGCACCTTGCTTCTTATAAAGGAAGTGGGGAAATACAGGCTTTGATTTTAAAAATAAAAGGCATTTTAGCTGGTTTATGGGAGTAGATGCATTCTCTGAAGTACAAGTGACGCAAAGCTGGTCTTTCAGCAGAAAGGGCTATGTTCTGTTTAGTCATTAGTAAAACACACACAGACTGGGGGAGTAAACAGCAGGCTTGACAATGTTGACAATGTCTCTGTCACCAGGAAATTGGGTACACCCACATGAAGATAGCAGAAGGTGTGAACTCCCTGTTACAAATGGCTGGGCTGCTGGCTCGGCTGTGCCAGAAGACTGCAGCCCCTGCAGCCAGCTAGGGGCTCCTGCCTTCTGGGGGGAAACCAGGATTTGCTGCACAAGTCTTTCATACTTTTTTATTTAGACCAATAAAGCTGTAAAATTTACTTTAACCCATAAAATTGTATGTGTTTTATAAGCAGGGTAGAAGAGAGGACTGTGACAGTCCAGAGCAATTGAGGTCTATCTCCAATGCACTCAGGAAAACTGCTTATGTCCTTGGTGTTGAGACCTAAGCATGAGAAACAAAAATGGAATCTTGTTGTTAGGGATTACACTTCAAGCCTGGTCTTGAGTGATCTTACCAAGACCAAGACCAAGAAGGAAATTTTTTTGCACAAAATTAAAGTTATAATTGAGACACATTGAGCAAATGCTGTGGATAGGGAAGGTATTTCAGCAAACATACAGGGGAAATATTACACATTTCTTAATGGTGCCACTATATTTTGTATATTCCTTTGGTAATCTTTAAAAATCTTTACTAATTTCTGGGATGCTCTGCATTTGAGTTCCCTGCTTGTCCAGGTTAGGTAATGTCATAGTTTCAGGATGCCAGAAAGCTACAGAATCGTGTTTGCCTGTCCAGTTTTGAAACATCTTGCCAGTGTAGATGGACAATTAAGTGTGAAATGCAGAAAGAAAATAAATATAAATCGAATTTGACCGCCTAATATGAGATGTGAGACTTGTGTCTCCAAGCAGATACATCCTAATACAATTAACAGAATCACAGAATCACAAGGTTGAAAGAGACCTTTAAGATCATCAAGTCTAACTCATGCCCTAACACCTCAACTAAACCATGGCCCTGGAATAATGGATGTAATGCTCAAAGTACATTCTTTCTTCACTAGAATTGAACTTAGGCTTTGATTCCCACCCAGTGAGTTACTATCAGCACAAACTCTATTAAATACACAACTAATAGTTTAGTACTGGGGCTTGAGCTGCTGAGTTCTCTACAAAAACAGCATCACAGCTTTTGTCCCCAAAAATATCAATAAGGTTAATTTTCCTTTGACTGCACATCACAGCCAGCCTACTCTGTCTTTGCTGTCTCATTAAATGTGTTCATTGGAATGGGGAAGGAAGAGATGTTCCCATGGATGTCTCATAAACCAGCAAACACCATATTTGGGTGACTCAAGGCCAGTCCTTACCCTGTGGGCTGTGCCTGCCCACAGTGGTGGTGCTAGTGGAAAGGTGAGGAACACAAAGGGTCAGGTTCCTGTTCCTACCTGGTTTCAGAGGTTTCTTCTCAACTGTAATCAGCTGCATTTCACAGCCCCAGTTTGGAGCAGACTCCCCTCTGGGCTAATCCTTTCCAGCACTGCAGGGACAAAATCACACTCACTTTTCCTAAGAAGAGGACTAGTATTGATCCCAGAGGCCACCAACACCTCCTGCTCTCCACAGGTGTTTGTTCCCCACTGAGTGCAGGGCTGCTGCTTTCCAGCACTCAGCACAGCCTCCCCAGCTCCATTTCCACAGCTGCACCAGCCAGAACTGCTTTTCTAAAGCACCTTAAATTGAAAACAGGAAGTGAATTTGTCACTTAACTGCCACCCTAATGTGGAAAGAGGTGGACCCAGGGGATTGAAAGTCTCCTTGCATTAGGTTCAAACAACAGTGTCTGGCAATTCTGGCTGAGCACCAGAAACCCTTGCACACCTAAAGCCAGTCCCAAAAGTCAGTGAGCACACTCATCCACACTCAGTCATTGCAGAGAAAAACTGAGGTTGTTCAGAGCCAGACTTATAAAAAACGTTATTGATGAGAGTTCCTGAAACAGTCCCTGGATGCCTTCCAGGGTAATGAGATGATTGCCTGAGAAGTGCTCCAGAAGCTTTACAAAGGATTTACACCCTCACTACAGCTGACTGCTCTGGAGAGCTGCAAAGGGGGATTTGCTCAGACCCCAGTGAGTGGAGGGAAGATTCTCCACATCCAGTTCTGCCCTGCCTGCTTTGGCTCCACAACATTTAAACTCGGGCTTTGGCAATGGAGGATTGGAAAATTGTACATTTTTCTTCTACCAAGAAAATCTAACTGGTGTAATCTGCCTCCCTGCTTAGTGAGAACAATAAATCTTGTATTTTCATGTTCTGACCATGCACTGACCTCATGCCTAGAACTTTCTGGGAGGTCTCCAGCTGGATGTGTTGCTGTGTGCCAAGGATCTGTCATTGCTGCTGATCTCCTGTTCATGAATGGCTCCCTTGGCTGGGACATGAATCACCAGTGGGTAACGGCACCAGGCATCACTCACAACGAGCTCACTCACTGTTCCCTTGCAGTGAGCAGCCCACAGTCTGCAGCACTTCATGGAAAGTGGAACCTTCTTCAGGTGCTGAGGGTGAATCCAAAGGTGTCATAGCCATATGAGGTCCAGGCACAATTTCAGTGACAAGCTCCTTTTGCCTGTCACTGTGCTGCTGGCTCAGGGGACCCTGCTGCCATGCACCTGTGCAGAGTTTTTGCATTTGACCATCAGGAAGCCAAAGGGTGTGAGGTGAAGCTGGGCTGGGGTGAGCAGGAAACCAGGCTGTGCATCCCTGAAGTGCACTGATTTCCTTCTGTTGTAAAAGTCCTGTAGCATTTGTAGGGACCACGAGCAAACCTTCTCCTGAGCCAGACTCCAGCCCAGCCACTGTTTCAGCCACACCAACGGTGGCACCTGTGCTCTCTCTTGGTTCTGCTAAAATTGGAGCCCAGTCATCTGCAGCAGGAAGCACCTGACATCCCTTCTCCCACAGCACAGCTCTCTAACCCCTAACTCCCCTTCTCTGCTCACTCACCCTGAGTGTGGGCTGTGCCCTTTCCTGAAACAGTTTTCTGATCTGATTTTGAGGAAGAAGGCTTTTAATGCATTTTCTCACCATAAGATCCTGCACATCACTCCATGTCACCTCCTGTCCTCCCATTTCCTTGTCATACAAACATCTATCATTGCAAACCATAGCAAAACACATTTTCTTTGGAAGCTTTTCAGTTTTAATAAATAAGTATTCCAGATCTGTACATCAGGGCTCAGGAGACAGGGATTCTGTTTCTGGGATGATGTTCCAACAGCCACATTGAAGGACTGGTGCAGTTCCTGAGGCTGGTGCATCTGATTCTCACAGTTGCTGCTGGTTCTTTGTATAATTTTAAAACAGATACTGAAACATGAGGAAAACTGCCATAGACCAACACTGTGAATTACATGCCCATGGATAAGCAGGCATTTAATCCTCTTTAGCTTTTGTGAACAGGTTGGAATCTCATTCAGCTCCAGACAGCCACTGCTGTTACAAACACCACCTCTGCCTCTTCAGTTCCTCTCACACAGGAAACTGCTTCTGTAGGAGAGCACAGGAACTAAATCAGAACATAATCCCTCTGGCTTAATACACTGTGCATGAGTCACCCTGACAAATTAAGTAGCTGGCTGCATTACTGCTCAGCAAGTTAAGGATTCATTTCATGCCTGCCAGGAGAAAACATTGCCCAGACTGCCCATCTTTGAGTGGACACAGGGAAATGAGATGGGGATGAGGAGCCTGGGGCTTGCCCACGGTCACAGAATGCTTTCTCCATTGCTGGTTTGCAGCTGGATTTCTGTGGGGCTTCAAGCAGAGCAGTTCTTCTTTCAGTGACACCCCTTGTGTGTCACTGCAGGCACAGTTTGGAGAGGAGATTTCACTGAGGGATGGAAATCCCCCCTCTCCCTGTGTGCTTGTTTGCTGGGTGTGCTCTTACAGCTCAGCAAAAGATTTCTTCAGACTTTACGCAGAATACTTGAAATAAGAGGAGAAAAAAAAGTGAGACCACTGACTTTTAATCCCTGCTTTCAGCTTAACTCTGCTGCCTGCTACATTTTCTTTCCAGGGACAAATAGTGACATACACTACAAAATGTCCATGTCTGAGCAGAAACCCCAGTCGTGCTCCTGGAGGAGGATCCCTGATCAGAGCAGGGGGCACAGAGGCACCAGGAGCCCATTTCTCAGTTCAGCCTCCCTTGGTGGGGAACTTCTGCTGCCATTTGTTGGTTGGACATTGAGATCAGGGTACTACAGAGGCATCATTACAATGGCAAAAAGATGCCTGGCAGCAAGATGTGGTCAGGTTTCTCAGGCTGGCTTTTTTATGTCCAGCTACATCCAGCAGAAGCAAATGCCCAAGTGTGCAGAATGGGATGACTGTGCTTTGCATGGTGGGGACAAATCTTAAGTATTCTGCATGGCTTCAGAAAGATCCAATTTTGGGACAGTCTGGGGAACATAAAACCCTATAAAACTAGAGCAGCTGGCTTGTGGCATAAGGACAATCCCACTGGGCCTCTGTAGGTGCTGAAGAGGGAAAAAACCCAACAAGGAGAGTGATACTGGTCCCAGTCCATCTTCCAGTCTGGAGCAGGGTGACCAGCACTGACCAGCACATCACTCACTGTCCCTCAGTGTCATGCACCCTTCCTGCAGCTCTGCAGATTTTTTACTTTCTCTGCTGTGAGAAATTCTTTATCAGCAGCATCAGGCTGGTGCTGATGATGGGGCAGGATGTGTGACCACATAGCACAGCAGGCAGGGCTCAGGTGAGGGAATCCCTGCTTCAGAGCAGGGTTTGGGTGTCCCTGCCCACAGCATGTGGCAGCACTAACTCAAGGTTTACTCTGGAGCAGTTTGGAGATCCTGTGCCTTTTGTAGGAGGGCAGTGCTGGAGCTGGGGCATGGAATTGGACAATTTTGTCTCCATGGTCCCTGTTAGTCAGCCTGGCATCAGCCAGAGGTGAGGCACTGCACAGGGTGGGCTCCTCACTGCCCACATGGGCTGCTGTGCTGGTGCTGCCAGCAAGGGCAGAGCTCCAGCTGAACCCCCTTCGGCATAAACCAAATCCTCCCCCCCTAAATAAACACCATAGACCAAATCCTTCCACCCTACATTACCATTTACTCTGTTTCTACCTTGACTCTGGCAGCAGGGCAGGGCCTGACCCAGGAGCTGTGTTGATATAGTCTGGCTCTTCATCCAGGCTTTCTGTCACTGGGGCTGTGGGTGAGGATGAAGCATTTGTCAGTGAGTGCTGTAAAAACACACAATGTAAAAGCACACAGACCATGACACAGCATGAGTCCTGCCAGGATTTAGCCTTTGCTGCTGACATGTTTTTGTGCCTGGGCTAAGAAAACTCACACCAGTGTCAAGGTCTCCTTGAAAGAGACTTCAAAATGATCACAGCAAATTTGCAAAGACTCTGGGCAGCTCTTCAGAGCCAAAAATGAGAGTGTGCAAACAGGAATCACTTTGCTTAGACAACTTTCACACCAGAGCTCTTAAATATATTTCTATGTGTACAGTCCCCATTGTCCCCCAGGCCAGAACTACCCTCATGCCTCACAGGAAGCCACACACTAAATGAAACTTGTTAAAAGGTCAGCTTGAGAAACAGGGCCCCTGACCACAGCACGAGAGTCAAGGGCTGAGCCCTGGGTGTGTGCACAGAGTTCTGTGGCTCAGGGGATCCCACAGCTGTGCCTGTGCTGGGGCAACCTCAATGTAAGAGCATTTCAGACCTGAAGAGCAACATTTTTGTGTAGCATCCCCTGGTCAGGGTTTGGGCAGGTGCCTTTGGAGTATGACAGACACCCCATCCCAGCAGAGCAGCATTCAGCAACAGGAGTGTGTTAACAATTTGCACATTGCCTTGGATATTTATCATGGAAACTTGGGGAAAAAATTAACTCAAAGGTCATGGCTGCACTGCCCTTGCATGGGCTATACTGGCCTAGTGCTCCAGGCACTCTGCCCATAAGCCCCATCCCCACACAGCAAATAATAAACCTACCTTGCCCTTGCTGGAGCTTCCATGTGAGTATTGCCATGCTGTTCTCATAGTCCACAGCATTATCTGTGACAGGGAAGAGTTTGGAGAGGACAACACTGAGCAGCAAATGGACAAAAAAGGGACCTTTGTGAAACCCTCCTGGCACTGCCCCACTGCTCCCTGCACGTGGCTGAGCCTCCAGCCAGCTCAGATCTGCTGCTGCTGCCTCATCACTTCCCAGCCTGGCCATGTGCCTGGGTCTCTGCAGGCAGGGATGGGGATCAGACAGGTCCCTGCTGCTCCTGCCTCCTCTGATCACTGCACAAAGCCAGGCAGGAGCAGGGCAGCCTTCAGCAGTGCAGAAAGTGTGTTAATGCATAGAAGGAAACCAAACTGACTTCCTATTCTGACTGCAACACCCCAGGACTGATGCTGGAAGCTCTGAAGGGACGCTGTGGTCCAGTGTCACCCTCCACAAGCTTCCTGGCTGCAGCCTTCTTGTGCTGGATTTGGTGAGAAACCTGAGCTAGGGGCCAGAAATATAATCACCCTAGCTAAAACAACACCAAAAACCTAAAGATGCAGACCCCAAAGCTCCTGAATTGCTGCAGAAACCATCAAGTCAAAGGCACCAGGATGGAGGTATTGAAACACAGTAGGAATTTTTTAGAGTAAAAATCTATTTTGATTTAAGTGAAATGTACATATTTGAGTCTGTAGTTAGAAAACATAGCTATGTAGCTTAACTGCAAACTGCTTCAGTGAAAGACAGAGATAAGGGGGAAGAGACAGAAAATAATAAAGACAGAAAGACTGCTGTGAGAGCAGGTCAACTTGACTTAAGAATTCTTTCTGATAAAGAACTAGCAACAAATGTCACATGAAATTCGTAAAAATGAATATGTATAAACTTATTGTGAAATTGTATGCATATGTGTTTGAGAAAGAGATAAAAAAAGAGCTGAAGTTCCCAGAAGTACACATGTCTTTTAAGGAGATTAATCTCCTCATGCATCCAGCACTGTAATAAACATACCAGCTTTACAACTTGCACAAAGTTGGAGTTTTTAGTTATCTCTGCAAAACAGCATCACCATGTGCATTTTCCTGCAGAAAGGGGAAATGTTCCAGGCCTGCCCTGTGCCTGCAGCAGCCCCCGTGTGCCAGCTCCATGGCAGAGCTGCAGGAAGAGCTGAGCTGGGAGCATGCAAGTTTCCCTTGGCTGAGCAGTCACCATCCTCCTCTGCACTTGTCCTGACCTGTGAGAGCAGCACCCTTACCTGGATCACAGCCCTGAGACACTCCAACAGTGACATTTTCATAGGAATAGGAATCCTCATCTTTCTCTGATGGAGAGAAGAAAGAGGAGTCACAAAGGACCTATGGAATTCTAAGTGACCTGGGAAGATGCCTCAGCACCTGTGGGCTGTTTCCTACAATGAAATGGAGATTAGCTAAAAAATTGTCAGTCTTAGTGACAGCCTGTGATGACCAAGGGATGGAATTGGGTGCACAGGATCACAATCACCAATGGTTTGGGGCTGTCCTGTTTATAGGCAACAGATGGACTGATGGGGGCTTGGACATCCCTCAAATCCCACAGCCCTGCTCCACCCTTTCAATGAATGTGTCCCCTGGAGCCCCCCTTGCTTCAGGCATCCACAGAGCTCAGCAAGAGCAGTCTCAGCAGCTCCTGGAGCCCAGGGACAGCCAGGCTGGGTGAAGGAACCCACCTTGCTTGCCTGGAGCCCTCACACCGGGTGGATTGAAGAGCCTGCTGCAGTTGTAGTAGTGATCCAGAGCCATGGGCTCCCTGTGAGGAGAGCAGCTCTGTTATCCCTCCTGCCCAGCCCAGGCTGAGCTCTGGGAGCAAGCAGCAGGACAGGATGGCACCAGGATGGCACCGTGCTGGCAGAGCTCAGGGTACTTACACATAGGCAGTGTCTTCCTGCAGGCAGCTCTCTGCAAGAACGAGGGTTTGCTGTCAGCACCCCACCATGGCATCCACCTGAACAGCTGGGCACAGCTGGACAAACCCCCAGCACAGCTGGACAAACCCCCCAGCACAGCCACAGCCCCAAGCCTGCCCACAGCAGGGCAGGGAGCACAGGGAGGGAGCCCTGATCCAGCCCAGCTCCTGGAAAACCCCGGCTCTCCACCTCTCATGGGCACATCCTGCCAGCTGGCAGGACACGGGGAATATTCTCCCTGGCTCGGGAAAGCAGAGCACAGCCCCACACAGCAATAATCCTCTTAGGGCAAGCAGCAGCTCACTCTTCCCCAGGAGGCAGCGTCCGTCCCGCTCCGCCCTGCCCTTAATCAGATCAGATTAGATCAGGTCAGCGTGTGGCTCACAAAACAATCTCTAAATGGACCGAGCCAGAGCTCTGCCAGCTGCAGTGCTGCCTGCCTGTGTGCTCCCTGCTAGCCCCATCCCCTGCAAAACCAAATGTGCTCCCTGCCACCCTCTATCCCCTGCAAAACCAAATGTGCTCCCTGCCAGCCCCCATCCACTGCAAACCAAATGTGCTCCTGCCAGCCCCCGTTCCCTGGACCCCACATCCCCTCCAGCCTTCCTTCCCAGCCCCCCAGGCCTGGCTGCAGCATTTACCTGCCAGGAAATTCTGGTACCTGGGCTCATCCCTGCTGCCTGGGGACAAGAGAGGGGACATTACACATGAACTCAAGTGAGTGATGGCAGCAGATTGACAATGGAGGAAAGCACCAAATATTTCAGCAGCAGCAGCTCTACCCCTGCTCAGCTCTGAGGTCAGGGGACACGAATGCAAGGTTGGACACGCCAGGGTACAGGAGCTGGGACAGCTAGGGTGATGTTTTAAACAATCTGTGCCTGTGGCTGTAACCAGGGCTGGCCAGCCACAGCAGGATGAGCACTGGGCTGTAAACTCAGACCCAGGACAGACCCAAATTCAGATGGATGTGGAGCAAGTCCAGAGGAATGCACAAAGGTGCTCCAAGGGCTGAGCCCTCTGCTCTGGAGACAGCCTGGGTAAGCTGGGGTTGCTCAGCCTGGAAAAGGCTCTGGGGAGACCTTTAAAGGGGAGAGGGACTTTGGACAAGGGCTGGGAGTGGCAGCACAAGGGGGAATGGCTTCCCACTGACAGAGGGCAGGGTTAGGAGGGATTTTGGGAAGAAATTCTTCCCTGTGAGGGCAGTGAGGCCCTGGCATAGAATGCCCAGAGCAGCTGTGGCTGCCTCATCCCTGCAAGTGCCCAAGGCCAGGCTGGATGGGGCTTGGAGCACCCTGGTCTAATGGAAGGTGTCCCTGCCCATGGCAAGGAGTAGAATGAGATGATTTTAAGGTCCCTTCCTCCAACAGCTCTGTGGTTCATTGTATCTGTGCCTGTCCCAGGAAGCTGCTCACCGTATCCAGGGTGATGGGAAGCACTGAGCTCCTCGGTGGCTTTACTGAAAGAGAGAAAAGAGACCCAAAATGCCAGGTCAGAGCAAACCCGACCAGCAGTTGCACACCATCAGAAGGACCACCCATGAAACCTCCCCGTGAGGTTATCAATATACACATGGAGCAAAGGGAGATTAAAAATCTGGGGTAAAATCCCAAAATGGGAATAACTTTGCTTGAATATTGCAGCAGAGTTACAATGGAAGTGAAGTTACTGGGGGTTTTGTTGATAGGGGTTTTGTTGATTTATCACCCCAAACTGCTTGTAAGTGAATAATGGCCATTTCTTTTCCAGGATGTATCCATTATGTAGAGCCACAACTCACTCCCCTGGGTTTGATTTAATCAGTTGCCAGAAGAATGCAGCCAGACTGAACAAAACCCACAAAAAGTCTAAATATACTACATATTGACCATCAACAAGTGAAGAAACCCAATCCAGTTGAAGATGTCCCTGCTCCTCACCAGGGGGCTGGACTAGGTGACATTGAAAGGTCCCTTGCAACCCAAATTATTCTCTGATTCTAAATACAGCCCAAGCCACATCTGTAGCGCCCAGAGTGCAATCCCAAATGTTCATCTATGTTGGGTGAACTTCATCCAACCTCTAGAGCTAGATTTTATTTGGGTTTTTTCCTACCTTGCTGTTGATAAGTCTTCAGGTCCCTTACTTTTTTCCAGCCTTCGGGTTGCAACTGGCAAGAACAACAACAAAATGACTGTGTTAACTATTATGGCAGCAGCAGATGTGGCAAAGAGCACAGAACATCCACCAGAGAGGGATCCCTGGGACTGGCAAGTATTTTCCTCTTCCAGATTGTTCCTTGAATGTTCAAAAATGGTCAAAGCAATGAACAACCAGAGAAAAAGCTGATGTCTGTGCAGGGCACAGAGCCTGCAGACACTGCTGGAGGAAGCTCCAACCCCAGCTGCTGTCACCTGCTGTCCCAAATTCACTTGATTTGGGGCCATTCCCCTCCCTCCACACTGCAAGAGGCAGCCAAGGGTTTGGTCAGGCTGGGGTGAAAGATTTGCAGGGGAACTGAGGGGCCTGGAGCCAGCAGAGCCCTCGGGCAGGACAGAGCCATCTGCAGACGGACACATCCCACAGGGACCTGGCAGCTGCTCCTGGGGACACAAAACTCAGAATTTCAGCACTGAACCCACTGCAGGAAGCAGCGAGGGGGGTGATGGGTGAGTCACTCTGTCACCCACACCTTCACTCTGACAGGGTGCCCTGCATGGCTCCAAGAGGTGTCACTTTTCACCAACACCACTTTACTGGGTTATTCTCAATGCAAAGGGCACTTTTTAAACCAGAGCTCAGAACTCACACACCTAGAAGCATCTAAGGTGGCTTGGACAGTCCAGGCCTCATCATTTCCTGGCCTGGCCTCAAGGTCACCCTCTGAACATGAATTTCCCCCTGTTCTGTGAGGCAGGGCCCTCACCCCAGCAGGCAGGAGCCACCTGCAATGCTCATACTCACTGGTGTGGGATCGAATCACCTCAAACCTCTGCTGGCCCTCGAGCCTGGAAAAAACAGCAGCACAAGCTCAGCTGAATGTTGGGGTTTATGGCAAGGAAAACAGGTACAAGAGACCTGAGTGGTGAGCGGAGGGCAGAGAGCACCATGCTGGGCTCTGTGAGATGCCAAGATGCATTGCTCAGCATTTCATGCAGGGCCTGTGTGACCTGGGAGCATCTTCCTGGAGTCTTCTTTATCCTTTAAAGACAAGATGTGGTTTAGGACCACTGGGTAGAACAGCCAACATTAGCAAGGGAAGGATCCAGGGATGAGGAAAACATTACTTAGGATAATTCTTGTCACAGACATCTTTTCATGAAAATCCTTTCCTTAGGATTTTTCCTCCTGAGAAGCTGAGAGGCCTCAGGAACAAAATGTAAACATTGATTATCTGCTGCTGTGGAATGCAACAGGTGCATCTGTGATTGGCCCATGTTGGTTGTTTCTAATTAATGGCCAATCACAGCCCAGCTGGCTCGGACAGAGAGCCGAGCCACAAACCTTTGTTATCATTCTTTCCTTTCTTTTCTATTCTTAGCTAGCCTTCTGAGATGAAACCTTTTCTTCTATTCTTTTAGTATAGTTTTAATGCAATACATAAAATAAAATAATAAATCAAGCCTTCTGAAACATGGAGTCAAATCCTTGTCTCTTCCCTCATCTGAAAACCCTGTGAACACTGTCACAAATTCTCATTCTGATGCTTCAGCCACCAAAGGCCAGAAGAACCTTTTTACCCACAAAAAAATGGCTGTTCATGCATGAAATGGCTTCAGACCCCTCTGCTTCACCTCCACTGCTGCCCCTGCCCCTCCCATCATCCCTTAATATCAACATGAATAAAATAACATTATCAATGATAACCTATGCCCTGGAACCTCTTTACTTTTCAGTTAATATGAGAGCTGCTTTTCAGAGCATGAGAGAATTCAACACCTTTTCTACTGCAGGTGTTTCTACACAGGTATTTATTAATTCCAATTTTGGGATCCCTTTCCCCCTTTTTCCTTGGGGTTGCCCCATACCCAGCTGGGATTCATGGCCCAAGGCTGTCAAAAAACCCAAATATGGAGTCAAACCTCTCTGCTTGCAAACCACACTTCCCAAAACTGCACACAACGCCACAAACCTGAGCCCACACCACCTAATCCGGGCATAAATTTCAAGAAGTTGGGACAATTCAGCAAGAGTCCATGAGGGATGGAGCCTTCAGTGGCTGCTCCATCAGTCTGCAATGGATCACTCTGGAGCTTTTCCCCACAGAAACTAAACCCAACCCCTTGGAGGCCTTTGCAGAGCCACATTGCATCTCCTTTAACAAAGCTTACCACCCAAATTTTCTTTTTTTAACATCATTTACTGTGGTTTGTCTGTTGCTGAAGGAAACAAGGGCAGAGCATGTGTGTACACTGCATTTCCTTCATTTCTTGTGCTGCAGGTCAGTGGTTGCTCTGGTGCATGGTCCAACCCATCCCAGCCAAGGGCAGGGGCTTCTTTATGGAGTAAATAATCTTTCCATCTCATCTCAGGGCACAGCAGAACAGGATAAAAACTTGCCCTTCTCTCCCAGACCTTTTCCAACTAGTTAATGATTCAATGTCATCACAGTCAGAGCTTCACTTTCATTTTGGATTATCCTCTGTGAAGGCACTGCCCCTTCAGCAGCACCTTGGGCTGGGGCACACTGCCTTGCACCCCATCCTCCCATTATTTTATTTTATTTTATTTTATTTTATTTTATTTTATTTAAACCCAGATTTCAGCTTGGGCCTGGCTCTGGGGCTCACCCTGGGTGATTTGTTTGGGGGAGAAACACAACTGGGAAAGGAAACTTACCGGCTCCTCCGCTCGTTCAGCTGCGCCTCCTGTTTGGTACCTGGAACACAAGGAAACAAAAAGCTCTTAGAAAGGATGATTTGGGAGTTAGAGATCAGAAAGGCCAATAAAACACATTCACAAAGCTTCTTCAGCACATCAGGACAGTGGCGGCAGCGAGCAGCAGTTGCAGTAGGGCTTTGATGAAATTTTTTGAAACTGTGTTTGCTTTGTGGTTTTTGTCTCACACCCCACAGAGCAAAGCAGCCAGTCCTGCCCCAAACCCCAAACTGCAGCCTCCTCCTCATTAAAACCCACCCAAACTAAAGCCTCTCCCCCATTAAAACCCATTATTAATTCCACCCAATGCTCAGGGAGGGGCTCAAACCCCACTGGGTGCTCACCCTCTCTCTGTGTGAATTTATCCTCCAGACTCCCGTTCCTTGCCTGCCCTGCTGCTCCAGACCCTGCAGGATTTGTGTCACTGAGCTCATCCTCCCGGGTGGAGTCCCAAAGCCACCCACCAGGATAACAACACAGAGGGATCTCAGAGTTACATCTGCCCCAAGGAAGAGGGGCTGCACTTTTGGGGGTTCCTTCCCTCCTGGCTCTGTGGCAGAGCCTCTTCTGTGCTCAAGCTATGGGAGCATCCCTGTGGAAACACATGAGCTTACTGGGGAGAAGATAACAGCAATGCCCTGGAGAGATGCACCACAGGCTCCAAACACTCCTCACAATAATAATAATAAATACTTTCCCCCACAGGGCTCTGCAGCACTATGTTAATTTATCCTGCTTTTGTCCTCCCCATTGGCTCGTTGGCCTTCCCTACCCCTTTTCCCATATATGTTCACATTCTAGAATGTTCTCCCTTCCCTGTTTTCCCATTGGTTTGTGTAACCACGCCCATCCACCCTGGCATTCCCTATTGGTCCCTTCCCTGGATATATACCCTGGACTCTCCTGTGTCTGTCTTTGGTTCCTGGGCCCCTTCAATGGTAGACCTCAATAAACTCTTGTTGGAACTCCACACTTGGACCCTTCTGTGTCTCCACTGTTGAGTTGCTTTGTCTGTCTGTCTGTGTGTGTGTGTATCTGTCTGTGTGTTTGCTGGTGCTCTCATGGCTCACACCCATTGGCACAGGATGATCTCGGTGAAGGTTGCACCTGCCACTATGGACCACAACCCATCCCCAGAAGGGCAAAGCTGAGCAGAGCCAAACCCACACAGTTTGGGGACATTCCAAGAGGGAATTCCAGCCAGGGAATGGGCAGCACTTACCTGAGTGCTGGCACCTGATGGGCAGCACTTACCTGAGTGCTGGCACCTGATGCAGAGGCTGACGGCCACCCCGAGCAGCATCAGTGCCACGGCCGCCCACAGCTCCAGCTGCAGCATGGCCATGCCAAATCCAGCCTGAAACACATGGCCAAGGGACCCTGTCAGCTGTGGGGACACAGGGGGATGTGAGGCCAACCCTTGTGGCATTCATTCTCTGGAAAAATCCCTTTTCCCAGGGTTTTTCTCCTGGGAAGCTGAGAAGCCTCAGAGAAAAGGAAAACAACTCTTATCTCATTTGCTTCTCCTATGCTGTGCTCATGTGGAATGTGTTTGGAGATTGTTTACCCACAGGTGATTGTTCCATTGGATTCTGCTGTGAGTTGTTTTCACTCTTTGGCCAATCAGGGCCAAGGTGTGTCAGGACTCTGGAGAGAGTCAGGAGTTTTCATTATTATCTTTTCAGCATTGAGTGAGTATCCTTTCTGTATTCTTTAGTATAGTATGGTCTTCTTTAATATAATTTAGTATTATACAGTAATAATTTAGCCTTCTGAGAACATGGAGTCAGATTCATCATTCCTGCCTTTGTCATGGCATTCCCTGCAGATACAATAATCTCTCAGAGAGCTTTTAGCCTCAAAATCCAGGCGCTGTTTGCCCTCACACCCCCAGGGAGCTGCTGAGGATTAAGAAGGGACTTTGGGCTTATAGCAGAGGTGATGCCCTTTCCTGCACTGCTCTGAATTTCTCATTCCCAGTCCCCAAACCCACCCTGCTGCCATCAGACCTGTCAGCAGACGGGAATCTTTTAATATCCACAAGAGAGGGCAAGAGGGGGGCACTCAGCAATATTTAAACAGTCAAGACCTTTGCACAATGTGTTCTGGCTCTTTCCTGCAGCTCAGAGGGACTCCCAGTGTGAAATTCCCCACTCCTTTTTCTGCTTTTTTTTCTGCCCTGAGCTGGCTCAGCCACTGGTTCTCCCCTCCTTTCCATAACAGGCTTTTCCACAAACAGCAGTTCACATTTTTTAACAATCAGTACGATTTGGCTTCAACTTCTTCCTTTAAAATACAAAACATTCTACAAATACCACAGAAAGCAGCCTGCTGGCACTGAGATGGATCATTTTCCCATTCCTATTCCCCAGGGTCAGATTTTCTTTAGTTACAGATTATTTTAATTTATTTTTGGTTTGATCAACTTTCTGTTTTCCCTAGGGACGGAGACACTTCAATGTGCCAAAGGCCAGAACATCAGGAAGCTTTCCTGCTGCCTACCTTCAACCCCTCTTATTACAACTTTAGCCTGTATTAAATTGGTGAATGAAGGAAGAAAGATATATTATAGCAATTGATTCTAAATTTAATTGCCGAGACCTCCAGAGGTGCACGACCAGAACCCAAAAGAGCCTCGTCAAAACCATGTGGTTTTTCCCATAATTTTTCCTTTGCTCAGCATCCCCCATGGAAATCCTGAGCTGTGGTTCATCTCTAAAGCATCCCCAAGAGGCAGCTGAGGGAAGCTGGTCCTGTGCTGGTGACTAAAATACAAAGGGCTGCATTGCTGCTGCTTTATGGGTTTCCTGGCTTTTTTTCTTTTATTTTTTTGTCTTTTTTTTCTTCTTTTTTTTTTTTTTTCTTCAAAGTGAAAGCAAGGCAGAGCTGGCCCAGTTTGCCCTGTTCATGGCAAGTCCTGCTCCCTTCCAGAGCCAGTTTTATTTTGGTCACGGGCAGTGAGGCAGCAAAACCTGTCTGCTCCTGAGGCCAGGGACACAAAAAGTGGATTTTGAGGTGGGATGAACAGGACATGGTGTGTCCCACCCCATCACAGCTTTATACCCCAAGAAAGCCCCCAAATCACATACACATCAGCCTGGAGATCATTTGTGCTCCCCAAACACCACAACCCATGGAAAATCCTTCCTTTTGGTAGGAGCCCTGAGCTGACAGAAGGAGGTGATGAACAGATTTATGACAAGCACAAGGCTGGAAGCACTTACTCACGGCCAGCAGGATATAAATAAAATATTGGGAAGGCTGAATGTGCTTCCCTGTGCTCTGCCCTGGGGAGCTGCAGAGCAGAACAAACAGCCCTGAGCCGTGGAGTGTCTGCACAGAGGGATGTGTGGAGCTCATGGATGGCCAGCCCTGCTTCCAAGGTGCTAAATTGGCACAATTTCACTGCACTCTTAAAAAAAGTATTGGGAACCTGTTTTCTCCCATGTAGGAACCCACAAAATCAGAGGGTTTTGGGAAAGCTGCATAAGGCAGGCCCCAGAGACAGCAGAACTGTGATTAGAGCTGAGCAGCAGCCATGAGATTGATCAGCAGAAAAAATATTTAAACTGTAAAAAAGCAAGAACAAATAGAATAATGGTCTGTGTACTAACACTTGTCTTGAATAACTCTCTAAGCTACAAAAAAATGTATCTAGCAAGATATTAAGGAAGTTAAAGCTTAATAATAGAGCTCTATGTGTTGTGTTTTGTATTCAAAATAAGCAAGCATTGTTTTAACCAAAGGTACCTGTGCTTATAGTAATTAGATAAAACTACTCTCAATATGCTTTTGCTTTGTGTAATTAGCCAAAAAACTTATAAAATAAATTGTGACATTAAATCCTTAATCTGCTGCCTAAAATGTGAGCTACTAACATCTTCCTGTTGTCACAACCATGTAATAAAACTAATGCTAAAAAGCAAAACAGCTCAAAACACATTCCACATGGATGTAAGCTGGATATGCACAGGATAGAAATAAAATTCCTAATGGATGGAAAGTCTGGAGGAACTTCCCAAAAGCAGCAGAAGAGGCACAAAACTCACTAAAAAAAAACCTGCCAGAGCACTTAAAGTGAACTTTAACTTTTTGCTGAGAAACCAGGAGTGTGAGGAATGTGTAGATGTGGCCTCAGTAATGCCTGGTTTTCCATGAGATGATTTCTGATGAATACATGACATTTTAGCCCTTTGCAGATGTCAAGCCCACCCCTGAGTTCACTGCAAGATAAAGAATAAATTATGTATTTATATTATGTATTTAATGTATTTATATTATGTATTCTATCTATCAATCAAAAAATGCCCAAAAGGCAAATATAAGCCAGTCAATCTCTCTCCCTTGCAGGAAGTTTTGTGGTGTGCACCAGTTTGCAGTAAATTAATTCTAATTCAGGCTGGTAGGATGAGTCACTGCTATGAAATATGAAGTGCAGAGTGTATTTAAAGACTCACCATATGAAATTCAGCACACTGACTTGTTGAACAGATGCAATATTCAGCCTGAGCCAATGTCTCTAATGTGTCTAAGAAAAGCAACTCCACTTTCTGTTTGCCTGTGTGGCACAGATTGCCACAGAAAGTCCCATCAGTTCAGGAATTAAAGTCTCAGACAAGGAATCTCTGCTGGGGCTGGAATGATTTCAGTGACCAGCACTGAGCTCCTTTCCAGAGCTCTGCACATCTCATTTCCTACAGATTTGTGCCACTCAGGCTTCTTAGGAAAGCTGCTGCCATGCAGTTAAAATCTGGGGTTTTACAGCTATTCAGATCAGGCTTTCATGGCAATAGATGCATTTCAGTAAAACTTATGATAAAAGGGGAAATTTAGAATTGATAGACCAACTTTCACGTAGATTATAACTTTGGAAAATGCTTTTTGAAAGCCTTGGGTGGAAAATACAGTGCAAAACCCCAATCACAGCAGGCATGGCAGCACAAGAAGGCAACTCACAGACATATTTTGTATTTGTAACTGTTCCAGCAGCACTGAAGCCTCCCAGCATCATTCACTTCCACTGGGAGCCCAGGGGGTGCCATGTTAGCAATACAGGAACCCCTGAGTAACTAAGGAGTCCAGGACCACGAAAATGAGCCAATCTCACACAAGGTTACCCCAAAATTATCCTCTTCTGCTAAATTATCTGCCTCATGGCCCATCTTACACTGAACACCGTTCACACAAGAGAAAACTGACGCAAAACCAAATCCCTCTCTATCTAGAATTAGCTATTCCAAGCACTTACATGCAGTGAAATAAATACATTCATATCCATGATGCCAGTCAGCCCTGAAATCAATGGAAAACCCAGGAAGTGTAGTTTGAATTATCTATTTTTATTTTTAAGGGCTGGGCTTTGGAGGGGGAGCAGCGTGGGCAGGACCACAGGCAGGAGCCAGAAGGACCACGCAGGGATGAGGGAATCTCAGCACAGGCTGAACCTCCCAGAATATTTTAGAAGACGGGAATGCAGAAATAATGTCATTAAACCCACGCTGGCATCAGCAGATGGACGAGGAGAGGTGAATTACAGTGCTGTAAAACAGAAATCCCAGGTTGTGAGGGGTGGGCTCCTCTCAGAGGGGTCTAAAATGCTGCTGGGAGGAGAGAGGTGGGAATTCCTGCCTTGGAGCTGGTGTGGCCAGGAGCAGCACTGAGGGGGCACATCCACCAGGATGCTTTTCAGAGAGGTTTCACAGGGATTACCCTGAGCCTCTTTAAAGGTCACCAAGGTCTGGGGTGGCATCTGAGCCCACTGGGACACCCCAATGTCCCCACACAGCCCCTCCGAGCGCTCTCCCTGCCCACCCTGCGTCCCTCACCCACCTTACCCCGGCTCAGCCGCTGTCCCTGGGGTGTCCCAGCTCCTCCAGCTGCTCCAGCTCCTCCAGCTGCTCCAGCTGCCGGGGCTGGAGCTGGCTCCCGCAGGGCTCGTTGCACTTCTGGTTTCCTGTCCCCTGTGAATCACCAACCCCAACATCCGCTGCCCGGCCCCAGAGGCGACGCCTGCACGAACCCACCGGGGTCACTTTGTGTCCTGTGGGGAGAGCAGGAGGCCTGGGCAGCGTGGGGCCACACACAGCAAGCGCTGGAGCCACTTCCCTTGAGCTTCAGGTGCTCTTGGGGTGCCCCACAAAAGCTGAGGGTTCCTTTCAGCAAAGAGGAATGAACGATGCTGCGCGCTGGAAGCCGCAGGTGCCGCCAGGAAAAGCTCAAAGCAGGAACAGCAAACTGCAAAATCCCTCTCTGGGGTTTGTGGAAAAGATGGGGACAATTACAAAGGCAGCAAACAGCCTGAGGTCACTGCTGCCAAAGCTGCACCTCCTGTCCAGTGCTGTCAGAATAAAACCAGCTCTAACGCTGCAGCATAATTGGCACAATTTCACTTCACTCCTGAAAAAAGCAATTCCTCAAATGTTTTGGTGCTTGAGGGCTCATGAATTCCCTATTGGGAATTTCTGCATTGGCTTAAAGCCCTGCCACAGTCCATGACACTAGAACCCTGCTCAGGCACTAGGGAAGTCTGCACACACTCATCAATGTGTAGCTGTACAAGAGCCACGGGGCACACGAGTTACAACCATAAACAAAACATTTCATGCTGCTCTCACCAAGGCTCTACAAAGCCTCTCTGACATGTAAATTGCTCAGTAAAAGGAAATTTCGTTATATTTAAATTAGGGCAGCCACCTACGCCCAGCTCTCTGTGCAAGGAGGTGACTCTTCATCAAAAAATTATTAAGGAGCCAACAGGATACGATTTTTGCAACTCTGTGATGAAATCTGGCTGTCAAACTTTCAGAGGAAACATTGCTTCAATAAGATAATTATCCACTGTATGTGCAAATAGACTTTCTCTCTTCCAATTCTAACCTGAGATGCAAAAATAATGCACATTCCAGACAAAATCTGGGTGCTGAAGCCTGTCTTGAAATCAGTATAATCTGAACAAAAGATAAAAAGAGGCAGACTCAGCTTTAATTTCTCACGTGGTTTCTGGGTGGTCTCTGTGTAAAGGACATTGCAAAATGTGAAATGTTTCTTTCACTGCCAAAAGAGTTGTTACAAAATTGGAATTTCTAGCAGAGGTCTTGGCAATTATAGTTTATTACCAGCTTTCTAACAGGGTTTTTACATGTTCACACATAAGCTGACAACAGAAGTTTTGCAAAAGAGTTCTTTATAGCAGAACTGATACTCAAAATATGCTGGAGACATTTAAAGTTCATCTTTTGTACCCAAAATCAATTTCACCAGGAACAGCCACTGCTAAAAAGGTGCCACATATTTGTTTACAGGTCCTCTGGTGGGTGTCAGCTCCAAGTGAGCCTCAGTGCTGCGGTGTGGACATTGTCCTGGCTGGCTGGGCATCGTTCTTGTGTTGGTTCCCAAATGTCCCCTGAGGGACACTGAGCCTCCCCAGGGCAGCAGCAGCTGCTCTGTGCCCAAGCAGTGACACAGCAGGGTCACCCCAGCGTGAGGTGGCAGCTCTTGGGCAGAGGGGTGCCCTTCACAGCCATCAGTCCTCTGCAGAGGCCAACCACCCTGATGGAGGGTAATTAGTGCAGCAGCACACATCTTTGTGTGGATCCCATCTCCCTCATTCACTTTTCTCCCAAGAAGAGCTGCCTGTAAAGGTTTAGGGTGAACCCTCACCCCGAGCACTTCCCAGCACAGCCACAGGTCCTGCTCTTCATGAGGCCAGATCAGCTCTCCTCCAGCACACACAAAATGACCCTCAGGTCAAACCCAGCTGGGGAAACCCCCATGGAACCCCTCTGCCTCATCCAGACCTGCTGCTAGAAACAAGTTCTGATTTGACAGAAGGAGCAGCACGTTTTTATCAACTGCAGTGAGTTACAGAAACACCACATTGTAATTTCACCGTTCGTGTTCTTTTCAAAGCTCACCCATTTCAACTTGGGTTTGTTTTCCCCCTATAACATAGTTCCTACTCCTTCAGGAAGGTTCACCAGTTAACCTAATCCCCTTCTTCACCTTTTGATACAAAGCTGACAAGCTGCAGAGAGATCTCTTGGGTCCAGAAAACTCATCAGAACCCATCTTCTACCCAGCTCAGCTTACCTGGCCCTGGGATGCCAAATGCCCTGAGGGCTGATTTACATTATTTCAAATAAAGGTGGGGGCTGCTCAGAGACCAGCTGACTTTGCTGGAATCAGCTGTTGTGACTAACCCTGATCAAAAATCAGCAGTGAAACAAGGACTGGGAAACAAGGCATCATCGAAACTCCTCCTTCTGCACAAACACACTCAATGCTGGAAGGTTTGAGAAAGCTCCAATATGTTTTTTAATCTCCAACAGGCTCCAAGCTCACCAGCTTTGCAAGTCAAGCATTGCTGTGCAGCAGCATCCAGCCCCTCTTGCTTTGGGACAGAAGGAGCTTGTGCCTCATCCTAACCACTAACTGGGATTACACTGCATTCCATTTGCTCAGCAACATTTTCACAGCAGCTCTAACTCAAGCCACATCTTGGAGGGAATTTTCTGCTGTGCTGAAGTAGTGCTTTGTATTCACCAAGAAACTTTTCTCCCTGCTGGAGTGGAAGGAGCTTTTCCCAGGCAAAGGGGAAGCGCTGCCTCCTCCCCTGCCCCAGCTGCACGTGGGCTCTCTCTGAGCTGAAACTGAAAGTGGCTCTGTTCCTGCTGAAGGAAAATAAATGCTGCTACCCAGTGGAAAGTCATCTCACAGCCAGGGTGCCTGGGTGCCTCACAAAACTTTGGCCAAGCAAACTTTGCAAAGAGTAATCCCAAACATCCCTCTGGTACAAAGCTTCCCTTTCTTATCCTGCTGAGTTCATCCTTGTGGACACAATAATCCTTAAATTCGAAGACAAAAACCTAGAAGGTTTGAATGCTTTTATTTGAATTTTTTATACAGCAATACAAATTATACAGATTTGTTACAGTACAGATTTTGCAGGGGTTTATAGAGGTACTTTGTGAGTTTTTGGTTTATTTAAAAGAAAGAGGCAGATCTCGGGAGCACGGTGACATGAACAGAACAATCTTGTGGTAGGAGGCAAATCCTGACCACAGGGAACATTAACCTGGCTGAAACCTACTGGGCAGAAAGGTGTGGTAGCATTCCCAGCACTAACATCCCAAAAACATCAACCCTGGGATACTCTAGAGCTTTACACAGGAATTGTGAGCACACAGGTGAGAGGGTTGTTCCTGTAACAGTGCTGAAAGTCCTCGAAGCCCTTGGATGCACTTTGCTGCAGAGGGGACAGAACTGAGGGAAGCTGATGTCACACTGAACCTGCTGCTGAGCAGGTGATGGCACAGAACAGAGCTGGAAAAGGAAACCAGAAAATGCTTCAGATGTAGTCAAACAGGTACAGTGAGATGAGGAACACGATTTCAGATCTAATGATGCTGACACCATGTGCCCACCGAGACACCAGCAGAACCTAATGGCTCGTGTCTTGTGTCCCCCTGGGGTTCCTGTGAGCACACCCAGGAGAACAGCAGAGCTTCCCTGCAGGCCCTAATGCACAGGAGAGGGGCTGAACACAGAATGCCATCAAGGTATTGCTATTACTGATGTGCATCAGGCTTCAGAGTCAAGTGTCTGGCACTGAAGGATTAAAGCCTTTCAGCAAGCAGGGTCAAAAATATGATTACACCATCCTAAATGCTCCTATTCAGTTTGGTTTATACTGCTACAGCAAGTGCTATCACAAACAACAGAATAAATTACAGATTATATAAATAAAATGTATGCACCAAATAAAAGATGTGTCTCTGCCCCTTCTAATATACTTTGTTCCTGCAGTGGGTAAGAGACATTAAAGAGGAGGGAGATGAGAAAATTCCACTCTCAGCTAGAAATCAAATTCTTTTTCAGTCACAGAAATTCCCCTTTCTAAAAATTTAAGACAAGCAACACCAACTAAATTGCATCCCGAGAATCCATCCCAGGGAAGCCCTTGAGAAGTACAAAGGTAACTGAACATTCTACACTAGAATATGCTGGAATAGGCAAGCAGTCCCTTTCCTGCAGAGCCTTTGCACTCCACTGGTAGTGAAACACAGAAACCATCAGAATGTAAAACATCAACTTAACACAGATTTCAAGATGCTCAGTGTTAACAGCTCCTCTCCCCTGCTCTTGCTGAGAGTGCAAATAACCACCAGACAGCTTCTGTGCACAGGGAGGGGATGGGGCTGGCACAGAAAACCTGTGACTGTGCCTTGGAGCCACCTGACACACAGAGCCTGTGTCCAGAACACACCCAGGGGAACAGGGGGTTCCAGCAAAGTCACTCCCAGCAGATTTGTCCAAAGCAGACAGCAGGACAAGGGCTGCTATGCAAGCTGCAACATGCCAGCACTCTCTGGTTAAAGAGGTTGCACATATATTCCAAATTTTGCTGGCTTTAGTATTAAATCTTTCCTGCAAAGAGGAAGGGTTGCAATATTACAGGATTTGCTCTAAAATTCTCACAGTTTTATAATCTTTCCTGAAGACAAGTCAGCAGCCAGTACTACAGGTAGCAAATGCTTCTACTAGGCTATGTACTAAAGTCAGGATTGAAACTATAACAGTGTTCTTAAGTTAGAAGTATCAGTATCATCCAAAACTGCCCTGGCACAGCAAGCTTGGCCACAATCATCATCAGCCCTGGGACACCTGGAGAACTTCAGAAACTCAGTCAGCTCTGGGGATTCAGAGCAGACTGGTGAGCAAGTTATTGCTGCTTTAGGAAGGTCAGTAAGCCACATTTGAGGGCACAAATTTAATGTGACTCTACCATCACCAGCCCATCACTGAGTGTGTGAACACTCCTCCACCTCCTTCCTCAGCCACCAGAACAACCCTGACAGCCACAAGCACAAAGAGCCCCCTCAGAAGTTGCTCCAGGCTTGCAGAGCCCAGTGAGTCAGCAACACACCCGTGCCAGCACTGGGTGCTGCCCTGAGGACTGGGATGAGCTCTCCCAGGGCATTCCTGGACTCAGGAGTTCAGTGGGGGTTATTTTTTGCTGGTTGACAGCAGAGTTTTACATTAAATGCTACTGTCCACTGCTGCAGGGTCCAGCAGCTCCTCCACACTCCCACCGTCCCCACTTGCAACCAAACTGGAGTAACAGGCAAAGCACTTCTACAGTAGCAAAGCAAACTTGGCTTCAGTTCCAAAACCTGCCTGGTGCCTTCCTGCCTTCAGTTCTGTTTATTTTTCTAAGTTTAAGCTGGAAGAAAGCACTGCACAGCTACCAGAAATAACTCAGTGAGAGCATGAACAGCCACAAAGTGAATGATCCATTTGCTACACTGCTGGTGCCTCCTCAGTCTGGGCTTTGCCATGCCAGGCTTAGCTTTAAGCAGCAGGTAAATTTAAGCATCACAGGTTAAACCTCAACTGCTTTTCCTGGTAGGATAGGAAGAAAATAATCTTGCTTTCTCCTACAAAACTTAAATGCCACATCCATATATTTAATATAATTAACTGTTAAACAAAAGCTGGTTTGAAAAGCCTCTGCACAGGAAAATTTTCATCCACTGAATTTTTGAAGGAGGGAAAGAAAAAGGACTGGAGGAGTCTGACCCTGAGCCACATAGGAAGCACAGTGTGGAATGCTCAAAGAAACCAGGCAATGCATGAATGTTTGCAGATGAAAAATTACTGAAAAAAAGAAAGATGACACAATGATTTTGGATTAGGCTGCATTCACTAGTGTGGAACCATTAACCAAAGCAGTATTAGCAGATACAGAAAAAGCCATCTAGAACTAAGATGACCCATTTGCCACCTCTCTCACTCATCAGGGATCCTTTTCTCCATGCAGTGATGAAATCCCTGCTTCCAGCAGCACCAGTTTGGCAGAGCAGCTGTGGGTAAGTGTGGCAAGAGCTGCAGGGACCAGCTCTCAGCCAGCCCTGCTCCTGAGGGTGACAGGCAGGACAGCCAGGGCAGGACACACCCAGACTGGGATTCTGCTCAGGCTGTGCTGAGAGCAGCTCTAAAGAGGATGGACTGAGTAGCTGGAAGCAGGAACACTTCCCGTCCTTTGAGGCCATGGAAAGCAGTAAAACCAGCAGGGAGGTCAGAGCTCATTTCCTCAATAAAAACACAGCTCTGCCTCTTTCAGCTTCCCCTGCAGTGCATGAAAGCACAGCCACAGCCCAGGGCAGCAGCCTCCCTAACCAGGATGGCTCCTGGGGAATGGGGCAGCTGGAAAAGGCTGGAGGAAGTTGGCAGAACAGCAGCACTGACCCTTTACTGTCTCAGCACTCACTGCAAGGACACAGCCTGCCTGGTGCTGGCCACAGGGCAGCAGCACCCCCCTGGAGCACAGCCTGATCAGCTGCACCACCTGCACACTGCAGGAACTCCAAATCCCACCTTAGCAATGCATCAAGTGACACTGAAGTCACAGGACAAACAAGTTGGGCTCATTTCCACCCATAATTAATTTTTACTTCACTGTTCCAGCACTCTTTAGATTAGATTCCTCCCCTTTATCTTTTCCTCTTCCCCCCCTTATTTTGTATCAAAATGGGACAAATTAACACAATATTCAAAAACTGAGGGGGGGGAAAAACATGGTAGAGTAGACTCAAATAAAGACCAATGTTAAATATTACTTAATGTTTTCTTTTATTTAAAAGATCATTCACAAAATACCATATCCATAAATTTATTTTGTTATGAAGCAGAATGTGCTAAGTGTTTGGAATTCTTTTTTTTTTTTCCTTTGTTTTTACATTTAAAAGTCAACTGTCTTGACTAGAAGTGAGTTTTTTATATGGGAATTTGTTCTTAAAATCTTTTCCACATTGAAGATGTAAATAGATCAATTATTGGTTTGGAATACAACCACACAAATGCATGTCTGTCTTAAATTAAGTATTAGTGTTAGACAAATGGTTCTTATCTCAGAAGCAGATTAAGTGAAAGGCAGAAAGAAGGAAAGAGTAGTTCTGTAAATTGCTGGGACTCTGACTTACAATGGGAACCTTAGGGAAGAAATTCATCACTAGCAGTGGTGCTGGTAGTGGGGCAGCCGTGCTTCCAACCTCCTCTTGTAAGTACTCTGGGGTGCTGGCTGGTTTCTCTGAAGGCTCTCAGCACTGGCAATGGGGGCCCAAGCTTTTCCCATACACTGGACATGTCCAAACTTCAGTGTGGTAGAACCAGGATTTGGTTTTCAAAATGAATGATCTCTCCTTTTGCTTCAGCCTCCCCTCCCTCCTCCCGCACAACACCGACAAGAAAACATTTCAAGGGAAGAGAGGTGTAGTAACAAGGGATGCTTTTTACCCAAACTTCTACATGAGAATCTATAGCAGAAAGATTTCTAATCTGCCCATTTTCAAGGTATTCTGAAAGCTGAGGTCCTAAAACTGTACCCCACTGGGCAAAGAAATACAGGGGATAGTGACGATCAAATACTGCATGGCAAAGTATACACTCCTTCAACAAAAATAAAAAAGTCAATTTTATTTGTAGAAACTTCATTTAAAAATTTACCAAACATGTAAAACCCAAAAAAGTAAGCAGAAAGAGCCAGTGAGCAGTTGTGCTCAAACAGGCATGGCTTTGCAGCACTAACCTTGAGCTCAGAGTTGTAGTAGCATCATACCATTTGGAAGTCAGGAGCCAGCAGGAAGAGGCTGCTGGCAGAGGCTTTTTCCATACTGATTCTACCAGCTCTTCACCAGGCTTGCCAGGCAAGGCATCCTTTAAATTGATCCTTCCTGGCAACCCATGTGAAAGGGCAGCTGCCCCCCTTAGCTTCATAAGGGGCTCTGCTGTGAACAGTGACTATCACCAATTGTCAGAAATGGTATTTCACTACTTGGTTAGAACTGTAAATTTCTGTTCAACTCATCTGGACTCTTCAGTTTTCCTCTTCAGAGCCACAGCAATACAGAACGAGACATGCAAGTCAGAAGAGGAACACTGAGGAAGTAAAAGGAAACAATACAGGGAAATAACTAAGTCTAACCTGTGCTTCTAAAGTAAAACAAACCCAGAAAGGAAGAAGTGAAGCAGCACCTTTGTCCAGAGACCTCCACACCTGTGGAAGCAGCCACACTGCCTTATCTACTGGCAACTGTGCTGCTTGGAAGGAAACAGAAGAGGGAAACTCAGCACAAAGCAGGCACTAGATACAGCAAAGCCAAGAACGTACTAAAAACCACTTGTTAACAGCTGACATGCATTCACAAGCTCTGTGTTTTCGGTTTCAAAGAGGACAAATACCAGATGGCAGGAATGGTAAACTGCAGGGTTGACATTCCAGCAGAGCTAGTCACTCTGTACTGTCTTGCTTTTTCTCCCGCCTCCCCATTCCCTCTCAACCCCAAACTCAGTCGTGTTCTTTTACTACTTCCTCCCGGGGCTTGGCTCCTCCGAAGATGGCAGAGTTTGGATTGGCTACTTGATTGAGGGGAGTATCGACTGTTCGAGGTTTGAGCTGGAGCCGGGGCCTCTGCGCTCGCTCCTCTGAAAGGGAAAACATTGCACCTGTGAGATCTGCCTGGCTGGGCAGGAGCTTCAACTGACAACGAAACCAGGAGTGTGTCTCCTTTGAGGAGGAAGAGCAAGGCACACAGAGCAGGATTTTACCTTCTGTTGGCTCTCTGAAGTCCATGGAAGAGCCACGAAGGGGAGGCCCATCTCTGAAGCGACCGGTACCACCGCTCCCCATGGAGGCACCCGGTGGCCGCCGGTCCCCGGGGCGGGTTCCTCTACCCCGGCCTCCCAGGAAGTCATCATCCTTGAATCCTGAAGATGGAACACAGTGAATTTAAAGAGCATCTTTTGCAATGTATTTAATCTAGATTTATCTGGATGACTGGAAAGCCATGCTAGTCACCGCTGTCAGTCCAAGGTGGTGCACTCAGAGCCTTTGTCTGCAGACAGATTGTTTCACAGAGCTCTAGCACCTTCTGGAGGAGCTGCTCGGGTTCCATTTGAAACCAAGGATACTATGCCAAGTTCAGAAAGTGCTTTATCCACTTAGAGCCTTATTGGAGTGTTGGAGAGTGGATCAAGTGAGTTTAAAATATGAACCTTGGCTGCAATTTGAGTTTGTTAACATTAGATGAGTTGAGAGACAGCACTACAGAGCAGTACTCAGACAGTACTCAGAGTACTTCCATAGCCAGATCATCACACTGGCTACAGCCTTAGCATGAAATCCACAGGAGCAAATTGGAAAATAGCTGGGGAGTAGTGAAATACACCTATAAAACAGAGTAAAACCCCAGGGCTGCTTAGCTGTACTATAAACTGGCCAGGCATGGGGGGGGGGAAGACAAAACTGACATTTCTTCAGTTTATGTATCACAAAAAAGAAGTAAATCAAGAACTATCTATCACTGACCAGAGTTCCAGTCTGTACCACTGATTACCCTTGAGTATCTGTTCAAGCCCCCACTGCCTGCATTTCAGTGGGAGGAGGATACTTCAGGCTATCAGCACACAGAATACACTCAGATTTTCAGAAGCTGCCTGGAAGAGAAAGTTGTTTGGTTCCCAAATGAGATTGCCAAATACTGAAGTGGAAAGAAAAGAGTTGCAGAGCTGTCCCTTACTTACTTCAGTGCCAAACAAGCCATCTTTAAAGACTTGATCTAGAGCAAGGCTGTACAACCTGAGAAGAAAAGCTTTTGTAGCAGCTAAAACTGAAATGCTAAACTTTTGGCTCACAAATCACTCATCCAGCATTTAACAGGCTGAAATGCATCCACATTTGGAGAAGCTGCCAAGGAAGGTATGAAGCTGTGACACAGAATGCTTAGCTCCAAAGGCAGGTTAAGCACAGCACTGCAGCAAGCTCCTCTCTCCAGCACCATGCTCCAATCCATGCTGGGGACAAGGGCACACTTTGCTTCTCCTGCATCCTTCATTCCACTCACGCAGAGACCAGACATTGCAAAGTTGTACTTGCCAACATCTCTCCATCAGAAAATGGACCAAACCCATGAGTTCAGAGGACAAAAGCAATTGTGTAATGCCACCTTGCATTCTAATAGCTGGAACTGACTGGAAGTTAAGAGCAAACCCAGTGGCTCTGTCACTGCCTCCACTCAGCAAGCTCAGTCATTTGCTGCAGTTGCATTACCAAACAGGCCTAAAAGTCCAGGAACATTTTGCATTTACAAGTGCTTTGGAACACTAATCTGACTTTGGAGAAGTCAGTTACTTCAGGGACACACATATAATGACATCACATCTCCTTGAGAAGATGAAAGCCTCTGCTCTGAGACAGTATCAGCCTTCCTACATGATCTGTCTGTTTCTGCTACTATTCAGAAATTTACTTAGTTGTATGCTTGAGAAATGCTTAAAACAGTCACCCACAGGCTACACCTGGACAAGAATTCTGTCATTTATGGCTGTTTCACAGAATTTTCTATTGAGACATTATTCTATTTGCTCTCAAAGCAACAGAAGATTCCCCATGAGGAATCTCATCACAGCTGCAGGATGTTCAAAGTTGGTACATACAGTAGAGTCAATCAAACCAGTAATGGTGACAAATGAAAATGAAAACATTTCAGTGCCTTTTAGGCTTCCTTTCTGTATAAGTGTTAATACTGATACCAGAATTGAAGTCATCTCTGGACTCCCATCCACCTCCTCTGGATTCTCTGGAACCTCCTCCCATTCCTAGGAAAAAAGCCACAATTGTGTTCAAGTCTGAAGCTGTGGGAAAGACTGAGCAAGGGAACACCAAACCAATGTTTCAGTCCTTCAATATTCAAAGTTATGCTGCTGGAAAATCCTTTTCTTTTGGTACAACCAAGTTCCATTGCACAGGAACAAACAGCCACCAAGAATGAGTGGCCAGAAAAGTTTCTTTAGTGCACATTCAATGGAAACCTCTGGTGAGTCTGGTTCAACCAACCTTCAACTACAGGCAAGAATGTTTTTACACTGGAACAAGAGACATACTCCAAAAATTAGCACTTGTCTACATGTGCTTACTCACTTTTCATACATCATCATAAAATAGTAGCAGATCAGACTGTTGGGCTTATGATTGTCCTCTGCAAGACACAACATATTAGGAGGGGTATTGGTCTCACTTCCTGGGTTAGGAGTGACAACACATCCAGCCTTTGGACACAAAGCACAGCTAAATTTCAGACACCTCAGGAGCAGCAGCAGCAGCTGGTTAGAAACACATACAGATTTACATACAAAACTTCACCTTTCAATATCATCTTCGTGTTCACTTGCATGCCTTGTCTCAGCATTAGTCAGCACCAGAAGCCATAACTACAACCATCATATTTAAGAAGCTACTTAGAAAAATGGAAGTCACCTCTGTCATCAGGCCCGCCACCTTTTCTGAAGCCAAAGCCACCTTTATCCTGTTTCCTGCCTTCTGCTATGTCCACTCGGAGTGACCGGTCACCCAAAAGCTGTTAAATCAAGGGGAGAATCTGTTCAGCATGTATCAAAAGGGCTGCCAAAGAGTGAGAGACTTCTGCTTGTCTTTGGTTTCACAAATTAATTGCAAGTGTACTTACTGCACCATCGTATGTAAGAGCTTCCTTGAGTGACTCCACCTCATCGAACTCTACGTAACAAAATCCTGGAAGAAACAAATCTCAAGTTAACAGCACTTTAAAAAGCCTTTGTAAGAGGCTGCTCCTCTTGCATGCCTGCTAATAGCTTCCTTCTCTTTTAAACATGAGTTGTGATGTGTACAAACAAGATGCACAAGGCTTAGAAACAAATCATCATCAACAATGAACACATTTACCTGCACCTGTTAATGATGGGGCAAATCCTGAAAGAGACCTCTGGGCACTCTGTGAATGCCAAAAGCCTAATTCCCTTTTTCACAGAGTTCTCATTATAGATTAGTTCCAATCTATGCCTTCAGACAGCTATTCAGTTGAATACTGACACTTCATTCTTAGAGTTTTTAAACAAGAAATTGAAACACCTATGTGGTCAGCAGTGTGATTTTGTGTCATCACATCATTTAGTGGATTAACTCCTTTTCAAAGGCACTCTGTTATCCAAGGTAAGCCTCTTCCATCTCTTAAAGGAACTTACAAACATAGTCCATTTTCTCCAAACAATTCCCACAGCAGTTGAATTTGCATCCTCTAAAACAACTGCCTGAATGGGTTATCTACTTGCCTTTTCTCCCTGTCTACTAAAAAAAGACAGGGCTGAAGCAATGAGAATCTTCTGATGTAATTACTCAGTACTTAAGGTCATAGGATTTAAGGGGGTCAGCTCTGGTAGAACTCATACCAGATAAGGTTTGAGAAAGTTCTGCTATGTCAGGGCAAATATTGACTCCTCCCTCAGGTTACTCTGTATCTCGGGATGATGAAACAGTGACTCTCATTCAAATGATACACTTACACATATCAGTGAATAAGAAAATCTGCATAAATCAACATAAAAGCAGAAGACTGTGCTTTAGACTGAAATTCCCTTTTAAAGTGACTTTCTTTCCTACTAATTTTTCATTAGAGCTCTGAACACTCACCTTTAAATTTGTCTGTTTCCTTGTCTCTGACTAGTCGTACGCTCCTTATGCTGAGATCCTTGAAAATGGCATCTATGTCTCCCTGGACAGTGTTGAAGGGCAGATTTCCCACATAGGCTGTGAAGGGGGGCTCTGTTGGCAGCTCTTTATTTCTGCGGGAACCAAGGCCACCTCCACGAGACCTGTTGGGAAAAGCACACAGTCCCTCTGGAGCTGCACAGCACAGCTGCTCTTTGGGGCCCTGCCCAGCTGCTGTGTTCAGCTGCAAGTCCATTTTCCCACAGCTCTGCTCAGTTTTTCTCTCCTTCTGCCTGTAGCTGCCACCTGAAGTGCTGCTCAACTCCTTTGCAGTCTCACCTGATGCAGTACTGCAGTGGGAAATGAATACATTACCAGGTGAACTCATTAATGAAGTGATAAATGAACTTCTTAATCCACAATTTATTAAGGAAAGCAACCTAAGGTTACCTCTAATGTCCCCTGCTCAAAAACATTACCTCTAAAAAAACCCCATTGTGGAATCAATTTTAAGAATAATTTATGGCAATGAAGAAATGTATAGCACAGGTTTGTCAGCTTATCTGGAAATTAAGCTGGATCCAATGCTTTTAACTAAAGAGTACATTACCAACACCCACTCCACAATAACCCAAATTATCTCAGCAACATTTAACTGAAGAGAAACACCTTCTCCTAATCCTGAAGCTGTGGCCATAATTGTTGAATATCTGGACTAGAATGTTTTGAACTGAACACAAAATAAATTTGGTTGAACAAGGGGTTCTGAGGCAGGAAATAATCACGTGCTCTCTGGATGCCCACTCCTTTTGTCTTGTGAATTACAGAGGTAAACTGGGTGGTCCTTTCCTGTCTTGTCCCTCAGTACCAGTGAAACTCTTGGCACTGTGTGCTGAGGAACTAAATGGTACCAGCTAAATTCTTTACTCTACTAATGTAACACATCTGTGTGAACTTCCTGCAGAGCCCAATCTTCAAAAGCCAACCTGGAATTTCTGTACAGAGAGCAAGGTAGATACAGGGCAACCTGAAGTCAAAGCTCCTAGACTTGTAAACTATAGGATGCCACTGGTTCCAGCACCATTTGTCCCACATGAGCAACCTCTGACCTTTACCTGAAATATCTGCTTACTACTCTGTCCATCCTCTCTTTATCACCTTTGTTCTACTAGGCCTTGCTTGTGTCTGTTCCCTTTCCCTGAGGCTCCCTGTGCATTTAAAACCATGGTGGAACACAACCTGTACCAAAGCAGGATTTGCCAATCTGACCAATTAAATAGCTGCAGAGTCCTTCCTAAAATCCAGAAGGTCAAATAATTTTATCATTTCCTTTTATCCTGGCTGGTTGCATGCAGTCAAAAAAATCCATTGGGCAAGCAAGGTCCTTGACAGTATTTTTTTCATTCAAGAATAAATATTTTACTACTAATGAATCAGATAATACATTAAGCTTGAATAAGATTCCTTAACTCTTCTAGGTGAGCCTGTCATTTGTGCCTTATTTAGCAGCTCCATGCAAGAATCATTTGTCACCAACACTATCAACAGGCTGCTAAATCTACTTGAATCACAATCTACATATCTTTAATTAGCGTCCACCCAGGTTTGCATTTTAGCATTTTTGACAATATTCCTCATCTGCCTTTGTCTCACTAACAAGTCAAAAACATACTGGAGAACTAAAGCTGTAATAGTTTGGAATTACTTTAGTCAGAAGGCTGAGTTTTAAGGAGGAACTCCAAGAAAGCTGAATTGCTGCTCTAAATAATCCCATAATACATAGAATCAGTTCCATGCCTTTGTCCTCATTTATCATTTACAGCATTAGGAACAGCTATTAACATACCACACATTTAACTTGCATCCTAAAAAGAAAATCTTAATGTTTATGTGCTCCAGGAACATCAGAATTGAGTTCCAAAGGAGCATTCTCTCCTTGCACAGATGCTCAGGACATTCCCTGAGCTGCCAGTCACCCAAAAACCCAGCCTGGAGTTGAGTCCATGGCCAGACCAACAAGGTGGTCAGGACTGCAAAGAGCCCTTTGGATTGAGAAGGGGAACAAGGGCTGGAGCTACCACTTCCATCAGCTCCATTTGGGCCACTTCTAAAACCACACTCTCAATCCCCAAAAGGATTTTCTGGGCTACAGACAAACCTCCTTTCTCCCATGGGCTGCATGTGTGGAAATCCATGCCCTATTGTGCAATCCAGACTGATTTTAAAGCCAAAAAATTAAATATTTTTCTCCAATTTGATATTAAGGCTTTGGTTATCAAATATATAACTACACCTTTAGTATTTAGTTTCCATTTGAAGGTCAATAACTGAGTTGCAAACCAAGTTTCTTATGGAACTCAGGTACAGCAACAGAAGAAGAAACTGTTTCTGTACTTCCCTACATTTTTTCCATCACTGAAACAGTGAAATAAAAGGGCTGACTTCAGTAACCAAACAATGAGATTGGAAGAAGATTCTCTCATTTGCAACAAAGTAGGACAAAAGTAAAAAAATAATTGAAAACACATCTGAACTAGGCAAACCAGATTTCTGAATGAATATCTGCACTTCTCTAAACTTCTTCTTAGACACAATTAGGTAATAATAATTATTATGTCATCTTACTTTGAGAATCTGAAAGACATGACTTGATTTCCTTGTCAGAAAAGCAAAGCAGAAAGCTGAAGAGGAAAGCTTGCTTCTAACAACACTTAAATAATTAAACTTTGGTGGGCTGAGTTAATTACTTTGGCTATACTGGATAGAAAACAACTCAACTCCCATCTTAAAGCCATTCTTTTGCAAAGTTGAGTTAGGTCTCCAGAAAAGATCTGCCACAAGTTCAAAATGAAGGCTGTTTTGAAAGCCAGTATCTGAGTTAAAGAGCCTTCCCCTAGAGATCAAAGCTCAAGATTTGCCTTTTGCACAGCACACAGACAAAGGCCTGCCCTGGGTTTGACATCTGAGCTCTCAGGGCAGCACCAGGATCAGCAGGGTGACAGTGCCACCCCCCAAAACCACAACACCAAATTCAAACCCAATTTATTCCAGCAACCCAGGACATGTCTGGAGTAAGATTCAGATGTCTTCAGCAAATTGCTTACCCCAGCCTAAGAATGAGGAGTAATCTTTGAATCCTAGATGGGTAAGACAGAGGATCCAAGCTGCCAGAAGCACAAAGACCAACTCCTCATTTTCACTGACCTGTGCAGAACTCCAGCAGGTGAATCTCAACCTTTAGTAGGGAGCCCAGCACTTCCAGCCACACCTAAATAAACAGCCTAGCAGTGAGTTAGGAGTGATAAACACTCCCCTTCTGTCAACTCTGAGAAGCTCTACAGACAGTTTCAGTTTCAACTAGGCCTTGGTATACTTACCTACAGGTTTTCCTGTCAAATTCTGGGCTCCAAAACACTTTCTAAAAAGCTTCTAGTAAGCCTTTTTGTCGTTTATGTCAGCATCACACTCTTCACCAGGAATAAAGTGACTTTTTCAAGTGATTTCATAATAACCCCCAATGTTATGATTCAGCTTTTAGTCAGTGCATCACTGAACACCTCAGGTGCAGCAAATCCCATCTCATCACACCAGTCATATCTTGATGCTGTTCCACCATTATTTTGATGATGGTAAGAGGCAGATAACTCCCATATGTCAGAACCTGTCGGGCACTGATTTCCCATCTGTCACACTGAAATCCTGTGCTCACTCACTATGTACACACTAAAGGTTGTGCAAAATGCAACTTCCACAAAAACTGCTACACCTCAGCTGAGGTTACACTGTTCCTACAGTCCCAGAGTGCCTAAAATGAGCAGGAGCCACTTCAAATTAACATGGGATTCTTTAATCAGAGCCTTCAAGAACAGTCATGTTTTCATTATGCTTCATATACTACAGGACTTCATACAATGTACACAGAGAGTAAACTCTGAGTTAGCTATTAGTAACTTAACAGTGATAACAATAAATTAGATAGAGGTATACACTGGACTCTAATATTGGTAGTATCTGATGTTTAGAACTGCAGGTAAATTAGAATAAGCACATTTTCTTACCTGTATACACATCTACTGATTTGCAGGATGCCTTTAGTTCACCAAGCAAGGATCCACATCTTCCCTGACAGGAAATTTAAGTTCTCTTACAGGAACCTGAATAACGTTTTACCTGGCATTTTATTACTTCACAAATATGCCTACACTGACTAGATACAGTGTGCAGCAATATCTGAGTTTATAAACAGTCAAGTATCACTTTAGGCTGCTGGCAAGGCTATTTTGTTACAGAATTTAAAAAAATAACAGAAACGAGAGTGGTTACATCATCTGTTTGCTCTGGGCCATCTCTGAATTAAACACAAAGGGTATCAGTGCATGAAAATGAGCTTGAAAAGCTTAAAGTGTTAAGAGTCCTTCCAAAGACAAAAAAAACTTACTGCTGTTCTAACTCCAGCAGCTCCTCCCTGCTGCCTAAAGAGTCTGAAACGAAACCAAGTTATTTATCTAAGAGCAGAAAAGGACACGAACACACTTTTGATCAGGAAATACAACCTGGAAGATTAGATTATACAGTAACACACGTGGGAAATTTGCTTACAAAGAAGTTTATTCCATAGATTTATGTCTATTATTTTATGTCAGAGAAACTTGTAACAGCACCAGCCTCCAAAAAAAATCAATTGTTTGATTGCACCTTCCTAGCTTGATTAACACAAACTTCTAATTGCGGGTTTTGTCTCTGTGGCTCCTCCCCTAAACACTCTTCAGCAAAGAGACGAGACAAGCCCGATTCCTCGGGATCAGGGATTTGCAGTCAGCACCCGGAGCCCCGGATAACGCAGGCTCCCGGCGCCACTCCGCTCTTTGCGGAGACACCACAAAGGGCTCCCGTTTCCTCCCGCCGCAGGCACCGCAGCGCTGCCCGCTCCCGGGGCCGCCTCGGGCCCCGCTCGGCCCTTCGGGGCCGTTCCCTCCGCCCATCCCGGCCCCGCACAGCTCCTCACGGCCTCCCTTGGCTCCGGCCCAGCACCTCCCTAAATCCCCCCCTGCACTCGCCTCCGGGACGGCGGGAACAGCGACCCCCCCCTTCCTCCCGCCCCTCCCGAGCCGCCCGGGCCCGGATCCTGCGGCCACGGCCGGGACCCCCCCGGAGCGCAGCCCCCGCCCCGCCGCACAAAGCGGGGCAGAGGAAGAGCACCCCCGGCCCCGCGGGAGGGCGGGCGGGGGGCAGAACGAGCCCAAACAGTTCCCAGAGGCGGCGCCCCAGTCCCGCAACCCCCGCCCGCCATCCCCGCCGAGCGGGGCAGGCCTGGCCCCGCGGCCGCGCCCCCGCCTCGCGCGGCCGGGGCCGCTGCTCCCCGCTGCCGCCCCAGCTACGGGGGGAGCCCCGAGCGCCGCCCCCGGCCCCGCTCACCCGCGGCCGCCGCCGAAGCTGCTGTAGGCCCGGTCGTCGTAGGGATCGAAATCCGCCATCGCCGCCGCGGCCTCGTCCCCGTGCGAGCGTGACAGGACCGCGCCCGAGGACCCCGCAACGCTTATATACGGCGGCGCGCGGGCCGGGGCTGCCCCGCGCGGTGCCTGCCTCCAGCTCCCCGCCCCGCCGGGGCTGTCCGCGCTGCTGCCTGTTGGGAGGCGCACGGCGCGGCTCGCTCGCGTCGGCTCTGGGACGGGATCCGCCCGGGGGTGCGCTCGGTGTCTGCTCTGCGATCTGCGCGGGATTTACCCGCGGCTCCGCCCAGGATCTGCTCCGGTTCTGCCGGAGGATCTGCCTGGGATGTGCCCGGTGTCTGTGGGGGATCGCCCCGGGGATCTGCCCGGGCTGCGCTCCGGTGAGCGTTGGACGCTCCAGTGCTGATCCAGGGCCAGCCCGCGGCTCTCGCTCCCCGAGCATCCCGCTGTCGCTGCGGGCAGGGATCACAGGGCTCATGGAAATGGATCCTGCTCCAGGTGTCACAGTCATCCACAGTGATCACAGGGATGGATCCTGCCCCGGGGTCATTCCCTGCACTCCCGCGCGTGTCTGGCAGCCACACGCAGTGTTCACAGGGCTGCTGGAGGATAGTGCTGGATTTTATTGCAAATTACGACAACGGGCTGTACACGAGAGCTTCACAGTCTCCTTAAAAAATACCATTTGTACCAGCTGGTTTGTCTCCTTTTCCCAGGCCACAGTTTAATGTTTTCTAATAAAACCACACCACAGATTCGCATAGGATAACCAACAATGCCTACGCCTCGTGTCCCTGGCCCTGCGCTGCCGATCCCCGCAGGCTTTGCCCCTCTGTCCCGGGCCAGCCCGCGGGGACAGGATCCAGCCCGGATCCTGGATCGCAGTCTCCCTCCAGGAACACGAACCGGGTGAGGGAATCCCGGGAGCCCTCGGGGCAGGGCAGAGAAGGAGGAATGAGTCCTGCGGAGGAGCAGGGCTGGGGGCCAGGGAGGGAACGTGGCGCTGAGGGGAGCGGGCTGTGGTAAAATGTGGAGTATGTCAAGATTATCTTAAGTAGTAATGTTCTTTAATGTAAGATCTTTGCATGCTTTTAGCAAGAAGGAGACCCAAGCCGTGGGGCAGCCAGCAGTCAGCATCACTTTCTCAAGGACATCCTGGAAATAATGAGCATGAAGGATGTAGTAAATTCGGATTTTGGTGTAAGTCTGTGTATACTTTGCTAATTTAGGAGAAGACTATTATAGCTGATCTATGTCCATTATAATTCTAAAGACCCTGTGAAGACCCTTCCCCTCAGCATGTGGGGAACTTCTTCAAGTTAGCTGAGGTTATGCAACTTGCAAATTACAAATCAATCCCGATACATGGGCAGTACTTGGAAAGTTACTAACTCTGAACTGAGTATAAACAATGGAGTGAAAAGCCCGGTGGGGCGTGCTGGATTTGTGGAACACCACGGAGCACCGTGGCTCGCGCAACTCTGATATAACCCATCAATGTGTCCATCGAGTGTGTCACGACTGGTTGCGGCACTCCGGGAAAGCAATCCGAATTTGTGGGATGAGGGGTTGAGGGAGCTGGGTGGAAAGGGCGGCCATGAGGGAAACGGGGTCTGAGGGGACAGGGCTGGGAAGGGCAGCCATGAGAACAACGGAGTCTGAGGGGACAGGGGTGGGAAAGGCGGCCATGAGGGGAGCGGAGTCTGAGGGGACAGGGGTGGGAAGGGCGGCCATGAGGGGAGCGGGGTCTGAGGGGCCGGGAGGCGCCGAGGGGAGTGGGCTGAAGGGTCATGAGGCGCTGAGGGGAGCCGGGCCGAAGGGCCGTGAGAAGCTGAGGCATGGCCATGAGGGAGCGGCACTGAGGTACCGGGGGGACCGAGGAGCGCGGCTCACACGGCGGCCGAGCCCGTCCCGCGGCGGCCGCGCTGCCCCGGAAGAGGCGGAGCGGGCGGGCGGCCCCACGTGCGGCAGCGGTGGCGGCATGGCGGGGATGGAGCTCGGGGAGGACATGGAGCAGACGGAGCCGCGGGGCGGCGGCGCGGCGGTGACCGACCCCCGCGGGGTGCTGCGGCAGGGCCGCGCCTTCCTCGACTTCTTCTGGGACATCGCTAAGCCGGAGCAGGAGGTGCGGCTGGCGGCCACGGAGAGCCTCCTGCGGCACCTGCGGGAGGGCAAGAAGGTGAGGCGGGGGCCGGTGGGTGCGGGTGAGTGGCTCCTCACACGGCTCATCCCTGCGCTCCCGCTTGGGCAGTGCGGACGGGGCACGGGCCGGGTGCGGGGGTCCGGCGGCCGGGCCGCGCTCGGGGCAGCCCGGACACCGCCCAGCTCGGTCTCTCTTGCAGGATGATGAGCTCAAGTACACCCTGAAGCGGCTGGTGGAGGGGCTGGGAGCCACCCGCGAGGCCGCCCGCCCGGGCTTCAGCTTGGCCTTGGCGCAGGTCAGTGTTCCCCAGCGCGGGTCAGAACCGTCGGCAGCCTCTGTCCATGCTTGGGGTCACTTTTGCTGTCTGTGCAAGGCTGGAGGACTCCCTTCTGTGCGCATGGGAGGGAAGGCTCTCACAACAACCGTACTGGTTTTAAATGGTGCTACTCTGCTTTAGAAACGTACAAAGTTATGAAATATACCAATATCACATTCATACTACAGAAGTCAGTCCTGTTTCAAGGACTTTGATTTACAAATTTTGACCAAGATTTCCATTATTCTGCATTTAGTACTATTACTGCTACTTAAAACTGGCTTGCTCTTGGTCTTGGTTGGTTGATGTGGGATACCTGCCCTTCCTCTAGACCAGTCCCATCCAGCCTGGCCTTGAACATTTCCAGGGATGGGGCAGCCACAGCTTCTCTGGGTAACCTGTGCCAGAGCCTCACTGCCCTGACAGAGAATGATTTCTTCTTAATATCTAACCTAAACTGGCCTTCTGTTAATGTAAAGTCATTCCTCCTTGTCCTGGTACTCTGGGACTCCAGAGTCCCTCTGCAGCTGTCTTGGAGCCTCTTTAGGCACTGGGAGAAACTCTGAGCTCTCCCTGGAGCCTTCTCCAAGCTGCACAACCCCAGCTCTCCCAACCTGCTTCCTGTTCTATACATCTTTACTGATCTGGTTGTATTTATTCTGGCCTGATGAAGCAGCATGTCTGCTGCTGTGCTGAACAGCTCTTCAGCTCTGTTTTAGCTTAACCCAAGATAATGTCATGCAATGCAAGAACTGCAAACAAGTATTCCATCTCTGTCCTCAGGTTTTGCAGGCTTTTGAGGAAATTCCACTGTGCAGCATTTTGGAGCAGATAAAAGAAAAACACAATCTGGAAAAAGTGAAAAAAGTAAGTGAGCTCATGGCAGCATTTGCCAACTGCTACTTTAATTGTTCTCTATTCTTTGAAGTCTTGGTGGATAGTGTAGTTTTGGGGTTCATGTTAAAGCAAGTGACTGCGATGAAATAACACATATTTCTAGAAATTGGAAGTTGATGACATTGTCATCTGGCCCTGTTTTAGCTGAGATTTGTCAGTGTGATGAAGAGGTACTTTAGGACAGTTCTTAAACATTGTGCAGGGGTTGTTTTTCAGTATATTCTCTTCCCATGGTGGGGTGTTCAAGGCTGGATTTTCCTGCCATCTTGTTCCACTGATTGTGTAGCTGCATGTGAGCTCTAGTCTCTCAGGAAAGTAGATTTTTAGCTATTTTCTTTTTTTTTTCCCTTTCAGAAACTTGTGAGAAATGCAGCTTTTGGGAACTTTTTTGGAGTGATGGCTCTGTTCCAGTCTGGGCGGCTTGTGAAGGTAACACTGCTGTCAGGTGTGTCAGTTCTGCTCCTGGGGCTTTGATGTGGAAAGAGAATGACAGAGAAAGGCTGGGTCACTGGGTAATCCATGCAGTGGCACTTGAAGCATCAAGTTCAACATTTCTGTTGTGCCATCCATGGGCTCTTTGTGCCTTTTTAAAGTCTGTTCCTGAATAGAATGTAGGAGCTGTGTCAAATAGTGCAGGAGGCTTCTACCTCTCCTGGAGGGAAGGGATCTGTTGTCATATCCAGCTGGAAAACATAATTTTGGAAAAAGCTGAGTTGACCAATCAAGTAACAAAATCATGTTTCTTATTACAAGTAGGTATAAACATCCAAAGAGTGGATTATCACCTGAGCCTTCAGCTGAATTTCTGATCTATCTCCTCTGGTTTTGGCTTTTCTTTCCTTTGTAGGACCGGAAAGCTCTGCTGGAGAGCATCCAGCTTCTGCAGCAGCTGACAAATCACCAGACACATCTCAGAGATCTGCCACGCAAAACTCTCATTGACATCACCTCTGAGGTGCAGGCACAGCGTGGGGCTTGGGGCTTGTGGGGTGGGGGGAAGAGAGGGCTTGGCTTTGGGGTCAGATTTTCCTTTAGTTTGTTCATAGCTGGAAGTTTTAGGGGGTGTGGAAGAGTGTAAACTGTGGGAGCTGTCCCTGTGTTGCCTGTGGTTGTGTTCTGGGAAGGGTGCTCTGGTTTAGCTTGGTTTGGTTTCATCATGGACAACCCACAGCCTGTTGTTTCCCATTTAACTTGCTTGGATTATATGTTAGACCATGTGCTCCTTGGGACAGATGAATGCTGAAAACTCTGAACAGCAAACCACCTTTTTTATGTAGCAAACCTTGGGCCTAAGGTTGAACTTTGGGCTGTTGGGAATGAAATTATGCAGGGACAAGGAGTAAAGAGCTCAGAGTATGTAGTAAAAGAAAAGAATTTATTTCCTTTTTTAAAAGTGAATATTATTTGTAGACATGAAGACTAGCAGTGTTAAATAAAAAGAGAGAGTTTCCTTGTCCCTGGGTTGCCTGGCTGTACAGGCAGAGCAGTCAGACAGCAGGAGAACAATTGCAGCTGGAGTCAGTTGACCAGAATTGCTGTGTGATGACAGCATGCTGCCCTGCTCCCCATGGTTCAGCACCTGGGACTGTCTGGCAGTCATGGACACATCCATTATTTATTTTTCATTGTGTCACCATAAAGACTATTTCTAGAGTTTCCAGAGCACTGCAGGCTTTTAGTAAAATGTCCTCCAATGCAGATACTTTAATGTGCTTACTTCACTGCAAGTTAGTAAAATGCCCTCAGGTATTTCTTACATGCTCTCACCCTTGTTCCTGTCTAGGTACCTGAAACTGTGTTTGAGGAGGTCCTGTTTGACATCTTGCAAGGTGACCTCTCTTCAGCCTTCACATCTCCAGAGAACCTGCACCTTTTGCTTGTGGGCATGCAGAAATTCCCTGGTGTTCTGAAACCTAAAAAGCTGAAGAAGCTGTTTGGCTCATCTACTGTTGTAAATAAGGAAAATGTTTCCAGGTTAAGTTCTTAAATAAGGAGGATTAAATGAACATTATTTTCCTCTTGGCTAGGAGTGAGAGAAATGTGGCTGTGATTCTGATTCCTGCTTGTATTTGCCACTGTAGGTGCTGCAGAGGGTTAGGTGTTAATTGTTCTGCAGGTTCCCAAGTTACAGTTGTGTCATTTCTCCCAGGGGGCACAGCCTGCAGTTCTTGGGAAATGTTCTGTGTCTTTCAGCAGGATGAATTTGGCCTTCAGCAATTCCCTTTCAGGTCAGATCTCTCACATTATTTTATTTATTCTTCTAGACTTGTAGAGCTTCTGAAAAGTGCTGCCAAGTCTGAGAAGGAAGACAAGAAATTGCCCAGTGTAGTGTTTGATTTGCTCCAAGTTGCACTGAAGGAAGGTGCCTTTGAACTGTTCTGGAATGAAGTTGTGGAGAATGGGCTATTGAAGGAGAAATCAGGACCTGTCAGGTTTGTTTTAACATACACTGTTTGTGGTTTCCCATGTTACCCTTCTGTTTCTTGACCCAGAAGTTTTGACTTCATCTCCTTGCATGCTCCTGTACCTGCCCCAGCCCTTGCTGTCTGTCTTAGCCCTGGGTGTGGGTTTAGTGCTGTGCTTTACCCTGAGGGAATGTTCTTTGTTCCCCCTCAGTCACATGTGCTACCGATTGCTGGGCAGTGCCCTCCCCTCGCTGTCCCTGGAGCAGCTGCAGGTGGTTCTCAAGGGGAAGGTGATGCTGCACTATGGAGAACACGTGGTAGCAACTCAGGTAGGTCTTTGAACAGCTAAAGGCCGTGTCTTGAGCACAAGGAAGTCTCTGCCCCACTTCTAGTTTCAAATCATCTTGTATAAAAAAAGTTGATGTCATTTTAGACATTGAACTCTTACTAAAAGCAAGGTTAGTGTATTGGTTACAGTGGACTGAGTATAGCCTGTGTTTGATTGTCATTGCCTGTTTTAAGGGTATGGAAACTGTTCAGCACTGTCTCACCTGCTTTCATTGCTGCTGCCAGGAAGGCTCTGATGAGGGGGGAGGCAGAGCAAGGGCAGCCCTCAGCAAATTGACAGTGTCATGTGTTGTCCTTTAACAGTCCCTTTGCTTTTGTGTGTCCAGAAGCTGCTTTTTGTTTATTATTGTGCTGGATGTTGCATGAACATTGGAAGGCAAAGACAAAAAGGGACAACTCGTGCTTTTGTTTGTTAGTGCTTGTTTCAATAAGCACATCTGAGGTTTTAGCACAAAATTTATTTGGAATTGGACTTTGGAGCTCCTCTTCCTCTTTCCCTACTGGGAAGCAAGCAAACAACACAAGTCTGCAATAAAGAGAGGAAAAGTAAAAGGGGAGTACTGATAAAACTGGCTTTTAGCTTGGCTTTTTGTGGTAACACAATCCCAAACCTCCTCACATGTGCCCAGAAATAGTAGTTGTATCTTGGGAGAGATAGGTCTGTGTGATCTTCTTGTTCTGTTATCAGAGCAGCCATAGGTGTGTGGGTTTGCTCTGCAAATACTGCATACCATGGTGCCTGCCTAAATGGACCAGCTTTCTCCAGGATTTATCCACTGGCTTAGTAGTTTCCCTATTTCTTGCTTTTTGTGCTTGTTACAAAGTAAATTAGGCTGTGATCTTCCATGTGCTTCAAATTTTATTTGGTTCCTGTCAGAAATCCCTGAAGACAATGAGGCTAAATGGAAGAAGCTACTAATATTGTTGATGATGAGAGAATAGAAAAGGTCTTTGTTTGAATTTGATTCTGTTTTGTTTTGTTTCTTGACATAGGCTGTTTTGAGAAGTAAATGCTGTTACCTTGTTTATCCTTATGGGATTCTGGTGATTGTTGGAGATGGAGCTAGAAAAAGCTGGAGTCTGATATTTACTGGCAGTTTTCTTCCTGATTCCACGTTTTTAATCAACAAAGGAGTAAATAAACCTGATTCACTTGAGAGGTCCCTTCCAACCCAGGCCATTCTGTGATTCTATGATTTTTATTTACAGAGCCATTCAGTCTGAGTGTGAAGTTGCTGACCTGCTTCTTTGACCATGTTTTTCAGTCTCCCCAGGGATTTAAGTTTGCTGCAGAAATGGAGGGATACATAGATACATTTCTGAGTGGCTGCGATGACCCAGAGAGGCAGCTGGCTGTGATGATGGGCTTCTCTACCCTTACCAATCAAGGCAGGCCAGTGCTGTTGAGTGCTTCCAGGGTAGTGAAACACCTGCAGGCCGTGGCATTGCAAAAATACATCAGCTGGCTCAAGGACATGTTCCTCAGGCCAGACTTGGACTGCTGTTTAGACTTCTCAAGTAACCGGCAGAAACAGAACCGGCAAAACGCAGACATGTGAGTACGGGGTACTGCACCTTCCTCTCAGCATCTGCTGCTTCCCTTGCCATGAGTTCACAATTGTTTATTTCCTTTGTCTCAGGAAGTTTAGCCCCAGAATCTGACTCTTTCACTGGGATAAAATTCAACTCTGCAAATTCTGCAAGCATGTTGAGAACCAGCCTGCCCAAAGCAGACTGGATCACCAAAAGAGCATTTTCTCTTTTTCTAGTCCTGACAGTTGCTTTGGAGAATATGTCCCATGGCTTCCTCTTTCACTACAGCTTCTCAGGTCTTTGTAGGAATTGTGCCTCTCTTTTACCCGTGTGTTAGGCAGGCTGGCATTCAGGCCACGTTATGTGTTACCTGGCACCTGTAAACCTCACTCTACTGACTGCTGCAATTCTTGAAGTGCTTTTTGCTCATCTGCAGACTCTCTGTGGGATAAATAGATCACCTTTTGCATAGTAAAAAGCAAACTTGAGAAGATTATATCTCTTCTTTTGTACCTATTGCTTTGTTGCTACATAACTTTGCCAGTTTTAGTGTAAAGTCTCTAAAAATCTGTAAGCCACCTCCTGGTGCAGTGGATTGTGCAGTGTATTTGTGTTGGGTTAGTGTTCAAATTGCTGATTGTGTTCTCCTTCTTATTCAAAGAGCACAACAGAAGATTGCTCGATTGAGAAGATGGATCATGCACAGACTGGTTAACATCATTGAAAGTGCCACCAGAAAAGAGGAGAGCCTTGTGATGGACATTGCCAGGTGAGACTGATGTAAAGACACATGTGCTTGGGATAATTGTGTGTAGCTCAACAGCAGTATTCCAGATAAGCTGTCCCTATTACACTGGGCAAATCCAGTAGTGGAAATGCTCCATAATAAATCATTTAGGAGTCTAGGTTTTGTTTTCATACTTTCTGCATGATTGGACTAACCTGTGTCATAAGTAGTTGGCACTTAAAATCACATTAGTCCCATTTATTTTGAATAAATTTTCCATTCCTGCTTGCCTAAACTGCTTGAAGATAGTATTTTTAACATCAGGTCTTAATAAGTAATTATCTGTCACTTAAAGTGTCTTGGAGAGTATGACCCACATCTGACAGTCTTAGTATTGTCCTTTGTGGCCTTAGTGTTGGTGCTTCACTTTTGTGAAGTCCTGAGCATCTTGTTCTCTTCTTTACCCTATGTGTCTGGAGAAAACAGTCTCATTGTAAATAGTGCTTTTTTCAGTGTTTGACCTTCCTTGAATGTGGAACTGTTTGGTTTGCATGCATGGGCTGATTTTGCTTTGTTATGACCAATCTGGGTTTTCATTCTGTTCCTATTTCTGTCTGTTCTAGGTTTTGCTTCTTCCATGCTTTCTTTGTTGCTAAGAAGAAGAATTCCCAGGTAGCTGAGGCTGGTGTTCTTCCATCAGAGCCCCTGAATGAACGGGATCATACAGAGACAGAAAACTACTTCTTTGGGTAAGGATTTGATTGCAGGCTTTAGGCTTGGAAATTTCTCTTTTTTTCCTGAGGATAAAATAAGCTTGTGAATGGTGGGGCAAGGAGTTTGGAATGGTAGGCTGCTGTTGGAACATTTCTTTGACTCCAGCACCAGGAAATGGCTTTTTTATGGAGATGGATTTTTCAAAGATTGTGTTTTGTCCATGACAAACGAGTATATCTGGGATAATGAGTAGATGTGAGATGATATGGCAGGTGTGGAGTTGAGCTCATACTGCTTTTCCCCATAGTATTTTCATTGCCTCTATTGCAAACTGGAAGGGGAAGGATCCAGGAGGGAGGTGCTGGGGTTATGCTGTTGGATTTCTGGCCCCTCTGTGTGTGAGGTGCTGGTGACTCCACAGCCCTCCCTGTGCTAAGGAAGATAGAGTTGGTAATAGATGCTTTTAGATGATTGCCAAACCTCAGTAGAAGGAAAGCAGAGGACATGGTGGGACACAGAGTGAGAAGCAACTGAGATTGATAGTGTCTTTGAGAGCACCAGGTGGTTTGGGGCCACCATGATAATGAGCTCTACACTGCTGTCTTGGCCAGATGTGTGGGTTGAAAGTTGGGCACTGTCAGTCTGGGCTGCAGTGAGTGACCAGAGCTCTGGGATGAGAGTGCTTTGCTGGTGGGTATTACTTTGGTAAGCAGGAACAGGCCATTTGGTTCCTCTGACAATAACATGGTGTCTTTCTTTGCAGGTTACTTCAGACATTAAACACCCTGCCTGTCTTGGGGGATACAGCAAAGGCTGCAGCCTTGAGAGAGAAGCATGTCCATGGTGTGACTGCAGATGGGAAACTGTGGATCTTTCTCCTTGTTGAGTATGCCAACAAGCTGCTCTCCACTGAGCATGTCAAAGCTGTGAAACCTTTTACCGAGGAACAGAGGGATATCTGGGAGAGGTGAGATGATTGGGAAACTGGGTGCTGGGTTGGTGCAGTGAGAAAGGTGGGAGCCCTGATCTTGGTTTCTCTTTAGGACAAGGAGATGTTGTGTTCTCTTTGCCTCGTGGTGTTTTGGTTGCTGTAGCACAGCCATTTCACAGGCAGTGGCAGTTGGTTTTGTTCCCTTTGAGTATCCTGCACCTGACTGGGTTTCAGAGTATCTTTCTGTTTCTTTTCACCCCATTCCTTTCTTCCTCTTCCTCTTCCTTCTATGTGTTAACTATGTGATAGCCATATCCTTTTCTATTTTTGCTCATAGTCCTTCTCCCAAACATGATTGTAACCGTCTGCTCATCTTTTCTCTAAATAATGCCTGTACAAACATCTCAGTGATTCTTTTCTGAGAGTCTTTTTGACTCCCTGTAAAGGTCTAGCCTTGGCTGTGATATTAGGAGTGTAGTCTGTGCATAAGTGCAGTTTTTTTATAACCCACATTCAGTCAGATACTATTATTGGGTTAAGATTGTGTGCTAAAAGAGAATCCAATGCCAAGAGATGAAATGTTAAGTACACAAAACAGTACTCTAGTTTTGGTCATGTTTTTAGTCTGGTCATATGGGATGATTTGCTGTTGTAATTGTGAACACTCAGAGAGGTTTCTTTCTTCAGAACACTTCAGTCTGTGAAGAATCTGCAGAAAAAGGAAAACAAATCAGACAGTGCCAAAGTTGGTGCTTTCCAACAACTTCTGCTTTCAATGGCCATTCATCTTTTCAAGGTAACATCTCTGATGAATACTTCTCTAGTATAGAATAGGCTGATAATAGCTGGGCTTCCTGAACACCAAGATGAGGAGTTTCTCTGTGTTCAGAGATCCAGCCTTTCAGAACCTCTGGCTTCTGAAAGTGGGCAACTGGCAGCTAATAAGCTGTGATTCTTACACTCTCTGTAGACATGTAGTGGGCAAAGCTTGGCCTGACCATTAGTTTTGCCCTTGATTTGCTGCTGACTGGAGCAATTTTTACTTAATTTCATGGGGGCTTTTTTGCAAAAGAGTTGCAGTAGGTGATTGTATATTTGTACCTGTTTAGAGTGATCCTTAGATTTGGAGCATGTTCCTTCTGTTGTTGTTGGTAGTGGGGAGTTCTGAGCCTGTTTCTTGTCTGCTTGTGATCAAACAGAATCAGTCTGAAACAGTGGAGGTTCTGAGTGACCTTCTGAACTGCACAGAGAAGGCCTTCAGCAAAGAAGCCAAGAAGAAGAAGGCTGGTGAGTCCTTCCTTCAGAAAGAAAGGGAGTGGGATTGTTAGTGGTCTGCCAAGGCAGTTTGCACTCTGCACTGGTTCTGGCTTGATGCACTTACCCCAGGGGAATTCCTTCTTCATTCTCTTTCCATTCTAAGTCCTGTGCTCCAGCTCTCTGTGTGCACTGTCAGTGGGTTGTGTTCCTGTGTGCCTGGGAAGGAGAGCTGAACTCCACAGCTGCCCTTGTTTGGGTGAGCACTCCAAGGGAGTTCATTCTCCTTGAGGCACTGCTCTGTGTGGGCCAGAGGCTGGTGCTGACCTGGTGGTGTCTGCCTGGCAGAGCTGTGGGCTTGAACACCCAGCAGGCATCAAACAGGTGTCCTTCTTAGCTTGAGTTCTGAGCAAGCAGAATGTGTCCTCTGTGTGAACACAGCATGTTTGGAGATGGAGGCTGGTCCTTGTTTAGGGCCTTTGGACCCTCTAGGTTGGGACTTGACCAGGAAAAAACTTGGCTTGATCTTTTGATTTCCTCTCCAACTGTGCTCTTGTTCTCCTGAGATCTGTGTAAATCAATTTGAAGGCACTGTGAAAATAAAAGCTGTAATTCTTTGGTAGTTTGGTTGGTTGTAGAGCAGGATTCCCAAACTTTTGGACTAAAGGACGAATTTCAAATGCCATCACTTCTCATGGGCTGCTGGGACTTCTGATTTCACTGGAGACACTATAAAATGCACATACTTTTGCTGACCAGCTGCTTTAATGTGACCAAGTAGGTGCCAGGCAACTTGCAGAACTGCTAATCTAAGTAATGATTTAATAAATAGTAGCTTTTGTTACCTGGTAAGCCTTTGCAGAAAAAGGAAAACAATGGTCAAAAGACCATTTCAAACATGTTTCTCCCTGTGGTTTCTCCCTCCCAGCCTTCTGGTCTGTGTTGCTGAGTGGTACTTTTAAGAGTCAGCTAGAAGGACAATTTTAATTTTTATTCCTTGGTGAATTTTTCTGTATTTCTTACTGATATACCAATGCCTCTTCCTGCCATTGTTTGTTTGTCCTGTGCAGACAGCTCAGAGCCAGGATGGGTTGAGGTGATGGTGGAAATCCTTCTCTCCCTCCTTGCCCAGCCCAGCCTTCTCTTACGTCGGATTTCCAAGAGTGTGTTTGTGTGGATTTGCCCCAGCCTGACCAAGAGGGGCTTGCAGCTCATCTTGGATGTAAGTGAGGCACTCACAGGGCCTTGCACTGTTTGCCTGTTTTGTCCCTAACTCATGTATGTACAAGCATGTCTCAATTTTAGGTTTAATTTAAGTCTACTTGATTTAGGAAATGTGTGCTACTGAATTTGAGCTGTAATTTAGAGAGAGTTTAGGCTATTTTTTGTTTTTGTGGGGGAGGAGTTTGGTTGTTTTTTTTTTACAGGAGCCTGAGATCTGCTAACTTCAAGCTGTATTATTTGATAGTTTTAGGCTGAAGAAATTCCTGGGTCAGTTTATATAACTGGTAGATTTTATATGTGTGTATAAATGGTAAAATTTCTTTTACTTAGAAAGGTTGTTTTTTCATAGAGGTGCTAAAAATAAGTGACACTAAAAATCTGAATTGGTCATACCACTAAGAAAGGTGATTCCTGCTGAAAAAATAATATGTGGATTGCAAACATGGGCTGTCAGGTAATTTGTGATGAACCTAATACTTCATTTGGAACAAGCCAAGGTGTGTGATGCCACCAGCCTCTTCAGTTTTCTCCACCTTTTTTGTTACTTACAGAAAGAACTTGGCATGTTAACAAGCAGAAAGTTGATGCCCTTACTTAAAATTCCATTATTCACCTGGTTTACTGTGCTGTAATTTTTGTCTGTTATACACAAGAAATGGTTAAAAACAAAACAAAAAACACAAGTCCCTTTTTTTTGTAGGTTTTTGACCCTAACCAGGAGCAAAATGAAGAAAGTGCAGTCGTTGTGATGGAAGAATCAAACAAAAAGACCAAATCTGCCCAGGACATGGTAATTGTGCCATTGCCAGTCACAAACACTCCTCATATCCTCAATATTGAATGGTTCTCCTGAGCTGTGTTAATAGATTAACATAATTTCTCTACTTGAGGAAAATGGCTGTTGCTCTATTAAGGTTTATTTAAAGGTTCAACACACAAATGGCTTGTTGGAAGTGCATGCTTGAGTCTCTTGGCCTGCAGTTGTAGGTGTGGCTGGTTGAAGAGATGCCTTTCTGAGAAGAAATAGCTGCATCCTGATAGGAGCACAGGCCTGTCCTTTCTGCAGCCACAGAATCATGGCTGTGGTGCACAGCCAGCTGGATTCCAGATCTCACATTTTTAAGGACTGTAGATACTTAAGTCATGAAGCATTACAGGCATCAGCAGAGAGGAGGGTCACATGGGAGCTGTTCCTTGGAAGCTTCTCTTTGATCCTTATTTAATGTGACAGAGAAGTCTGTATTGTATTCCACTTTAGCCCTTGTGGAGACCTGGTACCCCATTTTCTGAGGTGTCTCTACTTGAAGGAAGGCAGGAGGGGAGGGTTGAGGTTTTATTTCTGAGAATTGAGTTGAGCTTGTGTGGTGGGTTCAGGAGATGAACTTCCCTTTCTTAGGATGAAGAAGGAAGCGAGGACTCCTCAGATGAAGACAACAGTGACAGTGAAGATGAGGAGAATGAAGAAGTTGATGATAATTTTCGCAGTCAGCTGATGAAAGTTCTCCAAGGAGGGAGTTCTTTGGTATGTTTTCACTGCCTACCTTGATACAAATACCAGGAGGTTGGGATGGTGCCTGAACTCATGCTGTCTTGGCCCTTGCATCATCTTTGTATGGCACTTGAAACACTCATGGTGTTAGGTGAGCTCTGGGAATAAGTCACTTGTCCTTTTATTTATTGTTCATATATCTTGAGCACTTTAGCTTGTTCAGTCTAGCCTGACACAGCTTGTGCTCCTGCCTGTAATAAATGAGATTGATGAGAGCTAAAGCACTGAGATACTGTTATGTGTGCTGGCTGGCCTGTGTGGAGGAGTGTTCCCTTAAGGCCACTCTGGAGACTTACTGTAGCAGTGATAGAGTTTGATTTAATGATCCCAATAAAGGTTGCAGACATAGCAACATATGAACCTCTTTACTGAAGGAGGAACAGCACAGAGGGAGTCAGGTCAAAACCTCAGCCTCTTTCCTCTCCTGATTCTCTCTACAGCAGCCAGATTATTTGATGGGAGATATAAGTGAGATTTCTCATGGGTCTGAGCAGCTGTGTTCCCTCCCTGCAGTATTATTCAGGATTAGCTACACCCCTGCTGGAGTCTGGTCTTGGCTCTGGTTCCCTCCCCACTGTCCTTTTGAAGTATTTGAGTTGATGTGTTAGGTTTTCTCTCCTAAAATCAAAAGGAAGAAGATAAGAGTGATGAAGAGCTGGATGATGAGGCTATGATGGCCCTTGACAAGAACATCTCAGCCCTTTTTGCTGAGCAGCAGAAACGGATCCAGGCAAAGAAAGATGAGAAGGACAGAATGAGGAAAGAGAAGATCCTGCGGAGGGATTTCAAGGCTAAGGTGGGAGACAAATGTTTGTGTGAAGACCTCTGCTTTAGTAGCATGTCAGTTGAAGCCTGTGAATGCTGTGAGCTACCTGGGACATTCACCTATGTCATTAGCCCCTGGAAGCTGGGACTGGATTGTTCTGCCTTTGTACAGCACCTGGCACAACACTGTTGGGTTCCGTGAGTGGGGCTTCACAGGCCTGTTTGAAAACCAGGATTGTGCTGTCAAAAAGTGCACCATGGGTTTCATTTGCTGATCTGAAATGCTTAAACTGATAAGATCCTTTCCTGCAGCTATCCAAGGGTGCCTGTCAGTTTTGCTTTTTTTTTAACTGGACAAACTTGGTGTTCCTTAATGCTTGAAGTGCCTCGGATCATTTTGCAACATGAGCTTTTTTTGCCAGTAAAATTGGGGGTTTTGCTAAACCCCCTGGTTGGTTGTGACTGTAATGCTGAGGTCAGGCCGCCTGGTGTCAGCATGGACCTTCTGGGACATTCCAGCATCCAGAGACAGCTCCAGCTGCTCCCAGGCAGAAATGGGAGTCAGGAGTCAGTTAGCCAAGGCTGAACAGGGAAGTGAGCCAGTGGCTCTACTGCATTTCCCTCCTGATGCTGTTCTATAAAAATGCTGATTTTATGCTGGTGCACTGTGTATTTCAAGGGAGCTTGCAGGGGTGAGATCTTCAGTCAGTGGTGCTGACAGGGACCTGTGCCAAGTGACACTGATTCTTGTAACTCTTCTTTCTGAATAGTGTCACTGCACAAAATACAGTTGGAACCAACAGTCAACTCTCCATCTTCAGTTTCAAATTTTAATTTTCAGTTTCCCATGCCTTAACAGTAGAAATTGTACCAGAATGTGTACAGATTTCAGCTGTAAATAATTTTTTCAGTCCCCTCCAGCTGCTCCCCAGCCTATTGGTAGGTGCTCTGGGTAAATCCATCTTGTTTCCCTGTCTGCTGTACTCCTCACATGGATAACTGTGTTTGCAGGTGTTGGATCTGATCGATGTGTTCCTGGTTAAGCAAGCAGAGAACCCCTTGGTGTTTGATATCATTGAGCCCCTGCTTCAGTTGATTGAACAGTGCATGAGCTCAGACTCTGACAAGCAGGAGGTGGATTTCCTCCAGAAAACAGCTAGTATCTTCAAGTAAGTGTCCTTGGACCTCCAGCTAACAGAAGATGGCTTTTGATAAACAGCTGTGGTATTGGTTGAACACCAGGAGCTGCTGTTTCTAAGGTTGAAGGCAATTGCTATGCTTAGATTGTGTAGGTTAGATTATCAGCACCACACACATACACAGTGCTTAGTCATAACCTGCAGGAAAGGAATTAGGATCTGCATTTTCTCGGCTAAAGGACTTGAAGTGTCAAACCTGTTTGCAGGTGGAACCCTCAAGAACAAACACAGGTACTGCAGGTATGGAGCCATGTCACTGAGTACCTCCTTGGGCGTCTGACCTCTGGGTCAGACCATGCAACAACTCCCAAGGCTTACAGACTTGCTGCTGTGGCTGGAACAAACTCTCAGCAAGTGATTTCTGAGACAGGCAGAGTGCAAATTCTCTGTTCAGGGCCAGAAGTGAGGGATGATACCAGCTGGACAGACATAATGCATGCTGTGTCACATGTGTCCTCTGTGCACCACTTCTTGACATCCTCAGCACTCTCTAAAGCATTTTCAGTGCTGCTATCTCCCCAGTTGAGAAGCAGTTGTGAAGTAATAAGCTTGAAGTGGTCAGTGCTCTTTGTGGGAGCTCTGAAGGAAACTGAAGGAAAGTCAGCTCTGATGCCTGAATTTGTGCTTGAAGGTGAAGGATGTTCAGAGTCCTCACCCTTCTTGGCACAGCCATGTGCTGCAGGGCTTGTCTGCTCAGTACCTAGCTAGCATTGTTTGTCACCACTCACTGTGTCCTGGTTTTGCTCTCTCTCACCCTGCTAAGTGCTCAGTGCTCCTGGCTATGTGCTCCCAGAGCTCTGTATGTTTGTGTTTGTTTCACTGTGCAGGAACTCGCTGTGCCGCAACAAGCAGTACTGCAAGAGAGTGGCCTCCCTGCAGGAGGATGTGCATGCCTTGCTGCAGAGACTGGTCAAGAGAGCCTGCAAGCACACTGACTCTGCAGTGGCTCTCTACTACTTCAGGTGAGTGTTCACAAGGAGCTTCTCCACTGATGCTGTGACATCTGAGCAGGTGTGGTGATGTGTGTTTAGAGGTCTGGGAAGCAAGAGCCTTGCAGAAGGCTTCATACCAGCATCTGTGTCTTACATAAGGACTAGTCATTCCTGGCAGTCTGAAGCATTTTCAAATATGTCTATTTTTTGGTGATTGTCTTTTATAGCTTCTATGATACAGAAATGGTCTGGTACAGCTCTGCTGCTGTGGTGGGAAGTGCGTTCTTGAGGCTTCCTCTGGGAGTAATGCAGTGTGTGTGCTTCAGTGGGGGATGAGTGTATTTCCTAATCAACCTGTGATGATTGTTCTTTAAATGCAGCGTTTACTGTCTCCATGATAGCAAAATGAGGGCAATAGCCATCTAGTCCTGACTGTACATACCAATATTTTCTCCTTTGCTGTAGAATAGAGGAAAATTAGGATAAGCCAGATACATATTTGTTAGAAAGATGAGTGATCTTGCTGTTCTGTGGTCTAGATAAGAGTGCTATTTACCAGCTTGCTCTCTAGTGATATGCAGCCAGTTTCATGAGGACTTTCATACTCAATCTGGGATTTTTCAGCTCAGCTGTGTGTACAGTGGGTACCATGTTGCATGGTCAACCCAGTTCCATTGGACATTGTTGGCTCTGCAGCACATCTCCCCCATGGCTGTGCAGGAACCTTGGTACCTCTAGCAACATGGGGCTGGCTGTGTGTGCTGCATGGTTCCCTGACAGCTTCCCAGCAGTGCCCAATAAATACTGCATTTTCCACAAGCACAGAGGTCTGCATGCTCTCCCAATGGAGAGTTCTCCAGCCTGAGTTCTCCAGCACATGGCAGCTGAGGCCATGCTGCAGCCCTGGCTGAGCTGTGCAGGCTCAGAAATCCTGGGCAAGGTGCAGAACTCCTCCAGCAGTGCCAGTCAGAAGCATGAGCTTGAGGAAACCAGGCTGATAGTGGAGATATCTGACTGTGATGACACAAAATTATTTAGTTTCCTAAGATTTCTTTGTCTTTATGTCTGGCCAGAGTGGGTTAGACTGAGAGAAGGGACCCTATCAAATTCTGTAACCATCTTTGCTACAGAGGAAGCTGCCTGTGCCTCTTGGCCTTAGGTAGCTTCACTGTGGCACTGTGGTAACTGCTGTGTTCCCCCCTTTTCTTTTACAGTGCCTCATTGTACCTGCTCAAAGTGTTGAAAGGAAACACATCCTCAACTGCTCCTCCCCCTGAGCCTGAGAAACAGAATGACAGCAAAGCAAAGCAGGCATGTCAGGTAAGACATGAGGCTGCTCCTGGGGATGTGTTTTTGTCAGTGAAGCTGCAGTACCTGGTTTTGCAGGTGGGCCTTCCTTGTTCATTGTCACTGGGCCTGTTGTTTGCAGTACCTGTCTGCCTGATTTCCATGACACTGGGAAGTTCCCCATCCCTTTCTGGCCCTCACCCTCCTGGCTTTCACCCTTTCCTGCCTGCTTGCCCATAGGCACAGGGGCTGCTGATTCAGTGGATCCAGGTTGATGTCCAGAGAAGCCTCATGTGTATTTGTGCTGTTCTCCCTAATTTGCTGTTTTTTCCATTAAACTCCTGGCAGTCACTCTTGAGTTTTTTCCAGAGGGTGCTGGGGAGCAGGAAGATACAGAACAGTGGTGGATGAGAGTAAACTCCTATTCCCCTGAGGTTTGGGCTAAGGTGAAGGGTGAAGAGTGTGTGGAGCAGCCCTGATTTTGGTGGTAGTTGTTTGGAGGGAGGCTTCATCTGATTGTGCTGCAGGTGTCCATTACTAGGAGACTCTTAGTCTGATCCCCTTTCACCCACTGTCTGTGCTGCATTTCACTGGTCTCAGAGTGGGTGAGCCTTTATATTGGGCAGCCCACTCCAGTCACCTCCACTAGAAACTCAGCAAGCAGTGTCTCAGTCTCAGCAGCTGACCCTGGCCTTGCCTCTGAACCCCTCACACTGATCACAGGAATAGTGCCTTCATCTTGCTGACATCTTGTGGGGTAGAAAAATAAACAGAGCTCCCTCATGGAACTTAACACACATGGAATTACTGCTGGAGGCTGAAAGGACAGCCAGTGTTTCTAGGGCTTAGGGAGAGGTGGAGGGTGTTAACCCAGGTTGCTTTTGTGCAGTGCTGGGCCTTTTGTGAAAGAAAAACAAAATGGGAGATCTGGGAGAATATAAGCAACATACTTAACTTTGAGGCTAAAGTGAGGCATGCTTCAGAGCATCCTTGTGCAGTTTCACAGGGAAACCTCTTATTCCAGTGGGAGCAGAGCTCTGGTCCTGGCCAGGCAGGGACAGAGCCAGCAGCTGACATGAGCTGCCAGTTTGAGGGAAATGACAGCTCAGTTCATGTCATGCTGCTGATGACTGACACTGTGTTGAGGCCAGGGAGGTTTTGCAGGGGGGAACCAGAGACAGAGGTGTTGTGTGTTTCCAATGACCTGTGCTCTGTGAGCACAATTTGGAGTTTTTTAATAAGCAGGAAAGTGGAACTAGAGCAGGCACTAGGATGCAGTAGCCAGATTTATGGAAAAACTATAGAAGAATTTTTTTTCAGTAAATATATGCATGGAAGGAGAAATCTTTTCCTTCCAGATGTGTGTCTCAAATAAGTGCTAAGTAGAGACACTCCACTAGAAAAACAGGTCATATTTCAAGATCCATCTTTATTCCATTTTAGCCTTTAGTGTTCAGCTGCAGGAGCAGTGGGAGTTTGACCTGAGAACAGGACACCACATTAACTTGGCTTTAGATTTCCATGGGGCTGTGGAAAAATTCCTTGGGCAGAGGTTCACTGCTGTGAAGATTACAGCTTTTTTCCTCCTGGGCCTGAATTTTTCACTCTTCCCAAAGAGCAGTACCTCGCTGGCAGAGTGAGAACAGTCAGGAATGTTGGGATGCAGTGCTCCACACTTGGCTCTTCAGTGCCTCCTGTTTGTTTAGATCCATGTAGCCTGAGCAGGTTGCTGTGTGTCTGGGATTCTCGTTGCCCACCAGAGGGGGATATTGGAGCATGGACACAGTTTTGGGATTGCTGGATCCCTGATCAGTGCTAGGGCTTGTCTGCTGAGTACCTAGGAGTCCTGGACATAGGTGCTGAGTGTGTGTAGATACAGATATGTACATACACTGAAATCTACAGGCACAAGTAGCTCTTCAGCTGAGAACAAACACCATCTGCACAGCCCAGCTACTGCAGGATGGGCTTGCAGTGCCCTGTGAGCCTTGTGTACTACACATGCCAACCACAAACCTAGAGCACAGCCCCACACTACGTGGAGTGTGTGTAGTCCTGCTAGGAAGCTGTGCTGCCCTTCAGTGACAAGGTCCTATGAGAGAGCATATTTGGGGCCCACTTGGCTGTTTATTCATGGTTCTGTGTCATATCTTAAGCATAACTAGTTGTTGGGAAAACCTCTTAGAACTGATGAAAATTGATTTATTCACTGTTAGTGATTCATTCTTGTGTTTCACTGGAAATGCTTTTATTTTGTTTTCTTCCCTCCAGCTTTTGAACCCAGGCTGTTTGAACGTGAAGAAGGTGGCTGCTGTCTATCAGCAGGCACTGACCCACTTCCTCAGCAAAAGGAACAGTCCCCTCACATGCTCCATGTTCCATGATCTCTTCAAACGCTTCCCAGTAAGTGCTGATGGCTCTGTTGTCTTCTGCTGGCTCCAAAGTATGATTATAATTGTGGGCAAAGTGGGGAGAGAAACTTCTCTGTTGTATTGCAGACTTTAGAAATTGCTGTGAGGTTTCCTTGGGTTTTCACCTGCTCAGACTCTTAAACTCAGACTCAGTTTTTATAACAACACTGCAGGAGGCCAGGATCTTATTTATGGTTTGGACTGGGATACTCCATGCAGAAAGCAGGTGAACAGCAGGCTGCTCTTTAAAACATAGCCTAAGAAGCTTTAATTTTTTCCAGTATTCAAGAAAACATGGATGAGCAAGGTTTGCACAAAGGCAAAACAGGTCACCTTGTTTGAGCAACCAGTGTAACTCCTCTCCAGCTCTGCTCCCACTGCATGCTCAGTTTCTCAGCTTTCTTCCAGGAAGGCTGAGGAGTGTGAAGTCTAATTGGAATCTAATCTTCAAGCCTGATATTCAGACAGTGCAAGTGTCTGAAATGTTTGATGTATTTCCTGCAAGCTTGACCCAAGCCTGGGGCTGGTCTCCTCTATGAGGACAGCCAGTTTTTAAGGAACAGGCCATGGGCCTGAATGTCATACAAATCTTCAGGGGTTTTTAGGTCAGAGCAAACTAGAGACAGCTGCCAGAAGCCCTTTCTCCAAACCTTGTAGAATTGATGTCTGATGTGAGGGTGGGAGGAGATGTAACTGGGGCAGGATGCTTTCAGGCTGAGGACTCCATCCAGGAGAGAGTTCTGCTTGCCAGGTTTCTTAGGACACCAGCCCACCATGCCTTGTACCTGAGTTTGAGAAATGGAGGGAGAGCAGGGCTGTGTGTTGCCCACATGAACAGAAAACTTAAGATCCAGTCTGCAGATTTCTAAAACCTCTAGATTTCATATAACTGTTCCTTGTAGAATTATCTTCTAAAATCACCACATCCACATGTCTTCCTAAATACCTCCAGGGATGGTGACTCAACCATTTCCCTGAGAAGCCTTTGCCAGTGCCTGACAACCCTTTCAGTGAAGAGATTGTTCCTTATACCTCATGTAAACCTCCCCATGTGCAACTTTAGGTCCTTTCCTTTTGTCCTGTCATTTGTTCCCTGGGAGAAGAGACCAGCCCACACCTGGCTACAACTCAACATGTTCTTCTTGCCTGGGACTGGAGCTGTGCTCAGTGTGAACAGACACTACAGAAGGTGTCAGCCAGATGCAGACTTTAGTTTTCACTTAGCAGAACACAGGGAGTGCAAAATGCTTGCCTGATTTTTCCAGGTGAAAAGAGGTGAAGAGTTTTGCTGCTGCTTTTTGTTGTGATCAAGATTTCACTCAGAGCTGGTGTGAGAAAAGCTGTTAATTTTCAAATAAACTGTTGCTGATTTCTGGGCATTTCTCTTTCTTGTGTCATTTTCTTCTTACTCAGGAGGCTGTGTAAAATATAGACTGTTCTGCTTGAAAAACAAATCTGTCAGCAAACCGCTAATGAGAGACTGTGTCTTTCTTTGTTACAGATCATGTGCAAGCCATTAGTAGATACTCTGGTTGAGTTTATCACAGCAGCAGCCAGGCAACATCAGCAGGTAAGAATGAAAGTAAACAAACAAAGCTGTATAGGAGTCAATCAGAGAAGTAACTTAAACATGGCAGCTCAGATGATTTTTAATATGTTTATAATGTGCTTTTAGGGCTGCCCAGTTTTGAGAGTGGCTTTTGCAAACACTGCCTTGGAAGTGCCACACAATATATCCACAGTCATGGGGGTTCTTTGGTAGCATCTCCTTCAAAAACTGCCTGCAGCTCTTGGGGTTGAGGCCTGATTGTGGTAGGGGCTGATTTCACTTGCTTATTCCTTGATTACCTCCTTGGTAAGATATTCCTTGGTATTAATGGAGTCTGCCTTAGTCCCTGCCTCCTCATGCTACCTCAGGGTCAGGTTCTTGAGTCTGTTGTCCTTGCTATCTGTCCTGCATTTTAAAGTCTGTGTGCTGCTGTATTTAGTTGAAAACCACCTGTACCACAGATCTGATTTTTGATGTTTGGTTGCCTGTGCCTGACTAACACAAAATTAGTGGAGCCTTATCAATAAAACATTGCAGGGTGAGTGCACAGCTCAGTGTTCTGGAGCAGGGAATGAGGCCTGTCTGGATTTTCCCTGCACTGAGGGTTGACTTTCACACAGTTAATAACCAAAACCCCTCTGGGCCAGTAGCACTGTCTCAAACTATCCCAGCCCCCAGCTGTACCCTGTGTCTGTCCCCTGCAGAAGTGCATCCTAGATTGATGTCCCTGTGTCAGAAATAGCTGGTTTATTGTTTCTGATCATTGGAGGGAATGTGAAGGGGTAGGTATGTGCCTACAGTAGGGTTGCATTACATTGTCAGTGTAAATTGCAGTTCAGACTTTTTTACCCAACAGGAATGGCTTTGCTTTAAAGAAGACAAAAAAAAAAAGAGATTGACTTGAGCTATTAATAATTTCAGTGGATGGTAATGAGGATGTGTTACACAAACAACAAATTAATTGTAAGGCACATACTTGATCCCATCCTCAAGAGACCAGAACAGCATCCCAAGCAGACAGCTCCATTATGTGCAGCTTCCATTATCTTTATCTCTCCACAGGGAACAGCATTCTCCTTCTTCCAGGGCTTCCACCAAGCTGCTTGAGCTTTGTTTGCAGAGCCTGTTTGCCTGTGGGTGGGAGGAGTAGGGGAGGACATGTGGAGTGTGTGGGAGCTGGGCACAGAACATGGATAATACTGCTGTTCAAACAAAGGCACATGGAGAGTGAGCAGGAAAGCCTGTGCAGCTTGGACTTGCAGCTTTACATTTTTTACACACTGCTTCCTTTTCAGGAATTTTGGCTTCCCAGCATCAAATGTCCAGTTTGTCAGGTCTTCAGTTAAATTTTCCCACTGATTCTCATTGCAAATGTGTTTTGGTGGTATCCTAGTGGGGAGGGTAGGAGTCAGGCTAGGTGGGTACAAATGGCAAAGTGATGTGGGTGAAGCAGGGGGGTAACTTCTCCCTGGCAGCCTCAGGGAAAATGAGGTGGGAGGACTCAGTTTCCAAAAGGGCTGTGCTAACTCAAGGGTCCTGAAAACACCAAAGCTCTCAATACTCTCAAATTCAGAGTATTTGGCCAGCCCTGATGACTGAGAGGCAGGTAGGGTCATCTTCCACTTTTAGCCCTGAATATTGGCTTGTAATCATTAAACTAGCTTAGTCCCAGGGACTGGAGGCTTAATTCCTGTTCTGACACTCCTCTTGTTAGTGCTGATTGTTCTGGGTATGGCTGCTGCATCTATGGACAGCTGATCCCACAGGGATTCTGATTTCCTGGCTGTGCAGCTTCAGCAGGGTGTCCCAGGGCCACACCAGCTGGGAAGGGCCATGCTCTGCACAGGAGGTGGAGGCTCAGCCCTGGGCAGGTGTTTTGTGTTGGCCTGATAACAAACCCTGGGGCTCTGGGCCAGCACAACTGCTGGCCACCATCCCAGCCAGCCTGGGGAGAAGGAGATGCACCTTCAGCTTGAGCTTTAAGGTAGCTGTAAATAAAATGAAAATGATTTGTGAAGAGGATATCAGGAGGCTGTTCCTTTCTCCTCATCCTGTATACCTGGAAGTTTGTGAGAGCAGCATGGAGGCAGGGGATCTGTTCCACAGCTCCTCTCAACCAGACTGGGCCCTCTTTTTAGAGCCTCTAAGTAAGACCTTGTGGCCACTTCTCCTACTTTGGGAAGCTCTGCTCTTGCTGGGACCTCTAGTGTAAAGTTAAACTTGGTCATTAAGTGATTCCCCTGGACCAGCCTGGTTCTGATGTTTGCAGAACATTGTGTACAGCAAGAATGGGGTCTGGTTAAGAAACAACAAACCTGGACTGTGTGTGCCCTGTTGTTCCTGTGTCAAACTCAGTTTCTGGGCACAGGCAGCAGAGAAGATCTGTGGGAAATGCAGGAGCCATTGAGATGCTGCTCAGCTTGGAGAGGAGCAGCCTGGCCTCTCCATCCCCAGCCATTTGTCCTGGGTACCTCCCTGCCTGCTGCCCAGGTGTTCCTGCATTTACATCACAAAATGGGACATGAGGCTGATTGGCTGAACTTACCTTGCCCTTGCACACACAATTTTTCTCCCCCTTTTGCCATGTTAGAGTTAACTTCAGTCAGTTCACTTAGAGCAGAGGGACAGTCTGTGCAGGGGCAGGAGTGTCTGGGTGAAAGCTGTGATTTATTTCATCAGAGGCAGGGCTCATTAACATGAAATTACAGCTTCTGTGAAGTCAGTATTAGAATATGGTAAAGGAGAGAACAATCTCATACAAATGTGAACTGTTGGCTGTAGCTGATGACCCAGGTAACTGGGTCCTGCACTGCTGCAGCCTTTCTGTGCATCCTGTGTCCCTTGGTCACCTCTAAAGCCTGGAGAGCAGCAAACCCTCAGTGGCAGTGCTGTGTCTTTAAAGCAGAGGTGTTTGTAGCTATTGGATGGGTGTTCCATGTCTTTCTGAGATCTACTTTCCTTTGGCCTGGGTGTTTGCTGTAGACTGTTTTGGAGATATTTCAAGGTTGCATCTTGATGCAGAGTTTACCAAAAGAAAAGAAAGCTTTAAAACTTTAGCTGGTGTGACTGACATTGTCATTTCCTCTGACACTGTTCCTACATGCCTAAAGGAGCAGTGAGGTTTCTCAGCTCCATGTTGAAGTTATTTGTGAGATAAAACAACACTTTAGAGGGGCTGAGAGCTCTCAAGGCAGTTTTGAGTGTGGCTCACAGTGATTGGGTTGGTTTTCTCAGCAGTAAGCTCAACCTGTGTAACAAGTTTTAAACTGGAAAGGTGAATTTGCAGTGGTGTTACTGGGACTGAAGCTTGTACCTGTGGCCAAGTTCTGCTCCTCTGATGTCACTACTGGGGCACAGATGCCTGCAGGAGACAGAAATGCAGCAGTTTCCCTGGAAAAGGAAAAAGATGGAGAGATTGATGTTATTTGTGAGTGGGGAAACAAAGGCAAGGGATGTTTTAACCAGAGAAGGGGGGTTGTCCCCCCACCCTGAATTAATTTATTACCTGTTTAAGCCTCTACATCAGAAAGATACAAGATGTGTGTGACAGTGGGTCTGCAAAACCACCTTGTTCCAGGCAGTTCATGCTTCTCAGCTGGATTCCTCACCCACTGTGAGGCCACCCTGGCTGCAGGACCCTGGGACTCTGCTCTGCTAGCTCAGATGCATTGTGCCTGTGGCAGCTGCTGCTCTGAATGCTCAGTGATGTTGGCTGGCCTGTTTTCAAACTCTGCCTTTCTTCAAGTGGGAAGTTTTAAGTCCCAAACATGCCTGTGTGAAAGCTAAAATGCTTCAGGCTTTAAAAAAATAGTGTTTGGTTGTCACTCATTTATTGAACTGAGGAATCTGGTGGGGTTTGTGATGGTTTGGGTGGGTTTTTTTTGTTTGTTTTGTTTTGTTTGTGGCCGTTTTAATTTTGTTTTTTTCTACAGTAGCAGTCGGGATGCCTTTCACAAACTTTTGTTGATCCTTGCCATCCCATATGTATATTAAACCAACATAAAACTTAAGGCTGCACTTTCTTCTCAGAATATGGCCTGCCTCATCCCTGCCATGTGTCCCTGCAGTGCTCTCTGTTGTAGAAAGAAGTGACTAGAAACTCTTGATTGCAAGCAGCAGCTGTGAAGCTTTTCAAGAGGACCTTTAGAGTGGGAGAAGTGCTACAAGTTAAAGTAAAAAAAGGAAGAAAGAGGTAAAGAATGGCTTTGTAGTGCAGTCTAATCTAAGTTGTTGAATGCAGTTCTGCAGACTGAGGTCCTAAGAATCAGTCACACTGTGACCTTGTCCCTGCAGAAATGTCTTCAGTGGCAGAGAATGGGGTCAGTGCCACATGACAATGTTTGGGTACATCCAGGCAGGTCTGAGAGCTTTCCCTCACACACAAGGTGCCACAGCAGAGTGAAGGGCAGCTGCCATTCCTGGGGGGCAGTGACCAGGCACACACTGCTGCTCTGAGTGCTCAAATGGCAGCTGGGGAAAGAGACCCAGGGATAACTGGAATGGGAAAATGACACTGGAGCTTGCATTGTCCCTCTGCGTTGTCCTGGTGCCAGGGGATTGTGGTATCTGGCACAGAAACCTCCCTGGCAGGGCAATTAGCCAGCAGAAAGTGTGTGGTGCTGACAGCATGGGGGAGATTGTGCTGTTCCATGGATGAGGGATGTTCCTGTCAGCCTGATGTCCTCCACAAGCACCAAACATACTCTCTCAAATTCTGTGTGTGAGCTGGTCCTCACTTCCCCCTCTCATAGGACAATTCATTCTTACTGCTGCAGTTGCTTTCCAGGAGAGCTTGACCTTCAGATTTCCTTGTGCCTGTTTCAGTGGGTGTAGTGTTGCTCTCTCAATATGCACAAAAGCCTGGTTTTTCAGTTTGTGCTGATGGAGCATAAAGCAAGGATCAAGATGTGTTTAATTTATGATTATTGCATGACTCAGCTACATACCAGAACCCTCCTGAGCCTTAGGTGAGGAATGTCTTCCTGGTTTATTTTTAGCTGTGTTGGTCTGATGAGCAGAGCTACAGTAACATTTAATTCTGTAATTGTGCAGTCCTGGGCTGCTGCAGCACAAACCCCTCCGTGCTGCACTGGTGATTGTGGTGAGGTTCTCACTGCAGTATCCCCATTTATGGGCATTGGATGGTCCATGAAGTAGTGTTTGTACCCTAAAAGCTCTCTGTGAGTGTGAGGATCAGGTGTAGAAGGAGAAGTGTGGCTCCCTGCGCTGCAGTCCCCAGCTGTGCTGCTGGTGCTGGTTCCTGCAGGCCAGGGCACCTGCCAGCTCCCAGCTGGAGCACAGCCTCTCTGGAAGCCTGGCCTGGCACAGCTGTGCTTTTCCCTCAGAACTCCAGCTTGCTGCCCAGCAGTGTCAGAGCCAGTTTGGAAATGAGCACTAATAAATGAGAATTACTGCTGCCAGGAGTAAGGTGCTGCCTCCATCTTGCTCGTGGCAGACACTTAAAGCATCTTTTATTGTGAAACTTTTTCCATGGGTTTACAGAAATGCTTTCATATCCATCCCTTGTTCTTTTCCTTTGGGAAAGGCACTGGGAGTGCACACATCAACACAATTGCTGAGAGCCTCTGCAATTACTTTTGCACTGTGGTCACACATCCATTTGAATACATTCCTGCCTTCTTATTTACATTCAAAGCTCTATTGATTGAGGATGTTGCAGTAGCTGGAAGCATAATGAGGATGTATTTGTCCATCAAGTGAGTTTATTTTCTGTGATTTGGCTGGAACTCTGCAGAGCTGATGTAAGTGCAGAGCTGTCATGAAACTAATAAAAGTAATTTTACTTAGTGTGGAAATGAGAATGGGCACTGAGACAGAGTTCAGAATGTCATCTTATGTCATACAGATTCATTAGTATTTCAGAATGTGTTTTTATAAAGCTGTCTGTGTCAAGGAACCCTTTAAGATCTATTTGATAGAGGGTGTATTTTAGATAAGTTGCTAATTAATCTTGGTGCTTTGGCAGTCTCCCCAAAGGGATCAAACATCTATAGACAGAATTTTACAGAACTGAAGCAGGTCTGTGCCAGAGCTGCCATCACCAGAAGGGTAAAATATGATCCCAAATTCCTGCCAAAGAGGTCTTGGCTGGTTGACAGTTGTCCTTCTGAACACTCTATGTTCTATGTAAGTTAAAAATTAATTAAACTTTAATACAGCAAGAGCAGTGAAAGTGCTGCAAAGCCCCAGAAGCCAGCACCCCTCTGTGTGAGTGTTTGGGAGTATTTCACTTCCTGCTGGGGGAGATGAATGGATCCCCACATTAATGCACCATGCCCTGCCTGAGTGCTCACAGATAGCTGCCAGCAGGTAGTGGAGGAAGAGCTTGTTATGGAACATTTTGCATAAGCTGTTACTAAAAATGAAGCAAAATAAACCCCCCCAGATAAGAACCAGCACCAGTTCAGCTCTACCCCCTCTGCATGAGGGATGAGCACTGGGCAGGCAGTGGTGAGAGCTGAGCAAGGGGCCATGAGTGAAAGGCTCCCTTCTCCAGAGCATCCTCTGTGCTTGGCACAGGTCACACACCCTGTGCCACCTCTGTCAGGTGTCACTGTGGTCAGATTCAGGAGTGAATTGTCCGCAGGCACTGAGACCCAAGGGATGCAGTGCTGGAGAGGCTGCTGCCTGTCTAATCCATCATTTTCATCTTCCTTGGTCACTATGTGCCCTCTCCTCAATAAAAATAAATCATTTGCAGCTGGAAAATCTGTCAAACTGACAAGCTTTGGCTCCAGTCAGTGTCCTGTTCCTGTTTTTGTTTTGTGTAAGGGGATGGTCAAGCAGAGTCTGTTTTACAAGGTGAAGCTGAACTGTGGGTGGGCTCTTGGGCATTTTTGGTCTCTTTTCATCACCAGCCAGCAAAGCCCTGTGACATGAGCTAGCTCTAGATATGCAAACTGCCCACTGAAGTGGAATGGAAAGCAGTTGAATGCTTAAATGCTTTGCTGGGTCAGAGACAGAGTGCTCTACATTTTTGTATTTAGTTCCCAGACCTTTAGGATAGTTGTGCATGTGGATTATTGCATCCCAACCTTGCATTTTTGAGAGTGTTTCTTGCAGTGGGATTGCACAGAAAAACCATTTTCCTTTGATGAGCAGGAGAACATTGACAGCATCTATAAATAGTCTGATGTTCTTTGGAAAGGTGTCTGATGCCACAGCAAAACGTGTCTCCCTGAGGAATTGCTTTCTAAGCTCTGTTTCTCTCTTACTTGTGTGAGATGGTTGAAAATTTAAAAAGGTTTGTTTACATTTTTCAGGTCCTCCTAACTGCATTTAAAGCTGAGTGCTCAAAGTCCCATGGCATGAGTTTTCACTTGTATTTGCATTGACAACTTGGTGTGTTTGTGGTGTATTTCAGTTTAATGTGGGACCCCTGTCACTGAGTCTGCAGGGTCCCTTGGGAGCATCATACATGTTTTGAGCTGTTTATTTTTATTTATTTCCCCTTCATACAGGTTTTTTGTCGTTGTTGTACTTCTTGTTGCCTTCTAATGGCCTCTGTCTTTTGCCAGAAGTGTCAGACACTTGCCTGCATTGCCCACAAACAAATCCATAGTGATAGCAGCATTAATTGACTGGCACAGAGACACTGCCCTCAGTGTAGCACAAGCAGAACATGAAAAAGCTTCTGAGAACATGAAAAAGCTTCTGTTTGCCTCTTTATTGTGATTCTGGAGATCTAGGCTGTATTTATTCTGCTAACTGCTGTTCAGCTGATTGTGTTGATGATCATGTAGCAAATCCTCAGTAATGGAGAAAACATAATAGCTGGTTGCTGGGAAGAAATAAGAAAACTAAAAGGTCACATCAACTCTAATTCTTGCTGTAGACAGAATTTGGTTGCTGGTGAGAGCTGTCTAAGGAGGGAAGTGCTCAGGAGCAGTGACAGCCCTGCATGTAGGATGGACTTGCTGAGTTAGATCTAAACCATATTGCAGTGATTTTCCAACTCTGAGTAATTTCCTAGCCTACTAAATTAAACTTGCCATCTGACACATGGGGAGTTGATAGTTTTTAAAAAGAGATTGAACCACCCAAGTGTGTTGTGCTCAGCCTCTCAAACACAGCCCCTCCAACATTTTGAGGAGTAGGTGTTTGTGTGGAGCAAATGGGTTAAATTTGCTCAGAGACAAGGTCATTGCCATGCATTTAATAATGGCATGACAAACACAGGAGGGGAAGAATTGGCTGTGGTGTGAGAAAATGAGCTACTCTTGTATGGACTCAAGATATATTAATGTTGCAAAATATAAAAAAAATCAGGATAGAATCCTGTTGAAGTTCTGGGGAATGATTTATGTTCTCTTTACAGAGAGATCTTGGTGTGGGAGTGCTAGGAGGTGCGTTGGAAGGGTGTTTTGTTGGCAAGTGAAATAAGATTAGGGTTTCTGCAGCATAAATGAAATGCCAATCTGGGCTCTGCTCACTGCCAAGGATGTCCCCAGGTGTTTGTGTACCAAGTGGCAAGTCCATTTTTGTTGTAGTAAGGGGGTGTGGGATAGTGGGGTGTGTCTGCTTCTCTTTCTGCTCTCCCTTGGCACATTTTCAAATGCCACCCTGCAGAAGCTGAAGCACAAGAAAGGAGTTCAGGTGTCCCTGCAGGATTTCTCAGCAGCCTCCACACAGAGCAGGGTTTCCAGCCCTGTCCCTCCTCCCAAGGGGACTGTGCCCTCTGAATTGTCATCCTGCCTCTCTCAGTGGATTCTGCAAAATGAAAGAGCTGCTGGTGAGCATCCAAAACAATGAATCTTCAAAGTTCAGCCCAGTACAATTTCCAACTTTTTAATTTTTTTTGCTTAGCAATGCTTTTTATTTCAATATTCCAAGCTAACAATTTTACTGTCCAAGTACCTTTTTTTATACTGTATGAAGGCGAAACTTCAGTGGCTGATGTTTGAGTGAATTGGAATTCTAATTTCTCATTATCTACTGATAAATGTTCTCAAAAGATGGAAACCTTTGTTCTTGCAATATCAAGCCTGGTCTGGTGTATCAGGGGCAGCAGCTAAAAGCACACACTGCCTAGGCAACATGGGCTTTTTTTAAACATGTGCTGCTCTTAAATCTCCTAAATTATTAAATTAGACTTCAGCAAAGTCTCCTTAAATAGGCTGCATTATGCTGTAGCTGCCTTCTGAATTGCCTCAAGAAAATCCTGCTGCAAGTCTCCTCTGAATTGAGAGTTTTGCTTTGCTTTGCTCTGCAGAGGAGACAACTGGATTGGAAAGTGTTGGGAGGAGCACTGAGGGTCTGGCAAGTGGAGCAAAATAAACCAGTTTTGATCTTGGTCTTACCAACGTGTGTGAGTAACTTGAGGTGTCAGTGGAGCCTCTTGGTGTTCAATACTACAATATATAAGTAATAAAATAAATAGAAATTGACAAAATTAAAGCTTTGGGGATGGTTGGTTTGGATTTTTTCCAAGAGGAAAGCCAGAGTTGAGAGAAAGGAGAATGTCCCAGATAATTTCCTGAGAGGTTTCTTGGTCATGTTTCTTTGAGCCTCAGATACTGGGGTGTCCTGCAAGAGTCTTTGCTTTGATTTCTTAACAAAAGAACATTTCTTGTTCTGATGTTTAGAGTGAAAAACTTGTAAAAGCAAAGTAGAAATGCTCCAAAATAAACAGGATCGTATTAAGAAACCAAATTGTTTTAGATTATTTTTTAAAATTGTGACTGTATCCTTAACTGGGGAGAGAAGAAGAAAATGGGCATACTTTCTGATTATTATTTTTAATGTGGGAAAGGGAGGCTTGGTTGCATTGCACAGAGTCCATTCCTGTTCTTTTCTCCTTGGTCTCAGTGTGTCCCATGGTACCAGTATTCCCCTCCAAGGTTTCACCCCTGTAACTGTGCACTGCAGGAAGAGCAAAAAAACATCAGAGCTCATGGATGCTGATTTGTGCTCTGCTGCTGATTTATCTTGTGTCCTCCTGGCTCACTTAATTATGGCATCTTTTCATTTTTCAAGAATTTAGGGTAATAATAGATTGACTTTTTTTTTGGAGCAAAATGTTAAGACTGATTTGTCTTCCTGATATGGTGAGTGGCTACCCCAGGGAGAAATAAATCTCTGTGTTGACCAAAGCAGCAGCCCAATATCTGCATTGCTGTGTCCCAAGGGTTTGCCTGTTGGCCTCTGTGAAAGAAGAGCACAAGGTTTTCCCCAGCCCTGAGTGCCCATGAGGGGTGATTTTAGATAATTGGCTTTAGAGCATTTACAGCATGGTGTGGCTAAAGCTGACAGGCCAAGAAACACTTACAGTGCATCTGATTAGCTTCTGATTGTGCTGGCATTAATTATAACATCTGTATTGTCTCACCCTTCACATGAGACTGAAAATAGAATAAAAGTTTTCAAAACACCTCTCAGTTGCCCCATCCATGATTGTGTGGGACACACAGCACACCTGACACCTACAGCCATTGCCTCTGACCAGCCTGCTGGGAATGGGAACTTGCTGGGTGGAACAGATCCCTTGTTGTGGTTTATTGTTCCATCCCTCTCACAATTTGTCCTTTTGAATAATTTTCAAAGCTGAGTTTCTAACTGGGACTCAGCTCCCAAACCAGTGTCAGACAGACTTGTAGCTGCTGGGCTCAGAATTACCAAATGGATGAATCAAACATGATTGAGAAATAAGAAACTTTGAAACTCAGGACTGCTCCATTGGAGCCTTTGTCTCCAATGTGAATGCAAAAGTAAAATAGTTTGACTGTATGAGCAGAAATGGGGGTAGGTTGGCACTTGCTTCATGGCTTTGGATGCTCTTTGTTTTCTTTATAAAAAGATAAAAGGGTAATTGGAAGGAGCTTTTGCTGTGGTGCTCTGCATCTCCTGCTCTATGGTAATAAATGAATGAAGTTTGTTCTCCTGTAACCAATACCACTGAAAGGTGGAGCTTTTGGATTTTGGAGTGGGTTGGTTGGTTTATTTTAAACATGTAATAAATTACAGATAGCTGAGGAATTTATTTCAGAGTTTAATTATTCACTGAAATTCAAAGAAAACTCATTTAGAATTACTCATAATCTTGGCCTCTGTTCTTTTACCCAGCTTTGCTGGTAGCATTTGTCACAAATGCAGCATGTGATTCATGAGATTGCACTCTCAGAGGGCTTGGGAGGAGAGAATTTCTAGAAGTGCAATTATTTTTTGCCATATCCCTGTTGCTGTGGAATAGTCTTAATGCTGAGGATTACACACTGGGAGCTGCTGTTTTATGCTGTGTGCTGGCACTGAATCAGATGTGCTGGCAGGGCAGGCTCTGTGCCACAAGGGAGAGAGACATCAGTGCTCTGGAACACCAGTGGCCTCTCTGGTGTGATACCAGCTGTATAATTCTGTCTCCTGCACTTCCAAGAGCAGTGGAGTGTTGATACTACTAAAAATCCTGATGCTTCTTCAATGCTAAAAATGTATTTGAGTTGTACCTGTAATTTTCCAGGTAAAACCTGTAATTTTCCAGGTAAAATGTTTTCTTTATATATATATATATAGATACATACATACATATATGTATATATATGTGTGTGTATATATACACACACACACACATATATGCATATACACATACATATACACATATATACATACATATACACATATATACATATATATACACATATACAAACATATATATATATATATATATATATATATATACATATATATATTTAACATAAAGGGAATGAGATGCTCTTGCCACACTGGTGACAAGTTTCACGTGGATGAACTTGCTGCAAAAATAACAGGCAAAAAGATGAGGAAAATCCATCTTCGTGTCTTTGGTTAGCATTTAAACTCCCCACTCCTTACAAAGTGTAAGGAGATGTGATAAGCTCTGTGCTGGGTCAGATTTAATGAGAGTTTCTGTCCTGCCATGTGCTTGAGGCAAGCCAGGTGAACTTGCAGCCTCTTTCCTGAAAGCTGGAATTGGCTGGCAGGGAATTTGGCAGGGTTACTCAGCTGTAGCCTGCAACTGCTTTGGGATCACCCATCAGAGCAGCTGTGTGCAAACTCAGAGCTGGGTTTGGTGTGTCACAGTGCACATCCTAAGGCTCCTGCTCCTCTGATGGTGGCAGTGGTGGCTGCTGATTTCAGTCTCTTTTCCCTCAGGAGTGTGCCTAGGTGGCACGTTTCTTTCATTTGTTTGCAAAACCACCTCCAGCCAGTATCCTAAACCACCTGGGACTGAAAAGTGTGTATTTTTGCATCAGAAACAAATGTCCTTATATTAACAGAGTGCTTTTCTTTGGAAAAACAACTCTGAATGTAGGTCATGCCTTCATCTCTTCAGGACTGCAAACAGAATCTCTGCAGTATTGCCAAGGCTTATTTGTTTTGTTCTTTTTCTCTTTCACAACTGCAGAGATTGAAAACATCTTGATCTGTTCCACTCCATCCAGCTCCCCTGGGTGGGGTGACTGGGGAGAGCAATTTGTGACCTACTTGTGCTAGATACCTGCTTTCAGTGGGAGAACAGGGGCTTTGGTAGGGGTTTAATCCATATTTAACATATTTAAGGGTTTGGCCAGATGTCTTGTTATGCACATATATATTAATGTATATGTATGTATGTGAGGAAGCGAAGGGAGACGACCCATCCTCTGATCAGCATCGAACTCCGATTTATTGATCCAACATGCACACTTTTATAGCAGTGTTAATTAAGTTCATACATATTGCAAAACCCGTGCTCATTATTGGCTACAGATTACACACCAACCCCTCTTGTTTTCAATACCTGTGGTTTGTTATTGAGACCAAAACTTGTTTTTCTCATCCTGTTATTGACTGTTCTCAAGGCCTCCATGTTTGTCACTCTGCTTTCCCATCACTATCCAAGGACAAGGTATTTTCTTGTTATTAAAAAACAAGCCTGAGAACTTTGCTGTTTACAGGAACGTGTCTGAGAACTTTGCTGTTTACAGCTGCCTTTTACTTTTCAATCAGCTGTATATTTTCATGGCCTTTTTTCCTTCAAGCCATGTCTGAGCAAAATTCTCCAACATGTATGTATTGATATTTTTTATGTATATATATGTGTGTGTGTATATATATATATATATAGAGGTGTATATATATATATATATAGAGGTGTGTATATATAGGTGTATATATATATAGGTGTGTATATATAGGTGTGTGTGTATATATATAGAGGTGTATATATATATAGGTATATATATATATAGGTATATATTGATATGCACAGATATCCCTGTGCAGGATAAATTTGGGTTGTATGCAAACTCCTCTCACACTCCTTTTTAGTATCCATCTGAGGTGGGTGAGCGCACCTGGAAGTTACCAGAACATCTTGGTTATTGCAAAGAGCACATTGTCTGTTTCAGAAAGAAATCACAGCCCTTTGCACAGAGTGGTATTTTGTGTAATTGTTGTAGATAAGAGAGAAATGAACAAAGGCACAGAAAACCTTAGGGTCAGCACTGCCCTTAGTTACTGTTTGTTCTCTGCTCCCACATGGACTGATAATGAGCCTTTCTGCCTTATTTAGTTGTATGCTTGATAAAATATGTGGGAGTCTGTAAGTGTATCTACTGTGCCTGCTTGTATAGACTTCCCTTTTATTTATTTTTTATTATTATTATTTTTACTCTTCTGTGGTCTTTTTAAAAACTGACATTAAGGAGAAAATGTTTTGATTAGTCAGCTGAGTGGTTCCTAGTGCACAGGATGCACTGCAGCATACATCCCTTTAGAAAAAACTCTAATCTGGCTGTCATCTGCTTGTAACTATTCTCACACATTCTCATTTCAGACACTGTGCATATGGGGGGGTGACAATCCCCCTTCCTGAGCTGGACTGCAGTTTGGTGGCTGGGACTCCTGAGTCTTCTGCTATTTTTGTCCATTTGTGAAGTGTTGGTTATGCTTGGCTCTCTCATAGAACACTCTGTCAGGAACACAGCAGGCTTGATTTGGCACTGAGAAATTGCAGAGAATCTTCTCTGACATTCTTGGGGACAGCATTGTTCTGCCAGCCTCCAAAATTGCCAAATGCTTGTGAAACATTCTAAAATACCAGTGCTTCTGGGGAGGGCAGGAGGGACAGAGACACCTGGGCTGTCAAGTGCTTGAACTCCAGCTCTGGATTTTGTAGAATTACTCTCCAAACTTCAGATTGCTGCTGGTCTGTGATGTGATGGTGAAACATGTGTAAAAGACACATCATGGATATATTAAGGGTAAATGATGAGCTGTGAGAAATGACAAGGGTTGAAAGTATTGATGCAAAATATTTGAACTAGTTGGGGTGGCTTGGCTCCTCCTAAGGTGCTCTGTGTGTGGTTTTGTATTTCAAAAGTCTCAGTGAAACCTCTGCATCACAGAACTGAACATAGGTAAATTTTGTGACTATTCTTCACTTCTGAAAAGATCTTTCTGTATTCTGGTTTTGCTGTTACTGTTTGATGGTGCTCCAGTGATGTGTTCCCAGAAGTTGCTGGGGATGGGGAGATCCTCATTCCAGGAGATGGCTTCAGAAATCCTCTGAGCAGTCTTATTTTCTTTTTTGGGCTATTTTAATGAAAAACATTGAGTGTTTGCATTACCAGAAAGTGGGATGTGTTGAGATGGGCAAGAAAGTGGCTTGTGGTATCTCTGGGTAGCCCTCTGAAGCAGATGTGGGGTGATAAATGTTCACTGCCATGTGCATGGATGTCACACCTCTAACACATCTGCTTTCAGCTGCATTGTGCCCATGTATTTGAGAAGATGAAACAAGGAAAATTAAATGCAGCAGCAGAGCTGTTTCTCTGCCACCTTGTCCTGATTTGAAGTAAATATTTTATTTTTCGTGTCTCAAATGAGAGAAGTAGTTCGTGCTTAGTTCATTGGTTTAAAAAGCAATCAAGAAAAAGAATAATGTTGAGTAGAGCAATAGCAGTGTTTTAATTATGTGAAACTCAAAACATATTTTCACTTTACTGGAATCCAATGCACAGGCTGTAGGTGTGAAAGCTCTGAGTGTGACAGAATTACTAAAGTGTTGGATTTCTCGGCTGTTTAGATGGTCTGGGGAAAAGCCCAAAGATGGCCTTGGGCCCCCGGGTTCGAAAGGACGAGAGGAAGCTTCAGATTTGTTCTCGGTCTCGGTGTTTATTAATTGCTTATCTAAAAGATTTTCTCTTGGCCTGACAGAGTTCTGCTCAGCAGTCAGCCATGGGCACACACTGAAAGCCCCTGGGGCGGTCACCTATCTTTATACCCGGAGTTACGTATACAATATTTATCATTTTTCTCCAATACCCTCTACCCTTATTAACCAGTGTTCCCCTAGTAAGGTCCAATCCCGGAGTGCCAACTCCACCACAGAAGATGGAGGCCTAGAGGAAGAAGAAGAAGGAGAAGGGCACGCCCCAATCCCTCCATCTTGCCTCTCTAGACCCCCCTGTACAGGGATCTTAAACCCTGTATCTCACACTCCAATTAACTTGTCCCTTCACCATTCACCCCAGTGAAATCCTCCCGTCCTCATACTGATGTCATCTCCCATGTGGGATCAAAGTCCAGCCACCAGACATTTCTGGCAGCATTCCAGGACTCCCGAGCCCCCCAGGGGGGGTCTTGTTCACCCTGCACCCCAGTTCTGAGAGACTGAGATCCCACACTAAAGAGTGCCAGCCCCAGCCAGGATCCTCAGATGTTGGCTGTCCTGACTTCCTCATTTATGTCACACAGAAGGGAATGCTCAGTGCTTTGGGTTGGTTTTTTTTTTTCCTTTTGAAATACTTTTCAGGCTTAGTGCTTCCTGAGGAGCAGGTCCCATCCAGGTTCTCAGTGCACTGGATGTCTCAGGTCTCCAGAGCTCCCATTCCCTTGCACAGCTTTGGTTTCCTCCCAGTTCTTTTCCTCATTTGCTTGCAGTGCTGCTGCCCACTGCTGCCTGGAGCAATTCCCAGCTGCCCCTTGGCACTGGTGCCTCAGGGGTTAACCTGCAGTGCTGAGATATCCCAGGACACCTTCACAGAGCCCTGCTCTCTGCTCTACAGCCACTTGCAGTATGGATGTGTTTGTAATTGTCAGAGAGGAGCTGGTGCCTGGGGGTTTGTGACCCTGCCTGGGCCTTTCAGAATGAATTACAGTCTTTCATCCACTCCAGGGGTCACATTCTCTTTTTAATTGCACTGAAGTGACTTTCCACTACATTTGGTAGACACATGCCATAATTTGTTCTGTAAGACACAGCCTCCCCATAATTACAAGGAATATGTAAGCCTGCCTGCCTTGAAGATGGTGTTGGGGTGTTCTCTGTCATTGAATGAACATAAATCTTCTGACATGGCCTCACTGGTTCCCTGCTGCATTTTCACCTTGCAGTGAAGAACAGGATTTCTGTGTGTAATGAAAGCTCTTTCTATTTGGGTAATTCTCTTCACTGGCCATACTGGTGCAAGCTGGGGGTAAGCTTACAAGGATGTGTGACATTATCTGTTGTGAAACAGATACCAGTGCTGATATTCTCCAGGGAGCAACCTGTGTATCCATCTGTCCCAGGAGCCTGGGATGTGTTGTGTGGGAAGCACAGACCTCCTTGGGCTTGTGACATGTTCTGTTTGACTGCCCACAACTCTGGCTGGTCACCCTGCTCCCAGGAATTCCAGGGATTCCTTCTCTTTGCTCACTTTGAATTATTCAGTAAATAGCTCCCTAGAAATTAAACCCTAGAAATCCAATAGGAGTTTTCCCTAAAAATTCAATAGAAGTTTTTATCCTCCTGCTCCATGTTTTTCACGTTGCTTCTCTCTGACCCAAGGGGGCTCTGGAGGCCAGGTTGGGAATCACCAGGTTGTTTTTATCCTTGAGGTCTCAGACTCTTAATCTCAATGATGTCTTTTGTAAGGAGCTTTAGAAACTTTGCTCATTTGTTTTCTGTGATATGTGGTTAAAGAACAGCAGCTGTTGCTTTCTTTGGATGAGATTAGCTCTTGTAAATCCTTCTGATTTTTGATATTTGTAACTGCATGCAATTTTGGTCTGTGTGATGGCAGCTAGAGGCAACATTTTTTTTATTTGTATGAGTAGAACTTGCTCACTAACTCTGTGCTGCTACAAAAATTTCCCCCTTAAATCTTCTAAGCTATTTGTACTAATCCTCATTACTGTATTTTGGGCATTTCTCTATTTTGCCTTTGACTAATGCTGCATTTTTCTCTTGTACCTAAGAAAGCCTTAAAAAATTCTGGAATAGAAAAGGATATGTAAGAAGATTGCAGATTCCTGTTGGTTTCTAGTGGCCAATCTTTTCATTGCTGTGTTAATGAGCAAGTTTGACTCCAGGCAAGGCCCAGTGCTGCTCTGAGCAGCAGCTCCCATCTAGTGTTCCTTTGAAATGGAGCATTTGCTGTCCTGCCAGCTTTTATTTTTTATTATTTGTGCCTGTTGCATTGGTCAGGGCACAGAAAAGCTGCAGTCGCTCAAAGGTGCTGCCTGAAAACTTGGGGAGACTCAGAGTGATGCCCTTGGAGCAGCTGCTGAAGCATGTTTGGGTGTTTGTGCCTCAATCTAGAACTGTAATGATCCCTCCACTCCCCTGTAACCTTCTCCTTTCTATATGTGCATTCAACCAACACCCACCACCCTGTTCCTAAGGGGTGGCTCTGTAATGAGCTGGACAATGTTTCAAACAGAGCTTTTGCTGAAGGAGGGCAGGTTTAGGTTGGATATTGGCAAGAAATTCCTCTCTGTGAGGGTGGTGGGGCCCTGGCACAGGTTTGCCCAGGAAAGCTGTGGGTGCCCCATCCCTGGAAGTGTCCAAGGCCAGGCTGGATGGGGCTTGGAGCAGCCTGGGATGGTGGAAGGTGTCCCTGTCCCTGTTCTGGTCCCTGGCAGGGGAGCAGAGATGATCTTCAGGGTCCCTTCCAGCCCAAATCAGTGTGTGACACTTGTTTGGTGAGGATGTGCAGCTTTGTGAGCTGGCCTCCCCTGGATGGTGTGTGCAGCTGTTTGCTGTAGCAGGGATTTTCATTGCTGACCCCTTCCCTGGAGAGTTTCATGTTCTTCTCTCCCTTTCTCTTTCAGGCCATGGCCTGTTTGCTTCTCCACAGAGTTCTGCTGATTCATGAACTGAAGCTCTTTGTCACAGAGGAGGAGTGGGAGGAACTGATCACCAGGAGCATCAGCCAAGTGACACAGGTAACAAACCCTAGCATGTTTGAGTGCAGCTGGCACCTCATGGGTGCTGCTCTCATCTGTCTGCTTGGGCTCAGAGCTGCAGTCTGGGATGGGCTCAGCTTAAATGGTCTCAGAGACCTTGTCCCTGATGGCAGCAGCTCTGAGTGGTGCCTGCCAGGTTCCAGAATTCTTGGAACACCTCTGTGATGTTCCTGGTGCAGCTCAGTGAGGCTGCACCAAGCAGACAGAGCTTGAGTTTTAGAGAATGCACTCATACAGATCAATTTAAGGTGTTGAAAATGAAAAATGAAAAAGAATGGAGTGGTATTGTGAACATTAATTTCAGGACATGTCATGCAAGTTCTATGTTGGAATGAACTTCAGGGCCACAAAAGCAGAGCTGAGGTGCACTGGACTTGTGACTCCTGGTGCACTGCAGACATTATGGACCAGACTGCCTTGCTGATACTGCTCATCAGGGAAACCTTAAAATGCATTGGGAAATCATTTGTGCAGAAGAACCAGTGACAGAAATTGCAGGGCTCCTGAGTGTGGATTTCTCGGCTGTTTAGATGGTCTGGGAAAAAGCCCAAAGATGGCCTTGAGTCCCCGGGTTCGAAAGGACGAGAGGAAGCTTCAGATTTGTTCTTGGTCTCGGTGTTTATTAATTGCTTATCTAAAAGATTTTCTCTTGGCCTGACAGAGTTCTGCTCAGCAGTCAGCCATGGGCACACACTGAAAGCCCCTGGGGCGGTCACCTATCTTTATACCCGGAGTTACGTATACAATATTTATCATTTTTCTCCAATACCCTCTACCCTTATTAACCAGTGTTCCCCTAGTAAGGTCCAATCCTGGAGTGCCAACTCCACCACAGAAGATGGAGGCCTAGAGGAAGAAGAAGAAGGAGAAGGGCACGCCCCAATCCCTCCATCTTGCCTCTCTAGACCCCCCTGTACAGGGATCTTAAACCCTGTATCTCACACTCCAATTAACTTGTCCCTTCACCATTCACCCCAGTGAAATCCTCCCGTCCTCATACTGATGTCATCTCCCATGTGGGATCAAAGTCCAGCCACCAGACATTTCTGGCAGCATTCCAGGACTCCCGAGCCCCCCAGGGGGGGTCTTGTTCACCCTGCACCCCAGTCCTGAGAGACTGAGATCCCACATCTCCCCCTTCTGTTTGCACCAAAAAGATCTTTTTCGCCATCCGATTCATTGCATGTTTTAAACATGCAAATATGCATGGGACAACAAGTATGAGGACTAGGAGAACTATTAAAACATAAAACCCTATTTTTAAGATTCCTCTCCAAATGGGAGAGATGTCAAAGAATTCTGCCAGTTGATCGATCCATGATCCTGTGATCTCGCCAAGCTTATTTATGCTGTCCTTTATATTTTTGATATTTTCATGAATTGACTTTGAATGATCTGAGAGATTCATGCAGCACATCCCCTCGAACTCTTCACACCCATGTCCATGAGCGAGCAATAGATAATCAATTGCCGCTCTGTTTTGAAGAGTCGCCTGTCTCACACTACTGACGTCTTTTAACATGTCATCCAATGTGACAGACACAGACCGCGCATGTTTGCTCAACCAACAACCCATGCGGTCGATCTGAGTCAAGGCCACCCCCGATGCTGTCTGAGGTGAGAAGATTGCTGTAGCAATACTCGTTTTCTTGTCCCAAGAAAACATTTCATCATTGCAATCTGCTGCATATTGCTGTATTGATCTTTTTTCTCTGTGCCTTCCCTCTCTTAACATGTTCAAATCAGGCGATAGCATTGAAATTTCCCCAATGCTGCATGGACCTCCCGTGGCATTAGCAGGAATGCCGTGCCAAATTCTGTCTCCGCAAATTAAGAACAGACCCCGTGGCAATTGCACCAGAACTTGGATCGATCCTTTGGTAGTTCTCTTTGTATATTTACACCAAGCTGAGGCATTCTTATAAAATTCATGAGTGGGAGTTAAATCAATAGTTTTCACCTTTGTGACTTTCGGAGCTTCAAACTGCATGCAGAGTCTCATTGCCATGGACCCAAAAATCTCCAATTCCTGAGGTTCTGTAGAAGCCACAGGAAGCAGGTGTGTCCAAGCACACCACTCTTTTATAGGATTTTTAATGACCTGCGAAATGTTAATTGCAGAGTGCCCTGGAACTGGCCATTGGTCCACTGGCAATCCAACCATGCATGCTGAAAACGGTTTACCTGGTCTTGAATGTGTCAGGCAGATACTATCTAAATTCGCTGCCCGAGCTAAAGCCTCCCATACATTTTGCCTTGGTTGACTAACAGGTAAATCTCCCCCACTGCTTACTGCAATGAATGAAAGAACGATGCACATAAGCATCATGAAACCCATTACTTCGCTTTTGTGTGAAAACCCCCCAAGGTCCTTAGTTTCTTTTTTTATTTCTCTTCTGGGTCGTTTTTCGCAGCCCGAGTCTCGACTTCTGTCTGAGTACTCGTCTCTTTGTTTCTCGGATCAGCATTCTCGTGCTCTCGTGTTCGGAATGGCTTCACATGCCGCGCTGACACCCACTTCAGACCTCGATCTGTGGAGATACAAGCGAAACCCTTTCCCCAAGAGATTAGTTTGAAAGGACCCTCTATTTGACCTGTTTCTGGGTTTCTGACCAAAACCAAAGGATCTCCCTTTAGCTTTGCCTGCGTGTTGTTTAGAAAATGTCTCACGATCGGTGGATCAGATGAATAATCCCTTTGTTGTGTTAACATTGTCTTCTTCGAGGTGCTTTTCTTTTTATATATTGTTGGAAAAAATTGCTGCATTGTTGCAGTCTCGCCACGAGATGGCGCTGTGGCTCCGCCGAGCCGACTCGGCATGTCGTGCACTTCCGCCCTCCTGCCACTAGGTGGCGCTGTCACCGGCCTCCCTGGCTCGGATGACGGAGCAATCTCGACTGCCCCACTTCCTCTTCCGGCTCGGCGTCTCCCATGAAGGGAAGGGACTGGGACACCGAGGCTCTGGACCAAATGCGCCAGATCTGGAGATGGTGTGGAGCCCCGGGACGTAGAATCCCTAACAAGGCCCCTCCTCACCCGCGACGTCACGGGGGACCGGGCTCGGGTCCGCCCGCGTCTTACTCTCTGCGCGTGCGTACTCTCTGAGCTACTTCCGGTGTCCCCCAAGGTGACGTCATCATCGTCTCCCCCCTGTCTCACCTCCGAGGTCCCAGCCCCTCGGTCTGTCCCAGAATCCGACCCCTCCTCCTCTGACGTTGTGTTCGCCTCTCCCGCCGGCACCCCGGCTCTACCCGCGATTCGAGCTGACCGTCGCACCGGCTCTGACGTCACAACCGCGCGCCTCCTGCGTCCCGCCGCGGCGGCCCTCTGAGGCTGCAAATTTTCCCTCAGCCCGCCTTCCGCGTTCGCGTGTGAGTCTACACCCCGGTTTTTGCGAATTTCGCCCTCCGCGCGCGTCTCCTCATCCTCACCCGCGCTGCTCGCGTTTGCCGCCGCCGCCGCGTCGCCGCTTTCACCGCGAACAGGCCCCCCCCCCCGATCCCTTATCTTCCTGCTCCCCCCCTTCTGCTCCTGACTCCTCCACACTCTCTGGAGTTTCAGGACGCCCTTGGGGTTTGTTGCATTTTTTGATCGGGGGTTTTAATATTTTTTCCCGCTCTCTTTTTTTGAGAGCCCTTTCCCCCTGGCCTTTCAAAGCCAGAGCAATTTCTTTCCCGGAGCTCTGCCGCTCCGCCCCCTTCTCTGAGGGTACCGCAGCTTCTCGCTGCTTTTCCAGTCTTTTAGACTGCACTGAAATACCTTGTAACATGATTCTTGCCGGCGAGAGTAGCTTTAACGCTGTCTCATCTTTTTTTGTTGCTAAAATATATAAATGCCTATTAATTTCTTGCCAAAACCCCACTTCGAACAGCAGATATGTCTCTGCAAGTGGATAATTGAGCCTTGCCCATAGTAACAGCTGTTTTAATTCTTTCTTTGGGATCCCTTCTGTATATAGTTCTGCTACACTTTGTAAGGTGGATAAGATTTCCCGTTGTTCCTGGGAGAGTGTTGCCCCCATGATTTTATTTTGGCCTTCTTACCGAATCTGTCGTCAGAGTGGTCTGGAGGCCCTTGTTCTCCGTCCAGCAGATTACGAGGGATGGATCAGAGGCGCCTTTCTGGTCCCAGTCCAGGCCGCTCTGCTACGAACTGTCTTCAGCAGAAGCTGAGAGATGGGATTTCTCAGTGACTGCTGATTTTTGCAGCTTCTCCCGGCCGGTTTTTTCTTTTTCTTCTTTCTTTCTTCAGGCTTCCCTCCTCTGGAGTTATCAGTGCTGTTCTCTTGGCTCTTCAGCTCTTCAGGGCTTTCCCCCCCCCGAAAGGTTTGGTGGGAGATAGCCCGCACAGTGGACGCCAGTTGTGGGATTTCTCGGCTGTTTAGATGGTCTGGGAAAAAGCCCAAAGATGGCCTTGGGCCCCCGGGTTCGAAAGGACGAGAGGAAGCTTCAGATTTGTTCTTGGTCTTGGTGTTTATTAATTGCTTATCTAAAAGATTTTCTCTTGGCCTGACAGAGTTCTGCTCAGCAGTCAGCCATGGGCACACACTGAAAGCCCCTGGGGCGGTCACCTATCTTTATACCCGGAGTTACGTATACAATATTTATCATTTTTCTCCAATACCCTCTACCCTTATTAACCAGTGTTCCCCTAGTAAGGTCCAATCCTGGAGTGCCAACTCCACCACAGAAGATGGAGGCCTAGAGGAAGAAGAAGAAGGAGAAGGGCACGCCCCAATCCCTCCATCTTGCCTCTCTAGACCCCCCTGTACAGGGATCTTAAACCCTGTATCTCACACTCCAATTAACTTGTCCCTTCACCATTCACCCCAGTGAAATCCTCCCGTCCTCATACTGATGTCATCTCCCATGTGGGATCAAAGTCCAGCCACCAGACATTTCTGGCAGCATTCCAGGACTCCCGAGCCCCCCAGGGGGGGTCTTGTTCACCCTGCACCCCAGTTCTGAGAGACTGAGATCCCACACCTGAGTAAAGTACAAATTGTAGCTGAGGACAGTGTTTGGGTGCAGCTGTTACCTGGGAGATGATCTGTGGGACAGGAGGTTGAAGAAGCAAATGCCATTCACTTTTATTCTTGTGGATTGATGTGGGGGGAACCAAGCAGCCAAATTAATGTTGTGATGTGGTGACTGAACTTGATGACATGGGAGATTCCAGTTCTGGAGTTTCTATGTAACTGTAATAATGACCTCCTTCATTACTTACTCACACGCTGGCTACATGGTAATTTAGGCTGTTCCATAATTTGCTATATTGAAAGAGAACAATTAGATCTGTTTGTTTCTCTCAAGGAGGGACAAAATCTAAGCAAGTTTAAAACAGAGAGTTTAAAGATGTTTATAATCTGGATCCTCAGTTTCATTAAATATTTTTTATGTACAGATTACATCAGGAATCCACTGGGTGGAGTTAGGTATGATTTTGTTTCTCAGCTACATAAAACATGCCACTCCTCCCAACCTGGTTATTTCCATGTTTCTCTCTAGCAGCTGAATGCATGCAGAACTCAGTGATTCACTGGGAAACCACAAACATTTACAATGCCTTTATGTTGTTCTTGTCAGGGAGACTTTAGCAACTTGCAACCCATCCAAGATTATGATGAGCTTTGCTATTAAAGTTTCCTCAGTGCCTCTCATTTCTGTGGTCATGTGTGTTTAAAGAGAAATTCCTGAGAAATACTGTCAGTTTGTTTGGGTTGTCCAAGGTTTACCCTGTGGGCAGGAGGCCTCCCATGCTGTTAGGTGGCAGTGGCATAGAGCTGCTGGTTCTCTTTATGGCCTGAAAAAGTCCTGAGATAACATTTTTACAGACTGCTGTTGGTGTTCCTACATGTGGGGGTTTTGTTTCCCTTCCTCTGCTTCCCCCATGTACTTAACCCAGCTGTGGGGCTGGGCCAGCTGCACATTCAATATTGCTGTAGTGAGAAGGGTCAGGGCCTTTATATTCCACATAAAAATAGTTTTGATTCATAGCCAAAGGCTGGCAGTTGTGCTGAAAAACTTTCTAAAGTTGCAAAAGAAATGCTGTGTGGTTTTGGTGGTGCAGAAATGCTCACTTCTGTGGTTAAGAGCTGTAAAAACATGTAGTGGCTCTGTGGTGTAGTAAAACAATACTCACAGTATCACTGATCTCTTTTAAAGGTGGTAAAAAATCTCTTGTGGCAGAAGTCAGAGGCTGGGAACTGAGCAAATTTAGAATCTGTAGGAAGCATGTATTTGTCAGAGACTATTCCAGCACTGAAGTAACTTGCTGAAGGGTTTATTAGCCCTCAGTCTCCAGGTGGAAGCTCTGTGCTTGGCTTACAGAGAAGCTGCAGGTGGGGCAGAAGTTCCAGGACCATGTTGAGGTTATGGGGTGAGTTTGTTTGGGAAGAGCTTGGACTGAACAGCCCTTTCTGCCACTGCTGTCCTCACACACTCCTGCTGAGCTGGAGTGTTTGCAGAGCTCTGAGCTCTCCTGCAGCTCAGTCCCATCCCTTTTCTTCTGAAACTTGTTTCCATGGGCCGTTCCAGGTCAGCTGTGGTGTTAGAGGTGAGTTTGTCAGTGAGTAGGTGCTGGCAGAGGCGGGTGCTCACCTGTGAGAACCTGGACTGGAAGCTGTGGGATGCTGTGGAAAATGATTATATTTATTGCCCTGCCTCTGGTTGAAATGTTTCTATTTGTCATTGGCCATTCCTGCCACTGTCCCTCACAGATAGCTGTTTTAAGAGCAAAAAAAATGATAATTGTGAATTTTGTACCTTTCTTTGACCCAGGGAGAGGTTTGCAGCTCTTTAACTGGTGTGCTCTTGTAATTCAGGTGGTGCTGCTGCTCACAAGGACACTGTCCCCTGTGCCACACTCTGTGTCCTGGGTCACACTGGCAGCTGGGAGGCTGCAGCTGCCCAGGCAGGGCTGCCCTGGCACAGAGGCTGGCACAGAGGACAGGATATCATCTCCTGGTGTCTGCCTGCCTGGCCTGTCCTGCCTCAGGGGCTGCACTGCATACCTGCTGAGATCCTCAGTGAGGAGCATCCTCACCAGGGAAATGTGGGCTGGGTCAGGCAGGGATGTGAGCTGGAACTGGGAACAGGCAGTGTGAGACAAGTGCAGTCCTGGATATCACTGAATTATGCAGGCAAAGCTAAGAGGCAGATGAGGGGGAATCAACAGCCAGGAACATTAAGTGAAGAGACAGATTCCTGAAATAGCAGCTCTGGCTGCTGCAAGGCAGTGGCTCTTGTGCTTACATAAGCTACCTTGACCTTATTTGTTCCCAAATTGTTTAAGCATGCTTATAAAACACACATCCCAGCCATGAGGGATCCATGTTTGCCTCTCCTTAGTCAGTGAGGCAGCTCTGGGTGTCCCATCAGGTACTTTTGGGTAGATTTCTTTGTGTGAGAGCCCTGCTTGCTCTTGGTGCTCTTGGCTGGTGCTGCTGGGTCACCTGGGCAGAACGTGTTGTCCACAGCCCTGCACTGCAAAGGTGAGGAAGCAGAAAAACTCCTCTGGCACACTTTTGGCCTCCCAAATCCTATATAATTACTTTACACAAAGCAGAATCTTGCTACAGTTGTTCAAATCTGTTCTAACTGGGGATCTGGCTCAGTTGTGTTCATGGTATAAAGAAATAGAGTTCATGTTGTAAGTGACAGAGCTCACCTGGGATGCTGGAACATTTGGCAGGAACATCTTCCTCTTGGAGAGCTTTGTTCTTTATCAGTTGGTCTCAAAGTGCTTTACAAAGGAAGTTCAAAGCACTGAGTTGTTGATGTCATGGAGAAAGTATTTTGCAGAAACCCAAGCCATAATGGATTTGGTTTGGTAGAGCTGCTCATCCTGTTTTACAGGTGACACTCCTTGGCTGGGAGCTGAGCCAGGAATCAAACTTGGCTCTCCTGAGACATCTCAGAGCCCCTTTTTTGTGCATGGACAATCTGACCATCACTTCAGAACATCCCTGTGTTTAGGCAGTCACCTCTGTCCCAGCTCACCTGTGCTGGCTGAGGCTGCCCTCAGGAACAGGGAAGGAGTTGCAGAGCCTGAGATCCAGTTCCCCATTCCATTCAGGAAGCTCTCACCCAGTTTGGTGAGGCATCCCTGGCTTTGCTGCTAGGGCCCATACACTCTTTTCTCTCCATTTCATCTTTCAGCTCTCCCACTTGTCACTGGTTTGTTTCTCTTCTTAGATAAATTTATGTTTTCTTTTTATTCATTACAAAATTGCTGTCTTGGCTTTGGAGTGACCTGTACCAATTTTTCAGTCATCCACTGACAGATTCAGGGCAGGAAGTTCCAGGTTCTGAATACATAATTTCATTACCTTTTTTGTCATCCCTTTCCTATGGAGCAGCTTGCCCTCCTGAACTGAGGTGTTCTATGTAACTCCCAGCTTATGCTGAAACTCCCAGTTATGATGTGAAAGTCAAACGAAGTGGGAATAGTCCAGAAAATACAGAAAATACATGTTTGGATGGCTGTGAGCTTCAGAACAGAACAGCCCTCAGAAAACTGTTGTTAAAACTCCTTTCTCTGCCTTGAACACAGTGATTTCCTGAGGGTTTCCTTTTTCTTCTGCAATAAGTAGATCATAAGAAGAGACAAATTTTACTACTGATTTTCCCTCTGCTTGTTTTGTCAGTGTCATAAGGACTGGGCAGAGCAGACAGGGTTCCACTTGGCTGTTTGAAACCCAGGTGGGATCAAGGCACCCTGCACTGACAGAATCCAATACCTAAATTCAGGGCAAGACCAAAGCACTCCCACTCCCACTCCCAATGGATAATTATCTGAATTATCCATTTCTGGATAATTCAGATAATTCACATCATCCTATGAGATGCATTTGTGGTAGTTTAGGCTTGGACTGGGCAGGCATGGATGAGGACAGGTAGGGAATGCCATGGCCTGGGAAGGGATGGCACAGATAACCCCAGAGCTCTTTTCCAGGTTCCTGTGTGCTCCCTGAAGATCATTGTTGTGCAGTATTCCAGGATTTTGTTAATATGGTGTTGTTCAACAAGGGATTTAAAAGAATATCTGGAGTTACTAAGAATGTGTGGGAGAGAGAGGAATACACTATGTGCCCTTCCACTGTGGACATGCCCTTAATTTCTGAAGGGCATCACATTTGATTATCAGTGTCTTAATTTGTAGTGAGATAAATTATTAAAGTGGCTTCATCAAATCTCTAAAAAAGCCATCCTTCAATTTTTTTCCTTGAAGATTGCCTGAACCTTTATCTGTCCATCTTTATAAATTCTTAATTCATTGCCCTTTCTCAGCCTCTTAGCTTGTAAAATGAGGCCAGTCCTGATTTAACTGATAGCTTGCAGAATACTGGATGTCTCTGTGGAGATTTCCTTTTCCTCTGTTCCCTCAGCTGTCCTGTGTGGTTTTTCCCTGCTGCATTTTCATATGGCATTTGAAAAAAAAAATAAAATCAAGATCATTAAATTTGGGAAAGTGTTGACATCTTCTGTGAGGATGGCTTCTGGATTTTTTGTCTACATCACCAAAAATGTCTTTGTTTACACCCTTCAGCATGTGGGTCTGCTCAGTCCCCTGCCTTCCCTTCTTCTCAGTCAGGGGCAAACAGAGACTTGGTGATTCCCCCCTTTGGGAGCATTTCTTCATGACTTGTTTGTGTTAGAGATGCAAGGAAATAAGTTCTGAACATTGATACTTTCAGTCTTCAGAAACTTAGTGAGAGAAAATGGATGGAGGAGGGGCTGTGAGTGCTTCTGTTCTGCCTTTGTGTGCCTGTTACCTGCTGTCCATGGGTTGGACATGGATGTGGCTCTGGAAAGATGAAAACTGGAGTGAAGAGACATCCTGCTTATTCTTCCCTCCTCTCTTCTTTGTCTTCCATGGGTTAGCCCTGAGTTCTGCTTTGGGATCTGTTGTACAGTGATTATTATCATGAGAGGAAGTATTTGGGGCTGTTTGTCAGGGTTTGGGAAGCTCAGAGTTGATTCCTGGCTCTGTCCTGCTTTGTGTGGCAGCATTACTGTGAATGGGGAATGATGCTGGCTCACCTCTTTCCTCTCAGGAGAAGCACAAGCAGAATGACAGTGAGGGGATCCTGAGCATTCTGTGTGGGACAGTGACAGGACATTCTGCAGCTCCCAGTGATGGATCTGTCAGGCTGATCCCATGGAGGGGAAGGGCTGCTTGTTCCAGCAGTGAACTAGGCTGAACGACATGCTGGGAATGCATAAATATTGAATTTGCTGGGAATGTCCTGATAAAGTCAGGAATGATGCATCTGACTCCATGTGCTCAGAAGGCTAATTTATTATTTTATAATGCTATCATATATTAGAGAATACTATACTAACTATACTAAAGAATACAGACAAGATTCTTCAGTATTCTTACTATTCTTTGCTATTCTTACTCAATGCTGAAAAGATAATAATGAAAGCTCCTGACTCTTTCCAGAGTCCTGACACAGCTTGGCCCTGATTGGCCAAAGAGTGAAAACAACTCCCAGCAGAATCCAATGGAACAATCACCTGTGGGTAAACAATCTCCAAACACATTCCACATGGGCACAACACAGGAGGAGCAAATGAGATAAGAATTGTTTTCCTTTTCTCTGAGGCTTCTCAGCTTCCCAGGAGAAAAACCGTGGGAGAAGGGACTTTTTCAGATAATGCGAATGCCACACATAAACATGAAATGGCATTCAAACTGCCAGCTGGGAGCTGAGCTTGTCTCTGGTGGCAGAGCACTCTGTGGCACTTGGAGTTCTGCTGTGTCCTGTGAGTCTGGGCTGGGAGTGTCCCCCAGTGGTCCCTGTGGCAGGGGCAGAGGTGCAGCAGGGGTGGGTGTGGAGCCTTGCAGGAGCATTGCAGGGCTCCCTGGAACAGCACTTTGGCATCTCCCCTGCAGGGGAGCTGGGCCCTGCCTGGGATGCTGACTTTGGCTCTGGGTGTGCATACAGCCCTTGTGCTGTATGAATTTCTCACCAAAAGAATAATGAAGTACTGGAATGCTCTTCCCGGGGAGGTGGTGGAATCACCATCTCTGGATGTGTTTAACAAAAAAACTGGACATGGCACTGGGTGCTACAGTCTGGTTGAGGTGTTAGGGCACAGGTTGGACTCTGATCTCAGAGCTCTCTTCCAACCTTATTAATCTGTGATTCTGTGATTCTGTGCTGTGTGATGGTTCCAGGGGAGTTTTGGACTCTGAGCTGTGTGGTTATAACTTCCTGCCAGCTCTCTGTCCTACCTGTGTGACTGAATTACTGCAGATATTCACCTCCTGTGCTCCAACTTGTTTCACACTTCGTGAAGATGGGGAATGCTGTGAAGTGCAATGTGACATGGAATGAAGGCTGGATCCTGCAGTGGTTGGGATGTGTCCATGTGTGATACAGGAGTGAGGGATGTAATAAACCCCACTGATGGGTAAGATGCTGGCATGTGCAGTTCTTGTAGGAATCTGAGAAGCAGAGAGCTCTGGATCCAGGAGTGCCCTCCTCCAGAAACACCAGAGGCTTTGGAAGCAGCAATCTGACACAACCAGACAGAGCCATCTCTGCAGCTGCATCCACACAGGGTGAGGCAGCAGCTCTTTGCTGTGCTGCCTTGAGGTGAGATGGGAGTTCCAGCTGTGGAAATTGCCTCCATAGCTTTTCCTTTTGGAAAATGACCTGCCCAGATCTGCTGACAGCTCAGATGTGCAGACAGGATTAACCAGCACGGATATTGCTGAGCTGGAGCTGAGCTACCCTGTGAAATGGGACTGGCTGTCCTGAAGCAGCAGAGGAAGAAAAGCAGAAAATGGGAGAAAAGCAACATAAATCAGCAAGTGATGGCAGTGTAGCTGTTGGGTGTAAATCATGAGGTCTCTGCTTTTAGTCTGGTGTAATTGTGTTGTGTGACCCTTGGGCTGGCAGTGCTTTCAGAGGCCAGGGTTTTGGATACCTGTGGAACTGCTCATGGCAGAGAATCAAGGAACAGTGGTCAGACAAGTTCTTCTGGGTTTTCCTTTCACTCTCAGCACTGACCTGCAGCATAGCTGGAAGCAAACCTCTGCTTTGTGCCTCAGTCCTGCTATGTAAAACACATCTTTACGAGCTTTGTGCAAGTGTTTGTGATCTGATCAGCTCTCCCAAGGGTGCTGCAGAGGACTGGAATACAACTTCTCTTTTAAAGGCATGTTTGCCATCTGTTACATAATAGCTTTTGCTTTGATTTTATGGTTGAATGGTGAACATTTCCCAAATAAAATCAGGCTAGGCCTGTAAAATGATTGACCTCTGCAATTGGGGTGGCAGAGCTGATTTCATCTTCAGGGACCTGAGTGAGGGAGCAGGACACTGCATGCGGACCCTGGTTGGTGTCCTATGTAGGAAGTTTTATAATTACTTGAGAATAAATTATATAAATTCTTGGGAAAGCTGTTTTTGACTTCTGGACCCAGTTCCCATTGAAGGGGCTTTGGTTTCATTCCCTGGGATCCTTTTCTCAGGGTTTCAAGAACTCCCAGCCCAGAGTCAGCTTCTTTTACATAACCAGAGTGAGCATGTTTGTGTTGGTGTCTCATGCTAACCCAAATAACACAAATCCCATGGAAGCAAACAATGCACATAACACAAATCCCATGGAAGCAAATGCTCCATTCTGTGCACTCCCTGCTGCTGGAGGAGGAGAATGGAGCAATGCCTAATCAGAGACAGCATCTCATGGAATGCTAATGGAGTGCTCTGAGTGCTGAGATGAAGATAATGAGACTCTGGGCTGAGCAGGAATTGGGCTCAGGTCTTTGGGGAGGCTTGGCTGTCTCTGCCCACCCCATACAGAGCTGCTGCTGCTGGTGGTTCTGTGCTTTAGTAGCAAATTTGTTCTACACCCTTGGTAGCAGAAGGGAAAGGGAGGAGGCAAATGTTGAGGAACGATAAAACTTTATGTGAATCCAACTTCCTTAAAGCCAATCCTTCTTATGGGCTAGAGAAAACTGTACAGTCTGCAGGGATGAATTACCTGCTGCTTCTTTGGCTTCTCCACTCACCCTCCTTGTTCCTTCCTGGTCTTGGAGAGCTGTTTTAAAATGATCCATTTCAGCAGGGAGCTCTTTGTTTGCAGAGCATCTCAACTGTACCAGTTTGCTTCTGGCTATTTATACTGGTGGAAGTGTGCTTGTGTTTCCAGATCCATGCAAAACACTGCTTTAAATAAAGATGTTTAGTCACTAGACCAGTGATGTTTTCCATCTCCAGCTGGGCCAGCCACTCTTTTCTTTCCACAGGTCTGCATGAATTTGGTTGGGTACCCCCCAATAGATGCATGTCCCAGTTTCCCCAGCACCTGGGGGAAAAAAAAACCCTGCAAACTTGTGTACTGCTGAAAATCAGCCCCTCAGGTGTTGTTTCAGAGCTACAGAACTTTTCTGTTGACTTCAGTAGGATTTATTTCAAACCCTTCAAAGCATCAGGGCAGCAAGAACAGGCAGAGCCAAACCAGCATGATTTAAATGCACTTGTCCACATCACTCATGTACAGCAAAGAGAGAATGCAATTTATTTTTAACACCTTTTTAATTCTAAAGTGTTTGTATATTGAAAGGATGAAATGACAGTTGACTTCACTTTGGCTCCATCTTGCAGCACTGCCCTGATTCCTCCTGTCCCAAGGAGCTGACAGTCCATGCTGATTTTCTCACACTGTGAACTTGTGCACAACTTAGCAAAATAAGGATCTCAGCCTAATAGTCTCTCTGAAATGTGATCTAACCACAATGAGGAGCATTAGCCTGCAATATTGTGTTCTTCAAATTACAAAGAAAAATGTTTAAAGAAAGTGTTTATGTAAATCAGTCTTTTTTGTTTATTATTATTTTATTATTAGTGGTAAGCCTAATAAACTGAATGTGCCTGACCCATGGGGTGTTACATCCTGCATGTAAAGATTATTTTTTTTCCAATCATACCCCCTATATTTGTCTCTCTTTTTACCTGGGAGACTTCAGAGCTGTGGAATTGTGTGACCTTGCAGGCTAATGACAGCTCTGGAGTAGAGTTGCAGTGCATCTGTCCATATCAGGAGGGAGTAATTAGCAAGTTATTGATAGCCAGATGAAGTTGCAGCTTGAATTCCAGCCAGGCTTTCTAATACAGGGCTTGAGTGGACCATCCTGAACAGGACATAACTGTATCTTTATTATTTAAAAAAGATGCTCCCAGGGTGGGGAGCCTGTACAGATATAATAATTCTACTTGAAGGCTGCTGGTTTTGCAGACATGTTACCTTGTCTCCCCACTTTCTATGCTGAAAGTGTTTCCTACATTCTTGCTGGGCATCATTATTTTTTCTGTTGTGAGTGTCATTGCTGAAAGAATTTGTTTTGGGGAATAAATTTCCTACATCTCTCAGTGTCTGCAAGGATGTTTTATTTTATTTGCCAACTTGATGCTGATGTAGATGGAGAAGAGTTTGCTGTGTCCTTAAATTGTTCCCATCTGGTTGGAATACAGGATCTGTGAGAGAACCATCACACCCCACTGCTGGGTACAGGTTTGGGGCAGGCCCTTCTCAGCCTGGGGAGCTGAGGATGCTGAGCATGGGATGGGCTTTGCCCTTGGCTGTGGTGAAATTCCAAATCCCAAGGAAAGGAGAGCTTGGCCACAAGTGCAGCCTTCTCTGGAGGAACAGGCTGTGATGGGACTGATGCCACTGTCTACTGCAAATCCTGTTTGATATTAGTGTGATGTGTGTGGGGTTTGCTGTGGTGTGCCCACACTGAAATGGAGTGGGGAGGAAAAGGACCATGTAAGCAGGGATGAAGGACCAGCTGCAGGCAGAGGATCCCTGCCCCTGAGCCACTGGGCTGCCTCTTTATGGCTATTTTCTGCCCTTTTTGTAAATAACTGGCTTTTATTTGACCTGTCTTTGGCATGATTTTCCTCTAGCCAGACTCTCAGCGTCTCAGAAACCCTGCAGCACATAGAGAGAGCAAAAAGGAGATTTTTCCTCAGTTTCTTCAGTGAACCTAAGCTTGCCAAGCCCTGTTGCAGGCTGGCACCTGGGATTTCCTGGGCAGAATCTTCCTGGATTTTTGCAGAAATGCTTTATGTGTAAATCCCAGCTCCTGAAGCTGAGAAGCTTTGGTCCTTCAGGTGTGTCTGCTGGCAGCTTCTTGGCCTTCCAGGGTGGGGTCAGGGATTATTGCACCTCTTCTCCTCCAGGGCAGCATCTCCACTTGTGCTTTAGCCTAGAAGCTGTGGACAGCAGCAAGGTTGTGCTTCTGTAATATTATTTCTTAATTAAACTGGGTATCAGCTGCTTTCACCAAGGGCCTTCCTGAGCTTTTCCAGAGTTTGGTGTGCTTTGTGTTCCAGAATTATTTTGCTTACAGGTGAATCCTGCCATTCATTCCTTGTTTTCTGCTTTCTCCTGAGAAGTGTGATTTGTTTCCCCATCTAATGTCTGTTTCTTCTCAATCTTCTAATTTAATTTGCAGTGTTTGAAAACACTTGGAAAACCCATCATGAAGGCTGAGAAGGAGAAAGTTGCCAAGAGCTTGGAGCTGTTGAACTTTCTCCTTAAAACTGTGAAAGGGCAGGTGAGTGTGTGACCAGTATGTGACAAATGGCTTTTTTCTGAGGGTTTTCCAAATGTCACACTTGGATTTTGCCATGTGATTGCTGCATCCCTCCTCATTTCCTACCAAAAGTACCTCTGGAGGGAATGCCTGGTTGGATCTGAGGGCAGAAGAGCCCTCCTGTCTGAAGGAGTGATCCACAGTCTTCATGAGTGATTTCTAGAGGAGAATCTGTGCAGTGCTCAGCAAACACTTGTGGCAGCTGCTTTCTTAGCAGCAGAAGTGCAGCCTGAGGTACAGTGAGGGTGGGTTTTATCCCAGGGGATTGCTCTTTCCTCTCCACTGAATTCCAGAGATCATGGTTTCCAGAACCAGACTTAATAGCTTTAAGAGCAGAGGTGAAGGTTTGTTCTGGGGCTTTGTTTTCCCTGATAAAAAATTACTTTTTTGAGCATGCATGGATTTTCTATAGGTGACAAAATATGTCCCTAATGTGGTCTTATTTACTGGAGAACACCACAAGCAGCAGAATTGCTGCAGCCCAGTTTCCTACTGATAAACCCAGAGCTCAGACCACAGCCTGTTCCTTTGTGAAGACCTAATAGGAAAATGGGTGGAGGAGAGAGATTATTTCCAAGGCTCTTGTAGGAGCTGAATAACCTTTCAGACAGCCCTTTCTGCCTGGTTTGACTGAGGTTATGCAGTGGGTTACAGAAGGGGGTGCCAGATATTCAGAAACCAGACTGAACATGCTGCTGCTTTTCTCCTGGATGGGTACAGAGCCATTCATGTGTCTTCTTCTCCCTGCTCCAGCCATGGACAGGAAAGGAGAGCAGACTGAAGGACCCTCCTGTTCTTTTTATGTCACTACAGTTCTGTTAGACTCCTGCCTCTGCTGGAAACTCGGGTTTCAGGCAAACATGAAGGTGTGGTGTGACCCACCAGACTGAAGTGGTGCAAACAGGCTCCAGGAGGAGGCAGGCAGGATTGGTAATTGCTGCCATTGCCTCTGTTGCCCTTGCAGGAGCTGAGTGTGGAGCTGGCAGAGGTGGAGGAGGTGCTGCTGGCCCTGCAGCAGCTGGAGGACATTGGGAGTTCCCCACGGCTGGACTCTCTCTACTGGAACGTCATGCGCTGGCTCAGTCACACGTGCGTGGGGCCCTGGGGCTGTCTGTCTGTCTGTCCTGCTGCTCTGCAGGGAGCTGGGGAGGCAAAGGAAGGCAAGGCAGCAACTTCAGGGTGGAGTTTAATGGAGCTCCTTGGTTGGTGGGGCTGAGACCCTCATTAATGCTTGTTTGGAATAATGCCGGGCTCATTGTTCCGTGTGCTTACAGCTTGGGGTTTGTCCTTGATGGGAATGGGTGTAACAGGTGACTGACATGTGTGATGGGAAGGGCTGTGACAGGGGACTGGTGACATGTCTGCTGTCCTGTGCTGCAGAAGACAGCAAAGCCAGGGCCACAGGCAGGCTTTACCCACTCCATGGGTGATCCCCATCCTCACAGCCTTCATCCTCACCCTGTGCTCCCTGCACCTTCCTGGTGCTGCTGCCTGTTCATGCACTGCCTGTCACATGGCTCACACTGTTCCCTGGCTGTAAATTGAGCTGCTGTTGGTTTGTGGCATTCTCTCTGCAGGAAGCCCAAGAAAGAGAAGACAGCCCCCAAGGCCAGGCAGGGAGAGGAGCCGCTGAGGAGGAAGAAGAAAGGATTCCTGCCAGAGAGCAAGAAACGCAAGAACCGCAAGAAAGGCATCCAGGAGAACGGGGTGGAAGCAGGGGAGGATGGAGAAGAGGAGGAGCAGCCCCTGGGAACACAAATCCCCAAAAACAAGAAAGGCCTCCTGCCTGGGGGCAGCAAAAAGCACCCAAGCAAGGGGGGCAAGGAGAATGGCGTGGCAAAGGCGGAGGGTGGGGACCTCCCCACTGCTGATGGAGGAGATGCTGTGGCTGACAAGAAGAAGAAGAAAAAGAAGAGAAAAAACAGAAAAAGAAAAGGTGCTGCAGGTGATGAAGCTGAGCAGGTTCCAGCTGCAAAGAAAACCAAAGAGAGTGTTGTCCAGGAGACCCAGAAGAAGAAAGACAAAGCCAAGAAAAAAAGAAAAGTGAAACAAGCTCCAGTGGTGCAGGAGTAAACTCCATGGACTCAGCCAGGTCTGGCATGGCTAGCATGGCTCAGTAGACTGCTGAAATATCTTTATTATCTATAGTTTTTATACTCTCCATGACTTTTAAATAAACCTTCCATCATGCTGAGCTCTAAAGCTGTGGGGTCAGGCTTGTGTGAAGGGTTCAGCCTGGAGCACAGAGAGCTTCAGGAGGTTACATTCCCTCCAGGCTATGGGAGATGGCCACAGCATCTCCAACCCTGTCTCCATGATTTCCCAAGGCAGAAGCAAGAGTCTGGTTTGGATTCCTTGGGGAGTTGGGATGGGTGTGCTGGCACTGCTGAGTTGGTGGTCAAGCCCTGTGGGAGATTCAGAACCCCTAAAGGCCCATCCCTGTCCTGCCAGGCCCAGCAGTGCTCACAGCTTTTCCAGTGGGGGAGATGCAGCCTCTGGAACGCCTGGGGTTAAATGGGTTTGCACAGGCAAACTCTGGGGTCTATTCCCAGTTTGACCAGCCTGGTATTGTCCATAACCACCATGGTCTGGCTTTTTTTGCCTTTTTGCTGCTGGGTGCTGGAGGGGTCATGGCCCCTGTGGTAGTGCAGGGAATCAATAAATCAGTGAAACAATTGAAATGGTTGATTGATTGGCCACTGTGCCAGGCCTGTGTGCAGCCATGCAAGGCACCTGGAACTGCAGGCCTGCAGCAGGCTGGGAGGGACTGCCTGGAATTGCAGCTGCTGATTGATCCCCAGGCCCCTGAATGCTTTGGAGAGTGCCAGGACCAAGTTCTCCCAAGTGTTGGCTACCTGGTCCTTGTTGAGAGCTGAGGCTCAAAGTGTTTGAAATGCTGCTCAAGCTGCAGTTGCCACCAAAGCCTCCCTGCTCCTCCCCACCTGCCCTGCTCCTGGATCCAGAATGTGGGTGTTGGTGCCTGGCCCTGACTCCTCTCCAGCATCTGAGGGAGCAGGGCTGGGTTGATGCTTGGACCTGATGGTCCTGAAGGTCTTTTCCAGCCTGAGTGATTTCTGTGACTCTCTGAAGGCCTCACTGCTGCAGTTTGGTGCTGGCTCCTGGCAGAGGGAAGGGCTGGGAGCAGGGCTGTGCCTGTTGTGCCTTCAGCTCATCCTGCAGGTGGGTCTGCACCACCAGGCAGAGATAGGACACTGGAAATGTCATATTGCTTTAGAGCTGCAAAGGGCTGGGCTTGCCTGGCGCTATTGATCTGCCTTTGCAATGATTCTCTGCTGAAATGGCACGGAGCTCCTGGGGGACAGCAGCACAGATCCCACTGCAGACCCACAGCTGCCCCTTTCCCTGTCCCAGCAGCGATCCCCAGGCTGAGCTGCACATCCAGGGTGTGCTGGCTGCTGTGAGCAGCAGGTGAAGCTGGGGTTTCTGTGCCCAAATTCAGCAGGGAATCCTCCCTGTGCCTCCCCCACAGCTGCTCCCTCTGCCCTGGGGCAGTCAGGGCTGAGGGGCCCTGCCTGTGCTGCTGCCTTGGAGGGCACAGCCCTTGTGCAGGCTGGATGAGGAGGGGCTGGCAGGCTCTGGGCTCTCCAGGTCAGGATTGGCACAGACTGGGCAGGAGGTGAAGGGCAGCTCTCCTTGTGCCCACCCTGGGTGAGGCTTCCAGCCTCTGAGGGCTTTGCAGGTGGAGGTTTGGGTGCAGGCGTCCCCAGGACACTGCAGGAGGTGGCTGATTCCTGCTCTCCATGGTGTCCCCACGCTTGTCTGAGCAATTCAGGGCTGCACTCACCCTGCTGGACCTTTTCTCCCGAAGCCCTTACTCATCTGGAGGTGGCTGTAGGCTGGAATTGCTGCTGTTGCAGCCCAAAGAAGAGCTGCAAATCTCCATTCCCAGGCACAAGGTGTTGGCAATCGCTGCCAATCCTGTCTCCAGGAACAAGGGCACCTCTGCTCCCAGTGGGCCTGGGGATTGACCCTGGGGGTGCTGCCCTGCCTCTGCCATTTACTGCTGGGAGCTGCTGCTTCATTGCCTCGTTAAAACCTCCATCCCAGCTAAGCCCCTCCAGCTGTCCCCAGTGATGACTTTTCATGTATTATGCAAATGCAGCACACAGCAGGGCAGCAGGTCAGACTGTCCCTGGTTTAATGATCCAGGGGGGCTCCAGAGGGGACAAGGGGCTTCAGATCTGAAATGTCTCACTAATGATTTCCTTCTTTGTGCTTGTTATGTAGGACATGCTGGGATTTTGTGCCTCTGCTGTGTGGAACCAGAGGAGGAACAGCAGGCAGGTGGGAGCAAGAGGGAGCTGGAGCAGAGGGCTCTGTCCAGGGAATCCTCCCTGCCTGCAGAGAGAGCAGCTGTGGCACCCAGAGCCACCACACTGAGGCCACAGGGGCTGGCTGAGCTGTCTGGGATTCCTGCCAGGGCCACTGAAGAGAGGAGCTGGTGTGGATCAGTGTCACTGTCACTGTGGGAAGGGCAGAGCACGGGGCCAGAGCTGTGCCAGCTGCTGTTCCTGACACAGGGATGGGCACTGGGCAGTGCCAGGCTGCAGAGGCTGACTGGCCTCTGCTTTCTGTGTCCATGGGTGTGCTCAGCCTCCAGGAGTGGCAGAGTGGGCAAGGGGAAAAGGGACAGGAGAGCTGCAGGGCACAGTGCCAGTCATGGTGCCCTCTTTGGCCCGTGAAATTACCTGATTTTGGGCTGACTTTGCTGCACTGCTTATAGAATGCAGTCACTAATCCAGCAAGTCAAACTGTGCTACACCAGCACTTATTTGGGCTTTTTTAATAATCACAAAGGTTTTGTTTTACTTGATTTCAGGTCCTGTCTGGGGCTTGACCACGATTTAGCCATGGGATAAATCCAGGGAGTCCTGTGAGGGTGGGCAGGCCCTGGCACAGGGTGCCCAGAGCAGCTGTGGCTGCCCCTGGATCCCTGGCAGTGCCCAAGGCCAGGCTGGACAGGGCTGGGAGCAGCCTGGGATAGGGAAAGGTTCCCTGCCATGGCAGGGGGGTGGAATGAATTGGTCTTTATGGTCCTTCCAGCCCAAACCATTCCATGATTCTCTGATTTCTGATGTAATATCCTGAGAGATTTTGCCAGGCACTCTGGGCAATGGTGCAGTGTTGGAGTTGCTCAGGGGAGGCTGCCATGCAATCAGCACCTCTTGTACCGTGTGATAAATGTAAAAACGCACCAGGGACACCAGGGCACTGCAGCACACAGAACACACAGAGCAGAGGGTCAGGGCAGCGCCCTGTGCCAGCCCATGGGGCTGCTGTTTGTCACACCATGGGTGGCCCTGTGACAGCTCTGCAGGCACCGAGGGAAGGGTTTGTGAGGCAGGGATGGGGAGTGAGCAAATGTGTGGGGCACACACATAACACACACATAACACACACACATAATACACACACACATACACACACATACACACACACATAACACACTCACATAAACACATAACACACATAAAACACACACATAACACACACAACACACACACACGATACACACATACACATAATACACACACATAACACACACACACACACACATAACACACACATGGGTGTGGCCCTGATCCAAACCCAGTGTTCACAGCACACTCTTCTTTGCAGTAGTTGATGGATGGAAGCTAAAGCTGCTGAGCTTCAAAGCTTATCTATCTGCTGGAACATCAGAATTTAATAAATTATTCTTAATCAAGTCATTTACAAGAATGATTAAGCTGAAAGCCCCAAGAGGCACTGACAAAAGGCCATCAGGGATGGGTGTTTTAAGTGACAGAGCCTTTGCTTTTGTGGTCTCCTGGCTTGGACCCTGCCCTGTGCTGGAGGAGGACTCTGAGGGAGGCCCTGCTGTGGGAGGCTCTCCCAGCTGGTCAGGGGAGCCTTTGAGTGTCACAGCAGCCCGAGGCTGAGCTGCTCCCAGTGCAGCAGGACCAGCCCCTCCTGCTTTACCCTGGGAGCTCGGTGGCCGTGGCTGCTCTGGGATCACTGGAGAAGGGCAGCCCTGACTGTGGGACCACCTGGGCATCCTTTCCTGCCTTCCTGGGCACCCAGCCCATGAGCACTGACCTGTTCTCATCAGCCAGCTCCTCTGTTGTGCTGAGTGGGGCTGGAGGGGACCCCACCTCTGCCAGGCCCACACTGACCCCTTCCCCCAGCTCTGGGGAGTGGGAGGCTGAAATCCACCACCCTCCCTGCTCCTGGTATCTCCACAAACCCCAGGCAGGATGGTGTCCAGGGAAGTTCTTGGCAGCCCTGGAGCTTGGAGCATCCTCATCCCAGGGACCACAGCCAAGAGGTGACACAAGAAAAGGAGCCAGGGGGCACATTTTAAATACTTTTATTTCTTAATTTACATAAAGGTATATATTTGGCTTATCTTTTTTTTTTATACTCTGAGATTCACAATCAATTGCTCTTAAAAAATAAAATAGTCATTTGCTTCTGAAAGAAATCAGAAAACTATTTTATACTCCTCCCTTGTATAACAAGAAAATACACTAATACTCCCATACATCACGTAGTAAAAGTGATTGTAAGTGCTGGTTTGCCAGACAATAAAGCCAATGGAGAAGAGAAGAAGCATTTGGGGTGGAGCTTGGGAGAACTCTGCTTCCCAGAGCACAGCCAGACATTTTTGGGGACATTTTTGGGGTTCAGTCACCCTGACTTAAGGGGAGAGGCTCCTGGGGCCACCCAGACCTGCTCTGGGGGTGGTGGCAGCAGGAGCCCCTTGGGGTGGCACTTGCTGCCTTCTGGGTCATTCTCTTGCTTCTCTGGGCAGGTGCCACTGCCTCAGTGTCCCACCCTGTACAAACCACCCAACTGCCAGTGCAGGATCAGCTGGGGGAGCTCATGCTTTAAACAAATCCTCTTTATGGAGTGGAGTAGAAGAAAACCCCTGTGATTAACTGAGGGGAGCTGGAGCCTCCCTGGTGCCTCTGGACACTGCACAGGCCCTGCTGAATGCAGCAAGGGGCTGAAGAGCCTGAGCCTCCCTGTCTCAGCCTGGAACATGTGGGAGCAGGGATTCAGGGATCCCCTGGTGAAGGCAGGACTCATTCTCACTCCTTTGTTTGCTCCCTTCCCTCTGTCCTTGTTCAAACAGCATCCACAGCATTTCCTTCATGTCCACAAAGGATAAAAGCAGCAGGGACTGGAGCCTGTCACAAACAAGGACTGCCAGTGACATTACAGAACACTTCAGTTCCCTTTTCATTGCTGACTCCTGAGAATTAAGTTTAAGGAGAATTCCTAATCTCTGAACCTTAGCAGAAATGTTCCATTTTGTTGACAATAAATGCTACACAACAGAGAGCCTATCAGAAAAGCAATTTAGAAAATGTGGTTAATCTTCTTTGGTCTCTGAGATGAAATGACTGGTTGTTGGGTTGCTTTTTGTTTCCTTTTAAACAGCTTAAAAAGGAATTTCTTAATGGGAATCAGAAATTCATGTGCCTTTAAAGCCAAGAGTTTGGCTCCCAGACTACAGCTGCTGTGTTTCCCCTCTGAGTGTAAATAGTGGCACGAGGTAGGAAGTGAAGCATTGTTGGGATTTGCTTTGCTTTGTTGTTTCTAGCACCTGCTTGCTCAGGCACTAGAGGAACACTTCTGGCTCTGGTTCTTTAGCCAACTCTTGGAGCTCTTGTTAAGGAATTGCAGGTGACAGAACCCTTGCAGAGGAGTCCTGTGAGCTCTGGGAGGAGGGAGGGCTCAGGGGATCACAGGAATCCCCAGCCTGGCAGGGATTTGCCATGGGGTGAGCACCTGGCACTGGAACCATCTCTGCTGCAGAGCTGTGCTGCAGGTCCAGCACATCCTGCAGGGAAAGGGAGACAAACCCAGGTTTGCTAACAGCACCCTGCTGTGCCTGAGAGACCTTACGGCACAGCCAGGACAGCAGCTCCAGCCCTAACCCACATCTGGTTCTGCTCTGACATTTCCTGAGCTCATTTATTCCTCCCTGGACCCCAAGTGCCCTTCCTGTGGCAGCCTGGCCCTTTTCAGGAGCTGTGCTCCCCTTCCTGCCCCATCGAGCTGACACAGCGCAGCTTTGGCTCCTGCAGGTCCAGGAACCAGACTCCATGGGTGGCACCACGACAGCTCCTGCATTGGAGTCCAACCCAGTTCAGCACTGGCCTTGTCTGACAGCTCTCAAAGGCACCTCTGTACAGCTGCAGGTACAGGTACAGGTACAGGTACAGCTGCAGGTACAGGTACAGGTGCAGGTACAGGTACAGCTACAGGTGCAGGTGCAGGTACAGGTACAGGTACAGGTACAGGTGCAGGTACACCCCAGTGCCAGCTCAGGCTGGGTGAGCAGGAGCCCAGCACTGCTCTGAAGGCAGTGCCAACCTCCTGCTCTGGGATATTGGCAGGGAGAATTAGCATTGACAGTCTGATATGGTATCATGTAAACAAAGCACGAGGTCACTGGCACAGCAGTATTGCACTCCCAGGCCCAAGGTGCAGCCATTCAGCCAGCTGGATTTTGGTATTTTAAAAACCTGTGAATCTCCTAGGAAGGCTGAATTTAGCATATGGAAAACTCCAGAGCCTGTAGGGATTTCTGTCCAACGTTCTTCTGGGTCTTTCTGTGACAACCACGAGCACACCCAGTGCAGTGAAACTCTCTCCTCTGTCCCATTGCTCAGTCTCAGTGACAGGTGGGGCAGCCACTGGAAGTTTTCCTGTGGTGCCCTTGCAGGCCCTGGCACCTGGGCACTGAAAGGAGGAGTGCTATGGACGTTATTCATGTCTGCTATGGTTGCACAGGCAGCTCCAGATTTCAAATGTTTAAATAAAAAAATTTATCTAAGTATATATATATATATATATCTCATCTAATGTCTCCAGCAGATATAAAGCATCTTATAACATATTTAAATAAAAAATAATAATCTGAATCAAGCCTTCAGTGTCAAAGAAAAGGTGATGTACAGAACAGGTCCTCAACTAGTGCAGTCTGTGGGAGTGGGAGTGCTGGCAGAGCAGCAGCATTCCATAGGACACCAGCTGCCCCACACACAATGTGGACTTCATTGGCTACAACTAAAACCATTTACACAATCTACAGTTGCTCACTTGGGCAGCTTTTTCTGGGTCCAGTGGACAGTTGGTGTCCATGCTCAGGGGACCCCTGAATGTCCTTGTGTTCCAGAAGTTTCCACGTTCCCGGCTGCCCTGCTCATCTCCTGGTGCCTGACCCTGCAGGCTGGAGAGAGGGATGGAGAGATGGAGACCCCCTCTGTGATGTGGAGCTGAAGGATCCACTGACACCCAGCACAGGAGGGTTCCAGGTTGAGATTGGTGTGGTGGGAGCAGGAGTCCACGTGTCCCGGCCTTCACTGGCAGCTGCAAACAGGAACAGAAGGAGTTACTGGGGAATCTGCAGGGATGGATTGCTGGGGCCAGCTAACAGACTGGCCTGGTTTGAAAAGGAAGTGAGATTTGTTGGAGGCTGTGGTGAAACCAATGGGTGCTCAGATTTGAATGTTGGCACCTGGTGTGGCCACTGAGGACATGGAGACACCTCTGAGAACACAGGGGGTTAAAAGCAGAGAACTCCCAGGGGAACTCTCTCTTGGTTCTGGTCCATGAAAGAGGTCAGACTTCTTTTATAATGTAAGTTAATAAAGTTCTTTCCTTTATTCCCAAGCTGAAGCCTGCCTTGCTCCATTTCTGGTCACACCTCACAGCAGACATTAAGGAGAATATATTTTCATGGGTGCACTGGCATTGCACTCTGTCACACCATGACAGAGACCCCTGGTGTCTGTGCAAGCAGGGGTTGGCACAGCCTGCCCCTGGGGACGTGCTGAAGCCGTTTGGAACGGAGCAGAGGCACTGTGACCCTGGCCCAGCCCCTGCAGGGGGTGAGCAGCAGCTGTGTGCCCTGTGCAGGTGCAGGCACAACTGCTCCTGCTGTGGGCTGAGGCAGCCCAGGACTGGCTCCATTCTTGCAGACTGCTTCTGACCCCCTCAGTTTACTAAACAGGGGCTGCCTTGTGCCTTAAATTGTCACTTTAGAAACAGCCGTCCCCTGGAGAGCCCAGCTCAGGTGCCAGCCCAACAGAGCCCAGCTCAGGTGCTGCTGGCACGGCAGGGCAGGCACTGCCTGTGCCCACGCTGGCTTCAGGGCCATGTCAGCACCTCTGCCCACTGCTGAGGTACCTCTGTGTGGCCTCTCCAGCAGCAACTGCTGTCCCAGATAATGGGGCAAGGATAACCAGTGCTCTCACTGCAGGATTTCCTGTGAGAGGGCCTGGGCTCCATGTTATGCAGGAAATTGCCCCTGACCTTAAAAATTAGTGGTTGCTGGATTACAGGAAAATTCCCCTATGATGGTGCCCTGGTTTCTTTAACCTGCATAAAACCTGACCAAAAAAGAGGGAAGTGCAGTGAAAAACCTTGGTGTGCCCAGGACACAGGTAGTGTGGTTTATAAGTCACTGGTTTATAAGGCAAGTTTCAGCAACAGCACCAAGGATTTCCTCCCAGATTTGTTAATGGCATTTTAAAATAAACTCCTCCAACTTTATCCAAAAGTTCCTGTTAGTGAATACAGAGCCTGCAAACTCCAGGCAGCCCCATGCCCAAATCCACTCCCCACTGTGGAAATACCACATCTGCTGTGCTAGAGATTGCAGGAAATCTTTTCCCTCAAAAGGCCATTCTGAAGTGTCTTATTGAGTTCTGATTTTCTGATTAGTCTTTCAATGCATTTAATTTATGGGAAAGAAATCTCCTCTTCAAAAACTTGCTTTAATTAATTTTGGCTGCAGTAAAATGCTGGGAAGTGTTTATCACTTGTGGCAGCTCCAGGCAGCAGCGCTGTGGCTGTGGGGGAGTGATAAGGGCAGCAGGAACACAAGGGACAGGGTGGGCAGCAGGGAGGGGACAGGCCCTGGTCCCTCTGGCTCAGAGGTGTCACGCTGGGCCGAGGGTTGCAGAAGGGACAGGGTCAGGTGCTGCCTGAAACACTTTCTGCAGAAAACCTGGACTGTGCCAGAAATGGTGTTTGGTAGCAGCCCATGTTTGACCCCCAGCAGGGCAGCAGGAGGTTTTGTGAACAGCAAAAGGTTTTCAGTTCTGGCCTGGGACAGTCACACTGGTCAAGGGACATGGGTAACACATGGGCTTTTCTGCTCAAAGAAGGCAACACCAGGTTCTGGAAGCAACTCGATACCACAAAGGACATTTGAGCTGACCACCTGGTTTTCCTGTTCCTGATTTGCTCTGCTTTGGGCTGAGGGTGGCAAAGGTGCAAACCAGAGCTGGCTAAGGAAACTTCTCTGCAATTGATAAGGAAAGAGATGGGCTGACAGGGGTTTGTAGCTTGGTTTGGGTCACTCACCTTCTCAGACTTTCACAGAGGCTGGTGGCATCACAAGCTGATTCACCCTGGTGGAGAGACAACAGAAGTGTTGTGTGAGAGCTGCAATTAGCAAAGAAATGGATTCCTAATAACATACCAGCCTGGTAGATCCAGGTTTTGGTTGCTTAACAGTGTCTAAAGAAGTGGGACACTAAAAACTGTCCTGCACAATGGTATGAAGCTGAAACCTTGTCACACAGGGGTGCCTGACAGCAGTGCTGACAATGGCTGGAACATGCCAAATAACACTGCTGGCACTGACTGACAAGAACTTGGGAAGGTCCCAGAGGCATCCAGGTAGCTATGATTTCCCTAAGCCAATACCAGATTGCACAGTGGCTGTTGGTGTCCTTCAGCCTGACAGCACAAATGTAAACAGTCATCACTGATAAAAATTAAGGAAAATTGAGTTGTCTTTCAGTTTGCAGCTCCTGAAGTCCTGCTGCTGTTCCAGGCACTGCTCTGGGCGATGGGCAGCGTGTGGCAGGGACAGCTGTGCCACCAGGCAGGAGCTGTCCTGCAGGACAGTGAGGGGAGAGCTCCTGTCTGCTCTGAGGGACCCAGAGACAGCAGCAATACTCCTGCCAAGGCCATCCCTCGCCCCTGCTGCTTGTCCTTGCAGAACATGCCCTGGAAAATTCAACCTTCCTCAGCAGCAGCTCCTCTCCCATCCCCTCCCATGCTGTTCTTGGTACTGCCTTTGACAGTGACACACAGCAGGCACCGTGTGGACTGTCAGAGGTGACATCCTCACACTCCAAAGCCTTTGGAGCTCAGTGGGAACACCTGGATTCTTACAACACTGAGAAACCCCCAGCACACCCACAGACCTGCCCTGACGCGGTGTGTGAGTGCTTTACCCGAGGGCTCTCTGCCTGTACTGGGGCAGCAGCAGCATAAACAAATCTGAGTTACAAAGGGAGAGTCTCCACCTACCAGTGGAGGTCGGCTGTGCCGGTGTTGGGGTTCAGGACTTCTCTTTTTGTTTATTTCTATAAAAGAATTTTCTGCTATATGTGTTGCTAAGAGACAATAACAACCAGGTATTTCAGAGAGACAAAAGAAGTGGCCACAGCTCAGGGGAGGGCTCCAGCTGGCTGCTCCCTCTTTTTACCTGTGGGGTTCTCTGAGAAAGGCAGAGATAACGGGAGAATTGGGCTGGGGAAAAAAAACCCCAAAGGGGCTGGGGCAGCTGCTGGCTCTCTTGCTCTTCAGAGGAGGAGGAGGAGGAGGAGCTGACCCAAGTTTCTTCCTACAAGTCCCATTCTTGGTAACCCCAGTGCACTGGAGACCACATTGTATTGAACATTGGAATTGTGCAGAATACATCAGAGAAAACAATCTGGGCATGCTACAGCCAAATTCTAAAGTACAAAGCAAGCTATGTAATGTCACAAAACTATCAGAAACTCCAGAGGTTTGAGTGAGCCATAATGTTTGAAAGTACTGTCCCTTGGCACATCATTCCACATTTTTAGAGGACACAGAATCTATAAAAATAAAGTCGGTTTTGCCATGACTTTATCATGGACCTGCATTGCTGACACAACTGGAAATAGACACAACTTTCCTGCTTGAGTAACAGTTCAGCCTCCTATGGGATAAAATGTACCACCCTTTTATTTTAACACATTTCTCTCAAGTTCTACTTTACCCCTGTTTCACAGATGGGAACAGAGGCCTGCAGGGGCTAATCCTGAAATTTTTTTTTGAGATTTGATGGGAAATTAGACTGCATGTGACTTGTGAACCTGCTGGGGAGAGAAATGACTTTCAGGGATCACACAGGAAGCTGGTGGACAGGAGAGAGAACTGAAATAGTTCCAAATTTGGGACAGGGCCTCCTCAGTCCCTCTGAAGCCCTGTGCTGCAGACAGTGGTCATTGCCACAACCCATGGCAGTGGGGCTCAGTTCATGGGTCAGGTGGGATTTTGTTTATTTTTTTTAAAGCAAATCTACAAATAATAAATTTTAAACTCTCTTAGGTGGCAAAATGCAGTACATGGGCTTAAAATAACAAAGCTCAAGAGCATCTAAATCCCTCATTAAGTACCACTTGCCTTTCTAATAACGATAATCCCACACTGAATGGATCACTGAGCATTGGCTCCCAAATTGTTCTGTTTGCTCTGCAGTGTTTTTTTAATATTGTGAGTGTTTTCATTCCTTGAAGAGAGTAGGGTGGGAACCAGTCTGTTATTTCTGGAGGAGGAAACTCACCCAAACTGCCTTTCAAGAACAGGAGCTGTACAACTTTTTTGGGTTTTTTTTAGGGACTCCTCTAGCAGTTAAAAATGTGGCTGATTCTCTCTAACTCCATCACTTCCTCTCCTGTCAAACCTAAATATTTCTCCTAGATCCTATCAAGTCATTTCCATGTACTGTGACAGCACCTATAATTCTGAAGTATTTATAAGACTGTCTGTTTAATATTAAACTACATGCTCTAGAGCTGTTAAATATTTATGCCATGTAAAATGGATCTAATTTCACTGCACCTCGGCCGCTTAGAGACCTGCAAGAGGACAAGACAGCCAATTTAAGATAACAGATGACTGGCCAGGATCTTTTACAGGTCAGCCATGCTCTATTTCAGGAACTGGGCAGGATTATTCTCCAGGTGCCTTCCAGCCTCGCTGGTGCCCAGGCCAGCAGCTAATGCAGATTACAGGCTGTAGTGCAGCCAGCCCTGCTGGGCACTCCCAGGGGTTTGAAAGGATTCCTGCTGCCAACATCCACAGCCAGAACCTTGTGCTCCTCCTGGGCAGCGAGGGGAGAGCCCAGCTGGCCCTGCCCAGCTGTGAGAGCACTGTGGGATGTGTGGCTCCTGCCCAGCTCCAGGGATGTGTCACCTCTGTCCCTGAGCTCCAGCCAGGAAGGAGGACACACCTCAGTGTGCCGTGCCCAAGGCTCCAGGAGAGGCTTTTGGGAATGCTGCCAGCCTGGTTCATGTCAACTTTCATGCCTAACTTAAACACCACCTGTGTTTCAGGATCCTGCAGCTTTCCCAAAGCCCAGTTTTCTTGCTATCTACACAAGCCAGACTCTGGCTTTTGTATCTGAGAAGCACATTAGGAAATGTTGTCCTGGGTTTTACAGCCTGCTGTACTTAACATCACTTAATTTTTACAACCAACAATAAAATGCTCCGGTAGGGTCCTTCTAGCCTGAAAATAAATCAGTTTTTGAGTTATTGAGCAGGAGTTTTTTAGTGTTGAGTTGTTGAGCTGGACCTCATTCAGCAGACAGAAGCACAGGGGCTACAGGGGCAGCAGAACCACTGGACTTGGCAGCAATTCCTGTCTGTGATTAAGGATCCTTGTCCTTAATTTCAGTGGAGAGAATCGTGTGTTTCTGCTGCCATGTGCCATCAAGTGCCTGTTTGAAGCAGTGCTTTAGGAAGGGACACTGGGGACCAGTCACTAATGGCAGCTCCCAGCAGATTCCTCCTGTCTGAACTTCCTCAGACATTGGGAGGTAAAAAACATCTCCAAAAGGCCTTGTAAACACATTAAAACATGAAATTTTAGGTGATGAAAAGTTCATGGCCAGACATCCTTGAAAGGTAAGGAGATTTTATGGCCTTCATCTATGAAAACCAAATCTATTTTCAAATGCAGCCAGTTAAAGTGTGGTTTTTGCATCAGAGCAGCATCACCCTCCAGCTGTGCCTCAGGGATGATGAGCAGCCCAGCCAGATGCAGCAGGCTGAAATTCCAGCCACTGAAACAGCAGCATTCAGAGCTGATGCTGCTGCCTGAGACTGGAAAGGAAAACAGAGGCCAAGGATGGTCACTGGTAGCTCCACACCTGCTGTAAGAGTGAATTTCATCAACTGATCCATGAACACAGAAGGGACTTGCACTGCTGCTGCTGTTATCTCTAATTCCTGCAGATAACTGCTGGAAGAGTTATGGAGCAGGAGAGCTGGAGCAGCCCCTGGAACAATCAAAGCCACAGCTGTTCTCTCCCTGTTTTGCTCACTGCAGAAACCAAAACAAACCAGAGATCTCTCAGCTGACTCTGCCACACCCTGAGTGCAAACGCTGGTGCCAGTCCTGCCCCACCTTTCCACCAGACACTTCAGGAGGAGCAAACCCAGCAGGGTGGACACTCCAGTTCCAGTGTGTACCCCCTCTGCCCCTCATTACAGTGTTTTGCTAACAGTGCAGCAGGTACCTGGGTTAGCCAGTGCTGCCTGCAGCAGCTAAACACAGTTCCCATTTTCACCTGCAGCTGGAAGGAGATGGATTTGGCTCCCTGCTCCACAGCAGCTCTCCTGGGATGCTCAACAAGCTGCCACAGCCTCCAATCCTCCCCAGAAAAGCTGCACAACATGAACCCTCACTCTGAGCTGGTGCCTTCAGCAAGAACAGCAGCATCAAGGATTGCTCCCAGACAGCAGCTCCTGCTCTGACTGACCCCAAGCTGTTCTGAGGGTGAAGTCAGGAGTTCTGGGACAAGATGTGATTGGGAACATGAATTCCTGCAGAACTTCAGGCTGCAAGCAGGCTGGAGCTGGGAACAGTGACTGAAAGGGAAGGAGAGCAACAGTGATCCATCAGCCTGGAACTCCCAGTGAGTGGCACAAGGACAGGATGGCACTGTTAAAAATAGTCCAAGCTCTGAGCTTCCTGATGCATCTGACAGGTTATCCAGCCTGCAGGAACGGGCTGTTGATGGAGCTGAGGTCAGTTTGCTGCAGGAAAAGGATGCTGAGAGAACTCTAACCAAATTCAGCCAGCAATCTGGCCCAGGAGGAGTTTGCTTTGGAGCAGGAGCAGTGCTCACTGTGGCTGCTCTGTTTGTGCCCTCATTCCCAGCCAGGGGCTCTGTGCTCTCCATCCCAGGCTCACACAGGAGCTGGCTGTGCCCTGCCCTTCCCTCTGCTCTGCTCTGTCACTGCGGGGTCACAGCTCTCTGCTGGGGACAGGGGCTCCTCCAGCTGCACTGAAGAAATGAACTGGCTCAAATCCCCTTTTCTTCCTGCATGTCAGTGGGTTTAGTAAACAAAATATGATAATCATGTACAGCAAATATGTTTTCCCCTCTATTTGGTTCAGCCCCTCAAAGCTGCACAGACTGTCAGTATTTTCCATCTGTTCATTTAATCCAGGTGCAGATTTGTCTCCAGAGGCAGAAACATGGGTCAGCTTCATTTTTTCCTCTTTCACACATCTTTACTGAGGAGAAAACTGGCATAAAGGAAAAATCAATAACCTTTCCTGCTATTTTCCCAGGCAGCAGAACAGATGTGAAGATGAGCAGTTTACAGCAGCAATCAGGGTCCCAAGGACCTGGATGGAAATGAGCTCCAGAGCTCACCAATCTTTGGGGGTTTTCTGCCACAGACCCCTGAAGTCTGTGAAGATGTGGGTTGTGGAACTTTGTGCCTGAGTCTGTCTCTGGAAGGATAATTCTGCCAGATGTTGATGGGCTCAGAATTGAGGTGGAGGGTTTTAGTGCCACGGAAGATGTGTGTAACAACATGCAATTATGTCCTCTGAAATAATGGAGAAAAGAGGCAGTGGAGTGCCTCACTTTTGATTGAATGATTGGATGGCAAGGGGGAGAAAACATGACATAAAAAGCAGATAAGAACGAATTAAATCTTAAAATAGAAAATCCTGTAGAACATCCTGATGGCACTTGATTAAAAACATACTTCTTATCCTCCAAAATAACTGCTCATGCTGCAGCTCTTTTCACCAGCCTCTGAGCTACCAGGTATGGGAAATCACAGAACCATGGAAGGGGTTGGGGTGAAAGGACCTTGAAGATCCTCTCATTCCAACCCCTGCCATGGGCAGGGACACATTCCAGCAGACCAGGCTGCTCCAAGCCCTGTCCAGCCTGGCCTGGAGGCCTCAAGGAAACATCCATCCATTCCACTCCACTGTAAAAGTTCTGGCAATCCCCATTTTGGCAGAAACTTTGGGAATCACCAAGCCAGAGCACTTAAGACACTCCTTATTGAATCACTGGAGATAACACTCCAACAGTTTGTCCCTGTTTCTCTAAAAGATGTCACTCAGCCTGTGCTGGCTTTGGCTGGAGTAGATGTAATTGAATTTTCCTCCCAGTGTCTGGAGTGGGGTTGTGTTTTGGATTTGTGCTGAACATGGGTGATAATATAGAGATGTTTTTGTTATTCCTGAGCAGGGCTTGCATGGATCCAAGGCCTTTTCTGCTCCTTGTCCTGCCATGCTGGTGAGGAATTGGGTGTCTATGGGAGGAGACAGAGCAGGACAGGAGACCCAAACTGATATTCCACACCCTGTGACACTGTGCTCAGTATATAAAGTGGGGCAAGAAGGAGGAATGTTTGGAGTGAAGGTGTTTGTCCTTCATGTAATTTGTGTCTAAAGGGGCCCTGCCCTCCTGGGGGATGGCTCAACACCCACCTGCCATGGCAAGTGGGGAGTGAATTCCTTGGGTTGTTTTGCTTTGTTTGTGGTGCAGCTTTTGCTTTCCCTATTAAACTGGACTCAACCCACAGGTTTTCCAGCTCTTCCCCTTCCAATTCTCCCAATGCTCTGGAGTGGCTGTGAGGGGTTAAAGCCTGGCCCAGGTCAAGGACCCAACCACAGTAAATTGCCCTAACACACCCACAGGGACAGGATCTGCCTTGCAGACTGCTGCACAAGGAGAGGTCATTGCTGCTCATAAAAACCAATAGCTTTGCAAAATGCTCTGCCATCAGGAAACAACAAGGCTGAATTTTTCATGATTCCTTCCATTTCCTTGTGTCAGAGATTGTTTCTTGCTTGGAAGGCTGTTGCTTTCTGCTCAGAGCTCCAGTCACCTGCGTGGGATCTGATCAGATTTTGTCTCTGTGCCAGGGCAGCCTTAGCAAAGGATCTGTTTCAGTGAGAACTTAAAATCTCCTCCTGCATGGCAAACTCCCTCTACGCCAAGAATTCTCCTTTGCCATGCCAGTGCCAATTGGCATGCAGGGTCCATTGGTAGCAGATGATTTCAGTGCCCCTTGCACCCTGTGGGAAGGAGCCTCCAATCCTGATTTACAGCTCATGAGCACACTAAGGACAACCTCTGAATTCCTGGGGCTCACAGCAGAGAGTCAGCAGCCAAGACAGCAGGAGGACTCCCACACAGTTCTTGATCTGGAGCTCCTGGAAGAGTGAGCTTTGGCTTTCCTACAGCACGAGGCACATGGAGAAGTTCCATTCTTGCTTGGGAGAGCACTGAGTAGCTGGGAATAGTGTAGGGATATTGTTTCCTTTCTGTGGCACAGGGGATGAACCTGGGAAGGTCAGACTGGTGGGGAATGGGTGGTTTGGAGAACCCAGAGCTCTGCCCACAGCCCCTTCCACAGATCAGGGGTTCCCAGAGCAGAACCAGCTCCCCCCATCTTTCTGCTGGGCTAAAGCAAAGCTCCTGCTGTCTATGCTGAACTCTGACAGAGCATTTCAAACACCCTGTCAGGACCACAGCTGAGCTCAAACTGCCTGTGAGAACCCACACTGACCTTTGCCACCTCCCTGCATGACCTGCAGGAAATCCACAGGCTGGCTGAAGTGGCACAACAAATCAGCAATTGCTCTGTATGAGAATATTTTCCACCTGCATAGCACCAGCATTTCCCAGCTGCAGCAGCATTTAAAATTCAAGTTCCCAGTTGCTACATTCTTGGTTTTGCTAGCTGTTTATGGAGTTACAAACGTGGCCAGTAAACAGGTGAGAAACCAACAGCTCTACACAAGGAGCTTTTCCAACCAATAACAGAACCTCTTACATTTTCACCACCTCTCCCTTTATATTCTGACCACAGATTCCATATAAACCATCTAACAGTCTAATCTTGTCCATCTGCAGTCTGTGAGTTGTTATCCTGCCACTGTCAGATACTCAAACTCACTCCTTGCCTCTCTCCTCTCATCACCACAGATCCTCTGCATCTAATCCAGGCTTTTTGTTGTAAATTCATGTGGCTTCAAAGGCCAGCAATGCCTTATCTTGGCTAAAAAAGCATTGTGAGTTTCTCCCACTGTAGGAAATGTTTAATTATTGTTCTTTTGTAAAGTCAAAACAAATGAAGCAATGATATTCCTCCCCATAAGCAGCTGGCTATCAGCAGTGAGCAAACTGTTCTCAAAACTCCCTTTTTGGGAGGTGTTAAAATCCACCTGCAGCTCCTGAAACCCTCAAATCCAAACTCTGTCTCAATGCAGCACTGACACAACTCTCTAAAATAAGTGTCCAGCATCCCATAAAACCCTCTGTGATACAGCTCCAGCAATTCTCAGAGAAGGAATGTTCTTTTTGGCAATGCAAACCACCAGAATGGAGCACACTCAGCACCAGCCAGCTGCCACCTCAATACCTGGGAAATGGTTAATGGCAACAACACCAGGTCACCTGGGGGGTCCCTTCTGTCTCCAGCTGCTGCCACAGAAAAATGAGAGAGAGGGAGGTTTGACAACTCTGTGAGTCCTTCCCCTGTCCCACATAATAGAATCTGCAAAGCAAAAATAAGGTCAGACACTTTCAAATTGCTGCAATAGGGGAACTGGGAGATAATTTTATATCCAGTTCTGCAAAAGGCTAAAAATAAGCCTGATAGGAGGCAGAAGAAAGAGCCTGAGAATGGATTATTCTCATTTTTCCTGTAATGCAATTTAGAGATGTGCCATGTTTAATACAGCAGAAGTGTCTGGACTAGGGATGGTTCTTTTTGTGGATTTTGCTATCTCCTCTGTAAAGAGGATTTTTTTCTAGCGTTTGTACACACTGGTTTCAAAATGAAATGTCCACCAGCACTTCTACTCAGCAAGAGCTTCCACATCAGACCAAAGGTGTTAAGAGTAAAATTTTTTTCATATTAAGTGTTTAATTTTCATTTTAGAAGAAAAGAAATACCTTGAGTTGTTTAAATAAGCTGATTCTTATTATGCAGAAAAAGGGGTGAACGATTCTGGTTGCAGGCTCTCAGGTGCTGAGTGGTCACTGGTTAAAGACTGAATTCCTTTGTTCTCAATATCTGCAGCAGTGCAGCTGTTTGTTCCTGCTCTGGCTGCACCAGGATCCACTCTGCAGTTGCATCCTGCTGCCTGATCTGCATTGCTGTGTCCTTGGCAAAAATACCAGCCTCTCTCACGCACAGAGGGACTGAGCCAGTGTAAAACCTGGACACCCATCCTAAGCATCTTTTCATACCTCTGGAAAAACCAGAAAATCTAATGTTTCTAGCTGTAAAACCAGGGGTTGAGTTTAAAAAAACGAACCAAACAAAGAAGAAGTTAAAACAATAAAATCCTTTGAGGAGTAGAGTATCCCACACCTGGGATATTTTTTCAGGGTGATTTTTCAGGAAGGATCCAGATGAATTTGGTTTTCCCTCAGCAGCAGCTGGGAGTGGCCATGGCTGGGGACAGGGCTGCAGGATCACTGCACTCACTGCCCAGGAAAGGACCCTGATACACATTAATTATGGTGATTTATATCCCTGGTACCCAAAATCTGTCACAGCTTGGGAAACGGACTTTTTTGAATCCCTTTTTCTAATTGAAAAATAGCACATTTTGCCTAATTATTGATGGAGCTTCTATCAAATACCCAATGTGGGCTTTTCTCCTGCAGCCCTGCAGGGTGAAGCTTTGTTTGTCCCAGTGCTCCACACTGTGAGTGAGGAAGGGATGGACACAAACCACAGACACAACTCTCAGCAGTGCTGGGTGTTTAATTCCATGGAGTGAAGAACCTGGACTGCTCCCAGCCTTGGAAATGGCTCCTTGGCAGGGCTGCACAGGTGCCTGGGATGGAGCTTGAGGATGAAAGTGCAATTATCAGATTTCTGATCCACTCCAGAGGGCTCTGCCATGGCAAGAGTCTATTGTCTTCCAGAGAGTAAAATCTAGCTTGGGTAAGAGAATTACAGTTCAGAGTGCTGATGTTTGGAAATGAAATACAACTGCTTTAAATCTCCTCTGCAGAGGTGCAGAGCAGGAAAGAAACAACAACACAGTCAAGTGATATCACAGAAGGAATTGTACTTGAGTGGTTTAAAAAACAATTGAAGTATTTATCATTGCTAGTGCCTAAAACCTCTTACCAAACCCATTCTTAATTTTTTCTCTCTCTTATCACTTTGGAATGGTGGGATTGAATTTGTGTTACAGAACTAGTCCTCAAAATGACTGGATTATTAGCACAGAGTGATGTGCTACCCTGTTCTCTGCTAGTACTACATTTTCTAAAAGCCTCTTAAAGATGTCAGACTTCTGAAGCAGCATGAAAATGGTAATGAAAGAATTTTGTTTTAAAAAAAGAATTTCTATGGAAAGAATTTTTTTTCATTTGTGCTTTGTGAGCAGCTTTGTTGACTGGAATTCCTGTGCTAAAAAAAATACAAAATATGCCAGGAATTGTGGCAATGATAAAAGTAGTGTGAAAGCCTGGAAATTCTTGTTTGGAAAGGAAGCAGGGTGGAAACTGGAGGAAGCTTTACAGGAAAGAGTTGCTATCCTGGTATCTGCCCTGCCTGGAAGAAGAAATTATTCCTAAGCAGATGCCCAGAGACGGTTACACAAAGAAACAAACAAACTCAGAAATCCCAGCAATAAATCCCTGAACGACATTTCACAGGAGTGTGGCAGCTACAGCAGGGACAGCTCAGCTTCCATAGCTGTGAGAGCAGAGTTCCACTGCTCTGCTCTCTGCTGGGTCACTGGAGGGGTGGTGCCAGTGCCCTGTGCCCTGGCCTGGCAGTGATGGATGGCTGCAATCCCTGGCGTGTGCCGCCGCTCCCGCAGGTTAATTGATTTCTTTTGGCAGAGCCAGCTCCCAGCTCCTGTTGTCTGAGCAGCAGGGCTGGCTGCTCAGGGAAAACAAGGCAGCCTGAAATAGCAATTCCTCTGTACCCAGCGAGTAATGGGTGGGATGGAGGGGAGGAGTGGCTGGGCAGAGAGCAGCCCCTGCCAAAGGGGTGTGATGCCAAGGGCAGATGGACTGACAGGTGGGAGCTGGATGGTGGATCTGGGGTTTTTATCCACTAATAGCACAATGCTGTTACCTTTCCTCTCACAGGCAAGCATGGAGATGATAACGAGTAAATCCTGCCCCATGAATTCTGAGGAGCCACTGAAGCTGCTGGAGGGGCAGACAGGACCTGGTTGGCAGCACAGACCCTGCTGCACAAGGGTCCCTCCACAGCCTCCAGCCTTACTTCTCTCTTACTCTCACAACTTGAGTGAAGCTGCACTCCAGGAATCTCACTGCAGGATGCCACAGTGTATTTTTAACATAGGAGTGGGCACACCCCAGAAAGAGTAGCCTTCCTAAGAGTCACTTCAGGGAAATTATTTTGTTAACCATTATTTATGACACTTGTTCTCCCCAGTTTGCAACACAAAATACCTGTGACTGACTAATAAAAAATTCATGAACAAATGTGAGTCAGGAAAGGGAACAATGCTGAAAGAGAAACAAAACCAGGTTTGAAACCTGAATGTTTTTCTTCTAAGAATGGAGCAGTGGCTGTTTGGGAGGCTGGTTGCTCTGGATGTGGACAGAGTACAACCAAAGCTGCTAAGGGCAGACAGCAACAGAGGAATAATCCCTTTTGTGCAGGAGCCATTAGAGGTGTGGATGTCATCTCCCTCCCACACTAACACTGCTGTGAAAGCTGCGGCTTTGGCAGAACAACTGTGTAAGTCACAGCAGTGCTGGCAGCCCAGCAGTCACCCAGCTGGTGAGCAGCCTGAGACCTGTGGTGTCCCCTGAGTGAACCAAACCCAATTCCTTGAGATCTGCACTGGAGCTGAGAACAGCTGGATACCACAGTGCCCTGCTCAGCAGAAAGATCCAGGTGGGCTTGACATGCTGAAAAATGGAGTGACCTGGGACTCATCACCATGTGAATCCTGAGCCCCTCCTTCACCACCTGAGGTGTCATCATGCCACACTGGCAGCAGATGTGATGCAAAGGGACACAAACCACCACAGCTAGAAGTGGAATGAGCACTCTCCTCTCTGAACACAGGAAAGACAAGCCCTGAAGCTTTCCTATTATCAGGTGAGCACCCTGAGCAAAGGAAAATGCTACAGAGGGGGTCTCATCTGCTGCACTGACACCAAGTAGGACTTTTGGTTCCCTGCAGCAGAACAACCCCACCCTGAGCACCCAGAAACTTCTGTTCATCTTGCCATGTCTCCAGGTGGTCACTGAGTGGACTGGCATGGACAGCTGATGTGAACAAACACAGCACAGGCACAAAACAGGGCTGGAGAGCAGATCCCACCTTCCTGCCTCATGCCATGCCAGGGAGGCCATCAGAAACAAGGGAAAGCTTTCATGTCTTCCCCAAATAATCTGCTGTAGGATTTACCTCTGTTTTCCCTTAGGAAGTCCTTCCTAACACCTAATCTCCAACTTCTCTTCCTACCATTTAAGACTCTTGTATGCAGATAACAAACCAGGGACACACATCCTGGCAAAACCAGGATGTGATGTCCCCAAAGCCACACTGAAGTTCAACTCTGTAGAACTTCCCAGGCTTATGACATGAAGTCTTGTTTTTCCACAATGTTTAATAAATAAAAATAGAGGAACTTCTCCTTTCTTTGGTATTTATGTATGCTAGTAAAAGGAGGGTGGAACTGCACTTGCAGGGCCACAGCACCATCTGTGGCACTGCTTCCAAATCTCTTTCATCCATCTGATAAGACAGTGAGAGCCAGAAAGTATCACCCAAACTGTTCACACACTTCTGTCACCTCCAAGTATGTAATTTTCCTTCCACCTCTACCACACCTGGAGTGATATTCCAGGGCCCTTCTCCTTAACGTAAATCAAGGCTCCCATTCCCCAGTGGGGGAAAAGCAAAGGCAACTTACAGCCATCACCAGAGTAGTCACCTACCCACATATTGAGCATGACATAACACATAGTAACTCTTATTTTTCAACAATGATGAGAAAGAGACTAACCCCAGAAGTTTGTATGTCATGTGGAAGCGTCTTCTGAATTACTGTAGTTGCCAACCGTGAGATGATCCGAATCGGTTTCTTTACTGAAAAACAGTTGCTTTTCTTTCATGAAGCTGCAAGAAGGGACTGGGAAAGACTCTTTATCATAGCAACCCTTGAGTGCACATGGCCCCACACACAGCTTGCTGCCTCCTTGCCTCATGTTCTTGGCTGCCAGAGTGGTGAGTGGGGCTCTGGGGATGGAGGCGGGTGGGTGCAGCCTTGACCAAGCTCTGGGGAGCACCTCCTGCCCCTCACCTCACACTCCACCAGCTCCAGCACCCAGCAGCCCCTCACCATGGACAGCCTGGGCTGTGACATGCTCAGGCAAGGGTGTGAGGGGCCTGTGCTCCCCTCTGAGCCACGTGGCCAACAACTGAGATCCACCAGAGCAGAAGCGTGTAAAGGATGCCCAGCCAGCATGACCCAAGCCCCTGTGCTTCGTGCAGCCTCATGCACTCTGCTGAGCCCAGGTTCTGAACACACAACCCAACATCCTTTACCTGGAAGGGCCAAAGCCAGGGGAAGAGTACAAGCATAAGGTTCAAGAGAGCAAACAGGCTGTGGTGCCTCCCTGTTGGCAATGGCCAGGCTACTCACTGTTGCTCAGCTTTGGCTCGGTCACTGAGGAAGAAGAGGGCTGTGGCCAGGAAGAACATCCCTCCCAGGACAACCACGAACGGGCAGAGCATGAGAGCATAACCCAGGCTGAGGAACTCCCACACTGGGGACTCCTTTGTGCTTTGTCGTATCAGGTCGGAGATCTGCGAAAGAGGAGCAAAAAAAAATGAGTCACACAGATGAAAAAGAGACACCATGAGAGTGAAGGGAACACAACTCCTGAAACAACCACCCACCAAACATGTGTGAGCTTTAAAATGGAACAGTGTGTTCAGCACAAACTGAATGTCCCTCACACCCTTCAGCCTTCCACACTGGAGCCTGGGCAACTTCTGCTCTGAGGTGTGACCATGTTCACAGGGGCCTGAGCATGAGGGAAGAGATGAGGATCTGACTTCATGTTTCAGAAGGCTGATTTATTATTTTATGATATATATTATATTAAAACAATACTAAAAGAATAGAAGAAAGGATTTCAGAAGATTTCAATAGAAAAGAAAAAATTATAACAAAGGCTTGTGTCTCAGACAAAAAGTCAGAGCCAGCTGACTGTGATTGGCCATTAATTACAAACAACCAACATGAGACCAATCACAGATGCACCTGTTGCATTCCACAGCAGCAGATAATCAATGTTTACATTTTGTTCCTGAGGCCTCTCAGCTTCCCAGGAGGAAACATCCTAAAGAAAGGATTTTTCATAAAAGATGTTTGTGACACTGAGGCTTGGCAGGGGCTCTCCTCTGGCTGTCACTCTTCTGGCCTGATCTAACATTATTCCCCCAGCCCATTCCATGCTCTCCAGGCAGTGTCAGTGACAGCATCTGTGGGTGTCTGACCTTGCTGCTCTGCCCAAGCACCCAGGGGAGCCAGCAGAGCCCTGCTGGGGCTGCTCAGGGGGTGAGGCAGTGATCAATCTCCTGCAATTCCTGTCAAGTCCTGCTCACTCCCACACCTGATCTACCTTTTAGCAAAGGGAGGTATTAAATTCCATTTCTGTGTACTGAGTGGGAAGGGGGAAATGTTTTCCAAAGAACAACAACAAAAAAAAACACAAACCAGATCCCATCTGATTTGGAGAAAAATAATTGGAACCTGGGGGCTTTATGCCCATGTCTGAGGTATATGGGGCTCATTCCTTCTTCCAACCTCCCAAGCTTGAAGTGTAATTGTGTGGAAGACATGGCTGTGTCCCAGGCTCAGACATGGGGCTGTGCTGGCACTGCACACCACCAAATTTATGGATCAAGGCAATCTGCACCTTCTGACAACCAAAAAGCATCATTACATGAAAGTAAACACAAATTATTTACACCTACACAAAGGAGCAGAGACATACAACAGCACTATTTACTTTGTTATGAAAAGCTTTTGCTAGAACTCACTAAAATGTAATGCATATCTGTAGCTAAAACTTCCCCATTTTAATATTTACTGCCCAGCAAACAATTCTACTCTCCATAAATCCAACAGAGAGGTAGCAGCAGTTGGGGTGGGTCTCAAGGCATTGGGTATTTAAATGTCCAGCTCTGTTTTTATCCATGACCTTTTGTTGGGGGCGAAACACTAATTTATACCAAAAGACTGCAGGGAATTTGGAACAAAAAATCCTGCTGCTGTGCACACACACAAATCAGCTCCAGAAATAGTCAAAGCTTGTGCAGCAACTTCAAAACTGCCACTGGTAATGGAAAAGTTGGAGTTAAACACAACCTACAAGCAAGTTCTGACATTCAAGGCTTAAATCTTGATAGTGAAAAGAAAAACTGTCACATGCAGGAGAAATCACCAGCTCACACTCTGCAGTGACCTGGAAGGCAAATGGGAGTGAGGAGATGCCTGACCAACAGAAGGTGTCAGGAGGATGATGCTCATGGGGTTCCAAAGAACACCGGGAGTGTTTTAGCAGGGAGATTTTGGAGCACTGGAGTCTCAGTGTGGACACATCCTGCCCTACAGGAGGAGTGAATCAACACTGGAAGAGTGCAGCTACATAAAGAATTGAAGGGTTTTAGCCTCATTTCTCTGTTTCGTTCCCTGCCCTAGAAAGGATGAGGAGAACATTTCAGTGCTTGGGATATAGAAGAGTTCCAGTCCTCTCAAAAAGAACTTTATTCACAGTGTAAAACACACGAAGAAAAACAAGAGTGTTGCAAACAATTCTCATGTGAGACTCAAGGAAAATAAAGTGACCATTAGTCAGAGAGATTTATTAAAAACAGCAACAAGACCTGAGTGTGAAAAGGATGCACCACAGGAAAGTAGAAGAATGTGCTCTGCATTCAGGGACATCAGCTGGTCATTAATTTCCTTTTGTATCCATACACCTTAATTCCAAACATTTCCCTTACTCTTCATTATGAACCAGAATTTGGCACTGAGTCAATGTCTCTGTCAGACTGCAATATCCAGAACTGAGGATATTCTAAAACAGAAATCTAGACATCCTAAAGCACTTTTCATTTTGGAGAATGGATACAATTATTCTCTAAAAGGATCAGATAATAAATCACTTGACAAATTGACATGGTAAGTCAGCAGCAGAGGAAGAAAAGCCATGCATGTGGTTCTGATTGCTTTCTCCATGGATGGCATGACATTCTAGGCTAAAAAACAGCTTTGAAAGTGTAAAGTCTCCAAAAGATATATCTCCCAATGCAGTTTGTCTCACACCTTCCCTTCTAATGCAACAAATTGTGTTGACCTTTTCTAGCAACAAATCATGTTATTATTAAATCTGCTGTATTTTTCATTTTTAACCAAACACATTCTGCAAATGCACAGTTTAGAAAAACATGCCTTTTCTCCCTTTCAAGGTATAATTCTTTCTACCAAGCCTGCTGGGCTTCCTCAGCCAGGTTCCACATAATTCACTCCCCAGCGTCTTCATCTCTAAACTCTAGGATTTTACCAGGTCCATATTTTTATATATATTATTATATATATATAAAATATATATTTTTATATATAGATTTTTGCTGTTAGCAGTCACTGCTCTCTGTTAGCTTGTTCCAAACCACCTGCTAAGGCTGGAACTTTGGCATCTCCTCTCAAGAGGACACAGGACATAATTACAGACCCAGGCTCCAAGAATGACACACCATTTGCCAAATGCTCTGCTCTGTACTGCCAATTTTGGGTTTTCCTTGCCATGACAGCATCCTGAGCTGGCCAACTGTGATTTGGCAGGACCCAACCAAGCATAATTTCTGGTGTCTTCTCTCTAAGATGAGTAACAAACTGCGGGGGCTGCACGTGGCCGGTGCCAGCTCTGCAGCACGCAGTCGTGTGTGGGATTCCTCCCTTTGTTCCTCCAGCTGGGAGGTGCCAAAAAGCTTCAAAACATCTCTGCAGAACGTGGGGGTGGAAAATCAAGAGGGAAGTCCTGTTGCTGCTCTGCAGTCTAATCACAAGTCTTTGATACCAGCTGCAAGAGCCTGAATGAGAGATGCAGTGAAAATGCAGTTTATTGGATCCAAGGTGTTACAGCAGTGCAGGGTTGTGGGTGACAGAGCTGTGCCCACAGCTGTCAGCTCCAGCTGCAGGCAGCCCTGGAGACCCTGAGTTTAGGCTACAATACATTTTATGCTTTTCTTTGCTGAGCATCTTAATACAGTGGAACCAATCTGTACCTTAACTTTTACCTATAGCCTATCATAGCTACTGTAATTGCCATATTCATGTTACTGTTCTCCAGTCACTAAAAGTCAGTACATTACAGTTTAAGACAGAAGTTGTGTTTCAGTTTTCTTGCAGTGGAAAATTCTGAGACCTTTTTTCCACTTGCCACATTTGCTGCCTTGTTTGCCTGTGCCCTCTTTCTGCTTGGTAAAAACATCTTCTTGTTTGGGGTGGGTTTATCCTTTGCTCTAAGCCATGAAAACCCCTTCTAACTAACACACCCTTTGCCTCCTTGGTTATCCAGTGAGACTCAGCAATTCTTTTCTTCTGTATCAAAATTTGCTTTCATTTCTATTCCTTCTTCAGATTCTACACTCAAAAATCTTTCTGCTAAGCATCTGTGAGACTTTCTTGTCTAACTTCCATCCTTCCCAACAACCAACCTAGCTGTGAAATTCACATCTCCTCCCTCGCTGGGCAGCACAGAGCTCAGAGCAAGAGGAATGACTTTGCTGAATAAACTCAGCTTGAGGCTCTTTCCCAGCAGAACAGGACAGTGTGTGCTCAGCTGGATGGAGTCCAGCTGCAGACAGCTCCTGCTTTCTGGAGAAGCAGCAGTGCAGCTGCAGTGGGCACCATCCCAGCCCCAAATCCCCACCTGTGTCTCCATCTGAGTGCAGGAGACAGCAGGGGAACAAAGGGGAACTTCATTACTGTCTTGGGAGGAATGGTGTGTGCTTTGGAACAGGCTGCAGGCCATGGAGATAGGAGATGCCAAGGTGGGCTGGAGCCCAAGGTGGCATCTGGATTCCATGCTCTGTCTCTCCTGAACAGTCTGGGTGGGTAAATTAACTGGTTTATTAATTACACAGTGTAATGGTAACAACATCTCCAAAATCACTGTTTCATTTCCTCCTCTCCTGTTCCTGAGTCAATATCTCAATTCCTCTGCAGTTGGCTTCTCTAAGTTTCTGATGTTGCCACTTGGGCACAAATCCTGCTACAAAAAAGAGTCTTTCTGGCACAAATATGTGATTTCCATGATTACCAGTTTAATACAAGCCAGGTTCTCCCTGGCTGATCATTTCAGTACAGTTCCTTAACACAGTATTCCCTGTAACCCCACAGTGGTTTGAGATCCACCCACTCTCAAGTCAGAGTGAATATGAAGGGTTTCTTTAATTTTCTAAAAAATGGACTATGAATGAAAATGAAGCTGAGAAAGCAAAAAGGAGGGATTTTATAAAGTAAACAATTTGCTGAGCCTGGGGGAGCAGAAGAGTTTATACTGCATTAAATGGCATGGGGAACACTTTATAATAAGAGGAAGTAAACCTCTTTTTTAATGATATTTTCCCCCTCCCAGGATGACCAGGCAGCATTGAATACATGGTGCTGCCTTGAAAAAGGCTACAGTAAATTAAGATGCTCCATAGGGATGCTGCTTGCTGTGCCAGGACATGGATTTGGTACATCAGAGCAATATCTGCCCCATTTGCCCTGAGAGGGTTGAAAGTCTCTTTTCCTCAAGTCAGTAACTGCCTTTCTCTCTGGTCTGCTCTGCCCAGGGATTTTGTAAGTTGAGACTGGCCTTTCTCTGATCCCAGACAGAGATGCCTCATTCCATGGGGAATGTGAAGGAACTCCCATGACCCAGGCAGGTGAATGTGTAGGGATGGATGGGAATGCCCATTCCCATGCAGAAACAGGAGTGGGGCACAGAACCTTTAGCAGAATCCCCATCCCCACCTGTCCTGGCTGCATGGGCCCCTTCCCTGTCTGCATATCCCACAAAAGCAAAGTGAACCCTCGTGTTGAAGAGAATCTGGACACATTCTGAAAGGTCCTCAGCACCATGAAATCTGCCCAGCTTGGGAGCATGCAGGATTCTTGGCAGCTCAAAGAAAACATTTATTTAAGGAGGTTTTCAGTGCACAGAGGAGTGACAGAGCAGATGAGATAGAGCTTGAAATACTCGAGTGCAACAATGACCTGCTTTGGATTTCTGGGCTTTCTCTACTGAGGTACTTTCACCAACATTACACATTTATCAAAAATACTGAGAACCTGAACATCTAACAAAGTCATGAACATGACAGATGCACAGAACTCTGAAAAAACCACACAGCCAAAGCAGGCTGTGAACCATGGGTAGAGAGCATTTTAGAGATGGAAAGTCATTTGGTATTTTATTAACAGACTTAAATTTTATCTGTTCCTGACTCATCAGAAGTGGGAAGCTTGTTAGCTCGGTGCAATGAGGAGATCAATCCCATGAGGACTGGTCTCCAGGTGCTTAATTCTCCTCTTCTTTTGCAGCTGACAGCTATGTCAAAAATTTGGGCTTTCAGTGCACTATGAAAAAGGCTTTTAATTACTCAGGACCAGAGAAATCTTCAACTTAAAGTGACTGCTTGAAGAAACAGATAATAAGGAGGAGGGGCTGGAGGTTCTCACCCTCACATCATTTCCCTGGCAAGCACAGGGGATGTTCAGACCAGCAAGGCCAAGTCCCATTTTACCCACCACAGTGTGAGTATGTATTACAGCGACCTGATGAGGTCTTCAGGGTGAGAGAAGTGGACGAGAATCTTGGTTGATGATCAGAAGGCTGGATTTATTGATATATGATATATAATACATTATTACTATCCTAAAAAGAATAAAGAGAGAAGTTGCAGAGGCTTGCTAAGCTAAGAATAGAATAGGAAAGAATGAATAACAAAGTTCTGTGTCCAGCAGAAAGCAAGGATAAACTCTTTCTGTGAGTGGTCAGCAAATCCAAACACTCACAGAAGACCAATCACCACTGCACCTGTTGCATTCCACACCAGCCAATAACAATTGTTTACATTCTTCTTCTGGGGCCTCAGCTTCCCAGAAGATGAACAACACAAGCATGAACGTGGGGAGAGATCTCTGCAGGAGGAGTGGTGCCATCAGAGTCATACCACACCTGTCAGGCAGCTGAGACTTGGGACAGAAAGAACAATAAAAGTCATAAATGTGTATCACAATTCATCTACCAGCTCTGTCAGGTGATGGGAGGTGATGCTCATACAGACTCATGTACACTATATTAGAACAAGCTGCAAAAGGCAACAGGACAGAGACCTCTGTTCCATCCTCAGCCCCACAAGAGCAGTGGGATATCTCCTGGTGGTCCATGAAGCAGAGAGGGATGGCAGGATGTTGTATTTGCTGGGAAATGTCACAACAAACACAGGAATGATGAATCTGATTCCATGTTCTCAGAAGGCTGATTTATTACTTTATGATACTAAATTATATTAAAGAATGCTATACTGAATATACTAAAGAATACAGAAAGGATACTTCCTGAATGCTATAAAGATAAAATAATGAAAACTCGTGGCTCTCTCCAGAGTCAACACAGCTTGGCCCTGACTGGCCAAAGAGTGAAAACAACTCCCACCAGAACCCAATCACCTGTGGGTAAACAATCTCCAAACACATTCCACATGTGAGGACAATACAGGAGAAGCAAATGAGATAAAAATAGTTTTCTTTTTCTCTCAGCTTCCCAGGAGAAAAACCTTGGGAGAAGGGATTTTTTTCAAAGAATGTCAATGTCACAGCAGGGGAGTATTTTGCATTTTTGTTTCAGGACATTACTGCCTTCTTGACCTTGAGCTCATCTCTCAGCCTGCTTTGGCAGGAAGGATGGGGCTGTGTAACCCCCAGCAGGCACCTAATGGGCCACGTGTGAGGAATGGCTGCACGGGTCAGCCAGGGACAGAACACCCAGACTGCAGCTCATCCCAACCACCCACTTCATTGCTATACCCTGTTTTTAAGTCAGACAGAAGTGGATTTGACTCCCAGTGGGCTGAGGTCTGTTTTAGTCTAGGAAACTAAGCTGGGAAAAGTGTCCTTCCAGAGTAAGCATGTCCTACTGTGAAGCAGCCATAGCATTTTAAGCCATAAAATATGAATTTTAAACCATAATACATGAATTCCACTCTCTCAGGCAGGCAAGTGCTTACACATAGAGCTACTTTCCATACAGATTTACTTGGTGAGGTAAACACCTTCAAACCAAATCAACAAAAAGGCTGTTTCAAACTGGGCCAAGACCCTGTGAAATCTGCACCTCCAGGTATAATTTTCATTAAAAAGTATCCTAATTGCTGCATTTACCACAGTTTTCCTTGCCTTGCCCCTAATGAAATTCTGATCTGCTTGCCCTGATACTCTGCACCAGGGATAATTAACACTGCTCTGCTAACTACTTGCTAAAGGAAGGTCATTAGTATTCTTGCTGCTTAAATAGCTCATTAGGTTTATCAACCTGCTCAGAGGAAAGCTGGGGAAGGAGAAAAGTGAAGGTGCCAAGGCTGGAGGTGGTGTCCCTCCAGTGAAACTGGAACAGCCCAGGAGGGCAGGAGAGATGGAGCCACCATCAGAGGAGTCCAGGGAGCAGTGCTGGTCCATCCAAGGTGCTCCTGGAGGAGAGCCACCTCTGGCACTTCAGAGCATCCTCTCACAGGCTGATGTGGCCGGGTGACAAGGAGATACTGACTGGTTTTCATCCTCAGACCCTCTGAACAGCTGCACAGAGGGGATGAGAGGGAGTTGAAGCAACCAGCAGCAGGGCAGTGAGGGCAGTGTGTGCCCACCTGCCTGGCACACAGGGACAGCACTGCCTGCAGCAGCTCCTGTTGGCATCACTGGCAAGGGTGGAAGAGCAAAGTGCTCAGCAAATCACAAACGTGGAAGAGAAAGAAGGGAAGGAAAGGGAAGGGAAGGGAAGGAAAGGCAAAAGAAAGAAAGAAAGACCCAAGCCACAGCCTAGAAATAAAACCCTCCTTCTGCCTGCATTCAGATTTCCAGAAGCAGAAGAGCAGTCAGGGAGTGGAGGGGGACACAAGAAGAAGGATGATGCAAACCCTGAGCAGTGAAACAGGTTCATGCCTGTGCACAGATGGACACAGGAGCATGGACTTACAGTTGTTTTATTTTAAAGGGCAACCAAGATCAAACCAGGATTAGTGATACAAAGAGCTGAGTTGTGAAGCAGCCTGACAAGAGTTAACTATTTCACCTGCTGCTGCCACCTCCCTCCACTTGCTCTTCTGAGTCTGAAATGCTGTCTGGCAGCAGTTGAAGACCTTTATAGGATATTCAGCATTAATGGTGGGATTTGGGGCATTTCTCTTAACACTTCTGTGCTCCAGCAATCGTGGCAGTGGTCAGAGACAGAAAAGTACTACACACATTTGGGTGCAGTGCACTGAGCAGGTGAGATTTCTCACCCGCTGCCTCAAGAATAAAGTGTGGGGTGACTCTGGAGGTGTTAAAAAGGAGTTATTTAAACTACAGGTTGGCTATCACAAAGATCCTGAAAGAAGTTACAGCTTTCTAGGAAAAAAAGCTGTCTCATCTAGTGAACTTCTGCAGCAATGTCTATTCCTATTTGGAAATGAGCAGGCAGTGCTGATTTACAATAAATTATCTCAGAGCTTGCCATGTAGTGAAGCTTTATGCAAATTGCAGCTGCCACCCTAAAGCTGTATTTGCATAACTCCTTTGTAAGTCAATCTGAAGCCTTTTGATCACAATAAAAGTTATCAATATTTAAAGAGACATGAAAAATAGCCACACATATGTGCTCCCTGCCACTTAGCTTTTAAGCACTAATGTGTATTTGCTGCTTTGGGTGTTTTAAGGAGCTGCAGTGCAAGATTGGGAATGGGTGAAGTGACAGAAAGTCTGAGTGTGACCTTGAGCTCCAGGACACACCACAGAGCACAACAGGAACTGCACACCTGAGGCTGATCAGCACCTTCTGTGCTTTATACAGGGATTTTAAGATCAATACCACATTTATTGGTATCCAGCAGAGATAACTGCCTGCCACAGCTCGGTCCTACAAGGACAAGGGTCCCCAGTTCTTTATTAAGAGCATTGCTGGAGGGAATCTCACTATAAACTCACCAAAAGCATGTAGGATTCCAGCCATGTTTGATCAAAGCACTGATCATTTAGTGAGGGAACTCCAGGGAATTCTGTCAGCAGTTGGAAACCACAGCAGCTCCCAGGTGAACCCAGGGGATCAGGAGGTTGAGTTTCACCCATCCTGAGCCTGCCTGTTACTGCAGCTCACAGAATCATTAAGGTTGGAAAAGATCCCTGAGATGGTCAAGTCCAACATGTGACTGAATATCACCCTGTAAACCAGAGCAGAGCACTGAGTGCCACATCCAATCCTTCCTTGGACACCTCCAGGGCCTTCTGCTGCTCTCCTTCAAAACCTTCCCCTGCTCTTGGTCTGCCTTGTGAAGGGTCTGGAGCCACAGCAGTGGGAGCTGATGCCCTCAGGGTGGGGATTCCCAGAACTGTGGGAATTAGGATCCCAAATTTCCCCTAAATCCAGCAGGAGCAGGTTCCTTAGCCCCCACAGACTGCCCTGAAAATCCCGGTCAGAATCTGAGCCCCTTCTGCAGCCTGCCCAGCTGGGGTTCAGTGCTGCAGGGGGTTTCTCCATCCTGCACTGCAGCTGGACAGTTCCTGTGCTTTGTAACACCCAGGGGCAGTGCCTGCCTTAGCTCTGGTGCAGAAGCTGGCTGTCCTTTCACTTTAAATAGTATTTGTTTTCTGTGTTATGTGGAGCTGGAGCTGACCTTTCAGCCCTGGTAGCAGAGGGAGGATGAATCAGCCCAGCCAGAAAAGAGCGGCACAAAGCGATGCTGGCTCCCTTCATGGCATGAGGGCTTCACTCCTCCTCCTCTGCACAGAGCCTTGGACCTGCCTCACCTCCTCCCAAATCACAACTGCCCAACAATTACAGCATTAGAAAAGGAAAATAATTCAAAAATAATAACCAATAATTCAGAAATCATTTAAAATAGCAACAAATATTTTCCCAATCTAAAGAAAGCCTAATTCGGGGCTATTAAATTGGGGCTATACATATTTCAGCCAGAAATCCTTAACTCACAATTTGCTTGATCTCTGGATACCAGGAGGGCAAGGCATATTATTTCTATAACCACAGACCTTTTATTTTTAATCTATGACATCAAAGAGCCCCAGGCAACTTTCAAGAATAATTGCAATCATTCAGGGCCCTGGGAATTCCTCTTGGACATCCCTCTTCTGTAAGGGAAAGGCTGAACATGCAGCAGTCACCTGAGGCAGTCTGGCCTGCCCCAGCCCAGCCTGAATCCTCCCACACTCCCCACATCATGCCCTGCATGAAGCAGCCTCTCCTGCAATTCCTTTCTTCTTGCCACCTTCAAATAACTTCTAAAATAAGATTGTTTCTCCCCAGGTGCCCAGAACATTGAAGTAAATAAAGAGTTAAGCTAAATCGAGCATTTTTATTCTCTTGAGAGATTTCTCATTTCTTTGGTCTTCTCACTCTTATCTGTATCTGCCTTTTCCTGTGTGCTTCAGAGAGCTGCAGAGCAGCCACAGCACTGCCACTCAAAAGTAAACATTGATGTATATTTAAACAGATATACTCACAAAATTAAGTATATATAAATAAATATGTGTAGCTGCACACACTGGTGTCTGCAGGATGAATAGATGAGCAATGATGGTTGTAAAAAATAAAAAAGCCCCACAGCCCCCAGCAGCTGTGTGTGAGCTGGAGGAGCACATCAAAGTCCTGTCTCTCAGGAGATGGGACCAGTGGAGATCCCAGTTACATCCCTGGAAGCAGCACTTTCAACACACCAGGAGCAAGGTCACACATGGATTTCTGTGGGAGCTACTGTATTTTATAAATGACAATCTGTGATCTCTGCAACTCCATGCATCAAACTGAAGGAAAAAGACATTTCCCCAGTATATCCAGATTTCTTTTCCTCATTACATTTCCCAGGCCTTTTATTTCCAACTGTGAATGTTCTCTGAGTGCCAGATTTTGGATTTGGGTCTCTTGTTCTGTTCTGCAGGAGGACAAGGGTGGCATAGGAAGGGAGATCCTCAGTCAGACCAAGGCCAGCCACTGCAGCAGTCACAGAAAGGAACCCAAAGTGAGCACCCAAGGAAGGAACACAACAAAACCCCCTGTTTGGGCACTGCCCAGGCTCCCCAGGGCATGGCCATGGCCCCAGGGCTGCCAGAGCTCAGGAGAGTTTGGACACTGCTCTCAGGGATGCACAGGTGGGATTGTTGGTGTGTCTGTGCAGGGCCAGGAGCTGGACTGCATGATCCTTGTCAGCCCCTTCCAGCCCAGAATATTCTGTGGTTCTGTGATTTACTATCACACAAAGCAGGTACACCTGTGTGCTGCTGCCCATAAACAGATATTTGGTTTCTGAGGTCAGTTAACAGCTAAACACACACATGACTCTCTTCCAGCCTAATTTCTCTGGGCCCCATGTCCACACCACAGCAAGAACCCTCTCTCTTTCCAGAGCTGGAAACACCTCAGGCTACAAAGATGTGGTAGTTTATTTCCCACACCCAGGTAGTCCCCCTGGCTTGAACTGCAGCTCACAACAACCCAACCAGGTAAAGAAAGTGGCACTGCTCTGCAGCACTTCCCATTCTGCTGACAAACACAGGCCTTCCTTCCCAGCAGGACCTAACCTGGCATTTCAGAGGAGCAGTTTGGAAACCAGAGCAAACCCTGCCAGAGCCTGCTGTGAGCACTTACAAATCCAATGAGATAAGGACTGCCAGCATCTCCCAGGAGGTGTGAAGTGAAACTCTGCAAGGCCACTGCGGTTGCTCGGCGAGTTGGAATGACCACGTACTGCAGAGAAGGGGAAAGAAACAAAAACAGGTAAAGAAGCTGAAACAAGAACCTGCCCATCTGCCTTGTGCTGCTCAGGGCTGCACAAAACAAACCCAGCCAGAGCACTGGCCAGTCCATGGCTGGCTCAGGCAGCTGGGAGCCCCAGACACCCCTCTGAGGGCTGAGGGAAGGAAGCTCTGCCCTCTCTGCTCCACTCTCAGCTTGCATTATCAGCTTTGCCCACAAGACACTTTGCTGCTGCTCCTCAGACTGCATTTTGCTTTGCTGGTGGGGAGAATAAAATTTAAAGTTGCTCAACTGTTGGGGAAGATGAAGCAGGAAAGCCTTATAAATACGATTGTCTGGCAAAAGACTTTGAGAATATGGAAACTATAAGTGAGATTGGAATGAAAGCAAGCTTTGAGATACCTCAGTTACTGAACAACTGGAAAACAATGGTGTGGCCAGCTGAAGGTGATCCCCTTTTGATGGAACAACACCCTCTGCTTGCAGACAGGCCCAAGGGTCAGAGCAGACCCTACAGCTTGGCAGAAGGGGTCCAAAGAGGAGTTTTAGGTTTTAAAATGTAACACAGTGTGGTGATGCAGTGATTCTTATAGGCTGTATGGAAATGCTGTAGGATTTGTATCTTGTACCAGATTGGTTAGTGAGAATGAGAATATTCAACACAGAAGATTTATGGTATTGTAATGGGAACCTCGCTCTCTCATCCTCTCTTTACCATGCTCTTGCCTTCCCTCTTTACTTTTCTCTCAGCCCTGCTCTGAGCTGTGTTTGGCAGCTCCCAGCAGGGCCCTGCCCTCAGGCCCTTTGCAATAAACCCCAAGTTCCAAGCCCTGGTTTCAGAGATCTCTGCTCTCTGTCCATCCCCACCATCCTACCCTTGATGCTCCTACACTCAACCATCGGCCTTGCAATCAAGGACTCTGCTGTAACCTGGGAAATTTGGTTTATTCCATAACAAAAGTTTCTTAAACTACCAGCAATCCACATCAGTATGAAAGGTCATGGTCACACATCCTCCCTTCCCACTCCATCTCTAGCCACTTCACATTTTTCTCAAAAATTTGTGATTCCATTTGTGACAAGTGACAAAGTCACCTTATGAAAATTTTCCACAGCCAAGATCCTGTATTTGGGTCTGCACTCCTCTAATAGGACATGACACCCTTAGCCAGGTCATGCAGAATCAGTCAGATTACACAGGAGCAGTGGAAAACACAAATTACTTCCCCATGAAGAGGCTAGAGCTCACAGATAACAGAGCCCTAACCACAGAAGAGGATGAAAAATTAAAAAATAAAAAAACCCAGCAACTCCCTGTCCTGTGGAATGACCTTAATTTTATAATTCAGTTTTTAGAGGCAGAAGAAAGTAATTGTCTCTGGCATAAATTGTTAAAGACACTGGCTAAGGACATCTGCATCAAGTCCACATATCCCAGTTTATGAATTGATCCTGTCTTGATTTAAGGGCTGGAAGTAATGAAGAATTCAATAGGTCTCTGAATCCAAGTGAGCATTGTTTCTGCCTGTAAGCACTGATCTCACAGTGCCTTTGCTGTGCCTCTGACAGGAATAGCTCTTGTTCAGCCCTTTGGAGACCATGATCCTTTTTATTTATTCCCTTTCTCTCTGATGGGCTGCCTCCATATTTCTTTAGAACTCCTGGAATCCTTTCCCAAAGTAATTTATAAATGAAATGTGACATATCAGGAGTGGCCAGAGACACAGAGAGATCCTTTACCTGCACTGAGTGGCAGTGAGGGCTCACTCAGGGCAGAGGACTAAAGCACATTGCAGTGCCTGAACTGTTCCTCACAGGGCAGGGGAGCTGCCCTGTCTGCAGTGAAAAGAATCACCAGAAAACCAGAAACAAAATAAAGATCATTGAGAAAATTCACACTAAAAGAGAACTGATGCCTATTTAAAATTATCATCTCATTCCAAGCACAGACAACTCTGAATTGTGGCTAAAATTAGATCAAATGCTTTTCCTTAGGGTTTACCATGTGTGATCAATGACTGCCAATGCACACTGCTAATGCACTTCCATGCCATGTATTAAGCAGGCACCCTGTTCAACTTCTTTTGAGCAGGATAAGTTCAGATCCAGAGCACCCACCCAGCTGTGGATGTCAGGCCCTGCCCTCCTTTTGCATCCAGGATCTCAGAACATGACTTGAAGGGAGAAATCCCAAGAGGAAAATTAGCTCTAAACCTCATTAGAGACACAGAAATGTGCTGGAGGTCAGGATGTGAACAGGAGGAGAGCCCCACAATTCATTCCCACTCCCCCAAGAGGCAGATAATGGATGCAACCTGGATAGACCAGACAGAAGAAATAAAATAAAATTAAGAGTGAGTTATTTTTGTTCTTCCCACCTGGCCCAGTTCACACAGGGGCAGTGGAGAAATTGCAAGTTCTGCAAGAGCTCTTTGGGAAAGGGCATCTGAGTAGATAAAGTGAAATTCTACCCAATTCAAGAGGTGCATAAATGTGAAACAGAAAATTTAAAACCTAAAATATTTTTTCTTTCTGTAAAGTTTATGTTAATCTGGAGAAAATAATCTGCCTGGTTCTGTATCCTATCATTTTTTGTAGCAAAAGGAGAAAATAAATGGCACATTTATTAAACATTTACCACTTTCAGGGAGTGGCAGTGAATTGATGCTAATTAGAGGAAGAAATCTTAATGATACCTGTATCATATGTGTGCATGCATATATAAATATTTATACACATGAATACACATTTATATATGTGTATATAAGAATATACTCTAATATATTCTAATATGAATATATTAGACATAATTTTGCATGCGTAGCTATTTTATGCAAATACAGTTTTGCAAATAGGCGTACTGTTTCCAGCTTAACTGTAGAAGTTATTGATGGTTTAAACACCATGAAGTGCTAAAATTTGGTATATTTGGTCTGGAATTCAAGAGAGAAACGCCTCCCTCAAAGCAAAAACCCAACATGTAGCAAGCAAAGAACATGATCTCCTTGAAAAACATATTGGAAAGAAAGAAAAAAAGCTTAAACCAGAACCTCCAAAAGACAACAAAAAATACTCCACCCTATCCCTACTTAAAAAAACATTTTGTTCTGATGGACAGGAAGCAGTTGGTAGCAAACATCTTCTGTTCTTGGAAGACAGAAGTAAATTACAACTCTAAATGGGCATTTCAGTACTAAAATAGACCTAAATTCAAACCATGCACAGCCTGGTTTGGACATCCCACAGAAACTGGAGGTGGGAGTGCCACAGCAGCCAAGGAGGAAATCTGTGGGATTGCCCTGGCTCATCCCTGATTCCAGGTTCAGCACAGGGGATGGGCAGGGTGGCTGACCAAGCAGCTCTGCTCTTTAAATAGAGCTTCAGAAAGGCCAGGGATGGCTGCTGACATCTCCTTCCTGTGATGAAACCAGCAGGAGATGGTCTGAAAAAAGGGGAAAGCCAAGGAGAGATCACCCTTCTCCCAGGAAAAGGCCACGAGCCAAAGAGAGAAGTTCTGATGTGTGACGGTGTTCACAGGGGTCTGAGGATGAGGGAAGAGACGAGGATCTGACTCCATGTTTCAGAAGGCTTGATTTATTATTTAATGATATGTATTACATTAAAACTATACTAAAAGAATAGAAGAAAGGATTTCATCAGAAGGCCAGCTAAGAATAGAATAGCAAAGAATGATAACAAAGGTTTGTGGCTCAGACTCTCTGGCTGAGCCAGCTGACTGTGATTGGCCATTAATTAGAAACAACCACATGAGACCAATCACAGATGCACCTGTTGCATTCCACAGCAGCAGATAATCATTGTTTACATTTTGTTCCTGAGGCCTCTCAGATTCTCAGGAGGAAAAATCTTAAGGAAAGGATTTTTCATAAAAGATATCTGCAACACTGATGTTTATGTGAAAGCTTGAATAGAAACTCTACTCTCTCCAGCACTCTGCTGCCTTTTCTGGGTCAGGACAATTCAAACTGGCCTCTTTCAGCACCAAAGACAAAGAAAACATGCACTAACACTGTTCAGCCACTGACAGAACCTGGAATAGCCCAGTTGTCCCTGCTGCTCAGAAAAGGGAAGGCTGGGACCCAGAGAGACCCTCCACAAAAGCCAGGCAGACACTAAAAAAATTACTAAAAATTTTCAGACACTAAAAAAATGTCTAAAAAAATTACTCCTAAATGAAGAGAAAGGAGGCTGCTGTGGTTTGCAGTTCCCAGCACCATGGGGCAGAACACCTCCACCTGCAACCCTTGGATGGTTTGGGCTGGGCTATGTTCCCCCATTCCCAGGCATTCCTCACCTGCCTTCAAATCTAACCTGCAGCACTTGGGGTATTGTGTGGAGGCACTCAGAGAAACAACAAGAACCTCTGGAAATGCAATTTATCTTTGGCTATAAAAATAGGGCAGCGTTTTGTACTAAATAAATAACTGGGTTTTATTTTTAGGGAAGGTAATCAGAAGAAAAGCAACATTCCTACATGCCTATGGCACAGCTGAGCACCACTCTGTGCCTGTTTCAAGCCTAAAGGAAGACTCTGACTGTACAGCAAAGCATCAAAGCAGCTTCTCCATGGCAGGTCATGACCATTTAGAAAGAACTGGTGTTTTAAAAGAAAACAGAAATATGCAGAGCAATTTTTTTTGCATGAATGTCAGGACTATGAATAAACTGGAGGATGGCTTTTCTCAGCAAAGTCCTAAAGAGACTGTGATTGAAATAGAGGCACTTTAAATTGCTTCATGGCTCTTACACAAAAATTCCAAGCCCCTGTCCATCATCTCTGCTTTTGAGATGTGGTATGGATGAAACCCCCATTATTAGCTCCAGATTCCCACAAAGCCCCACACGCTGCACATGTCCCAGAGTGTTCCACACTTGCCTGCTGCACTGAAGCTCATTCATTGTTGCTGTTATGAGGCAGTTTTAATGCTGCTTTGGGGTTCTGGTAATTTTAAGGCCAATTTGCAAAGATGGCTGATGAAATCTGTTTCATAATTAGCAAGCTCCACACAAAACATCCCCCCTTTCCCCAAGCACCATCTAAGCATGTGCCTGGGAGGAGATATGGAGAGTTGTGCTCAGGAGAATCAGGGCTGTTTTGTACAGATTTGCATTCAGAACAAAATCAGCCTTTCAGGATCTCAGGCAGGGCAGAGCTCTGCAGCACTGACAGCTTATCAGAGCCAGCACTTGGCACCTTGGGCTGCAGAAAATACAGGAGCAGGGGAGGCAATGCAAGCACAGAGCTAGGAAGAGCCAACAAATAAATTGGAAGATAATAAGCAAACATCCTTGTTTTGCCATGGAAATTAAACTTGCAAAGCCTCTGAAGGCCCTTAACAACTTGCCCAATAGGATTCTTAAGCAGTCATGGGATCAGTAAAACTTGGGAAAGCTGTGAGAGATCATCTGGGAGGCAGTTTCCAAAAAGCCTCACTCCTGGCATAATGAAATCAGTGTTCAGGCAGTATTGAGAGCTTTTATCCATGAAAACAGGGTAATATTTATGTATAGGATGAAAGTGTTGTTAAGCTTACGCTAATAATGCTTTTAAACTCCTTCCCAGCCTCAGGCAAGAACAGACACACTTCTGATTACACCAAATAAATAGTAATCAGGAAAATTAATTTGCCAAACATATAAAGTGCATCTGCTAAAGCATTTCCACATTTTTGTCTGGCAAGGACTTCCCACCAAGCTGTCAAACGTGGCTGCAGCCTTGGCTCTCACCTGTTGTCATTCTGAGCCCCCTCTCATCCCCTGTGTGCTCTGTCTGCTCTCCAGCCTCTCTGCTTCCAGCTCTGGCCTCATCTAACTGATGTTTACATTTATTTCTCCAAAACTTTCACACATCCACTCATGCTGTTAATGCATCAAGCTGGGCATTATATACAACACTTAGTCCATTTTCCAAAACAGACCAGGGAACAGTGAGCTGAAAAGCTGGCAGCAATTACCAAAATCCATTTTTTCAACATGGCTTTAGTTTCTTTGCTGTATTTTGGAAAATTGAGCTATTATTTCCAATCATTTCTTATGGAACTCTTTTGCACTAAAGCAACATAAATAACTGCAAATGCATCCCTACAAAATGCAAGTGACTATAGGATGCTGGTAAGACAGATGGCAAATCCTATAAAAGCTGTTAAAAAGCTACAGGATATTGAAGTCACATTGAAATCAACACAAAAACCCTCTGTAATTAAATGGGACAATGATGGCTGCCCTAATACCCTTGATATAACAGAGCAGTTGGTTGAAAATATCTTTTGGGGTTACCTTGAGACAACACAGGTCAAATTTCAGGTCTGTCTCTGGCCCAGATTTTCTGGAAGACCTTGAACATGTCTGATAGGATCCTCCCTCCTGGCAGCTGGGACCAGCTCAGGTGAGCCCTCACATGTGCCAGCCAATATTGAGAAGGGCATAAACCAGCTGCTATTCAAACCTCTCCCCTAATTCTGAGTGGAGAGAGCTGGGATTGCTCCTGGGAATACCACAGCCAGGGGCAGGATGCAGCAGGAAGCTCTGGCAGGAGGCAGGAATGAGCAGCTACACACATTGTACTGTCACTTCTTCCTCAGCACAGCTGTCTCCAGGCTGCACATCTGGGCAAGTGCTGAGATCCCAGTTATGAATGGCCACAGCAGCCTTGAACTCAGCACAAGCGGCAAAAGCCCAGGGAAGCCACAGAGCTCTGCCCCACCAGTGCTGACCTGTCAGGAGGAGCTTTGGGCATTAAAAGCCACCCAAGGCTACCAGAGTACACTGACAACCTTTGTTTCCCTGAGCTTTACCCACACTGAGAGGAGTGGATTGAACCAGACCACCCCAGCTCTCAAAGAGCTCCCTGCACAAAGGAGTGAAAGATGGAAAGTTCATCAGGCAATGCAGTGATGGCAACTGCAGAGCTACTTCAAAATATAAACACAGCCTTGAACTTCAACATAAACACAGCTTAAGCACAGAGGCTTGGAGTTCTTTGCTGAATCAATACATCAACACCATTATCTTTGCATCTCAGCATACTGAACCTGATTGTTTCCTTGCTGGTGTTTGCATAACCAGCAAATACAAGTCAAGGGAGTTTTCTATTGATGCCAGACTGATTATATTTTTAGTTCTGTCAACAAGTTGACAAAAGACCTCAGGAAAGTCCTGTAATGCTCCTGTGCCTCAGTGCCTTTCTTTTCATACAATCAGCAACACCTCCTTCACAACAGGGCTTCAACAAAGTTATGTTTGATGGGCTCTGATGGAAACCTCTGCAAAACATGCAGAGCTCTTGAACAAATGTCCAGACTATTTCATGTGAAAATGGGGCTGCTGAGGTCAGCTTGCTGATTTGAAAGACTTAAAAAGCTCTGTGGTGGAGAAAGAATAGAAAATGAAGGACATGAGTTGAAAAGTCCCTGACAGTTTCCTCTCGGACAAGGTGAACATAGTCCAAAAATTCTTTATACTTTCTTTTCCTCTCTGCTCTCCCAGAGGTGGGCTTCTATTGTGTATGTGTTGAATGGTAGGTAGATGGGCTGCCTTTGTGGTCACAGGAGGGAGGGAAGGATTTCCTATTGCAGAACAAAGCTGAGTTATTGCTAACAAAGCCCACAACCATGCTGACTGTTAGGAAATGCTGCCTGAATTCTCTGCATGTGGGGTTTTGCACAAACTTAAAATTTTGGGAAATTATTTGAATTCAGAAATGTTGTCCTTTCTGGACATCTCTCCCTGGTGCTCAGAACAAAGGACAAAAAAGATCTTTTTTCTTTCTTTCTCCCTATGTCACTTTTCAGTAAGCAAAAATAATAATGAAAACCAGAAAAGGCTAAAGTAGCGATGAGGATCTAGAAGAAATTGTGAACTTCAGGTTGCTCTTGCAAGTTGCCAAACCGCTCTGAGCACAGAAAGATGCTGTTCCAAAGTGCACTCACCATTAGTATGTCTGCTGTGATAGCCCAGTTTGAGAACAGAAGAGTTTCTCCGATAAAAATGCAAATCTGTTGTAACAAAACACACAAAAAGGAGAAGATTTATTCACTTGACATTCCGAGGAAAAATAACCTGCCACAAACTTTCTTTTGTTGCTTATTTTTCTCATACCTACACAGCACACTCCTTGTTGCTGTTGTGGTTTATCCTGACTATCAAGAAACCATAGACTTGTATCAGAGCTCTAGAGGGCTGAAATGTTGTTATTGTAAACTAAGTTTATGATCTACAGAGCAGCTAAATTAAAGGCTGACACATTTGATTTTAGAAGAACATGAAAAACCAGCATGAAGAGACAGCCCCAGGCTTGCATATTTAGAATCATAGAATTGCTGAGGTTGGAAAAGGCCTTTAAGGATCATCAAGTCCAGCTTGCACTATTCTTCTCCAAAAAGCCAGTTAGAAAAGGCAAGAAAGCCACAGCTCCCCAAAGCACAGCTATTTCCACTCCTGGGAACCAAGTTTTGTGTTCAGCTCTGCAGCAAAGCAGCTGCAGTTCTCTGCAGAGAGCTGAGGAGGATCCTTCCCTCCCTGGCAGCCTCACACAGGTAATATCTGCCCAGTGGAGACTGGAATTGACTCTGGGCTTTGCTACATCATTGTCTTGTGGTGAAATACAATCCTTGGCTCTGTGCAGATGGTCAGTAAGAGACATTAAAAGCCACAGAGCTGCAGGAGTGGCAGCTGTGCCATGATGTGACCACTGCCACTGTCCTTCCCACACACCCTGAGGTTGCCCAAACCCCTCAGACCACCCCATCACTGCCAGGAATAATGTGCTTTATTTAGCAAGTCTTTTGCACTGACCGACAGAAGCTTCCTCTATTTGTTTCTAAAATTGTCTTTGTTTCCCAAATACTTTCCCTCCCTATCCCCTTTTTCTGTGACTGGATCTGCTTCCTCTGTGATGGTGTCTGAGCCAGTCATTACAGCCCAGCTGCAGTTAGGAAATCTCTATTTCCATTTTCCCACGGCCCATGAGATTGGCTCTCCCTGGAAATGACAACTGCCAAGGTAAGAACACATCCAATAAACCAAGGTGCTCTCAGGAGTTGAAGCCATGTGTCCCATGGGTACCAGATTCATACTCAGACCTGCTCTGAAATCTGTCCTGCTGCAGCTTTGCAGCTGCTCTTGCTGGGGTTCTGTGGCTGGAGAGACCAAAGTGAGCTTGGCAACAATGGAATCACACTTGTCAATGCAGCATCAACCTGTCCTGCCTGCTCCCAGCACTGCAAACAGGCAAATGCTGCCTTCAGCTGGTGTGAACTGCACACATTTGAATTGCTACAGGCAGCAAGAAGGTGTCCCTTGTGCAGAAATTTAGCACAAGTCCTTTAAATAAATCACTGAAATGCTGCAAACTTCAGAGCACACCAGTTCTGAGCTGATGAATGGGTGTTTCAACAATCCATGAAACATGTGATTAATAGGTGGGTACTGGTAAAAGGAAAAGAGGAACAAGAGGAAGATCAAAAAGTAGGATAGAAGATACATTAAAAAATGTCTGTCCTTCAGCTCTGATGGGGAATTATAAAAATGAGTTCACCCACTGCAAAGGGCATGTGAGGATATGTGGCATTTCTGCAGAAGGGAGGCTCTAGGGAAGCTTCCAGCAAATAGGGCACCCCCAGAGCAGATTGTATCTCTTGAAATGCTCAGTTTGGATTCCTCACACACTTTTTGAAGCCTCATTTTACACTGAGACTTCACCTCTACATATACTTCTGTTTCTAGCTCCAGCTGTGCAGTGTAACATCTCACTACGTCCATTTGGTGTCTGATTGCTCACCTGTGCTTTTCTGTTTAAGTGATCACTTAGCCAAAACTGACTCCCAAAAATGATAAATAAAGCAGGTTTCAGGGTGGACACACCAGCAGCTCTCACAGCAAGCTCTAAGCAGGTTACAAATGCCTTCCATGACTGCTTGCAAAGGGTGTATCTGTCAATATCTTCATTATTTGTATTTCTCTCTGCAATGGTGGATAACACACCCTCCTGAATTTGGAGCAATTCTGCCTCCAGCTCAGTTCTGGGCAATATTGATGCCTCAGAAGCAGGCAGGTCACCAACAACATGACAACAGAAAGTCCCTGGGGTTGAGACTAAGATGCTGTCAAAGCTCTCTGGCAAGGTTTTACCCTGGGATTTGTTATTTCTGCAAGATTATAAAATGTCTTTGAGGAATTGAAATAGATGTTGAAATTGAGGAATTTGAAACAGTGTCAAAGGAAGGCAAAGCAGAGCATCTCTCTCCAGTCACTTGGAGATTTAAACAAGTGTAAAATCTGCAGCTGAAATGTCTCAGCAGTGTGAGATGATGATGCCACACACATAATGGGTTTCCAGGGACAGGTTTGAAAACCAAGTTTCAAAGAGTTTGTATTTCAGGAAAAGTGGGACTTACAGATATGCAAATTGGTGCTTTAAGGAGCTGGATTACAACACACAAATCCACACACTGCAAGGCAAACTGAGTAAGTGATTGGACTATACAGCCAAGCAAGATAATAAAAGAGAAATACAGGTGTCTGGGCAGCTAAATTATACAGAATTGTTGTTTTAGTTCACCTTGCCAGCCACTTTACCACTGCCAATAATTTACTGGATCAGTAGGAAAAGATTGGCTGGAAAAAGTCACCTGCCTACCTGCCTCAGGTGGAAGTGGCTGCTGCAGAATGGGAACAGCAACTGCCCCCAGGGACCAAAATCAATTGCAAGAAAGAACTGAGCAGGAGAGAAATAATACATGTGCTCAGGGGAGGGAGAGAGCAGACAGTACACAGCTTGTACTGTCTGGGCAGGGTGGAAGATAAAACCTATAAAACCAAGAAATGAAAAAGCAAGGGCTCTGCAGGCTCTTGCTGGAGTGCTGAACACTTCATTGAAGCTGATGCCTGTATCAGTCAGCAATGAAGCTCTCAGCTGTTGACTAAAGCAGGGAGGAGATGGTGATCTGGTGGCCACTGCAGCTCTCTCTCCCAGTGAGACAGAACATCATCTCATGGGAGCCCACCTAATTGCTTGGAAGTGAGAATTTTAAGGCTCTGAGCCAAGGAGGGTTGCAAAAACATTCACTGTCAATTTTTGCATGGTGTGATCCGTGGCAGAAGCCTAAGGACAGTCACAGTACAGAAGGCTGGCAAATGCCACCATGCTGGGGGACAGACACTGCCTTGCCTTCCACAGACACAGAACTCAAGGATGTGAGGCAGCACAAGCTGTCAAGGAACATATCAGAGACAGGAAAATCAACCCATAAATTTTACTGTATTGTTTCCAGGAGGAGATTTCATCATGGATTTTGAGATAAGGAAGGTAACCTGGCCCATCATTCTGTCCACCAGCCACACAACACTCTTCTCTTCATTATGGACCAATGAGACTTAAAACAAAGAGCAGTGAGAAACTGCTACACCATGCAACCTGGCAATGCAGGTCCCCTACTCCTATTCTCCTTGAAATACAAGGAATTAAATTCTCTGGAAGTCTGCAAGATTGCCACAGCTCTTTGAATGGCATGGAAAGACATGAGTTTGTGTTAGAAACTTGCCTTGGAAAGTCAATTCAGTGTGGCTCTGCTACACTAATGAGAATAATGAGACATGGTAGCTCCAAGCCAGACCTGTCCCCTCTTTCTGGGCATCAGATTTCCAGCAGCAGAGAACTGGGGGCTGTGGAGAGGCAAAACTTCTTGCTTCAGCCTAACAGATCACAAACAGGCTCATATTCCCTACACCCCCTCCATATGCAGCTCTAACTTCCTTTGCAAATCATTGACTCCTTATTAGATTTACTGCTCATCCATAATAAAATAAATTGCTTCAAGGATTGTTTAAATGATACCATCTATATTTATATACTTAAACAATGCAGAATAGTCACATGGCTATTAAAAATAGGAAAAAAAGAGATAAAAATGAGATTAATAGGCACCTCCTGCTGCACAATTTCTGAAAACAGTATTTCCAGCCTAGAAAGGGAGATGTTTCTGCATAAAGAGACTGAACACCACAAATGAACATGTCTATCGCTAGGTCTGGGAAAGGAGAAAATCACAGCTCTGTCTGCACAAAGAGGTGGAGGGAGCAGGTGAGGGGTGTGATAGATCAATGAAAGGAGGGTAACCAGTAACACCCTCTCACAGGTTGTCTGAGGTGAGCATTTTCTGCCAGTTCAAATGTTAGTTCATGGTCACAAACCACAGACCTGACTCCTAAATAGCCAGAGGAGGTATTTCTGGCTGTGTCTTAATGATTTTGAGCTTCCACTCTTTCTGGTTGTGCTTCCCCATGAGTGTGGCAGCTGCTGAACGACTCAGCAAATAACCCTGGCCAGGCCAGTGTGGAAACACAGAGAAATGAGGAACAGCACTTGGCTGGTCACTTGTACAGAACTCTCCTTGCTGGATGAGCAGGTGCTGCAGAGTGGAATGAAAGGATTTTCAGAAGGGATCCCACAACTCCAAACATCTCACACTTTCCCTTCAAAACTTCTCCCAGGTCCCAGGCTTCTCTCATTCTGACATTAAAAGAGAAGCAGAGATTTGTTCAGTGCCTGGATTTTTATTCCCTGCTGAAAGCAAGATTCTAGCCTGAGGCTGGATTATTTCAGTTGAGCTTTTCTTTTTCCCTTTAGTCTAACTAAAAGAGGGTTGGTTTAGATGAGATGTAAGGAAGGAGTTTTTTAAAGGGTGGTAAAGCATTGGCACAGGGTGGCCAGGAGGTGGGGGATGCCTCATTCCTGGAAATATTCAAGGTTGGATTGGAGGGGGTTCTCAGCAGCAAGGTCTGGTGCAAGTCAGGGTTGGATGACCTTCAAAAGTCCCTTCCAACCCAAACCATTCTATTTATCTGGATCTATTTGATATCTTCTAATATAATTCAATTATAAGCATTCAGGAAGGGGCCACATTTTAATCTGCTTTTGTGCAGCATCAAGCACTGTAGGTTCCTGGGCAATGTAATACAGATAACAAATTGAAATTACTGGCTTATTAATACTGGCCTGGTGCAATCCACCTGGTTATGGAAATGAATGGCACTGAAAGGGAGCCAGAACCTTGCCCATAGACAAATTACACTGTAATTGTCATCTGGTACCACTGCAGCTACATTACCCTCACTGCAAGGGAAGTGCTCAATTTTCCTGTACCAAAACATGAGGCAAGAGCAATAAAGGTGTGGATTGAGGTGCAGATAGAACAGCCCAAAGGCTATGGGTTTCCATGGAGCTCTGAATTCTGATGGCAGCAGGGATAAGCAGCTGAGATTTCAGGCACACTTAGACACTGCCAGAATGCCAAGAGGCAAAAAGAAGGACATTCAGAAGGGCAAAGAGAACATCCCAGGCTTTCTGCAGGGGACAATACACACAGCCTTTAAGGAGTTTGGTAGGGTGTTGGGGAAGATGAAACAGGAAAGCCTTATAAATATGATTGTCTGGCAAAAGATTTTGAAGATATGGAAACTGTAAGTGAGATTGAAATGAAAGCAAGCTTTGAGATCCCTCGGTTACTGAACAACTGGAAAACAATGGCGTGGCCAGCTGAAGATGATCCCCTTTTGATGGAACAACACCCTCTGCTTGCAGACAGGCCCAAGGGTCAGAGCAGACCCTACAGCTTGGCAGAAGGGGCCCAAAGAGGAGTTTTTAGGGTTTAAAATGTAACACAGTGTGGTGATGGAATGATTCTTACAGGCTGTATGTAAATGCTGTAGGATTTGTTTATTGTACTAGATTGGTTATTGAGAATGAGAATATTCAACACAGAAGAAGATTTATGGTATTGGAATGGGAACTTCGCTCTCTTACCCCTTTTATTCTCTTACGCTTCTGCTCTCTTACCTTTTTACTCTCTTGCTCTCTCACCCTCTCATCCTCTCTCCCCCTCTCTTCTCTCAGCCCTGCTCTGAGCTGTGTTTGGCAGCTCCCAGCAGGGCCCTGTCCCCAGGCCCTTTGCAATAAACCCCAAGTTCCTGACATGGCTGCAGAGATCTCTGCTCTCCATCCATCCCCACCTTCCTACCCCCATTGCTCCTACAGCAGGGGCTGGCATATGGAAAGGATTTGACTCACATAGGCTCCCACGATGCTGCTCTTGGCTGCCACGAAGATCAGACAGATGAAGATGGCTGATCCCAGCATTCCAACAGCACAGACAAGAGGATCAGCTCGCTGGGTCTTGGACCTGCACCATTTGGTGGCTCCTGCCCCTGTGATGACACCCAGGAAGCCAGTGAAGCACGTGATTGCTCCAAAGATCAAACTGTCCAGAAATAAAAAATAAAAAATAAAGGAATGTAAGAAAGAAAATAAGAGAAAGGTGGGAGGATTTTTTTCCCCAAAATGGGCATAGTCTTTGGGTATTATTATTTTATTAGGTAATATTATTTTATTAGGTATTATGTATTATTCTTTTATTATGTGTTATTATTTTATTCGATATTATTATTTTATTAGGTATTCTTATTTTATTAGATATTAGGTATTATTATTTTATTATGTATTCTTATTTTATTAATAATGATATAATTATTAGGGTAAATTGACTAATTTGCACAATTTGCATAATGGCTTTGCAAATTTTAAATAAAACAAATGCTCATGATTTTAGCCCTTTCCCCCTGCAATTAAGAAAAACCCAGCTTATGATATTTATTATTGTACAAAGGTTTTGATCCATCAGCAAAGGGGTGCAAAGGGCTCCCACTGCTTCCTTGGGTGGAACTGGGGTTCCTAGGAAGAGCCCTGAACAGCTAATTATGTATACACAAACTAATTAATAACCTTTCATTGATCCTGTGAGGGGAAATCATGGACAGGCAACAGGAAGCCTCAGGGCAAGGAAACCTAACAAGACTCTTAAACACCAGTGATTTCCAACATACTGTGACTCTATAACTCCTTTCAGACCACTTCAAAGAAGCTTTTTGCTGTTAGGTAACACATTTGAAATGAGTTAATTTCAATTTAAAGAGCCAGGAGGATTCTCCATATGATATGTGCAGGACTTGGATTACAGGGTCTTGGGCAACCACATCAGAGTAGCTTGAGGACAGTGCAAAACTGAGGTGTCATCAAGGAGGGGGAAATTCTCTTTGTAAAGAGCAGACAGGCAGTCAGGCTGGAGCTGTGTGCTTTGCTCACTGCATTTTTGTGGAACAGCCTGAGCTTGCCTGCTGGACACTCTGGTTGATGGACTCCACACCACTAACTACTTTAATTGAGATGGGATTATGTTATGGCAAGAAGGTTTCCCTAATACTATTTTCTCTCATGAGCCAAAAAGCAAAAGATCTGACAAAAGGCTCTTTTAGTATCCTTTATTTACCTGAAGGAATGCCTTTATAGCATTTCCCGGTTTGTGCCCCCATTGTAAATCACAAAATGAAGAATTACTTTTCATAGCTCGTGTGTTGCAAGTGATATTCCATAACCAGGACTGAAAACAAAACCACTGTAAAGCATCAAAAACTCCAGCCCAAAGTGTCCCAGATCTCTGGGACATTCTTCAGCAAAACTCAGCACACACAGCAGTTTACAGAGCAATAAAACAGAGAAGTCCTGCCTCACACAGAAACAAAGGCCTACAGGATTAGTCCCTGCAGCTTTAGGGAAACCATTCCAACCTCTGAATTACAGGCACCACTGGGGCCTCCTCACCTGCCAGCTTATTCTGCTGCTATCACAGATGGGTCTTAAGGAACCAAATTCTCAGCTCTCCAAACATCCTCCTTAGAGGATTTCTCTTTTCTGCTCTGCACCACAGCCTGGGAACTAAGACAGAGCTGAGGTCACTGCTTCTCCCTTGGTTTGACTTCATGCAATGAAGAAGAGAAATAAAGCCTAGTTTACAATCCCAGCATTTCCTATCATTGTTACAAGGACCTGGAGGAAATGACAGACATTCTAGTACCTTGTCTCTGTGGGACTTGCCTGTTTCCTCTGGTAAATAACCCCCACCCCCTCTCCCCCTGTGTAAAGCAGCTGACCCTGGCTCTCACCTATCTTTGGTGCCACAGGGCTGGGAGCTGCAGGTCTCTGCTGTCTTCTGCACCACCTGTGCTCTGTGAAGGTACAGAGGGATCCACATTCCAAGTGCCCCCGTGGCAAAGGAGACAGCTGAGGTGGCCAGGGATGAGAACACATAGCTGCGGCTGGGAGACAGAACCAAGAGAGGGTTTAGTGACAAAAATGGAAAAGCAGGAGTCCCATGCAGGAGTCAGATAAAGCTGTGATAAAGCCCAGTGACAAAGCCCAGTGTCCCCCCACACTTGCCACTTCTCTTTGCCAAGGAGCAGAGGTAACACAAGATACAAAGGAATGGAGAATAAGAAGCATGGAAGGTTCACATGTGATGTTTCATTGATAATAATAAACTGAACTCATCAGAGATGCTACACAGGGGCTGTTTGAGAAGACAATTAGTACTTGGTCACTAAGACAGGATATGTGACTTACAGGGCTTTCACCCTAATGTCACCTGTTTGCTTGGAGGAGCAGCTTCACTTCTCCCTCCCCATCCATGCTACCTTATTGTTACTACTTACATAAACTACCTCCATAGAAATAATGATAAATTATCTCACATCGCTTTTCACAGTCCTTTGGCACTGGATGACAATTCCAGGCAGGTGTTCTAACCAGTAGTTCCATCACAAGTTTCCCATCAGAATTACAAGATAACCCTGAATTCAGAAGTGAAAGTATTTGCACATTCACAGGCCAGATTTCTGGAAGGAAGTGCAGCTGCTGAAGCACTTGTGAGCATGTGAACCTTTATGCACACATAGAGTGCCCAAGCACATTCAGTTCTCATGGATTCAGCCACAGGTGGTTGTTCACATATATTTAAACTTGCCATAGTGCAAGCTTCTATGTGGTTTTTTATCTTAAATTGCTAAAACTCTCTTTTCCCCTCAGCAGAATAGCTCTTTTAAAGAAGAAAATGGATCTAAGTGTCTGAGCACCAGTGGCATAACAATTAATACAGGAACACAGCAATTTCTACACTTCAAAAGCCCTGATTTGTGTGAAGTATGAGCCAAGAAAAGCAAGCTTTTTCTTAGATGCCAATCTTGGAAAGGTTAGAGCAAAACTTGGAATTCATCATTGTCACAGCAGTCAATACCTCATGTAACTGTGATTTTCTTCCTTAAGTCCACAGACTAAACTTCCTGCAACTCCCTGCATGTCATCACTTTCCAATCTCACTGTGCTAAATCCAGACCACTGGATGTTCCAATTAAGCACTAGAAGCAAACCATGGTTTTTACTCATGCTCTTACTTTCTAATCAAGGCTTTCATGTCTCTCAGCCATGAAGTCCGAGCCTTCAGCTGCCCCCCAAGCTGTTCAGCATTTCCTCTTTTAGCAGCAGGCACAAATATCAAGATGAGCGTCCCTGTTATCATTCCCAGGAGTGGAGATACCTGCAAGAAAGGAGCAGAGAATTAGGGAATTAGGAGCCAGGAGGGTTTGCTTGGACTGGTCAGGAAGCAGCAGAATTCATCCTTTTGGTTTCAGTGGCTGCTCCTCACAGCCAGTCAGAACCTGCAGGCATTGAGGCATCTGCTCCTGTCCTTCCTCCAGGTCGTTCCCTGGACTCTCTTATCTCACTCTGGAAACATGCAGCTTTGAAAATATCCTGAGTAAGGCAGTCCATTGTGTTAATAAGTACCAAGATTCATCTAAACATGATTCTTGAGTGGTGTTTAACTCTTTGGAAACCTGCTCCCAGCTGGGCTGAGAGACCAGCTGATTTCTGAGTGAGTGCAGAGGCCTTTTAAAGGCAATTAGACCAGCTGAAAGATTTTTGGGTGTAGTAAACATGCTTTGAAAACCCTTGCTTGATACACATCCCTCTTCCAGCTAACCCACAATGGCTTCCTGTTTTCAGTCATCTTCCTCAGTACAACAGACCAAGAAACATTGAAAATTCAGGCTGGAAGATAGGGAAGCAACACATTCAAGGGCTTGGTTTCCAAATATCCAACCCTTTCTCCCAAGCACTATGCAAAAATACAAAGATCCCACAGCATTTTGCAATCTGTAAGAACTATTCTTGTTCTGTCAAGAATTCTTTGTTTTGAAATTCCATTATTGTCAGAATGGAAAATAGCTCCATCAGAAAAATAGGAACATGGATTTCACTGACGTATCATCTCATCTAGACATGCTATTTAAAAAATAATTCCAGTCCAAGAAAAAAAAAAAACAACAACAAAAAAACCCAAAACAAAGCAAAATAAAACAAAGAAAAAAAAAAGACAAATAAACAAAAAACCCAAAACCACTTCCATTATTAACCTAAGAATGGCCTTTACACATGGAGAAGTGTTTCATGTCCAAAGATGACAAACTCACAATCCTTCTAGGGAAGGAAAGACAAAAGTATTTCAAAATTTAAAAGTCAGGAAAATCATTCATCCAGGAATACACTGAAGCCTGATACAGTATCCTTCTGACAGGTGAACAGAAGACATAGAACTGGTAAAAAGTACTGGAAATGCTGTTTTTTCTACAGCCAGATGATTGCAAGTGTCTTTGGTTTTTATCTAAAAGCTTAAGTACCCATCAGGACAATATCCATGGGCACTCAGTAATGCTGCAGTGAAACACTTGCTTTATTGTAGGATCCAGAGACAAAGCTGCCACTTGTCCATGTGCCCTGCTGTGTTTTTCAGCCCTCTGAAGTGTGGATTATTCCTGACCTCTCCTGTATTTGGAGCCCACAGGAGATCACAGAGGAAAGCATCATCTTGGGGAGTCATTCCCATCTTGTAAGAGCACAATAATTGCCATAGGGATGGAAGCTGCTTTACACTGATGTCTGGATGGTTTTTATATGTGCTGTGTGACTACAAAGTCTGAGCAATGGTGTTCAAAGCAACCCCCACAGATGTGTGCAGCTCATCAGATTCCCCACATTTTGTACAGCCAGGGAATCCTGCACCAATGTGTCATTTACAGAGGAAATCATGACCTGTAAGGGTACACTCTTGCAGACAGCCTGGATTTCTCAGGATAACTATGAAGACACCACCTGAAAATTTATAGTAATGATCTCTTTTCACAGATTAACCATTTGGGTTTAACAGACAGATTTGATTTTCCAAGAGTGCTCCAGTTAAAGCCCTGCTGACCAGAGGACAGGCTTTGGGGTTTTTACTTCTTGTGTTCGCCTCTGCTCAAAAGTTCATACTACTCTTAAATATTTCTGCTAATGAGGCAGCATCCTCCTGGTGGGAATCCTCCACTTTCCACTCCAGGTGCACAGCTGGAAACTGCCCTGCACTCTCCCAGATGAACATTCATGGTGATGCTCCTGGCTTTGCTTACCCTGGGCATGGCAAATACATCCTGGCATCACAGAGGACATATTTGCTTCAGATGGGAACCCTTGCATTTCATCACCAACTGTTATAAACAGTGCTGGCCTGAGCTTCATCAGCTTCATGATCCCCATGAAGTGCCAGAGCCAGAGAATGCACCTCACATGCCACCCACAGCACCAAAGGTCAGACACCAGCGCTGCTGGGCCACTTCCTCCCAGCTCTTTCAAGACATCTTTGTGTGCAGAAGCTGTTTGTGAGCATGTGACTGGAGTGGATTATCTTTTCAGCCCATTTATCAGGGTCCCAAGAGGCTAAAATAGAAGGAAATGGAGTGTCTCAGGGCAGAAAAACAAGCGGAAACTGGAACAAAGTGTTTTTTCCTCAAAGCCGGAAGCCATTCTCAGAGTTTCTTGACAGCAGGAGACTGAAAGACTGTGGAGTTGATTTAAGGCCAATGCCTCGTCTTCCTGCCCCCATCAAAAAGTCATGATTGATTGATTGATTGATAACAAAGTGATTGGAAAATTCTTGCTCCCAAGCAGGGAAAACTCCAAGTCACCACAAGCCCACAAATCTTTGCTTAGAGAGTGCATCTGCCATGCACTCAACATCCACAGATGTAATCTCCAATCCTTCACCTTTCAGATACAATACCAGGTTGAGCCATTGTGTGATGGAACTCTTGCTAACACCAATCAACCAATTAACTCTCATTAAGATGTTCCATTAAGAGGAACTTACCCGCAGTGCCCAGTGCCAGTCTCCAGCAACCTGCTTCACACTGGAGCCAGTGATGTACCCCAAGCCACTGCAACAAAGGCCAAGAGAGAGCTGGTCAGAGCTTGAAGTGTGCACACTCACAGCTGTTCTTAGACAAAGGCAGAGAGAGGCACAACCAGCTGTGTGTCCTCAGCTCTCTTGTCCTACAGGAAGAAATATGGGGATTGAAGCAGATGGTGGATAGTATGTGACTCTACCAAGCAGTGCTGATCTAAAAATGTCCAAATCTGATGGAAATTTGGAAGTTTACGGCTGACCTTTCAATCTTCAGTGGATGGAAAGAAAGACTTAAAAAGAATTTATTTCCCAATTTCACTTCTACATCAGGCCTTTCTCTGTACTAATATGAATATTGAACAATTTCATGTTCAAGCTTTCAGTTAAAAAGTACCCGTCAAGGACAGACCACATTCCATCATTAGATTTTTCTCTTCTTGCCACTAAATAGTACTTGGCTCTAATTAAGCAGGAAGAGTCTATTTTCTGTTAGCTTGGAAGAAAACTCAAGAAGAACATGCAAGTTTGATGGGAGACCTTCAGCCACATGTAAGACAAAAGGTGCATCAAAAGGTGAACGTAGCCACATTTCTCTCAACATGAACTGAAGGTAAATACCCTTTTTCAAAACTGCTGCATTTGTTGCTGAGATTGCCTTGGCTAAAACTTGCCAGGATTGCAGTGGGGCAACTGTGAGCCCCTCCCCAGACCCTCCTTCCTTTACTGAAGAATCTGCTAAGCTTTGGAGGTTGTCGGCTATAATCTCCTTAGAACTGGACATTTTACCCATTCAGCCCCCCCAAATCAAACCATGAATCATCACAGACTGGATTGGGTTGGGAATGAACTTAAAATCCATCCAGTGCCACCCCTCCCATGGGCAGGGACACCTTCCACTGTCCCAGGCTGCTCCAAGCCCTGTCCAGCCTTGGGCACTTCCAGGGATCCAGGGGCAGCCACAGCTGCTCTGGGAATCTATGCCAGGGCTTCACCACCCTCACAGGGAAGAACTTCTTCCCAATATCCAATCAAAACCTCTTTCAGTTTACAGCCCTTGTCCTGTCCTCCATGGCTTTGTAATCCACACTACTGCTGGATATCGAGATAATGAAGTCCCAGACTCAGGCTCAACAGGATGAATATTTGTAATTTCTTTTTAGTTCCTTGAATTTTCTATGTGAATACTTGGAATTCATGATCCTCTTGGCAAAATACTCTTTTGACCAGTTAAGGATCTGTTTCTCTCTTTTTTCTCAAGAGCAAAAGGATGTTTGTGAGTTTTATCTCACAGGTGAGTTCTCCAGCTTGTAAAATGCACCACCAGAAGTTTTTCTCTGAGTTTGGAACCTGTTGCCCATGGATTCCCTGCTGGAAATGAACCCATATTGCCCTTTTTCCCAGGATGTTGTCCAGCTCTGGGAAATGGTATGCAAACTATGCAAAGCCACCTTGCTGACAACACCACAATAGAGGGTCAGCCATTATTTTAAAAAATAAAAATAATGACAGATTCCCTCCTGTCCCAACAATCAAATACTGTACTGGGCTGATAAAGAAATTCCACTGAGAGAAAAAGTCAGCTAAAATATTTTTATTCCATTTCCACCCCATTGCTTTAAAAATGGAGGAAAAAACCTAAATAAACCAACAACAAACTTCCCATTAGTTCCCAAAAGTCACACATGAACCAGTAACAGGGCCAAAAAAGAATCTAATTCCTGCAACTAATTAGTCACTGCTCACAATATTTTCCTGTCTACATTCCAGCCAAGGTCAAGAACTATCATCATTAGCAATTTCAGATCTATGTGAGTTTATTTCAGAGAAAAGCCACAAGGAGATTGAAGGATCTTTGTGTCACTTACCTGCCCAGAGGAATTGCAAAGTAGAAAACAGAGAGCATCAGGGTCCTTGTGTTTTTGGTGAACAGGTCTCCAATGATGGTTGGTGCAATAGTTGAGTAACTCGCTTCACCGATGCCAACCAAACCCCGGGACAGCACAAAGAGCCAGAAATACTGAGAAAAGAAATTGAAACATTAGCAGGTCTCCCCTTGGCTTTTTTAATTCAGGATGGACATCAATCAGTGAAATACAAATTCATGTGACTGGAAAATGATACTCCTGTATGCATTTATTTTTAGAACTTTATATTTATGACATATTTTTAGAACTTCAGAGCTGTTTCATTTGTCTTTTGCCCAGAAGAAAGGGACGATAGTTTTGGTAAAGATTTATAGGCATGAAAGAAAAGTAATAATAAAACATTTACTCGGTGACATTCAAGAACATTTCCTAAAAGAGGCAGAAGGCTCCCAGTTTGTTCCCAGATCTTGCTCAGTTGGGAAGGCCTGGGGAGGTGGGTGAGTGTAACAAACCCTGTTCTGGGATCCAGGAACAGCAAATCCTGCTGACACAACCCATCCTCCCCAGTGTGCCAAGGACAGTTCTACTGGGAAATCCTAAAGGCTCTTCAAAGGTGGGAAAGAGTGGAACACAAAATCCCCCAAACTGAATGTCCTCCTTCACTAAAAGCTATGGAGTAAGGAATCTTCCAAAGGTGCTGAGCACCCATCTCACTCCACTTGCCTTGAAGAGCAGCACACACCTCCCCAAAACTGTCAGAGGGGATCTGAGCTTTACTGGGAACCCAGGAACATCTGTGTCCTCTGTAAGCAGGACCTGCAGGGAATGACCCAGAGGCTCACAGGGCAGGGGCATGCAGGAGGCATTCAGCTGCCCAGGGAGCATCTGCCTGTCTGGATGAAGGGCAATCCCACAGGATGAGGATATATCAAAAAACAGGTGACCCCAACTGTCGGAGAATGACTTAAAGAAAAGGCCATGAGACATACAATTGAGAGAAAAGTATAAGGGAAAAGTAAAAGCAGTTTCTAACAGTTCTCAGCCTTCTGATTTGTATAAACAATTAGACTCTCTTTATAAAGTTCTCAGGCTGTCTTCCCATAATAAGCAGAACACCGTCTCTGGGAAGGCCTGCCATCCTGAGAACAGATGTAGAAGTTTTGGGAACACTGGTTTCTGTTTTAGTTTCTAGTTTTGGTTTCTGTTTTTAATAAACAATTGTAGGTATTCTAAAACAAGAGGAGTGGTTAGAAGTTTCTCTGTTAGCCTATCATGACATTGGATTACAGAATATTCATGGCGTTCGTTAGCACTGTTATTTAAGGTGATTGATTGATCAATAAAGTTGGAGTTCGATGCATTACCAGGATGGTCGTTCTCCCCTTCACTTCAATACCCAACATCTGGGAATTATTGGCATCTGACTCCATTCATCCAGAATGATGAACTTTATTAAAACTATATTACAATATTATATTATATTATATTATATTATATTATATTATATTATATTATATTATATTTATTATATTATATTGATACTATACTAAGACACATACTAAAGAAAACTCATGACTGTCTCCAGACAGTCAGGACACAGTTTTTTCCAACTGGCCAAGGAAACAAAACAATCCTCAGCAGAATCCAATTGACAAATCACTTCAGGTAAACAATCTTCCTAATATTCCACATGTGCAAAAACAATAGGAGCAGCAAGTAAAGATAAGAATTGTTTTCTCTTTCTTCTCTCTGTTCAGAGAATGTGAATGCCACAAGGATACAGTTCACATTCAGCACATCTCAGTCTAAAATGGTCAAAAAGAATTTGCTTATCCAATAGAATTGTTTTAATGGCCCATTTCAATCAACACTTTCATGAACTGTGAGGACCTGATTTTCAACCTAAGCTCTTTCACTGCCCCTGCAGTTTTCTGGGTGCAGGCTAAGACACAATGCTTTGATGCCTGAATACCAGATACATGAGAACAAGCAAACTCTCAGCCATCTAAGCAGCTTGAGCTACACCCAGAAATAATTGCAGGGACGGAAATGAAGCAGTCACTGCAGAAAGTTGTAAGCACAGGGAAATCTATTTCTACCAATTTAACCTCTATAAATCCTCAATTTGCTGTCGTTATTCTGTAGATCATTTGTGAGAAGAACAGCAGGGATTTAAACTGAAGGAAGGCAAGCTTAAATGAGATATTAAGAAGAAATTCTTCCCTGTGAGGGTGCTGAGGCCCTGGCACAGGGTGCCCAGAGCAGCTGTGGCTGCCCCATCCCTGGAAGTGTCTAAGGCAAGGTTGGATGGAGCTTGGAGCAACCTGGGATGGTGGAAGGTGTCCCTGCCATGGCAGGGGGTGGGATGGGATGAATTTTAAGTTCCTTCCCTTCCTCTGTGATTCTATGCTTATGATGTGTCCTTAACCATGAAAGTGCTTTGGGAAAAATGAGCAATTACCAATTCTCCATCTTCAGATAGGAAAAAGTCAAGGGAAATGACTGATTTTGTGCCCTACAGCAAAGCCAAGCTAGAGTCCAAGTCTCATTCACAAACATGGAAAATGCCATGCAGACTCCAAGCCACGTGCCTCAGCCATAAATACATCCATCAGCAGGCAAAAATCTACCACTGACACGTTTGCATTGTTCTGCTCACTGTAATCCCTGGCTGAAAAGAACATTTTGAGGATTCCAACAGCCACAAAAAACAAAATACTTTCGTGTACTCTTCACTTTCTCATATTTTGGTGTGAATTGTGGAGCAATATGCATTTTCTGCAGTTCCTTGTTTGCTGGCAGGGTGTGTGCAGTGCCGCTCACATTCATGCATCTCCCACAAGCTGCACATATGTAACTCACACACGTGGGTGTGAGCAGAAAGGGCAATACTGTGACTCAAATGATTTAATTTCTGTCAATTTCCCAATGCTCAACACTCCACTGCAGAAATATGCTGGCAGTCATTGGTGCACAGGTAACCAATGTATTTTGAATGAGCAACAGTATTTCTAACGTGCTGAAAGGCTTAGTCATGCAGAATTAGAAAGCAGAGAACTGCAGGCTGGCTGTGGTTTCTGAGGAAGATCTGGATCACAGAGAGGGTGACAGGCAAAGTAGTCACCAGCCTGGGATGAAATGGGTAGTGTCACCTACAACTGAAGAATGACAAGTTTCTAAATGCACTGGATGTTCCTCAAATTGGAAATATGTACAGAAAAATGTCACAGTTTTGTGCTCACCAGCTGGTATTGCCCCAGTGAATGCACTGGGTAGGAATTTCCTCCAAACAATGCTGTGAGAAGATTCCTATTACAATCCTTGTGCAAAGCAGGAAAGCTGTACCAAGTGTTCCTTTTGTGGTAGAGTGACTCAGTTTCATCAATACCATGGAATCAGATGCCCAATACCATGAAATCATCTGCAGCAAGTACCACATCCACTCTTCTCTCTCAGTTCCTCCTCAAATCCCTCTCCTTGGTTTATCCCATGCTGACACACTCCAAATATCTGTTTAATATTTAAACTATGTTTTTTAAAGCAGTGATATTCAAACTTAAGTAATAAGATTTTTACCTCATCTGGGAATAAAAGCATTCTTCAAAAGCATAATCCACATAAAGACCTGAATAGTATTGCCCTTCTGAGATCAGATATTCAAGACTACAGACCATCCAGCCATCTAGTTGTGATAACTAGATTAAACATACAAAAATCTAAAACAATTTAGGGAATTATTTATAGTTGGTTCTATGCTGTGCCTGGTTTTGGAGTTCTATATCTAGGATTAAAGAGCTAATTCCTCTTCTTACCAGTTCTTACGGATTTTTGGCTAGCATGGATCCTGTTGGAACTCATATGATAAAATTATTTTGCTAAAATGAGCTGGGGCCCTGATGTTCCATCTCTAATCAGTCACTCAAAACTTCTGTTTTAGCTGTCTCTAAAGAGGGACAGCTGGAGAGCTCCCCAAGGCAAAAAGGGGTCCCATCCGTGACAGGCCTTCTCTTTTTGTTTTCCATATAAGAAGAAAAAAATACAAACAACAAGACAACTCTAAAATTCTTATGCTGGTGCTCAATTGCACTACAGGCATTCCATGAGCCACTCAGAAACTGGTTCCAAAACCACTCCATATGCTATACAGGCAACTGCTATTTTTTGTGTACATTTATACACATACGCCCATAGAACATCCCTTTTCCTCTCCAAGTGTACGAGGACATGACAACCTGCACAAACACATGGCAAAGTCAGATATTCCACAAGCTGAGGGAAACTCTGTTCTCCTCCACAGCTGGAGCAGGACACCTCTGCCATTTCCTCTGCACTGGATTTTCCCCCCACTGCTTTTCCATTTACGTCCTACCTCAGGGTTCTCAGGAGTTTAATGAAAGAAAAAGGGCTGACACCAGCTCAATTCTGCCAGTGCTCCAAAGCAGAACAGGCAGCTCAGACTTTAACTGAATTTCACTGTTCCCCAAGCAGAAATTGATATATATTGAAGAAGCCAGTTTCTTTCTATATGACTTGGTAACTCTGCTGTAATTTGTCCATCTGTGCAAGTAGGTTTCTGGCAGGAAAACTGAAAATATCTGAGTCAGCTTTCAGGACCTGAACTAATTCCTTCCCCATAGGTTAAGCCCAGCAACCTCAACACTTATCAGCAGTGTTTTCCTAAAATTAAATGCCTGAAACAGAAGGGTTTTTGAAACAAGGTGCTATTAGGACAAGCAATTAATTTGTCTTTAATTTTGGAAAGCAGTCATATCAGAGACTGTCTGCACCTCCATGAGAGCTGCCAACATCTGGTTTGGAGAGATGCAGAGGGTTTTTCGGGAGAGTTCACAGCCTCAATCCCCCTCCTTGCCTGTGTGCCAGCCCAAGGTGGAGCTCCCTGGCTATGCTGGATTCTGCAGCCAGAGCAGCTCTGTGGCACCAGCCTGGCTGTGCCACTAGGAAGGGACACCAGGGCCACACAACCTGCCTGCTACCAGTTCCAGGAGCAAGTCAGGGTGCAAAATTTGCTCCTGGAACTCACAGCGGGCAGGTTGTGTGGCTCAGGGATTCCAGTCCCTTTCTCCACCTTGTGTGGCTGGTGAGACACAAGCCAGGGAAGATTCCAGCACACAATAAACCATCAACACATGGAAAGAATGTTGGCTGCAGAGACCCAGAACTGCCACAGCCTTGCTGGGAATTTCCCTTGAAGAGATGACATCACCAGAAATTAATGCATGGAGAAAGCACTCACACCTGTGAATGGGAGGTACAAAGGGTCAATGGGTGTGCTCTCTTCTTCCCATGTCTCAAATATATAGAAGGAAAAACAGCCTCTAGCCACAAAGCAAAAGAAACCCAATTCCTCAAAATAGAAGTGAGTTTCAGAAGGGATACAAACTCTTATCCCTTGGGGATGTGCCAATAAGGAATAGAACATTCTACCTGCCAACTTCTACATTTCTTAAGCTATCAGCAAGCCACAGACAGCAAGAGTGACAGATCATGGGGTCCAAGGGACCTGGTCTCATTACTGTCACCAGTGTCACCAAACACTAGAAGCTATGAGTGTGACACTCCTTCCAGAATTTACAGCTGAAAAAAAGCTTTCATGGTTGGAGTTAAATATTTATAATACAGAACCATTTAATTGTTTAGGTTAGAAAAGACCTCTATGCAAATCAGATCCCACAGATCAAATGTACAGTGTGGTTTCTATTCACACCTTCATAGTGACTTTACCCTCAATCTCCTGCACACATAAATGTTTGATGGCCTAGGACACATGACTGGCTTTAATCATGTTTGGTGAAACCTCCTAATTATACATTTATCCTAGTTGTATAGACCATTCAGGGAGTAATATATGTTTTAAGAGGTCTAATTACAGCTTGAAGTTCTTTCTCCTTTTTTAATTAGCTAACAAAAGGAGTAAAGCCACTGGGTCTTTAAAAGATTATCTGCCAGTGGTAAACCTATAATCTGCCAAATATGTGTACAACTCTGAGCCACCAGATTTACTGTCTAAAGAATCATATGATCCTTAAGCTTTGTTTATTAAGCATTTGCATTTGAATGTGGAATAGCTTGTGAGGGTCTCAAGAGAAGCTGAACACATGCTGCTTTCAGCTGAGGGGCACATGGACTGAGGAGATCCTACAGACAGAGACACTCCAGAGTCATGAACTGTGTGTGCACAGCACCAGTGCAAACCATGTTTAAATCTGCTGTTGCTGGCCTAAAAGAAGGATCTTTTATACTACTACAGCACCTGCACCCTTCACTATGAGAGAATGCTGATAACTCCTGTGGATAATGCATTAACTGATGTAAAAGAGGACATTAAATTCCTCTTTGAGCTGAGTATTGCCATATTTTCCTTCTTTTATTTTATAAACATTATGCAAAAATCAAGAATATAGAATCAGGGTTTGCATCCTTTGAAAGAAGATGTGCATGAAGTCATTCCTACCACAGGCAGCTGGGGTTGTCACACAGAGCCTAAAACGTGGTGAAATGACAATAAACCAAGGAGAAAGCATTGGGACTGACCTGATTTCCCCGAGTTACACTCCTGTATTTCTCCAGCTGGCTGAGCCTGGCACGAGGCATCCAGGGTAGCACAGCAGTCACGAGTGATCAGTTGGATAAATCTGAGACACTGCAGGAGCCATTTGATCAAAGTAAAGCCTGCAGGGCCCAAGTATCGATTCAAGGGCTGCAGAACAGTGGCTCCCTTTGGCAGCTGCACTCACAGGCAAGAATTTGCCCTCCTGGAGCAGACCCTGCATTTTCTGGCCAGCCAAACACCTCTTCCTCCTCTGCTCCTCTAAGTTTTCCCAGCACTCTGCAGGGTTTAAAGGGTTAATGATGACACACCACCCTTTTGCCAAAAGATGCACCATTAACTATGAGGTAAACCAAACCAGGAACCTGCTCTGAGTATCGGGGTGGTGACTAAGAGCATTGACTCCTGCACAGTCACAGCTCAAATTCCAGCTCATTAGCTGAGAGCCACTGAAGAGCTGAGCACTGGAATGACATTACATATTTGCTTAAACACGAAAAGCTCCAATTCTCACAGCCCTCCCAGGAATGAGGGCTCACCTTGAACAATATGAGAGTTTCTAAGTCAAACAAGGACACTGACATAGCACGAGAGAGGAGCTGACATTAAACAATGAGGTTGGTGTTTCGAATTCCATTCTGTGCCTGGGTGGATGACAAAGGCCATAGCAGAACAGATAAGCTTAAATACATCTTCCAGCACTGTGCACCCCTAAAGCTTTAAGAATTTTCCATACATATAACCAAGATACCTGGCTTCCATTGCTGGATACAAGTTGTGGGCACAAATACTTGATGGGAATGCTATGTCAAATCTAGATATGAAACTCAAAGTTAATGCCTCACCTTTTCAAACATCAGTGGTTCTAACTCTTCTCTAATAAAAGCAGAATAAATATTGTACAGAGACAGAGAGGAACTACATAGTACTGGTGAATTTGTTCCATGCCAATCCTGAAGAACATGTCCTCCTGTCAAGTTCAGCCCAGATTTTTAAGTAACTGAATATTCATTCCAAATTTTGGCCATCTGATGTCTACCATCTGGGAGATCTTTGAGCAGGAACAAAGGAAGATGAATTTCTTTTTCTTTATTGACAAGTAATCTTACCTAATCCTTCATGGGAGTTGCCAGCCAAGAGACCAAAATACAAACCAGCATGAGGGCAGAACTGTGCGCTGAGATGTTTTGTGGATCAGTACTGTTCAAGGGTTGGCTAAGCACTGGTTTCAGGATTTCCTACAACCAAAGGGAGGGGGTTATGCTCAGTCTCCGGGTGGTACAAAGGCACCAGCAGGGCACATGCTCAGGTGGAGACTGGTTGGAGACAGGCTGATGGGTTATCAGCTCTGAGTCAATGCTGATAGTTATCAGTGTTTATCTGTTTGCTGTAGAGATACCAGGTGCACTGAGAAGTTCATGTTAGAGCTACCTGTCAGGTAAATCTAATTATGAACCACCCTTCTCACCTCCACCAAGAGTTCTCCCCTTATCAGCCCCGAGTTCTGCACCCAGGGCAGAGGCACTGCAGCTGCTGCTTCTTCTGCCATTTATCCTCTGCAGGGAAATGATTGGGTTTAAACTCCTCTTTTCTTCCCTCATTGTGTGTGTTATCTCTCACCCATGCCTACTTCTCACTCCCCATCTCTACCATCTCAACCACTTTGCAAGTCATTACTGCACACAACATTTCCCAGAACTTCCATCACTACTGGATTCCAGTTAGTTCTACAGTTTGCTCCCTTCAAATGGAACTCTTGATGCTCAGTCCATCTTCCATCACCATTTTTAACTGCTCTTCTCCTTTGCAAGCACTCAGAGAATAAGAGGATACCTGAGACTGGGAGGAGTTTTGGAGATAGTCTGGTCCCTGTCCCCTGGTCACAGCAGGACCAACAACAGAACGTCCAACTGAATTTTGAGTATCTCCAAAGATGGAGGAGCCACAGCCAGGCTGGACAACCTGTTGCAGTGTTGGACCATCCTCAAAAATTGCCTCTTCTTATGTTTAAGTGAAATTTCCAGTATTTTAGTCTGTGCCTTTGCCTCATCTTTTCAATGGGGACCTTTGAGAGCAGTCTGGCTCCATCTTCACAGCTCCCATCGGGTATCAATGCACACCAAGCAGCACTATGGGCTCTGTGGGGACAGGAGCAGTTCTAGAGTGAGAATGCCATCTTCCATCACCATTTTTAAACTGCTCTTCTCCTTTGCAAGCACTCAGAGAATAAGAGGATACCTGAGACTGGGAGGAGTTTCAGAGATAGTCTGGTCCCTGTCCCCTGGTCACAGCAGGACCATCAACAAAAGGCTGATCAGGATAATGTCCAATTGAGCTTTGAGTATCTCCAAAGATGGAGGAGCCACAGCCAGGCTGGACAACCTGTTGCAGTGTTGGACCATCCTCAAAAATTGCCTCTTCTTATGTTTAAGTGAAATTTCCAGTATTTTAGTGGGGACAGAAGCAGTTCTAGAGTGAGAATGCCATCTTCCATCACCATTTTTTAATTGCTCTTCTTCTTCGCAAGCACTCAGAGAATAAGAGGATACCTGAGACTGGGAGGAGTTTCAGAGATAGTCTGGTCCCTGTCCTCTGGTCACAGCAGGACCATCAACAAAAGGATGGTCCAATTGAGCTTTGAGTATCTCCAAAGATGAAGGAGCCACAAAAATTGCTTCTTCTTATGTTTAAGTGAAAATTCCAGTATTTTAGTCTGTGCCCCTTGCCTCATCTTTTCACTGGGGACCTTTGAGAGCAGTCTGGCTCCATCTTCACAGCTCCCATCAGGTATCAATGTACACCAAAGCAGCACTATGGGCTCTATGGGGACAGCAGCACTTCTAGAGTGAGGATGCCACTTTGACAAAGGTAAAGTATTTAAATTCAGTTAAATCCATATGGCAGACACCATCTCACATTTGCTGTGTCTCTGCCACGTTCACACCAGCCAGGTTTTGCTTCACTCCTTTTCCCTTAAGCCTGCTTGGCATAGAAAGTATACTAGGTTAAATATTTATGTCTGGCAAAGGATGCTTCTCTTACCCAAAGAGCCTCCCCTCAACTCTCACAAGCAGGTCACTAAAATTCAAGTGCAAATGCCCCAGGCTTTCTTCCTTCAAGTGTTCACAGGTTTTATTCCCACATTCACATTCGTTTTATTCATATGTATTTATTCCACATAGGCTGGCTGGAGGTTATAACTGTATTACAGATGAGACCACACCAAAATTTAACAGCAAACTACTGATTTACTGAAACCTTAATGCATTTGATTAATCATTTCCTCAAGGGTCAACACTGAAACCCTTTGCATTTAGGATGGACTTATACAACAGCCTCTAAGCAGGTCTGATTCCTCTGCAGCATCCATTTACACTTTGTCAAACACTTCCAAACTTCAGCTCATTTGGATGCATTAAGTGTGTCACTGATTCTCAGCTCTGAACACCTCACCTTTGAGCAATTCCCTTTTGGGAAAATTCAGCTGCTACTCAGAGCCCTAAGAGGAGAAAAGAGACTACAGCAAGCAGAAAGAGATCAAAATACATATTTAAATATAAAAATGAGCAAGAGAAATGAAGCAAAGTCCACTCACCTTTCCTTTGATTGCCTCTAGTATTTGTTAATGGCTTTAGTTCTCCCAGGTACCCTGTTCAGGCACACTTAATAGAATGTGGAAAGTTTTATTTGGCAATGCATTTAAGATTCTGGCTGATTAAAGCATCCCTATTTTATGAGATTTATATTATTATTTAGTATATAAAAATAACCAATAAAGACAGTATAAAGACAATAAAGACTCCCTTTTCAACTCATCACACCCTTCAATCAGCAACTAAAGTGTTTAACAACTGCAAAACCACAGGGAGGCTCTAAGGTCAAACACCCAGTTAAGTGTTCTGGAGATAAAAAACAAACCCAAACGACCCTGGAAGTAGCAAGACTCCCCCAGCTCTTCTTCCACAGAGTTGCTTTGTGCTTCACAGGGACAAAAACCCGTGGCAAGGTTTTCTGAACTATTTGCAAATGTTGTATGTGAAAATCCCTTTTCAACACTAAAATTGCAGGGTCTGAAATCCAGGTTCCCATCACTCTCCTCCCTCCAAAGCTGTGGCAGTCCTGAGGGAATCCTCTGCTGCTTTTCAGTCATTATTATTATTTTTGGGCAGCACAAAAAAAAAAGAAAAGAAAAAAAAAAGAGCACGCCCAATTCCCATTCTCCATCTCATTAGGGAGTGTAATTACAAGACACTGGGTGATGAAGCAGCACCACCAGGCCCTGATAATAAACTGAGTAGTTTCAGCTCCCTAAGTGAAGGGCTTTTCATTTGATTGATCTCCCCATGGTAAAAATACTACAACATGCAAATGATTGGATTTACATTCTCCTCAGTTTAGTTTCTTGGTCATTAATATTGGATTAATGACAGAGACCTGGGATGAAATTAGGAGGGAGGTACCAGGTTACTCACACACCAAACCCCATCCAGCAGATGCAATGTTGCTGTAAAATAGACTGAAGAAAAAGGCTGATGTTCAAATAAATCACAGAGTTCATAAAGAGCCCCATGTTCCCAGTGCCTGGTAGAAGACAGAGTTAAAACATTTCTTTTCATCCTTGGCTGTGGTGTAAGGCCCAGAGGAGTCCATGGCCCTTCACATGGCTGAAACAGTGGTCATTTATCCCTGTTACAAAACCATTACACCAGAATGTATCTTCCAGAAGTGTTCCCCTAAGAACATTGATAGTTCTGGGTCTGAAGCAAATGGCTGCTTTTTGTTCCAGATCTGTCAGGTGGGACACACTCACCAGCACTTGCCTCCAATATCTCTGCCATTAGGCACTATCACAGTTTCCTTCCTGAGATGTGCAAACACAGCCATAATCACTAAAAGAGGGACTGGAAAAAATACAATGTATTTTTGCAACTGTGGAAACACTGCAAGGTTTCTGACAGACTCAGGTTCCCAAATGCAGCTGGAATATGGAGTGGCATTCACTGAGCCAAAGGATATTCACAGGCAGTAATGGACTACTGTGTCCAGGCCACAGATGGATCAAACCCTAAATCCAAGCAATAAAGAGATGCCAGATTTTTCAGAACAAACATTTTGAGGCATTGATACCTAGCACTAACAACATCTGCACCTCCAGTGATGCCTACAGAAATGTGTGAGACTCAACCTCTTTAACATGATGGGCTGTCTTGGCTCAAACTCTTTGGTTTGGACCAATTCTTCAGAAAAAATTTAGTCAAATCCATCAGGTTGGATTGGAGATTCTTGGAGAGCACAACCCCATGTCTCTATCCCTGAAACCGCTGCAGAAACTTGTTTCTCAGCACCCTTTGAAAAAAGCTTCATCCAACTGACTGAGACACCCAGGTGAGAAAACTTTGCCTGCACTGGACTCATTTTCAAGTTTTGAGAGTTCATGAAGGACACATTTTAAGGGACTCCCTCAAGGTTTAAATTACATTCACACAAAGTTACAGTCCCTGCAACTTTTCCCATACTGTTGGTTCTGCTGATTCTTGGCATATTTTGCTTTGCATATGCTAAAAATCAAGTACACCAGCAGGTCAGCTCTTGCAGCAGCTTTGCTAAAGAACCATTTAAATCATTCCAAACTCTGATTTTTGCTCCTGCTTTCTGTTTTCACGCTTCCCTGGGCTTGCTGACTCAATCAAGATCCAGAGGCCTCCAAGAACTCTGCAGAAGGCTGAGCTTGCATTATGTTTGGCCCAAATCTGAGAGATGACTCTCTTCTAGCATCAGATTTCCAGAGAGAAAGTGGTGCACCTACCAATTCCTTCTACTTTGGAGTTGTTCTTATTCATGATCTTCCTTGAACAGTTGTCATGTTCCTTTTTGAAGTGTTATTAATTGACAAGGTTTTGTCGTGCTGTAGCTTAATTTCATTCTTTAAATCCAGCCTATCTGACAAAATGACAGCCTATTAAACCACACTAAACACATTTGGATGTTTTGTGACTATCTTCTCATGAGGCTTCATCACTCATGTTTTCAGATTTGATGATCATCACCACTGCCAGGGATTTCCAGCTCAAAATCTATTAAGGAGGGCTGAGATTAGTACTCTAATTTGACTTATCTGAATTGCAAATGCAGTGTTTTGTGTAGCCTGGGAACTTTATACATTTAAAAGAAATGTCAACACTTCAAAAGACTAATTTAGCACCTGGTACTGTAAAACATTTCCCTTTTCCCCACTATTTGCACATGACTTAGAACATAATGGTCCTTTTCTCAGCCTTTATGCACAACCCAGGAGGCCAAGGCTGTGTGGCCATTGAGGCAGCACTTACACTTCCCAAGGAGTGACTGATGCATTTGGATCAGCAGGCAGCCAAAGAAAGGCTCAAATCCATACTTTAGCATCTGAACAGAAGGCAGAGCCTGAATAACACATTCTCTTTCTCTCCTGCATCCTGTTTTTCAGGACAATACACACAACCTTCAAGAACCATCCTGCTAATAGAAAGTTTAGGTTTGTTTCCAGGCCTCCTAATGAACCTAACATGGGATGAATGGGTTGTTTTCTTTGTGAGGCATCATTAACCAAGCTCTGCTGAAGCATTGTGCTTCCTCCCAAGGCATCAGCTCCAAGAACACCATCCACAAGCTGCCTCACATTTATCCATGCTGAACACACATCAGTTACAGCCTTCAAAAATGGAAACATTTCTCCAGACCCATATCTGAGCATCCCAGTGGATCATGAAGGCACACATTCTATCTACACCACCAACTTGGCACCCTCTCTGTACCCTCAATACTCAGCTAGTTGGGAACTAATTCCCAAAATGACAGGACCACCCAGGCACTGCAGCAGCGACTTCCTTTGCCTTCTGAACTGGTCTGACCAAGCCAGGCATCCCCCAGTATGCAGCCATCGACCCCACACCAGGAATGATGTTGTGCCCCTCAGCCACAGCACCACTGCAAGGATCCTGCCAGGCTGATAGGAAATTTAACAATTCCCTTATATTTAAATATTTGCTTGGAAACTCATTTGCAGCACTACTACTTTTTTTTTTTTTTTCTACACCAACTGATTAAACCCCAATCTATTTAAGGGCATTTTCCCTTTCTTCCATTCCTACAATGTTTTGAACAAGGTTGAGCTTAAGATACTGTCATAATTATTTATAAAACATGATGCTAAAGCATTATAGAGATTTCCACTCACACAGAGTTAAGAAATAAGACATTATTTGTGTTCCATCAGCATGCCCTGGGGTTAGGCCTCTGCTGCAGCATGACAAGCAGAATATACATTTTAACAGACAGCACAAGAAGAAGGAATGTTTTCAAGACACACACAGCCTGGAAATAAAACAATCATGCCTTCTTCCCTCTGCCTCCCCAGCAAGTAACTAGCCCAGGTGAGATTTCCTGCTCAGGCACAACAAAAGCAGGACAGGTGGAATGGTACATTGCTTCCACACCATCCATCAGCTGAGACAGCAGATTAACTTTCCTACTCTTTAACCCAGATACTATAAATTCAGCTTTCTGCAAAAAAAAATGGGACAAAGCTGTAAAGGTCTTTGGCCTGCAAAACTCTTTAATGCACCATGCTGCTGTCTCTAAGCATTTCCATGATCCAGTGAAACAGCACCAAATGTGTGTTGATGTAGGGTCTGACTCAATAGCCACAGACACACAAAAGGTTCCCACAGACTTCTAAAGAAGGAGCTGAATCAGAGCCACGATCACAGAGCCTGTGCTAATGGTTTCAACATCTTCCAGTAACCCAGATAACAAAGAGTGCTCTGAAACAGGACAGGCAATCACAGAGGGCCCTCACTGAGACCCTGTGCACACCAGCACTGAGCTCTGGGCCTGTTCCTGGGGGCTCTCCAGCACAAACCTCTGTCCACCTGCTCCAGAAAACACCTGAGCTCTGAGGGGCAGCTCTGACACCTCAGTGCAAGAAACTGAGCTGGGATCACAGCCTCTGCTGCAGCACACACTGAGTGAGTTCTGATGCCAAGCAATGGAAACATCTCTTCTTTCATACCCACAGTGTTTGATTCAGGTACTGTGTGATTTCAGACCAATTAATGACCTAAAAGGAGGTGCAGGAGGCACATTTATGGACACACAGCTGCACACAGCTGGGGTGATTTGAGAAATTTGAATAGGACACGGGGCCAGACTGACCCCACCTGGGGAGGGTGGGACCTGGGGGGTGCGTCTTGATTGCTCTCAGGTCCCAGAGGGGAGAGCTAAACCATTCCTGTTCCAGACACCCTGCAGATGGGAAATGCAATGTGTGGTGGAGATATTCCTTATGATAGTTACTTGAAGTTCATTTTCCCCATCACAGGGATAAGCTTTCTGAGTAGCCTTTGGATCTGTGCTGTGTCTCTCCTGGCAGTGATCACCAGCTGTGTTTTCAATAACTCTTCCCAAATGCTTCACAGGTACATGGACACAGATACTGGATGGAAAAACCCCAGCACTGAGCAGAAAATACACTTCAATTTCTGATAGCACCTTTGAAAAGCTGCCTGCTCTCACAGATTGGCTTTTTTGGGTCTGATGCTCTGAGAACACCTTAATCTAGTTTTCATTTATAGTTTCCCTTGGAAGAGTGACAGGTACAAAGGGACAAGGTAAGAACATGAAATGACCAGGAGACAAACACATGACAGTAATTCTGCATTCTACAACTATTTCATTTATATAAATCTTTTCCCAATGCTTCCATCTTTGGTTAGCAAAATCTGAGGGAACAGTGAGGACCCAAGATTGAAGAGTTCAAATCATTGCACTTGTCTGTGCAAAAGAAGATGTTCTTACAGAAGAACAGTTTCTCCAATACAAATACTCCAAATACAGTGTGTGGAATCAGCTGTGCTGAAGATGATAGCACAGATACCTGGAACATCTTAAGATACCCAGAACATCTTATGACCAGCTCAGTCAGTGCTCCATTCTTAAAGGAATAAGCAATAGTGTATTTTTTCCTACAGTACACCTCATATAATCCATATTAAAAGGTGTGAGATAGTAAAACTTACAAGAGCACAGGGAACAGCACTTGGAAGGAACAGCAGGTGCCTTCTTGCTGGTGAGGGGTTAAAGAAATGGTGCCTTTCAATTTCCACATGGTGATGCTGGGTTAATGGCTGGACTCCATGATCTCAGAGGTCTTTTCCAGCCTTAGAAATTCTATAATTCTAAAAGGAGCTGTGGGAAATATCTCTCTTTAAATTACCTCCTTTAGACAAACAAGAGAGGGGCAGTGGGGCAGAATCAGTCCATACAGAATTCCACTCTGCAGTGTAGAGCAGAGATGAGAGCCCTTATCCTTTTACCCTTTCCCTCTCTCACTGGGACTCCTGAGCCACCCAAGCCCAGCCCAGCACCTCCTGCACCTGGCACCAGTGCCCCCAGTGCCCTGTGGGGAGAGGGAGCTCTGACAGCTGGAAGGAGACGAGACGCAGGGATTGCCACATCTCACTTTAGAGAGCAGAGGCCATGCAGGAGGCTGAGGGTATCTTGTGGTGCAGGGGCACTGGGGCAGCACAAAGGGGCAGAAGTGCAGCTCAGAGGGATTTGGGAGCTGACACCCCCCACACAGAGAGCACCAGCACCCACCTGATGCTGGTACCAGAGCCCACAGCAGGTAGCATTTCTCCTGAGCAGTCCAGCAAAGGCCAAGTGTGCAGAAATCCAAATGCCAACAGTACTTGCTCACCTGCAGGGCTCCTGTGCCCCAAACACAGCAGAGCCAGCCAGGAGCTGTGGCCATGCCCCTCTTTGGCCACTCCAGCATCACCTGTGTGACAGCACAGGGCTGCTGGAACTGCCTGTGAGGGAAGGGACTGGATGCACACACAGCTGAGTGCCCAAAGCTGCTGGGAGAATCCCTTCTGCCTTTTCTCTGCAAGAGAGTTCCGCTCAAAAATAACAGGCTGAAACAGTAGGATATAAACATCCCAGTAATTCATGGGGGCTTCAAAGACAACACTCAGTCTCCTTACATGTAAAATGTTGGCTTGGGGATTTCAGTTTTGTTTGTTTATGTTTTTCAGGCTGTGTATTTATCTAGCACAGTGGAACCACAGGCACAGGAGCTGTATGTTTTACATTACAACTTCTGCTGGAGCACTTAAAACTAAATCCTTTTTTTTTTTTCCTATAGTGAATCATCATGTGTAGGGGGTGGTTGGATTATATTTATGTTTTTAAAATTAACCCAGCTAACCATTTGTTCCATACTGCACACAATTTGTTGCTTCTCTTTTAGAAACTCCTTGAAAGACAAGTTTGGAAATAAAAATACATCTGGCAAGTCTGAAAGACAGGACTTGAGCAAGCACTGCAAACTAACTGGAACTCCACCGTGGACAATTTGCTTCCTCTTCCAGAGATAAATCAAAATAAAAGGAAGAGAAAACAACACTAAGAGAAATACCTATCCAGAGGTAAATTACAGTGGGAGCAAAAAGGTTTTATCATGTCAGCTATATCAAAGTCTTAACAGAAATATTTACCAAGAACTGGAGAATTCAAAAGCACATTCCTGGTTCACCTTGTCAATGCTTTGCTTTTCCATTTCCCAATTTTCTGGCTGTGTCTCCCAGCCAACCCCCATTAGCACAGCCTGCCCTGGGTGCTTGAGGCACTGCTGGGCTCCCAGCCTGGGGCAGCAGAAGCCTTGGTTCATTTGTAAGCCAGCACACCCTTTATACAGAAATATGCTTTATACAAGATATTTACATGGACACAGCAGTATTTTAGAAGACCAGAGAACAGTCCTGTAAATTTTCACCTCCAAGCTCTTTCTTGCTTTAAGATAGAGGTGTTTGCCCACGAGGGAGAGGGATCCTGATGTCCCAGAGGGATCTGCTGAGAGAGGCTGGAAGTTTAGCACCAACCGCAGGGCTCACCTAAGACAATCCACTGCTCAGACAAACCAGCTGAGAACATTCATCATGACTAATGGATGTGGATCCAAGCAGCCAGAAACAAACTCTCCTGATAACTCTGCTGATGATCACTCCTGACAACCAGGTTGGTTCATATTAAGCTGTTCAGAAAGAGAGAAATGGTGTAGTTGGGATTACAGGCCCTTCCCAATGACATCCTGGAATATAAACCACCTCAGGGTGATCACCAACCACAGGCAATCAGGCACTGTGCTCATGGAAATGCTGCCTAGGGAAATAAACTGGTTACTTATTAAATCAGAATTTATATTGATACAGAGGAAGACAAACATGTATTTAGCTTTTTGTGTGGTTGGAAACACATCTGGGTGAAGAAACTCCATGAAGATTGTGCCCTTGGTTCATTACTTTGGGATATGACTCTATGCCACACAAAACCCTACTGATTTGCTGTTGATTTATTACAGTTCATAAACCAACAACCAGCAAGTGTTTCCCCAAATGCCTGGCAAAAGCCAAAAACAACACAAGAAAGGGTTTTGCAGGTGAAAGTTGTGCTGGTAGGTGCAGACCTGATTTAAAGTCAGGTTTAAAGGGAGAAAATCTCTAAGTAGGTGTTTGTACTTAGAAAATAAAAATTAACACACATTCATTATTTATTGAAGCTTCTATAAATGGAGTTAATCTAGAGATATGTCTAAATATATACCAACTTTACATAATTTTAGATCACTGAACAAGTTTGTTAATGATTTCTTAATGGAACTTTTCTTTTAGCAAGTGCTAAACAGTGTTATAGAGCAGAAATGTGCAAGTACCAAAGGAGAGGAGGCCTCATGTCTTATCCTTCCATGGAAAAATTCTGTACTAACATAAATCATCAAACAACATTAAAAAGTGAGCTTGTCAATATCATCTCAGTCTTACTACTTCTGATAATTTTCTTTAGTTAAATTTATCATTACCTATTTTTATCCAAGGGAACAGGTGTATTTATGGAATCAATCTCTGATACAGTATTTACTTGGTTTCATACTATGATTTAAAATTAATTTAAGCTCTCATGAACAATAACCAAGCTTTTAAGCATGAGCTGTCCTGTTTGTATTTTGCTATGTGTGGAATTCAGGCATTGCTCTTTTCTATCACCCCCTGTATGCACTGGAACTACCCCCAGATTTTGGCCTAATTTTCTTCTGCATTGTGAGAGCCTATTATCTAATTATTTAGTACCTACCAGCAGAGAAGACATCAATTCTTCATTTATTTGACAGACATTATTCCATTTTAGAAACCCAGAGATACTTGATAATAAATAACTAATGATATTTTTAAAAGGCAGAGCTCTCTAACAACTGTCTGCATGGCACATGTATCCAATTCCTGATTTATCTGCCGATTTTCAGTTGCCTTTTTTAACCCAAGCAGAATAAAATAGCATTTAGACAGTATCTTAGATGAGCTTTACTGCACTCCAATTCTTTTGTGCTGGGACAGAGTTAATTTGGGTTAATTTTTGGCTGGGACAGAGTTAATTTTCTTCCCAGTAGCTGCTATGGGACCATGTTTTAGATTTGTGCTGAGGACAGAGCTGATAACACAGGGATGTTTTCATTGCTGAGCAAGGGTTAGACAGAGTCAAGGTCTGTTCTGCTCCTCAGCCCCCAGAGAAGGGCTGGGGGACACAGGAACTGGGGGGACACAGGAATTGAGAGGGACACAGGAACTGGGGGGACACAGGAACTGGGGGGGACACAGGAATTGGGGGGGACACAGGAACTGGGGGGACACAGGAACTGGGGAGGACACAGGAACTGGGGGGACACAGGAACTGGGGGGGACACAGGAATTGAGGGGGACACAGGAACTGGGGGGGACACAGGAACTGGGGGGACACAGGAATTGGGGGGGACACAGGAACTGGGGGGGACACAGCTGACCCCAGGGACATCCCAGACCACAGGGCACCATGCTCAGCAGATGGAGTTGTGGCAGGACAGTAGGACAAATAAGAATGAACATGTCTCTCTCTGTAAATTTGTTTGTATAATAATCTAATCATTGATTCAAACAACAGCATTTTCCATGGCTTCCTTTAGATGTTCAAATTTTAGCCAGGAACTGACACACTACCAAAGAGCTTCACAAACTGGGTGCCTTCAGAGTTCACCAGCTCTGTAGCTGCTTTTGGCCTTTGTTAAGCTGTCTCTTCCCATTTGCACTCCAGATTTGAGCTGTGTGTTGTGCATTCTATTTAATTACAGAGTGACAGGATGCATGAGGCACTAGGCCCCATCAAAATGTGAAGAAAGGCAATCCTTGAAGAGAGGGATTCTTCTATTCCTCCTGAAAGGCTGCTCTTTCTCACCTAATTCAGGATTTTTGGTGCTGCCACATAAAGGAGTTCTCCTGTGTCAGCTTGCTCCTTCCAGCCCCGTGTTCTCATGTCAACTTGCATGTGACAGCTTCTCTACTCACAGACGTTTTACTACTACTTTTATTTGTGCCAGCAAAAAGTTTTTGATATTTAGCTCCCTGTCCTCCTTCCCAACAAATACATATACTGTCTTAAAAGGAAAAAAAAATGTTGAGAGAAAAAGCAGCATTTTACTCCTCAAATGAATCCTAGACAACAAAGATCAGGAAAAATGCCTACGTGAAAAAAAAAAAATAGAAAAAGCTCTTCTCTGACCCTTTTAGCATGTCAGGAATTCACATTGCTCAATGTGATTGTCTTCCCAATTAGGGCTCAGGGCTCCAACATGGGCACCAAAGTGGCAGGGATAACATGGGAAGCTGGATTATTCTTAGGACCTTGCTCAGCTGCTGCAGCCACTGGGTAGAGAACATCCTTACAGCAGCTGCAACATCTTCCATTGCCTCCTGAGCCAGTGACAGGAGCTGGGCATGAGAACTCTGGATTGATAGCTAAGTGTTCTGCTGGAGTTGAGGATTGCAGGACAATCAGGACAGGGGATTGATTTTTCTAAGTTTTAGGGTGGTTTTTGTCAAGATGATCTTTGGGGTCCAGAGTTAGTACTGATGCATATCCAGGATGACTTAATACAAGTCTGGCTATTTTGATTTTGTCTCTCTTATGACTTCCAAAACATAGGGTTTGAATTCCAAACATTTTCTACTGCCACTCTGAGCCCCTGTGTACAAATAACCATTTATATTAATCCCTGAACTACTTCAGCTAATAAGCCCCAAATCCTTAAACTGAAATTCAGCTCTGAAAACATCAGTCCAGTTCCAGTGCTCTCCCACTTCCAGCTGTGGGACCCAGTTGCAGGGAGATCAATGAGAACCTAAGCATAAATATATGTCTGCAACACAGGAAGTGTTCATAAGAAGGTCACTGGTTCTCTCTAAAATGCTTCTGTCTTTGGGCTCTGATCAAAGCTGCTTTTGCAGAATGTTATGAGAAACATTTAAAGAAAAAAAATTAAAGAGAAAACAAAAAAAAAAATCCTTCTTTATTTTAGATGAGAGACATTCTTTCTCTGGAAAAGGTGCTTCCTGGCCAAGGGTAACCCAGAACAATTTCCTGAGTTAAAGGCTTCCACTTTTGGCCATATGCATTTTGCTTTAGAAATGCAGCAACAACCAATCCTGGTGAAAGCCACACTGACATGAGTGCCACTACCTGCTTTAAGTGGAAACTCTCTTTTTTTAAAAACTGAAGAGCATGTGGGTGGGCAGGATGGAGAAGGGTGGAGAGGTTTAGTCCCTGGTTGTCATTCTTTAGGCGTGACCACAATGCTGCAATCCCTGGAACGAAGCTGGACAGAAAGGATGAGGAATGCCCCTGCCTCCCTTGGGGAAACCAGCCTGATGATGCCAGGAGCTGTGATTTACCTCTGCAGGAATGTTGCCACCTGCAGCAATTAAATATCTGCTATAGTATGATTAAACAAGAGGATATTTCCCCCCAGAAACTGCCAGATCAGTGTTTCCTCCAAATGCCTCTGACAAGAAAATGAATGCAGTGAGGAGTGCTCAGAATGGGGCACTGCAGCTGTCCTGGGAGCAGGAGAGGGAGGCAGAGCTTGACAAAATTGGGTGAGCCTCACAACTCCATCAGCAGTTTCCCCAGATAAATCCATTGACAAGTGTTAAAGGAGCTGAAACTGTCTGATCTCTGTGTTATCATCCACTTTCTCTGCCTTGGTGGACAGACACCAAAGTGCATCTGTAAAACCACTGCTGGATGCATTTTGTTATTCCACATACCACGAGCAGACTTCCCAACAAAATCCAATGGCTTCAGTTACATATCAGAAGACAAAAGAACCACTGTGTAGCCATGGATTCATTTTCCCCAGACTTTTGTAAAGCCTTTTAAAGCTTCTTTAGGATCTCCCTCAAAACAAAGCCCTTATGTCAACAGAAACTCTTGCTTAGATATGCTTCATCTGTTCCTTTTTATGAATATGCACTATCAAAGGGTGACAGCTTTCAGAGTTAAGCAAACACAGCTACACAGAGCACACTTCTCCCACAAAAGGTCAGATAATACAACATGCTAAATGTTAAATACACACAGGAGGGATGTGCTCCCCCTGAGCACACTGCAATGGGGAGTTATTGAGGAAAATACTGTCCATCTTTTCAGGACAACCTGCAAAGTGTCTTTGCAAAGATCTTACCTGCTCAGTGATGAAGGAGCTTGAAAAAGTGACAGCTGACCAAAAGAAGATGCCACAGCTGAGAATGATCTTCCTGTTGAAGCGGTCACCAAGGTAACCAAAGATCGGCGCTGCCACCATGAAACTACAGATAAAAACTGCAAAGGAGAGAAAAAGGAAAAAACATTTAATAAACATCAGACCAAGAACAGCAAGACTAATTTTCTGCAAGCCAAATCCTCTAGAGAACAGTCCCAAATAATTAGACATTCTGCAGCCCTGCCTTGCAGAGCTGTGCAGGCCAATAGGCTTTCTGAAGTCGGTGCTTCCTTAATCAAACAGATTTTTCATTCCCAGAGAAACCTCAGGCCAGGGAACTTGTATTACTTGAAAGCACCAGCCCCTCACAGTCTGATTGGGGATGGGCAAAACCAGGACAGAATAAATTAAGAGCTTCTGCTGAAATGTTACTGAGAAGGTGAAGTGGAGGATGGAAGGAGTTTCAAGCACACAGAAAACAAGGGAAGGGCTCCTGTTGGCTCTGCAGCAGAGACCTGAGAGAAATGGGCCACAGAACCTGAGGCTCTTTCACCCTTCCTATTTAAAAGAAATTATGAAACAGTGAGGAACACCATTAAACACCACTATCATCCTACTGAAACCAGCCCTGTCTCCTCACTGGGTCCTTTCACCATCACTAAACTTGTATTTAAACCCACCACTGAGCAGCAGCCTCACTAGAACAAAGAGTTTTAACCTACAAAGTCCAAATGGGCCAGGATTCCCCTCATCTGAAAGACTTCAAGTTCACAATTTGTTCCCTCCAAAACCCACAAAGCATTAAACAAAGAGCTCTTGTCATGTAAGAATGAGGCTCTTGACAGAGAAACTTCTGCAAAATCACCTCAATTCAGAGTTCATTCCTCTGCCCATCTCAAAACAACCTGGCCTGTGAACCCTCTGAGAACACCTGAAATGGGACATTGACACCATGTTCCTTATTAATCTGGATTTTGGCAGATATTGCCATGTTTGAAGCTGATTTTTACCTGGCTTTTTTCTGTTCACATTAGAAAATTGGATAAGGGCAATTACATGGATTTCATTGGTGTGCAGTATGAACTCTGATTATAACTGGCTGTCTGGGATTCAACAAATCCAGAAGGATTTGGGTAGGACACCAGAATACCTGGGTGTCTCTCTTTAGTCACACAGCCCTAACACTCATTTATTATCGGGTGGGTGTTGGAGGGCACTGTGGGCTTTTGGCACAGCCCAACCCCAGCTGTCCACTTTGCATTGTATAAAATAAGGTGGGGGGATAGTATAGGTAAAAAAATAAAGGACAAGAGCAGAGGTCACACCCTCTTTTGGGTGGAGTGTGCATATAAAATTAAAATGGTTAAGACCCAAATAATGAATTTTTCATGGGTGATGATATATGATAGTTCAAAAATGTGCAGAATGCTGAACTATGACTAAATGTCTTTTTTTTAGTATAGTAAGATGTCAAAGCTGCTTTATAAATAATACACATTAATTTGCATCTGTGTTTTGTGACCTATGTGAGTGTGTGTGTATTTTGCACTGTGATATTTGAACTAAATTACAGGATTACTCTTTTTACATTTAGAGTAAAATAAATCAAGACAACAGAGAAATGTTAAGGCCTGAAATGCAGCACATGCAACATATCACACATTTTTCAGTAGTAATGCTATGAACAGTTTTGTTCTTTAGCTCACACATAAATCCTATTGACAGAACTCAGTCCCTGCATCTATCCCAAAATCCTTGTGCAAACAAAACCTACCAATAAAACTACAAGCAGTGTTCTCATCTCTGTTTCACAGAGAAAATGGACCAGCAGCAGCTCACAAATCTCTGCTCAGCAAGGGCACATCTGCACTGGCCCCACTCCAGCAAGGCACTTAAGCACATGCTTATATTGGGCACTTCAGAGTCATCAATTCCATGATTAAGTGCTTTCCTGAATTAACACCAAGGGCTTGGCACCTTGCAGGGCTGGTGCAACAACCTGGCACGAAGGATGTGTGGCTGCTCATTGGGAATGAGAAGCAGAAAATGACTGTGACTCGTCCAGACCCGTGCGAGCACTGCAATTTGATCTTTCTCTTGGAAGGACACTACAATCCATTCATCTCAGATCCTCATTTTCTGCCATTTTTACAATGTAAAAAGGCACAAAACTGAAAAAGCTTCCAAGGGAAAATTAGGAACATCCAAGTCAGCATCCCAGCATTTCAAATATCAAATAATATGGTTAATTCAACTTTGAGACACACAGGGTGTCATTCAAAACTTATATTAATCAGTGGGATTATTAGCTTCAATGACCTCTGGATCATAAATGAAAAGTCTAATTCTGGAATCTGGGCAAAACAGACAAAGCTACTCTTTCAAATAAAACAAACCAAAAAAAAAGATTGTCCAATGACTTTCCAACAATATACATCCTTCTGCTGCTCAAATCCCTTTGGAGGATTTATTCTTGGAAGACTCTGAGCTGTGAGCTTTGTCAGTGGTAAGCAGCTGACTTGACAGCTCCACAAGGTGTAAAATGAAAGGACAACAGAGCCAAATAAATAACAGGTAATAGAACACAGCTGTCACAAGAATAAATGCAATTTATATCAAAGTATTTATGACCCAAATATGCATCAGAGCATTGATTGACTCAAATAAATGCAGGGTATGATGGCTGTGTGGTCTGTCAAAAGGATTTTCCTGTTAGAGGCATTTCCCATGAATCAATTTTTGCAATTACTCCTGCCAGTGACAGCCGAGGCTCCTGAGCCCAGCCTGGGCTGGCAGAGCTGGTGAACAAAAGCAGGGCCCATCCTCAGGTGGGGTGGAAACCTGAGTTACTCTGGCACAGGAGGTTCTGTGAGGTTCTGTGACAATAAACACCACAAAGGACAGACCTCATCCACAAGACACAAAACTGTTTGTATGCTTTGACAAAAGAGGATTGAACAAAACCCTGTAAGAACATTGACTGAAAGGCTGCTGAAGGGAGCTCCTCTTGTTCAGGACATCCTCAGTGGGAGAGAGGGGCAGCAGAAATGTTTAACCTGTAGGCAAGAGGGCTGAGCATCAGGCATTAGGCATAAATTGCACTCCAGTAAAGGAGCCTGGCACTTGTGCCAGCCTCTTCCTCTCTGGCTTCTCTCCCTTCTTCCACAGCATTTTCTGTTCCTTGCACTCCCCCACTCCCAAATTAATAAAACTGAAGTGACACCACAGCAGCTGCTGCTTCAGCTCAACCACAGCCACAAATCTTTTCTATTAGGGCAGCAGTGGGACAGAGGCTGGCACTGCACTTTCCTCTTCCCAATCAACAGCTCCTCTTCCCATTTTCACTTAGAGGCATCCTAGAATATTACAGCTCTTGAAGAGACACAGAGTGCAAGCCAGGGCAGGGTTAGAAACCCACTGGGATTTAAGATGAGCTGCTGTGAGGCAGTGATGGCACTGGGAGCAGGTACAGCTCTGGCAGTCCCATTATGGATGTGTACAGCTCATTTCTCCTGGTAAATGATCTCCAGCAGTGCCAGCAAAAGTGGCTCAGCCCCAGCACAGGGTGGAGCTGAGATCCATTTCTGCAGGAGTAAATTATCATGTGAGCAAGGGATGAATAAACAGACACACAGTGAATGCCATCAAGGAGGGAGGTTCTTTTAAGTACAGGTATTTTCAAAAGGAGAACCCATTTGTCTTTATTCCTCCTTTTGTGGCTTAGCCACTGAAACACTGCCTGTGGTGAGAAGGCAGGAAGAGTGTAATTGCCCAAACAGGATGGCTTGGTGTCTATTTCTGCCTCTGGATGCCTGTCCCACCCTGTACAGGTGCACAAGCACTTTCTCAGCCAGCACTGCCCAGCTTTTTCTGTGCATGGCTGGAATTACAACAATGTGCAGCATAAAAAGTCTTACACGTCCCACCCAAACACCCACCAGACAGGGAAATCATCCTCCCAAGCCTCTATTGCTGCTGCAGGTGCTGCAGCTTCAGTCCTATTTCAGGATTATGGCCAGGGAGCTGCTATTCAGACACACTTTCCCCTCTCAGGAGCTGCCTGTGTACCCAGGGGAAAAGTAAATCCAACAGTGGAAGCAAAGGAGATGAGAGAAGAGGAAGGAACTGTAAACTTTATATTTAATACTCACAAAAAGCTCCTGCTCCTGGAACTAGACACCATCACTTTTATTTTTCTCTTCTTTCTCTCCAAACAAAAACTTTACCAGCTTGACATTACAGCTATTCCCTGAAAAGGCTCTGACCTGCCAGCTCTCCACCCTGTGATTCCAAAGACACTTGCCTCCATGTCACTTGCTCTTTTCTTTAGTGGATTTTTGTTTAGTAGACTTATGAACCCAGAGATAACCCCAGAGAGGGCTTCTCCTGCCAGCAGGTCATCCACAGAGCAGAATCAAGAAGGAAGAGAGGCAGTGACAGAGCCACACACAGGGGCTGCTGTTCCTCAGTTCCTGGAAGGTTGAGCAGATCACAGGCACCCCTGAAAAAAGGTCCCTTCTTTTGCTTTTGACTTTAAGCACACAGGGCTTATCTTTTCCTGTCAGGAATAATGCTAGAAAGGTTCAGGGTCAGGTGAAAATAGCTTTCTCTACACAAGGATGCTCAACAAAAAAACCCTAGTGGGTATCTTTGAGACAGCAGAAATCGTGTGTACACATCTAATTGAGTGCTGACAGTGAGCTTGGCTCTGTGGAAGGCAAACCCAGACAGCCTCTGCCTCAAGGGACTGGCATCCACTGAGACACTGCTGAGAACTATGTGCTGAGAGCTTGATAACATCTCCCCAACAACAAATTTCCAAACAATGAGAACACCTAAACACGCAGCTTGCCCTGGATGGGATGCTTCATGGGTGTGTGGAAGTGCAACCCTGGGGTTTGGTCGAGCCACTTCTACCCCAGGGACTTTCAGTCATGAGTGCACGAGTTTCTCAAGCTGCTTGTGACACCAGTCACCATCCACCTGCAATGGTGAATAAAACTCTCCAACATACCAACCAGCTCCTCTACTCCAAAGACATGTTTTTGCAATGCTTCCCCCTTTTAATTTTTATTTTCGCTATAATACAGCATATTATAGAGATATATATATATTATATGTAATATATATAATATACATAATATATATTTTATATATTTATATAAATATGCATATATAATAATAGCATAAACTCAGGAAATACAACACAGCACATTTAATCACAGAGAGGCATAGGACAATTTAGAAAGAAAGTTAAACACTAATTTCTACTTTAGGGCTAAGGAAATTAAGACACAGGAAAGTGACCTGCCCATGATGAACTACAGACATCTGGAATCTGGAACCCACACAGGTCTTCCAGCTTCAGCAGTGTCCTCTTTATATGATCATCTCTATGCTGGAGGGGTTTCTGAAAGTCCACAACCACAATTTAAAGTGATTTTTCCCTTCCAGCACCATTCAAGCTAAGCAAGAACAAAGATCCTTTCATGCTGCTTAACCATTGAACCTGAACTGTGCCCCAGTTCAGGCACAATGTGGTGATGGTCAGGCACTGGAACAAGCTGCCCAGGGCAGCAGAGAAATCACCATCCCTGGAGTGCTCAAGAACTATGTAGTTGTGGCATTGAGGGCATGGGCTAGTGCTGGATAAATGGTTGGATCTGATGATCTTAGAGGTCTTCAACCTTAATTGGATGATTCAGCCTGGATTGTGTGATATGACCATGGTAAAACTGATACCTAATGGGGGGGCAGCCCAAGGCCCTGGGAACCTCAGTAATGTGATTTTACAGATTCATCTTTTGAACGAGGATGAATTAATACAATAGAATTGATTTCAGAAAATACCACGCTGAAAACCATTCCTGCCAGACATTATTATAGGTACTCTGTTACATCCCTCTGCACATGGGCTTTGTTTTACTTCATTGCTAATTCAGCAGCCAACAGATGGATTGTGTTACTGCACTTTGCTGAGTGCAAAACACGAGACCACCAGGTTCCAGACTCGTGCAGACAAGAAGTTTCTGACAAGTGTGAGGAGCTTTGAAACACCATCAGTTCCATATGCCATGCAAAGCTGTCACACACTGACAATGTCGAACACAGGAGCATTAAAAAAGAAATAAAAACCTTGAGAATGCACCAAATCAATTGGAGTTAGGTATATGAAGGTTTGGGTTGGATGTGGTCTGAAATGTTCTCCCAGAACAGACCACAGGACAAAATGGAGAATTTTATAAAAGCCTCACTGTGTCCTTGTGCTTGTTGGGTAAGGCAGAGTGAAAAGTCCTGCACTTCAGGCACAGCCCAGGGCAGTGCCACAGCCTGGGGACAGAGTGGGTAGAAAGCTGCCAGGGGGAAAGGAGCTGGGTGTGCTGGCCAACAGGGGCTGAACATGAGCCCAGGTGTGCCCTGGTGGCCAAGAGGCCAATGCAGCCTGTCAGGAGAGTGTGGCCAGCAGGAGCAGGGACACTGCCCCTGTAGTGACCATGGGTGAGGCCACACCATGAGTGCTGCACCCAGCTCTGGGCCCCTCACTGCAGGAACAGCATTGAGGGCTGGACATGCCCAGGGAAGGGCAGCAGAGCTGGGCAAGGGGCTGGAGCACAGGGATGATAAGAAGCAGCTGAGGGAGGTGACAAGATGATAAGGTGCTGATAAGGATGATAAGATGCAGCTGAGGGAGCTGGGGGAGGGCTCAGCATGGAGAAAAGGAGGTTCAGGGGGGACCTCCTGGTTCTCACATCTCCCTCCTGTTTCTCCACAACTCCCTGACAGGAGGAGGCAGCCCATGGTGTTTGGATTGTGCTCCCAGGGAACAGGGACAGGACATGAACAAACAGCCCCAAGCTGTGCCAGGGAGCACTCAGGCTGGACTTCAGGAGGAATTTCTTCACTGAAAGGGTGTTCAGGCATGGAAGGGGCTTCTCAGGGAGGTGGAGGAGTCCCCATGCCTGTAGATGTTCAAGGATCAACTGGACATGGCACTCAGTGCTCTAGGCTGGGTGGCAAGGTGGGAATGGGTCAGAAGTTGGGAAGAGAGGAGAATAAATGTTTTAAAGGTGTGGCCCTAACTGCTCACACAGTCTGTGTTTTCCAGTGTGTGTTTCTGTTTCACAGGACACTCCAGACCATGTTTCCCTCACTGCAAATGCCACTCATCAGTATTCAAGCTCCAATGTTGTCTTTTCCATAGGGAGAACACTGCACCATGAGGTGCCAGTTTTTTCCCTAGCACAAGCTGATACAAAATGTAAACAACATGTTTAGGATGAGTATGTGCACACACAGTTGACACACACACACACAGAGGGAGGCTGTGGTACAACACACTCAGTTCCATTTGCTGAGACAGGGTCAGAACCTGGTTACAAAAACACCACTTCAGAAGCCAGACAAGGCCTGAACACAGCTTGTCTGGCAAGTTCACAATTCACTCAATAATACACAAGATGCAGTGCTTGGAAGAGTTCAGTACTGATAATTCCCCTCCTTTTCCTCACTGCAGAAACCAGATTCTTCCAAGGGTTAGCCCCTATGTTCCCAGCAAAGGATATCCTGAAGTTTGCTTTGTTCACCTTAACTAACAAGAATTGCTTCAGTGGGAATTGCTGGGAAATCCACTCCTTGGAAACAGAAAGTAAGATAAGACTGTCCAGAAACCCAGCACTCAATTTTTAAACTGTTTTTATTAATTTTCTATATTAATTGAAGCTGAACTTAAAGATTCAGCCATTCATATCTTCCTTATTGCTGAAGGAGACTAAGGAGACTAAGGAGACTAACTATCTCATAAGGAGATAGTTACAGCTATCAATTCACAACTCTTTTATGCATCTGAGGTTCAATTCCATCCTGCTGTATTTCCACTGTTGTACACTTTGAAATACAAGTGTACAACAGTGGAAAAGCCAGAATTCTACTGTACTGTTTTATCTCTCTGGATGTCCAGCAAATTTAGTTGGAGCAGGAGCTACCATGCTACAAGACTAAACTTTGAACAGCTGTACAGAGACAGCATCATTTAAATAGAAAAGAGGAAACCCTCTGCTTCTGCTTTTCATTGTGGGAATTGCAGTGATCACATTAGCACTGTTTTAAAGGGATTTGGGCAACCTGAACATCAATAAAACTGTTACTCAAGGAATGGTTCCAGCATCCAGCTCCCAGTCCATCACTTTCCTTGTGCCTGAACTTGACTGACCCTGCAGTGGGAGAGCAGCAGCCATCCAGCCCTGAGGAGCAGCTTTTCCAGTGAATTATAGTAGCAGAATGTCTTCTGTGGCTATGAGAACTTGAACAGGAGCAGACACCACCTCTCCTCATCAATTCAAAAAATAATATTCACATTAGTGAGTTCCACAATCTGGTTCATTCCATGCAGAGGGAAGAGGAGGCTGTGGCACAGCTGAGTTTCCATGGCAGTGCCATACAGAGCCATGCAGATTATTGCCTAAAACAGAATTACATTGCTGGCACTTGTCAGCAGAGCCCAGAAAACGTGCTTTTTTGGCAGTGTTTAAACTCTGCTTTTGCATTTCTTACTGTTCAGAAGTGATGGATGAAATAAGCCAAGGCCAATTCTGTTTTACAGCTACTTCCACTTTGAGTAGTTTTCCTGCAAAATGCTTTCAGTGTGGTTTCATTTAGACTCCTGACCAAAGCTGATGGAAGACTCCTTGATTCAGTGGGCATTACAGCTGAGAATTTTATTTAGATAGAACTGCTTATGGCTTCTAATGGCAGCAGAGATCAGAACCTCTGTGCCAATAAAAACACTTCTGCACCAGTAAGTTTACTGCATCCCTGTAATATTAAAGGTTATTACTGAGAAAGGCACAGTAGGCATCAAAAAGAATTGCCAAAAATGCAGAACAATTCCTTTTACAGTAGAACATTAAACAACTGAGAAAGGAACAACCAGTGTGAAATATGGAGGAGATCTAACACCATGAGTGACAAGGAAAAGAGGAAAACTGAATCATCTCATCTCTTAGAAGACTGACCAGCCAGATGGCATCAAATAATACTGGCAGCTGAAAAATGCAAATCAAAGGAGATCTTAATTCACAAAACTTAACTAAACACTGGAATTTTAGCACAGGATGCCCCAGGAGCTAAGAGTTTATGTTTTTAGAAAACAGGATGGAACAAAACCCTGTAGGAATACTGACTGAAAGGCTGCTAAAGGTAGCTCCTCTTGTTCAGGACATCCTCAGCTAGCCAGTTGATTTGTATACCCAGGAACTACCACCATATCTTGTCCTGCTCATCTTTTTCTTCCCTACATATGTGATCACAACCAAAGACTGGCTAATACACTGAAAGGATGTGTGGTCTGGAAATGACAACTATTCCCACAGTATTCTGCAAAAAAAACCCCAAAAACAAAACAGAAAAACAACTTAGGAAGACCTAACTGCATCATTTCCACCAGCTTGATCAGCCAATAACTTATTAACAGATCCCTGAGCTGCACCCAACTTCTTTCTAAAAGCTGGAATGTGGCTTACAGTTACATTTCCAAAACCACAAATTACTTTGACCCTGTACATACACAGTTATGAAGCTCCCAATCAGAGCTTTGTCCTCTTGCAGTTTCTCCTCCATTTGACTTAAGCAGCTCTGAGTGCTTGGGAACTTTCTGGTCACACAGGGCAGCAGGAGGTGCCAGCCCTGCCTGGCTGCGGTGCTCACACAGTGCGTGACAGGGTTGGTTTGCCATTGTGCAATCAGTTGCAGGGAAAGTTCATTAACTTAGTTAGCCAATTAGGATGGATTTGTGTCCATTCTGGTCAATCCTGAATTCGACATGAGATCCCAGAGGTGCAGAGACTGGTCAATAGCTGTGCAGCACTGCAGCATCATGAGTGACACAGCTATGACATGACCAAAATATACCTAAACCAGTCTTGGCTGCTGTTACAGACACTGCCAGCAATCACTCTAGCACTCATGAAAGTCTGCTCTGAACAAATAGCACTTTTGCTTTTCCCTTTCTGTGCAGTTTTCCAGGATGTTCTGCCCGTTTTCCATCCCTCTGAGAGCTGCAGTCACAAATAACCCTCCAGCTGGGACGAGGCTGCTCCTATTTGCCAGGAGGATGAAACACCTACACCCAGGGCTCACAGCCAGAGAAAGGTGTCTTAAAAAAGCATTTAAATAACCACAAACCCCAAAGGAGCTTTATTTTGTTCTGCTCCCTTCCTCTACTTGAAGAGCTCTTTCTTTGCCATTGCAATTACGACTCCAGGCACACGCACGGCGCCACATCCGCAGGAGCCGTCGGAAGCAAAGGTGAGATCTCCTCAAGGAGCTGCTCAGACTTTCCCTGGTGCCAGGACAGAGCTTGTGTGACCACCTGGAGAGCAAAATTTGGGGCCTGCTGAGGGATGAAAACAAATTTTATCTCATTTCTGGCAGCATGAGCTGGAGGCTGGAACTACAGCGAGTCCCCTGGGGCAGGGACAGGGATGGGCACCTTCGCCCTCAAAGCCTTTCCAAGCACAGCAGACACTTAAACACATCCAGAAATGACAGCCTAAAGCTGGTAATGCAGGATAATCTAAATCCCTTGATCCTTGAAATCTGCATTGAGCACCATGAATTAGATTTAACTAGCAATAAAATACTTTAAATCTGTTATTCTCATAATAGAATGATGCTTCATTTGTGTGTGGTATAAAGAGGAATATGTGCCTGGTTCCTATTTGAGATAGACAGGAAAGACTGTTTTCATACTAAAATGAGCTTTGCCATCCTTCTGTACAACAGCACTACTAATCCTGCGTCCTTCCTCAACGAACATTTTAATTTCAAATAATTAACTAGGATGCAATAGGAATTATTCTGTCTCAATCTCAAAACCTACTTCCTGCAGCAATAGAGAACAGGATAAAGAGGAGACACTTGTACTGGGTATTGCTAATAAATTCCTTGCTACATGTTATTTACCGACAACAGCAGTTTCCTCAGAGAAAAGAAAAGAAAAACAAGGCAATAGGAAGTGCTTCCCCTTCTCTTTAGATTGGAATCAAGAGCTCCTCATGTATTTGTGAGGGAGGTCATCTGATATATTCTTATCCCACATCTTTCGGACTTAAGGTTTGTTTGGGTTTGTTTTTAAATGAAAACCCTAAATAAATGACTATTCCCCAGTGGGAATGCCTCGCTGACCTCCACACACAGCTCTCAATATCTGCTGGTTGCATTACGAGAGTTACAAACTCTGCAGGAACCAAACATTCTCTTCCCAAACACGCAGCCGGGGCACAGGAGCTCGCTGGTCCCTCATGGCACGAGGTGGGCAAGGCTGGGACAGGATGATGGTTTTGCCAGCAGTCTTGGCCAGAAAGAGACCCTCACCATTGCCTTCCACCAGGGCCACAAAGCCCAGGGGGATTTTGGAGCTACCAGTCCTGATGGCTACACTGCTGGGAGCCAAGGAAATGCTGAGAGTAGAGAGGAAAAGCTGCACAAAGCCTTGAAAACCACACAGATCTGCTTTGGGAATGGGGAGGGGACACAGCTCTTTGCTGACATTCTCCCCAGGCTGGCAGTGGCACTGATTGATTTCTTTTTAATTATTTTTACAGTTCTTTAGGGGGCTGTTGTAGCATCTATTGTGCGCTTGGCAAAACACATGCTCCCTCTTTGGAAGGGAAAATGGCCAGAGCTGCATTTTAATGATGGAATTGGCTGTCAGCTACCACAGCACTGACAGCCTTGGGACAGCATCTAACCTGGTAGGGCACAAGGAGCAAATGAGAGTTTCCTCTCAATTTTCATGTCTGTCATTGGCATCCACCAAAGAGAGTTAAAGCTGGAGACATTTCTGCAGATTATGTGCTCAGGAAAGCACGTAAGCACAGGCACATGGGCAGGAAATGCTCTGGGGTGACTGAGGGACATGCAGGACACCCCAGATCTTGTTATCACCAAGGCACAGGAGCAGAGCACTGCTGTCCAGGGAGGGAAGGACAAGGATGTGCATGTGCAGATAAAAGTGTGTCAGAGCTTGGTAGCAAACTCCTTCCACACCATTTTCCACAAAACTGTTCCCTTTCCAACTCAAGCCATACATCTTCAAGATCTGCTTATAGCAGATCAGTAAAATGCCATCTTTTAAAATCAACAAAACTCAATAACTAAGGAAATTATCAATCTGAGGGGGAAAAAACCAGATTTATCTCTGTATTAGAGCTGACTTCCGTCACAAGGGTCAGTTCACATCTTTCTGAATTTCCAAACACACTGACTTCACCCTGGTCTCACACTGCCTGCCTCTAGAAATCTGGAGGAAGGCAAACATTTGTCAAATTAAACTGAATGCTAAGGGACGAAAATATATTTTTTCTCATCATGAAAACTTCAAGAGGACATCTAAAATATCTGATTTTTATTCACTTGCTCTGAGATGCAGGTGGTGCCAGCAAGGGGTACTGCTCTTTAAATCCTGCCATCTGCAGCCTTATGCTAATTCACTTTTTTTAGGAATAGAAATCACTGTGGAATGAGAATATGCTAAAATTCACAGAAGATATGGATATAAAAGCCATTGTGGGTAATTGCTTCGGTTTGATGCTTATCCAACAACTCAGAATTGTCTTATTTTCCTCAAAGATTTCCCTCCTCCCAGGGCCATCAGTGCTATTGATAGCTTCACCTTTATTTGCAGAGGAAACACACACATTTCATAACACTGCCCAGCCAATCCTTACTTCTGAAGAGCTGTTTGCTGGTCACAGAGGGAATTTCAGTATTTTTCCTGCCCAATTACCTACTTTTTTCTGGGTTGCCTGTAAAATGCAAAGTACCTTGTGCAATGACAGCTTTCTATATCAGCTACCACTCATTAGGGACTGGCCCAAAGCCACACTAACTTTACAGGGGAAATTTCTGCAGCGCTGAGTGGGTTTCAATTCAAAGCACCAACACAGAAAGAGAAGAAAAAAATCATCTCACAGTGGAATCTCACAGTTTCTCCCCAGCAGCCGTGTCCACCTTTCTGCCTGAGGCATTGCCAGTGAATAAATAAGTCCCCCAGTAAGATATCTTTCATTTAACCTCAGGAGAGCACTTCATAAGAGCACAAGAACAATGACAACAGATCAGAAAACCATGTAGCCTTGCATCCTGTCTGTGGCAGGGACAGCAATCAGATCCTTCCGAGGAAAGTACACAGAATTCCTGGACTACTCAGAGCCTGCCTTCAGCATTCCCAAGAATTATAATGAGTTATCCACACACAGATCTGATCTTTTAAGCTCAGGTCCTGACAATATTCCTCGTGATACTCATTTCCACTCTTCCTTGAGAAGTTTTTGGAATGCTTTCCAGCAAACTGACCCCTCAGAAAAACATACACCCCACATCCTTTTCAGGACTTTCATTATGTTATGTGATTTTACATTACCCCCCTCTCATTTCTGAGGACAAGCAAAATAGAAATAATAATTTTTGAAACTTCTCCTGTGAGAAGGAAGTGGAGGGTGTACATGAGAGTGCAGCAAGGGTCAGGGTTAGCTGCTCTGGACCAGACATGTTGGCCCAAAGTGTGGTTTGTGTGTAAATGTGCTTACTGTCTGGTTTCATTATGAATCACAAGTCCTCTACAAGGCAAGGAAGGAACCATTTGCTCTCACTTACCCTGAGCTCTGATCTGATTCTCATTTATTACCCATCATTAAACTCACCCAGCCACAGAAACCGTGTGCTCGGACACAAACAATCACCAGCAGCTGCAAGAGACAGGTAATAAAGTGCTGAACCATTTCCTAGTGTGATTAGCAGCACTGTGAGGGTCAGAGAAGAGTCTGAGCCACCAGACAGCAAGATCTACTTTTGGCAGAAAACAAGGCTCCAGCCCCTCAGCAGTTGTCAAGCTGCTCTCTCCTGTGTTAAAGCACACCAGGTAACTCAACCTATTCTCCTCTGAGAGTCTGGCACCTAAACTGCAATACAGATATAGATATATAAAACTATCTACTGATTCATCTATCTAGATATACATATATAATTGAAGACAAATTTATTTTGAAATACTACAGGCTTTCCAGACAACCACCAAACCCCAAGTAACAAGATCCACAAGCGAGCCAGAGGCATTTTGAAGATGTCCTTAGGACATCCACAATACCCTCATCTCCCACACTTTTTTATGTCCAGCAAGCTTTAGAGAGAGTCTCACCATCATTCAAGCACCAGTGGTCTGAGAACAGCTCAGGGACCACAAATATTTTCTGATTCCTATCCAATGCCACACGACGCCCATCAGCACTTCCACGGGCTGATCCCTCTATTATTCCAGATGCCAGTAACATTTCAAAAAGCTTTTGCATCACAAAGTAAATGCAAAGAAACATCATCATTCACTGCCATTTGCAACTGTATATTGAGGACTAGACAAGAGCTGAACAACCAGCAGGGCACAAATAAACACCTACAGTGACAGCAGCCTTCACCCCACAGTGAAGAGCCACCCCAGGATGCAGGGAAGCCTCTCACACACTGTAGGTGCTGTGCAACAGAATTATTTGCCAAGTCAATGTTGTGTGCAGTATTTAGAAAAACTCCTGCCTCTTGCTGTTATAAATGACAATTTAGACAAAGAGCAAGTGTTTCACAGTGGCTGGGGGGCCTTCAAGAAGGGACAAATTAGTTTAGGGAAATTGTTGAAATACTGGCATATCCCAGTGTTTAACTTGCCACGGTTTGGAAAAGGATCACAGCTACACTGGAGAATGAATCTCTGTGTGTCTTACAGAATCTCTGTTTTACAGTTGTTATTGCTAAGATTATCACCCATGTGTCATTCCTGACTTGGAAAAATATTCTAATGCCAAGCTGAGCTGCAGTTCCAGGAGTGAGCTTTGCAACTGAACTTGCTCCTATGGATAAAAGAACATGATATCTGTAGAAGACTCCAAGGTTAATCACAGTGTGAACAGCCTGTTTAAAAGAGTGTGACTGGACTCTGTTTTAAATAATCCTTCAGTTTAAATTTCTTTGGACCAGTATCTTTCTGGGAGAACAAGCACCACTGGGAAAAACCACCCTGAAACAAACACTGCAATGCAGAAGGTTTGCAAATGCAATTCCTTCATGCATCATCAATTACATTAATGGAGAAAAGGAAAGGCAACATTGACTAAATCCAGGGATTGTCAAGGTATTAAAGAAGCCCATTTCAATTAGGTCTAAAAATGTAGAAGGTGGGCCTGAGGAGTGACCAGTGGCCCATCTGGTGCTGGTTTGTGTTCAGTGCCTGTTCCACTCCCCTCCCAGGAGACCAGAAATGCCCTGAGGCACCAGCTGAGCTCTGCTATCACAGCCCTGTTCAGCTGGAAATGAACCTTGGGGGAAAACTTGGCATGGTGCTGCCCAGAGTTTATTTGTGACAAGACAAGAAACCAGTTTCTGGATTATGAATCCAGAAAGAATAAGTTCAGTAAGTACAAATGAGACAATTTAACACATCTTTTATACACAATGCAAATATTTTCTCTGCTAGGTGTGTCATACTGAGTCTCTGGAAGGTGTAACATTAGCAGCTGGTAGGAATATCTCACTGGGGAACTTTCATTGAAAATTCAATATCCCTTGTATATCATCCTTTATTATACCTCTTCTGCCATGAAACATCCTCTGTGAGAACAAGGACAACTTTGGACAATTTGCTTTTAAGGAAAATGTTTGCTCCCTTCATGTTTTTTGGGTTTTTTCCCCCAGATATACTTTCTTTTAATATTTTCTCTTTGTTTTGCCATCCTCCCCCTCAATATGACATATTTGCTGTCACACTTGCTAATAATTTTCCCCATTATCACATCCATGGGTTTCAAAGCAGTTGGCAAGCAGCAGGGCTGCTACACCAGCCAAAAGCTGGAAGTCACTGAAGGCTCTGGGTGGGTAAATGAATCCACCTACATTTTTATAAGAATTTTTTAAGAATTACAACCCAATAACTCTTAGAGATAGAGCCTCTTTCCAGGCCCCCATGACTAAGCCACAGAGCTGAGGCAGTCTCAGCTCCCTGAGCTGTTACAGCAGTGGTACCTCACTGGTGCTCCAATGTGATGGTGGGAGATGCCAATTTAAAAATAAAGCAGGAGATGGTGAGAACTAAACCAGCAAGAATCATGAGACATTTTCATGCTCCTGTTCTGTAGTTTTACTTTCAAGAAGACAGATAAAGGAGATGGATTTATCTAGTGAAATATTGCATGGTTCTCACTGTAATAACTGTTTACATCAGCTCTTCTGAAGTAATATCTATTTTTAGTATCAGGCTTTTAAAAGATTCTTAGCTCAATCACTAATTTTGAGCTTTTAATTTACCCTGGGAGCAATTTTTCAGGTGGAATTAGTGCCACTTCACTTTGATTTGCAGGCACAATTAGTAAGTTAAGCATTTACATATCCCAAACTACACCTGGAAAAGGGAAGGCTGCTTTTCAAAAAAGCCCATATGGTTAAATTGAATAGAACTCAGTAAAGACTTTTTTTTCTTTTTCTTTTCTTTCCTTTTTTTAATTGGTGGTAAAGTTATTCTTTAACTCACCCATCTTTCTTAACATGACTCATTCTATCACAAAGGCTCTCATGAAACAATACCTTTCTTTGTCAGACTTTGTCAATGATTTCTAGTGTTCAAGAGGTGTGGCTAAGGGCACTACAAGAATTTTATTGTTATTTGTACTCTAGGTAGTTTGAACAAAACCACAGGATGCTGATGACACAATCACAGTGCTGACAACTGATACCATCAATTGCTGAGGTGACCAGGACCACTCACATCCCTGGGTGAGGCAGAGCCAAGGAAAAATACAGTAATTGTGAATAAGGCAGAATTAAAAACAAAGAATTCAGGACATATTTCAAACATCCTTCAAGGAAAACAAAACAAACCCAACCCAACCCCAGACAGACAAATCCTCTGCTGAAAATGTCACTGTGTAACTCTTAGCAAGGTCGGTTTTAACAGGCATTCATCAGAGGCTGGCAGGGGATCATCCTGCCTCCACAAACTGCTGATCCAGACTAAGAAGGAAGCAGGGAAATGACACAGAGAAGAGAGCACTTGGCCACCACTGTCACTGCAATGATCTCGGACACAGGGTGGGATTGTTGGGGTCTCTGTGCAGGGCCAGGAGTTGGACTTCATGATCCTTGTGGGTCCCTGCCAACTCAGAACTCTCTATGATTCTATTAATTGTAAATTCATACAAATTACAATTAAAAAAAAAAATCAAAGCTCAAACTGTTTTACCTGCACTGCCTCCCTAATTCACCTCCAAGTCCACCCCAACAGTAATTTATTGTAACCATCCATTTGAAGTTAGTGCAGCTCCAAATAAGCAGTTTTTGTAACTCCTTAGTTCTTTAGGGCAACTCTTTGCAGGAAAGGTGTATTACTGTTAATGTTCTCACTTCAACATCATTGTCCCACAAGGAAATAAATTAGAGGTGCCTCATCTCCAACTCAGCTCACCTACAAAGAACAAGGGGAATGATGCAGGAGGAGAATATGTAAAGTAAGTCTTCTGTAAACATTAGTGGATGAAAAGTTTGGAAGGAGCAAATGGTTAAAACTGTTCAAATGTTTAATTGCTAATAAACTAATGTATAACTGAGTGGGGGAATAAAAGACATCAGAACTGAACTTTCCCTAGAAATGTCCTTTCCAGTGAAAACCAAACCACTTCCCTGCTTGCAGCAGCAAAGACCAAAAGAATGTGTGTGAACCCCTCCTTCTACTACTCATGCCATCAAAGAACTGTTTGTTTTTCACCTGTGATTTAAAAACCTGAGCCTTCCACAGTCATCTGACTGCCTTGAAAACAACCAAAGAGAGTTTTAGCAAAAAAATGTTTATATACATTTACGTAACTGTACATGTACAGTGAATTAGGGTGAGTAATGGATTATGATCAGTAATATTTTCTCTCCAAAACTAGGTTACCCACATAATTTAGGGAGAAAATGGGTCTTTGCTCTATAATCTTACATCAGCGTACAGGAAACATCCCCAAATATGAACATGTACTGGGGGAGAGGGGAGATTGATACAACAATACACCATTCATGCAAGTCAGGCTTACTTGTGTTAATTGGAATCTAGTTCTGCAGGCTGCTAACACTACCCAGTACCACGAGGAATGTTCACTTTTTACATAAGTGATGCCCTGGAATTCATTTGCAAAGCCAGGTACAAGTGCCTATGAATGAGTCACTGCTCCTCAGGTGCATTTGGGTCTTTATATGGGAACCACTGCAGCCCTGCTGACCTGTTCTTGCTTCTGCCATGGCTACAGTTCCCAAAATTGTGGCCCACAACATAACACCAGGTTCTTTCCAGCCAGACATGTAGCAATGCTACTTTTATAGTGATAAATCACTACAGAAATTTGATTGTAAGGATGCAGAGTGGTCTGGTACACAGCCCAAAAGGTTTGAGCAGCACTGGTTTGGAGGAAAAGTCACCTGGAACTCCAGGCAGGACATCAGAGAAGCAAAACAATTGCATGGACTGGTCCAGGACCCCAACATTCCCATCCTGCAAACACAGCCCTGGATGGCTGCTGTGTTACAGGAAACAACCTCAGTTCTCTTCATTCCCAAACTGCACCTTCAGTGCTCCAGAGTCATTCACACTCTGTCAAGACTGTTTGGGTTATCCAAGTGATCTCTCAAATCCCACAGTATTGTATCACCCTGGGGATCTCCCAGTGGGCACAGACCAAGCCTGACCTCTTTATCACCTGATCTCACCCTGCTGTTCTCATTCTCACTACACTCACCTGCAGAACTGCAGCTCTGTGCTCTAAAAAGTGAGAGTTCTCCAGGTGTGGGAGACAAGACAAAACCAAAACAACCCTAAAATAAATCTTTTCAGAGAAAGAGTTTCAGGCTCCCCTGGGATGAAGCATGTTAAATGTATTAAAATGCACTATAAAAATATTAAATGTATTATAAAAATTCGGTCTATTTTCTCCCTCTCACTTAATAGAAGACCCTGATCTAACTTTACTTAATGTCAAGGCAAAAAAACCTTTCCCTTCTGAGCTAACACTTACCTTTACATTGAGGCCAAGATGTATCAACAGCAACTGATATCATACTGAGGCCATACACAAACACTCCCCTGGTCACCACACTTGAAAATTAAATTTATAGGCAGAGCAAAAGCAAGAATTAAAGATAAGCAGCTTTTCCACTTACTACCAAAAGCTTTTAGTGCCACTGAAGAAGGGGAGGAAAAAAAGTAACCTACTTATAAGGTTTTTGAATATAAGTCCATGCTTTCCTTCCAGCAACTGGTAGCCATTAAATACATAATGACTAATAATGTAAATGTTCATCTCCCTCTTTCATAATTACAGCTACTGTGGTAATGAAAAAAGTCAAGGGAGCCAGACCAGCCCTTCTGAACTATTTGTGCACAAAAAGTGTAGATATCAGTTACATGAGACTGCACTACTGGTACTAAGAGGAAAATGCTGTTTGAAAGTATTACACAATACCAACAAAAATCCTGTCTTCCACTCTACAGTGCTTGAATCAAATTCTGAGGTCCTAGGAACATAGACGGGGGGATGGACAGGCTGTGTTAAAAGATGTGGGACTTTGGGTGGAATAATAACTACTTCTCTAAAATCTGTGGGAAATCTTTCCCCTCATTATTATAATAAATTGCAGAAGTGAAGACAACCTTGGCAAGAGGTGTCTGAACTACAGCCTGAGGGAAAATAGGCCAATTTCTACTCATAGAACAGATGTGCCACAGGCAGCAAAAGTGCAAGTTTCCCTCACAACACCCAGCCCAAGTACCTGAAAGGCCAATGGTGAGGACAAACTTTCCTTGTGCAAAGCAGAAAGACAGGATGGGGGAATGAATTGTTATCTTGTGCTACTGGCCATGCATTATCATAAAGTGAAGATAATAATGTGAAGATATTAATGAAGATGAGGCAGTCTGGAGAGTTTCCCTGCTCTAGTGGCCTGCACTCACTTGCTGACACAAACAACTGAAAAACAAAACACAACAGCAGCTGGAGCACTTCCCTCCTTTCAGCAGGAAGCAAGGACACCTTCCCTTCCCACCCTGACCATTTCATCCCCCCCAAAGAAGATTTACTTTGCAATCCAGGGCAGTCCAGTGAGAACACGGGCTGTAAATGGCATTTTTATAGTTCAGTCCTTGGTGCTTGGGCACTGGGCCAGGGCACAAACACGTTTGCCTCCAACCTGCTCACTGATTCAGGACAATACTCTCCTCCTTGATTGCAGAGGCATTTCCAAATAGGTTTAAGTGCTTTCATGAATCAGACCCTCAAAATGCCATGACTTCTCAGGAAATCAGACTGTTCTAGCACACAGGAAAAAAAGGCTGAACTTGTAAAGGATGTAGGTAGGAAATCAAGCTCTGAACTTTGTCAACTCACTCCAGTAAAATAAGACCAACCCTTGTCACAACATTAATCAAGGCATATTGAAAGTGCCCTGCTTTCTCCTCTTCATTGCTTAAACTGACCTTGCTTAATCCCTACATCAGCAGAATCCTACAGAAGGTGGAAAAGTTTCAGAGAAAAGGACACAAAGTCAGGGATGGTGGGGGAAATGGGGAGAAAGGTTTTGCTCACTGTTGAAAGGGCTTGGAGGATCTCCTGGCAGAAAGAAAGCTCCACCTTGTCCTGCAACTTCGAGCACCAGACTGCCAGAGAAATAACCTGGATTTAAGAATTCTTAGTGTTGTTGGAAGCAGGGTAGGACATGGTGGACCAAACCATTTGCAGTCATAAGGAGAGCAAGCACAAAGTATTCTATAAGCATTCTATCTCACCTCCTGGCTTGGGCACCTGAGGTACCACCTCCTTGGGAAGTGCTCAGGTGCAGGAAGCCATTCACCCCAAAGGAACGCCCATGAATTTGAAATAGAAAACAGAAAGTGTTTAGATGATGGTTTTCTCTGTTCTAGCAAGAAGAAGAGTTAAGTGGTGGAGTAGGAAGCAAAATGTGAAGATGGAGTCCAGTTCTGCAGAGCACAGCTGAGGAGAAAGTGTCCATTTAGGGAGAAACAGGGGGTAGAAAAGAAACAAGCAGCACCTGCAGCTCATGTAAAATGCACATATCCAGGGGTAGCACCTGGAGAATATTGTTTCTGCATGGAATAAATAAAAATGTTAGAGAGGTACAGCTGCCACCATAAGCCAATGACAAGAAGATGGGAGTCCAAGGGAACTGAATTTCATCAAGTCTGATTTATCCCACCATTGTGCTGCATCCACTATGCCAAGACCCATTCTCAGTGCATGTGTTTATAGCTTGGTGGGAACAATCACAGCACAAGAGAGCTGATTGTGTATTTGTGAGGTTGTAACCTCCTGAAAGGTTACACTATGTCAGCTCAAGAAGTAGGGCAACACAGGTAGATAAAAGTATCACTTTTCAAATCAACAGAGATTGTAGCTGGAATTGACCCTTACAGGAAAAGTGAGGTCACAACAAGATTTATGAAAAAGTACCTGGCATTGCTTGGCTTTCTGGGAAATCAGGGCCTGAAAGGCATTGGGGGAATGCCCATCCCTCTGCACATGAGGAAAGATAAGTTTCTTCAGAGCCCCGGTTATCTGTAATTATTCACCTTTCATGAGTCCTTGCTGACCTCTCACCTCCTTCCATTTCCTGGCTTGTGACCTTACACTGCACACTCCTGCCTGCCAGGGGTTCCTCTAATGACCTCTCTATGCTCTTCCTGAAGACAGACTTTCCCCCTTCTGCTTTTCCATGGAATCCTTGCAATAACCTCCATTTGATACCTCCCAGTTTCCACCTGCAGAAGTCCCTGAGCTGGAGCTGGTTGGAGGATTCAGGTGCCCAGTAACAAGGACCAAATCTCTGGGTCTAAATATTAATTATTCATTAATTAATTATTATATATTCATTAATTCATATATTAATTAATTAATTAATTCATAACACTAATGCTGCATGTTCAGGAACTGGACTGTAGTTCTCATCCTGGCTCTGCTGTGCTACTTTGGGCAGGTAATTTTTCCCATTTGGCTTTTCTTGGTTTCCCCATCTACAAGGCCCAGCCTTACAAGCCCTCCTGATATAAAACATCCTGAGATCTTTGGACAACAAACTCTATCATGAGCCAACCACTGCTATTATTAGAGCTCTTGTGTGCTACAGAGACTCTGGCAAGAGACACAAAAGCAAAATAAATTCAAGGGCAGAGAGAGCAGACAGAGCAATAAAGCACAAAAATTGTAGAAGGAAGAGAAAATAATCTAGTGAAAACCAGATTACTGCCTTGGTATAGTGTATATGGAAGGATAACACTATTTTGAAGCAGTTTAAAATCCAGCTGGAGCAGTACTTTGTGCTCCTAGTGGCCTGTAGTTCTGTAGCTGATCCTACCTAACTCCACACATAGAAAAGACTTTCTGTATGGTTTGGTTTATAAATGTATTGACAGGCTACAGCTGTACAGCTCAGTTAGGCACAGAGATGCTCCACCACCTCCTGAGTCCAGCCAGGTTTATCCTTTCTCTGCCTGGGAAAAGCAGCCAGTGAGAACTGAAATGCACAGGAAAGCTTGGATGCAGAGCTGTGGGAGGGTCAACTAAATCAATATTTACGCAACTGCATATGCAGTGCTGTAAAAGGGAAGATCAGCACACAGTCACAGCATCATCTGGAGATAAGTGAAGCTGAGATCACCAGTTTTATGTATGCCACTCCAGAATGCTACTGAGCAAGCAGCAGTTGTGCTTCATCTGTCAGTGTGTCCTCTGCTGTCACAGGATGCTTGCTGTAGAGCAGACCATGGTCTGCTTCTTTCCATTATGGATGAGGCTGGATTGTCCTGTGATTTTTCTGTACAGAGAATTACAGTGTCTCTATAACCAGTTTACATTTTCTCTTGGTTAAAGAGGAGCTTGTATGTCAGGATTAATATAAATGAAGACAAAAACTCTATTTGTGCTTGCAATTCCTAAAGAACAAGTCACCTTTGCTTTCCAGAGAGCATCAGAAGCTGAGAGTATGGACTGGTTGGGAAGTGATCAGAGGGAGAGAGAAACCAGATCAGCTGTGCCTGCCAAGAGTGGGGAGTGGGATGAACACAGGGTCAAACATTATCCTTGGGAGATTTCTTTTCCCCACTTTCTGTTTGGATTTTCAGAACCATTTCCTCCTAAAAATTTGTGCAACCTTGTTTCTCAGTTAAAAGGCTTTTAAAAATTTTAGAATTTTTTCATTTTATTGCCTTTTTGATGAGTGATATGAACTGCATATAGACATTTCACTCCCCTTCATTAACATTGTAAATTAATTTAGGACTGATTTAGATGCAGGATTAACAACCTGAGGACTAATCCACTCTTTATTCAGAGGACATAATCAGGATGAGCAGTCTTTGGTCTCACATCACTCCATTAGTTAGCAGGACCATCTCATGGGAAGCAAACAGTATTTGTGTGTCTGCTGGCAGAGGAACTGTTCAGGGTTAGGGCAGAGGAGTGGGAGACACCTGGCCTGGTCCCAGCTTTGCTCCAGGCTTCTTCTGCAACCCTGGGCAGGTGCTCCTACACTGCACCATTTCCCCTGACTTTAACATTGAGGAGTCTGGTTTAGAGAAAAGACAAAAGATTAGAAGCAATGTTTGTGGTGGTTTAAGGCAGTATCTTTTATTTAAGCAGGATTGAGATACCTGGGCCATGGGACACCTGCCAACACAGAAACTTGGTAAGCTGGAGGAGTAGATTTGATAAGCCTTCAGTTACATGCCCCTATCCTTATTTACATGAAATGCTTTTATTTTCTGAGCACTCTTTTCCTCTGATAGCACTGTGATTAGTACATCATTATCTATACTGCAGAAGCAAAGTCAAGTCCTCAGATTTCAGATCAGCAAAAAAAACCCAAGAGAAAACATTGCTTTTCTAAAAGCAACAATTACCTGTCAGAAAACTTGACACACTCAAGAGAAACCCTGCACTATCTCAGTGATGCTGTTTTCAGATGTCCTGTGTGTTTGCCAGAGAAATAAATAACATATCTTGCAATTAACAAATGAATATCCTGCTGAAGTTAGCTTTTACTTGCTGTCAATGAATAATCTCCAGAAGGATTTCATCCACTGAAGTGAATGAAGATTAAATACATGCTTTGGCAAGTGTCCTTTTCCACCAGAATATTTTCTCGAAAGCACTTGGTGTCTAATGATACATTGAGGACCTGTTCCCCTGAGTACAATAAATAAATACAAATAATTGCTGTAGAAAATAATCTGACAGACAGGCAGTGCCATTTTGGGCATAACTGATTGATGCTTTGTATAATCAGTGACACTTGTAAAGCTGAAACCTTCTGTTCTGGACACATGCTGCTCACATCAGATGAGCTGAGCTGTCCTCCACAAGGACAGCATTTTTTAAACATTTAATACAAATTGTTATTAATTGTTTGCATTACAACATTACCTAGAAGCTGCAAGCACAGATGAGGACCCTGCTGTGCCATGGGCTGCAGGGAATAAAAAAGGAGGGGATACTGCAGTGGTTCACATCATTTGAAATCAAAGACCAATTGATGGAGCTCCAGAACAGTCTCACCTTTAGTGAGATCATAAAGAATGAATGATTTTCTACAATTCAGTGTTGGCCACAATTTTACAGACAAGCTCCTGACAGGTGTTGGGTACCCACCATGATAGCATAGGAAAACATGTCATGCTGGCACACTATTTCAAAGCCTAACAGAATTCTCACTTTTTCAGAGATATAATTGTTCCAGCGTGGCTCCCTCAGACAGATGACAGTGACAAGACAGCTACAGCACCACAAATCCGTGACTCTAATTAATAGTTCTGCAGGAGCTTTTCAAAGCAGAGTGTTTTCTTAAAATCCTGCATTTCTTACAAATCCTGCCACTCCTTTCCACTCTCCACGAGGATCCAACTGTGCTGTGGTGTGTGCATGAGACTGGCACTCAATGTCACCCTGTGCAGCTCACTGATACAGGCCTCCCCTCTAAACCCCTCAGGACAGAGTTCACAGAAGCTGAGCTTCTCCTGGGCTTGTTCAGCTCTGCCTAAAGATGTCTGAGACATGAAAATGCCTGCTCCATTAAAAGGACATCAGAGTTGCAATAATCCTTCCTTACACAACAAGAGAAATGCTGGAAGCTAGCAGCAGAATTCCAGGGCTGTTGTTAATCCATGAGTTCTCATGGATGCAGAGGTTGTTAGCCTTGCCTACAGCTTTCATCCTCGGGTTCTTGCCCCAGTGGGTTTTACATTTTCATGCCACACCATGCTCCCAGGGACTGTCCATTCAGCAGATTCTCTGTCAAGCACTTGAAGGGCAAAATACATCACACTTATTACCAACCTAAAGAAGTGAACAGGATCCTGGTGCTGGTTTATCATGAGTTTTCTAATCTAGGGGAAGGAACCATCTCCTGTTTGAATTTAGTTCTTATAAATAAAATAATTATTGGTCCATTGTACACTCAAGTCATTCTGAGACCACACCTCCTGCCCAACAGCAAATCAAGGCCAAAAAAACCCCTCATGTTCATTTAGCTCCCCAGTAGGAGAGTATTTATTCACCTTTCTAAGAATACATTTCACAATCAATATGCCCATGCATCAAAATGAAGAAATCTGTAGGCATCAGATAAATGGAATGTTAGAAAGAGCAGGGAGAGAGGAAACACTTTCTTACCTGTCTGCAGCAAGCCAGCCCCGCTGTCTTTGACTCCAAAGTGCTGCTGGATGTCCAGTAACACACCTACAAGGAAAACAGAGAATATGCTCGGTGCCTTCAGCCTTTGACAAGCATTCAACTCAAACCTTTTGTGATGCATCAGCAAAGCTTCAAATTCCAGTTTAAACACATAACTTCTAAAGGTTGTATTTTTTTTTCCCCTGTGCATGCACTTCAGTAATTTTGGGCTGCTACAATAGAAGCAGGGGTGGGCAGATGCAATATCACACAATGAGCCTGGGAATTAAATCCTCATGAATGGAAACTGGTCTTTTCTTTCTACTTAAATAAGATCAGGCTTTTCTTTTTGGGTGGTTTTTTTTTTTTTTTTCATAATCCAGACCTCTTACTTCTGTTATTTCACAGAAATACAGGGAAACTGATTCTGCACCTAAGGTGCTTCTAATGGTTTGACAAGACAGACTGAATCCAAGACAAGTTTTAACAAATCTCTGCTGGGAGGAGATATGACAGATTGATAGCAATGATGAAAGGTTTCATATTTAACTAGTTCTGGGGAGTTCCTACTTTCAAAGCCAATATAACAAATATATTTAAAATACCTTAGTAAAGGTGGGTAGGTGACCAGATGCTCAGATTTAAAGCAACTACAGGCAGAACCAAACCAAATCTGTCTTCCTTGAACCCCAATAAATTAATTGACACAAGCAAAATTAACAGGTTTTGAAGTATTTACACATTCAACTAGATTTAACATTTTTGTACCAAACATTTTCACATATGTAACATCAGGTGTATGGGAGAGCCATGTTTTTGTAACCAACAAACCAAGATGAAAACCCAGAGCAGAGCTTCAATAGCTCATTTGGGGGCACACAGGTTTGCCAAGCTCTCCATGGTCCAGTGGTCTCAGATGCAAATCCATAGGCCTGAATATTTGTCAGTGGTCCAAATAACCAGCATCTGACTTCCTGGGTCTGGAATTGAGGCTGTTGCTCTCTTTAGATCTGGGACTTCCTTGTTTTGACCATTGTCTTCCCCAAACCTGAGTTATGCAAGTTTCTTTTCTAAAAAGAAGAAAACCATTCTCTAACCACACTGAACATCCACAGAAGTTCACCTCCAGCTCAGATTCTCATCCAAGGCTTTATCCAAAGTCATTCTTCTCATCTCTGCAAGTTACAGAAATCAGCTGAACACCAACCTGAATCACTCACCATAAATGTCCCAGCTTTTAGGACTGCCAAGATCACATTAAATGACAAACACAGGGAGATAAAAGACCCAGAGATAACCATTCCCAGAAGACATGTGGGACAATGCCAAGGGAACAGTCATAAATTAAAGACACTAAAGGAAAAGAAGAGGATGGAGAGAAGGAAAGAAAAAGCAAGAAAGCTCATTTGAGGTATTCTGTACTATTTGTATATCACTATTTACTCAGGACAGCATTCAGGTGGGCTTTAGGTGTCATTATCTGCCCAGAAACATTAGTTCAACCTCCTGCAACAACCTTCCAGTTCCCTATTCCCTCATCAGAGTGTTTAGCCCCAAACAAGAGGGCTGAGGGTGGGGAAGGATGTGAACCTAACTAATGTATGTCAGTACTGATAAATGTGGGGAGATGCAAAGCCAGGCTCTTCACTGGTGCCCAGTTAAAGAGGCAAAGGGCAACAACTGAAACCTGGGAAAGGAACATAAGGAAATGAATTTTTACTGTCAGGGAGGTCAAGCTTGGATGTTCAGAGAGGTTGTGGGTTCCCCATCCCTGGAGATATTAAAAACCCAACAGGACACACTCCTGTGCAACCTGCTCTATCTGACCCTGCTTTCAGCAGGGGGCTTGGATTAGATGATCTCCAGAGGTCACTTCTGACCTAATTCTTCTGTGATTCTATACTTTTCTGAAGCATTAAGTGCCTGATTACATCTATCCTGACACAGTGTTCCCCTGGCCTTTCTTTTCCTTTGGAACATTGCTGTCTACTACAATTTCAACAGGAATTTCTTTGCTTTCTCTTGGCTGGCAGATTTAACTCCATTTACAAAGTGCCCTGGCATTTCTTGACTGTGCTTCCCTAGTTTGCTCCATTAACAACTGAGATATCATTATCCAGGCAGCAACTGATGAGCAAAAATAAATTTGCATTTGCCTAGCAAACCCCTCAGTGGTGTAGCTGACTTACCTGCTGCTCCCCTTGGTGTTCCACCCTTCCACAAAAAAAAAAAAATAAAATGTTTCTCATGCCACCCAACTTAGAAACCTCACTGAGCTTAACCAGCTCTGAGCACTTTGTGCTCCAGGACTGCTTGGTCCCAGACTGCCACATCAGGCAAATCTCAACAAGTTAAAACAACTCCTGGGCACCAGAATCCCAATTTTAGAGATATTGAACTCATCAACATCCCCAAGAACAATGTGGAAGAAGAGAGGAAATGCCAAGTACAATATTTTCCCATGCTCTCCTATCATCACTCAGTTGTGCTGCACAGAAATGAAATATCCTACTCATTGCTTGCAGCTGAGCAGGGGGCTGGCCTAGATGGAACATATTCCATGAGGGAATACACTCACATGTCAGGAGATCCACCCAGCACCCTGAAATGTGGCTCTCCTACCTTCAGCAACATATTCCCAGCCATGACAGAATGCCAAAGAGGCACATTAAACTTCTAAAAGTATGAGAAGCAGGAGCCTGGGATGTGATGGAAAACAGACTTTTGTGGATTTGCATGAAAAACCAGAACAGAAAGAAGAGGGGATTATAATGGTGCCTACACAAAAAAGCAGAGGAGAGTTTCCAGTTTGTGACAAATTATTTGTCCAGTGACAGTGGTTTTGCCATCCTACAGACCTTAATGAGTTTTACAAGCTTGAACTCCTGTAGCCACAAATTAAATACATTTTGGACACAGACATGCAGACACTTGGATTAGTCCTACAATTTTATCCTGGTGGTGGAAAGTAGGTTCTGTGGAGAGTCAATGCAACAGGACAATGCAGAACCACAATTATAAGTCCTGTGTGACCTTAGAAGGTCTCAGAGGATTAAGAGAGATCTGCATGTCTAAATGGCATGGATTTCCTACTCCAAGTTATTTTATATTCTCTTTGGACTGCAGGTGTTTTGATTTGGGTTTAGAGCATTAAATTAGAGGCAACAGTGGGCAGATGATGCAACACACCTGTGAAGTGATAGTAGCTGTCTGCTGTGGGAGTTTTCCTGCTCAGCCACTCCTCCTCTCCTGAATTCACTCAGCTCTGTTTGCACCTCACCGTGGCAATGACTCACCTCAGAATTTAATAAGATTTAGGGATACAATTAAGCAATGATAGACTAGGAGAATGCAGGAAAATGATAGAGCTTTTGACTTTCCCTTCTGCTCTAGATGATGGGAAGGCAGAGAGCTGGAGCCAGGCTGCAGACAATGACCACATTGCTTGCAGGGCTGTGTCTCACAGCACCTGATGCAACCCAAGAGGTGAAAACACCAAACATGGCTGGCAAGGTCTTTCTGGGATTAAAGCTCATACCTCTGACCCAGGAGGATCTCAAAATAGCCACAAGCAGCCAGCAGGCACCAGCCTTCCTGAGAGCCTCTCTGGAGGGCTGCTGGCCATTTGGGATGGCTCTATGATTACACAGCACCTTGTGCTCTCCCACCTGTTATTTCTTAAGCACATTCTGTGTTTTCAGGGCTGAGCAAACACACAGGAAATGTGGTGCCAATCTCCCAGAGCATCTCAGCAGCTGAAGCAGACACTGTTAATGCTGATGTAGATTTGGAGCTCAATGAGATGAAACACAGGCAGCACCCAGCCAAGGAGTGCTGATCAAGATGGGCACAGGGACAGGAGTTACTGGGAGCCCAGACAGAAGAGCACAGACTGGTTACTGCAGCCCTCTCCAGGGCACTTTTACCAGGCCTAATGTCTAAGAACCTACAGACACCAAGGCAGCTATCAGGCTTTTGTGGGCACTGGGCATGAAGAGGACTTTGAGGAGCAATTTGGAGGATAAAAGGTCATGGAGTGCTACAGATAGGGAGGGACATGCCTGACCTCATCACTCACAGGGTCAGAAGGTTTCTAGGGTACTGCTGATATATTTACTGATCATTTCACAGTCAGTCATTGTAAAAGACCTGATTCTGATGTGCTTTTGGAATGCAAATCCACATTTAATGGCCCAGGTTATCTCTGTTTTAGGGGAAATACTTTGGGAAAGCCAAATTTTCCTGGAAGTGAGCAGTTCACACCTCACAGGGAGGTAGGTGGTCCAGATGAGGCAAGCTGCTTGCCTAAATAGGTTCTGTGTCCCTGATCTAAATAGGTTTTGTGTCTCTGATCTGAGCTACAACAAGTCAAAAGCTGCAGGATTGTACGTGGGCTCTTCACCAAATACTGCTGCCTGTATACATTGCCATGATCAGAAACAGTGTCCATTAGCCCAACCACAGTGAAATTTCAAAGCAAAAACATATTAGAGCTTCCCTGGGACAGCCCCATTTTCCAGTCACCAAAACAAAACATCATTATTTGCTTTCAAACTGCTTCCAAGGCAGGTGCAAAAAGTAGAGCTGGCCTGTGCACAGAGTGCAGAGCTATAGAAGTAAAGGCACAGGTTTGCAGCTCACATTATTTAAATACTCTGTGTGTGCTGCAACACCACTGGCCAACATAACTACTTAAGAAAGCATGTTCATTTTAAAAGATATTTTTTAATGAGGGAAAAAGGATGGTGCTTGAAATGAACCAGCACATGGTTTGATACAGGATGTGTGCCCCCTCCCTCCTGCCCCACTGCAGGTCTGGACCTCTCTTTAGGGAACCCAGATTCACACTCTCAACTCCCTGAGAGCCAGTGCAGACTCTGTACTGACAATTGTGTTTCTTCTGTTCCCTCTTGCTGCCCACCTCTCTTCCTTACAAAGGCATTTTCTTCCCAGACTGTGGTCCCTGGTACTTCCAGGACCTTCCTCAGAGGGATAGCCAAGCCCTGGCCCTTTATCCATTAAAGACACAAACCACCTTCCTCCCATCAGGCTCTTCCTCATGCCTGCAGCCATATTCAACCTCCTTCAAATAAAGCATTAAGGAGGCAGAGGAGTGGTGCAACACACCTGTCTCTTTAGAGACATGTGAACAGATTAGGTGGAGAGAAGTTTATTCTGAAGTCTCTGTGATTGTATCTTCTCTGCAAGCCCAAGGTGCAGCAGCAGTTCACACACTGATCCCTGAGCTTCAAACGAGCTGCCTCAGCTCAGCCACCCACCAGCTATTAAACAGCAGCGTCACAATTTGAGTCCTATTTAAATATTCAGCTGCAGAAAACCACCGTGGTAGCCCTACTGATATTTGTACCTCAAGATAAATTCCCACTGCTGCCAGAACTAGCATGTCTAGAATATAAATGCAGTATTACCTTCTTTGGATTGCCATGAAAGCATTCCCTGCCTGCTCTTCAAGTACTGATAAATGCCTGGTGACATCTGGCTTGAAAACATTGACAGGAGCTTCCTTAGGATATAAACACCAACCTTCATTCTGCAAAACTAGTTTCCACTGTTGCATGACATGACAATACACACTGGTGAAACAGTCTTTGGTTTCGAAATAATGCTGCAGGATTAAAAAGAAACAAACAAAACAAACCCAGCAATTAGACAAATCAAAACAAGGGTTTCCTAAGATCTGCTCACCCTGGAATGCATGAAACTTGTGACCTAGAAAGCACAGAAAAGCAACTGCCAACACCCACAGCAGCGTCCTTTGGAAGGGGTTTCCCTGAGTAATAGAACAGAGTGCTGGGAAGAGACAATCACAGCAGCTTGAGCTGAAGATCAGAGTGAGCCAGGATCCTGATGTCATTCACAGGACATGAAACAGCTGCTTAAAAATCACAGAATAGAATCAGAGAATATCCTGAGCTGGAAGGAACCCACAGAGATCATCCAGTCCAGCCCCTGGCCCTGCACAGACACCCAACAATCCCACCCTGGGCATCCCTGGAGCATTGCCCAAACTCTCCTGCAGCTCTGGCAGCCTCAGGGCTGTGCCCATTCCCTGGGGAGCCTGGGCAGTGCCAGCACCCTCTGGGGAAAGAAAGTTCTCCTGATATCCAGCACAAACCTCCCCTGAGAAAGCTCCAGCCATTTCCTAACAAAACCCCAGAGAAGTGTGAGAGTTCACAGCCCTCACAGGCACTGAGAGCCTCCCACACCTGCAGAAGGTGAGGAGTGGAGCCTTGTCTCAGATGATGGTGCTGGGCTGTCAGGACACAGCAGAGGAATTGCTGCTCAGTCCAAGCAGCATTTGCAGTGGGTTTTTGGAAGGACAGGTGCTGTGAGCTCTGCAAAGCACACACTTCTGCTTGGCAAATGAAATAGAAATGCCTGTCTGAGGTGACATTGCTATTCTGAATCAAAACCAGTGTTATCCTCAGAGACTCACACCACCTGTCACACCCACCTTTTCCATTCACTGTTTTTGTCATTATTATAGTATCAGCAGGGAAGTATCTGAGCTATTCATTTATTCATTCATTCCCAAAGGCTACTACTGGCTTACCTGCATAGCATGTAACAAGTAATTAGGCACCAGGGAAAAAAAAAATAAGGAATGTGATTAATGAAGAACATGGAGAAGAAGTATATTAAAAAAGCAACTTCTTGCTCTGGCAGTAATAAATAATGGTTTCTCTAACACAGCTCAAGCTCCACTGTAATGTGGTATGCAAAGTCTGAGCACAAAATTGCCTGGAAGACTGGGAGGAGATAAAAAAGTTCATCAGGTGTAGAATCGATTAGCACAAGGCATAATTACCACAGGGTCAGGGCGTCTGGGGAAGGCAGCACAGGACAGCCAGTCTTGTTGGGATTAAAAAAAAAAAAAAACAAAACAAAACAAATAGGAGTTTGAATGTAACCATGGCTGCCAAATGCTGGGTGCCTCATTGGTAAACCCACACCCTAATCAAATCCTTCATCTCCTTAATTACAGTGTATGTCTGTTCCCAGGACTATGGCTGGGGAGGATGTCCTTGTCAAATAGGGAACATGGGATACTTGGCCAGCATGAAACAAAGAGCTTAAATAATTTCCAAAACATGGAACATTTTCCATTTATGACCCATTTCAACAAAAGCTCTCAGCAGTAAGAGTTAAAAATGACATGGGCCAGATGTGAGGAGAAGCTCACAGTGTCACTTCCCTGTCCTCTCCAGCTGGGACACAGCTCCCTGCAAGGAGATCCCTCATCTCACCCCTGCCTCATCTCACCTGCAGACTCCTGCCTAGCCTATATCATCAGCCTGGCAGCTCCCACAAGCCAAGGGAAGACTTCAATTAGGGATAAGTGACAGGATTTGGCTCAAAGGACAGACTAAAATGAATTGGCACCTAGACCTGAACTTAAAACCAAACTTATTCATTGAGACTTGGAACAGTTCCTTTATGTGGAATGGGAAAAATCAGAAGCTCTTGCAAATCTGAAAAACCAACAGAAACTGAAGTAGTAGCTGAGGTTTATATTAGTCATCTGAAAGGATAGGAACCATTAACTTTCAGGCAATGCTTTCTCCCACACCCAGCAGCTCTAGCTCAGGACTCAGACCAAATTTCTGGAGGTTTTTATCTCATGCAAACACAGATTGAAACACAATCTTTACCAAAGGAAAAAAACCTACTCTTGGGACATTTTAGATCTAAGCAGCAGCCTCACCAGATTTTCACATCAAAGAGGAGAGCCTCCAAAAATAATGTTATTATTTCAATTATTCAAATCTCAGAAAATTCAGATACTCCCCCAATTCACATTCTCCTCATGGACTCTGTGGCAGAAAAAATTGGGCCTGCCACCAGAAGCTCTACTTGTCTTCTGCCTTTCTAATCTTTAGACAAGACTAACAAGTTGAGCTAATTCATGCAGTGAAACATATCTCAGAGACTTTGTATATGAACTAATTAAAATAAAGAAAACCAGTATGGATAATGATAGAGCAAATCAAGTGCATATGAATTCAGTCAGTGACTCACTGCTCCCTTGTTTTCCTTATTGGAAAACTTGGCTTATCACCATACCGGGGTGACAATGAGTCAGGAAACTGGCATCAGCCACAAATTGGAAGGAAATTAAAATAAGTATCTACAGAATCTCTTTTTTGGAGAGATTTTGGAGATTTTTGCTGGTTTTGTATGGATGTGGTTATAGACTTCACAGTTGGAACCTCATGGTTTTCTGACTAGATAAAATCAAGAAAGGAAAGAGGCTTTTATGAGATCCAGAGAGAATACACAATGATTGGGCTCTTAGAATCAGTTTGCTGCCTTTACTTTTATAAAAGTAAATATTTTAACCAAATACATTTGAAGCATGTTACCATATTCTACTGAATGCTTGATACTACCTTATCAATAAATAGGTGGGTATTAATGACTTGGAACCACTCAAAGCTCATGCAAATATTTTAACAGCACTAAACTAAGAGTGTGCATGGCATGGGGTTAACAGTTCTAAACCCAAGTCCATGCCAGCACAGCCACTTTGCTGCCACCTCACTCACACAGACCATGAGAACTCGCTCTGTTACACCTTCTGACACAGCACCTGTTGGATTTGAGGTTTTCAGGCAGGTTGGGAACACAAATCCCACCAAAAAGCCTGGGCTATTATGTGCACTTTTGTGTACATGCAGCTGTGTCTCTGGAGCTCACTGATTTTATTTCACAATAATAAAATTAAATTCAAGCTGTTAAACTAAAAAAAAAAAAAAAGAGAGACAAAAAAATGTAAATTTCAAGGTTGTGACAATGAAAGGAAGAAATCCTCAATGTTCTCTAGTTCCACACTCCAGCACTTTTTACCCACTTCCTTTTCTCCTACAGCTCTGCACATTTCTGTGACACAGGAGACTGAATGAACTGGGCTAATTAGTGACTGATGATTTACAGCAGATGACAGCTAATTTCTCCAGTTAAGAAGATTTCTATCAAATCTGTAGAAATGTACACCCAGATTGGACATACTTCCAAGTGACTGCATCTCATCTCTCATTTGCATTTTGCTCTGTTTGGCAGTGCCTTGCAGCTATTTCAGAACATCACAAGCTGTCCAGGGCACATTGCTATATTGTATGTAATTGTAAGGAGCTTGCTATTCTTTTTTACCACAAAGAATGTTTTACAGAATGCAAGGGAGATGCCAGATGCGGAGGCACCTTCTACAGAGGGATCTGCAGAAGAGCAGCAGCCAGGAGCAAAGCAGCCCATCAGGGAATGTCAGGCACATTCCAGCCAGGTTCCTGCAGTGCAGGACTGTCACATTTCTCAATCAAAGAGTGAAACATCCACTGCCATGGTCCTGGGCTAAGAAAGAGCTCTTGTCATCAACTCCATGCCAGTCCAGGGGTGTAAGAGCACACCTTCAGTGCTCCTGCACACTGATTTTCACAAGTGGCTGTGCAATGGTAATGTCCACTACACAGATCTCCCTCTGTGACCTAGATCTCGTGAGGCTTTAAGTGCACAAGCAGGAAAAGCTGGAATTGTCCATAGCATCTCGTCCACAGATTAAAACCTGGATAAAACTGGGATACAAACTTGGTGCTGCCACCCTTTTTTAAGACAACAGGAAGGAAATCTGTAAAAGAACCCAAGGCCCCACTATTTCAAGAAGCAACCTAAACCTTGTTTAAAATTCCAGATGAAGAAGCTTTTGGATTCAGCTAAAAATACTTACCCTAACTTTAGTAATCCAGAATAGCCTTTTACTCCTAGACACATGCTTTAAACACCCCTGAGACTGCTGCTGAACATGGCAGGTAGGTTTATGAATCTGTCATCCTGCATAAAGAATCATGGAATGCTTTAGGTTGGAATGGATGTTAAAGCTCATCTTGTTCCAAAACACTGCCATGGGCAGGGACACCTTCCACTGTCCCAGGCTGCTCCAAGCCCCATCCAAGCTGGCCTTGGGCACTGCCAGGGATCCAGGGGCAGCCACAGCTGCTCTGGGCACCCTGTGCCAGGGCCTGTGCACCCTCACAGGGGAGAATTCCTTCCCAATATCCCATCCATCCCTGCCCTATGGCAGTGGGAAGCCATTCCCCCTTGTCCTGGCACTCCAGGCCTTGTCCCCAGTCCCTCTCCAGCTCTCCTGGAGCCACTTTAGGCCCTGGAAGGGGCTCTAAGGTCCCTCCTGAGCCTGCTCTTCTCCAGGCTGAACAAGCCAAACTCTCTCAGCCTGTGTTCATAAGAGGGAGGATAAGGAGGGAGGATAAAGCTGCTCCAGGGCCACCATAACACAGTGCTTCCTTTCATCCACCTCTTTTCTCTCTAGAGCACCATAATTAGGACTTTTGGGGTCCCCTCACCCACCCTGATCCGGAGAGCACATCCCTACAGCAGCTTCCCATATCCAACACACATTCCCTTCCTCCTGTTCCTTCTCTCCATCCTGGTATTGAGCTGGGAACTCTCCCATCACAAGTGCACTGATCTGCAAGAATCCCATTATCTGCATGATGCAAGTAAATCAAAAGGTCCTGTTTCATCCTCACATGCTCTGAGGGAGATGTTTTTCCCACAGGTGAGGCTGAATGGTGGTACATTCCTGCACACTGCCCATGTTTGGGTCCTGGAACAATCCTGAGCTTTCTGTCACAAGTGTTTAAAGCAGCCACTGCAGACTCCAACCATGGGCATATTTCAATTTAGGGATGAGTGGAAATGCCCTCCTGTCACTGCCCATTCCAACATCTCCCTCAGATTAAAACACCTTTCCCTGAGCACAAAGCAATGTGACACTCCTCACAAGCATTTATCTCCCACAGGCACACACTGAGTGTTTTTATTTCATTCTGGGTCCTGGTCAAGCTGTGTCAGGTCACAACTGAGTATGGTGCCCACCTGTCCATTAGTTATTCTAAGCAAAGTGTCTTTAAATTGATCTCACTGACAAAGCAAGTGCCTTTGTACAGGTAATTAGTAAAGCACACAGGTATTCAAAGATCTGTGTAGGGCACAAAAGCTTGTAAAGGAACCCACAGCTTACCCACAGCACTATTACAGAAAAGAAACCAGCTCTGGAGTTATCACAGGAGATATTTAAATGCCTCAGTCTAACTTCTTAAAATGATCTACTAAAGAATTTACTGTGTTCCACAATAGGTCCATGGCTGATATAGCAAAAATCTGTGGATAAAACCTTATACCTGCATGAGAGTGAGTACTCAGATGAGAACAGGGACACTAAAATAAGCATGGGTTATTTTTTAGAAGTCAGGGCTTCTCCAGTCCTGCCAGGACTCAGTGGTGTGGGCATGTGGCTGCAGTGAGACCAGGAAGTCCTCCCAGCACAAAGTGCAAGTTGCAGTGGTTTTTGGAGCTAAAACACCCTTCACAGGAAGGTTTTTGATTCTGCCAAGCTGCACTGCCTCAGGACCTCCCTGAGAAGGGTCATGGTAACAGGACAGTGATGCACCCTCCTAGGTGACAGAGCAAAACCTGAATTCAACCCTGAATTAGGAGACAGGGCTGCTCTGTTCTCAATCCTGACACTACATCGCTATTTAACCTTGGGCATGTTACTTGATCATGCAGGATTTCAGAGTCTGCATTAGCCTAATGAAGATAATAACAATAATCATGTGTGTCACAGATACAGTTGGGCTTGGTTATTATGTTCTCATGAAGTGCTTGGAAGAGCCCCAGATGAAAGGGAAATTAGGAGAAGGAAGATTAATTATAAGATGTGCATCCCAAATAAAAACCAGACAGGAACATTGTTGTTGCTGTTATTAGTGGAGAGTCTGTCTTATTTAGGCCAGCTTTTATTTCTCTGTTGGTAAAGCAGACCCATTTTAATCACTTTCCACGTTCAAATTTTATTTGTAGATGGTAGGCAGCTGATAAAGGCTGCTGAGCTTCTGATACTGCAGACATAAAAGCCTTTGATTGAAGGTCTGATTTCACAGTAACCACTGTCTGTGATATGACAGGCCTGACTGTGTTTTTACTGTTGTGAGGCAAAACAAGGAGCCAAAAGTTTACTGCCACTCTGAAGGAAAGACTGGGATTGAAGAAAAGGAAACATTTCCTGTGGCTAAACACATCATAGTGAGCATAGTCATAGTGGGAAGTTATATCAAAATTGGGTACTTAACAAAAACTTGTGCAAATGGAAACATCTTTTGTACAGTGATTTTGTCTCAGGAAGTACCAAGTATTTCTCATTTAGGTTAGTATCTTTTCCTGTTTCAACATGGGAAAAAGGGACACAGGGAAAGGCACAGTGACACATCTGAGCTCACATCCAGCTGAGCAGCACAGTCCAGAGAGACCCAAGAGTTTCCCCAAGCCTCAGCCTGGGCTGCGCTCCCTGGAGCTGCCTCCTCCTCTGCCAGAGATCACCCTTGTTCCTCCTGCAGCCTGCTGAGAGCTCCCAGACAAACTGCATCCCACACAAACTGCATCCCACACAAACTGCATCCCGCACAAACTGCATCCCGCACAAACTGCATCCCGCACAAACTGCATCCCACACAAACTGCATCCCGCACAAACTGCATCCCGCACAAACTGCATCCCACACAAACTGCATCCCGCACAAACTGCATCCCGCACAAACTGCATCCCACACAAACTGCATCCCGCACAAACTGCATCCCGCACAAACTGCATCCCACACAAACTGCATCCCGCACAAACTGCATCCCGGACAAACTGCACCCCGGACAAACTGCATCCCGCACAAACTGCATCCCACACAAACTGCATCCTGGACAAACTGCACCCCGGACAAACTGCATCCCACACAAACTGCATCCCGGACAAACTGCATCCCACACAAACTGCATCCCACACAAACTGCATCCCAGATGGAGACGATGTCCCAGATCATGGAATCCAACCTGATCCCCACCTTGTCACCCAGGCCAGAGCACTGAGTGCCACCTCCAGTCATTCCTTGGACATCTCCAGGGATGGGGACTCCACCACCTCCCTGGGCAGCTCCTTCCAATGCCTGAACCCCTTTCCATAGAGAAATTCTTCCTCATGTCCAACCTGAACATCCCCTGGTGCAACTTGAGGCTGTTTCCTCTCCTCCTGTCCCTGTTCCCTGGAGCACAGCCCCACCTTCCCCTGGCTGTCCCCTCCTGTCAGGAGCTGTGCAGAGCCACAGGGTCCCCCCTGAGCCTCCTTTTCTCCAGGCTGAGCCCCTTTCCCAGCTCCCTCAGCCATTCCTCACATGACTGACTCTCCAGACCCTTCCCCAGCTCCACTGCCCTTCTCTGGACACACTGCAGGCCCTCAATGAATGCCAAACTTAAATTCAGCATCATCCAGTGACAAATGCAGTTCCAACTCCAACTTCACTGTGATATCAAATTTCATTAAATATCCCTTGGGGTATTCAGTAATGAATTGCTTAAAAAATAGATGAGTACAGGAACCTGGGAAAAAATTAATAACTGCACATAGTTTCCAGGACACATAAACTCCTTGCTTTCACCTTGCATAGAAAATTTTCAGGTTTAAAAAAAAAAAAAGAGGGTGGTATTGAACCTTTCATTTCTCAAGAGTCAGATTTTTGAAAATTGTTGTCAGCAAGTCACCTACACCTTAATTTGTGGTAATTAACAATGCAGCAGAAGAAATAAAGTACATAGCCTCCTCTTGTTTCAGGAGAGACTGCAATAGAGCTAAAGAAGGAGCTTCACCCCTTAACTATAAACAGCAAAAGGCTCTAATTTGTTCAGCTTTGCTCATGAAATGTGCATTAATGCCTTAATGACAGGTGCACCTTGGAGTCAGGACAGCTAATCACTAGATCAGGAGTTAACCACAGTACAGGGCTCAGAGAAGCCCACATCTTTTTCAAAGAAAGCCTTGGCAAGGTCCCACAAGCCAGTTCACAGCAAGTTTATAGCAAAAGGTTATTTCCTAAAAGTAGAACTAATGATCCCTGTTTTTCTATGGCTTTATGCTTGAGACAGCAATCTCCAAGCTTTTTCAGAGGTGGTGGATATTTAAAATCTTTTGCCTTTGTGGTTTCTTTCACATCTCATAAAGATTAAGCTCATCTTCCAGGGACTCCCTCCTTTCCCTGGCTCCAAATGTCTGTGAAACCTCCAGCAGTATTGTATTGTGAAGAAATCTTCCTTCTAGTGTGGCCAAAATTGCCAATGGATTAAAACAGAGAGGAGGGAAATAATGAATAATCCAGAGAGAAACCAACTTACAAAATACTCTCTGTTTAAAAGAAACTGCTTCCACTGCAATTCACGTCTCCATTTATTGGAATTGCTGAAGTTCTTTTATTTTCTATACCCCATTCTTTCCCATAGTGACTTTCCTGTTTCAGAACAGCCATCTGCTTCACAGGTCCAGAGTCACCACAGCAGCTCCTCCTCTCCATACAGAAGCAGTATTATTCCACAGCATCTTAAACTTGGAAATGTGTGCATTATCCCTTGTCTCTTACAACTCTCTTCTCTTAATCAACACTGTCAGTCATTTAGTAAGATAAACACCACATAACTTTGGTGGTGGTTGGTTTTTGGGGTAGTCCCTACCTCCCATTCCTTATCTCAGGATGTTATGTAAGAAGGAGAAAGCTGTTAAAAATTCAGAGATAATCAAAATCAGTCACAGGTGCTGCACACAAGGGACTAACACTAAAATAAAGCAAACAGACCCTTCTTTTGCACAGAAATACCTGAACAGCTGAAGAGATGGGGTCAGGAAGAATCTGCTTAGCCACCAAATGGAACACAAAAGGCAGAGCTTTCATGAAGAAGCCCTGTTGGTGTCCTGTGAACTTCCTTTCTCACTGAGAGAAGGAAAAAGAAAAGATCCATTTCAAAAGTAAAAAGCAACTCAGTCCAAAATCTGGACAGTCAGTAATCCAGACACTGGTCCTGCACTTCAGTCACTGGTATCAGACACTTCTTTCAGGAAAAATGCCAATCCTTTTGTTCATTTATTCTTGAGTTAGACATTAAGCAGAAAATTAAACACCTGAGCTGTATGCCCATTAAAATGCTGCATTATGTCTAGGGGAGGAAATAAAAACAGTGCCAGTCTGAAGCAAAGGGAAAACCAGCCTCAGTGCTGTTTGGGTGTTGAAGGCAATGCACAGTATAGGAAATGCTTGTGTGGTCAGTAAATTTAGAGTAAATGAGGATTCAGGAAGTACTACAAACCCTGAGCACTGAGTTTGATACCATCAGATAAAGTGATTGTTGGATATAAGAAACTCTATGCCAAGCTGTGGGACATGCATGTTGGAGGTGGAGAGCAGGCTAAAGACCTCACCTAAGGGGTGCTGTGTCCCACAGACTCTATCCTGCTCCTGCCACTGGCTGGAACCATGCCTGGCCCTAAGCACCCTGCTGGTGCTGGAGGGGTTTGCTGGGCTGGTGAGCACCTGCTGACCCCTGCCCACATCAGTCCCTCTCCACCATGAGGGGTTTGCTGGGCTGTAGGGCACCTGCTGACCATTGCTCACATCAGTCCCTCTCCACCATGAGGGGTTTGCTGGGCTGTAGGGCACCTGCTGACCCCTGCCCACATCAGTCCCTCCCCACCATGAGGGGTTTGCTGGGCTGTAGGGCACCTGCTGACCATTGCTCCCATCAGTCCCCCTGGTGCTGGAGGGGTCTGCTGGGCTGGTGAGCACCTGCTGACCCCTGCCCACATCAGTGCCTCCATGGAGAAAGAGAAGGCAGCTCTGGAGGGAAGTGCAGAACACCCCAAGGTGCAGCCACAGGTGTCCCTGAACATGTTTGAGCACATAAGGGCAGCAGGTAAAAGCACCAGGACCTGACAAGAGGCACAGGTGAGCTGCCCCAGCACAAAGAGCTGCTTTCAAGCAGGCCAAAGCCAAGCTAGTGAGGGTGCTTTCAACTCAGGCCAAGCCCTGCTGTGAGTGGCACCCAAAGCCAGCAGATCCCTGTGCAGGTCTGAGCAGGCAGGCAGGTGCCCCCAGGAGGGATGCACTCCACCAAGGCACTGCAGCATTCCTCAGCAGCCTCCGCACTGCCGTGGTTCTCAGCCAGGGCCCCAGAAGCAGTTTGTTCCTTAAGCTCTTCCCCGCAAGGTATTGGAGATGATGGAAATGAAAACAAGAGAAAATTAATCTTTTTATTAATTTAGAAAGATGCAATTCATGAGTCATAGCCAGCTTGTATAAATAATGACATTGTTTAAATCTTATTTGTAATTATACTTAAAGCCAGAGACTTTCAAAGCTGCACTGAGAATAAGGCATCCAACTGTCTAATTTATTGTTATTTTAAGCAGGTACTGTATGCCCAAATTCCCTTGGCAGATTATATCTCAGTTTAAGTGTTTTGCTAGAGGTAATTTTCACATGTTCATGACAGCAGCAATGAGAGGAAGGAAATCAAACAAAAGAGAATTCCATCTATGTCATCCAATTTCTTCCTCTCTCTGGCAAGCCTGGAAGTGCTTTGTGCATGACTGAGAAACTGCACATTCCCTCTGCTCCACCTGGCTGGGCAGGGAAGAGAAAGTGGAAGTGAGGAAGGACCAAATGCAAGTGGTTTGGGAAGGGAAACAAACCAATAGGCTTTCTTTATCTTCAGTGCAATCTTAGAAAAATGAAAAACTGCTCTTTGTGAAACTTCTCATTCTGTGAGGCACCTGCTCATTCATTACATCAATGGTAATAAGGAACACAAACTCACAACTAGATCACCTTGAAAGTCTTGTTCATACTTCAGACTCCTGCATTCCCCAACCACAGACTTAAATTTAATACGGATCAAAAAATATGTCTAGAAAACTAGAAGTTACCAAGGGGAAAATAATTTGTGCTAATGCATTTATAAACCTGGAGCAGCAATCTGCCTAGGAAATTAGTCTTATTAACACCTCTCTTGAAATACCCATGGCATGCTTGGAGGGCACCTGCTGATCCTCAAGGAAATGGATGCAATTTTGAGGACCTGTCATACAGCTGGTTGATCTGGAAAAGTTGGACAGAGAACAAAAATGGTTGGAGAAGTGCCTAACATGTATCTACTGCTTTTAAATCCTTATCACAGTGCTGCACTTGTTGCATGAAATCCCAGATGTAGCAAACACATGGAAAATTATCAGCCTCCTAATATATATAGATGCTAGTAGCCAGAAGGATCACAGTCACGCATTTATTCAGCACAGAAGTTGGGCTGGGAAAGAGTTACCATCCATCTTTCCTTGAGACTCTGTTTTAACCATGAGAATTTCTACATCTAAGTATAATCAAATCCTAAAATCCTATATGTACTAGGACTGCAGGATATATATAAAAATATATATATAAAAAAGATTCAGAAAAATTATACCCTAAATCAGTTTAACTTTTTCCTTTCCCTGCTCCTAGGAATCTGGGGTGCTCCTCCCAAAATGAAGAAACTTGCCTTTCATGTCAACTCCAATTCCCATGCAACAGATTTCATTTTTGTTTTTTCTCCTGCTCATTTTGCTCCCACTTTGTGATGGAACTGACACTGAAGAATCAGAGCTACTCCTTGCACACTGAAACTGAAACCAAATAGAGCAGATTTTCCTTCTGTGTTCACAAACATGATCTTTGCCTTTTACGTGGCCATTATTTAAAAACACAAACACAGCCTTTTCCATCCTGGAACTGACTTTCAGTTTCTTCCTTGACTTAGCTGTGTCCCTGTCAGTGTCTGCTACAGGTAAGGAAATACAGCATTGATATCTTCAATGGCAGAGACTGAGAAATCTCTTGTAATTAATGCATTTTAAATGACCTGTAATTTCAGAGAACACCATTAATTCACCTCCTCACACGTGGGGTCACAAACTGCTCTTCCCTCTCTTCTGATACACCAAGGGCCCAGAGGAGGACAGCAGATATTGAGGGACAAGAGCCATTAGATTTGAAAAATTCAAGTGTTAGAAATGAAAAAGACATTTATCAAATGCAGATACACTCTGTCCTACTCAGACCTTCTTTTTTGTACAATTTCCTCCTTTTTATATTGTTATTAATGCCATTTTTGGGGAGAGAGGAGGAAAAAATATTCACCCCAAGCACATCACCCTAGGATACATGAAAAAGAAAAGACTGCATAAAACATCTCTAGACATAAAGTTCCTGCTGTGTGCTGGAGGCAGAGTATATCACCATTCAGCTAAATGGTGCAATAGAGAAGTGGAGAAAAACTACAGAAATTGCTTTGAAAACAAAAACAAAAAACTGCTTTCCTGGAGCTATCATCAGGTTTGCTTGTCAGATTGGATACCTTTTTTTTCTATGCTCCATTCAAATGCAAAGAAAATGCTTGAGGAAAATTGCTAGTTCTGATATTTACACCCTTCACATATGCAGCTGGAATGAGATTTCTGCTGTGGTGGAGCAACAGCATCAACAAAACAGTCTAAGCCTAATGGCAGTCACACTGCAAGCACTATTTAAACATATGCAAAGGATTTCTTGATTCCCTGCTACATATTTCCTAGCAAACTTCATGCTTATATAATTTTTAAGTACTTATTTTTACAGCAAATTTTAAGAAAATGGGCCAACTCAGGGTTAGATGAGTTTGCAAGTAGAACTGGAGGAAGGAGGTTAATAAAGGTAGATGGAATAATGTGTAGATGTGAGATTTAGGGACATGGTGACCTTGGCATGGGAATAGTGTCAGACTTAAAGGTCCTAAAGGTCTTTTCTAAACAATTCTCAGATTCCCTGAAAAATCTCCCCACTGCAGCAAGGAAAGCAGAAGCTCCACAGAAGTTCCACACAAGGCAAATCTTCCCTGAGTCACCAGCAAGCATTTGTTGTGTTTTAGTTTCCATCTGACAGCAGCACACGCTCTGCCTCATGCCATGGCTTTCCAAGGAAGCACTTACAGAATCAAACCAAATTTTTAGAGAAGTAGGATTTAAGAAATGCCATCTCCTATGAGATTTGGCATTCTCCTTAAAACAGCCGTTACTGAATACTGTAAGACTGAGCCCCACAAACCCACATGGTTGTACAAAAAATCCCCCAAACAGGAAAAAACCAGGCTCCAAATCCAGAATCCGAAAGCTATTTATCTCTAAGTTCCATAGCAAAATTGAAAGGTCTCCTCATTATAGTGGCCACAGTTGTGGCAATTATTATCTGTAGGGTGTAAATTTCCATCAGACTTCAGTATCACATCTTTTATTTTTTTGCAAACAGAAAAAAATAAAACTCTGCAGCCATAGAGCTACAGGTAAATAAAGCTACAGGTAAATAAAATCCTCTGCCTTTTGCTTTGTTAACAAAACACTACCATGCCTTAAGGATGTTGTCTGGGGTTTTGCCCCCACAAAAATTTAATTGCCTAATCTTTCTTATCCAATCAGCACAGTGTCCCAGTACTTTGCTTATCAGCTGCTTATTCCCAGAAACCTGCCCTGCCCTGATCCTCTCACTGCTGCTCCCCAAGTCACCTGCCAAAGCAGCTACTTGTGTGGCCATGCCCAGAGCAGAGAGGGAGCAAAATCACCTGGAAGGGAAAGGGAAGGGAAAGGGGGAGGTATGTTATTGCATTACTTTCCCCTCCCTGCAGAAAACAATGGCTGATTTGCCTTATAAGACAAAATTAACAATGCTCCTGCCTAAAAATATTCCAGAAAGCCTTCAGAAATGACCAAACACATTATTCCAGCTGAAGCTTGTCCTAATCCTCACCTCCATTGCTCCAGGTAGATACAGGCTGGTTCCAGAGCCTCCTAAAGTGCTCTGAGTTGCATCAATTTCCTCTTCAAGTCCTTTATACCAACTGATATGTTCTGAAACACATCCATTTCTGTCACAGTACAGGTATTTAAAAGCCCTCCATCAAGCTATTTTTACTCACAGCCCTTGCCCTCTTTCTCCCTTTCACACACACACACACTCTCAGAATAAGCAGGGAAAGCTTCCTGTTTTAATGCACACTTCCATCAGCAGCAAACAAGAGGTGTGAAAGGAAGTTAGGCATGCAAGTCAGCTCATTCACAAATGAAGTGCCTGTTCATTTGCAGGAGCACTGGAAGGCCCTGCCAAATAACAGGAGGTGAGCAGCAGTGCTTTTCCAGCAGCCTGGAAACAACTGGAGCAGGTAGAACACAGACACCTCCATTTCTCTGAGAAGCCATTTCAGGATCAGCTCCTCCTGGTTGCTGCTCCCAGTTCCCAAGCACAAGGCAGACATCAGCATCAGCACCAACACTACAGTATCAATGACAAATAATAAATTTACAGGGCCACTGTGAGTCGTGATTGTTTGGGAGGAGTTTTTATGTGCCAGAGAGCCTGGCAGTGCTAGGTGGGAGAGCAGAGAGGCTGAGTTATCCCAGGGCATGCAGCAGGTCAGAAGAATGGACCTGGAATGGAAGAATGGAATGGACCTTCTCCCTGTGCATTCTTTGTGTGCCTGCTGAAGGACCCTGACATGACTGAGCCTCCCCTCTCTCATTTTAACCCTTGCTGTCCTTGCCAGGCCGCATCAGCTGAAGAGCACAGAGATTTCTGCAGCAGGATCTGCCCCTGTGGGCTCTGGGCTAATACTTCATGGCAATGCCCAAAACCAAGCCTGAGCTCTCTGTCCCTTCACCCATTTATTCTAACACAGGGAAATAAAGAAGTGAAATCCAGATCTCAGTTGTACAATATAAACACTCTGCAACTGCCCTGTATTCGCACTAACATGAAGATGCTCAAGCCCAGCTATTTTCCTTCCAAACTATACATTACTCAACTTTGATCAAGACATGCATATTCTTTCCTCTCTGAAACTTTTCTCCCCAAAATAAACATTCTTCTTTCACAATTTAATGTCTTTCTAGAAACCCACTACTAACATTTCACAGCACATTTGAAAAATAGATGCTTGCAGCCTATCAAGTAAAGCATTTTGCTTAAATTACACACTCCTCTTTCATTTAATTCCAGCATGTGGTTTTGCCTTCTCCATTGCTGGGCCTGCACTAGAGAACACTGCAGGCCCATGTTCTGCTTCATGTTAATCAACATAAAACCCATTAGTGTGTTGAGGAGCAGATAAAGATGGTCAGCCTTATCACTGAGGGTGCCAAGGCAGAGAGATGGAGGTAAGGAAAGGCAGGGAAGGAATCCATGCCTCTGGATTCACACAGGTGATCTGTGTGCTGAGCAGAGCTCCAGATCCTCACAGAGCCCTTAACTGCAATTCCTGAGTGTAAATGGAACCAGTCCATAATTACTGTACAACCAAAGAGCCTTCCCCAGGCATTTCAGACTCAAGATGCATCCATGACTGCTTTAGTAAGCATCAAGACTTCAGTAAATTTTAGAGCTGAGCAGAAAAGTAAAAACACCAAGAGCTGAAAGCACCTTTGTACTTGAGACTGACCTCCATCCACAGCTTCAGTGACCTCATAAGCCCCTGAAGATCTGAATAGTTGGTTAATTGCATTTATTTCTCATGTCCTCTTATTGAGAGATCCATACTGAGGCTATGAGAGCACGACAGCCATAACAACAGCAGATGCCAAGAGGATAAAACCGATGTAAAAAGCAAACAAAGAGTAAGGTTAAATTTCTTTGGACTCCAAAAAAAAACCCCAAACCCAACAAAACCAAGAAGAAACCCAACTGAAATGATGAAAACCAGATCAAAGTGCAACTCACATCCATCTCTCCTTTCATCTCAGCATTTCAAGTTCTGAGATAAGATAAAAAATTATACATTCTTTCAGTTTATGATATAACAGTCAAACATATGGCATAAAATGAAGAGACTGGGTGCTAGCTGAACCTCAAAGCATGTAGCTAATGATTTCAAACCAGCCAAAAGCTCATAGCAATAGCTGATCCTTCCAGCAGCTGATAGGAATTATACAGCAGGGCACATTATTTGGAAAATTCTTAGATTTTCTATAACAAATGCCTCAGAATTGTTCTCACAGTATTTTATCTCACATATTGAAGGACTGCAGAAGAGGACAGCCTGTTTGTCCAGCACACCCTTCTGCTGGATGGCTGCACTGCTTTCCACAGGGTACAAATTTAGAGCTAACCCACAACCCAGGTGCTTCCTCCTCACTCCCAGCAGGCACCTCCTGCACCCCTGTGCTCATCCTCATCCTCACTGCCTTCCCAGGGCTTTCTGACCCTGCAAACCCAGAGCTGCTCATCCTCCCTGCCAGGCAGGAGCCTCCACCTCCACCAAACAGAGAAAAACCATGCTGGAGAGTTTAAAGTGCTCAAAATTCCAGCCCAGAAAGAGAGAGCTGCCCATGGCCAACATTTCTAAAGGCAAAATTACAGCATGTGGGAATTACAGATCTGCAGGCAAACCAGCAATTTGTGAGGAATTCAAGTGACCAGAAGCGACAAATTAGGACCACAACGCTAACAAAATTAGACACAGTCTCCTTTTAACTCCATCTCTATTTTAAGAGCTTTTTTTTTAAAAAAAGAGAGGGTTTGTATTTATTTTGTTGTTAAAGTTTCCATGACATTAGGCTGAGACTATTTAAGAACAATGTTCCTCCATCATTTACTCTCTTTACCTTAGGATGTGTAAAACCTTGTCCATGCCTGTACAAGGAGGTGTCTCTCAGCCCTTGAACAGTGACAGAGTCACCCAGCAAAGATAAAATTCAGTAGCCACATGAAAATTTCAAACATGCTGCTTGACTGGAGGCTGTCAGCTCTGGGATTTTTTTTTAGGTTCCCTTGTATTCTTCAGTCTTCTCCCAACTGGAGGCAATACTAGAATCAAAAGGCAGCTCTTTCCCAATGAGATTCTCACTCATCTACAAGTCAATAGACTGAACTATGGAAAAACAAAACAAGAACCGAGCCAATTTCCACCCTCTCCACTCAATAACAATAAAATCACACAACAGCATCTTTAAAGCCCTGCCTGTTCATTTGGATAATTACTCTAACAGCCCATCTAGGCATGGCCTCAGCCCTGTCCCCAATGGAGAGACCAAAACCTGAAAGAGAAGGAGGAAACAGCTCATCTGCTGAACACAATGTTCGGAAATGTGAGGTGAACATTCCTCACCACAGCAAGATAAATGTTCCCACCCCACAAAGAAAGGGTTCATATTTCATATATTTTCTATTGTTTGAGCTTGCTTGTACATAAGCAACTACATTTAGCAATTAGCAATGGGAGAGACTGAGCAGCTAAAAAGATTATCAGGTTTTTAACAATGCAGCAGCAGAATCAATGAGGGAGGCTGCACCCTGTTCAGTTCCACTAATGCTCTCCAGTTCCAGCAGAGACACCTTGCCATGGGTACTGTTACCTGTAACACTCACTCATGGGATGTGCATCATCTGCTGCACAAATGAAAATTACCCATCACAGGAGAAGTTATCCACAGTGAGGGATCTGCAGCAATGCACTGCCAAGGAAGCCAAACACCACCAATTTAGTGCTTAATCTCAGCAGGGCTCTTACATAGATCCCCTGTGCTCATCCTGTCTCACTGGTGTCTTCAGTGGTGGAAAGGGAGTGGATACACAGCTGTATGGAACCAGAGAATTCTGGATTGAAACAAGTCCATACTTTGAAATGTGAAATATTTCAATGAGATGGCTTTGTGACATAAGGAAATACCCTGTAGGTAGTGATGGAGAGGGTGCTTTTGGAGTGGTTTGACTCCAAGGAGTTCATCAGGCAGTGAAGAGCACACAGGAAGGGCTTGCACAGCCCTGGCAAGTCTCACAGCCTGGTGCCTGTTCCACACTCATGGGCTGCTGCATCTCCAGCCTGCCCAGACAGCAGCTGCTGTGGCTGGCACAGGGTCCTGCCCAGGGAAAGGGCAGCAGTCTTGTACTCAGGGAAGGCACAATGCCCAAGGATCTCAATAGAAACAGCAAGAAAGGCTTTACCCACCTACAAAGGGTTTCAAAGAGAAGTCTGCAGTGTTCCAAGAGTGACTGCTCCAGCTCCAATGACACAGCATCCTCACACAGTTATCCCTGCCCAGCAAGTGCTGCCTTTATGTGTTCAACAGAAACCTCCTAACACTGCCTGCTCTAGCTTTCATTACATGCTCTGAAAGCACTCCTCTACTGGACCCTTACAAAATAATGCAGAGTGTTTATGGACAAAGACAAGCTTTAGAAGGCTGGCAAGGAATTAAGTGTCCTTAGAACTATTAATTGGGATGGAAGGAACAGGGAACACTTATCAGAGCAGGCTGCTGGCACACGAGGTCACAGCAGCAGCCAGACACGGCAGGTGCAAGCCATGAAATCTGTGTGCACATTCTGCAGGGACAGCTTCAAACAGAGCTGCTCTTCTCTGCTCTGGCTGCTGCTGCTGCTTAATTTGATTACACACAAGTGAGAGCAGGGGGAGGGAAGCGAGGACAGGAGCAGGACCCTCGGGCACCCATGAGAAGGCACTGGGCACCCACAGCCGCGGGCTCTGAGCAGGAGCCCCGGGAATTGCAGGGGCACCAGGCAGCTGCCGCGGCACGAGCCGCTGCGAGACACAGCGTGACTTGCTTTCCCCGCAGCAAACCACAGGCCACATAGCAATTTGGAGTGGAAAGATGCTATTCTGGATTTAAAGGGAAAGGAATCTGCCTAAAGAAACAGATCCTGGAGCAGGAGGGTCTGCAGTCCCCGTGTGAACACCCCTCACACACACTGAAACCCTTGGTCCCTAACACTTGTGGTGCTGCATTCTTCCAGCTTCCCACCAACCAAGCTTCTTCCACTGCCTGCCTTTCTAAGAACTGCCAAGGGACTCTCCTGTAACAACAATCTCTAACCTAAAATTATCCAGAGCGTGCTCTTGCTTCCCTCTAGCCCTGAAATCTTACAGAAGAAGCCTAGGAGAAGGAGCCTGTCCTTTAAAAGACAGAATAATTCAGTCTCTACTGAATTAAAAGGAAAAAAACCCAAAGCAAAAAACCCAGAGTCCAGAATCAGGTCCTCCAGACTAAGCCCAAGAATATCACTAAAGAAGAAAAATTGCTCTTGTTGGGATATTTAGAAACAAGATATTTTTAAATCTACCTTAAAATTGTTATAACACTACCTACCAGAGTCTAATTATACTTTCATAATTATATGTATTAATATCTAAAGTGTGTAATTACAAAGGAGCCGATATATTTTAGAAATGCCATACTTAAAAACCTATTTTTTTTTAAATAGAAACTTCCTGCATGACTTTAAGATCTGTATTTTAGTTCTTCTGTCTTGATGACTCCATACTAGCAGAGGCAACTGGAGACCACATGTTTGAATGGAAGCTGCAAACAGCGATCTTCCATATTATGTCAAAGGCATTGATCAAAAAAACCACCAAAACCTTGCTCCTGCAGAATGAAAGAAACACCTGAAAACAGTGGAGAAATAAAATTAAATTAAAAATAAATAATTAATAATAATAAATTTTCTTCTTAGCAGCTTCCTTCATTAAAGCAAAAACTTTTATGCATTTGTTTTAATCTACAAGAGAACTGGAGCATTGAAAAATAGAGATCTTGGCAGCTAAAAGGGTGATTAATGGAATTTACAATCTTAATTATCAGACCAGTGATACAAATCTACTGACTAGTGGTGTCCACTCCATGGCTGAGCCTGCCTGCTGTTTTCTGGCCAGTGACCACAGGTGGGACATCCATGACTGCCTGGACAGTGGGAGCTGTCCCACTGCTGGGCTCAGGCTGTGCACACAGAGCTCTTCTGCAGGCAGCAGGGGCCCAGGAAATCTCTCCCACTCGGGGCTGAAGTGGTTTGTGCCTCAATTGCACAAGTCTGAGTGAATAAAACCAAACATCATCGGGTTACAAAGCCCAGGAATTTCTAAATGGTGATGAACGTATTTCCCATTCATGTAGAAAATGAGAAGGGATGGTATAATAGAGCTTGACTAAATATTTAAATCAAAATTGTTAAATCCTGATTCAGATTTGATTGCATCTGCTTACAGACAGAGACCTCTCTCCAGCCACTCACATAACTCCTGGTTTTATTCAAACATCAGCTCCACTTCTGATTTATTCTTGTTAAGTGGCTTTCAGCAATGCAATGATTTAAATGCACACTTGAGAGGCAAATGTAAGCTTGCAATAAGGTGCAGTTTGACATTTAAACCATTACATATTTTTGAACATAATATGACTACAGAAGCATTACTAACTTTGGCCACTTCCAGATAGAAGTTTAAAAAGCACAGTGAAATGCAGGCCAAAAGTGATTTATATCTCTTTTCTTCAGCAACTGTTGAAACTCTCTGGATTCACAGCCCAAAACCCTGAAAATTTTGATTGCTTTGTAGTAACATAAAGTGCTGCCACTGCACCTTAAACAGCTGGAATTGCCAACATATAAGAGGAGAAAATTTTGACTACTTAAAAATATTTGTAATAGTCAAATCCTCATGAAGGAAATAGCAAGTGACCCTAAACTTTAGCAGATCTGCCAAGACCCTTCTATAATGAAGTATTGAAGAGAACTCATTTCTTTTATTGCCTTTGCAGCTCTTCTGTACAGTTCAAGGTACACCCAGAGCTGAAAAGCAACAGATGCTGGGGAGGTGTTGCTAACTGCTCCTGAGCACCCAGCATCCCTGTACCTGTAAAAAGGAGATGAAATAAACACAGAGGTGAAGGAAATAAAGTTATTTCCTCAATATACTAAGAAATGCTGTTGGAGAGAGGGGCAAGGGAGGAGAGCAGGAGATGTACTCACTATGGGTCCCAACAACCTCATGTTCTGACCAGTGACTCAAGGTCTTTCATTAGGGATTGAGGAATTGCTTGTGCAGTCTCTATGTAAATGCAGATGAGCACAAGCATCACAATTCCTCCCATTTCAAGGGGAAAAAAAATCTTCCTTGTCTTAATACCAGCTGGGAATAAAACAGGCAAACACCAGATATTACCTGATCAGCACATTGTTCTTAGACTCAAAAATCAATGACTAGAAGCCAACACTTGGCATTTTCTGTACTTGTTATATGAAAGTCATCATGGAGAGATTAATGTTGGCCCTTCCAAGCACTATTACTCAGGTACTTTGGTACTTCTGAGTTATAAATTCCTGGAAAATTGCAAAGGGGAAAAAAAAAGTCTCATATCCTAATACTGTCACATTAAATAATTTTTTGTCCTCTGTCTTCTCTTCCCCATGAGAAAAGGAACTAACACATCCAAGACAGAGCTGATCAGAAACTGTCAGTTTTAATCAGAGCACTGTAGCTGTCAGTCACCAGTGGCCCTTGGGTATTTTGTTTCCTGAATATATAAAAGATTGTTATCCTGAAAGTTAGTCAGCATTTCTGCCTGCTGGACGGAAATAACAAGACTATTAGGAATGTTTTAACACTGGTATAAGTGCAGCAGAATTTGAGTTCTAATAGCTCAGCACACCAACACAGTAATGACCCCTCTTTATGAGCCACACTACTGCAATAGAAATAATTTCTCCTTATTGCATAGTTTGCACTGTTGGTATTTATTAATAGTGTTGCAATTCTGTATTAATTATTATTTAGCACTGAGAACACGCCTGAAACTGCACAAAATTAGTGCCTGGCCCAAAGTGCTTCAGCAGCTCTGATTCAGCATCCCATAAACAACATTTCATCCACCAACCTGCCCAGGGACTGAGGCCTGGGCAGCACTGGCACTTGGTCAGCTGATGTCACATCAAATTATTTACATCCTACAGCTTGGGACAGCCAAGCCCTGGTGGGTCTGGCTGGGGCAAAGTTTACAAGCACCAGTCTGATGGAAAAAACCACCCAACACTAAAGGCAATGTGAAAATGAGAATACAGAATCTCATGCAAAATTCTCAGAAAAGAAATCCTGTCATAGTCTCCCATTTTCAAATGAAAAGTCTCACTGAAGAGGAACACAGCAAGAGCACACAGTGATTTGTGAACTTCCCAAACTGCCCACCTGGTAGGAAAGCTGAACTAAAGCAGCTGCCTAAGGCAGGATGAAAAGCAAAACTTCCAAGATCATGACCACCACACAGCACAAATCACGAAATGCAAACGTGACAGGCAGAGAGAAGTGAAAATCACAAATCAACAGCAGGGCAAGACCCCCCCCCCTCCACCTTTCAGATCCATACTGTGTTGTTGGCAAACCCTCCTGAGGGATCACTTGTCTGAAATGAGAATATGCAGAGAGCACAGATCAGCAAATCCCAGGACAGCCATGGGAATCAGAGGAAACCTTCAGGCAGGTTTCACTCAGGCCCTGCACACTTCACACAGACACCAGTCCTGCTGCCATTGTCACTTCACCCATTTTTGTTGTTTTCCATGCTGCCAAGAACACAGAGCTGTATTCTAGGACAGTAATGATATGTTACTAATACAAATAGGGAAAATAGGAAGCTATGAAACAAATCATTAACTGTGATCTGTTATTTACATAATTATTGGCAGAAGCCTGAACAAGGAGTAAGATGGATTACTGCAGTTTTGGTTCAGTGCAGCCTTAAAATAAAAAAATTAAACAAAAAAAATCATCACATGCCAAGGCTGAAAGGATTTTCATTCCAGCATGGGGTTCTCTCACTCTGCCAGCCAAACTCCAAGCTCTTACTGCAGCTATTCTCCAGATAAACACTGGGCTTTTCCCCCTGCTCTTCTGTTCAGCTACTGCAGTTGTTGGCCACCAGCAGAAGCATAAGAAATATATAAGAAATACATTTTAAAAAAGCAACAACCAAAAAAAAAAACCCAAAAAATAAACAAACAAGAAATCTCTATAGGAGATAATATTGCTCACCAATAACATAACCCTGGTATGTTCATATTGCTCAAGCCTGAACTTAGGAAAGGCAAGGCACAAAGCCTGGTTTTTCTTCTGTATTTCTCTCCCTTCTCTAAAGCTAAAATTGCTCTGTGATTTCAGTTGTGGCAGGAGATCAGTTCTGGAGAAGGAGGATTGGTTGATACCTATCTCCTCAAAACCAGAAGCACAGAGGATGTGGGATGTTGTTCTCACAACATGCTCCATTGCTCTCTAGAAGGTTCAGCTGACAGAAGACTTCTGCAATTTTATACAGTGAGAGATAACGTGGTGGTTCCAGCCATGCCTTGTGCAGAGGCTGCCCTGAAACACACAGAGCACCATGAAGAGTGGACAGAGCCCCCAGAGCATCCTGAGCAGCTCCTTCAGGAGCCTTCCAAAAGAAACCTTCAGCCACTGACTGTGACAGGCCCAAAGTCATGACCACAAGTGGGAATGATTCCATATCCTTTCAGTCAGCCAGGACCCCTTACATCCTCATCCTCCTGATTTTTTACACACTGTTGTAAAACCAGGAGCAAGGATATTGGTGCTCCCTCCCTTTCACTTCCTTTCCCTGCAACCCTACAGAAATAGCTGGGTTACATCAGACAAAAACACTCAAAATAACAATGAAAACAGATGTGTCAAGAAAAGAAAAGCCATGCATGAGATACCTGCTGTGCTCAGCAGTTCAGCAGTTCTAGGTGGGGTACTCATCCAGTCAATGAGAGGTTTTACAGCACCAGAGTCAAAAGGGGGCATCTAATAGTTTAGAACTCAGTAGTAATAACTGGGGGATTGTTGTTTGGTTCAGTTTGTTTGGGGGTTTCTTTCTCTTATTTTGCCCCTACCTGTCTCAGATTTGCCTCTTGATTTTCAGACCAGTTCACCAAAAATTCAATTTACAGGAGAGGTCCATGCCAAGATGTGTACTCAAAACTTTTCTGGAAACCATGAGGTGTTGTTCACCTCACTTACAGCTCTCTGGGCTCTGAGCCCAAGCCCATTTTGCTCAGCTCCCATTAACTTCCCTGGCCCCTTAGGCACCTCACAGGTTCTTTGCAGAACTCATTTTGCACAAACACATTTTTTCTAGAACATTCATCACCCTACATCCATAGTGCCAATTTCCACAAAACTCCCTCAGCCAGAAGGGCATCATCCTCCTTTAACCATTTCCAACAGACATCTTCATCCTTTCTCCTGTGATGCTCATCATTTTTGGAAGATGCTGTTTGTAAACTCTTGTTGAAAGCTGCCCTTTTCTTCCCTCCTCACCCCTTGGCTATACTGCCTACCAAAAAGCCACATCTGCTCATCCTCTGGGACCCTCCCACTGACCAGTGCTGTCTCTTGTGTCCCTCTGGCTCTCCACCCTTGGCCTGCAGCTCTCTGATATATCTTGGAGATTTGGACTGTAAGCACTTTGGAGGCACCACCTGATTCCATAAAAGCTGCACAACAATGTCCTGGTCTATAACACACATCAAGCAATGATGATGCAAACAAGGAACTCAGAAGAGTTCTGATCTCTGGAGTTCCTAATTTTTATCTGTCTAATAAAGTCATGGTTTCCCATTGAATCTCCTGAAGAGGTACCAGGAGCAGCTTCTGATAGTTGTAAGGAACCTCAACTTTACAAACTTTACCTTTAGAAACTTTACCTTTACAAACCTTATTTGATGTAGGTGATACATTATAACACCTTTCAACCACGAGTTCCTCAGCAATTGAAATACCAAGCAAGAGCTATGGGATTTTGTATTACAAGAAAAGTCACCAGTTTTTAACAATATCTGTTCAATTTATCACCCATCATGCTACGTCATCGGCAGCTCATTTGCTTCTCATGCACAGTGTACCAGAAAAAATGAAGAGTAAATGTTCTCAGTTAGTCCCATTTATTAGAATTTAACCCTCTTGCAGCTTGGTGTGGTATTTGAAAAGTCTGAAGGAATGATTACAGATTTCCCACACTTTTGACCAGAGAAGCTTTATCACAAAGCTGCTGGTGTTGACAGTCACAGAGATCAAGGGACTAGTAAAATCATTACATTATTCTTAAGAACACACTCAATATTTATGAGTATATTAACTCCATGTAATAAAGGCCACATTCTCTGGCTGTGATGCCTTGGATGCTTTGGGGATAAAATTAATCAACATGCATGAAAGAGGATCTCAGAGTCAAACAGGAAAATCTGCACATAATAACAAAGATAGTTAGTATCTGGCAAAGCTACAGCACAAGGAAGAAAAAAATACTATGATTAAACATAATAAGACTTCACTTGAAATGTAAAATACTGTGGAACAAATCCTGCCAGCTCGCATAAGAATCAGCAAACAGGAAGCAGCAGCCTTTGCAACACAGCCCAGCACACAGGGAAAACAACACTGGAGAACAAGATGCTGTGGCACAGTCCCCATCACTGTGCTGCAGAGCACTTTCTGTCTCCTGCTTTTGAAGTGCATGAGGTTCAAGTCTAATTTCTGCTCCCAAAGCAGGACTTCTTGTATTTGAGTCAGTAGCAGGTCCCTGCTGCCCAAGTACAACACTGTCATCCTTTCTCACACTCTCACATGTGTGAGCTGGCAGCACTGCTGCCTCAAGTGCATTCTGTCAGTATCATTTTCTAATATTTTCCAGCATTACAGCCATTCCAGAGCTGTGTCCTGGGTGCTTGCACTGCCTCTTAACACTTCCCTCCCTGAAGCTATGAGCACTGAGCACGGTCTTGTTACAAGGGGAGAAGGGGCTCTTTTATCCCATTCCATGTGAATTCCCTGACTGCATTCACTAAGAAACACTCAATGGGGCACTATGTTACTATCAGAAATGTGAGCTCACAATAAAAAGAAGCAGTTTTGGCTCACAACCTCTTGAATGTCTTTGCACTTGAGAGTTAGTGCTGAACCCTTCCTAACCCTTCAGCTGCAGTCTGTACTACATAGTTGTAAACTCGACTTTCAACTTTCAGCGATCATTTGCATGTGTGTATCTTCAAAGAATGGCATTTGATTTGCAACTGTGTGTTGTAATGAGAGGCTAATTAACACAAATACAGTTATTAGCAAGTTGCAGACATTTAAAGGACAAATCCAGCAGACCAAAGTCTGTGACGTACTGTGTGACAGGGATGGAGAACCTCAAGGATGAGCTGATACCAGGCAAGGCTCTGCCCCTAACTCCATTACCACAGGCAAATCACCAACATTCTGCAACTTGGTTTCCCCTTCTGTAGTGGGATAGTGAGACTCATTTACTTTGCTGGGTAGTTCTCCAGCTTAATTAAATCGTTACCTTTAAATTAAAGCACTAGAGAAATGCCAGGAAGTAGCATCTGAATTAGAAGGTGGAGGTGACACCCTAATGAAGCAAGACTATTTCCATCGTCAACAGCAGGCACAGTAAAAGGTCACCCATGGTATAATTGTGAAACCACATTCCAAGCTTCTGAAGGCAAGATGACTTTTCCCAAAACTTCATTAAGGAGGAAGATATGTCCTGGCATCATGGGATGGCTGAAATCCTGCAGTTTCACAGGAAATCTGCAATGGTTTCATTATTTTTGTTTTCCTCTTGTTTGCTATCCTAATAGCAGTGAAATATCACAGCTTTTGAAAGAATGCTTTCTCCACAGGCAGCTGTTATCAGTATGGTCAAAAACCTATTAAGAAAATTGCAGAGGATCATTTCCCTTCAAGTTGGTAATGCTCAGCACTGATTGAGTTTTCAATCTTTTCTTTACAAGAGCCACAGCAGAGGCACTGGCACTTTTTGTTTGGGACAGCTTCTCCTAAACATCAGTATGTTCCAACATACTCCACACACGCTGGAAATTTCCAACTCTTTGTAAACATAAAAACCTTATTGAAATACACACTACTGCTGTGCAGACTTTTTATTTTTAAGTACTGGAGGAAACTCATTCTGAAACCTTAAGAAACAGGCCAGTCCTCAGTGGAGGCCCATTTTCATCATGCACTCCCAAAAAAGCTGCAAACTTAGTGTCAGGTGTGAAGCTGTGTATGCCCTGTATCTTGGAAACTGCACTCAAGCTCTGTCCCAGATACCAAAAAGGCAAATCCCATCATAAACTCATTTAGTCCATTCTGGGAAGTCATTAAACCAAAACCAGGAAAACAGGCAGCTACTTCCTTGTGTGTTGCACTTGAAAAAAAGAAGATTATCCAAAACAAAGTCGTTACACACAATGTTTATGTTTCCAGAGTGTAAACACCAAGAAATAACACATTTACTGTTTGCTTTGTAGCAATGCAAAAGCTTTTACTTTTAAGGGCAAGATGTGCTATAGGACAGGTCAGCCTAGTTCTTTCTATTACATAAGATGCTCTTACATTGACTGGATACATATTATCCAGTTTCTGTGAGGCTATGTTAGAAAATAGTGGAAAATACTCAGGAAATTACAACTGGAAATAACTCTGTATATGATTTTTTCCCAGTAAATAAATACATACTTGCATATACTTTGTATGCTTATGGTGTGTATATATATATATATATATATATATATATATATATATACACTAGCTTTTTCTTATACTTTTTGGCCAATCCAAATGATTGCAACTAAGTTCTCAAGTAAGACAGAAGATGTACTTGGAGTATTGTGAGTATTGTGCCCATACAGCTGGATACTCTGTTTGCTTATGTCTGTCTGTCAGCTGCTTGCTAATTGTTTTTGAGGCCACTGACCTGCCTTTGACTAAATCTGACAGCAGGAAGAAGTCCCAAAGCTTCCAACACTTTCATTTTAAAAAAATGGTTGGGTAGATGCAAGACTCATATAAGACAAGGAGAGAAAGGCTAATGACAAAGGTCAACTTATTTGACATCAGAGAATCCACAGCAGGGATCACCCTGGAGACAAATCCTCAGGAACCAGTTTCCATTGGAACTGCTGCTCTTCTAACACTTATTTCAAATAGAGCTGGAACCAGAAATTAATTCCAGTTCTCACAACAGTCCACTGGCCTTAGGTAAATCATAACTTCTGATGCTACTTCCCCTGCCATAACGTGGCTGGTGTTAAAATCCCTTATTAGGTTGCTGCAACAATTCATATTTGCAATGTACTTTGAAGGTCTGGAGAGTTGTATTTACTAATTATTACCTGTCTTGAGACATGAGCTGCATATTCAAAGTGCTAGCTTGATTCATCTGCAAGTGCACATCACATAAGCATGTGGTATGCACTAAGACTCAAAATACAAAAGTAAAGATTACTTTTAGAGAAGACTTTATAATCAAGTCAGTTTTGAGCTCAAAACATATAATTTTTATTACCACAACTCTTCCATTACACTGGATTTAAATTATTTCATGTTTTAGATTAGCACTTTATATTACACCAGTTTGAAAAGTAAATACCGATTGACAGAAGACAAAAAGCCCATGCAAAGTTTGATTCTGTCCCCAAAGGCAAGTCTGATGTCTGAGATTTTAAACCTTTGATATCAAGCTGCATGTTAATAGATAAGTTCCACAGGGCAGTTATTGAGCACAGTAATACCAGAGCTTGTCCTAGGAATACCAGCAATCACAGCACTGGGTTTGGCAATGCCACATTACAGTAAGAAGGCACTTTTATCTTCTGCTTGGTCAGGCACTTTCCAGCCTTTCCAGAAAAGAAGATGCTTTCAGTTCTTGCAGGCAGAGAAATCAGATGGCAAAGGTCTCAGTGGAAGTGCTAGAGCAAATAGGTGAACTAGATGTGATTTTGTTTTTTTTTTTTTTTTTTAAAGATTGCATGATGGGGGGAATAGCTTCCTAAAAAGGAAACTTGCCATGCATTAAAGGTGCTTTGTAGAAAAACTCCACTTAGAGAGGTCCCTATTTGAGGGCAAGGGAGCACACTACAATTTCCTTCAATAATAACAGGTTAATCTTCTATCTTCAAGCTTCCTTCTGTAACAGGCTGACTACCAGCTGAGTACTTAATATCTTCCAATACTGGCCTTTACATTTCCTGAAGGAACAAGCCACATCTAAAAAGAAAAACAAAAAAGCCACAATGGTGCCAGCTAAATTCTCCTTCTAATCCTCCCCATCTCCCTACTCCAGACAAAATAAATACAACCTGGCCAATTTATTCTAACAACAGTGACTTAGATTTATGTCCCTTGCTCTCTATCACTGCCCTACAAGCATATATTATTTTAATGTAGTATAAACAAATATTGGATTTGCTTAACACCACATTGAGTCCTGGTGATTAAAACATATATATGCATAGAGAAAAATTTATACATGCACAAACCCCTTTGTAAGCTCTGAAGATAAAATTATCAGTATTGCCAAACAGAGAATATGTATTATATTCTAATGACATGAGACAGTTGATTACCAACAAGCCTACTTCATTTCTAATTAGAAAAAGTTCAGTGATGATCTTCTTCCCTGCTGTTATTGCCTGACAAGAATAAACAAGGAGTCCTCTCTAGGGATGGCACAGTAAACATCCAAACAGGCATTTGCTTTGGAGCTGAGCTTCACCGTAGTAGTAAGTACTGAGGAGCATAGTGGCTCGCACACTACGGCTGGTCACACACCCACCAGCGCATCATTTTGAGTGTTTACCTTAAGAAAACCGAGCTTTGCAAAGTGCATTGCAGCTGCCTAGCCGCTCCTGCCAGCTCTGCCGCCACCCGCTCGGGAGTTCTGCAGGGAAGGGACCCTCCTTGGCACGGGGCTGAAGGGCAGCCGGCTGCTCCAGGCTGGACGCGCTCCGCAGAGACAAAGCAAAGGGGATTTGCTTCGCTGCGATTCTCACCCAAGGACACCCCGCTCGCCCGGCTCCCCCCGTGCGGCAGCAGGCTGTGTGTGTCTCCCCGGCCGCAGCTGCACCTGTCGCCCGCAGCGCTCGCCCTGTGCCGGGATCGATAACGCGTCTGCCATCACCCCGAGCCTCGCCGAGCGCCCTCCGCTCGCACCGCGCTGCGGACACCGCTCCCTCCCGAATCCCAGCGAGCGCCGATTCCATTTCATCGAGCCCACACAAACAAAGGGCGCTCCTCTTATTTTCGATAAAATTCACACAAACTAGAGAACAATACCGGAGGGGCCGCACAATGGGCACCGGCCGCGCCGCATCCCTCACGCCATCCCTTCTCTCTAGCCCCGGCTCGGCGGGCGAGCCCCGCTGACCCGAGCCCGGCACAACCCCGGGGACGGCGGCGGCTGCACCGTGCCCGGGAAGGGCTGTCCCCGGGCAGCGGGGGATGCCCTCACAGCCGCGGGGTGCGCTCACCTGCCACGGTGTACCGGTCCAGGTAGTTGAGCACGTTGCCCACGCTGAGGATGCCGGCGGCCGCTACCCGGGCCCGGCCGAGGGTCGGCGCCTTGCGGAGGGCGGCGGGGCGGTCGAGGTGCTTGCCGGCCGCCGGGGGGTTCATCCTGCCCGACAGGGTCTGCACCTCGCCCTCGGCACCCCGGCCGCAGCAGCCCCGCTCGCCGTCCTCCTCCTCCTCCTCGTCGCCAGATCGGAGCCGCCCGCCGCAGACCGGGCTGCTGCCGGAGGAGCCGTCGCTTTCCAGGCACATCATGGGCTGCGGGAGGGAATCTCGCCGTGCGGGAGCCCGGGCGGGGAGACCGACAGACAGACGGACGGACGGAGAGAGCGACCGGAGCGCGCTCAGCGCCGCATCCCGCGGTCGCCCTGAGCCTCCCCGGGACAGGCCGGCAGTGACAGCCCGAGAGGGGCTGAGCCCGGCGGGGCGGGAAGCTCCGCCCCTGCCCTGCGCCCCGCCCCGGCTCGGCGGCCGTGCGCGCCCCGCCCCAGCGGCCCCGAGGGCTCCGTGCGGCCGGCCCGGGGCGGCGCAGCAGGGCGGCGCCTCAGCCGCCCTCGAACCGGCCCTAGCAGGTGCCGCCTCAGCCGTGCTGTGCACCGGCCCTTCAGCCGTCCAGGGACCAGCCCGTAGGGGTTCCTCCTCATCCGTCCTCAGACCGGACCCGAGGGGTCCGGCAGGCGCTTTAGGTCGGCGCCTCCTCTGTTTTCAGTGTGGCCCTGAGGGTGTCCCCTTCAGCACCCCCCAGGTGCCCTGAGGGAATCCCTCAGCCCAGCAAGGAGCGGGTCCTCCCTCAGGCCGCCTCAGACCGGGCGGTTCCTCAGAAAGCTCAGCTCGGCCCTGAGGGATCCCCCCTCAGCCCAGCCCAGCCCGGGCATGAGGAGGTTTTCCCTCTGTGCCCCTCAGGTGATCCCTCAGCCCGGCTGTGAGGGGATTCTCCCTCAGTTCACCTCAGCCCGGAAGAGGCCGGGTCTTACCTACCCAGCATCACCAGAGCAGTGGGTCACGTCATGAATTTCCTTTATCTACCTTTGTTATACTTCAGCACTGCAAAACGAGCTTGTAACATACAGGTGGAAGCGTGGAAGTAGCTGGAAGATAAACAACCCACCAAACAAAACCAATGGCTCCAGCACTACTGGCTTGTACCCAACAATGAAATCCATATGGGCCGTGCAAACCCACCCTCAGATGTAGATTTTTAGAATAAATCTGTCCAAAATTCTCCTTGCCTATCCTGAGTGCCCAAAGCTGTCTCCTGGGCAGGGAAGGGACAGTGCAATGCAGGGCGAGGGCTCGCTGGGATGTGCCACAGACCTCACAACTTCCTGCTTGGCCCCAGATGATTTTCCTATTGCACAAAAGTAGCTTCAGGAACAACACACATCTTCAAAGGAAGTAAAATTGCTCTGGAGTTCCCCCCACTGCAAACAGTTCCATCCCGCTCCCTATAAAGTTCCACCTTTGAGCTAAGAACGGCCAAGAAACATTTCATTTCAAAAGGAGAATGTTCAAAGAGATAAAAGTGTTCACAAGCAGAGTGGCTCCAGCCTGTCATACCTGTCATAAAACTACAAAAGGTAACTAAAACCAGAGAAATAAAAAGGCTGCTGGAGAACCAACACATGTCCAAAACCAGCATGTTACAATTTCAGATTTCTCTCAGTTTGTTGATATTACCTAAGAAAATGTGTTGTGATTAAAGCCTTTGTCTCTCGGGTATTTAAACAAACCCCCCTTGCCTTTCCCTGAGGAACACAGAGCTGCTTGCAGCACGGCCCGTGTGTGTGTGCTCAGCATAGCTGGCTGTGTCACACCCTGCCCACCAATGACACCAGATTCAGACTATGCCAGAAATCTGGGGAGATACCACCAACGTGACCCTCAGGATGCTAGCAGAGAAAAGGGCACTTTTGGTGAGTCACCTGCAATTCAGGGTTTGTGCAACACTGCTGAGAAAGGAGCAAACACCATTTCCGGTGATGGGTGACACTCCCAATCTGTGAGAGGTGACAACTTAACGTTGGGAATGGGTCTGCACAGATGTGCCAGAGTTCATTTCCAAAACAGAAACAACATATCTGGTTTAATGATAATGTTCAGGTTGACTTATTGAAGTCTAGGGAGTAGTTTTTTGCTCCATAGCAGCATCTGCAGTTCAGATGTATATGGGAACAGTTACATTGACAAAAGTGCTTATTCATGCCCCCACTAATTTCAGAATTCTAGTGATGTACCTAATTTGGTTAAGTCACAGTACTCACATGTTATATAGTCCAAAAGGAAACACAAAAACAAACCAAACAAACACCAAACCAACAGAAAATGATAGAAGTGAAAAGAAGAAAAAGAAAGAAAAAAGGAAAAGGAAGAAAATAAGAAAAAGGAAAAAAGAAATGAAATGGCTTCACAAGGACCACTTGGCTTGCTCAGCAGTGGAGGCAAAACTCATGGGTTTTTTAACTTATCAGGCACTAAACACAGCTGAAGTGCCACTTCAAGGAGTCCCACAGAGAGCAGCCAAAGTGTCCAGGAGCCCTCAGATACAAATGGTCTGCTCCACAGTCTATTCTACTCTCTGCTATTAGACTCTCACAGTCTATTTTCTCACTGCTTGGTCTACCCCAGGCTCTGCACACAGAAAACAATGTTCAGAAAATGTCAATGAGATTAAAATGTAGGATAAAATTAAAGACCAGAGTCTCTTGAGTCAGATGGTTCTCCTGAAAGCAGCTAAGAAAGCACAGTTTTCTTAAGGAACAGGTGTTTAATTTCATTTTTCTTTTCATTTACCAGTATCAAGCACACAAGCACAGCTAACACTGGAGCCATGGTGCCTTAATGCACATTAGAATAACTGCCTAAAAAAACTAGGGAGTGACTTCTCCAAATCTCCTCAATCCAGCAAATGCCCAAGAAGAGAAAAAATCATCCCAAACACCAACTTACAATTAAAGGTCAACATATATGTTCCAAAGTTCAGGCAGACTTCTGCTGGCCATTGAACATGGAGCAATGCAGGACCAAGCTGAAGGAGCATGCAAGAGCATCCTTTTATTCCTGATGTAGGGAGAAGTTTCAGCTCAGAGAAAACCACAGATACAGCACAAAGACATTTGTTGGGCAGTGAGTTATGTGGACACACAGAGTGTTGCAGTCAACCCTGACACCTTCCATTGTACATGGAAAACTCACAGACAAACACAGATGATGGCAGTGCATCCCTGTCATGAGGTTTATGTAAAGAGAAAGCAGAGGGAACTGGAAAAAGTGTAATAGAATGGTCTTTACTGTCAGGATGAATCATATAACTGAACTGCTTTTAAGAGGAACAGCACAGATTCTAGCTCAGAAACATTGCTGGGCTTGGCTGTTACAGGGTATTGAGAGGCAGGTTGATTACACTGTGCAAGTTCTAACATGGGGAGAAAAACACCAGTTTTAAGAGCTCTAATCAAGGGGGGAAAGGCATGGCAAGAACCAGAACAATGCTGAGAGCTGGAGTTAGAAAAATTCTAATGAATCATCTGGTTCATATTTGTTACAGTGATTATCCTCTGGAACAAAATATTAAAGAAGGAGTGTATTATCTATCCTTTTCTGTCCTCTGATCCAGGTTTGATTGCCTTTCTAGAAAGTGCATTATTGAATTCAAGATGAGCTCTTGCACTCCCTGCAGAGAGAATGGGCTGTAATTTGATGATACAGGAGCTCAGGCTAGGTGTGTTGAAGTCCTAGCCCTGAAGATACCAGTTCTCACTCTGCTTACCAAGCACACATTTTCTGCACCTACCTTGGTCATTAGATTGATCTGAGCACAGCCCTAGGAAAGCACATGACAACAATCCAGTCTTGAAATGGTGACTGCACAGCAGAAGTGTCCACATATCCCAGGTGACAAAGATGGACAGCATCCTCCTGGTACTGGGATACCTTGTTTTGTCTGAAAGCTAGGAGTCTCCTTCATACTGGGATCACTACCAAGAGGTTTGTGGATACATTGAAAAGCAAGTCTGAGCTCAGCTAGCTCATCTTCCATCTCCTTCCACATTAGGCATGTCATGCCTGCTTCAGAATGAGCCCTGGCCAGTTCCTGCAGAATCAAGTGAACTTAGTAGGACTGGTAGAATTAGCAGCCTTGCTGGTCTCTGGGAGCCCCCCAGCCTGTACCCCATCCCTGTCTGGTGCCAGTGCCACAAACCCAATGTCTGGGTGAGACCAAAGCAAACCAGGCACTAGTCCTGTGCTCAGGGAACTTGCAGGCTGCATACTCTGTGAGGAAAGAACAGACTCACTTGTCAGTAGCCCTGCTCTCCCCCAGGGCAGTCAACAGAGCGTGTCCCTTCAGGGATTATTTTCTTCCTTTCAGTATTTTGTTAGTATCGTAAAAGCTTGAAAATGTTTGTTTTAGTTTATCCTGGTCTGCACTTATTGATTTTTCCTCATCTCCAGAGTTCTACAGAGGGTCAGTATGAGCAGAAGTGCTTCTGTTTGACAACAGAACTTATCTTTGAGGAAACAAACCCACATTGCCAGTGCACCAATATTAACTTCAGTGACAGAGTCCAGCAGCTGACCCAGGGGCTGTTCCTGGCCTGCAGGAAGGTTATGAGCAGACTCTCACCTTCTCTCCCAAGGGAACATGGCTGTTTGCAGAGAAGGATGGGGAGCTGCACCACCTGTGGAAGGCAAACCCAGATGATTGATAACCAGGCCGGACCTTACCCAGTTTAAGCAGTTACTGGAGGCTGAGGAACTGGACCATCATGAGAACATCACATTGTCCTTTTGGAAATAATGGAAATTAGCCTAGCTTGTTTCAAACCCAGTTTTCTTCTTTGGTTAGTAAAAATCTTAGGGAAAAAACCCCACTTTTTTGTCTTCAGAAAGTCACAACAATCTCTAAACCAGAACTGTCAAAGGGCTGGAGTCTCCCTGAAGTAATCCTTTGCCAAAATGTACACCAGTGTAGCCCCTACCATTATCAGGAGCAGTAACTGCATGCAACAGTCTAACATGTTCAACTGTAAATAATTATGACTCAATGCTATTATTGTGCTTTTCCTGTTTTGCTTTATCTGATTCAAAATCGGGACTCAAACACAGACACACAGAGACACACAGCTTCTCACTTAAGAAAAACAGAGCTACACAGAGTACCACACTACAGGATCACAAACCCCAGATTTTGGGTTACCCAGATATGAGCCTCAAACTGATGAAATTCCATGAAAAGTCACATCATCAGGTGATCATCAAGGCTAAGAGGGCAAAACACAGGACAATGACACAACTGTCTGTAGCATTGTGCATTCTTGGGCTTCAAACAGATTGCAGCTCTGCAGAACAAGAATCACAACCCTGCAATTGCACACCTGCATTCCCATTATGCCCATGGTTATACCATGGCTTCTTTTTTCTTCACAAATTTCTCAGCTGAATTAACCTGTGTTACTGACACTTGATGTTACACAGTAGCATTTACAAGCTCATCCAGCTCAGAGGTTTCTTGTGAGATGCTGTACCAGGGAGACAAGGATCAAACAGCTCTCCCAAGGCAGTGAAGGGGGATATACATTAGCACATATCTCCATGTTTTCCAGCAGTCACTCTCTCAGACAGGCTCTGTACTCTAAACTACCTCTGGAGACCATCCTCTGGATCTTATTTCATGCATCCAGTGCTCATTGATGTGAATAACCTTCTGGTCATCATCCATTTCCTTCCACATATCACACATCTCACTGAGGAGAGCTCTGGACACTGACCATGGCACCTCCAGAACAATTTCATAAGCAAAGGAGATACAAACAGTGCCCCAAGATGCACAGAAGTTTTAAAATCTCTCAGAAGCCAAATTAGACTTAATATTCAAAGTGTAGCAGTGTTTTAATTCCTTGAATTCAACAGAAACACAATGGAAGCAAAACAGTGAATCAAAAGAAAAATCAATGAAAAGAAGCTGGCATCCCCAGGCCCAGTTCTTTTCTGATCCTCACATTGTTGTGCCTGAAAAGATAAATTGGATGCAGAAGAAGCTGTATTTCCATGAAAACATTTAGCTTTTGAAACAATACGAGCAGCTGCTCTCACCCTCCACTACAATCCTACATAAATGCTGGAATATTTGTTTGTGACTCTTTCAGTTGCAACATTTGTATAATGTTCCAGGCTGCCTTGCATAGAACAGCTCATGCCAACCAAAACCAAATTAAAGGGGACAAAACCAAAAAAGTCCCACAGAAAAAAAAAAAAAACAAACCAAAAAAAACCAACCCAAGCACTCCAAACAGCCCTGTTCTCTCCACTCCCAGAGGCAGTTGGTACAGAAGGCAAGCACTGCCACTGCCCTTTGTGATGTCTCAGTAAATGGCCTTTGATGTTCAGATTTGTTGAGTGCCATGATCCATTTCTAGAAGTCCTTGCCTTCATTATACTCAGAGGAATCCTAATGCTCCAAATAAATGGAGTTTGTGGTGTCACCTCAAGTCCCAGCAGGGACTACAATTACTAGTGTGCCACATTTTTGGCAAGTTTTGTTGTGTTTGAATGAGGGATGTAGACTCTGAACTTCTGCCTCTGCCCACTGGAGCAGTCGGATTGTGCAGATGATAAGATGCATCTTTGCCTTTAGCCCCACTTCTCAGAACTGCAAATACTTGAGGTCTGATTAACTGGTGTTTAAGAAGCCAGTGTGGAATGGATAGCTACAGAAATAGCATTCTTGTACTACCCCAGCATTTTAGGAAGAGACTGCCAGATCCCTGTGGGAGCAGAGGAATCCTAAAACACAAAGGGCAGACCCAGCAGTCACCAATTCATAAACAGCTTCCTGGCATCTTACAAAAGGGTTCAAGCCATGTGAAGGTGATGCAAAAACATGAACAGAAATGGTTCCATTCTCTGCTTTGCCCATGTGAGGACAGGTAAAAGATGCAGTCACACAGTGTGGAGCAGGCTGGAACTGTACAGCTCTAACTGTGTGGTTTATTCAATCGAGTTGTCTTAACTCATTTCCAGACCAAATTTCCTCAAGCAACTTGGAAAATTCTGGATTAATCCTAGCAGCTCTAAATAGGACTGAGCATCAATTGCCCCAGACATTGTCATGAAAATTGCAAGCCCGGTCCCATAACATCATGTGCTTTATGTTAGTTCATCATCAGAGTTGCTTGAATTTAGAGGGTTCTAATCAGAGTGAGCATTTTCAGTTGAACAAAATATATCTATAACCTCATCACCCAAAGGGTCAGTCTGAGCTTTCTGAAGAGGAGATTATTTGATTTCACACTTAGTAATTTTCATGCTTTTTCAGCATTTACAGTGAAGCCATTTGGTTTACAATAGGATATTGGGAATGCAGCCTCCTAGACCAGCAGCAGTTACACCCTGGGACTGAATGGCTGCCTACAATTCTGGGGGACAGCATTTGACAACCAGGTAGAGAGGATGGAAGGAACCAGCAGCTCTTCCCAGTGGTTCTACACTTAGTTCAGCAGATTTAAACTCTGCAGTCCACACTGGGGACTGATTCACTTGATCAAACAGAACAGAACATGCAGGGGTTTCTTCACTGGTGTGTTGCCCTGCCCAGCTTGTAAAGAGATCAAGAACATCTGCAAAGAGCTCTTTGTTAATCACAGCAGATTCTATGCCATGGGCATTAAAATTAAAAAAAAAAAAAAAAAAGAAAAGGAAGAAAATGAAAGGCAGTTGTTCTTCAAAGCCAAAGTGCTACTCCAAATTTAGAAAGCTGAGCTAGGTTTCTACCCAAGGTAGCAGTGGTTGCAGGTACTAGTGAGGTGCTTTGAAGGGATCACAGTTTGAATGTAGCCAGGATCAAGGAATTTAAGAGCAATTTGAGAAAGAACATCCAAATTATTCTCAGATCATTCATGTCTTAAAAGGAAAGAGAAAGAATGAGGTTCTCAGTGCACTGCCTAGGTAAAGTAGCACAGGGTAAGGGTACACTTGAACTTACCTCTAATGGAATGGAGAGATAAGGGAAAGGAAAAAAAATGAGACACTAAGTAAAAGGATGTGTGCTGCCAATTACAAAGTTACCTGCAACTCTGGACATTATTAGCAGTTTCTATTTCTTAGTGCCAATAATTCTGTATCCTAATAAGAGAAGCTTTAAATTAGGCTTCCTTTTTGACACCAGAGGGAACTGACCACATAACTAAATGTTGGTTGTGGTTTGTGTAGGTGTGCTTTCACTGGGGTCATCTTTCTTGTATGCAAACAGAATATAGCCACAGAGTGCTTGGTGTTTTAACAGGGATTGTTTCACAAAGCTGAGACAATCAGGAGTCCAAGTGGTCAAGAGAAGGGTTAGTAACAGAGTAGACAACCATCTGCTGAGAAAGAGGCTACAAAAACCATACTATTACCACAGAAGGGACAAATTTTGATAACTTAGAATATAAAAATAAAACAAATTGATAACAAAACAAAGGACACAGAATATTCTGTAAGCAATATTTTTGTTTTCCAGTCAGTTTTAACATAAGAGCAGTGCTGACAGCATACTGCCTCCTCATTAGCTAATGGATAGAGCTGTCAGCAGTAGGCCAGGCTGCAGGCTGAAGCTAAGGAGGCCTAGACAGAACTTTACAGGCTGTAAAAAAAGCTGGATGAGGGTGCTCTGATCTGCTGACACAAGACTTGCTGATAACTGTTCACAGAGAGAACTTCTAGGAGCCTGGAAGGATGCTCATGTTGTGCCAATATTTTAAACAGAAATTAGGTTTGCCAGCCAGGCATCAGTTCTGAGTAAAATAAGTGTAAGGGCTGACTTGATTAATAGAAAAACAGGGGGGATCATATAATTAGTACCAACAAAAAAGTGTTTTTCAGAAGGTAGAACTTGCTAAATTAATCTGATTTTACTTTTAAATGGATCAAAAGTTTCCTTGCCTGTTGAAAGGTATCAGTGTCACTGGACTGGACTCTTGCACACTTCACTGATGTTGTGTGACATGCCGATCAGGGATCTATGGCAGCTGAGATTTACCAGGACACATTAAATGAATTAAACCTGGCTCTACAACAAGTCACACGACAAAAGTGGGGATATTTTTCTAAGTGTGATTCTGAAGGAGTTCCTCAGGAATTTCAGCTGTTTTCTTTAATATATTGTTAGCAGCGAGGGAGGACACAATCAACAACTCCATCCTAATGCTATGGCTTTTAGTAAATGAGGAGAGCAGAGCTCACTGCTGGAGTATTGCGGCTTGCTTGGCAAGTTGGAATGTTTTAGTGTCTAAAACATAGATCTGAGTGAAAGCAGTCCCTTTGGAAGGGTGGTTAAGCTGACAGCAAGAAGCCCAAACTTCAGGAGGTGCCAGCACAGAGCTGTGGGGAAATGGGCTCTCAGCACTGGGACAGGCAGCGAGTGCTGTCACTGCTCAGTTGCAGAGTCACATCTACCCCAGACACAGCAAGTGCAGCTTTGTTGACTGCCACTCAGGAAGGCTGTTGATAAACAGAAGAGCACTCAGGAAACAGCTGCAAGAAAGATGAAGGGGCTGGGAATGATGTTTGATAACAACAGATTCAAGAAGCACACAAGGGTTTGGATTTTTAGGCCAACGGCTGATTTGCACAGGGTTGTGTTCTTGTTGTAGGAAGACAATTCAATTGTTACAGTTGTCTGTGTGACAAAACTGTAAAAAAGCCCTCACCAGCTGGATACAAACAGCAGACAAGGCACATGTTTATTAGTAATGAGGGTAATTAGCTGGAGCAATTCACCAGCAATTGTAGCAATTCTACTGTATCAAAAATTATTCAAGTCAAAATTAGATCTTTTTCTGAAAACCTGTGTAGTTCAAACAGGAACAAAATTTACAGAAGTCTACAGCTAAAACATAGAGGTTATCTATTTATAGAGATTAAATAGGCAGAAATGGTCTCATCTGCTCTGACAATCTGTTTTTAAATACAGTCAAATTCAAATATATATACACATGTATATATGTATTTGTACATACACATATATACATTTAAAAAAGAATTTAATATACATATTAAATAAGAATTTAATATACATATTAAATAAAAATTTAATATACATATTAAATAAGAATCTTAGGGCAAGTGTTTCTGTCTGTTCAAATGCTTTTTCTTTCTGAGCAAGTGTAAAGATGGAAAAAATGGCTTTAACTGCAGTGGCAAGTGGTGCTACTGAAGAGCATAAATGCCAACTCTTCTTATCACTTGTCTATTTCTATGCTCATTGTTGCAAAACCTAATGAACCACAATTGATATGTGTCAAGAGGGCAAGGTTTGTAAGCTTTGCTAAATTACAGAGAATTACAAAGTCAGAACAAAGCTAGAGGGCATTGCTTAAGTGCTTAATTCTCAAGAATAGAACAAACCTCTCAGGATTGCTGTTTCCAACTTGCTCTTTTTAGCAGCTAATTCTTCTAAGATGTGTATCAGTGTAGCTACTGCTCATTTGAGCTGCTGGAGCAGCTCAAACCTCATCCTGGAACATAACCTGCAGCAAGACCAGTCACACAACCCTGCCAGCCAGGTAAAGGGAACAAGGTAAACTTTATCTGCACGTGTAGCATTGGAACTGTCACTCTCCTGCTGCTCAGGGACATCTGCCTGAACACCTGCAAGAACCCTCCTTCCCTTCAAAGCACAGATCCCAAACACAGTTGAGGCCATGTGGCCTCTGACAGATCAGTTCTTGCCACGTTGCAGTTTCCTACTGGGCATTGATTGGCAGACAACTGCACTGTAAAGAGGGCTGGGCTGTGTGCTGGGAAATACCTACTCTGGCAGGAAGAATATTGTAAAGTTTCCAACCTGCATCATTTCCTAAAATGACTCAAGCAGCAATACTCACACAGATGTATCCTATGGCTTATTTTACAAATTCCACACATTCATCAGTATAGTTGTAAAGAACATTAAAAATAAAACCTTTGCAAGCAAGGTCCATGTCTTGCAATGGAGGATCTGGTTCAATGCAACTGTAGCTCACGTTTTCCTACCATTCATAAACTGCACAAATGCCATCAGCAGTTCCTTTCATTGAATTGGAGCCAGGTTGTGGAATCAGGAAACATATTCTCTACTCCAAGGGCATGAGGATGTAGGCATGTGTTCTTTAAGAATGCTTATGTTTAACACTGGTTCCCAGGCAGGTCTGAAAGCATTGTGGCAAAATGTGGATTGGCCTGAAACTTGCCCTGTTGTCCCAAAACCCAGAGGTGAATGGCCTTTGGCAAACACTGGTGGAGATAACCAGACTCTACCTGAATGTCATTTCTAAAAAAATAGTTCAGTTTCCTGCCACCTAGAACAAAATTATTATCTCCTGATGGCACCTGGTACTTTTAATGTCAGCTTGTTCAGCTGTATCTGCATTATCATGTCCATAAATCATGGGGCTGGAAAGGCCTTCCAGACCTCCATTTTCTGGAATAAGTTTCTTCTCTTCACAGTATCAGTTTGGAGACTCTTATAAAGTCTCCCTGTTTAGAGGGTTATAGGTTTTTACATTGTTTCAAAACCAAGTTTATGCCTGGCCCAGTCAAACCCTTTTGCTCTTTGACTAATGCTATCCTTTGATTTAAGTATGTTTCTCTTCCTGTTGTCCATTCCTGCAGTGTATTTATAGATGGTAGACTCTTTCCTTCTCTCATCCAGGGGGTTTCCAGGGTGACTGGGAAATTAATAACCTTTTTCTGCCCTTGTTTCAGAGCTAAGTACCTGCAAAGCTAGTTAAAACTTCATTCCTGCTTGTACAATGCATCAATAACCCCTCATCCTTCCCCAATTACCAGGACTGCAATTGCATTTTTCCCACCTGGCAGGTCAGACCCAGACTTTGACTGGCCCTCCCATCCTTCTCCCCCATCTGATTCCACTTACCTGCCATGTACAGCAGAAATCTCTCTTGATCTGTGGACTCACAATCACATGTTTTGTGTTGCTGTATTGTATCCATTTCAATTCCATTACATTTTAAAATCCTCCATGAAAGTAAACCAACACAAATATTAAATAATATCACATGTATTGTTAGGAACATCATTACTCTCTACCCTCATCTCATTTCCATGCAGCCTGCTTTGTTTCCTCCACCTGTATGGTTCTATTCTCAGAGGACAAGTCTGCTCAAACCCTTTGTGCTGCTATATTCCAGTTTTTTCAGAATGCTGGAGTGAAAAGCCCTATACTTGGGTAAGATCCTGGTAATAAAAAAATTGTACAACAGCTGACAAAGAAATTCCTTTATCCATATTCAAGTATGTTGGTTTCCCTAATCAGTTCTCCCTTTGAAAGAAGAAAATCTGAATCACAAACCTACTTTTGTTTATCCTTACAGTTAATTTAAATAGAATCAATCTATGATCACCCCAGCTAGCATGTTTTTCAGCAACCTCTTTATCATATCATTAACACTTGGAAGAATCACATTTGAAGTCGTATCATCCCTTGTTGATTCAGGCATATTTTGATGAGGAAGATCCATTAGATATTATATCTGACCTCACAATGATGAGCATTTGCTCTCCAGTCTATTATCTGGGTTTGTCTTTGTGCAACAGTCCCCAGGATTATATGGCTCTTTAATAACACCACACAGATTTAACCCAGATATCATTCTGCTAAAAGAGAGAAGCCTTCTAGCACCAACAGGCAGAACATTTTATCCATGCAGTCCTCCATGGGTTATTACCAGCTGCCTTGTCCTGAGAAAAAGATAGAAAGGGGATCAGTTGTCATGTTTTGAATTTTCTGGATAATACAGATGGATTTCAGAGAAGTAATTTAGACAAAATCTGGGTTACAAGGAAGATTGAGAAGTTTGAAACCTCACCACAGAGTCAATCTTTTATGCTAGAACAAGCAAATAACAGGGCACCTGCCATTAGGTCTGTTTGCACAAGTGTTAGACTCTGCCTCAGCCAGAAGGGAATGGCTGGGAAAGCTGATTTTATTATTCATTCACAAAACAATTCTTACCATTATGAAAAATAGTCTTAGTGATGCCCTTGAATCTGAATCTCCAGCTTTAGCTTATAAAAGCAAAACAAATGCCTTGGATATATTACTGTTGAAAAAAGCTGCCACATCTTTCTCTCTGAAGAAGCCACAATGTGTTGAACTGTGAAGTCCTTCACAATACACAAGCCACAGCACTTCTGTCACCACAAAGCAGCTGGCCCTTGATACCACATGAATGTGTTGAGGGTTTTCTCTTCCATAAAAGTACTTTTAGCATTTGGGCTTTCCCTGATTTTTGGTGGACTGCACTCCCTGAGGAATAGGTGGTGGAATGAAATGAACTTTCTCACATGGGAACAGCTCTGCCCTCTGCATCCAGCCCATGGAGAAGTGTTCCATAAAAACAACATGCTAAGTGACTGACTTAAATTGCAGCTTTCCTCCCAAGCACTTGGAACCATCCTCCTGCCACACAAACATGATAGAGCTGATTTACAGCTTGTTTGAGTCTCACAGGTAGGAGCTGATTTACTTTTGTCAGCTATCAGCAAGAGGGTGAGAAAAACTAGTTTTAGAGGAGGCAGAAGCCTTGCTGACTCCAGGCTGTAAGAATGCTCTGCTCCATCCAACCAGCTCACCTGAGAGGAGTGGCTTTGGCACAGCACTGGGGAAAATTACACCAGATAAATAAATGCAGCTCTGACAGATTCCATTCCTGTCCCTGGACAAGCTGCTTCACTTCCTTTGTTCCTCCATTCAATAGGCACCCAGCCAAGGTGCCCTCAGAGAGATCAGACTGAGCATTTTGGTGGAAACAAGTCAAAAAATGAGGCCAGATGAGTGCAAGGCTTTGCACAGATAAACCCACTGGAAGGCTCTCTTCTTCACAGGCACTTAAAAAATAAATCAGTAGTGTCCCTTTCAAGGTCCAATCAAACATCTACAGGTCCAAACAAATATCTGTAGGTTATACCTGTACAACTCTCATGCTGACAATCTCCAGCTTTTCTCTGAGCATTTCCAAAGGGAACTCACTGTCTGTGATCATCTTTAAAGTGATGCAGAAGTGCTCAGGCATCCACTCAGTCCCAGTATGAGTCTGGGTGGGCAGTGGGTTACCCTGCTGGGCTTCAGTGAGTCTGAGCAGCTGGAAGGCAGGTGACTAGGAAAGCTCCTGCCACAAAGGGATACAACAGGAGTTCCCATGAATAAAGTGTGGTGGCCATGGAGACATCCCAGTGGCATTTCAATTCCTCACATAGGAAATCCAAGCCTAGAGGATGACTTCTTCCAGAATCATCATCTAGGTTTGTAGATGCAGGAAGAAGGATCTCTTCAGAAAGGGCATACCAGCAACCTGACTTGTCCTTCTGCTCCTTGAGAGTGGGAAAGAGCTTCAGGTCAGGTGTTCTGCAGCAGGAATGTATCCACTCATCAAGTGTCAGGCCTCAAACACACACAATGAACCAGCTACAATGACTCTGTGAGGAGGCAAAACACTGGGGACAAACCAAAGCAAGCCACTTCCAAGGATAAAACATTTTATAGCTACAGATTTATATGCAGAAGCAAAAAATAAGCAGAGAAGTCATAGTTAAAGTTAGGAGTTAGGACACTATGACTATAGTTATAGTTAGGAGTTTTAGTTAAAATATTTGAATGCTTCATAAAAGCAATTGCAGGAGAGTCACACAGTGTTTTGGATGAAGCAGTATCCCCTCAGGAAATGATCCATGAGCAGGGTCCCAGTGGAGCTGTGCCATCATCCTGGCATGTGGAGCAAAGGGCAAGGTCCTGCCCCATGGGTGTTTGAGGCAGAACAAGCCCAGGAGCACAAATATTTCTGTCATTGCAGCATTTTTTACCTCACTGAGCAGTCTGGTAGCACTTCCAGATTCTTCAAATTGCCATGAGGCATCCAGCTAATCTTTTATGCTTTTCTCATAACCGAGTTCACACTGCAAGTCTGGAAACAGAGCTAGACTCCACCAGGTCTGTGCTGCCCAGGGTTAAGTCTTCTCCTCACACCTCCCTTGAAACACAATACAAGAAAGCACAAGAACTTGCTCCTGTTTCCCAGTGGCAGCAGGACTTTGGCAAAGCTTGCAAAACACTTTGCATGTTTCTGATAGCAGGTGCAATAGAAACATTATTTACCACTATATTTTCCTGGCATCTTTCCTAGATCTTCCACAGAGCAGATGGAGAATGAGCAGCACTGAGGCTGAGCTGTGGGTGCAATCATTCTCACATGCCTAATACTCCTCTGAGTAGCAACCACTACTCTCAGTACAGAAAAGTGTGCTTACCATCACTACTACAAGAGCCAGAGCCCTTGCTCAGCAATCCAGAAAACAATGTTCCCAAATGCTCCCTGCCACTTGCAAGGGGCTCCTTGCTGCCACGAGCTCAGAGAGACCAGGGCTGAGAGCTACAACACAAGAGCAGTGATGAGGAAAAATATGTGAAGCATTTTCCTGCACCCCCAGGGGACAGGTCACAGCCCTGTTAGCATGAAGCAAGAAAAGGGGGGGAAGGCTTTGAGTATTGTAACCACTTCACAGGACAAAGGAAATGCTCTGTTCTTGCAGAGCAGTGTGAGCAAGCAGATGCATTAGAAATCCCAAATCTCACATCCCCTGTGATGCCTCCTCACCTTTTGTTCCCCAGCTCCCAGGAGGCTGAGAGCAGATGCCCTGTGTGACCCAGGATGGTGGGCTCAGCCTGAGCAGGTGCAGAGCACACCTTCATGGGGAATGTTCCACTGGGTGTAGCTGTGCACTGTCCTCATGGAACACAAGCAAGGTTTTCCTGGATCAGCCCCAATTCCTTCTGTCAGAACAAATACAACAGGAAAAATACACAAAGAAATTTAAAAGTATTTGTATAGCGAAGCCTATTACACCAGCTCAGTCACAGCAGTTTAAATGCATTTCCTGGTGAATGCTGGCATTCCTTTCCCATGTTTACTGGGTTCCCAAAGCTGATACCCTGCAGATTTCAGGATCCACTGATTTTGTTGTGGCCATCCCAGCCAGGCAGGCATAGAGAACATCACTCACTCCCACTGGAGCCTCACAGTCTCTAAGGAAAATGGTGGGAACAAACACCTATCTGGCCGTGAGAAAGGCCAGTGCAAGACCCGTTCATATCCTCTGCTTCTCTTCCCCTTTGCCTCCTTCCATCCTTTGGAGGCTCAGGTGACAAAGTGAGCCGTGAGGGGACAGGCACAGCCAGGTCCTGCCTTCCCCTACACCACCGCGCCTCTGCTCCTTCAGAGGGCGGCAGCCCCCTCTCCTGGTGAAGGGTTACCTGCAGCTCCAGCTCACCTGTGGATGGAATTCCATAAGAACCACGTTTCCCAATCCCATCCGAGCTCATCTGACAAGCACAGACTGACTGCTCTGCATATCACCAACAATCTCCAGGCAAAAGGCAAAAATAGGAAAAAATTAGAAGACAACTTGCAGTAGATCTTCCATCAATACCAGATAGCACTGACCCTGCAGTTCAACCAAGCAAGGTTAGTTTACAAATATTCCTTCTAGGTGAAGAAAGTGCTTGGCAATAAGAGGTGCTGAGTTATCTGCATTCCAGTCAGCCCTGCTGGGTAGTTTTTCACACACACAGTGAAAAACTGTCCCTGCCACATGGGGCTCTGTGTGAATTCAGAAAACACAAGGTGCAGCAGAATCCTCCCATGGCAGATGGGGGCTGTGACACAGGGCAATTAGCTGACATCCTAAAGGTGTCACTCTAAGTCTGTAGCACAGCCAAGGACTGGATAAAGATGTCAAGTACCAGACACTCCTGTGTTTTCCTCGGGGGATTACCTAAAAATCAAGGCTATAAAAATTCACCTGGGTGATACAGGCAGGGATGAAAATACATTCCCTGGCAAATTCCATCCCTACCTCCATTTTTCAGCAGCTCTCCTGCCCATCCCTCCCCTGACCTCTAGTGGCTCAGGCTCTGTTCAAAGAGGAGCCTTGCTAAGCTGCAGTGACAAGTGACTCTGTAGTTCTGGCCCAGTAAAATGCAGTCTTTCCCTACTGAGAATAAGTGTATAAAAAGGAACTGAATCCCAACCACCTCCAAATGACATTTGGAACTTGCAAATGGACAAGCCTGGTTTGTTTTTACCATTTGTAAGCCTGTTCCTGTAGAAAGCACAGGAGACTTTTCAGAGGAAATATTAACCTTGGCTTAGCCCTTCCTAAGCTCAAGCATGTGCAGGTTTCTAAAGGATTTGTCTGTTCCTCCTGCAGACTAAACATGGGAGGGAAAGAGTAGAGAAGGTGCCTTACAAACGCAGGTAACACAGGGACAGGAGAAGCTGGGACAGGGAGATGCAGCAGCTCAGCACTGGCCAGTTAAAACATTCATGTTCCTGTAACCCACATGTGTCTGTTTGCCTAGGAAATATTCTTGCACAGGAAAATGGATGCAAACGTGGCATGCTTTAATTTTTGGCTGTGGGTGGAGGGTGCCATGGACACACAGAGCCCTGTTGGCTTCTGCAGGGGGGTGTAGGACACTTTGTAAGTCTGGATACTTTATGAAGTACTAAGACCAGAACATGCCCAATATCCAATTTATTTGCTGAATTAATGCACTGCTTATAAATACAGCTGCAAGGTCATTGTGCCTTAGAAATCAAAACTCTGTGACACAAATATGGACATGCCAATGTGGGGGAAAGATTACAGAAGAAATTGATTCTGCATTTTCTAACCAGGAATAATTCCAGGTAGTCAATGGCTCATAAGTTGCTATTGACTTAGAAATGGATTTCCCATAATCTCCTTGCACAGAGGATGTGGTTAATACCAAGAGAAAAGTGGGGAAAGGAATCTGGAAAAGATTTATTATTGCTCAGTAAAAGACAAAGGAGGTGTTCCCTGTATTTTTAACTCCAAGGACCTGCTCTCCTTCCCAGCTTCAAGTCTGGAATTTCAGCCAAAAAAGCAGGTCCCAGACTGGCTTCAGAGCCATTCCAGGTGATGTCTAAAACATTCAGATATCAGCAGGAGTCCCTGCATGCACTTGTCAGTAATGCTAAGAATAAAACCATTTGCAGGCTTGAGATCCGCTTGTGAACGGAAAAAGAACAAAAAATTTCCCCTGAATTCCTTTGCAATCAGTTTTTCAAACTCTCCCTGTTCCTGGCATCACACAGGGTTTCTTGAGGTAAGTAGGAATTACCTTCCACTACAAAAATACATTTTCTGTGTCAGAGTAAGAGATACATGGGTGGAAGGTGATGCAACAGATCTCCAGTTTGCTTTGAGCTGCACCTTAGTCACACACCTGCAGAACATCCAGTGTCACACAGGACTGGGCAGGTACCACTGAACATCACATCTGTAAAAATAAATCATCCAAGGTGAGGGCAGAGGGTGCATGGAGGAGCACAAAGTCTTCCAGCTTTCCTACAGAAATTACAAAAATAGAAATGTTGGTTAAAAGTGTTGGTTTTACAGCAATGCATTTTATTGGTTTGCCTCCATCCATGAACTTTCCTAGAAGAGATTGTTATTTTCAACTTTCTCCTGCCCAGCCCATTGAGATGGCTGAGAGCCACTATATTCTCCTCAGAGCTAAAGTTTCTTCCTCACCAATTGATCCTCAGCCCAGGTTTGCCCAGTGGAAGCCAAGCCAGAGCTGCTGAGGCATTTCCAGCTGCTGTGGTTCAGATCTCTCTGTGCTGTGACCAGCCCAGAACTTTGCCCAGCTCTTGGATTCACACCTACAGAAATTGGCAGCTGCTCATCAGTCTCCATTCCCCCTCAGAACTGCCCTGTATCCATGCAGAAATTCTGAGATGCACTTGCTGTTCCTAAAACTTATCCTGCCCCAGTTTGCTGTTGCAGGGCTGGTTTGGCCATTTGTGCTTTTTGGAAAGGAAAAACTTCTGAGACCAAATGAGATTTTGACATGTGTCCAGTTCCATGCTACTTTTTTTTCTCAAGATGCTGCTTTGAAGCAACTAAAATGATTTCTTTGGGTTAAAGGTAACATCAGTTATTATATTTCCTTTCAGATATCTGTGATTCTAGTGAGAGATGGGTAGGAATGCCACCACTCCAAGGGCCACTCACTGACATTTGGCCCAGCTGCCAGATCCATTCCCTGCTGGATGCACAGTACTCACATCACACACAGAGCAGGACCAAAATTTGACAATACACCAGTGAGAACACAGAAAGAGTCAGGTCATTCCCTTCACAGCACAGCTGGCACCTGCTGCCCCAGCAATACCTGAATATCTCTTCTAGACTGTGATGCCTCTTCCCTTTGTTCATCTCTCCTGCTAAATAAATGAGAAGGGAAGAATCTCCTACTTTGATTTCTCTGCAGGTATAATCTGAACTCTTTTCATTATTGTAACTAAATTCTAGAGCCCTGCAAATTGGTCACCATGCTTTAAAGCATGAAGATGAATCTGTGCTGACTTTACTTCCAAATCAATTCCTCTCAGCTGTGTTTGCTTCTGGCTACCTCAAGGTTGGGGTAGAAGCACCCATCCAGCCTGAGAGCTTGGCTCAGCTCCCAGGGCTGTGCTGACCCCACAGCCCAGCTCCTGATCTCGGGGGTGTGAGGCACTGCAGGGTTCTCCCAGACACCTGCAGGGTACAGACCTGCATTTCCAGGCTCTGAATCAGCCCTGTGCTCACAGCAGAGGAGCATTACTGACCCCCACTACAGCTTTAGGCCTGGAGTAGACAGAAATGGGGCATTCAGCCTGCAGGACCCACTGGAGGCCTTGTGCCCCAGGCTAGGGTCACTTGGCATTGATGAGCAGCACCTGGGTGTCACCACATTTATCCTCACAGAGAAAAGCAAGGCACAATTCTTCCCAAGAATATTTCTGAGATTCACATTCTCTGAACCCCAGAGAAGGGAAGGACATATCTTTTTTGCAGTGCCTGTCTTTGTGCCAAAGCAGAATCCAATGTGGAGATTGTTTACCCAAAGTGATGGGGTTTTGTTTCCTTGGCCTGTCGGGGCCAGGTGTGTGTGTGTGTGTGTTGGGACTGTCACTGACAGTCACAAGATTCTGGGCAGTGTGTGCAGCTGAGTGCTTGGCAGATTCAGTTTAGATGTAATGTAATATAGTGTAATATAGTATAGAATCACACAGTAATAAAGTAATATAAAATAATATAATAATAAAGTAATTAATTAACCTTCTGATATCCGTGGATGCCTCCTCATCATTTCTCCCTGCCACAGGGGCTGTCCTGATTCAACACCTGGGCATGGAGAGCAGAAGAATTTCCCTTCAGCATAGGAAACCCCATGGTACCTGGACTTCCATGGATGCTGATGCCAAGTGTTTTGAGCTGTTACACCCTCCCACCTCATTTAGACCAGTTCAAAGGGTATTATGTTTCTTCGCACCTTTGTTCCTAAACCCCTGAACCCAGAGCCACAACCTGCATTGAATGAATGAAAAAGGTGCCTTGTGTTCATCAGTACTGGCCCAAGTTGGGTTTTAGGGGAGATTTCAACACAAGCTCAGCATCAGCTGCCCAGCGGAGTCCTCTTCTGAGCTCTGAGGCTAATTTCTGCAAGCCCTGAGAGGATTTTATCCAGGGTCTATTAGCCATTGTGCAGCAGGAGGTACATTACCATGGAACAACTCCAAGGAAATAGCTCAGATTTACAGTGCAACTGAACAGAGTGGGAAATTAAGTAGTCCCAGGTGTAGCCTGATAAAGTTCCTTGTAACAGGAAGCAAAAAAAAAAACAGAGTGAAAACTAAATAGGAATAGTTCCTGGAAGGGTGAAAACTAAATAGGAATAGTTCCTAGAAGGTGTGCATGTCTTTCACTCATTTTCCTATTTAATATTAACAATTGTATATTTTATCCAAATTTTTACCCTAGTCCTGTGGGCATACAAGGAATAGGCTTTAACACACTATATAAATGGATAGAAATATAAATGCAACTAATATTGTACACATACAGAAAATTACAACCTTCTAAGTGAAATATTCTTTACCAAAACATTTATGTGCAGTTGTTTGTAAGTTTTTGCTACTGTGAAATACTACTTAGTTTAGAAAACACACATAAGTATCATGTGTGGGTCATAGTCCTGCAGTGTCATGAGGATGTGATGCTCAATGTTTATGAGTACTGAAAACTCAGGTGGAGCCTTTCCCTGCCAGCCTGGAATAGGCTGAGGAGATGCAAACACCATTACACAGACAGGGCTGGGCCTCCCAGGAGCAGTGAGGAGCATGAACATTTATATTTACACCTAGGGACATCCCAGAGAGCCTCTGGCAGGAGTCCCCTGTGTTTCTACTGAGACCATTTTGCTTTAAATGTGATCCACTCAATGGTCTTGAGGCCTTGGCCTTGCCTCTGCCAATTGGATCCTCCAGGGGTGCCAAAAAAAGCAGAAACCCTGATTCAAAGACATGTCCCTATGACAGCACAGGTGTTTTACTCTCACCCCATCCTGATGCTTTTTGGAAGTGACAATTTCCTCATCACAAGGAAGACAAAGGCCTCTGATGAACACCTCCTCACATGTTGCCAGCACAGGAATGCTGTCAGTAAAAGTCTGAAGTGCTTCTGTGTCACAACATTTAGCCTGTCAGGTTAATGATACACAGATTAATGATACAATTTAATGCTCTGAAACTCTTAGGAGACAGCAAGGACATACTTAAAAATAAGCACAATAGGAGTTGATTTCTGCAGCATGAAAATATCACCTTAAATTGTAGTTCCACACACAATGCAGATATTCTCTAATGCTTGGGATTGCTCATCATGGCCAAGTATCCCCACATGGCAGATAAGAAGCAGCTGAAAGGAAAGAACTTTGCTGCTTGTGGGCTTTGCAAGTCAGGGCAGTGGTACAGAATGAGGATATCTAGATAAAGAATTTCCTGTTCAGTTTGGAGCAGCCCAGTTCCAAAGAAGGAACCCCTCCCTCAGAACTGCTGCCAAGCAACCTAGAGTGAATCAGCCTCAGACACATCCTGACCATATTCTGACAGGAGCTCTAAAACCTGCATTATTAGTGACAGAAAATGAGGCTTTATTGAGGTGTTTTTCTACTGGTCTCTCTTTGTAGGACTTTATCCTGGATCCCAAGGTGTTTCCTATCAGATGACCATTTCAGCACTGCAGAAATCACTGAGAAAACCCAGGAGGAACTCCTTGGACCACATGTTTCAGATGTTTAAAACAGCCTAGTCTAGCTTGGAATCCAATATTCACCATGCCCTAAAAGGATGGATGGGGCCACTCTAAAACATCAATAGTACAGTCTCTCTGTCCTTTAAGCAATTACTTCATTCCTCTTGCTACTGTCTGGAAAATAAATCCTTCAGCAATGATGGACCTGAGCTTTGTGCTGTATCAGTCAGGACTTTAATCCTGCTGTCTTCTCACTCACACTTTACCTTGCTGCTCTGCATATCACAGCCAAGGTTTATCCCAGAGCTCATTGTTTTAATCCACATTTTTAAATCTCTAGGAATGGAAAACACTGCATGAAATATCAGGGCTTTTTTCTCTTGTCTTTTTTTAAAATAAACTGATATTGTTTCTTTAATAGGTTTAGTTCTCACCAGTGCTCAATTCTTACTCATTTGTTAAGTCTAATTAGTCAGTATTCAAATGTGCCATGCATTAATTTGGCCACTGCTCAAATCTCACACAGATTTCATAGGAAAATGGATTATTTGAATTTTAAACACAGTCTGTTCCACCAATTCTGACATAATAAGCCAACTCACAAGCCATTAGGGCCATAAAATGCCAGCTGACCTAACAGCCTGCAACAGTAGAGAGTGAAAAAGCTATTTATGTTATTAACTGATGCTCTGAAGTGAGAGCTGCACACTGTAGCTGGTTCTGTGTCATTTCATTTCTCCAGGATTTGGGTGCAGCCCAGATGCTTGGCTCCTTCAGCCCCAGCACAGAACTGTTGGCCCTTAGACACAAAAGCAGAGCCTGGAGATTGCCCAGAGCCAGGATTCACTGCAGCCTTCTCAGGAACATCCTCCTGCCTGCTTCACCTCTTTAATATGGTAATTAAAGCATTTTAGCTAATGGGCTTTAAATACATCTTTTAGGGTAGTCTAGACGACTCCTTAGCATTGTCATCAGGGCAGGGAGGGATCTTCTGTATTTCTGACAGATCAGAGCTTGAGGCAACCAGTCAAAGACCAGCCTAAGCCCCCGCTGCTGCTCTCACTGATGGAGTTTCCCTGTCTCTAAGTTTACCAAGGGTTTTTGCCTTCACTCAGAACACTCAAATTCTCCCTTCAGAGCAGAGGGAGCAGTTGGACACACCAGCCTTTCCAGGTTCCCCCAGTGCCTGTGGCACACAAAGCTGTGGCCATTACCTTGTCTAGACAGGGATGTTGGGCTGCTGATGTTAGCAGAGAAAAGGAAAGTGCATTTCAACACAAATCTGCTCAGCCTCTGCTCCTGCACTTGGGTGGCAGCACAGCCACTGTCCCTTCAGCCAGTCGAGACAAGGCCACAGGGACTGTGGGACCTGAGCACTCAGCTCACATTTCCTTGAACTGCAATGGCTTTGTTGTAATTCAGCAAGACAGCACTTTCCAAACACAGCAACCTGTGAAATAAATGTTTCAGGGTTCAAATCAGGGTTAGCCTGACTCCTTTGGCAACACTTCCTCCTCCAAATAAGTGCAGAAATTACAGGAGAAAAGCAAGTCCACCCAAACCATGGCAACAGTCCAGGACAAGGATGATTAATAAAATCACCTTAGGGTGAAAAAGCACAGGACTGCTGAGATCTTTGCAAATAACAAGCCCTGAAATTCCACCACTGAAGCTTCCATGAGGCAGCAGTGTGCAGAAGGGTGATAGAATCCTCGCTTTGGGCAACAGCAAATGAAAGGGAACCTTGCAGCTCTGCCTCTCTACACAGGGCCAGAACAAAACAAAGGACAAGAGCAAAGTGGGGCTGTTTGGCTGCCACAGTTTTTAAGCACCACTGATTTGATAGTTCTTCTCAAAATGAACATGGGACTTGGCAAATCATCCACAAAACTTTGCACAGCACTGCCCTGGCAATGGGATCAGTTCCATCTATCAGCATGATGTGAAAACTGATGAACTTCAGGTTCTATGGACCCAGAGATGAGCAAATAAAGATTTCTCTTTTAGTCCAATAGTGAAATTGCACATACATATGAGAAACTGGGGTGTGGGAGAGAAATTCTCTGAGTGGGGAGGTATAGAGACAGATTTGCTTGGGGATAAATGAGGTTTTTCAGGTGCACAGAAAGAGCCTGTAGCTTTTGACTAAAGAGCTTCCAGCCCAACTGAAGCATTTTACTTTGCCTTTGTATTATGCAAGACTTATATAATTTTAAAATTTTTTTCCCCATTTCAAACTTTATATTTAAGTAAAAGTCAGTTTCTCAACTGGCAATCTTAGGGCAAAATGCTTTGGTACTTTAAAAGTGCTGTCCTTTATCCTTTTGAGTTAAAATTATTTGCAAACTGCTTTAAAGGCCAGCATAGCTGGTCAGGCATGTAGTGCTGAGCACAGCCATGGTGTTTCTTGCTGCAGTCCCAGTCCTCTGTGATTAAGGCACAATGCAGCATGGACACATCCTCTGTATTCATGTCTGATAACATTTTTTAACTTATCAAGGACTTTGAACACTTAATATATAAGGACACCCTTGCAATTTCTGGTTTGGTCTGTTTTAAAACTTCTTGTCAGCACAACAGGACTAAGAATCCTGAATTTAAGAGGAATGACAAAGAAAGGCTAAAGCTCCCTGTGCCTTTACTGTCCAGGATTTTCCACAACTGTCTTCCCAGCACAGTCTTTATCTGGAAATAATTGAGCTGGCAAAGAAGAACCCAAAGAGCTCTGTGTGATCACTGCAGCAGAGATTAAACTAAAGCTCTTGTACCACAGGCCACTGAGTTTTCTTCCCTCAGGTGCTGATGCAAACACTTCAGTAATGAGTGAGAGCCCAACTTCCGTTCACAAGGAGAGAAAACACCAAGGGTTTGTGGTTCTGTCCAAGAAATGGACAGTGACAAGGCAGCAGAGCCATCCTTTGTTGTGCTGCTGTGCCTGACCCAGCTGATGGGATTGGTCACTGAGTCCCTGCTCCTCCCTGAGCTCTGTGTTCACTCCTCTGTGCAGGGCTGAGCACAGCCCACAGCTTCCCCTCAGCACCACTCCAGCTGCTCCAGGAGCAGTTTCCCCATAAACTGTAGGGGAAATGCACCTTTCAGGACAGGAGAGAGACTTGTGAGAAGTCACTGGGAGACTCTGAAATGCACAGAATGCAATGGCTGTCAGCAACTGCTCAGGCAGCCCCTCCAGTCCTTGCTGGACACCTCCACCTCTGCTGCTGCCCACCAGCAGCCAGCCCTGCACTGCCACCACCCCTGTGCCCCAGGAGCAGCCCATCAGCATCACAATCACACCAACCTTCAGAAATAACAGCTTTGCCTTCACTCTCTGACTACCAAGAAGCATTTGGAAATGCTGAGAGAAGAAAAAGGGAAAAAATCTTTCCCTTCAGAAGAATCCCAGCAGGAGCCTTCTGTGTCTCCCTGTGAGGAGAATTGGGCACCACACAGTGCAACAGGCAGAGGTAACAAGCAACAGCCTCCACAGCTTGGACACTTGCAGCTTCCATGCTGTTCCCAGTGCTGCAGATGTGCCTCCCAGTGCATCCCCCCATCCAGATCCCCTCTGGGAAGCAAAGCATTCAGTCAGTTTGACTGTCACTCAGAGACATCAGTGACAAAATGAGTGCAGAGCTTAGATTTCTAAACTGCTTTCTCCATTGCCACCAAAACCTACTTTTCAAGCAGGACTTGCCAAGGCTTCAAATCTTAACCAAACGAATCAATCTAAATGATGGAATTGGAAAAAATAGAAACTGAAGAAATCTTATAAAGCACAAAGCTGTTCTACCACACAGGCAGATGAGGTCACAGGTATAGGAAACACACTTCACTGTCTGAAGTGGAAAAATGATGAGCTATGGGATGTGTCTTTCAATGGAAGATCAAGTTTCCATTACCCTTGTCATTCATAGGTCAAAGTCATCGAAACTCCACAGCAAAAGGGAGAGAGATGCACCTGTGCTACCAGAGAGTCAAGGATGAGGACAAAGATAGAGAATCAGAGACAGAGAGGGCTTTGACATTCCTCGGGAGAGAAAGGCTTTTTCATGGATTTAAATTAAAACTGTGCACAGAGAGCACTTTGCTGGGAAGCGAGAGGACGGCTGCCATTAGCATGAAAATCCTGTCTGACACATTTTGTCTGTGACCCTTTGCTGTGACAGGGAAGGCAGAACCTCACCAGATGGTTGGGGCTGAAAAATTATAAATCACCAGAAGAGTGGTGAAATGAAATAATTTTAAATAATATTTTTCAATCCACTTACCATTAAGGATTCAACACCAACATGTATTTCCTTTATAGAAACAAGGAAAAGTTTCTTTTTGTCCAACTCAATGTATTGGGTTTGTATAGCAAGGTTTGGGTAGCAGGGGTACAGGATGGCTGCTGTGAGAAGCTGCCAGAGAGTTGCTGGGTCTGATGGAGCCAAGGATCATGGAGGCAAACAGCCTCACATTCTGCATGGCCTTGGACCCAATACATTTGATACCAGCAAAGGGCATCAGATGTCTCTGATCCAGATTTCTTCCACACTGAGCAGCAGGGCAGGCAGCAGCAGGACAGTGTGGGGTGCAGCCTGGCCAGGAACAATGACTCCTCTGCATTTTCCATGACCTTCTCACCCTCTGGACTCTGTGGCAGCTGCTACTGAGCAGGCCAGCCACTGCCAGGGTTGAGCACTGCCAGGTACCAGAAGGATTTTTGCTCTCAGAATAGCTGCTTCTCTCTTCCATAACAGCAGCAGCATTATCTCCCAAAGTGCACTGACCCAGCAATCCAGGCTGGGTCCAGCACTGTATCCTGGATGTGACAGGAAACCATTCCATTGCCAAAACACTCCCTAGCCCCTCCAGCATGCTTCATGATGAATGAAGCACTCAGTTTGTTCTCAGTAGTTAAACATTTGAGGCAGATAGTGTATGACACGGGAGATGAGGGTGCACTGAACTTGTACCAGGCCCCAGCTTTCTCCTGTTTGCACAGCCAGGTGTGTGATAGAGGTGTCCAGCACACACCACATCAGTGTGATTCAATGGAGTTCCCATCACTGTGGTGCAACCCTGGAGCACAGCCTCTCCCACAGAGAGGAGAGCAGAGACAGGCTCAGATAAGCATGTTTCAGAAGGAAACAGGAGGATTTCCACCCAACTTTGTTCTTTAAATGTGTGTTAAGACAAACACTTGGTGTTCTGGAGGAGGCCAGGGCTGCTCCTGTGCCACAAGTGGCTGTTCCTCAGGGAGCCAGCAGCTCTCCAGAGCACCTGGTGCCTCTCCAGCTCCTCCCTGCTGGGCACTCTGCCCCATTCATACCTGATCCTGTTCCCTGGGAAGTGAGGGAGCAATGAGCAGGAGCACTGGTACAGCCCCAGTCCCTCAGCCCAGCAAGGAGCACCCCAGGAGTGGGGCTTGGCTAAAGAACTGTCCTGACCATCACTGTCAAAGCTCACAAACACCCCAGGATCACAGCCACAGGCTCTGAGGGAGGCAGAAGTGTAACAGCAATGGGAGAAAAGCTCAGGACTCTCCAGATGTCCCAGTGCTCTGGAAGTCAAAGATAAAAAAAAATATACCTGCAATGCATTAGAAGTGTTAGTTCACCTGAGTCTTCTGAGACACTGAGGTCAATCATCAGTGTTAGCATGAACAATTACCAGCAACTCCAGATTGCTAATTCTCCTTAAGGTCTCAAATGTCCATGGGTAATGGATGTGAACCCAGATTCACTTTGTGCAGGGGCTGAGAGCAGCTTTCATCCATAAGATAAACTCAGAAAGCTAAACTAGAAAACTGTAGAAAAAGTTTTGATTAAATCCAACAGACAAATCCACAAGAATGTTGTGCTGAGCTGTACAATGAGTCCCTCCCTTCCCAAGCAGAGCTTTCAATAACAGTGAAGATTCCTGAAATCTAATTAATTTCTTTTAATTATCAAGATGTTGTTCAGGAAATAATATTTAAAGCTGATGTCAGACACCGGACTTGTTTGGAATGCTTCTGAAACAGCCTCATGCAGCAGAGTCCAGGGTTTTGGCTGTCAGCAGCAACAGGTATTACATGAGAGCTCAGAAATCAGTTCTTTCCTGTGATCTCATCCCCCTGATGAGCAAACCCTTTAATTAACCAAGCAGTGCAGTTGCCTCACTCCTGTAGCAGCATCACTCACTGTGTGAGGAAAAGCTGCTGCAGAGAGGATGAGTCCATTAAAGAAAAACTGCCCTGCAATCTCTCAGGGAGATTATACAACTGCATCAAAATTAAATTGACATTAATCCAATTCTCATTTCAGTGTTTGCCAACAAAAGCTCGTGTGCGATATGGAACAGTCTCTTTACTTTTTAACTAAAGTCTGGGATGCACATTCAATTTTTATTTTGTCTTTGGTCTAACCTTAGGGGAAGCCTGCAAAAGTGATTCTTTCAGGTTGCAATTCACTAGTGGTCTCCTGAGCACCAGCCTGGGTCAGTGCCCTTCCCTTCCCCTATAAACTGGATGGTGCAATGGCTCTGCTGCCCAAGAACTCCACCCACACAGAGCCATGGGTTTCCTTCTGTGTGCTGGGGATCACTGGGGACCCTCCAGCTCCCTTCCCCGGGCACAGTTTGTGTCAGCAGGGGGTTTTTAGCAGGCCCTAAGGCTGGGCACAGCCGGGCACTGTCCTGGCCCAGCTCCTGGCACACCTGGTGGTGGTTGGTGCTGTTCCCTGGAGCTCAGGACACTGAGGAGCAGCACTGGCAGCTCCATCAGCGTGCCAGGAACCCAGCCAGGTGGGCACCAGCCCTTCACCCCGGCCCGGATGGAGGTGCCAGCTCTGCCATGGGGGAACAATCCCCAGCTCAATTCAGGAGCCATCAGCTCCTGCTGTGCCCTGTTTCTGAAACCAGTGCGAATGTGACCAGCAGGGACTTGTCAAACCTTCAACATTTAATTTGGGGCACTATGATAACACTCAAAATTAAGCTGGATCCAGGGCAAGGTAATTAAAAACATGGCTGGGGAATGGTCCTACTCGCATTTGCCTCGGGCACCTGGATCTGCTGCAGAAACACGGCAGCCGCTCCCTGCAGATTCAGCGTGAGCCACCCTCCTCAGCAGCACCATTGGAGACTTTGAAGTTGCAAAAGCTGCACGAATGCCAGAGGGAAGCTTTTTGTTCACCCTGCTGGCATTCACGGCAGGGATTATCGCTAGGAACGCAAATGAGGTGAGCACGGGTGCAGTGACAGTCTGTAATCTACTGGGGCAGCTTTACATCAGCCCTGCTGCCTGTATCCACTGCCCCATAACAGCAGCAGCTTTCGGTCTTCTGTTCTAATCTACACAGCCCTTAAAATTCACTTTTCAGCAATTACCTGACATAAATTTCAGGAGAAGTTTGGGGTGCTGTACTCAGCCAGCTGATTAAAGCTGCAGAGTGAGAGCCCCACAGCGCTCTGGGCTCCTGTTGGACTCAGAACCATCTTTCCTTTCAACAGCCTGGGCAATGGTGGAATATTCACACAGGCTGTCCATACAGCACCAAAACTGAAAACTCATTCCTGGTAATTCTATCTGGAGAGGATCTGCCTCACACAAGCCATAGGAGACTCCACAGCTGAACCCTTTCTACCAAAGCAGCATCAGACCTCTTACAAACTCTCGACAAGGGCAGTGATTTGAGCAGGGAACATTGTCTCCACCAAGCAAGAAAAACACAATAAACTTGGCAGCTTTTTTTAGAAAAAGTCCAGGACTGCTGGATTGTAGCACATTTCCCCAGCCAGCAGCATCTCCCCTCCTGCTGTTCAGTGACAGCACACACAGAGCAGCCTCCATCAGCCAGTGCATGGGGAATTATTGGGAAAAGCTGTTTCAAGGGTGGTTTCAGTCTGAAGTAAAATGCTGTGTAATCTCCAGTTATCTGTTATTATTCCTTATTAGAGGAATAATAGAGCCTCCCAGTGATCACTCACACAGATGTAACAGAACTGCCAGGGCTGACTCTCAGTGCAGTCAGCAGAGCCCCTTCATGGTGCTCCCCAATGAGAAAGCACATCCCAGCTCCTTCTCCAGGTGCACAGGGGACCCAGGGTTTATAGGACTGGGAAAAGTCCTATTTTCTTTTTATGTTACCCATTTCATGCCCTGCCCACACTTCCAGGACCTTGCTGTCATTCAGAAACAAAAGCATTTTGATGTGTGTGTGCTTCATTATAGAAAATCATGCTCAGAGCAAGTCTGTGGTAAACCACATAGAAAAAAAAAAAATTATCTGCAGAAGAGAATCCCAAAGCACCCCAGCCAGCCCTGCAATTATTCAACAGCTGGTTTGGGGAGAAAATGGAGCTAAACAAAGGCTGCAGCATGTGCAGTGCTCTCACTTAGAGCACAACTTAAACATGTTACAGAAAATGGGCCTGCCAGCCAAGCAGGGATTTCAGGCAATGTCTTCATTCCCAAACCCAGCCTATTGACAGTGATTTACATGTGACAGGAAGGCTCCAGAGCAGATGGGAAGCTGGCAGGCTGTTAGGATAGCTGCAGTCCAAGGAAGATTGCCACTGAATGCTCCAACAGTTCTATAGAGCACAGACAAACTAAATATGCAAACTGTAAATGTAATTAAAAGGACTGGAGGGATTGGTTAGGAAGGAGGAGAAGGGCTTGAAAGGTAAATGTGGAAATATTTAGGCTAACACATGGGATTTGTATGACAACATTATGAGGGATGAGTATCAGACAATGAATAAATTTAGGGGGAAATCCACAAGGCTGTTTACTAATGCTCCTGATACACTTAACTAAGATAATTTAAAGCTATAAGCTGACATGCCATTTAAGGAAAAAAGATTATAGGAAACAGCCTGGCATCAGCAAAGAATAAATTGGTCCAATATACATTTCCTGAGTCAGTCTCACAAAGGATGCACTGCAAACCACAGATCCAATACACACACACACAATCCTGCTCTGTCACCCCAACACTTGCCTTCTACATTTTTAGGTCTCCCAGTTCAGCACTGACATCACCATTTCTCATGGGATATTAAGACCTCTGTCCTCAGAGGCAGCACTTAGTTCTGTCCCTTAGGAACTCATATTCCAATTTCCACGTGTGCCAGTGGGAGGACTTTGCTGTGTGGCAGCACTGAGAAATCATTTTAAGGAGCAGGTCCTGAACTAAATGCTCTGGAATACACACAGTGAGTCCCCCAGTTGGAGCTTCTCTGTGTCACAGTGAGTCCAGAGCTGCCACCCCAGCAGGGGAAGCCAGGAGTTAAACCAGGCCTTGGTCACTCAGGTGAGGATTGTGACCCTGGAGAGCCCCAGACAGTCTGACACACAGATGTTAAAATATCCCTCCCCTTGGCTGGCTGGGAGTGTGCAGCTCCTTCCCTCCCTTACAGCCCAGTCAATGTCTCTAAAAGCAGGTGGATGTATTTGCCTTGTGCCATTTCAAGCCTTTTAACCACAAAACAGAGCAAGACTGTCTATTATTTTAAAGCAGGGTGCTGAGTGGCACTGGGCTTGGCCAGTCTCCCAGCAGAGCACTGTTGTCTTACATAGCAAGGGTTCTATTATCACTATAATGCAAGGATTCCATACCACCAGAGTTTCATGCCTCCTCAATGTTTCTCACAGGCAGCTCCTCTAAGCACTGACTGTTCCTGGTCCTTGCAGCAGCCATCTAACTCCAGATCCCACCAATCCACTCTTTTATACCACTGCTCTTATTGGCTAGAGGTGTGGCCTGTTATCATCCAGCCTGCCCCTAATCTTTAGTAATTGGTCCAGCTGCAGCTCATTGGGGGATAAGATTACATTCTCTACCACCTTCATTTACCCATGCTGTGTCCCCCTACAGACACCAAAGTTGTCTTACAGACTCACACACACTCCGGCACCTGTGGAAAAGGCTCTTCATTCCTATTTCCACTTAGGTAGTTCATTTCTCCTTCAGATTATTTCTAAAATTAATCAGCACATGTCCTTTATTGTGTGTTTTATCCTGTAATTCAGAAAATGGGCTTGTTGCCACTGAAGCTGCTCTACAAAATGCTCCTAAATCTGATTTTCACCAGCTGACACTTTTTAGGAGCAGGAGCTGTGCTGGGCCAATAGACCCCTCTCTGTGTTCCCTGTGTCCCTGCTGCTGTCACAGAGGGACAGATGGCCCATCTGAGCACCACCAAGAATTCAGAGTTTGCTTTGCTCCAGCTCCAACTGTTTGGAAGCAACAGTCAAGAGTCAATTCCATCTATCTCCCCCCAGTTAATGGGATCAGATTTTCCCAACTCCTCTGCACAGTACTCCATCCTGTAGGAATGCTGGCCTTCCCTTCCTCTGAAGTGACAAAATATTCTGGAACACTCAGGATTGTTCAATGAATTTTCCAGTGGTTAAACCCATATTCTTCTTTTATGTGTCAGAGTCATTTAAAGTGAGATCTTGCACCTTGTTCAACCAGACCATGACAAAGTTAGTCTCAAACTGTACATCATTGCTGTGTATCAGCAGTTCTTGCAGATATTAACAAAAATCCTGTTTTCACTGAAATTTTGCAGCATCTTCAATCAGGGAAGATGAAGGAGTAGTTTTATCAGATCAGAGAAAAAGTAATCTCTTGCCTCAATCAGGGCCCAGCTGGAGTTACTTCAGGAAAAAATGGAAGAAGCTGTACAGGGTTTAAAGCTACTGCCTAATTTTAGATTAAAACACTTCCCTGAGGATCTTTAGAGTAACTTTTATTCATGTCAGGGATTTTTTTTTGTCTTGCCCACCAAAGTCCCTTGGGAATGTTCACATGCAGTGAGCACAGCACTGCAGGGCCACAGGAAGGTGCCCTGTGGGTACAGCAGGTGTGTTTTACAGCTGTTCTACTGGCTCAAGCCAAGCTGGAGTCTCAGTATCTCCTCAGGACTGTATTTTGTGTGTGCACATGTCAAACATCAGACTGCAATGTTTTCTGTACCCATAACATTATAATGGAACCAGTAAGATACATGGAACAACATCCTGATTTTATAAACAGACCTAAATTGTCTCCAAACCTCCTACCTCACTTCAAAAGCAGTGTCACAGACATCACTTTTTACAACCAAACCCAGCCCATGGTTACCACAAGGTGTGAAGGAAAGCAGTGCTTGGGCAGCATTTCTATTCCTCATGGTTTCCTGTGAGCATCAGAGGAATACAAAGTGCTTTGATCTAAGGAAGAGGCAGTGCAGGATTCTAGGTAGAGTTTAGCATAAATGTATTTCATTAAAAGCTTCATTAACCTGAACTGTTTTTCATCTCATTAGCTTCAGACATTCTGGTTTAGCCTATGTTTACCTTCTTCCACTTCTGCACTCCTTCCTCCTCTGTCAGATGGCTCCTGAGCATCTTCCACCACTTCTGGACATTTCTGCTCCAGTAAAAGCTGCTGATTCTGGAAATGCTTCAGCTGGCATTAAAGCCTTGCAAGGGAAGGCTGAAAGCAGCATTCCTCTTGGCTACAGAAAATTGATTTTTCTAAAGTTTATGTTTACTTGGCATTCAGGAGAGAGTTCCTGTCCACATCCCTCATGACACAGGATCTAGTCAAGAAAAATGGGTGAAACCTCCATGTCCTGCAGTCCCAGAGATCCCAGGAACAGAGGCCATCAAACCTTTGTCCTGGCATCCCTGTGTGAAAGCCAGAACAGCTGCCCACTCCCCTAGAGCACATCAAACATGTGGCAGCCCCCTTTCTTCTGCCTGTGGATCCCTCTAATCCAAATTCCTCTTCTTTGATTTTCCCATCTTCATCTTTCTTCTTGTTACAGTCCCAACTTCCTGTGCCATTTCCTACTTTCAGGTTATAACACTCAAAGCATTTTAAAATTTAAATATTATTTTTATATTGATTTATTTTATGTATTATTTATTTTAATTTACATATATTTAAAATATTTTAAATTCCTGCCAATCAAGCCTGCAGAGCAGGGGGCTCTCCTGAGAACACTCACCTGTTTTCTGCTGCTTTAGGCTGCAAGAATTGAGTATTTGAAATCTTTACTTTGGTGTCCATGAAGGTCTGACTTTGGAGATGGCACTGACTGGGGCTCCTCACTGACACATCCTTGCACTCGTGGCTGTTTCCTCAAGGCCTTTCAGAACAGTCTTGAGAAGATGAAAAAGTGAAACTAAAGAAATCTGGAGAAAAGTCAGCACTTAAATGCCATTAAATAGTCATGGCTCAGGTAGTTCATCTCAACTCATTGCAGGACACTCCTCTAGTTCTAACAGGAACAGCAGGAGAATTGAAATCTCACCTGTTCTGGCAAGACCATCAGTGAATACCACTGGGAATATTTTAATTAGCATTTTAATTATCAGCATCTCCACTGGAACCCTCTTAAAACCTTTCTAAACAGATCAGTGCAGAGCACCTTAAAAATACACGAGGATGCAAGGCTGGATCACAGTTCCATGAGCTCCCTCCCTGCCAGGCATGGGCAGTTTGCTGAATGGCACTAAAACTGCATTGCTCCTCTAATCTGTGTTAGGAAAAGAGCTGGAAATCCAAGGGCACTGCCAGGGAAAAGCCTCAGGGACACTCTGAGCCTGTCTGGGGCTGCTGCCACAGGGTGAGCTCAGAGGGAAGCACAGAGCAGGGAACAAACAGCCTGAGAGTTCAGTCAGGCTCAAATCCCAGCTCTGCCTGACCAAGACACTTCTCTGGGCTTTACTACCATTAAAAACAACCCTGCAGATGACACTGTTCCCTCTCAGTAAAATACTGCTCAGTTGGGGGTTTTTTGGTTACTTACAGGGGAATTGAGTATTGTACTCTTCCTTCCCTCCCATTTCCTTTTTTTTTTCAAGAGACACAATTTCAAAAGATGGGATAAAACTGCAATTCTGGTGCCAAAGTCCTCCTGTTGGTCTCTTCAGAAGCTGAGAACTGCTGGCACTAGCCCAGGAAAAGCAACAAAGAATAGGAGGAGTCTGGAGAGCAGCTAGACTTGCAAACCCCAGAGCAGTGTAGAATAAACCCAACACAAAACAGAAAGATGATTGGCAGGGATGGGATGACTCTGCTGCTGGAAATGAAAGTGCTATGAATAATCAGGCACCTCTGACCCAGGAAAACACTGACTTCATTTGCAACACAAAACTGATTGCAGATGGTATTTGGGGAGGGGAATCCAGCTATTCACTGTGCTTTCCCCTCACCAGAAAAATTCATTTCCTTTGTACTGTTGAGCAATGAAATGCACCTGATTGGATCTGCTGAGACAGCTGCACATAGAAGGCCTGGGATGAAAAACTAAAGAGTCCATGGGGTTGATGCTAAAGGTAATCCTATTAAAACAGTGGGCTGAGGGGGAAATGCACATATAACTCCTATTTTAATAAAGAATTAAAACAAATCCCTTAAAGGAACAAATTTATTTGAACATTTCTTTGAAGATAATAAGATTGTTGCTGAATTGGATGCTGGATGCCAGTGCACAAACAAGGACATCCCTCCCATTTTTTCCTATTGCTGTTCATTTGTTCCTATTGCTGCTCATTGTCCCTATTGCTGCTCATTTGTTCCTATTGCTCCTCCTTTGTCCCTATTGCTGCTCATTTGTTCCTATTGCTGCTCACCCCTTCCTGCACTTGCAGCTGCTCCCTGCTCCCACCTGGCTGTGCTGGGCACACCTGCCTGCCCTCTGTACCCTGGCTCACCGCCCTGGGAGTGCTCCAGGTGCCCCTGTGCAGGGACAGGTGCCTGCAGCCCCTGGGGCTCTCAGTGACACATTCCCACAGCCAGGGCTCCGAGAGAGAAGGGAGAGCAGCAGCACAGCCCATCCTTGCAGCAGGCTGATGGCCCTGGCTGCTCCTGCCCAACACCCTGTCCTGTCCCCAGCTGACACCACAGGAGTGAGGCAGCTCCCACTGGGAAGAAGCCTGAAGGTGCAGAATTACATTATCCCTCCTCACCTGTGGGCTCATGGAGAACAGGGTGGAGCAAAGCCTGGCTGGCAGCAAAACTGCTCAGACTGTCCTGAGTCCCTCTGGCACCTCCATCCCTTCAGCCATGCATGTGTGACATGCACAGCTCCTGGCTGCAGCTCAGCTGTCACAGCCCCTCTGAACAAATGAGTTTAACACTGCCTTTCCAGGGCCATCAGAAATAAAGTCCAGAAGTAAGGGGGAGTGTAGGAGCATCAGGGGCAGGATGGTGGGGATGGATGGAGAGCACAGATCTCTGAAGCCAGGGCTTGGAACTTGGGGTTTATTGCACAGGGCCTGGGGCCAGGGCCCTGCTGGGAGCTGCCAAACACAGCTCAGAGCAGGACTGAGAGGAGAGAGGGGGAGAGAGGATGAGAGGGTAGGAGAGTAAGGGAGTAAAAAAGGTAAGAGAGTAAAAGGGTAAGAGAGTGAAGTTCCCATTACAATACCATAAATCTTCTTCTGTGCTGAATATTCTCATTCTCATTAACCAATCTGGTACAAGATACAAATCCTACAGCATTTACATACAGCCTGTAAGAATCATTACATTACCATACTGTGTTACATTTTAAAACCTAAAACTCCTCTTTGGGCCCCTTCTGCCAAGCTGTAGGGTCTGCTCTGACCCTTGGGCCTGTCTGCAAGCAGAGGGTGTTGTTCCATCAAAAGGGGATCACCTTCAGCTGGCCACACCATTGTTTTCCAGTTGTTCAGTAACTGAGGGATCTCAAAGCTTGCTTTCATTTCAATCTCGCTTACAGTTTCCATATTCTCAAAATCTTTTGCCAGACAATCATATTTATAAGGCTTTCCTGTTTCATCTTCCCCAACAGAGAAGGAGGAGGAGGATGAGGAGGAGGATGATGATGATGCATTTGGATTTTTACTTGCACCTCCTCAGCATCACTGGAGGGCAGATGTTTGTCACATCAGGAAATAAAATGAGGGAGAAAGAGGAAGCTCAGCTTGGTTTTAAGGCAGGTTTGCCTCAAGAAGCAACAGATATTTTCCTGTTGCAACGCAAGCAGAATATTTTCCTTTCTTTTCCTAAAGAAAATGCCTACAACCAAGATTTCAAATGCATGTGACTGAGATTAGTCAGTCCTCAGTCACTCCTCAACCAATAATTAAATCTTTAAGCAAATGGCCTGATCTTCTTCAGTGTTAATCACACAGTGACTTAACCCACCTTCATTAGGAGCTGAGGGATGCAGGGCTCTTGGGAAAACAGGAATGAAAGAAGAAAAAAGCCAGGCCCCTTCCTAGGGTACATGCTGGTAGAATTAAACAGGTAGCTTGAAGTCAGAACTTTCAAAAATTATTCCCTCCATCCTTTTACATCAGTTTCAAGCCTACTGCCCAACACATTTGATACTGAAAAGCAAATCATACCTGCATACATGAATGCATAAATTTACCTCTGAATTCAATTGAAAAGAATTTTTCACACTAATATAGAGAAATATTAACTGTAGGAAAAGACTCACCAGGGTTTATGAGCAGATAAAGTCAGACCTTGGTGCCACAGTGTGAGCTGAGTCCTGGGCAGGTTGGGTTTGCTCATTGCACTCCTGGTTTTAGGGGATTTGTTTCCCAAGCCTGCTCCAGCTCCCTGGGCAGGGTCAGGCCTGCTGGGACACAAACACATTCCAAACCTGGGCACTTCCAACAGGGCATTTACAAAGCCCCTTCCTGCCATGGGATTTGACAGCATGCACATTAATCTCTGCAATTACAGCCATTTGACTCTTGCAGGGTATGTAGGCAATTTACATATTAATAAAAAATCTGTTAGGAAACATGAAATTACACAAAGTGAGACCCACACAATTTTGATCAGCTACACAGCATCAGGATCAAGAGCCTCCTCATATTAACCTTTGTTTCCCTTGTAAGCCAAAAGCTTTCTAAGAATCTTTCCAAGGCTTTATTGGATTACAAAGAGGGTAATTATAGCACTGAGATGAATCCAGTGGCTCTCTTGTAATGGAATAAAGCCAGTTCCAGCTACTTGACAGCCAGCCTGCCTTGGCAGGGCCCCACAGACACTGTTCTTTCATGGGTTTTGTCTATTCCAAGGGATGAGGTGACTGCTCCCCTGTCCCAGGCACCCTCACAGGCAGAATGGGAGAAGCCACTGCTCAAAGGAGGCCTGAAGAATGAACAGTGTTTGCAAACCAGCAGAAGGATCTCTCAAGAAAACTTTTTCCATGAAAGTTTGGGGATAATGGAGGATTTTTAGCTTTCTCAGTTATTTCAGAATTTATTTCAACAAACACTGCATGTGCATTGTATTGTGGGGAAGGAAAAGAAAGAGCAGAGGTGATGGATCTACTGCTAAGAAAAACTAAAATCAGCTACAGCATAAATATGGCTGATTGGGCCTTTCTGCATTCCTGTGATGCTATTCTCAGATGGAGAGTGTCTATCTCCTTTAGCTTGCTTTCCATACAGGAATCCTACAGCTTCTGAGCCAAGAGGACACATGTACCTAAGGGTGAAGGCACAGGTGAGCTCCAGTCACTGGGCAGTGCAGGGCTGCAAGGGGAGAGGAACAAGACAGAATTCAGCCATCCATTCTGAAATAGAATATGGGGGAAACACCAATTCTCATTGCTGGAGTACTGACCCAGGGCACCTGTGCAGGTGCTGAATTTTTCAGTGGAACTTAGCAATGAGTTAGTAAAATATCAGCCATCAGGGCTGGTACAACTCTGAGTAGTCATAGCTGACCCAGGCTCAGCACCATCAGAACCATCCCCTGACCCTTTTTTTCCCACTTTTGACACCCAGGTCTACATCAGCAGCATTATAAAGTTCACAGTTGTTCTACCAAACAGTTTGCAGAAGACATTTCAGCTGCAGAAGCAATGAGGGCAAAGAGGAATAAACCACAAGATGTTCTTAGGAACAACCCAGACAGGATCTCCAAAGCTGCTGCCTGGGAGGCCAAGCTGCACCTTCAGCTGTGGCTCAGGGAGTTCCTGAGGTGCTGTGAAATCCCTTCCCAGGGCAGAGCACAGGCTACTGGTGTGGGAAGGAGAGAAAAACTCACATGAAACATCTTTGGCAATTCAATTCCTGCTGGCAGCAACGTCACACCACGTCACTAGTGGAAGGAGTGAACCCTCTGGAGAAGTGGTTACACAACCTGGTATTGTGACTGAGACATGTCCTGTGCACTGGATGCCTTTGCAGGCATTTGGCAGAACCTAGAAATAATCACAGCTCTGAGGGCAATTTTTATGCAAAGCAGAGCTCTAAAACTTGTTTAAAAAATATCCACACAAACAGCAATAAAGGTCACCTGTCCCTGCTTTGGGAATAAGGGAAGAGGAGGAAAAGATCAAAGGATTACCTGAATGGACTTATAAAATTCCACCTTTTGGAGCTGTTTCAAAGTGCCTCTTACTCACTATCTTGGCTGGAAAGAGCCAAGAACAAATCTTAATAATAGGACACTAATATACAAACAATTACAGAAAATATACATTTTAACAACTTGTTTGATTATCATTCAGTTGCTGCAAGGGACAGATTCCCTGCCGCAGGAATGCTGCAAAACAAACAATCTCAACAATGAGCAGCAGCTCTTTCCAATGTAGATTTAGTAACTTTTTTTTAAGCCCTACATTTTTCTCTTATTTGTACTTAATTAGCACCATAGAAAACAACTGGTATTTCAGTTGAGGCCTGAAAATCTCAGTTCCTCCACTGGCCATGGCCAGGACTCTGTGACTTTCCCTAACACAGGTTGTTGGTGGCATGACAAGACTGGAAGTCTGAAATAGCTCCAGTGCAGCCCAGCCCCCTCCAGCACTAAGGGAACCTCTTCATGCAGAATTTGGTGGTGCCTACCAAGAAGCAAAATCAAGATATGCAGAAAATGTTAAGAAATTCTACTCCTCATACAAATCCCAGTGAGGGAGTTCCATCTTTAAGAGACAGGACCAAGCAGCTGATGGAAGCAGCTCCTGGGCTGTTCCATGCAGGGGCTGCATCTCTCTTTGGCCTCTGCCAGCAGCTCTCAGTGAGACAGGGCAGCTCCAGGGAGGCCCAGGCACAGCTCAGATTATCCAGTTGTTAGTCCTAATAAATGCAGGGGAAAAACGACAAAAATACACATTCTCTGCCCATAAATTGAAATTAAAAGAGAGAAGCATTTGACAAGATGGGATGACTAGTCAGTGTGATCCTGCTCATTTCTAGGCACTGACTTTCACAGAGGAGATTGGAGTAGGAGGAGGGAGGAGTTTGCCATGGACTGCTTGTACCATTTGCAGAACAGCATTTGGCATCTCTTGCTCATATGTCAAATACGTGCCTGCACAGTGGGCCAGGTGCAGCTCCTGATGAATTTTTTAAAGAGGAATTTAATGCTGACATAACAAAAGTGATAAATTGCTCAACTGTTTGCAGGGCAAATCCTGAATGTACCAATAGAGAAGCACATGGAGCTGCTGAAATCCTGCCATGGCTGAAGCACTTAGGACCTTTGCAAGCATTCATATCCAATACAAAAATCCTTCTTGGATATGGGGTCCCTGACAGCACAGGGGTTTCCAAAAGGTCAGTGGTACAATGGCCATGGCTAGTTTTTACAACCAGAAAGAGTTGCTCAATCTTTCAGAATACAAAGTTTTATTTTAAAGACAATTATTACACTCTCACTGAGTACCACAAAGTTTCTCTATTATTTCCCACAATGGTCACATTTCACTACCTAGGTTTAAGTCAGATTTCAGAACAGATTTTTTTAAATACTAGGTAGACAGAGGGAAGAACAAAAACCTGCAGTAACTGAATTATGCTATTTACAGTGACATTAGATATTTATTACAGGAATATTGTGCTTATGATTTACTGGGAGAATCATGCAAAATTTACAACACTTTACAATTCACTTGCCAACATCTTGCTTGGGCTTTAAGGTGCTACTGGGAGCTAAGCCAGGACAAACAATGGAAATTGGCCACAGTGGTCATGTCCTGTTTGGTACCTGGCATGATATTGTGACAACAGATAACACATCCAAAATCCCCTTCACTTTGGAGATAAGAGTTCAAATGGACAGTTATAGTTAAGTGGTTTTACAGGTGCTACTGCTCACTCACGAGAGGAGATACTTACCCAAGGCCTGAGGATACAGTGAGGAGCCTCCAAGTATTGAGAAGAGGTACACCATTAGGATGTTACATATAAAATAATCACAACCCTCCAGTCTTGAATCTGACACGACTTTGATTCTTTCTGCTTCTCTTGGTCATTTTAGACAACTTAAAACACTCTTTTTAGTACCCACATGCTCCAAATTCTACAGGCAAGTCTCATCCTGCTGAGAGCTCACAGGCCTCCCTAACCTCCAGGAGATGATGTGCCTCAAGAGCTCCTGCCTTGTTGAGGGCAGCAGTCCTGCTGGTGACAGCTCTGTAAGACACCCTCTGGAGCTCCCCAGCCCACAGAGGACAAGGGCCTGGTTATGGATGGGGGAGGAGTTGCCATATGCCAATGCATGAGCAATTTTTGACTTGCAGTCAAAAGCATCCAAAAATTCAGTATGCAGGATTTGGTGCCATATGGAGAAATTGTGATTTGGCCTTTTCCCCAGCTGTATCTCATTAAGCAAAAAAGGGAAGAAAAAAGGGAGGACATTCTTTTCTTCTGTGCAAACTCTCTCCCAGAGTTCATCTTCCTTTGAGGGACAGTTCATTGCTGGTACCTGGAAAACCAATTCTGAGCAGAAGGGGGCTGTAAGAATCCAGGTGCTTGAGGACAGGGCTCTGTTAAACTCAAAAGTTTTTTTGTAAATCTTTTTACTTTGAACATGACTTCTTTTAGGAAAGAGGGAGAAGTGCTACAGAGAGACAGGACTGGTTCTACAGGGCTGAGAAAAATCAGAGTAGAAAAAGAACCTGATGTTCCATGAAGTCTGCAGAGGTGCACTACAGTAAAGGATGTTGTTTCCATGTACTGCAGCATTTTGCACTAACAGCAATTTTGCTTGTGAGCTCTGTGGCCTGTTTGTGTGAAAGGTTTGTTTAATCTGAGACTTCACTGGGATTTTGTCCTTACCTTTTTTATAGAGACTGATGTGGCACTACCATAAGGCAGACATTACCATGGTTTAATGTGACAGAGACAGTCCCATGGCTGGTGTCACACGGGTGACACCACATCCAGGTTTCAAAGTTACAAACACGGACACCTCAGAGCCTCTGTGCTTCTTTCCGATCTTCCTCGACGTAGAAAGATGTCAGGAGGAAAAATCCTCCTCCAAAGACCCCCACAAAGGCACAGGTGACAAAGCTGTACTGCATGCTCCTGAAACTCCACTGCAGCGAGGGCACGTTCCTGGTCTGGATGGCATTGGAGATCTGGGGAGGGAACAAGGCTGCATTAATCTGGAATAACACCTCCATCCTCTCCTGCTTTAAACAGACTCTTCACACTGTGAGCCTTGAAAAGAATAAAAGAGGCAGGCAGGGATGAGAGTTTGCTCCCAAAGTTTGTCAAACCAATACCCAGCACACCTGTACTGCACTGCTCTCCAGCTTGTCCTTATCCATCCTTATTCTGTGATTCTGTGATTCCAAAGGGTCAAGAAATCTCATGTTGTTTTACACCTTCAGTGCCTCCAGTCACAAGAGCAGGAAACATTTTACCATTTCCTAGCCCTCCTCCAGACTGCCAGCACAGGCTGGGCCTTGGGCAGTCACCTTTGGCATTTCTTGATCCTGTTCAGTAACTTCTGCCTCCCTTGTTGGCATCCAGTGTATAGAAACAGGGGGTCAAGCAGCAATACAGGCACAAGAACAACACTCACAGGACAGGGAAAAGATTGAAATTAACCTAAGACAAGAGTGGGGTCTGCTTTTGAGCCAAAAGGCATTTGAGGAGTTATGGAGTGACGCTGTGAGTAAGTGGGAGGAAGAAAATACCAGGCAGGTGCTTTTTGCACTGGTGGCAGAATGAGGGTGTAGAGGCTATAAATGATAAACATTAATTTTATTTTTGTAGACAGAAGGAAAATCAGATTTCCAGAAACTCAGTAAGATTCAATACTTAACCCAGGAACCTGAAATCTCTTCTCAGCATAAACAAAAAGATAAATGGTGAAAGCAGTCATTTTTATTCCCACATTTGTTCTTGAAGGTTAGAATATACTGTGTGACTTGAAATGCATAAATACAAGACTCTTCAACCTTTGCTGGGTTTCTATGATTATTTATGACAGTTTAGGAAGATAAGAGGAAGATCAACTCTAAATGGGTACCTAGAGATTACAGCAAGCATAATGGCCATGATACAAACCTAATACATTTAATTTTAAAATGTTTAGAGAAAAAAATCTCTGGGGTGCAGAGGGAAGAAAAACAGGCTTTGAAAACGAAAATCCCCTGATTCTTCAGACAGATTTTTAAGCTAAAAGTTTGGCTGAAGCAGGTTAGGAAACACTATCAGGACATGAAAGTACAAGATTGGTGTTTAACCATCAGCAGTCATGGGAAGTGTTGGTGTATGGGCTCACAGAACATTCCAGAGGACAGAATGGGTGCTCAATACACAGGAACCCGCTTGGACACAGAGCAGTTTTATTCCTTGATTTTAATGCCTCTGTTCTGAGATTAATCTCATCTGGATAAGCTTTTTTTTAGGTTATAGGGGGTTTTTTTGGTTCTTCACTCTTTTTGATGAGCTGCTCTTTAAGGTGGCTTCTGCAGGTCCTGCACACAGTGACAGGCAGGATCAGCACAAAGCCTCAGTTCTGCCCAAAGAGGGCAAAGGACAGAGGGCAAGAGGCACAAACAGTTTCATCTTTAAGGTAGAAAGCCTAAATCAATAGATTGGTCAAAGGGAGAATGAACAAGACACATTTCAGCTTTTGGGGTACCTCCCATTTTTGCATCCCATCTCAGCATTTTCCACAGGCATGTTGGTTGTTGTGTTCCCACACATGTACAGTCAGTTATGTGTGAGAGCAGGAGTTCCCTAACACCAAGGAGCAAAGTGATTTCTTCATTTGCCAAGAAAAGGAAGTCAGCAGGGGTAATCCCTCAGGAGAGAGGCTCTCTTCTCTGCCAGACAGATGACACAGTTGAGACTCTGGGTTTCACCCAGCTGAGGACAAAGGGAACCCCCTGTGTGGCTGGGCCAGCAGCAGCTGTGCAGGCACAGCTCACGTGGGCATTGCTGGCCCTGTCTCACCCTGACACTGTTAACAGGGGGTGAACTCTTTAAATAAACTTCCATAAAAACTAAACTTTAAATCACTGACAAAGACTCAATCTCCCATGTCAAGTAAATCAGAAAACTCAAAATGGGTGCTTTGTTAGCTACTGTGTCTTAAAATAAATGGAGGAAGGAAATGAGACCGACAGAGTCCACAGGAACTAAAATTAATGAACTGCACAGAGAAAGCAGAAGGAGGCTGATTTGCACAGAGGCACCTAAAATCAAGTAAATGTAGGAAGAGCAGAGAAATCAGGTCTCAAGGAATGTGGGAATTCAGGATTAAGGTGATTTGAGACCAGAGCTTTGAAGGTCAAGTAGCATCTAAAGACAACCATTGCATCACTTCTGTTCTGTTTTTCAAGACTTATTGCAAGATTTCAAACTTCAAGACTTGAACTAAGTTTTGGGGTTTAACACATTGAATTAATTTTCATGAAACTCTTCACAAACTTAGCAGAAAGTGCTTAAATCCTATGACACTGTCTCTGCAAAAATGTATGCCTGTAAAAATATATGAGTCTGTAAATTTCTACACACTGCATAGAACTATTCACACCTACAAGCAGTGTCACAGGACCAAGTGTTTCATGCAGGTAAAAACATTTAGGAAAATGTCTCTGTGTCTTAGACTCAGGGCCAGCAATTTGAGTAATTTCTGGTGTTGGACCAGGTAGTGCTTATGTTTCTGTGAGTGTCTATCAATTTCTAGAAGTTTTACCCTAAGGAAAATTCAGTAAGGAGAGAATTCACTTACAGCTCCAATGAGGAATGGGCTGCTTGCATCTCCCAGCAAATGGCTGACCAAAATCTGCAAAAATGCATGCCTCTAAAAATACATGAGTCTGTAAATTTCTACACACTGCATAAAACTATTCTCACCTACAAGCAGTGTCACAGGACCAAGTACTTCATGCAGGTAAAAACATTTAAAACAATGTCTCTGTGTCCTAGACTCATGGCCAGTAATTTGAGTAGTTTCTGGTTTTGGATCAGGTAGTGGTTATGATTCTGTGAGTGTCTATCAACTTCTAGAAGTTTTACTCCTCAGTAAGGAGAGAATTCACTTACAGCTCCAATGAGGTATGGGCTGCCTGCATCTCCCAGCAAATGGCTGACCAAAATCTGCAGGGCAATGGCTGTGGATTGTCGCCTCGGTGCCACCACGTACTGAAACAAAGCACAGCCCACAGAGAGGGAACATCAACACAGGGAACTTCAGCAGTGCCCAGCTGCTTCCAGAACATCCCAGAGACATGGACAGAGCAACACTGATGTATTTCATATTCAAACACTGTTTACAACTTTGTAAGACAGATTTCACAAAAAAGCACTATGATGTCATGTTGCCACGACACTGCATCCAGTCCCCAGGCAGTGTAGGAGCAGAGTTGTGTGAGATTGGCTGTTCTGAAATCCTGGTCACCCATGGGATGGAGGAACAATCCAACAGCTCCTTCTCACTGAGGCCAAAGCACACCATGGCCTAGAGTGAGGCTGTGAAGTCTACCCACTTCTTTTTTCTCTCTCAGAACCTACCTGGATGATGGGCATGCACACTTTGTGAACAGGCTCTCTTGTACAGAGACAAAAAAACTACAATAGGAAACTCTGAGCTTGGGGAGCAGACCTGGCTGTGACAGACTGTACTAGACTGGAGACTGTCAGCTCTTGGCTCTCTGAGGTTTTCATGTCATCTGTCCTAGACTCAGATTTCCTTTATGGATAATGACAGGCTGTGTTTGAGAGATGCAAATCAAATATTGTTATGCACTCAATATATCATGGGCATTGCAAGCATGAGAAAAGCTAAATATACTTTGGCTCTCCAGTGCCTTGCACCATTTCCTTACTACCTTTATTTAATATCCCATATCTGCAACTACAAGAGATGGAACAAGACTGTAACAAGAAAAACACAAGAGAAGGATGGGGTGTTTCCTATGGTTTCAGGGCTCATGCAAACTCTGCCTGTGCTATCACTCAGGTTCCTCTGCACAACAGAAACTATACTCAAGAGCTCAAGGCACTGTGGGATTCACTAGGAAAAGAATAAATAAAACAGTCCCACAGGGACTCTGAAGAAGCCATGGGGTCCTGCCTGGTCACAATGACTGCCCAGGACCTCACACCACGGCAGGAGTGGAGGTGACATCCTGCACACTCCTCCTCTGAGGAGATCCAGCCCAGGTGCTGCACAGAAGCAGGTGCCCCAACAGGAGCAGTTTGCAGATCCCTCTTGTTGCCTCTGGAGGATTCAGAGACCTCCTGCAGACTCTGCCACAGAGCTGTCAGCTGAAAAGGCAGATGGAACACACAGGCTGGTGAACACTTGTGTACCTCCCAGGGCACTTCCAAACACAGGGACACCTTGGTAGCCTTCCCAAACCCCTCCAATTCCAACACCTCCTACACTATTAGCTGCCAAAACCCTAAAAAATAGAGTTCCACAACCTCACAGATGGCAAACATTTCATAAGGAACACTCCAAGAACAGCCTCTCAATAAACCAGCAAGGCAGCTACAGCACTTCTCCATTTGCACATGAGGACTGCAGTGGTTCAGCAGGTACCTTTGTGTACACTGAATAGGAGGCACAAAGGTGGCTACATGCAATGCCTCTTGATGAATAGGCCACAAAGGGAGAAGTCCTTATCATTCAGGCAGCATCTTCCTTGCCTTCAGCTCCACAGGTCGCAGGAGAAATGAATTCCTGGCTACACTGTGTGGTTATAGTGCCATGGGAAGAAAGAAAAGTAATTTTCATGGCACATGAAGAACATGCATTAGCAAATCCAGCTACATTATCAGAAATCCTACCAGTTCATACAGGAAACAAGGCAAAAAGAGAAATTACTGCTGTTATCTATGGCAGCCTTCAGTCAATATAACAGCAGTAATACACTGAGCCCATGGGGTTTGAACAGGATGAAACACAACTCCCAAGTAAGATTGCCACTGAATGAGCAGACATCTATAATTTCAGCTCAATTCCATCATTTTCTGATAAAACAATTAGCATTTAGAATTCAAGAGATCCAACCCAAAGCACATTTGTGGTAATAAACTTGATATCTGTTCCCAGGGTAACACAGCACCCCAGAGCTCTGCCCAAGCTTTTCAGCTCCCCACTTGTTCCCAGTTGGTACAATATTGCTGCTAACTAACCCCACAATATTCTAAAAGAAATGGAAGTTAGGGATGTTGGTCATCTGGGAGACAACTTCCTTCCCTTCTAGATTTACATGGATCCAGGATATGGCAATGATGCTCCCCACAGATTTCCTGCAGGCTGCAATGTGATGCAGCATTCCCTCAGAAAGCTGAGACTGGAGTGATGGAAGTGAACAAAAGCTCTGTTTGGATTCAGGAAGGAATTGAAATAAAGAGCTGATAGCAGCTATCTGCCTCGCTCTCCTCAGCATGTATCACCATGCATCACCATTTCCTAACTCAGTGATGTCACCTTCCTCTTTAACAGTGACAGAGGACAGAATTAAAATACAGATATAGGAGTTCAAAGAAAAGTAAATTGAGAAACTTAAAATAGTTGGTGCATCAACTCATGTAAAAAGAATGGCAATGGTATTTATACTTGTTTCTGGTGGTAGAAACCCCCAATTATTTCAAAATAAACTGAAACAGAAGAGAAGTAAAACCATCAGTCTGGACCAGTGATAGTTGTTCTGCACCTGTTCACTGCTGCAATTATCTCATAGGATAATTCTTTCTGACCATTCTGTGAGAGTTAAATAAGAATCAAAACCCTCCTGGCTACTGGCTGAGATTTTAAGCAAGCAGCCAATTGACTAATGCTGACTGCATTATTTACTGTTTTATTAAAATTCCAGAGTGCAGAAAACTGACATGTAGAGAGCAGCACCGTGAAAGAGAACATAATGCACAGTCAGTGTCTGCAGGACTTTGCTGAAGACCCATGAAATGTAAGTAGTTCCATTCCTTCATCTCAATCAGAATGTAAAGAGAGGTTCTTCAGCTAGGAAATACAGAGATAAACAGACTCACAGCAAGGCAAGGTCAGGCAGTGCAAGGAGAGCTCTGTAGTGCTTCACAGCTGGTCCCTTTGGTCACTGGAGAGTGCTCAGCATTTGGCAATGTGCTTTCTGATCCTTTTACACTGTAATAGGGGTACTTTCATCTCTGCTCAGCTTGTCCACTTCTAGGGTTCAGTTAGCCAGTAGAGATACCAAGCAATTTGTATATCTGAGCAACTCAGACACAGTGCCAGCAATTTCCAGCTCCTGTGATAGCAAGGGCCACTGACCTGTGCTCCACTGGAGCCACAGGCTGCAAGGGTTTCTCCTGTCCTTCTTGTGAACTGCTATTGTGCACCACTGCATGTTGTGCTACACATGAATGCACTCACTGTGGTTCTTAATAAAAGTTTTATTACGACCATGAAGTTTGCAGCAGCAACCTGCAAATAGATTTCAGCTCCCTTAGAATGAAACACTATTACATAAAATGGGAAACACTCACATTTGCTTGGGAATAAACAGTCAAAGATCTCTATTCTGCTGTCCCTTAACTTTGTGCCTTCTCTCACTTGTCCTGATGGCTTTACACAATTTCCCCACCTTCAGTGCCACCTGCAGCAGCATTGTGCCTGTACCACACTTGTCTGAACAGTCCCTGTCTCACAGGGAGCCTGCTTGAAATATCAGGGTTACCATCACATCCACAGTTTCTCAGCACAGGGATCCCAAAGTAGAGTTTGGGTCCCTTGGGTGATCTATTCCTCAGAGAAAAGGGTAATGTTAATTGATATATTTTGTTTTATGCCCACAAGTAGCAACAAAAGAACTGTCAATCATATAAATAACTTACTTTGGTATTTAAATCAGCTTTCTGCAGTCTATCAGATATGAGCATTTCTTTGCTTGTTGCACTGATGAACAATATTCAAATTGTTCATATTATGGGTTATTAAAAAAAGTTGTATAAACTACTTGATAAGACTATAATGATCTGTGTAGTGCAGCAATCACAGTATCTGCCCCAGGGTTTACACAGACATCTATTAGTGACTGTGGAGCTACAACCTAAATGAAAGGTTGCCAAATTTTTATTTACAGTAAAAACTCAAGTAAAATTACTAACTCTAAAAACCTTTGAAATTATAAAAAAAGCTGCTCATCACAGTCTAGACAACTGTGCTACAAGATGTGTGCTTTTCACATCACTCCTTTCTAAAGAAATTACTGATGACAGAATCCAAATGAAACCATGCACTGCTATTCCTTGGCTTGTGGTGTCAGTCCTGGAATTCCCAGGAGTCCCTTAAGCATCACTGCTGGCCTGATGCTCTGGCAGTGTAGCACAGTTTTGAACTGGACTTGCAAGAGCTGGAATTCATCTGCACTGTATTCTGAACTAAGGGAACTTGCTAATAGTTCATGGGCTATCAACTTTGCCTCATTTGGATCATCCTTTCAAATCTCTGGAAAACAAATAGAAAACCTGATTATAGGCACAAAATGACCTTGTTTCTGGTGCAGACCATTTTGTAGTAGATATCTGACAACCCAGAGCTGTACAGAAGCCCAAAATACAATGGGTGCACACAGCACTAGAGTGTACCATGTGCATGAGTTCCATCCAAATCAGGATATCTTCCTGGGATTGTAATAACTTTTACTACTGCACCACCACACCCTTATTGCCACTGGCATCCTTGCCCAGCAGTACATTGTGGCAGTGATTCCAAGCAGGATTCCAACAAAGGGATTCTCTGTAGGAGTTTGTTCATCTGTCCCCAGAAAGCCACCGAGATGATGCAGGCTTAGGAACAATATTACATTGTCAAAACCTTGAAATAAAGAAATAGTTTAATGAGCACTTACCAACAGAATGTCTGTCACAACAGCCCAGTTTACAGACAAAAACAGTTCTCCAAATGCAATAAAAATCTGCAAAACAGAAAACCAGCAGTGACTATACTATACTGTACTATACTCTACTATGCTATACTATACTCTGCTATACTCTGCTATATTCTGCATTGCCCCTCTATATTGTGAAGATGAGGCAGGCTCACTGACTCTGCTTATCTATGCAAGAGTTGTCCTACATACCCATTACTTCTAAATTAAACACCTCTGTCTATGCTTACAAACACTAACTTCATGTTAAAGGTGGGGAGAAGAATCAAAGGTGTTTGAGTCACAAATCCCCAGCAGAAGAGCCAAAATAGGAAACATACCACCCTGCCAAATTAACTGCTATGAACTACTCACCCAAGAAGTGAAAAGCAAGATCTGTGGAAGAAGAAGACTCAGCACAGGTTTACAAAGTGCACAGGGATGCAAATGAAGCCAAGTGAACACCTCTGTGTCAGTACAAGTACTCTTAAGTGCTCCTTCAGAGAGAGAACTTCCAAAATGGGATGGACTCCAAGGAACAGGCAGTCTCCAAACCTTGGTGTCCTGTGGGAAATCCCTAATCCATCACAGATGGAGACCCAGCCATGAGGAAAAGGGGTAGGGCACTGAACAGTTCTTATAGCTGAGCCCTCAGAAAATATTAACCCTTTCAGCCAGCCCTGGACACAGATTGGAGCAACCTGCCCAGACTGAGAGAGACTTAAAGGAAGAAAAGGATTAAAGTTACACCATTGAGGTGGAGCAGTGCTAGAAAGCAGAATCTCTTCAGAAACACAGGCCACAAAGTCACATGGCACCTGGCACAATGTTCTCATCTACTAATCAGACTGATGGCACATTGTTACAACAGGTGCCAGCACTGTGTTTGATAAGGTCTTAGGATGTTGTCTCTGGTTGATAAAAACACAGCCTAGGAAAGGCACAGTGACAAACTCAGATGTTTTTGGAGTGGTGGCTTACATTCTTCTAAGGAGAACTAGACCTAGAATACCCAGGATACCTATAGATATCCTGTAGGTAATAGATATAGATAATAGGCCTAGGATATCCATACATCCTGTGTTTCTTCTCTGTTCTGTTCATTTGTTTTCTTCTCCAAACCAGTTTGGGGAAAAAAGTTCCTTGAAGCACTGATATACTTAGTACAGACCATTATCCAGACATTTCCTTCACAATGCTTTAGATATAGATATTATGATTAATGTATTAAATTATTAGATATAAGGAAGAAATTCTTCCCTGTGAGGGTGCTGAGGCCCTGACACAGGGTGCCCAGAGCAGCTGTGGCTGCCCCATCCCTGCAAGTGTTCAAGGCCAGGTCAGACAGGGCTTGGAGCAACCTGGTCTAGTGGAAGGTGTCCCTGCCCATGACAGGGGAGTGAAACTAGATGAGCTTTTATGTCCCTTCCAACCCCAAACCTGATTCTATTATTCTGTGATTCTATGATTCTAATAAAAGGTATGTTTTGGTATTTCCAACCAAATATATTGATTCACTCATCCAACACAGACTGGCAAATCAAACTGCTGTTCTCTACCTCCAGTCTACCTGGAGCTTGTGGGACTCTGAGGAGCAGAAAAAGACAATGGGTAATTCTTGTGGGCACTCAGATCCCCACTATTGGATCCAAAATAAACTTCACATTTCACATTCTGCTTTGTGTAGACACACTCAGGCCAATCCATTTGTGTTTTCTTCTGGTGTAAAGGTGTTTTTCCACAGGAATACACATTCCTGACGAGTCAGAAGGAAAACCTCTTTGAACAAGCATTATTCTTAGAAGCAAAAAACATGCAAAGTGCCCTTTTGCAGAGAACTGTTGATTACTGTAATTTACTTTACTTTACATGTTAATCATGGTGATTTTGGCTGTGGAGTCAGAAAAAATGCACAGGAGTCTTTCCCCAGCTGTTACCAGATTACAGTTGAAATAGGGTTTACATTCAGTTCCCTCTTACAGGGATTTTTTCTCATTCCTAGTAAGTTTCTGTTTTCCCTTTGACTAAGAATGGAATTTAAGTGATTTATACTTCAGTTTGTATTGCCAAAAGCTTGACTTTGAAGATCAGCTAGTGATCTGGGCCTTTGAAGGTGAGGGCTAAATTATTCTCAGCAAGAACAGTGTGTATTGCACAGCCCCAAACTACACCAACCTTTAAGTATTCAGAGAGCAAAAATAAATAAGAATACTAAATTAGGCACAAAGCATTAAAAATTAACATAAGATTGAGACTTGCTTTAACTATATTTTTGCATAAGGAACATGTTTCAACCCAGCTAAATGCATAGTTACTATTTTATTCTTCAGTGTGGGCACTCTGCAGGACCCCAGGCCCAGTTTTTGTGCTCTGTCTGCCCTTTATTCTGTACCAAGGACTGCTCAGTGTGGCTCTCACAGGACAGATCTCAGCTATGGGAGCATCAGAGCCCACAGCTTACCTGGATACCTTGCCACAAGCCACTGAAACCTCTTAATGGTCTAAAAGACTGCAGAAAAATCTGCAAAATCACCCCTTGCCTCCTCCTCCCCCTTCCCATTCTCCCTAGGATGCCAAAAGACATTTTGCTAATTGTCACTTACAAAAGTGGAAAGGATGTTTATCTGGGCCACCATCAGAGCAATGTAGAGGCACAGGGCAGAAAGGAACATGCTTGTGGCACAGATCAGAGGATCAGCTTTGTTGTTTATCTTCCTTAAACATCTTGCAGCTTCTGCCCCAGCAATAATACCCAGGATTCCTGTCCCAATGGTGATGCCTCCAAATATTAGGCTGGTGACAAAGCAAAGGATTCAGCTGAGCATAGTAAAACTGTACTGTGGAAAAATAAATGGTGTTAGCTTGTACCTGTAGTTTCAGAGGAATCTTTAATAGGGAATTTGAATTTTATTCCATTTGATGTGACCCTCCCACTCCTTCTAAATGGATGCAGTCCCAAGCCCCAGCTGAAGCTATGGCTTTGCAATGGTGGCTGTATCCCCTGGAGAAGATATTTTCCCATTTACAGAGCAGGTGTTATGCACCCAGGCTCAGGGAGGGCTCTGCTCAGTACAATCTGGCCTGGACATGCTGTGATTTAGAGGAGACAGAGTCATTGTGGTTACCCTGTGAATCAATCTAGCCAGCCATCCCTGAAACACAGATGGAGTAACCCTGTATCACAATCTGCTGCCTTGGAAGGGATCCTAGCACGTGGAATCATCCACATCTAAATTACAACCCTCTGCTTAGCACAGCTGAGATGAGTCACTTCTCTATGGGAAACACCTACCACTTCCCAGAAGAGTTCAAAGAATACTGAATAGGTAAGTACTGCCAGATCCACGTAGCATTTTCTGAACACAGGGTTTCCAATACCATTCAGCTTTGTGTGTCTCCAAATGCAAATGTGCTCTTCAGGAACCACAAGTTCATGTTTTAAAAGAATATGTCAGAATAGTTGAGAAGATTCAGCTTCCAAAGGGACTTGCATGTGTGCTTTTGTCTCTGTCCCAGTGAGATCCCCTCAATGACAAAGCAAATCTCTTGCACAAGATCACTGGTGCCACTGCACCACAATTCTCTGAAGGCAAGCAGGGGCAGGATCAATGTATTCTGAGCACAAGCACTTCTGAATATTTTAGAGTGCTACATGGCAAGTTCTGTACATTTTCCTGAACTTTTCTAACTGCAAAGCAAAGTAAGCAGCTGGGACATGATCTGTTCCTTTAAACTACAGAACATCCGCTTCTTAATTTCTTTCTGGCTGATTAGGAACTCAATAATGCTACAAGGAAAAAAAAAGGTATTGCTATGCAAGATAACAAACTTTAAGAAAATTTTTACTCTCCCTACAAGTTCTTCAGGATTCTGATCCATCACTGACTATAGCTTAATAGTGACATTATAGATTGTCACTTGGCAGAATAATCTCAGACATTTGTTCAAGAGAGGCAGTTCCAAGGTGACATTAGTTGACTGAAGCATTCATGGAATTGTGTTCAGAATGTTCATGTGTAAACTGTAGTTGAAATAAACCTGCAGCTGGAATAAAAGAGAATGGCCAAAACTAAACCCTAGCACAGTTCAGTTGACAGGGAGTAGGAAAGTACAGAAGCCTGGTATTGGGGAAAGGCTCCTATGGGATCCTTCAGGGGCTGAGAATGCTCACTTATCTCTCTGATCTGTTTGAGTGTTTGCACAAAGACCTGAACAAAAACTTCACACTGCCTATTTATCTACCTTGAAAGCATCGAGACTTGAATCACTTGTGGTGCCATTTGAGTCTGTGTTTCCAAGGAGTCTCTGTGACACAGTCCTGATCCTTAAACAAAGTCTGAAACTGCTGAACAGTCAGAGGGAAAAACATCTTTAAAGTATCCCTGGACAGGTCTGGTAATGTGCAGCTCAGTTCCTCCAGCACCATCAGGTCTGACACAGTAGTTTATGTTCTGTTTCTTTACATCCCCTTGGAATAACAGTCCAAAGCCAGCCTTATGCTGCTTCTGGCATGAGCTTATGCCAAGGTTATTCTTAAAGCATCCTATAAGAAGCAGTGCAAGAGGTTAAACTATCAAATGCTCTGTTTCACTTCCCTGAAGACTGTGTCTGCTCTAGCAACACTACTGTGGAATAATAATCCAGAAGTGGATTAGAAAACAAACTAGAGGCCAACACCTTCAAATTAACAAAGTACTTAAACTGCATCTGTGAACAGATACAGCCAAACTTCTTAAACTGTTCAGCTTCCCTCATCTGCCTACCCTGAGCCAGACTCCTGGGCTTCACTCCCTTCCCAGTACTGTTCATTGATAAGGAATGTGCCACTGGTGGCATCCCTGGAAGGACAATTCATTTCCCTTGGAAGGATTTTGGGATGACTCTTCAATCCATCTGGTTTTGCTACAACTGAGAAATCACATCTGAGTTTACTCAATTATTCCATTGCAAAAAACCAGAAAAATCCCATTAGCAGAGGATACACTGAAGGTGTGATTACTGTTTTTCCCTTTAATTGTTTTTATCTGGAAAGGCCATGCAATAAGCACTTAGTTCTCTGAAATCCATTACAAAAGTAGAGACTGAAACAAGACTTGGGATACCTCTGGGAGAAGGGGATATTTGTATGGAGACCACTGCCAGGAGTCAGCCCCAGTGCTCACTGTGACTGAGGGAAGCTGTGAAGACTCAAGAGGAACACTGAATACATATTTGTATTCTGGACAACACACTGTGAAGAAACACTCCTCTTCCTTGGTGGGGAAAAGGGATCTACAAAAAGGTGTGTCATGACTACTTCAAATTGTTCTACTAGTGTAAATTCCCCTTCTTATACAATATTTGATACTATTCTTGAATCTTCATTGGTCTGGACATGCTTTGTAAGCAGAGCTCTGCTGGCAGCTATTCACAAGATCCTGGTTTGATGTGATGATCTGATACTACATCAAAATCAGCAAGCTTTCTTCAAGCTGGGAGCAACAGTGAACTCACCAATATGGCATGGATTATAAAAACAGAATAAGAAGATAATAGGCAAGTTACTACAACACAGGATTTAAATATACTTAAATGGGTATTTAAGTAACTTGGGGTGCACAGTCATTTATCAACTAAAAACTCCTTGCTAAAGCTGCTCCTTTTCCCCCACAACTGTTGCTATACTGCTTCTTCCCACGTTACTGAAATAGGGCTGGCAGCATCTTTCCAGTTAACTGAGGGATTATAAACAAACAACCAAAGGGGAGTGTCTCAGATAACTGGAGGCAATTTAACATTCACAGCCCATTGCCTTCCCAAGAAGTGCCTGGTCACATCATGTGGAAACCCAGGGCACTGGGGATATTTCTCTCTCTGCTCTGGGGTGCCCTGACTCCCAGGGGAGCACTGACTCTGACCCCCATTCATGGAGAAAGTTTCCCAGACTTCAAGATAGACTGGAATCCACAAAAGTGTGAAACAGATTGTAGAGAGCAGTGTAGGTGTATCACTTGGTGAGAAATTGAGGTTTTGGGATTTTTAGTATGCTGTGGATGGAAGCAAGATGGAGGGCACAGGCTGCTGTCCTGGGCTGCTTCTTCCTCCTTCTCCATGGGTTTGGGTGGCATTTTGTAATTGGGCAGAAAAGTCTGCATTGAGGGCTCTTGGGGATCAGTTATTGGGTTAAAAGGGAAAATAATCCAGGTGTCAGTTCTTAATTGGATAGTTTAGTCTTAGAAGACCTTGTAACAAGAGATTGTTGGCTATTTTGTGCCTTCTAATGGAAAGCTGCTGAACTCACAGTAGTGAGGCTGTTTCACTGATAAGAAATAACAAACACCTGAGTCTGAACATGAACTACTGTCTCAAGTGCCTTCAATCCAGACCCAGAGAAACCACAACTGGAACCACCACAGCATCCTCCCCTCCCCTCAGGAAAGCAGCTGTGATTGAGCCCCCTGCAGTGTTTCCAGGAATGCTCCCAAGGCACAGCTCACCTGTTAGATGAATTGCAGGAGTCCTGGAGGCATGGTGGGACAAGGCCCTGGACAACCTGAGCTCTGTACAGAAACAGTGGCATCCACATTCCCAGGGCTCCAGTGACAAAGGCCATGGCAGTCAGACCCAGTGAGGAACAGACAAAACTACAGCTGAAAGTACAAAAAAACACCAACTGAGAGATATTAGAAAGAATGGTGTGTGAGGAAAAAAGGGAAAACCTACCTGCAACACCCAGGATTTCAAGCAATAACAAAACAATATGTTCAGACATCTGGTAATCAAAATCCCCTCCCTTGAATATCTGGACTCTGATCAGGCTTCATTATGGAATTCAACAATAAAGTACTAAGTAGAGCAAAGGGTATGACCTACTGATTTAATGTTAAATCCTGGTCTCTTGCAGATTTCATGCCAACTCCTGCCAAAACAATTGCTGTGAATATTTTGATAGCAGAAGTGTAACAATAGAGAGTGAGCAAGAATTTAATGGCTTTGTATGGCTTAGTACCTAAAGGAAAGGGTTCTATGTTCAAGTTTAAATGCCTCAGGTTTTAAGCTGTTTCTGTAACCAGTATAAATGAGAGCAACATCTGGGATTGGGCTGGGCTGGAGCACTCCTTAACTCTACCTGAGTAAAACCAGACTCAATCTCAAGTTTCAGACAAAAGGAGAAACATTTTTGAAAACTGTACAAACCTTGTCTCCTTCCTATCCTATTCTAGGAGAAAATTAAATTTTTGCCAGACTCTTTGTCATTAATAGTTCAGGGGAAAACCCCCTTTGAGATCAATAGGGATGTATGCTGCAAATGATCAGGTCACCACCAAACTAGGGGATTGTTTAGAAATGAACCTAATTCTCCCTTTCCTAAAGATAAAGTGCTCTTGGACTTGATTAAAAGTGGAACCACATAGTTTTTCAGCAGTATGTCTTAATGCTTTGGAAATCAATTGCCCAAGGAAAAGAAAATGGGAATCAATTGCTAAAGGAAAATAAAATTAAAATATATTTTTTTTACGCTGGAACATCTCTGTAGGAAAGCAATTTTGGAGATAGTCTAGTTGTTGAAATGTCAGAAAGGTTCATTTGGGTTTTTGATTCAGGAAAATTAATTTTTTTATTAATTTCAGGATATAATGCCTACAAAAGCAATCTCTAGTGTACCCGCTGATCAGGATGTAAAGAGGATGCAGATTCAGCGGGCAGTTAGAAAACGCTGGATGGTCTGGAAGAACACTCCAAAGACAAACGATGTCCCAGGACAGCGAGTCTTTAAAGGAAAAGCGCTGGACTGGAAGGCAGCGGCAGGCGCGGCCGGCTCTGGCGCAGCTGCACAGCGGCACCTGCTGTTCCCAGAGCCGCTGCAGCGCCTCGTCCTGCCCTGGCACCGCCTGGCACCGCCCGGCACCGCCCGGCTGCGGGGCCACAGCACCGAGCAACCTGTCTATTCCACCCTGCAGGGCAGCTGCATCTTTAATATTTGTGTGATTAAAAGGAAGATGTCATCAGCCAGCCACAGCTCAGCCCATCAAAACACACAGATAATTTATAAAGCATTTTGGGGTCCCACAAACTCTGACCTCATGCACAGCAGGTTCCCAAATACCAAAGAGTGCCTGAGACATGCTAATCCAACCTTCCTCAGGTGCTAAGAATTATAAATAAATTTACATCAGAAAATTGTGCACTTTTACCAATCTAGCTTCTGTAGGGAAGGGAAAATTTAGTAGAAAGTACAGCTTTGGATTCAAATAGGTGCAAACTGCCAACATAACTTTGCCCCCATCCTCGTCCTCAAAATGGGAGGATAGAAGAAGCAAAGAAATTTTTTATCTCTTTTGCAGAATTCCTTTTAAAAAGCAGAAGAAAACTTTTTACTAATGGTATTCCCATCCTCTTGCATAGAGCATGTGGCTCAAAGGAGCAAAGTGGGACTCAGTGGACACATTTCTTATACCACTTACTTCTTGACAAGTGACCCCACATCTTGACACCAACTAGTCCTGGTAGTTCTGTAGACATCTGGCTTCTCATCTGCTCCTCCTATCATGCCAGAGATGCTCAGTGCTCTGTGGGCTGCTGTCTTTCTCTGGATCTTGTGAGGGACCAGTAGAATCAGGAGAAGCAGAGCCAGTCCTCCCATGCAAGGAGTTACCTGTAGACAAAAGGTTGGTTAGATCAAAGATCTGTTTTCTTATAGTGAGAACTCCACAGCAATTCCAATTGCATTATAACCATTATCAGAAAATTGCAGATATGTTCAGAAATAGATGTGTGCTAGTTTAGGTCATATTTGTCAAGAAAATGAGTGACTTTGGTGACTTTGAAGAAAAGATAATAGAGCCTCCCTCTCTATCATACAGGTACAAGATCACTCCTCCCTCTGATTTAAAAAAAAAAAACATGTGAAGAAAGAAAACTGTACTGTATTCTAGCCACAAACACAAGAATCACTGATGCAGCCACCAATGTTACCTGAACAACATCAGAGTTATTCCAATAAATACTCTGCCCCACTCACCTGCATGTGCTAGCTGATTTTGTATTCAAAGGAGTTGTTCCCAACAGCATTCCAGAACTCTGGTGCTACCAGTATAATGGTAATTTTACCTTCAAATTCCTCTGTTTGAGGAGGTCTTGGTGCAGTAACAACCATTCCAAATGTGCCCTCAGGTAAGAGGAACATCAACACCTGCCTGGCTGCTGTACAATTTCACCTACAGCTATCAGAGCTAGGCAGAAATCTGCCACTTGTCCTGCAGGAAAACTTCTCCTAAACAGCACATTCCTGACCTGTCACAGGGTAGGAAGTCCTCCCACTGCTCACCTTTAACACAATGAACATAAAGAATCCAAACCCCAGTGATGATTTTGATGTTACAGTGGATGAAAGTGACTCACCCTGAATGCCCAGTGCCAGTCACCTGTGCTTTTTGCCATGCCAGCTGCCAGCATATAACCACAGCCACTGCAAAGAACAGAGAGGAATGGTCAGTAAGCACCAGTGAATTTTGGATGGCTGAAATGACATGTCCTGCCAGCTAAGGAGAATGTTCTGTCATAGTTTTCCAAAGGGATAAACAGAAATAACCCCCATGGTCTGTGCTAGTCTGCTTGCCAGCCAGTATTAAACAGAGCCTAACTTCCTCAGAGCAGACTTGAGATGATGACAGAAATGTCCCAGATTCCTCTTGGAACACATATTCTGTAGAATGACGCTGCAAACCCGGATCAAAGAGCCCATAAAACATTTTATTACCTACTCCCTCCTGTGCTAGCCAAAGGAATTATGCCCTGCAGGAATTTCTTTAGTTTTAATCTGTCTTCTGGGCCCAGCCTTGGCTGCCTGCTCTGATACAGAGTATGCCTCTAAACCATTTGAAAAGCTCTTCTCCACCTTTTCTTCAGAAAAAATGTCAATTTAACTAAAAGAGGAGAGGGAAGTACCAGTTCCTCCTTGGGAGACACTTAATGGAGGGTTCTTGAAAAATCTGTCAAATAAACTAATATCTAAAAGCTTTTGTCTCCCAAAACACAGAAATAAATTACATACTCTTGTGCACATTTTTCTTTTAGAATTGATTCAATATTTTATTCAAAGCCAGAGTTTCCAGAGTCTAGACTCTCCCTAAAAGTGTTAGGGGGAAAAAGTGAATTTTTCTAAAGGTAGGTAGAGAAATACACCTAATCAGCTCTATTCAAACTTGCCAAGGAAGTGACAAATCCCTTTGTAAGAGCCAATGAAGAAATACATCAAAATAAATCTGATTAGGGCTCAGGGTATATTGAATTGCAGGTGTGGTCAGACAGAATTTCAAAAGGCCACTGCAAGAAACCAACCTGCCCACTGGAATGAAGATGTAGAAGATAGATAACACTGTGGTCCTTTTTCCTTCCTCAAACAGGTCTGCAATGATGGTAGGTGCTATGGTGGAGTAACTGGCAGAGCCAATGCCAACCAGTCCTCGTGAAAGAACAAATATCCTGTAATGCTGCAGGGAAAAGACATATTAAAGTCAAAAAAAGTCCATGCAAGAAAGAAAAGAGGGGCATTTCAGTGGTGAAATCAACCAGAGGAAATCAGAATTCCTTTTGCCTGTGTCTGTATTCCCTCCACTCACACCTGCTCCCCTCACATCTGCACAGCAGTGACTTCTCAGAGTGACACCCAGAGGGAATTTCAGGACAGGGTGGATAGAGCACATGTAACCAACAAGCTGCCACACTGTAAGGTCATAAACAAAAATCATTCAGGACAAAAATAAAACCCCATCAATCACAACAATAATGTGTGAGTTCTCTATTGCCTAGGCTGGACTCCAGAGTCCTGGAGTATATTTAGTCCAGGCTTAAGGCTTGGGAAATGAGTGGTCACTGATGCTTTTCCAAATGTGATTAGACAAGGACTCTATCAAGTCCTGCAAGATGTATGCAGATTATTTTCATAGCACCCTCTAAAAAGCAACATACTGACTGAGTGATGAACGAGCTCCCCAAGGTCACACCAGACCAGAAGAAAATCCCAGCTCCAAGGATGATCTTCCTGTTGTAGCGATCTCCCAGGTACCCAAAGATGGGGGCAGCCAGCATGTAACACAAGGTGAACACTGAAAATCCAACAATGAACAAAGACAACATTTATCAAAATATTTAGTCATATGGACTGCTCAGCCCTCAGATAAACTCAGGTTATTTTACAGCAGGGGTTAAAGGCAGGCGGAGTTTCTAGGACTAGGAGGAGGATTGGTATTTGGAAAAAGACAAATGCAGACTCAAAATATCTATTCAGCAATAAAATGAATGTGAATTGAATTGATGTGAATTGAATTAAACAATGGGAATGTATCTGAATTACTCAACTTTCTGGAGAAACCCTTCATCTTTTGTGATTCACATACTGTGGGATTTTTGAAGAACCCAACTCCAGTGTGACTTTCAGTTTTGCACTATAGTCAGCCTGCCCACAAGTGGAAGTGAGCAATGCCACATACAAGGAGGAACTAGAGGAGCTAAGTAACTGGACTGTGTTTTAGGATACAGACTACAGAGGGGCAAGGCAAATTCAGCTCTCTGAACTGAGCAGATTTTATTACCTGTCTGCAGTAGACCTGTCTTCCCATCACTGAGCCCAAAGTATTTCTGTATATCCAACAGGATCCCTGCAACAGAGGCACACATTGAATGACAGCAAAGCACCCTGCTGATCCTGGTAACTGCCAACCCAAAAACAGGGCTTGCAAGAACTGCAGCACATTTAGATCTTAGTTTAGATGTAAACCATTACTCTACCACAACCACAAGATGCACAGATAATTAAAAATTCTTATCACTGTAGATATAATGATCTTCCACTATAAGGGTCTTATGAGAGTTAGTTTACCCACTGCTTCAACCACTCCTGTTCTGCTTATTTTGCACCATTAGCACCTAAGAACATGAAAAATTTAGATTTCAAAGTTTAATGGACACAATGCAGAACAAACCAGTGGATGTTCAGACAAAAAGGTAATCTTCTTCTCTATACCATGCCAGAGCTGCAGATCTTCCATCTCACCTATCTTGTATTTCTATTTACACTGCTGAAAACCAACTGAAAATAGAAGATACTACTTTGAAAAAGCATACCTGTCCTCCAAGGTTGAAAGATATCAATTATAAAAGACATTTACTTCTCATGCCACTTCAATTTTGTCAAAATAGATGAAGTCATAGCATTGTTAAGAGGATGAAACCACCACCACTTAAGAGAACAAGTTCTGTGTAGTTTGCCTGCTGTGCTCACAGGTGCTCATCTGCAGCAGGAGGGAGTGGGTGAGGTCAGCGAGAGGCCCCCCCTTCTCCCTTCTCCCCTTCTGTGTTTTACACATTGTGCCATGAACTACACTGCTCCAGCCACTTAAAAGCAGTGTGGGACCACTAATTTAAAGCTAAATCCATGTTCTCCCCATGTGGCTGCAGCATCAGTCCACTGACTATTTACTGATGTGACTTCAAGTCACTGTAGATCAAGGTCCAGCCTAACAGCAGCTCCAGAGGTTTACAGCTGTTTCTCAGTGACTCTTGAACATATTTTACATGTAGGGGTTTCCTAATGGTTTCAAAAGTTTAAACAAGAGATTTAGTTCAAACATTTTACACCATTAAAACAGGACAATCAATTCTATCCTTCCTTTCTGGCAGCCAGTGATCAATGCACAGAAATATTGTATTAGAGGAATTCAAATTTGGTCTCGTGGAGTATTTAGAACAAATCACAGCTAACAAGACTTGAACAGAACCACAACTTCATCTCAAACTAACATTCACACTGAGCACCATTAAAATGTCATCCTCTCCACATAACTAAAATAACTGACCCTTCCAGATCCTGGCAAATTATAAGGAATTGTTTTGAGCAGTTTGGTGGACAGAAAAGAAGGGATATGTCAGCATGGTCACTAGTTTCAACAGACTGAAATCAGCAGACAGCTAGGGGAAGAGCTTGTTTTCTGTGATGCAAACACTGTCACAGTGTGGGAGCAGAACTATCCGGAAACCACAGCTTGGTAACTGCTGCCAGTTCACTTCTGAGCAGATCCTCACAGCTCCCCTTCCTCCCCTTCCTGTGAGCTGAATCTGACAGCATGGTCAGGCACTTGGACAGCCAAACTCAAATGTGCTGCTGCAAGAATTCTGCAGTGGCACAGAATTCCAGCAGGTGAGCAGTCAGTGCATATTGCTGTGTACAACCTGCAGCTGACAGACTTCCCCATGGCCCAGGAGTCACAGAACCCAGGAAAATGGGGTTTGGTCATGTAGTGTAACTAAAGGGGCTGTTTCAAAGGCCTGGGCACTGTCCCCACCTCTGCTCCTGAATTCCTGCATGTCCCTGAAGGTACCTCACTCACAACAGCACAGTGGGAGAATTTTAAGCTCTTAACTGGTTCAGGAGCCTCTGAATAGTTCAAAGCCTGGAATGAGCCAAATGCTTCTTGTTCTTAACCCTCCAAGGGGATACCCTTCTAGCATCCAAGCTCTTCCTTGAAGGTATTTTCATTCTCTTCTGTCCCCTGCCCTTCTCCAAGGAAAGCTGCTTGACAACAGAATGCACACACAGAAGTTTTTCACTCACAGCCTTGCATTCAGCATGCACCCCTACTGCACTCCTACTTTGCTTCCTTCCCTCTTGTGTTGCTAAAAAGTACTCAAAAAACCAAGCTCAAACTCTGAAACCCACTACACTCTCCATTTCTAAAGACACTGACTGAATGTCCTAAATTTCTGAATGGTCAAAGTAGCAAAATTACTTTGTATACTGTAACTAGTTATTAATTCCAAATTCAATAATCCATCCTTTGGGTTTTTTCAAGGTTTAAAACAATTCTGTTTCCCAGGCCACTCAGAAGTAAAATACAACAAGCTCACAACAAGTGTTTCCCCTATTTTCTAAGTCAGATCTCTGGAAGCATGGGAGATACTTAGGAGTAGTACTAAATAGAAGAATTTACATAGACCACAATTTATATGGGAGAAAAACCCCATATTTTCCCTCCAGTTTACTGTAAGCAACTCTTGGTTGTTTTCAGCTGGGAAAAAATAGTTTAAAAATCATATTTTGGAGGAAGGATATTGTTTATTAGACAACAAGTCATAACTTGGGTGGGGGAAGGCTTAAGGAAGTGGGTCTCTATTCTTTTTCCACAATCATGTTTCACTCTTAATTGCAGAAATCACTCGACTGCCAGCAGCTCACAAGGAAGTTAAGCCTCCCCTAAGCAAACTACACTACCATGGATAACAAAGTTATCACAAAGATCACATAGTTCTTGAATTTGTAATGGAGGGAATAGCATCAGTATTCTTCAGCTAAAAGAATAACATATAGAATCTACTAGGTGCAAAGAAGGCCTTGTAAACTGCTCTGCACAGTAAAGAGAAGCTCCTTACTCACATTTCTGTAGAATCCAGCCACAAAAATGGACCAGTTGCCCTGTAAGCTAAAGTCTGTTTATAAGAGACCTAGATTTTAAAGTACTCTTTTATTTTTACAAGCATTCTACGAACTATTAATACCTAATAAATTCCTCCTACCTAATAAATCCCTCCTAGCTATTTTCAGATTTATAACTGGAAGCTTCATTAAGAGCATGATCAACAGGTTAAAGCAGATAAATGAGAGAAAGTAAAAAGACATAAAGCATATCCTTACATTAGAAACATTTGTAGAGCTGCTAAGAAATTAAATTTCTTTTTCTTTAGAAGAGAAAAATGGGTTCTCACCTGGCACAATGAACCAATCAATGAAATTTATCAAATTCCCAAAGCACAGCACAGCAACAACCAGGCAATCCCTCTTTGCTGGGCTGTTCCTTGGCACAGCCACTGAGGGACACTGGGTCCCATCTGCTGCAGCAGCTCCATAACTCTGTCCCTCCAGCAGTGGCTGGAGCAGCAGGTTTGTGTCTTCATGCTCACAGGGGGGTTGCATGTCTCAGTGCAGACACTCAGCAGGGATGTTGAAGCATTTCCTCACACAAAATTGATGTGTTGGGGCTATGAGGAACTTCAATCACTACGGTCATTTCCGGGCTGAAGCACAGGCACTGAGAACTGAAATGTTCCTTGCAGTCAGAAGAACTTAAAAGAAAAAAAAACTGCAGTGCTGTGTTTTGCAAAAGTGGCCTTGAAGACAAGGCAAAGTAAGTGTAAACAAAAGCAAGGTAATCCATTGTGCACCCAAGAAATAAAACAACTCCACAGTGATCACACAGAAACTACAAATGCAAAAATAACAGTATTCTATGTTGTCAGTGAGTTGTCAGAGCTAGAAATAGTCTTTCTGCAGACGAAAGGAAAGAAAGGAAAGAAAGGAAAGAAAGGGAGAAAGGGAGAAAGGGAGAGAGAAAGAGAGAGAGAGACAGAGAGAAAGAGAGAGAGAGAGAAAGGAAAGGAAAGGAAAGGAAAGGAAAGGAAAGGAAAGGAAGAAAGAAAGAAAGAAAGAAAGAAAGAAAGAAAGAAAGAAAGAAAGAAAGAAAGAAAGAAAGAAAGAAAGAAAGAAAGAAAGAAAGAAAGAAAGAAAGAAAGAAAGAAAAAGAGAAAGAAAAGAAAAGAAAGAAAGAAAGAAAGAAAGAAAGAAAGAAAGAAAGAAAGAAAGAAAGAAAGAAAGAAAGAGAAAGAACACAATCAGCCTTTAAAACAGGGATGTTTTCCCTTTTCTCCCCCAAACAACAGGTCCAAAAGGGGAGGAGGAGAGGGCACAGGAAGGCATTCTTGCTCTTTTGGTGCATGTAGACACTTTTATCTGCCTTTTTTCTTCTGTCCACTCACATTTTTAGAAGTATTCAGTCACACGTCTTTTGAGCGACTTTGTGGATTACAACTTGAGAAGCTAATTTATTTTTTTCACTCTGTTAATAAAATTTAAAGTGAAAATTACCAGCAAACTCTAAGAGTTTAAGAGTGAGGCAGCTAATTTGAAGAAGGACTGCTTATGGTTCATGACTCATGCATGAAGACACAGGTCTGTGGTTGGGCTTTTTTTAAGAACTGGGTATTTCACACTTTAGACTAACTGATAAACAAAATAGCACCTACCATTTTTGGTCCTTTTGCAAAATGCACACTCCTTTGCTTCCATGTGCACAACACTACTATTTCATTCTATCTTCTCCTTCTTTTATCTCCATTCTCTGCTGTAGACCACAGGATGTTCTCTGAGCACTGTCACCCTATCCCAGTGCTTAACTAACACAGCGAAATCAAGAGGTCCTTGGAAGTTCTGAGAAGCAATAAAGAATCAGCACAATATTGTAGACAGTAAGAGTTTTATCTCAATCCCAGTGGTGCACAAAGGCAAATCTGAATGACAATTCCACCACCAATTCACTGCCTGTGAGCAGCTGGAGCTGTGGCTGTGCTGGATTCACTGCTGGGTGAATCAGAACCACTAGTGGGCTTGGCTATTTGCTTTAATCAGAACCACTCTGCTGGGCTTGGGGAGTTCTGAATTTGTTCATGGGGAAAGTCCCAGACTAAAGGGTCAGAGAATTCCTTCAGGATTTGGCCCATCTCCTCCCATTTCCCACACCTGGGTCTACTCCTGGGTCAGGGGTCTCATCAGCCCCTCTAGAAATCTCAGCCCTCATTCTGGAGAAGCTGCAGGCTGTATAGAGGAAGCTTACCAGATTGAATACCAGAAAGATGATCTCTTTTACATTCAGGGGAAACTGAACTTTCTCCAATAGTGAAGTAACAGATTCAGAGGAGAAGAAGGAAAGCAAAGGCTGAAAAGCCCTTCCCCTGCTCCTCCTCTAACAAACTGGATGCATAACCATAGCCATGAATTCATACCTGGAGCAGACCCTAGCATGTTTATAAACTTCTTACAAGTCATTACCACCAAGCCCAGCAGGATAGCTATTCTGGTCACTGCCCCTCTGCTGTAAAAACTATGTATTAGGGACAATACTAGATCTATTTCTGGATAAGAAAATAAACCTAGGGACCATAGAGATATTAAGATCTCAAAAAACCCCTAGGGACCAGAAATTCATGCAAGCATTCACCCCAAGAGACATTATGAATTCAAAAAGCATGGCTATTAACTGCTTTATACAAACACAGAGTAATGGCAACCAAAATGCACTCAAAACAGGGGTTTTTCCACTTCTCTCCGAGGAATCCTTCCCGAACCGGTTGGGGGGAGAGGCCGTGTGGGTTTGCTTTCTGGAGGGGCCCCCTTTTGGAGGTTTTCTCCCAAATTTGCCCTAAACCAGAACAAAATTTGGCGAATCAGAACCACAATTCCATCACCGGTTCACTGCCCGTGAGCAGCGGGAGCTGTGGCTGCGCTGTCCCGCTGGGTGGCGCCCCAAGGCCGGCACGGCGCCCGCCCGGCCCCGAATCCTTTGCCGGGAATGTTTTCCATGTTTGATGCCCAGGCACAGCTCAGGCCTTGTAAGGAGCGACTCACGGGGCAGCTCATCAGGGTTTAACTCTCACTTTGGATAGTTTCAGTGTCTCTTGATCGGAGTATCCAGGGCAAATCCTGTATTGCTCTCGGTGACGTTCACTGCTAGAGCTGATGTTTTGACATGGCCAAAAGCAGGTTTCTAATATAACTGCTGTGGCAGAACACGATTCTGCTTTTATAGGGCAGAACTTCCAAATTCTGACTCTTTCTTTGGAAAATTTGGAATTTGGAAATTAGAAGGGCATATAGAAGGCCACTATACAATACAAGTCAACTTTTGTCAGAGCGGAACTTCCAAATTCTGACTCTTTCTTTGGAAAATTTGGAATTTGGAAGTTCTGCTCTATAAAAGCAGAATCGTGTTCTGCCACAGCAGTTATATTAGAAACCTGCTTTTGCTCATCTCAAAACATCAGCTCTAGCAGTGAACGTCACCGAGAGCAATACAGGAAAAAGATTAAACAAAATGTTCCTCACAAACACAAAACCATCAGTTCTAGACACTTCTTTTGATTCTCTTTTTGCCCTTCATTAAAGTTTCCAGATACCACTTCATGCTTTTTGTTGCTGTACTACCTGGCCACTGGTGCCATCACCTCTGTCTACACATCCCCTTCTCCCTTCCCTCGATGTCACAGGCACCTCCTTTGACCCACTCTGGGTTTCACTGCTGGGTACAAATCTGCAGTGGTTTTTGGAAGGGCCCTGTGACTTTGCCTTGCTCAGCTCCTATAGCCACCACTCCTTGATAGCCACCTTGCTTTAACTGCATGCTTGTCCTGTTCTCCAACCACAATTTTCATGTTTGCACCAAAAACTTCCACCCAAAGTTTGTGACAATCCTCATTGTAGGCATATAGAATGCCACTATGCAATACAAGTCAACTTTTGTCAGGCAAGATCACAGCTCACTTCGTTATAGCCAATTAAAATTTTTCCTTATTTGTTCTGTCAGTCAGGCAGTTCCTTTCTTGGAACAAAGTGTAGTGTTTGCCTCCACAGCTTACCCTGTCGGTGCCAGGTGCCCATGCAATATAAAAAGCAGCTTTTTATGCCTGTCATACTCCTTCAGGAGCTCTGCTCTCTTGGTGGCTCATTTGAGCACGAGATCTCATAGCTGTGCCATGCAGTTAAACCCCCCCATGAGAGCAGCAAGTCACAACCTCATTATTCTCATGTTTGGCACTACTCCTGACACAGAGCAACATATTTTCTTACACTATTTGGAATCTGGCTGAGGTACCAAAAGTTGTTTTGATGGCTGAACCTGACAGAGGCAACTGAGCCCCCCCAGATGAGCAGAGACGTTTGGTGATAGTTAAAGGGGTTGGTTGACCCTCAGCAGGACAACAAATGTGCCATGTCTGAATCCTGACAGAACTGCACTCAACCTATGTGAGAGCTTCTGGCTTTCCCTGAGAGGATTTCCAAGTATTTACTACAAAATGCCTTTGAATGCATTTATTTATCCAAATATCCTCTAATGGTGGATGCTGCCACATCTGTGAACAGCTCTGGAGGTTTGCCAGAGCTTTCCCAGAAAGATACATCAGAAGGGCATTAATAGTGAACCAAGATGTCAGAAAGATATAAATTGAAAATATATTGTTATCCTGATTCACTCCAAACCATTTTCATGCATGTAAAGAAAAGAAGCTTATTAAGCCACTGAATAGCAAACAGCAACAAAATCTAAACTAAATTAAAAAACTAAGTATGAAAATAATATTCATTGTTGACTAGATGTAACAATATTGATTTTAGAAAGAAAGAAATAAGCTGCTTTTGGTATCTCTGTCATACATTATCCAGCCAGAGAACATAAAGTAACCAAAAGAAAATACATACTTGTGTGTATTTGCAGGTATATATTTAATTGCTGCAACATAGTTAGAACCAACAAGCATGCATTTAATGCAGAACATATAAGACTGGTCTGCATTTTAAGGTGTATGTATTTTAAGCCTTTTGTGATGGAAGTAAATTCATAAATCATGAGATTCTGCAAATAATTGACATTTGGATTGGTTCACAACATAATAATTTTAGTGTCTGACAAGATCAAAAAAGTGAAGTTTAACATCCATCTGGTAGACAGACAGCTCAATAAATGCATGTCCAGACCCACCTGAAATATTCCACTCCAAGAAGATTCAAAGACAATTATAGTGACTGCAAAAGAGCTGCAGAGTGAGACATTCAGGTAAGAGGCTGTGGGGGTTTAAGGTTTGTCACTACTTGCACAAAGGCTGCACCATAACTCACTTTGGTTTTGAACCCAGTGTGCAGTGCTAAAACGTAAAGGCAGACTTGGAGTGAGACATGAACACCTGGGCTGCATGTCTGCAGGGGCAGAGGTTTGACAGCTCAAACCAAGCAGTGACCAGCCTGACAGGAGGGCAGGCAACTCAAGAGGTGTGATCATGTATAAAAGCAGCATAATTTTCAGTTACAGATTTATTGCAGAATCAACACTTGATCCTGTTCTCATAAAAGTCTATATTACAAAACTCCAGAGATGACTCATCTACTAATGTGGATATTTTTCTTGCCTTTCAGCCCTCCAGACTGATGCACATTTGCCAAGCTGTTATTGCCTTGGAATACACAGCTGAGAGGGAGGGAGCCCAAGCACTCTCCTTCCAAGGGAAGTTTGAGAAATTCTACACCTGGACTTTTTTGAATCTGCTCTATCTCTGTGTGCTGCTTGCAGCTACATTAGCCATGATGTCAAAAGCTGTTAGGAAATATTTAGTATTTTAGCATGAAATTTCATACCTGAATAATCAAAACTAGATTGCCAACAGTCTTTCTTCACCTTTGCAGGCACAACTACATGTGTGAGCCATTATTTAATTTGAGTCTTTGTCCATATCTGCCAGACTAACAATCTTTATAGTAGTCCACTACTACCAAAAAGGTCAAGAAAACCAGCTGGACCAGTTGACCCACTATACACTTAATTGGAAAATATCTGTTAGGAGGATTCTCATTCTGTGAGTTTCAATAAATGCTGGTTTTAGTCACCACATCCTTTTTTACCTCCTCACCTTGAATTTCTTTCTAAAATGCTTTCTTTCTTATTGCGTGAGTAATAGCACAAAACCCAGGGTGGATTCACTGGAACATATTCTAGCATTGTGATAGCAGCAAATAAAATTTAAAAAGTATAAAACCTACTATTTCAATATTACTGACAAAGCTCTGTATAGATTCCTACTTCCTGGAATGCAGATGATGCTTTTGGTTGGGCAGGGAAGCCAGTTCAGACTCTTCTCCTTCATCTTTTAAATTAGGAAACAAAATGCAGCTTTACAAAAAGGTTCTTGGGGTGCTTACCTAGATAACTTATCTCCCAGGTGACATTCTCCTTGGTTGTATCCCTATAATTCTGTCCCAAAAAGTACAGCAGAAGAAATTACAGCTCCAGCACATAATCACAGAGCAGCAAAAGATGAAGACACTTCAATTCTATTAACTGCTCCCTTCTTCTTCTCTGGGAAAACAGAAAGAAAAGCAAAGACCTCCTTTGCAAATGAGAACATTTTGCATTAATATCAGACAAAGGAGAAAGCTGCACATTGCTGGAACAGAGCTGCCTCTTCCAGCTGAGATTTAGTCAAGCACAGAGCAGCTCATGGAGGTCAAGAGAAGTGAGGAATTGTAGTAACTGTGCACCAAAGATGCTATTTCACCTACCAGCTTATCTGCTTTGGCCTTCACCATTATTTAAAGCTTATCTTTATTGTTATAGCTGATAAGAGAATTTCTTGCATTTTGGGATTCTGGATACTTCTGACACAATTATAGCAGAAAAGGGCTGTGGAATCTGCTTGGATTCTGGAAGAAGACAGTGGAATTAAATGTCTATTTAACCTATGTTTGACCTTTATACCACAGTGAAACATTCATCCCCAGAAGAATCATTAGTTGACCACTGCAGTCTTCACTGTGATACACCAGAGTCCTTTTCATTAAGACAACAGCAAAGGAGACAGGAGCCATTTATTATGAGACATGACAAACAGACAAGCACTGACAGAACAGAAATTGAGACCTTTCCCTATGAGGCCTTTCCCTATGAGGCCTCTCTCTTTCCAGCCTCACTACCTCCAGACTGAAGGTAGAACTGCAGTGAACACAGTATTTTGATCACTACAGAAAATGTTAAGGTCAGGGTTAACTAAGAATTAGAATAAACATTGATTTAAATTAAAAATAATCTAATTAAGTATTGAGACTGTAAGTGTTGAGAATGTCTTTATTTCCCAGAAGTAAATCCTGCACAAAGAGATTTACTATCATTCTCAATGCTTCCAGCAAGGCACAGTGAGGCTGTGCTCACCCTTTTGGGAAGAGTAGGTCCATGAATTCACTATAGCCATGCTTCATTGACAGCACTGGGAAACAAATTCTGACAGCAACAAAAGAAAATTTGGTCATTTTTAAGCACTAACTCCAGGATGCTTTTTTAAAATTATAGTTATTATGCAAATTTTTTTAAGTTTTTAAAGTTATAATTCAATTTAGATAGGGAATTGAGATTAAAATACCTCAATAGTATCATTGATAGGTACCCACCTTAGGCAGAAGGCAGCTCCCAGTTCAACAACAAGAGAACAAATGGAGAAAGTAGCTAAAGTCACTCTTTCCTGGGCATCTTCTGTTTGATTTTAATCCACCAGAGTTTTAAAGTCTGTAAAAATCTTTACCAGTCAAATATCTACTTTTAATGAAGTAAAAAAAAAAAAAAAAAAAAAAAAGTATTAAAAAATAGAAAATACATAGGAGAAAAAAATGTGGAAAGGATCATCTATCAGTTATATTGTAAGAAAAGGGAGAAAAGAGTTGGGAAGAACTCCTTTCTCTGCTACTAACTTCCTTTGCTAAAGCAAAGGGACCTCAAGCCTGCAGTCCTAAAGCAAATGGTACCATAAATTAATTAAAGGGAGAAAGAAAACAATAAACATTAAAACTTTGAAACACTTGCACAGTTCTACTTAACATCTGATTCATGTTAACTAATGTACAAGATGTTTTCAGGCTTCAGCACTTGGTTCTCAAAGCTCTGGTTTGAATACAATGTTCTTCACAAAATTTAAAACCACAGTAATAAAATGTCTATATGAATAATTTATTAATTACTTAGCAATATTACAGTAAAAATATAGAAATTAAACTTCTTTCTATTCATTTCATTCACAATCTCCTTCCATTCATTCTTGATACCAGAAATTTTACCTGCTCTGAAGATGGTCCCAGGATGTTTTACATGTAAGATGATGAGGTATTTGAATAAACTCTGGCCTTTCTGTTTTTCCTGGAGTCATGTTGGTATTTGCACACTTCACACACTTTGGAGAAAGTATAAGAGCACAGAATCTCAGGCTGCTAATAAAAGAATTTTATTGACATTATTTTAGAAGCTACTTTTGCTTAAGATAAGCTCAGTACCAGTGGAGGAACTATTATCTCTTTATTCCTATGAGCCAGCAAGCAGCAAAGTCTCCTTGCCATACTTCAAAGTAGCTTTTTGGATACTGTTCATAATAGAGCATTAATATCAACTTCAGCTGATACATTTGCTTGAAAAAAAAAAGTGTCAGGAGATTTATTATTGTAAATCCTGAAGTTAAATGAAGCTAAGAAGAGGCTTTGTTTCAAAGTTCAGAATGGTTGCAGGAATTAACTGGCAGTGATGGAAGAACTGAAATAAATCAGTTTGCTAAACTATCAAAAGAAAAAACAAAAAAACTTTACCTTCCAAAAAGCCTTATGTCAATAGAATGTCTTTTGACTTAGTTCATTAAAATGTTTCCTTAAGAAATGATTTAAAAGTACAGAACAAGGACAGTGTAAATCAACTAAGTGATTAATCTGTTCAAAAAGCCAAATATAACTGAAGCCACCTGTGTTTTCACTGCCTCCATTCCCCCTCCCCCTTTTCTCCTCCTCCAATGAGTTGTGAGCCCTGACAGAAACCAAAGCAGTCCTACACAGCCCCACACTGACATCACCAGACTCCACAGGTCCCAGCTCTTCATCCCTTTTGTCCTCCCACCTGTTTCCACCACAGACCTGCCTGCTGCTCCACAGCCCAGCTTTCCCCTGGCCTTCAGGTGAAATTCAATTCAGTTCCTGTGGATAATATAAGAATTGTGCTTATATAATTTTCTACTAGAGGCAAATATTATATTTTATGATACCAGTACAGCCCATTGATGGCTGGTGTTGCACTATCTTAACCTATTTTGCCTCCTTGAGGGGACTAATCCTCACGTAACATCTCTAAGTGCATCCACATTAAGGGATTTGGCCCTTGAGCTGTGCAGTGCAGGTTGTGCCGCTCATGCTCTGCTTGTGCAGGTTACATCTGAATTCCCTGCTCCCTCCATCTCTGGGCAGTTCTATCCAGTCCCTCCCTGCCTGCAGACATATTTCCTTCCCTTTTGTGCACTGCACTAATTTTGTACTTGCAAAGGCACCAGAATGTGTCAGGTACAAATATGAGAATATCTCAAAGAACTGCAAGTTTACTGCTCCAGGAAAAAATTGACTTTCTTGCCAAGCCCTTTATATATCTCATAATCAACGATTTCCAGCCACAATTTGAGGTAAGAGGCATCAACTGGGATGCATTTTGCAAAATTCATTTTTGGGATATATTTTATAAAATGTGAGCAAAAATAAAGAATTTAGGAAGTTAAAAGGAAAAACAACTTTTAAAGTGTAATTCTTTATTTTAAACCAAGTATGTCTGTTCTTTTAAAAACAGCCCTATCTAAAATAAAATGTGAAATAAGGGCAGCCCACACGCCATGGAATCCAGCATCACAAAGTACAGAATATACCAGTAGTTCAGGCTTGCTGCAGAAATTTCAGAGAAAGTCAAAACACTGAACTGGTGGGTGTAACTGAGTAAGTGGCTGGAAATAGCATGTGGAGTGCTGAACCAGCTCCTTCCAGCAGAGCTTCATCTGCAGGTGCAGAAAGAAATTTCTTCATCTGAGTTTATTCAACAAGTCCATTTTGATGCCTGGTTCATTAAGAGATGGAAAGCAAACATGGATTTGGAAAAGGAAGGCAGTTTGATTTTTCCTTTTCCAAACTTTGTGCAAAATCAAGGTGTGGGATGTTTAGCTCTAACTTGTGGGAGGATGAGATCTGATGTTATGAATATCTTGGAAGCGGGGAGAGCTAAAACCAAATTTTCATTTCTGTTTTTTAATGATCGCTTTGTGCATTTTAACAGAATACCATCAAATGTAACTTAACAGAGAGAATCAGTTAAAAGCTCACACCATCTAATAAACAAAATAGTACTTGATGGATTAAAGAACAAAATCAGAAGTTTGAAAATATATGTTCACATATCCTAAGTCAATGACTTCAATCCTACTGACTGTCAGAAAGTAATTTCATGCCAAGAACATGGAATCTGCTATTTAAGAACATAATTAAAAATTATAAATATAAAATAAATTATGTAAATTTGTATTTCCAGCTTGCCATTTTAAATCATGAATCAAGTATTTAACTCTCTTGTTTAAGCCAACAACAGAAAAAGGAAGTATTGAAAACAGTATTTTAACTTCTGGCATCAAATTTACATACAAATAACCATTCTCGAGTATGTGTCCTTGTTTCTTCAAGAAAGAATTCTGATGTTTATTTTCTTCCATGTTAGCATGCCAGCATTTCAGAAAAGGCAAATCAATTATGACCTGCCTCATATTTCAATCCTTGTGTTTGTTCCAAGGACTGAATACTGACACAGCAGTGGATCTCATGACTGCTTTCCATCAGGTATATTAAACTGATTGTCAATTAGGTCAGGCTTTCAGGTTGCAGAGCAAAGCTTTCTTACACTCAATTCTTTAGAAATATGAATTAGAAAATAGCAACTTTCATTTTTGTTTAACCTTCTCCATAATTATGTTGGATTTAAGACAGTCTTTCATCATTAATTTCTGCTGCTTTTGTTTGCAGATTTATTTTGATGATTTTTTAAACTAATAGTAAGGAAAGAAATCGAATTCTGAGGAAATCATGTCCACATTGTGTGAAGTGAACACCTCCCAGGGGTCATTTTACCCTCTCCTACCACTAATGACCAGGCCTGTTTGTTTCCCAGCTGAGAATGTTATCAGTTTAAGTAATAGTTTAAGCTTATACAAACAAAGTTTGGAACAAGGTCAGTTTGGTTTACCCAGCTCTGAAACAGCACCTTCTGCCAAAAGCCTGAATCAACACCTCCATAAGAATCCATAAGGATTTCCTGCACTTCCAGAGACTGTTTTACCACAACCATTCCTGTTAACCCTGATTCATAGCAGAAATCTTACCCAAAAGTCAGGTCAAAACTCTTGGTTTAGGTGTCACCCTTATTCTACATCTACATCTGCTCTCCTTGGCTCAAGCAATCATGGTCCATGCTTCATGCCACAACTGAAGCCTTTATCTGTGGTCAGTGACCTAGAGGGAATACTGCTGGATTTATTAAGAAATGACAGACAGACACATGGTGAGGTTTGAACATTAGGGTCACTGTGGTTTCATTTATCAGGGAATATAAGTCAGGACTAGCTCCTATTTCTAGCTCCAGGGCTTGCTCTGGTATCTTGGGCAGGAAAATTTAGCACCATGCAGTGCCATGCATGTCCATGCTGACTATTGGGGCTGGTAGGGAAGAATGGAGATCCTTACCTGTGCAGGAGATCATCAGGGATTAGTGTTAACACAGCAGGAGCTGAACTGAGCTGGAGAAGCTGAGCACTGCAACCACACAAGTCAGTGTCAGTGTTTTCATCATACCCTGCACAGAGGCAAGCTCTGAAGAAGCTGAGCACTGCAACCACACAAATCAGTGTCAGTATTTTCATTGTGCCCTGCACAGGGACAAATTCTGAAGAAGCTGAGCACTGCAAACACACAAATCAGTGTCAGTATTTTCATTGTGCCCTGCACAGGGACAAATTCTGAAGAAGCTGAGCACTGCAACCACACAAGTCAGTGGCAGTATTTCATCATGCCCTGCACAGGAACAAATTCTGAAGAAGCTGAGCACTGCTGCCACACAATTCAATGTCAGTATTTCATCATGCCTTTCACAGAGGGAAGCTCTGAAGAAGCTGAGCACTGCTACCACACAAGTCAGTGTCAGTATTTTCATCATGCCCTGCACAGAGGGAAGCTCTGAAGAGATGCATTACAGCAGCTGCAGCAGTTCCTGTGCCAGGCTTCTCTCTGTTTGCCATGCCACTGATTCACTGGTCCATGTTTTTCCAGGAAATCACACTTCTTCACACACACACCCACTTCCAGTGAAACGTGAGCCCAGCAGCATCTGAGTAACACTTAAACTTTTGAACCTGTTCTGTAGGAGTAGCCTTGAACTCAGCACAAATACTTGAGCCCAGACTGATGTGCTCAGTCCAAGTTTAGTCCCCACTTTATTTTTAGGTGAACAAAACAGCTTTTAGCTTTGTTGTGCTCTTATTCAAGCCAGCAAGGAGCTGTGAATCAAACAAAAAATACCATGAATTGCTACCTCCTTTTCCCCAATTTCTCTCTTCACAAGGAGTTTTCAGAGCACTTTTCTTTATGATGCATATCCACAGTAATGGCCAACTTTCACCTCTACATACAATACATGAAGAAATAACTTAGATTTTACTACTCAGTCAAAGCTTATTCAAAAAAGAGATTCCTTAGAGCAAACTACTTATGTATCAATAAAAGCACAGCAAAAGCAAGTGCTAAGGGGAGAGACAGGAACACAGAACTGCTCAGCAAACTGATATTATTTCCTGGTGACAACTTGGATCTGGAATATAAGCCTTTAAAACACTCAGCCTTTACTGTTTGCTAGATATAAACTGCAAGAAAGTCAAGCCTGCAACTGTTAAAAAGGACAAATAAATGGTCCCTTTTTGCTTAACAGGAACTGTTTTTAAGCCTAAAAACTGATACTTCACAATGCAACCATTTAAAATGTCCCTTCAAATGACTCTAGCTTGTAAAATTAGAGGAGCCTTGCAGGACATGTTACAGGGAGCTGTGTCTATCTTACCATCAGCTTTTTGAGTTTGCCAGGAAGCTGAAGCAGGGGAGCAGATGATGTTAACAGTGTGAATGCACCTGGAAGATTCTACAGAACACAAACAATCTACCAGTGTAATCTGTGATTTGTGTTGTGAAGGAGGAACTGGGGAGAAAGTCAAAGAAAAGACATCATATTCAAGAAAAGTAAGATGCTGAATGTGAAGCTTTGATCCTTTTTAAGGTGACAGAAAAAGTGCCAGGATTTCCTATTCTAATCATGAGATGAATTATTATGATAATATGGCCTTGCCAAGGGAAAGATTAATGCAGTAAGGACCACAGCAAATGGCTGTCAGAGCAGAACAGTCATTATACCAGAAATGGTCTCAAAAAAGAGAAAGTAATCTAAATTCTTATTGCCCTTCCACTCAATGCAGAGATGGGAGAAATGGCTGCAGAGAGGCTGCATGCCAGGAGCAGTAAAACAAATTCAAAAAACCAATCTCACCTATCTGGAGATCTTTTCCTCAAATGTGGTGCATGTTGCCTCAACAAACAGAAGGACAAGGTGTTTGTGCATAGGCAGTAAAGAAAGTAGATATTAACAGAATAAAAGATCACTTCATCTAGCAGGGAAAGGCTTCTCCCTCTCTCCAGACAGCCTGGTGTGTTTAAGGACAGGCAACATGAGATGCAAGCCAACAGAGTTCCCCTCTGCTGTGGCACAGCAGCTCCATTTTCACGATGGGATTCCACAGAGTCTTCACTGTGCAAGGAAACACTAAACGAGTTCGTGCCCCAGCCACACATCTGCCCTCACACCGTGGCCATGCTGGACACTGCAGCTGCACACCAGGAGATTTCACAGAGCAGTGTCAGAGCACTTCAAACTGCCAGTGTTTCCCATAGTGACACACACTACTTTTATAAACCAGGGTAGAATTTGTTGCCAGAAAAAAGGAATCCAGGTCATTTATGACAGCATACACCAAATCCTTTCTTTTCCAACCTACAGGCTCCTATGTTCTTTACAAGGAAAATCGTGCACAAAGTAGAGGAGACCACAGAAAACTTCCTTTCTTAAGTCAGGTAATTGCCACTGAGTGACCTAATGGTGAACAATACAGAATGATTTTGATTAACAGAATGTAATAGAAATAGAGTTGTTTCATATAACCTTTCAGTCTTCACTGCTGTAGTTAGGTCCTCTATTAATAGAACTGTCAGAAAGTGTACTCATGCCTGAACTGACATCAGGTACAGAAAGTTGAGTGAGTGAATCTAGTGCTGGCTTAGCTGACATTGTGAACAAAGCCTACTTTTTATTCCTGAAAGAGAAATACCATCCACAATAGTGTCACTTCCCATCAACACGCCTGAATTCCAATCTGGGGAACTGTCTCTTAGCATAATAAGTTTACAAAATGCACTTGCACATGATAGCCTCCTATGGAAAGATTGTTTTTTAAGATTGAATGAACCTGACTGAAGCAATACAAAATACAAATACAAAATACATTTAGGAATTAGAGTCAACCTACAAAGGAGAAAGGCTTTCACAAAGACTTTCTTTTTGGCTAAGGACACCCTTATGAGATGAATTTCAGTAATGGTATCATACACTATGGGATGTCCTCTGTCATCCCAGTTTAATCATTGAAAAGGACACAGATTTAATCAGAACTGGAAGAATATCTGGGAATAGCATTCTGATTAATTGTACTAGCACAGTAATGAAACTCTCAGACTATACTGGGCCTTCCAAACTGGAGCACAGGAAATGATGTTACCATTGCTCATTCTCTTTCCTTTTGTTGCAAGCTAATTTTGGTGTTCACAAAATAAAGCCCTTGTGGTACAAAAGTAAATTCCAAAAATTTCCTTTTATAAAGGATTTGAACATTTTGGCAAACTGATACAGGCTAAATCAGTTTGTAGTAACTTCTTTCTGCAATAGAGCAGGGAGTTTCCTGCTTTCTATCAGTGGTAATAATGCTTCATCCAATTAGCCAGGAACTGCATATACTTGAGAACTGAAACATAAAACTAGGGAATCCAGTGAAATGCTTAAAGCCAGAGGAGCAGAGCAGCCAATATGTTTTATTTTAGAATTGCACACACCTATTTATCACACTATCTTTTCCACAGTCAACATGTGAGCCTACAGACAATTTGTGGTTTTGTCAGACTTCTCCTGGCAATTTTCTTAGTTCCTTGGGATAAACTATCTTAATATTTAGCTTTTTCCCTCTGCAGTGCCTGTCCTCAGATGTGTAGTCATCCTTCAAAAGCCTGTTTTCTAAAGATTTTTGCTGGACATCCAAACCCAAGCCTAAGTTGCCCTTCAGGGATACACTAATGCAGGAAAGCCCCTTTGCCTCCTAAGTGTAAGGGCTGATTTAGGCCTTTTATCTCTCTTTTTCTTCCCTGGGCACATCCTCAGTGCAGTGACACAGTGCTCCAAAGCATCCCCATCACACACAGAGACAAAAATGTACATTTTGCAGCAATCCTGAGTGAGCAACTTTTACCTGGCAGCTGGTAACCCTTTTAACCTGTTCTGTTTGGCTGCTCTTTTCAGCTGCCCCTCAAAACCTCCTGTCTGTAGGGGGTTGGAAGATGGCAGCAGCCTGAGGCCAGCAGGGCTCTGAGCACAGACACTATTGTTGGTTATTCCTTGTATGTGACAGTTCTGTGCACTGCTGATGGGGACAGATGTATTTCAGGGGCTGCTGTACCTCAGCACAATCTCGTTCCACATCTTTCACTATCCCAGTTTGCTCCAAACCCTGTCCAGCTTGGCCTTGGACATTTCCAGGGATCCAGGGGGAGCCACAGCTTCTCTGGGCAACTTATGGCAGGGCACCGCCACCCTCAAAAAGAAGCATTCCTTCCTAATAATGGCCTTCATGAGGGCCTCGGCAGATCCCAGAATAGTTAGGGTTGGAAGGGCTCTCTGGAGATCAGCCAGTGTAACCCCTGCCAAGGCAGGGTCACCTAGAGCAGGTGACACAGGAAGGTTTAGGTGAGTTTGGCATTTCTCCAGAGAGGCAGACTGCACAGCCCTCCCTGCACAAGTCTGTCCCAGTGCTCTACCACGCTCTCATAAAAAAGTTCTTCCTCAAGTTGAGGTGGAACTTCCTGTGCTTTAGTTTGTGTCCCTAAATGTCCTTCGTGAGGAGATTCCCCTCACGGAGCGCTCTCCCTTCCTCTCCGCTAACTCAGGCTTGACTCAGGAAGGGCAGGCAGGGACCTTCCCAACATGGCGGCCGAGCGCGGCTCCCGCCCCTCAGCCGCTCTCAAGATGGCGGCGCGGAAGCCCAGCGGCCGGCCCGAGTGCGCCTGCGCGGGCCCGAGTGCGGTGAAATTCCTGGCGGGGGGAGCAGGAGGTGGCGGCGCTGAGGGCTCGGAGCAGGAGGCGGAGGGCGGCTCGGAGCCACGGCCGCGCTGCCCTGCCCGGGACCCTGCGTGCTGTGGCGGCCGGCGCCGAGCCAGACCCCCGGCGGGCGCGGAGCAGACGGGCTGAGGGACGCTCGCCGCCACCTTTCCCAGCACCAGGAGCCGCGCCGTCCCCGCCGCCGCTGGGACTCCCTCCCCGGGCAGAGCGGGGGAGAATGACGGAGCTCCAGTCCGCCTTGCTACTGCGGAGACAACTAGCAGGTAACTGGGCCGGCGGCGGAGGAAGGAAGGGAGGGCGGCGGGTGATCCGCCGCGGGGGAGCAGCGGCCGGGCGGCCTCGGAGGGGCCGCGGCCCGTAGCGGTGGAAGGAAGGGGCGCCGGCTCGGGGAGGGGGGCGGGCGGGAGTGCGTGTGTGTGTGAGGGGGAAGGGGAGATTACGGCCCCCCCTCGCCGTGCTGTGCCCAGCCGGGAGCCGAGGGAACTAGGCCGAGCGGGGGAGGGGGAGCCCGACCGGCGATTGCTGCCAGGGGAGCCGGGGGAGGGGAGCGGGGCCGGCACGGTGGAGGAGCGTCCCCTCGGCTGTCCCCGTCCCGCCGGGGGAGCGCCGGGTGGCACCGGCCGCGCTTGTGGGCACCCCCCAGCCCCCCGGTACCAAGGCTGGAGGATTCCTGGTCCTCTCCCCTTGCGGTCCCGTCTCCCTGGGGCGGGGGGAGAACCGAGCCGGGGCTCGTCCCGCAGCGCGGGGGTTGTGTGCGGGCTGGTGTTTGGGGGTGTTTCTGAGGCGCCGGAAAGAAGCGGAGGAAGAAGATCGTTCCCCCACCCCCGGAACGAGGCACTCCGGGCCCAGGCTGGCTCCCCGCACTCGCAGCCCTTCCCGAGGGGACCCGCGGTGCCCTCGTCCCGCCTCCCCTCGCCGGCTCCCCCTCAGCTCCCGTGCCCGGGAGGGGGAGGCCGCCGGCCCCTTTGTTGTCAGGAGAAGCGGCGGGGGCTCCGCAGGCACCGGCGGGGGGGACACGACCGGGCAGCAGCGGCTGCGGGCGGGGGAGCGCTGCGGGGGGACCCGCGGGGAGGGGCGGGGGGGTCCGCCGGGGGCGAGAGGGCGGGACGGGCGCGGGGGAGGAGGAGTTGGGCACCGGGCTGGGGGACGGACACGGCCCGGGCGCTGCGGCCCGGCCGGCGGCCGAGGGGAGCGGGGTGTCATCGGGGTGTCACACGGGCTCGGTGTCGCCGCGCCCCCTCCCTTTGTCCCCGGGCGGGCGGCCGAGCTGGCCCGGCCCGGCCCCGCCGAGGGGCCCCGCATGCGCGGGGCCGCACAATGCGGCTCCATGTGTGCGCTGCCACACTTAAAGGGAAACGAGCCGGCAGCGCTCCCTTCCTCCCTCCCCCACTTGCACATGTTCGCCGCATCCTCTGCCTGCCGGGCCGGGATACGGCCATCCACTCGAGGAAGCGCGCGAGTCTCCGCCGTGCCTTGGGAGAATCGGGTCGCCTTTTTTGTCTCTTACGTAAAAAATTGCTTCGTACCCAGTTAAGGAAATGTGTGCCAGGTGTACCTAAACTCGGGCAATTGCCAAGCTGGCTGGAGTTGGCCGAGTAGCCATACAAAGGCACGGGGTCACTGGGTGGCACAGGAATTCCCGGAGCAGGATTTTGGCCCGAAATTTCAGTTAATGTCGTTGGAAGCCCTAGGGTGGAAAGCAGCATTGTTAGCAGTAAGGAGATGAGGTTGCATAACCGGGTATAGCGAGCTGGATGATGTGTTTGTGCATCTCCAGCACTGTTTTCTGGGTTTGGATGGTGATCAGTTTGAGAAACTTCAGTATCGTTAACTACTAGCACAGAACGATTTACCCCTTTAAGGTAAAGGTCTTAAAAAAACCCAACAAATCTTGTACTGTGGTTAAAAATCGCATACGGTGGCCTTAGTCCTGAACATGAGCATGGACTTGTTAATGCCCTGGTAACTGCTGAAGTTATTAGTGACACTCAGTGAAGTGTCTGCACGTTCAGATAAGCTAATAATGCCTCGATATGGGCTTACTGCGGGAACTCCAGGCTAGATGTGATGTGAGGCTTCTCTCTCCTATACACGATCTCTAAAGGGAAACAGTGTAGAATAGTTGCTTTCTAACTTGATTTAAATAAAAACATTTGGTAACCTAGAATAGTTGTTCAGCTGTCTGGAATTTCTCTTTTAATCTAGTAATTGTGCTGCACAAAAGAAAGTTGGACATTTGGTTGAAGTCTCTTGATAGTAAGTATTCAGCTTCTGTGGTGTATTTATCTTTTTTAATTTTTTTTTTTTTCTTGTGAGGTCTTAAGGCCTTGTGTAAGCACAGACTGGTTGGATATGTAAGTACATTTGTACACTGCTAGATCTAGGGGTTCACTTCTGTTTAACTTTCTGCCCACTCTTATCTGAAGGCTTTATGTGTACTGGTAAAACTGGTGAGCTTTTCTAGTTGCCCCTGTTCGTGATTCAGCTGTACTGACTGCAGCCATTTTCTTGCATCATGCAGCTATTTTGGGGGTTTTAAGTAATATCAATACCTTTGGTATCCCTTTACATGTGCTAAAAGAAATTGAAACCATACTAAAAGTGACTTTGAGTGTGCATGAGGTATGGTGAGCGTTGAAGAAGAGTCTTGAACTCTTCAGAAGTCCTACATGGAATAACTGACCTGAGAAAGTTCCCATGTATGGAAGAAACTATTTCCTGTGTGACATCTGAACTGGGCTGGCACTGGACTGGCACTGGTTTTTCTGGTGTCAGGCCACTTGCAGTCATAGTGCAGAGTCTGAGCTTCGTGATTTTCTTTCCCTGCTGCTGACTGTCTTCCAAGTCTCACCTGCTCCAACGTGTCCCTTTGTTAATACTCACATTTTCTTCTTCCTCAAACCAAAAGCCACCACTCTGGTGGTGATTGTCCTGGTGGGACTGATACTCAGTCTCCCTGCTCCATGCAGCTTTTGCCTGTATCAGGTGTGGTGAGTCATGGAGCTGTACCTGGTGGTTGGGTTTGGAGAACAGTAAATAGACAGTTGATGTGAGTTATGTGCTCTAAGCTACTTTCAATTGCTCTGGATAATTCAGTTGTGCTTTGGTAATGACAGATTTGAAGTTGATGCAAGGCATCCAGAAATGAAGGGAGGCTGAAGTGAGACTCTGAAACCTCTACAATGGTTGAGGAGTATAAAAATTCTTTAATGGTGAGACCCTGACTGTCTCTTTTCAATATCTAGAAGAAAAAACAATGGCAGGAGAGGGAGGAATGTGAAGCAGTAGTTCTCAGAGTAGATACCTGTTTGGTCCCCCCTGTGCTTTGCTTAATTATGGGGAAAGAAGGTGTGTGGCATGGAGCACTTTAATGAGCTGTTTTAATTCCTGAGCACTTTGGCAAATTATTGGTCAACTGATGAGGCTGCTGGCTGTCAGTGAGATGTAAAACAGTGGCCTTACCAAACAGAAAACTTGACAACACAAAACTTGACAACACAACCTGAAGTTGCTTTCCAATGCTCCAGTGAGTGTATGAAGACAGACTGGGATTCTATTTTTTTTTTTTTTTGAAAGCAAGCTGGCTTGTAACTTGAGCAGGGAGCTGGTACCACAGCACCATGTACAACATGCTTGTGTGCTTCAGTGGCATGTTCTGGATACTGATAATGCTCAGAGAGAAGGGACATTCAATGACAGTCACAAAATATAACTTCAAGTTACATGTGGGTTATTTTTTAATCTCCCAAATTCTATGTGGCTTCACAGTGCCTTTGCTAATGAAATACTGAGCTGGATCCCCAGGGACTAAGTGTAGTAGCTGTTTTTATATTGACATGTGGTTGCCCCCATTTAGGCACAAGAACAATTCAAAGCAGTAAGAACTTTGAGAAGTTTTTATGGGTTTGGGTTTTTGGGGGGTTTTTGATGTCTTAAGGAAGTGATGATTTGAGATCTCTTAATATCGAAGCCATTTAAAAAGGGTGATCTAACTAGAGCTGGAGGATCAGATATCTGTGGATATCTGCCAATTAAATTAAATGTGGTTCTCTCTCAAATCAGCTTAATTGTAAGGAGTAGCAGCTTCTGGAAATGTCTTAAAATTCAAACATATTTGTTCCTATGTTTGGTTGTGTTTGGTTTTTTTTTAGTGGGTGTTTTTTTGTTTGTTTGTTTTCAGGGGGGAGGTTTCTTTTTGATTTTGGGGTTTTTGTTTGTTTTGTTTTTTGAGGGGGGTGGTGGGTTTTTTTTGGAGGAGGGGGGTACTTTCTGGCTTGATAATAATGTGAAATAGAAGCCATGACCTGTCCATTTCTTGCAGGCAGAGTGCAGGAAAAACTAAAAGAAAAAAAGTGCCCCTGAACTTAAAAAAATGTAGATTGGTGTAGCACTGGGTTAGCAGAGTTCACCCCTCAGGGGAGCTGGTGGAGGATAAACTTCTTTTTACAGCCCCAAAACTTTATGCTCTTTAAGAAGAGATGCAGACAACAGGGTGTAAAGCTTCTCTCCCAGTCTCCAGCACTGTCAAGCCTGGAGGTTTTACAGACTGAGGTATGTCTGTGAATACTTTTATTTCATCTTTCTGCCAAATTCTTGCTGACACAGACTTTGGAGTAGGCAGACTTGTCTAGTTCAACCAGCAGAATCACAGGGAGGACGCAGTTAAATCAGCAGCACACAGTGGAACTAGAAGTGCAAGTTCTCTGGAGCATAAACATGGAGCACTGGAAATGGGAATAACCATGCCTTTGTTGGCTGAAGTTGAGCTGGGTTGTAAATAATCTCCAATTTAGGATACAGAAAAGCCACTCTAATGCTTTTCTTAAACATGAGAAACATGGCATTATTTCAGGTTAAAGTGTATACAGCTTTTGTTTCAAAGTAGAAATGTCTAATTAAAAACTAGCAAGTTGGAAAACTATTAAATACTTAATGTGACAGTTGAACAACTTTTACTTTCTTCTGAGGAAGAATCTTACTGAGTAATGTTGAGCTAGTTGAATTCTTGGCAGTTAGGACTTTTTAAAAAATCTATTTGAGTAGTGAATGGAGAGGGAATTGCAGAGTGAAGATCACTTTATACATCAAGGCTGAGATGAATGTTTCTGGGGTGAGTGGTGTATAAGAAGTATTTGCAGTAAGTTTGTCTGTAAGATGTTAATTTGAGTGGCACTGATGTGAAGTATTCATTTGATATTAGATTTCCTGTTATCTCCTTTGTGAAGGTCTGTTCATATGGCCAGTAATACTCTGTATTATCCCAAATAATTAGGACTCCAAGGTCCTGCACATGTAAAACTTAGCATTTTAATTGGTCCTGAAATTATAAACACCACTGCATATTGTTTTTAGAAGACTCTTTCATGTTTTTAGATAACCATCAATTTTGTCTGATGCTTTTTGGGTTTCTTAGGTACAGCAGGAGTGTAGCCCTCACCTTAACCCCTGGCAGGCCTGTTACAGCACATGAGCTAATCCTGTTTCTGTGAGGTTGTGCTGACAGAATTATCCAAGCTGACTTTATAGACAATATCACTGCTAAAACACAGGCCTTGCTCAGACTCCAGTCACAGCAGCACAAGCAGCCTGAATTTCTGTTGCACTGTAAATAAATGATAAATGTGACTAATGGCGAACTTTGCCTGCTACGTGTTAGTTTTCCAAATGCTTCTCTTGTAGAAATAATCTGAACTTTGCATCTTCAAAGGAAAGAATATTTATAACAGCACCACCAGCAAAATTTCAGGGGTGCTGGCAGTTTTGGAAAGTGAGGTTTAGCTGAACAGAATGGAAGGGCTTGATGACTCAACCACTTGCTTAAACAGGATGAAGCAATAACCTGCCTCACCAAGGAGTCACTGCCTTGGCTCTGCCTAGGTCAGTTTACTAATCTTTCAGGGAAAGAACCAACTTACCATTAGCTCTGAGTTATTTCCTTCCCTGCTCCCCCCAAACAAGGCATTGTAAGTTACACCAAAGTAAGGGCATATCTGGATCTGGCAGTACAGTGATGTGTGTTTGGTTTGAGAATAGTGAATGGGAGGACATTGCTGGAGATCCTCTGAAGTAAGGAGCAAAATTAATCCCATTTCAGAAAATATTTCCATCAGAATTTCTGCATTGTTGGTAAGGACTTCATTTGGAGATGTTAAATCATGCAAAAACCAACTAAAATGTCTTGACTTGTGTGATTAATACTGATTCCGACTTCAGTATTGTAGTTATTTGCTGCAGAACTGCAAGCTAAGGATTTATTGATTTGCTGTCTATATATGTATTTGTTTAAGAGAAACTGATAGGGATAATTCACATAGACTGAATGGTCTTCAGATGAAGCCACATGTAATTATAGCTAATTCTGCCTTGACTTTTCTGTATATTGTTGAAATTTCTGTTTAGTGCAAGGTAAACTTGGAACAATATGTACATATTCAACAAATGTAGGATTACTTGGTCCCTTCTGTGGTTGGTACAAGTTGATTATTACTAAAAAAAAACCCCCAATGCCCTATGTTAAACAGTTGGAAAATAAGTGACCTTTGTAGGTGAAACCTGCTTGCCTCAGGTGGCATTCTGCTAAATTTTCTTCCTGTAGTGTGTTTAGCCAACTTCTGTTTGATGTAAAATACAACAGTTTGTTCTTAGCATAGAGATGGGGTTCTAATGAAGTGGAACTGATCTGAAGGGTGGCTGCTCTTCCGAAAGCAAGAGCTAACCAATTACTAAATGAGTGTGCAGCCTTGGGTGCCTGGAAAAAGGAGAGCAGGTGGCTTGTGTGAGGAGGGGGGTGTGTGACTCCTGAAACTCCTGTCTGCTTTTTGTTCCAGTGTATGGGAACGGAGTCAGGGCAGTGCAGGCCTTTGCTCTCACCCCTCTGCTGCCCCTCTGCTGCAGTTTTCAGTGGTGTGTGCTGCCTTCCAGTGTCTGCTCTTGAGATCTTTCACTTAGAGTCTCTCTCTTGAGCTTTAGGCCACCCTGCAAGTGTAAATGTTCATACTTGCTTTTCTTTCCTGCTCTCAAGTCCGAGGCATATCAGCTGGAGCAGAGATCAGATATCCAGACCTTGTAAGAACACTAAGTATAGCAATCTAATTGAAATGGGGTTCAAAAAAATATCTGCTCTCCTGGACTGAAATGTTAGCAGCTTTTGCACAGGTTTAGAATAATAATAAAAACTTTCTGATAGAAACCCTCTGTAAAGGTTTTCATGTGCAGTCTCTGTGTGTGTGGATTGTTAAGGGAAACATTTCTGTGCTGTCATCATACACCTCATAGGTCAAGCTGGCTGTTTTTTTAGCTGGCTGGCATTTGCTGTTGATCTAGAAGATGGTGCTGTCAGGAGTCATTTAAAGGAATGTCTTAAAACAATTCTAAATAACAATGTGGCTCAAGTTAGGATATGCAAACCTGTTATTCATATTATAAGCAGGAGAGAAAACAAGCTGGAGAATTGTTTTTGACTTGCACAACAGCTTAGATGTTAACATCTCCCTCAGATGTTAATATCTCCCTGTGGCATGGGCATGGCATGGAGCCTTTTCAGTGGATTTCTGATGTTGTTCTGGTCATGTCTATGAACCATACACATCATAGAACCCTTGGCTCAGTGTTGTTTCATGATTAATGTGTGTGTGACTGCTCAGGAGATACTTAGATGGATTTTCTTTTCCTTAGCTTTAGTCTAATGATAATTAGCTTTTAAAGAGTTAATCAACTTGTCCTGTCCATGGCAAATTCAGCTGCATTAATGGCACCTGTCCTGCCAAATTCCAGCAGTTGTGTACAGTAGGCATCTGAAACTTGTAGTCTGTTTGTAGGTGAGAGAAATAAAGGTGTGTAGAGTGTGATTCATCTGACCTGGTTTTGACACCTGCTTTGGGATGGGATAATCAATGGTGTCTCAGGAACCACTTACCCTGATAAGATCTCTTGAGTGCTGCTGAGGGTGACCATCTCAAATGCAGGTACCCAAGAATACTTGTCTAACTCTTAAGAGTGGAAACAGGCATGAAATGAGGAGGACAAAGTGGGGGTGGCATTTCTGTTACACTGAGTGTGACAGGTGAATGTGGCTCTGTGCAAAGCACTGCACTGAATATTCCCTGCTGACATAATTGCTTCCTTTTACATGTGGGTTTCCCAATCAGGGCTCTTCCAATTTTTTTTTTGCTGTCCTTGTTTTTCCCTTCCTTTTAACTCTTCCCCTCAAAATTCAGAACTTAGTGGGAATGGTTTTGTTGTGGTCTTTTAACAGACCTTATTCAACCTCCATTTTAACCTGGGTAGTGTAACTGTGCTGGATTCTGGTCTGATGTTATACCCACCAAGCTTCTAGCAAAGAAAGCTATTCAGGAAACATTTTACCTTGATTTCTACCAAAATTACATGGCTGATGGTAATTTGAGCATATACTCTGAACTTCCTGCTGAGAACCTTAATTCTGGAAGCATAACTTTCAAAACTTCAAACAACACTGGCATTCAAAGGTTTTCATCAGATGAGTATGTTTTCTATTTCCAGTGATTTGGACAGGAAAGTAATTTGAACACCACATTTGTTTTGAAAGAAGAGATTTGTGGATTTAGTAGGCACAATGTGGTCCACAGTGACTTAAGTTTAGGTATTTGCTTAATGGGGAGGGGGAGGCAGACCTTCCTAATGTAGGGTGGGATATTGGAAAAGGACTGCTGTGCACACAGAAGGGTCCATGTGTGATGGGTACTGCAGAAAGGAAATGCCTCAAAACAGCTTGTGACTGTTGTTGCCTGTCTGTAGGACTCTCAGGTGAAATGGTGCCCAGGAACAGCCTGTGGGCTGTGAAACTGGGCTGCCAGGTCAGATCAGTTGCTGGGTGTCTGTGTTCCAGTTGAGGCTGTCTAAGAGCTGCTTTTGAGACCCATGAGAGAAGAATCTAAAGGAGCATTGGCAGTGTCTGCTGATGTCCACCCCCATGGGCTTAAGGGATTGTGGGGAGCTCCTTAAGAACCAAGGCAATACCAAAGACCTGCAAGTTCCTGGTTGATGTGTTAAGACTCAGTTTTCCACTAAATAACTGATCTGAACTAACAATTGTCTGTCTCCAGACAATTGCCATGACTCCTATGACCGTGCAGCTACAGAATATACAAAATCAAGGAGCTGAGTTTTTAGCTTAATTCTAGAATAACGTGATGTGTTACTCATAAAATAGTTCCAATCTCTATTTACAGTTTCTCTGGTACCTTAATCCTCATGCTAGTGGCAGTTTTAGGGACTTTGGGCTAGTGCTGCTCTCCACTTGTTTGCAAAGCTGAACTATGGCCATGGCTAGCAATTTGACTGGGAATAAAACCAAAGATCAAGCAAGAAGCCTCCAGCCTTGTCCTCTGTCCTTTCAAAATCTGCTTTCCTGTGCAAATCTAAGGAAGACTTGACAGGTATAGCTGAGGAGATGGCAAGTGAAGCAGTACACAGAGGTGTGTAGCACTGTACTGAGATGCAGCTTGCCTGGTATTGTGCAACCCTTCTTACACATTTTCTGAGCTCAGAAAATTTGGTTTGTAAATGTCTGAAGTGCTGCCCTTATTAAGGAGGAGTGATGTGTGGAGCACTGGAAATTAGTTACCAGGCTGAAGTCAAACCTAAAGCTTTACTGAAATGATTGGTAGAATCTCCTAAAGACAGGTTTGTCTTTACTACTGTAGTCTCCCTTCAAAATAATTTGTGTCCTTCAGAGGCTTAATCTGTTCTAAATGTTGTCTGTCACTCCCACAGTGGCTATCAGGAGTGTGTGCTTATGTGGTGCTAAGTTTTGTCTGAACTTCTTGGATGAGCTCGTGGAGCAAGACAGAACATGATGAAAGGTGAAATGGAGAGCTTGGGGAATACATCTCCACAGAGAGATCACGTTACTTTATCATCATCTCTGGTTCTCTAGAATCTGAGATGTACAGCTGGGTCCTGTGTGGAGGGAAGTTTAGGAAATTGTAAGTGACCTCAGTGAAGTAATAGGACTGTGTGGAAGTCACAGAGAAGAGTGTAGAATGAGGATTTTCAGTGTGAACAGTTTGTAGACATTCCTGGACTGGTGCTGAGACAACACAGGTCCAAGGTGCAGCAGGTATAAAGTGCTGGAATGGCCTGCTTGCTCTGAGAGCTGTGGAAGCCAGCTGGATGGTTTGTCCAGGAGCCTCAGCCAGGACTTGGGCTCCCCAGTCTGGTTTTGTGTTGTGCTCTATTCACTGGCTGCACAAAACTCACACACTGTCTAACTTACTAAAGAGGCTGCTATTAAAAAAACTATAGGAGCTGATATTTTTGAAAGCTTTGTACTGCAATGTAGCTCAAATACTGGAAGAGTTGATCTGCAGTGGCTGTCTGGGTGTCAGGCTGAGAAGTTTGGATGCCTTACATAGCTGTCCTAGGGAGCTGTGGGCCTCCTGCTTAGTCATTTCTGTTGCTGCTGTTTTGCTCTGGGATTGGTGAACTCTCTTGGCTTATATAAAGGCAGTTTCAGTGAGTGTGGGAACATCAGTAGCTTGATGTAAACTAAACACTGAAACTGGAAGTGCAGCCCATAGCACTGTGTTGGCTCACGTTTAAGGCAATGGTAACTTAGTTCTGCTTTAGGAAGAGCTAAAGGGACAGACAGGGAGTTGTGTGGCAGATCATGTGGAAAGGGAACCATGGGGCTTGAAAATCTGCTCTGGATTTAAACAACTCTCTTGGATTATGGGCCTTTAGTCTTCCTCACCTCCCAAATCAGGTATTGGATTTAATCCCAGGTTCAGGACTGGGATTAAAGGAATTGAATGTCTAATTTATAAGCAGACACTGGATTCTGTTCCAAGTATGTTGCTGCTTGGCAGCTGTCCAGGTGTGTGCTGCTTGGGCTGTCAGCTGCTGCTTGGTCTGCAAAGGGCTCTACCTGAAACTGCTTCTACACTGAGTCAATGGTTTGGATTTTTGTTTTATTTTGCTGAGTAGAAAAATGCCTATTAAATAATCAGAAATGCAAAAAATATTGTCAGAAATGCTGAACAACAGACTGTAATATATAGTAGTTGCAAGTAAATGGCATTTAGTTAGGTATGGACATAATGGAAATATGTTAATGTACTCATTCATGTTTAAAAAGTACAGCATATCTTTAGCTGAAGAAAAAATCTCAAAGTAAAGCTATTGGAAAAATAAAGTGTAAGGATCCAATTCTTCTGCTTTTCCAGGACCTCTAGGGCAGCTCTTTGGGGCTTTGTAGAGGCCCTGCACTGAGAGCAGGGTGGGTAAAGGATTGTCCCTGCTGAACCCTTTACCTGTTTGTCTGGGCAGCAAGCAGTTAATGCTGTCCCTGCTGGGCCTGGCAGGCACAGGGAGCAGGTGTCCCCTGCCCTGGCTGCAGTGTGGGTGTCACTCCCTCGGTGTCACTGCTCAGGGCAGTGACACCGGCCTGGCAGCAGCCCTGTGTCACTGAGCTGTGTGTGAGGCCCTTTTGTGCCCTGCCTGCATGGCTGCTCCCCTGGGGCTCTGGTGCATGGATTTCACTGCTGGGTGAGCCTCAGCTCGTGCAGAGAGAGGCAGGAGACAGGTGGAACTGCTGGTTAACTTTCCTGCTGCACAGCACTCACTATATCCAGGGAAAAAAAACAAAGCCAAACAAACCTTGGGCCCTTGCTGTTTGCAGGTTTTAATGAGTAGCAGCTACTGGCGTGGTGAAGCAGCCAAGGATGATGCTTTTCATGTCTCAGTGCAGAACTTTCCTGAGACTTCCTTTTTTGTCTGCCTGCCAGCCATGTTGTTTAGTTTAACATAAATAATCTGGATGGAAAAGCTCATTTTTAAATTGCCGATGGTAACTCTGCATACCTCTCGTGGGGAAGGTGCATGAGCTTATATTCATTGTTTTTCCTAAGAGTGTTTCTGCAATCAGCAGCTGCTTGAGCTGTGCTTCAATACTGCTGTCATGGAAGGAAAAGAACCTTTTCACAAGCTGAGACTGATGGCACCTCCTGTAAAAGAAGTGATGTGCTCATTTGCTTTATAGGCAACTTCCACTAAGCAATCTTCTTTAACTGCTTGAACTGAAGATTTTTGTTAATTATTGTCCCTTTCATACAGTTTACATATGTTCTACATTAAAGGAGTTGGCACCCAGCAATCTTACCCCTTCTCCCAAGCTCTCTTGCAATATAGTGCTACATGGTCCTAGGTGAGAGTCAGAGTGTAAGAGCTGGTTCTCTTTGGGAATAAATACACAAAAAATGTTTTGAACTACTTAGGGATAAAGTTGTTTGAGGCTGAGACTGATGTAGAAAGAAATTGAAACAGTACATGTTAAGAAGTAGAGAAGAAAATGTGTATATTTGCTTTGGAAATAATGTGGCATATTTAAATAGAGAGAAACATTCTGAATTTTTTTAGTCTTAAGTTCTGGCAGTCTTTAAAGTCTTATCAGTGAGCAGTGATAACTTGCAAACAATAAAGAAGCTGAATGTGAGCAGTTTGAGTTACAGCAGTTCACACAAATCCTTTTTTCTTGTGGAGATGCAGAAATGATGGGACTTGTGTTTCACAGGCTTAAATTCAAGTTTGAAAGTCTTAGGCGAGATAGTAAAATGTATTATTTGAATTCTGACTTCTGTAGTTACTACAGTGGCTATCCTGTATTACAGTATTAATAATATCTGAAAAGATGATGTAAATGTCCTGAGCAGAGATGCATTTTCACAAGCAGTAGGCAATTTTAATATTCCTGCCTGAAAAAGCAGGTTATATACAACTACTGAGGTGGTGGAACTTTTAATAGACCATGCTGAAGACATGTTTGTATTAAGGAGGTAGTAAGAGACTGGTAAAACTCTTTTAAGGTGAGATGCTCACCTAGGCTATCTGCCCTTGCAGCTAAGATTAAATAGTTACTCAAGCTTGTGCAGCTGTTTCCACAAAGTTTCATAAACACCAGAGTCTGAACCCTGATTTGCTTAGAGGAGGCATGGCCATGCTGTAGCTTTTGGGCTTGAGGTTGGCATCTTGCTTAAGGAGCCTGTGATGTTCCTTTTCTTTCTTTTTACCCAAATCTTTGTCCTGCACCTTGGGGGCTGGATGTCTGACCTTACCTCCTGATTACACCCAGGAAAACCCCTTTCAATGGTCCCTTGGCAATTTAGAATTGAGAAATTTTTGTGGATAAGTTTGACTAAATTAGTAATGACTAAAGTTGATGTTCCTGCTGTCTCCCTTTTCAGGACCTTGGTTCCTTCACATGAGCTGAGCATTTTGTTTTCCCAGTGTGGACTTAGACTCCTCTGTGTAGGGCTTAAACTGATTCTTCCTCCCTTTTTCAGCCACACTTTAAATAATAAGTTCAGAGCTTAACTGGCCACCAGTGATTGCAAGCTTATGGGCAAATCAGTTTGGACCTAATGGCAGCTTTTTCTCCAGAAGGGTCCAAGGTTCTCACTTGAAGTTCCTCTGAATGTCCCTGAGGGCATTATAAGGCCCTCTGAACTTGTCTTTTTTAGGCTTGCAAAATGGGAATATTAATAGACAAGCTGTGCTGTGGAGCAGAATTGTGAGGACTGCATAGAGTCTGACAGGTTAAAATAAGTATGGTTGGCTGGTTTTTCTCTATTTTTCCCACAATAACTACCATTCTTTATTTAATCTGCAAATTACTGACCAGTTGAAGGAATGACTTTTTCCCCCCCTCCTGTATCCTGAGTACCCAAGATCTGTCAGGACTTTGTATGTACTGTTGGAAAAGCTGGATGAAGAATTTGAATTTGGCATAAATATGGCATTTGATGTAATTTTGGACTTGAAGCTGTCAGTTAATAGATGTTCTCACCTTGCTACCCTCATCACTGGATTATAGACAAAACTCATTGGAGGGTTTAATTCCAGATCTTACAGGGTTTTTTTTATGGAAAGTCACCTAGCTGTGACTTCTGTGTAGCTATTTTCAGAGAAGCCTCTATCAGGCAGCATCTGTATGAAGTAGCCTATGCACTTAGAATGCTCTATAGCTTGTCACTGATGGAAAACACTGTGAAGCAAAAGGAAGAAATCAAAACACACAGCTCCATACTGGAACAGCATAGCAGCTTAACTTCTATGTTCTGTTGTACTAGTTCAGAATATAGTAAATAATTTTCTCCAGAAGTCACTGGCACAGGCCTCAAATGCTTTCAGAGTCTGAAAGAAAAATCATTTAAACAAAGTAGAATGTTGCTTTTATTTAAAAACATAATGTGACTTTGTTCTGTTGTTAGCATTTTCTAGAGTTAAAGATGGACTTTAGTTAAGCTGGCTCCTTGGGGTTCTTGTAAAGCTTATGTATTACTAGAAAGCTTTTCTGCTGTTTCCTGACTTAAACACTCGTTGGTATCTAGTTTAGGATACCATGCCCCATAGTTGTGTGTTGTTCTGGTCCTTCTGCTCACATTACACAGAGAATTTTAGGGTCAGACATGGTCCCAGCTCTGGCAGAAGTGTTTGTGGTGGGGGAGCTGAGGGCTCTCACTCAGGCCATGAGAAAGCACCAAATGTCATGGGGGTGTTTGGTCGTGTATGGGCACAGGAGCAAAACCAGCAAATGTGTATTATAGACACCTAAAGTTCTCTTCAATTCTTTTTCCTACACAGAGCTCAACAAAAATCCAGTGGAAGGCTTTTCAGCGGGCTTAATAGATGACAATGACCTTTATCGATGGGAAGTCCTCATTATTGGTCCTCCAGATACACTATAGTAAGTACTGATACTTACACAGAAACTTGAATGAACTCGGATTTACTAGCTCTAGTTTGCTCCTAGTGAATAGAAGCTCACCAAAACCTTATGCTAAATCAGGTGATGCTCTCCTGTTGCTGGCAGAGTACCTGTAAATAGCTGGATTTGCTTGTAGAAGTTCTAAACTGAGAGACAGAGATCAGTGTTGCATGCTCCCCTGGGAAAATGCAACACTGATCTCTTTGTACTTGTATGGAAAAGAAGGACAATAGGTGCACTTAGAGGCAGCTTCTGCTTTCTTTCACATGTAGGTAGGGCAGATAAAATCCACTGTTTGCTGTTGCTGCTGGGATCCTGTAGTTCAGCTGATAGTGCCTTGTTAAACCATCACAACTTCATGTGTGTGGTGGTGGGGAAATATTCAGTTCAGGTGGGGTGTAGTTGGAGGAAACCTCAGCAGTCCACAGAATTGGCTCCAAATCCTGTCAGATTGAGATGGGAGAACTCCCAAGTGTGGCCTGGAGTACTTTGGGGTGATCATCTACTCCAGTTTCTGGGAAAAGGTTCTCTGCCCAGGAGAGGTCAGTTTGAAGAGTACTCCTGAAGATGACCTCTGTTCTCTTCACTGAGCTGTTGCAGTGCTAAACTGCTGGTACAAAATCCGAGTGACGTTTGCCTGAGGTCACTTTGGTTGCAGCATGAAGTTGTGTGTGTCTGTCAGCAGACTTTGAATAAGTATTTAAACCCAGTTATCAAATTGCTTGGCTTTTCCTCAATTCCCTGCACTGTGCTTCTTGCATGAGATTGTTTCTCCAACTTCTGCTGACTTTTTCTGAATATGTTATATTCTCATGGCTATTTTATAAATATTGTCAATAAATAAATGCTGCTTCTAATTGTTTGTCATCTTAGGTGTTAAAAGTTGCAATAGTGGTTTTTTGTAACTCCACTTTTATAGGGTTCTGACATTTTTTTGAGGCTTTTAGGTAAGAAACTCTTCTGTTCCAGTCCCTGGTTGCTGTTTTTCAGGGTTGTATTACACTGAACCCTTCTTCCCTGGGCTGTTTTATGAGGATAGTAATATATAATAGTTTAACTTAAACAATTTTCAAACATCAGTCTCATTCCTGGTCCCACTTCATTTATTCTGAGTTTACTTGAAAAGACTTTAGACTTAGTGCATTACTGTACTGACAGAAACCCTTTTATAAGAAATATTGCTAAAAATGACATTGATGTCCCTTAATTGGCAGCTGTATTTCATTAACTGATATCTAATGTATATCCATTTTCAAACAGGCTGATCTGGGGCAAGCAGGGATGCCCTGCAGCCTAGTAGCTTTAGGATCTGCTTCTTTGAGAAGGAGAAGAAGGACTTTTCCAGTTTGAAAGAGAGGGTTTGACTGGTTTGGGGCTATCAACAAATGCAATCCAGCTCTCCTTTGTCTTGACATTATGGATGTTAAAACAATGTTTCTGGAATTCTTACCTCTCCTGGGATGAAGGATTCTTTGGAAAATGCCTCCCATTTCTAAAACTTGTGAAAAATAAATGCTGTGGGTTCAGATCCCCTCAGCTGCTTCAAAGAGCCAAGTTACTTAAAGGCAGTGCTTTTTGGGGTTGGTTTTTTTTGTTTGTTTCTTTGGTTTTCTTTCTCTCTCTTTTTTTTTTTAGACACTTGCTGGAGCTGCACCCCTTAGGTTAATGATGATAAAACATGTGATTTTTCTCAGTAGCCAGTGCACTTTAGAGACTTTTACTCCTTTACAAATACAGGAAAAAATCCCACTGAACAGTTTTCTGTTCACCACTTGTTTTTTCTTGTCACAGAGTGCATCTCATGCCATCTTTGGGGGTTTATATTCCACTTTTTGTTCTGCCTCTGCAATTCCAAATTTTGTTACAACCTTCACTTAGAAGAAATGACAGTAGCAGGACAGATATTATTGACATTAGCAGAGTATTCCATCTGTAAACCTTTCCATCTAGTACAGACCTTCACCTTTTCAAAAGGCACTATTCCTGGCCTGTAACTGCACATAAAACCAGGATGTCTCTTGTTTATTATTGTTTTCCAGTTGAGTGGGTAACTAATGCAGAACACCTCACTGTCATGCCTGAGTCACTTTAGTTTGGTGTTGAAAAGGTGGCATTGGAAGTCTTTTTACATTTAATGCTCTACACACAGCCAGAGCTTTCTGTGTTTTTTCCCTGGGGCTCACTGCTGCAGACTGAGACCACAAAATTAGGACTGAGGCCTCTAGCAGAGGAAAATGGGAGTCTGCTGGGCTGGACTTGAGAGAGGCAGTTATTGGCAATACCTTTTTTTTTCCTGTTAATAAATGTACTGTGAGGAAAAAAATATAAGTTGTGATTCCAGATGGTAAATTCCTTGGCAGTTTTTTGGTTTTTTTTTTTTCCCCCCTCCCTTCCCACCCCCATGGTTTTTCCCCTCTGGAACATCTTCCTAGTTCTAAAAAAAGATCATGTTGGGGAACTGGCAGTATCTTGTGAAAGGATCTTGTGAATGTAGAAACTCCTTACATTGCATATGGAAGTGTTGATACTGTTAATTACCAACATGATGTTCAGTTGTGTGAGGTGTAAACTTAGAACATCACTAAGTTCCTATCTGCAGCTTACAAGAAACTCTACTAAGATATTTTTGATTCCCCAGTGAAGGTGGTGTTTTCAAGGCTCATCTTACTTTTCCAAAAGACTACCCACTGAGGCCGCCAAAAATGAAATTCATCACAGAAATCTGGCATCCGAATGGTAAGAAATGTCAAAGTTTCAATTTCTTTTTGCAGTTCAGAACTAAAATGCAGAAAGTGAAGACAAATAAATTTCTGTTCATGTTAGAAATATGAAACTCTGCTTTTACTTTGCTATCCTCACTTAACAGAGAAGTAATAACAATGGCAGAGTTTTTAATAGTGCTACTCTGAGAGCATAAAATGCTCTTAAAGTATTTTCAGAAGGTGTTCTGAGTCGGTTCTTGCATTCTTGGTAATTGTTCAGGGATTTTTTTCTTAATTTTTTTCCGAAGTGCAAAATTCTAGTCTGAGGAAAAACTTGACTTCTATAGCTGCCTTTTGTTATACCTTCAATTATTTCATCTTGCTGTTACTGACTTGGCAGCTCAGTATAGAAAGCCCAAGGTTGTCCTCATCTAGTGAAGCATGAAAAGAAATTTTCTAGTCTCTCTAAAGGAGACTTCTCCTAATGTCTCATTTACCTATGGACTGATGAAGATTGGATGGGAAGGTGAAATTAAACAGAAGATGGTTTTACTGGGAAAGAAAAATGTTCTTCAACTTCAGAAACTATAGATGTTGAAAGGTGGGAGGAGACAGTGCTCCCATCAAAAGGACAGAGAATATTTTAGTGCTGTGTCAGTTTCAGCTCTGGAAATACCAGAGTACTTGTCAGGCACTTTCTAATTCCAGCAGTTTAAATCATATTTCAATATGTTCCAGTAATATCCAGCTGATGCTGTTGCTGTGGAAAAAAGTCGCTCTCAAGTTTGCTGAACTTAACAGAAAAGGCTGTAGTGGAAGCCTGGCTAAATAAATATTCTTGAGAGCTGCAGTGTGATGTTAGACTGAGTCCTTCCTCCCCATGTGCCCTCTGTCAGGAGCCCAGGCACATTCAGACTTGCACCAAGCCCTGTTTATTACAGTTTAAGCTCTGCAATAGTTAATGACTTTCCTTCTTTATAAAGTGTTTTCTCTAACAATGTTTCAGAGTAGCTGGAATGAAGATGAGCAGTTCCTGCCTGTCCTGAAGAGATGCCAGCACGTTGTTCATGACTGAAATATGCCTTGTTCTATTTTGTAGTTGACAAGAACGGCGATGTCTGCATTTCAATTCTTCATGAGCCTGGGGAAGACAAATATGGCTATGAAAAACCTGAGGAACGCTGGCTTCCCATTCACACAGTGGAAACCATCATGATTAGTGTTATTTCTATGCTGGCAGATCCCAATGGTGATTCTCCTGCTAATGTTGATGCAGCGGTAAGGCTTTCCTTGCTCTGCCACTTGTCTTCAGTGTAGAAACCTTGCAATGCAGTTCTGGTTTAGCAAACAGGAACTTTGGGAAGAACCTTTTCTATCACAGGCTAAGGCTGCCATTGTATTGGGAAAGCAGTGATGTTGTCAGACAAAACTACTGATTAGCCTTGGGAAGTTTATTTCACTTGTCTGTGTTTGTCACTTCCTGTCCCATGGATTAGAGCAGTGGGTTTGACTGTGCTTTGAGAAGGTACTCAAAGGCTTTACTGGGCATTTCACCTTCAACTCAACATGAAGAATTGTCCCAGACTAGTCTGACTGGCTCAGGAGTGAGGAAAAATGGTCTGATTTACAGCCAAAGACCAGAGTGAATCTGCAGGTGTGAGATGGAAGCGTTTGATGCAGTGTTCTGGACCATAGCCTGTGCTGTGAGTGTGTATAAACACAGCTATCAGCTCTCTAGAAGAGCTGTCTTTAGAGCAGAATATAAGAATGAGGCTGAGAAATGTTTGTAATGGGAAAAGAAAAATAGTCTCAGTTCTGGAAGGGCACAGGGGGACAGACTTCAGGCCCTGCTCATTTGACATAACTGACATGCTCCTGAATTGCAGTTCAGCAGTGAGTGTTGTCTTCTCACAAAAGAAAAATTCTAGCTCTTTTAACTGTGGGAGTGAGGAAGGAGATGGGAATTGTGAGATGCAGTTTTGTAAAGGAATTTTAACCTGTTCTGTCAGCCAAGCTGTACCTTCCCAAAGTGGGTGGGAGTTCAGTAGTTTCCCAAGCCTTTGATCTGCTGTGTTGTGAGTATTTTCAAAGGTGGTTGAGCTCTCTGAAAAATCATAATGGGAACAGACTCATGTGGAACAAATTGAATGGGAAGAAAACAGAAAACAAACAAAAAGTTGCAGTGAACAATTTCCTCATTATCCTTTTTAAGTGTTGGACCTCCCTTTTTTGTGTCATGTTGCTGGTGTAAACAGACACCCAGGAAATATGGACATTTCCTGCTGAGAGCATTAATGAAATGCTAAAAGTGCAGATAGAATTCCTCAGTTCACAAACTCATGTGTGTTGAATGTAGCTGCCCTAACCCTGGAGAAAGCACATGGTTTTAGCTGTGCTTGTCACCTTCCTGTCATCAGACTTTCTGTTTTGTGCCCCACTCTGACAACTACTTCAGAAGTGAGTTGTTTTTTATTTTTTTTGGTTTTTTTCCCTTAGGAAAGTTAGACACAAAATGAATTTGCCTTAAGGTAAAGGTCAAAAACTAACCAGCTTTTTCTAGCCCAGCATGAAAGAACAAAAAAAATCCAAATTTGACTGAAGATAGTAGTGAGGCATCACTTTGGATGCTAGAAATTATTTTTGACTGTGGCATTACATGTTTCAAGGAACTTTTGAAGAACTGTTGGTTTTCCTGCTGGATTGTAGATCTCTTCATATTAGCAGAAAACATACTCAGGGTAATGAAGAATCAGCAGCTCCTGTGTTTAGTGCAGCAATAAACTTTGGCAGTTACTATAAGATACTTTGTCTGCTGTCAGTAGTTTCTGCTTTTAAGTGAGTTTAGTGAATAAGGTGTCACAGGCAATTCACAGGATTACAGGAGCAGGGGATATACCTGCCTTCAGGAAAAATGAACTATGCATGTTGGAGTACTGTCTCTTGGAGTGGGAGAAAAATGAGGATCAGGAACCTGAATAAATATTTTGAAAAACAAATAGAACAGTTCATGACCTAAAATTATATTTTTGGGGAATCAGTTGTCAAATTGGAAACTTTGCTTGCTATTCAAATCTGAACAATTCATAGAACTACAAATAGAAAAAGTAGAAACAAAAACGAAGGCTCTGAAGCTCAGAGGGCACAAATTCAATGCTTTTCTTGGCTTTAAGCCATCTTGTGTAAGCTGTCCTATGTCCCAGTCCAAGGAACCAAATGTTTGCTGCATGAATTGCTGAAAAAGAACAAACTAATTAGTAGCCTTATTTGTGCTTTCATAGGGGAGTTAAGACATGCTGGGCTCTCCAACATGCTGATTGTTTAAGTGAGCTTGGAGGTGATGAATGTTAGGTTGTGCCATTTATCACTCAAATGTAGCACAACCTCCACTCCAGGTGGGGGTGAAAAGGTGTTGTGTGCTAGATTGCATCAGGTGGAACAATGTGGGGGTTTTACCCCATTCCCTCACCCCTGCTGTAAGAATATATTGCTTGTAGCAGAAACTAAGAACTGTAGAACTTCATGATAAAAGGGGTTCTTTATATTTTCCCCACCACTTCTGACTGGAAGGCAGTGCCCAGCACATCAGTCTTAACCACACCTGGTGCTCCTGTGCTTTCATCTGAGCTCCTTGTGAGCCTGGCACAAACCAAACCTGGCTGCACTTTGTCCTGTAGGTTTTTGTGGTACCTTGATGGGTGCATCTCTGGGTTCAGGCTTCCCTCTTACCTATCTTCCTGCTCATCTTTATCTTGGCTCTTCCATCTCTGCAGCTCTGAAATCAGATCCCTGTCACAGAGAGCAGCCCTGTACGTGAGCTGAGTGTTGTCCCAGGGTCTTTCTCACAGAGCCAGTATCTTACAGCCATATCTAACTGGGAGCTGTTTGCTTTCTAAGGACACTGCTGTGCCTCTTCTAGATACTGTCACTTCTGTATTTCTGTCCTGGAATGTCCTGTCCTGGCTACATTGAAGGGAACTGAAACTGTCTTAAAAAATCTCAGAGTAACTGCTGGCTCACAGTACCTGTGTACCTTTTTTCACCACTGCAGTTAAAGACACTAAATAACAACAGCTTGTGGTCTGCAGATGGAGTTTGCTGCTACTTTGCAGGCTGAAGCAAATAGATTCTAGCACAGACACTGTGAAATACTGGTAAGCCACCAGGTTAGTCTTGGAGTGTGCCTAAAATCCAAGGGGAAAATTACATCCTCACTGTCTTGTAAGCAGCTGGCACAGAAACCCAGAGCAAACTTTAGACAGTCCTGAATATCACAGGTTTTCAGTGAGGAGCTCAATGATTGTAAGCAAATTTAGGGGTTGATAGATGGCTAATGTCTGAAAACATAAACAACAAGAGTCTTCCTAGAGCTTGTACAACTCCTTGTTGTAGGACTGACATCTCAAAGCTGTCTATTCAATTACAGAAAGAATGGAGAGAAGACAGAAATGGAGAATTTAAAAGAAAAGTTGCCCGCTGTGTAAGAAAAAGCCAAGAAACTGCTTTTGAGTGACACTTATTCAGCAGCTAGTAGCTTCACTTTTTTCAGGGTAAGTATCCTTCTCAAGATGAGTCAGTTACCTGAGTTGAGGATTTCCTGCTTAAGTGTTGCTGAAGTATTTTTCTCCCCCTCAAAAGCAAAAAGAAACTCCCAAACCTTTCTTCTCAGCTGCATGATCTCAGTGGAGCTCTTTGCCTGTATGCAGTACTAAAGACCAAAAGAAGTTAAGTGTACTTGACAGCCTGTTCTGCCAAAATTGGGGAACTTCTCTTATATTCTTGTGTTTTATGCTGTTCAGAAGTTGAACTTCTCTTTATCAGAATTCATCTTGCTTTATTAATGGCACTTAGAGGTTACTAATAGAAGGGGGTGACAATTCCTTGATATTCATTATTGTGAAGAATACTTACTAGAATCTTAAGCATCTTGAAAGTCTTGTTATCTCAGGAGTTGTAGATTCTCTTGCAGATGTTGGTGGCATGTTGCACATAGGAGTTAAATGAGACTTCAGTGAGGTTGCCAGGAGCCACTGAGAAGGGTTTGTTTCAGGTATCTGTGGGAGTTTTAACAGAAAGTCTCCTGGCACAGCAGAAAGCATCAAATTGAGATATTACCAGTTAATAATATCAAGAAAGGTGGTGTTCTCTTCAGCAGCCCAAAAAACATCTTTAGTGAGGAAGACTTGGGAATAGCTTCATAAAATCAGCTGTGTTCTGCCTGGAAACTGAACTGTGGCATATCTGAGAGCTTGGACAAGTTTTCACCTGAGAGTAGCTGATGTGATATTTGCATTTTTTGCCACCCTGTTAAAGAGCTTCTCATTCAAGATACTCTAATTTATACAATCCCATCTCAGTTTTAATGGGACTTTTTTTTTTTTTTTAATAACCTCTCATAGAAAGCTGTATTAAAGCATGGCCCTTAAATCCCTGGCCTTTGGTCACTTTATCTTGGGTATGCCAAGGAAAAACTTCCTCCATGAGCTAATAATTTCCCACTCTTGCTTTTCAAAGCAAAACAGAAATTCATGTTGAAGCTGCCTTTTCTTAATGGTTGGTTTGGCAAATAAACTGCTCTGACCCATTTGGCTGGCAAACCCCAAATCCACATTTACTGGTTACCTACAGCATACATAATTCACAGGGACAGAAATATGGCACTGTATGTAGTTCAGACTGAACCAGAGCAGCTTACTACATTCTTCTGCTGGGTAGTTTTTTTTAAGTACAATTGTACAGGAGAGAGTTCCTTTCTTACCCTTTTGTAAACATGGGGGGGTTGGGGGAAGGCTCCATCTGTCACAAATTAGTTCTGCAGTCCCTCTTTGCAGAAATGCTTTGATTGAAAGGAACTTTCTCCAGTATGGATTAAACATGAAAAATGCTTAATATTGACCCAAAGACTAAGCAAAGGAACAGAAAGTCTTGTACTGCCTATAACTGGAGTGCAAGAATTGCTAATGCTGCTGACTTTTTTTTTCCTGTCTTGGAGAAAGGGAGTAACTGTGAGTAACACTCCAGAGTATCCTTAACTAACCTCAGCTCTGTTGCCATGTTGAACTTAGCTATAGTGAAACAATGCTCTTGACAAATATTTTAAGTAATTGGCTGTGTTGCTTTTCTGGAAGGCAAAAGCTTTTCTGAGTCTGGTGACTCCTCCCAAGTGAGCGATGGGCAGGGAGTTGGATGAGAAGGGGCCACAGCTGGTTTCAAACCAGCCCAGTGTGACTGGGGGCTGTGGTGTCAGTGCTTGCTGAGCACTGCTGTGCCTGCCTCTCACAGTAAGTAATGCACAGATTTCCAGTGATAAATCTGCCACATTTAGCCCTGTGTGTGAATAATCAAAGCTTTGCACGCCGTGCGCTCGACGAGCAACATGAGGTACAGGAGCCACAAAGTCTGATAATTGAGCTTGGACACACAGTGTGCTCAACTAACTCCAGGCTTTCTCAGGGATGAGCTTGGATTTATCCATCTTCTCTTCAGAGGTATGTGCAGCTCTTGAACAAGTAATAGTTAATCTTCTTGAGCTTGAAAAACTAATTAACATCTTGAAAATAATTGAGGGTGAGGAGGGGTTTTATTTTAATACCTGTGATTTCTTTGCAGGTCTCCAATTGAGAAACATGGCACTGTTTTTTTTCCTGCACTCTACCCACCTATTGCTGGACTTCTGTTGTTACAAGTTGGCAAACACTGGCTGGAACTGGGCTGCAATAAAACATGCCAGTTATCAATGCTGACAAGAGCCTAACAAGTGCCAACACAAGATGATTACGCATTTTGAAATCTAATGAACTGCTTTAACCTTCAGGAAGAATTGTAAAGATGTGTACATAGCACAACATGATCCGGATAATATATATACTGTTCATGTACATCCACAAATACACATTGTACCAAATAATGCTGTCTGTAGTTAGGGATAGAATTGTGTAAATTCTAAAGATTTTAGCAGGTTTTTTCTCTCCCTGTTCATTGTTTCCTGAGTTAAAAAAAAAACAAACAACAACTTGTGAAGCATGTCAAAACCAATTAGGATACTAAGTTGGTTTTTTTTGGTTTTGTTTTTTTTTCCTCCCACTTTAATTTTCCTTTGACCCACCAAGGCTTAATTAAAATTTCTTGCTTATTAAAGTTTAGTATCTTTTTTTTTTTTTTGTTTTTGGTTTTTGGACATGTGGTCCCTTTTATTTCCCCCATCAGAACTTACAATTTTCCTAATTAAACCCTGAAAGGATTTGCTATCAATTACTTGTGGCTTCTTTTATGATGACCTTTGTAGTCTCAAAGGTGCTTTTTTTTCTTCCCACCCCTTTTTTAAACCCAATTACTCATCTTTCTTGAATTTGGTATAGCAATAAAACTGGCCATGGAGCACCCTTGAGCAGCCTGATGGATTTTTAACTTCCAAGAACTTGAGTGCTTTCACTTGGAAGTTTGGTTGACTAAGTTAGTCCAAGATAGGAATGAGCTGCTTTTTATGGGTGAAATTTTTGGTTTGCCTTTTTCATTGCCTGTTTGTGGGATGGGGTGTGTGGGGGGGAGGCTTGTTTTTTCTCAAGGTTGAGTTCAAGCATGCACATCTGTAGGCTTTCAAATGACTAACTTCTGGGTTTGGTATCAAAAATAGTTTCCCTCCTTTACTCTTTTCTGTGGCCCTTCATCTGCTTTGCCTTCTACTTCAGAGTTTTCCTCACCTAATGTACAAAGAAAATGGCGATGTATATTTTCATGTAATTTGATTTTTGGAATTCTGTCACCTTCTGTAGTGAGTTCTTCCAAAATATAATTTTTTCCAATAATGATGTGTCAAACTGGCTGTTTTGAGTATCACAATAGGAGAAGGGTACAGTTGTAGCTGGAGCACAACTTACCTGAACATCATCAACATCACAAACACTTGAGGAGTTGGACATGCTGTGCTTCAGCTTGAATTATGAAAGAGCAAATAAAACACACACCTTTATCCCTATTGTAACCATCTCTGGCCTTCTAGTGAGCAAATACTACTCTGAGTATCTGCTCAAAAACAGTTTTCCAGCCTTTGACCAAAAAACCTTTATAGAAGAATTTAAAACTACTCAACTCTTTTCTTTCCACAGCACAGCAGCACCTACTGATAAATCAAGAGTTCCAGTGTCAAAGAATCAGCATTTTAGAAGCCTTCAGTCCTAATTTGCTGTCTGGACTCCATTTTATGTTACTGTGCAATATGCACATGCTGAAAGGCACAAATTGCAGGTTTTGTGAGGGGGGGTGGGGTGGAAGGAGGTGACTGTTTTTAGAGGTAAGGCAGCCCTTGGGGACAAAAAGGCATTTAATGTAAGAAGACTTAGAGGGAAAGGTACTACTTCCTCCTATGGGTGGTTTAGATAAACAGGTATGTTTAATATCTATATTTACATATTTGGAAATGAACTTTTTTGTGAAATCATTAGTTAAATTTGCTTTTAGGTAGTTAGCTGCTACTGCAGCCAGGCAGGTGCATGCAGTATTAATCCCTCAGACACACAGAGCTGATTTGAGTTCCTGTTGAAGCACTTGTCCAAAAGGTCTTCAGAGCAGTTTTTTTTTCCACCAGCTGACTGCCCTTTTCCACCTAAAGTTGGGACTGAGCAGAATTTCAGTGCCATGGTGTCATTCTTTCCATTAAAAAAAAGAATAGAAAAAAGCTGATCGTATTAAACCTACCAATGGACTTGCTTCCCCACAGGCTGACCTTCCTTTTCAATTTCCACAGTGTATCTGGAACTGAGACAATTCCAGGTATCTGCTGCTTTCAGCAAGTTAAGAGTGGTCTCTGTTTTGTCTTCTAAATTAACCACACACAGTACTCACAGACTCACCTGTGAATTCACAAAGTTGTTCAAAGCTTTATGTCTATGCTCTCCAGAATTGCTGCTTGTTTGTTCTTTAGGAAATGTTTGTCTTCCTTCTGTGGTATGGAAGAGCTAGGAATTCCACAGCACTCCTCATTCCCCTCTTTGTAAATTCAGATATGTATTTGGCTTACCCAGATGGTTTGTGATCCCACCTGACCCAGGTCCTCCCCAGGGAGGAGCATTCCTGTGGGATACTGCGAAGATCTACAAGCTGCAGGTATGCCTAATGCCCAGTGACTGAATGAAAGAGGCAGCTCAGGCTCTGCTGCCAAGTGTCCAGGTTGTAGGAAGCCTTTGGCAGGCGAGGAAATGGCTTATTTCACTTTTCTGTGATCACACTTGGCTCCTTGTTCCTGCCCCACACTGAAAGGGGCACTGGTGGAAAGCTGTTAGTGATAAAACCAGGTGGGAACAGCACTGAGGAGCTGCAGGATTGACAAGTAGTGTGAGGATTTTTGGTGAACAAGGAGATAAACCAGCATTCCTCAGTTTTTCTTGTAGCAAGACTTTGTACCTGGTTTGGTTTGTGCAGGGTGCTCAGTTATCACTGTAGGTTCTCCAGGGGCTTGTTACCCTGGCTGAGGGTTTGAGCTGATTTTTGCCCCAACACAGAGCATTTGCCCTGCATTCCAGATATATCTGCATCACTGGGGGAAAAGGAAAAGCATCACATACTGATGACTGTCTAACTCGTGTGGCCATCTTAATTCCCTTTTTCAGTTTCTCCCTGCTGCACCAGAAAGGATCCCTAAAACTCAGAAGGATTGTCAACTGTCACTCTAAAATTCCTTCTGCTGCAGTGCCTGAAAACACTTCTTGGAACTAGGTGATCAATAAGCAGAGCACATGAATTCTGAAGTGATTAGAAATGTATTTTGGGCTTTGGGAGGCCAATGTGGGGTGGACTCCACTGTCTGTACCATCTGGTGCCCTGTTCTTGGTGCAGTGCCATCACTGCACACAGAGCAGTAACACGAGGGATTCTAAACCAAATCAGAAGCTGGTTGGGGTTTAGAGAGACTCCTGCAACAGCTTCCTGCCCAGGCAAATCCCCAGAGGAAATTACAATTCCCTTGATGCAAAACATAGCAGTGGTTTGAAATCTGATCCCTGCTGTTACTGTGAAATTAAACTCAGTCTGATCAGGAAGCAATAATTTGCTTCCTCACAGTTCCTCCAGAGGATCAATAGCACCATGAGCAGTTGGGTAATTTGCTATACAGCAGAGTCATACACAGCGGTGCAAAATGAGATGGGTTGTTCCATGGGATGTCTAGAACTACTCTGTATGGCCTTCATGGGCCCAGCTCTGGATGTGCTGTTTCATCCAACACCAGAGTAAATGGGATGCAGAGCAACTTTTCAAAGGTCACTGCATGGTGGAGTCCAGAAAAAATTACACCTGTAAAACAATACTGTGCATAAAGTCTTATACTGTGCATAAAGTCTTCAAACGTTTAACTTAAAGTTGCTCCTCAAAGCAAGCAACAAGTTTGCTGTCGGACCAGCATGAAGTATTTGGCATTTCTGTTGCATCTAAGCAGGAGCGATGTTCAACAACAACAACACCCGAGGGGGCAGCTGCGTTGTACGCGTGGCTGGGAAAATGATCCCGTTACCGGTCGAGTGCAACCATTCACGCACCGGGCACCAATCCCGTGTCCGGGGGCACAGATTCAGTGTCCGGGATTGCTGGCTCCGAAACAAAAGCCGGACCTGAAGCGGCGAGGAGCCCCCGTGCCCGAACCGAACCCTCTCGCCGTGGCTCCTGCAGCCGTGGCCGGGCCGGAGGCGCTTTAGGGGCCCGGGCCGGCGCTCCTGGGGCGGGTGAGCGGAGGCGATTTCCCCGGTGCTGGGCGGTATTTTCCAGTTCCCCAGCCGTGCCAGCCGCCGCCTCGCCGTTCCCCGCCAGCCCGGCGCTCCGGCCGGGATCACCGGGCGCCTCCTGCAAGCGGGAAGCGCATCCCGGGGCGGCTCCACCCGGCCGCGCTCCGCTCCCGCCGCGGTCCCGGGGCTGCGCCGTGCCCGTGCCGCCGGAGGAGCGGGGAGGAAAGCGGGAGAAGGCGGGTGAAGGAGGGATAGTGCGGGACAAGGAAGGATAACGCGGGAGGAGGCGGGATAACTCCGAGAAGGCGGGATAAAGCGGGAGGAGGTGGGATAATGCGGAGAAGCCGGAGAAGGCGAGACAGCTCGGGGAAGGAGGGATGGCTCGGGGAAGGCGGGATAACGGGGGAAGGCGGGATAACGAGGCGAGATAACGAGGAGAAGGCGGGATAACGGGAGAAGGCGGGACCGTCCCAGCAGCGCGGCCGGTGGCGGCGCTATTGCGCTGCTCTCGCGAGAACGCCGCGCTGTGGCGGTGGGGCGGGCGGCGGCTCTCGCGAGAGCTGCGGCGCCGGAGCCAACATGGCGGAAGGTGAGGGGGGGAGCCCGGGTGAGGGGCCGGGCGGGGCCGGGGGCCGCGGCAGCCGGGGCCCTCCGCCGCTCCCGGGGCACCGCAGCGTGAGGCTCCCGCCGCTATCCCGTGCGGGACGGGCTCGGCCTTGCCCGCGGCGGGTGGGGCGGGCCGCCCCCGAGGTGAGCGGGAGATGGCGGGGGCCGCTGGCGGGCACCCCCGGGCGGGGCCGGCTGGCGCGGGCGACTTCGCCTCACGGGAGGGCGCTTGGGGTGGCCGGGGGCGGCGGGAGCTGGCAGGGAGGTCCCGCCGAGCCCTCCCCGCAGGCGGTGGGACAGGGGGGCTCCTGTCCGTGTCTTAGGGCTCATCCCGGGGCTCATCCCGGTTTTCCCTGGGCACCGCCGGTGCTGCAGCCTCCGGTCACTGGTGCCGGAGCCCTTTTGTCAGGCTCAGGTGAGATTTGCAGGGCTCCTGGAGTGCTGCTGTTTTGCTTGGAGGCTGGCAATCGCACCATTCAAATTAATGTAACATAAAAGGATTTTAGGGGAAAAAAAACCCGCTTGGATTTTTGCAGTTCTGCTCGTCTCTGCAAGGCAAGCTTCCTCTTTTTTTTTGGAGGAAACGGGGTGTGCAAACGGAGCTAAAATGCTCCAAGTTACGAAGGAAATGAAGTTAAAGTCGTGAATGCAGAGCTTTCAACTCTTGAAGTGCAGCTCTTGGACAGTGGTGAAATTTAGGAACACTTGTAGAATATTGGCTAAGATGGAGCAGATGCTGCTGGACAGGCGTGCATCAGCTGAGAGGATGCTGTAGTCAAGCTGGTTTGATAAGTCCTTAGAGGAATGCCTGACTTCTTGTGTGCTGAAATACCATTCCTTCAATATTTAGCTGACCAGTCTCTTGTGCTTGCTTTGAAGCCTTGGTGACCCTGTTCTGGAAGGCTTTAGTTGGCTTCAGGTAGTGAAGGTTTCTCCAAAGAGACCCTCAAGGATGTGAGGCTCTGGCTCAGGGTCCTCCTTTGCAGAATTAACCTGCAGCTGATAGAAGCAAGCCCTGTTTCAGACAAGCTGTACTTCTCAGAGATTCTTCCCTGCCTTAAGTAATTCTCTGATCTTTTGACTGAATAAAGCACATGACCAATGAATGATCCTGTGTGAACTGGAATAACAAGCTGGGGTTTTCACCCTTCTCTGCTCCTTAGGTTGTGTTGGAACAGGGGCTCATTTTGTCCCTACCTGCAGCCACACTTCTCTGGTTAAGAGCTGCACGTGAGTCAGCTGTAAAGTGAAAGCTTATTTAGGAAGGGAGCTTGTCAAATTGTGGTTATTAGCTCAGAAGCCAAATGCTTCCTCTCATAAGGAAGTGTTGCCTCTGTCTAGAAAAATCCTGCATCAGATTTATTGCAATTGCTACCTGCAGATTGATTGAATATCTTAGTGTGTAATTTCTGGGTTCTGCACTGCTAATACAGGAGACTTGCATGCAGGCATGGGTAAGAATTGTTGGATTGATGCTTCAGTGTAAAGAAGCAGTAGCTGTAGAGCTTTGGGGTGGTAAAGATAAAAAATAAGCAGAAGTGAGGAGGAAGCAGAAAGCAGTTCTTGTACATCCTTGGGGAGATAAGAGTCTGAGTGTGGAGCAGTGGAAGGGATAAGGAAATAATTCGGTTTTCTGAAATATTTCACTCAGATCCACTTTGTCAGGAAACAAAGTTTGTGTGTATGGCTTCTGGGACTGCTTTTGATGGTGGAATGGGCTGTGTGATGGGTTCCACTGGAGCCTCCCTCTAACTTTTGATATCTGCTGTCTGTCTCCTCGTTGGCTTTTGCCTCCCCATTTGCATTCACCTATTTGCTCCCGAGTACTTCTGTGCATTCTCGTGCAAGAAGATGACAGTAACCTTTCCTGAAATCCTCTTCAAAGCCTTTGATATGGAATATAAACTTCTGCCAGTTCATGAGATGCTGATCAGCCTGCCAGAAAGCTGTTAGCAAAAGCTACTCTTATTTACCTGGCTCAGAAGAAGCATTTTGTGTTTTCTGCTCTGCTGAACCTGGGAATCCTCCTCACTGGGGCATCGGGGTTGGTGTTTAGCCAGAGCTTTACTGGTATCTGACTCAGCCTGGCCTTTCAGTGCCTTGAGGCAAAGACCATCATTAAATGTGTGTGTGTGCCTGCAGTAATTGTGCCTTTTATTTGTTCACTCCTTAAGTGAGCAGTTCACAGGGAAAACTGAGCCTTTGCTCTTGTGCTGCAAATGTTGATTAACTGGACCTTGAGAACTCTCTTGAATGTGCATTTGAAATGTGCTGTAGGATCAAATACTGTCCTCAAGTCTAGCTACGGCAACATGTAAGCAAGTTGTCATGTAGAATAAGAGAAACTCTTTATTTTACAGTTCTTGTAATTGGTACAGTAATAAATAGCTTTCAGTCCTTCTCACTGAGTTTGCAGGAAGCATCTGGTGTCAGTCTGAAAGCAAGAGTGAGTTCTCAAAGCTTTGGTTCTTTGAGGGACTTTCACTGCTAGTGGGGATTGGCTGGGATTGCCCTGAAAGCAGCAGTGACCAGCTGGATTGTTGGTCATGCACAAAGCTTCAGCTGCTGCTCTTTGGGGGTTTATGGTAATTCTGCATTGTATCCTAGTGATCTCAGGCTAATTTGGAGCTAGTGAAAATGACAGTATTTATGGTGGTATCAATTCTTTATTCCCACCTTTGCATTCCCATGGTTTGGCTGGAAGATGCAGGATTTCTGTAGGGTGGTGCATGCAATGAGCTTCATAGGCAGCTTCCTATTCCTAGCATTTGAGTTTGTATGCCATCTAAAAACTGACTGGATGAACAGTGGTGCTGTTCATACACTGATTTTCGGTGCAGTTCTCAGTGTTATTTACTCTGGGCTCCTGTCAGACTCCTGCTCTAACAGCAGGACTTGCTTTGTGCCCCAACACCATCCTTATGGAGAAATGAGGAAGGAGTAGTTGCTCAAGGGACGTGTCCTTCTAGTTCTGGGAACACCAAAACTGCATTCATCCTCACACAGAAACACTGACCACAGCAGGATTTCAAACCCTCCTTGAGGCTTGGTGGGGTGCTGATGGCACAATTCTGAAATCAGAGTATATTTCAGTAGAAAGAAAAATGTATCCCAAAGGAGGTGGTAGCTCTGAAATTTTGAAGGATGAAGTAAACAAAAAGGCTGTTGAAGGAAGTACCTACCAAACTTGCTTATGTATTAGCTGACAAATAAAATGGGATGTGTTGCCTTTTGTTTATCCATTACAATAGTTAAGTTAAGAGAGTTCAGAGGCAGCATTTGCTGCAGGCTCTGTGGAGGACAGGCTGAACAAGGTGCTCTGGCTGCCACAGACTGATGCTCTGCCCTGGGCACCTGAGTCAGAGCAAGGCCAAGGTCAGCTGCACTGTTGAACTTTTCTGCAGGAGCAAGAAGAAAACACTGATCAACAGAGCTCAGTTTGCCCTTGTTTGTACTAGGGATGTTTAGTAAATATTTTGGAAAAGTCTTTGAAATATGAATTCCTGGCTAGTAGGGAGTAATCTTGTAGGAACTTTCCCACCTAAAGTCACTGGTTAGTGTCCAAATTTATCCTCCCTGCCCCCTCTTATTTTAGGACCAGTTTGGGATTTGGCCTTACTTGAAAAATCAACTTAATGATAGGGGGAAGATAATGAAGCCCTGTGATTGATAGCAAACATACAGTTTTTGCAACTAATCCATAAATTAGCACTCAGAAGTTGGATTGGTTTTAAATACTTGTACAGATGTTTCCTTCCAGCAGTGAGGTGTAGAGGTTTTTCATAGGAGTGGCCTGGGTTGATTTACCCCAGCATGTTGTGGAGTGACCAGTTAAGTGTGGGGGAAAAGTGGCTTCTGCAATGGGATGGAAATACCTGTTAAAGGATCAGATTCCCAGGTGCTGTTGCTTTGCTGATCCTGAACTGAAATAGCCAATATGGACTTGACTCCATTTGTGATGCCTCACCAGTGGAGTGCCTCCAGTGGAGGAGTGTGTGTGCCAGCAAGAAGTGGTTTTATGTACTTTTAACTGGCCTTTAGCACGTGGATTCTGGGGATAATCTGTTTTGCACTCTGGCCATTTTTTGGGGAGTTTCTTAGCTGACAGGTTGAGGTGTTCTAAACAGGTCAGTTAAATACTTTGAGGTAGATATGGTGCTTTAGCAGCTGTTCTAATGCTTATTTCTGGTTTAAGTATCAGCTGAAAATTCAAACAGCATCTTAACTAGGCTGAAAAAAATGAGTAAGAAGCAAAGACTTAGTCCTCTGCCCCGCTGTAATTCCCCCAGAAATGGACTCCATGGCTTTAGGAACTTTATGGCATTTCTGATCAAACAGAATTCAGAACTTTCTTTGTAAGTGGCTTTTATCACTGTGTTATGATTTTTCAATGTGTTTATGAAAATGATACAAAATAGAAGGTTTAATAGTGGGGGTGAGATGCTTTGGAAGAGGAGGCACTCTCCTTGGAGTGTTGTAATTAAACAAGATGTGAAGATACCCTCAGATGCCAAACAGAGTTGTGTATGTCTCAGCCCTGTAGTAACACTGTGTGCCTTGCAGAGGAGGTGGCCAAGCTGGAAAAGCACCTGCTGCTCCTCCGCCAGGAGTACGTGAAGCTGCAGAAGAAACTCGTGGATACAGAAAGGAGGTGCAACGTCCTGGCTGTGGAGGCCAACCAGGACAATGCCAGCGACACCTTCATCAGCCGCCTGCTGGCCATTGTGGCTGAGCTCTACCAGCAGGAGCAGTACAGGTGAGGAGCCCCCCTGGGTCAGGGAATTACAGGAATCTTTGGTTTTATTGACTGCACAGGGTGCTGGTCTTACACAAGGAAAGTTCTTTGCTGCCAGGTGTGAATAGAGTCCTGAGTTGCAGCTGTAGATGGAGGAGCACGCTAAGGTCGTGGCATACTGAATCCAGTTCTTGAATGGAGAGCTCTAAGCAGAAGTTCATCTCAGACAAGTTCAGAGAAAACCAACCACAATCACTGTCAGCAGCACAGCTCACTTTGAAGAGAAGGAGTTTTGAACTGAACCATGCTCAGTTGATAGATTAATTACACAATGTGTCTGGAAAAACTGTTCCTTTCTTGAAAGGCTTTGTCTTAAAACATTTTCAGTGCTGTATTCCTGTTGTGTATGAAGAAGCCTGAATAATTTTGTTTGTCTGGTTGTATTAGTGATGTATGTGACTTAATGATACACTCTATTTTTGAATCTCAACACAAAATTATGGTTAATAGTTTCTTTTCCCTAGGCACACTAAGGATCCCTTCCATATTCTAGATCCCTGAGCTGATTAATTTCTGATATTATGACGATATTTGTCAATTTCTTTGCTGTTACTGAAAGCAAAGCCAATATAGCAAAGGAGTTTAGTCATGTAAGGGAAAATCTATTTTAGTTAAGATTTCCTTGCACCCGTATCTCTTCATGAGCCTCCCTGAGAAAAGGCTCTGTGCCCTGCAAGAACTTTCTATAGCCTGGTGGATAAAAGATTTGTTAGGTAGTATATGTCAGAAGAGTTGGAACACTTTATTTCTGTCCATCTCCTTAGCTTTAAAGGCATTGAATGCTTGTCTCAAAGGGCCTTCATGTCACAGAATGAGAAAGGTAGCAGGTCCCAGTGCAGGTTTCATTAAGTAACATCTCTGTGTGCTGTAGTTTGTAGCAGTGCTTTGATTTGGAAAATGGTCTGGAAAGCACACCTGCACAGTCTGAACATTTGCAGGCCATGGGATTTCCAAATGAGCAGGGCAAGTGGATTAGCTGGTGTAAAGGGTCAGGATGAAATGGATGTTCCTGACAGCTGGTCTCCTGGGAGCTGGGGATTCTGCCTTGCACTCAGCCTCCTGTCAAACAGCATTGTTCTCTTGCTGGTCTTGCCTGAAAGCATTGGTGCTCAGCTGACAGTATTGCTATGGACACTGTGACATAAATATTTAACTTCAAGATTGTTGGCTTTTCCTAACTTCTACAATAATTCTCTTGCTGTTTATTCTGAAATGGTTTAAAAAGCCAAACCAACCAAGCACTTGAAATATGAATGACTCATTGCATTTCTCCCTAGAAAAATATGAATTGTCATTTGACAACATGTTCTGCTTAACCAGTTGTGTTTTAATGTCTCAAACAACTTGAACCTGAATGTGGATACCCAGATATAGATACCATGGAGAATCTATACATACCTAAGTGCAGGAGAAGTCTGCATAATAGGTTTTTGTGGTTTTTTCTCCTCTCAGTGATCTGAAGATAAAGGTTGGGGACAAGCACATCCGTGCTCACAAATTTGTCCTGGCGGCGCGCAGCGATTCGTGGAGCCTTGCCAACCTCGCCTCAACAGAGGAGCTGGATCTGTCAGGTCAGTCACTGCCGAGTAATGTGATGCCTCTGTTGGCTTTAGGGTGACTTGTGAAAGGGCCTCTTGGGAGAAGGTTACTTAAGTGCCTTCCAGCCTCCTGCTGTGCACTAAAAGTGGTGCTTGATCTGTTGATAACCGAGCTCTCTCTCTGGAGTGGTGGTGAGCTTGTGAAGTGGGTGCTAGTGGTAGTGAAATCAATAACCTGCCTTCTTTCTCTTTAACAAACAGGGGTTGAGATTGGTGGCCTGTTTGTCTTTTCTAGAGTCAACTAAACATAATGAAAAACAAATCTATATGGAGGAGCTTGACTTCTTCCTTTTTGAGGAAGGACAGGGCTTTTTGAGGTAGTGTGCATAATTTCTCTGAAGCGTGTCATGGAAATACCTTGCTGCTTGTTAACACAGTGTGTGTGGGAAGTGAATGCAAGTACTGATGTGTTACTGAAATTGTTTGCTTTGGCACTTTGATACCTTTGTAGAACAGGTGAGGAAGAGAAGTTTTCTAACAGATCATCTTCTACATGAGTGTTTTGTTCTGTTGTAGCTGTTTCTTGCATGTACTTACACTGGGCATTGCTTCTACACATTGAACCTCTCAAAAGGCTTTTCTGTACTTAACAGTGTAGGAGAGCCTTATACAATTAATTTGTGAGCAATAAAACCAGGTATGAAGTTAAGCAGGCCTGCTGACTGGCATGGTGAATATTAAGTATATTTAATATTAAGCATTGAATTGAATATTAAGCATTGGCTTCACGTTCTGCACTTAATCTTACAGTGAATTCTAAGTGCAGACAAACTGGAAAGTAGCAAGTCACAGCAAGCTGCTTTTATGGGACATCACAGGTTTCCTTGCAACACCATTGGTGGATCCTTCTGCAGCCACAAGAGAACAGATGCCAAGGAGTTTTGAAACTGAGTGCTGTGCTAACAAAAATAATTACTAAAAAGCTCTTATGTTAATTGTAGTGTCATTACAAGTGGCAGTCCAAAGCATTTCTAGCTCCACCTCTAAGCTAGTCTGAGAATCTCAAATATAACTGCAGTCTCACATGTTTAACAATGCAAACACTGCTTAAATATGTGTTAGTAAATGATACTTTCCACTGTAAAATTGCATTATTGATTTTTTAAAAAGATTGATAAATGGCACAAGGATTAGCTTATGAAGTAGCTGGAGGAAGATACAAGCTGCTCCCTGCAAATTGTTTTCTTAAGGTAAGAATTTGCAGGCTAAGAGTGCCTGAATCTTATCTTCAGAATGCAGGCAGCATTTGAGATTGAGCACTTTTAGAGTTCATGTAATCTGTAGAATTTTCTAATCTTTAAAAGAGTAGAAAGAGATGAACACATGTTCTCTTATTGAGAAGGAGAAAATGCACTCTTACCTCTGCCAAGGCAGAGCTGATAGCACATCTCAAGGAGGCTTTCTGATTGCTTTGAGTTTGGCAAAAAATACTTGTCTTACTAAAACCTTGTGATTCCTGAGAGGCAGTCTGCATGCCAAGTACTTCTACTACTCTGCAGATAATCTGGGCCAGCCCAGCATCTAAAGGAGATGTTTTAGGATGGGTATTTCAGGTTCTTTAAGGTTTTTAATTCAAAATATTTTTTTAAAGAACAAAGCAACTCAAAGGACTAAGGTTAATTTTTAAAATTAATGGTATTTCTGTTGTGGTTGATCTGATCTTCTGAAGTTTTTCTATCTACATCCTTGTAAAATGGATTGTCATTTTAATTGTGAGTGAGTGACAAAGATCCTTGGCCACTGGGTTTGTGCAGTGTCACATGGTGTGATTTTCTGGTTTTTCCACTGTGTAAAAACATCAGTTTGTGATCAGTCTTGTAAGGACCTGAAATCTAACCAGCTCCTTAAACTGGCTTTTTTGCACTTCTCCTAGAAATGGCTACCAGCAGTTGGAAGTGCTTTGTAGTTACTACCAGTGTAACAAGGTGTGAGTACCTTTGTTGGAGTGCAGCAGTTCATAACATGTGGCTGTTAAATTAAAAAGGGCTTTGTTCTTTTCGGGTGTGGATGTGCCTTAGGCCATATGTGAGGGACCAAGGACTTTACAAGGACCCCTAAATATGTAGCATTGGTAGATGTTACAGTGCTCCCTGCATTCTGCACAGTGTTGCAGTGTAAGATTATTTTCCTGCTTGGTGCCAGCACTGTTACTCAACTTCTGACCAATTTCACTCATTTTGACATTTTGAACAAAGTACAGTTTCAAAACAAGACTATCTGTTTCTTTTTATGGTAGCTGGGACTTTTAGAAGTGAAAGGAATAGCAATTACTAGGATAGGTGATTGTTTTTGAGTATTTTATTAATCCTGTTGCTCCCTGTAGCAGATGCTGACCCAGAGGTAACCATGGCAATGCTGAGGTGGATCTACACAGATGAACTTGAGCTGAGAGAAGATGATATCTTTTTGACAGAGCTCATGAAATTAGCTAATAAATTTCAGCTCCAGCTGCTTAGGGAAAGGTGAGTCTTAGTAAATATACTTGAACTCTTAAACCTTGTTTGAACAGAAATAAGATGATAGCTGCTGGCAATAGGATAAAATTATGCTTTTTCAAAGTCTTGAGCTTTTAATAATACAGCATGTACATATAATACAGTTTATCAGGGAAAATGAAGCATTGCACTAGAGTTAAACTGTAGCAGACTTCTCATAGGTTTTGTGTTTATTTTTCAGTTCTTCTCCCAGCCAAACTAATAACTCTAATCTGGTGTTGAGAGATCAGTAGGATAGCATCAGGTTCAGGAGGGTTGCAAGAAAGGAATTGTTAGAGAAAGCTAGGAAGAATCAATGGCAATTAGTTTGCAGTATTAAAGTGGCACAGGTGAAATTTTTGTAACTTCTGTGCATCTTGTGCAACCTTTCTTCAGAAATAGGGTTACTGTAGCAGTGTGGTGCTTTCCCAGCCTGAGACTGTGATTACACTGTGGCACTAGGGGCTAGGTTGTTATCTTGAACTCTTTAGGGTGTTCTAAACCATTTAGAGTTAGTGAGAAGCCTGAATGCACAAATTGAAACCTCCTCAAGTTGTGTACAACTTCAAAGCCTTCAATTTAGTCAAAGTAGCCTTTGATAGAATAATCCTTTGCCCAAGGGATGTCTGTAGCAGTACATGACATTCATAAGCTGTGATTTGTGTGCCTTCAATGTGAAGCAACTAAATTGCTGTCAAGTGTTCTGACCAGAGGAGTTGAAATCTGTAAGGCCAAGGCTAAAACTGCTTCAAGCCTTGTACCAGCCTGAAAGCTGCCCTTATGTTGGACTGTGAACTTAGCACTTCTCTAGCCAGCAGTCCAGTGACAGCTCCATGTGTAGATGCCATTCATAATTATGAGATGGTTTTGTAGGTGCAGAATCAGTGAATAATGGAATTGTTTAGGCTGAAGGAGACCACTAAGATAGAGTGGCCAACAGCCCAGCACTGCCAAGTCCATCATTAACCATATCCCCAGTGCCACATCTGTTAAATCCTGCAGGGGTGGTGACTCCACCCTGCCCCAGGCAGCTGTGCCAGTGCCTGACTACCCTTGCAGTGAGACATTTTTCCTGATGTCCAACCTCAACAGCCCCTGCTCGTGGTCACTGTAGTACATCTCCCTACTTCATGGCAGTGAATGAACTGCAGTTTGTGCCCTTGGGAGAGCTGGGGTGGATCTGTGCTTGCAGATCCTGCAGTATGGTGTTATCATGGGACCTTGGCTATCTCTCTGATAGAAGTCTGTTCTTTGGGGAGATGTCTTCTAGGGCTGCTGATGAAAGTATGTTTATGCAGTTCAGCCTTCTAGTAAAGCAAGATGATGCCATATTCTACCAGCATCTATGAAAAACAGTGTTAGGACTCTGTTACAGCATGGGACAGTAATTAAGTAAAGCTTTTTGATTACTGACCACTGGCTTTCCTGTTTTGACAGATGTGAAAAAGGAGTGATGTCACTGGTTAATGTCAGGAACTGCATCCGTTTCTACCAGACTGCTGAGGAGCTCAGTGCCAGCACCCTCCTCAACTACTGTGCTGAGATCATTGCTAGCCACTGGGTGAGTCCTGGCACAGGGGGAAGCAAGATGAGAAATGTTTGCCCATTATAGAAACTCACTGGTAGGATTTTGCTTCCCTTACCACACTGTCTAACATCTGGTCAGTTATGTTGAGAATGTCTTGGTGGGGAAGAGTAACTTCTGCCCAAAGACTTGTTCTGTTGGTTGGAAATACTTCACTGTACAAAGTGTCTCAGTTTCCTAAACATGAAGAAGATACAAGGGACTGTCTCCTGATAAACAAGAGGGTTGTTTATCAAATCTGGGCTTCAAAGTGTTTATAAGTTCGTCCATAGTTGGTCTCTGTCTATACAGATCACAAATCCCAGGCCTGCTTTTACTTCTAAAAATAGTTCATGGAAGCCAGGGCAATTTATCTTCTGTAATGGAGAGAGAGGCAGCCAGTCTTGCAACCAACTTGGAAGTTTCACTTGCTCTGATCTCTTATATTGAGGAAAGTTTGATTAACTGAGTAATGAATTAGCCTTTAAAATAAGACTTGTCAACAGTAGACTTGAGGGGGACTTTAGCTTATTCCAAATCTAAAATGCATGCTCTAGATGTGGAGGTTTCTTTCCTTGGCTAATTCTAAGCAGAGGGAAGTGTTTTAATATGTTAATTCATAAAAAAGATTATTATATGTGAACCTGTGGGTCAGCAGTTTTAACTCTTGACTTTCTTCTTGACTCCTAACTTTTGATGCTTACCTCTATCTGGAAATGAAGTTGCTTCTGTTTAGTCAAATGAGTACTAGCTCAGACCTAAGATATTTTCATTCCTAAGCCTCTGCTTACTTTTGTTTGTAATTTTATGAATCAGTCTTCAATAGTTGTAGGACTTTTTGTCAGTGTTAAGAATAAGTTAGTAGAGGATTATTTTAAAGACTAAGTGTTAATCTACCATAGTAGCATTAAAATGCTGCTTTTCCATGTCTGCAGACAAAAAGAAATAATAATTTAACCAACTGATCTTGAAACTCAAGTGCAAGATTTGAAACTTCCTGATTGTTTCTTCCTAATCTTAACAGACTATCTGGGATTGTTCTTGCCAAAATGTTATCAAAATTGAACTTTTAACTGAACTTGTTTTGTGAACTTGAGAATTGCATTGTGCAATGCCTTGTCCATAAATAAAACAGGAGTGTTGCTTACCCTTCTCTTTCTGAACTGCTCCTAGGATGACTTGAGGAAAGAAGACTTCAGCAGCATGAGTGCTCAGCTGTTGTATAAAATGTTCAAGTCCAAGACAGAATACCCCCTGCATAAGGCCATTAAAGTGGAGAGAGAAGATGTAGTCTTTTTGTACCTTATTGAAATGGATTCTCAGGTATAATGAGACTGACTTGATCTGTCTAGAATTTGATGTTTCAAATAACCAGTTCCTAAGTTCCAGTCTGAACCTTGTTTGTGATTTTTGTCACTAATTCTTATTTGCATGTTTAGCATTGCCACAGCTACTTCTGTGTCTGTAATGGAGATCTATCTAGCAGTAGCTACATAATTTAGTAGTGATTCATAATGCTTAAAACATCTTGCATGCAACAGAATATATCTAATAAAAGCCATTACCTGATATTGCTCTGCCCATTTAAAGCTGAGTGGTTATAATAGACAACTCTGCTGCTTCTTGGCAGTTCAGTAAGAATCATTTCCTGAACAACTTTTCTGTTGAAAGCTGAAGTAACAGCTGTTTGTTCTGTTTGGATGAAAACTTCAAACAAATAGCAAATAAATTGTCCCTCAGTAAAGTGCAGGGAATAATTACTCAAACACTTTTAACGGCACTTGGCTGTGTTTGTGTTGTAGCTTCCTGGGAAGCTCAATGAATTGGATCACAATGGAGATCTTGCTCTGGATCTAGCCCTGGCCCAAAGACTGGAGAGTATTGCAACTACACTGGTCAACTACAAGGCTGATGTGGATAGGGCAGACAAGAGAGGCTGGAGTCTGCTCCATAAAGCCATCCAGAGAGGTAAGTAGATGGGATGTGAAGCTTTGTTAACTTCCAGTTGTTCCCAGTGTGGAATATATATTTCAAAGTTAACTTGTGTGTCATGTTGTAGTTGACATTGCAGTTAGAAAATTGTAGTGAAATATGAACTTTGTCCTGTTGTGCTTTTGTTTGTTTTGCTTTTTTTAGGCATAAAAGCAAACAGATGAATATTTGAGATCTGAGAACCAGTCTGCTGGCTGGGGAAACTTATGCTGTGTGATATCCAGGTGCAATCTAGTACAACATTGCCTGCTAAGAGGAGAAATACAGGCAGACAGGGAATATTCTAATTTAACAGTATTCTTTCTGACAAATAGTTGAATTGAGCACCACAACATAAGGGTCACAAAGATGAAGTCTTTTCCTGGACTTGGGTTGAATGCAGCATGTGCCTCTTAGAGATATGGTTAACAGTGAGGGTTCTCACTGCTGCACAGCAGTTTCAGAAGAGGAAAATCTGACTGGAAGAAGATGAGGAGCAAATGGAGGTACCTCTGCTCAGCCTGAATATTTTCAAAGCTCCAGTGCAGTTATCAGAGTAGAATCTGAGTACAACTACATGATTATATTGAGCTGTTCTCCACCTTAGAGTGGAAAATGCATCTTATGAGAACTGGAGCACAGCCGGTTCTGGTTGCCATGGCCACAGGACTCTGAAGGGTTTGGATCAGCAGCATCTTGGCCTGTGGTCAAAGTGTGGTACAAATCTGCAGCAAACACCTTGTGCTGCTCCTTATTTCTGCAGTGTCTTTGGCAGCTCTGTTCCAGAAAGTTTATTTCTAGCACCAAACTGTCTCAGACCCCTAGAAGTAAAGGAAGAAGTTGGGAGCTGTATTTTAAGCTCACAAAATTTGAATTAATCTTCTACATGTCTGAACAGGGTAATGCTGGCACCTGATCCTGTGAGTGAGACTTCAGCTGCAGGAGTAGGAGACACTGTAGGCATAGGTCAGTGTGTGATGGCTGCAGCCCTATGAAACACTGGATTTCCAGCAGGCTGCTCTTCATTCTTACTGCTGGCATTTGTCTCTAGTTCTAATGTCTGCTTTCAGTCTGAGCTGGAGCTCTGGGAATGAACACTTGCTTTTCAGTAACCACAGCTTCAGTGAATTAATCACAGTTAACAATCACATGTTCTGGAAGTGGAGCTAAAGCAAACTGTCTGCACTTGCCACATGATTCTTACTACTTATGTTCACTGAAAAGTGGAGGAATGTCTGATATGGAAATCAGAAAATGGGACTTTTGTTTTTGTTGGCAGAGATAATCCAGCACTATAGATTGAAACACTGTTCTTTGTTCTCTGATCTTGCACTCAGGCCAAGCAAAATGTGAATATGTGAATATGTCTGTGCAAAGTAGCCTTTGAAGCAGGGGCAGCTAGTATTTTCCTGAAGTTGTTCTTTGCATTGGTGTTTCAAGTTCACGGTTTCATGTGTTGAAGTGGGTCTAGTCAAGAAGGAGTTCTTGGGAATGCTGTGCATGGAGGGTCTGCACTGCTAAAGCCCTTACCCTGTATATATACAAGGCCCTGATTTTCCCAGAGCAAAGGCAGTGTTATTACTTGTTTATGTAGTAACACTCAACAGACTGACTTGAACTGGAAACTTTTGACTAGTGCCTTGGAATAGTACCTGTTGTTACAAAAATATTTGTGTCTTTAGTTTGCCCAATGTTTGATTAAAGCAACAATGGATATATCTCAATAGAGGAATGACCAAAGTCAGTATCTCTATAACAGTAAGCTGGTGTGAGAACTTGAGTCATGATAACCTGTGAGCAAATCACTTTTTCCAAGGGCTTGTTGTGAAATATTTTAATCTTGACTTTGCTGTAAAGCATTTTTGAAGTTGCCTGTTGCTGAGGCATTCTAGGAGCAGAAATTGTGTTGGAATGAATGTATGGCATGAAGTCATGTGCACCTGTTTCCTGGAGTATAAAATATACAGGCTACATATATCCATTAATAACCTTGTTTTGTTTCACAAAAGGAGATAAATTTGCTGCAAACTTTCTCATTAAAAATGGTGCCCGTGTGAATGCTGCTACACTGGGAGACCAGGAGACTCCTCTGCACCTTGTGGCATCCTACAGCCCCAAGAAGCACTCCCCAGATGTCATGGCAGAGATGGCACAGATTGCACAGGCCCTCCTGCAGGCAGGAGCCAATCCAAACATGCAGGACAGCAAAGGCAGGTAAATACTGGGGAAATGTAGTGCTGCAGACAGTCTGCTCCACAGAATGCTGTGGAGATCAGATGCAACCTGCTAAGAACCTGTTCAGGTCTTTCAGCAAAGTACAGCTGATGCTGGAAGCAAGAGCTCATTTACCCAATTTGAGACCTGTTGGTAGCACTCAAAGAAAACTGTGCAGGCTGAGTGGTACCTTGGCATGGCAAATTAAACATAGCCCAGCTACAGAAAGCTGGGGTGAGTTGATAGTGTTAGAACACATAGAATACAGCTAAATTGCCTTTATTGAGTCACTGAATGGTAAAAGCTAACTAGGATGACAAATAATATACCTGAAGCTGTCAGGGAAACCAAAATGTTCTCAAAAAAATGCCAGTTTCTACAGTGTGTTTTCTGAAGTGTAGGGCCTGTAAGTTTTTTCACAGGTTAGGTTAGGCTGGCAAGCAAGTTTATAAAATAATATAGAAGACTTGGAATGTATCAGCTGCACGATTCTGATAGGTGAAGCTGTTGTGCTTCTTCCTTTAAAGTTACTTCTTACATTAATGAGTTCCTTACTACCAAATTAATTGGAGTCATGTTCTCTAAAAGTTTAGATTTGTCTTTCTTTTAAGAAATGCTTGTACCCTTCTCCTTTAAGCAGAGATGAAAGCCTGTAGTTCTCTAGGGACATGTTGGTGGCTGGGGCTGAAGTCTGCAGTGTCTCACTCATTCCTGCTGTAACTTTTCTCTGCTCCAATTGCAGGACCCCCTTGCACGTGTCCATTGTGGTCAGGAATGAGCCTGTGTTCAGCCAGCTCCTGCAGTGCAAGCAGTAAGTGTCACATGAATGTTAAATGCACCAAGATTACCTTGGACAGTGAAGATGTAAAAACTGGTTTTACAACCCCTCTGTGCCTTTTTGCCTTATAATAAGACTAGTAAGAATTTGGGATGCAAAAGTGTAAAGGCTTTGCATAAATGAGATGTTAAAACCATATCAGAAGCCATGTAAGTTTTTACCCTACTGTAAAGAAGCAGCAAACTGCATCTCTGTGTTTTATAAAGAGGCTGAAATAATTCCAGAGGTGAAGGTTGATTTGTAGTGGAGCTGAAAGGAGTAATAACACTCTTGAAATATCAGTATATTCTTGAGTTCAACTTGGGTTCTGCTTAGAGGTGACTTCTTAGGATGGTGAAGCAGGAGACTTCATTTGACTCAGTTTCATTGCAGCTGAATTTGCAGTTCTTGTACATGGCTTACTCAAGGGAATTTGCTTCTTTGTTACACTTAGTGGGAGCCTAATCTATCAGGGATTCTACACTTCCCTAGGAGCAATGAGCTTGAATCTGGTAGTCACTGAAAGGTGCTGTGGTTGTTTCAGAGTATTCATAAATTCTCTGAAGTAACTGGAGCTACAGTAGCTTCTTGGCAAGCAAAAGTTGTCAGAGAGGTGTGAGTTAATATGGCTGTTCGGACACTTGGAACTTGAGCTGTGTTTGGGAACCACTTTTTAAGGTATAAATTGGGGGACACTAATTCTTATTTTTAGACTAGACTTGGAGCTGAAGGATCATGAAGGCAGCACAGCTCTGTGGCTTGCAGTGCAGTATATCACTGTGTCCTCTGATCAGTCTGTGAACCCTTTTGAGGATGCCCCTGTTGTGAATGGAACCTCCTTTGATGAGAACAGTTTTGCAGCAAGGTTGATCCAGCGAGGCAGCAATACAGATGCTCCAGACACAGTAACAGGTAAACCAGAGGTTTGTATTTCATTGTAGGTGGAAGGCTTGTGTGTTAATTGCTTAATGCTGAGTGCACTTGGAGGAGCTGCATGAGGTTTCAGCAGCAATTGCTCCATAATAAATGCCAGGTGGTAGTTGCTTTACCCAGAGCTGCTGCACTGACAAGCTGAGATGGACTTGCAGAAAGTGACAGAAAATCTGGACTCATTGCCAGGTTCTTAAATCCTTTACAATTTCAAGATGTGTAATCACTAAATGGAAGTGCATGTGACAATTGGAAGGGGGCTACTACCAACCTAATAGCAAGGGTTTTCCTTGTTGACTTCAAAGTGTAGTGGGGAAGGTGTTAGCACACTTTAGTATCAAAGTGTGGTTGGAATAACAGTGTTCATGGTTTTTCTTTAGGAAACTGCTTGCTTCAGAGAGCAGCTGGTGCAGGAAATGAGGCAGCTTCTCTCTTCCTAGCAACTCATGGAGCAAAAGTCAACCACCAAAACAAATGGGTAAAAGCAGAAACTTAGTCTGAAAGTTTCCTTACTTCTCTTCAAAAATAAGATAGCAGAGATCTCTTATGGTTAAACCATAGCTTAAAGCAAGTTGGAGCACTTTGTGAACCTCTGCATGTTTTCAGGTATTTACTAGTGACCACTTGCATTCTTGTGGCACTGTTCTTGCAGAATCACCAATTGTTAACATGCTTTTAGCACTCACTGCAGTGCCTGGTGTAATAAAATCCTTAGTAAAAGCTAACTCATGTAGTTTGGAGCTCCTAACGAGCTTCAGCTGCTAGGGGTGAAACTCTTCACACCAGCTCTTGTAGTTTTAATAGTTTAATTTTAAGAGTTTAAAAGCTGCTTCTCTTCATGTCTCAAGCTGTTAACCCAGCACCTTGTTTATTAAAGGGAGAAACCCCACTGCACACAGCCTGCAGGCATGGCCTGGCAAACCTGACAGCAGAGCTCCTGCAGCAAGGAGCCAATCCCAACATCCAGACAGCAGAAGCAGTGCCTGGGCAGAAGGATGCACCTGCTCCTCCATCAGCAGAGAATGTTCATCTGCAAACTCCCCTTCACATGGCTATTGCTTACAACCACCCAGATGTGGTGTCAGTCATCCTAGAACAAAAAGGTGGGTGTCCTGACTTGATGCTGCAGTGAATTGGTGTGTCAGGATGGCATCCAAGCTGTTCTGACAAGCTACTAAGAAAGCAGATCTTCCTGTAAGCAGTGTTTAAGTGTAGCAATTAATAAGACTGGCTAACTAGTCTTAAATCATCTGCTTGTTAAAACAAGAAAATTATTTTGTCTGTTTGTAAATTCTCCACTGTAGGTAATGGACTTGAGCAGTTAGTCTTGGGTTCTGTTACAGCTGAGATAGCTTCAAAGCATTTGCTTCAGGTGGATGCTGGAATCAATTTTGGATAAAGACATTTTTCTGTGGTGAGATTGCTGCCTCCCTCAACTCCTAGAGGATTTTATACAGAGCAATGCTGATATTATTGTAGAGTTAAGACTTGAGTGCTCAAATACCACCAGATGAGTTCATTAAATGCTACTAATCAGCTTTCTAGCATCAGGAAGGGAATTTGACAGCTGAAGCAAGGCCAGTTTTGTCTCCTACCACAACTGGGATTTACAAGGAAGTAGGTAAACTGGGGTAAATATTGCCCTTCCCAGGTAAATATGGCCCATCCCAGTAGGTGAGCTGGGGTAAATATTGCCCATCCCAGGCTGCACCATATTGTGGAGCCTCCACTCTTCATTCTCACAGCCTTGTATATACCACCCTATTTGGAATTGCAGCTAGAAAGGTTAAACCTCTTAGCTAGAAAATTGATTTTTTCCTTGGTATATGTATTAAGATCAGTCAGTAGTGGCAATATGATCTGAATCCTAGGCAGCGTCACATCAGGGAAACTGAAGGTGCTTTGCTCAGATCTTACACACTGACTGCTAAAGGAACAGCTTAGTACAAACTGTGGCATTGCTGCTGCAGCTTTCAGTGTGTGACTGCAGGTCAAGTACAAGAATACCCTAATTCCTTGTGCTTTCTTGTAGCTAATGCTCTTCATGCTACCAACAACTTGCAAATCATTCCTGACTTTAGTCTGAAGGACTCAAGAGACCAGACTGTGCTGGGGTTGGCTCTTTGGACAGGTATGTGCCTTCAGGATGTGAAGCTACAATGGGAACAAGATTTTCTTAAAGATAAAACAGCTGCTGTGTGTTCATGTTCTGGCTTGTGCTGCTGGGGAGGAGTTGTCAATGAGAGCTTTAGATGGTTCTTCATATTTTAAAATTAGTGTTCACATATGACTTAGTGAAAGATTTCTAGTCTTGCAGCTTCTGCCCAGGACTGTACTTGCACTTTAGTGGAATTCTTCCTCTGTGAACCCACTGGTAGTTTCCATATTAGATGAAAACTATTAATCATATTGTTTGTGCACATGAACTTGATTCTATTAGTCTCAGAGTGTCTGTTTTATAGAACTGAAGGTGAAATACTAATGAGCTTTTTCTGTTCAGGCATGCACACAATAGCAGCCCAGCTGCTGGGATCTGGGGCATCCATCAATGACACCATGTCAGATGGACAGACACTCCTGCACATGGCAATCCAGAGACAGGACAGTAAGAGTGCCCTCTTCCTGCTGGAACACCAGGCAGATATAAATGTCAGGTAAGGTCCTAACTGACACAACTCTCACTTGTGTATGTATCTAGGAGCAGGTGCTGGCTGCCTTTGTACAATGGCTTGAGATTTGTTTCAGATCTGATTTACACATAGTTTTATTTTGGCACTGTTTTGTGGCACTGGTTATGGCTGAGGGATTACATGTGTTAGCCCCATTGGTCAGTACCTCCTCTTGAGGCTGCAGAAGGAGGTGCCACTTAATTCTAGGTAAAACAGCTTCCTCTGTGGCAGACTGAAGTCCTAGAGACAGGCCTAGAGGCACTGAACTTCTATTGTCTCATCCATTTGCCAGCTTGTTAGAGCTGCATGTTTGCTACCATCTAAAATAATTAGATACTGATCCAGCAACAGGAGTCTGATAATCTTTCCTCCTCAGTGTCTCCTAGACAACTTACATTAGACTTAACAGAACATTTGTCTGCTTACATGACTGACAGGCTGTCTGTTAAATTTGGCAAGCTGTACTGTAATGAATGTCATGGGTACAAACTGCCTAAAGCTGCTGTTCTGACTTCAACTTTCTAACAGTTGGTATTTGACTGTTGCTTGAAGTGTTGCCACGTTGGAGACAAAGCTGTTTGCTTCTGTGGCAGCAGGCTGGCTCAGAAAGAACTCTGTTCAAATAATGGCTGCATTGAAGGAATTGAATGTCTCTGAGCTAAGAACACTAACTTGTTTTTCCAACTGTAGAAATCAATCACTTGGTAAAATTGAAGGGGAGAGAAAGGTAGACTAGAGAGCTGTGATGAAATACACGGTGTGTTTGTGATGCAAAAATACATACAAGAGGAGTTAATTCTTGGCTATGCCAATTAAGTGCTGTTGCTGAACTTTATAATGCATCTGTAACACTTGGAAGTGTCCCTGCTGCAGGACCCAGGATGGACAGACAGCCCTGCAGCTGGCCATCCAAAACCAGCTCCCACTTGTGGTGGATGCCATTTGTACCAGGGGAGCAGACATGTCTGTGCCTGATGAGAAAGGAAATCCTCCCTTGTGGCTTGCCTTGGAAAACAACCTGGAAGACATTGCATCAACTCTGGTAAGAGTCAGGTGGCTTTAGTCTCACTTTTGTTCATCTTCCTAGCAGCAAAAGGCTTCAGCAGCAAAAGCAAACTCAATGCATGAAAAGAACAGGCTAGTCCAATATGACTAATTTCTGGAGGTCTTTTCTTCACCAGAAATTCCTCTTTACTGCAGGAATCTTATAAATACTGTAGTGTGCATGACCAAATATCTGGCAGCCACTTTAATAAGAAAATATATTCTATATATATCCTGCTGTCTGGATTCCTGATCTGGATGGAGTAAGGATCTACTTAGGTCAGTCTGTAGCATACACAACTTGTGTAATTATCAGCTTTCTGAATAAAATTGAATACTCATTTTATGCTTTAGTGTATGTGCTTTTTATTGCATCTTAACATTGAACCAAGAAGGCCTTTAAATGCTCATATTTACTTTAAAGACTGTTTACTTTCAGGCATGGGTGATACAACAGATTTCCTAGGATACACAAGTAGACCTCCTTGTGTCTTTTTCATAAGGAAGTTACTTGGAAGCTTTGTCCAATTGTCTGCTAGAGACAACTGGTTAAAAACTCTGCTAGTGGCATGAGAAATACATTTTGTAGCTGTTCTTGACTGTGCTGGTCAACACTTTTCCATGGAGTCAACACTCTTAACTACTCATCTTTAAACCTTGTCAATAGTTTGTCAAGTGGAGTAGAACAAGTCTTAAGTGCCGCATTGCTCAAGTACGTAGTTCTCTAGTTGAAGAATACAAATATTAGCAATAGAGTTCCTGGAAAAAACCTCTCTCTGTTTAGCTGAATGTCTGAGCAAGCAGGGAACTGGGCCAGACCTTCAAAGTCTGCTGCTGCTGCTTGATTTACTGTAGGTGCCTGTCATTGCTGAAAATGAGGTAACTAATCCAACCTGCTTTAGATCTGTCTATCAAAGTGTATGGACAAATATTTGAATTGTTAGTAAATACCACCTAATTAAGGATTACACAGTAAACTAATAAAGTATTGATCTGGAAGACTTTAATATAGCTTCCTGAAATTCAGTGACTGTCACAAGAATAGACAAGACAAGTCAAGTTTTACCTCTAGAGGATAATGTTCCAGAAGCATTAGTCAGGGACTATAGTTGGAGCTAGTTGAAAAAACCCTTCATTGTGTCATTGGGCTTCTCTTTCCAGGTCAGGCATGGCTGTGATGCCACGTGTTGGGGGTCAGGACCCAGTGGCTGCTCACAAACCCTTCTGCACAGAGCCATTGATGAGAACAGTGAGCAGATTGCTTGTTTCCTGATCCGCAGGTCAGAGCCCTTCCCAAACACAAAGCTCTAACATGCATGTGGGGTGTTCCTGGCATAAATTAATTGAATGCTCTCTTAAATCAGTAACAACTATGTGCTTCTTTAGGCTTTTGCTGGGTGGGTGACACTCAGGGAATTCTGACCAATCCAAAGGACACATTCTGTTATCTGTAATAGCATCATGTTCTTGATGACAAGAATCAAACCAAAACCAGGAACTTGTGCTTTTGTAGAATGTGTCAGCAGTTGCTGTGTCAGCTCTTGGAATCTTTTCTGTGACCTTTATTGAAGCAGTTTAAATCTGGATTAAACATAATGAATTGACGGCACTGTGTGTGTTGTAGTGGGTGTGATGTGAATAGTCCCAGAAAGCCAGGCCCAAATGGGGAAGGAGATGAGGAAGCCCATGATGGACAGACACCCCTGCACTTGGCAGCCTGCTGGGGACTGGAGGAGGTGATCCAGTGCCTTCTGGAGTTTGGTGCCAATGTCAATGCTCAGGTATGTGGACAAATCATGCACAAGTTTTAAAAGTAAATTTTAAAAGTAAATTCTTTTCCCCCAAAGTACTGAAAACAAACTTTTCTCTCACCTGTGTATTTTGCATGATAGAGAAAAGAGAATCTTGCTCTTAGAGCTGAGCCATGGCAATGACTGGATGCAGCTCTGCTTTCTCTCCTGTCCCTTTTTACCACACCTGGTGCTTATCTGCCCATGTGGTGGTTAATTCAGGAAGCTGTGCTGAGGAAAAATGATACAGAAAACTTACTGCAATGTTGGTTTTCTCCTGGAACAGGGGGATACAGTGTGTCCTGTCCCTAGTGTGAGTTAAAGGCAGGAGCACAGCTGTAATTAATAATTAAACCAGCTACAGTGTAAAACCCCAGAATACTCTGCTTTGTTAGTATGTTTGGGAAATGTCTTCTGTTATTTAGTAAACTGAGGCGATGTAAGTATGAGTTACACTTCATTTTTGATTACACAGTAATCCTTAAACAGAAGCTTTATAAATAACAACAAAAGAAATGAATGGATAACATTTTTAGGTCCCGATGCTGTTGAAAGTGACATTAAAATGAATTACAGAACACAGTCACAAAGCAGCCTTGGCTGTAAACTGCTGCTTGATGCAGACAAATGTTTAAACACCTCAGCTGACTTTGCTATTAAATTTGCATGCTAATCTCTGCCCCCAAAATGACTGACTAAATGGGAGATGTTGTGGTGAGCTATTTAAAAGGCTGTATAGCACAGGATTGAGGTCAGCCTGTTGGGAGAAACAAATCTCAATTTGCTTTTCTTACACTGGGTTTGAGCCTGCCCTGCAGCTGTTTGGTGTCCCATGCTCAAGGAAGCTGGGTAGGTGACAGGACTAAACTACACTTGACCCTTCAGAGTTAGGGAAGGATTTCTGTACTACTGAGTCTATATTTAACAAACTTTCTGGTTTCCTTCTAGGATGCAGAAGGAAGAACTCCAATCCATGTTGCCATTAGCAACCAACATAATGTTATCATTCAGCTGATGATTTCACATCCAGATATTAAGCTGAATGTACGTGACAGGCAAGGAATGACTCCCTTTGCTTGTGCCATGACATACAAAAACAATAAAGCAGCTGAAGCAATTTTGAAGAGGGAACCAGGAGCTGCAGAACAGGTAAGCTGGGAGAGTTCAAACCATGCTGGTTTTGTTACTGCATTAGTTTGTGGTAACAGCTGTTCCACAAGCCAGTTCTGTTTTATCCTTTTGTGGCTTTACATGCAATCCATTTGCCAGATGCCAGTTCTCTTAAGCAGGATTTATTAGGAAACTGTAGGTGTGTATGTGATATGTGTAAGAACATTAAGGGTTAGTGTCTTGTCAATTCTTCTTATCCTGTCAATACTAAACTGGGAAACAGGCATATGTGTGTATAAGGAGAAAATTCTAACTCCACTCTTGTCTTGTGCTGGACTAGTACAGAAATAATCTGTTACCCAGCTCTCCTAAAGCTATCCACAACAGAAAACCTGACCTAAAATAACTGAATAATAGATGCTATGCTGCCCTGCTGAACTATAAAACCTCCAACTGTATCTTCAGGCTTCTGGTGTGACACTTCAGGCAGCTGTTCAGGAGATTCTTCCTATCCTGTGTAAGTTTAATTGCCAGTAAAATATTTGAGTGCTTAGTGAGGTCTTGTATTATATCTAAAACATGATAACAAGTACAGCCAGTTTAAATATGCTTTGACATCAGCTGCAAGGCAAAGTTGAACAACATGTACTTGGTATTAGGCCAGAAAAATGAATTCTCAGGTTGCCCAGAGCAGCTGTGGCTGCCCCATCCCTGGAAGTGTCCAAGGCCAGGTTGGACAGGGCTTGGAGCACCCTGGGATAGTGGAAGGTGTTCCTCCCATGGCAGGGGGTGGCCTGGATCACCTTGGGAGGTCCCTTCCCACCCAAACCTATGTTTGTTTGAATACATTTTACATCATTGTGGCAGGATCCCATGTTGCTTCCTTCTCCTGGATGAATTGCCAGATAGACTCAAGCTTGTTTCATTTAACTGAGTTTATCATTAACTGCTACTCTGTACTTCACCACAACAGCTGTTAACTGTCTAAAAATACTGTCCAGTGTGTGGTCAAGAAAGGACAAAGTTATAAAATAGTGTGAGGCAGACTGGACTGAGCAGTTGCAGGAGATAATTTTTATCTCAGTTCAGTTATTCAGTAGTCACATCTATCAGATAAGTGTCACCAGTGAAAGGAACAGGATTCTACAGTGAAAACACATCCTACTCCATAAAACCCCTTGTTCTACAGGAACAACAAACTAATTCCAGTGCCCTCTCTGCCTCAGGTGGATAACAAGGGTCGGAATTTCCTGCACGTGGCCGTGCAGAACTCGGACATCGAGAGCGTGCTGTTCCTGATCAGCGTGCAGGCCAACGTCAACTCGCGCGTGCAGGACGCCTCCAAGCTGACCCCGCTGCACCTGGCAGTGCAGGCTGGCTCCGAGATCATCGTGAGGAACCTGGTGTGTGCTGGGGCTCAGCCTGGCTCTGCCCAAAGGGTGCCCTCTGCTCCCTGCACAGTGCCTGCAGCTGGTCCCTCACAGCACTGACCCCCCTTCTGCTGGAACAAACCCCCTGAGCTTGGGCTGTTGGCTGAGCTGCCACAGCAGCCTTCACATGAGGGTGCTGGGTTTGCAGCAGTCGCTACGTTTGGTTCTTTGTAAAGAATCTTCCCTGGGTTTGGTTCTTTGTAAAGAACTTTTCCCTTCCCTAGGTTTGGTTCCTTGTAAAGAACCTTCCCTAGGTTTGCTTCTTTGTAAAGAACCTGCCCTAGGTTTGGTTCTTTGTAAGGAACCTTCCCTAGGTTTAGTTCTTTGTAAAGAATCTTCCCTGGCCCTTTCTGCACATTTGAGCAGTTGTAGCAAAAACAAGTTGTAGCAGCTCAGTAATTAAACCATTTTATACACTGGAGGCCTGGAAGTATCTCTGTGCAGTGGTGTCCTGTGTGCTTCATTCACAGAAATGTTGGCTAAAATAGCCCTGAAACCATCTTTGAACATTTTCTTTCTTGCCTCCTGACAGCTGCTTGCAGAACAGAAAGCCCCCTTAGCTTGGGCTGTTGGCTGAGCTGCCACAGGAGCCTTCACATGAGGGTGTTGGGTTTGCAGCAATCACTAGGTCTGGTTCTTTGTAAAGAACCTTCCCTAGGTTTGGTTCTTCTTAAAGAGTCTTCCCTTGCCCTTTCTGCACATTTGAACACAAACACACTTGTAGCACCTCAGTAATTGTACCATTTTATACACTCTGGAAGCCTAAAGTATCTCTGTGAAGCAGAGTCTTGTGTGCTCATTCACAGAGATAAACTGTTGGCTAAAATAGCCTGAAACCATCTTTGAACATTTTCCTTCTTGCCTCCTGCCAGCTGCTTGCAGGTGCCCAGGTGAATGAACTGACCAAGCACCGTCAGACTGCTCTTCACTTAGCAGCCCAGCAAGACCTGCCCACCATTTGTTCAGTCCTTCTGGAGAATGGAGTGGACTTTGCAGCTGTGGATGAAAATGGAAATAATGGTAAACTTTACACAAGTAAATGCAGAACACTTCAGTAGGTCTGTTAATGGTGTGTCCTAGAGGTGGAGAGCTCACTGTGAATGGCCTTGCACTGCAAAGGCGAAAGAATGAAAGTCCAGGAAATCAAAGCAGATGGAAGGAGCTGTTTGAGAAGGAGGGTTGGGAAAGTGGAAGGAGGTTGTTTTGTTTAGGTATTAAGCTGTAATTATTGTTGGTACTCAGAGTCTTGAACCTTCTTTTTCTCTTTTTCTTTGTTTTTTTTTAACTGTTCAGCTCTGCATCTGGCAGTGATGCACGGCCGGCTGAACAACATCCGGGTCCTCCTCACAGAGTGCAATGTAGATGCAGAAGCCTTTAATATCAGGTAATCATTTATATTCTAATAATATCAGGTAATTAAAGCCTTTAATTTTAATATCATGTAATTATTTATATTATAATTATATCAGGCTAAAAGAACCACTTTGTATTTTAAAATATATGCTGATATGCTGCTTAAAAATATATATTTGGCTTGTATTATATTATTTATACACAAATTTGGAAGTATGCAGATGATTCTGTGTCTAAATTCTGTGCAAATTATATCTATACACCAAGGAAGGAAAGTTAAGTAGGCAGTTGTGTGTGATATACTGAGTTACTGAGATGTAGCATTGTTCAAGTCTGAAGCAGACTTGAAAGCAAGGAGAGTTGGATGAGTAACTGCAGTAGCAAGCAGACCTTGATCAGGATAACAAACTCTTTTCCCCAGAGGCCAGTCACCAATGCATATTTTGGGACAATATGGGAAAGATAATGCAGCAGCCATCTGTGACCTCTTCTTGGAGTGTATGCCAGAATACCCTCTAGACAAACCTGATGCTGAAGGAAACACAGGTAGGTGAGACTCAACAATTACTAAACTTGAAAGTAATCAAGTTGTATTCATGATATGTCACTTTTAAAGCTGGAATAATTGCCAGTAGTATGTTAAATACAGTAGGAGGCACACAATACATGGAAACTTAAAAACTAAAGATCTTGTCTGGACTGGATGTAACACAATCTACCACTCTGTTAGCTGGCTTTTATTTTTCAGTGCTCTTCTTGGCTTGCATGAACTGTCTGGCTTTTATTTTTCAGTGCTCCTCTTGGCTTACATGAAGGGAAATGCTAACTTGTGTCGTGCAATAGTGAGAGCAGGGGCTCGCCTGGGAGTTAACAATAACCAAGGAGTCAATATCTTCAACTATCAAGTGGCTACAAAGCAGCTTCTCTTTAGATTGCTGGGTAAGTACCACTTGCTGTGGTGGGGAAGTATTTCTGGCTTATGCTTCCAGGATACTTCAGAGGAAAAAACTCTGGGCTTCTGACTTAGATTACAGTAATTCCAGAGAGGCAGAACTTGTGAATTTTATGCTATTAACAGTGCAGAGTAGAAATATTAGTTTTTCTGGTGATTAGCTGAAAAGTTGTACAATACAGACTGTTGCTACTTTTTTTGGAAGGATAGACATGGAAATTTTGGCTGGTTGTGTAGTCCAGTGTAGCTTAAAACACAGACACTGCTTTTTAACTGGTGCTGCACAGTTGCTGTGGACAATAAGATGGAAATCAACTACAGATTATCTACAAAGGAGACTCTAGCTCCTGTAAGAGTAATTAAATCTCCATTACACTGAATGCAGCCTAGAACTGGAAAAAGCCTTCAGGTTTAGTGTACTCAGAAGGTGTCTGAGCCCATTTTTGCCTTCACATTTTTACCTCTTAACAGATATGCTGACAAAAGAACCTCCCTGGTGTGATGGCTCCAACTGCTATGAGTGTGCTGCCAAATTTGGAGTCACGACAAGAAAGCATCACTGGTAATATGAGCCCCCTTGCTGTGCTTACAAGGAAATGGATTCCTCCCCAATGTAGCTGGGCTTGCTTCTTCTAGTAGCTTAGGAAATCTCCATGTAGGTGTATAACCAGTAATCCAGCTGAAACATTCCATCCTGTCTTAGATCAGAAACTTGTAGTCTGACTGAAATAATATTTTAAGCAGCTTGTGCATTTAATATTTTGATTAGTTATAAATGAGAAATCATGTCCAAGTTCCAGTAGTGAAACAGGATTTAAATACCCAGTTGTCAGAGAAAGAGTGTGAGGCACTTCACTCCACAGAAGAGCAACAATACATTTTATGGAGAGAGTGAGTTAATAGAAGTTCAGTGGTAAATGTGGCAGTGGTTTATCAGGACTTGATTATTTCCTGCACAGAGGTTGGGGTCAGGGAGAGCCTCCTGTGGAGGCAGGAGGTTCAGAGAGAGCAGCCACTGGGGCTGGGGCTGACACAGGAGAGACAGTGGGGAGCACAGCACCACCACAGTGGTAGGATGACCTGCTCCAAAAGAGGTGGCAGATTCAGGCAGGAGTTCACAGCTTAAGTTTGGGATCCTGTTGGCAGTGTGGAAATGGTTGAAGATGAACATGAGCTGCTCTTCTGTAGATAGTTGCCTTTTCAAAATAGTCTGAACTTGTAAAAAGCATGCTGGGTTGGAAGGGTGCTAAGCTAAGATTTTTCTTAGCTCAGAGAAGCTACACATGCCTCAGTTGAAGCAGTACCATGTGATTCACTGGTACAGAACCAACACGTGCTGTTGGCATTAGTCAGTTATTCCAAAATATCAGAAAGATACAAGACAAATATCAGAAGATACAAGATAATCATAGCTTTTCAACTGCTAATGTGTATTTAATGATGCTATCATTGATAAAGAATGTCAGACAGTAACATCCTGGTGTTCACCTGGAGGGAATTCACTTTTCTCCCACCCCTCTTCTGTCAACAGCCGACACTGTGGACGCCTGCTCTGCCATAAGTGCTCAACAAAGGAGATTCCTATCATAAAATTTGATCTGAACAAGCCAGTTCGAGTTTGCAACATCTGCTTTGATGTCCTGACTCTGGGAGGAGTCTCCTAGTATGCTGTGGAAGTAAAGGGATTCCCAGTCAGTGCTCCTGACAGCAGCTCTGCTTACAAGCCCTCTGGATAGGGAAGAGGGGGCTTACACATGTCTTCTGCAATAGACTGAACTAATTAAGGACCCTGTTATGATATACTCTGGTATAAATGATTTTGTATGACTGTAAATGTATCAGGCTGCGATAGACTTCACTAGGAATCAGAGTGGATTGTTGGAACCAAGTGACAAAAGAATTGAGACCCTCTTCTAGTTGCAGTGGGGTATGGAAGCTGAAATTTGTACTGATTGAATCTGCATAAAACAGGTCTGTCCTCAACATGGTGCTTTGCACTGAGCAACTCTATTAAGTCCTGTGGCTTTCAGGCTGCTTAGTAGAGGTGGTATTAAGTTTCAGGGTAACCAGGTATCTTTCTTTGCTTTGTCTTAAAGATAAATGTTCCCCTTCTCTAGAGAAGACTTTTTGTGAAGCTAAACTGAGCTGTTGCAACCACTGTTCAAGAAACTCTTCAGACCTGGAGGTAGTTCTAAGTATAGCTCAAGAATTGTGGCCTTACAACAGAAAGCTTTACAACATCTGATGCAAAGCAGTCAGAATTGCAGATCCACATCTTGATACCTCCTCAGCAAAGGACTCGTTAGCTTTAGCATGTTCAAGAGAAGTGCAAGATTGTTTTAGGAAAATGCTCTTGCTCATACCTGCTGGAACTGTCAGTCTTCATTGCACTTTCATATTTATGTTGCTGGTCCTTGCAGTCCATGGCACTTGTACAAATGACCATGAGTTTGCTGAAAGGCTGAGCATGTGCTAAAGGAGAAACACTAAAAGTGGTGGAGTCTAACTCCCAGTACAGCAATAAATGCTGAAGTGCATTAGGAGTCCCAGGAGGGACAGAAACACTTTCCTGGGGCTTGAGGGGCCTGGTAACTGCTGTGGGAGAGTCAGAAACCCTGCCAAGTGTAGAATGTGCTGCACCTCTAGACACTAAACCTGGGCCCATTTTCAGCAGGATTGCTGGGGAGTGGGAGTGTACATGGAGGCTTCCTGTTAGGAGTAAGCTGCAGGGTTTTAATCTAGGCTGGTTGTACTCTCTTCAACATGCTGAGTCTGTGGAAACCTACCACCACATAGTCTGGGTAAGCAGGAAAGTACTTGACTGGCAGACCAGCTTGTGATTTGGTGGGCAAAGGCTTCAGTTAGAAAAATGGGTACTTAAGCAAAACTACATGCCATGTTAGGGCCGTTTTTATTTCAAGAGGTAAAGCTAGTATAGACTCAATTCAGCATTCCTCATCTTTGCTCCATGAATTGGTGTGCATTTTTTAATGACTGTTATCTCCAGTGAACTGGATGGACAGGTGATGATGTGTTGCCCTGTTTGGAGCAGTGACTTGTTGGTCTTGAAGAGTGAGAGGAGATGATGAACCAGGCTGCTCCTGTTACAGGAAGCTTTCTCAGTTTTTCTCAAGCTTGTACAAGGAGAGGACAGGAGAGGGTGCAATTGCTGACATTTGTATGATTAATTTCACATCAAGTCTCACTTGATCTGCACTTTGATCTTCCAAAATGCCTCTGTTGTAACTGGAATCACCCCTGTACCACTAGGGAAGAACAATGGATGAAATACAAACTTGCCTCACTGTTTGATGTCTGCTGCTGACATGTTGCAACAGAATGCTCTGGGTCACACAGCTGGTCTCTAACACAGTTCCTAATGCAAATGGGGCACCTCTGGCACAATGCTGTGGGTGAATGAGGGAAAATAGTGCTGTCAGTTAATGTTAGCTGCAGTAATTGTTGGTGTCAGTTAACTACAATCTACAGTTGGGGGGTTTTTAAACAAAAGAGATGATGGAAAACATTGTACTTCTGGTATTTCAGAGTGTCACTGGTTGCAGATCTAGCCATGAAAGAATGATGGAAAGTGCATTTGGTGAAAGAAGTCTTGACTGTAATCCCATGGTAACATGTTGTTTTCCTTCTTGGTTTGGAGCTGAAGTGCTGTGGAGGGGTAAGGGTGTGCTCAGAATGCTCAAAGTGCAGAGGAGGGGTTTTCCTGTGGGCTTCAGCCTGGTGGGGAAACTGCACAGCATGTAATTGCCAAAGGATTTAAACATCACTGTTTCAGTGGCTTCTCTGATGTAAGGGCAAGGGAGCAGGAAAGCAGTGACGGAAAATGTGGATCTGGTGAAAATTCAGATTAACTGAATGGCAAGTTAAGGCTGGGTAGTTGCTTTCTGAAAAATAGGATCTTGATTATAACTGTAAAACTGTGGGAAGGATCTGGGAAACCACCTGTAGTGCTCCTGGTTTGCTGTTTACAGCCAGTACTGTCCCAGCTTACTTACTGAAGTCTGAAAGGAAAGTAGATTATTGTTAAATATACAGCCTGAGGTGTTTGTTTAATTTAAAGCAACTAAATACAGCAAATTTGATCTTTTAAAGTGCCTTTGAGATAGTTTCCTTCCAGCCAACTCCAAATAGCTTTCTGCCAGAGCTAAAGAGGGAAAGCTCACAACTTGAACCAAAACCCACCTTAGTTCTTTTCTAGTTCAGCTGAGGAGTTGAGCCCTCCAGACAACTGCTGGGGCTCAGTCCCTCACACAACTGCCTGGTGTTGGTCTGAGCTCTCAGACCACTGAGGTTTTCTGGGAGTTTTGCTGGCAATGCTCCACTACAGGGTACAAATGTGAATGAGGCAGTAATGTAGTGGTGGTCAACACATTTCTAACTCTAAACAACTGCTCTTCCCTTTTTGTAGCATAATACAGTTGTTACCAAACCCCCCACCCCTCTTAGCCCTGCTTTTAGGGGTCAATATTAACTCAAGTCTGCCAAGCATTGAACAAAGAGTGAGATGGAAACTCAAGTTTGTGTCCCTGCAGTGCTGCTGTCACACGAGGCTCACCAGGGTTGCATGGGAGGTCGGGTGGTTCCTGCTGTAGCTTTTTGTTCTGAGACTGGATTCCTTTTGCCTGCAGTCACCCAGCACTCTTACACAAGCACAAAGCGTGGTCTGGCTGGAATTTCTGTCTGTGAAAGGTGCAGTCACTGTTTCACACCACTGAGTGGAGTGAGAACGCTGCTGTTGGAGGCACTGACAGAGCAGAGTGAGTTGCTGGCTAAAAGCTGACAGATGCCTTAATGACTTCCCGTGCTGGAGATAACAGCTTGTCCAACTGCTCCTGTAGTGCTTATAAACTAACATGTAACAGTGTGGGAGGCCAGGGCTGGATGGTTTTGTAGATCAAATGTTAATAGCAAGTCCTCTTTTTTCTGTAAGCAGCAGAGGTGGTCACTGCAGCAAACTCATGTCTAGAAAAATCAAAGCTTGTATGAGTGACAGAAATAACTGAACCTTCTAATACCCTCTGTGAAATAGAAAAGGAAGTCTTAGAACAATGGCATTTTATCTGCAATGTTTGTCTGGAGTTGTTGTAAAAATGTATTTTTCCAATATGCATTACTTCGTTGTGTAATGATTCTACTTGTAATAAAATGCAGAACTAGATGATGCATTGTGAGGTGAAACCTTGCTAAGGAAGTGTCTGCTCCTGTAGAGACAGCTGCCCCTCTACAACTTATCCTGACCAACCGCGAAGAAAACCAGGGATGCAACATCCAATTGGGCACAACAGCTTTATTCTTTGTTCTGAGATTAGTCCAGGTATCCATTGTCATGTTGTGGAACTGCTCCAGCTGTTCTTTTGGCTGTCAAGGTCTGCTGTTCTGGTTTGTACCATGCAGTCATCTCGAATGCCTTATACTAGACTTACCTATAACCAGTTTTGTGAAACAAACCCGAGCTCCCCAGGGGCCAGAGCTGCTTCAGGGAGTTCCCAGCTCAGGCTCCCAGGCCTGGGAGCACTCAGAGCTGTGTGCTGGAGGCAGCTCAGCCCCCTGGAGAGCACAGAGCTGCTGCAGCCTCACTGCAGGACAAGGAAAACTCCCGTGCAATAGCAAACCCAGCCAAGGCTTCTGGGTGAGATTGTGATGCATTATTAGTCTTTTATTAATAAAACTTACTGAAGTACAGATGAATGGTGAGCTTTATTAGAGCACTGTCTGTGGTGACCTGAGCCCTCTGTAGCTGTCACTGTTCCCTTTTCCACCATGGGAGAATCCAGCTGAGCTGCTCAGTGGAGATACCTGGAGCACTTCAGGTCACTGAGGGTGTCTCCCTGTTTGCTTTAATGGATGATTTATTCCTGCTGCAAGGCAAACTCTTCCTCCCCACTGTTTCCAAACCTTAAACTCAAGACTAAGCTATGAACTGATTTCCAACCAACTTTAACTTAAACCAACACCTCCCTGCCCTGCCTTTTTGCAGCAGTTTATTTGATTTTTGTGTAGCTCTTGCAATCAAAACCATCCCCTCAGCACTGTTTGCACAGTGAGTGAGTGTTCCAGCAAGATGAAACTTGCTCAGAAGGTCAAGCTGGTCCCACCTCCTCTGGGACTGGTTTGCCCTCACAAACTACTTCTTACAGCATTTAATAGTCTGGAATTTGCTGCAGCTTTTAAATAGCTTTAAAAAGCTCTTTTAAAGGTACTTGCCAATCATTTGCAGGGATGGTTTCACTACTTTAAATACAATTTCTTTTTAAAGTGGTGGTGTCTTTTTAAATGTGGCCAAGGCCAAAGTTGTGGAGGCAGGGAAGTGCTGCTTTGCAGCTCTGTGCTGCACCTTTTACACAGCTTGATCTTCAGCTCTGTGTGAAATGAGTTTTCATTTCTCACTCCACCCCCAGAGATGGCTCAAGCCCAGGGCTGAGGTTTGGTTCTGCCACACATCCTGCTCCCCCTGAGTGCCACGGGCTGGCACAGCAGGGCAGTGCCTGCAGGGGCTTCTCTTCAGGATGAAGACAGGTAAAAAACGCCAAAAATAAAACCACAACACCCCTGCCCTCCTTGTTCCAAGCATGTGCAGGTTTAAGTTTGTGTGGCTCCATCCCTGGCAGCCACACAAATGCACTTTCTCTCCATCCCTGGAGCATCCTCTGAGTTTTATCAGTGAAGTGCTGTGATGTGTCCTGCAAGGGAGGGAATGGTGCTTCCTGTAAACTTGCTAATTAACTAACTCATCACTTACATTTTGGGCCTCTCTTCAGAGGTGTTGAAAGCTAAAAATCAGTTTATAAACACTTTCCAGGAGCTTACACACAGGTGGCAGCTGCCTTAAGGACAAGAAGTGACCACAACCTGTGCTACCACTGGACCCTGATCTGCATGCCTCTCTCAAAGCTCAGCTCCACCAAAACTGATTTTAACAGCAGATTCCACTAAAACCAGCAAATGCTTCCCTGCAGCTTGAGGTTTGCAGTGCAGGTATTGCTCTCTCCCTTTTAGCCCCACCCAGAGAGGGTAATGACCAGTCCTGCATTTCTGGGAGTCACTCACAGTGCTGAATTCTGCCAGCTGTGGCACAATAAATACGGATTTTAAGAGTGCTGGGTCTTGTAAGGGCACATCCAGCTCAGTCTGACAGGCACAGAGCAGATGGGAGGAAGTCTTATACCAGAATGGAAACAGGAGGCAGATTACAGTAGGATGGTTCTGTTGCCACCCAGGCAACAAAAAGAAAGCTATTTAAAACTACTCCTTCCTGATCAGAACAGTTTGAAAGTGGTGAATCACAGACCAGGACAGTGAGGTTAATATCAAACAACAATCCCCACAGGTGACTTCAATATCTGGGCTCAGTATCTAATGCAAACACAGTGAGGAAATGCAGCTCTGGCCTTTGCCGTCTCCAAGAATTTGATAAAGCTTGTGTGTAACTAAACTGTGCAAGTTCCTGATACTGTAGACCTTAATTGCAGAAGAAATTCAGGGTTCTCCCTGCTTCCTTTAAACTCCTGCGAGTGAGTCAGGTGCCTGGGAAGGAGCAGCAGCAGTGCCTGCAGCAGGACCTGTGGCAGTGATGCTGCAGCAGCTCTGTGCTCACTGACCTCACTGTGCCACCACTGTGCACACAAACACCCAGTCCCTGACTGCACAAGGAGCAGAGCTCTAAAACACAATTCAGGCTGTGCATCTTACAGCTTGTTCCCAGGTGCAGAAATATTTCCCATAGAAATAAAGAAATCATCCTGTTACTTATTTTTTAGCCACTGAGCTGGCTGAAGTGTTTCCTCCATCTCCACATGTTGAAAAGCATCACAAATCCCATGAGATTGTTCCTGCTCTCTTTGCAGGCATGGAGCTGGAGCTGCCCACCCCGGGGCAAGGTTTCAGGGCAGGGGTTCAGTGCAAGGTTTCAGGGCAGGGCTCTCCCTGCCCGGCTCAGCCCGTGGGCAGCACGCACTGCTCGGCCAGGGGATGGCAGCCCTCGTACTGCTGCAGCCGAGGGTCATCCAGGTCGCCTCTGTCGCGGTGCTGGGAGGAGCCAGGCTGGCCCCAGGGCGGCCCCGAGCTCCGGACGCACACGCAGGGGGCGCCCCGCGAGCCGGGGCGGTGCAGCCTCCGCGGGACCCCGGCCCAGCCTCTGGGCACGCCCCCGCTGCGAACGCAAAAGGAAAATCTGTTACAACTCAAACCCAGGGAAACGCTTCAGTCAACAGAGAATCCTTAGGGAAAAACCTCAGATAATCTGAGCTAAATAGTGTCTAGTTAGTTCTGAACTAGAACTAACACTGAGGCAGGCTTTGCTTCCACAGAATTCACACAATGACTGGGCTGAAAGAGACCTTAAAGAATGAGTCCAACCCAGCCCCAACAGCTCAACTAAACCCTGGCACCCAGTGCCACATCCAGGCTTTGTTCAAACAGCCACCATCCCACAGCCTTCACCTTTTTATTGGCTGTGCTTCAGAAACCTGTGGCCTGGCCCTGGTTTCATCACTGCTGCTGCAGGCTCTGCCCTTCTGAGAGTGACCAGCTCCTGCATTCCATGCTTCCATTGCCAGAGGAATCACAGTCTGATGGAGCACAGCAAAATGCCTCTGCTGGAGGTACCTAAATGCTCACAGGTGAGCACACATCTTCACAGAATCACAGGCTTGGGTTGGAGGGACCTTAAAGCCCATCCAGCCCAGCCCCTGCCATGGGCAGGGCCACCTTCCAATAGACCAGGCTCTCCTGGGCCTTCTGTGCCTTGGCTAAACACTAAACACAGGGATTTTGGGAGCTGGGGCAGAAGAAAAAGTACTTCCCCAGCTAATTGATCATGTCTCTTTATGTCTAAGTGTCTCTCCATGGGCCAAGTCCTGCCTGTTCCACAACCACTGCAGCTTTTACGCCTCCAGCACAAGTCCCTGCCACATCACACCTGGTCCCCAGGCTGTCCCCAAGCTCAGTGACACACAGGAGCAGATCTCTGGGGCACACAGAGCTGCTGCTGGGCTGACACGAAGCCCAAGCATTTTGCAGTGTGGTCTGTGAAATGATTTCATCTTCAAACAAAACAGTCCCTAAGCTGAGAGAGAGCTACCAACAGGAGAGAAAGGAAATGATTAATCAAAGCTTAACCTCATTTTTATGTGGTTGAAGTGAAAATGTTGTGGTATGAAACTGTCTGAAAAGCACACGTTAATGCTTGTACTCCTGAGAGGTGACAGAACCTGTTTGAATCGCAGTCCTGCTGGGATTTCTGCCCTGTTTTGCTGAGAACAGGAGATCAGGTGCACATGTGGTAAATTCTTTGATTCCAGTGTGACAGAAGAGGCTCAGGGGGAACCTTCTCACTCTCCACAACTCCCTGACAGGAGAGTGGAGCCAGGTGAAACTCAGGCTGTGCTCACAGGGACAGGGTAAGAGGAAACAGCCTCAAGCTGTGCCAGGGGAGGTTTAGGTTGGATACTGGGGAGAATTTCTTTATGGCAAGGGTGGTCAGGCCCTGGCACAGCTGCCCAGGGCAGTAGGGGAGGCCCCATCCCTGCAGGGATGTAAAAGCTGTGTGGATGTGGCACCTGGGGGCACAGGTCAGTGCTGGGGAATGGTTGGACTGGGTGCCCTCACAGGGCTTTTCCCACCTGAACAACCCTGGGAATTCAGGCAGGGACAGAGCCCATGCCTGGCTCATTCCAGCCCTGGCAGAACCACTGCACACACAACCTGTGCCAGGCCCCAGAGCTCACCTACCCTGGAGTGTGGTGGCTGCAGGGGCCAGGACACCTTCCCATGCCCCTCCTGCCAGGAGAGGCAGGAGCACAGCACAGGGCACCCAAAAAAGCCTCTGCTCCAGAGGGGACAGGCTCACCTCTCTCTGGAGCACCAGAAGCGGGTGCCTTTAGCAGAGCTCCACTCAGAGTTGCAGGGTGGGAACTGCTGCTGCTGATCACTTTCTGCCTGCAGCTTGAGAGCTTCCTCAATGGCAGCCTCCACCTCCCTCAGGGCTGCTGTCGGTGCCCCATTTTCATCGTAGAATCTGCCCACCAGCTTCCCTGGGAGAGGAGATCAATTAGGACCACAGTGTTCCCAGACCACAGACCTGTTTCCAGGCAAGGAAAATGCATTGTTCTGGTGGGGCTTTATTTTTAATTTGCTATGTAAAAGGTGATGTCACCATGGCCCAATTTTAGAACCAAACTGAGCTTACATCCCTTTAACCCTTGGATCACACAGCAGTTTACCCATATTAATAAACCCATGCAGGACAAGCTTGGGCATTACAGAGCTGAAAACCAAAGCCAGTTTCAGCTGCACAACCCAGAAACCATTCCCCAAAACAATTTCCCTGCACTGCTGCCCCTACATTCTCCTGAGTGATTTCAGGCTGGCTCCATGCTCTGTGCTCAGCAGAGACAATCCAAGCAGGACAGCAGCCAGGTGGGAAAACGATTAAACCTTCCCTTGGAGGGAAGCAAACTCAGGGCTCTGCACACCCATCCCCGTGCGAGCCCACCCAGCCCCAGACGTACCCACGGGCTCGTAGTTGTCGCTGTAGAAGCTCAGCCAGCTGTGGATGGAGAGCAGCTCCGCGGGTGACAGCCCCGACACGGAGTCCACCAGCCCCGCCGGGCTGAAATCGCCGCTGGCAAACGCTCGGGTGGCATCTCTGCCTGCGGGCACGGGGGAGAGCACAGGGGGAGAGCCCCAGGCACAGAGTGAATCCCCCAGCCATGGATGATTCCCTAGCCATGGAGTGAATTAATCCCCAAGCCAAGGAGTGAATCTTCCAGCCAAGGAGTGAATGAATCCCCTAGCCATGGGGTGAATTCCCCGGCCACGGAGTGAATTCCTCAGCCATGGCGTGAATCCACCAGCCATAGAGGGAATTCCTCAGACATGGAATTAATTCCTCAGTCATAGAGTGGATTCCCCAGCAAGGCAGTGAACCCCCCAGCCAAAGAGTGAATCCCTCAGCCACGGATTGAATTGCCCATCCATAGAGTGAATTCCTCAGCCAAGGAGCAAATCCCTAAACCATGGAGCAAATCCTTCAGCCAAAGAGCAAATCCTCTAGCCAAGGAGTGAATTCCCCAGCCATGCAGTGAACCCTCAAGCCTTGGACTGAATACCCCAGCCATGGATGAATTCCCCAGCCTTGGAACACAGCCCAGCCATGGAGGGGCCCAACAAGGGCTGAGCTTTCCCTCCTCCCAGCCCGGGCTGCGCTCCCCGGCCGGCGGTGACACCGGGTGACACCCACACCTCCGGGGATGGTTCCCTCCCCAGCCAGGCAACCTCAGCCCCTCACCCAGGCCCTCACACAGCGCTCCCCGCCCCACCGCAGGTACCTGCGAACCCGCTGTACGCGCCGCCGGGCCCGTAATGCTTGCGGCCCCGCTCCACATTGAAGACCCGTCCCAGCAGGGCGAGGTAGAGTCCGGGCTCGCCCGGCGCCCCCCGGTATCGGCGCAGCTCGGCGGCGCTGAGCAGGCGGGCGCGGGGCTCGAACCCGCGCCGCAGGAGGCAGGCGGCGGCCAGGCCCAGCAGCGCCGCGGCCGCGCCCCGCCACATCGCGCCGCGACAGCGCAGCGCTCGCGCGACAGTTCCCTCGCCGCACGGCAGCGTGCGGGCCCAACCGCGGCCGGCGGGACGGCCGGGCCCCGGGCGCGCTTTACGGCAGTGTGGCGGCGGAGACATGGAACGGTGCGGGGTGGGAGGACATGGTTTTACACTGCAGTAAACACGGAGATGGTTTTACACTGAAATAAACACGAGACCTTTCTCATTTTTAATTCTGCTCATAAGAACACCGCCTTCCACCAGCCCGGACTGCTCCGAACCCCGGCCAACCCCGCCTCAAACACTCCAGGAACGGGGCGGCCACAGCTGCTCTGGGCCAGCCCTCACCGCCCTCTGACTAATGCTGATGTTCATAAGGACAGTCACAGAATGTGAAAAATGCGTATTTTATGATTGGCTTTTCGCAAATATTAAAATGAATATTATATGTGTTGCGTTAGAAGGTAATGCTGTATCAATTCTCTTAAGTAGGGTGGTAAATATAGCTCTAGGTTATAACAAAATGTTAAAATAGAAGGAGTGAATCCCCCAGCCAAGGAGTGAATCAGCCATGGAGTGAATTCTTTAACACCTTCTGGCTGTGGAAGGGAATCTCTGTTGCACTGTTTCCTTACAAGTTTTCCAAAAGTCCTACTTTACAATACAAGAAATTTCACTGCTGCTTTTAAAAAGCTACAATAAAATCCAGCGTGGTAAACTTGGACTCGCTGATAACGCTAGTAAGTATCAAGAGGAATTACTCAGGCAGGATTTCCTACCCCTGCTAGAATATAGAATATCCTATAGATATAGAATATCCTATGCTATGTAGGATACTTTTTTTCCTAAAGAAAGGACTCACACTGAGATAGCAGCCACAGAACACCTGAATCTTACAGAAAAAGAGAATTTATTGCTCCGTTATCAGGAGAAATGAACTTCCTCCTGCCTCGCTCAGGCAGGATGATGCTGTTGGGCTTATGAGGAAGAAGTTGACACTGCCCAGACAGAATCCTGTGTTTGAATGGAATTTATGCATCATGTATGAGGTGTATGAATATGCAACAAGCTGTTGTTTTTAAGGGTTAATGCTCTGTTCACCTGTGTCCTTTTTTGGGCTTATTTTGCCCAGAAAGAGGTACCTGGACTGTCCCTAACTCTTTGTTTCTATTGTCTTATATTGTCCTAATCCAAATTGTCCAAATTATTATTACTCTAATTGTATTACTATTTTTAGAACCATTTTATTACTATTAAACTTTTAAAATTTTAAAAACAAGTGATTGCTGCTTTTCACACAGAATCTCTTGTTGTCAGTGCCCTGTGGAGATCACTCATTGGGACCCGCCCAGGGCAGGGGCACCTGGAGCAGGTGACACAGGAGGGTTCGGGTGACTTTGGCATTTTCCAGGGCAGCAGGAGTCCAAAAAAGGACAACCATTAACAAAGGATTAACCCTTAAAAGCAATAGCCTGTTGCATATTTATACATGATGCATAAACTCCATTAAAACACAGGATTCTGTCTGGTCATCTTCAACTTCTTCCTCTGAATCCCAACAGCCCCTTCAAGGCAGGAGGAAGTTCATTTCTCCTGATAAGCGGCAATAAATTCTCTCTCTCTGAAAGATTCAGGTGTCCTGTGGCTGCTCTCTCACTGTGAGTCCTCTCTTTAAAAAAAAGTACCCTACATAGCATAGTTTCTATATTAACATTTTTTATAACCTAAAACTATATTTAACACAGTACTTAAGAGAATTAATAGTGCATTACTTTCTAACACTACACATATAACATTCACTTGAATATTTGCAAAAACCAATCATGTTGTATTCTTGTTGTAGTTCATATTTCTCAAGTCCCATACTGTACCAAGCTGTTCTCCTCTGCAGCACAGCTCTCCCTGTGTCTTCTCAGGGGCTCCTCCTGAGCTCTCGACCCACCCCTATTTATTCCAGTTACCTTCACAAGCTACAGCTGCTGCCCAACTAAGGACTTCACAGCTGTAGCTCGTTTGGAGTAACTAGGACCCACACATAGATCTTACAGGGACTCTCTCCATAAGGACACACTTATTTAATACATAGATCTTACAATACATAGATCTTAACAGGGACTCCCTCCATAACATTACATATATTCAAGCCCCCACACAATCATAAAATACACATTTTTCACATCCAGAGAGAGACACTCCGTGCTCTCCCTCCACAAGTCTGTCCCAGTGCTCTGCCACACTCATGTCAAGGAGTTTTTTTCATGTTGAGGTGAAATTTGTCGTGTGGCCTTTACTCTTCATCCTGTCACTGGGCACCACTGAAGCGAGTCTGGCACCGCCCTACTGGCACCCCTTGGAAATACATCTATGAATTCATGAGCTCCCCCTCAGTTTTGTCCACAGAACCGGGCTCAGGTGCCGCTCTTTCCCCGGGATCGCTGTCCCCAGCCCTCGCTGTCCCCCCGTGTCCCCTCACCGGCCCCGTCCCTGTCCCGGGAACCGCCGGGCCGGCCTTTGCAGCAGCGGCGCTTTGCGGCGGTGTGGCGCTTTGCGGCGGTGTGGCGCGGTGGCGCTTTGCGGCGGTGTGGCGGCCCCGCGCTGACAGGTGCGGCGGGCGGGAAGTTGCTGACTAAGGCGGGCCGGACCGGGCGGGGACCGGCGGGAGCGGCGGCGGCACCGGCGGCGGCGGCTGCGAGCGGCTCCCGAGCGGCTCATGGGGACGGCGGCGAGCCACAGCAGCGAGGAGGAGGAGGAGGGCGCCGAAGAGGGCATGGAGGGGGCGGCCGGCGCGCCCCAAGCCGGCGCGGCCGCTCCGGCGCTGCCGCCGGCCGAGGTGCTGCTGGAGCAGGCCCGGCTGCGGGAGGCCACGGCGCGGCTGCGGGAGGCGGCCCTGCCCGAGCCGCTCGTGTCGCGGCACCACAGCGCGCTGGTGCGATGGCTGGAGGAGCGGCTGAGCCGCGGCGACGAGGCCGTGAGCCTGGAGCAGTTCTGCGAGGTGCTGGAGAGCGTGTCCCGGCTGGCGGCCGGATCCCGCGGCGAGAGCGAGGAGGTGAGAGCGGCCGGGAGCCGCGGGGATCGGGAGCGGCTCGGGCGGGGAGGAACCTTGGGGACCGTCCCGTTCCAGCCCCTGCCACGGGCAGGGACACCTTCCAACAGAGCGGGCTGAGCCGTCCAGCCCGGCCTCGGGCACTGCCGGGGATGGGGATCCCTCCGGGGATCCACCTGTCCGGGCAGGGGGCTGATCGGCGCCGGGGGAACCTCGGGGTGCTGCTGCGGGTTGCTGTCCCCGGGCCCGGCTCCGTGGCCATCCACACGAGCCTGGAGAGCCCGGACACGCGTCCTGGTACGTGGGGTGGGCCAGGCCAGAGGGTTCTGCCGCTGCTGCTGCTGCTGTTGATGGACAGCCTGTCAGCTTCCAGATATCCCTCTAAAAAAAACTTATGTCAGTTATCAGTGATCATGCTCAGCGGCCACTGAAGAATAAAATGGGTTTTTACAGCAATATTTCTGCTGTTGCTGCCGCTGGTGCAGCTGAGAGCGCAGGTGTGGTGGGAACACGGGTAGGAAATCCTGCCTGAGTAATTCCTCTTGATACTTACTAGCGTTATCAGCGAGTCAAAGTTTACCACGCTGGATTTTATTGTAGCTTTTTAAAAGCAGCAGTGAAATTGCCAAGCGTTTCTTTTATTGTAAAGTAGGACTTTTGGAAAATTTGTAAGGAAGTAGTGTAACGGAGATCCCCTTCCACAGGCAGAAGGTGTTATGGTCACTATTTAATGGTTGAAGAGAGTAGTTTTCCTTTCTGCTGGGATTTCCAGTTTTCGCCTTCTGTGGGAAATGACATGGAGAATTTAATGTCTAGGACGTTAAATTCTCCAGGCAGAAGGTGTTATGGTCACCTTTTAATGGTTGAAGAGAGTAGTTTTCCTTTCTGCTGGGATTCCCAGTTTTCCCCTTCTGTGGGAAATGACATGGAGAGTTTAATGTCTAGCACACTTCAGCTTTGCTCTGTAGCAATCCAGACTGCAGCAGAACACCCTGTTGGGAATTCCACACTCACTCGAGAAAGTGGCTGTGTCTGAATTCCTGAGTGCAAGCAGTTCCTGAGCTCAGCAGTCACTTCCTGCTGGCTTTGTTGTGCTCCCGAGTAGCAGAACAACTGTGTAAACTGTTAAATCACACACACACGCCTCAGATCAGTGCTGACAGGTGAACAAGGCTTCTGGAAACTGGAAGGAGATTCATTTCATGTGCAGATAGGTGTGTTTTCACCAGACTGGTTTAAGTAGCTCGGTGAAATGCTGCCTCCACTTGCAGTCCTTTACAAGAACAGCCAGTCATGAGCACATCTTCGTTTGTAACAGCAGCAAGGCTGAAATGGGTCCATTAGGGCTCTTCCTTTGGCACAAACAGCTGGGCTTTGTGGGCTGCAGAAATATTTTGAGGATTGTCTGTATTTCACGTCCTCCTCTGCATGAGGAATCTATTTGTTTTGGTTTCATTTCCTGCTCCAGGGAGCGGGGAAAAAGTTTGTCACAGGATTCAGCGTGCCACGGATGTGTGGTCACATCTGCCCTGCAAAGCTGAGATGTTGAGAGTTCTGTGGAAAACCTTGATGTCATCATTTCTGGCACTAACCCATCAGCTGTGCTGTTTGAGCTTTCCTATCACACTGAGGAGTCAGTTTAGGGGTGGCAGCTCAATAGGTTTCACCTTTTAATGTCTCTGGGGTCCTGTCTGGCACAGCCCAGGTTTGATCTTCTCGGTGCAGGGCTTTGGGCACAGCCTTCAAATGTTTTATGAACAATGTTTAAATGCAAAATCTGTTTTCTGTATGAACTGAACCTCTGAATCCTTCTTGGTACTGCTTCAGCAGTTGTCATGTCATGTACCCATTAATGCTGCAGTTCTGCTGAGAGTAGAGGGTGAAACATGAAGTTCTCCCAGGTCACCTTTCAGATACCTTGTTGTGCCATCCAGCTCCTGAGCTCTGAGATGAGGGGCTGATTTTTCCATGTGTCATAATTCCAAGCAACCCTCTCATCCATCATTTCCTACGAAAGATATTTCTCACATGCTTCATGTTCAGGGTTGAACTGTGTGGAGTTACTGCATTTCTTTAGGAGCAGGATGAGCTGGGTTGTGTAAGGCTGCTGCTGAATTGTCTCATGTCCAGTCCTGCACACAGCTCAAAAGTTCTTTGAGTACTGATTGATACTCCTTTTTTCCCCCCACTTTTTTCCCCCATTACATAGGACAGCAGTGGAAATTATGTATGGTTTTATTAAATAACTAGTTTAAGTTAAAATGAACAGTTAATAATTTTAGAGTTCTAGGTTTGGTGCAATCTCCTGAGATCAGAGGAAGAGTTTAAAAATAAGATCACAAAATACTGCATTAAACTAAGAAGAAGAGCATATATGTAGTAATCCCTCCTTATGTGAGAGTATAAAAAATTTGTTTAAAATAGGTGTCAGCAGATTCAGCCTTGTTGCCTTGTGTTTTACTGTCACCAGTAACATCACAAAACTTGTGCAATTTGTAGTTTAGTAATTGTGCAGTTTCACTTTAGGTATGAGAAAAAATGTTGAGAATGGTGTGGTGTGAAACTGTGCATTGAATTGTTTTGGCAACTGAGTTATGTCTGTTAGAATGAATTCCCTCTGGCTTGTTGTCCTCAAGCAAAGGTGTTGGGTTTTTGTTTTGGGACCTGCCCAGTGCCTGGGCTGGACTGGCCCTGGTGCCTGCTGGATGCTCAGCACCAGCTTTGCTGCTCAAAATCATTTTTAGAGGTGATCATTATTAGCTTGGGCTCAGCTGTGTGTATAATAACACTCTAAAGTTTCCAAGCTCAAATGCAGCTCTGTGCCACACAAGTGCCACGAGAACTTTAGTCAGCTAAAACACTGTGTTTCAATTCTGTTGTCTTGTGAGGACTTTGCTCTCATTTTACTGCTGTAATTATGCCATGGTTAATTGGCAGGTTATTTTGAGCTAATCATTTCAGGCTGCTCCTCTCTAGGATAGCACTGTTAATGGCACATCAGGTCTGATAACCAGGGAGCAAACCAAGAGAGGGAAGCAGGAACTTCCTCCTGAGCAGCAGCAAGCCCTTGACTCAGACTCCTGTGAGATCATCTGTCCTCAGAGACCAGATTTGCTTGGTCTGTGTGGCTCAGCTTGGAATACAAAGTTCAGGGCAGGGAGACTCAAGTCTTGCTTGTAAAGAAATATCTTTTGTAAGTGCATTCCCAATTTACATGAAAAAGGTGGATGTTCCTGAATACTGCATTTCTCTTTTGGAACAAGTTCCATTTTTAGCAGTTAAACGTAAATTTGTTTCAAAATTAAATCTAATTGTGAAAATATAGCCAGATTTTAATAGCAGTGTGTCACTGAATCATGAGTTGTCTGAAATAGCTAGTTAAACTAAGTTACATTTATGAGCTTAGTTCTGATTTACAGGCTCAGCTGAATTAAAATACCTTGTACATTTGTTAGTTCAAAGTTGTGAAATGCTGTGTGAGTTCCTTTTTGTACATGCTCAACACAACTTTTTATATTAAAATTTTTATTAAGGTCAAAGTTAATAAAGCTGCCAGTGGTCCTCTTCAATTAAAAAAATCCCAGTCCTTCTCTAACTCTCTCCTTTGTTTTCAAAAACACTTAGACAAACTATATTAAACTGATCTTTGGTGTAGGAGGACAGTTTATGGAAGGAAAAATCAAATAAAAAAATATTACTGTTCTAGAACAATTTCTTAAATAAAGAAACTATGTAACCCCTGGAGGAATGTGAGTGGATGCAGTGAGAGAGGGATGCAGCAGTGATGAGTAATGGAAGGTGTGGCTTTTGGAACCAAACCACCCTTCAGCTGAGGAGCTTTTTGCTAAGCAAATCTTACCTTCCTTCCAGTCCCAGCTGCCCCTGGCTGGATCCTGCTGATTCACTGGTGGTTGTGATGGGCTGTCTCCACCTAAGCAAGACTTTTATAGGAAGGCAGTGCAAATACCCTCAAACTTGCTAAACTCTGCAGATTTCCAGCCAGCCTGCTTCCTGTTACCATGAATCCAATACTTTGGGGAATGGATTCTTTTGATTTTGTTTTACCAGTGTTGCAACGTTTGTTGCTATGGTTTCTATGAAATATCTTGCTTTAAGGAAATATGCTGAAATAAATTTTTTTTGGTTGCTCTTTAGGCCTTTGCACAATTTGATGCTGAAGGAGATGGCACTGTGGATGTGGAGAATATGCTGGAGGCTCTCAAGAATTCTAGTGGAGCAAATCTTCAGGGAGAGCTGAGCCATGTAATCAGGCAACTGCAAGCTTGTTCACTGGTGCCAGGTATGAGAGCAGAGTGTTGGAACAAAAGGGTTTCCCAAGCCCAGCCCCATAAAAAAGGTGCTGCTTCAATAAATTGCTTTAATAGCATTGCTTGTCCTAATCTTATCAAAACCATTCTCCAGAAGGTTCTTGGTTTTTTAGTGTCAAGCAAGTGGAGTTGTTGTAAATTAAACATTTCCCAGAATTGCATGCAGAACTTCCTTTCACAAATAACCTCTGTTTCCTTCTCTGTGTCACTGGGGAGTGTCTCACCCCTGTTTGGTTCATCTCACAGACAGAAAATTCAGAATTTTGGTGAGTGCCCAGCTAATGCAGCCTTGTACTTGGTAACTGGAGGAATAAATCCTCCATGGAGTCTATTCCAGGGGATGAGTCACATATTTTATTATTATTATTATATTGTTATTCAGCATTTGAAATCCTGATAAAACATGATTCAGGTTTTATGGTTTATAGTTCAGAAAGTGCCAGTTTCCAGAATTTGATTTCTGGGATAAGTGTCAATTACTGGCTTTCCTTCCAAGCATTTGATGATAAGTGGCTAAAGGGGATTTGCCTTAAAGGATCAGACAAGAAACACTAGAATTTGCTGCAGAGAATTTAGAGGGGGGAAATTACAGAGTGCTGTTCTATGCATGTACATGCACTGGGATTCAGGTACCAGTGCTCAGGAGCTGACATTTCTGACCAAGCTGGGGGAAAGCATTAGGAATAATCCACAATTCCAAAGGGAAAAGCTCAGTGTAGCTCAGGATGAGTGAGCTACAAGTAGAGAACCAAGTAGCAACTGCTTCACTTAGATTTTGAAGGTAAGGGTTTGGGACAACAAAATAAACATGAGATTTTTGGTAATTGTTTTGAACTCCTTCAGGCATTTCAAGTCACTGGCAAAAATATTTCCCTGCTGTAGAGGTTGCAGAGTTGAGCTACATCCTCTGATAGTTTTCCATGCCTCTCACATTGTGGTGCCTGAGGAAATGCTGTCTCTCTCTAGGGTTCATTGATATATTTTCTGAGTCCAAAGAGCGCCTGGGCCTTCACGCCTCGATGATCCTGAGGTTCCTGCACAGGAACCGCATCTCCAGCACTGCCATCCCCTACCCTGTGCTGGAGTATTTCAACAACATCTGCACCATGCGCTCCTCCGTGCTCAAGGACTCCCTGGATCGGCTGCTCCTCAAGGAGAGAGGTGTGCAGTGCTTCCCTTCCTTTGCAGGGTGTGAGAAACAGGCTACAGATAAAATGGAAAAGCTTTCTTGACTATTATGAAGTTGATCTGCGTGCTTCTGTGGATTTTTGTTGGCTTCTTGAAGCACATAAATGATTTTCTGAATTACTCAGCAATCTGAGTAACACTCTGGAATGTTCTTATCTTTCTCGTGGCCTGTTTCAGAATTGATGGTTACTCATTTGTGATATTCTGTGTTCAGTCAAATATCTCTACTAGTTGCTAGAAACTTAGTTTCCATGTGAAGGTGGATGTTTATGGAGTTGACTGTTCAGTACTAAAAGATACTTTATCATTTTGGGCTGGAGGTGATTAATCTTACACTGTATCTCTGATGGGACTGGCCTGGTCCCTGCAGAGAGGGCTCCTTTTCTTTACAGCTTGACTAGATATTTTCAGATTTCTGCACTTCTATTGAAACAGATCAAGTTACATGGGAAAGAGAGTGCTTTGTCCTTTCCCTCAAATACATGAATTGAAGTTTTCTCCATTGTAATTTATTTTGCCTTTCATCTGTTTGTATTTGGGTACAAAAATAATAAAGCAGTGTTGAGGCCAGTAATGAAAGGGGTAGATAAAGGCTATTGAACTCCAGAGAATGGAGTTGTTTTCATACAGAGAGTGGTAGATGGAGATTATTGCAATTTCATCTGAAATGAAACTTTGCTGTCTCCTGGTTCCTGTCAGAAACATTCCTTCAGGGGCTGTGTTCTGTGCCAGCAAGTTCATTTGTGTGAGATAGTTCTTAAAAAGGTATAACAACACTCAAAACAGGCCAGAGAAAATTATTCTGAGTGGTTTTTTTGCAGAATACCCCAGTGATCTGAATGGTAACCAGGAGTCAGACAAGCTGAAGTCTGTCACAAAGTGCTACACACACATCGAGACCTCCTCCAATTCCGCTGATATCGACAAGATGACGAACGGAGAAACCTCGTCCTTCTGGCAGTCAGATGGGAGCGCCCGCTCCCACTGGATCCGGTGAGCCCAGGGCTGGGGGAGCTCAGGGCTGGTGGGGGGATCAGGGCTGTGGGAGCTCAGGGCTGGGTCAGATCAGGGCTGGGGGAGCCCAGGGCTGGGGGGGTATCAGGGCTGGGGGAGCTCAGGGCCGGGAGAGCTCAGGGCATGGGGGGATCAGGGCTGGGAGAGCCCAGGGCTGGGGGGGCATCAGGGCATGGGGAGCCCAGGGCTGGGGGAGCTCAGGGCTTTGGGCTCACAGCCAGGGCGGTGGGCTGCATTGATCCTGCCTCAATGCCAGGCTGCTCCATGGCTCCCTTCCTCAGCTGGGCAGGAGAGAGAAAATGTAACAAAAAGCTCTTGGCTCAAGGGCAGGGAGAGCTCTCTCACCAGCTACCATCACAGACTTGATTCAGGGAATTTAGTTCAGTTTATTAAATCAGGGTGGGGTTAGGAGAAACAAAAGCAAATCTTCTTCCCAGGCTTAGAGAAAAAGGGAAGAGAAGTTATCTCCTCCCCTCCAAAGGCACAGGGGGATGGGGACTGTGGGCTGCACTCAGTTCATCACATGCTGGCTCTGCCACTCCTCCCTCCTCAGGGGCAGGACTCCTCACATGCTGCCCTGCACCAGTGTAGGGTTCCTTCCATGGGAGACAGTTCCCCTCAAAGTGCTCCAGTGTGGGTCCTTACAAAATCACAGAATACTGAGTTGGAAGGGACCCCCAAGGATTGTCAAGTCCAGACCTTATGTGAGTGGTCCCTCTGGGGCTCAATCCTTCAGGAAGAGGCTGCTCCAGCATGGATCCCCATGGGATCACAAATCCTGCCAGCAAACCTCCTCCAGTGCACACTGCTCTCCCCATGGGGACAAAGGTCCAGCCTCCAGCAACTTCTCACCCCCTGTAGCCCCCCACTGCTAAAACCTTGTCACACAAACTCAATACAGGTGTAATTGAAAACAGCTGGGTTAAAAGCAGAAGTCAGTAATCTCTGCATAAAATTTAAAATTTGACTGCCCAATAAAAGGTCACCTGAAAAATGCCTGTATCTGCTGTGGTGACACACAGCCTTGTTGTATAGTGAAGCTTTCCAAGCTGTAATACAGATGCAGTGTTTGGTACTTGAATAGAAACGTTCTGCCACTGTCCAGGAAGTTCCATGAAACAAAAATGCTCAATGAAACAGAAATGTTTAGTGGGTTTTTTCAGTGTTAGATCTTAGAATGTGTGCTTCAAAGAAAAAAAAATCTCATTTTGGTCATTATTAACATTGCATTTTTATTCCTGAGGAATGAATTCTCGGTTGAAAATATAAATAGAAAATTCTACAGTCTCTCAGAGGAAACTGTTCTCTAAATCAGTTTTTTTTAACTCGTTCACCATGGTATGGTTAAGAACATGTGTGAAGCATTGGGTAAATTTCAGAGGATTTATTTGTGTTTGTAGAGGAGGAAAATGAGTGAATAATAATATAATATCTCTTATATATGCACATGTATAATATTATGGTAAATAATAATAAAAGCACAGTGCTTGACTTACCTTCTCTTTTCAAGAACCGTTTTCTCTTTTTTGCTTTGCAGTTTAAAGATGAAACCAGATGTGGTTTTGAGACACCTGTCCATTGCAGTGGCAGCTAATGACCAGAGTTACATGCCACAGCAGGTCACAGTGGCAGTGGGGAGGAATGCCAGCAGTCTCCAGGAGGTCCGAGATGTTCACATTCCAAGCAATATCACTGGCTACGTAACTCTGTTGGAAAACGCTAACATTAGTCAGATGTGTGAGTCAATAAAGATACCATTGGGATTCTGCTTTGGTGCTTTTTGCAAGGTGAAAGGTTGGGTAGATTATGGAGAGATGTGTTGAAGTGGCATTCATCAGGGGTGACACTTTGGGCCTTGTGCTTGGGTCAGAGGAATTGTTTTAATTCTGGTTTCATTTCTAGCCTGTAAGAGAGTTTTCCAAGCCTTTCTTATGGTCTCTATAGTGTGGGCTAAGGGTTGAAGAGAGAAAAATTACTGAAGATGCAATTTTAGCCTTTCAATGTGAAAACATGGGGCAGTTTCAAAATATCCTTGCTTGCAGAGTGAAAGCATATGTTGGGTGATAGTATCTAGCAAAAAATCTGCTTTTTTTTTCGGTACTGAAATTCTGAAGTTGGTCCAATGTAAGGCAGGTTTTATGCTTTTAAATAGTGTTATTTTTGATTCTGGTAGCTCTGTGGGTGCTATATTGGAATCAATCAAGAAAAGCTGCTCCTTCCTAAGATGGTTTCTGCAGCTTCAGAAATTTTGTCCCTTCAGTTCCAAAAGATGCTTTTCCCTGAGAGGAGCTTTCGCTGCCACAGAAGTGGGCAGCAAGCATGTTGTTCCTCAGAAGTAATGAGGACAATGCCATCTGTGCAAAATGGTCAAGAACTTGTGGGAAAATTTTAATGTAACTTTAAACTTTGCTCCTTTTCCGTATTATCTCCACAGCCACTTGACTCCAAGATACTTCCTATGTATCTAGGTAGGAAGGTATAGGTGAAATAATCTATTTTCCACTTTGAGGATATTTTATTATAATTTTTCCTAGTTTATAGCCATAGAATCTGTAATGGATGCAGAGGGTGTTGATGCAAAGGGTAAATTTTCCAGATCAGAGGATTTGTGGTTGTCCATATCAAGCAGTGCTGTTCCATTACTCTTCCAAGAGCTCCCGCGCTAATTCAATATTTAAAATATCTATTCTTCTAACTCTAATCCAGCAGAAGAAATGGGAAAAAAAATTGTAATTTGTTTTTTTGACAGATGTACAGATAAACATCAAGCGTTGCCTTAGTGATGGCTGTGACACCAGGATCCACGGGCTGCGGGCCGTGGGCTACCAGCGCGTGAGGAAGGTGGGAGTGTCCGTGTGCGACGCCTCGGCCATCTGGTACTGGTCCCTGCTGACCTCTCTGGTGACAGCTTCCATGGAAACCAACCCAGCATTTGTTCACACCATTCTACAGAATACTCAGTGAGTACCAAACTTACATGGGGTGTGATTTAAGCTACTTCGTATTTTTAAAATAAAATATACTTGCGGCTTTAGGAAGCGACCTGTTGTAGGTGGCTGGTTTCTACTCCCTTCATTCAGGTGTTTAAACAGCTTTTTCTGTCTCCTTGTTCAGGTGTTAAAACAGCTTTTTCTGTCTCATTGTTCAGATTTTTGATGTTTTTCTTCTGTCCCTTTCCATGTACTAGAACAAGTGTAATTCTCCTGGCTGTTTCGTCTAATCTAGTTGTTAAACCATGACTTAATGGATTTTAGCTACTTCTTTATTTTTTTAGAAAAGTAGTTCTGGCTTTAGGAAGCAGTCTGTTGTATGTGACTGGTTTCTAGTCTCTTCATTCAGGTGTTTAAACAGCTTTTTCAGTCTCATTGTTCAGATTTTTGATGTGTTTCTTCTCTGCATTTCCATGTACTAGAACAAGTGTTGGCTGTTTCAATTGAACAGGTTTCTTGGTTGTTTCATCTAACCTAGTTGTTAAACCATGACTTAGTGGATTTTAGCTACTTCTTCATTTTTTTAGAAAAGTAGTTCTGGCTTTAGGAAGCAATCTGTTGTATGTGACTGGTTTCTAGTCCTTTCATTCAGGTATTTTAACAGCTTTTTCTGTCTCATTGTTCAGATTTTTGATGTTTTTCTTCTGTCCCTTTCTGTGTACTAGAACAAGTGTAATTCTCCTGGCTGTTCCATCTAATCTAGTCATTAAACCACAAATGGATTTTAGCTACTTCTTCATTTATTTAGAAAAATACTTCTGGCTTTAGGAAGCAATCTGTTGTGTGTGACTGGTTTCTACTCCATTCAGGTGTTTAAACAGCTTTTTCTGTCTCATTGTTCAGATTTGGATGTTTTTCCTCTATCCATTTGCATGTACTAGAACAAGTGTAATTCTCCTGGCTGTTTCATCTAATCTAGTTGTTAAACCATGACTTAATGGACACAGAAAAATACATTTTTCACTGATCCATTTGCTTGTAATGACTTTGAGCAGCCTAAAATTGATTCATTTTTCTTGTCTGGTATTAATAATCAATAAAACGTACATCTTCCCCTTAGGACTGAAGCTTAGTTTAGTTTAATTTTCTGCAGATTTCTACTTGTCATGCATTTTATGGGGATATAGTTGAGTATTTGTACCATCTCCATGCAAATGTTTGCTTGTGGTGGTTGACCATTTTCTGTGTAACGTTTCCTTGTTAGATTGCCAAACACTTCTGCTGGATGACTTGAAGGATTGGAATCCCAATAAAAGCTCTCCACACCCACATGAGCTTTTACAGAGCTCAGTTAGTACAGTGTCACCACACTGAAGAGCAGGGCTCTCATTAGGTTAATGAATCCTGTAGGCTAAAGTCCACTAAACCTATCTTTTAATTTATGTTATCTGTGAAATCTCTTCAGAGTTTAGATAGCTTCATACATGTCATAGTCCCATAGTTGCAGGCTCTGCTGAAACTGAGGACCTTCAGTTTTGGTGAAGTTCAGAGATTTTTTAGAAATATAACATGAACACTGAGCTAATAAAGCATTGAAAAATTATTATTACTATTATTATTATTATCCTGACTAAAATCATGCTTTCAAGAATTAGATTCACTGTTTAGAATTATAAAGCAGAAACCCCAAACTTTAGAATTGGATGGAATAACTGTAATACTGAAAGCTTTAGTATTGAATAGAATAATGTTGGTGAAACTGCTTGAGAATTCCTAATTTCAGGGGTTATCACAATAGCTTTGGGAATTCAGAATAATTCTGATTTGAGCTAACAACTGTCTCTCTTAGTTTCTCTTATTCTTCTGAGGGAATTTCAAATAAATTTTCCCATTGTTCACAGGCTCTTGCTCAATTCTGGACCAATTTAAAATGAAGCAATGCTTGGATACTCAGCTATTTCTAATGCTGTCACAGATTTAATTTAAAACTCCTTGATATGTTTGTCTCATTAAATCTGAGATTGAGACTAGATTCAAGATTGCCCAGCAGTCACTGAACTTTCCCTGCCTAGAATGCAATACTGTTGTTCCCTTTTGAAGAGAATCTCTGTGTAAATAGATTTGGTGCACTCAGAAGCAATTTGCAGAGACCTGCCCACACAAAGCAGGAAGATTCAAGCCTCTCATTCACATTAGGAAGCTCTTTTCTCCTATTCTGCCTGGTTTCCTGACATTATGTTTTATTTTTTCCTAGGAAAGCACTGCAACACATGCCACCTCTATCCCTAACCCCAGGCTCCACAGATTTTTCAAGCTTCTTATCACCAAATGTTTTGGAAGAAGTAGATAGCTTCCTTATCAGAATAACAAGGTGAGCTTGTGTGGTTGATTCAGTGGGAAGTGGTTTGGAAGAGTGCAAATCAAATTTTTACATCTTTACTCACATGCTCTTTTTTAAGTACCTTGAAAAATACAAATGCATCAACAGACAGGCACCTGGGAGGTTCTGTGGCAGTTTGTTTTTATTGAAATACAGAATGTCCTAGTTTTTCTTTTCACACTGTTGTTTTTCCTCCCAGTTGTTGTACTACCCCAGAGGTGGAGCTGACACTCCTGGCCTTTGCCTTAGCCCGGGGCAGTGTTGCCAAAGTGCTGAGTTCCCTCTGTGCCATCACTGATCACCTGGACACTCCATACAAGGCTTCCTCCCTGATCTCCTCCATGGCAGCAGTCAGACAGAACCTGCTCTATAAATATGGTAATGCAACAATCCTGCATCCTTCACAGCCTTAAGCAAACGTACAGCTTTGAGTTGTTCCACTTGGTGGGTTTTAAAATGATCCAAACCTTCTTAATTAAAAACTGGCACTGAAATCACAGCCTAGCAGCTGAACTGCCCAAAAAGTTGGTGATTGATCAGCTTTTTGTAATTCAAGAGTTTAACCAAGAGAGAAAACATGAACTTTGTAGATCCTGGCCCCTGTATCAGCATGGTGATGATGGTGTTTGTGTGGCTTAAAAGGCAAATGACAGGAAGCATTTTTCTTCTTCCAGTAAAACATTTGTTTGTGTGAGTGAGCCTCTGTGAGTGCTCTCTCCTGCAGGCATGTACAAATTTAAGATGCATTTTAAATGTAATGCCATTAGCATCTGTCTATGGTTTTTCCTTTTTTTTCCACTTTTATAAAATGAGTTAAAATGAAGTTTTTATAATCTGACTATTTCATGAATGTAGAGCTGTTTATGGTCTGGCATCAGGTGGTGATTTTGCTGGACTTTTTTGATACATCTGTATTTTCTCAGGTATCAACTACTGAGATTCTCATTAGTCTCTCATGAAGAATTCATGAAGACCCTTTATTTGCCTTTTAGTCTGTTTTTTCAGTACTTCTTGTCTTGTGCCAAAGAGCACGTGGATTATTTTATAATTATTGATGTTTACTTTCAAAAATGTTGAAAATTGGTTTGTTTTCCCCAGAGTAGCTAATGCCTTTTGTAAAACAAGGGGTATTTAATGGATTGTGAATTCCAAAGTGGGGCAACAGTTGAAGAAACATTGTCGTGAATTTCATTGTCCTTCTGTCTGTATCTAAAACTCCAACTACTTTAGATTAATGTATCTCTCATATTCCAGTTTCCCTTCCCTTTTTTGGGTCTGACAGTGGTAAAAACCTCATAGTATTGTAATTTTTTCCCATATCTTTTTCTGAACAAAGAACTATGGAAAATCTGTTTTACCATTTTAAATGAATTTGATAAACCTGTTGATTTTTTTGACTTAGGAAAGCCTTTACGACTCACTCTGCAAGCATGTGATGTAAAGGGAAAAGAAGATAAATCAGGGCCTGAAAACCTCCTTGTGGAGCCATGGACTGGGGATGGTAAGAGCCTGGACTTAAAATCCATAATATTAGAATCAGAAAATCATTTAAGTTTGATGATTCCACCAAACATAATGATTGTTAACAATGCTGTGGTGTTGCTCCATATTTACTTGTATATATTTTATTCTTTATAGTTTTATGCTATGAAAGATTTGTAATTAAAAAAAGTAAACTAACAAACAAAACTCCAAACTAAAACAGTATATAAATTCGATTTTGCAGCACTGTAGATTTCTCATAAACCAGTTTATTGTCAAAACAAGCCAACCAAACAAAAAGATTGGATTTTGGAGAGAATTATTAATGTTCTGTGGTAGCAGTGAACTGCCACAGGGAATATTGTCCTACAGCAAACTTTGTGGGTTGAAGTCATGAATCACTGTTAGTTTCTCAAATATTGATGGGAGACAGTTTGTAGAAATCATTGAAATTCTCACTGCATGTACCTATTAATTCTCTCTTAAGGCCTCTCTTTGTTAATGCAATGCTTTTATGTACTGGATACAACCTAAACAAAGAGATTTGTGTTTCTTGACCTCCTTTTTAAGTGAAATGCCACCTAATCTTTTTTTTTTTTTAATAGTTTATTGTCTTGTGCAGTGCTACTGGTAAATGAAAGCCATTGTGACAGAAAATCAGGCACTTTCTAAATGCTTATTTTACAGCTCTGTTAGTTCATGTGCATTATTTGAGTTTATTATTTAGTTATTTTGTGGCTTGTCTGCTGTTGTTTTGTGGGTCACAGTTTGGGGTGAGTTCACTGAGTTCAGTGAATTGAGCCACAAGCCAAAGTAATATTTTGGAATTACTAATAAACTTTAATAAAAAAAAATATTCTTGAAACTGCTGCAGATATTGCAGTGCCCAGAGAGATACTGCCTGGAGAGTGCTGTGTAAAATACAATATTTTAAGTAGTCCCTTTTATTTGGAAGCATTTGTTAATGAGTATTTCACTGGAAAAGCTTTGTGGTTTTGTTTCCCCCCCTTCATCCCACAATCCCAGTATTTTCTTTCTAACCCTTGCACTAGCACTCATCTAGACTCCTTCTGTTCCCATTGCTGCTTTAGGTTTTCTTACTGAAACTGGGAAAACCAGAGCAAGTATCATTCTTTCTACTGGAACTGAATCTTCATTTCAAGTGACACAAATTAGAATAAAGGTATGTAGTTGCTGGGAGCTTTTGAAGTAGAAGATTTACTTTTTTCCCCTAGTGGTGGAATTGAATTTGGATATTTTTTAATATGAACTGAAATTTAAATTCATTATGAAATACTGTTATTTTAGAGTTTTTCTTCAGTGTAAGTCAGAGAACTTCAGGAAAAGGAGATCTTAAATTGTTCCAGGGAGCCACAAGCATTTAGTAAAGACATTTATTTTATATTGATTTTATCTACATCTTGCAATATAGATCTCAAGCCAGAGACTCTTTGGTTTGTGGTTTCTCACTGAAGTGTATTTATATGCAAGGTCTTTTATCTTATGTTTAAAATAACTTTTTGACTGTGAATAGCAGGTGTCAAGATACAAAGCATGTGAGTTCAGATTAAATGGAGGTATTTCAAATTCTGTTTAGAGACTCCAGTGTAATTTGCATTTGGTGTGACTGTTACATGGTTTCAAAAGAAGGTCTTGTGATTAAATCTCATGGCCAAGACAAAACTTCAGTGAGGTTTCTGCAGCTGAGTTGCCTCATATACTTAAGGCAAAACTATAGTATTATTTAATTCCTGGAGCAACAATGCATATTTCTATGTCAAAAACATTTAAACATTACTGGACTTCTGGCAAGTAAATTTTAACTGGAGCTGGAGAGGCAGCTGAGTTGTTTTGCAGTGTAGTGATATTAATAGGGAAACATGATTTTAGTTTTGTTTGATTTTTTTTAAATGTAAAAGGAAAACAAAATGAGAATTAAAATGTGGAATTATTATATATCTAATTAATATGTGGAATTCTAGTTAATATAAGGGTGCTGGCAGGGTGATAAATCCAGTTAATAATAACCATGTGCATGATCTCAATTCAGTGGGTTACAGAAGCTTTCATAACATTTCTCTAAACGTGTTTCATGTTCCTGTGCAATTCCAGAGAGCAGGATTGTCAGGACCTGGTTGCTTTCCACAATTCTTTATTTTCCTGACTGCCCTGTGTGGCTTTGCCCTCCAGGTCCGGCGCGGTGCCATCGGGGCTCAGTGTGGGCTGGTGTTCGCATACAATGGCGCCTCAGAAAAGTTCCATGCTGAGGAGCACTTCAGAAGGTTTGAGAGCTACGACAAATGGAAGCTGAGGGAATTCAAACAGTTTTTAAAAACCAGGTATAAATGGATTTTTGCCATGCATACAGGGAAAATTAATGTTATATTTGATTGCTTTGCAGTGTCACTTAAACTACTGAGAGTTGTTCCAGGTGTCTTAAAAATGGGGCATCATTTAATTGTTTGATTTTAATGAGCCTCCATTTGATGTGTTGAATGAAATATGCATATAGCTGTTGTTGTCAGCCATTGATTTAAAGACCTGTTATAAAAGGGATATAGCAAAATAAACCTTCTACTTGGGGTGCAGATTAATGGTAACAGAAAATTTTTAATTAAGTTGTATTGAATCAGTTTTCAGAACTGTTGCTTAGGAGTAAGGGGAGCTTAAGGGGCTATGATGAAAAAGATTTTCTTGATTTTTTTTTTACCTTGCATGTGATATAGTTTTGGGTTTGCAAAACTTTCTCTTGTGTTTCATCTTTATAGCTATAAGATATATAGAGATATGTTTTGGTAGAGTATCAACAGCTTTGCAATGTTTCTAAACCTTTTCTTTACAAAGTGTGTTACATTCTTTTATGCACAGAAGCAGTTGTTCATGTGATGATTTGGGAGATGATGATCCTATTGGCTGGTTTGAAGTAGAGGAAGAATGGGATGAAGTTGATGTCAAAATGCAGCGATGCAGAGTTGCCCAAGTAAGAACCCACAAAAACCCCTTGGCTCAGTCACAATGAACAGGGGCTCTTTTCTGTGTCAACTGAAATAAACCTAATTCTGTTTTGTGAGGGAGAACTCTGCTGTACAGAGAAAAAAATGAATATGCTTCTAGTTAAATGAATAACTGAACTTTTGTCCTCTGATATAGTTTCTTTTTCTCTGTATGCATATATATATCTGTAGTTAAGGAGTGCTTTATGGTCAAATTTAATGCAAAGCTATGTGATAATGTGCAGATTACTGGTTTTAATATGATTGATGCTTTATTCTAGTATCTAGACCATTTAACTACTGTGTAGTCATAGCATTTATTCTTTCAGAGCCAGGTTCTTCAATCCTTGTTTCAGTGGGTAAACAATTATAAAACATTTCCATCCCCTGCTGTCCCTGGAGAATGGAGACACTTTCATTTTGAGAATGGCAGAAGATGGTTTTGATTTTAAGTGCTTGGTGCATTTATAGGGAATGTTGCATTTCAGATCATGGTTCTGGAATCAGCTGTTGTAGTTCCTCAGTCCATCTGCACTGTGGGAATTAAGAGAATTGGTGACATTGTTGTGTCAGCTGGGATTTTTTCTGACTGCTGCAGAGTAACCAGTGCATGTGGATGGCAGGACTTGCTGTTCCTTCAGTTTTATGCTCTGTACCTCACTGAGAACAGACTGATCAAAGTAGGTTCTAAATATTACATATTGATCCTCTGCTTGCTTTTAAAAGCAGCAAATAATTCTTTAACCTGCAAGAATACTGCAGCTGTGGCAGTGAGGAGCAGTGTGTGCAGAGTGAATGAGCTGATAATTAATTAACAAACTTTGCAGGTACCTGTAGAGGTCACAGAACCACCCCTGTGACTTTTTGGAAGCAGGGAGAGATCAAACTTAGCCTGAATCTGAGGCTCAGTATTTTAAACCTCTGGAGGTGATAGACAAGGTATAGATTAAACGTGGCCCCTGTGGCAGGGAGAAATGATGAGGAGGATTCCATGGATATCAGAAGGCTGATTAATTACTTTATTATACTATATTATTCTGTATTATATTACATCTAAACCGAATCTGCCCAAGCACCCAACTCAACTCCACTGCCCAGAATCTCATGACTGTCAGCCCACAGTCCCCACACACACACACCCCCCAGGATTCAACTGGTCAGTGAATCAAAACACTCTCACCAGAATCTAATTACCAATTCCCTTCAGGTAAACAATCTTCCACAATTCATTCCACTTGGGAACAACACAGGAGCAGTAAATGAGATAAGAATTCTTTTTTCTTTCTCTGAGGTTCAGAGAATGTGGATCCCAGAAATATCCTTGGGAAGTTGTGCCTTGCTTTTCTCTGTGAAGAGAAATGGCCACAACAAGGGACTAAGGCTTCCGTCTTCAATCCTCACCTCTGCGCACTCATGCCTTTTAAAATCCCAATTTGTACCAGCTTTTAAACTCACATCTTGTGCTATTTTTGTATCCATTTAGTACTTGATGATAAAGTTCCTGTGCACAAGACAAGACTCAGCAGAGAGGCTCGGGGTGCAAGGGCTCAGTGTTCTGGGCTACCTGCGGCCCCTGCGGGACGAGCCCTGCAGGACCATGAGCTGCCTGCAGTGCAGGAGAACTGAGGAGGACACAGTTTGTGGCACAACTCTGCTCCTCAAGACACTTCACTTCATCCAGCAGCTGGCACAGGATCTGGTATTTTTATGTCTTATGGTTTTTAAGCTTCTTATTTGTCAGGCTGAAAGGAATAAGGGTGTGCAAACAGCGGTTGTGAATGGGCGAAGAAAAGTTGGGGTACTCTTAACAAAGGTTAAAAAGCATGTTGTGGAAAAAAATTATTTATGAAAAATAGAATTCTGTGTATTTAATTGGAAGTAATAAACCTTTGCTGAAGGTTTATTACTTCCAATTAAATTAGATGGAGAGGTAGAGGTTATAAAGTGTTCTGGTGATGGAGAAAAGGGATGGCATCCTAGAGATCCGGAAAGAGGGGAGGATTCTGTGAAGAAGAAGGTTTCAGCATTAACTGCCACATTTAGGCACCAGAATATCCATGAAAAAACTGAAAAACTGGAATTCATGTTAGCTGCAGATTTATAGGATGTATGGCTGTGCTTTCCTTTAAGCCCAGTGCTTAGAGATTTATGTTTTATAAGTGTGTTCTGTATAGATTTAACTTTCCAATCCTGTGTTTTCTTTGCCTTTTTAAGGTTCAGCAGAAGGAGAGTGGATTAAAATACAAGTCATTTTTAGATTTCACAGGCCTTGATTTGCAGCTGTTCTGGAATTTTTACAATAAACTGCACCAAAAGTAAGTTTCTTCTTTTGAGTCTGCTGAAGCCCTAATCAGTGGTGTGTATATAAATAAAATATGCTTTGTTCAGTACTGCAGTTTGTTCTTCCTAAACTACATCATTTACATAAATAACATTTCCCTACTGCTGCCATATGGACTTCTAACTATGAAGTTATGTAGAAGCTTGAGCTGTAGATTAGTTGAGCTGGTAGCTCCACTTCCTTTGGTCATATCTCTCCACTCAGTGGTTTTTTATCTATTTGAAATGGTGACTTTGATAGCAATACTTATTTGGTGAAAAGAGCTGCTTTTCTAGTGTTTTCTTCTATTTGTTATGTATCTTCTTACAGCCCAAGGGAAGAATGTATCTTTGCTCAAACACTGCTGTTGCAGCTTCTCCAGAGCTGCTTCTCTGTACTTACTGGAGATAATAAAACTGCTAAACATCAAGAAACTCCTCAGAGTAAAACAGCTGGTCACACAGAAGCTGCAGAAGAGCTTTATAGACATTTGTGTGAAGGTAATTTTTATTCAATATATTGACTGTTTTGTCTTATTAAATTTTGGGAATAGATTCTCATTCCTAGAGGCCAAGTCAGCTCCTGTTCCTTTGTTTCTCCTTCAGGTCAGTGTGTGCTCATTAGTCTATCACTAGAAACTTTCCTTGGCCCAAAGAAATGGTTTTGCAGACTTCCTGAGAGCATGGTCTGGAAACAGCTGCAATAGAAAACTCCTTATGATTGTGTCACCTGCTTGTAGCACCAGGGAATGTGACCCTTTGGCTATAAAATTACTGGGGTTTATTTATTTCTGATATTGCATATCAGTATAAATGAGCTCATGAGTAGACTGTGAGGTTTACAGGGACACAGGGAAGATTCTGGAGCCAGTGAAGAGAATGGGAATTACACATTAGATTTCATTGGAAGTAGGGTGGCATGCTCTCTATTCAAGTGTAATTTGAAGATTCTCCTGCAGAAGCAAGCTAGAGGGAAAACACTTTATATAGAATCTGTCACATCTTGAAAATTGTATTAGCTTTGATGGGTGTCAAGTTATTATCTTCCTAGAATTCATTTACTTGGTGAATACATATATTCTTTCTTAATATAAATCTTTCTTGCTGTAAGTTAAAAAGTTTCCCCTCCTTTTCTGTGTGTATAATGGGATTGTGAGGGCTTGAAGTTGTGTGGACTAACATTTAATTCAGTTATGCCTCTAACGTATTAGATGGGGTATTAATTAGAACTTGTAATTTTGTTTCCTTTTTGTATGAGCAGTAGTGGATATGGGGGACAGTAACTTCATGCCAATGAGAATGCTGAAAGAGGAAGTTCAGAACACCTTACTCAGTGGAGCAGCAGTTTTTTTCCCAGATAGACAGACCAGGCGACACCAGCTCTTCACCATGATGGTAAACATTGAATGAGAAATTGTTTCTTTAGTGCCTGCTTTCTTTATGCAGAAAAGAGGACAAATCTGACTTGTTATGCTCAAATAATACATACTTTGTCCCATTCAAGTAAAAGCCTGATTTTTTTCTTTGCCTGTTTTTACCCTGCCCCTTTTCTCTCTGCAGCTTATCCAAAGAAAGAGGAGCTAACCCTGCCTTTCTTACAAAAAATAAATAATAGAACACAGAAATTAGAATTCTTTGTCACAGAGGAGGAAAACAGAATGTATCATAAAAACAGATCTTTTTCCTTTTCTAGAAAAACATCACAGAGCAAGAGCATAAGCAATCTGTACATCTTGCCTTCAGATCCTTGTGTACCCACTTCAGGTAAGGGATCCTGAAATTGAAAATACTTGTCTGATACCCCACATTTGTTAATAAGTTTGTATTTATTCCTTTTAAGAAACGTTACTTCCCTGAACAATAATTCTCTGAAGTAATCAACTAATGTTGTTTAGAAAGGACATGCTACTAATCAATATTTTTATTAGCTGAATAGCTCTGTAAAACACTGGCCAAGGTTGGTGCTGAAATCACAGTATATTTTTCTTGGGCTGTCTGCCAATTTTTTAAGTAATTGTTTGTCAGTGCTGATGGTTGGTATTGATTTAATTAGTCTGGAGTCATCAGAACACAAACTTTTGATTTTCATTGTAATTACACAGTAGGATCTCTACAGATCTGACACAAAAAGTACTAAATTTCTGGTTTGGAACTGTTTGGAACGCCTTGTTGTTAGTTGGTAAGAATATCTTTGTTTTGTAGTGATCAAGATCCAGGTGGACTCTTATTATTACCAGAGAAAGGAGTTTCTGCAAATTTTGACATAAGTGAAGTATTATCAGTCATGGACACCCTTCTGCTTGTGGCAGCAAGAGAGGTAAGTGGCTTTGCTCTTTGCTCCTGCTTCTTGCCATGAGTTTTGTAGGCACTCAAACACAAACTGCTTCCATGGATACTGAGGAACAGCTTCCCTGTCCTGGGTACCCCTGTTCATGGCTGTGCAAGTCTGTAGGATTAGCTTTTCCAATCATTTGAGTGTTTTCCTTTAAGCATTAACATTTCATATTAGTAGAGTAGGAAATGAATAATGTTTTTCCAGCATGAACTATGTAAGATGTGGTGTTTTTCCATAGCACTGAAAAGACTCTATGGAGAGACACTGGGATTCAGAAGGAATCATTCCATTTTGAGAGGCTGGGATTGGGCATGTCACTAAGGGAGGTGGAAATGGAGGAGGGTTATTTACATGTGCAGAAAAACTGTGCTGAGAACATCAAGTGACTCATATGTAGCTGTTCCTATTTAAAGTTGTGATATATCAAAACAAAGCCCATCACTTGCTACAGGGTGTTACATGCTGCTTGTCATTTGCATTTCATCTTTTTTGGGGTGAGTGGGATGATTGTGTCCATCCCAGTTTACTTGGTGCATACTGTGTGTCATGCTGCAGCAGAGGATCTCCATTACATTCATTATTGTTCCTTATTTTTCAGTGTGAAATGATGATGCTGGATGTTGCACAGCAAGAGAGTGGCACAGTCTTGTCTTCCTTATTCTGGTCTGTTCAGGGCAGCCTCCTTTCCTGGTGCTATCTGCAGCTTAAAGGCACTGATAATTCAGCCAAGGATCTTGCAGTAGAAATACTGAAAAATTGTAAGTGCTGGGATTGAATACAGAATTAAATGTGGGGCAATACAGGACTTTAAAAAGTGATTTTGCAAATTGCAGTGTAATTAGGGATCACCAAAGGTTGCCTGAGGCATACTCAGAACTGTCATAACATTTTTAATCTCTCTAGGAAGTAATTAGGAGGCATATTGAGCAACATGGAGTTTTAGCTGTACTGATACTCTTACATTAGGAGAATCCTCAGAAAGCATTTCAGTAAGTTTTGGGGGCCAAATACTGAAAAAAACCCCTAAACAACAAATAGTTACAGGATTTCATTTGAACATTTTAATTCCATAGCATCCCATATTTTGGTAAACTCCTGGATAGTGATATGTGCTTTCTTGGATGCTTGTAGGAAGTTGGTTAAGAAGCTGGGTACATCTAAGGGGTTTTGTTGGGTTTTTTTGTGGGGAGGATTGTTAGATTTTTATAATGCAGCAGCTCAGTGTTGAGTTAATTGGGCCAAATACATAACAAATGTGTAATTTTATGTAAAATTACATCATATTTATGTTTTTTTGTATATAAATAAATTTGCTGTATTCCTGTCTTACATTTAAAAATGAAGTTAGGCTGTAGTTAAAAATTCCTACCCTCACTTGTGAGTTCAGCTGCATTTCTTAGCAGTGTATGGAGACTACTGGATACATGGAGCTTGTTGCAACAATCTTGGAGTGTTTGATGAAATTACTCATCACCCATTTTTTCAGTGATATTGTTGATAAGCATGACTTGTTTCCACAATAGAAATATCACAGAAAACTTCTCTGAAGTGTTGGGTGTTGCAGCCCTGGGGCAGCAGATCCTTTCCTGTTGTGTTTGTCCTTGTGCACATCACCATGCTCCTAATGTTTGATAAAGTGAATTGTGGGAGCAAATCTTTAAGGTAGCTATTAAGGATTCTTTTTTTTTTCTCTTCAGATGTGGGCCAGTTCCTGTCAAATATCAGAACAATTTTGCAGTCACTTTTATCTCAATATAGTGGCAAAACAATAGTTGAAAAAATAAGTAGCTCTGTCTTTGCAATGGCAACTCGTCAGCTGGTGAGTGAGCTGTGGGATTTTATCCTGTTCCTGGGAGGGCATGGCTGTGGGTCTGGCATTTCCTGACACCTGTGTTTGCTCCTAGGTCATCTTCTTGTTGGATTTTTGCACTTTAGACATTCCCTACTGTACTCTGCTACAGGGATTCAGCACTTTGATAGAACCACTGAAAAGCCTTTGTAGTGAACCTCATAAGGTAACTAAGGACACGGGCACTATTAAACAGTCTGAAACAAAAACAAAATTGCAAGAAAGACAGAAAACTGAGGTGATTCTGTTGGTGAGCATTGGAAAAGAACTAGAAAGCTTCTAGAAGTGTAGGATGTGTAATGAAATGTTGAGTGAAGAATGAGAAACATATCTACTGATATGGTAGAGTGGTCAGAAAGTGCAACTGGAATGAGCAGCCTGGAGGGTAGATAGGAAGGAGGGGATTCTGTGGGTGAAGAGGAAAACAAATTAAAAATATATATGCTTAACATCTTTAGCTTCACTGCTTGTGGTGATGTAAATAAAATCTGTATGTCTGTAGCACAGATGTTTAAATCTGCATTAGTCATGCAGTGTCTCTTTGTCATGACTGGAGACTTGGAGTCACTTGTTGGTGAGACAGTCTCTTCCTGAGTCTCCTCCAGTGGACTGGGTAGGTTTTGCTTTAGAATGCTTCCTTATTATGATTACCAAGAGACTGGATGTCTTCAGAGCTAATTTCTGTGTAAATCAATGCTGTAGCCTCTTAAATGCCATTTGCATGCACATCTGGCAACTTAAAAGTATAGACACAAGAATCTAGTGTGGTAATTTATTTTTTTCTTACATTTGTATCTAAAAATGCATTTCTGTTTTACAGACAGACATGGAAAGCTGGCAGCAGGAGCAGCCTGTGGTATTGAGAACCTGGACAATGGAATCACCTCATAACTATGAAAATAATTGCCATGAGGTCTCAGTCTTCCTGTGTCATGGGGCAACTTACTTTGAGGTGGAATTTGATGAAAAATGTGAAACTGAAAGGAGGTAATTTAATCTTGTGCTGTGTTGAATTCCAGTGTCTGTCTGCAGAGGGGGCAATTCATGTTTCAATGTGCACTCCACATGTGCCATTTCAATTTCTTTATTTTCCAGAACAGTGCACAATGTGTATTTTTGAATGACCTTGTGCTGAAATCTACCTCTCCTGGCAAATTCACAGACACGCTGTTCATATGAATTTTGGTTCCTTTGGCCTTGATCTGTTTGATAATAATGCTGTGACCACCACAATTTGTGCTTGTGGTACTTATTTTGCCCTCATTCTCTTGGTAACATATCAGGCTACTTCTCAATTAAAGCATTTGCCAGATGTTAGATTTGGCATCCATTATCAATTCCAAAGCACTGCAGGATGGCAGATCTGTGTTTGCTGGGACTTCTGCATTGAAACATGAAATAAATTCCTTAGCAGTCACATGAAGGTGTAGTTCAGAAAGAAGTGACAGGGTACACTTAGATACCGCACTTCTGAAAATCCAGAAGCAAAACCATTCTCCTCCAAAAATTTAAAAGTAAATTTGGAAGTAATGAATTGCAATTTTCACAGGTATGATTACCTGGAGTTTACTGATGCCAGAGGGGCAAAAACTCGTTACGATACAAAGGTTGGCACTGAGAAATGGCCTAAGGTGAGCACCTTTAAAATTATGAACCAAATTATTTAGCCAGTCTTAGGAAGTCCTTATGATTCCTGTGGAAACCTGTTATGTAAGAGGATGTGTGCTTTTGTGCATGGGTGTGTTTATTAGGTGGGGGGCAGGAGATGGGGGAAGAAAGCCTGGAATGCTGCAAATAGGAGTGAATAAGTAAAGAATTCCTCTTTGCTCCTGTTATAAAAAGAACAATGTGAAAAGGAATAATCATGTTTAACTGTCAATAATACATGGATAAAACTTGCTCTGCCCTTGCAAGTTTTTATATCATAGGACAAGTGTGGTCCTTCCTGAGGCTGTGCTCTGTCCTCAAATGGGATAATACTCTTCTAGTTTTTTGATTTTTAATATAAAATTGCTCATTAAGCTCTTGAATAGAAATTTTACCTGCTTAGCACTATGGGTTTCTCATTGAGATGGTGGGGGAAATTAGATCTGTCCAGAACATAATACTGAAACCCCAGAGTTGCTGAAGGGAATTCATTACCCTGAAACGTTCTCCTGTCATGTACATTTGGCAAAATGACTGTTTTGTTGCTCTGTAGAAAGTGACCTTTAAGGCTGGCCCACGGCTGCAGTTTCTCTTTCACTCTGACAGCAGCAATAATGAGTGGGGCTACAAGTTCTCCGTCACTGCTTACGGCCTCCCAGACGTTGCCGTGTCTTGGGGCTTGGATTTACAGCTGCTTGTCTCCAGGCTGATGGGGCGCTTGGCTTCCCGGAGCATGGCCCTCAAATCCCTGCGAGGTGAGTGCCTCCCCCTGCTCCATCCCTGCACACAGGAGCTACAAGGGTTTGCTGTTGAGAATCCCCTGTGAAAATGGAGTTCCTTGTGTACTTGCTGCATGTGAGCGTGGAGGACTTGGTGTGTTCCGAGCTCATGAAGGACTTGGCATATTGCAAGCCCATGGAAAACTTGCAGTGTTCCAAGTTTCCAAGCCCATGGAGGACTTGGTGTGCTCCAAGCCCATGGAGGACTTGGTGTGCTCCAAGCCCATGGAGGACTTGGTGTGCTCCAAGCCCATGGAGGACTTGGTGTGCTCCAAGCCCATGGAGAACTTGGTGTGCTCCAAGCCCATGAAGGACTTGATGTGTTCCAAGCCCATGGAGGACTTGGTGTGTTCTGAGTCCATGGAAGACTTGGTGTATTGCAAGCCCATGGAAAACTTGCAGTGTTCCAAGTTTCCAAGCCCATGGAGGACTTGGTGTGCTCCAAGCCTGTGGCAGACTTGGTGTGCTCCAAGCCCACGGCACACTTGGTGTGTTCCGAGCCCATGAAAGACTTGCAGTGTTGCAAGCCCATGGAAAAATTGCTGTGTTCCAAGTTTCCAAGCCCATGGCAGACTTGGTGTGTTGCAAGCCCATGGAAGCCTTGCAGTGTTCCAAGTTTCCAAGCCCATGGAGGACTTGCAGTGTTGCAAGCCCATGGAGGACTTGGTTTTCTCCAAGCCCATGGAAGACTTGGTATCTTGCAAGCCCATGGAAGACATGGAATTATGGAAGCGATCCTACTAAGCTAAATTGCATTTATAAAATAGTATGGGGTTTTTTTCCATTTAAAATTGTTCCCTGTCATCCACTCCACATTGGGAGTGTGAATATGGAGCAAGCAAACTGAAACAATTACAGGGCTTAGGATACATCTGATTCTAAGTTTCACATGAGCATTTGGTATTGAATGCAATGTGAAGTCACAAGTTAAGTTTGGGTAATTAAAATTGTTAAGTACAGTTAGGATTTTGACCTTGAAGATAAGTAAATTATTTTCTAAAAATTTATTTATTAACACTTATTTATTGTTTAGTTTGAAAGCAAGAACACTTCTCTCTAGCTTCCTAAATCTGAATCCATCCACCACTTAGGGGAAATTAAATAAGGCTAAAGAGGTCCTGCTCCAATCAGTTGATCCATATTTACCTTGGAAAATTAGACAGCTATTTACATGTGAATTCAGGGAACAAATTGAAATGTTTGGAAATATTTTCTTCCTTTTTTAATACAAGCATGCTTGCATATGACAAATTAGGTGTTTAGTAGGAGAGATAGCTTTTAAACTCTTTAAAATCAGAAAATTGCTGTAATTATACAGTGAAAATGTTTGAATTAAAGTCCTTCACTATAAGATATTGATTGTCACTATGAGATACTGATGCTGCCAATAATGAAAGGGTATGTCAGTTTTCTAGACCATGTTAGAAAAGTAGAGAACATTGTTTAATTACTTGTTCAGTCTATTTGCATTAACTTTTTGTTGTGAGTTTGTTACCAGTTTTTTTCCCTACTGGATGTTTAACATTTATTATTTTCATTAATCTGGAAAAATGAAGAAAATTATTTAGTAACTAAATGGTCTCTTCTGAATTTCTTGCAGAATTAGGTAGTGAAGCAGACTTGCCTCCTTTGAAAGTAACCTCAGTTCTTAATTCTCCTCTGTGGAAACCTGTCTTCAGGCATCAGCTGTGTCCTGAGGCACTCCCGGGAGCCAGGCAAAGCAGTGCCAAGCACCAAGACAAAAACGAGGTACCCACTCACCCCCTGCTTGTGTTCCCTTGGCATGAAATCCCTGTGGATCACAGAGGGATTGGCTTTATGGAGTTGGAATGCCCTTAGAAACACACTGCTGTGCTAAACTTGGATCATTTGTGCTGTTGGATTCAAATACCAAGAGGGAAAGAAACTGTTGTTCTGTGCCCTTTATAATTTCCATTTTAATGGAATCATCACATGGTTTGGAGAGTGTGGTATTTTCTGGGGCCCCCGTGGCAGGAAGG